>NC_089687.1:11532500-13932500 GCF_031753505.1 Anomalospiza imberbis
TCTTGCAGATGCTCCAGGTTTAGCAGAGACTACAGAAAAAGATTTTGGTGCCTTTATGAGTCGATCAATCCCTGTAGCTACCAAGGCAAGACAAGCCCACAACACTATGCTAAAATACACTCGTTGGCCATGGTGGAAGAAGCTTGGAGATGAGTTTATGGAAGATGATGTAATTCCTGACGATGCTATAAACACAGAACTGGAAACTCTCTTTATTGGAGGAAGGAAATCCTTTTAGGCAACAATCAGAAGAATTTCATATTCAACCAGACTCATAACTAGTACTATGCAGTCACTTGTGTATGTTTTTAAGGAAGGAAAACATTTGAAAAAGACTGAAAAAGACCAAGGCCTTATTTCAGTGCATTTTACTTAGTAATAATCCCTTCCTGTACATCAAGAGTTGGATCCTATTGATTGTGCTGTTGCAAATAATATTTAAATACTGTAATTGTAAATGAAGGTATTTTGTAATTTGTATCACTTTAAAAGTAAGTCTAAGTAAATTTTAAGTAAAAGTAAGTTTTAGCCAAAGTAACGTTTGGCTTTTCAGTTCTTATTCACACTGGGATGCATAAAGAATCTGGTCATTGTAAAAGCCTGGGATTTTATAGCAAAACATTTTATCAGGTGATGTGCTTTGAAATAAAGATGTGTCCAGAACAAACCAAGACACCAACAGGAAATCATGCAAAAATGAGGAAGGCTGGGTGCTTTCTCTGTATTCTTTCCAGACTACCTGTCCTTGCTTCCACCCTCTGTAGGTTTCCTTTTGTTTGAGTTTGTCCAGGAGCTCTTTGCTCATCCATGAAGGCTTCCTGGTGGTTTTGCCTGACTTCCTTTTTGTTAGGATGCATTGCTCCTGAGCTTGGAGAAGGTGATTCTTGAGTATTAACTAGCTTTCTTGGACCCTCCAGGGCTTTTTCCCAGGCTACTCCACCAAGCAGGACCCTGAAGAATCCAGTCTGCTCTCCTGAAGTCCAGGGTAGTGAGCTTGCTGTGCACCCTCCTTGCCACCCTCAAAGTCCACCAGTCCATGATTGCTGCAGCCAAGGCTGCCCTTGGGCTTCGCATTCCCCGCCAGCCCCTCCTTGTAGATGAGGACGAGGTCCAGCATTGCACCTCTCCTTGTTGGTTCCTCTATGTCTTGGAGAAGGAAGTAATCAGCAGTGCATTCTGGGAACCTCCTCGATTGCCTGTCCCCTCTGTTGTTCCTCTAAGAGGTATTGGGGTGGTTGAAGTCCCCCATGAAGACCAGGACTTGAGAATGTGAGGCTGTTCCTATCTGTCTGTAGAGGATGTTATCAGCTCCATCTTTCTGATCAGGCAGTCTGAAGCAGACCTCTACTATAATGTCACCAGTCCTGCCCTCCCTTTAATCCTGACCCATAAACTCAGCCAATGTGACCATCTGGACTATCAGCTCTGTCTTCTTAAACCGTGCTTCATGATGAAGTTGCTTCATCCAGAAAGATCTCCAGTGCTGGGTCTCTGCAGTCACTGTGACCTGGAGCACCCACAACCAAGAGCTGAAGGATGCTGCCTACTGATGTGTCTCAAACAAGAATTTGAGACTGTGCTAACGCCATATCTACCTGTGCTATTTTTCAGGTGAAAGGCCAGAGTCTTAAAACTTAGATCTTGCCTCACTGCAAAGGAGGAAAAAGTGCAGGGGTTTCTGCTGGTTGTATGTGGGCAGCAGTATTGGTTCAGCATGTTTGTTTTCCATTCTCTCTGGAAGGCTTTGAGTTTTAATTTTAGTGGAGACGAATGGAAAACAAATAAATAGAAACAGTGGGCGGAAGACCAAGCCCATTCAGATGCAGCTGATACATGGAAATTAATAACTGGATGGCTGCCAGGAGGAAGAGCTGTGCTCTATGTTAACTTTTTTTTTTCACAGAACTGTGATTTGGAATGCACTGAATTGGCTCACAATTCCTTTCTTGGACAGTTAACTGATGGAACAATCCATTAAGTATTTTCTAGGGCACTTGCAGATGTCTGTTGAGCTACGTATTATTCTGCACAGCTCTGCTGTGTTAGTCTTGAGCTATGCCCGTAACAAGACAGGTGCCCTACAACTACAAGAGCAGAGGGTCTAGGTGCAGTCATCAAGTGCTCGAGGGGATGGAAGCTATCCCTCAGCAGCCAAGCTCTGGCACTGGAAATGGCCCAGCATCTCTGGATGAACTGCAGCAAGCCAGCTTTTCCCTTCTAAATACCTGAGTCCTGTGTGCACATCATCGTGTGCCCATGCAGCCACATATTTTGGCGCCCAACTCGTGGAGCAACAGAGTGGAAAAAACCCTGTTCTAATCATATTTTGGTTGCGATTACTCTGGGCTGGTATAGAGCAGTTACTGGCTATGTTGTTTGAATTCATAATGTCTTTTGGGGTGGAGGCCTGCATGTGTTTCTGATCCCTAGGGTTTTTTTAGGTCTTAAAACCTCTATGGTCCCTAGGTTTATTTTCTTATCCAGAAAGAGCTCCGGTATAGTCCCTAATATGTAGTTTTTGCAATAGAGGGGCACTGACCAGAATATCCATTGGGCTAGGCTTGGTTGTAATGGCTGCAGGATGTTTTCTCCCAAATTTGCCCTAAACTAGGACAAATACAGCCATGCAGCCTCTGGCCCAAACTATTTTGATACAGAAACCTCTGCTCTTACATTTATTCCTAATCACCCTTATCCTAACAGCTTCTTGGTGCAGGGAGATGGTCAAAAAAGGGCTTTGCTGAATGTATCTCATATAAACAGCTGAGCCCCCATGGTCAGTGTTAAATACCAAGTGAATTAGAGAGCTATCTTCCCAAAATGCCATTTATTGTAATGGCCTCTGTCACTTGCTGCCAGTGGAATGGGTAATGAACTCCCCCTATGGAATATGCAATTTGCTAAATCATGGGGGTTTTCAAGTGAACAGAAAACCTACTGGAAGATGCTGTTTTGCTGGAGGAATTCAAATTGTTGGTCCAGCAGCATAAATTCCTCTGCCCCAACACAGCCCTGATAAAAATGCTTTTTTTTTTTTTTATTTGTGCTTGTCACCAGGAGATCACAGTCACATCCATTTTACTGACCAGGGAAACTGAGGCAAGAGAGCCATGAGGGAACGTGCCTATGGCTGTATATAGCTGTATCACCTGTCACTTGTTCCTGTTACTGTCCCAAGCAGAGCAAGCCAGAAAGGGGCCACATGATGGGATGGAGCTGGGAGATGTTCTTGGATGCCAATTACTGTTCAGGACCAGTTCAGAGCCTGGGCCCAGTAAAAGAGATTCCTAATCTCCTCTGATGCCTGCTTGGCTCACAGTGGGAGGAATCTGGCATAGTTTGACTCCTCCTCTTTTCAAGTCTTCCTGCACCATGTGCTGGACATGTTGCTGGCATTTTATTTCATTGCAGCTCCTTCTGGAATAAAATACTCTTGCCTTAATAATGGGAACAGATATAGACAGCTGAACAGAAGCCACCTCCAACTTGCTACCAAGTGAACAGTCCTGTCTGGTTTAAACAATTACCCAAAAAAAGACTGTAGGAGAGGCCATGAGCAGCAATGGTGCAGTCCTACTCCTGCTTTCCCATTTGCCACAGACCACAGGCATGCCCAGAAAACCAGGAGATGATACTTGGGCATAAACTTACAGCATGGGTCGTTCAGCCAGGCAGGAAAAAGGGGCAGAGTTTAGTTGTACCCAGCAGGTCTGGACTGTGCCCCTTTGGGTAGCAAGCAGGCTTGACTTGGCAGGCTGAAGACAGACCCTGCTCACCCAGAGGAATTCTGGGGATGTTCTCCACACTGGTGGGGTGACATTCCTGGGGGGTACCTGCGACAAGGCAAGGGCAGAGGTGGAGCCCAACCTGTGAAGGCAGTGGCGCTCAGGTCATTAAATATTGATGCTGTCTAAGCTGGCCTGTGGGGGCGATTGAGCTGAATTGCAGGTTTCTGTTGCTGTGATAAATTGGACCAATTTGTCATGTGGTTTTGTTTCTTCCCTCCCTTAAGTAAAGCTATACAGGAGCATTATTGCTATGGCTTCAGCAGCAGCAAACAATCTGGAAAACAAAATCCTCTGGTGGATATGGATAAAATGGGAACAATGACAACTGTTCTTCTGCCAAAGGCGCCACCAAAGTCATGGAGCTGGAAGAAGGCAGCAAAAGGAACAAAACAAATGAAACATTACTCGGCCCTTTTAGAGACAGAGACAAAGTAGTGTCCTCTGCTAGCTCCTGCAATTGAGGAAAATTCCTGTTTATGCAGACAGATGCTTTTTTTTTAGCTTTAGCTGTACTGGACTCTGCAAACAACAGGATGTCCATCTCCAGGAGAGACACAGGCATACACTCGAGACTGTGCTGCTAAATCCAAGGGCGTCTTCTGGCCTTTCAGGCTGGCTGTAACAGGAGCTCTGAGCTGAGGACAAGAGATAACCCTGATGCTATTTCACCCCTCGCCTCTGAGTCTTCTACTGCCCATTTCCATGGGAGCAGAATCTGGTACAAACATCTGCTCTCCACTGCAGAGTATCACATATATCGAGTACAAGGAGAGACAAAAGCTTTCTCCGAGTAGCGGAATCTGGTCTATTTATAAATTAGCATGCAACAGAAAAGGAAGCAGCTCATTGCAGGGGGAGCTGCAAAGACCATCACAATAGGTCTCCAAGTTCTCCTTATCATCCTTCTTTACAGCACAATAACACCAGGTCATCCTCCAAGCGTCCTTGTGTCCAGTGAAAAACCCTTTAAGAAGGAGATTGTTTACTGACACGAGCAATATATGGGCACAGATTGACCAAGGGGAATTAAAGGACAGCTGCCTCCTGTCCCCTCTCCCCTGCTCTCCCTGAAGGCAGGGCTGGGTTTACCCCAGGTACCTTCTTGGGACAGAATGGCAAAGTCTGGCAGATGAAGACCAAGGACAGGACACCACAGCTCTGGCAGTTTTTCCCAGTTGTGCCAGAGAACATCTCTGTAACCTTGAGCACATTCTGCCTCTGTCCTTTCCTCTGACACATGAGGCTTACTGAAGAGGTTTTATTTGTGGTTTAAGAGCTTTCAGTGGAGGATGCCATGAGCCCAGTGCCGCTGAAATCCCTTTCTACTAAGCTTAAATAGGAGTTTAAGAGACCCCAAAAAGAAAATAAAAAATATTTGTATAATCAGGTGTTAAACACACAGAAAGAGTTCGGGGTTGCTATGCCATTTATTTCTCTCCACAATCAACTTTTCTCTGCAGAATTTAGTTCTTCTCTAATTAATGTCCTCAAACAGAAACAATGTCTTTACTTAGGCTGGATCACTTAACAAACCTCATGAATGTGAGCAATTTTGATCAGGGACCCTCCTTTTAACATGTCTCACCAGTCCAGAACCTGCCTGTTCAGAACGAGATGAACACAGGCACACATGTACAAGTGTGGTAACAAGACCCAGCTCAATCTAGCATTACATGATAGAGCCAATGAACCGCGGTACTTAATTCTAGAAACAATCAACATGACTATTGATTTGTCAAGTTCTTACTGACTGAAAAGGGAAGAGGTTAGAGGGAAGACAAGCTGTCATGGTTATCCCTAAAATTAATGGTAAAGTAAATGCAGGATACAATTCGTTCCTATGCCCAGGAACAGGGATAAACGGAGGCGTTACCACTGCCTTTGCTTTATTCTCACGGCGGCTCCCCTCTTTCCAGAGACTGCCCGTCACGTGTAGAGCCTGTGGCGGCTGATGCGGGGAGAGTCAGGAGAGTCACCAGAGCCGTGCTTGCTGTAGGACAAAAGAACGTGCGATCTGTGACCGGAGATAGGGACTCCCGAGGTGGCCAGTCTAAAGAAAAGCTACCGGATATGGAAAATGAGGGATCCCAAACACCGTAAGAGGAAGCCGAGGGCTAATCCAAGCCCCGCTCGGAACGGCCCGGCACTCTGGGGAAGGAGGGGCGCAGGGCTGGGGAGAAGGGCGGGCCCTGAGAGACGAGCGCCCTAAAGCCGAGGCTGCAGGGCCGTCTCCTCCCGGCCCCGCGGGGCCCCCCCGGCCCTGACTCCTCAGCACCGCCCGCTCCCGGCCCCGCGGGGACGCCCCGCTGACTCCCCTCAGCCTCTCTCGGGGCGGGGCCCTGCGGGGACCCCCCGCTCTGTCCCCTCCGGACCGCCCGCTCCGTCCCCTCAGCCCTCTCGGGGCGGGGCGCTGAGGCCGGTACCTCGCCCGAGCCGCGCCTGCCGTTGCCGTGGCGACGGGCTAAGCCGGGCCTGCGAGCGGCGGGCGCCGAGGGGCCGGGCCGGAGCCGACCCGCGGCTCGGCGCTGCCGGGGCGGGCATGCACAACAAAGGCGGCGGGCGACGCGTCCCGGGTGGGCTCCGCAGGTAGGCAGGTGCGGGCGGCGGGCGGGTCCCTCTCGGCAGCCAGTCCCGCAGGACGTGTCCCCACCGCCCTGCTGTGAGGGGAGAGCGACCGGGGAGCGAGCTCCTTCTTCATCCTCAGCCCCGGCCCCGCCGCACCTTGCGGGCGCGGGGCTGCAACAAAGGCAAATGGCTGCGTGGCGGGGAGGGCTGCGGGACCGCTCATGGAGCGCTTTATGATTTATCTGTGCGCTGGGTCTCGTTCCCCGGGTCCAGCGGGGCCCCTCGGGTCCTACCGGCGGCTCGGCGCCCAGCGCGGGGAGCGGGAGCGGGGGGATACGCGCGCTTCCCAAGCCCTTCCACACCTGCCCGGCTGACACCTGCTCGCTGCCGGGGTCCCGCATGTGCCCGCACCCCGCACTCGCTCGCTCTCGCCTGCCGCGGGGGCTCCGCTGGCGCAGCACGGGCCGGAGCGCTCTGCCCGTGCGCGGTCCGGCGAGCCCGGCCGCTGCTCCTGACCGCTAAAACGGCACCCGCAGGGACAGAGAGCTTTGCAGTCGGCAGGATAGAGCCTTGGAGATGCCTGGGGGCTTTTTGTCCTGTGCAAGGTGGGATATCGTGTGCTGGTACGGTACTAGGCTGAGTTCAATCGTTGGGAAGGGGTGACTGGATAGCACCTGGCTCTTTAAAGCTCCGAGGTCCCAGTGAGTCATTTCTTAATTAATTTCCATGTGATTTCAGCTCCAAGACACATTCTCCCAAATTCGTAATAGGTTTTGATACCTGAGGTGTCAGCAAGGGCATCTGTTTGAATCCATAGAGATAGAAGTTTTACTGCATTACTGAAAACGGAATTCCCTAGAGGAAAATCTCTAAAATCTGTTCCTACCATTTACATTTGCACTGCAGCAAGGCAGCACTGGGTGCATCTATACTTTAGCCTTTTCTCATTTCCTAGTAATTGTGGCACTGAAAGGCATTGTAAACAACTCTGCTTGTTTGTTGGTATTATAGTAAGGCCTGAGGGCTTGGTAGTGGTTTCTTTCACTCATGGTTTTCAAAATGCTTCACAGACATCAATTAAGACTGGGAGCACTGCTGCAAATCTGGGGAGGTTTTATTGATCCCATTTTACAGATGAAGGAGCAGATAAGAGACCTAGAAAGATTTAAGTCAAATTCAGAACCAAAACACAGATTTAAAATCCCCTATTTAGGGTGCTCTTCCCCACCTTACTTTAAAAAAATTTCTCCTAATTTCACTGGCTGCTCCATGAGATGGTTTGGGCACTGTCAGCTGCATATGCTGTGGGATTTTGAGATAGTGCTCTTGCATATTGCCAAAAGTGATGCACCTTTAGTGCCATATTGTTGAGAATAATGGTTTCTGAGTAACACAAGTCTCTCCTATTTGGTTTGTAGTGAGGTAGAACCCAAGAGCTCTATCCTGAACAAGGATGCGTTAGGCAAGGCATTGTGCATCCAGACAGCAAAGCATACAGAGAACTGATGAGCCAGGTACAGAAAGCCTGGGTCTCTGCTGTGGTTTCTTTGGTAGCCTCCCTCAAAAAAAAGACATGGTCTCTCCTCAGTAAGGCTCTTTGAAGGGTATATTGCCAAAAGCAAAATAAGTGATGGCAACTGCAAAGACTCCTGATCCTAGCCTGGTTTTTGAGTCTGTCCACTTGCTTTCATGGGCCAGACAGAAGATGGACTGTGTTTGAGATCTGGCTCACATCCTTAGGCATTGCTTATATTGATCTCCTTTAAGGCCTTTAACTGGAGAACCCCAGCTGCAGTCTCACATTTAAGGCTTTCCTCTGTAGAGCACTGTACAAGATAACATCGGTAGCCTCAAAGCATTTATGAAGTTTTAAGCTCCTTAAGCTTCATCTGTGTAAGTTAAGCCTACTGCAGACCAGGTGATGATGTACAGCTCCCAGCAGTCACAGAGGAAAGGGAAAGGAATGCTTTTATGGATTTTCTGAGTTATCCACTGCGAGCTTGCTGAGTCTGATTTAGTCTAACAAGATAGTCTGGAAATCCTGATTTCTTAATATTTAAATTTATAGGAGATCAAGTTGCACTTCAAATACAGCTCCCCCAACTAAACAATTACCACCCAACCTCAAACACCTCAGTGATGCAGGTGCAAGAAGCATTGCTGATTGATGGCACGCAAGATACAGCATCACAGTTGGTTTCCTTTCCAGTGTTTCAGAGGACAGTTCTTTTAGAGGAGAGACAGCAAGCATAGCTCCAGGGCCTCCATGGCTGGGCATCAGCCAATTACTGTCATATCAGATTAGCTCTATGGCACATCAGCACACATTTATGTTAATACAGATGCAACATGACTGTTCCATAGTATTGATGGAATTATTGTGTTTACAGCCCTATAACATGACTAATTGAAAAGGAGGTTCTGATTAGAAAATCATGGACTTCTGAGGTGATTTCTTCTGCAGCTTTTGAATGGGTCAGTTTGGAACTAAGAAATTAACTACTAGAGGACATAACCTAGTTTTTATTTTCCATTGATGCAGTTACTCTTTTGGCAGGCTCTTGGGGGAAAAAAAATCCTATATCATAAAAGAAACAGGAAGATCTTAACGGGTTTTTTCCACCTTGCCAAGATCCTGTTGCAGTATAACCTGTGCTGCTGTAGCTGCTTCTTGGCCTACAACAAAAGATCAAATCTGCCTGTGCCCTGCAGGAGTGTAGCCCTTGGAACCAGCCTGGAGATTTCCTGAGCTGCCACTGCAGTGAGCACATTCTCTGTGTCCAGAGCAGCTTGGCAGCAGCAGTCGTGGGTGTTAGTGAGATGAGAAGGCATCACATGCAGCACTCCAGAGCCAGATTGGAAAGCTTGATGAGTTTCCTGCTCCCATGTCACCTGCCGACATTCAAAGGATGTACCCGTTTGTCTCTGGGAATAAACTGGGCACCTCTGGCCAACATCTCCACAAGTTTTGCAGTCCCTACTTCATAATTAGCCCAGTCTCAGCTTCCATCTGTTTTTCAGTTTGCAGTGGCCCTCACAGCTGGTTCCTGGCAGCCATTATCACCTTCCAGCACAGGAACAGCTTTAGCTTTGATTCTTGGGAGGATGGACAGGGCTGGCAGAATCAGTGAGATAAGGAAAATAACAAAGAGGTAGAAAACAGGTACATGGGCACAGAGAGGGAAGGTAGACTGACAATGTGTATGACAATGAGGGCAAAATGAAGTGACAGGTGGGAGGCACTGCAAATCCTGAGTCTTTGTGGGAGTCACAGACGAGGTGGGATGTGGAGGGAGTTGGCTTGTAGGAGCAGGATGACAGATCTCTGCTGCCAGAGACAGATTGCATTACAGCTGCCAGCCCACTGCCCAGGCTTCAGAATGTTCAGGCAGCCCGAGCCACTGCACAGGGCTGTGCAGCATTTGTTATTTTCCAGGCATCCTCCTGTAAGTTACAGCAACAAAGGGTGAGTATCTCCGGGAACTGTGCGGAGGTCAGTAACCTTGTCCGCAGTGTCATCCCTGCTAGGGAAGGGCCCTGGGAAAACCGGTGGCACCACAGCAGGCACCAGCATCTGTTACATGAGAAGGAGTGATTTGCTGCTCAAGGACAGAAAGGACAGTGGAAAGTCTGTGATTTCAGGAATTAGTTATGAAAAACTGGGATCCTTGGGCTGAGGTAATAAGAATAGCTGGAGAATTAGGCAATTCCCATATTCATGAGCTGACTGCAGTCCCTTTGCCAAGGCTGTATTAAATACACCAAGGGGCAGAGGAGTTTTCTGGCTTTGCTAACAGCTGCTTCAAGGTGAAGCTCAAGGAGAAAAAAAAATCTCCACTGTCTGTTGATATTCACTTTGCCGTGTAACATCTCAGAGCCCTTTGCGGACCTTTTGGAACCTGTGTTTATCTTCACATTCTAGAAATAACATGTTTGGGAGCTCAGTGGTACCTGTCCTAAGGATTTCTTTCCAGAAAGGGACTAAAGGTTCTAAAGCTTTTGAAAGAAACCCTGTCCTAGATGGGAAGTCAAGGAGCAGCAGTAAATTTTTTCTTATAAAGAAAAAAATTTGTGGTTTTAGCTAGAGAGAGTGTCTACGCCCTTGCCTTTTCTGCTGTTGAAATGCTTAAAGATACGTGTAAGCAAAAATCCATTTTTCCTTTGGGATGTGAAGCTTCAGCAGATGGTGGTGGGAGTTTGCAGGCTCGGTTCTTTGTCAGTGCTTGCAGAAGCAGCCTGACACTGCACTAGCTGTAGATGCAAGGCTAGAGCTGCTCCAGTCAGACACTGTGTGGCCCATCTTGTGGCTTCCCTGGCGTCTGGGAGCAGGGCTGGCAGTCTCCTGTCAAAAGTAATTTGTTTACCACACAGCAATCCTACTGTTTCTGTAGGCATGTTTAGGAAGCCAGTTAGCAACTGAAAGATGACAGTGGCTTTAACCACAATCAAGTGATTCACAAGACTCAGAGTACATACAGCTGAACTTTTCATGCAAGGTTCTTCCCTGAGGAAAAAGGGAATTAAAGACCCTCAGACACTGAGCAGAGACAGCTTCATTCAGACCTAGCACAGAAGTGATACGCATTAATTTCTAGTGTCACAGCCTGTTGAAGCTGTTGTGTCAGATTTATTTGCTGGCTTCCTAGCTTGTTGAAAGGACAACTTCCCTACCATTCCCTCTATTCAAGCCCTTGCTTATCTTAAGGATCATTACATCTCAAGCATCTTTCTCAATAAGCACATCTTGCAGAGAGGTCTAGAGACAGAGCAGTGGGTCGGAGTCTGGCTGGAGTGGAATTAGCATTAGCCATGGCTGGTACTGGTACCCCTTGATACCAACAGGGTATCAGTGCCTGGAGATACCAATCAGTTCTGTGCTGAAATACTGCTGTTGTTTGTGGTGGTGTGGCTGATCCTTCCAGCCTGCTTCTAGGAGTAGACAGAAGTAACCCCTTCCAAGAGGAGGTCTGTCTTGGAAGAGCCTTTCCAAGAAAGTGGCTTGTAAGAGCTGGGGAGGTAACTGCTTCTCAAAAAGGATCAATAGAGTTTCACTGATAATCTGTGCTGTGGTAGTTTAACCTGAAAAAAACCCCTCAGGCCTGAACTGAGACCTCTCAGTTACAAGCAGATAAGAGCACTCCCTCAGGAGTCCTGGTTTGCGGTGCTTAACTGTTTTGCACTGATGTGCCCCATTTTTTACCACAGCTGTTGCAACAACTCTGTTCTCTGTGGACAGTCAGGGCTCAGGTTTCCACAACACAAGATAACCTGTCAGTAAGCCCCAGTGTGGCACTTCTCCTCCTATTTAAGGGCTAGATACAGCTTTGGAAATTGGTGCTTTATGTTTGCAGAAGCCATACCTGCAGTGGGGAGACCACATACACAGTACTTCAACTTCCCTAAAAACTCAGTATTACTGAAAACAAGCATCAGCCAAAGTCACAGGAGAAAAAAGGAAAGAAAAAGAAAATCAGTTTTTGAAAGAGGAATGGGTAGGCCATGGACTCCTTTGTACTGATAAGCCGCCTCTGAGCTGATCAGCTGTTTAAGATCAAGGTGCATAGCTTGCTTGTTTGATCTGCCACTGGCGTTTTGGAACACCTTCCAGCACGTACAGGAGGAGCCAATGTCTCATTCCTGGCTCTGAGAACCAGGTCTGCTAACTCAACAGCCAGTCCTGTCTCTCAGTGAGGATCTTCTGCCCTTTATTCTGGGTTCTGTTCTTACCTGGGTACCACAGAGCCATGTTCCCAAGGGTGGCAGTCATTGCTTGTTTACACAGTGTTGCAATATTTCTGGTCACATGCAGACAGTGGAGCAGTAACTCTGCAACACTTTTTATTCTGGCTCTCAGCACACTCCTCAGGCTATTCTTCATTACAGCAGTAGGATGAAATAAATCCATAAAACAAAGCTAACCCAGCCAGAAGCAGCTGCAGGTACTAGCATAGCCCACAACCACATCAGCAATCCTGTTCATACTTACAGCAGTGCAGCATGCATTAATGCATACCTGAGATATTTTTTTTTTCATTTAGGATAGCTTTTGACCTCCCAAGGAAGAAGATCCCTACTCACCCTGGCCTGAACAGAGGGATGAGAGTCAGAAACTTTATTTTCTCTTTGCCTAAAAGCTATTCTTCTACCTGTATCTCACCTCCTATAAAGACCATTAGAGCACAGTCTCTTCTGAGTGAAGTGTAATACTCAGATCAAAACTCCAGTTGTACCTCAAGCTAACACTACCTTAACGAGCAATCCCTTTGAAGAATATATAAATGTCATACAAATAAACTCAAAGTTGTTGTAATAGAAAAGGCAGGTGAGATTTATATATCTGGAGAGAAGGTCTGCTATTTTCAGATGGAAATTAGAAAAATGAGGGAGGTTGACCACTAGATAGGTACTTATTGGGGGCAGATTTCTGTTTGCTTTCCTTTCTGGATTGTTTTGAAAGATGCGAGCGCCTGTTTTTGGTGAAATGTTGAAGCACATTCTGTGATAATACAGCTGTGACTTTTAAGGCGCTGAAGACTTTTAAGAATGGGGCTTTTGTGCTTGTCATTGGTGAATCTGAACATATTACAGATGTGGATATGTGTTAATAAAGTGATTGAACTTCTGAAAGGCATACTGAGGTAAGGCCAGGTCAAGTGAGACCTCCACTTTTCCAGATAGTGAACAAGATCATGGTATATCTGGAAATACAACTCAGTCCATGGCTCCACCTGCAGGACCATAGTACACCAATTTGTAAAACAGCATTAACAATCCACTTTGGATTATCTCTGTAGATTACCATAATTATTATATGGTAAACATGCCCATGTGGAAGAGCCCTCAGCAGCACTGTATGTGCAGACTGGTGTTTGCCACACATGGTATTTATTAGCTGCATCATCCTGCTGCCATTGGCATAGCTTCCATAGGTGGAAGCCACACACAGAGTGGGGTGACAGAAGATAAGAGGTTCATAAACGTGAAAGCCGGACAAGCACGCTGAGATGAAATCTTTTGCTACACACCATCTATAGGACTTCCCCAGACTGATTTGTTCCATCCAGTGCCTCTCTCTTTTAATGGCAGTTCCAGCTCCTAAGCCCCATGAACCAAACTGCATTTGCAGCCCCATGCCACTGGCTGTCACCATCAGTTGCCTCTCTGGGTGCCAGTGTGGTGGCTGCACTGCTGCTTCACGCTGCAGTGCTGGGTAGTTGGACACAATGCTGTGTGCATTGATGAGGAATGTTCTTCCTGTGCTTCACACATCTTCTTCCACTCAATGGAAGGAGGTGTGTGACTGAGTCCTTGGCTGTGGGGCAGTAGGCCTCGCACAGAGTCAAGGTATCAAAGTCTGGGCAGTGAATGCTGTTTCAGGTTGAATTCCTGCCTTATAGCACAGCTCCAGCTCACAATTAACTCAGGACTGGAGCAGAGCTGTAATGGGAGTGCAAGTGGCTGTGGCTTTGGGGAAGGTGATATTCCTCTTTCGGCTTCTTCATCAGGGATGTGTGTGGGTCAAAGGATAAAGAGTTTATAGGAAAGCACAGAAAGATGTGTTGAGAGTCTTATCAGGCAACAGGATAGCAGAAGGTGGCGGGAAAAGACATTTCTTTAGCACCTAAGAGAGTGTGTAGCGCAAGCAGCTGAGCTTAGGCGCGGGGCGGAGAGAGGGGTGCAAAGGCAGCAGGATAATGCAGGGGTAGCAAGGAACAGGCAGGATGCGGTGACAGCCACCGTTGATGAATGGAAGTTGTGTATTGGCTTGTGTATTGGAGTGGGAGCCCCACGTACAAATACCTGGAGCTTTTTAAAGTCAGTACATCAGGCACCAAAGCAGCAGGTGTGCAGCATGACTCCACACGAGGAAGAACAAGCAGCAAAATTCCTGGCTCCTAAAGGGGTTGTGCTCTTAGTCTGTCCTATCCACTCTGCCCATTTTGCCATTCCTGCTGCTGTTGGAAATACATAGCATCTGGAAAAAGCAGTGCCCTTGTACAGTGCCTTTGGCTTCAGGAGAGCTCCTACAGCGTTGAATTCGCCCCATAGATTTTAATTACTTTCCACTGTGATAGTAATGAGAGCCAGTGGAATTGTACTAATTTTATTTCCTTTTAATTTGTTATGATGCTCTGGATGCAGATTAACTTTCCCAGCTCGATACATATTATTGATTCTTCCTGCCTCATCTTGCAGTAAATGGCTTGAAGAAGAGTGGGTTGATTTCACTGTAGCTTCTCCTGGTAGCTCTGTACCCCATGCAGTGTCCTCCTTATGCTGGCAGTAGCCAAAATCATATATCCTTATTTGCTTCCAAGCAGGTTGTTTACATCCATGCAAATGAGGGTAAACACGAGCCTGAAGTACTGCTTCTCTGTATGCAATAGTCTGTGTCTCCCAGCTGCCTTTCTGTTTGATGTACTGACTGTGAGGACAGATGAGTGGTCATTCGGTGCAAGTGAGCCTACTCCTAGGCCCAGCTCACAACTGTCTTGCAAGAAGAGGAGAGCTGCAGTTAGAGGTGTCTCCTCCAAGCACACAGCTGCCCAGGAAGCCTTTGGCAGTGGCCAGCCTTCTGTCCCCATGCCCACATCCCTGCTGAGCATGACTGATGGCCATAAGGTAGTTGTGGAGGTGTGGAGCAGCAGGAAGATGCTTATCCTCATAGCCTTCCTCCCAGTGAGGAAACCTGACAGTAAAGCTGCTTGGTGGGACTACACCCTACTGAGGAATCCTCCTCCACTTCATTTGGAAAAAGACCCAGCATGCCTTGATGCAGAGTATTTAATGTCTTTTTTCCTCTACTCTTACGTCACTGAAGTTATAATGGGGATGAGAAATTGAGCCTCTGTTCTCTTAATACAGAACCCTAGCAGAGGTTGACATCAGGAGGCTGAGACAGTGTCTTGCTGCTTGTAACAGGGATGACTACGAGATGATCTGCAATCTCATTAGCAGGAATTTGCTCCACAGGCTCAGTGATACCCCTGGCTCAGAGGAGCCAGGCTGGGAGTGCCAGTGCACTGGTGCAAGTGCATGACCAGCCGCAGCCAGGAACCACCTGCTGTCTGCACCACACAACCTGCTGCAGCTCCACACAACCTGCTGCTCTCAGCTCTGGTGGTTTTCTGGGCCTGGCTGAAGACCTGGTGCTCCACCTAATTGAGTCAGCTCACAGGGCAGTGCAGTGCTTGGAAGCAGTAGGAGTGTCTTCTGTCCCCTATGGTGTTGCTATCCTACCTCATCTTGGATGGGAGAGATTCAAAGAAGAAAGGCAGAAATTGAACTCAGCAGTCCTGCATCCCTCCACATGCCAGCCTATTGGCACAGACTGCAGCAGGAAGCCTGGTGTTCCAAGGCTCATCTTAAAAAGCTTTCTTATCCTCAGCCACACTCAAAACACTACTTTGTGGTATTCTAACTCTGTGTGTCCTTAGAGCATGAGACCTCTGTGCCCCTCAGCAAGTCCAGAGGGACACTGACTGCATTGCCTGAGTGTCACATCACCAATCAGAGGCCATTGGGGTATCCAAATGCAGTCGTTTCACTGCCAGTGAGTAGCTCAGCAGCTCAGTGATTATAGCCTAGTTGCTGATGATGGTTATCAGTGCCTTGGAGCCATTCCTTGGAGAAGAAACTGAACCTAGGCCAGAGTAGCTTTGCCTGAAATTAAAGTCTGAACAGTCCCTTCAAATGTGAAATGTTACTTGCTTCTCTTGCAAAATAATCCACCAGTTCTGTGAACTCTAATGCACAGGAACATGTGCACTGACCCTGCAGCACTGGGCAAGACAAAGCAGTGAAGAGGTAAGTATCAGTTGGTTGTGTTGCACAGCTGACTTCAGGACTTAGAAGCCTATAGCCAATTAAAACAGCCAGCCATTTTACATCAAACAGTTGAGTCTGGTCTTAACCTAGTGTGTGTCAACATGGCTGTTGTAGCTGCAAAGGAAGCCACAAATTTATCTCAGTGGATTTGCCCTTGCACCCTTTCTCTCCATCTTGCAGAAGATGCACTTCCAAACTTTTCTGTGTGTAATTTGTCCATAGAAGCATGGTGACAACAATCTTCTGTTTTCCTTGATCTCCAAAGATATTCTGTGCACCTACCTGCCAACATCCTGCTCACGTGGGCCGCTGAACTGTGAGGAACTTCTTCACCAGCTTCATGGAAGATACTGGGCAAAATATTTGGAAAATGCATTATAGTAGGTCAGGAAATAGCATTCAGCAGAAAAACTGAGGTGAATTGGGGCACAGTGAAAGTCAGATACAGAGGATTAGATCCCAAACCTCATCATCCTGGAGAGTTTGGGGCAGAATCCTGCAGACCCTCAGCCATGGGCACCCATCATGCATTAGCCCAGCAGTGTCACTATGTCCTTGTACCTGGCAGCACTTCCCCAGGATATTTTGCATTCATTTATGAGGAGTAAAAGCTTTGGGGCCTAGTGATTCACCAGAGATGGTGCTTATGCTGCCTTAGGCAGAGCAGTACAAATACAGGTTTTTGGCTTAGTTCCACCATATCCTTAGAGAAAATTTAAAAAAGCATTTAACATTTCTTTTTCTTTTTGCTGTATAGACAAAGCCAGGTTTCACACTTAGCCGGGCCATCAGTGGCACTGAGTGTACCTTCAGCACACCACCACCACCAAGAAAAGAACTGGGAGAAAGGCCCTTTCCCTCACTTGTACCCCAGAGAAACAAATGTGTCTCTTCAGGCAATTTAAAAACACTTTTGCAAGCCCAGCCACTCCAGTGTCCCCAAAATTCTAGCCAACTCAATTTCATCTATTTTATATCTCTTAGGTTAAAAAAAAAAAAAACCAAAACAACAAACAAACTTTAAGAAAAACATCTGAGTTTTCCTACTCTTGATTTATACCATTTGCCTTCCTTTCTGCCTGGAATAAGAAGTAGGTTGTTTGTGCCCTTAACTTTTTTTCACCGTTTAGTCTGGGAAATGAACTCTATCCCAGCTAAAACCAGCTGTATGTTTGAACAGGCTTCAGCTTCCACCCTTCCCCAAAACGGTTTGCATTGAAATGGACTTTTAATATCTTCCTGAAAAAAAAATGGGATTGTGTTGGAACTGGTAAAACTCTTGCTTCCCTACTTCTCTTGCAGTCCCTAGCTCTCAGAATCACTTGAAAGGAAATGGCATTTCCTCCAGTATTTGGGATTTTGTGTTTTTTGTTGTTGGTTTGGGTTTTTTAATAATAAAATCCTTTACTCTCACCTCCCAGTGGGAATTCCCTGAAGTACTCTCACCTGAGTGTACCTTAGGGATGATGCCTTGCTTAGAGAAAATGCTATAAATACCAGCTGGTCTCCTGCAGGAATAAAGCAAAGGAAGCCACATAGCAACTGCTGTTGTCAGGCAGGTCAGAGGGGCACTTTGCTGTGCCTCCTAAACCAGCTCCCAAAGCAATTGTGCCTACTCAGGTGTCCTTTCCAGAAGAGAAAAGATGACTCTTAAAAAAAAAAAAAAAAAAAAAAAAAGGCAAGAAAGAAGGAAATGGAGAAGAAAACAATGTTGAAAGATCAAAAGCAGCTGCAAGGACAGAACCACATACAGAGTTATGTTGGTGGTGGGTAAAAAGAGGCATGTATGGGTCATGGACTGGTCTTCTGAAACCATAGTCCTGTCCTTGCCACTTCAGAGGGGAAGAAACAGTGTCCCTCAGGGCCCATGTCCCTGGGCCATGCCAGCTTGTGCTCAGACAGTGGCTTGGACCTCTTACACCTGGGCACAGGTCTCAGAATTAAGCTAATTTCAAGTAATTACACTTCAGTTTCAGGAAACCTTACCTGACTTTCCTTGGTTCTCAGAGACTGCCAGGAGAGTTCTTACAGATGCTGGAAGGTAGTTTTATTTTGGCCTCTTACAGGGAATGGAGCTGAAACACAGGAATTGGAGTGTCTTGTCTCAGGAGATCAGGGAGCAGACATCAGTCTCATATGTTACCACATTAC
Organism: Anomalospiza imberbis; assembly: GCF_031753505.1. Classification (NCBI taxonomy): domain Eukaryota; kingdom Metazoa; phylum Chordata; class Aves; order Passeriformes; family Viduidae; genus Anomalospiza; species Anomalospiza imberbis. The sequence continues at coordinate 11,550,833 of NC_089687.1, forward strand.
AGTTTGTTCACAGCATCTCCCACTCTGCAGCTGTGAGAGTTACAGTATTTGCTTCATTCACACACTTCAGGGTGAGAAGTCACAACTTCAGTTTGTGGCTTCTCCAAATGATCTTAACCTATGTCCACAAAAAGCTCAGGAGTGTAAATCAGTGTTGTGTGACCTCCTGCAGAAAGGCTGTTAACAGACAGCAGGGAGAGAAAGTGCTGCCTGCATTTCAAGGCAAGTGCGAGTTGGCTTTAATTTTTAAAACACTTTCACAAGTGATTGATGCAGTAGTATTTTTGGAGAGGAGAGGAAACAGACAGTCTTCTGGCGGTATGTCAGATGTCTCATGATGCCAGTGGTACATCAGAGTACCTTTACCAACATACTTCAGACACTGGCTAAAATCATCTGCTCTGGCTGAAGCAGGAATGGTATCTGGAAGTAAAATCTGGCTTGAGGAAATCAACAAGGCATCACAATCTCTGTATTCATTAGGATCTTAAGTTAAAGGCTGTCTTGTGTCCAGCTATCTTAATGATCTAAAGGTGCTGTACCATCAACACGTCACAAATTTCTAGGTGCCTGGTGGGGGGAAAAGGGCTGTGTGGCCAGTTTCCATCGTCAGGAGCTGGAAAGAGAGAAAGCAATGGACTTCAGGGAGGGTCTATAACTGTGGATAGTGGAGACCTCATACCAGCAGCTGAGAAGCAGGGATATGTTCATTACATCAGTTGGTTTTTCCTCTTTGTTTATTAACTACAGTTCCTCTGACCTCTGCAGGAAGACATGCAGGAAGATGAGTATCAGCCATCTTATTACAGTGCCTTATTTTGCTGTTGCTTTACATGTTTCTCAAAGGTTTTACCATTGGCATCAGTGGAGTTAAAAAGAGCTCTTGGTTCATCAAGTGGGACCAGATTAAGTTAGCAGGATTCTGTTCCAGGGCTTCTGACATGCTTCCAAAACCCAGGCTGGCCACTGCCCAGGCTGTGGGTTATTTGATTCTGCTGGTGCTGACAAAAGCCCTGAGCAGCAGCAGAGATTGCACCTCAAGATCTGTGTACTCAAATAGTAGTGCCTACTTCTTAGTGTACCAGGCTGATTTATTTTCAAGCATAATGATCAGAAAAGCAAGCCAGCACCCTCAGACATCCCTAGCTTGTGGTGAATATTGAAAACTAAACCTGATTCCAGTAAGAATTGTGAAAAATTGAGGCATTATATTCTGCAGAAGTTGATGGCTGAGGCAGAATGTTTCATGCCCTGGCAAATATCAGTGACATTAGCAGGCTGGCTTCCATTTGAGAGACGTGGGTGATTTTCACAGCTGGATGACCTCAGCACCAGGAGCCAGGGCCTCTCACTTCACATGGAGAAAGCCCTTCAATCTTTAACTAGCCAATCTTTGACTTCATCTTATTTAAAGATTTTAGGAACTGTGCAGTGCTAAAGAGGATCTTGCTGAGCTCCTATTACCTCAGCAGCAGCAGCTATGTAATGAATTATTCAAGACTAGCCAGTTCCTTCATCAATTTTAATAAATCAAGTTTTTCACCATGTCCTCAGCAGTGCTGCCAGCTGGGATATGATGAGGTAAGCCCATTATTTCTTGAGGCCTTTTTCATTTGGTCCAGGTTTACATACCTGAGGGCCTTGATAATAACCAAGGGATTAGCAGCAGACAGTGCTAACTTGGGGCAGATCTACATAGAGCAGAAGAGACAACAGAACTCCCCTATCTTTCAGGAGATTACAAAGCTCTGTCTTTGCACAAGGAAGTTGGCTTTGCATCTACAGAAACAGGCTCAGCTGCTACATGCTGACTCCCAGAGCAGAGTGTCACCCTTCAGGCAGATGGCCTGGACACCACAGAAGCTGAGAGGCACTTCCCATCTTTCACATGGACTCACTCTCATGGAATTGTTTCTACATCTCTGATATTTCTCCAGAGCAGGCACACTGTGGTGTTTATGAACCAATCCCATTTAGGAAGCACCTCTGTGGATCAGCCATCAATGTAACACATGCACACATTGCCCCACACAACTATTTATGTAAACACAAGCAGCACCTCTCCTACACTGCAGACATCCCATCCAGGCTGCTGATAAACTTCTTCACAGAGCAGTAGTTCCCACAGCCAACACTGAGCTGAGCTGTTGTAAAGTGTCTTTCCCTGAGCTTCTGCTCAAACTCAACAACAGAAAATGCTTCCTGACACTGAAGTGCTTGTAACACTTTCTGTACATCTCTTGAATAGACAGGAGCACACTTCTCTCTGTTCATTATCAACCTCAAAATTGCTCAGATTTTTGTTTCTCTCCTGGCCACACAGGAACCAATTTCATAATGGAGTCAAAGGCAAAAAGGTGATCTTTGTCCCCTGTAGAATTTTTATTACATTGTACTGCACTGCATAAAGAGGTGAGAAAGGAAGAAATGGGTCTTTTTCTTCTCCTCTGTAAACTGCAGGTCACCCAGGGTAGGGTATTTCTCCATCCCAGGTCTTGCAGAGGATTTAGCAATTGTGGTCCTTATCCCTCCTGGACACAAAACATGTAGTTTTTACTGGAGAGGAGCAGAGCATTCAGCCCAAACCCATTTCTACTGTAGCTGCATCCAGCTCTGACTCTTCCTGTATTCAGAGAATTTACATTGTCATGAGGATGCAATCAGATAGCTGCACTTTGCAGCACGTGCGAGGAAGGCAGAAATCTCCATTGGTGCTTTTATTATCATGTATTTTAGGAGAGGGAAGATGAACTGCTGAGGAGGAGAGAGCCTGGACACAAGCAATGCTAAGAATTAATTGTTTACAGTTCTGATGATAAATTCAGTGCATGGATTAGTCCATGAGTATCTAACCTGCAGCATCTCTGTGGTGCATCTTCTCATGAATGTGCTGCTGGTGAGGCATGCAAGCAAAGCAGTTTATCCACAGTGCTGGCACCAAAGCTCTGTTTGATTGATAGATGAAGGACAGACCTTGCTAAAGGACGGTCACAATTATGAGAGATTTATTGATTTGCTCTTTGGGGATGGACCATAAAAGGATAGGGCCTAATTGTGAGAAGTATGAGGGTGGCTCCTCACAGTGTATTAAATAGCAATAGCCATATATCTGTGTTTCAAGAAGTGGGAAGGATGTTTCCAGATCCTGCAACCATTGCACCTGCTGGCTCTTCAAGTCTGCATCACACAGACATAGAGCTGTTTTCCATGCCTAAGTCATTCCCCCTAATGATCACACCCCTCATTTCATTTTTGGAATTACACTATGCTGTTTTTTGGACCCAAAGTATTTCAGCTCCTTTATACCACCATTAATCCTGAAGCTCTTTAATTCTCCCAACGTCTTTTCCCCCCGATCAGTTTTGTGCAATTCTTAGCTTGTCATTTTTATTTACTACTTTCTACTTTCCCAGTGTTTACACATGTAACATGCTTGTTTTCACTTTCCCAATAAACAAGAATCCTATTTTTTTCAAACCAATATATTTGCTTTCCTCAGCCACAGGACTGTAGGACTGTAGCTATTTGAACATTTAGGGAGAAAAAAAGTTCCCAATTATAATTTGTATTTTTCTACTCAAATTTCCCTTTATTACCTGGCTCAGTTGTTTTCAGCTCTCTGAAGCTGACATTTTAGAGTTGTAATGAGGGGTAATTGGTTTGCATGGGGCTCTGTTTGCACACAGCAAATGCAACTGTGTAGTGATCATTGGTAACTAAGCAACCAGTTATGTTTTATTTCTGTGATCAATTCCTTTCTATCTGTCAAGATTAAGTCTAACACAGCATGTGTCCACAAGGGATACAACAATTTGTGGAGTTAAGAACCCATCATCTAAAAGACTAAGAGCAACAGCAGCACAAGGCCTCTGACTTACTGCTCTGACTGCAGTCTCTTAGAGACATGGAACCTTTTTCTTTCAGTGCATGGGAAAGCTTAATGGTCTTAGAGTCTTCATGGTTTATGTAGAAGAAGTTCATTGGCTGCCACATTTTATTCCTGCAACTCAGGTAGCGACAGCCAACCTATATTTACCCTTTATCTGTTACAGCAAGTTGTTAACATTCAGAGGCTCTCTCTGATAGTCAGAAAGCCAAGTGGGACAGGCTTGAATTGCTTTGCTCCTACATCTTGGAAGGCAACCCAGCAGTGGTCACTGCAGGGGAGCTTCAAAAAATCCTGATTTTCTGCTCACTCATTCCATGGGAACACTTCTTTCTTCTATTTAACTGCGGATTATGCTCATCAATTTCAAGGGCTTGGAAAACTCCTAGTCAGGAAGCAAGTAAGGATGGACGTCTCCAGGAAGGAAGGTGAGGTGGAAGCCAGATAACAGGGCAGGTTGAGACAGGAACCTTGGAAAAGGGGCACAGTCCCACTGCACCTAAACAGGAAGGGGCGAGTGAGTTCCACAATTGGATCTTTTCTCATCCAACAGAGAAACCTATAGTTCCAACACAGCTCTGATGTCACCAAAGAAGTAAAGCCAAGCAGGTCAGAACAAGAACACACAGCATAAGCCAAATAAGGGGCAGGGCAAGGGCTTAAATGCAGTTCCCAGGCCAATGGGTGGCAGGAGCAAGGGTGAAGGTCCCAGATGAGACTGGTCAAAGTAATTGGTGGCAGCTGTACAACACTCCTCAGCCTAAGCTTGGATCTGCTCTGCTACCCAAATTCTGTTCCAGAGGGATCATTAGGAGACATATCATAGAAAATACATCCATTTTAGCTTCATGCAAAAAGAAAACGTGGTCCATCTGGAGCAGTTTGTAACAACTCTTCCACCACTGTCTGTCTACAGCAAATGTTGTATGGTGCTTAGAAAGAAATCTTTAGAAGCTCCATCTCCAGACTCAGTTTGCAACTTATCCTTGTTGCTGCTTGCTGAAAGGAGCCATATGGATTTTGTACTGAACATTGCATAAATGCTAGTATGCAAGTATATTTAGAGGTGGCATATGGGCAGTAGTAAATGGAAGTGAGTGAGGTTTTTGGTTCAGATTACACAGGCAAGTTCAGTGAAGCAGATGCGCCCGTACATTAGTCAGGAAGCTTCATTATCTGGAGTCCCAGGTTCAGATCTTGATTGGGGTTTTTTCTGCACCTGCTTGTGCTGGCTGTTTTTTTCAACAGTACTAATGTTTGCCAGCAGATGTAGAAAACTTGAAGACTTCAGTCATTGTAAGAAAAATCCCACAACATACAGTCTGATCTGGGTTATACTGTAGAGCAGTCAGAGACAGCAACCTTTATTTTTTGAGGTCCTGTAGGTACAAAGGTACATATCAGAGTTATTTGCATCAATTTAGAAAAGTTATGTTGTAGTCTAGTTGCTGACAGAACAGCCTGCTATAGCTAGTAGATGTAGGAGATTGTTTTACTTTTTTTTGAATCCTTGCAGAAAACCAGAAAGTCCTGGGTATGTGGGAATTTGGGCTTCAGTGTCCTCGGTCAGGGAGAGTGGCACGATTCATACTGGCACAGTGTGTCACAGCTCCTGCTGTGCCTGCCCCAGTCGGGGAGCAGGAACTTCTCCTGTGCTCAGACAACAGGTATTTGAGCTGGATCTGAAAGTTCTGCACTGAGACCAATCTGGCATCAGATGAGCTGGTATCTGCATAGTAACTGGCTGTGTTAAACCATCTCCTACTTTTTTATTTTTCAGTGTTTGGGGAATTTACTCATAGAGCCTCAAGCAAAAAAAAAAAAATCCAAGTTGAGCAGAGATGGAAATTTTTCATGAAGCTGCAGATAAGGCATCCCCTTTGATGATAATACCACAATTTTATCTGCTCTGATTAAAAGGTTAATTAGATTTAGACCTCTTATGCACAAAGAAAAAATGACAGCATCCTGACAGATTTTTGCAGCTTGCTCAGAGGTTGTTTTACAGCTAATCCACTCTAGTTACTACAGTCCCCTGTTCTGTCACAGCCTGATGCCTCTTTTTTACAGCCTCACCTGCACATTAAACAGCAGCCGTAAAGCATTTTTTGCCACTGGTAATGCCAGCTGATGTGTCCTTTTTAAAGCCTACTCATTGCATCGCGTGCATTTCTCTTTGCATAGGGAAGTAGTTAACTTTGAATGTCACCCAGCCCTATGGAGGCAAGTGGGAAGATGGATTATGTTGGCAGCAATCCATCCATCTGTTCATCTGCCAACCCTAATGTTTAGTTTTTCAAACTCCCAGTCGTCTTAAATAATGCTGACCTACAGGGTCTGGGGTGGGAAATGTCACATAGCTCATTTAGTCTTCCATTTCTTAAGAGGTAATTAAACTTTCTGAGGTGTTATAGATACATGCAGGAATTGTTGATGGACAGTACTTATGAGGTTGAGATTAAATTCTTTTCTGAGATGCTGTGTTGCATGAGACTCTTACCACAATGTTGGCTGCAGCATCTCCACTGTATCTTCTCAGAGTACTCCTTAAAAAAGGTGTTTACAAAGGATTCCTGCCTGTTTCCCATGAGGGATTAGATGTCTGCATGGACAGTGTTTCCTCTCTTTTGATTGGTATTGTGAAGTTGTATCAATAGTGTGGTTTTGCCTCCTTGCTATGCAGCTTTGGGTAGGTGTGTGTACTTCGTGACAACCACAAAGGCTGAAAACACTGGGCGCTGTGTTATTAAAAAAAAACTGGCTGGTTGCCTCCAACTCTGCCTTGATGTTCTTGGTTTAGTTTTTAGCACTACTTTGGTAAAATAAATGTGCATGCAAGAACTCTCATCAGCTGCTATGATCTGTGTCTTATTTTTTCCCAGCAGTGAAAAAAAAAAAGAGGGTTTACAAGAATGTAGTGACCTTCATTAGGCTCTTGGAATATTTTGCAAAATGGCATAGAAGTAATGATACCTAACTCAGGCTGTAAGAATCCCGAGCTGTTTGGAAACTGCCAGCTTCAGACCCTACTGGCATAAGAAGTGACATGGAGTGTCTTGTGATTCTGGTTCAGGGTGGGTCTTCATCACACTTAATGCTGTCTATATGATGTAGCAAATATTTAAGACCAGCAGCACATGGAGAAGGAATCTGATTCACTATCCTTCTCCCTCACTCTCTTAGGAAGAGCTGCAAAATTGCTGCATTTATTCTTTTCTTCACCATGTTACGTGTGCAGTTGCAAACCTGCACTGCAACTTGCAGCTTGCACAAAGTATCCAGTACATCTGAGCAAATAAAAACATTTTCTTACATCTGGCTTTAAACAAAGGGGCATGTCTTGCCTCCTCTTCCATCACCTTTCACTATAGTGTAGGGTCTGGCAGAAAACCAAAAAGGAAGAGTCCCAAGGCAATGTTGGTAAATTAGAATATATAGATGTGGTTGAGAACATCCCAGGAGTATATGCGCTGGTATTAATCAGTCTTAGAATTTGTTTCTTAATGATGGCTTTAAAACATCTCCAGTAAACCATGACACGACGTGTCTCACATGTGGTGAGAAATCCCATGGATCTGTACTGCCTCCAGTCTGATATCTTCAAATCCTGTTCCTGTGGGGTCACCTGAGTGTTAATGCTGGTGTCAAATACAGCCCAGAGTGATTCTCCCATCTTGAACATATCTGATGTGTTTTTAAGTCTTGATACTGCGGATCTCAGAAACCTTAGGTGACCAGCTGTTTAGGGCAAATCACACTTGGAAAGCTGCCCTGTGGAATGTGTGCTCCTCCCAGCATGCTGGGATTTGTGCCTAAAGACATTTATCCATGCACCTCCAAGTGGAGGAACCCAGAGCTCCAGCCCAGTCCAAATGCCAGTTCTGCTCAGCCCTAAGCTGCTCTGGGCAGTTCACTGCCTGTTGTGTCTCTGCAGTCACAGAATTGTTTGCAGAAAAGTAATAGCTGCAAACACAGCAGAACAGCAGTTCCCCACCGGCAGAGATCCTATTTCAAGAAGCTTTTATGTTCACCTTCTGTCTTCCAGTGTAGTAAAGCAGTTCCTGTCCTTGTCTGTCCCTACTGGTTTGTGGTGATACCTCCTTTCTTCCATCCGTAGCACTCACAGCCCTCCATTGCCTTGCTCTTAGCTGGGGAAAAGGCAGACACTGCAGCTGGCTCCGTGCTCTCCACCCTGGCCAGCAGTAGGTCAAACAGAGCACTTAGATGTGCTAATTGCAAGTCACAACATTTCCTACAGGGAAGACATGGGCTGGAGTTTTCTCCAGCCATCAGTGTTCCTAAAGCCTCTTCTATAGTCAGGTAGGCAAGAGGAGATAGAAAAAGAAATTCCAAGTAATTTCCATAGCTAATTGAAATGGAGGGGAAGGGAAGAGGTGCAAATCCAACTTGAAAGGGCAGCCTTTGCCTTTGATAATCAACTTGGGAAAAATAACTTACTGGAGCATTGAAGAATATGAAACAAAAGTAAATAAATGATGCTGTCAGTCTGATCAAAGGGTTGCTATACAAGGGAGACCCTCTGTCAGTGCTGGTCCAGCCTCCATGTGCTTAGGAACTTTACCCGGTACTGTTCGATGAACAGCTACATGTAATGCAGAGAAAGAAACTGAATTTTCATCTTGGGATCTGTTCCTGGTGTGCTTTCAGACTCTGTAGGACATTAGAACTAGGGATATCAAAAGATGCAAAAGATAGGGGCAGTGTAATTTTGTTTCCAGTTCCTCAGTTCACTGGAGGCAAAGGATCTGAACACACTGACACATCCATTGGATCTGATCTGCACTGGGACATTTACTAGCAAAACTATCCATGTAATGGTATTGCTATAGATAAGGCTCCCCTGTGGATATAATTCTTCTGTAATAACAGATCCAAATGAAAAAAAACTTTCTGGATTAAGAGTGCCTGTCAGGTGATGGAGTGATACATGCCTGGAGTGGTACTAGTGTTAGGAATAAAAGGTTCTATAGTAAATTTTTTTGTACTCCTAGACATAAAACAAAGCAGAAAAGATAAGAGTCTTTGCTAAGACAAAAAGCATAGTCTAAAATTTGCTAATCATACTAAAATCTCACCCAAAACAAGGCATCTTGCAGTTTGTGCACTCCTTGGTGGGCTTAGATAAATAGCATCTGTAGAGAAAGAAGGAGTTCCACTGGAGCTTTATCACTTCTTCATTAATGTGACACCAACATGAATTAGGAATGATTTTCCCAGAGAAAGCAAGGTCAGAGAGAAGTGTTATTTTAGCAAAATGGCTCCTGTGCCCCAAATCCCAAGAACACTTGTGCAAAAGACCCAATTGTGACTGGAGCCCAGCCTGTCATTTCCAGTGGTCACTTGGCTGGGATTAAAGGTGAAAGGTTACTCTAAACTGCACATTGCAAAGTAGGAAGTCAAGAGAGAGCCCATGGCATCACCTTCAAAGAGAGCACAGCACTGATCCTCAGTGAAATAGAGCAAAAAACTGCAACAGTGGCTTTTCCACACTTGAAACAGCTCTGGAGAGGCAGGAAGTTCCCAGTGGCTATCGATGCAGCTGAATGAAATTGTCACTTGCAATAAGGCATCCTGAGAGCTGGGGGAAATCCTGGCTCTGTGCCCACTGGCACAGGTCCAAGTGATATCACTGGAGCCAAGATTTTTAGTCTGTATGTGAAATGAATTGCCAGGGTGAAGCTGCAAAAGTAATGCCTAGTAATGAAATCCACTTGCAGCACTGCACCTCTGCACCAGAGCCCTGCTGCGAGCAGGAGTGTTTGCACTGGCTCTGGGGAACATTGCGCCATTCTTGTAGGAGGCAGGAGGAGACAAGAGGTGTGAAGTGCCACTGAATTCATCAAGTATGTCGCACAGCTGCCCATTTGTAGGCAAACTCACATTTTTGTTGACCCACTTTTATTATTTTTTTGCTAGCTTTCACAGGATTCCCACCAACACCACAGAGTATCCATCAATATCACCATAGCAACAAGAAGTCATTAATGGTATCCTGCCTATTGACAGTCAGAATCTAAAGGCTGCTGATCTGGGTGGTAAGCCATCACCATCAGTTTCAATGAGAAAGGAAAGAGCTCAGGGTCTCTGTGGAATCAATCCTTTCATTCTCCATCCTCTGCATGTCCCCAGAGAAGTCCTGCATTGTGTAATGGCAATAAGGGACATATTTCTTCCCTTAGCAAGTTCTGTGCAATGTGTGCTTAGGGACCTGCTGCCAGGAAAAGATGGGGCTGGATTTGTTGCACAAGTAGGGATAAATGTGCCTCTCTTGGGTTTGTTTGCATGGGGCTGTGGTTCTGAGAGACACTTTACATTGCAAATAAGCAACTTATCCTTTAAACCTCCAGGGAGTTCAGAGCAAAGCGGGAGGCTTGGGGGCCAGGAAAGGGGAATGGCAGGCTAAACTGTGAGAAGAGATAAAAGACATGTCATATAATTCTGCTAAATGGTGAAGGAAGGGAAATTCTCAGCAGGTGTAAATTAGCATTGACAAGCAATTCTGATTTACACCCAGCTCATAGTCTGGTCCACAGTTTAATCAGCTGAAAAGCATCAGCATCTGAAAGGGAGGGGGTTGTTTAGAGATGCCCGTGGAAGGAGTTGAAAATCTGTGAAAAAGAAGAAAATAAATTCTCTTTGGTAGGTAGGGAAGAGCTTGTGATGTTCCTTGGGACTGATGCAGAGGCGGAGCCTGGCCAGCTGCACCAGCTCCCTGTCAGGACTCCCACTGCCTTGTAGTGGCCAACATGCAGTGCTGGGCCATCTGAGGATACATCCCTCAACTGAGACAGGTGGTGGGCACAATCCTGCCTGGTTTTCTGTAGAAGCACTGCCAAGTGCCTCCAGAGCCAAAGGAACAGAAAGTGTTACTGCCCATGGCCATCCACGCCTGGCCAGGACTACTGGCGCTGCTGTCATCCACATTTCCTCATGGCAAGCCTGCCTCTGCCAGCAGTATGACACAGTGCCTGACAGCTTTGGGATGTAACCAAGCAAGGTGTAGGATGAGATTGTACATGTCCCTCACCATCCTCAACACCCCCTTCCTCCCCCGAGATCTCTTTCTGATCTCACATGTGCTGGCATGGAAGAGCTCTGCTCATCCACCTACCCTAAGCTTTGGGGAACGCTGGAGTGGCTTCCAGTGCAAAGTTAACAAACTGGGGTCAACATAATTAAGTTGTGGGGCTTCTTTCCCCACTAGTGAGATGGGAGCCAAGGTTCATATTGCCTGGTTGGAAAGACTGGTGCGGTATGCCATTGGTGCACTCAAAGTTTTACATTTGTGGCTGCGCTGCAAATGTTTTCCTAGTACAAGGAAGGGAGTAGGAACTTTGGATGTACAGCTTATTCTTAGAACTAGGGTGTGATTTCTTTCCTGTGCACCATGCATTTTAAGGATCAGGCTGAGACACTGGGGACAATCGTAGAACAAGGAAGAAGGAATACCCTTCAGCCACCCTGAGAGAGCCAACTGCATAGGACTGGTTTTCTGTTTTCCTTCTGGGACTGGTAGAAGCAATGTAATAGGGCATGCGAAGTGCTGCTTCTGTGTGCCATGATGGTCTTGTACTGCTAGTTCAGCCAGGGGTATTTCCACCCTGAAAGAAATCCAGCATCATGACTCAGGCCCTGCAAATCATGAGATTAAATCATGAGTTAAATGACAATATTAAAAAATGACTTGATTTTATTTTTCCCAGTAAGTGTGTGACTTGGCTTTTTACCTTTTTCTTGCCAGAAAGTGAATGAAAATGGTGAGTTGAAATGCTGATCTTCAATGCACAACAGATAACAACATTCAGCTTAGGTGAAGGCTCTGTTGATCCTCCTCACTTTGCTGCTGGGGGAAGGAAGCAGCCAGCCCTTTCCTCCTACTGACTTTTTTTACTTCTCCTTGTCACTGCTCATACTCAACTGATCCATTGTGCCCTGCTTTTTTTGCACTGTCCCTTCTGCCTTCCTCAAACACATGCAGAGAGGATCAAGACAGATTTAGATGATCTGAGGTATAGTTCCCCACCTCATCATTTTTCAGCTACAGACGTGCTCCATCTGTGTTTCTCTTTCCAAAAGGATGTGCTGCTGACCACAGCTGGAGGCAGAGCACTGGGCTGGCAGTAGTGGGCTGCCTCACAAAGGCGTGTGAGTCACTGACTGAGCATATCAGGGCTGGGCTGGGGCACACCTCTGGCAGGGAGCCAGAGGAGAACAGTCTGGAGCTGGCACTGGGAAGTCACAACTGATGTTGGACCCTTTGCTGAGACTGAGCTTCAAGTCACAGCCTTAACCTCTTCTTCTCCCTGCTTCCCAAGAAATAACAAATTCACTTGTAGCCATATTGGAACCATTTTCTGCAGTTAGTGCTGATGTTATACCTATGCAGAGTGGGAATTTGAAGGAGAAGTGGAGGTGCCAGCTTGTAAAGTGAGCTAACATATGGCTTTATAATTCCCAGATCTCACAGGGGGATGGGTAGGTTTTCCTGGCTCAGGTTTGCCTCTGAAAACTGCATGTGTCTTTGCCAGGTATGGAGCAAGGTCAGAGCCTGTGCTCAGATCATGTCTGTTCCTCATAAGGCCAATAGTGAGTGATGTGTGTGTGTGCCAAGACAGGGGGGTGGTCAGCAAGATCTGCTCTGCCTGACTCGAAGGCCTGGGAATGCTTGGTTCAGGATGTCTGCACAGGTCAGGGGAAACCACCTGGGTCCTAAACATCAGCTAACTCAAACCTGAGCATTGTCTCTGCAGGTTAGAACCCTGTGGACTCCTTCTCCAGCTGTAAGACGGAGCGGAGTGGCTCACAGTGTTACAGACAAGGGCAGCATCTGTCAATTAGATGCACCCTGCAGGTTCATAGGTGCTGTGGGGGGTCTTCCCATGAGAGGACTTCATTGCAAATGGAACTTGTTTATCCTGAGAGGGAGTCATCCAAAGGAGCTTTGTGGTCAACCAGGGTGTTGAGTCACTGAAAGCCTGGCAGATGGTGGGTGCTGCCATCTCTTGGGATGCTTCACAGCTGATGATGACAAGCAGCTCCAGCTGGGGCACTTGATGGGGGTGTCACACTGATGTCTCCAGGAGCATTTGCTACACAATCAACTTACTCAGCCTTCCTTTGCTGCAAGATGAATGTCAGTCCTCTGAAGCTCCAGTCCCTCTGCTGCATCAGCAGCAGGACTGTTGGAGCAATATTATCCAAGAGATTGAGTGGTGCATTGCTGAGACGAAAGGAAGTACCATTTCCCAAAGCAGGGAATCAAGAGGGAGCACAAGTCGCCTTGCAAGTATGCTACCTGAAATCAGTGTGCTGGAATGCCTGCCCTTGGAGGTAGGCTGGAAGCATCATCTCATCATAGCCTTTTTGAAAGTGGAACAAGGGGAAAGCCATGATGGGTGTCAAGAAGGAGAAGCTGCTCAGACTAAGAGAGCAGCCAGAAAAATTCATCAAGGGCACTGCTGCTAAGTGCACAGGTGTGTGGAGCAGTAGGGCTTCTCAGGTGAAACCTTTTATGTCAATAAAAATAGTTCCCAAACAGCTTAAAAATCCTACAGAAAAGGAGCCAAGAATACTTAAGTGAGTAGATAAAATTTTGAGAGTAGTTTTTCCACTGCCTTGAGACTATTTTGGAGCCAATCTGGCCCAAATAGAAACTCACATGAAACTATGGTGATTCCTACGCTCTCCCTGTTGGAATGGAGCAGGATGTTCCTGTGGTGATCAACAGACACTGTGGACAGATTCTCCTGTGACACATCTGGCCGGCACACGTGTGCCCTTTGGGCTGCTCTGACCAGCCAGCCCTGACTGTAGCCAAGACCAGTTTTTCTGGACAAGTTGTTAACAACAAGTTGTTGTGTTGTGTTGAATGCAGTGAGATGGAGGAAGACTTGGAGAAGCAGGAAAAAAAATCCATAAAAGGATTAGGAAAAGATATGTGAAAGGAGGAAAACGGCTTGACAATATCACATGGTGAAGCAAGCAGCTCATAACACAGCAGAATTTAATGCCATTGCCTGTGCTCTCAACACCCTCTTGATGCTGGGCTGTACTGTGTCTTCAGGGGTTCCCCATGTCAAACTGTCTCTGAGACTTTGTGGTTCTTGCTTATGCTTAAGGTGAGAACAGAGGGACTATAAATCAGTGAGCAGACTATAAAGGTTATTGTTTTCCCATTATTACCTGGTTTTGAAATCAATCTGGCAGTTGTTCCTCTTGTTAGCAATCCTGATTTATGCCATACAGAGGACAATGAAAGCATTGATAATACTGTAAACTCAGGGAAAGTTATGGTTAGCTGTTTACCCTAGGAAGGAGAAAGAAACCCAGGAAATTGTACTGGTTCAGAGAACTGCTGTGGCTGTACCTCTCCTGCTGCAATTAACAGACACTATGTAAGCTGTGTTCCTGTTTCAGCTGCGACAACAGACAAAAAAACCCCAAGAAATTTAACTGCAGTCACCTTAGATTCATCAACCAGTTTCTGCAGCACAGCACTGGTTAAGAGAACAGCTAAGAAAGCAAATACAGCCAAGGCACCTTTCTTTTTCTTGTTAACCTTTAATATGAAAAAAGTAAAACATCTGGCATTCTTTCCCTTGAGACTGCTGGTGTTCTGCTAGGCAGCTGAAGTGATGTGCATGACGTGTCAGTAAGCAGATCATGCTGTGACCATGAGGTTTGCTGTATCAGATAGCACAAAACTCACAGCCGTAAAATAGATTGCAAAAATCCTTTATATAGCTCTTTGAAATGTGCTGTTCACTTCCCTCTAGCTAGCTGGATCTCTGAAATAAAAGGGAGATTGTAGTCCAGAATAAACCAACCTCTGTTCAGTGCTGCAATTTGCAAAACCTAGTGCAGAGACATTAGAATAAAATCCGAAGGTTAGTGTAATCTCTTATTTCAAGATGGAGTAAGGATCTGCAGTTATTCCCCTCCCTTGGAAGCAGGAGTTTGCTGTGATGGCCATGACTTGGAAGCTCGTTTGCTTGTGACTGAAATGTTGTAAATGTGGAAAGTGGAAAATGTACCAGTCTCACTTGATGTCTCTGATCAAGCAGGAGATGCCAGACAATAGCAAGCCGCTCTCCACAATTTCATGGAACAAATGTCCATGTTTGAGAAGTCTGTAGAGTAAACCTTGCTGCAGTGACCTCTGCAAAGCAGCACCAGCCCTACTGAGTAAACCTACTCAGCCCTGCCAGATTTGGTGGCCTCTCTTCCTGAGGCCTTGTGAGGCTGTGTGATCCCTTGTCCTGGTATTCCTGGAGTCCTTGAACATGTCTGGTCTTCTCCACAGTGTTTTTCATCAGCAATGAGCTACTTACCCTGTGCGTGCCTGCTTCATCCTCCTGACACTTTGTCTCGTGCTTTGCTGGGAAGGTCAGCCAGGCAGAACGGTTCTGATGTGTTTGGGAAGAAATAATTTATCCTTCAAGCTTTAATCCTTTAGAAATAAGTTCTTGGGGGAGATTTTACAGGAAAATTAAGGTTAATGGCAAGTCTCCAAGCAGGCACTTATCAGAGCAGTGGAGAAGTTGATTAAACAGAATCACATAGAAAATAAGCTGAGCACACATTGCCCTTAGTCTTATGCTCACTTAAGTCATGAGGCTCATAACCACTAGAAACTTTTCAGTCCTTGAGCCAGGGAACAGGAAAGTGTTTCACAGACAATGTGATTGAGGAGCAGTGATGTGCTGCAGCAGCAGCCAACACTAAACTCTGCTTTGCTATTTGGCTTGGAATAAGTGACCATTGGCCTGGAGGATTGCTGGTCTAGAATAAAGCCTGAACTTTGGGTAGGTGTGGACAGGATTGCCTGAAGTACCCAGGGGGGTAAATGAAGGAGCGTAGCCTTCATCCACAGTGAGCAGTGCTTGGTCTAACTGGAGGAGAGCAGAGGATACATTTGGGCTGCTGTGTACCTTTAGGAGAGGGTAAATTAGGACCCAGAGTTGGGTCACCATGTAAAAAATTAACATTTCCCTTCCTTCCTTCCCTCACTCCCCCCCTCCCTCACCCCCTCACACTTCATTGGGTTTTGCTAGCTTATCAACCAGAAGCATATTAACTTGCTTTGGACTTTTTTTCTGTCTCCATCTTGTGCTCTCCTCCAGCAGACTGCCTACAACAGGCTGGTGGCCTTGTTACTTGGGAGCTGAGTGTGTAGGCACATGTTTTGTATCATGGGGTGTCAATGACCTGACAAATGCACGCATCTGAGCTGAAACTATGATGCAGTTGCTGTGTGCCATGGAGCACAAGAACAGGGGAAGGAGGGAGAAACACTCAGTGTTTCCTGGTTACAAGCCAGGGACAAATTACCTGGTGTTTTAGAGAGACCACTGCTTTCTCCCGCTCCAAGCATCCTTGAGCAGCGGGGGAAGGAGGCTGTGCCTCAGACAGCCCCCTGTCCAGGTCATGACTCGGGCAGCAGCTGCCTTGGGTGCTCAGTGGAATTAAGCTTAGCTGCCTGACATGCTGTGCACAGCCCTCAGGGCAGTGACATGGAGGAACTGGCGAGATCACAAGAGTTCATCAGGAAAGAGATGGTCCTTCCAAGAGTGGAGTGACAGGGAACAAAGGTGCTGCTGCCTGAGCTGCCTGTTACAAGATCTCCACAGCTGCCCTGAAGGTGTTTGGGGGAACAGAACTCACAGATTTCTGAGACTCCCGCTCACTCCAGCCAGGGCACAAGACCCCTTTGCTTACCCACCTGTGAGCTACATCCATGTGCACCCTTGCTCTTAGTTGTCCTGGAAGTATCAGAGGGACTTCCTGTGTTAGAAGTGTTTAAAGAAAAAAAAAATCACTGTTCAGAGAAAGAAAGTTCACCCCCTATGGGTGACGAATATTAAAATAAATTATTTGGGAACAAAATTCCCATCTTTCTGCACTTAATCCAGTAAATTTTGGTTCTTGCCTACATGTCAGCAAACTTCGTGCAGCCTCCTCTGGAAAGTCTCTGTCCCCTGCTGTCTCAGCCAGCTCTGGCTGTTCTCTGTCTTCTCTGGCTCCTCTGCTCTGCAAACCTGCCTCTGGCTCCCACTCTGTCCCTCACTCTGCCTGCCTCACTGTGCCCACAGGAGGCTTCTTCCAGCTGCTCCTTCCCTGAAAGTGACTTTTGCCGTCCCATGCACATTTCCTGGAAAATCCTGCCCTGACAAAGCAGCAGCAGGTCCCTGCTGCTTGGCAGTACTTGAGATCACGGATACCTTCCATGGCTGCTGGGGAAATGGGCTCGTGCTGTTTTGCCGTGCAGAGGGGTACCTTCACCTGCTGGAGGGTTCGAGGCATTCCCCTGAGAAATGGAGGGGTGTAAACCCCCCTGCATGGCCTGTGCCGTGCGCTTGAGCAGTAAGGGACAGAGTGGCCCCTGACCTCTCATGCCTGGCATCACTGTTGCTGACCTGCAGCCCATAGAGGGGTCAGCTGTATGAGCCCCGACAGTGAACTTTCACCTGAAGAGAATCATGAGGGCAAAAATCAATTGTCTTCTCAATGCTGCCCATCTCTTGATGAATGGAGCACTCACAGACAGATCCCACCCTGTTTCTGTGCCTCTGCTTCCTTGCTCTTCTCCTGACTGCTTCTGCCCCTGCCTGTGCACTTTGTCCTCTGGCCCCCTTGCTGTCACATGCACACATGCAGAGCCTGCCAAGCCAGTGTCCAGCCCAGGATCCTGCCTCACATGGGCCTTGCTTTCTCTTCAGGCCTTACTCTGTGTAACTCCCTGCTTTGGGCAAGGGCAGCTTTAGTCTCTGCTCTCACTGCAGCAAGGGCTGTTTTCTCTTTCTTCTTGTTCTGAAAGCATAATGCCAAAAGTACATGGTGTCCTGTGGCTCTGACCTGATCACAGACTGACCTGACAGGGCATGGCATCCTTTATTAACAACACTTTCTCACAGGAGCCCTCCAGCACTACCAGGAGCCATGCTCTCTCCTCAGTGACTGGCTTTCACATCATATAATTCTTTCTTTCTTGACAGATTATGTTATAACCTATGAGCACAGAAAGTCCTGATCCTCATGTTTCTCTGCTGTCACCTGTGGGCTCTTCCAGAGCCGTGAAGAAGGGGGAACTCCAGCCCCATCATGAGAAGACCGGGTGAGAAGTACCTGTGACGTTTTGGGGAACAGTACACTTTGAGAGCTAGTTTTAATTTTTATTTTTAGCAGTTATGAAGGATGGAAATTATGTTCTTCATTCAGTGGTGAGCTACAGGAGCAGTTCTGCCTTCCCTCTCTGGGATGAGATTAGAGATCATTTCTTTAATGCAGGGAAAATATGCCAATTTGAGCCACTCTAAACAAGGGATGAATCAAGGTCATAGTGTGTTAGCAAAATTGTCTTCCAGGCAATACAGTAGCTCAGACTTCCCCTCAGATAGATGTCTGTTGGTACATCACATGGCTAGGTGCCTGTGGTGTCTTAGCCTTCAGGGAGTAACAAACCTCTTCATTCCCCTCGTGATCAAGGTGGCTGTGCTGTCTGAATAGTTGGCCACATGTGGGGAATCCAGCTGCACTTCAGAACAAACAGTCTGGGCTGTAACTGATTTTGTCTTGCTTTATCAAGACCTCTTCCTGTGTGTGCAACCTGGTTGGTTCTTGCCTGGTTTATTATTAAAGACTCATGCCCCACCATCCCAGCTCTATCTTGCCTTTACGAATCTCAGGCTAAGCCCATATCCCCTGCCCAGTCTTACTCTCCTTTACGTATGGCACTCACTCATTCCCTTTGCCTCTGATTGCCAAGGAAGGGAGTGGACTAGACTGTAGCAGACACTGATATCTTGTGTAACTGCTGGCAAGTCCATGAGGCCTAAATCCCTAAAAGAAATCTAGAGTCTCTCCATTCAGTGTAAGGAAGCTCTGTCCAATTCCATCAAGGACTTAGCCACTTAGCCTTCATCCTGCTGGCCTAAACTGGAGTTTAGGGACTTAATTCTCCACTCTGAACATGTGATTTTGTCACTTAGATTCCCTGGGCCTTACAGTGCTAAACACAGCTCATAGGAGGAGCCTTGAAAAGCATAGCTTTCTCTTTTGGGGCCTCTGCTGAGCTGTCATGGGAGGATGATCATTTGAGCCTGTAGCTAAGGAGTCAGGAGGGTGCATTTGTGAAAGTCTGTAAGATACCTTTGTCTCTGCATTGGAAAGGCCTTGGCAATGCTTGGCTACCATATGCAATCAGTAAACCATATGTATCTTCCTTGTGAAGGGTGAATCATAGCAATGAGGGGCTGCGATGTGACTGTCAGGCACAAAACAACCACCTGTCAGCCTTCTTCTTCCTCCTTGCTACTTGAGTCTTCAAGGACACCACAGTTATGTCATCCTTTCCTGGCCCCAGCATCCCCCTTAACTCATACACTCTTGTCTGCACCCCATTAGAGGGAAAGAACCTCACTATCTCTTGTAAACCTGCCGTCTCCGTAGTGCTGCTGTGTGAGTAAGCTGAGCCTGCAGCAAGCACTTCTGAGCATTTGTCTCTAATGCTGAGCAATGTTATTGTGAGGGAGTTGCTGAGGGTCGGTAGGAAAAACTTCTCCAAATTCAGACAGGTAGTGTAAGGCCACTATTGGCTTGGCTGGAGAAGAAAAGGCTTCCCTGCCCCAAGCCCCATGGCTCATCGCCCAGTTACGCTGCTCTGCTCCTGCACAAGCTGTTGGTGTTGGATTCTGCATCCCCTGGAAGCAGACCTGCTGCTGCATCCTGCGAGTCAGCACCCAGCTGCTTCAGTAACTCATCTTTCCTTCCATTCACAGGTCTTCTACGCATGGCGACTCCACCCATGTGAGAGCTCTCTTATGTGAGTGCCCAGCAGCACACTTTGCTGTCTGTGGTCTGTGGACATTGACTGGCATCTAAGCGACACCCCAGCTCCCTCCTCTCCCCCTAGACGCCACTGTCCTAGAGCCTCCATGTGCATTTGCTATGACATACATCAGTGTTGATGAGAGACAGGAACACTGCCGGGTGATCTCGAGCTGCCAAAATAATCAGCTCTGTGCACAACATGGCTTAAAGGATTTTTCAGTTAGCAGCATGCATCCACTAAAGAACCTAGACACTCATATTTTTTCTGGGGACTTCCACACTCTTGCCTGCCACACAGGCAAGGCACGTTTGGTCAGTCCTGTGGAAAACCGGATGTATCGGAGTGTGGAAAACCTACACTGGGCAGCAGTTGCTGACTGTGGGCTGTATTCTCACTGCCGGAGCCTGGATAACGAGATCATCTTTCGCTATAGAGGCACCAGTCAGTGGACAGAAGGCTGTGTGGATGTGGCCCCAGTACAGAGTGCATCAGATTCTCTGAAGAACCTTTCTCTCCGTGCTAAACAGACATCTCGATCTGCACAGGATGTGCTCCTGCCTCCCTTTGCCAAAGTGCCTCAGTGGCTCTTCCCTTCCGCACAGGAAAGAGCCCTACACGGAGATGCCAGAAAAGAGCTGAAGGAGAAGCTGAGGCTGCACAGCAGTAAGGTGGCAGAGCCCTGTAAGCCAGTGCGCCCACAGGTGGCCCCGCCTGAGCTGATGGCCCAGGAGTGCTTTGGATGCCAGGTGTGCCGGCAGAGCAGGAACGGCTGTGCTGTGAACTGCTGCACGGTTCTGGTGGAACACACTGCTCTCAGGCACAGCCTCACAGCGGGACAGGGACTGTGCTTTGCACACAGGATCATCAGTCCAGAAGACATCAAGCAGGAAGCTCAGAGGAGGCTTCAGCTCCGAAGGCAGAATAGCTCCCCGAATTTGCCCCTTCAGCATGCTGGGGAAAGCCATGAGATGAGCAAATCCAGAACAGCAGAGACCGTAGAACAGTACAGTGGGGAAACAGATGGCAAAGTCACATTGGGACAGAGCAAGAAAGGCCGCTGCAAAGGGAGGATCTACATACCCACCTTTGAGGAGTTCAAGCAAATGAGAAGTAAGGAGGGAAATTCATCTGACAGCAGCAGTGGGCCAGCAGATTGCTTGAAAAAGGCTCTGCCTGCAAACCAGACACTGGAGGAGGAAAACAGTAAAAATGTCTGTCCAGAAGCTTTAGAGACCAAAGCTATGAATGAACCTGCTGTCAGAGCAGAGGAGGATGATGATGTATTTCATGAAAACCACACTTCTGCTGGCTTTTTCCAAAACCCAGCCACATGGGATGGTTTCAAGATGAGCAGTCCTGAGGTGAAGGACAGAACCTTCCAGACCTCCATCCCAGATACATCACCAGTCCCTATTTGCTCCAGTCCTATTCCACGATCACCTCTACAGGCAGGAGCAATACACAGTGCTGGGCAGGACATCTTCAGTGATGAGCAGCAGAAAGGAGAGACAAGACAATTAAATGATGTCCTCCACCTTGCAGGGCAGTCACTGGCTTCTGAAGCCCAGTCCTCTTGCTGTTCATCGCTGCTGTTAGAAGCCACAGACTTATCCAGCTATGGAGCTAAGCTACAAAAAATGAAGGATGAATTCATAGGTTCGGCCTTGGAACTTATTAAGAAAAGGTAACATGCTCCGTGGTGTCACCTGAAAGCAGTTCCCTTGTTAATGATCTGGTCTTTCTCCTGATAGGTATATTTAATTCCTGTAGCATAAATGTGCTGCTGGCAGAGCCTTTCATCTTGGAGTCTCTGATTGCCACATGGATGTGTCTTTAAAGCTGTTCAGCTTAAATTCCACCTTGTGGGAGATTAAACATCAAAAAGCATTTTCATCTAGACTTTGCCTTTTTGTGCACCTTAATCCTGTACAGAAAACAGCCATTAGTAGTTCTGACAGCCAGCTTCCCACTCATTTTATTTCTGTATTAAATTGTTAGAATGTCTTTTTTTTTTTTTTTTAGCATCTGTTAAAAGTAGAAGACACCAAAGGATACAAAGTACTGATATGATTCCTTTGAAGAAAAATGTAGAGTCTGTCCCACCACTGCAGGACATGAATTTAGATAGTGTGACATGCAGCAGCAAGTGCTTTCAGTTGCTGCCTGAGTGTAGAGAACAGACACACAAGGGTAAGATGGCTGCTAGGAGTCTTTAACCCCCTCTTGGAGACCCGCACAGGCAGTGAGTGAAAGTACTTGTAAATACTATCCTTCTGCCATCTCTCTGTAGGCAGCCAGAGAAAATACTTCTGTAGAGCCTTCCTCCTTCTCCATCCAGGGTTTTTCCCCTTCTCTGGGTAAGATGTTCACGACGACTGCTTTCTCTATCCTGGTTTTGGACACTGCAGTCCTGTTACCTCCCTCCTGCCTAAGAAGTGGGATCCCTTTCTATGCAGGGTGGCACAGCAGGAATCAGAAAAGTTCTAGAAGCTACGAATTTGGAACAGTTATCACTGTCTTATCATGAGATGAGGCTGATGGGAAAAAGAGGAGTAAGTGTTGGTGAAGTGGTTTGTTTCCGTGCACTTGGCTTTCATGGTTAGATTTGCTAAGAATTGCATTAGACTTGGTTCCTGGCTGCTTCTGCAATCCAGAGATGGCTGTGTGAAATGCCAGGGCATCAACCTTGTATGCTGCCTTTTTATTTCTGGAATGAATGGGCTGAGACTGGACTCTGCTTTTGGAGGAAATAATAGTGACTTCTGCACAGGAATGATAGTCGTCTGAAAGAACTTAAGTGGGGCTGAAGCCAGAGTGACAGTGGAAATACTTCTGCAACTTCATAGTCCAAAGGGAAGTAGGTGTTGTCAGAGCCCTCAGTGCTTCCCTCAGCTGTCCAGCCCAGCCTTGTGCTTTTCTTCTACAGTATGAAAACCCAAAGAAGAGGTAGATGAGAAAGTTATGGGATACAAGCATTTTAATGGATTAGGCTATTTTTGTCATGAAGGTGAAATGAAATATGCAGAATGGCACAAGCAGTAAGGGTGTAAGAACAGCTGTCTCTTTGCAGATCAATTATTTTCCTGGTATCTGGAGCCCAAGCTGCATGCAGAGCAAAGTACAGGAAATGAGGAGTGCGTATGATCTTCCTTCCCACTACTCTCCCAGCCTCCAAACACTTCCTGCCCAGGGCCTTTATGTGTGGTTTCTGTGCTTTTAATATCCACAGTGTTTTTTGTTTCTGTGAATGGGTTCAGTCTCCCTAGGTGGATTTGTTAAAATCTATGAAGCAATTTTTATTAACGCCGAAATGACAATTGATCTAAAAATATGAATGACAATGGTTTCTAAAAATATGAATGACAATGGTTCCAGTATTAGAGAGGTAGTTTTATATGTGAAGGAACCATCCTGGCTTTATTGTTTTCAGAGTAACAACAATTAATGGTAATTATTATTGCCAAAGTACTGGTTATAGGGAAAATCTGGTTTCCTTTATTTTGAAATTTATCAGTTTTCTATCATTTTCACCAGAGACTGTAATGTCCCTGAATAGTCACTACTTCAGCTGATTTTCACTACAGAGGTGGGAGATTTTTTTCTGCATTTTGGGTGCTAAATTATGATTGCTGGCATCCAGGCCACATTCTTTCTAAGTCTCAAATGAAATTAGCTGCAAGCTGGGGATTTGGTCCCGTTTCCACAGATACTCAGTTCAGCAAGCCTCTGATAGAGATGTTGTGATGGAGCATCACAGAGTAAAATAGCTAAAATTGTCTTCTCTTTCTAGTGCTTCTGTGTAAGTGTCAGTTTTACAAAGCAGTTTTGTCTGTAATTTAGCAGTCTCCATATTAATTCATTGTTAATTACTTAAGATTCAGTCAATTGACTTAATATTTTGTCAGTGAAGATTAGATTGTCAAGCTCGTAATTATGGTGGCTTTAGCCCCCTTCATGGGTCACTGGATATCCTTAACTTAGGTTGTAGTCCTGGCTGGGAAGGGTTGTTGCTATCTAGGTGGAAATCCTGTAAGCTTTTCAGTACACAGTCCCCTTTCTGAAATTGCTTATGTGGGGAATTGTTCAGGATAAGGACATGCAAACACCTCAGGTTTGTGTCTATGAAATGAGGGACATGGTGACAACAGAAGGCTGCACAGTTTAGCCAAGGATATGGCTAAGAAAGAGGGCTTCCTGAAAAGAGTGATGGGCTGTATGTGGGGTGACAACAGGACAGTGGGTACAATATCAACTTCCCCTAGCAGAGGACTGACACCAAGTCAGAAAGGCAGGTGACAGCAGAGAAGGCATGCACAAAAATATTTCCATTAGTCAGAAAGAGTCAGGAACATGTGGAAAGGGCTGAGAACTGCTGGCTTGGACAATGATAAAACCATCAAAAGACCCGTAGAGACAGTGAAGGAAAGCAGGTGCATTTCCAGTTGTACTCATCCCCAGTACCTCCACTTCCATGAAATTCAGAGTTGATGGCCAGAGGTGTTAAAACACATTCAGAAAGAACTGGTCCTCTCTGTGTTGGTCCAAGTGCATCACCTGTCTTGGGGAGAACAGGAAAAACTGGCACCAACCCCAGGCACAAACTCCTGTTCCAATAAGTGATTTAATACAACAGAAGGAAAGATGCTGGAGTCCCCCCTTCTACGCCCCTCTGTGAGGGCAGAGGGGACTTGACTTGCTTGAGCAGGCAGTGGTGTGAACTTGTTGGCAGCACAGATCTCTGCCAGGAGGAGGGGACTAGAGAAAGGGGCAATATCCTATTTTCTTGGCAATGTCCCCTCTTCCTCCTAAGCCAGAGGCAAAGGTTAAAGGAGCAGCCCTAAGATGTTGTTTCACAAAACTGCTTATCCTCCCTGTTTTGCCCACATCCCTCTGATCACACATTGACCTAGTGGTGTGTGGAGCAGCACTTGCCCCAAGACCATATGGCCAGTACATCAAGCAGGAGGGATCTAATCATGACAAGAAGAAACCTCCTTTCACACAATGTGGGCTCTGCATCACTGCCTTTCTTACCTCCAGCTGACCAGCCATGAGGTGGGTTGAATTTCTCAATCTTCAGTCATGTTTCCTTAGCTCAGCTCTCTGGGTAATATTGGCTCTTATTCCCACTGAAGATCACGTCTGGAGATTTTTTTAAAATATCCCTTTTGGGCTATGGAAACCATAATAAGTGGTGGCATCTGGTCTGTAGACCCTATCAGCAGAGAGCTGCTGTCGGCTTCACTTAGAGGAGCAGCAATACTCTGGAGCGCTTCCCGTATTTAAGTGGATGATCTTGAAGCACTGTGAAAATGACAAATGAAAGCTCAGCATCTCTCATGAGAGTGTGTTCTGTATAGTGGGAGCTGGTGTGATCAAGAAGATAATATTCCAATTATGAGCTCTGCTACTAACCTTGGGTGCATCCCATTGCCTCTCTGTGCCCCAGCATGATCTCTTTTCTGTTTTATTTAACCAGGAGCTGTTTGAGCAGGAGCAGCTTTTGGAAAGGGTGGTTTTCAGCAGTGGCACATCCTCTTCAAGAGTCTTCTTGCTCCTTAACCTGTGCCTTTCCTCCCATGGGTTTGCCCAGCTGATCTGTTCATACTTTACACAAACTCGGTGAACACCAATGAAATTATCTGTCTGAGAATTCATGAGGGAGGGGTTTTAAACCCATATAATTTCAAGACTGATTTTAGATCATGGCCACACAGACAGTTACACACACTTAAGGAGGGGTACCCCAAGCATGGTTGGGGACAGGTGGGAGGAAGGAGACAGGAACCTCTCAAGCCAGACCAGGCCAGGCCGGTACCATGGGGGGCTGCAGCCTTGCTGTGTGCCTGTGCTGCTCTTACTGCTGCCTTGTAAGTGCCACAGACTGCTCTGTGCCAGCAGTGATGTTGGTATACCCTTTCTACAGGCTGGAGAGTAGAGACCTGGAGTGGGACAGCAAAAAGCAAATGCCAGGAGCCTGCTGTTGGCACTGTTGCCATTGTCACGTAGCCATAGCTAAACTCTTTTTAACTGGTTGTGTCAGCAGGGACCTGGAAACATAAATGGAGAAAGATGAAAAAGCATCGGCTGAAGAGATGCAAACCAACTTTTCTGGCCTGACAAGAGAGCCAGTTTGTGTTCTGGGAGATTTGTTCCCTCTTCAGTCATTTTAGTATTGGCTGATGGTATGTTACTGGAGCCAACAGTCATTCACTGCAAGGAGAATGCCCATCTGTCTCGTGTGTTTGCTTGTAGCTGACACTGTTGGAATTGCACATTAGCAGTGTGACCTACCAGCATAAGTTCACAAGTGAAGCCTTTAAGAAGAAGCAGATTTTTCTCATAGGAGATTTTTGTTAAGCATAAAATACATGCAGAACCTGAAATATGTTCCAGACACTGGCTTCCTGTATATACAAGCATCCATGTTCAGTCCTCACAATCTTCCTTTTTAAAGGAATCCAAGTCCATAAAAATTAAGTAAACCCAAAATAAAAAAAAAAAAATTATATTCTTCCCAACAGGCTTCATTATGCATGGAAATAAGATGTCTTAGAGAGCCTGTTAAAAAAAATGTATCACAAATAGTATCACAAACAACAGCCTGTCAACTACTCTGTCAAGTCATTGGTTTTGCAGCAGACTGTGTCTGTCTGGAGAGGGATGCTGTCTACAGAGGGGGGAACGTGGGGTTGGACAGGCTGCCTGTATCAGCCAGGCCAGACCCTTATTAGCACTGGGCAGCCGTGAATGAGGGCATCCCAGAGCTGCCAAGTG
Source organism: Anomalospiza imberbis (assembly GCF_031753505.1). Taxonomy (NCBI): domain Eukaryota; kingdom Metazoa; phylum Chordata; class Aves; order Passeriformes; family Viduidae; genus Anomalospiza; species Anomalospiza imberbis. The sequence goes on from NC_089687.1 coordinate 11,577,346, forward strand.
AGAGCAACAGACACTGCCAGTCTTTTCAGGTCTCAAGTGCACCAAAAGGCCTGATCATGAGTTCGCTGAAAACAGATAGTATCTTTCCAGTGACTTCAGTGGGCTTGGGATCATATGAGATGAAAAGCAGAGGGAATACTCCTTTAATCCTCTAATCCCTTCAAAGTATTATGGTTTATAGCAGGTGATTTTCTTCCAGATGAGCAATATGGTTTCTGTGTTGGCAGCATCTCCTTAAATAGCAGCAAATATGGATGTGGCCTACTTAGAAAGGAGTGTTTGTGGTCCCTGTGGAGCACCTCATGTTTTATGGACACAAAAATGCCCTGTGAACAGCCAAGACTTGATAACCCAGACTGATGTTGGCACGAGTGCAGTTACCCAATTTGCAATGTCTTAACTGAGCAGTGCTTAGAGCCCCTGAAACACAAGCACAGCCGTCCATGCTGACCAGTCATGATCCCTGCCTGCACTTTTCCTCAACTGTTGCAGATCATTGTTTGAACCTGGGCTCTCTCTGCACAGTCTCATCTGTGTCAGGAATGGTGGGAGAACTGCATCCGTGATGTTCAATGGAGTCTGCTTCTTCCCTTGCAGCTGCAATGCCGAGACTGCTGCCAAATCCCCCTCCAAGGGGCGGTGTGATCTGAGGGAAGCTGATCTCCCACCTCTGGAGGACAGCCAGCAGCCCACAGCGATGTCCATGGCAACAGAGACCTGGGAGGATAAGCCAAGCAATGAGACATCCAGTGACACTCCACCTGCAGGGAATGTAAGGGAGAGGAATTCCCCTCTCATGCATGTGTTTAGGGTTTTTTCCTTGTTAGAAGCTCTGAAGGATCCCTTCATTGTAGGAACTGGGCAGGCTGGGAGATGGCAATCTGGGAAACTCCCTTGAGTGATTAAATGCTGTCAGAAGCATTAAAAGCTTTTTTATTACACTCAGTGAAACAGGAATGAGTTTTTTGCCTCTGCCTATGTGCTGCTGCATTTCATGTGGGGAATTCAGCAATAACCCCTTCATGGCTTCCAGTGTGTCTGGGGGTTCAGACAGATTCCCTCCTAGTGCCCCCTTGGGCAAGCTGCTGGTGCAGGTGGGGCACAGAGGCTGGACTTCCTGGCCCTGCAGTGCCGAAACCTTCACAGAGCAGCTGCAGGTGAACTCAGGTCGCTGAGCACACAGAGCCAGGGCTGTGCTGTTGACTTCTTCATGGTTATTTGACAGCCATGATCCAGCCACCTCAGAGCTGCTGTACTCAGAGCTATACAACAGCAAAGGGAGAGGGGTCCTTAACTTGTTAGGGCTGAGCAAGACAGAGGGACTCAGGGGGACAGATTTCTTAATCATCATGTAGCAGAACTACATTTACCATCCCACGACTCATGAGTTTCCTTTTCCCTCCTTTGGCAACTGAGTCCAGTGCCTGCAAAACCAGGTGCTACTTTGACCTCAGCTTTGCTCCAAACCCTTTCTTGCCTTTCTTGCAGACTCCCAGTCCTGTCTGTCGCCGATCCAGCTCTGACATTGTCCATGAGAGCACGGATGGTGCCAAGGCCCAGCGGGAGTGCCGACTGCGGCCGCACTTCAGTGACCCGATGCCGACGGACTCGGTGAAGAGGAAGCAGCTGGAGCTGAAGATCGCGGCTGCAGCGCGGCAGCACGCACAGAAGCGCCGGCAGGAGCGAGACTGTGGTACACACACTGCACACTCGGGGGCTTATGGGCTAGATGCTGCACCCTGCTGTGCTGCTGTAAATGTGGAGTAACTCTATAAACTAGGGGAAGGAAGCATCCTGAGTTGTACCCAGGTGTGCAGGAAATCAGGATCTGCTCTGCTCTGTCCCTGACTCGTAGATGGCAGGGGAAGAGGCAGCCCAGATGAGTTCACAGGTATGGGCAGTGGAGAGATAACAGATCCCAGACTTCACCTGGGAGTTGTTTACTTCTGACTCCCACCAGTCTCAGCAGCAAAACAGGGGAGGCAGCTTACAGCCCTGCTTCACCAGAACCAGCCTGTCCCCCCAGGGTTCCTGCCATTCATGGCTGTGCCAGCACGAGTTCCTTGGGTGAGCTCTGTGCAGCTGGCAGTGCCTGTAATGATTTGTGTCTGTTCTCAGGTCCAGTGGTAGCAAAAGCCAACCTTGGCCATGGTGGCAGCTTTGATGAGACCCGACGCACCCCACGGGGCTCCCTCCGCTCCAGACGTCACTGGAGCAACGTCAGCAGTCTGAGCACGGACAGCGGGATTGTTGGTGTGAATGATGCCCGGGATGACCTGGATCCCACTGCGGCCACCCGGACCAAGTCAGCGGACGTGGAGAGGGCAGATAGTGGCATTGGCCAGATGCCAGCCAGGAAGTGGAGGAACCGGGCATCTGAAACAATGAGCTCCCTGCAGGCCTGGGAAGCCCACCGACCCTGCACCGACTGTGGAGAAAGGGACCTCCCGGTGGAGACAGATGTTCAGAACTGCAACCAGAGGCGGGCTGATCTCTGCGAGAAGTGCCGCAAGCGCAGGACGGAGCGCAAGGAGTCTGTGCTGGAGTTTGTCAACACGGAGGCCAGCTATGGAGAGGACCTACGCATCATCAAAGAGGAGTTCTACCTCCCCATGCAGGCAGCTGGGCTGCTGAGCCAGGAGCAGCTCCAGGGCATCTTCAGCAACATCCAGGAGCTCATTGACCTCAATGAGAACTTCCTGGAGATACTTCAAGAAGAGATTGATCAGGCCTTTGATCAGGTATGATGTTGCCTCTGCCCTCTAAAGGGACTGGACTGGGCAGACTGGAATAAGTTTTGTATTATGCGGGCAGCATAGGTGGAGCAGAGGAACAGGAGGTGGGACTCCTGGGTTATGGTCAGCTATCAGCTGTCTAGTCCCTTGCTCTCTCAGCTATTCTGATATCAGGAGGTCTGTGCCAGGTCACGGGTGTTGGACTCACTGTGCTGTGGCGATGCCACTGACATCATCAGTCTTGCTCATTTATCCCATTAATAGGTCTTAATGGTCCCATTATCAAAGTTAGTTTTAGGCCAGTTGGGTTGGATCCTGGTAAGAATGTTACCATGAGGGCACAGAGCTCAGCTTGCTCTGTCTCTCAGGCTGTGCTCTTCCAGGTCTGAGCTGGCTGGCTTCATGTTGGCTTGGCTGTGTTTGCCTTGGCTTGCAGTTCACTGCAGCTTGGCTCTAGGCTGTCTGTGGGGCCAGGCAGTGCAGGCTGCTCCCTGCTCTACAGCTGTGTATGGCCGCTTCTACTGATGCACCCTGCCTTGTATAACAAGCTTTCCTGCCCCACCAGCATGGACACAATACACCTTCTTGACTAAGAAGCTCAGTCTGGCCTTCAAGCCCTTGCTCTGATGAGCTGGCTGAGCCCACAGGAGGAGAGCAGACAGCTCTTTGCATGTGGAAGAGCAAGCAGTTAGACCAGCTTTCCTTCCCCTCCCCAGGCACTGACTCCCCCCAGACCTGCAAGAACTGCCTTTCGACTGGGAAGGGTGAGCCCAGCTCCAGCTTTGGTCTGGTGCTCAGCTGATCCTGCAGCAGTTCATGCTGATAGGACTGAAGGCAGGCCCCGTGGCTGGGCCTCTCCTGCGCTAACTGAGCAGGGCCCTATTGCATACTTGCAGGGAGATGATGACCTGATGACCGTGTGCATCGGAGAAATATTCCTGGAATTTGTGAACATGCTGCCAGCCTTTCAGACATACTGTCTTCAGCAGTCCTCCTCTGTGAATATGCTCAACGCTCTGGAGAAGGAGAAGGAGTTGCTCAGGTGAGAAAGAGGATGAGCATATTCATCCAGGCTTTGGGGACAGAAAGGCAGCAGGCTGAGGGTGAAGCCTTTGTCAGCCCATCTAGATCAAAGTCTGATGCTAGTGTTCTTCAGTTATTGCTGCTCCCTCTTGGGGTGAGGACAGTCATTTATTCTCAAAAAATATTCAATCCTTGGTATCTCCGCTGGTATCAACCAGCTGGACCCCAGCTGTACTCTGTGTTTTATGCTAGCAGTATCTGCTAGCAGTGACCACTGCACTGAACTGTCACCAAATAATACTCAGCTGAGATCAGCTCTCAGTCCCTGTGCTGGAGCCCAGGTTGGATTTCCACTGCAGAAAGCCACTTTGTGGCACACATGACTGGAATTTAGTTCCCATTCCTAGCCTTGGTCTGTTGGGCAATGTCGGGCAAGTCATTTCTCTTTCCACTGCTCAGCCAAATTCTTGTTTAATATGCTTTGTAATCTAATGATGAAAGGCATTACAAGTTAATGCAATCTGATATAAACTGATGTGTCTGCCTCATGTTTACGTCAGTAGGTACCAGAGAAAGATCACACCCTTCCTATTTTATGATTTAATAGAAGACTGTTAGGATGTTATGTGCAAGTGTCCCAGGCACCTCATCAGGATTCTGCAGCTGAGCACAGCTGCAGAAATGGTTGTTAGTCTTTAATAAGACAGAATTCACAAGGTTGCTAAAAATGGGGGGGCTGCAGTGCCCAGCAGCTGTCAGCACCATGCTGTTCATTTGCATGGAGGATTGTAGCATCTGCTAGCAGAACAACCAGCATTTCATCCTGTCTTCTTAAATCCCTGCAGAATATTCCTCAATGTCTCCCAGAATGACAACACAGCACTGCGGCGGATGAACTTGAGGTCCTTCCTGATGGCCCCTTTGCAAAGGGTCACCAAGTACCCCCTGCTGCTCAGCAGAATCATCAAGGCCACCACCGAGTACCACCCAGACCACGGCAGCCTGCGGGAGGCCAAGAGCCGCATCGAGTCCCACCTGGAGCACATCAACATGAAAACCAAGCAGGAGGGGAACACGTGGACCCTCCGATCCTTTCGCCAGGACAGCAAGAAGAAGAGGGAAGTCATCAACATCGAGATGAGAGAAACTGCCCTCAAAACTGTCGGTTGGCTGCGGGAGGAAACGCGGTTCGTGATGGAGGGGTCTCTGCAGCTGGCCCAGCCCCCCGATGGCCAGTGGGTGAAGAAAGGCAGCAAGACCCTGAAGTTCCAGAACATGCAGGTCCTCCTCCTGGTGAACATGAAGCGCGTGTCTGAGTCCAGCCTGGAATCAGCTGAGCCAGGGCCTGTGAAGGATGCAGTGCTGGTACTCATCAGGGACAAAAATAATGGGAAGTTCCATTTGCTCAGGGAGCCCTTGAGGCTGAGTAATTGCATCGTCTCCACTGATCCTGACTGCGACGACACCTTCGAACTCATTGAGATCAGGCGGGAGGCGTTTGTGTTCCGGGACAGCGACCGGGCACGGACTCACCACTGGTTCAGGCAGATCAGGCGCTACTCCAGGGAGCTGGGCTCCTGGAAGAAGCGGCGGAACGCGCTGCCCAACATCATGATCAGCACTCCTCACACCAGGCCCTGAGTCCTGCACGGGCAGGCTTGGCTTGACCACTGCCGCTTGCAAAGACCTCAAGAGCCCCACTGGCCTGAACTTGCTCCATGGACAACACAGGGAGGAGCCTGGTCCCCAAAGACTCTTACTAGCACTGGAAGCAAATGCCACAGCCTGGTGCTGAACTCCAACCTCTGGACTCACAATAGTTTGTGGCTCATGTACATACACAGATGGGCTCCACTCGAGGAGATCACCGAAGGATAATAATTTAACTTGTTAATGTTGCACTGCAGGAGAATGATGTATGATGCTTGCCATTGCATGGATCGTGTTGAAAGCCAGTCTTGACAATGAGAGAGGTTTCTACTATTGACTGTATTTCATCAGCATTAGGTAAAGTCCAGGTATTCAGCAACACTAGGTGCAGTATTATGCAACAGAGAATGAAAGCTGGAAAAAATTGTTTTCCACCACAACTCCTAAGGACTGTGTTTCATTATTCACCTCTGTATATTCACTCAAAACACTTGTTTAAAAAGAAAGGCCTTTCATCTTTAATCCAAACCAAGTAGGTATCAATTTGCTCAGATTCAGCTGCATGCACACAGAAAAAAAAAAAAAAAAAAAAAAAAAAAAAAGAGCAAAAAGAGCAAACACATAAACCCCACATATGTCTCTGGAAGAGCAGCACACTCCCAGTGAGAGTCTGTTATTTAACTGACTTAGGGACTGTAACATAATGCTGCATCTGAAATATCTCAGAAGTATATGTAAATACAGCTCTGCTACCACTGATAGTGAATTTAAGAGTTTGCAATTATTCAAATTATGTAATCTAGTGTATTTCAAAATTTAATTGAAAGAACAATTTACATTGTACTGTAGAGTAACATAAAATGTTTTAATAATTATGTTTCAATTACTTTAGGTGGATATTTTTTAATATTTGTATTATGAAGTATGTGTTTCACTTCATATGGGTGGCATTCAGATGAGCAATGTGCCTACATCTGCTCTGAGGATCCCCTGAACAGAATTCAGGGCTACTCCAGATGAGACTGGGTGAATGGTACAAACCTGCTACTCAAATTCTCACTAGACAGTAACAGATTGGCACAAACCCTTTTGCTCTGGAGCCAAAACTGAGGCCACAAATAACTGCCCCATAAGGTCCAGCCTCTCTCAGTTGCTCAGCAGGGAAATGACTCGAAGCTGAACAATGGTAAAAAAGCAAACAGGGTTTAACCTTTTCAGCCTGACATTAACACTGACCGCTGCTTTGCAAAATGTCATGCTACGACTTCCACAGCAAAGGCCAGATTTCAGCCTGGAGGCTAAACTAAAGGAGCCTAAATTTTGGTCCAGGGATCTGGGAGGACAGCCTGTAAATGTTCTTTTAGGCCCACAGGGTAAAGACAAAGCCAATCAGTATTATTCACTACCAACAAAATATTTTTGTTACAGGCATTTATTTCTCAGGAGTATTCACATAAGCACATTTATGTATTTCTCCAGAGATCAACCAGTATCAAAGGTCACCAATGAAGGCAAACAGAAGACATCTTCACAAAGGTAGCCCTAGTCTTGTAAAGTCACCACTGACCCAGCATCTGAGCAAGCCTCAAACTTGCCCAGTGCTTTGTCTTCTGGCCACAGCTGCCAGGGCTTGTTGCACTGCTCCAGGCACTGCGGCAGACACCACTGATGTGTGCCTACTGGCTGTATCTTCTCTTGTTCTGCACCATCCAGCATTTTAGTGCTGCATCTTGTCCTTGAGGAAATGGGAGGATTTGCATCATCTGGAGGGTACCCAAGACATGAGCGTGGCTGCACACAGCTGAGCTCTGTAGCGAGCAATAGCTGTCAAAGTGATTGCCAGGGCAGCAGCCTGGCTCCCTCAGGTGAGCTGGAATTCCCTCCAGCTCTTTCTAATCACTAGACAATAAACTGTTCCCCCAAAATATGCACTGAGCAGCCAGCGAAGAGCATGAGGCATTGCTTTTAGTTTGCCATTTGTTTTTCACAGAGATAGATGCCTGAGCAGAGCAGCTGCTAGAGGAAGATTTCTCTTACGCTGTTGTGACAGATCTCATTTATGAGCCTTCAAGCCCTATTCACCTCACATGCAAAAAGCAACAGCTTGTAGCACCTTTGTCTTCTCTCCCTAGACCACAATGGCACAGCCAACTTCTCTTCATTTCTCTGGGGCACCTCTGACAAGAGAAGGCATAAGTACAGTAACAGCCCAATTTATCCAAACAGTGAGTGGCTTTCACGGCCACAAAACTGCTGCTTGCTGGAAAGTTTTCAATTACTTTCCAGCACAGTGATTTTCTCCACCTCAGTTCATGCTTGAAACCACTAGTAGACCATTTGTACAGTCATATCTTTAAATTAAGATACCTTCAGCCAGCCTGGCTGTTCAAAAAGGTTAGAGAACAATAAGTATGTAAAAGATCTGATATTTAGCATCAATCTTATGTTTAGCTGATTGTTCAATTTGTCAGAGCCGGGGTTTTTCTAGGTATCACAGGAAGCACCTGCCTGCCAGGCTCCTGTAATCATGGCCTATTTCCTCTGAACCCAGAAGAAGGTCCATGAATAATCACCGGGTATTGAGTTATGAGCAGGACATGTACTTGGTGCTGTAGCCCTGTTCTAAAGAACCTGTGGCCAAGAACAGTAAGTACAAGCCCTTTGATCTGGGACAGCTATGGGAAGCACCAGTGGGATAGCTGAACCTGTCAGACTGCACAGAGGTTGTGCTTCCAACACACTTCCAGCTACTTTTATGGACCCGGTGTGTGCAGCTGCTCACCTGCCTGCAAATTACAGGTGTTGAAAGGGGACATGAGCAGGGAGCAATCCTGTGAGTTGCCTGTGGTGTGGGGTGAGGCAGCACAGGAAGGGCAAGAGTGCCAGTACACTGACAAGGCAGTAGATTTCCATAATCCTCAGGCACCCTTCTGAACTAGATGATCCCTCTCCTGGGAAGTTCCAGGTCTTTCAATATCACATGTACACATCTTACTTGGCAGCCATGGAGATTAGTTGTGCTGTATTTTTCCATTTCTGATTAACAAACTGACAAAATGCTATTATAACCTCGGGTACTTGGAACAGGGTTGTCTGCAAGCCAAGAAAGCAATTATTTGTTCCAAGCTGGCCGTCCTAGGTCTCTGTAATATTTTTATGCCTTTCATTGTCATGACTGACAATACTAACATTACTTTTCAAGACTCCTGCCCACTGAACTTATCCAAGTAATACAAGCAGACCTTTCTGGAACTACCCCTTGTCAGAGAAAAAAAAAACCTTTGGTTACTCCCTTGATTTACCAGAACTCATAAATGACCTTTAAAAAGGGTTTTGTATAAGCCTTACTGGTCATTTACCAGGAAAACAACAAAAGACAGTCTTTATTTTTAGAGTCCATGTAGTTTTGAGTTCTGAAGGCAGACACTCAAGACGACAAAACACTGGACTAAGAGCCCTCTATGAGCTCAGGTCCCAAGGAAAGAAGGAATAGCTCCTTTATGATTCACGAGGCTGGATGGGAAAGCCTGAAGAAAACATGTAGAGATGAAGAGCAAATACTTCAGAGGGCAGACACTTCTGCTTTAGTGAATAGAGATCCTCTCCTTTATGGTGTCCTCGTACTTTCCTGGTTGTCATTAAAGGAAGTGCAGATGGGGAAGGGGTGCTCAGTGTGGGTCTCCGCTATTTGAGCAAGAACATATCTGAGAGGGAAAACCAGCTTTGGTCTGGCAGCAAGGAGTTGTCATTGGAGACTGAGATTGACCTCAGCACACCCCAGATCCTGAAAAAAGCTCTGAGTTCATCTCAGCTCTCCTGACTTTGATGCATGTGAATTTATAATACAACAGAAGTCCCAGATATATTTTTTTTTTCCCCAGCAGATTCTGGTGAATCTTGCACAGTCTTGCTTGTCCCTGACATGTTCAAAGGGAAAAAAAGTTTAAATCTTCTAGTACCATGTCAAAGATCCCTTCAGTGCTCATGGATGAGGCAGCTGTAGTAACTCTCATTTTGTGATGTCTCCTCTTATGTGTGTGCTGGGGAACTGGGTAAGATTTAGCTGGAACTAGGCTAACATTCTCTGACTTGAAACTGGAAAAACCTGGAATTGAAAGCAACAGAGGAAACTGTCCTCCCAGAGATCAGATAAATATTCAAAGCTCTCTCTGTCATCAAGTGACCTGTCACTACAGTGGAGTATGAAGGAGTAAAATGTCTTCCTGATCAGGCAGATGAAGGAACTGCCTTATTTCTCACATACTGCTGCAGAGGAGCAGTCTGACCAGACACAGGTACAAGCAATGAAGAAAAAAGGAAGTTTTTACAGTAACACTGTACTGTCAAAAAACTCCAGGCAAGCCCTAAGGGCACTCATTAGAAAAGAATACACCTCCCTAGGGAAGCTGAAGGTGATCCCCTAAGGGAAACCTTTCTACAACATGATGGAAAGGTTGAGTTATAGGAACAGAGTTCCTGTTCTTCAGCAGAGATGGAACAACACTTTGGGGCAATCAGAACACAGGCAGAGCATCCTCCAGCACTGGTCTGTGCCCAGGCTTGACTGGGAGCAGTTACACAGCTGGAAAGAGTTGAAAAGATGGCATTAGGCTCTAGATCCATTAGCAAGGATTAACATAATAATAATAATTTCCAACTTTCCAGCTCAAATACTGCCCCAATGTGATCTCCACCAGTGCAGGCTTTGCATCCCTAGAAATTATCTCAGCTACAATTGAAAAGACCCAGCCTGCAAACAGCCCTCTCAGGAAAGGTTCTCTGCATGGAATCAGGCAAAGGATTTGTTTGCAGTGGAGGCCCAGGTGGCTTGAACTCTTCCCTCCTAGGACAGGAACTTCCCTTGCAGTGCCAGAGTCACATCCCTGGGAAGACTTCCAGGGGAGCAGAGCACTTTGCAGAGCTCAGGCTCTTACATTTTCCCCAGGATAGGTGTTTGTACACCCAGAGGGTGAATGTGCAGGTGAACAAGCACTCAGACAAGGAGAGTATTCCTCCTTTCAAGAAAGGGCTGGTTTTCAAACAGCCATGTTCTCCTTGGGCAGGGCAAGCTCCCCAGTGCTGACCAACCAATGCAAACCAAAGTGCCAGTTTGAAGTGACAATAAGCAGGCAATGAAGCCTGCAAGGAGATACTCATCTTACCTAACTCATGCCTGACCCACAACACACAGACAGGAGATACAAAAGAGATCGGAGTCTTCCTTTTGAAATCCACTCATTTCACAGCACTCCATGAATTCAGCAGGGAGGAGACTCTGAACAACCACTACACTCTTTAGTAGAGCTGCACCCAGTGCAGCTCTCTTTAGTAGAGCTGCATCCTGTGACAGTAGTTGAACTAGAGAAGATGGACTGTAGAAGGGTGATGGGTCAGGATCCACACACAGACCTCCAGCATCATCCACGTTCACTTTCTGCTCCCCTTAATTGCCTTGGTGTGTAATGACCTTGCTGGCTGAAAAACCTGGGTGAGGCTCTGTAGCTTACTCACTTTGCAGTGAAATTAAGACAAATTATTTGTTCAGAAAGAAAATCCTTGGCAATCCTCTCAAAATGGGAAGCAGTTAAATTACGGCAAGAAAAATCAACCCATTTACCACACAGTGTTACAGCTCAGAGAATACTGAAAGCTGACACCGAAGGGAGAGGAAGAAGCCTCCTTCCACTGGCACAGCATGCAGGGGGGACTGTGGGATGCACCACGTCAGGAGCAAACACTGCTGAAAAATAAAGATTGTTTCAGCTAAATCAGTTCCTTGATCCAGCTCACTGCACAAGGATGTTTGCTGGCACCAGGAAAGGGCAACCTGGAGGTGATAACGTGTTCTCTGACAAGTGCCAGTTTAAAGAGGTGGCTGGGCTGGCTGCAGTTAATCAATTCCAGCAGGCAGAGCCCAGTTCAAGAGCCAGCCCCAAGGTCTATTGTACATCCTGCTCACCCCTGCTTCCTGAACTGTTCCAGGTCAGCACTTTCATTGATCTGGGCTTCAACAGACAGGGCTATAAATAAAGAGCCATTAATCAACTATTTAAGTACCCTTTTTACTGAAATAAAGAAAACACATAGAAATGACATCAAGATGTGAAAAATCCAAACAAACAAGTTAGTGAATACATAAGGCAATCCAAGAGAGCACTCCCAGGCTGAAGTGGCTCAGGGAACAGCCGTGCTGGGTGTTGAGTCACTCTCCAGTGCTCCTGCGCTGACTCACTCCCCTCCCAGCTGCCAGCACACGCTGCGCAGTCCAAACAGTACCAACTGTTTAGAGTTCAAGTGCATCTGATTCACCGTGAGCCATCAAGCTCCTGCAGTCCACTGCCATTCCCTGCTCCCCCTTCCCTACTCAAGTCCTTCTGGGTTTTCCCTTCTTCCCTCTATTCCCAGCTCTGGGACAGGAACATAACTTACCAGTTAGGATCAGAGAAATGTGCAGATTCCTTGCAAAGTTCACAAGGTCCTACAGGCTACTGCGGTGCAGAGGAAGCTACAGAAGCATCCCCATCTTCCCCTGCTGCTGCCTAGGGAGAAAGTTAGTGGTTTTCTTTTCCCTTCTCCAGACCCACACTGGGAATGAGCTGTGTAGCCTGGCTCTTGCAAACAGTGCTTTTCCAGAGGACAATGCTAGGCTCTCCCAAGACTTAGAACAGGAAAGAACAAGCTGTTTGCTAAACACCCTCCAAGAACACAACACTGAGTGTCTCTTTCTTGGGCACTTGCTCTTCACAGAGCCTTAGAAGGATCCTAAACCTTGCACCTCTGTAAGCCCTAAGTAAGAACCTTGCTCTTCCAGTTGTCCCTCCCACGGTACCTGCACCCATGGCACAGCATTGCTTCATCTCCCCCAGCTCTCAGAACCCACCAGCAAGAGCTGGCAGATGTGGAATCTAGTGAACAGCTGCATTAGGCACACAGGATCCCATGTCAGGAAGCAGACCTGCTGCCTGACCAAACGCAACTGGAGCACCTGGGATGCAAGTCAGCACAAAGCCTTCACCAGCAGCTGCCCTGACACGTGGCCTCACATCCCAGTCCCACATGCCAGGAGTCCTCTAGCCTAAGACACACCAAACTGATGCTCAGGTAACCCTTCTCTATTCTCCTGCTCCCACAAATTTCCTGTGTGACCTTGAAGTACACAGCTGTGTCTGCACAGCCTTAGGGTGTTGGCTCACCCTCCATCTCTGGTTTGGGCAGTAAAACTAGCTTAAGCTCCTTCCTTCCTCCCACTGCCACAGCGTTGAGAAATGAGCAAACACTGGCACAGGGCAAGAACAAAGAAATACTTTGAAAGCTATTACATTGCCACAGGACTCAGGAAGTTACACCTTCATTTTCTTCAGCTGTGAAAGGGGGATATTGCCATCTCACTGTGTTAAGAGACATAAGATACAAAGGATGAGGACAAACATGAAAGATTATGAGATCCTTTTAAAATAGTCTTGCCACCTCTTGGATTGTTAAGGATAAAATCCACAGCTCTCCTATTTTACTTGGCGAAATTGCTCAAAGTTAAAAAAATATTTTAAAAAAAAGCCTATGAAATCTGTTTGCAGCTTGACTTTGCATTTGGCAGTGTTTAGAAAAGTGCCACTGAACAACTACAGCCAAGGGGAGGAACTCCATTATTGTCCAAGGACAGCTGAAGGATGAACTGAAATGCTGGGATTCCAGAACAGGTTCCCAGCAAGGGCAGCAAATAACAGCAGATGATCAGACAACAGGCAGAGGTACCAAGTGGCCATAATCAAAGAACAGCTTTTATTGGCCAAAATAACCAAGAAACCATTTTCTTCCGGTAAACAAAACAACCCCCAACTCAGTGGTAAATCTTCTCTAAGAAACCAAAATGAACAAACCCCGCATAAACTTGACCATTCCCATTCATCCTCTGAAGTATTCCTCCTCCTCCTAAGTTAGCTGTTCTCCTTAACCCTCCTGCACCACCAGAAGCAGGAGAATGGCAAAACTCAAAGTAATTTAGAAGAGAATGAACACATGGGGAGGAATGAGTCGGTCCACATACACACGTGAAAGAGGCTGTAGGTGTTTGCAAACATCTTACCTACTTACCTGAAAGCAGTAACTTCCCCGTTCCTGGAGATACAAACATTTTACTACACCAACTATAGTTTTGTGGTGCTTTTTTGTTTTTAATCCCGTGGTACAGGTACAGTTGTGGCCTGTACAGGTTGTTACAACTCAGACACCACCTGCAGTTTGTCAGTTTACACTTCTCTATTCAGAAAACTTGGAAGTTAAAAAAACATAAAAATTGGTTACACTGAGTTCTCAAGGCAAATCATAATTTAAAACTCTGCATTTACTCATGCCAGTAAAACAAATACCAGACAGGGAAAGCAGGTGCCTAAGAAAACCTTGCTCTTCCTGGTAACTGAAATCTTGGTGGAAAGAAAAAAAAATATGAGAGAGGGGAAAAGAAATATGCTGAGGTGCAAGACACCAGTTCCAATAGAGGAATTCTCAGGAGTATTTTTACTAAATTCTCAATTACAGGGGGTACATTAACAGAAACCATTAAGATCTGGTTCATAAACAGTTATGCAATTTTGTTCAACTTACATAGATGAAAATTTAAGAAAAAAAAAGGAAAAAAAAAACTTATCTTTAAAAAAAGGTCAGTATTTACACACTGTGTTTCTTAGAAGATCCCACGTGTCTGTACTGAGCTGTGTGCCATACACACACCTCTGAGGGTGTGTGAGCAGAGACAGCCACAGCACTTCCCTGACAGCAGGGAAGCAACACTACAGAACTCATGGGAATCTCAGCTCATGGGAATTGCTATTGCTGCTGTTCAGAGAACGGCACCGTGTGTTTGACAGAGGAATTCCACTGGAAACAGTCTCCTGTCCTAATCTAGACATGATTTTACAAAACATCTAACACCTGTACTACACCTTTTGTAAGAAAATAGAGAGCAGCATTGAGCTGCAGTTCTTCTAAACTACTGTAGGAAGGCTTCTCTAGGTACTTCCTAAATTGGCAACCATCTGAGGTAATCGATGATGCTGTTCCAACGAGCGTCCTTCCCTTCACTTCTCCCCTCCTGCACCAACTGTTGCCTCCTTATTGAGTCCTCTGATCGACAAGTCGTAAACCACTTCCTCAATTTTCTTGACGTCGTATTTCAGGCCATCGTAGCGTTTCCTCAGGGAGTCGTTCTTCAGGTTGAGGAGGCGGAAGCCAGAATCCAGCTCGTTGATAAAGGTTGAGATGCGGAGAGGGCGAGAATAGTCCCCAGCTGTGACACTGTTCACTGCCAGCCTGGCCTGTGAGAGGAGACACCGAAGAGCACAGCACCCACATCACATCACGGTCCCCATCAGCTACTGTACCAAATGAAGCACTCGTGTTCCTGGCTGACTATTTGTACTTAGATCTACCTTTTTGTTGAGCATAGTTCTGGATTTTCTATCAAATGACTAGTTTAAATCTTAAATGTATCACTGAAGAACATGCAGAGAAGCATCATGCTACAAGTTCAGATCAAGGTGTTGTGTATCATAACTGCCAGGAACAACTCGGGAAAGCTAAAAAACACATTACTTCAGTTTTCAAGGTCAGTTTCAAACCAAATACATGCATGCATATCTTTCTTACCAGCTCACTGGCCAGAGTTAATACACCAGAAAGATAATCTTCAATGTCCAGGTGAAAGCCCCGTTCTCGATCAGCTTCAACTGAGACAAAACCAGAGCAGTGATGAGATGGTGCTGAGCATGAGCAAACCCAGCCACCTTAAATTGCATTTGTTTACTGCTGCTAATTTGAAATATCAAATTTATGAAATACTATTACAAAATAAAAGTCAGCCTTTTCCTGTATATGATGTAATTACAGCCTCTCTGCTCTTGATTCAGCATCTTCTACATCCTCAACTGTACATCCAACAGAGTAACTGGATTTACATCTATATACAGGATGTATTTTCCTTACTTTTTTCAAATCTTTTGCTCTGTGAAGATAGAATTCTTTCATGGCAAGAATTTAACCTGTTTTACACACTTTTTAAATACCAAAAGCAAGAAGTTAGAGAAACAAGCTCTCATCTTGGTGTTATGCTTTTGGTGCATTTACATACTTTGAATGAATGACCTTCATTGATGAAGAACTTACTAATGAATAAATACTTTTGTTAACATTAGGTTTGCCAATTTCCGTCTTCTGAGAATCTGTTGTTTATATAATGAAATCAAATACCAGATAAACTCTGGAACTGATTTCTCAGGAAGAAATGAAGTTCTGCTGTTTCCCTGTACCTCTGAAAGCTACAATGTCTAAGGTCACAAGCTTTTTCTCTTCGGTTACAACATTAACTTACTCCCAAGTATTTCTGCAACAGCTTCTCGGGTCACTAATGTTTCTGACTCCAAGTAGACTACGAATGCTGCCAGGAACACCAGCCGCTGCAGCACAAACCTCCAGTGCTCGTGAAACCTGCAGAAGAAACACCAGGTCAAGGTATAAATAATTCATGTTTATTACTGGAGAGTTAGGCAACAAGCACACATTAAGTGTGTGCTGTGTTTCCTGCCTTAACACGTGCATTTTGCAGTATTTTTGGTTTATCAAAATGACACCAGCTAAAAGACATCTCCTTGGTACTCCAGAACTCCAACCCAGCTTACCACACCAGACACTGACATTTGCTCGCCCCTCTCACACACCTCCTCAGCTCCCACACTTTTCCAGGCTGTGTTGCCCACAGACAGCCAGAGCTTTCCCTCAGCAGATCTGAGCTGACAAGATTCTTGTTCTTTGAAATGTTCTTGCCAGGCACTGTCCCCTTCTGGCAACAACAGAACACAAAGGTGACAACTTCATTTAGTGTCTGCAGAACCAAACAGCCATTTCATGACAGATTTAGAGCTCAGCTTCCAGGAACGCCCCAAACCGAACAACTTAACTGAAATTAATGGAGCAGCAAATGCCCTGCTCCCAGATACAAGGGCAGCTCCAGCAGAACACCAACTTCTTAAGCTTCCCTTTTTCTTTTTAAAGAAAATTTCCAGAAAAATAATTAAATACTGAGTATTTCTGGTGAAAGTTACAGTGTTTGAGCAAAAGCGTTTTTAATCTATGCTGATAAAAATCTCACACTTGGCTACCACGATTTACTTTTCAAAGAGAAAGAAGCATTCAGCCCACCAACCCTTACATCATTATTCCAAAGCAATGATGCCCAAGCAATTCCCATATATATCTGTGTCTGGCTGTGTGACTCTGCACACCTGTAATACTGATCAGCAGGAAACTTGGTCTTCAGAGACTCCATCTGTGTCCTCACTGTACCAAAGTGCTCACGAGCCTTCTGACACTTCTTTGGAACTGAAAAAGGAACAGCACAGCAATCAGGGAATGAATACACTCAGGAAATGTACATTTGACAGGCAGCAGAGGTTTGTAGACAAAGTTTCCCAGTGTAGACAGCACTATTTACACTTCTTTCCTGTTCAAGAAAGGCTACTGACACTTGGAATCAATCTGAGAAATATTCCTGGTGACACCATGAGCCATAGAGGTAAAGCAGAAAGACTCTGGAATTCCAGGCTGTCTGATCTGCTCTGGGTCTTTGTTTTGAACTTGAGCCAAGATGTCCCAGCAACAGCCAGATCCCAAGCAATAGAACAGCACTGCACACAGCAGCTGGCCCCAAAGGAAGCACACACCAAGCACTGCTGCCAGACAACTCTCACAGTCAAAGGAAAAGCAACTTTTCTTTCTCTATATTAAAAACTTATCCCTTTTTTTTTCTAATCCATCAGAATTTGGTTACACGAGGTGCAACATCCCTTCAGAAAACTGCATTTCCTGCTTTTTACGATGTATTTGCAGAGCCTGGGTTCCAGCCTGCCCAGTGTGTGTTACAGCTCTGCAGAGAAATGATCTCCTGTTCCTGCAGCAGCCACTGCCACCTCCCGTTCGCCGACAGAGTTACAGCCCCGCTGCACCTGCAGTGCCAGCGGGCAACCAAAGGGCTCAAGCCACAACTTCCCTGCAGCCCTCTCACACAGCCTGGTCACAGCCCAAGGAAGGATAAAGATCAACCTGACAGGCTCTCCTGCATCTGTATGTACAGAAGCCAGGATTATTCACAGAAGCTAAATCTGAAAGCTGTGATGGTTTTTACCAAACAACACCTACTAGGAGTCACTCAAGTGTGATCATAAAACTTCTGTTAGTAACACACAATTTCTGTTTAAAAAAATAAAAGAGAGGGAGAATGACACGGAAAAAGCGAAAGCTTCAGGAAGCAGAATGTGAGAGTGCTCCATGTGGCAGCCAGGATGAAAGAGCTGTGTGAAGCTCGCTGAGAGCTACAGGGTTGCCTCAGTCAGGTGAGCATCACGTGGCTGGGGGAACAGAGTAAGGAACACATTCGCGTTTGGATTCTGCCAGAGGCACCTGTGACAAAAAGAAACAATCCTTACTGTAAAGGCTCAGACAATGCCCAGTGACACACACACACAGCCCCAAGTTCAAACTACCCTCGCACATCCCCAGGTGCCACCTCTGATGTTCTGCAGTCACAAGAGCAAAGACCCACTTGGCTCTCAGGCCGCAGAGGCCCCGCCTGTCACCCTGACTGCTCCCAGGCAACAGCAGGATGCAGCACACGCTGCCCTGCGCGGCTTTCTGAGCAGTCCTCCAGCTCCATTTGGGACAAGCAGCCAGGGAAGCCTCTGCAAGATGGCATTTTAAAAGCCACTGACTAGTACGAGAAGCTGTCCTCCATCAAACTCCCAACTATCCCATGGTTTTACTAACAGCTGAAATTGATGACAAATTCACAGGTCTGCTATCACAAGTTAACTCCTGACCTATTAAGCATGAATTCTTTTTTTTGGCAAGAATTATGAGGCTTTGGGTTTTTTGTCTGATTGGTTTTTTTATTTCTTTGTGGTTTTTTGGTTTGATTTTTTTGTTTTGCATTTTCTTAGTTGGTTTTGTTCTTTTTTTTTTTTTTTAATCTATTCCAAATCTCTTCTCAGACTCCTCAAGTTCCAGGACCAATTCTCTCCAGGAATTAGAAATCAAGTGAAAATACACTGAGTTGAACATGGGCCTCTACAACTACATGCTTGAAAACAACTCTGAAGTTGTTACCCACACAATGACCATGGATTTTCCCAGGTTAGAGAATTGAGCTTGTGCAAATAACCACTCAGCAGCTGATTTCCAGCACTGCTGGGTCTCCCAGCCGATGGAACTCGCACTTGCCTGCACAGCTCAAACCTGTGGTGCTGCTCACTGCTGAACACAGACTCTCTCCGAGGCCAGAGGAAGCCCAGGCCTCCAGCTCCAGCCCCAGTGTGCTGGGGAACCTCATCAGGCTGAGAGCAACCAGTCAGCTCTGCAAGGGAGTAAAGCAGCACCTGGGGAGGGTGGCCAGCACAAATTCCTCTCAAGAGTTTCCAGCAAAGTCAGAATGTCTGCTTCTTCTCACAAGATATTAATTGACTGGAAAAAGCCCAGCTCTTAAGGGACATATTTAAGTTTATTCCAGTAGTTTTACCAGTAAGCTGAGAAATGAGGGGGCAGAAAGAGCAGATCTGACACCCAGGCCTGCAGAGCTGCTCTTGTGGCCTGGAGGAAATGGGCTGGCCCAGAAACATTCTGTCCAACACTTGAGAAGCCTGGAACCTGGCTGATGACAACCCAAACCTCCAAAGCTGCAGAACAATTCCTGCTGTCACTCAAGCAGACATCAAGAGCAGGTCCTGCTGTTTCAGCCCTTGCAAATTCTTTCTACATTTTGCTGCATTAAGCAGATTTTATACACAGAGAGAGAATCTGTTTTGTATAAACCAGATTGAAGTGTGTTCCCCCCATCCCAGTCCATCCTGAATACCCCCTCAGCACTCAGGACCACAGCTTTTTGGGGTGTGGGGTGAAGAGATGAGCCAGGGGCATCGATCAAAGGCCTAACAAGTGATGATAACACAACCTACGTGCAAGTCACTAACAGGAAACCTAAGAGCCAACTCAGCAGCCCAGGTCGTGAACACCTGGAAAAGAACACGCTGCTCTGCACCGAGACAGAAAAGCACCGCGCTAGGGAGAGGAGAAAGGGACAGAACGACGTCCATAATGCTGAACGACAGCTTTACTACTTGTCCGGCTTGAAACCTCCCACTGCGCTCTCCTCTTCCCAGCAGCCTCCGGGAAACCCGCGCCGAAGGGCCCGGGACAGACTGGAACCTGGAAAGGGGCGCCGGGACAGGGCACCGGCGTGCTCCGAGGGGCGCTCCCGCCCCGCGGCTGTTCCCCGCGGAACTCACTGTGCTGGAAGCCGGGCCCCTGGTGCACGCCCTGCAGCAGCGTCAGGATCTCCCGCGCCGTCTGCTCCAGCGCCTGCACCACCTTCCGGATCTCCTGCGGGCACAGCGCGCCGTCAGCCGAGGCACGGCACCGCCCCGCCCCATCCCGTGCCCGTGCCCGTGCCCGTGCCCGCGCCGCCCCAGCACCTCTCGGATGTCCTGGTCCTGGCCGAGCGCTCCCTGCAGCGCCGCGAACATCTCGCTCACCGACATGGTGCCGCCGCTGCCCGCCCACGGGGCCTTCCGCGCCGCGGCGCGCGCCCGCCCCTCGCACCGCCCGCCCGCGCCGCGCCGGGCTGCCCTGCGCACCGCCTGAGCGGCCGGAGCAGCCAGGAATGGACGGAGGGGCGGCTGGGAGGGTGCCCAGAGGATGCTGATCGCCCCGGGGGGGGCAGCTGGTCGCTCCCAGGGCGGGAGTTTGTCGCCCCGGCCGTGTCCGTGTCCGTGTCCGTGTCCCAGGCCGCCCTCCCGGGGCGGTGGGGCCGGGCCGCGCGAGGACCCGTCCGCCCCGTTGCTGGGAGACGGCGTGTGGCCGCGCGGCGCCGGCGCGAGGGCAGTGACGCACTTCCGGCGGCCCGGGGAGGCAGCATGGCGGCGGGGGAAGCCATGGCGGCGGAGGTGCCCGCGTCTGCCCCGGCTGTGAGGGCGGCGCCGCTTCTGGCGCTGGAGCCGCGGCTGCAGCGCCAGTTCCAGCAGAAGGTGCAGCGGGCCCGCACCAAGCGGACGGCCAAGGTGAGCGGGGCGGCCCGGCGGGGCGGGGGCGGCCCGGCGAGTCCCGGCCCGGGCTGACGCGGTCTCTGTGCCCGCAGGAGGAGCTGACGCCGGGCGTGGTGTTCGTGGGGCATCTCCCGCGGGGCCTCTGCGAGCCGCAGCTCCGCGAGTACTTCGGGCAGTTCGGGACGGTGACGCGGCTGCGGCTCTCCAGGAGTAAGAAGGTGAGGAGCGGCCCCGGGCCGTGCAGTGCCGCGATGTGGCGGAGCGCTCGCAGCCGGTGCCCGAGGCCGGGCCGGGCGGTCTCCGTGACCTCTGGGGCTCCCCCCTTGCCCAGCAAGGGCCCTCGGAACGCGCCGGGAGGCCCTTCCCGGGAAGGCGCACGTGGGAGCGGCGGGGCCGGGGGCTGCCCCCGACTGCGCGGCGGCGGCTGGGCCGCGGCTCTTGTGGTCCTTTTTTCCGAGAGTAAATTCGCTCCAGGGGGAAGTGCCGGAGCGCACCAGTTCAAGGTACAACTGAAGTGCCGCGATTCTGTTTTAACTTGCCTGTTGTCTTCGATAAATCTAATTTCTTCGGGGTTTGCTGTCAGCATGGAGCAGTGGAACAGCAGCAATGCAGGGCAGCTTTGGGTTTTTTTTTAGCAAGTAGATACCTGTGACTAGTTTGTTTTGTGTGCAAATGTGTGTTTTACAAATAATGCCATACCAATTTAGGACTAAATCTAGTGCTTTTCACAATGTCAGTCACCTTTGTGAAATTACTTGTGGTTATCTGAGAATAGCCTATGACTTTGGAAGAATAAAATAATTTTAATAGAGCCCTTCAGGTAGCAAAGCACTGTTTGATGTTTCTCTCTTGTCACTCACAGACTGGAGCCAGCAAAGGCTATGCATTTATGGAGTTTGAGTCTGATGATGTGGCCAAGATTGTTGCAGACACAATGAATAACTACCTGTTTTCTGAGAGACTGCTGAAGTGTAAGTATAAGCTGCAGTGTAAGTCCTCTAGCATGCAAAGGAAACTTGGAGTTATTTCAGTTATATTTTTTGACTGAGCATAGAATCCTAGGGTTTTTTTTAATGAAGTTTTGTCCTAGA
The DNA here is from genome assembly GCF_031753505.1 of Anomalospiza imberbis. NCBI lineage: Eukaryota > Metazoa > Chordata > Aves > Passeriformes > Viduidae > Anomalospiza > Anomalospiza imberbis. The sequence goes on from NC_089687.1 coordinate 11,598,925, forward strand.
AGTCTTTTGTGTGGGGCTGAGCTTTTCATCATGTGTAAAGAACATGCTCAGCAGGCTTTTGGTCACTGGTGCTGGCTTTTTCTCTGGGCTGACATTGCTCTTAGTGACTGTGTAACATGAAGTCTCACGACAAAGTTGGGTTTGCTGTAGAGATAGTTCCTTTTCACAGGGAAACTCCTTGGCATTTGTAACTGCTGCAGTTGTTGTCTGTAAGGTTTGACAAAAGGGGGTTTGAGTAAAAGATTGTGGAAATCACTGAGTTTCTCAGTCATGGTAACAGAACTTTCTTTGTAAAGGATTATGAGTTGACGTGTTGTTGTAAAACAATTTTTTCTGATCTTTCTGAGTGAAACTGTTAAAGTGTTTTGTCCGTCCATCCATCCATCCATCCATCCATCCATCCATCCATCCATCCCTCTCTCTTGCTGAGGATGCAGTGACCTTTTCTGTGCTCCTGACTCGCTGCACCAGCACGGTGTTGTAGCCATGAGCTGTGTTGTGTGCGTGCCCTTGGCAGGAAGGGGAGCTCTGCTGTAACCCCGTGTCCTGTGTTTGGTACAGGTCAGTTCATGCCTCCTGAAAAGGTCCATGAAAATCTCTTCAAAGACTGTGACAAGATCTTCCGGAAGCCTTCTCGGCCGGCCGTCCGGCGCTACAACAGGATCCGCTCCCTGGTGGAGAAGGCCAGGATGACCAAGCGCCTGCTGCGGAAGGAGAGGCTGTTACGGAAGAAGCTGGCTGAAAAGGGGCTCGAGTATGACTTCCCAGGATTTGTAAGTTTGGCATCATTGCAGTGAGTGTGTTAAGCAAGACATGTTTCTACAGCTGTGCTGAATACATGTAAATCATGTGTTTTTTGTGGAACTGGCAAAAGAGCTGGAGCCCCAGGGAGGCTCACTTGTGTTAGGAGCTGTATAGAAGCTCCAGGAATTCAGTGGGTGCTGTTGCTGGGCTGCACTCCATGTGCCTGTGTGTTCACTTGTAGAGAAATAATAAGTAGCAGCAAAGGGCAGATGTTCCTTTTCTTCTGTTGGTACAAGCAGTTTGATACTGGAGTGCAGACCACCAAAGAGCAGAGGGGCTTTGCCTGAGCCCTCTGGGAGGCTTTGGCAGAGTGGGGGTTTGAAGGCAGGTCCCAAGACCAGAACTCCCATCCACAGCCCTTGCATGTTCCTCCTCTGCAGAGTGCTTGGGTCAAGTACTCGAGTTGTGAGCAGTTAATGCTGTTTAACATGGAATGTTTTAAAAATGCAGAGTTGTGTTGCTTTTGGTGTTTTTGTTCAAACCCAATCACCTCTGTCAGTCAGTTTATTACTTTAAACCTATTTGCTGTAGCAAAGACTTCGTAGTTATGAAACAAATCTATGAACTGTTAAGTGACTGCATCTTCACACAAGTGTGTAGTGATCCAGCTGATCTGTCTTGCTTCCTAGGCTGCACAGCCGCTTTCCAAAAAGAGAAAAAAAGTTAAAACATCCAAGAAATCAAAACTGAACGTTTCTTTGAGCAGTCAGGTAAGACGGACCAGTCCTGGTGGTGTCCAGTACCATCACACTGGGGCGGATGTTTGAAGTCTTCAGCTGGCACCTTAATGCTGATTTCAACACACAAAAACCTTAACATTGTTTGCTTGAGAGATGTTTGTGCCAGAAGTAGCTCCTTTGAGATGTATTTACACTCTTGAACGGGGGAGGGTGATAGAATCCTCGAGGTTCCTTCTCCTGTGAGAGTATTCAGCAGCAAAGGCTCCTGCTCAGCCTGCTGTAACCAGCAGTGCCTGTCCCTCGGTGTGTCTGCTGTCAGCCTCTGCTGTTCAGCACTCCCTTGAGGCTGCAGTAGTGCAGAGTGCTGGGGCCAGGCACATGTACACCCCTGCACCTGTGCTTTACCCTGGGATGGAGTCCTTCTGTTGGACTGCGTTTCGATGCCAGCCTGTTTTGATAAAAAGGGAGTTGAATTGTTAATACAGTCTAGTGCTGTCTGTCCCCACTTCTGTACTGTATTGTTCCTCCTATCCCGTGCTCTCCAGGCACAGTATTTGGTCTTTTGGAAACAAATGCCAGGTAAAAGTAGCAGTAGGATGAGAGGGAAGTTCGGGTCATCAGGACTGAGATTTGGGATATTGGCAGTCTAAAAAGCCTGTAAGGCATTAACATTTCTGTTCTGTTCCATCATTGTTGTCAGTTGCGGGGGTGAGTGTTTGTTTGGAGATTTTTATTATTACTGGGTTTACTTGCGATAACTGGGGCATGGCTGGTTATGAGGAAGACAGGATAACTAATACATTTTGTCAGCCGAGTTCTGGGCTTACTGACGTAATGAAGCTGGGATGTTTCAGCTCTGTTGTAAAATTGAATGTGGCATTTCTGTATGCCAGTCTCAAATATACTCCCTCACCCCTGCCCTGTTGCCCTGATTATATTCTACTTGACTTTCGTGATGCTTTGAGTCAGGAAATACAAAGTTTAGAAAGCAAATGTGCATAACAACCCGTTAAAAAATGCGAATGAATTTCCATTTGCCTTTCACATGCACTTCTTTGAAGGTTATGCTTCTGTCCAAAGAAATAATGTCTACAAAAGAAGCTAGTTATAAAATGTAAATAATTTTCTGAAGGAGAGCTGGACTGAGGTGTCTTGTGGTACCACAGGGGCAGTAACAGCTTTTTCTGACAGATGGCTTTGCAGTGAATCCTGTTTTTCTGATCTCTTCAGGATCCTACTCCAGTCTGCACTCCAGCAGTGCTCGAGCGCCGGAAAGCTGCTCAGATGGATGATGATGCAGAGGACGACGAAGTCACTTTCAGGCTTCCCTCTGCCAGCGTTCAGAACACTGTGCAGAGACCAAAGAAGCAGCCAAGGCAAAGGCCAAGCCTGAAGAAACAGAAACAGACTTAAAATTTTTGTGGCTGTACCCATATTATTCTCAACTTAAAAAACTATTGAGGTGGAGCTTCTACTGGGTCTGCTGCCCTGGCTTGGTTCATCCTGCCTAGACTCTTTCAGGTCTTCTTAGGCAAGGATTCTGTTCACAAATCTTGTCCCTCTGGTTTAGCCATCAAGGGACATATGAAGATATTCTTGACTTTGTGCTCACATGTGCCCGTGCTGTGACACAACTACAGTAGTCCAGAATCTTCAGGTAATTTTGTAACTCGTGTCTAGTGCTCCCTGTTTGGAAAGAAAATGTGAGGCTATCCATTCAGAGTTTGCTAATGCAAGCAACTGTATCTTAAATTTATAATTAATGACAGGTTATTAAAAAATTACAGTGTTTCAACTTTCTTTGCTCTTGGTAATGGTTCTTCTGTTTAACTGAATGTCTGTGTTTTGTCAGAGTTCTCACATATTTGCACCGATTGAGACTCTCGAGAAGATGCACCAATAATCAGAGCAGTCTGAGTTCTACTGGCAGTTCTGTTGTCCTTTGTCACTACATTTTAGTTTCACTGCTTGCATGAAACCAAGGGTATCTTCTGCTCCAGGAGGTGATAAGCACATTGAAATATTGTAATAACCAGGAGTGCAAAGGCAGGTTTTTGTCAGCAGTGGTATGAGTTCAGAGAATTGAGTGTAACTTTTTGTAATGCATTACAGTTCATTCTTGTTCCAACTAGCTCGTCATTGCAGATGGCAGGTATCCAGTCCTGCTTGAACAGGCAGTTTGTGCAGTTAGAATTTGGATTTTAATGCAAGTCTGAGATCTGTAGAAATCCCACACTGGGTTCTGTGCATGTACTTAGCCTTCATCTTTTGTTGTCTTAAACACTCTAATGCTGTTGGCTGCCGGTCAGGCTTGGCAGAAGATTTTAGAGGAAAGCCCAGGTGATAATAACCACCTAGGTAGGTATTAATTCCTTAGGCTGGCACTAATTCCTTGGCTATTTTAGTTGAAGTCCTGGCAAAGAAAAATTAATCTAAACCATTGGCCTTGCTGATTCTGATCTCTCTGGCCTGATCACTGGAATAATCATGGGATCATAATGACATTGTCTAGGCGACTCAGATTAGATCATTCTCCTTTGCTGAGGAAGCCACTTGGACAAGTGCATCTTCATATCAAATGCTTGTCTCCTTGGGCAGGCCAGGGGAATCTCTACACCAAGCCAGTGGTCACGGACAGCCCTTGCCTTTTAATGGAAGTGTTGCTGCGTACATCTGCAGGCTTTCTTCCCTGTGCGTTGTTTGATGAGGAACAGGCAGTGTTTGCACCCCAAACCCGTGGGAGATACACGCTCAGTTGAGGTTTGAGATACACATGACCACCACAATGCTTGGCAGAAATTGCTTATCTGTTCGTATCTGATGTGCAGCTCTGAAAAACTTCTACCTTGACATCATACGGCAGAGAGCAGCAGAAAAGAAGCAAAATGCATCTGCCCGGAATCGAGAGCTTTCTTTTGAAATCCATGTTCCTGACTATGTGTTGGGCACATAAAGATGGCTGTTGAGTCAGGATGAACTAGAAATGTGGCTGCGTTTCTCCTGGTGGGAGCTGAATCTCCTGACACCGGGGGGCAGCACGACTCAGCTGTGTGGCCATGCCGCAGCACAAGGGTTCCTGGGAAACTGCGCGTTTGTAAGGAAAGCTTCAGGCAGCGAGGAGTGAGAGGCTGCACTGGTGTGACTCACGTCTCTAACACGGCTTGAGAATTCATGAGAAACCTGATACTGATCTTAACGAAAACTGCCCATTTCTGTGGTGCTGCCACAAGTGCTCCTTCCTAGGCTGCTGAGTTAAAGCGGCTCTTGAGAAAACTTAGTTTATCCAGAGTAACTTCTCTGGTGCAGTTCCACGTTCCTCAAAGCCTCAGTATCTCCATTCCTGTGCTTCCCATTTCAATGCCTTGGCCTGCATTTTGAACATGGAGTTGGTTTCTTCCCACTCTGCTTCTGTTGCTGTGCTCCTCTCTGTGCCCAGTGTTCTGCCCCTGCCTGTGTCCACTTGCTGCTTTCTTCCATGTTTGACTCAGTGGCTTCTCATGCTGCTTGCAGTGCCAGGGCTTTCCTGTCTGGCTGCATGAGCTCCTGCATGTCCCCTGCATGAGGGACTTTGGCTTCTGGAGGTCTTTTGGAAAGGTTTGTGCCTTAAAGCTAAACTGGCTGCTGCTGGCTCTCCAGAGTCACATAGCAGTGTGAGCCTTGATGGGAAGACATTCAAGAAAACTGCTCACAATAAGGGTTGCTTCCTGCTGTAATTCTCCTTTCCCTTCCTTTTGTTTGTTCATCTTCCTTCAATTGAGATCAGCTTAGATGGCAACTCTGAACAGCAAGGAAGCAAAATTCTGTGCTGTTTGAGGAAAGCACAACAATACCCAGGCTACAGCAAGGAGCTCTCGGCAGAAGGGCAGCTTTTCTTGGTGATAGTTTCTGTTTTTAGGCTGCCTGTGTTATTAATACACTGCTGTCCAGGGAGATGTACGTAAGCAGAAATTCAGATACCTGATACTTGCCAAACATAGTTTCTGTAGCAAGTGGACAGATGTGCTGTGTCACGAGTTATGCCCCAGGCCCTGCACTGATTTTATTTCTCATTTTTTCAGTGATTTGTTTGTTCATCTTGGACAAACACAAACCTCCTGGCCACTGATTTTAGGGCAGACTCCAAGTTTTTTTTACTGGGATGCTGGCAGTGTTGGGGCTGTGCTTTCAAGGCATGACTTGCAAGTTCTCTGCCATTCAGTTATGAATGACTTTGTGGAGCTGTTTTGCTGAATACTCATGGAAGTAAAAGAAGAATGGGGGGTAGGGAGGATGGAGGAGAAAAGCAGAATTGGCTGCAAGACAGAGGGGAGAAAGGAATGATGAAGGCAATGCTCATCTCTCAAGACAAAGATACTGGTGAATGTGGCAGGGTTAGACTGCTCAAAATGAAAGGTGCAGTTTTATGTTTTCCTACTTATTTTGCCTGTTGGATGTGCTGTGGGATGCCCAGGCTGCACAGAACATAAGGAGTGTGCTGCCATCACAGTCCAAGTGCTGGTATTTGCTCATGAACCAAGTGAAGGAGGAGAGCAGGCTGGGCAAGTGACACATGCTCTTGCCAGTACCAAGCCTGTTTGCTTGCATACCTGGCTTTGGAAATGGCTGCAGCCCCGGGGAGCGAGGTTAAAACCTGTCTGCAAATGGTTCATGGTGCAAGGGAGGACTTAGGCATGGCTCTGAGGGGTGACATGCTCTCCTCTCCAGCTAACCAGTGAGGCAGAGGGGAGCTCCAGCAAATTCCCCTCTCCCAGCTTTCCCTTCAGAGTGCTGGGGAGTTTGGCTCTCACTTTGCAGTGTGATGCAGCCAGCTGGGGTGGGCTGTGCTGTGTGAGGTGCTGTGCACATCCCTGCCCTGGCCAGGGTGCTGCAGGTGAAAGCTGGGTGAGCAGGTGACAGGAGTACAGTGAATGTGATCCCCATTATATGTTTTCCAGGAATATCCACAAATCCTCTTGGACCAGACTCCTTCATTGTCCAAGATGCTCTTCAAATACAGCCTTTTTTCCTGACTTTTCCATCTAACTCCCAGATTCCTGAAATGTCTAACTCCAGGCAGCAATAATCTGCACTTAGCCAGAGATATGCTGGGGACCGCCCCAGGGTGCTGCTGGAACAGTGGGGAGGCCATTCTGTGTGTCAGGCTGCTGCTGGCACTGCTAATGCAGGCACATCCCTCCCTGCCCAAGGGCAGCAGCTGTCAGAGCAAGCTGGGGAAATGGTTAACTGTGAGAGTGAGAATTCCTAAAGTGAAACCCTTTCTTCCATGCAGAGTGCAGCAAGGCCTCTCATCACTTCTGACACCCAGCATTAATTAAACATATGGCAGGAAGAGAGATCTTGGCTGTCCTGAGAGGCTTGGAGTAGTTACACACCTGTGTGTCTGTGGCCAGTAACCATGCGGTTCTCCTGTGCTGGGAAAGGAAAAGCTGCAGAGAAGCTCCTACACAAGTCTTGGCTCTGATCTGGGAAGAAAATGCTGGTTTATGGTAGTCCTCAAACGTGTTGTTGAAGAGAGGCAGAACTGTGAGGACTAACTGCGGGACTTTGAGACAGTGAGGTGGGGTCTGCAGTGGCACTGGGGTCGCTTCCTTTCCCTGTCTGTCCATTTGATACTTCACGTGAAGACTGGGGCTTGCCTGGATTTGAAACTTGTTGTTGTATAGAACAGGAAGGAAAGAAACAAATCTCATTTTTATGATAGTGATTTTGGAAAGCCCTGTTCTTTTCTGTGTGTTTTTCCAGTGCTGGCTGAGGGGAGCCTTGGTGAGCAGGTGCAGTTGTGGAAATCGGGCTGCTTGCTCTGCAGTGAGGCATTGCTGCCAGTTTCCCACAAGGGCTTGCACAAACTCCCAGTTTGCTTGTGTATTGTTTTTTTGAAAACAAGCAGGGAAGTAGAGTTACTTCTGTCAGGCTTTGTGTTGCAGCATTTTGAGGGTGAAGGCAGGACTTGCCTCTCTGCTGTGTTTGCTCAGTTACTGTTTCTCACACAAGGCAGCCGTGCAGTGGGGAGTGAGCAGGGTCTGTGCCAGCTGTGCAGCAGCAGCAGCAAAGCTACTTTGTCACCTGCACTATTTCTATTTCTGTTGATGTGAGAGCTGGAAGGGCTCTGGTGTGATTTTTTTGGTGCTGGGCTGCATTTGCAGGTCTGCCTGTTAGAAGAGGGTTGGGTTCATCTGCCCAGAGGTGATGGCAGAGGGAATGTAAGACAAATCTATAAAGTTTTCCTTCAGCTGTCCCACACAAAGACATGCTGTTTGTGGTTTATTAACAGGGCAGTGCTAAAAGTGTGTTCTATTGAACTGTAACCTTAAAAACAAATTCCAGGTTGGAACTGCTGGAGCTTTGTGACTGGTCTGGCAGGAGCTATGCAAGTGCAAAGGACTAGCTCCAGAGGCAGGTTGGATTCTCCTAAGGCAAATGTGTCTGTTGGTGTAATGTCAGTGCAGCTCCATCAGATGAATCACAGCCTAAGTTTTTATCCTGAGAACTACTACATCATCTTTCTTCTCCCATCAGCTCATAATTTTACAAGATTAAATCCTGCTTGTTAATATACAGTACAGAATCAACCAGTTGGTTGTTATGACTCATTTGGAGTTAGTGATTTGGACACTTGGGTTTGGGTGGGCTGCCAGTGTATATTTGCTGTGTTGCCACTCAATGTCAGCCCTCCCATTGCATTCTGTAGGAGCTTCCATTAATTTCAGTAGAAATCTGCATTTGGGGTGAAGGTTGACCCAATCTTTAAAAAGGATCTTAATCCACTTAGCCTCTACTGCAAAGCTCAGCATTTTTTCCTTGTCAGGAGCAGACTGCATTCCTAACCTTGATGTGTCACTTTCCAGTTGGCTTAATTATTTGAGGGAGGATAAAAGGAAATGTTTTTCAAACATTAAAAGGAACACATGCTGGTAAGGTATGTGCACGTGCAATGTGCAAGTATTAAAAAAAAAAAGGAGATATGAGCATAATTGTGTTTGGATGATGGAAAAAAGATAAAATAGTATCAGCAGATGACTATAGAGAATAAGCACAGGAAGAGGTAAATCCATTTGAAACAGTGTAACTGGGAAACAATGAGGGAAGTGGAAATGGGGATGAAATGTCATTTAATGTAAATTTAAGTGCAAGAAAAATAGGACTTTAGTTTGACCTGTAAGCATCTCTTCCCAGAGGCCTGAGGGCAGTCAGGAAAAATACAGTCTCTGATGCAAATATAAGACCTGGTGCCCATGCCTTGGTAAGACCAGAGCTGATCTTCCAGGCTACTGCATTAAATCTAGCACAGCTCAGAAAGCATGGAAAACTGTTGCCAGTAGCCTGTGTTCAGTTTTGGGGGGTTTCAGCTCAGGCTCTGGTCACAAAACAAAGAACGCCACAATTAACACTAATTGGTACCTTCCTTGATGCTTGGTCAGGGAGAATGAACCATTCCCTGCCTTCCTGCAGGCAGTCACTCCAGGTCAGGGGAAGAAGCCTGTGGGGATGTCGCATGGCTGACAGGACCTTCCTGCCAACGGGAAATCTCGAATCCAACCCAATTCACACTGCCTGAGGACTACCTGCTTTGTACAGGATGTTTCTCCTTGGGTGGCCAAATGTCTGCAAGGAGTGAACACACGTAGACGAGCCAGTGTGCACTCGATGGGCCTTGAAGCCATTTGCTCATTTCCCTCTAATCAAAACCTTCTGCTCTTGTGTTTTCTTTTCTGTTTGGTGACTGAAGCAAAGCTTCATGTGCCTTCACGTGGGAGTTAAGTGGGTCAGTGGGATGCTTTGTTCGTGGCAGCTCTCACGTGGAAAATGTTCGATGCAAAACGCTGAGGCTTGGCAGGAAAATGCCAATTAAAGATAGCGGTGCGGGAGCACATTGTGTGAGCTGAAAGTGCTCAAATCTGGGGCTGTGACAACTGCCATGTGCAAAGGGAAGAACAAGGAATTATTAAATTTCACGTTGATCTGAAGTACTTGTGCTTTCCCTGTCTCAAGTGTTGTTCTCATGCAGCATGAACAAGGAGTTTACTCCCTGTTTGCCAGGTAAGTGAGGGGTAGAAGAGGTGAGTCACACAGGGGACCTGTGCCACAGTAGGATCAGCAGCACTCAGAAGTTGGGTACTTGGACTTCACCTCATGTTGGCCCATGGTATTTGTGCCAGCAGCAGTCCAGCCTTCTTATCATGGCACAAGGCTGTGCAGGTGATATGTGCAGGAGATGTAAGTGCCAGGAGACAGCAAAAGGAGAGATCCTTTGCTACATTGAGTCAAGCGAAGCTGTTCTCTCCCTTAGCCATGCAGGCAGTCAAGCTGGGACAGCACATAAAGGAAATATGGCTAAGTCTGCATAGCACTGTGCTCAACTCTAGGAAAGCAACCCAGGGACAGCCAGGCTTTGACACTGCTGTCCTCTGCTGTTATGGGCAGCTACATCATCATACTGTCATTCATAAATAAAAACATTTCTCCTTGAAGCACTAGACTCTCAGATTCCTGAGCAGATGTTGTGCAAAAGGGCCCTAAAGGAAAGGGGAAGAACAGGTCATTCAGGTATAGTCAGTGTTTCTGTTGAAATAGTCCATCCATCTGCTTCCCACTAGTTTTATTGATGTGTTTTTATTTGAACGAGCAGTGTTGGTAATTGAAAGCTAGACTATCCTTGCATTTCTTTATTTAAAAAAGCTTCTGACTTTCTTTGTCCTTACTTAAAGCTTTTTGTGCCCTTGCTGCAGATGTCCATAAGTTCATCTCTTTTTTCACCCTGCAGAGGGGCTGTGATTTGTTTTGCACGTGTATAAGCACACAGCTCCTTGTGTCCAACCAGACCTTTCTCAACAAGCAGGGAACAGAGTACTTTGCAGTGGACTGATCAGAGAGATACCTGCAGCTTCACTGGGAACAGTATCCTCTCAGGAGACTTTTTGGCTGCACTGGCCTCTTTGTTTTGGAGACAGGTAAGTAAATGGAGATATTTCAGAAATGAGAGCATAGTAAAAAGTACCTTTTTAGGTATGTTATGGCTAGGGGTACTGCCAAATGCCTGCTGCTGAGCCACTGGTAGTGAAGGCCTGGTCAAGCAGTCTCATGTGATGGCAGTAGCTCCTCCAGTGGTTACTTCAGTTTCCTTAATTTAGAGATTCCTCTCTGCACCCCAGGATGAAACCCCAAGGGCTCCTTAGCAACAGCACAGTTGTTACCTAACCATAACTTTGGAGAAGCTGAGGTATCCCTGCAGACTGGATTCCATCCAGAAGCTTAGATCTGGTTGGCCTTGGGGTATCCTGCTGTGCGTTCACGGTGGGTTTCCACTGGGAACTGTCACAGGCAATGGATGTGCAGCTCTGTCACAGGTGTGCCAGAACTAATGCAGTGTGATGGCCCTGGGAAAGCTGATGGATTGTGCCATGGAAATGAGAGCAGAATTAAAGAATACTGAGATTAATGTTAAGAAACCTAAAGGCCAAGAATCAGAAGAATGCATTCACCTCCTACTTTTAAAAAGCTGGAAGAAAACTTGCATTTTTGACTTCTTTTCCTAATGGAAACGAGGCTTATGTGACCAGTCTGTCTGTTTCTATTCAGCTGTCAGGCTAACCCCCTCCTTTTCCCTTCTTAGTGTTTAGGGGGGAGGAAACAATCTCAAGTTTCATGAGAATGGAAGAGAGAAATAATCATTGCCAGCCTCAGGGGAAAACAGGAGGGAGCTCGGGCGTGGTGTGATCCCTTGTGATGGAGGCCTGCCCTTCCATCTGCACGGGGATACAGCCCTGGACTAACCCCACCGTGCCACTGTCCCCTTGGAGGGGAGTGGCACAGGACACACAAAGGAAGGTAGGGTGCTGAGAGAGCAGGGCTGATTAGAGGGACAAAGAACACAGACCTGTGAGAAACCAGGCATCATTAGTGCTGCTGCTCATGGAACAATGTCTTGAATATAGGCATAAACTGTTCTAAAAGTCTCTGCGGGGAGCAAGGAAACAGTCATGTAGTAACAGGGAAAAAATCCAAATATTAGTGACAAATTTATTTATGCACAGACTTTACCTGCTTTAAAATAAAAATGTGAAGAAAACGCATAAAGACCATGTCCACAATCTGTCAGTTGCACAAGGAAGTTTCTAGGATTTGTGCAGTTGTTGTCCCCCGAAGTCTTGCAACAAAAGAGAGAATAAAAGTCTAATGTTTTCTGTGCAAGTTTTACCTAGGAGGGGAGAAAAGAAAAAAACTTTAACCTTTAACTTTAACCCAGCTGCATTTCTCAGCATTTCTTTACAAAGCTTTAGGCTGCCAAACAGTGAATGTAGAATCACCAGAAGTAAGAATCTGTGAAAAAAGGGCAAACATACAATTATATCAGAAGGCAGTTTTGGGAGATTTCCAAAGTAAACGCCTCTTCGTTGTAATATTGAAGAGAATAAATTCACAGTAAATGTGTGACGCGCAATAATAAATGTGTGATACAAAGTTATTGATTTCTTACTAAAACTAAACAAAATATTGCTCTTCATAATTCACCTAACTTACTACTATTCAGTTTTTATCTCATTTTTTTTGCTCAAAATGAGTAAGGTATTTTGTGAAAGTATTTTGGGAACAGAGCAGGAACTGTCAAGACTCCCTGAGAGAGCTTTGCCTGTAGTTCCAGCAGCTCCAGATGAAGTGGAATGATTGGTCCTTTGTTAATGTACCCATGATCTCTGTCCTCAGCTGCTGTTGGGAGACTGCAAAACAGGAGAAGGGCGAAACACTGGAGGAGTCCTGTTTGCAGAACTGCCCAACCAGGCAGGGGAAACACCGGGCACATGGGCCATGCTGAAGCAGAGCTCTACTACTGTGTCTCTGCTGTGGGTAGTGCTTAGCCAGTTAGGGCTCTCAGGAGATTAGCTACTGCCTGGGGGTGAGAACCATGGCAATTTCTAAAGCTGGTGTGTAATCACCTGCTTTCAGTTTACTCAGACCTGGCATCCTTTTAAGCATTAATGTCCCCAGCTTTCTCTTGACATCCGTGCAGCCTGTTCCAGACTACACTCAGCCTGTGCCGATGGCTTCACTCAAAGCAGCAGTTAGGTATTGCTCTGCAACCTGATGGCAAAAAAGAACAAGCTGGAAAATCTTGGATTATTTGGAGGGAGCTTGCCAAAAGTCATTGCTGTGCCAGAGCTGTGAGCCAAGGAGAAGGGTGTTATTATTTCATGAAGTTATGAATGAAAATTGATCCTTTGTTCCTCATACTGCTCTCCCGTGTTTTGATAGCTCAGACTCGGTGCTCATTGGGAACTGCAGTGTTAGGGAGGTCAGCTGCCTTCCGCAGCACAGAGCAAGAGGACCGTGGTGGGTTGAGGGGACATGGAGGTTCATTCCACACAACCAACAGAACAGCAGTCATGGGCCCAGGGAACAAGATGGCCAAATACATGTGGGTAAAGAGCTTCTGCACAGGGCATTTATTTCCCATTCTCACCTCATTTATAGAGTTGGGGTACGGCAAATTTTTTCCATGAAGGATTAAAGAAGTAGTTGCTTTTAAATGCAGCTTTTTAACTAAGGCTGCAAAAAACAGACACGGAGCGGGTCTGCTGGGAGGGCACAAAAATCATTAAGAGAGTAGAGCATCTCTGGTATGAGAAAAGGCTGAGAGAATTGGGGCTGTTCAGCCTTGAGATGACAGAGGGGACCTCATCCACGTGTATAAATATCTAAAGGGGGATGTCAAGAGGATGGATCCAGGCTCTGCTCCGTGGTGCCCAGCAGCAGAAGAGGCAACGGGCAGAAACTGCTGCACAGGAATTTCCGCTTGAAGGTGAGGAAGAACTTCTTTAGTGTGCAGTGCCCGCGCACCGGAACAGCTTGTCCAGCGGCGGTGTGGCGTTTCCCTGACTCCAGAGCTGTCAAGGCACAGTGCTGTGCCACGTGCTCCGGGAGGGCCGTGCTGGAGCAGGGAGCTGGACCGGCTGTCCCGTGTGGTCCGCTCGGGCTGCCGCGCTCGGTGGCTCTGTGGAGCAGCTCCTCCCTGGGGCTCGGCAGAGGAGGGCAGTGCGCGGTCACGGCCCGCGGCAGCACTGGGCCCTCACGCTCTCCGCGCGCAGCCTGGGGGACTCCTCTCAAAGCGTTTCGGCCTGCCCCCGGTCGGAGCAGTTACTGGGGGCCGGTGAGCGGAAGCGGGGCCGTGGCATTCCCGGGAACGCGAGTGGCATTCCCGGGAACACGCGTGTCCGCGCTCCCGGGCCCGGCTCCCGGCGGGCGGGGTCGCCATGGCGACCGGCCGCGCGGTAACGGCCCCCGCGCATGCGCACGGCGCGCGCTGACCTCACCGCGGTCCCGGCGGCCGCAGGGCGGCGCCGCGCCGGCGCGCGGGGCGGGGCGGGGCGGGGCGGGGCGGGCGGCGCGTGCGCGCTGGGTCCCCCATTCTTCCCGTGGTCAGCGGGGCGCGCGCGCGGCCATGGAGCGGAGCGGGCGCCGCCGCCGCCGGCACTGAGGGAGGGAGACGCGAGAGGGAGAAGGGAGCGCGTCCGCCCGGCCCCCGCCCCGCAGGTACCGCCCGCAGCGCGGGGGGGGCCCCGCGGGGAGAAGCGCGGCCGGGGGGCTTTGTGTGCGGTGCCGCCGCCGCCGGGTGACCGCGGGGAGCGCGGTTCGGGGCGGGGCCGACCCGTCTGCGGCACCGGCCGGGAGGAGCGCCGTGCCGGCTCTGCCAGCGGCGCGGTTCGGGAAGGGAAGGGCAGGGGAGGGCGGTCCGGCGGGACCGGGGGTGCGGGGGCTGCTGCCGGGGCCTGGCGCGGGGCCGCCCCTCGGCCCCCCGCCCCGGGGACGCCGAGCACCGGCCGTGCGGGAGCGGCGGTGCCGGGGCCGCGTCAGGGCGAGGGTCCCCGCGGGAACAAGGAGCTCGGCGAAGGGAGAGAGGTGCGGCCGCGCCGCGCTCTGCGAGCGGCGCGGGGCTCTGCTAACGCCTGCGGCTGCTGTGCTCCGAAAGCGTCGGGTGGCTTGGGTGGGTTCGGCCCTTGTGCTTGGCCCCTTTGTGCACGTGCCGTGCTCTGCTTCGTTTGTTTCTGGCAGCGTTTTTAGTGGAACTTGGGTCAGGACTGTGAGTTTGTGCGAAGAGGTGGGTCGGTCATTAGACAAATCCTGCAGAAATGCTTCAGAGAGGTACTGGGTCTGAGTAAATAAAATGTAATTGTGCGTTACAGGCCGGTGTGGGCTCCGCTTAAGGTATTTCTAATGTTACATGTCTAAAGATACTGGTGAGGAAGGGAAAGGCTGCCTCCTTCCCCAGTACGTGCAAAGCCGCTTGAGAAGGATGTGGGAAACTGAGGTAGGATAACAGGCTCAGGGTTGTCTGGGAAGCCTGTGGTGGAGAAGCACAGAGGCTCCCCAGATGTGTGGGTTGTTCTGACCAACAGATTTCTCTGCCCCATGTGGACTTGCTTCATAAGTCAGTGTTTAGTAAAGGAGACTAGGGTTGAGTAAAGTAGCATGTGCCAAGCCAGTGTTAATAGGGCAGGGATGTGGTCTCCAGCACTTGTGCTGGCATCAGAGACAAATATCTCTCAGTCCAGTTGGCTGCTGAACAGTGTAGCCCATTTCTCTGCATCTTTTTGAGCATCTCTGCATCTCTGCTCTGTGCTCCTCTTGATGCTCCCGGGGCACCGCTGAGGACAAATCAAAGTATTGTTGCTTGACACCTGGAGAGACAGATCTATCATTTAGATCAGTAGTGCTTAGATAGTTCTTGGAAAGGTGTTGGAAGTGCAAGTATTTGTTTCCATGTGGGACTTTGAATTAGATTTAAGAGTTTTGCAGCTGGAGAAGGGATATGTTGGAGAACTTGCAATAGGAGTCGGCTTTCTCTTGAGTAAAGGACTACACCCAAGTGCGGAGTGGAACTGCAGTACTGTCATATTCAGGGTCTTCCTTGTTGTGGCAACACAGCTTGCTGTGTGGAGCGAGCCTTTGTGCTGCACTCCTGGGCTTGGCAAAGTTGAGCCTTTACTTGGTTTCTCTGTTGAACCCTGTCAGTGGGACTTGGAAGTTAGGAGAGGGACAGAGGAATGACATATCACCATGGGTGATTCTCTCTGTATTTCATAGTCTCACTTGCTTAATTTTTTTTAATTGTTGCCAACACAAATAGATTTTTTTCATACTGATGCCTGCAACATTCCTGTGAAGTCCTTAGAATTTGTCAAGTAGCTTCGAAACTTTCTGTTTCAAGAAGAAAAATGCCATGGCATTGTACACTTCAGCCTTGCTTCACTTAGCTGATAATAAGCACTGTTAAAAGTGATAGAGCAGCAGATTTTGGGAGTGGAAATGTTTCTCTAATTCACGTGATGTTCCCCAGAAGTACAGCTGGAGAGAGTGCCTATGATTAAATGAGTTGGTCCTCCAGGCGTCTTTGAAGTTCTGTAGGAATCTTGAATCTACACTACAGCTTAGGTGTTAAGAAAACCATATATTTAAACAGCAAAAGTCAAAATGAAATGAAATTTTGCTGTTTCTCCCATATTAATTAATCCTTCTCTATCCATCAGGCACTTTGGTCAGGGCAATTGGATTTAAGAGGATGAGAGTTGACAGGAATTTTGGCCACTTCTGTAGTGGAGGATGAGGGCAAGATGTCCTCTGCAGAGGAGCCCTCAACAACCTTTGTGTCAGGAGCAGGTCAGAAAATGTTTCAAGAGGCTGGACATGAAATGTTCAGAGGGGTAAAGTAGTGACCTTCCTTCCCTGCATGTACCTCACAATTTCAACATACACATGGATTTCTGTGAGAGTAATGTGGCTTTGAAGCTTGTGGACTGCCATTACAGGTCCCTTCTGACCTCAGATGACTTTGGATCAGGCTCATGTGTTCACCCTGAGTGTCTCACTATCTCAGGCCTTGCCTAGACTAGGGCTGGAAATCTTGTTGGTGTGCCTGGATGGGGCTTGCTGCTGTTCTTGCTCCTTGGCTGGCAGTTGTAATTGAAGCTTCTCCTGGATTCTGACAGTGCCAGCACACCTTGGAGCAGTGATTGCCAGTGCAGTGGAGAAAATGCTGGCAAGGATAGAAAGGTCTGTCACCTGAGCAAGTAAAATAGACTGTCCATGTCTTTTAATTTCTTCAGACTGCGACTTGAGTAAATTCTAAGCAGTCTGACTGTGAGGGAATGGGTTTGGTTTTTTCCTTGATGAAGGTTGATGTGACAGTGATGTGCAGCTTTAGCTTTACCTTGCTGTTTGATGGTGTCCACCTCATGTGCTTTGCTCAGTTGTTCCGTTTCCATCACACTCTACAGCATTGAAGCTTGCATTATGTGTTTCTTTAGAGCTCATTCAGTGGTTTGGATCTTGTCCATTGGACCAACCTGTTACCAGTTCTCAAAGCTGTGTGAAAGCATGATGTGAGCTGTTTATGAGCTTTGCACAGTGGGATACTGAGGAGCTGAGCACATACATGTTCCTTGGCATTCTGCACTGGTGTCTGGCTCTGTCATACATGGGGAGAGTTCACTTTCTCCTCTCTTTGGGAGCATTAGCACTCTTACACCTGGAAAAAAAGCCACACCACAAAACCCAAATGAACTGGATGGAGATGTTGTAGAAGGGCAGTAAATGGGGTTTGTTGGAGAGGTTGCAGGTGCTCCCCAAGAGATTTGATCTCAGTTCATGGTTAGTGTTTGAGTTCGTCTGGCTTCCTGTTCTGCCCCTTAATCAAATCTCTGCATGTTTGGCTCTGAGAGGAGGGAGATGTCAATTCTGCATCCAGAAACAAGTATGCCAAGCAGGAGCCACAAAATTAATTTTTAGGGAAGCGTCATCATCATTAGTTTATTGTGAGTGGGAAGATTTAAAAATCTCTAATTTGTTTCCACCGTCAGCAGGATAACTAAACAGCCTAACCAGGCCAGTCCCTGATGCAGTGTTTCAGTGTTTCAGGCTTAGTCTGTGGCCCTTTCTTTACATTTGCATGTAGATGCTTCAGATTCCAAGATATTTCAGAAAGCCACATTGAACCAACAATAATTTGCTGAGGCAGAGATCTGATCAAAATAAAGTCAGTTTTTGACCAGTGTTTCAAAGTGCTGCTGAGCAGAAGGGAGGAATTGCAGGTGTGTCTCTGCCTGTTACATGCAGGTGGTTTCTGTGGCCAGAAGTTCCCTTAACTGTTACTAGGCTTCAGCCCAATTCTTGGCACTGTCAAATAAAACCTCATTCTGCTCATCCTTGTCCTGTATTTCCTCCACCCAGTGTTTTATATACCTTAAAGTGTCATGGTGGATTTCTGCACTCCCCTGCAGTCTGTGCTGAGGGATTTCTTTGGCTGTCCACTTCTGTGCAGTTGCAAGTGCCAGGCTGAGTAGAATCTGCTTATGCCTGAGTGTAGAGGGTAACCCTCCTTCCCCTCCTGGAGGTGAACTGATTCTAGGTGCTGGCTTCTCTACCCCCCACCCCAGCCCAGCAGCAGTTGAAATCCTGCGGCTGCTGAGTTCTCCTCTCTTTGGCCAGGAGCTTCCATGGCAGCCCTGGAGAACAGGAGTAGGCAAATACCCCTGTTTTGCCATGCAAAAAACTTGTGCTTAGAATCATGGAAGAGAGATGGGTATTAGCTGGGAAGCCGGAAAAGAGACCAAGAAAATAACCTTTTCCTAAAACTGTTGACTTGCAAACTGCTGCTGTTGCACCCCACAGCCAGTGTCCCTTGAGGGCTTGCACCCAAGGTTTGATCTTCTGTATTATTTTCCTGTTCCAACCTGTCATTTTACTATAAGCACTTGTGTCTCAAGTACTTCCTTCTGGGGTAGTTCTGGCTTGGACTTTCACACAAAAACTGACTTCTGTGTCACTAGCCAGTTATATATCAATAGGAATAGCAAGGTCCTGGAGCATTGGAGTAAGAAATTTATATAAAACCCACTGCTCTCTTTAAAATTCAGTTATTTGGATCTTATACCAGCATGTGATGGTATTGTTTTTTTCTTTTCCCAAGGTGTTATCTCACCCTCAGTTACCACTGCCACTGGAGACTTACTTTAGAGTGGCTCTGGGAAAGGCACTGAATTCCTACCCCATACCTGCCTGTAAAATAGGAAGGTGGTATTATACTACTTTTTTCTTCAAGTGATGTACACAAAGTAGATGCTTTCCATCTTCAGGACTGCCTAAATTAGTAATCTTAGCCTGAGGGACATCTGAATCTTGTAATTTCTCTTTGCATTGTGATTGATTAATCACAATGCAAAGAGAAATTACAAGATTCAGCTGTTCTGTGAAGCCACTTGTTGTGCCAGTAAACTGCAAGTGATGATGGGTCACTGTTCTAATTCTCAGTAGCATTCTACTTCCAAACCTTGCTGAGCCATTTACCCTCAAGGCTACAGGCTATTCTTCCCTTGTTTTTTCCAGATGATCCAATATTGCTGCTGGATTGTGGAGGAGAGAGTTAGGATGTGACTGGAAAATTTTGTCTTGCTCTCCTAGTTGCTGTAGAAAGGGGGCTGATGACACTTCCATTCTTCTGGGATGCCAGACAGCCCCCTGGGGGGAACCTTGTGCACCCTTGCCTAGGTCACCTTGCAGAGCCAAGGTGGAAGTCATAGAGCCTGTGCTCTATGGTTTGTGTGCCAGGGTCCCACAGTGTCAGGGCTGCAGGCTCTGAGATAAGGTTAGATCTCTAGAATAAGGGTCAGGGAGGATATTTTAATACACATAAACTCAAAACTTGAGAACTATTCACGGAATTAAGTGTCATGATGATAGTCCCCCCCACCACTGGTGGTCCCATAGGCCCCTAGTAAGTTGCTTGTTGTACATTTCCTTGGAACCATGAACTGAGATGTCTACAAGAGGGAGTCCACGGAGAGCAGCTCCTGCCATTGTAGGATTTTGAGCTGTGTCTTGGCACTTCAGCTGTTAAAAAGGAAGGAGACCTTGAAAGCTCATTTTAGACTTGTCCTTGTCTCAGACAAAGTTAAAACCAAACGACTTTTAGGGGGGTTGTATCAGGAAAACAAAAGATGTTAAAGCTCATCTCATTTTCTACCCTACTCTGGAAGGGTTACTCCCACTCTGCAAAGTGGTTTCATTAGTGTAGGGTATTGGAGTCACATTGAGGTGACCTGTGAGTTGTCTTGATTTTCTGCAGCTTCATTACTGAGGAGATTTTTTGGAAGATTGTTGCATTGCTGAAATTGGTAGCTCTGTGTGAGGTGTTCAGTTACCCAGGCATCAGTGTAAACCTTTAGTGGAGGCATAAGAATTTCTGTTATCTGAAGCTTATCTCTCATCTTACCCAAGCTAGGTAATGCAACTTTCACAGCCAGCATCTGGCCTAGAAGGTTTCTGTATGGGGGAGAAGGCCATGGTTAGCTTAAGCCCTGGAAATCTTTCAGCTGTCTTCATTCTAGAAATCTGCTTCAGCTTTCCTGATGGCAGTGGAGTTGTACCCTGCTGCAGGTTGGTTTCTGTCTGTACTTGTGAAGATGAGCCCCTTAACAGACTCCAGGCAGTATTTAGCAGAGTCCTAGCAAGCCTTCAGCCAGACCTGGCTCTTCTAAGGATGAACTGCCTGCAGCAGTAGAGTTTTACACTGCTTTAGTGCAGCTGGTGCTGTGGGAAGACGAAGAAACCCTCCTTTGAAGACCTCCTGGAAAAGAAACTGCATCCATCTAGGCAGTGCTTTGCTTATCAACAAGGTTGGACTGAGAAGTGGTGGCACTGGCACTGTCTGAGGGCAGTTAAAAGTTACTGGATGGGGCGTGCCACCAGAGAAACTTAGTACTGGGAGATAAGCACAGGGCTGTCCCAGCAGCTAATTAGAAAAGCATGAGTTGTCAGTCTGGAAATCTAAGATACCATCTTTGGATTAGGAGGAGGCTCAAGTACAGGGCAACACTAATTAATGATTTAAAACAATCAGAGTGATTGTGTAATATTCCCTGTCACTAAAGAAACACTATTACCTGCTTATGGATACAGGTGAACAATGGGGAGAGCCCATCTGTCAGTTGCTTGGTGGGTGTTTCCTACAAACTCCCTTTGGCTCCAGAAAAATGTTGCTTTCTTCTTCAAGTAGGACACTTGATGTTGTACTTGCCACCTCCTTCTCTCAGAGTTTCAAGGAGTAGGAACACTTTGAGCTGCTTTGTTCATGGCTGCTTGCACACCCGGGAGAAGAGCAGGTTTGATTGAGTGCTTGGTGATTGTAATACTTTGTAGAGGTCTGACACCAGTCCCCTCTGGGGAAGGTATAGCTGTACTGGTGGAAGCAAAAATAGAGAAGCGGACAGAGGGCTGAGAACTTCCACCCTGCAGAGCTGCAATTTGACACTGCCTTGCCTATGAGAGCTCCACTTAGTCTTTGCAGCACATGGTTTCCACATGCTGTTCTAAGTGCTCTGAATTTCTTGCCCAAGGGGGCTTGGCTGGCAAACCAAGTTAGTTATGTGTTTACACTGCCCACCTTGCAGAAGTGGTGAACTACTGCAGGTTGGATGCCTGGTTGCTTTTATATTTGAAAAAAATTGCTTTATTTGGCTAGGGTGGAGATCTCCTCAAGGATCAGAGTTCGGTTTGTTGACAGAGCTCTGTCGAATATATCTTAAACTAATTTTAAACTGAAGTGACTGTGCAATTAGGTCCTGAGACTTGTGAAGAAGGAGACTTGTTGGTACTATTGTGTTGCTGTGTTCTTTCTACAGATGTTGGGCTACAGCTAACCACATATACAAAAAAAAAGGCACCAAAGGAGTGTGGTCATGTTTACAAGTTGGTTACAAGTTAGGCTCACTGGCTGAAGTTGAGAGATACCTTCAGGAAGATGACTGGTTATTGAGTGGTGCTGGCTCTTGCCTCTAGTGATTGTGAGTGGCAGCAAGAGGCTTGTCTCTGCATGCTTGTGTCTGGAGCAGTTGTCTAGGGAAGTTATGGACTGCATTGACTTTTTGGCAAATGAAGATGACAGTGAAACATGACAAAAAACATAACCTGATGTCTAGAGCAGAAGAGTAGAACATAATTTTAAAAATCAAATACTTACATTGTAAGAACTCCCAAGGATAGGCAGGATATCAAGAGAGTAATAGTGCATTTTTATGTGCTTCAGGTTCCCTTCCTTGCAAGAGGAAAAAGATTCAAAATTTCCTGTGAAGTATCCTAAGATAAAATCTTACTTGAGAATTGGGATTCATGCACTTTCACTCAGTCTGAGGTCTGTAGTGTTCTCCTAAGTGCAGAAAGAAATTCATCGACTTAGGTACGCAGTTTATTAGTGCCACAGTATCTTGGATTAATGCTATGTGTTGAGCCAGTTGCTTTACTGTGAATTGAATCAGCTTTTATGCTGTTATGGTGGTAATATCTAAGCTGAGTAACTTTGGGCTGTTTGGTCTTTGTCAGCTTTCCCCTTCAAATTCATCATTTTGAGCTCCAAGGTAGCATTAAACATAAACCTTTATATAGTGGCTTTCTGCTAGATCGCTGTTGATGGAAAATTTGGATGTTGCAAAGCACACAGTTTTGATGGCTGATAAGTGAAACAAAGAACTTTTTTTCAATAGCAGAACTGGGGTAGCTTTTTCTCTTGGATTATTTTGTCTATGTGTTGAGCCTAGCCTGTCTCTTCAAGGGCAGACTACAAGGCTTGGGAGGATTGGAGAAAACCCTTGCTCTGGAGCTTATACTGGCAACCCTTCTCAAAACTTGGAGGAGCTCCAACAGAGGATCTGTGCCACTAAGTTATTGATTTTGAGTTCTGCATGACTGTTCTTCTGTGGGAAGAGGTTGTACTCAACATCCCTATCCAAAGTTGTTTGTCTTGTAACATTGGCTACCCGAAAAGTCCAGGAACGGAAGTAGACCACTGGGGGCTGAGAGCTGTGGCTTTGTGTTTTTCAAAACTTGCCTGGGGAGCATCTGCCCAGATGATTGCAGACTTGATGGGATGCAGCAGCCATATGCTTCATTGTCTGGCAGGTTAGTTTTTTTGTCAGTGTGGGTCTTGTTTTTCTCAGGTGGTGTTTTTTCCATTTCCTTCTTTTGGGAAGAGGGGAGTCAACAGACTTCCTAACATGTGTAGGATAGCTTTTTTTTTTTTTTTTAGAGAAGTGCTACTTAAACACCTGTTAGCTGGTAGATGCAAGCCACATTGAGCTTTTCCTCTTGGCTTCCTATTACTGTTTTCCCCAGGACTCAAAGATGTTTCTGGCTCTTCTTCCCTGTATAGCGGTGCCATAATGTATAGAGCATCTTCTTTAGACTACAGTCCTCAAGGTTGTGACAGAAATTTGGTATGCTGTAGTGCACAATGATTTTTATCCTATGCTTTCCTTCATGTGTTTAAAAAGCAAGGAAAGTGGAGAGAAATTTATTTACATTAGTTTGCTTTAAAGATTGTTTCTGTGCTTGTAGGCAGAGACTTATAAACTCTTTAATGAAAACCACATAGAAGACAAACCTGAAACTTTGAATGCTCATTTCTCATGACAGTATGGCCAGCTAATTGTTTCTGGACGTGTTGGGACGTGCCTCTGTGTGATGTTAATAAAAAATGGCTATTCTGTGGTAACTAGCACTCATTTACACCCTTCTGTAATCCGAATTTTCAAGTTTAAGCAAGTTCTAAATTTCCATTTTAAAAGCAGACTTTCTTCACTATCTATCCAGTTTAACAGAAGAGTGCTCTTTTGAACATGTGTGCAGCTTCTGGAGTCCAGAAACAAACTGCCCAGCTAACTTGAAGGGTTTCAGCTAGAATGTGGTAGCAGTTTAATACCAGTTCCCTGTCCCTTCTCCAGTAGCTCCATGCTAGCGAGGTGTCCAGTGAAATGCTTCCTTGCTCTGTGAAAATCCATCCACTGGATATTTAGACACTGCTGTGTGTAAGACTGTCTCCCTTAAGTGGAGTGTCTGCAGCAAAGAGCAAGACCAGCCTGTGCTAGAGGGCAGGGCAGGGGCCGGTATTCAAAGCTGCAGACAGGGAGACCTGAATGAAAGCATCTGCTGTGCTTGTACAGTTGTGGAAGTGGCTCTGGTTTTGTGCCTGTGCTGCCATGGGAGTGAGTGCCATGTCATTTTTGGTTGAGGATGGGAAAGCTCAGAGTGCTTTTTCAGATTTGATGCTGAATTGACCAAGTGAGAAACAGTAGCATCAGTAGAAACTGCAGTAATAAAGGCAATACTTCTAGTTTGGAACTCTGTTTTAGAAAGAAAAAAGGTGTTTTTTCTTCTGATTGGAGGGGGCGTTGACAGTCTTAGAATTTAAAATCAAATCCCTCCTGAAGTGACTTGAAACAAAATGGTGGGAGTTTTGTGTGTCCTTGAGATGGTTTAGATGGGGTAGGGGTCACAAGCAGTAATCTGTCACAGCACTAACTCAAAGCTTGAGGTGCTGTGTGTGCAGTAGCAGCCAAGGCTTCCTTGCTGCTCTGGGGATGAGGTTTTGCTGATAAGGAGGGAGCTTAGGGTACAAACATGAGCAATCCCTTCTGGCTGAGGGTAGGATTTGCCTGGCAGTTGATTTGAGGTGAATCCATTGGTTTACTGAGCCAGTTTTGATGCCCATCAGCCAGCAGGGATTTGAGCTGGCTGCCTGGAATGGAGGGACCTGCACTCTGGTGACTCCTGCACAACCAGTGTGGGAAGCTGGGACATGTGTGGCAATGCTTGTAGGGTTAGGGAAGCTTAGGCCCTCGGAGCTGAATCGAGATGCTGCGCTTGGTGGTGGTAAGATGTGGCCAGGGAAGATGGGGCTGAGGTAATGGACTGAATTGTCTGCTGTGCAAAGGGTCCTTTTGTTTCCAGGCTGGGGTTCTTGTGTGCATCTCGTCTGCTGTCAGGTTCACTTTGCCTTATTAAGACCTTTGTGAAGGCCTTATTTGCTCAAACAGAAGGTATTTATTTGCTGCCCCAGTGCTTCCAATTAGCGAACTTGTGCCTCCTTCTGGGTTCCTTCCAGTTTATTGAACCAGGTGTCCGCTGCACAACCTCTTCCCTTACTCTGAGCTTGACCTGCTTTCCTCATGTTGGTGGAAAAAGTAGGGCAGATTTCTAGCTTTGGATATTATTAGCCAAGAAACAAAAAGACACCCTGGGTTCTTATCACCCACTTCCTAAAAGAGCTAACCTGTGATGAGGAAGTGCTTCAGGAAGCACTGTGGTGATGCCAGGAACCCTGGTCTGTGGGAAGCTGGAGGACAGGCCCTTAGTCTGGTCCCTGGCTGCCTGGAGGGACAAAAAGAATCCCTAATGAAGAAGACAGGAGAGTTCCTAGGGTTCAAGAACATAAGCAGAGCCCAAACATACAATAATTTTATTTTTTTTTTTTTGCATAAGCCAAATGCTTCTGAGGTGATGCTGTGCCTCGGAGTGGCAGCAAAGTTCGGCCTGACCTTCCTTGTGTGTGGCCTTGGTTGTCAAAACTGCATTTAGAGTGTGCCAGTGAGTGCTGTTTCCTGGAGATGTGTAGTTGGGATGTAACAGAATTCAGCCTGGAAACAGTTTGGGCACCTAGTTTTTGAAAACCGATCGTTTTATATTCCTGGAGCCATGTGTTAATGCTTTATCTTGCTGACCAGCTGATGACATTGATTGCTGTAGTCCAACAGTCAAAACAGGATCCAGACCTCTTCCTGCTTTCACTTAAAGTAGATGGGCTTTCCTGGTGACCTGCTTAAGGATTTTGTCTCCACCTTTTTGGGTGGATGGTGGCAGTTGCTATAATATTGATTATTAATCAGCTGTTACTTTAACCCACAAATTTACTGTCTGTCACTAAAACTTCCAGGGAACTGATGGATAACTGCTATTGTAAAGAATAAGGTTTTTGTCCTGACCTACCTTGTTTGATTCCTTAAAATAGACCAATGCTGCTCGTATCTGACTTACACAGCTTTGCAGCTGTATGTGAATAACCTATTTTGTGACATGCTTTCGATCTTTTTTTTTTTCCTGCAGTCTTAATTTAACCTATAATACTGTTCTTTTTCATTTCTTTCAGAATGGACTGCTGAATTGGGATTTATTGCAGACTCAACTGTACAGCACTGCTCATTGCTTCATCTATTACTAGTTATTTAAATTGGACTTTTAATATCCTGCCAGCTGCTGTCCACACACACATGGTGCATTGTTGCCATTCTCAGAATTGCATCTTTGAAACCCAGGCCCTCAGTAACCTTCATAGAAGAAAGAGGCGACCTCCTGCGTACATTTGTAGAGGGAGTTTTTGGCCCTGCTGCCCTCTGGCTTTCTGGCTGCTGCTGTATTTCTGAGACACTATGGAGCCCAGTATGGAGTACTGCTTAGCACAGGTGCTGCAGAAGGATGTTGGAAAAAGACTTCAGGTTGGCCAGGAATTGATAGATTATTTCTCAGATAAACAGAAATCAGCTGATCTTGAACATGATCAGACTATGCTGGATAAAATGGTTGATGGACTGGCCACTTCTTGGGTAAATTCCAGCAATTATAAGGTAAGACTTTGTCATGTGGAATGTGATTATTGTCAGAAGTTTCAATTTCAAATGCTACTTGATCTGAATGAAAGCTGTATAGTAGACATTCTATCATACTGTTCTGTAAGCTGGTATTTAGACTGAATCAGTGATTGTTGTTCCATGTCTTGGTAGTTGATAGCTGGTATGATATTGAGGACTCAGGGCAGTAAGAATTTAGTGAAGGGTGTTTTATATTTAAGCAGAAGTGGATTTACATTTGGTGTTCATAGTTTGTGATATCCTGGTTTCTTTGTGTACTTTGTTAGCTGGTGGCATGCTTTGATCATCCCAGTAGTTTAGCAGTGTTCATGATTTCCTGCCATACTCAAAGGTTTATGAAACTAAAAAAAGCATATATAAACTGCATTTGTTTTCACTGTCATTAAATCTTGCTAGACTTTTGCTGTTTTCTGTGGGCAACATAGTAGATCAATTGTACTTAGCTCAAAAAAAGATAATGTGTGTATGTGTCTTCTGTTGCATTTGATAATGTTGAGATGAGTTGGTAGGACGTGGAACTCCACTGCCTTGTTATCTCTGCCATGTTACTTAATTTCCCTTCACGTTTAATGGAGAAGTCCTGCCACAGCCAGGTACTGTGGGAGTGGAGAGGGAGTCTCAGCTGCGACTTGGAAAATTCTTGTCCTGGTCTGTTCATGAGGCTCTCTGAAAAGTCTAATAAAGTACTGAAGCTATTGTATGGGATGTAATAACGTTCCTTTTTGATAAGTGGTGGGGAATCTCAGAGTGAAAGTTCCTGCAGAGCTGGGCCTAAAGATGGGGGTTGTACTGGAGTTCACACCTGTAGAAGTGAAAGAGGGACTGGCTGTATAGGTTGTAAGTACTCTGGAGCTCAGCATACTCAATTAAAATTATTTTTAACAGAAATTTTGTTTGGGAGGTGGTTGTGACATTGCAGAGTGTTCTGCACAACTGCATTTCTTTCTTTTCATTTTTGTCAACAAGCAGCTGTTGTAGAAGCTGTTTGGCATGTAGGGAAAGAAACCCCCAAACACTAAAACTGCTATCACCAAACCACCAAAGCTAATACGGTCTCAGTAGAGAATCTATTCTGGTGGACCACATGAAGAAATATTTAGCTTGCTGTTGTGAACAAGCAGTGTGCATATAATTTTGTGGGAGTATTACATACTGTTATTGCCCCTTTTCTTGGTAACTGGCTTTCTCTTACAAACTTCCATGATTCTCAGTGGAAGAGTAACCCAAGCACAGTAAAATTGAAATTATTACAGGATGTGCTATTTGCATGGATTTCATGAAGTGATGTGGATTGTAGAGCTGTGCAGAGATTTGCAATGCCAGTACCACACATAGTTTGCAGGATTTCTATTCAGATAACTTGCTCGTCTTCCCAATCTTTTGTATGTTGAACTACATGCTTAAAATGATCAGTGGTATTCATTTGCCAGTAAGAAACTGGTGGCACTTGTGTAGTGCAGTGACTCTGTTCCAGAACTCATGCTGCTGAGCTGGCTGTTCATTAACGTGTGTGTTCTATAGATAGCATTTGCTGTGATTAATAAGTTCTAGTAAGCATAACAGAGTCATGTCTCGGATGTCTGGAGGGTGTTTTCTCAGTGAATGAGTATAATAGGAGATGTGAAGCCTTTGAGTGGGGCAAGCTGGCTGTGTGAAGGTCAGTGATGTGGTGAAGTCTGCTTCTGGATCCACCCAAGGCTTAGTGCACCCTCTTATGCCAAATTCTTCCTTGTGTTTTAATGCCTGCATCTGCATTATCATTGCCTTTTTTTCCTTACTGCTTGTGGGATAGGGGGATAGGGGTTTGGAAGCTCAGCTTTGTCTGGTGTGAGAGAGCACAGGAGAGCTGGTGTCATCTGATCCAGTTCATGGATTAGTGTGTCAACTCTAGGAGTGAAAGACTAAGCATCACTGCCCTAGGATAGCCATCTGGAGAGCTAAACTGCAGTGGTCTGCTCACAGTGGAAGAAGCTGAAGTATTTATAGTCTCTATCTCTTCTCACCTCAATGTCTTTGTTTGAAAAAGTATCAGCTTGAAACAAAGGTTTAGATCATCTGCATGATTTGAAATTTCCTAGCACTTCACCAATAAAGTGTGTGTTCTCAGAATAAGACTGAGTGTGGATAACAAGAGCCATTACACTGGGACAGCATCCAGTTGATTCATGGCTCCTGCTTGTCTAGGACTCCTCTAACTAAACAGTTGTGCTTATATGTTATCACTGAGGAAACATCAGTGAACCAGAGAAGAGGCATCTCTTAAGGCAAACCAGCTTAGTTTGGCTTAAAATGAGCTTGAACTGATGATGAAATTGCAGCTTTACAGGAAGGGCTCAAGCTATCTCCCTTATTGGCATCCAAGTCTGATCTGTGTATGTCATGGCCATCATTGACTTTTTTAGACTTTGCTGGTTTTTTGTACATTATTTCTATTTTTTCATGACACTGCTTTGTGAAGTCCTTGACCTCAGCACCATGACTTCAGACAATGAAGGTCTTCTTTTTCAAGAGATTCAGGAAAAAAAAATGATGGAGGGCAGAGATGCTTTTCTTTGGTTGGTGCTGTCTCAAGTCTATTAAAAACAGCGTGTGTAAAACTTAGTGAGGCCTGACATGCTTCTTATAGCACTCAGTACTCTAAAACTCCTTAACAAATCGTCTTGTGACCTGATCACTGGTTCTTGCTTTGTAACAGATGCCTTAGGTGCAGAAGTCACTTTGATAGTTCAGGATGCTTTTCAAGTCAAGGAAACATAAAGGTGATTGTAAGAAACAAGGCACTGAAGTCCAGTGCTAAGCCATTTGCATGTTTGTGCTTGCTAGGAGTGTGCTTGAACTGCACCCAACAGCCATTGCAGGCTTGAGTTTTCTCAGCAGTACTTACAGGTGTGTAGAAGACATAAGAATGGTTCAGAGTGATAAAATGAATTCTCTTTGAGAGCTCTTACTCCTCTTTGGAGCACAGTTGCTTAGAGAAGACAGCCTGTGTTTGTGTGAGCACTAGGAGTCGTGGATTACACCAGTGAGGTTGGGCTGAGGAATGTATTGCAGGATGCTTTAGGCCAAAGAGGAATTCTGCCTCTGGTCTGTTTTTTCATTTGTGCTTTGTTTGCTTGGTCTGTGCTGTTTCAGGATGGTGGTTCTGCTTGACTCCTTTTCTTCCCCTACTAAGTATAAAAGAGAGTTATTTTGCTGAGCTTTGAATCTCTGAATGATAACTAACGCCTGCACAGAGCTGTCTGTCTTAAAAAATGAGACAAAACAGCACAGCAGTGTCAGAGGCTTCAGCATGTCCTCTCAGGTTCCACAATCCTATGGCAAGGGGGGAGAGCTGAAATCGTCAGTAATCCCCTGTGAGCCATCTCACTTTGAGCTGCTTCTGCAGTATTTAGTAATGCAGATGTTAAGTGTGCAGGATCTCCTGGCTCATCTGTGGCTGATGAGCCTTTCTCAGTACCCAAACCGTGGTGTAAATTAAGGTGTAATGGAAAGTAATATGTCCAGGATCTTAAAGTAGTTTTCAACCAGCCTGCTATTCCAAGAGGTGAGCTGAGGGTGTTTGGCAGTGACCTTCTCTTGCCTGCTTCTCAACAATATTGGGAGATGAGGTCTCTTGCACCTTTTTCCCTGGGATGTGTTGCCTGTGCTGGTGGAGTTGCGGTTTCCAGTGGAAATTGCTCTTGTTATTGCAGGGGTTTTTAGACAAACATCCAAGAAGGAGATAGGTGGTGACAGAGCCTTCAAGCAGGTCAGGGTCTGACATACTCAAGAGAGATTCTATTCAGTGTTTTCAGTTGTTGCAGAGTGGTAGGAGAGGCCAGCTTGAAGTGAAACTGGATGGAGGTTTGCAGTAAGGAATAGGATGCAGCTTTGTATTTTTTTCATGCACTTTCACAAGTCGTGATTTTTTTGGCGATGCAGTGCCCTCACTGGGCAGGGTTTGCTTTCCAAGGAGAGTATCTCACCTTGCATGGAATGCTCCCTTTGTCCTGGTGCAGCCAGGTCCGTGTGAGGCTCTGTGCCCAGCAGCCTGTAGGACTGGGTTTTGCCTCTGAGAGGCGAGTTAGGAACTGACATGGTTAACAGACCCCCGGGTCTGAGGACACATCCACAGCCTCCTGCTGTGCTGGTAGACTCATTCTGTCAGGGCAGGGCTGTGTCCTGAGCTTTGTTTGTGTTCATGTATGCAGCACTTCGGATTTGATTTGTTTAGTTCCCAGCTGATTTTGGTCTTTAAAATGTAAGATGTTAACGAGCATTTTTTTTATATGGTGAAATATTGCATGGATGTTTTATTTCTCCTGACAAAATTCTTAATAGCATGAGAGAAAGCAACCTTTCATTCTGATCTGTTTCTGAATATCAAGCCTTACAAGAGCATGTTTCACTGAGCTGAAGAGAAATAAAACTTACAGAAATTAGCTGGCTTTCTTAAACTGTGTATCGAATAATTTTTTTTGCTTGCTAATTGAGGGGTAGAACAGATGGTGCAGGCTTAGTTTAAAGTGACATCCATTAGAGTTACTTAAGCTGATGAATGGTTGTTCACTATAAGCATACATTTGTTCTATGTACCATGTTTATTTTGGTTGAAATTCGGTAGAAGAAATCCTGATTTAAGACATAATTATCATGCATGGTTATGGGTTGATATGATAATTTGGTGAGTGTGTTTTGTTGAGTATTTAATGCATAGAGGAAAGGACTTTACCATCTGTGGAAGAAAAAGAGACTTGTAAAGGGTTTCCAAGCAGCTGCTGTTAGCTGCTGAGTTTTGAGCTGCTGGGGGTGCATGGAGATCAGTAATGTATACATTCAGCTACCACGTTCATCCTTCTTTACCATGAAGCTGAAATTGCTAATAAAGATGAATTAAATTAGTTTTGATGTACAAAAGACATGAGAAAGGGACTGTGGAAGAAAAGTGATCTTGAGATCTGGACTTGAGAGTACAACCCATTCCTTGCATATGCCCATATTGCAAAAGGGACTGTGGCAGAAACTGCTGTGATGACTTCCCTTGTTACATTAGGAAGGGCTAAAGACTCATTCCAGTTGAACTGCATTTGTGGAGTGTGCCCAGTACTTATTTTTAAGCTTCTGTGCTGGCATGCTCCTAATAGGTGGGTTTTCCTGCCTTAAACTTATGGAAGAGCAGAGTATTGGCTCCAGGTTATCCAGTTTCCTGTAGGCATTGATGTTAATTCCCAGTCCAGCTGATCAGTTGTTTTTTTTCTCTGGCTCTAATAGCTGGACCTGCCTTCCCAGCACTTAAGTGCTCTGTATGGTAATTTGATTGGATTATGGTGCAGCTCTTACCTCTATGGTGTCAGCAGTGTGGGGAGTAACACAGAGGGTGCAGTGCAGAATAGAAGATTGTAGCAGCTGGAATAGATCAAATTCAGTGCTAGTTTAAGACCTCTGGATTCAGGGCAGGGGGAAAATTACCTGCTCTAGCAGGTCAGCATTTGGAACTCCCCTGTAACTTTTTCTTCATACATAAAAGGTAATAATGACTGGTGTAGCAGGAAGGATTGTCCTTTTCTGGTTGTAGTGTGAAGAACTCTAGTGGAAGAGTAATACCTTCATGTTGTTTTATGAACAAAGTGGATGTGCTACTGGTTGCATAAAACAAAAGGTTTGTGAGCCTGAGTGTGCCAAAGAACTGTATCTCTCAGTTGTTTACCAAATTAAATACAAATAATGAGAACCTACAGGATCCCAAGGGGGTATGCAGAGTGGAGACAGTGTGTTGAAATAATTAGGACAGAAGTTTGTTTCCATAGTGGCACATTCAAGGTCTAACCTCTTTTCCACTGGCCTTAGAGCTCAATATCCAAAGCTCATTCATAACATGGGGGGGAAAATAACCCTATCCTTGAGAAGAAAGGTAGCTTTTGTAAACCAAAATCCTTTGGATCACCTGTTTCAGAAGTAGCTGAAGGCTGGAGCAGAGTCCGCAGGTGTCCCAGAAGTGTATGCAGCACACCAACCTCACAAACCATAAGGAGATGCTTTAAACCAACCAAGAGTTTCGCATTCAGTGAAACTCCTCTGGCCGTTTCCATCTTTCTTGTTTTGACCTAAGCAGCCTGAGTCTAATTGCAACACTTACATGGAGTTGTGACAGTTTGATATCCCATCTCTTGGTGGCCCATAGTGGATGGTGGGAAATAAATGGGAAAATGGGATACAAAGTAAAAGTCTCCCTTGCATATCACTCTGGCTTGTCCAGATTTGATTTCCTGATTTTGTTTGTGACCAAAGTAAGCTCTCATAGGATTTTAGTGCTGGGACTAACAAAAGTTGTCTGGAGCTATTTTTTTTCTTGTTTGTTTGTTTGCTGTGTTGTTTTTGTTTAGTGTTTTAATTTTAGTGTGCTGTGGTTTTGATGGATTTTTTTGGGGGGTGTTTTTTGGTGTGTATTTGTTTGGGTGTTTATGTTTTTGTTTTGTTAGATATGTTTTCTCTTGTGTGTTTGGTAGAGTGAGTGCCTCAGCATTGGCAAGGCCAAGAGGCTCCTGTTTGGGACTGTAAGTCTGGGTCAACACACAACAGACTGAACCATTGTGGTTACTAAATTGAGAGGATAAAGCTATTCCTTTAATGCTGGTGTAGTGTTTCGTTTGCAGCACTTCAGTCTTGTCACTAGGGTTTATTAGAGGTCTAACAGAGTTAGCCAGGTCTCAGAAAACCTTGGTGTGTATTGCTCCACTGCAGGCTATGGGTCACAGCTGATGCATTGGTGGAAAAGGCTGATTATTGGGGATTTATTTTCATGGGATAAGGGTGTACTAATGCTATTGTAGAGTGCCTTATTGGGCTCTTCTGTGGCATGTGTTGTACAGTTCTAGTTGCCTGTCTGCAAGAAAGGAATTCAAGCTGGAACAGGTGCAGGGAAGGGCTAGTGGAGTGTTTAGGGTATTGGAGAGCCTGCCTAACCAGAGGACACTAAGAGGTTTGGCTTGTTTAGTTTACAGTATGAAGGCTGACAGGGAATATGACTGCTGTCCATAAATACATCAGAGGGGTGATCGTCAGGGATGGGAAAGAACTGTTATATTTAAAGGGCAAGGTTAGCACAAGAACGAATGGGTATAAACTGGCTGTGAGTAAATTTAGACTACATGTCAGATGAAAGTTGCCTGCAGAAAGAACACTGGAAAACTCCTGGAGATGAACAGATAAGGACAAGACATTTGGTTTTAGGATAGATCTTGTGATGATTTTGAATCATTCATGTACAGTGTAGAGTAACAGGATTATGCATAGTGGTAGGGCAATTTTGTTTCAGTTCTTTGTGAGGTAGAACAGATATGATAGTGTGCCTTAAATTGCTTGAACACTGTAAATAAAATATTTTAAACAGTGTACTGGTTTTGGTCCTCAGAAATACCAAAGTGACTTAGAGAGACTGTTCAATTTGTGCTTGTTACCTCTGGAGTAAAATTAGCAGTCATTTATATGCATGTGGGACCCATCTGCCTTCATGTTTAGTAGGTAACAGGGTGAGTAGGAGTGAATCCTCACTTTCCCTGACATGACCTGAACGGAAGGTTAGTGTCAGTGCTGGATTTACTGGCACCTTGATTTTTTTGCTAGTCTCTAAATTATTCAGTGGAGTTTCGTTGTCCTCTTGATGCTGAAAGACATACCCATCAGCCCTCAGAGTCCTCCCACCAGCACCAACCTGTTAGCTTCTCTATTGAAAGTATGCACATTCTTCCATGTCTTCTTTGTGGGATATTCCTTGAAGTTGTCTTAAAAGCTGTCCTTGTCTCACCCTTTGAACTTCCACATGAAAAAATTGTATACTCAAAGTCCCACTGCCAGTGGGCTTTAGTTGCCTCTGACTTGGTCTAGTTTTACTTAAGTCATTTTTTAAGTAGAGAAGTTGTATGAAGCCTCATTTCCTTTGCCTTTTTCTTTGTAGATTTGCTGGTATCTCATACTTTGTTTTCCCTCATGCTGAGGGCTATGTTTCAGTGGAATCTCTTTTCTTTACTGTATTTGTATTTGCATATAATCTTTAGTATCTCTGTTCTCTCTACCACATTAGGTTGAAGTTTGCTAAAATTGAGTAAAGAATTCAGAAGTTGGGTAAAAAAATAGATAAATATTAGATCAACAATTTAATGATCTCTTTCTTAAAAATAGTAATTAAAATACCTGATAATGCTTTTTTTAAACATTCCATTGTGCTCTTAGCATTAAGTGCACCTATGGGTTTTTTTGGGAGACCAGCCCATGGGACTAGGTAGTCTGCTGCAGGGTTATCTTTGTGTTTCAGATGTGCATTTCTAGCTTTGGCAGCCCTCCTTTTTCAGTAAGTGCATTTTGGAACAGAAAGGCAGCATTGGCTATATGGCAGTTGGATCAGCCCTTAGGGTCACAGGGTAACTCGGGTTGCAAGGGCCTTTGGACTCACCATCTAGTTTCATCCGCCATACCACTGTATACTGTCAAGGCCCTAAAGTTATTTTTATTGGTTTTTTAGCAGAATTTATTAGCTGGTAAGTGCTAAGTGTCCCAGTGTCAGAGGTGCTTACATGAATTGACTCCCATGCAGATGTTTCTGGGATGCCAGGGATGCCAGCAGTTTTGTGTGGTGACTCTGAGTCACCCAGGGTACCAGTGACAGCTTAACTGAGGCTGAGCACAGTCAGCTTGCCTTGCTCAGAGCTGATGGATGGAACTGTGTTTTCTGTGAGTCTGTATGAAGCTGCCTCATGTAATTGTATCCCGTGTGTCGTCTGGTCTGTGGCTGTATCATTAAATGTAAGAGGGAACACAGTGGAGACATGTAGTCGGAATTTTTCCAAATGAATGCTGCCTTTCACAAATCATTCATTACGTTCTAGATGAGATCTCTTTTTTCTAACTAGGCAAAACCTACTGAGTTCTTAATTTGTGCTAAACATGGAACTTTAAAACAAAACAACATTTGAGTATTCAAGAATCGGAGCAAAGACTTGCAGTTATCAGACCGTGGAGAGCCTGATAATTTTTTATAGTGTGGCTGGGATTTTGGCCAGAGGAAAGAATGTGTAGGATTGAATCTGCATTAAGTATGAGAAAATTTTTGTGGCTACTAATATTTTTTCATCTCTAAAAGTAACCTCCTGGAGAGAAGTTTGTGGAAATGATGAAAAATTGCACAGTAGAGTCCCATTCTGACATAGAACCACAGAATGGCTTGGGTTGGAAGGGACCTTAAGCATCATCTGGTTCCAGCCCCCCTGCCACTGCATGGGGCACCTTCCACTAGACCAGGATGCTCATAGCCTCATCCAGCCTAGCCATGCCCTTTGTGTGGCAGCTCTGCTCCTACAGGCACGACGTGCACATGAGCACAAAGGCTGGCATGATTTCTTTGGGATGTGGAAGCACTGTGAGGTGAACTGTGGTGGTACCACCTTGCCAGTGTTAAGAGTGTTTGTGCCAGTCAGCTGGTAGTTGAGAACCTGGTGACAGCAAATAGGAAACCTAAAGTTGCTTCAGTTCAGTGTGTTATGAAGTTATATTGTCTGAATAATAGCTGCAGTTACTGTGAAATGTATATTAGGAATCAGCTCTTTGTACTAATTTTCTTTGTGTCTGTTAGAGCTATACTCTATTAAAAGACAGCGAATTTGCCTTGTATTGCCATGACTCTCCATTTGACTAATATCAAGTGACACAGTTGTGTTGGGTCTAATTGGAAATCCTGCAGCAAATGGAGGCATCACTGCTTGTGCAGTGACATGAAACAAATGTCTGCTTTTAACAATTTGGGAGGACTTCGTGTCTCACTGTTGGGAGCTTAAATAAAGGGTCACTACTCGTTCAGTGTGGTACAGAGCTGGGCTTTACAGGCTTTTATTGATGTACACCCATCACCAGAGTTGTCTGATGGAGCAAGTCCTGTTCATACTCCAATTTCTGTAATAGCTCTGTAAATATAGACAGCTTGAGCTTTCACATTGGAATAAAAAGTGCACCTGAGTTTTGGAGGGAATTCTGTTTGCTCATAGCTGATGGAGTCTTGTTCTGATGCACCAAATTGTTTAACCCAATACTCCTCAATAAACTGTGTATTTGTGTGTGTTCTCATCTGTTTGGAGTGCTGTGGACAGAATGATCCTTGTGCAAATACTGGAGTGCACTCCTGCTTTTGTAAATAAGCCCTTGGAGAAGGCAGTTGTGTACCTTGATTGACTCTGAGATGCTCAGAGGGGCACTGCAGAGTTGCATCCTGAGGCATTAAGGGTGCCATCGCTGTGCTGCTGTTGTGTGCGTGGCTGAACTGCTTGACCTCCAGAAGGAATTTCTCACACCACGATTGGATGTTGTATGGAAAGCTGAAACTGCACACAGGTTTTAGGAGATGCATGCTCTTACAGATTGGAATATTTTGTCTGTCTGGCTAGAGCTTTTCTTTCAGGCCTGTATGGGTGGCTTTCCTGGTTTTCCTGTCTGCCTCTTCTACTTACTTTCCCTTTAAGTCTTTGGGAAGTTGTTACCTGCATAATGCTGTTGGAATATGAGTAAGTTATGTGAGTAGGTCTGCTTGTGAAAGACTACTAGCTTCAATCCCCATCAAGATCTGAACTTTCTTGTTGCCTTCAAAGAACTCTGCTTCTTTATTTATGTTGGTCAGGTCCCATTCTCTACTTGCAGTTTCATCTGTTTCCTTCTGGAATTTCCTGTTCAATAAGCCTGCTGAAAGCTAATGAGAAGGTTTCCTAAGTAGGAGGGCATGTGTGGAGAAAAGTGCTGTGAAAAGTTGCACTTAGAGGTGGTGTGATGGGAACTGGTAGTGCAGATGAATGGGAAGGCAGAAGCTGACATCTTGGACCAAATGACAGTGCTTTGAAGGTGGAGATCTGAAAGTTCAATTTGCAGAACAGCTAGAGAGTGATGGTGGTGTGAAAAGAAGGATCATCCATGAAAAAAGGTATCTGTAAGATAATTCTCTTACAGGAACGGTGGTACAAATGGGGCATACATGTGGAAAAGGTGGAAGGGAGAGGCTATGTAATAGCAGAAAGGTGAGCTGCTGAGAACCATGTGAGAACTTCAAGCTGTTTAATACAGATGAGATAGGCTGGATTTTAGGTCTGCATGAAATACTGCAAGTTTAGAGACTTAATAAACTTGAAAAGTATCTTTCAGGTTTCTATCAGGGAGAGATCTTGAGTACTAGGTACTAACATGGTCTTAGCTGATTATCCTTCATTGTGCTATCACTGAGGTATCTGGGGCTGATGCTAATTAATGGCTCTCTGATAGGCATTTCTGAATTTTCTGGTGGGCATTTTCAGGAGGAAGTAGTGCATGAGAATTGTAGCAGAGTGTGCTGCAGCTGGGCAAACACTTAAGAATGAGAGTCGGTGACTTTTCTAGGTGGTAGCTCTGTTACAAAACTAACTCATGTGAAAGCTGGTGTGAGGGTGGCTTGCTGGCTTTTCTGTCTGTGGAAAGCAGGTTTCTCATCATGAAGTAGTGAAGTTGTCTAGGTCACGAGTCCCATGGGCTCCCCAGTTCTTTCAGCTAGCATAAAGGAGGGAAATAAGGTGAAGGGAAAGTTGATTTTAGACAGGAGAGCCAGGATGAATTGCTGGAATGTTTACTTTATACTCTGTGTGGGTACTCCAGACTTCCATGTAGTGTTCTCTGTGTTTTAACTAGAATCCATGTTTATCACAATTGTTTTGCAGGAGTGTGTTTTATGATGATTGATGATTCCAAGATCACTGGTCAAACATCAGTGTAAGTCTGTTGGCACAAAGGGTGGTTCAGGTTGTCCTGCTGTTTTCATGTTCCCAGGCAGAGGGGCTTATTTGGTGCAGCTGCAGTGCTCAAACACTGCTGAGTAAAGGCTGTGCTTTGGACGGGTGAAACATGGAGTGAGAAAGAGTGGGGAGCTGTGCAAGTGTCCCTGTCTCAAAGAACCAGTTGTTGTGCAGACAGCTTAATGCTGGCAGTTGAAAAGGCTTGGATAAAGCCCTCTGGGGAATCTGAAGGTGTGCATGAGCCAGGAGCTTGGAGGAGAAAGGAGCTGCTGATCTGGGAAGAGATGGAGCTGTGGGGAAAGATAAGTGTGGGATAGACTCTGCTATCCTTGTAGGAAGATATCCAATGGTGACTCTCGCATGGCAGTCTGAGAGGAAGAGAGCAGGAGGAGACATTCTGGTGTGTCTTTTAAAACTGGGATAAGGGAATCACAGGCAAAGAGAAGAGGCCAAGGGCAGGACTTTTAGATGGTGTTCATCAGGGTGGGAGTTGAGCCAGGAAAAACTTCTGGCACGTCAAGAAGATGCCCTGAGCCTGTTTATCTTCTGTTTTCTTCATGGCTATCACCATTGAAGTCTGGCATCTTCAGACTGGGAGGATGGAAATAAAGTGTGTTACTGGGGGGTTGTTTTCCAGAGATCAGAGGGACACTGGTGATAAATGAGAGAAGCAGTTTTGGTAAGTGAATGTGTGCTGGAAAATGGCTCTACAGCCTAACTTGGCTGAGGGACAATTAAAACAAAAATGCTCTAAAAACTGCTTTTTTAATCAGGAAAGGTGTGGTAGGGTTGGGACAATGGGAAGTCTGGAACTTAATTAAGAGCCAGATCCTGCTGCCACTAAAGTTGGAGAAACTCAAATTGACCCCAACTGCTGCAATGTGCCACGTGCAGGCTCTCCGGAGATGGGAGAGAATTTTGGATGAGCACCACATCTAATGTGCGGAAGATATGTCTGTTTATTTTTAGTTTGAGCTCTTGAAATGCTGTTAATAACATGCCTGTGTTACTTCTGTGCATGTTTATAAGGATTAATTTACATTTGAATTTTGTTTCTTATGGAGTTTTTTTTTTTCTGGGAGACATTATTTTGAGCCTTACCTTTAATAATGGGTAATGAAGGGAGGGGATAACTAATCTTGTTTAGTCTTTTGTTACGGAAGTCAGAGTTTGTGATCGAAATTTAGGATTTTCCAGTCCCACTATTTCAAGCTTTTGAATCTGTATTTCCATGTGATAGTTTCAGTGATTTTAAATTAAAAACACATTGGTAGTTCTTTTTTTAGTCAATTATATGTGAATTTATATCAGAAATTTTGGATTCTGTGCTAGTTACTTTGGTATTTTGTGAATGTGGCATCTTCTAAATGTGCTATTTTGTAGAAAGCTTACACAATAGAAGATGGGGGAAAAAATCTTGGGCTATTACAGTTTTTTTGTACTGCCCTAGGAATGGTTATGGGAACAACCCCAGCCCTCTGCTTTTTTGCACACTGGGAGGAGCACACCGATTTCGAAGCTGTGAGCTCTCAGCCACGTGGAACTTGGTTTATTGTTTAGGGAGATATAAAAGATAACTCGAAAGAAGTGAGGCTGTTGTCTCTGGGCTTCCATTTGTTCTGTAGAGATCCACATGCTTATTAGAAAGTATGTAGATCACTGTGTTTCAGAGGGCTGAAAACTGTTGCTTTAGAATTGGGAGTGGGGAGTCCTGTTTTTGCAGATGACTAAGATGCTTATGTTTTTCTGCATTTTACCATAGTATAGGCAATGTCTGTATCTGTATAACAAAAACCAAATTGTTGGTCAGAATTCTTAGGTCTGATTTTCTTCCTTTATTTGATTTGAAGATAATAAATCAGGTTAAACCCTAACACTGTTTCAGAAGAAATACTTTATTCATAGGAAGTAATTGGTTTCAGTGCAGAAGGAACTGCTTGGGGTTTCATGGACTTTATTACATGGGATATCAGATTAACTGATCTAATGAGGCCCTTCTGCCTCTAAAAATCTGTTACTGGTGCAAATAATGTAGGATAAAGAGGTCATAGTTTTTGCTGCCTCTATTCTTTAAAATAATGTAGTGTGATGGTAGACAGATAGTGTTTTCAATAATTTTTTGTCTTCTCTTGTTCTTGCTGTTTCCTTTGTATTTCCTATATCAGTGGTGTGAGGTTCCCTTTGCTCCCAGACAATGTTTGTTTTGACATCCTGAAATCTGCTCTTGGTTATTTTGTGGGAAATCTGCTATCTCATTTGACTTGAATAGAATCATTCTAGGTATAAGTGTCTGAGGAGAGCCGCTGACCAACCAACATTACAAGCTGGATTGTGATTTGGAACTAAGGTTTCAGTCACAAGAGCTGTCCTTGTCCAGGATATCGGTTGCTTGGGTTCATGCTGGGTGATCAGCTGGGAGTTGTGTCATTGTACTGGAAGGGTTACTGTTCTGTAGCAAATACAAGAGCTGAGAGTGAGGTATTTGGAAAAGCTGATCAGCAGATACTTGGTTGTCCCAGGACCTGTGGTAGCATCTGCATTCTTGAAAGAACTTGAGTGTGCATCCTGCTCCTGTGAGGCTTGAGGCTTAGCAGGGAGGGAGATAAGGAGTGAACCCACATAGAGCTGAAAGAGGTTCTTTGCCACAAGCATTCTCTTTCTCACTGACAGGTTCAGTGTTTGTGGATGACATGCTTAACCTGCATATGGATATTGTTTTCATCTTTGTGCCTGTTTTGAATCTCTGCTGCTCAGTGCTCATTTTTGGAACAGTTGCATATCTGTGAGATGAATCTTGTTTTTTCCTTTTATCTAGCATCAAAAGATTAAAAGGAAACTTGAAAAGAAGCATACGTGCTTTTATTTGACTTGCACAGCTAATTTTCTCCTTAATGCCGTGAACTTCAAGTTGCTGCTGAAAGCAAGTTTGTGCACATGCACCAGGAGTCTGCAAGGGGAGAGTCACAGGGGGATAAATGTTCAGTTCCTGGGCAGCTGTCGATTCCCTGTTTCCTTATGCTGTTTTGTCAGTGGTGAGCAGTAGGTGATCTGGCTGCAGTGTGGACAGTTGAGCCTCATGTCGGTCTTTGTCATTTTCTGGGCCTGGTGGGTCTCAGGCTGTGGTGGTGGCCCATGCTTTGTGTAGTGCCATCTTTCAGCAGGGGCTGTGTTTGTCCAGAGTATTTGGGCTGGAGCATGGACTCCTTCAATGGAGATAATGCTATTTGATGCCTGATGTCTTAACTAGACTAGTTTAAACTGCCCTTGACTAGAACTAATCTGTATAAAACTTCCTGAAATTCCTGCTTGTTATGAGGAACCTCCCTGCTTCTCCCCTGGTCTTGCAAGATCTTATTTAGAAATACTTAGTGTATGTTTTTGCAACATACACTGTAAATAGTTTGTTTGGAGGTTCACTGGTCTTCTGATTGGCATAGTCAATGACATACATATCTTGAAAGTCTTTGATGCTGGATCAAAAGAAAATAAAATTATTTTGGAAGAATGAGATTAATATAAATTTTAAAATTCTGTAGTGCATTTCATCTGAAAGTATCTGGAATTACTTTTCAGACCAACAAAATAGCTAAAACCATTATTGAAGCGTGCTGCTCCTACCTGCCTGAACAATAGACGTGGCATGAATGTGTTGCTTTCTGTCAAGGGAATTTGACTGGTTTAAATATTGATGCTATGTTCTTTAGTCACCAGGCATTAAGGCAGAGATTGTATTTGGTTCCTAGTTCACACATAAAGTAATGAGGCAATACTACAAGGAAAATCTGGAAATGGGCTTGCAGTGTACCCTGCCTCCATTCTGCCCACTGAATGGGAAGGAAACTGCTTTGAAGATTTAGGTGTATTTACTGCAATATTGGTAGAGTTCATGTGGAGCTGTTTCCCCTCCACTGATTGCTGCACCAGCAGGTACATTAGGTAGCTTGGCTCTAGGGGCCAAGACTGTTCTGGAGCTTCCTTGGCCTGCTCTGGTGACTGAGCACAGAACCTGGTGTGCAGTACTGTCACAGGGAGAGGTACAGAAGCAGTGTTAGGAATATGCTTGTACCAGGCGTGGTGGGAGGAAGACCTCCTCTGACTGCGTGACTGAAATAGGCTGGCGGGCAAGGTGACTCCACAGTGAAGAGGAAATCCCTGGATATTTTTCACGCTCTTCTTTTTTTGCCTTATGTTTCTATGAAGCTGTAAGTCACTCCCCAAAGTATGGAGGCTGCTCCACAAATTCCTGTTGAAAAGGATTCCTCACTGTGTGGGAAGGAGTCTAGGTGAGTTGCTTACCAGCCTTGGCCCCTTCCGTGTAAAAACATGATGAAACTACTGCTGGTGGGTTTTGTGTGTGTCAGAAGATTACCATTTCAAGTTAAAGACCATCTGTCTGGGTTGCTGAATGGTGATCAGCTGAGTGGGAACTGGGTTTCTACTGGTGTAAAGGTTGGGAAAGCAGGTGCCCTTGCAGGGATTAGCTCCAGGGGAAAAGGTGTTTTCTCTCTTGCTGCTATATGCAGGTGTTCTAGCTAATGCCACATGCAGATGCTTCTCGTTCCAGATTAATGATGCTTTGTTCCCCCAGGTCTCAAGGAGCTTGTTTAAAGGAGAGAGAAGTGTATTGACAGAATTCAGTTGTTGAGTCTGGTTTGTTTGCCCAGTTCCTCAAACCACCACAGTGAGTTCACTTTGGAGCCATGGGAAGAGCTTCATTGCTGCTGAGCTGGCAGCTCTAGCAGCAGGTAATTGCAATTGTGCCTCCAGTATTTTGGGCTCCTGGGAAATGACTGGAGGGCAGAACCTTGCCATTCTTCCCTTCCCAAGCATATTGCATAGTCCAGGTTTGAAAGAAGAAGACTTCTCTTGCAGATCCTTGTCAACCAACCTCTGCTGCTCCCAGTCTGACCAATGAAGGAGCTTTGTGGATTTTCTTTGGTGTCAGTATGAGGAGAGCGATAGTGAAGTGTGGTTAATGTGAAGAGACTGCTATTGACTCAGCTTACAGCAAACCCTTCTCCCTCCACTGGGTGCTGAGGCTGTAAAAGGTGGTAGTGATAAAAGCCAGGTTTGCAAACCACAGGTCTGCACTACAACCAAGCTCTTCTGTGTAGGGAGTCAGAATAGCAGTCCAGTGTATTTGCAGGGGGCTCATGAGATGATGCTTTAGATACCTTGCAGACACCAGCAGAGTTTTTGGGCTTGTTTCTGTCCCGCGTGCAAGTTGCAGTCAGCAAAGAGATGCATTCCCTGCCTGTAGGAGGTCATGCTCTGCTTAAAGGCTGCAAGAGAGGACACAGTTGCAGCAGCAGCGCAGAGTGCCCCACTTGGAAATTGGTTGCCCATTTTGTTCATCTGTGTTCAGGGGAAAGCTCTGAAGAAAATTTGTTGAAGAGTTTCTGAGGTTGAATGTGAATTTTTAGGAAACCCTAACTGCAAGCTAGGCTGTATTTTCCCTGTGGTTTTAGGATGGAGAGACATTGCAATAATGTGATATGAATTCTACACATTATTGTGTAAGACTAGCCTGTAGTAACTAATGTGTTTTGATGGTCTCTGTCTCCTGAGATAAGGTTTTAAAATAAAGTTTCTGTTTCCAGGTAACCTGGGCTGTTTAATATCCTCTCTTGTATGAAGAGCAGTGAGTCTGTTTGCAAGGCCTGGGAGCACAAGTTGTGAAACTCACAGCTGGAGTCAGTGGAGAGGCAGGGCTGGTGCTTCACACAGAAACTGGGCTGTTAGGGGCTCTGATTCAGTGTACAGTGTCCAAGTTTGTGAAGACTTCCCTTCTTCCTGAGACTCTTATCTGTTCTTTAGGAAAAATGTTTGTGCTTATTAAATTGAGGATACTGGCCCATTGTAATGATTTGAAAATAGGGATGGTGTCAAGACATCTGACGTTGGGGAAAGATGTCTAACTTAAGATCAGCTTGTTTCTCGCCCCTTCCAGAGCCAACAGCTAAAGAAGATGTGGTGGTTTTTAACTATGTGGTGGTAAGACAATTTCCATATGGTCTGGGAAATGGTGCAAATCTCTTTTTTGACACAGTTTCATGCCATTTAGTTTAAACTTCTCCCTAATAAGTAAAACACTGCAAGCCCAAAGTAAATTTTCTATTGCTTTGAGTGGCCTGGAGATGTGTTTACAAGGTTTAACTCACTTTGTGTGGCATAAAAGAGTTGGATTTAATTGGGAAAGGGCTGGTCTGTGTGTTATTCTGGCTTTGGTAGCAGGTCTTGCAAAGCAGCACAACTGAGTCATGCTGGTATGGAACCCAAGACAGAGCGTGCTGAATATGCTGAGGGCTGTTTCCTTTTCATGCAGAGTCCAGCATGTGTGTTTTGTGAAGTTAGGTGAATGGGTGGTTAGAAAGTTGTTTTGAAGAGCCAAAAGTTTGTTAAGATGTATTGATTGCTGTTGAATAATCAATGTCACAAATATGAGGAGTTTTACTGGGTCTTGGAGCAGCTCAGCATGATAGAATCTAAATGTCTCCTTGCATCTTACTTGCAGTGAGGAGAAAGCTCTTTCATGTTCTTTGAGTGAGCCCTTCTCTAATATGTTATTTTGAGAACTCTCATGATGTATATGCTCCGTATTTCTCAAAGCTTGGCTCAAAGTAAGTTTTGTGAAAAAGGAAATTGTATTTGTGTGTGTGTTTAAGTTGGCATAATTAGTGTAGAATTTGCTAAGGATCATGCAGGGGAAGAAAGGATGGATATGGTTTGAGTGTCAGACACAGGAGAGGAAGCCTGAGGTTCAGTGTAG
Organism: Anomalospiza imberbis; assembly: GCF_031753505.1. Taxonomy (NCBI): domain Eukaryota; kingdom Metazoa; phylum Chordata; class Aves; order Passeriformes; family Viduidae; genus Anomalospiza; species Anomalospiza imberbis. The sequence continues at coordinate 11,643,413 of NC_089687.1, forward strand.
TCTTTATATACTTCATGATTGTATATTAATCTTGATTTAAGCCAGTATTGGAGAGTTTGATTAACCATGGTGTCAACCTTACTGTGGGGAGTAACTTTTTATTAGCCAGTGTAGTGTATTTCTACAGAGGATTGCTAATAAGAGTCTATCACTCTGCCTTTTATTGTTCATAAAGGATGCTTACTAACTAATAACTTACATTGCTAATACTGTGTTTCTAATGGCAAGGGAGGAAATTTTGAGGCTTTGTAGGTATTGTAATACCAGGGACTTCAGGAAACAGTCAAATCCAGTTTATTTTTCACAAAAGACAAATGAATGTACCCGGATGTCTTCTGTCAGATATTTATCCAACCTATGCTTAAAATACATCCTTTGAAGATTTCACAGTTTCCCAAATTAGTCTGCTCCAGTGCCCCTCTGCTCTGCATATTTAATTTTCTTTCTAGCTAATGTAAGAGGATTTCTCTTTATCCTTCTCCTGGAGGATATGGGAAAAGATGATCACAACCTTTGTTCGTGTCTGTGCTAGCAAAATCTCTTCAATGTGGTTTTCACTACGATTGTTAATGTGTGCCAAATGAGGCTGGTGGTTTGTGCCTTGTTCTGCAGTGTGTTGGCAGAGCTTTGTCTGTGCTGCTGGATCTGGTGGGATTCTGGGGGGAGGACACGCCACTCTTTTCATCCCAGAAAGGTGCTAAATAATTGAAGGGCAGAGAAGAACAGAACTTCTCTGCCTGTAGGTAGGTGTGCTCAAAGGCAAAGGCCTTGCTTACGCCTCCTTTTCATTGAGGGGTCATGTGCCCTTGGAGGTGTAACATCTTCATTATTTAATGAAGATCTAAAGAACACTTTAGCCATTTTATGGTAGCTGCTCTGGTTTCCAGTTCTGTAGCAGTGTCATTAACAAAGAGCTGGGGGGAGATGTGGGATGAAGCTTTAAAGGAATTGTCGTGGGCAGAGATAGTTTTTGTAATCTCTAGAAAGGCACAGCATGTGGCAGGGAAAAGAGCATGCTGGCAGATGGGGTGAGTGCAGCCACAGTCATACCAAGGAGACACCGTTGTGAGGCTTTCTTGCTGTGGCAGACGAGTGGGTCACAATGTTGATATGTCACTCTGGGAACTTCAGCTGTGATCAAGAATGTGATGATATGAATTAAGGGCATTTCTGGGAAGAGAACCTGTAGAAGAGGTAGTATTGATCTTTGTGCATGGAGAGTTTTGCCCTTGGAGACAGAGGGTTCAAATCAGTCTCCCCTGGATGAACTTGCATGTACAGCCTGAAAAGCAACAGCAGAGAAGAGAAACAGTCTTGGAGGCTGCAGCAGAAATGTCCTGTACAAGTAGAGCTGGGCTGTAGTTTCCCTTGGTGGTCACCGTGTTTACCGAGTGTCTTACAGTCGTCTGATGTACATGGCAGAAGTGATGGGTGGTGTTAATGATGCTTTGGTTTGTGACTGTCTATTTAATGCTCATAGTCTCTCTTGTCCATTCCTTGGTGGAGCTCTTCTTGGTATTCCTAGTTAACTTTGCAGCCTGGGGAATAGGGTGCCTTTCACGTGCACTGCAGCGTGCTGCTGTAATGAGGGCTTGCAAGAAGCCAGCAATGGCTCTTAGGCTCGCCTCAGGAGAAGTTCTTGAGCTGCTATTATGCGAGCAGAAAACTAGTTTGACTTGTGCTGCTCTTCTCTAACTTGATGAGGATAGAGAGCTGTGTCTCTGAGCTCCCTGCTGAGCATGACTGGTGTTGGGCTTGCTCTTTGCTCAGTGTGGCTGTGAGGCAGCTGTGGCCAGACCCACATCACCTGTGTGTGGGAAGAGGCCCTGACCCAAGGCTTCGGAGGGCAGACTTGGGAGACCCATCCTACCTCTGCTACAACTACTCTGCTCTGTGGTGCTCAGAGTCACCTGGGAGCACAGCAGTTCCTATCTGTAAAGTCAGAGAATTTCTTCAAGTTCTTACAGAGACAGTGTAGGCTGGAAGGGTGCTGTTTGCCTGCATGCTGCTTTGTACAGATGAAAGGAACAATAAAACCAGCGCTGGTGTTGATTGGTGTTGTATGCCTTCTCAAACCCTCCTAAGGAAGCATTTGGGATTGCTTTCCATGGGTATTTTTCCTTGTATTTCTTGCTGGGGAGAAGTGGTAAAAGGGAGGTGTTAATGCTGCCGCATCTTGACTCCTAGTCCTAATTATCTAGTGATCAAGAAGAATTTTATGGAAAAATAATGTAAGTGCATTAAGCTGTCTTGCAAAATAAAGTTTTCACTATCTTGGATTATTTGAGTCACTTAAAGAAACCATTAAAGCCCATGTAAGGTCAGCATATAATTAGGCAACTCTTTAAAGAGCATGTGGTCTCTGTAGTAGACTTAAGTAGCTTAGTAGCTAAAAATCTGTTTCTGGAATGTTTTTCCCTACCTAATAGAATTTAGGTGACTTTAATTTAGGTGACTCTGAATTAAGTCATCAAAAGGAGAGAAATTTGCAGTGACAGCTGATTTCCCTGTTCTGTTTCTGGACAGATAGAATGTGAATGCAGACAGCTGGCTCAAGGTTCTGGTTTTGTGTTAGTCTGATGGGACAGAATCTGGCCTCTAGCAGCTAATCCAAATTCCTTACTTTTGGTTGATGAAAATGTCAAGATACAGCAGAAACTACTGCAGGGCCTACATATCTCTTGAAGATTTTTTAAAAAGAAAGAGTTAATAAAGAGTCTGTGCTTTGTTTCTGTGTTGCTTTGCGGTTGTGGCATCTTCTTTGATGTATGAATTTGCAGACAAGGAACAGAATGTAGATGTGCACACTCAGATTCCCAGTCCTTTGAAAGATGGAGGAGAAATCTCTTTAAATGGTGATGTGAGTATAAGGAGTAGGTCTGCATGGATATTTTTTCCTGCATCTATAGATCTTAGACTGAAGTACATTTGTTACTGGACTGCATGCTGGCAAAGTCCCAACACTGCAGGCAGATGTATATGAAGAAGCCAAATAATACCTTTTTCCAGTATACAGTACTGCTAGACCTCAGTGTGACAAGTTTATGATAGTAATAATGCTCTGTAGTTCTAGATGAGGATATGAAAACTAATGAAAAACACTACCTTGTATTTCCTGTCTTGCTATGGTGCAGGAAAGTGTTATTAACCTACAGAAGGAAAAGGATCAAGGGCAAGAAGAGGCATAACTATAGCTGCATCTGCTTCTGAATTAGTTTGTGGTGTTGATTTTGTGGAAGACTTAGCAACTTATCTGCTTGATTTCTCTTACAATGTCTGTTCTTAAGAAAAAGCAACTACTTGATCTCTAACCTGTTCTACAAGCAGTGTTATCTCAAAAGCATATTATGTTTTTGTGTTATCCTTGGGCATTGTCATATTTTAAATCCTCTAAATTATGTTTTCTAACCTGATATAGTTACTATCTGTGAAACTCAATCTCCAATTCAGCTCAAATAGCCTCTGTGCCATAGATGGCAAGAGACTTGCCAGCAGCAATCCCTTCTCCTTCCTGAATCACATTGCCACTGACAGACTGATAGAAAAATAGTAATTGAAGTGTATCGCTGTGTGACTTTGAAGTTTTTACTTTTATCAGATGATGTCAAGTTAAAACCTCCTAGATAAATGAGCCAAAAGCCCAATGCCATTTCTTTGCTGAAAAGAATAACTCAATTCCTGTTATGACTGGCAGTATTTGAACTTGAAGTGTGTGTGTATGTTGCTCCCTGATCTGTGTTGCAGATCCTTTATTAAATTTGTGAAACACTGTTGAAGTCTGAGATTGTCATGGGTCAGATGATGTAGCTGGAGTCTTTGGGAGCTTCAAAATGTTGCCTGGCTTATACTCCTGTACATAGAGAAGGATTAAAAAAATAAAATAAGTTTTTCTGTTTCACAGTCTGTCGGCAGGGTCATACAGGTCGTGACACAACAGCTCATTAAACCTGGTTTTGGATTGACAGGGCTGCTTCTAACTAGAATATAGAAAAGTGTTGCAGGTTTTAATGAACAGTAGAAGTCAGTTACAGCTGAAGACCTATATTTTAAGAATCAAGTACAACAAAACACCTTCTCTAGAAATATGCCCTGTCTGATCTAATTTGAGCAGTGGAGGGGAGATGGTGTTGAACTAATTTGCCTTTGGAAATAAGTTCTCAGCTGAATTTATTGATGAGGCCCATTCTTCTGCTAAAAGTAAAGAGTTACTGTTTCATTTTACTCAGTTTGGAATATGCAGAAAGGCTGACTGGGATGGGAGGAAGCAGTCTGGCATCCTTTTCATGTCAGGTTAACAATGGCACACTATCACATCCAGCATTCTGTCTGTCTTGTTTCAGAATTCACCACAAGACACCAGGTTTTGGAGTTCTAAAAGACCATGCTTTCCCATCCGTGTGAAAGTTTTGTTGCTTTATTTAAAACAAAAAAATAATACTAATGGGATACTTCAGTTTGGAATAGGTGTCTCAAAGGAAATAAACCACTTCTGACCTTACAGGAGCAGGAAGCTCCTGTGTATATATATGTGTATGTGTGTATATATATGTATATAGCTCAGGAGCTGTATACATAGCTTCCAACCTGTTCAGCAGAAAGCAAGAATGCTGATCTTGTTAGCAAGTGCCCAGTGAGAACAAACCTCTTAGAAAACAACAAAATTATAAAACAAGGCATCAATCTTCTAAAATCACACACACAAAAAAAAGGTTATTTAAACACTTGATTTAGCTTAGCCATTATTATGTTGAAAATAACAATAAGAGTTGTGAAGGACAGAAAAATGTAGTAAAAGCATTGTGAAAGGTGAGTAGAGCCTGTCCAGGAGGTACCTGCTTGGTCTGGCTGAGTTCCCCCCGGGGTGTCAGCTCTATGTGTACCTGTGCTGAACCCTGAGTGGCTTCTTCTGTTACACTTACAGCTTTTGTTCCTCTGATCTAGTTCAGTTCTAAAGAGTTCCGTTTAAGATAATTAATCCAAGAACTAATGATATAGTTGAACACTTAATTAATACTTTACTTGTATTAATCCACAAGAATTTCTGGAAACTTCTTAACATGAGGGATGCTTGTTTGTGTAGCTGTGGCACTAGAGCATTGATAGGAGCTATTTGCCTGACTTGTTTAAATGTGTTTCTAGGGCTGGATATAGAAGCCAGAATGTATGTGGTTTGTCCCTATAATTTTCCAATTGGTTTTCCACTTGTGCTGTCAGCTGCTCAGATGGCTTGTTCTTTTCCCTTAGCAAAATGCTGGCTTCCCTCAGGCAGTACAGGATGCAGAATTCCCTTCTCTTCCCTTGTTTGTGGTTGTTGGTTTGGGTGTTTTTTTTTTTTTTTTGTGTGTTTTTTTTTTTTTTGTGTGTTTTTTTTTTTGTTTTGGTTTGGCTGAGGGTTTTTTTTTCTGGTTTTGATTTGTTGGGAGGTGGACGTTTGGTTGTTTGCTTAATTGGTTTTTGTTGGTTTTTCGGTTGTTTTGGTTTTTGTTTGTGGGTTTGGTTTTTTTTTTTTTGTTTTGTTTTTTTTTTTTTTTTTTGTAAAATGCTTGCAGCTGAACAGGTCTGGAGACTGGATTGCTTCAGCCACAGAAGCAGACATGGAACAGGCACTGCTTGAGCTGTCTTACCAATGTCAGCCCATCCATGTGTCCCAAGTTGAATCTTGAACCAATGATTGCTGAGCTGTTCTTCTCGCTCTGCTGTGGCTGGGCTTCCCCAGGTGCCATTTGCAGGAGTTTTTCATAGCAGTGAGTTGCCAACATGACTACAGTAGCCAGAAAAATCTCTCCAGGCAGGTTTTGTTGAAGAGCTGTCCCATGGTGACCACTATCCCCTCTTTCCAATCTGGATTGTCAGGTGAGCTGGTTGATAAGGAGTGTTTTTTGTCTGGAATTGGGTTTTTCAGACATCTTATTAGAAAAGCCCCAAGTACACTGCTGAGCCGCAGTAGGACTGCACAGCACTTTGTGCACGTGGTGTTTGCTCCAGAGCAGTTCTGCAGACATTTCCATGGCAAGAAAAGTAGCCTTGATGTGTGCAGGTGTCCCAGACCCTGGATACTTGTGGATAGGTAGCCTGCCTGAGATTGCAAAGCCTTTTTGGGTTCCTGACCACATGCCAGGCGCCCATGTGGCCCGAGGGTGTGCCCTGATTTAGATGCATTGTGCTTCACTATGCTGTCATATAATTGAGTATCTGTTGGATGCAACTAAAAAGGCATCTGTTTTCAGTCTGAGGCAGGAAAACAGATGTTTTATTCTCTTGTGAGAGCTCACAGTGATGCATCAGCTGTTGCTCCAGATCTCAATGATGACAGCCAAAAAGGCAAAGGGAAAGACATACAGGTCAAAAGGAGTTGAGGAGATCAACATTAAATAATTTCTGTTTCCTTTGTTTTAAGTGACATGTGGGGTTTGGTTCTGAAGCATGTGGGAAGCATTACCCTCTAAGCTAGAATTAACTTTGAAATGGACAGGGACAGAATATTTTTTCATTGGTTTCCTAGACTAGATAGATCAAAGTCTTGGAAGAGATCTAATTGCCAAAAGTTAAACAATATTAAAAATTATGCTTGACTTGATCGAGAACTGTGCTAAGAGCTGGATGTAAGACATAGTTGCAAGAGGCATGCACAGTCTACAGAGTGATTGAAGCTGCTGAGCCAAAAGCTGTGTAAGGTCGTCTGCTGAGTGCTAGGCTTGGGCCAGTGGTGTCACTTCACTCAAACATCCCTGACCCTTGCAGGATCACACAGCAGCTCAAGCAGAGTGCATGCTGACAGCTGCCCAGCTTGCAGACGGGCACTGGTACGTATCTGCTGTGATCTGGTTCCACCTGCAGAGGCACACTCAGTGAGCAGGTCAGCACTGGGACTGTCCCCTTCTGTGTTCTTGTGGCACTGTCTTTTCTGGGGTCCTGGTTTTAGCTGGAGTATAGCACTGATGGTAAGCCCCAGAAAGTTTTCCCTTAAAGTTGTTTGACATTAATTGAGAAACGGCAATTAAGAGTAGCTTGGAGAGGAAGTAAGAGGGAATGGCAAAGGAAGAAACTGATGTAGCCAACAGCTTAGGCAGTAGCTCTCAGTCTTCACTGACCTTATAGAGCAGTGGGAAGCATCACGCTGTGCTAGATCCTGTGGCTGCTGTAGATGTGGGTTAGATGTAGCTCAGCTGCACCCCTTACTGGTGTTGGTGAGACTGGGAAGTGTTTTAACCCATGCCTTTAAGGGTCATCCTCTGGGCTTTCTCCCGAGTGGGTCAGAAAGAGTCTGAGCAGGGTTCTGGCTGAGATGATGCCTTCCTCGGTGGAATTCCTTCTTCCCACCTCTCACCCTTTTCTCTACCTAGCACCCATCTCTTCACTTTCCTGGGCTTTTGTATCTTTCTGTGGCTGACAAAGGCATCTTGAACCTTTCTTCTTTTCTGAATGGAGTTCTTCACTGTGGTACCATTAAGCTGTTGCTGATTGTGTCTGGAGACACTTTCCAAAGGCGTAGGACAGTGTGGTGCATGCTGAGCAGGCAGTCTGTGCAGGGTGGGAGGTGCTGTGAAAGCTCTAGGTCTTAGGGTGTTTCCAGAGTGTTAAAAAGACTGTGGCTACTGAAAATGCTATTGCTTTTTTTAATTGCCTGTGTTCTTTTCTTCCCAAACAAGACAAGAACAAAGCTTCATTAGGTACGATCTAGCAAGAGCTGTCATCATCTAGTAAGTTTCCTACTCAATTCGGCTACTGCTTACTCCTCATCACTGTGGCTGCTCTGCCTCCCTGATTGATCCCCAGCTTTTTTCACATTGCCAACAGCTGGTGGGACTTTGCTGTGTCTGCACCTCTTTGGTGCCCTCCTCATGAGGCTGGCCATGCATCTTGTCATCAATTGCATTGCAGTATTGCTGTTCCTCATAAAAGCTGGTGTTGAATGGTGTAATCTGGAAGTGCAGATATTCAGAAGCTTGGGAACTAGTGATCAAGGGGAGTATCTGGATATTTGAACATCCTCATAGTTGTTACTAGGCTTTGTGAGTCCTAAGGGAGCAGAAGATTGTTGGCGATTATCTACTAGGTTGTGTGGTTGCATTGTTTTTTTTCCAGATGCTGTCTAACCCTCAGAAACACTTCTGTTCCAGTTTTAAAATGTGTTGACCCTTTCTATTCTTGTAGTGTTAGAGATGGAGTTGGGGTCAGTGCTTCTGTGCTAGGAGCTTTTGAGGTGCTCCAGCTAATATGGTTCTGCCTGCAGGCAGATTCCCAGTGTGATTTCTCACTTGCTCTGTGCACTGTAGCAGCTTTTTGCTGCTAATGGAGGGGAAGGCAATATTATTAGGTAAAGCAGCCTGGTCTGTTTATAAGGCACATGGCTGTGCTGGCAATTGATTAGTTGCCATAATAAAGGCTTTCCATTTTCCTACAAAAAACTAAACAGGGTAATGCAATGGCCTTTTTATTTTCCTTGCCATATTCTTTTTGCTTTTCTGTAGCAAAAGGAATGCTTCATACAATGAAGTTTTATTGTATGAGGCTTCATTATGCCTTGAGCTCTGGGATACATCTAGTTACCAAAGCTGCAGGGAAGTAGTGGTCCTGATCCCAAGATGATCCCTGGGCAAGATCTCATCTGTGCTCACAGAGTTATATTAATGTTTCCTTCCTGGCTGAGGACCTGGCTGTAAGTGTAAATGCTCAGCTGGGGGCAATGGAAATGTAAGGAATAGTGGCAATGTTTGTGACTAAGATATTTAACTGTTGTGTGGTGAGGAACCAAAGACAATAGCAGTTGGCAGTGCAGGTGTTTTGTTTTGATGTCATTTCATACTAAGCATTGAGTATCCATAGTTGTAAGGTGCTGCATAAGCAGGACCACCTTTCTGAAACAATGGTGCTGCTGCTGGTTTTCCAGCAGTGTTTGGGGTAATTAAGATGTGAAAGTATTGAGATGTGTAGTAAGCTGTAACTCTGCTTTCAACTGCAAAGTCTCCTGTTGTACTACCATGAGTGCTGCTTCCCTGGAGACTTAGCAGACTGTATTTTGTGTCAGTGGTGATTTACCTGCTGTGCTGTCTGGAGCTTTGACCTTGCTCAGGGTAGAAAAGCCTCCTGTACTCCACAGCGGTGACTCTGCAACTTGTGCTTCCCTCCATGACCTTTGGAGAAAGCCCCAGTGGCTGCTCCTCATCATACACAACCACTCAAGGACCAATTGAGAATCTTGGCAAAACAGGGTGAATTTATTCTTTGGAACTCCTCCCTTCAGTTCCCCTGAGCAGAAGCAGGGTAGGGAGCACTGTGATTGAGGGCTGACTTGGACCAAGTCTTTCACCTGGGGCATACTTGTCAGCTCTTCTGGAATTTTTGTAATGATAATTTTTTTTCTCTGTGGTGCATTTTCTTTAAATTGCTTTGAATTTCTCATGTGTTGTACCAAATCTCTAGCTTTTAGATCAAGAGACAACTGAGGGGCTTTTGTTAGCTTTTTTTACTGGATCCAGAAGATAGTCACTGGCATTTTTTGCTTTTGCACAGGAAAGGTGCCCTTGTGTCCTAGCAGTAGTGGTAAAAATACATCTCTGTAGCGATCATTTCTGACAACCTTTTCTTAATGTCTCCCAACATTTAAATGACCTTAGTTCACCTGGAATTTCTTTCACTGTAGAACTATGCATTTTTTACTGAGCTGCTCACCTGTTACCAGGCTTGTAAATGAAGAAGAACTTTTAATAACCAGGTTTGTGTTTATTTTACAAGTGCTAGTGGTTTCATTAGGTGCTTTGGTTCACCTAATTCCATCAGGGAATTTGAGGATTTTAAAGGTGATGTCTGCAACAGAATGGATGGTATCTCATCAATCTAGAGAAAGAACCCAAGAATATATATTTAAAGTTTTCCCCCGTTCAGCTCTTTGACCATAGCTTGTAGTCATGCTGGTAAAACCAGTTGTGCTACTGTTGCTGCCTTTTTGTTTGCTGGTGTTGGTTTTGCAAATTGTGTTGTACAAAAAAACTTAGCATCTGTGTCTGTGTGAGGATTGTTGGGCTGAGGATATGGACTCATGCTTCCAGTGCAGATGTGGTGCTGCCTTGGAAAATGAAATGTTAACTGTTGGAATGGCAGAAGGAGATGGACTGTTCCAGGGTGGATGTGGTTATAGTTGTGTGCAGGTGGGATAAAGCAGTCAGCATTTCAGAAGCTGATTCCAGCTTTTTCTGACAAGACTGGTTACTGCTGTGCTGACCCAAAATACTTGACTTCAAAACTAAATTTACCAGTATCATCTAACTTCAGCTTGGTCTTGAGTGCCCAGTTCAGTTGTGGTAGATGTTTCATGTCACAAGGAATTGGAACTGCTCCCTCTCTGACTGATCAGCACTGATAAGATCAGCAGTGACGTGAGCCATCAATGCTTGCATTGGACTTCCCAGTGTGTAATCTGTGTTACACTTTTTTCAGAAGTATATTAACTTTACTCAAAGTATGCAAGCACTTCTCCATGTTTTTGCTTATGAATCCAAAGGATTATCTAAGTAACTGTAAAACTGTAAAAAAAACCCCTAGTTGAATACTCTTACAATTCTTTAATTCTTTTTTTTTTCATATTGAGCTTTAGTAGTCTTGTCTTCCATTTCCCATCCCTTCTCCAAAGAAAACCTCTCAGATTCAAAGTGAACTAGCTAAGCTGTGTCACCAGTGGTGGCAATCAGCATGTTGAACCAGCATGAAGCAAGCTGGTGTCACAGCTGCTGTAGCAGCTCTCTCCAGCTTTCCCATTTAGGTCCCAAGCTGCCAGGAGTGGAAGGTTCAGCAGGAGGCAGTGACTTTGCAGAGTCAGCAGAGTGCAGTGACTTTGTGGGGATGTACTGCTCAGTCTACTGCTGCTTCCCTGCAAAGAGAGGGGGATGAAGGTTCCTACAGGCACTACCACGTCCCTGCTGTGGCATGGTGTGCTGAGTGGAGGGAAGGGCTTGTCTCCCCCCCTCAGTTTGTCCAGGCCATCGGGGTAGCCTGGAGCTGATTCACTCTGGTTTCTTTGTGCTCAATCAGATGTTGCTGGATTGTGCAGCTTCTTTACCCTTTTATGGGATTGTGTTTAGGTGTGTCTTGTTTTAAACTGGATGGATTTGTCTGCCATGCTTGGTGACCATGTACTGCTGGAACAGATGACGGTGGGCTGTTTGCTCTCTGATATGGGGAGCTGCCTGCAAGTCTTTCAACACCACCCAGATATTAAAGGACAGATGCTTTGAGTTGTTTTTGTTGACCTCTGGAAAAAAGTACTGTCTGTATTGGGAAAGGCTGTGTTGCTTCCTGGGAACTAACAAGAGACTTCTTTACTGGGAGAGATGACCTGGCAGTTGGGGAGAGGCAGGAGAAGGGTTTGCTGACAGCCCTTGGCGCCTACAGAAGGTACTCTGAGACAAGACAAAGCAGCAGCAGATGCCAAATGAGCTGAATACTGGGTGGCACAACTTGCTTTATTGACTGTCTTGGGGAGCCTCAGGAGTCAAATGAGCAGAGGCAGACCCTCAGGCCGAGGACTGTCACTCTCTGATTCTGAGATCATTCTTTTGGGGGCCCGTGTAAATAGGAGGCTAAAGGATCTGTGCTGATGTAAAGGCCTGGAATAGCTCTGTAGTTATCAGCATTGCAGCATTATCTGGAATTTCGGATGGAGAGCTGCCCTTCCTGTGCCTTGGTGTGGAGCTGCGCCCGCCAGCTGGCTTCCCTGGGGAGAAGCCTGCATTGGGATCCCAGCAGTGGGATGGCTGCTGACAGGGCCCATCGCTGCTCCTGAGGTTCCTCCTGGACCTCAGTGTGTGTTAATTCAGGCCGAGCTTCAGTAACTGTTCCAGCAGTGAATGCAATGCAGCCAGGGCTGGCATTCAGTTAATTCTTTGTGCATTTGCCAGCCGTGCCCTAGGTTGTCTGTTATCTGTCTGTAGCGGATCTGTTGACTCTGTCAATCCAAACACGATTTCTACTTTCTGCCTCTGACCTTCTGAGGCAGGTGTCACATTGGGGTTGATAAATGAATCTAGCATAGTTGGGAGTAACATTTGCTCATCCCAATTGCTGTTTCCTCAAAAGCTGTCCAAGCACCATTGTAATCATTGTGTTAATTTATAAGGACAACAACAAAAAGTTGCGCAAGGCTTAGCTCATCCTCCTGGCCTTATCCTGGGGGTGAACTGCAGGGTATATTTGCACTGTGCATATGTTGGCTTTCATGTTTAAGTGATGAATTCCCCTCACTCTTCCTGGCTTTCGGGCAGTTTGAAGAAGAGATGGATTCCCTCCTCTCCCGGGATCGAATTTATCCCTGGGGCACATCTCTGTAATTGCGGGCAGCACACTTATCTCTGTGCAGGATGCTGCCGTGATGGGACTCCGATCAGACAGCTGTGAATGGTGACTGGCACTCAGAGTCCCACTGCCTTTCCCTAAAAGCATCTTTCCACTGATGAGGATCTGGAGCCCACCCTCTTGCGGGGGCTCTGCTGCCGGACCCCAGGCGGGAGGCGCCCAGTGAGCTGGCAGACACAGGCAGCGATAGGCCTTAGGGCAGCTGGCTGAGCATTTGTCGATGGTACATTAAATCCAGTGTGCGAGATGAATGTGAAAACGAAACACAGCTTAATAAAAACACGAGGAAACCTCTCCTTTGGTGTATGAATAAATGATGTTGAATTAAAAATTGACAGTGTTGGAGGGTCTGTTACTCTGAGGGGAGAAGACCGCAGGAGCTCTTTGGAGAAGGTGGTGAAGTTGTGTGTTGGGGGAAGCTAGGATCCAGGGGCTTGTATTTAGGAAGGTTTTTTCACATAATGCTTGGCATGGAGTAGTAGGCTGTTTCTCCTGCCACACCACGCATAGTTCCCTGGGTGTTCCGGAGCCGAATTTGGAGCGAATCCCTGTGACAGGCTGAGGGCTGTGGACTGACCGCTGCTGCACGAGTAACGTACGGGGCTCAGCGCGGAGCGGCACCGCGGGTGCCCCGCACGGGCTCTGTTGGGAGCAGCGCTGTTGATGGCGGGGGAAGGGAGGATGGATGGGGGCGGTGCCGGGAGACGGGAGCGGTGCCAAGAGGCCGCAGCACCACGCGGGTCCCGCGCCGCGGGGTGCTCGTTGGAGCTCGGGGTGAGCGTTGTTCAGAACGCGCCGCGCACACGCCGCGGTGCGAGGTTCCAAAAATTGCGCCGCGCACGGAGCGGGCGCCGCTGTGTTGTTCAAGGCGTTAGCAGGGCTGCTCTCGCCATACGCTCATTGAGCAGCCGCGCAACCCCCAGATAAGGACGGTTGGCGGCCGCTGGGGCGCGCCGCTCGTAGGGGAGCGCGAACCGCCCCTAGATCCCGGCGAGGGGCGGCGCGCCCCCGGCCCGCCCGCTGCCCCACGCCCGGCTCGGGGGCGCGCACCGCGCGGGGCCCGGCGCGCCCGGGCGGCTCCGACCCAGGTTCGAGCCCTGCGGCGGCGGCGCTACCCAGAGTTCTCCGCGCCAGCCGGGCGCAGATTTGCATAGAGGGCGGGGCCGCCGTGCGACGGCAGCGGCGACGGAGCGCGCCCTCTGCCGAGCGGCCGCGGCACTGCAGGGCGCGGCCGCGGTGAGCGCTCCGGTAACGCGCGGCTGCGGGGTAACCGCGCTCCTGTCCCTGCAGGGAGGGACAGCGGGCACGGCCAGGCCTCTGTACAGACACCTGTGTGTGCGTGTGTACAACGGGTACAGCCGTACACGTGTGTGCACGCGAGTATAAATGTATGGATGGCAGTATCATAGAATATCCTGGGCTGGAAGTGACTCACAAGGACCATCAACTGCAGTTCCTGGCTCTTGCACAAGACAACCCCAACAATCCCATATGTGCCCGAGAGCCTTGTCCAAACACTCCCTGAGCCGGGGCTTGGGGCCATGACCACTGTCCTGTTGTTTGTGTATATATGTACACCTGTGTGTATGTACACCTGTGTGTATGTACACCCGTGTGTATGTACACCCGTGTGTATGTACAGGGAGCTGGGCTCTGTTGGAACAGTCCCGGTGGCACCGCCTCAGAAGCCTGGCTGTCCCTAACACTTCCAGGTGTGATTGACCTTGGTGCTTATCCAAAAACTTAGGGAGAAGTGTCTCGTACTAGCACAATTATGATCTGTAGAGTTTCACAAAGTGTTTCATGTACAGGCTACACAGTACATTCAGTATATGATGCACCTTTTTTTAGTAAGTAAGCCTAGTTAATCAGAGCAGGTTTTCTGATATGCAGCCTGTCAGGAAGCTTTTCTCAAACTAGGTGTCTTTCTTTGAATTCCAGTTCTGTCATAAAAGTGTTTGGTTTAATTTCTGCCAGTAAATAATTAAGCAACTCTTAGTGCATGCCATTTACTGATTATAATTGTAATAATTGCAATTAATTAGAAATGCCTGTGACAGCAAATACTGAAATGGTTTATACACATGGTTTGTGTACCTTGCACATTTATACCCATGAATTTAGCGCTGAGCAGCAATTGCAGTTGCAGTGCACTCTTAATTCATTGCCTGTTCTGTGCTTGCAGGTGGTTCTCCTGGGGATTGACATCATCTCTGCTTTGGTGTCCCGCTTGCAAGATCGCTTCAAGGCCCAGATTGGCACAGGTGAGGGGTCTCTGTGTGAGTGTTGCCATCACTCTGCCAGCACCTGCACTAGCTGACAACTCAGAGTTGTCTTTCTTCCTAGGAGAGCACTTGGGAGGCTCGTGGTGGTTTTTGTGCTCTGCTGAAGGGCAGCAAGCCAGTGCCTCCATTGGGCTTTGGGGGGAGACCAGAGGGGCTCTGCCACTGTTACAGTTTTTTCCTGAGCTATTTGAATGTTCCTGTTTTCTTTCCTTAGTGCTGCCAAGTTTACTTGATAGGCTGGGAGATTCTAAGGATTCAGTGAGGGAGCAGGATCAGACCTTGCTGCTGAAAATCATGGAACAAGCTGCTAACCCTCAGGTATGTTCAGCAGTCCACAACATGAATGGTTAGCTGTGTGAAAAAAGGAAACCTTTTTTCTTTCAAAAGGTTTTCTCTGCCATTTTTTTTTGTCTGAAATGGCTTAATTTCCCTAAACCTTGTTATGTTTACTTCACTTGGGAAGGCTGTTGCCTGACAGGTTCCACATGGGAGTGTGTCAGTGGATTTCCCAAGGATATAATGGGTATATGTCAAGAGTTATTGTTCCAGGTTTTTGGAAGGTACTTGCTTTCTGTAAGTATGAGTATTGTTTTAGGTAGCGGGGTGTTACTGTGAAGTCAGCACAAAACAAAGAATTAGCCAGATCTACAAGTATCTTGCTCCTTTTTGTCCTGTTCTGCTTGGATGGGTGTAATGCTTATATTTGAGCTCCAGAGGTGGTGTGGTATATGTCTGCTGGAAGACACAATCTGTTTCTTATCCAATCTCATTTTTTTTCTGTTTCCTGTCTTCCACAGTACGTGTGGGACAGGATGCTAGGAGGATTCAAACACAAGAATTTTCGGACAAGAGAAGGGATTTGCCTCTGCCTTATTGCAACACTCAATGCGTAAGTCAGAACCTTCTGCAAACCTGTGTTGTGTACATGAGCCTGCTCTGATCCATAATGGTGCTTCTTCTTCTTTATTCCCAGATCTGGAGCTCAGAGTTTAACACTGAGTAAGATAGTGCCACATATATGTAACTTACTTGGAGATCCAAACAGCCAGGTGAGCTTTTGCTGTGAGTCACATCTAAAGGTTGTGCTGGTTGCCTTGTTGGTAAATGAGCTAATTGTGCTGCTGGTGTTGAGCTCTGCACAATGCTGTGCACACAGAACCTTTGGCTGATTTTGGAGAGCTGTAATTTGAAGTATGTCCAAACCAACATATCAGTTACTCCAAGGGTTCCGCAGAACAACATGAATCTGCAGGTGAGATGAACAGAAGAGGGAAACCTTTGTGGGAGGGGAACTCCTGTGCCTTGGAGCCTGAATACAGGGGAGGCTGCAGGGATCCCTCTGGGCTCAGTGCAACACCCCTCACCTTCAGAGAGAAACCAGTCTGGGCAGGGAGGGTAAATGGGGCCAGTCAGACAGCCTGGCCATGTGCACTGCCAGAAGTTGTACAGGCAGTTGCTGAATAGGGGTGAAGACAATCTGTACCAGAGCCTTTAATCAGCAATGCAACCCAACCGAAAACACAAGTGGAATAAAATCTGTTGCTCCTAAATGCTTTTTGTCTTGTTTGGGATTAGATGCAAGTATGTGGGGTTAGTGAGAAGAGGGAGGTGGAGAAGTAGTGTTCAAACTCGTTGTGTAATGTGTACTAGCAGTTTTTGAATAATGCTGTTGATTATTCTGCCAGCATGGCTGACACATCTATGATCCAGGTCTGGAGAGGGTGTTCAGCTGGAAGGAGGTGTGGGGTGTCCAGCTGGAGAATGGGTTTATGTTTGCTCTGGGGAGTTGGCCATATTTCTGTGGCTGTCAGGGTCTCCTCCTGCTAAGAGGAGGATTGAAAGTGAAGCAGCCTTCCCTTGCTGCTTGTGCCAGTGCAGGATGCTAAAACCATTACTCCAAGAAATTTAATGTTTAGGGTCCTCTCTAGTTCTGAGCTGCGACTAAGCAAGCTGTTACCCTCCAAGGAAATCCTGGGTTTAGGGCTTGGACTTGTTAAACACACAGGTGCCTTGGTCCTGCCATAGGTGAGCTGAATTGGAAAGCTGGTGAGGGCACTGAGACATTTTTCCTCTGTGCTGCCTCTTCCTTGTGCCTGGCAGAGCTCCTTGTCCTGTATCCCACTACAGGGGGGAGCAAGGCTGATCTCTTTCCCTTTCTCCTGGGTCTGGTTCCTCATCCCCAGAAAGCCTGTGCCTGAATTGGTCAGACAGAAATCGCTGTGACAGTGGCTCTGGGTGAAACAGTGCCTGCCCTGGGGCAGGGGCTGGTCCTGGCTCCCCTGGAGCTGCTGCTGTGCTGCTGGTGCCTCCTGAGCGCTGGGAGACATGCTGGGCTCGGTCACTGCTGCCCTCTCTTGGAGAGAGGACCGAGAAACAATTCCAGGTCAAGTCCAGTTTTTTTTTTTTCTTTTGTTGTGGGTGTGGAACCTGTTCCATCAGAGCCCTTTTCAAAAATAGTGCTTTTGTTGTTTTCAGCTGTTGCGATTGAGTAACCCAATGTGCATCTGGTGTAACAACACTCCTTAAACTCTGATAATTTTCTCAAAAATAAAATTACTAAAGCTTTGTTATTGCTGTGGTAGACTAAACCAAGTATGATGGTGGGGGCGCCCTGCCTTGCTCCTTGGGATTTCCAGAGTCCTGCAGCTGTGCCGCTGCTAACTGTACACACAGCGCAATCCTTGCTGTGCTCAGGCTGGGCTGGGCTCTGTGTGCCCAGAACCTGGGGGCACCAAAGAGTCCCCACAGACTGCTGTGCCCAGCAGCGTTGGCAGCAGTGGGGCTGAGGGGCAGGAGAGGACAGGCAAGTGCTGAGTAAGGGCTGGCATGAGTGGAGGTTTGGAGGCTGGCAGTGACCTGCGGAGCAGGAAGGCTGTGGAGCAGGAGAATGGGCTGAGGTGGGTGTGAGTCAAGTGTTAGGGTTTTCTTTGGCTAGGATGCAGGGTATGTGTGCCTGCCCTTTGACTCCCACCTACAGGCAATTCTAGCTTGTGTCTCAGGATATTCCATGTCTAGTCCTGGGGTGTGTGGGGGGGTAGCTGCTGGGCCATCTTCTGAGAAGAAGTGCACAGCTCTGTCAGTGTTTCTGTAGGCAGAGCAGATTGTTTACCTTCTCTGCCTGCTGTGTCTAGTGGAGGAAGGGTTTTAGTGTCTAAAGGTGACACTTTAATCAGATTTATGTCTCTTCTGTTGGCTGGAAGGAAAGATTTGCTCAGCAATTTCTTGCAAATCAGTTTCGAAAATATGCAAAATTCATGGTGACTCAGGTGATTGATTACTCCTCCCTTCCTCCCTATTTTGCTATCAACATAGAAATATAAGATTTTAATAAGACAGCATTAAAAATCAGTTTATTTTATAATACCCCTGTAATATAAGGTCTGTGTCTCTATCCTTTTTTCATCTAGTAAATGTACCTGTTATATGCAATGGAAGGAGCTTGGCAGAGGCAGCCAAGCAGCTCCTTTTGCATGAAACCTTTCATCTTACACCTTCACCGCCTTTTCAATTCAATTACCCACTGATACTGTTAACATGGGAAAGGCAGGGTTGGAAGCTCCTTCATGAACTGTGGGGTAATGTGTATAGTAGCAGCTGTTGTTGCTGAGAAATAGACAAATTTAGTTCTCTAATGTAGGACTTATTAGAGATTCATTAATTTAAATTGTAAAGATGATTGATTTCTCTCATGTCTCATGTCCAGGTTCGAGATGCAGCAATAAACAGCCTTGTGGAAATTTACAGACACGTTGGTGAACGAGTAAGGGCTGATCTCAGTAAAAAAGGATTACCCCAGTCTCGGTGAGTTGAGAATGTCCTTAGGTCTTCACTATTTTTGGGCTGCTTTTTATTCCCTTCCTTCCTTCAGAAGACTTTAGGAACCTCATGGTTGAACCTTTTCCAGGGATCATGGTTTTGTTTTTTATTTTTATTTTTTAATCTGATAAACACTCAGATTTACTTAATGCAGATCCTGTACATTTGCCCAAGTATGCCACAGCATCTTTGGAAAACCACAAAAATGATTACAGATGTTTAGTTAACTGATTTAAGATTAAGGGAATTAATATTTTTCCTGTATGTTCTGCATATGTAGAGAGGAGACATGTCAGAGTAGCTTGTGTTTTTGCAACTTAGGCTGTCATAAACAACAAAAACTCACAAACAAAATAATCAGTTTTAAGATGTTATTCAAGAAAAAAAAGCAGCTTCCCTCCCCTGCCTCCTTCCCCCAAAAAAACTCCCACCCAAACCTTAAACAAAAAGTAATAAACTCACTGGGAAGGAATGATAAGATGTGATAAGAGTCTTCTGCTCTGCTAGACCTGTGACATAAATGGGAAGGTGTCAGGGCCAAAGACAAATGTTGCATCAAGTTGGTTTTTAGGGGTGTGTTTTGTGGTATTTCTGCAAATAGTTAAGATAGAAAATGTGATGATGAACTGAAAGTGCATCTATAATTAGCCATATCACATCTTCAGAAATGTAGTATTTTCAATTATATCTCAGGTTTTCCTTTCAGCTGTTGTGTGTTGATGTTGTTTTTTTTAAATTTTAAAATAACTTCCTTGCACTGACATTTTCTGCTGACATTTTTGACTGTGCTCCCTGAGTGAAGCCAAATCTCTTCTATAAGATCATGAGATGTTAGAATTTGGCTGCCCAGGGAGATGGTGGAATCACCATCCCTGGAAGTGTTCAAAAGCCATGTGGATGTGGCATTTGAGGACATGGTTTAGTGGTAAACACGGTGGTGCTGGGTTAAAGGTTGAACTCGATGGTCTTAGAGGTCTTTTCCAACCTTAGTGATTTTATTATTCTAATATTCCTAAAAATTAAATTCAGTTGTTCATTGTGTATTTTTTTAACTTTCAAACAGGTTGAATGTAATTTTTACAAAATTCGATGAGGTCCAAAAATCTGGGAACATGGTCCAGACTTCAGTTGGTGAGTAGAAGTACTTGTACTCTCTGTTTGGTGCTTTTAGCAATTTTCAATTGGTGAGGCATTCAAATAGATATACAGCAAGCATTCTGTTAGGGGAAGCAAGTATGGTGATTGTTCAGAAATATACAGTGTCCTTTGCGACAAATAAAATGCATGTTTAGTTTGTCTGTTGTCCTTTTGTAGTATCAGAAGGAAGCCTGAGTTTCAAGAAGAGAAGGTGGTGCTATAACTGTCTTGTTTTCCTCTTGAGTTACATTAGGGAAATGCATCTCCTGTTCTCAAGTCCACGTGCATGTAAATTGTTCATAAGGTAAATTAAATAGTGATTTCAGAGAAGAATTGCCTTTTCAGTTTAAAGCCCTAAAAGGCACAGAGGATGTACACAATAATGCAGCAATGTTCTGTTTAAAGCTCATGTTGTTTGTATTTTGCAGTTCCTAAGTGTCCTGGGATTCCTTCCAAATCTGTCCCAAACCAGGACACTAAATTTGCATCTTCTGTATGTTTAGGACTGATAGCCAAAGACCCTTAGTTCTGTCTGCCTTGTCTTGAGACTAGTATTTTGCTTACTGTAATAAGAAGTGTTTATTACTGTGTTTACAGTTAAGCTTATGAGCTAGGAAGTAATTTTAACAGGTATTCTAAATTTAATAGGTATTGTTTAACAGTAGTTTTTTGTGAAAATTCTCGGTGAGGAAATGCATCTTTCTCCTGACAGTTGAGTAGAGCAGATGAAGAATCTGAGTTCAGCACTGTGTGTTCCTATCAAGCTCACACCCTCTGCAAAGCCAGGAGCAGGGGAGATGATGTCCCAGTCATTCCCACCATGCTCTTCAAAGTCAAGAGAGCAGAGAGGTGTTTTCTTTTTTAAATAGGAAAAAATACCATTTTCACTTCTGGGCACCATTCTTGCTATACCATTTTACAGCACAGTAAACTTCATCCCTGCAGAAACAATAAAATTAACTGATTTGAAAATCCTGAAGTATTATCTTGTATGTTTGGGAATGATGAAGACCTATTACAGGTTCCTCTGTGATGGAATGGGTTAAAATTACGCTTTTGCATAATATGGGACTATTTTTTATGTCCAGGTGGATGAGGCTTACAGGGGTAAAAAAGTGTAGTTGAGAAACAAATGCCCTTGTTCTTTTTTAACTGGTGGGAGGGGAAGTAAATATTTAATCCCTTAGTAAACTTGTTTAGGTTCCCAGCTTCCAGGTGATTTCTCTGAAACCCCTACTCAAGCTGAAACAGATTTACTGCTGATTCAACTTCCTTGCTTTCCACTTGGCTAGACTAAGGTGGATTTTTTGTCTTGCTAGCAGTGGAATAGAATGAACTTTGAAAAAAAGAAAAAGCAATGTGATGCATCATTGTACTATGTAGATCGCTGTTGTTTGGTGTTTCTAGGAGGCAGACTTGTGATCTGAGATGTATTGCTACATCTGAAGCATTGGTGTATATCAGATCTTCTACTTTTAGGCTTCATTGAAAAGTATTTTTTATTTTATACCCCTTTGTCACTGTTTTAGTGAAAGATTTACCCTTTTTGTGCTTCGAGGTCCTGAGACTTTATGATCCCCATCTTCTGACTCCATGGACAGACTTTCAGTACTTCCCAACAGAAGTACTCCTGTATTCTGCACTCTGTTAACCTGATCTGATGTCTCCCTGCTCTTGCTTGTGCTGTGGCAGGATGCAGTCCCTGGAGTCTGTGTGTGGTAGGATTTCTCCTCAGCAGAATCTCCTGTATGAACGTTGAGACAAAAAAGTAGCCTGGGAGAAAGGGAGGGTGGATGAGTGTTAAGGGTCAAAGAGAGCAAAGAAAGGATCTCCTATTGTTCTGCCAGAACCTTTTCATCTTCCCTAGAAATGAAAAGGTCTATAGCTACAGAATTAAAATATTTCTCTTTTGTGAAGTTAGTAACGATAGCGTTTCTTATTAACATTTTTTGTGTGTGTTTGAGGGGAGGGTTCAGTTTCCCTTAGTGCCATAGGCTTGTTTGTTGCTTCTTCCTTGCCCTCCAAGCACAGCACAAATACAGTGTTACATGCTCGTCCTATCTTGTGTGTCAACAGCTCTCTGCAACTTTCAGTTTATCTTTTTGAGATTGTCTAAGCCAGCTAAAGGAGGCTTATCTTCACCCACAGTCACAAGTTTATTGTGACCTGTGAGAGAGAGACAAGCTAAATTTGTCAGGTTTCTTGTGTCCCTGACACTTTCTGAACAAAGGTGACACTTTGACACTTTCAGCAGTTGTCAGAGTCACCAGGGAGGATGGTGATAGATATTGCACATGTAAAAGATTTGCCTTTCTCAGGAAATAGTGGAAATAGCTCAGTCTTGGTTAACCCTTTGAATCTGGCAGAGTGGTTGGATGGATGACTATGTGAATGTGCTTGTCTTGTGGATAACCAAGAGCAGGCTGTTGGCAGGAAGGTCACTCATAACTGAGCACCAGAGTTGTGCTAATCACGAGACTTGAAAGTGGTTGTCAAACCTCTGTTAGCGCAGAACACAGTGGTGCTGGGCATTTGGGACAGCAGCTGTGGCTTCTAGAATGGTGGAACACAGTTAAAACTGGTCTCTTGGCTCTGAGACTACTGTTTGGGATAACAGTTTCCTCTAGCAGTTCACCGAGGATTCAGGTAAAAGGAAGGAATTGCAGCAGTGCTCTGTGTATATCAGGAGTACTTTGGAGATTAGTGAGTCGCTCTAACTTGTTAAAGGTTTCATATCTAATGGTTCCCAAGACACAAACAGAAATCTTAGACAGACCTACTAGAAAAGTTGTTTAAAATAATAGGACATTTTCTTAACCCAAAGAAGAAAGCTAATGAGTCAACTCTAATCAGAATGTGAATTTCAAATCTCTGAAAATAATTCATGTTTTGTTTTGGCTTATCTTTCTATACTGTAGTCCATTAGTGCTTGTTTGAGTTTATCTTGAACTGTTTGATGTTTTTTTTTGGCTAGGCTTTGTTTTTATCATTTAGTAACACAAGAATCAAATGCATAGTGAGGTGGGGGAGATTTGCATAGTAATCTGAAGTGTTTCATTAAGTCGGAGGAGGTTTTGGCATGCCCAAGTATACTGTTTGTTGCTAGGCTACCAGCAGCTCTTTATAGCTAGAATATGAAGCTAAAATCCATGCTGGATTTCTTGATGATTCTCAGTGCATCTCTGTTTTGTTATTTGGCATATAATTAGTCAGCCTCTTGAAGCAAAAATTATAGTTTTTCCCCTTTTGGGCTTTCAGCAAGCTAATTATTTTCTGTGTAACTGCTTTTGCTAATTATGCAGATGCCTTATTCCCCTGGGACAAATACATTATCAGCATGAAAGAGCCAGTAATTGCCAGCTAGTCAGCTGCTGTCTTTGAGTGGCATTCTGTGATGATCTTTAGTTGGATGTGATACAGAGAGAGGCTATTGGACAGAGACTCCAAGAAATTCATGCTATATGAGTTTCCTTGGTATTATCTGTAAGGACCTTTACATAAACTGTACAGATTTTCCATGGATTTGAGTGGACTTTGAATCAGATGTGCACTCCAGAAGACTCCATAATCAAGTTTTAGTAAAGATTAAGAATAAAATAAATGATCTACTGAAAAAATACAGGCTGATAGGAATCAATCACCCAAACCAACGTTATTAGCAACCAAAATGTTTTGGTGTGTTTTTTATGCTTTTCATCGTGATACCCTAATATGATGCAAACCTTCATTTTTTTATGCAAGTCACATAATTTTTGTGAGATGCGTTTATATTTGTGCATGAAGGGATATTGTGGTGGTTTTCCTGTGGCAAAGAAGGGCATTGTACTTTCTTGTTGATGTTGAACTTTGACTCAGAAGAGCAAGATTTAGGGACAGTGGAGATGGTAGTGGTGGTCTTGGACTGGAAGGAAATCAAAGCAGAATCTTAAAGCCAGAATTCTGGAGCTGAGATCTCTCTCCCACAGGTGCTCATGGAGTAAGGTGAGGGGAGGATGCAATTTTGGTAGCTGACTGCATGAGTGTGTGTTCTAAGAGTAAGCAAGTTAATTAAAACCGTGCTGAAAGAAAAGACATGATAATTTCAGTTGCTGAAAACCTATGAAGAGGGAGTAACGCTACTTTTCAGTAGAACTACTTTTATACTTGGGAGGGTGTACAAGACAAGTATGCTATTTACTAAATGAATTCCGTTTATGAAGTTGAGAACTGGAGCTATTTTAGATTCTTGTGTTTTGCTGGCAATAAAACTGAGTAATTGGAAGCTATTTTGATATTTATTATATGAAGGAAAATCACCCATATTTGCCAAGTGAGGCCATGCATCTGAGGGTGCAATATTGTTTGTTTGTCAACACACATCCAAGCAGCCGAATTGCAGACGGGAAGGAGCGACGATTGTCCCGGATAAAAGATATTTTGATATATTTTGAACCAGTAAATGCTGCACTGTGCTTTTATGCATTCATACCTCCTGGTGCAATTAAATTTCCATTATGGCTTGCTCTCTATTAATACATTTTCCAAGTTGAAATACAAAATGAAACAGAAGATTGGTTTCATTGACTCAGCATTTTTAGGGCATGAAAAAAAGCAAATAAATGCCTCTTCACCTGTGTGGGCCGAGAGAGAGCAGTAATGTCTGAGTCATATTTGAATGAACACCATTAATTAATTAATAGTACATCCTTGTGGAAGGTATAAATGGACAAGAGGAGCTCTGCTCCCTTTCTGACAGCTTTGTAAATAAGCATCTTGCTGAAATTCTCAAACGCAGAAGGGGAGGGGTGTGAGCAAGCAGGCACAGGGGGGCACATGGAGCTCAGCTGCATGCTGAACAGGCTTTTATTTTGGAGGAGAGGTGGCAATCGCCTGCTAGGTCACACAGCAAAGTGGTGTAGGAGGCTGGCGAGTTTGCTGGTGATTAAGTTGCTGAGAAACATGTACTGAGAGACGTGCACTGTGGGGCTGCTCCCCAGCACAGTGCCCTTCTTCAGCAGCTCCCCAGCACTGCAGAGAATAATGACTACAGGGAAAGGTAGGTGCTAATGAATGTGCCGCAGGGATGGTTGTGTTTATTTGTAAATGTCTGAGTATGGATGTGTTTATTTGGAAATGTCTGAGTATTCGACTGCTCTATTTCTTTTTAACGGTGTGTAGAGACTGAAGCAATCTTGCAGTAAAAGTGGAACTTCAAAAAATAGTCTGCAAGCATCTGTAGCCTGGTGTCATCAAGCTCAGTTTAAGATTCTATAAAATATGATAAATAGTCTGTGTGATGGGGTGAAGAAAGAGAATGTGTGCATATGTAAGGGACCAGAACAGGTTGAGAGAGGTGAAGGACATGAATTTTCAAAAACCCTGCTGATCTATGTTGTTTGTGAGTGATCATTAAGACTTCCATTTCCTAACTGTTTCCTTCTGCAGTATCAGTTGGGAAGATTATTTAAATTGGTTATGAGTACTTCTGAATTAGCATTGAATCACAGTTCCAAGAATGTGCCAAATAGACATATCACTTTTTTTAACATGTATTTTTGTGTTTTAACTGCGTTTCTGTAAGAGGATGTCTGTGGTAGTCGGTGAGGCTGGATTGGGACTTGGTGAAATGGAAAGGCAGAGGATCTTTGTATCTATTCACCTGTGAAGAAATAATTTACAGGAGGGAAGCATATATTGTATTTATTTTTGGTGTGTAAGAAGTCTGTGCTTTTCATTTGAGCTTTCAGAGGAGATGATTTCTGTTAGCCATCTTTGTAAAACTGCATTTTCTTTCTTCCCCCTTTTCTCTTGATTCAGTGTACCTGTTGTCTTTTTGAAATTCTTACTGTACTGCAGATGTAGTCTACTTTTAGGAAGTCTGAGTCAGCTGGTATATAAATTCTTTAAACCTTGGGTTTTTATTGATATTTACTGTCTAAAGGTGTGAGTTAATTGGCAGCTTTTTTTGTAACAGTGGAAGTCTCCTGGGCAAATTGAATGCTGTGGAATGAATACTGCATGCGACAATATGTGCCATTTCTATGGACAGATCTTGATTTTATCCTTTGGGGACATTGTTTTCCAAGGCAATTACTGCATGTATTTTCAGAGGAAGCAGTGGATACATGTATGTGGTGTTCCTTGTTCACCATCAGTAAATGCCTCCCAATGCCAGGAAATCAATACAGAAACCTGTCTGGGCTGGATCTTCTCCTCCTCATGAACTGCATCACCTGTCAGTGGATAGTCTCACCATCTACAGCAGAGACACCTTTGCACTCTGGCTCCTCCTGTCTCTCGAAAGAGGAGTTGAAAATAATCCATGATTTTTCCAAAGTTGGAATTATGTTGAGTAATTAATGTACTTCATTAGTTATTGCAGAAAACAAGCATGTGTTTGTTGTTGTCAATGAAGTGTGATGATTTCATCATACTGGGAACTTCTCAGCTTTAACAGATCAGCTGGTGGAGTGAAGGGCCTGGGGCAGTGGTCTAGCTGATCTTATCAGTTGGGAAATGTCTGACCTCCGGGTCACTGTGGGTTGTCTGAACTGTAGTAGTAACAAATGTCAGAAGAAAAGTGTGTGGGTATGTTGTTAGTGTATTGTGAATTCTGGATTGAATCCAAAGTACATTGATCCAGGATTTCCTTGCAAAGAAGACCAGAGTTACTCTGGTTGTTTCATCACTTCCCCTAAGCCCGATGGTTTTATATGAACACACAAATGCTCTTTTGGCAAAGCTTTGGTGTAATTAAGCAGAACCACTTTACTACCAACATCACTAACAGACATGCATAAAATACAGGCTGAAGGAGTGGGCAGTTAAAGGATGAGTTGCTGCTGTTTAATGTGGGCTTCATGAGTAAAAGATTAATGTGCACCTTTCCATTATTACTGATGGAAGTTAAACGCATGAATGTCCTGCACACCTGGAGATGAATTTCGTCATGCAGGGCCTGTTCTCCTCCATTGGTGAAGTACCATGTGTATCTGAGCAACCTCAGTGGTTGCCTCAGGGAACACAAGCAACTTAGAACACATGGCAGGGACGAATTTATAGTCCAGTGTTCATGAAGAATTAGAATGAAAAACATCCTACACCCTTCCTTCCCATGGAAACTGCAGTAACATCTGGTACAGCTGTGGAGGTGATCACAGCTCAGGAATGCTTAGTAGTTTGCTGATACCTCCGCTGTGATCTTTTCTTCCAAATTCTTTCACATGTTTTGGTGTGAGGTTGGTTTCACCTCTAAAACAAAGCCTTAAATTTGCAGTGGTCATTTTTTTTTAAAATCTCTGCACCTAACTGTGCTGTTTTCCCAGCTGGCTCTCCTTTGTAGTTGTTCTGTCAGAAAGAGCTTGCGGTCAAAGCTGGAGCAATATTAACTCCAGTGACATTTTTACATTAAAGGACTAACTAAATCTTATGGATTTGATTGCTTAGCTTTGTTTATGGTACACAGAATCTTCCAGGGGCAAGTTCATCATTAGGGTGGTTCATACATATGCCTGTGCACACATATATTGATCACTGTGAACACAGCAGTGATTTTAAGTCAGCCTTTTAATTCTCAGTAATTCTCTGAGAGATGGGAATATGAGCTATTGAAATATTGTAGAGGAAAACTGGCACACTAAAGGGCAGTCTGGTGGGAGTAAAACGTATCCCATAGTTATACACTGTGCAGATTTGTGAAGTTTATTTGGGTTGTGTTTGTGTTTCACACTCACTGACTTCAACACTTGTTGGGGGTACATAGTAGAGTACTTCGGTGAGCCCAAGTGAAGGTATCACAAACTTTCTGCTCCTATGACAATAATTAAAAAATTGTTCTTGGCATAGAAGTCCTTGCCTGAGGCTCACAAACAGTTCAGTTTCCAAGAAAGTAGTGGAGGAGTAGGTGTCTTTCTTTTCCCTTTCTGTATGCTGGCTGGGTGCTGGAGAGTAGTCTCCTAATAACTACTTTCAAATGAATGCTCCGGGCTATTTTTATATAGAATCACTGTCCCAGTTAGAATTCAGTTGCTGTCCTTAATCAGCTGCCTCAGTGGTGGCCAAAGACTGCTTGGGGAAGAGATGAAATTTCTTGCACCTCTTGTGGAGCACTTTGATGAATTCTGTGCTGCTGCTCTCATTTATTTGATGAGATGTATTTTCAGGTTGAGCGTGTAACAGGAGGACTGGGTTTAGCTGCTGTAATTAGCAGCCTCTGAGGACAGCAGTCACTGCAGTAATTGGTGAAATACAGGATAGGCTTTTATGGGCAACAGAAGTACACGAAATGTGTGTTTCTCCTACCAGCAACAAATAACATCCCTGTCCTTGTATGTTGTAACCACAGTAGCTGCAGCTTCCGTAACTGTGAGGTTTTATTAAAGCATCTAGACTGAAGAGCACCTGGTTGATTTCTAAAAACCAAATGCTTGGAAGCTTGAAGGTCTTCTTGTACCTAGTTACTTTTAATTTTCAGATCATTGACCTTAGGCTGGATGAGATTAGACTGCTGAGCCCATTTCTGAGGAAGACTTAGTAATACAGATGGTATATCCAGTTTTAACATGCAGTGGTAGAACAAAACCTGCTGTTACAGCCACATGTTAGTGGGGGGCATGAAGAGCAGCTTTTTTCAAAATGCAGGAGTGGACAAGTGCTGGTTTGTTACTCCAGAGGGAAGTACAGGGAAGGCATTGTCTGTACTTGGCCCTGGTCAGGCATTACACTGCCTTCCTCCTCTGTTATGTTTGGCTGAAGTATTTTGTTTGTAGCTGAGATATAGTGATGTGAAATAGAACAAAACTGAGCTAAAATAAGTAAATGCATCCTATTTTTGTAGTATTAAGACAGCAAATACTGCATAATGACTGTGTTTCTTCTGCCTGCTGAAGGAATTAATTCTGCCCTGCTGCTCTGTCAAAAGAATCCTTTTGTTGCATTGTGCTAAGCAGTTTGAGTCTCTTTTTTTGTTTATTCCCCTGAAGCCCCAAAGCTGCAGACAGCCCTGAATAATCCTGGCTAGGTTTACACCCCACGTGTAGCCTGCGGGGATCTCACTGCAGACAAATCTTCATGAGGAAAGATGCTAATGGCTGCTGCTTTGCAGGTGGCCTTCAGAATCAAGCCAGGTGAATTTTATCACAAGCAGTGCCTTACAGAGGAAGAGAAATACCTTCATTCATTGTGAAGTGTCACCTGAACCACTTTTTTCAAGAATGGCAAAACCTATAGCAACCACATTTCCTGAGCTGTTCCCTTTCCTGTGATACACCTAACCTGCCTTCCCTCAGAGCTTGTCAGTGCACAACAAAATCCTTTAGATGCTTGACATGGATGTTTCTGGTATGAGATGCAGATGCTGATGTCAAAGGAATATGAGACATATCTGGGTTTCTTTGTAGACAAATGCTTGAATGCAGAGGTAGAAGAGAGAAATTTACACTATTTTTTCACTCCAGATCTGCTCCCTTTGATACTCTTGGACTATTTCTAATGATTTCCATGGGACATGAACAGGCCTCTATGTAAATTTCTGGTGGACTATGTTGTAAAAAGCCTTGGTATGAGTATTCTAGGCATGACTGCTCTTAGCCTTCCAGAGGGAAGGGGGAGATAGGCGTTTTAGGTATGAAACAGTGTTGGCACTGCTTCTGCTAGTGTTTATGCAGTTGGCAGCATTGGTGCTGCCTTCACCCCCATGTAGTGAGGCTGTTCCCTTTGGCTGTGGTGTGGGTAGAGGAAAGATGTGTACAAGATGTTTCATCTTTAAGAAATGCATGTCTCCCACATACGTCTCTGCTGAGTACTGGGACTCCTGTCTAGTGGAGCGCTGGCTCATAATGAGGCCTGACATTTCTAATTAGGGCTGCTTTATGAAGAATGGCTCGAACTCTGTTCTCCATCATTTATGTTTCTTCCCCTGAACTCCCCCCAGCTCCTGCTGGAATCAGGGGCAATCCTGGAGGCAGCCCTGGAGAGGCAGGGCTGGGCACACTTCTTCCTGCTGCAGCTCTGCCAGTGCACTTCAGCTCCGATTTATGCTCCTGCTGTGTGAGCTCTGTGCTGAGCAGGAGCTGAATCTGCAGAGGGTTCTAATCACATGGAGCTTCTGTGATGTGGAGGGACAGTCACGCTCCTTTTCACTGGAGACTTAAATAAGATCGGATCCCAAGCTTCCACAGGCAAAATATTTATGCACCAGCACACCGAAACTTATTCTCTGCTCCCTCCCCCTTAAGAAGCTCCATACTTGTCTCTAGTGCTTTTCTTAAATGTCTTTTTTTTTTTTTTTTCTTTTCTTTTTGATGTTGTGCTGGATTTTGTCTCACTGCAGTGGGGTTTCTCCAAAGACTCTGTATTGGATCTTTGTATGCACGTTGTGCTCTGTGCTTGCTGCTTCCCTTCTTTGCGCTCCCTGAAGCCTATTTATTATCATGGGCTCTAAAGCAGTCTTGTCCCTATTTTTGTCCTAGTTCTTGTTTGTAGCAGCACACTATAAGGAGCTCTGTTCACTCTGCCTGAAAGTGTGGGAGATGTGGCAGAATACTGGGGCCCTGGGAGCTTTGTGACAGAGTTGGACTGTGCCAGGTCCTGTCTGTTTTGTATCGACCGGGCCAGGCGCTCCATCAGCTGCAGCAGAATGTTCCCTTCAGGGCCTCCAGTGACAGCTTCTTCCCAGGAAAGCTGGATCACAGAGCCATCTGAAACACCGTGTTTACCATGCCCTAGAAATGGTAAATAGTTCCAGTTAGAGGTGAGAATGTACCTGAGCTGTGTTTGATGGTGCTCTGCACCCTTGGCCAGCGATGATCTGACCAGTATTTGAAAGCAGGTGATCTCTGCTCCCTCTTGGTGTGCCACGGGTTTCTGTGAAACTACACACAGGACAAATGCCAGTAAAAAGCTGTGATGAGCAGCTCTTCTTGTAAATTTTGGGCTAGAATCTTGACTTTCCTCTACCTATAATGCATAGACCACTAATTCCAGAAAACCTCTGAATTAGAAGTAAGGTGTTTTTCATCAAGAGATTTTCAGTTTGTTTTATGCAAGTTCCAGTAGTCCACATTATTGAGGGACTGAGAGGACAGGCTTATGCTTGGGGTTTTTTCCCATGAGTTGATATTTTTCTTCACTTTGAAGATAGTGAGTGAAGCACTGGAAGAGGTTGCTCAGAGGATTTTCATCTGTGGAGGCTTTTAAATTGAGTCTGGATGTGGCCTTGAGCCATACAACTTTGTCAGCCCTGCTTTCAAAAGAAGGTTGAATTACTTGACCTTCAGAGGTCCCCTTTAACCTAAATTATGCCATTATTTCATTATTTCCTCCTGTAGGATGCAGTAGTTATGGAAGATCTTCAAATTGATTCAGTGGTTTTTTTTTTTTTTTGCTCAGTATTTTTTAGCTGTGTGTGGCAGTAAGCTGAAGGCAAGGTTTGTCAGTGTCATTTGAGATTGTGTCTGATATTCAGCTCTTCAGTTTATCAAGAGTGGTAACAGGGCTAAAGGCAGAAGAGAATGTGACCTCAGCTAACAACACAACCTGATGTCAGCATGAAAAGGCTGCAAGCCACAACAGAGGCACTTCTATAAATGGCAGCATGTATTACTTAATGCAGATCCTCTGCTGATTTGGTGTTATGCTAGAATGGGTGATAATGCTTCACTTTAGTTTTATTGGTCTGTCATCAGTGTGACTGTCAAGTTGCACATGGGCATTTTCAGTGAAGCATTAAGATGCAGATTGCTCTTTGATTTTAATATTAAGAATTTAAAACTTGATATTTAAATGTGGATGTATTCTAATTGTTTATGTGAAGGGCAGTTTGCTACAAATTAGTATGTGAAGACCAGTTTGCTACAAATTAGTAGGTGATCCATTTAATCTTCATGTCATTCATCATAATACTGTTATTAGGAGTCTTCTTAAACTTAACTTGTAATGGTAAGCTTTATTTTGCAGACAGAGCTCTGTATTTCTCTTCCCTATGTAGACAACCTAAATATTTCTTGAATATAATAAATAACTCAGGATGTTTGAATTAATTTTCTTCATCTCAGTAAGGTTTTTTTACCTTCTTTCCTTGTAATATTTGTAAAAGGAAGCAAAGTAAGCCTGGTTTAAATGTAATCTAAATTACTAACCTAGATCACCTCAACAAACCCACCCCTATTCCAAGGAGGAATTATCAGTAGTTCTTTGTGTCGGTGGAAGAGGCTTTCCAGATGAATTAGAAGGATCCTATTTCAAATTTTTAAAAACTAAACACAAAATTACTATTAAAAAAGAGGGAGTGAAAGTTCTCCAGCCCATCTTCTTGGTTCTGTTTTTCAGTGAAGACTTCATCAGTTCAATCTCCAGGTTGTAAAGAGGAGGGAGTGTGTAGTGGGGACCCTTGAAGCTTTGCATGGGTAAAGAGGCAAGGCAGACAGCTTGCGTTTATGCTAATTGAAGCATTGACTTCTTATGGACTTCCTTATGTAAGGTTTTATTGAAATTTCTGCCTCCCAGTTAGAAAACCCTGATCTTACATGCTTTCAATCTCTGAGCAAAAGTAAAAGTGAATCTGTAGTTGTCTGCTACATGCTGTGCTTCACATGTGCCAGTCCCTATGTTTGCTAATTCTTCTTTAAGTGAAGGCAAGCACAGATGGTTGCTAAAGAGAACCAGATGATTTGCCAGCATGGTGGTGTGGTTGCAGGAGTGGGACTTGGACAGGCCTAAGGCTGATTTGTTGTCATTGCTTTGAGTTTGAAATTTTCATTTAGAAAGTTAAATTTCCTGTGTTTTGCCACAATCTTTAGTTTGTGGTGTGATTAATTTATGGGTTTTTTAATTCTAGCAAGATGCTTGTTGACCTTTCAGTCATTTGTTGTTAAGAAGCCATGCTTGTTAACTGTTGAGTCTAAACAAGACATGAACAGAGAAATTCATATAGGACGTGCATTAATTCTGTAAGAGATGTAGGGGTTCTTTCCTCCATAGTGCCAGGAGGCAAAGTTGTTCTCATCCCTTCACAGACTCTTCAGACTAAATCATGCCAAGAGACTCTCACCAGAGGGGCAGCGTGAGTGTAATTTCATCTTTTTAGCTCAACTGACATAGTTTAGCTGGCTTGAAAGGCCCCTGGGTGCTGGTTAATATGCAGGCTAATGGTTCAAAGCTTGCTTCCCTGGCTGGCTTGTGGCTTCTAAGCATGGATTCAGTGTTTGACAGCATCTAGGGAGCTGATGGGATGTGCACTATATCCAGTGAAACAGGATGCTGCTGGTCACTGATTGCTGCAGGCTGCCACAACTGTACAAATAGTAAAGAGCTGTTGTGTAACTGAGCCATTCAATTCCAGTCTGGACAAAATAATAATTCTTGCTAATTGAAATTAAGGTGATCTGTAATGAAAGTGAGCAATTCAGATGGCTCAAGATGGCTAGTGGTGGAAGCTTCAGATGAACCAGGCTCTCATATTTTGGGAGGCTTCAAATATTTTTTCTATCTGAGTAAACTGGTACCTGGTAAAGCAGTTGGCCACATATGAAGAATAATCATACCTAGACAGAAATCTCTTACTTCTACAGTATCTGCAAGTGTACAGGACCTTCAGCACTCCTGCTTGTGAAGGGAATGAAGTGGTCAAGCTGTGACTGGTACTTGTCTTCTCCAGAAATGCTGAATGTGTATGTACATTTGAGCATAGAATTTGGGTTTAGGGATTTGATAAAACATTATTTTCCCCTACACTTTATTCCTATTTCTTTCGATTTTTGTTTGCATCTGGAGGCAGAGTGCTGTGAACTGCTCACTTGCCCCGTGTTTGGTTTTCAGTAACAGCTGCTGACAGATGGCAGTGCCCTATGAGCATTCCTTGTTATTTGTGTTCAACAACAAAGCAGCAGCAGCCTATATTGTCTGCTAAAAATTACTGAACTGGGTGGAGAAAGATTTATATGGCTTTTTCTTCTGCAGCTTGGTCTGCTTGACATTTTCTGATGTGCAACTACTGATGCACTTCTTTGTTTTCTTTGTGTTATAGTCAGCTGTTCGTGCAAAATTTTTTAATGTTCATAGTGGTTCTTCAGATAATCTAAGCAACACCTGGAAACACCTGCTAATAATGAAAACTTGCTAATTTGGTGCTCATATCTGCCTCTGCTTTCACACCTCCTCTGTGCTATTACCACTTCCCTACCTGATAATGTTTCAGTCATGGAGTTTGTGAACATTTTTCAGTGTGTCAACAGATAGTAATCCTGCCTGTCAAAGTGAGTATTAACACTTGGTTACATGGAGTGTAACACATGGTCACTCCTGCTTCTGATTTGTGAAAATGTAAAGCAAATGCATAAGAGTCTGGAATCTGACTGTTGATCTTAAACAGTATTACAATTTCAAAATAATTTACTTGCGTGTCAAGATCCTTTTACTTGATGAATGATTAAATAGAAATAGTGAATTGTAGCTCTCAGTTTTTACAACTGGTTCAAGTGTGCTTTTGGACAAATGTATTTGCATGTTTGTGAATCACTGTGAAAGCCCCAAAGTTGAAGCTTCAGAAAGGAAACTCTCAGATAAAGTCTGTGATTAGTTGTTGTTATTTGTAGATTGGTTTCAGGGTCTCTTCCAGCTGGTAGAAGGAAGGTCTTGGTATCACCTGGAATCCTGACGTTGCTACACAATGAATGCAAACCATCAAATATATTTTACTTGTATATAATACAAGTGTATTTTGCTTTGCACATGTGAGTGGGAAGCTGTTGTGAAATGAAAGAGGTGGAAGAGCCATTGTTTTCCTTGTTAGATTTTACTCTCTAACACCCATTTCATTTTTAACAACTTAGTCCCATATTTTTAATTCACTCCTGTGTCTGAAATGAAATGTGTTTAAAATAAAATACTTAAATTCTTTGACATGTGTTATTTTCTTTTGTTCCTTCTCTGGAATGTAAATTCTAGGTGCGTCTGGACACCTTACAGCCCATGAGAGACAAAGTACCTTTAATAAACTTGAACTTAGACTTTTTGTTTGTCACGCAGTACACAGTAGTATTACAGAGCATTGTAATTTGACTGAGGACTGGCAGGAGGGGGTTCACTGGATGGGCTCACCCTTACAAAGAAAAATCATCCATTTTGCCTCTTGTGAAAGAGAAATGGTGCTCTTCTGCACCTCCTCTTCTCTGAGTCATGCCTTTTCTCCTGTACAAGAATGTGAACTGAGTGGAAGATGACAATAAAGTGATCCAAAAATAAAGACTTAATAAAATGGGGATATAAGAAATCATGCAAATGTGAGGATGCATCATACTCTGATTTCAAAGTGCTTTCCTTCTCTCAGCTCTTGCCACCTCTGTGAGCTGATGCCTGCAGATACTTACCTTGGGATCAGTATCTTTAGAGCAAATTTAGAAAACAAATTTCTTCTTCCCAGTCATCACTTATGGTAAACCTGGGTTCAGGGAAAGATTTCATCAGTGCTATTGCACTGAAAAATGCCCAGTAAGTACTTGAAGACCATTATTGCAACCTGGGAACCTGTTGCAGAGTTTCCAAAATAGAAATGTCTCAGACTTCATCCCTATTTTATTTTGTTGAATAACCTTGAAAGAAGCCTCTTTAGGATTGAAGCAATCTATTAATTTCTGTTGTTACTCCTGATAAAGATTTATGCTCAAATGTTGTGCTATTTGGTTTTGCAGTTGGTTGCCCATGTGCTCTCTTCTATTCCTGTGGTAGGATATTACAATGATATGAATCCATTTAATCTCGATTTCTGTCTCTTCTCCCATAGTCCCTGAATACAAGGCTTTCTGTCCTTTAAGTCCCAGAGAGCAGGTGGATTTAAAAGTCCTCCTGCATTACAGTACCTGCCATAACATGCCTGAATGGGAGGAAGGTCTGAATTGGTCATCCTTGAATCACCCTAGATAGTTCTGCTAGGCTTTGAGCTTGTCTGGCAACTTACAAAATACCACCCAAGAAGTGATTGTTAGTGGGAAAATCAGACATTTAAATTATCTCTTGGGCTGATACTGTTTTAGTAATATTTTATTTTGACATCAAAGTGTGGAGAGTGACTTGATAGTAATGGGGAATAAGGAATCATGGCTTCAGTCACTAGGAAGTATTTAACTGAATTGCTGGACTGAAAGGGATGCCTGACTCTTGCTTTTTGAGCATGATATGAGTTGATCTGACAAGTAAGAAGTTGCATATGCACCAGTTCCTGGGATGGCTCACAAAGCACAGTGTGTGAATTCCTGTCATGTGTGTTTTACCAGAATTTCTCTATTCCCTTCTATATTCACTATCTGTCCTTGTGTGTTGTAGAAATTTAATCTCTGCCTTTCCTCTGTACTTTCCAGAGCTTATTTCCATCTCCTCAGACTTTAATTCAGGAAGTGTTCATCAAGTATCATACTAAGCTCTGGGTACCTAGATTTTGTCTCTGTTGGGTAATCGGTGTTTCAGGCAAGTAGTAAAAACCCTCGTAAGTTTTAAGGTTATTGAGTTTAAGCTTTAGAGTGAATTGTATATCCTAGAACTGAAATAAAAGTAGGAACTGTTCATCTCAACATATATATTTATGCTTAACTTTACAATTTAACAAAGCAGAAGCATGGTGTAGTGGAGTCTGGTTCTCCTGGTGACTTCTATGTTTCTATCATAAGCAGCCTACTGAAAAGGGGACAGCTTGCTTCTAGGACCTGAGCCTTTACAAGGACTACACTTTACAGCTTGCAGTTTAGGAGTAAAATGTAAATGTCACATATGAAGGGACATATGTCTCTACAGCATAGACAAAGCAGTGCAAGAGGGAAGAAGCTGCTTTCTAATTTGTCCATTTGAATTATCATTGCAGTGATCTTTCAGGGTCACCGATGTACAAAGTCGCTGTGCCAGCCAGACTTGCCTTAGGGAAAAGAGAGATCTCAAGCTGCTTAGAAAATGGTTCTTTGTATTAATAAAGTGTTGTTTTCTTTTTAGTTTTGACTTGTTGACTTCTTTAACTCTTGCATGGAGGCAGTAGCTGTGCCTGTCTGAAACCAGAAATCTATATAGGTGGAAATCAGTTGGGTTTTGGTATCCTGTGATGATGATGATTTCAGTAACTTTTCTGAATGAGGAAGGACTTATACCAGCCATGCTCACTACCTTGTCTCAGTCTTGTTCCACATCAGCTTCTCTTGGCAGAATCACCTGTGAGAAGATGTCAGTGCTAAGGACAGATGAGTGATTTTGACTTCTTTTTTTCCCCAGTAGTGGTGAAAACAGCTGTGCCAAGCTTTTTCTGCAATCAGCATTCCCAGCTTTTGAATGGGAACCTCTTTGGTTTTTAATGTTTCCAATTCTGTTTAGGTCAGGATTTGTTTTGTGAAGTCTTTAATGAGCAGATCCAGAGTAAGATGTTTAGCTGGGTTGTGGTTAGTGTTTGTGTTCTTTGTGGTAAATGTAAATGATTTTGCTTGGCTTAATTTTCTTTAGGGCTAAGTTAAATTGTATTACCTTACACTTGCCATAGTTTAAGAGCATCTCAAGGGCTGTTCCTTTGGCTCAGCTGGTGTCTTATAACTTGTTAAGCAGCAATAATTTGATCGTGCGTCTGAGTCCCGAGGCAAATTCATCCTTCGTTTTCACTTGACAGGCTTTGCCCTTGAACCAGAGGGAATCTGCTTGCTTGTAAATGTTTATTCACAGCTTCCACCACCTCTTACCAAGTTTTGAAGTTGATTAAAACTAAGAGATTAAGGTCAAAACTAGTCTGCCCTTAGTATCTTTGTTTAGTTCTTCTTGTGGGTGAGATGGTCTCAGAATTAAAGTGGTGCAGGAGATACAGCAGAGAAACTGGTAGAGTTCAGATCAGATGAATCAAGATTTTACTGGTCTGCCAAACACATTTTTTCAATTTGAATTTCCTATTTGATCCTGTCATATTGTTATTTGATGCAGTAAGTGGCTTTATGTGGTAAAATTTATTTCTTTCATTGTTCCTTCTTGGACAGACCAGCTGTAGAAATCTTCTACTGTGAATATAGTATGTGGGAAGAAAACAGGATGGTTACTAAAGAAGTCAGGTGACCAGCTGTGATCAGAATCAATTATTAAGTCCAACTTTCAGTCATGGCAGATGGTTTTGGATGGGTGGATAACAGGCTTAAGTTTTACCTAGGTGCAGAAACCTGAGGATGGTTGAAAAAGGGTGTGCTGAGCCATGGGGAGAAAGTGAACAGCAACACTGACTGAGGCCAAATAAAGTTGGGCAGGAATATGTTAGACTGATTAGGACATAACTACTTGCATTTTTTAACTGACCTTTTTCTTTTAAAAGAAAGAGGGAGATATTTGTGCTTATTTTTTATAAAGTCTGATAATAAAGCTGAATAATAGTGATTATTTTTATCTGTGCTATGACTGCATTATTTATATTGCAAGCACTTTGAGAAAGATGCTTTCTTCTTTGTAGCACATTAAAGTTCCCCTGCTTGCTCAGGTTTCATGTTGCCTCTGAAATATGAATACCAAATTTAGTAGGCTGAAGTAATTAATGACAAAAGGAAGGAAAGTTTCAGCAATGTCTTCCTTCTGCCTTTTTGTCTGCTTTTCTCCCTTTGAGTATGACTGCTCTATTTGCTGTACCTAATGATGATTATTTATGGGGAGGAATGTGGATGAAGGAGCACAGATCTACCTTTTGTTTTAAAGATGTTGGGGAGTGGATGAAACAAGTTTCAGGAAAACAGAAGCCCTGCTGACTATTAATATTTTATACATTGTGACACATTTTTGGTTTTGGT
Source organism: Anomalospiza imberbis (assembly GCF_031753505.1). Lineage (NCBI taxonomy): Eukaryota > Metazoa > Chordata > Aves > Passeriformes > Viduidae > Anomalospiza > Anomalospiza imberbis. Next base: position 11,681,760 of record NC_089687.1, read on the forward strand.
GTTTTTCTCCCATGACTTTTTTTCCTTAAGCCCATGGTTTTCTTAAATTGAGGCTTTGAAGGATGGGTGAAAAAGGTGCAAAAAACAGATCTCAGGAACTGGGGATTTCCACTTGTAAATCAGGCATTCAGACTGTGCTTATATTTATTTCAAGCTGTATTAAATATCAGTCTGAATTTTTTATGTTAACCAATCATTTGGAAGCCATATGCTGTACTGAAGTATCTGTCAAATAGGCTACTAGTTGATGTACTAAAACCTCTCCATGCTCACTTGAAACCATACAGAAGAAAATCTGAAATAATAGCAACTTTAAAAAAAAAATCCTGCAAAGTTCTGTATGCTTTTGGATTCACCTCCATCCCAAATGTATAGAGCTGGAAGCAGAATTTAGCCTAATGTGATGGTGATTAAATAAAGGAAATCCTATACACTGATACATCTTCTGGCATGTGCACTAATTCTGACTTTTCTGCACCATCTGCAGTCAACTTCCTCATGTGCATTTGGCCTTTGCTTCCACTGTGTCAAAAAAGTGGAACTAATTCTATCTAGATCATATACAAATCTGTGCAGAGTAGTATAAGTTATTGCTAGTGAACATGCATTCTAAAAATTACTGAACAAGCATTTGTTCACTAAAAGTTAAATCTGCCTCATATTATTTACTAGTTTCTGCTTTTGCATCTTAAACCCTAAACATTTTCAATGCTACTTTTGGAGTCACTGGTCTTGAGTGATCATAATAAATACAATAAGATTTTTCAAAAATGATCCTGAGAAAAGTGCAATGCTAGCTTTTCATTTACTGTGTTTATTCTCTTTAAGACACGAGGGGTAAAAACCAAACGGGCTTGATTGTCAGGAAACCATTGCTTCCCTCTGCCAGTGTTTGCCAAAATGAGTGTGATGTGAGTGGGGATTGGGTATTTCTACCCAGCTCTAAGGAGTTGCTGCTCTAAGCTCTGGTTGCAGTCGAATGTGCTCGTGCAGGCATTGCAAAAGCTGGCATGGGCTGCAAACATTGGCACTGGTGTACTGGTGCTGAGGCATGGTTTGTAAGATCCTGTGTGCATGCAGCTTCTCTAAGGCTCTGCTTGCTCTCAGGGAGCTGTATTGAAGTGGTGGGGAGACAAGAATGTTCCTAAGTCCTGCTTTTATTACTTAGGAGTAGGCAGAAACTTGTGCCTTCTGGTGCATCAGGAGAGTACTGTGGCAGGCAGGCAGTGCTGCTGAATACTTCACAGAAGTGTCAGCATCAAGTCTGGTTCCCCATCCCTTTCCTTTGCTAACAGCTCAGTGGGTGCTCTGGAGATCACAGACCCAACTCTTTAACTTAGTAGCCATTGTGGCAGTAGCTCAGAGGCATCTCAGACCACTGTTTGGTAACCATTTCTGGCTATAGAGCATAGCCCTGATCATGAAATTCAACTTTGAATTATTCTTAAATAAACAAAACTTGTCTGTACACTTTGCTTGTATATGTGTCTTCACAGTCTGTAGTAATAGGCATATTTTTAAAGATGAAGCATTAATTTATGGATGAAATTCCTGGTTATCATGCTGGTCATGCCTGTTTTACTAGTTGATAATCTTTCTCAAAAGGCATGTAGGCTGGGGAGTTGTTCTGTAGTTTTCCCTGTGGTTTTTCTTTTGTCTCAACCACCTTCAGTCTAAGACATTCTTATCTCATGATTATTGCCCACAGAGCATTTGACAGTATTTTAAATGGTCATCTAATTAAAGTATGTTAATTATGCATCAGGCCAGGCATTCTGGATGGGAGTCACTGATGTGTGATGTGTGTAGCACCGTACAGTTTTTGCCAGTGTAGTAGCCATATTCTTGCATTAGCCTTTAACCAGACAAATATAATGCCTTGGGACAGAAGGCTCCTGTTTGCTGTGGCTGTACAGGCTGTAGGCTGACAGCCTTATTTTTTCCTTCATTGTTCTGGGATAACTGCAACTATTTTGATTCTTGGCTCAGAGGTGGCTGCTTGGAAAGTTTAGGATGGCCCACCATCTCACACGACGTGCTGGGTAACATGTCCCTGTTAATGATTGTAAATAAACCTACATGAAGGTACTGGAAAGGGCTGGTTCTGCAGCTTCCCCGGGTCCCTCCAGCACAGTTTACTGCCTTAACTTCACCGACCCAGCCATCCTCTGAGAATTAACCCAAAAGGAAACAAAGCTGCAGCCTGGCATTTTTATCTCCTGGTAGATATCTCTAGAAAGCTTTCTTCTGCAGGACTTATGTGCATTAGCAGGCTTTGCAGGATGTTCTGTGGTGGCTGGAAGTGGGGTCTGCAACATTTCTGTCCCCCTCAATATGCTCTGTGTAACTGGAGGCAATAAGATGCATTTGCTTTTTTTGTAACAGCGCTTTGTCCTAAAAACGCCAGAATGCTCTTTCCTTCCAAAAACAACTCTGCATGCTCTTGTCAGTGCTTTACACCTCGGTGTTCTGTGTGTTGAGAATGAGCATCCCTTCAAGAAGTGATGAGTGCTAACAGTAGAAACTGCAATTTCCTTGTGTTGATCAACAACGATGAGTGTTGGGGCAGTAAGTTGCACTGGTCATAATTGCCCAAGGAGGCAGAAGGATCTGTGCAGGGAATGCCTGCTGGGGAGTGCAGGCTGGAGAAGTGCCTCACCCTGTGATGTCATGGCAGCAGATGGTGCAAATAGCTGGAAGTCTGGACCTGCCTGTGGGGCTGGAGTCACCTGTCTGCACATGGGACTCCTGCCATTTGCTGGTGAAGAAACACGGTCCATTGGAAGGCTTCGGATTGTTGGTGTGCCTGCTAGGTTACATAGGGTGTAGGCAGTCCAGGCAAGACAAAATATCACCTATCAATTCCACAGGTATCTCCTCGTTCCTTCAGGTTTTGGCAAATAAGCCCCGGGCTGCTGCCAGCAGGTGTCTCCCTGAGAGCTTGGTTTAATCTTGGTTTTGCTGTTTTCCTCTAGTGCTTACCCTGGGAAATACAGAGAACTCAATTTCAGGTGTGGCTAAGCTTCAAGCAACCTCTAAGAACAACTAAATTAAATTTATTTTTCTAATATGTTGATTCCAATATGTGTTATTTCTACTTTTCCCAAGCCGTTTGCAAATGTGCTTTTTTGAACATGCATAGAGCAGTTTTGAAGATAATACTGGGAAAATAAGAAAACATTTGTGGCACTACTTGCATCTGTAGTAGGAGGAAGAGAAGGGGATCAGTACAAAAAACTGTTCAGAAATGGAGCTTAATCTAGACTCTGGCAATGCCCTGGAGTCTTCACACCCTTGAGAATGTCCCTCAGCTCTGTTTCAGTGTACTCACACATTAAAATAACAGCAAATGCTTCTTGCTCTTGTTAAAAGGCTCTGCCTTTAAGTTACATTTATATAATTTTTAAAGCAAATAATGTGCAAAGCTGATCACAGACCTGGCAAGGGAGGCTGTTGCCTGGGTGCTGGATGTAGTGTGGATGACCAGCAGCTGGGTGATGCTGATGCCCGCTTTGCTGCCTGAATCCTGATGTTTGCTTGCTGCAAACACAGGGAGTCCAGGGTGTTGCCATAAGTTTTCCAGCAAATGCAAAGATGGAGGTGAGAGCAAGGAGGGGAAAGGTTCATTGATTGCTCTTTAGTCTGACACATCCCTGCTGTGGAAGTGGTGCCTGAGGGAGTTCCTGTGCCTCTGCAGAATGGAATTTTTCTGTCTTGTGAATGAAGGCAGAAGAATTCACTTTCTTTTAGATAATTATTTGCATAAATAATTAAACTTCAGTAAGGCTGAGGCAAAATCTTAACATTGCCACTGCAGTGCAGCACGGAGGATTAATATTAAAGTAGGAAATAGTGTGCTTTATCTGCAGTTCAGGTATGACAGGATGCTGTAACAAGGCTCATTCCCACAGTTCTGTCAAAAGATGTTTTCTGACTCTAAAAGATCTCCCTGAGCCATCCTGCATCAGCAGCCTTTCTCATTGATTGGTGTCTCTAGGGCTCAGGGACCCACTTTGTCCCTTTTATCTCTGAGGAGTATGCTAATGAGAGCACAGTGAGGAGGGAGTCAGAAGGCAGTGCAATTTAAAGGGTATTTTTAAGGGTCCAGAACAAAACTGGGGCAGCACCCCCAAGCACAGTCAGCAGGGAAAGCCACGGCAGTGAAACACAGCAGGAACACCCTGGTGTGGAGTCTGTTACAGGCTCTAAAATATCTGGGGTGTTTGTGAAGGCTGGGGAGATGTGTGGACAGCCTGGCAGTGAATGGAGGGTGGGTGTAATAATGACCAACCTCTGGGAAACCACAGGGGTAAGTGCAGGGCAGGGAAAAGCTGCTTTGCTCTTTAAATTGAAACTTTATGTAAATGCGTGGGCTTTTGGGCTGGGTGTGTTTTTCCAAGGTATGCACTGTGGATTTCCTGATGCTCTTGAGGTCTGGGGGGAAGGCTGTGTGGCTGGCTGGAAAAAGCACTGTGGGAATATTGTATTTCCAAGGATTACTTTGAGGAAAGTAAATCCTTATCTCTGTCTCTTCTCCACTTTGATTTTGCCTTATGTACATGTCTGTGTTTGTCTCTCAGTTACTTAATTTTTACAAAATCATTATGGGGTAAAGGCTGTGTCTGTGCAGCTCCTCACACATGGGTGTTTGATTCTTGTTTAGGTGTCTGTATGAACCATAGTAAAGGAATTGGTGAAACTTATAAATCCTAGCTCTTAATGAATTTATTTCAGTTTTTGATGCTTTTGTGAATTATTTTGGTTGTTTGAGCTGGTGCTCTTTCACTCAGTATCATAGTTATTATGTTGTCTGCTGTTGATTTTTAATTTAATAAAGCTTGTTTTTAATAAAGCTTGTAGGTATATAACATTTGTACCACCTCTTTTCTAAAGCTACTTAAAGCTAATGGAAACTTTCATATGGCTGAAAACTGGCTAAGTGACAGTTTCACTAACTCTTAAAAACTCCCATTTCTAGGTGTGTTAGTTTAATGAACAGAAATTTCTTAAAACTTTTGTTTGCTGTGTTCTTAGTTGTGTTAATGCTCATAGATGCTATTAGAGGGGGCATGGTGTGACTTGTTGATGTGATGGTATTAGTACTGTCAACACTATGGTTTAAAAAGTTCTGTATTGAAGCAAACAGCCTCATTAAATCCTTTTTATCTGTCTCTTGTTTTCGCGTCTTTAAAACTCCAGTTCTCAATGATGCCCACAGCCATCCGTCACGACTACATCTTAAATTGGAGTCATCTGATTCCAGGATTGAAAATTTTAATATCCCTCAGAAAAGTAATTTAAATCATCATAGATTGCGTGATTTCAGATCTGTCTTTTGCAGGATGATTTTGTCTGACTTACCAGGCCAGTTCCTGAGAGCAGATTTTGAATGTTGCCTGGGCTGTTGCTTATTCTTGCAGATTGAAGTCGGAATTTACTTTCTATATGCTTATCGTGTCTGCCTAGTCTGATGTTGGATGTGGTCAGGTTAAAGTGTACAACAATTTCCTCATACCAGTTTGGTAAAGTTAATTTTATCGTACTGGTATGGGTTTAATAAATAAAAGGTTCCTCACGACCAGGAATGTGCTTTTCTAATGATTTCTATGCCTGAATGTTCTTCTATGCCTAAATGTTCTGCTTACAGAGGGATGGCAGGCATGAATACTCTGAAATTGCTGTAGCTGGCTGCTTGGGTCTAAGCAGTATGTGTATTAGAACAACAGCCTATGTAAATACAATGTATTTGGAGCAGAAGACAATTCCAAGTGCTACTTCTTTGAGGATTTTTCTTTTCCTTTGTGATTGGAAAGTTTGAGACCTATTAGGTTCATTAGCTAGTGATTAGAATGAGGCAGCGGCCAAGATTATGGCTTTCCTTGCTAAGGCGGGAAAACTCAAGCATTTGGGATTAAAGAAAAGCATATGGTGTTTAAGAATTATTAAAGGAAAAAACATTTTGCACCTACCTGGCCTGACATTCTTGGCCTGGATCTCTAAGCATCACCTTACCTGTAGCTGATGGCAACCATGTTGTTTATTGTATTTATTATGACCACAAATACATCGACTAGATTTGCATTGTTGAAACCTTATTCAGAAAAACTTCCACCCATAATGATGCAGATTTTAGTTTAAATAGGGTCATATATGTAAGATAAGAGAAAAAAAGCCAAGGTTTTGCTGGTTTGCCAGCATGTCCTTGTCGTTGTTCAGCCCTTGGAGCAGTTCATGCTGAAGTCAGGTTTTTGGGACTCTACTTCAAAGGCAGTTGTGAAGGATGATGAGGTGGTTCAGCACATAGTGCCAGAAGGCAGCAGCACGGGTGGGCTGGGACTGGAGCTGGTGACTGGGTTGACCTGGGATAACTGGATGTGATGGGAGAGAGAGGGGCAGGTGGTATTGGCAGGACTGACCAGGGTCACTGAAGACAATTGGGTGGCTTTTTAGGTGCAAAACACTGCCTGGTGTGGAGGGTGGGAAGGAGGAGCTGTGTCTGGGGCCAGGGAGAGCAGCTGGGACTCTGGGAAATGGCCAAGCAGAAAACCTTAATGATGTGCTGTGCCCATGGACTTCTGCTTGTAGCTGCGACTCCTTTGTTTTTAAACGCTTAATCCTGCTGAGGAGCATATACATGTTCCTTTATCTTTAGTGGGTTTATAAACTCATTTTCCTGGAGAATCCTCTACAACACCTGTGTTGGAGTTGGACAGGCTTGCAGCTAAGCCGTGCATGGATTTCATGCGTGCTAATGGGAAGAGGCTTCTAACCTCTGCTGGAGCTGTCTTGCTTGGACACCCAACAGAGGGTGGCAAGAGAAGTCACAGCTGGAGATGGGGGTATCAGATGCTGCCTTGGGCGGAGGGCATGACCTGAGATGTCAAAGGGGTGTCTGTCTCAAAAATATGGTCCAGTACTCATGGACATGTAGCGGGCAGAAAGGAGTAAAGAGGAAAACACCGTTTCCTTTGGCATCACTAGTTTTGCTTGTGTGTGTTCTTGGCTTGTAAAGGGCTCTCAGATCTTCAGAGGGCTGGGCTTTGTCCACCTAGTAGGGGTTGAGTATGGAATTTGGAAGTGCTGTAATGTTTGTCAGCTTTAGCAGCTACCTGTCTGCTCCTGGTGGAGCATGCCATAGGAATGGTGGGGGGCAGGGTCCTCTGGTGTCATCCACTTCCATCTGCACCCAAAAGAGGTATTCTTCTGAGAGTATTGCAGGTGATTCATGCAAGAGGTACCCATTCTGCCTGTTTCAGCTGCTCTGATGCTTGGAAATGGAACAGATGATCAGTGGGCACTGTGGGTCCAGGACAAGTTTAGTCCTTTACAGGGTCAAATCTGAAGACATAGTGGGGCACCTTTGTTAGGAATAGATATGATGGAAAGCTCTCTTCTCAGTCTGTCATCACTACAGAGTAGCTTCTTCTCTAAAGCTTACAAACAAATAACCAAAATATTTGAATCGGACATCCTAAAGTTTTTTAAAGCCAGAAAGCATCTTTTTTCAGCAGAAAGGACATTTGAGATTCTGCTTTAAATGTCCCAGGCTGGTGGTGCTGGCCCTTGTTTACCATGGTTCCTGAAGAGCTGCTGCAGCCTCTTCTCCCCACTTTCCACCTTGCCCAGACCTGAAGGGGTTACGTTTTAAAATGAATAATGACTAAATTTATTCGTCATGGACAAATGATGACAGCTGTTGAGATGCTCCTGTTAGCGCTTCCCAGGGGATAAAGTCAGGCTGGTTCCTAGTGCAAGCCAGCCGAGCCAGGCAGAGTCAGCTCATCTTCATCCCGGATTATTTGTCCTGGGTTCCCCTTGCTAGTAGGGAATTTCCTCCCTAGAAGTGAACCGAAGTTTCTTGGGCTGAAATGGTTGTTGGTAATAAGAATTGTGCAGATCTGCAGCCATAGAGAGAGAGGACAGAGGCCATGGCTGTTTAAATCCACGTGTGAAGACAGCATGCTTAATGAATCCGAGGGGCAATGATTGATTATGTTCTGGACTGAAAGCCGCGGCGCTCCGTGAAGCACTCTTACATCTGGGCACGCTATGGAAAATATGAAGGAATGTTGAGGAAGCTTATTTGCAGAAGGATATGTACTTGTAAGCAATTTTCTCTTCTTCTTAAATAATGTAAAGGAATTGAAAAACGTAAAGCAGATTGTCTTCTCTCTGTCTCTGAGACAGCAGAGTGGCAAGCAGACAAAGGCCTCTTTTATAAGGGCATGCCTTTGACAGAGAGTACTGTAAGGTCCTTATACATGAGCACTGGGGGTGTCTTGTGATGGGAGAACGTCAGTGGTTATTTAATGTTAGAGTGGGGCACCGATTCCGCTTCAGTGTACCTCAGCTGCTGTCCTGAGAGTTACACCCATGCTGAATTTGCCATTTGCTGATATGCTGAAAAATATGATCCTAGTTCAAATGATTATTATGAGCAGGAATCAATGGGTGGCAAAGGAAAAAAAAGGGTTTTGTAACAATAATGTACTGTAGCTTGGTTTCCTGTTCTTTTCTGTACTCCCGTGTCCAGGTTCCTTTCTGTTCTTTGTTTCTTTTTCTGTTCTGCACACGTGCTGCTGGCAGGCTTGATGTGCAGTTCTGAATGTGGTGCTGTCATTCTGCACTGCTCAGATGAGAAAATGCTGATGGGTTATTGAAGGGGTATTCTGGTTTGATAAATATGTAGTGCTTAGTTTGCAGACTTAATGAACAGGAAGATGTGATTGTAATCCAGTCATCCCCAGAACTGTGGGAGGGCTGATTTGATTTTTGGAGTGTTGTTTTTTTGCTAATGCTCAGAAAAGCCTGTTTAAGAAAGAAATTATAGTCTGTTTAGTTGCTAAAATGATACAGGAGTGCAATGCTTTTAATCTAATATCTGGATTTTTTACTTTTGATTTACTATATGAAATAGCAAACCACACCCTCTTCTCCCTTCAGAGGGCTGAGGCTTTGAAAATGCATATAGAAGAGGAAGTGAGTTAACTAAGGCTGCATCTAGGTAGCCTGAAATGCAGCTGATGGAGAATTTTATTACCTGATGAAAGAGGCTATGAACTAGTAAAAGTACCTTTTGTTTCAATTATGACGGACTTTCTCCTGGCTGTTAATACACATATGTCAAATAATAGTTTGCTAAATATTTATATAGGAGCTTTTGAAATAAGTGCAACTGGAACAAGTTTTGCTTAGAAGTTTTTGGATTGAATGGCTGTCCAGGTCTTTCTGAATCACTTAAATCTGAAGTCCTAGAGGCTTCAGAGATTAAACATTTTAAAGCCTATTTTGATCTGCCCTGACCTTGGTGCAACTCACACAAAGTAGTGTTTTTGAAATAATTCCTGTTTGAACTAGACTGTGTCTTTAGGGGAAAAAAAAATTCAATTTTGCTTTTTAAAGAACTGCTTGTGGTAGAATTCACTAGGTGATGCACCTCCTAACCTCACAGAGGGTCAGCCCTATGATTATTGCAAAAAATGGAGGAGGGAGCAGGGGGGAAGAGGGGAAAAAAGGCAACTCAGAATTTAATTTGTTTTTAACCTCTAGCCAGTTGCCTTGTTGTATATTTTTCTGTTAGGTGAGAAACAATATTAATAAATCACATTGGAAAACTGTGTTAATAAATCTTCAGTAGCTGTGTTAACACAGAATATAATCAAGCAACTTATTAGGAATCTGGCTAGACTAAACAATCTCTTGCAGAGAATTTTCATTTAATTGAATTAAAAACATATTTTCTAATCCTTTAATCGTTCTCATGATTGTTCCCTGAGCTCTTTTCAAATTAGTTTTGAATTACATATGTCAGAACAAGACCGGTGTCAACAGGGAGATAGCACGGTCTCCATGGCTGCCTTCAGGCACTGTGTTAAAAAGACAGCCCACATCCTAATTCTGCTTTATATTCTCTTTAGCTGTGTGACCTGAAATTTATCTAAGTTAAACTTCTTGTGTTCACTTTTTCCTGAACAGTACAAGTACCAGTTAGTATTTTACCCCTTTCCTTTAGAGTTACTTTTTTCCTCTAGCCCTTTCCCATATTTCAAGACATCTTAAGCATCAAAATGAAGAGGAGAGATGTCCTTGTTCACCTTTTTTCACTTTTTGGATGCTTTTCTGTACCTGCCATGTCAGTATTGCATTGTGATGGGAGAATGGCATCATGTGCACTGCTGCATATCAAAAATGGGGTGTGTAGGTTTTTAGATGATCTGTGGTAGTTCTGTGTTCAGGTGCTAATGAGCCAGTGCCATTTAGGGTAGAGAAAACTGGAGGTGTTTGAGCTGAGAACAAAACGGGTTTTCTTCCTGTTCTTTTGCCTCCCCTAGAATATGCCTATACGGTTAGCAAGTTATTTTTTTTACTTTCAGAAAGCTCAGTCTGTATTAAATGTCACTCATTAGTGTCTCACTAGGAGCTTGTATTTGTTACTAGATGTTCCCAGATGCTTTCCTGAGCAGGGATGTATTAAAGCACCTGCTTGACTTTTTGCCAAGTGAAAATTGTGAAGGAAATGTTCCTAATCTGGTGAGAGTGAGTGTGTACTTTGGGCTGCTGGAGCATGAAGCTGGTCTCAAATCTTGGATGAAGTGTTCCTGTGGAGAAGCTGAGTGATGGGGGCTGAGCTGGCTTTCTGGCCTCAATAATTACGTGTTCCATCTATATCAGCTACCCAACTGCTTTGTCACCTTTCAAACTATGGCTGTTTTTTCAAGTGAATTAGCTAATCTGTGTAAAACTGCAATATAAGCAGTCCTTTGGAATTGAAGTAACCTTGACTGAGAATCAAAGTGGCTGTAATTAATTTTTGGTTAATCTATGTTCACATTTGGTGGTAGAGGCTGAAGTTGGATGTACACAGAAGGTTCTATAAGGTTTCATGCATCTTATATTTATGTTTTTATGAATTTGAGGGAACTTTTTGTATTTCCTTGTAAGGAATCTCTGGTGTTAATTTAAAGAGTTAAAGGGGATTTGTAGCTCCAGATGGGTCTGTGATTGATGGTCTGTGATCTGTCAACAACATGGGCGTTTCCAAGTGAACTTTTCTGGGTGACACTGTTTATCCTTGGTCTGATGCAGGCAGTTGCTGCTGGATCTTGGATTTGCTTGTGGTCTTAGTTTAACTACAGTCCATGTCAAAAGAGCTCTTGGAGGCATAAATGTGAGAGATGCAGACTGTCAACACCCCAAGTATTATCTGCAGCTTGCATCTTTCTGCTGTAGAGTTGAAGTTCATTCTTTTCATCTGAATGCATTCATTGAAAGGGTTTATAATGTAGTGGCTGCAACAGCAAAGGATTGGGTTCAGTGAGCTGGTGGTATTCCATGACTAACTGGATTTTAGCATGAGGACACTGCTGAGATGGGAGCTGGCAGAGCAGGCTGGAAAATGTAGCATGTTGCCCATAACTCAAGCATGTTCCTTGGGACGCCCCCTTGCTTCATTGGTCTTACAGCTGCATGTGGTTTTTTTGGCAGACAAAATTTTTGATGATGAAGACTCCGTGGATGGAAACAGACCTTCCTCAGCCAGCTCCTCTACATCTTCAAAGGCCCCTGCAAATTCACGCAGAGTTGGGATGGGCACTACCCGCAGACTTGGCTCTGCAGCTCTGGGCTCCAAGTCTTCCAGTAAGCCAATAGCTTGTATAAATTGATGTGTCTGTGAAGTATTTACAGTGTTCATATTGAGCTTCTTGCAAGCACTTCCAGATTGGCCCCCAGAATCCAGTAACAAATTTTTTCCTATGCAGTCATTATGTGTGTGTTCTCTGCATGCCACAACCAGAGTCTGGTAGGATGAATCTCCAAGCAATCCCCACATCCCCGTAATTTATTTTGCATTTTGTGAGAGGTTGCACCTGTGTGGTTGTGCACTGAGGGCTATGAGTAAATCATGTTGGTACTAGATTTTTGCTTTTATAGTTCCAACTCTATCTGAACTGAGGCTGCTTATAGCTACATAAGCTATATAGCCACCCTTCAGCCCTTGCAGTCTAAACCTGACACACTGGTTTTCTTTTAAGACCTTTGGGCATTGCTGGTAATGAAGGTGCAGAAAGAATTCTGATCAGTCATTCTGAATGTTAGCAATTATTCTGCATGTAGCTCTAATTCTGTATGTGTCCTAGGGAAAGGGAGAAAGTTCCCTATATCAGGCAGTCTCTAATCTGATTAGTATACCAGAGACTATTTATCTTCCTTATCGTTCGTCTGTTTGTGCACCTGTCAGATCTCCACCTCCATCTATTATAGATGGGATTAAATCCTTTAAAATAAAGTCTCCCATATAATTAAAGTAAATATTCCCTTTCATCTTTCAGACTGTGTCCCCTAACTGTTGAGTGACTACTGTAATGACTTCCCTAATGTGCCCTGTGTGCTTGTGAGTTGAAGCATGCCATGAATGTCTCACCAGTGCCTGGCATTGAATTTCCCTGCCTCTGCTTTTGTTACATCTGCAGCACTCCCAGGCTACATGGGTAGTGAACTTTCTCCTGATTAAGTGCCTTGATAGCTGGTGATTAATTGATTCTCTTGTTGATAACAAGATTGAAAAGACTTTTTCATTTGTGTGTCAGCAGCCAAAGAGGGAGCAGGTGCTGTGGATGAAGAAGACTTCATTAAGGCATTTGAAGATGTCCCAACAGTTCAGGTAAGTAGAGTTACCTGTTAAACCATGCTGTACTAAAAAGCAGAATGTGGATATAGGATCTCATGCTAATCACTGGCAAAATGTGCTTCGTTGTGATGCTGGCAAATCGTTAAGGGGGAAGCAGGTTAGAAGTTGAAGGGAGACAAGTTTTAAATGGTGGGGTGTGCTAGTAGTTTATGTGAAACCCTCTGGGGACTGAAAGCAGCAAAGGTGACTTGTGTCTCAGGGATCACTGCTGTTGTGAGTGTGACAACTGGACCATACATGTTTGTTGATTTAGCTGGATAGCTGAGATGCATCATGTGTCCCCTCTCCTTCACTGGAGCTTTGTATTTGGGACAGCTGAACAGCACATATATCCACTCATGGTCTTCTGTAGGTTTTGACTAATATAGGCACTAGTAGCTGCAGGAATGCTGCTTAAAATTGTGAAACTGTAGTAAAATAATGCAATATGATCCTTTAGTCATCTTGTGATAATTTCTAAAATTTGTGGTTGCAGGCAATGGGTGTAAATTCTGTGCATTGTGCAAAGCCAGTTGTGTCCAAGGCTAGCACATGATGTTTAAGCATTGAGGTGCAAAGGATATAAGAATGTTGTTGGGAAGTGATCTGATTTTGTGGACTAAATCCTGCATTATGGTGCTACTCTGTATTTCAATTTGTAGATTTATTCCAGCCGGGATCTTGAGGAATCCATAAACAAGATCAGAGAGATACTATCAGATGATAAACACGACTGGGAACAGAGAGTTTCTGCGGTAAGTAGTGAATTTAGATAGGATCTCTATTGATACAAGCTTTTTCTACACTGAGCTTAATCCTACTGAGGGTACTGGGAGAACCTCAGACTAAGGCTGGAATGTAGTTTTGGTGGTGAGCGTCTGCTATGTTCCCTCAAATTTGAGGGAAACGTTTCCTTGTGAGACTGAATTTAAGCCACATTTGTGAAGGAAATTGCTATTTGATATATGTCTGTTGAGACAGCATCAGGTTGAATTGGAAGTTGTGCAGCAAATCCAGTTGCAAAGCTAGAAATTTGGTAACAGGTGCTAAAATCAAAATGTCGAGTCTTATTCAGAATATCTTAAAACTTAACTGATAAGGCAGAAAATTACTTTGCTTGCAGAGAACTTATACTTCTACAAAAGGGAGGTATAAAATAATTTAGCAAGAATCTACGCACTTAAGTTTTGAATAAATAAATATGACTGTGGGAAGTGTGGAAGTGGAAAATTCAATGTTATATGCATGTCAAGACCAAATACTATTTAGTGAGGTGAGCTGTGTTTTCATGATACAAATAGATGCACATTCTTGTCTACACAGTAGACTTTCATAAGTGGTGTAGCAGCTTTGCCATGTCTGTCAAACCCTGTGTTACAGATCTGAGTGGCAGACTGGGCTGATTCAGCTTACTTCTATTTAATTTTATTTCTGTACTGAGTAACAGGCAGCTGAAATCGAGGCCATGTGCAGATGCAGTGGTGCACAGGAGGGCCTGTGAAGGTGTCAGAGGATTGTCTGTAGGATGAGATGGTGGTCCCTGTAATATTAATAGGAAATTTCCCATTTTGATGGGGTCAGGGTTCCACTTCTGCTAGAGCCAGATAACTGTTTTAATGAAGTCAATGGACACATTCTGGATATAAGTCATTATTACCCAGGCCTGAGTGTGAATCATGTCCTTTAAGTCTAGGTATCTTTTTAAAACAAGAGTCAGCTGTGAGATTGCTTAAACATTAGAAGCTGCTGTAAATAGGGAACAAAGGAGAATGTTTAATATATATTTAGATTTAAAAAAATTGTTTGGGTTATTAACTATACAAATTGAGTAGCTGTATGCAACTCTTCTGGATTTCTGTAAGTTAGCGAGGATGTTTAGCTTATTGTACTTAGTATGTTAACTAACCCTGGATTGAATATAAGATAGGAAATAATAAAATTACTTGGGCATCAAGAATCAGCTTCCTTAATGCATGTTGATGAATAATTGCACAAGAAACCTGGAACCAGGTATTGGTCTTGAACATAACTGTCCTTATATTTGCTGCTCATTAACAGTCGCTGCTTTCTTTTATGCTCCTAACAGTTGAAAAAGATCCGTTCCTTACTTTTGGCTGGAGCTGCAGAATATGATAACTTCTTCCAACACTTAAGACTTTTGGATGGAGCATTTAAATTATCTGCTAAAGACCTGCGGTCTCAAGTTGTAAGAGAGGCTTGTATCACCTTGGGGTAAGTTTATTTTCTATGTGTGTTTGAAATATGATGTAGAAGAAAAGGAGCAGGCACTGGTTAAAACACAGTTAGGAGGCAGCTTGTGCTGTGGTGCTATATAGTTAAAGCTAGAACATAATTTTTCTGCTTCTGTTTCAAACCCCATCATGTGGGCCACTAATTGTAATTCTGCCAAGCCATGTACCTGAGTATTAAATAATGCTGATGTGGGATGCACAGAGTGAATGAGCAAGCCATGCCTTCATGCACAAGTAGGGAGGGAAGCATTGAACAATAAAGCTGAAAATGTTTGTTTTGTTCTGGTTCAGATTGAGCTATTTTTTATTTCTGATGGTCTATCCTTTGTGAAATACTTCAAGAAAAAGTGTGCTGCAGTGTTTCTGACATGTTTGTTTTCTTTAAATAGGGAGCTTCAGAGAAGTTGTAATATAAACTAATAAAAGATATTCTATCACCTTGATCCCATTTGTTTGATAAATAAATTTTTAGCTGTGCTAGTTACTTTATTTTATGCTGACGTTATGGTTTCTCAGGGTTCACATGAGTATAGGACACAAGTTTGAAATGAAAGGAAAGGAACTGTTTTTTGAAACATGGTGTTATCTGTCCTTTGGAGTTGGAGTGGAGGTGACAGTTGCAAAGATTGAGATGTCAGATGTGCTTATGTCACGTGTTCTGTACAAGTCTGACTTGCTTTATCTTCAGCTCACTTACCAGCATGACTTCATTCTGTTTTTCAGACATTTGTCATCAGTTCTGGGAAACAAGTTTGACCATGGGGCAGAAGCCATCATGCCAACAATTTTTAATCTAATTCCAAATAGTGCCAAAGTCATGGCCACTTCTGGTGTTGTAGCAGTTAGATTAATCATTCGAGTAAGTATACATCAAAAGAGAACAGTGTTACAATTTCTGAACACTGCAGTTTTTCTGATGAAATATGAATGCTGCTGCAATAAAAAGAAGATTAATGCCTAATCTACTTTTCTGATAGTGCTGGGCTTGGCTGTCTCAGATGTTCTGCAGCCTTGTGCAGATGATGCTTGTTAAGCTCTGCCAAAATAGTAGAGGAAATGTTTCTTCTTGCAGGACAAAAAATGAATCTCTCTAAGAGCTGAGCAAACATGTTTCTTTGAAAGGGTTTTAGACCAACCTTGCAGCACAGACTCATCCTCTTAATTATGCTCTAAAATACCTCACAGACAGTCCATGTTTCTCAAAACTATTAGTTCACTATTAGTGGTGACTTCTGCCTAGTGATTCATTGGGTAAGCTGTAGGTAGCCTAATGTCTCTAAAATTGTCACCATTGGCAGTTTAGATCCTCCCGCAGTGACTTCAGCTACTTGACTCACTAGAGAGTGTCATTATAAAAGAAAATCGAGTATTTATTAAAGGTATTTTAGCTGATAAATTGTAAAATATTTTTAATATTAAAAATCTGTCTATATCTGTTAGTGTTCCTTTATCTAGCAGTTCTGTTTTTAAGTATTGAGCAACGATAAGGATCTGAATACTGGGCTCAGGTGGGTGAAGGAGATGGTCTTTCATTCTATGAAATTGTGTAAAGATTTCTTCCTGTTCTTGTTTGTTTACTTCTAGCACACGCACATCCCTCGGTTAATACCCATCATAACCAGTAATTGTACCTCCAAGTCTGTTGCAGTTAGAAGGTGAGAATTTAGTTTGCATTTACTGGTTTTCCCTAGTAAATAGATGCTTTCTGAAAATGTGAATGTATTTGTTATTTTTAAAAAGGGTTGAAAACACACTTAATATAAGAATGAATCTTATTCTTCTCCATGATTTGAGTTCAAATTCAAAATCAACTATCCTGCATAAACTGCATCACTGCAGAGAGGAAAAGGCATTTTTCTGCAAGGAAAAATGCTTTTTAAACTAATTGTTGTCCTTAAATGCTGTTATAACAACATATTATTTTGGCATTTTTATAGATATGTTCCTATTCCCCACTGCAGATATGTTCCTATTCCCCACTTTGTTACAGTGACTTGTTTTCTTTGAGCCAGTAAATCAGTCTTACATGAAAGCATCATCTGGAAGGGAACTTGGACTGAATGGTCTAATGGTCCTGTCTGCACTTAAAATCGAAGTGCTTCAGTCCACTACCTCACTGGGAGACTCTTGCCTCCTCCATATTCTCTAACTGGTTCTCTTTGAGATAGGCAAAAGGAAGGGCTTTGTGGTTGCTGTATTTGGTGACAAACCTTGAACACATTTCAGCACACTTGTGCCTTAAGGTTCTTGAAGTGAGGAAGGGAGATTAAATTTGGAAGATCTGTCCCCACATGAGGCTAACTGTGGGGTTTCTGTGTGAAGCCTGGACTGACAAGTACAGAGTATCAGTATAAATCTTCTGAGTCTGTATCCTGTTAAATGAAAAAGGAAGCTTCCAGGATTGTTTATGGAAATCCCTCTCTTCAGGCTTCCCTGTAGAAAGCTGCTTCCAATTAATACTTCTGACTGTTTATTAATGGTTTTTTAGAGCTGTTGAGATTTTTATTGAGGTCAACACTGAATTTTGATGTCTCAAAACACTTCCTAAGCAAACATGGCTGTTGTTCAGAGTCAGTTATGGCAAAGCTAGTGTGCCCCAATTAATGTAAACTCAGCATTTCTTCTCTTTCTTCTCTCTCCTCTCAGGCGCTGCTTTGAATTTTTAGACTTACTGTTGCAGGAGTGGCAAACACACTCCTTAGAAAGGTAAGTTCTGAATACAAGTGGGTTTGTTCTCTCCTACTTATCTGGGGAGAAGGAGATTATTTCCTGGCTCATTCTGCAGAAAGGATCATTAAGGAGAGAGGATCATATTAGGTATCTGTAGTAGAGATGTTTTTGCTGCCCAAAAGAAGCGTGTATGCAAATAAACTGTTTGTTCTGTAGTTCTGTCAGAGTTTGGTGAGTATGTCTCCTATACCAGCCTTGGAAAACCTGGCTGAGCAAATCCCTGAACTCAATAACTTTTGTTTAACATTTCTTTTTCCCTTTTGCACCCTGAAGTGAGATGATGAGGTGAAGTCTGCTGCATGTCTTACCAGGAGCTTCTGAGACACCTGCATTACTTCAGACTAGTGACCAGTTAAAGTAATTGTGCAAGGAGAGACTGGGACACAATTCCTTAGCCCTAGACTGCACAAGGCTATTTAGGGCTTAGGAGACTGTTCTTGAATCCAGGCAGTTTGGATAGCTAAGTAAAGGTCTATGAAGGATGCTGCTTGCTGTTTCCTAGACAGCAGTGTGGATGAAATAAAACTGACTTGTAAGAATAAATAAATAAAGGGCACAAAAGATCCTTGATGGAAATGAAAGGGTGTGGTGAACTGTTTGTTCTCAGAAACCAAGGCAAAATCTAATTAGTCATTTGTTCATAAGTGTGGCACGTCTTTCTGAACTGCTGAATAATATTTTCTTTCTTCTTTCAGACACATATCAGTGTTGGCTGAAACAATAAAGAAGGGAATTCATGATGCAGACTCTGAAGCTAGGATAGAGGCAAGAAAGTAAGTGGAAGCTATTGTTGGTGTCTCTTCTTCCTCCCCTTCTTTGCCCCTGTTTTGTGAATCAGTATTACTGCATGGTTGAGACAAAAATCCAGACAAGGTCCATTCTCCTGACTTCCCAGTTGGTGGAAAAAAGAGAGGCTTAGAGGTGACCATTCTGTACAGTTCCCTGAGGAGGGGAAACAGAGGGGGAGGTGCTGATCTTTTCTTCCTGCAGTCTGGTGATAGACACGTGGGAATGCTTTAAAACTCTGATAGGGGAACTTCTGGCTGGACAACAGGAAACAGTTCTCTACCAAGAGAGGGGTCAGACACTGGAACAGGGTTCATAGACGGGTGGTCAATGCCCCAAACCTGCCCCAAGGGGCACTTGGACAATGTCCTTAACAACAGATTTTACTTTTGGTCAGCTCTGAATTGGTCTGGCAGCTGGTTTCTATATGTTTCTTATAGGTCCCATCCCACTGAAGTAATCTATTCTATTGTTATTTGCTGCTCTTGAAATAAAAGTCCTTGTGCTAGTACACTACTAAATTGTATCCTAAATTAAGGTAGTATTTTATGACATTGAAAAAAAAATTTGTGCCTATCTATATGAAATTTTAATATTTTAATTAATTTTATTCTTTTGAAGATCTTATACATTTTTATTAATATGATCATACTTAGGGGTAGTATGCTGTGTACCAGAATCATGCTTTTCTGAACAGAATACTACAGGAACATTTTTCTGCAGAAAGAGGATGGTGTAAAACATGAAAACAATGAATAATAAATTTTACTAATATAAATGCTGTGTTTTAAGTAGTGGTGTTTCACAGTAGGATGCTTAAATCCTTTTGAAAGGCAGCATGTCCATCACTGAAAATTAAAGTAGTCACTGAGACTTCATAGCAGGTGACTAGTTAAGCTGAATAGACAGCAAGGAGAATGGCATGGGACTTCACAGAGCATGCTTAATTCTCTCTTCCCATGTTTATTAAATAATAGTGTGGCTGATCGTGAGACAGAAATTTGTTTTCTTCTTGTGATGTGAGAGTGCTTGTGGCTTCTCTGAGGAATGGCTGTCATGCACAAACAATTCTTGATTCATTTGAGCTCATGATCTTACTCTTGAACTGCCCATTAGTTGCCTCTTGAAAAGTACTGAGAGTCTTCATCTCCTTTGTGCCTCAAGAGTGAATGGTGTTTAGCCATCAGCCAGGAGGTTTGGACCATAGAGGAATTCTTCCCTCATCTTAAAATGCTCTTTTATTTTCATCATGGAACTGATTTGAAGTCCATGTGAGCATCTCTTTCCTTTTTCTTGTTGTTTTTTTTTTTTTTCCCAAAAAGACAGGCAGCAGCCTCAACTCAGTACAGAGACCTGTCTCTGCAGCATTCTTGGAGACCTGTTGGTTAAACTTAAGGAAGAAGGCAGCAGCTGGTGCTTTCCTGAACCAGGCTCATTCATGTGTGTTCTGCCTTTGGCATGTTTTTGAAGTAGCTGCTGCACACCCAGTCCCACACTAGTGTCAGTCTGGTGGGCCTGCACTCTCCCATGTACAGTATGGGAGGGATGAGGGTTTCTTCCCTAATGCAGCTTTGTTGGCTACTCCCATTTTTATAACAAATGCACCAAATGGTTCTTTTATTATGGTTTGTCTTTTGTGCAGCTGTTGGAGCAATACAATGGTTGAAAAAGCTGTTTGTCTTAAACTTGTCAGGGCAGTAGGTCCTTGAAATGGCTGGGCTACGGAGCCCACTGATGGGAATAGTGAGAAAGGCTCTGGCTGTGCCTTTGTGCCGCAGCCCCCTAAAATGTGACAAGGGTGTGTTCACCGTACTGTGCATCATTTCCAGGTGCTACTGGGGTTTCCACAGTCACTTCAGCCGAGAGGCAGAGCATTTGTACCACACCTTGGAGTCTTCCTACCAGAAGGCCCTGCAGTCACATTTGAAGAACTCTGACAGCATCGTGTCCCTGCCACAGTCGGATCGCTCCTCCTCCAGCTCCCAGGAGAGTCTCAAGTAAGGCTTTCTGTGTCACTACCTCTCCACTTCAACAACTGCTGACAGACAGCTCCATTAAATTGAAGGAAACCATCACATTGCTTTGACTCATCTGGTCATTATTTGGATTCTACACTTGGTTACTCCAAAATAGATTTTTAAATTTATTTGTTTATTTTTACCTAACACTTTTACCCCACTCTTTTTTGTATGAACAACAAAACCCTGTACTGGCTTTAAAATATAATCATTATCTTGACTCAATAAATAATTTTCTAGGAAGTTATTTGTGCTCAGCAGATACTGTTAGTTATTTAAGCTTAAAACAGTGCTTAGATTGAAGTTCTGCATTTAGCATTAATCCTAGAGGTGTAAGTCTGTCTCTTGCCAGATAAAAGAAAAAAATGACTAAATTAAACTTGAGTTGTAACTGCAGAGTCAATATGTAACTCTTATGTTGAATGTATGTATTTTACCTACTCTCAGATACACAATCCAAATGTCTGTGATTTAAGTGTAAGACCTATATGAAAATACCCATAACTTATTGTTGTAACTTTTTAAATCTACAAAAAATGTACTTTAAAATCTCATTTTGCACAAATAATGTGAATACTAATTTATTTCTTAATGCTTTTATAAATAATTTCATGATGATGCTGTATTGCTAAACAACAAGCTTTGTCAGTTTATTCCTGCATATAAATAATTTCCTATTTACTTAATTGTGTACTGAGGGAACAGAATTATACTGCTCTTGATGACTGAAATACAAGTTTTGTTTTAATAAGTGTTTGTATTAACTTCCAGCCGTCCACTGTCTGCCAAAAGAAGTCCTACTGGAAGTACAACATCAAGAGGTGAGAACAGGAGCTGAAAAATGTGCTCAGATGTTGCTAAGGAAGTGTGAAATTGTGATACACAAAAACCAACTTTGATCACAGTTTACTGCTCCCTAAAACAGCAGCTCAGGATGTAGAAATTTTAATTACTTTTGGATTTTACACCATATTCTGTGCATCAGCTGTGGATAAAAGAATGCTTTTAAAAGAAGCTAATAAATCAATAATTTCGTACACCTGAAGGGAAGCCTAAAAAGCCTTGAAAATTGTAGGCAAGGTATGTTTAGCTTTGTAATAACTTGAATAAACTGCTGCTGATGCTAAGACATGCAGCTATGTAGTCTAATAGTTTTGCAGTTTTTGTTATTTATTCTCTGTGGTTTCAGCGCTTACTGGAGGTGTCTGCATACAAGTCCTACAGCGTTAAGTTCCATCTCATTGCTAATCTGTTTTTCTTGTCAGATGGAATATTTAGGTACAGCTTTTCTGTCCTAAGTAAATGCATACAATAATCTAAATAATACATTTTAATATAGAATATAATAGACAAAACTTTGTTTAAAAGATAAGCTGCCTTTTACACCTGACCAAGGTTGGGTTCTGGCTGGTTTGTCTGTAACTACACCCTACTGAGACCTTTGATTCAAAGAGACGTTGTTGTGTAACCTACTTGACTGTGCACACAAATGCATGTTTGCTTGCAGCTGAGTAGTCAAGCTTCATGCTTAAGAGGGTGAGCATCAACAAGTGATGGGAACAACGATCCTCATGAGAAGATGAGGTGTTGGGAAGGAAGTTATTAGAACCTGGACTGAAGGACCTGCAGGTCTGTTTTGGCCAGCAACTCTCACGTGCCAGTGATGGGTACTGTGGTTGAACTTTCCCATCTAAACTCTGTTAGAAATTTCTTTTTACTGGCCTGACAGCCTTTTTGATCTTACCATTTAAGCTTTTAGAACTTGATAGTTCTTAGAGGTAGCATCAGGGCAACATTGATGAAATATCTTTGCAGGCAGTGTGGGGAAGCCCACATTGCCCTGATAAAGCATTCTTAGTTGAGGTATTTCAGTGCCAGCAGGGAGTGTTAAAAATAGTACTTTAAACTGCTTGTCAGGCTCTTTGAAGCACACAGCTCAAAAAATTAATCTTCTTTATTCTGGATCTCCCACTCCCATCTGCAGCATCTACAGTAAGTACAAAATCTGTGTCAACACCAGGATCTCTGCAGCGATCCCGCAGTGACGTCGATGTGAATGCAGCAGCTAGTGCCAAGTCAAAAGTGACGTCTTCTGGAGCATCCACCCCCTTCAGTTCTGCTGCAGCCTTGCCCCCAGGGTCATACGCATCACTAGGTAAATCTACGTGTTCTACTCTTGCAGCTAGCTTCCTTTGGTAGCACAAAGTGCCTCGCAGTTTTATTGGAATAATAAACTCTGACTAGAAGAACGTACCTCTGAGATAGTTACCAGCTCTCCAGGATCAGTGTGTGATCTCTTGCCCTTTGGGATTAAGGAAAAAAAAAGTACAACTGAACAGACTTGAAGCAAAAGTTTTGAATTGTGTAATAATCTGCGTCTCACAGATTGAGGACAGTGCAACTCAATTCCTTTTGACGTGTTCCCCTGTCTCTTTTCCTTCTTTTCCTTCCCTCCTTTCCTGAAACTGCTTTTCCATTGTTTTATGCTTTGAATAGTACATCTTAGTTGAGTTTGCTCCCGTTCTGTTTCACAAAGGAGAAATATGGAGAAGCAAAGAGGAGGTCGGCCTTGCCATGTCATCAGACAGGATATAAGTATCTGTTCCTTATGCTGACTCTTTGGATTATAGCCACATGTCACATTATTCCTTCAGAGCATTGTGTGTCGCCTTCAGGTGTCTTAGGGTTTCTTAAAACAAACTTTACATTGGATCTTTCTCTCCTGGAGTTGCCGTCGAAGGAGTCACAGAGGAGGAAATGCAAGGCAGTGATTGTCACCGTATTTGCTGAGCTTCATCTCTGTTGTGAGCAGAGCTGATCATCTGAGCTCATTTCTCATTCTGCTGGTTTCACATTAATCTAATCCCAGACTTGTCATCGATTTACCTTTACAGCAGGGAAGAAATTCAGGGGTCTGTGCTCTTGATTTAAGCTATGTACATTGTCTTCACTGAGTAGGTTGAGGAGTTTCTTCTTTTAATGTAGGGCATTTGCTCTTTAACCTCTTAAAAAGTAAGTGGTGAATTATATAGGGATGATTTTTATGGATTTGATTTTCAGACAGGTTTCTTTCATATCTGAAATGTTTTACTTTGGCTTAGATGTGTTGGTTGTATTCAGTTCAGAAGTTGAATTCTTACTCTGATTTAAATTCTTCATACGTGGTTCAAGATGCAGATACATTGCAGTGGAAGTGTAATTACAGAATGTGAATTTGATCACATGATGGTGGGCTTACAGATGCAGCCACTTTTGAGTTGTGCTGCACTCTGGCTTCAGTGGCTAAACTGGCTTCCAACAGTCCTATGCCATGAGGAAGAATGAAGAGGGAGGAAATATCTACTTAAAGCTAACTTGGTCCTTGAAGCTTAGAGACTGAATCCAGTGTCAGTCTTGTTCTTTAACCAGGCTCTAGGAGAAAAGTAGCAAATTCACTCTTAAGTGGTGCAAACATGGCTGCTCCTGAAGGGTCCTGCTTCCTTTTTAGCTAGTAGGGACATTTATCACCTGCACATTTCCATGAGAGAAATGGTGAGGCAAACAATAAAAGTGGAGTTGGGCAAAGGTTGGTTGTTGCAGGAGGGAAAACCTGCAAGTGTTTTCTTCTGATACATCAAGGTTTGATTTGCTGCTTTGTCCAACTTTTTAAATTTCTTTAATTGTGTTAATTTTTTTGCATATTTATTTAGCTAATATATAGTGCCCACTTCTGTTGATGTTACTGATTTTTCCCTATTAACCCTGTCCTTACTTTTCTTTAATTTGCCTAAAGATGGTACTACCAGTAAAACTGAGGGTAAGCAGTCTCTCTGTGTAACTGAGGTGTGTCCACAGTCGTACTACCCTACCTGGTCTCTGTTCTCAAAGTGTTACCTGGTTCTCATCCATGTTCACTGGTGACCTGCATGAAGTGTTGCATGGTTGTCCTGCTCATTTTGATGCCATGGGGTATTCTTCACTTTCTCTTTGAGCTCCTCCCTGCTAAAAATCATTAGTCTGCTTTTATGACTCTGGTCACTAAGTTGCTATGTGGGTTTCTCTATTTAAAGCACTGCTTTTGGTTGAAGGTGACCTGTGTACAGACTAAAAAAAACCCCAGCAAAAACCAAAAAACTCCCAAACAACAGAAGGCTTGTGATTTCTTTTCTCCTTGATGCGTAAAGGTTTGCTGTGTTTTTCCATCCAAAGCTCAGGTCACAACTACCAAATGCTTTCGGGAAGAGATTGGGCAGTGAGAGAATTGAATGAGATGATCACATGGCAGAAAAATGAGGACAGTAAACAATGATCTCTAGGGAAGGAATACTTAGTCAACCTCTTTAAATCTGACCTCTCTCTTTTTGTTAACTGTCTGAGTGAGATGGCTTACACCAAAGACAGTTGGAGGAAAGGCTTTTTTACTAGAACACTGAGCCTGCTAGTTTGGGAAGGATCCCAGTCTGTTTTTCTGGCTTGTTTTCAAAACTTGTTCTTTATTTCTTATTTCTTCAGCAAAAAAAAAAGATCACTGGGCAATCATTTTTTCTGAGGTAGACAGGAGTTGGAAACAAAAATGTTTTCTACACAGAATGGAGATACCACACTCTCCAGCAAAGCCTTTTTTTTTCCCCAGTGCAAGTCTCTTTTCAAGGGATCTATTACTGTCTTGTGGGACTGTGCTCATATCTTTGATGGCTGCTTGTATTTGGATGTGGTGGTCTGAGAAGTGCCACTGTGCTGTTGTGACATCTGTGTTATTTTCCTCACTGTTAGTGGCACATTGATTTATTATTTGGAGGAGAAGGTCTGTACCGTTTTTGGAAATGGTACATAGTGTTGAGAGAAGTATTTGTGCTTTGTGATCTGTCAGTGATAAGGAATATGAAGTTGACCTGAGACCTGTATTTCTAAATGATGAGTTAGATGAAAATTCCAAGTTGTTGTAATAACTGATCTTTTTTCTTCTTTTTTTTTAATTGTTGACACTTTTCTTTCTTTCGTCATAGTTCTCAAACCTATTTTTGGCCTACATTTGAAATGTTGAGGGTTTAATGTTTTATATGAAATACCAGCTTTCAGACCTCTCCTTGGCTGTAATAATGTTTGCAGAGGCCTGTTACAACAGCTGTCCTGTGCAATACCTCTATTTTTAGTTTATTAAATACTTTATTGTCATGATGTAAAAGGGTGGGGGTTTTATTTGTTTACTGTTTTCAATTCAGTTACATTAAGAGCAGATTGGATTTGGTAAAAATCTGTAATAGAAACCAGCAAGTTGCTTGGGGCAGGGATGATTGAGATGAACTTCCAGAAACTGAGTTTGCTATCCCCTCAGTTTTAAATACCAAGTCTTATACCTTCTTTTTGCTGTAGGATTCTCTTTTCTGATGAGGAGGGTCGGGGAGAATTAAAACTCAGTACACTCTAGCCAGAGTACTTCAAGAATGAGTTTAATCACTGTTTGAAACTCTTCATCTTTTTTCTTTGAGATAGTTGAGGCAAAAAACCATTTATTCAGGACCGAGTGTGTCCTTCACTGAATAATGAAACTGAGTCAGGTCTTCTGCCAACTCTGTGATCTTGCAGATTGAGTCAGGAACTGCAGGGAAGATAAAACTTTGTATTCTTGACATAAATGTAAAAATTAAGAGGGTAGGAGTAGAGAAAAACATCCTCTTGCTCTAGATACAGAAGGAAACAGAGCATAAAGCAGAAAGGTCATCTACAGTTGTGCTCCTGTGGTTTGTTTTGGCCTTTTTTTGCAGGTCACCAGTAAGTAATTTAAGAGAAAATTCCTGTGTCTTTTTGTGTGGTTCAGCTTGACATTAAATCTGATGTCTGGTTTCCATCATAGCTTTCTGTAGCTACATTGTAAAATTCTGCTCATTCCCCTCAGCTGGGAGCCAGCATTGTGTAGACTTGGCAATTCCCATCTGCTTTGCTCTTGGTTCTCCTCATGGTTTGGTTTGGAGTCAGACAGCTCAAACAAAGGAGCAAGATAGAGTAGGTGATGCCAGTGCAAGAATGCCAACTAAGAGATGAATATCAGTCCTTTGGTTTTAAGTTGTGACATCCCAACAATTGGCAAATGCTGTAGAAATGCACTTCCTTATGGAAAGGTAGGTGAGTCTGTACACCAGTGAGGTTTGTGCAGCTCTTCATGCAGTGCACAGATGTGCCTTGATTGCCCAGACCCTTCATGTATGGGGATTTTTTGAACTGCATGAAGGGCTTTACACACAGAAAGCTCAAAAGAGATAAACCTTTACAGTCTTGATCTTCACAGCTAGTGCTAGGGAGGTGGCACTTGTGCCATGTTTGTTATACCTGACTAAAAGGAAACCTCAGAAAAGTTTGTTTATCATGAAACAGCTTTTCAAGTAATATTTTTAAAGGACGCATAATGCTTTCATTAATTAGAATGGTTCAGAGCATTTGTGTTACCTTTTTTGTCAAAGCAAGCGGGAAGTCAAGCCCTTCACACAAAGCCTTTCTCCAAAAGGGAAAGCATAAATGCTGATTTGACCTGCAACTGGCAAATTCAAAACAAAATCAGCAGTTTGCAGTCAGTGGCGCAATTTTGAATAGTTTTTAGTAATCACCAGAAAGGCAATAAAATGGGGTTTGTTACAGTTTTCAGATAACTTAGGCTCAGGTGGACACATTGAGTGCATTATCAAAGGCTCTGGGAGTGACACAAGTTTAAAGAAATCGCCATTCCTGTTTTCTTCTCTGCTTTAAAGCTCTCCCTTGTCCTTAAGAGTGAGGCTTCATTCAAAGTCATGACTGACAGTGGTACCTTACACAGAACTGCTCAGGTAGTAGGTTTTTTGCTTTTCTTGCTCCATCCCTTAGCAAGTGCTGAGTTGGTTTGTTTGTGTAGGGCAAAGTGGAGTGTTCCCTGAGCCCCCTGCTTTGGAGGGAGATCTCATGTAAAACCCAGAAGCAGCACATCCTGATGGTTTCCAGTGAGGATCAAGTGCCTCTCAGGGAAAATCATTGTGCAGAGTCAGGTCTTTCTAATGTTGGAGAAGTGCTAAATATGCATGGAAACCATTCTGATGGGGGGTGAAAAAAGTTCTTTAAATATTATCTATAAAGCATGTTTTTAATTGATCTCTGTGTGTCTCCCAGGTCCATGTGTTATTTACCAGTGATACAGCTAGGGCTAGCGGCTCTTTCAGGAATGTTTTTTCTCCAAGTGGGGCAAACACCCCAGTGCTGGGTAACCTAACTGCATTAACCTGATCCCTGGAGAGACCATCATCGTCCCAGTGCATCCACGTATAACTTGTGTGGTTGTAGGTGTCCCTATTCACAGCATGGGATTGATTAAAGTGAGGTGTGAGGCTGTTGCATACCATTTCTAGATTATTTGAAAACCATTTTCTTCAGTGTGATATGCAGACTGAGTGTCATAAAGCCTATGGCTGTTCTGTGCACTGGGGGTGGGGATGCTGCAGTATCCACCCAGAGGACTCAACCTGCCAGGTGAAGCCTCTTGTAAAGCACAAATACTATCATAGAACCTTAATTTGTTCCTTTTCTCAAAACAAAACAAAACAACCTTTCTAGGTTTAGGCATTTGTTTGACATTTCACAGTTGATTCTAAGCCATTGTTGTAAAAATGGCAATAACATTAAAAAATAAAACCAAAACCTCCTAAAAATCCAGAAATGATTTCTTAACACAACGTATTTATATGGAGTCTTTCAAAATCTATTCTGTACCAACAACAGGGTGTTACATGTCAAATTTAGATCAAGGGCTTTTTTATGGAAATACTTCCATGGTTTTTGGAAACTAGTTGGGGCACTCTTTATCTGTTCCTTTGCTGTGCTGTTGTTGTTAGAATGCAGCAATGCTTTTAAAAGCAGCAGAGAAAAAGAATGGTTG
Source organism: Anomalospiza imberbis (assembly GCF_031753505.1). Classification (NCBI taxonomy): domain Eukaryota; kingdom Metazoa; phylum Chordata; class Aves; order Passeriformes; family Viduidae; genus Anomalospiza; species Anomalospiza imberbis. The sequence continues at coordinate 11,710,089 of NC_089687.1, forward strand.
TAAAATATGGATTGCTACATCTGTAGTTTGAACTAGTTATGGAGACAAACCCACTTGAAAGCAAAGAAGTTTTGGGAGGGGAGGTGTTTGCTTGAATTTAAGAACAAGAAAAAGTCTAAATAGCTTACTTGATATTATATTTCCAGTCCCGCTTGAAATTAATTTTTCTGTCTGGGTTAGAATGATAGAGATAAAGCTACACACAAAGTCCTATGTGCAAATAGCTCTTGGATGTGAGTGTAGATTCTTGTTTGCAAATGAAATTCCTGGGGGAATGTAGAAGCCCCATTTGTGTTGTATGGATTAACTACTATATATGCATGTTACACTTGGTATAATATATATTAAAAATCCATATGCACAGTGCAAGTCCAGTGCAATGTCAGTTCAAATGCTTGTCAGCATTTTTTAAAGGATGAGAAAATCTGTTATCAGTGTTAGGACTCTGTTTTTACTGTGGAAGGACAACTTCTCCTCTCACACTGTTCTGACACCCAATAGGCCCAAATCAGTGTGCAAATATACCAGTGCAAAAGGAAGCAGAATTTTGTTCATGGGCATTCATTCATTCATTCAGGAACTGCTGAAGTCAGTAGGAATCTGTCCACCAGCCCTTAGAGGTTTCAAAATAGGGCTGAGTTTTCTTCTTCCAGTCTTGTTGACAATCACATGTTAATTAAGTTTGCATTAGTTCTGTTTAATTTTTTTAAGCCTCTAGAAATGGCTTCAGAAGCTAATCTCAGTTTCACTTTAATATATTATTTTAGACTTTGTATTTCTTAAGTTGGAAAAGTCACACATTTTATCCCAGTTTTCCCCTTCTTAGTCACCTATTGATGAAGATATAAGAAAGGAAAAAAAAACCCCCAACTTTTGTAGATGCAGAAAAATCCATAAAATTTTGAGGGTCTTAAGTAGCCTTTGTGTGAGAGGAGGAGACATCAGTCCCTTCTCACTCGTTCTTGGCCCATGCACATCACTAAATGTGTCTTCCAATACTGCCTGTTACTGTGTGTAGTGTTGAATTTCAGCTTGATTTCCCCCTAGGACTTCTTGCAATGCCAAGGCCTCCTGGAAGGATGTAAATGAATTCCATTACTGGTTCCTAAGACTGGTCAGGTTCAAATTCTTGTCTTCCTGTGATGCCTTCCTGATAGAAATGGAGGGAAGCCTTGAGGCTTCTGAGAGGAGTGTGATGTCTGCCTGCCTCCTTCCCCGTGCCGCCCTGCCTTGGAGCCTGTGTCGGGCTTTGGGTCCACCTCATTAACAAGTGACCGAGTGGCTCTGCTCACCTGTGTAGATCTGTGCCAAACTTGCATGGGGTGGGATCTGGCTGGCAGAGAGCTTGTCTCCAGGAGCGCATCAAGCTGATCCTTTGTAAGGCACAAGAATGCCCTACAGCAGAGGAATCTGCAGCCTTTGCTGGTGATAAAGAAGACATCAGCAGCCAGTTTTATGGCTGTTGGACCCACATGGCTTGCTCAGAACTTGTTCAGTTGAGCCAGTGGTTAAAATGTTTTTGCTGATGATTCCTGCTGTGTCTCGTCTGTAAGCAATTGTCTGACTGTACTTACCTGTACTTTGCCTACTGAGCCGTTTTAAAACTAGGTGCTGGAGGAGAGGTTTGAAGTAGAGCTATCTTGTAGGCTTTTTCTCATACAAACAAATTTGCCCTTTCTTCTCAAAGTTAGACATCTCCTTGTCACTTTGGGTCTAGCAGAAGCTTTCAGACCGTGTTATGAATATTTTGAGAGCTCAGAGAAGGAACATAGCTCCCAATCGCTCTGTCTGGGCTGCTTGCCATTGTCTTGTCTTGCATGTGAAGTGGGTTTTTTGGGTGGGAAGTGTGTGTTTCCCTGTTCATATATCTCTGTATGCTTATGGTGGAGACAGAGGGCAGGAGATGAGTATCTATAACCAGTGGGTGCAGTTGTCTAGACTTCTCTTACCTGCTGTGGGTTTTTTCCTTTCATTATTGTGCCTGAAACTGGAAGTCACCCTCTGAATGCAGGATAGCACTGGCATGAGCCCTGAGAAAAAAACTTCAGTCTTGGCTAAGAACTGACGTGTTGAAAAGTATTGATGGAGGCTTTCTTTGTGTTACTCTTAATTATCATTTCTTTCCCATTAACTAGAGACAGATAATTGAAGCTTAGCACTGGAAAGGGCATTCTGCAGATAACAACCCTACCCCAGGAAGGGGATGAACTGATGATCCCCTAAGCTTTCCTAGCTCAAATTTCGCTGCTTTTTCCATGAGGAAAGGACAGAACAAGGACTGAGAACACTTAGAGACTTTATATTCATTATCTGCTTAAATAAAGAGAAGGCACACAGAATCTGTTTTCCTCAACACTGATTATTTTAAATAGGGCTCTTCATTACAAGTAAAGTAGCTCTGATCTCTGGATAAATACGAGGGATCTGTAAACAGCAGGGAAAATTCAATGAGCCTGAAATAAAAGTGTGGTCAGGCTGCGTTGACAGACTGTCACAGGAGTGCCTGCCAGCCTGTGCAGGTGGAGCAGGGTATAAAGCCACCAGACAGCTAGTTGGAAATCCCAGTGATGGAATTTGGAAGGACATCTGTCACACCTGTCTCTGAAAGGGTGATCACCTTGTCAGAAAGTAATAATTTGATACAGGAAGCTGCATTTAGGAGGCTTGAAATTTTTTGTTGCTGATCCTTTGTAAAAAAGCTACTCTAGAACTGGATCAAAGGCTATAGAGAGGTAATATTTTTTAATTAAACTGGCTGATAGCATTACCGAAAGCAAAGTTTTTGGACTATGGGCTGTGGCTGTTTCCACTCCCTCCCCTGCATCTCAGCCAGCCTAATAAAAGGTGTTGCCTCTCCCAGTAAATTTCTTGTACCCTGGGTAATTGTGTGTATAGTGTGTTAGATGCTGCTGCTGCCTTTGTAAGAAACTTGTTAACAGTGTGATTGTCTTTGCATTCCTCCAGGCCGGATCCGCACCAGGAGGCAGAGCTCTGGCAGTGCCACAAGTGTCACCTCCACGCCTGCTGATACTCGAGGCCGCAGCCGCGCTAAAGTAGTGTCCCAGTCCCAGCGTAAGAATTGCTTTATTCTTGGGGGAGCAGAACAAAGAGTTATTAATGGGTTTCTCTTGAATTGCAGTAGCACCATCAGACAATTGGGCTCACTTTGGACACATAATAAAACGAATCCCCTCCTAGCCAGTGTGTGCTCCTGCTGTCAAACAGGCCCCAAATCCGAGTGCTTAGTTGTGGCCTTTTTTTACCAGTTGTGCAGCAGAATTTCGTGTCACTGTGGTGTGTAGCTCTAAATAACTGGCACTGTGTCTTGCTGAGACACCCCCTGTGCCTGTAGCTGATTGCTTGCCCTGCCAAGCCTCTCCTGCTTATGTGACTCTATTTCTGTATGTGTGAACATGTGAGCTGTCTAAAATTAATGGGGTTTGGCATCAGTTGAAAATAGGACATTACCTATTTTGTGTAGACATGGGAAAAAGGGTTCTGCTTTGATTCACATGGCACATCTGTGCTCTCTGGCTTCCTGGCAAAGCATGGTTTTCTCCTAGGAGCCACACATGGGATGCTGCTGCATATTTGTCATGTGTATCTGAGGAGAATTTTGTCACTCAGGCTTTTAAAAGGAACTGGGGGGAGGGAGAAACTCCCTGTTATGAGGACCTTCAGCCTTCTGAATAGGAAATTGGGTTTGTGAAGGACCTGTTTGTTCTGAGGACTTGTCTTGCTTTGTACCCCCATTTGAAAGCCCTTCTCTGTTCATTCTTTCATTGCTTTGCTCTGTCATGCTGGAGGGTTGAAAAAGCAGTTTATAGCCTTGTGTTAGACGGGGAGATCTGCAGAAAGACAGTATATTGAGCATGGGACCAAATGGAAATCTTTACATTGAGGTCATAAGGATATATTTGGGCTTTGGGATGTTAATGCAAATTGATTTCTTCAGTGTTGAACCTAGAACTTATCCAAAGCCAGAAGTCACCTTTTTTCCCTAAACTTAGTTTGATGAAAAATGGTCAGACCAGATGAGACAAGTCTCAGAAATATTTAAATAGTAGTTATTCTTTAAAGATTATGGACCGAGTTTTTCTATAGAATGCCTTATGAAGATCTAGGGTGGTCACCTGCTGCCTTGGTCTAGTTTGCTGCATTTCCAGCCTAGCCCAACCAGATATGATCTTTATCCTTAAACTACACGTTGCATGTAATAATTTACAAATTCAAATATACTGAGTTGGTCACAGATTTTCCATGCCTACACAGTGGATAACCATGTTGCGATTTTGCAGACTGGGTTGGGGTGCAGTTTAGAGCAGAACTTGGGTCTTGGTTGACATTTTGCTGAGAAGTTGGTCAACCTTGGGAAATTTAGTTGCATCTGCACATTAATTCACTGCATTCTGCAGAGGCTTTAGGAGTGACATGTTTGTAAATAAATCTGTCTGTATTGTGTATAGCACAAACCGCATGCTGAACGCTGTATTGTCTTGCTGTCTTTTAATCCACTTTTTGCCTGTCCCTTGGTCTGCCCTCATAATCAAGGATCCAGATCAGCTAATCCTGCTGGTGGTAAGAAACGTTTTCCCTTTCTTGCTTTTTCATGTTTTTTCCTTCACATTTTTTAACTGCTAAGCTTTTAGCTTTCCTCATTCTCTCCTAACTATAAGACTTAAAAAGCATTTTGTTGAAGTCATAAATCAAAGCGTGTATGGCAGGTGATTTTGCTTTCTCCCACTAATCAAATATGGTAAGCATATGTTCTGATGTCAAAGCTGGCTCACTGCTGCAGCTCAAACCCTAGGGGCTGAATTCTTCTCTCAGTTACTTCAGTACATGCCTGCTGACACCAGTGAGATGGCTTTTAGGTCACGGTGATGTGTGGAGGACTGTACCTATCACTTTGGGCTGGGGAGAATGGAGCTGGCACCTTGTACAATATTGGAGTATATTTGATTGGTTCAGAATGGCTCTGGCCAAGAAATTGGAGGGGGCAAGTAAGTTTATACATGTGCTATGGTATTGTTCATGAGGCTAATAGAGTTGCATATCTTCTTACGTTAAGACAGAAGAACAGTCTTCAACTTTTGTTTTACTCTAGTTGTAACAGTATTTGGAAATGAAATTTTTGTGAGATGTGAGATGCATTTCATTAAGAAATCAATGTGAATATAGGCTCAAAATGTAAGCTTGCCAGAGTATGCTCTTGCAACCCTTTCAAATATACTTTTCCTGGTGTTTCAGCAAATAAATGTAATGTCAGGAATAGTAATGACAACAGCAGATTTTGAGCGACTCACATACTCATTTCTTAGGAGAAATGTGAAGTTATCATGGACTATTCAAGCAGACAGGGAAATATAAAACAGGCCAACTATTCAATTTGCTAAAATTTTCATCATGTGAAAAATAAATAACTTAGGTTTAACCAGCCAGACCTAAGTAAGCCAGTATCTCTGTGAGTGTAAGGCTCGTGGGTTTTACTCGCTATTGTGCTGATCTGTTCAGATGTGGTGGGTTTTTTATTTTTCCTCACTGAATTATTGTAGAAAAGCAGTGCCACCACTGCAGTGTAGCACAAAGCTGCCTGAGCTGCTTTGCAGCAGGTGACCTGTGCCAGAAGCCAGGGCACTGCAGCACAGCTCTGCACACAGCCTGGTTGGTGTTGCTTTTTGAAGAGGTGAGGCAGCCTGGAAATCCCTTGCTGCTGCAGCAAGGCTGCCCCAGCACCTCCACAAGCTCTCCCAAAGCCAGCTTGGATGTTCATACACTGCAGTGTCTGCTTGGGCTTGATCTCCATGGGCAGCAGAGGGTTGCTGATGTCAGTGTTCATTGGCCACGGGTTTTCCTCAGTCTTCTTGAAAGTTTATAGGTAACACTCCCATTAGTAATCTGAGGGATTTGGATTAGATTCTTATGTAGAGCTGATTGTGTTCCAGTTTTGCTGCCAGTGTGTTTAAAATCTTGGGAGGTTTTAATTGTTTGTTCCTCATTTCTGGTTCTCTCCTAGCTGGTAGCCGGTCTAGTTCTCCGGGTAAGCTCTTAGGAAGCTCCTATGGTGGCCTGAGCGGTGGAACATCCAGAGTCCAGCCAGTGCCATCCTCAGAGAAGCGCAGCAAGATTCCTCGGAGCCAGGGATGCAGTCGGGAGACGAGTCCCAACAGAATAGGCCTAGGTAAGAACAGTCACTGCAGGGATGTGCTGGCTGGTGTGCTTGAAGGAGGGGCTTTCCTCTTGACTGCAAAACTGTTTATGTTGCTGTTATTCTTCTGAGTTTCTCAGCTGACAAGTTCATGTGCCTGTGGTTTGTAGGAGAGTAATTTCAATTTTCCAGGTTGAGCTTACGGTTTCAAAGTAAGCCTAAAGATGTCATGATGTGTTTTCAGTTTGAAATTCAACATGAGCAATATTACTAGATCAGGAAGCAAGAACAACTGTGAATAACCATCAGAGCAAAAAGACCTCATTTAAGCTTATTCCTAAAAGGAGTTGAGCAGTCTTTACAGTCACATGAAACCAAGGGCAAAAAGCACCTTCTTGGATTATTTTAGAAATTTTGCATTTTAAGTGGTTTGCTTCTCTCATCCTTAATATCCTGGAGACACTTTCTTAGAACATGTGTTAGACTTATGTAGTAATTGTTCTGTTTTTGATACTCTCATCTCAGTAACTGTTATGTAAATATTCTGTAATAGTTTATATTTTCAAATTTATCAGCAGACTTTTTTTAAAGTCAGGTGAGTAAATATCATATATATAAGACTTTGTGTATGTGAGTTGAAGTGAGAAGGTATTCAATGTGCTGTCTGAACATTTTCATTTTTAATATAAATTATTTTATAAGTTTGAAGCTAATGTAGAAAAACATTTTAAATTATTCTGATTCTAAATTATTTTTATCTCCAGAGACTTTGCTAGTAGATTGAAATGGATTAAAATTGTAGCCTTACTGTTGGCAATTAAATTTATATCTATTGCCTTAGCAATAGTTTTATGTTTTACATTTGATCTGTATCTTTATTTAGAGGAGGTTGTTAATAAAGAACTATTTTATTAATTCTTTCCAGTATACTGATATGAGTTTAAAGCACCTGAGTGTCTATGCCATTATGATTCATAAAAAATACTGCATATTCATTGTGACTGCTTTTCCAGATTCTTTGTTCTTCTCATGTCTGATCTATTTTATGGGCTCTGTATGAATACATTATGCTTTTCTGTTCATTGCTTTTAAAATGTAAAGTGCCTCCCGAGTACTAGAGGTAATTGTTCTATCACTGTGTAGAAGAGTATTGTTTTTTAGGAGGAAGCAAAGAATGGTGGATGGTACCATCACACATGTTTAAGCTGATCATCATACTATGTAGTCTGATTTGAAACATTCTTGAGCACCTGAAGGGAAATTACCTTGTGTAGAATCCTCACTCTTGGGTTGCCTGCTTTCAGGTATATTACAGGAGCCTTGAATTCTTTTCAAAGAGTACTTTGTATAATTTGTCTGACGTGCTCCCTGAGAACATAATCAGTGCTTGTTCTTTGAGAGTGGGAGAGAGATCTGACATGTATCAGATATGTGGCTTTCACCTGTTCCCCCCAGGTTGATGGACACAGCCTGGGTTGAGCTGTTATGGGAACAGGAGTGTCTGACACTTTACTGTTCAGTTGCAGAAATTCTGTCTATTTATTGGATTTTGAAAGTTGTAATATGACCCAGATGGATATAGCTTTTGAGCTGTCAGCTATATACCATTATTCCATTGTACTTATTAATTTATGGCATAGTAGCTAACAGTATTTTATGCTTTTTTATTGTGTTGCTTCAGTCTCTCTATTTCCTTGATATTTTATTTTGTTTGTTCATTTCATTAAATAAACTCCCACTCACCTTGATTCCAAATACAGAAACCATCCCCTGGAGTTTTTCAGGCTCTCCTGAGGCAGTAACAATAATAGAGCCCTCTGTATATGGATGCCTGTTAGCATCAATACCTTGCTGCTAGCTTTGATTTCTATGATGACTACAGGTATCCATGAAGTAGATTCCTTTTATGTGCTGGGAAACATGAAGAAGATTTTGTTTCCCCAGAGGCAGCACAATGAGGCACATTCAGTGTTCTGAGGCCCTGTGTGGTCACCTGTATGTCTCTGCTTGTGACACTTCATTTTTAAGCCTACCCCTGCTGTCTGCACAGTGAGTTTTAGTAGTGGTGATATCCTCTTGGGGAAGGAGGAGTGCAGTCCACTTAATCTTGAGTGTTTCTTTGGGCTCCTTGAAGGAGATCATGTGCTCAAGCAGGTGATGTCCATTTCCTACAAACTGAAAATTATCAGCCTGAAGTTAATTCTGTTGGATGCTCTGCAGATCGTGTGGCACAGCTGGGTCTGAAAGAAGTGAGAGATCCAAGACAGCCATTCTCCAAAAAGTGGAGCAAGCACAGCTGCCTATCAGCTTCATGCAGCAGCACTCTTTCTGTTGGGGTTATGCTGTGTACATTTATTGGAAATCTGCAGGCAGTTCTTGACTTGCCTTGACTGGGTGTTCCCCACTGCAGAGCTTTCCTTTGGCTGTTTGGCAGAATTTCAAACTCTGAAATGCTGGTATTGATGTAAGAAAGCATCTGCTGATTTTTAGTCTCCACTTAAGAATCATTAAAATTCACACCCTAATGAAATACCAGTTTCTTCCAAGTGGTAGATTGGTAAACTGGGGCACTTTCATGTTCTGCTGGTGATATTTGCATCTGTTGGGTTCCACTGGCATAAGACTGCTTGATAGTGTGTTTTAATATTGGTGTGAGCCATGTCTAAGTGACTTTGCAGATGAAATTGGTAAAACTTAGATGTACAGTACACATTACAAAGTTGGAATATTATTGGAAACAATCCATCCTTGTCCTGTCCTAGGCTTTCTCACAGCAGAGCTGGCTGTGGACACACTGTCTGCTTTCATGCTTCCTATACTTAATCCATTTTGCTACTCGTTCACTTGATTTCTTCTGGGGGTTGAGAATTCTCCAATTGAGACTTGGTCTGTCTTATTTGCTTTTGCTCCCTGCACTGCAGAGACAGGCTGTCACAGTGTGATAGACTTAGCTAAATGACAACACTGCTGGCCTTTACTGCTGGCAGTGTCTAAAGGAAATAGTCTGAGTAGCTGATAAAAAAATCTTCTCTACACAGCATGGTGGTGAAAATGTGAGGCAGGTGCCTGGGAGTCCACAGCAGACTCATCCTTCAGTTCTTTTCAATCCCTTTTTTTTCCCCATGGTTTTCTTTTGTATCCAGTAACACGCAACACTTTTATTTGACCATTAATCCTGAGGTACCCAGTGTTTGGCTTTGAGTGCTCTGTTTGTAAAGTCAGTATTATGCTTCATCTGTAGCATTGTCCTACTAGTGTAGGACAATGCAGTTAAAGTGCATTTTCTTCATACTTCATGCTGCTGCTGTTAGCTGGTATGAAAGGAGAATCTATTGTGTGCATCCACTAATTTTTGTAATCATTCACATCTCTCCCTCTCTAAAGAGCCTTTACTGTTTTTAGTACGGTTGTATTATAGAAAAGACGGGCAGATCTTCTGTGTTTAAGAGAAATTGCTGCTTGTGCAAACCTGATGTGAAGGCTGCCATTATTTACATCTAAGCATGAGACCCAAGAATGAGAAGTTTGCTTCTAGAGAGTCTTCAATTTCAAGCCAAGTATTTGTGTGGAGAACTTTAATGTTACTTTTACCTGTAGTTCACCTGTCAGCTTTTTCCCTTGTACATCTGAGATGGGATTATTGTACTCATGGACCCTATTTTCATCCAGTTCTTATCATTTAGTCTGTTTAATTTATTGTAAGACCATCCAACTCAGTACCATTAGACATTATGGTGATCTAATCAGCTTGGTTGATAGCTCATCTCACATTGTCTGACATCAGAGGTCAACCATCAGAACCATTAATTCATCGCAGAGATATGAATGGGGTTTTGCAAAACTGGGAAGGATTTGACAAAGCAAGAATCTGGCAGAAGTCTCTAATTTTAAAGCTTAAATATGAAGGTTTCTATTTTGTTCTGTACTGTCTTGCTTGAAGGATGCTAAAATATCCATTTTATGTGAGAACACTGAAGCACTGTAGAGGAACTTCAGCTTGAGTCTAGGCATTTAAGTTCTGTATACAAACCGATAGAGATTTGTAAGAATATATATATATATACACTGAAGCATGCAAATGACATTATTTTTATAAAAACAAGGATACAGTCAAAGTCTTAGCACATTCATGTTATGCATATGTACCTCTGCTGTTTTGTCACCAAAGCTGGTAGATTACGTTTTACTCTGTGCCTGAGAAAACTCATCAATGGCGATTCCTGAACACTTGAATTATGCTACTGCCTTTTTAAAACAGCAAGGGAAATCCCTCTTGTCAATAAATTCTCCTGACAATTAACTCCTGGTTTTTAACCTAAGAAAATATCATATTCTTCATCAGGCATAAAGCTTACTAAATAACTTTCAGCAAACATTTTTAAAACATTCAGAGTCTGGAAGCATGTAGGGTTTTGTACAAGTAAAGAATATAGTTTAAAACTCCCCTGAAGTGTGCATATGTCTCAAGCTGTGTGCATATAAAACCATGAAGATAAACTTCTAGAAATGTCTGTGGAGCAGAAGTTAGCTTCTGTTAAATATCTAAAACTACTGCTCTTTTCAAATTCAAATAACTTTTTAACCTGTCTTTCAGGTATTCAGGTTCTAAATATTTTTCCCCAGTATCTTTCATTAGAGAAATATATCTCTGCAAGTCTGTGCAGTACACCTTTTTTTTCCTTAGGATGTTTGTTCAAAAAACTCTTCTTGTGAAAGGCAAATCTATGTAAAAACATTATATCAGTATTACTTAAAGAAATTTTTGTCTGCTAATTTGTTCCAGAAGGATGTTTATTTTAAAATTAAGGAAGAAATATTCTGGAAGGGTTTCTTTTAGTCTCATCTGTTTTGCAACAGTAGAGCTTCCCTAAATGATTGAAGATTCCTGCTCTACTTGAATAACAAAACTTGGATTGCTTAAGAAAAAAGCAGACTGTCAGCCAGACATTAATGCTGCTGAAATTTCACATCACAAACACAGCTCAGCATGTAAGGTAGTTGGTTTGTAAAGAGCCTGAGCAGGCTGCTGCAAATTGTAATTACTAATGTAATAATTACCATAACTAACAGAACTGTGACTTGACTTTGAGCTTTCTGTCCTCATTAAACTTGTTCACCTTCTCTGAAACTCTCCATGCTGCATGCTAGCACGGAGCAGTCGTATCCCCCGACCCAGCATGAGTCAGGGGTGCAGTCGTGATACCAGCCGTGAGAGCAGTCGAGATACAAGCCCTGCTCGGGGCTTCCCTCCACTTGGTGAGTACATGTAGGCATTGGAGCTTTAAGGGTCAATATGTTTTTTTCCTTTTTCCCTTGTTGTGATTGCCCTTTCAAGACACTGCTAGGTGGAATGAGCTCTTTTCTATCCTCTGGATTCCTGACACTCCCCATTTCCAACCCTGTTTTTCCCCCCTTCTGTTTTCTTCTGCATGCTTCAATTCTGGTTCTCAGCATTTCACTGTTAGTAGGGAAATAGCTTAGTTTGAACTTTTGCAATTTTTAGTTTCATTGAATCAGCTTGTATGGGGCTGTGCTGCTTCGCTTAATAACACTGATGGAAATCTATGGGAGGGCAAGCCTGGATTTTCTAGGTCACAGTGAAGTAGTTTTGTAGCATTGTAGCCCGTTGTTGAGTGACTCAATTATTCATGATTCGATTTTCTTACAGCTAGCTATAGTTACAGTATTTAATTTTATCCTGAATCCTCCAGTGGAGATAGTAGCTCTTTTTTGTAGAGGTTTTACAGGACAGTCAATCATCAGTTAAGTTGCACATGCTGTAGGAAACTTTGCCAGGCAGTGTAAAACTAAGGAAAGACTGAAATTTTAAAGGAACATCATTAAACTGCAGTTAAAGTGTACAGTACAAATAGAAAATCTCATTGCACTTACCTTATGCAGAAGTTTTTCTGCACAATGCTGAATACAGCAAGTTAATGTTTCTGATCAAATGCCATATCATATGTTCAACCAAATACATTACTTCTTGTATCAAAACTTGTCATCTCAGACATGAAATACAGTTATCTCCAGGCCCTCTTCATTTATGTAGTAATTTAATGAAGAATGGTGTTACAGTATCTATTTTGCACATAGTGACAAAATACAGTTGTATGATGTAATGTGTAAATGGAACACAGCACAAGTTTTAATCTTGGAGAAGCCTTTGGGTTCAATGACTTCATTATATTGAGCTATAAAATAATCTGTTTACATTAATATCTCAATTTCTGGTGAAAAATGGAAGGAGTTCAACTTTGCATTCATAATTTGGTTCATAGCTCTTTAAGATAAATAGATGAGCATTTTATTGATTAAATTAAGCTGATTTTATACCAGATCTAGAAAAAGACAGTAGATCCACAACTGTAGCTTATTTTTATAGTTAACCTGCCTAGCTTCAATTTTGGATTAAGCTTTTTTTTTCCAGCCAAAACGTAGAAGTAGGCTGGATTTCAGTGTTAGCTCATCAGTGTTCTGTGTCACTGTGCTGTGTTTTATTTTATTGAAAATACAGTCATTGCAGTACTGTCTTGACCCTTGTTCTGAAAAGCAAATGCAGCGTATCAGAACCGTGGCTGGTGTGAGCTTTATAAACTTCCACTGGTGCTGAGTCTGACTCTTACACTGACCGTAAAATCTCAGTTACAGATGTGTGTTACACTGTTTTATTGTGAGGGAATTGTGAGGAAAGAGTAATCTCATTTTAGCTCATGATTTTTAGTTACATGAAGAGTAATGCATTTCTAGAAATACATTGTTATTAGGTCATAAAGGTTACATGGGGAGGAAATACCAGTGTAACAACAGTAACCCAATCTAGTTGTTACCCTGTTACCTTTTTCTTGTGTTTTCATTGAAATGCTTTAAGATCAAATGTGTTCATGAACTTGTTAATTATGTTGTGTGTAATTAATCTCAAAGAAATTTATATATGTCAGTTTAAGCCAAAACAGTGTGGTTCTCTTACAGTATTTTTAGAACCCAGTTAATCTCACAATAACGCAAAGGTAATATAATCCTGCTATTCATAGTCTGGTTTTGCTTATAATGATTAACTTGTATATTTGTGAATTATATTTAGAGTAACTAAATGGAAATGGCAAGATTCTTGCATTTAATGGTATTATGGTCAGCATCAGCACTGACATCCTATTGTTTTGGGGCTGCAGTGCAGGCATACGTGTCTGTGTATCATGAGTCCTGCTTCCTAAGTTAGTAAAAACAGTCAAGAGTGAATGTGTACTCAGCCTCCTTGCAAAGATGTGGGTGTTTGAAATTTTTTTGTTATTATTGTTTCTCCCTGGGCCTTGATCTTGCAGTGGTGTCCACAGGGGCACAGTGGATGGATTGCGGGCAAGCAGTTGTGACCTACAAACCTTAATTGTGAAGTTCAGTCCATAATCCTGCCCTGATCATGCATATCTTTCATGAGTTTACTTATGATATCAGTGGTATAGTTCTCTTGAATAAATGCATGTGTTCTCCATATCCAAAGGCCATATTGCACATAGCTTTTAGTGAAGCTCTCAAAGTCAGAAAGACCCAAAATTTTATTTTTCTCAACGTTGCTGATTCCTGTTTCTAATATTATATTTGTATTTGTGTTTATGAATGCTTTGCCTTTAACAGAAGACTTAGAGTTTTCTGCTGCACACTTATGTGCATAATTGACAAAGCCTATTTGTATTGTAAGGTGATTCTGCTTTATTTTTTCAGTTTCTTGACAGTACTAGTTATGATGTTAAAGCAACAAGGCCTTCAGTGAGTCTGTGGCGATGAATTGCTTAAATGAACAATCGGTTTCTTGGGTCAGTTGCTTTGAGCTGGTGAGCATGTCATTGCTAGACATAGGGAAAACTTCTTTAGAAAGACAAAATTTCTGTAATTTGGGAATGGCTGGGCCCATTTTTCATTTGCTTTCATAAAACACTCACTTGTATGCTGAAGCCAAGAACTGAAAACCTCTCCAAAGGTATTTTGTGATTGATGTGCTGCTAACAACTGGGAATTGAAGTGGAAGCTATATTTGGCTTAGGCTCCTCTGCTACCGTGTGCGCTCCATTGCTTTTAACAATTTGTATACATGTGTCGTTCTAGATGGGTGTGTGATGTGCATATTCTCCTTAGCTCTGCATGTACATACTGAGGTTCAAGAAACACGTATGCAAAATTTGTTAAAAGCAAGAGACCTTTGGAAGTAGCAACACCTGAATATGTGTGTACGTGTGTTTATTTGGAAAAGAAACCAACCCGAGGACTTTTACAGTGGTTGGTGACCTCCCTGTATGACTCTTCCTATTTATGTGGTTACGCATTCTCTTTGTTAACGTTGATTTTATTATGCATAGGCTAGAATGCTGTGGAAAAATACCTGCAAGCACAGTTCGTAACCATTCCTCATGGCTTCACTTTGGGGTTTAGATCAGACATCTAAACCCTTCTCTGTAGTTATGTGCTCCACGTTCTCGTGACGGCCGCCTGCCAGAACTGCAGGTCTGGAACGTGACTGATGTGCATCGGGGTGTTTTTGCTGAGCTGCACCCAGTTTGGGACTGTTCCAAATGAGTTTTGTCATGCATCGTGTTAATGGTCACGAGGGGAAGGGGGGAAGCTCCAGGCGGAGGCGACGCTGTGGGGCTCTCACTGTAGCTGTTCCGCATCCACATGCAGCGCCATTCCCTGTCACTATGAGACACCTCTGCCGGTAGCGGTCACACGCATCCCCTTTGGATTGTGGCATTTTCTGTCTCGGGTTCAATGTGTGTTAATCCTGTGGGTGTTGCCATTCCTTCTACTTGCAGCTTCTCGACGTCATTCCAGGTCCACTAGTGCTCTCTCCACTGCTGATTCTGTTGGGCAGTCAGGTGAACAAGCGCTAACTGCATGAATCCGCTTCTTATACGTAGTCTTGTTTTACACCATCTTAACATTTGCCATCGTGTGCATCAGCCAGCACTTGGCATGTGCTTCTCACCACTGCGGGGCTTTCTGTTCTGGTTTTGTTCAACGTGGCTTTTTGTTTTGAGTTTCATTTATTGGATGTGTTTAATTTTATGTATTTTAGGAACATTGTGAACAGTGTTTAAACAAAGGGTGATCCAGGGCTTTCTCAATTCTCCTGTAAATTGGATCAGTTGTGCAGCATGGGCTAAATCCTGACTGATGCAGAGTACTTGCAAATTCTTTTTCCTCTTTAGCAGTGTAGCACTTTCCAGTGTCTAGGACAGGATCCAATGGGTTTCATCACATTTATTACTAAATATTCTGGACTCCTGACTCTATTAATGAAAGTTATTTGTGGGATCCCCTCCAAAATACACAAGAGCAGCAAAAGTTAAGCACCTGATGAGCTTTCAGACTGAACTTTGGAGCATAACACATGCTGATCCATCCTTCATATAATTCTCAGGGCCTTGTCCAAAGTACATGGAATTTTTTGAAAGAAAAAAAAATCCCTTAATTTCACTGGACTTTGCATAATGTGACTGATGGTTACATGTAATGAGAAAAATCTGCAGATTCCAGTTACTTCTGTCCCTCCCCTGTACTGGATTTGCAGTTATGGAGAACCTGTAATTCCTTTTGAAATAAGGATATTTTACTGGGAATCTTAAAAGTAATTGAATGAGGGTTAGCTTTGGGACAACAGAGACATAATTGTGGGGACAAAGATAATGTAGAAGATGAGGGCTTCAGTGTTTTCTTGGAGGCTAAAATCTTATAAGGAATTTGTTATACTGAAAGTTACTTAATTAACACCCTTCAGATAGGGAGTGAAAAATACTCTGTTTCTCATGAGTCTAGTTAAATGTCTATCACTTAACTAAAACTCTCAAAACATTTCCCTTATGTTACTGGACAGAAATAATGCAAGCTGATTTGACTGGCATTTTTCAGATAACAATTTGAATTTGTATTTAACCAAAATAATTAAAAATATTTAAAATAGCTCAGTTGTAATACAGATCTAAGCTTTGTTTGCTTTTGGCTTCTTGTGATAGGCACTTCATGTTTGCCTGCTGTGGTTTAGTACAAAGCATAATCAAATTTTGTATGGTTACCTGTGTACTACAGAAGGCCAAAATGCTCTAAAAAATGGCAGAATAGGATTAATAACGGTGGTTGCAAATTTTCACCAAGTTTGTAACAAGTATAATGAATGAATCTAGCCAGGGAGACAAGGGAATGTGGCCAGAGCATAATCTGCAGATTTCTTGCCCAGTAACATTGGGCTTGACTGTACTGGTTATTCCTGGAGTCAGGTGTGTTCCCAGCCCCCACATACATTGAGGTCTCTCCTATGGTCTTATTTCAGCACTCCAGGATGGCAGCAGAGTCTTGGGGAGAAGCCTGGAGTAATTTGGGTGTTGTAAATTTAAAAATCACGGAACAAAGTAGTTCAGAAGATTCCTGATAGCCATGGAGATAGAAGCTAGCATGCCACACTGTACTTAATGTGTTAAAACAGCTCAATTTTGTTTCTTTATGCTGGATATTTGAACTGATCTACAATTGAATTATTTTGTCATTTTGTTCTTCATTTAAAAAAAACCCCAACCAACTATCTTCCCTTTTCTAATGTAATACTAAATTTATTCAAAAACAAATGACAGTAGTATTTTTCATGCTATGTAGTTTCAAAAGGTAAAGCCAAATTTTGATCTCAGTAACACTTGAGTAGTATAATTGGGTTGGATTTAAATATAAAACCAAGTCCAGAACTTACCTCAACATTTACAGCCCTTGTACTGTACCAGATTTCATTTATACTTAGGAAAATCCTGGTCCTCTGTACAACTTTATAGTGTATATATCTCTGTAGTGGTGACTTTAGTTTCAGTCAGACCTACTGCATTATCATCTCTGTGCTTCTGTTAAGAGTGCACAGATTTTTCCATTTTAGGAATAAAGCATTCTTTCATCTTCATATTTGAAGTTATTCTTCAACCCAAGTGCATTAAAAAAGGGGATAGTAATAACACATACAACTTTTATTTCTTTGTGAAATGTCATGATTTGATTACTTTTTGGCAGTAGTTCTAAGAAATTTGTTTATTTTTTTCCCCTTGTAATGTGTTTTGTAGAAAATGTGCTTTTGTTGTAAATCAGAATTGTCTTGTCTGGGTACGTAACTCTAAGAAACAGTAAATTTTTACAGGTATCACTTCTGTTTGAAATAAATATTAGTCTGCAGGCCTTTTTTTCTTTTCAAAATACTTTGGACTTTAAAAATCTTCCCTATTTCCCCACAGTAGCTTAATCTCAAATAAAGCTTTATAATTAGGACAGTAAAACTGGCCAGCTTCAATCTCTGATATAAATTATGCATATCAATGTGAGCTAATCCCTAAAAGATAGGTGCATAAAGAAGAAAGCAATACAATTTTGTGATACGCGGTATTTTCCCCAAAAACACATTAAGCTGCTGAATACCATGTTTGGCCTCAGTTTTGAGCAAATCCACAATATGGTTCAGCAATTTGATAAGCAGTATTTTTCCACTGTTAAATTAAATATAGATGAACTATTAAAAGACCTGTGTGACTTGACCCCTCTCTCCTGCTGCTTGATGTGGATCAGCTGAAGGTCTCTTAAATGGGTTCGTGCAGCTTGATCCATGAACCACTGAATTTGCTGGCAAAACTCCTGTTGGCACGTATGGGTACAGGGACAGAGGTGTAACATATGTTCCAGGAGGGATAGTTTAAGTCCTCCATGAGCAAACACAAGCCCACACAGAAAGAAAAACTTGGAATGTCATAACCAATCTTTCTGCTTATAGACCAGAGCCAAGATCCCAGTATCTGGTATCTGATCTGTCCCCCTCTAGAAGGACTCGGCTGCCAGAACCTGGCCTGTGATACTTAAGTTACTGATTCTGTCATAGCTCTGCTGGTGGACCTTTCTGAATTTGGCTTTGCTTAAAAAAAAATTAATTTCAGTAACATTTCTGGTAAACTGGGCAAATGATAAGGTAACCTAATTAATGTTAGGAGTGTAAATAGCATTTTAGACTCAATGCCATTGCTTTGGATGCCATTGAGAGCTTTGCCATCAAATTCAAAGGGGAAAAAAGATGGTATTTTCTGCTCAAAACCAGTTTTGATATGGAGCTCTGGAATTTAAACTTCTCAAGACAACCAGAAATTGGAGTCACTTCACAAGTGAGTTATTAACTTAATTTTTATACTGTGAAGGTGTAGGGGTATATTCAACTGGTTAATCAAGCCTTGAGACATAAAATAGACTAATCTGGTGCTGCTAGTCTCACATCCTTGGCTGAGAGAGAAGGCTGCAGGATAGATGAGTGCTTGAGTATTTACATGTTCTGACACTGGGCATGGTTCTGTCTCTCTGAGGTTAATGAGAAGCTCTCTTGATTTCTGAGAGTGCCAGATTGGGATGGGCATGTCTGCCTCTGACATTAAAATAAAACTTGGAGACAACCGAGTAAAAAGAAACAGAAAATAGATTCCCTGTTTAAAGTACATAAATGAAAAGTTGCCCTGAGGATCCAAAATTGCATCCAACGCCCAACAAACAATAGTTTATTTCTTACCCTAATGGCAGACTCTCTGGAGCTCTGGGTAAAAGGACCTTTAATGGAAAAGCACTGTGAGTTCCCAGAGTCCGTGGGGAGAACTACTCGGGCACCTGATTAGGATTCCAAATGAATGTGAATTCATTTAACAATCCCTTTCACTGTTGTCTTTTGTGCAGACCGGTTTGGACTCGGACAGCCAGGCAGGATGCCTGCTTCTGTGAATGCCATGCGAGTCCTGAGCACCAGCACAGATCTGGAGGCTGCTGTGGCCGATGCACTGGTAAGAGGAAAAATACAAAATGCTTCCAACACCGGAAAGTGGCTTAAAGTTACCTGTACGTATGTACTCCTCTTTCTAAGTAGCTTTATTCTGATTGTGCCAGTGTCTGATGCTGTAGAGTTACCTTTGGCTGTTTTGACTTCGGGTATACTGGCAGCAGTATGTTTTTCCTTATTCCATGTCAGTTCTCTGCAGCTGTCATCACACAGAGTGCTGTGGCTTGGTACTACAGCTGCAGGATGGGTTGAATCAGCTGTTTGCCTTTCACTTGGCTGTCAGAGGATGTGCCCAGCACTGTGACGGTGCTTGGCACTCGTGGGGTCGGAGATTTCCATCAGTCCTATTACCCGCATGAAGATTTTGTCAGAAAAGCAGTGTTCTCTGTTAGTGTCAATTCCTGAGCAGGTTTTAGCAAGAACAAGTTTCTGCCCTGTGTTACTTGCACAAGGGTAGGTACTCAGAGAGCTCATAACTTGATTGCATGGAATCTGTACCATCTCATGCTGTTATGGTGTAAGTTGAATTGTATTTGTCTAGTTTGCTGCTTATACTTTCAAACATTCACTGCTTTTCCTAGTAAATTGTATGTCATTTAAAAAAAATTTTACTGTCCTGTATAATCTTATTGTACTATGGTATCTCTTGGATAGAACCCAGAAAGTGTCTTCTGCTTTTGAGAAGGCACATGATAAGAAGAAGGCACTCTTTGTATGTACCTTGAATATTTGGAGGAGAGAGGATATGTAGAAGGAGGAGAAATTATTGTACAGTGCTAGCTGGGTACCATTGGTCTTCTCCAGATGTGGACCTGAACGAGGGAAGGATTTCCTGATGTATCTTGAAACAGATCTCTCAGAATTTGTCTCAGATGGACTTTAAGGAAGATGAACCATGTCACCAGTGTTTTTGGTAGATAGCCTTTCTCCATTTCCTAGTTCACTTTCCCCAAGGATGGCTAACATCCTTTTTATGTCTGATTGCCACTCAGCTCATGGCACCTATTAGAGTACTTCTAGAAAAATGGCCCTTTTACAAAATTTATCTTTCAAAACAAATAAAGCATTTGTGAACAAAGAAAGGTAGAACAGTGTATAATGGATGGCACTCTTGCATTTAGTGGACTGAATCACTAGTGAGCATTTTCATCACCAAATGTAACAGCTTGTGAGCCCATTTCTGCTCTCAGCATCTCAAATTTGCTACCAGAGCAGTTCAAGACGTAATTACAGGCAACTGCTTTGCCTGTGTAAATGAAATCAGGCTTTATTCCTGCATGTGAGCAGCTGCTGAATACAGGTTTCTTAAGGGAGGAGAGTGTCACAGTATTTCAATTGTCTGCTGAGCCCTGAGATTTCTATGGGTGTGACTTAATCTCCAGCAAGACTTAAAGAGTGCTCTTTCAAGTATTCCAGCTTTGATGTTAAGTAACATTAAACTGAAATGTTAAAATTTTGAGGGGTTGAACAACTTAAAAGAGAAATACTTAAGTCTAGCTGGAAACTAGCTGGTGCTACTGACTTGGTTGATCAATCTGAATTTGTACGGCTTCAGGAGATGCAACACAATCTTGTTAATCCCTTCTTTCCCACCACCCCAGTTTTCTCTTCATTGCCTTCTGACAACAGGCAACTAACAAAGCCTGTGCAGTCTCCTTTTGAGAGAGTGTTGTGATGCCAGCTTTTACCCAGTAACCTTGTTTTCAGAGACTTGTCTTTTCCATGTAGTAAGAAATGAAAAAAACTTCTCCAAAGATGGCTTCAGCCAAATCCTCAATTGAAATAAAACAAGGTGGGTCATTCTGTGACCTCTACTCCCTCTGTACAATTCCAGTTGGATCCACTACTTCTGTTTGAGCTGGACTTGGCCTAAACCCACAGTGTCTATACTGGAAATCAGTGCTCAGGTCTGTCAGAAGAGCTTAAAAGGTGATGGAAACTTTGCTGTTAAGTAAAGTCTTTAAGCCAGTGGTGCCAACCAGGGGGTCTTAAAAGAAGCTAATCTTCAAAACAGTGCGGTAAAAGAGCTGTGGGTTGAAAGAGAACTTGGCAAGTGAAGTTGATTAAGTGTGCTGTACTGTAGATAGCGGCTTCCTCACATCAGAATTTCTTTGCAAGACTCTAAAATGAAACGCTGCTAGTAATATGTGAGAAAAGAGAAATCACTACCAAAATCCCTGGTATCTTTCACTGTAGATTTCTTAAAAGTAAGAAAAGAGATGCTGAATGTTCCTAAAAAAGTTTTAAACAGATATTCTCACTTCTGAGATCCCTAAGCGAAATTGTAGCCAGTATGAGTAGTGCAACAGTTAGGAGATAAAGTCAGGCATTATTATACCCACTTTTATTTTGCAAAAACTGTATTTTTTTTTAATTTGCTAAGACACATTTGCTATACGTTTTTGTTGCAAAAACAATCCCTACATAAGCTTCTGACATAATTCTCTATGCTTTTTCCCACCCTTCAATATTTTCCTGCCTACAGCTGTTAGGAGACTCCAGGAGCAAGGTACTAGTGCTTTCTTGACTTTTTATTTCTACTTTCCAACTCTCCCCACCCTGTTGCTAACGCCCATGATACTGCATGTGAGTTAATTTCTATGCTTCAATCCTCCAGTCCTAGTGGAAGCAAAACTCTGCTGGCTTCACAAGTCCAAGACCTGCAGGACTGGACACTGGAAGGAATTCTGTAGCAAACACTTTAGAATATAGATGATATTTTTTTTTGATAGATTATCTTGTCAACCCTGTTCTTTTAAGGTTTATTTAAGAGGTGTTTTTGCTGCCAATTATGCTACTATTCTTTCTGTACGGATCAAGGCAGTCAAAGATGTACCTAAGGCAATTAGGTTCCCTAATGCCATGCTATGGAAATGAGTGGGATTTGAGTACTCAACTCCCTTAGCAGCCTCTAGAAAGAATCCTAGCCCAAACTAACAAAGAAATTGTCATCTCCCATATCCAGTGCATTTCTAGAGTCACTTCAGTATCGATCTCAAAGTGACTGGGTATGCCAGCATAGATTCTTTCAGCTATTTCTTCCTTATCTTTATTATTTTTTAAAGCAGAGGATGTATCATCATAGTATCTGTAACAGTGGAATTGACTATTATTGCCAATAGAACATTTATTCATTACCAGTAACTTAATTCTACTGAGCATAAATACATCATTTTCATGCTGGGGAAGGCAGGCTCTCTTCCCCTGAGTCACTCAGTCTCATTGAAATCAGTGGGCTCTGTCCTGCTCTGCTGTGAGAGGTAAGCAGGCAATGCATGGTGACACCTTTTAAACACTTCAGTCACTATAACAGTAGCACTAATCTTCTTTTTAGTGATTGCAAATAGACTGTTTTTCTTTGGCATCGATGTAACATATGTAAGTTGATAAGTCCAAGTTTTCCCTTTTCCAGAAAAAGCCAGTGAGAAGGAGGTATGAGCCCTATGGGATGTACTCCGATGACGACGCCAACAGCGACGCTTCCAGCGCTTGCTCGGAGCGTTCCTATGGCTCCAGGAACGGGGGCATTCCGCACTACCTGCGGCAGACTGAAGATGTGGCTGAGGTCCTGAACCACTGCGCCAGCTCCAACTGGTCTGAAAGGAAGGAAGGGCTCATAGGTCTTCAGAATTTACTGAAAAGCCAACGGACACTGAGGTGACTTGTTAGTTTTCTGGTGTCAGTAATTCATTAGGGATGGCTACCGCCAGAAAGCCGTATTATGTACCTGCCTTATGGAGACAGGTGCTGTGTTCCATGGCTGTGAAGGCTTTGTCTCCACAATGTGGGATTGCAGTTAACTTTTGGAAAGGTTTCTGCTGTGGCAGTAGTGTAGAAAGGGCTCAGATAAGCATTCTGTCTTCTCCTAGCCTTCATCTGTCTCATGAAGACCTCCAGTGGTAGGTGCTTGTTGTAGCTCAGTGGGATTTCCCACAGTGGTGCTATTGTAAACATACTCAAAGGGTGGTGCCATTTTTACATTAGCCTGTTTGAACCTTCAATATTTTTTCCCATGGCAATTTAGTTGGTGAAGCAAACATTGCACTTACTCTAAAATGACTTGGGATATGAATTTCAAAGCTGAGATCAGACAGTGCTGTGCTGGCTGTACTTTGACTCTTTATGAAAGCTGTATTAGGTGTAATTACAGATCCCGTTTGTAACTCTTGAAAAATTTTATAACAGAAACTTGTGTGCTATAAATGGTGTAGTGTGTAATGTAGAGGGAAGTTTCTTCAGGCAGTGAAAAATGTGTACCAACTCTGAAACTGCATATGGTAGGAGAGGGAGACCTTTTCCCCTTGCTGAGAACCTCATAACCCCTTCAAACACCTTTGGCACATCACGCCTTTAAAGAGGTTTTAGAATTACCCAGTAGACCTCAGAATTATCCAGCAGTCATTTGGAAACTCCCTATGGCCACAGGTCATCTTAACTAGATAACTGGCTCTCAGGACATAGACATTTCACCCTCAGTTTATGGAGAAAGTGTTTGAAATAAGCTGTTTATCTCTTGGCTCCTTTGAAGGTAGCATTCACAAATAGCTGTGACAACTTTCTTTTTTTATTATGAATCATCTGTACTTAAATTATAGCCAAGTTTAAAAGTAGTTGTTTAGAGCCTCCTTACTTGGGTTTGTGCAATTGTTTCTTTTAAAATGGCTTCACACTGGCTGAAAATAATTTGATGGTTCATGTTAACAGTCTGAATGAAAGTATACTGAGGGCAGGCCTGAAAAAGTTGGTTTCTTGCCATTAGAAAAATATTCTGGCACTTCACATGATGTGATACAGGCCTTAAATGGAAAGTGCTACAGATTTTTAAAATGGGTAGTTAGAGTCTCTAGATCAGAGATGCTTTTTGATGTGGTCTATTTCTGAGTCTCTTTAAAGATACTTCCACCATGTGTGCTGTCTTTTTCTTTCTCTTTAACAATGTGTCTGGAAAAACTGTGGCACCTCGTTGCTTGTATGAAAAAGTTGGATGAGAATTTGATTTTGCCACAAAAGTGTGTGAGAATTTTAAGCAAGGTTTATCCCCAGCAAGTGCTGCTGGGGATAGTTGCAAGGGAGGAAGTGCTGACAAGTTTTGGTGATGGGCTGTTTATCCAGGTCAGTAGATCTTAGCAGAAATACTGGTGGAATTAAACTCTTGATTTCAACCCTACTAGTTGCAGTGTTTGAACTGTGCTGTCACCAGTCCCTCAAGCTAGCAAGTTGTCTTAGCTTTGATCCTGAATAAGTTTTAAATCTTTCCCAGAAACTACACCTCTGTGCAGTTATTTTTTAAGTTTGATACTGTGATAAGTACTCTGTATTTCATTTTGGTTTTCTTTTGATCTGCTTCCTCCTTGGTTCAGAGTTGATCTGGTGCCTGTTCTAATGATTAGATTTTATCATCCTGCTTGTTCCCACGGCATCTTGAGAACATCATCAAGGTCATTAGTCCAAGGGGCAAGTCTGTCTTTAATTAAACCTGATGCCTTCTGTTGTGGTGTAACACATTAATAAGAGGCAGTGATGTGGCTGGGTTTTCTTAAGTATTCTGAACTGAAAGGGGGCTGATCCTCTGTTAGCTGGGATTTGCATATCCAGAGATGTACATGCAATGTGGAATGGCACTTACCCATCCTCTTTGTTTCATACAGCTTCGTGTGGCCTTTTTTAAGGGATCCCCATAAGGTCTCCTAAGTAAGGCAAACGAGTCCCTTAAGGAAATGTTCTTCCACTGCCTGTTGCAGTTTAGTACTTGCATTGTTACCTTGGGTCTGGGAGCTTTTAGAAACAGACACACATATATTTGCTGACTTTATATAACCTTTGTCCAGAAAGAAAATGCATTAGAGTAGTAAATAGGGGTTCATTCATAGACATGCGATCTGCATGATGTCAGAAGAGTGTTGTAGTCATTTTGAGCCTGTGCAGCCTCACCCTGAATTAAGTTGACAGCTTACTGTGATGTTGTTACAAGGACTTCACCCTCCCTACCAGACTCTTCAACCCATTGGTTTTGTGCCCTTTTAAAATTTATTCAGCCTTTCATGCATAGATTTATTGGGGAAAAAAAAGTCCTGTGCTACTTAGAAATATAAACATGCTAACATAAAGCATCTGTAGACTACTGCCTTATTCTGGCCTGTTCAGAGATTATTTTTAGAAAGAGAGAAGTTGGTGGATTGTAGAATTAATGTTGGTCTGGAATTACATTCCCTGTAGTCAAAATCTTCAATAACTCCTCTCTGAGCAGTGTTCATTTCTCTAGTTGCTCTGGTTTCATTGTAATTGTGAAAAATGTCTATTTGCATCTGTAGAATGCAGGAAATGTAACCTAACTGCCTTGCTCTGTTTTTGTGTGCATCATAAACAAGAAGAGCTTCTGTATTTTTTGCCAGTTTGTTTTGCAGGAAAGCTAAGACTTCTCAATACGTTGCAGATAAGAGCTTTGGTACCGAAGAGTTCTGCATTTGACTCCAGCTCAGTATCTCATGCATCATTCTTTTTTCCCCCTGACATAAAAAGAGCACTACTGAGCACCTAATAATCTCTTACAAATAGGAAGTTAGATTGTTCCTTGATGTAATTATCTTCTGATTTAATAGCTGACCATTTGTTAATATCTTTTCCATTTCTTTATGTTTGGCTCCTCAATGTGCCTGCCTGCTGTTAGCCTTTGGAGTCAGTTCTGATCTGTTAATTATATGTGATTCTAGACTGATACTACTGACGCAACTGGGAATTTAAACCAAAAGATTTGATAAGTATATAACCAGAAAGTTCTGATTTTACTTGAAAATTTGAAATCCTTGACAGAAAGGAGACTTAAAAACCTGTTCTTAAGGTGAAAAAAATGCATGATTCAGTGATTCAGTGACCTTGACCCAGACAGAAACTAAGAGCCTCACAAACATGCACATTTCAAGTTGTCTTCTGGAATCCAGAATATAGAAGAAAATAAAAGCAGCAGAAAATAAAATTGTCTGGTTTAAGATTAAAATTTAAAAAAAAAAGTTTATTAGATTCTTAATGTAAAACTAGTGATCCCGGCAGTTAAATTGAAGTGCCACTAAAGGCTTTGCTTAGATATGACAAAGTTTTCAGAAGTGTGATTGAAGTAACATTTAAATAAAAAAGGTTAGATCTTTCAGCTGTTAATATTTATTAGCTGCTTTTTTTTCCCTGCAACTAAAACTTTGGCATTAATGTTGTGTTTTGTTTATGTATTTTAGCCGAGTCGAATTAAAAAGGCTGTGTGAAATATTTACTCGCATGTTTGCTGACCCTCACAGCAAGGTAAGATCACAAAGCCTTGGCTCGCTCTCCTGCCTTACTGTGTGTGCACATTTGGCACTGTTCCAAGATGAGTGGTTTGCATTTCTATCCCTGCCATCTGCTGGGGAAAACTGACATTTAAAACTCTCCTTGGTTTGCATTTGTTTGACAAGGAGGGGATGTGTCTCAGTCTCTCTTACGTTTCTAGGAACTGGTTACTCCTTGCTTCCTGAGGAGCAGCCTAATGCCTTTCAGAGGTCCCCTCCTGGAGGCAGAAGTTCAGTTTGATTTGCCCTTCTCTAGGGTGTATTTCTGGTGATACTCTGGGAAGAGTGGTCCACAAGGGGTCATGAGCATCACAGCCACTGGGGTTTGTGTGTTGTGTACACCCGGGAGCAGGTGTCTCACCAAGATGCTATTGTAAATCTCATAGTCAAGGTCTTTAATATAGCTACTTTGCCTTCCTTAAAACACTGACCTTTGAAGTTAAAGGCTGTGGCATGAATTTACAGACATTTCTTAAGAAGAAGTGGGCCACAGAATGGGGAGGTAGGGCCCATAGGCATGTTCAAGACCAGTGGATTTCTATGGACAGCTAAGGAGGAGCAGGGCGAAAGGAACAGGGAATTTCATGCCCTTTTCTAAGTTTTACTAGTTGAGGAAAACCAGTATGGCTGTGTTAAAAATATCAGCAGTTGGGTTAAATGCAGTGTGAGAAAGAATAAGTTGTATAAATCTTTGTACTTTAAGACCTCTTGGTAAACCAGTTTTAATAAATCATTGTTGGGTGGAAATTCCATGGGCAGGCACAGTAGCCTGTCACAGGTCCTGCTCAAAATGTGCATTTTTTGCCTTAATTATACTGTGGACCAGCTGTCCCACAGGTCTCACCAAGCTTGTAGTAACTACCTCTAAGTTCTTATGCTTTGGTTCCCCAAGGTTTGTGTAGCAGAAAGGGTGAAGGTGTAATTATTTGTTTGCAAAATAATTGCAATTTCTGAGGAAGGTGGGAGTTTATTGCACACTGGGTATCAACTATGTCCTTTGTGGCAGCAGTGATCAGTCATCTTCACTGCTTTTGTGGAATTACAGATACAGACTCATTAGTTGTGGTGTTAAACACACTTAGCTTTGTTCATATAACTGTATATAAACAGATGTTACTTTCTTGACTGAGGAGACTGAATCTGATCCAAGGCATATAATGTTTTAAGTGACTGCTGAGAAGAGACTGTGTTTTAAGAAAATGTAAACTTTCAATGAATGTGTCTTTTATCTGTTGAGAAACTGCATCCTTGATCACTCTGTGTGCTAACGAGTGGTTTGTTTTGTTGCATGGCCTGCTTTGCCGTGGAATTCACAACAGAGAGTAAGTGTTTTCTGCCCCTTCCTTCCTTCATTCATTACATGTGGTATTTTAATACAATGCATTTTAGACATGTCTTGTCTGATGTTTTTCCCAGAGCAATGTAGTCACTAAAATCATTCATTCATGAAACTTTTATAACAAAATCATCCTGAAACTCAGACTGCAAACCCCTTCCCCCTTTGAATATTTTTATTTTAAGAGCTGTATTTCTTTTTCTGACACTTGTTTTGTTTATAGGTCTTCAGCATGTTTCTGGAAACCCTGGTTGATTTCATCATCATTCATAAAGATGACTTGCAGGATTGGCTTTTTGTTCTCCTGACCCAGTTGCTAAAGAAGATGGGAGCAGATTTGTTGGGGTCTGTGCAGGCAAAAGTCCAAAAAGCTCTGGATGTCACCAGGTAGAGTACTCAGATGGCAAATGTTGCGGAGGTTTTTTGGGATACAGGACGGTATGATTTTAGAAATCCAGTAGTGCTATGATTTTGAGGGCTCAATTATTGATGAATGTAAAAATAAAGGAGAACAAAGTTATGTCACAGTATTCAAGTATTGAATTTATAAGGCCTGTCTGTCTTCTAAATAAATAACTTTAAAGCATAAATTTAAAAATATATACCGGATTAATTTTAGGGTTTTGTGGGGTATATGCTCAGATATCAGGGTTTGTTGATTGACAGGTACCCAAAAAAATTGCAGTATTCAGACTATGAATGGTGCTTTACCACAAAGTTCAGCACCTCTTTTATGTTGTTCAAACACAAATAACAGGTCAGGATAAGACCTTGAGTGCTGCTACAGTGCTCACACCAATTCTGTACTCCATGTCCAGCACAGGACACTATTACAGTAGTTGAGCTCATTCTAGATATAGGATAATTTAAAAAGAAAATAAAAAGTAATAATAATCTAGGAGAAAATAGTGGGGAAAAAAAGAGGAGAGATCAAAACCAGGTATGAACCCAAAGGACAAGATAAACCAAGCTGCTTGTAGAGATAAGGGAACAAAGCAGAGTCTGAAATGAAATGGACAGCCATGCCAACAGAAGTGTACAGATAGCAGAGTAACAGTGTGCAAAGATACTGATTTAGCAGTTTTCTCCAGTATCGTGTCAATAACTAGCTAATCCTTAAGCTTAAAGTTTCTCTTATTGATGGTAACGTTACCAAGAAGAAAAGTGTGTTGAAATCTACTTTGTAAGCTTTGAGGTATTGAGTCAACTTCATTTATGTTGCATTACATTTTTGCTTTTGTTTCTTTTGGACAGGGATTCTTTTCCATTTGATCAGCAATTTAACATTTTGATGAGATTTATTGTGGATCAGACCCAGACACCAAACCTGAAGGTCAGTAACAAAAGCCATTTCACTAAAGCATCAATGTGCTTGTCTTAGCTTGTCATGTCAGGCATGCCATAAAGCATAGAACTCATGAGAAGGTAATTATTATATTATATTATATGCACGAAATAGAAATTATATTGGCAACTTGCAGACATGTGCCAGAAATACTTCCTCCCTACCATGTGATGTAAGTCTTGTCAATCTCTAGTGGGCTCTCTTCCTGTGGAAAAAAATGAATCTTTGCCAAATCCTGAGCTTCACAAATCCCTTTGCATTTCTCAGGTCAAGGTTGCTATCCTGAAGTATATTGAGTCCTTGGCAAGACAGATGGATCCAACAGACTTTGTGAATTCCAGTGAGACAAGACTTGCTGTATCTAGAATTATAACTTGGACTACAGAACCAAAGAGCTCAGATGTGAGAAAGGTAAGCCAGGACAATGAAGTATTTGCAGTAATTATTGCTCTTCAGGAAGGAGAAAAAAACCAAACAAACCTGTCATAAAGTTAATGAAAAGTTCAGTGATCAGACTCAAACTTTAAAAAGCCCTGATTTTACATACCTCACTGTCCAAGCAAAACTGTCAATTCAGTCCCCACACAATTCTGAAGCATGTCTTCAGGTATTTTTTTACTTGTGTGACTTTAACTACTATTACCGTAAAAAATAGATAATTATTTGAAAATGCGCTTTTTCTTGAGCGTTCTGGAAATATTTCTAGGTTTGTATTTTGTTTAGATGAAGGTTTTGTGCTTTGTAGACTGAAAGCTAGCACAGCTTCAGTGTATAATGTTGTTAAAAGAAAGCAAACAAATCAGTAAGCTGCCAGGGGCTCTCAACCCTTCTCTTTTAAGGGCTGTGTGTTTATCTCTACCTGGAAAAAACTGACACAATTAGGTCAGGCCTGGGGAATAGTTACCTTGTTCTTTGTCTTGCTCTTGATGCAAGTGTCAGGCAAGCTAAAATAGGACAGGTAGTGATACTCATCTCTCCCAAGAGAAAAGCAAGACTTAGTTTTTTGTACCTGGCATCTGTAACACAATTTAAAATTACCTTCTATTTC
The DNA here is from genome assembly GCF_031753505.1 of Anomalospiza imberbis. NCBI lineage: Eukaryota > Metazoa > Chordata > Aves > Passeriformes > Viduidae > Anomalospiza > Anomalospiza imberbis. Next base: position 11,740,105 of record NC_089687.1, read on the forward strand.
CAGTAGGATTTAAAGGCTTTGAGATGTACTTGGATTTAAAAATCCCAGCCAAATTTTAATAATTCCAGAATGTAAAAATTGTATGAGAACTTTACATTCTATGAACATAAAATGTTGACTTAATACTAGAATAACATGCAGTTTTATAACTTTGGAAATATTAAAATTACTTTTATTTGATTCTGATGAAAAGATTGCTGGGTATCAAATGTGCTGCATTATCCAGCATTATCCAGCAGCTGAAGGAAGGCTTCAAAGAAGCTGTTTGGGCGTGTGCTGTTTGCTTGCTCGCATACAGATGATTGGTTCTGGGGGAAAAAGGAATATCCTCTTTTCTGAAGACTTCCTGCAGGGATTATTCACAGCACTGTAACTGAAACTTGCTTCTGTAAGATAGTCTCCCTCAGGAAAAAAGGGGTACTTTAAATTCTGGACTTAGACCTGGAATATGGATTTGCATTTTAATGTTTCCATGTCCAAAGTCAGAAAGAATTGATCGGGCAAAGCAGCTGCTTCTGTGTTACAGTTCAGGTGAATCTCAAGCAGTTTATTTGGCTGCTGGGCTGTGAGGGGAAGTTGTAATTATTTTAAGTAGAAATATGCATTGGAAAGCAAAATCTCTTCATAATGCTCAGCAGGAAAAGCATTCCACCATTAGGGGTCATCATTGCTGCATGCAAAGGGAAGCAGAGAGTATCTGCTGCAGCTGAGAAATTGGATGTTTGCTGTTCCCTGTGGGCTGTGGGGAGCAGGTGCTCACTGTGTGGTGTCCATCCTTCTGTCTGTTCCAATGGCTTGCACAGCTCTCGCAAAACTTCCAGCAGACTCTACCTGAGTAGTACTTGGGCAAGTGCCTTGGGGCTGGCAGATTACTGAACCAAAATTCTTTTTATTAAACATGCATATGACTTGGATTTGCCTTTGGTGCCAGTAGTTTCCAAATAAATTATTACACAGTTAAGCTAATTTAGGCTACTAGAAACAAATGCACAGGTGATCTTTATTTCATCATACCATTGCTGTACTATGATTTTATTAAGAACATAGTACAAACCAGAGACTTTAGAAGAAACAGTGTAGCTTAGGATTTATAAGCAATCATTGGCCATTATCTCTGTCAAGACTGTAGTTAAAAGACTTATATATTGATTATGCAATAGTGAATTGGATTATCAAGAGCCAATCTAGGCAGGTAAAATGTTCTGAAGAACACAATTAAATATTGCCGTGTTTTTTTCTGGCAGTATAACGTGGGGAAAAAAAATAGTACCTTTCTAATATCAAGATGATTCATTTAAGCATCTTCTTCCACCCTTGTGGAAGGTATTATGGTGGCCTTCAAGATTTGTGGTTTTCTACATGCAAAGCAGGCCGTGCCCTGTAAATATTGTGACAACCTGAAAATGGTGACAGCAGTGGAGATTATTGGGGAGAAGGAGAAGAATCAGTTTTGTCTTCAGTTGATTGAAGTACCACAAGTGGCCTGTCAAAAGTGTAAAAATAGTTTTTCAATAGAATCTGTTCTTAAGACTACCAGTGCAATGAACTCAGCTCCTGCAAGTGACAAAGAGCTCCTGGGTGGCGCAGTCCTGTTTGCAGATGTGGCTGACTTGGTGGAACAGTGATGCTGCTGCTCAGCTGCTCGTGGAGCCAGGGACTTTTTCCCCCAAGAAATGGAGTCCCACAGCCAATATCCTCTTCACCTAAGTCTGAGTTACTGAATTCCACCATAATGCAAATAACATCTGTGTGTGGTGGCCGTGCTGTTCTGTCTGGGTTTTACCTTTGAGCAGAGGCAGACAAAGCAAACTTCCTCACACTGGTGATGTCTGTCAGTGAGGAAGGCATGTGGCTGCCGTGTGCACGTGGCAATTAGTCATGCAAATCTGATCCTGTAATAGCAATCAAGGCATCTGTTCAAGAACAGAACTGATTATATTTTCAGTCTATACTGAGATTCTCCTTTTGTTAGTGATAGTCTGTCCATTACTGCTACTTACTATGTGTGATGGTCATGGAGGTCCCAGCCACGTAGTGTTAAGGCAGTGGGGAAAAATAGAACAAAAAATGTCATTTAGCCCAACAGCCTTTTCAAGCTGAATGCTGCAGTTTTATTAATCACTTTGTGTTTTCTTCTGACAACACTTAAACACACTTAATGAGCACACTTAACCAATCTGACACAACTTGAACTACAGCTCATGTTTTGTAGCTAGTGAGATAAGAAAAAGTCAAAAGAAATGCTGTTTTGCATAAAGCAGTTTATGGTCCTGTATGGAATGACATCTGTAGTTAAAACATAAACTGTTATCACAAGGAGAATGTAATGTACTATGAGTAACATGCAGTTGATACTAAAATGTTGTGATTCCCTCTCAGGGCAGAAACCATTTAAACTGCTGATAGTAGCCATGAACTATGTGCAGTTATAATTATTGTCAAGTTTTAGGTTTAAAATAAGGTAATCTGCAGTGTGTTATGGGTAAATATTTGTCTTGTTTTAAAGATTGTTAGTACTTGTGGGTGTTTGCTCTGCATTCAGCTGAAGATTTACTTCCTGCAAGCAATGCTGGAAGAAAGGTGAAGACATTTGCTTTCCATGCTGAGCAAAAGCCACAGGGTAGGAGCAGCTCCTGCAGTGCCATGTGGAGACCCGGATGGGATGTGGTTGCAGTGTGAGGAGAGCACCTGTTGGTGATTCCGCACATGCAGCCAGCTTGTGGCTTTTTCCCCAAGCAGAGCTTATCAGTGGGCAGGGCACAGATCAGGATTTCAGATAACTGAGCTGTAATTTTGACTGCAGTAGCATCTAACCTTGTGTGAGGTACTTGGCTTTCCTCTGCACTGATTTGTTTCCTGCTGTAGCAGGGTGTTAATTCTGATTTTCCTCTCGAAATTGTTTGATTTGATGAAATAATTTTACAAAAGCCAGTTAACTACCACACAGAAAAGTAACACAATGACAATGCCATTACTGTGATGACTGGTCTGTGAGGACATTGTAAGTAACTTCACCATCCTATTAGTGATATTGCCAGCAAAGTTGTTGTGCAATCCTTACGTAGGTAAAGTGCTGATTGAATTTGGATGACAGGCATGGGCTCTGTGTGGGAAAATTCTTTGATCCTGGAAAAGAGCCATCAGTTTGAGAATGGAAATTAGAATAAGGCTTCTCATTTGACTTTGGCCAAAGCCTACAGAAACCTCATGTCCAAGGCTTGTCTGAATGGAAATTTTTGTTTAACATGAGTGCCCAGAATTTGTGGGTGTGGGATCAGCTGTGAGGGCACACAGAATCTTAAGTGTTTAGGAGGACCTTGTACAGGCTGAAGGGGAGTGAGGCCTCCTCAGGTGAAGGGCCAGTGACAATTCTTACCATCTTGTTAATCAGCCCAGCTCTGGTCTTAATGATAAACAACATCATCTGTATTGCCTGATTGGTATTTGGACTACTAATCTCAGGGCAGAAGAATTTTTTTCCTTTGCTCCAAATATCCTGACTGGCTTCTCTGTTGATGAAACATTCCTAGGTGGTTTTATTTTACAAGCCTGAAGGCATTTTTACAGGTTATGGGCAGCCTTGTGTCACGTGTAAATCATGTTCTGCCTTCCACTTATGTAACTGGGAAAACTTCCTCTTTCAACTGGGTTTTGGTAAGAAAAACCAAATGGATTGCACTGAATCAAAAAACCCAGGAGGGTGCTTGTGTTGCTCTAATTTTCATGAAGATGAAGATAAAGCCCTTCTGAGGGCTTGAGGAAGGCCCTCCTTGGATTGCTACCACTGGTTTGCAGGTGAAGTCAAGGGATATTGAAAGAAAATGAGTTTGGGATCAGATTTTTTTCACTAAAACTGATTGAGGAACAGTTTCTGAATTATGAAGAAGATAAGGAAGATTTCAGAGAGAAAACTGCAGGCCAACGGACCCTTCATAAGCTGAAGCAGGCAATGAAGATGTATTTATTTTTTTAACTAGTAATCCTCAAGGTCATTTCTTGAGAAATATTAATATTGTCACTTTGATCAACAAAACCTATCTATCAGTGAAGATAGATCAAGCAACTTTAGATAAAATATTTCTTTGATATCTGTAGGAGGACCAGTGACAGGAAAGCAAACACTTTTAGGAGGACCAGTGAAGGAAAGAAAATTAGGCTCCTTTGCATGGTGATGCCGTGAGACCTCTAAAAACTCTTGGAAGTTTTAATCATCCATCTAGCATCGCTCTGATTTCAGCTGCTCTGGGACAGATGTGTAAGAGCACTCTCAGAGCCTCTTAGTCAGCTGAAATGGCATTGCTTATTTGTACTGGTGTTGAGCAGTGAACACTCAGTGAACACTCAGTGAACACAATGAACATGTTGGTCATGGCCTGTTACAGTAGCAGTGGCAAAGAGGACATTTGCAGAAACACTTTAGAATAGCAAATTATTTTACTGCTCTCTAGCCACAGGCCCTTGCCTTTCTGGGTCAGAGGTTTCTCTAGCACTCCTGCAGTATTCCTACACCATTCCTACACCAGACTTGTGCATCTCATGGACTCCATGATGAGCCAAGTTACCAGAGCACTGGGCATTAGGATTTCATTTCAGGCTTATGGAATCTTAAATACGACTATGTACAAATTGCTGAGGTCAGCCTTTTGCCAAAGAATATTCCAAAAAAAGTCAAACTCAGTGTAAATGCCCAGAGGAACTTCTATAAAGCATTTAAAACACAGTGTTAGGAAAAAGAGTGTAATACATAAAAAATGACACCTGGTGGACTGTAGTGTTTATTTGATTTAAAGCTATTAGAACAAAAAGGATTTCTATGTCCTAGCTGTGTTTCCAAAATAGTATCCCTCATTTTCTGTTTGTTTTGAATCTGATGCTGCAGAGCTATGAGAGCCCAAATGTTTTGAGTGTACGCAGTGTGAAGAAAATGGCTTTCACCCAATGTTAGTGGCCTGAAAATGGGGATGTGCTTGTTGGGAGCATGGTTCTGGGATGGATTTCCTTAAATTGAAAGCAATTTGAATATACATACTCTGCACTTAAAGAGCTAGTGTGTGGTAATACAAGAGAAGAAATGGCTTCCCAGAATTTGCACAGTCACACTTACGTATCTGTGCACAATATGTTTGTGCATACGTGCCATTTATATAAGCACTCACACACCTACACAGGTATAGGTGATGTTTCTATTTTGAAAACCAAGTCTAGAGGTGATGTTTACATGATGCATTGCAGAGCTGTTTGCAGTGTGACAGATAATTCTGCTGTACTTCCTCTAGCATTTTAAAAATCCCTGCAGATTAAGTGTGTGTTTTCATTACAAACCATATGACTTCAGTAGCTCTTCTTCTTTCTTAGTTTATATGTGGGAACTTTTGCCTGAGAATTCAGACTTCTGTCATGCCAGGTTTATAAGTAAAGTTTCTCAGTTGTTAATGAAAGGTTTCTAGCCCTATGTTTCTAGCCCTATGCTAGAAACCTATGTTTCTAGCCCTGAAACTTGTTTTTGCAACATCTGCCATTTTATAATGAGCAAAGATACTCAGGGTAGTCTTAATCAAACTTGATTTCTGGGATCATGTCTGGTTCTCAAGAAATAATGAACATTTTTGCCATGGTCTTTTCTGTGCCCACGTCACAAAACAACAGCATACATGAGTCATAAGCTGCTGTAGAACAGTACTCCAAACATATGGTGGTTTGGTGCTGCATCTTTTTTGCTGTCACTTTTCTGAGATGTCTTTGACGCTTGTAATGCAACTATCTCTGACTTGTAAAAGCCCTTTGTGATGTATAAAGTATGTACTGTGTAAAACAGAATAGCAACATGGATTTAATCTGTTTCTGTATTTAAATCTGTTAAACAAATTCTTCCCTTTCAGGATGTGGATATGAACAGCATATGCTAATACAAGTGTTTTGGGAAAACTGTGTGTTTAAAAACTTGTACTCAAGCTAATGTGCTTGGATTATGTATAAACTGCTAAAGCCACTGTGCTTTGCATTGCCTTGTCTGTAATGTGGATGTCCCTGCTCATCTGATTCTAGGCCTGAAAAAGGAGCAAGTAGAAGGTTTGGTAGATAGTTAGTACAGTGCCAGCAAATACTTAATTGTCTGCTGGAAAGTACACTGAAATAACACTTGTTTAGAGTTTGCAAACTCTCAGTAGATGAGAATAACTCACTTAACACCAGGTACTCGTTGGAGAATTGAAGCCGTGTGCCAGTGTGTGCTAAAGCAAGCTGCCTAATGTGCAAGTGCTACCCCTTGATCTCAGTGGATTTCTGTTTGATCTGCAGTTTAGCATAAATCAAAGTGACATGAGAGAGAGCTTCTCTGCTCCATTGTGCCTTAAGTTATTAAAAACCACATTTTTCTTAGACTGGATGGTGATGCATTCAGAGTATAATTGTGTTTGTCAGAAGTGAGTAGATGTTAGTGAGGCTCTTCCCCAGACTGATAAAAGGCATTTATAGGCAGCATTGGTCCCTCAGACTGATGTCCAGTCTGGAGACAGGAGTTTGCAAGTGTTTAACTATAACTTCCTCTGAACTTAGAGATATCTCTGGGGGCAGGTGCAGGGAGGTGCACCTATTCCTCCATTCCTGGCTGGCCAGATGCAAGTGCCATCTCAGTTCAGCACTGCTCACTCTTTCACCTCAGCAGAGGTTTTCAAGTGGTTGTGGAGGCCACCAGGAGGTTGCCAAAGCAATGGCTTGTAGAAGAACTAAGGGATGATCTGTAAACCTGAGAGCTGTGGCCAAATTTAATTTTGAATTTAATTCAGCTGCCCTCTGCCAAAAGGTATGTTGTTTTGATGACATCAAATAATGTTTTTTTATTTGTTTCCATTACTTGAAATGAAGCAATAAATTGATCAGAATTCTTCTGCAGAAAGATACCATGTGTATTATTTAGGTGACTGAGTTGAAATCTATGTTTTCTTTGAATAATACCAACTTTCCTGTTTGTCAAACCCAGACGATGCATAGTTGGGTAGGTGAGGATTTGCCAGCTAGGACAACTACAGCCTCCTCAGGGCCTGGTGAAGGAAACTTGGAAGAGAAATGTAAACAGGTAGACCGAAAGCCTTGTGCACTAATCACACTAATTGTGTTTGCAGTCTAAACTCAACTGTCTATCTGTGTAAAGAGACCTGGACTGGGAGCCTGAAAAAAGTGTGTCTGTCTGAAGTAATTTTTGGCTTTGATGTGTTTTTTTGTTAACTCTATTGTTGTAGTTCCTCATAAAGGATCAGGGTACAAAGTCCCCTTCTTTTATGGGGCTGCCAGTGTTGGGAGCCCATCACCAAAAGATATTTGAGTAACTTGGAAACTGCCTTCATGTACTCAGGCAACTATCTGCTTGTTCTGCTTGGTCCACTGGAGCAGCAGCAGCAGCAGTCATAAGGCTCTTTTTTTAACCTTAGGTCACTAACCACATTTCCTGTCTAAAATCAGTGGATTTTTCCACTTATCCTTGATCTGTTTGCTTGATAAGCCCAAAAGATTTCCAAGACATTTTATTATTATTCAGCCAAGTTGAAAGAGTTACAGATTTGGATGAATCTAACAATCATCCACCATCTAGGGAAAAACAAAAAACAGATATTGCTGAAGCATTTGTGTCCCTTTAGCAGTTGACACTGTTGGACAGCAGGAATTGCAATGACCTAAGTGTGAAACTTTGGGAGCTGCTACTGGCATGTGGAACCTGATCTCTCACTGCATTGTGATAAGGAAAATAATAAAGTGACATAAGTAATCCTTTGCAAATGATTCAAGAACCTGACACTGAGCCAGACCCCTTCTCTAGCATAGTCAGGGTCTGAAATGACTGGAGTTTGTCCAGCTGAAGCCAGCAGAGAATGGCTTCATTAAGATTAGATAATCTGTAGGGTCTACGTTATATGTCACTGAAGGAGATGGATTAGTGTTCTGTACTAATGGTACAGGGACACAAAGGCAAGGGAAAATTCAGATATTACTTTCTTCAGACTATATATCATCAAGCATGAATGTTGCATGGAGAATGTTTGTACATTGTGTACAGAAACAAGTTTTTTTTATTGCTTGTTATATTTATTTACTCTGACAGTAATCTAATAAAGCAAGACGTCCAGAAATTCAGAGATTATGAAAATGTCTCTGGTTTGTCACAAGTTGAAAATCCACAGATTTAAAATTCTTAGAAACATTATCTGTAGATGTCCTTTGATTAGGTAAATATATGCTAGATAATTGAAACTTAGAGAATTATCAAGTGTTTCCAGATCTAACTATTACAACAGATGTGGAAATGCTGCTCCTGATGTCTTCATTACTGAAATAAAATTACTTGTGTTAGAAACATTTCAGGAGTGAAACTTGGAGCATGTTACAAATGTGGTTTCAAGCTACCATACACCTTCCAGCTTTTGAGGCCAGTAAGTAGCAGTGTTTATCTTACAGTGGTAGGGATCAAGACCTTTGTGTATTAAATATTAAGTAGGAAATTATGGGCTCACTTTCAAATAATGACTTTTGCCTGAAATAAACCTGGAAGTGCTGTTGGATGTCTGAGGACAATTTAGAAAGAACACAGACAGGGTTTTACTCATGTTACTCCAGTGTTGCCTTTGAGACCTTTACTGGAGCACCACTCTCAGGATGTAGTAGTCCTTGGCTTTATTTCAAAAGGTATAAACTATAAGTCTGTTTTCTTTAAGGCCACAGAAGATTGTGAGCATTGGGAGCTACTGTTAAGCACATAATTCAAAGCCCAGTGACTATTTACAGGTGACAGGAAAGCTGCTGAAGAGCATTGGGTATACAGAATTCAGGCAGACACTCCTAAAGACAAGCTGTACTTTGTGCAAAGAGGGAGGGCAGACATAGTTCTGTTGTTATTAAAAGTCAAAAAGCAAAAGTGGAACAAAACTGTAGTGACCTCTGAGACCTGAAACTTCTCTCAGCTACTCCTGTAGGACAATGTCTGTGCTATTAGTGTTTGTGGTGGAGCTTTGCTGGAGGTTTCTCTCAGATCTCTTAAGATGCATTTCAAATGTCTCTGTTGGGCAGCCTGACTTACCAGTTGATAACTCAGACATTTTAATCTCTAAGCAATCTCTCAATCTGTGAACCTTGTTGATCAGTTTTTCTGGGGTTTGGTTTGGGGGTTTTTTGGTTTTGGGTTCTTTGGTTTTGTTGTTTTTTTTATTTTATCTCAATGAATGTGAGATCTGCTTGTTCTGACACAGAGGATCTGCATGTCCACTCCTAACTATCGAGCATACGCATGCTGTTCCACCAGCAGGAATGTTGGCATGACTTGTCACTTTGCATTCAGTTCAACTTGCTGTTCCTTGTTCTAAGATCTCGTGTGCAGTAATATTTTTATTACAGAAAATACTGTGCTGGTGAAAGCTTAAAAGTTCTTGGATCAAAATGGACAGAAATACACTTCCTTGTTGGATACCAGGCAGGCTTCATGGCAGAGTTGTCCAAAATTTCAGGTCAGAGGAGGGTAGACAATGGAGTTGAGAAGGCCACAGGGAAAACTATGTCCCTACTTCTTTAATCCTTAGATCTGTAGAAGGGAGTGAATAATGACATACTGTGTTTCTGTTCAAGTCAGTAAGAGTTTTGGCAGGAGAGGCAGCATGATCCATCTGGTATGAAGTCTGAAGACCTGTTGTTTGCTGCAGTCCTTGGAAGCCTGTTGAGTGCTGTGGGCATTGGTTCCTTTGTTGGCCATATGAAAAGGATGATACCAAACTTTCATGGATAGAAAATGTTTTTATATACAAAGTTGTGCTGGTTGCTGCTGATGACAGAAGAAACAGTATAGCTTGAATTGCATTTTACACACTGGAACAGTGGAGTACTGTGATTCCCCTCTACTATGAAGGGTGCTTGTGTACCCAAGTTCATAATCTGTGAAGAATTCTACTCCACAGGGAATTGCAGACCCAATTAATTATGGCAAGTTTGTGAGCACATTATTTACTAAATAACCCTTCTTTAAAGTGATGTGAACGATGAGTGTACATTTATCCCCACAGCAGTGAATTATATTTGTACCCTTTTCAAAGTTATTTTTCATTTTTAGGAGATTTTAGAAAGTTCATGAAAGGATCAAACCCAAGTGTCTGCTCTCCTAAGCATATGTGTACGCTTTTCCAAAATAAGAGCGTGTGTAGCTTTGCTGCTTAACTTTGGGAGCCCAAGCCACTGCTTTGTGTCCAGATATGTATTCTGGAAGTTGATGTGTCAATGGCTACACTACCCTTGGAGAAGGTGCTGCTGCAGACTGTCAGAGGTCCTTCATCAGAGCTTCACTGTTATTGTTCTTTTTATCGATGTTTGTGCACTTTCAAGGTAAAGTCAGGGAAAAAGCCCACAGAACTGGTGCATCCACACAGGTTGGATGGTGCTGGGGAAGTCTAGTTAGGAACATGTGATGTTAATTACTTTTTCAGGTCTGCACACTGTGATTTATTCTGCTTCCATTCCCATTTGATTCCATTGTCTTAGTTCAGGATCTGCAGAGCAGTATGTTTGCTAATGGACTAGGGGAGATCCTGTTCTGGCAGGATTTCTCTGAGGCACATAAAGCAAACCCTGTCCAGTAAAATTAATGGTAGAATTCTCAATTGTTTCAGTGGTACCTCGGTTTCACTTACTAAATTTAGGAAATGTGGTGGAGTCTAGCTGCTCCGTGGTCAAGAGAATGGTGGTTGTCACCATCCTCATAAGTCTTCCACTTCAGATGGAGTCTTTTATTGCTGAAAAAGTGGTCAAGACTTAAAAGGAGAGGTGGATTATCTGTTTGATGAAAGAATCTTGGGATCCCTAGGAGTAGAAGAGGTTGGGTGGGAAGAGAACTCATTCACACATAAAATAAAAAGCACAGGAATGACAAATTGCAGTCATAGAGTCTCCATACTTGTTTGAACTTCTAGTTTTACTTGCTTTCAGTAAATCTTTACAGTAAGTTGTTCAATTGAAATATTTGCTGGACAGGACAATGGCAAGAGTTTCTCACTGGGCTGTGAATAGCTTTACACTTCACATCTGGGATAATAATGATATAAATGCAGAAATACATTTAAGCTTTAAGAACTAAAACTATTGCTGTTAGTAATTCGTTATGATATATCACAAAGAACATCTCAAAGATTTGTCTGGTAGGGGAGTCTTCTTTTTGAATGGAACACACATCATTTACTGTAAGGGTCACTACCAAGAGAATGCATGCTCTTTTCAAAGATAAAAACTGATGGTCTCTTTTTTCTTCTTCTTTTCAGGCAGCACAAATAGTCCTGATTTCTCTCTTTGAATTGAACACTCCTGAGTTTACCATGTTACTTGGTGCCTTGCCAAAAACATTCCAGGATGGTGCTACCAAGCTCCTGCACAACCACCTCAAGAACTCCAGTAACACCAGTGTGGTGAGAGGCCCTTGTCCTTGCAAACAGCAGAGCCCCAAAGACAGCAGCTCATTGATAAGCTGTTGCAGATGTTCAGTTCAAATTATCTGTAACTGTTGTCTTGAAGCAATATGGCAACAGAGGCTTTTGTTTGATTTTGCTTTTAATAGGAACCACTAAAATAAAAAACTCAGTTATTTTAAAATTTAATATAGTCCTAACCAGAAGAGATTAAAAAATTACTGAGAAGTGCATTAAAATTGGTGGGGTTTTTGCTTTCAAGTTGGTGGTGCTTTTGAAAATCCTGCCAGTAATGACTTTTTGGCTAAAACAGATCCTGATACCACAGATTTTCTGGGCTTATGACTATTATTGAGATCAATTTAATAACAGTTATACTGTCTGTTAAGCTTGCAAGGTCTTTAATATGACCTACAAAGTCACCTCACTCTATGCCTATTACCTTATGATTTGCTTTTATATGAAGCTCTTACATATTTTTATTTCACTGAAGGACTATGTTAGTAGATTTAAATAGGAAATTTCTTTCCCTTCCCAGAGCAGCAAGGATTAGGGATTTTTTTTTGGTCTTTTTAATGTGAAAGTTTTGTGAACTTGCTGGAATTTGAACCCTCCTATCTTTGCACTTCCACAGGGCTAAGTAGAATTTAGTGTAAGCTAGAACTGCAGTGTTAGGCTTCCAGGCAAATAGTCTGGAGTCTCTAATACTTTTGACTCTATGTGAAAAGTGTCAGAATTTAGAGCAATTTCTACTCATTTTGCTGTGGTATAAAAGATTGTTCAGGCTAGTGGAAAATTGCTAAGTTAGACTGCTTACTTAGCCTCCTAACAAGCATAATCAGAATGCTTTAGACAATGTGGAAAACAGCTGTGTAATTAGAATATTAAATTGTCAGGGTAATGATGAGCATATTTTGGAAATCTTGAGAAGCTGGATTGATTGACCATTTCTCTGGGAATATTTGCAGGCCATACGTGTTGTGTATTTAAATTGCAGGTACTGTGGGTTGTAGAGAAGTGCACATACATTTTCTTTATCCTCAGAGTCATATTTTCAGGAGCATATTAATGACTACATGAACCATGGCTGCAGATTTTTAGGTCAAGAGGCATCATCAAAACTGCACTAAGCTTGTCTAGAGCAATCAGAGGCACTGTTTGGACCTGTTTTTGTACTCCTGGCTGTGCATTGCAACACGTTGCTAATCCCTGTCTTCCTGCTTCTGTGTCAGGGTTCCCCCAGCAATACCCTTGGTCGGACTCCTTCCCGGCACTCCAGCAGCAGAACCAGCCCCTTAACCTCACCTACCAACTGTTCCCATGGTGGACTGTCTCCAAGGTAATGTGGTAGGCTAATTAAACCCCTTGCAAAATACTAAAGGATTTCAACACCAAGTGTGCATTTGCAGAATATGACTCACTTTGAAAGCAAAAACAAGACAATAAGTGTACAGTAGATTCCTGCAAAGAAGCAGTGTTTGAACATGATAATATATGGCTGATGATTGACTTCAGTGTTCCAGTCCTCATGCTGTCTATGTAATCTTAATGTCTTTTCTTGTCATATTAGTTTTCTTTTGTGGCCTTCTTCAGAATTTCATTTGTGGGTAATAAAGGTAATATTAATTGGCACCATTAGAAATGAGGTCTTATTGAGATTGCATATGTCACAAAGTCTGTGATGACTCTCAGAACAGGAGTTTCAGATTGTGCCATTTTTTAGGTGTGGACCTGTAATCAGTAATTCTTCTGACTATATTACAGGGCTTGTGCTGCTGAGAGAAGTGCTGTATCTGCTGTTCCCCTCTTATTCTTTGTGAGGATGCAGGACAAGCAGGGGTGGTGACTGTATTTCAGTGCTGAGTACCTCCCAAATTGCTCACCTGGCTCCTCACCAGCAGAACAGTGGTCTGGTCTTTTGAGCAGCAGGTCTATTGCAACCAGGTGTTTTGCTGAAGCTGCAGGTACTACCCTAGAATATATTGGTCCACTCCAAAATCTTGTATTCAGCCAACATGGACTCTCAGCTGCTGGAAATGTGGAGGTTTTGCAGCATTAAAACTTAAGAGCATGGGAGATGGCATTGTAGACAGTATGTTCTGGGACCATAAAAATATTGGAGGAAAGTAGCGAGCTGTTATCTGGACAAGCTCTGGTTCATGCTGGAAAAGCTTAAATTCTGTTGTCCATGTCTGCCTGTCCTCTTCATGACAGGTTGTGGAAGAAACATAAGGAACCATGTTGGGTGAGGACTGCAGTTCATAGTGCAGTGTAGTAGTTGACATTGAAATCTGTTATCTACCCATGTTACTTGCAAAACGCTCTCTGAAGGGATGCTTAGACATGTGAGTTCCAGTGTGTCAGGAAAAGTACAGGCCTTTAGCATTTAATGAATAATTATACTAATTCTAGCAGCATAGGAATCATTGGGGTTTCCTGAGAAAATTTTGGGTGTCTAAATACATCTTTGTGACTTGTAAATCTGCTGTAATTCAAAACTAAACCAAGAGTTTGCAAGCCAAAGCCAAGTTGCCTATTATGATTTTTTTCCACAAAGGTTTCATTAAGAAATTAAGTGGTAGAGTTTCAGGGGAACAGTTCCAACTATGTTGCTTCCTTTTTGAATAGCTTGAGCATTGTTGCCCTGCTGATTTCTGTCATGGGAAATTATTGACTGTGTCTCCCTGTGGTTACGTTGTGGTTTTGTTGGCCATGGTGGCATGTGGCACTTATTTTGTAATTCCACAACCTTTTGCCATGCTTTTTGGGTTTTGCCATTGGGACACAATTGTTTATTGCCACTTCACTCACTGTTTTCTATTTGTCTTTGCATTCTTCTCACCTCTTGATGTCAGGAGGCAAATATCAAAGTATTGATTAAAGTGTCCAGTGTACCTTGTTGCTGTTGCTTTCTAGCATTTTGTATTTAGAAACGGAAAGGTTTCTTCTATATGTGATTTGTTCTCAAGGACTAGTTTGAGAGGCCATATAATTCCAGAGCACTCTGCCATGGATGCAGTTGGCCAGGAATCTCCTTTAGAAAACAATCATTCCTTCCATTTTCTATAGAGTTCTTGGAGGTGTTTAATCAAAAATTTAGGTGACTTTTCCAGAAGTGTGTCCTGCTTCCTTTCTAGATTTAGTTATTCAAGAGTGATGTTTAAAAGTTACTCTTCAGTGATAGGTAAAGGTGGAAGCTGCTATGAAAGCCCTTCAAAATATTTGGAAGGGAGAAGCTGTACTTTTTTGTGGTGAGTGCCCTCTGAGCTCCAACAGTATCTGCAGGATTTTTGCATTTGTAGAAAAGGCAGTGGCAGGTACTGCAAATAGGGGCAGTAGCTTCTGAAGCTCTGCTGGGCTGCATCCTTCTTGAAAATGTCTTGTGTAGCACAGTTTGGGCATGGTCCTGACTTAAAGGGAGAATTTAGCTCTGGTTGTCCTTTCAGAGAAGAGGCTTGGAAAAATGTGCTGACAGATTGTGGTAAGTAGGGTATGCTGCAGTATTGCATTCTTTGGTGTAGGTGCTTCAGTGTCATGTTTCCATTTCAAATGCTTGACGTTTGCTATTCAGCCTTGCTGTGAAATGTCACTTTTCTCTCCAGGTCGTTCTGATAGCAATGTAAAAGTATAAAGATGCCCATTTTCTCTGTGTAGTTCTCGTCCAACAGTAGGCTTGTCTTTGCATTTTCATGGGGCCTACTGCCAAAGGTTTTTAGTCAGGTTGTGTATTCCCATTGCCTCCTGGGGTGCTCTGTGTGCAGGCCCTGCTTACCTTGTCCCTGCCCATGTCTTGTACAGGCAGCCTGAGTGTAGTCAGTAGAAGGATTATCTCCAGTACTTAATGCCAGCTTTGGTTTTGAAGATTATACTTTCCTTGTATTTTTTTTTCTTGGTTCACAGATTGGAGTCAAATGCAGGGGCATACATGTCTTTGGAGCTGGGATATGTGTAGAAAGGATGATTGGGTCCTGTAGAAATACGAAAATGCTGCTAAGCATTGCTGTTCTCCCATATTACTAATGGTTTGTGGGCAATATCCTCAACATTAGTCAGCAAGGTTTCCTTGATACAGATATACTGTATTATGTATGTATTCCAAGTGACTGATTTTTTGGGAGTTGTGTGTTTGTGTATTTATGTGTACATGTATTTGGGCTCTCTGGATAGATTTTGAATGTTTTGGTTGAAATGGACTCTGCAAGCAGCTGATTTGCCTACCCAGATGATAACATCTGATTAAGTATCCCCTGAAGTCTTAGGAGGATAGCATGCTTCAGGGTCTTGGACAGAGTCCTTTCTCCTGCCTTCATTTGCTCCTTCCAGTTCTGCTTCATGGTCACTATAACATATCCACTACATCTGTGAGTTACTTCTGCATTTGTATCTGATTTTCTTTTTCCTTAACAGTTTTAGTTTTTGGTGAGAGGAGTTATGGAAGAGAGATGTGCTTTCTGAAAAAGAAAACACGGGAGGGCATTTGAGAAGACTGAATATAAGGGGGAAAAACCAGACTTCAGGCTGAAAGAGAAGAATGTTTCTTAGGCAAAGCACAGATAAATGGCTTGGGTTTGTATAGGACAGAGAAATCTTCTGAGATTAAATAAATTATGTTGTAATACAGAATGGCAAACGGTACATTGTGAAGTCCTTTGGTGTTAGAGTACTGTTCTGAATGGTAAATCGACTTCTGCAAACTTATATGTCACATTCATGTTTGGAACTTCACATATTAGAATTTTGTAGGAGTAATGAATGAATACATTTGGAATGAGTTTCTGCCATTATTAATAGCCCAGAAACCTGTGCTTAGTTTTTATTATTAAAAACAAATAAACATAAATCACCCAAAATTAAAAAAAAAAAACAAAAAAACATTTAGTCCTTCAAAGATGTTTAGAGGAAATGCATCAGAATAAAAGGTTACAATTTTATCTGGCTATATAAGTTTACATATTTGCTATTTCACTGATAATAAAAATTACCATTAAAAACAAAATTTGATTGACACATTCAGTATTAAGTTGAGCAAGCAAAGGCATGGAAACATAATTAAAATAAGCCACTTACTTTATACAATAAGGACAAGCCTGCATTGTTTGGTGGCCTGTGTTCAGATAGGTGATACCTGAGCTGTGAGACTTCTGATCAGCAGTCTGGGAGTTGAGTATTTCCTTGATAATACTGGCATGTAATAGCTGTGGGATTTGATTGCTGGTTAATGAGTGAAATTCTTGACACTGCTCTTCAGAGTAGTTTTTTTTTAACTGGCTTTGCTGCTGTTTGCCCTGGAGCAATTCTTGACTTGTTTGTCACTTCTCATGTGAAAGTATCTTTCACTTGCATATGTACAAATACAACTATCCAAGACAATGTGCTGAAATGTAATAGAAACAAAGTAGTGTTGTGAATACTCCACCAACTCAAGCATCTGTTCTCATTTGGAAGGTGATTTTGAAAATCCATGTACCTTAATGGGAAAAGACAAAAGCAGAGGTTGGACAAATTGACACAGGAATGGATGTCTTAACCTAAAGGCACAGGGTCATGCAATAACTTAAAGGAGCCTGTGAAAGTTTAAGGAGCAATCTGAATCAACTCAGAGACTGGTTTCACCCAGACTTTCCAGCTTTGTCTGCTGAGACCTGGGCCAGGTCCCCATGATACGTTTACACTCCAGACTGACTTTTCACTTGCTGCATATTTGGGTTCAGTTCGAATCTGGTGAAATAGGATCAGATCTTAAGCCCTGCAAAGGTTTTCTGATTGTGTAGGGCCTGACTGCAGGCTTATATAGAGGCACCAGGAGACAAACTTTACAAGGTACCTTCAGGTGTCTAATAAAAAAATAAATTCCAATTTTTCTTTCTTCCAGGGAAATCCTGTTGCTTAGAAACACCTGCTTAGAGTTGGAATACACGTGTGGCCAGGGATTGTTTGCGTAGAACATTATAAATGGAGTTGTTTATAGAGGCTATATCCATTTGTAAAATCTACTGGTTAGTACAAGCAGGGACTGGATTTTTTGTGAAACATATTATGTTAGGAATAAAAATGGAAATGAATAATAAAGGCCAAAACAAAGACTTGTGAGGCGCAATGGAGTATTCTTGTTTAATTTTGTTTCTATTAATTTTTTTCTCTCTCCAAGGCAGCATGACAGCACTAAGCCACTCAGATTATAGTTTCTTTTTTTTTTTCCCTCCCTCTCCTTTCTCTGTTTTTTCTCTCTTTTGTTTCTCCTCTGGTCACGGCAGTCGGCTCTGGGGTTGGAGTGCAGATGGGCTTTCGAAGCACCCCCCTCCCCTTTCTCAGCCTAACTCCATCCCCACTGCTCCTTCCCACAAGACTTTCAGACGCTCTTACTCTCCCAGGTAACAAGCTACCTGTTAAACCAACTTGTCTGAGGTGTCACAGTATTATTTACCTTTCACACCACGGGATTTGTTCATATGTGGGACTTGCAGAGGCTTTGGAAAAGAGATGATGATAGCTTTCAGAGAGCAGGGGTGACAGGCAGCCACTTGCTCCCTGCTTGGGGAAGATGCAGCATGCAAGTGGGGATAAAAAAAAGTGGATTTTTCCAGACACTTGCACCCATTCAAGAAGATGGCAGGGAAGATGCTTCACAGTCAGTTTCCAATCCAGAACACAGTTGCTGAGCACTTTTGGCAGGCACTGGTTGTGTCACAATACCGGGGCAGGATCTTTCAATTTGGCTGCACTGTGAATGTGGCACTAGAGGACCTTCAGATGGACACATACAGCTCAGGAGTGACTTCACATACATAGAACTTTGCTTGTATATTGTGATTTTGGAACATCTTGGAAATTTGTAGTACTGAAATTAAAATTTTCCTTACCACAGGATTTTGAATTTATCAGTCACAATTTCGACATCTATTCCTCCTCCTGTGCCTTCACATTTTGTTCCAGTCTGCATACAGCTCTTGGATCAATATGTTAGACTAAAGCTGTATGCTGGTTTTAAGAAAAAACCCAACCTGAATACAAATTTAATTTGTCAGATCTCTGTTAAATTCCTTGGATTTTTTAAAGTTTAAACCATGACAACAAACCATCTGTAAATGTGGTTTCTTCTGACTTAAATATGTCTGTTACCTGAGGAAGGACTACATATAGTCTTTCCTTAAAGCAAAATGTCCTAATGAAAAATTATTGGAAGAAAAGCAAAGAAATTTTTCTTTGAGGGCTCAAAATTTGAGAACCTGTGATATCTGAGAGAGAGAAAGTAGAATGCAGTGGTAGGTACCTCTGTGAATACCTGCAGAATTAAAAACTTTAAATGAATGTTCTGACTCTGCTAGGACACTGTGGAGGTATCTGTGGGGGGGATCCATGTTGATTTTTGAAATAAAACTAGTTGAGAGTGTTTTTTCTGTTGTCTTTTATCTGACACCAGATAATAAGGTTTGGAATAATGTAACATATATTCCAGCCCAGAGCCTGAAAGTGCAGAGATTAGAGTTACTGTGTACTGCTTGAAGACACTAAACTGTGAACTACTTACACATAATTTGGATTGGAAACTGAATAACAATTTATGGAAGTAAAATGTATTTCATGCCAGACTGGAAAACTACCAAATTGTATCTTTATAAACTTACAGACAGCTGCATTGGTTTTGTGCAGCAGATGGAAAATAATGTTGTGACATCCCTAAACACTGCTCATCTCTACTCACTTCTTATTCATCCTGTGCCTTTCCTCTAGTTTTCTGCATGGGTCATAATTTCTTTTCCCTTTTGTATTTTTTTTTTCCTGAAAGGTGAGTGTAGTTCCATTTTACTTTTATTCCCCACATTGTGTTGTCTGTGAAGTATTCCAGTGCACATACTGTCTGTTGAGACGTGTGTTCACATTGTAGAATTTTCATTCATGTAGAGCACAGCCATAATGTGACCTCCTACACAGGCTTACTCCTGACATATGAAATTACTGAGGTCTTTAGATTTTTATTAAAATGTGGGTTAGTGCTTTGACAAATGTTTCAGATTGGTGGCTCTGAGAAATTATGTTAGTCCTTTAGCACTGAAGAGTCTGTATTCTCATTATTCTTTGGTAACAGTGTAGGGCAAAATTCATCCCCGAGGAAAGAGTGATGACTTCAGCAGATTTATTGTCAGTATTACATTTGTGATTATTTCTTGGTTTTTCTGCCATGGATTTAATTGTGTGGCCTTTGGTAAGTCATGTCATCTCTTGGTGTGAGAACACAGGTACATTCACTTGTATACTTTTTCAAATGGTGGTTTCATTGCCCACTTCAAAGTTGTATGAAAAACCCTTTAAGATCTGTGAATTAAACATGCTTGAGCTCAAAACGTATATTTTTGAGATTGTATGAAACAAAGATTTTCCTATTCCTGACTGGTATGTCTAAAGATCCTAAAAACTGCCTTGCCTTCTGTCTGGAAAGCTATCATAGTGCATTACTGTTGTTCAGCTGTCTGAAAAGCCTTAAATACATCAACTTCTGTAGGTTTATGAACAGCTTTTGTTTCCTGATCTTGGTCTGTTAAATGATTTCTCATTCTCCCTGGTCTGCCAGACACTGTTTGAGGAATTGTTCTTTGGTTTCTTTGCCAAAATACACGGTGCTGATGTTTGTGTGAGTGTAGTGCGAACACGTTGCTTGGGAGCCAGGGATTATGGCTATTTTCAGCGTGTTAATCCCAAAGATATTGGGCAGCCCATCTTATCCTCTGTCTGAAGTTCCCAAGTTTCTTCCAGAAAAAAAAGCTGTGGTTCTAGATATTTAATAGATATTTAATATCCTACTTTGGTTCCATTGAAAATAACAGCTGTGTACCCAGAATTCAGAAGGGATTTTCTTGTTTGTTTGTTTGTTTGGGTTTTTCCCCCACCCACCTCATAGGGAATCTTTCTTTTGTGGAAAAGGAACACAACTCAGTTCAGCCATCTGCCTCCAAGCCCATCCTGTCATTCTTCCCAAAATGTTATGAAATAGTAATTCACCACTGTAGGGAGCCACTTCTTCCATTTATTGACAAACAACTTGATGTAAATGTCTGATTCAGTCTGCTTGCTTCTGGCTCTACTGAGATCTGAGACTCTGCCAGAAATTGTTCTCTCTTGCTGGATCTGTTAATTTAGTGATTGTCATGCAAACTCAACTTCTCCTAGATAAAGCAAAGCCCTGCCAATAATTCTTTTTTATTTTCTCAAAGATTGTAGGAACTTCTCTTTAGCCAGACCTTTTTTATATCATCTGCCCTTGCATGTAAGGCATTTTATCATAGGACCTAATTTTGGATAACTCCTCAAGGAGTCCCAAAACATTTTGCTGAGAAATTTCTGAACAACTGATAAAGTGCAAGAAAGTGTCAGGTTTGAGTGAGAGAATTCCCAAACTTAGGCCAAATACTGAAATGCTGTTTTTATCAAGGCACTGTGCAAGTGAGTTAGGTTTTACTACTTTATAAATTAAAATGGGCCATGTTAGACTAAGGTTTATGTCAAGTTACATTTTCCTTGCCATTTAAATCTGTCATAGTTTCATATATTATTAAATGTAAATTGCACTGATTCCATTTCCGCCAGCTGTCACAACCATTTGAGTTCTTATAGTAATTAGTACTATTTTCCTTTTTTAATTACACCACAGTGGGGATAGGGTTTTTTGGTTTACCAAAGGTAGCACACTTACTGAATGTAAGAAACAGAGGATTTGTTTTCCCTTCACTTACAGCAATGTGTTCTCCTTGTTTTAGCCCCATTTGAGGGGAAGCTTAGACCTGAACTCTGCTTTGATTCCATCCATGTTGTGTTACAAGTCACTGTTAGAAAGGATACTCTAGACCATATGTCTCCAGCTTGTTTTTGTTGACAGCCAGAAGAGAATTCCAGTTTCATTTGTAACATTTCATATACGTTTGGTCTTTAGTATGCTGGATTATGACACGGAGAACCTAAACTCTGATGAAATCTACAGCTCTCTTCGTGGAGTCACAGAAGCGATTGAGAAATTTAGTTTCCGTAGTCAAGAGGACCTGAATGAGCCAATCAAACGTGATGGAAAGAAGGACTGTGACATTGTAAGTATTCCATCGTTTACTGTCCCCCGATAGATGAAATTTTATGATCAAACCTCTCTGTGGATTGGTAGTGTACAAAATCCAGTTGTGGCAAGCACATTTTTCTCTCTCTCAAGATTTTTATAAAGGTGCACAGAGAGAAATGAAAGAGAAAACAATTTCGATTTCTACTCCTTGTTTTTCTGTTGTGGAATGTGTTTAGAGAATTGTTTATCTGGAGTGGTCGCTTGGTTGGATCACGGTGGATTGTTTGGGCCTGATGGCCAATTGGATCCACCTGTGTCTGGACTTTAGAGAACAGGGTCACGAGTTGTGAGTGAGTTAGATATGATAGAGAAAGTAGCATGTAGTTTTTAGTATCCTCTTTTATATAGTATATTAATGTATTATAGCATAATTATAATAAAGAAATAATTCAGCCTTCTGAACTGGAGTTAGACATCATCATTCTTCCCATTGGGTTCACCGACATCTACAACCCAGTTATTCCTGCTGTATTCTTACAGGAATTGTCTGCTCGTTGGTTGTTAACTTCTTATACCTTAATTATGGGGTTTCACTGACTGTTTCCCTTGGCTCCCTTTAAACTCTGGCCTGTGGAATGTGCTTACAGGGCTTCTGTGTGAGTGCCATGAAGGATGGAAACAGTGCTAGTGTTCCTCAGGCTCAGCATGGCTCAGTGATCGCTTTTGCATGGAGTGTGTGTAGTCAGGTCTGTAATGGGAAATGTTAGTTCTTAAACTGCATGGATGGTTTCCCTCACAGGCTTAGGACCTGTGATCACTCCAAGTGCACAGCTCATACAGTATCTTGTGCTGCAAGACTGGTTACAGAAACTGTGATCGTGAGATATTTTTGAGCAGGTGTAGTTGTGTGAAAGAAAGAGGTAGTAATCAAAGTTTTATGTAGGTATTATGTATAAATAATTCATGTAAATCTGTACCTCTTCTTATTGGCAGGTGAGCTCCAAAAATGCTACAGTTTCCATAGAATTTTGAACATACCTTTTCTCCCTCTGTTCAATTCCCCTAGGTGTCTCGAGATAGTGGCCTTGCTCTCCCTAGTGGTGATGTCCGTGGAAGCAGTGACATTGTGGAAGGTGGAAGGATGGCTCTGGATAACAAAACCTCCCTCCTGAACACCCAGCCTCCCCGCGCCTTTTCAGGGCCCCGTGCTCGGGAATACAACCCCTATCCTTACGCTGACACCATTAACACTTACGACAAGACTGCCCTGAAGGAAGCAGTGTTCGATGATGACATGGATCAGCTTCGGGATGGTTTGTGTCAGCTCACCTCATAACAGTGCAGGCAGCTCGCTGCCTCTCTGGTGTGTTTGGGTATGGGCAGTGCCCTCAGATGCGTGCCTGCCTGTGCATGTGTTGTGTATTACATTGCATCTGAGTCGAGGCTTGGTATGAAGTACCCTTTGTTCTCTTGTCGCAGCAGAACTTCATCTGTGGCTACTGAGAAAAAATGTTATACTGTGGTTTTGGTTCTTGTTTGCCTGGGGTTTCCTGCAAACTACTCCCTTGAGCATCCACATGCATCTGTAGGGACACTGCTTTGGGACCTTCCTCTCCTCTTGGCTGAAACACCTCACTCAACAGCTTGTTGTTATTGAGTGTTTGACTTCATTTAAGTGCAGCTACACACCAGCTTTATTCTTTTGCAGTACACTGATGAGTCACTGTACTTTAATCTAAAGGTCATACATGTGACCATTGGTTTTGGGTGTGTATGTCTGGGAAAAACCACGGCAGTTCTCATCTTGTAGAAGTAATTGTTGGAACTGGAAGAAATCCAATTGTCATCTCTTCCTGGTTCGTTAGAAGCCATGTGCAGATGAATGAGCCATGCTATGAACTCAGGTTAAATTATGGACTAGTCTGATTCTGTTGCCTGCTTGACTGAAACCACCTGGAAGCTGATGCATTTTTGGGGGGCCCCTTGTTACATGAGCCTTGTTCTGTAGAGGGTGAGCAATCTTGGCACCTTTGATCTTTTCTCCATTTCTCCAAATGATTTGCTGCCATTTGTCCTAGAAGTACCCATTGACCACTCGGATTTGGTGGCTGATCTTCTGAAAGAGCTCTCCAACCACAACGAGCGGGTGGAGGAGCGGAAAGGAGCTCTCCTGGAGTTGCTAAAGATTACAAGGGAAGATAATCTTGGAGTTTGGGAGGAGCATTTCAAAACCATTCTGCTCTTGCTGCTGGAAACACTTGGAGACAAAGATGTGAGCTGTAGATTTTGTCTTAACTCTCCTGTACATTGCTTCATCTTGGGTAATAATTCCTACACACCAGTTTAAATGAAACCTACCATTCATCAGTGATACTGCACTGCTCATTTTTCCTTTTGACGGTTGACAACTCTGCTTTAGTTTTCACTCTGTTCAGTGATGAGTTTTAAGTAACTCCAAAATGTCCCAGTCTTTCCCCCTCCCTCCTTAGAGTGTTACTAATAAATAGCTAGGGAATTGAAATAGAATCAGAAAAGAAGTTCTAGTCTAGTAAAAAACTCAACACTTCATTTATTCTTTTCTGAGTTAGGATGAAGTTACAAGCTCTTAGCTATATTATACCCACTCCCAGCAAGAAGAGTAAAGGCATTCTAGAATAAATTAATTTTTTTCCCTGAGTGGTTTAAAGACCCAGGGTATTAGATCTCATAGGATGAGTCTCTGTCTCTTGTAAAAATGTCATCAAGAACCAGCTGGTTTTATAGGCGATCTTGTTTTGAAATGTTAAAAAAGCTGTGTTATTATCACAGCTTTATGTTTGGTAGTTGATCAAAGTGGTAATTTACAGGCCAGGCTTTTTTCGATTTGGGAATATTTGTTCAGCAGCACAATGATAATTGGTAAAGGCTCAACACCTCACTGCACCTTCACAACAGAGCCATGCTCCATCTGAATGTTACAGTATTTAGGCTTCAAAGCACTCACAGTTCTTTTTTTTTTTGTTTCATCGGATTCAAAAATCTGTTGTATTTCTTGTACTCCTTGTGAAATATATGTCATGCTCTCAGAAATGTTAATTCTGAAGCAGAGTAGGTGGCTGACATTTTCTCAGTCGTTGTTCTTAGTTTAAGTGTGAACTGCTATAGTCCTACATGTTTAATGATAGCACCATCACACAAGTATCAAAAAGTCTGGTGACTTTATCTTAAGTACACGTGAATTGTGCTACTGAATGAATTTTGCAGATGAATAGCAAATCACATATTTTAAAGGCTGAAGAGGATGAAATAAAGTATGCATTCCTCTGCTGAAATAATGACATCTATTTGGAGTAGCCACAGGTCAAAAATTTAATGTAAGTTATGAAATGGAAACAGGTGTTATAAATCCCTTCTGCTCATGATCTCTTGATACGAAGGATGAAGACATAGGTCAGTGTTGACTACAGTAACTTAAGTCCTTGAAAGTAATTTCCACAGGAGTTACAGGAAGAGTCAGTTTTACTGCTTTAGTACATGAAAAATAGCTTTGTGGCATGGATGGAGCCCAGCTTGATATCTGCCAAGCTGAGCAAAAGAGGAAGGGCAAAACATACATGATCTGACCTTCTTTGTAAATTCATGTAATAGAGATGTCCTTCTCGGAGTACAAATTTTTACTTCATTGCCAAAAGAATATGGAATTTAGGAAAGTAGTCATTCTGATTCTTGTATATATGAGAACAGTCATTTTATGTGGCTTTTTGTGCAAGAGCAAGCAAGGAGCCCAATTCTGAATTTTGTTACATTGATTCCACTGCTCACTCCACTGGAGCTGGTGGCGTAGGGAGCCATGCAAATTTCTCATGAGCCATGAGAATTCACTTCCAACTACAATTTTGAGAAGTGACTCTTTCTAATCTTTTTCTAATGTCTATTTTCCCTGACACAGCATTCGATCAGAGCCCTGGCGCTGCGAGTCCTGAGGGAGATCCTACGGAACCAGCCGGCGAGGTTTAAGAACTATGCGGAGTTGACTATCATGAAAACACTGGAAGCACATAAGGATTCCCACAAGGAGGTGAGTGAGCCTTTCAGCTACTGGAAAAGCAATATGGACCTGCTGAAGAAATGTAGGACTTGTGGGACTTAACAGGCAAACATGTTGAACCATCTTGACAGTGGAGCCGATCAGTATTAAGTCTCCCAAGTATGAAGAGACAGAATTTTTACATGCTGAAACAGTGAGGAAAGAAGTGGAGACTGTCAGAGCTATTTATGTGGACTTGGAGCTGTCTGGATTGGTATGCCACTGTTTGTTAACTTCCCAGGATTTTCCTGCTCATTCTGGGAGAGGCTGAGAACTGTAGGAGAAAAGTGCATGTTTAATTACTTTTTAGAGCATGCTGGGGGCACCGTGCTGCCTCTGTGTGTACAGGTAAGAATACAAAATGTCCTGGAGAACACAAAGGCTGTGTTCAAGCAGAATTGTGTGTGAAGACTGAATGGTGAAAGTGGGCCATGCTGGAAAATTGCAAACTGGTGAGTAACAGGAGAAAATGGACAAAGTGGCCATGTTGCAGTGGCAGAGGAAGAATCAAAGGGGAGGGTGAATTGCATTGCTTTTGTGAGAGAATTCATATACAAAACTGAAAGTATTCTGAAGTAAAGTAACAATAAAGGGACATGATAACATTTTAAGTAGATCAATTCAGATTACATTTTAAAGTTAGTCTTTGTAGATTGATTTCCAAGTTGGATCTTTAAATCTACCTCATGCGTGTTGGAAGTTTGAACTAAACCTTCTGGAAAGTGCTACCAGAATTTCCCTATCAGTTTGTGATGGTTTTGTTACCAAAGTCCTTGGTTTGAAATCTAAGGTCTTTATTCTTCTCTACAACAGGATTATTCTAAATTATCTGTTTTAGGCATCTCTGAAGATATTTGGCCATGAAAAGATGATGAAAATAGACCAGACTGCTCCAGAGCATTGGATGACTGACACAGGATTATTTTAACCATGGGTAGCAGAAACTGTACTGTTTGAAAATCAAAGCAGCCAAACAAAAAACACTCTCAGGGAAAGAAAATAACAGTCTGGATTTCTCTAAAATGCAACAGTAGAAAATGTTTAATGCTTTAGTGAATGAGGGCTGCCCTACTCTGCCTACCTTCTTCTTCTTGATTTAGAGCCTTTGCACCTCTGTCTTTTTCAGTTCAGAGTAGTAAGAAGCAGCTGTAAATTGATTTTCTGATAAAGGAGTCAGACAAAACATTATGTTCTGAAGGAGTGCCTTTTATTGGCAAGTTTTCCTGCTTGCATGCTTCTCAGCTCACCTTGACTCAGTGCCCTTTGTCTTTTTTGTATGAGAATCCTCTAGAGCTAACATTTCTAGCAGGACCTTTCCAGTTTGTCGCTGGCATTGTTTTTAATGCCCCTCAGAATTCACTGTCCTTGTGGGACTGGTGGGTTTTACAGAAATCAAGACTGATGTTGAAAACACCATGCTTTATGCCTCTGTATTCTTGCGGTGTGGAAAGGCTCTTTGGGATTTGCATGAGGTGCCTCCCAGGGAAAAACAGGGAAAGATAAACTCAAACCAGGAGTGAGAGATGGGAGTTCTGGCACTTCTTTATAGAATAATTGAGCTATTCTGTGCTCAGCAAGTAGCTGCTGTGCTGCACATAGTGTGGCTTTGATTTGCCATGGTTTTCCAAGCAGCTTCATAATGAGGCATCAGCTGCTGCAGTGGGACCTTTGGGTGACAGCTGTCACAGCAGGACACTGCAGGTATGTTCCTGCTTTGCCATCCGTTGCGTGTGCACAGCTGTATTAAGTGGGGGCACTGGTTCTGGATTTTTCATTCTGTGTATGAGTATTTTCTGATCCCTGTGTAAATGAGGCTCTCAGAACCATGATGCAGCCCAGGAGAGGTATCATCTGTCTGTCAGTAGTTTGAGGAGATCAGCATTCCTGAAGTTAAGAAAGGTACCTGCACTTGCGTGTCCACATGAGATAGGCTAAATATATACCTGGGAATATGCTCAAAGTAGTTTTACCTGTAGTTGGGACTTGCTGATTCAGTTAAGTCTGTGAAAAATTAACTGAGAGATCATTTGGGCATGACTCAGTTGGTCAAACTCATAGCCTAGAGCCAGGAGGTCACAAATTCCCTTCCCGTGGTGGCCCTCCAGCTCGCTCCCACTGTGGCACTGCTTTCTCCAGGAGGGCAGGAGGAGCTGCCCTTTGACTGGATCCCACTGAGCAGGAGATTAAATGAGGATTCACCAGTTTGTGAGTGAAGGGCAATTTCTAAGGATAGCTGAAGAGGGAAAGGAAGTTCTGAGCAGTCTGTTCTACAGCTTTCTTTCTCGCTATATCACAGCAGTGTTAAAGGGAGTGGTGCACTGTCCTTAAACTACATAAAACCAAATCTTCCTCTAGACTGTAAGAACTATTTCAAGAAAAGCTGGTATATAATTTAGTTGGGAAAAGATTGATTTTTGTGTCAGTGATGTCCTGATAAGATGGCACTCCAGTTTATTATGTTTCTGGACTGCTTCTGCCTTGTAGCAGAAGACAGAAATGATCCTTGGTTATGATTTGATAATTTGGTGTCTCAACAGGCTGTGTAAGTTAGGAGAAAATGTCTATTTTGAGCAAGCTGTATCTGTTTCAGTCTCTTTTGCCTGAATTTTCCCTTCAGCACAGGAAATACTAATTGCTCCCAGCTACTGCTCACATTTTCAATTATATGTGACCCACAGAGACTCAATCTAAAGTGACCAAGCAAAGGGAATTTGAACAGGAGCAGAACTGTTCAGGTTGGGTACTGTCTCCAAGAAGTCATAGTAAGAGGCAGTTCTTTGGAAATCAGGAAGGTTTGTTTGTCTACACAAATTCCAATATTGCTGCTGTTCAGCATCACCAGGAGACATCAAATGTCAAAAACAACATATTCACCAACCAGCAAATATCACCCCCTGTTGAGTTGAGTGCTGATAATCTAGTTAAAGTTTCTTTTCTTTTTTAAACAAGAAAAACCTGTGACTTTATTCCAGATTACATAGTTGGAAGTATCAAAGCAGTGGTAGCATAGTTGGGGATGCCTGGATAATTGGCTGTTTTTTCAAGGCCAAGCAGAAGTCTTCAGACAGTTGGGTCTTTGCCATGGCTAAAAATCGTCTGCCTTCTGTTGCTGAAGGCAAGGTGTGGGATTAGCAGAGCAGCACAGCTGAGAGCACCACATTTCCCCCCAGGGATACGGGAGAGAAAAAGTTGGTACGTGGAGTTGGAGCTGAGTCACACCTTGTTGTGAGTACAAATGCAGGAGATTGGCAAAGCACAGACCTCAGTAGCAGGTCAAAATTAATGTAACCCCAGGCTACAGACTAGAGGGCTCTGGGGTGGAATTCATGTTTAGTTTGCATTTTTTAGCTTTGTCCTGTTTTTATACTGTTTGTAGTACAACAGTCTGTTCAATGCTGTTGATTTAATGGGGTGATGTGAAGAGTCAAACCTGCTTCGGTCATAACTGGAAACATTTAAATGCCTTTCACTTACTTTTGGAGCATTAGAACATAATTGAAGTTGTGGATGATATTAAATCTTGTTGATTTTTATCAATCTTTGTTTGTAGTTATTTGGAAGAGAACCATCTTTCTGTTGCCAATTAGTTAATATTAACTCATTTGTTCCAGTGTCGTTACTCACCCATAACTAAGGAGAGATGCTGCTTGCTGACCCAATACCACTGATAATAACATTGCTTCAGATCCATGCCAGCAAAATGAGGATAATTTCTTGTTATTGAGTATTTTAGAACAGAAATAGTTTAATATCTTGGAAATCAGCAGCAGAGTGAGAAATCATAGGATAGCTAATTCCCTGCTTCTGTCTCTGGCACAAATCCTATAGACTTAACTGATGTCTGTTTTCTATGTGTAAGAAAAGGATCCTGTGCCATATCTAAGATATCTAATTTCTGTATTGTATGATATAGAAGGTCCATAAGCATAATTGGGATGCTTATTGTACATTCTTTGTAGTAACCCTCTGAAAGAGACAGAAGAAGAAATCAGTTACCCATTACATGTAGATAATTTTTATTATCTTGCTGAGGTGCTTTTAGATTGGCCTCTGGCATTTATATATTGTAACTGTCCTCTGATGGTGGTATGATCTGTGTAGGTTTCTGCAAAAGGAAAAGCACTAAATGATCATAGTCTTGAAGATTAATTGTTACCCAGTCCATGCTGGAAGCTACCGAGTGCTGCAAGTGGGCAGTCACTGATGTTTCATAATACATGTTTATGTGCTTTTTCTGTTTCCCAATAAGTTTCAAATATTTAGTGCCCAGGAGAAGCAGTCTAATCTACTTAATCTCTGAGTCCTTATAAAAATCACACTGCTTTTTCATCTGCTTAGCACTCCCCATTGCTGAGTCCACTTCCTGCTTTGAAACCAAGTCCATAATTGTTTGTTCCTGTCTGAATTAGACTGTAAAGCCTTCAGGGATGGGAGGTTGCTTGACTAGGTACTGGTAAACCTCCATCCCCTCCAGCTTAGATTATACAGGCTTTAAGTAACCACCTCTAGATGGCAAAAATTGGCTCAAAAGCACAGCCACATGCCTCATAAGCCTGTAAGCAAAACCTTGTTCTTCTGCTTAATAAACTTCTCTGGTGCTCTGCATGTCTCACAGTGGTGTACAAAGCCTCTAAACTTTCTGTGGGGCTTTGCCTGCACTGCCTCATCCTCTACAACCTTGTGCAGAGACACTGTAACTAGCAATCATGGCAAAGTACTCCAGCTTAAGCTCCTGTGGGAAGCTCTCCTCCAGGTGCCTCAGGTGCTGCTTTGCTGAGATCCCTGCATGTTACACTGATGCCCTGTGTAGCCTGTGAACCTCGCATGTCCTGCCTTAGGGGAGTCAGGACATTTTTCTTTGCTTATTTTCCAGTACTTATGTCTCTTTAAAGCTGGTTTTACTTTATGTCTCGTAAGCTGGTTGTTGCAGCCATCAGGCAGCAAGCAACATGTTAATGCATGAAATGTAATAGCTGAGCAGAAGAAATTGAGTGGAAGAGATGGAGTCTGAGCTCTGGCTGTCTTGAGTGAATAGGACCCTGTGGCTGCAGTGTGCTGTGAACCAGGTAAACCAGTGGGAATTGTCATCCAAAGTTTGTCCAGCAAATTTTGTAGAACTTTGATGATTCCAGTGTGCTTTTCTATTTAAAGACAAGGCTCTGTGACAGGTCACTGTCTTGATCACACTCATACTGCACATCAGCATATCCCCTCACACTGAAATCGGGGAGCAATTCCCATGCATATTCCTGGGACTGCCTGACCTGTCACTGCCTAACAAGAAGTTTACTCCTTGGTAGCATTAAGGAAGACATTGCTAGAGGTAAACAGCTTTCTGTGTGCTACACTTTGCTGGCTTTGTGCATGTGAATATGGCTCCTTCCCTAAAGCAAACTGGGTGGAAGTATAAAAACTTCTCTTCCGTGAGACTCACTAGAAAGGTCTTAATGCATCACAGATGTCTTTCAAGGAACCCTCCAGCACACAGAGCTTATGTTATGCCAGCAAAAGTCAGGCTGAATCTAGTCTCCAGCGTGTAGAGCATAAGGTAAGCTTTTAGAAAGGAGAAAAACCTGCTGCTTGAAGGCCAAGAGCTATCTTTTAGATCTGCATTCCAGGCTACCTGCCCTGTGTTGAACGATGTCAAACTATCCAGTTCAAGCCATGGTTTGCTCTAAGCTTTTACTGGGAGGTAAGATCATGTTTGTGACATACCTTACATACAGCTTAGTGTCTGTGCTTTTAAAGAACTGCAGGCTCTCTGTAGTCTTGCTTCATAGCCACCCTTTTGAATCTGCTGCTTCCAGCTGCCATCATAATTTGATGGCTTTTCTACTTATATTTTGTATCTCTGAGATTCCTAAGAAGAATTATATTAGGTTGGACAAAAACCCTGGTTTGCTTGTTACCCTACGTGACTCACTAGCAAGAAGCAAGCATACAGTGATGCTTCCCTGTGGATATACTTCCCCCTTCCAGCTGTCTTAAAGCCTTTCCGTGTGAATGGCTCTGCCTGCCTCCCTGTGTGGGTTGGCTTTTTTCTTTCCTTTGGTTAACTTGTCTAACTTCTAATCCCCTTGTGACAGCAAGCTCCCCAGTCTGAGCACGTAGCAAACAGCGCCCTTTCATTTTCTTGGGCTTAAAGGATAGATTACATAGACACTACTTATTGTGGTGTCACTGTTAGTAAGAGCCTTTCCTGTCACTTCTTGATGTGTATCTGTTGATCTTGCCTTCAAAGCTGGGAGGAAGACCTGTTCCTTGATCCTGTTTATTCATTTCTCCCACTCCTTTTAAGGTTGTTTCACTCTGCTGGTCAGGTTAAAGCCCTGACTAAAAATGATACTTGATTTTTTGATACTATAAGGTATGTACAATTTGCAAGGCACAAGTGTTGTGCCTCATGGCAAAATGTCTTTGCTAAACTCTATTACAAATGCATGTTCTTGTTGCCAAATGACCTGGCAGGTTGTACCTTTTGATAATGCACTTCCCTCTGTTTGGAAATGCTGCTGATTTCTCTGGCAGTGCCAGGTGAGCGGGACTCTGAGCTGGTTGGGTAAATACTGAGAGCCCCTCATGGGATGCAGAGTCTCTCTGGGTGGCTGAATGTTTTGTTTTGCCAAAGCCAGGAGGAAGGACAGGGCTGGTACTTGCATTGCAAAATGGTGGCATTTGGCTTCCTGTGCCAGCAGGGATGAGTTTTTCTCTTTGAGTCACCATCAGCTGGTATTGCCCTACCCCTTCCTACACCCTGTCAGCTGCTGGTGCTTCCCCAGGGAGCCAGAGCTGGTTACCTGCAGAGGCTCTCATCCAAACAAGCATGTAAGCACACGCTGGAATCCAGTTGATGTCAGTGAGACTTGAGCATGTTATTAAAGTTAATCACAGCTCAGGGGGTTTGCTGAAGTGTGCCTGAGATGCAGGCGTTGTCTGCCAGATGTGCTCATGGGAGGCTTGGAAGTCTCCTTGGTGCTGTCACATTTACAAGCTCCTATCATGCTGGACATGTGTAATGCATCCTCCTGTGTTCGGGGGGAAGGGATGTGAAATGGCCAGCCACTGCCTAAATGTAGCCACATCCATGCTAGAACTGGGCAGCAGTGCTGAAAGCAGGACTGTCAGGGGCATAAATAACTTCTGTACCTTCACAACTTTCCTTGCTCACCTTTTGATGGGCAAAATATGTGTGACCTTTGTTGCTGTTGAACTCTTGCTTATTTTGTGAAAAATTATCGCTGTATTTTAATGCTCCTTGTGCTTGGAATTGAATAATAGGCTTTATGTCTCATGGACTTGCTTCATACCTTCAACTTAATAGACATAGTAAACTATGTGCAAACAGGATATGGAGCTGAAACCCAGATAGAATATTCATTAAATTCATCACCTACTGCTTTTTTTAAAATGGTAGTGTGTTCGAGATCAGAGTCTAGCCATAGGTTTATACTAAAATATTGTTGCTTTTTTTATCAAGTAGGATGCCAAGAGGATATAAGGTTTAACTTTTTGTTTTGCAATTTTCTTTTAGTGTGTTGTGATATATGTGCAAGCTTTTATTTCTGAGAGTGTCTGAAAACACCTTCCCAACGGTGTTTGGCATTGCTGCAGAACAAAATCCCAAGTGGCCTGTGTTCAAATAGTAATATTTGGGGTTTTTTAGGTAGTGGCTTGCTAGTGAATAGTTACATTGATGGTAAAGTATCAGGGCCCTCTAAGTTCATGCTTTCCATCATTTGTGGAAAGCAGACATCAGAAACTGCAGTGCCTGGAAGTGGATTCCTTTAGAGACCTTCTGGGAGCTCCTGGCTTAATCTACTCCAGCAATTCCACCCTGTGCTATCAAAGCCTGGCATTAGGTTCCCTTAAGTACTTGGGTGTTTCTCTTCCTTCCCAACAAAATCACACAGTGCTGGCTCCTAAGCTAGTACGAACTTCTGTGGAAAAATACTAACTTTTATGCTTCTCATGTGTGAAATTGAAGAGAAATTAGCGAAGACATGGCTGGAAGAGGGGAAACTTGCTGTAAGTGGGAACGCAAGCATTCTGTTCTGTATAGTTACTCATTCACAGATCTTTCAGGAAGATTTTTTTTAATATTGACCACATTGTGGCTTGCCATTCATTTTGGAATGTTTAAATGTTATAATTAAATTCTGAGAAAGTCTTGAGGTAAGTGGAGCACTTGGACAGTTTTATTTTTGTAAATAGGGCACTGGTACAGAAGCAGTCCAAAATCTCAGGTTGCTTCACTATCCTGCCCATATCTTGCCTGTATGCAATATTTGTGCTGTGTGAAATGTCTGAGATCACGCTGACTGTTGGATCTGCCTTAGAGAATGCCAAAAGCCAAGTGGATGAGTTCTGCTGTTTCCTGGGAATACAAGTGTTCTGTGCCATTCCTGTTTCAGGAAGGTAGCTCTCAGCATGAGTGGAAGATAAATGTTAGCAGCATGGATATGACTATTGACTGTGGGTGAAGCAGGCTCTGTAGGTGGAGGTGATCCCTTCTGGTCACTATTAATTGCTGTTATCTTAAAAGTCAATTAAACCTTGTGTTTTGTAGTACATGGACTAAGATAAGCTTCCAGCCACTCCTTGTTCATGTATTATCCACAGTAGTTGCTTAAAAATAATGGAAGTTCACCTTCTTTTGAGGCATGATAGAGCTACATCTGTCCATAGATTGCCTTACTCAAATAGAAATTCCTGAGTTTGATGCCTCCATAGTATGTGGGAGAGGAGAACAACAGGAATTCAGCAGCCATGGCTTCAGTCTAAGTGACAGGAGACCTGTGGTTTGATTTATGTGCTGTCTTGCAGATTGCCTGGGTCAGATTTCCTAGTGCTGGCTTCAAAGTATTGACTTCAGACACCCCAGGTAGTTCAGTTTAGGAGGAGGTAGAGAACTGGTGCTGGGCACCTGAGCCTCCCACACAACGAGGAAAGAGGGGTGCTTTAATGTTCCTGGGCTTACTTAGGGACTGCCTGGGACAAGCCGGAGGATCCCAAACATGAGGGTTTGTGAGTGCTTCTTTCTTCTTAAAGTTGAGGTGTTGGATTTAAGTCTGCCCATGGGCACCTGTGTACTCAGGATTTACCCTCACTTTAAAGTTAGTGCTGAGAAGATGGGGAAAAGCATCCTCCATCTTTCATGTTGTAACAAGAACATGGGGAGCAAAGAGTGTTATTTGTGGCCAGGAAGAGGGCAGCCAAGAGGAAGCTTCATTTTGTTGCCTGGCAATTAGCACAGACACTTGAAAAAAGAAAACCAGCCTTCCCATCCTGTTCTTTTTTATCCTATTACTGCAGAATGTAAAATTAATAAATTCTCTTGGGAGGAGAGACCAGATTTGGGTCTTTCTTCTTTGAACTAGCTGTCCTACCTGCTGGGGAAGAGTGAAAGTTGTGAATCTGCTTTCTCTCAGGGTAGAGTTGAACTGAGCATCATCCTTGCTTTACAGGATGTGTACACTGCTTTACAGTGTGGGCTTGTTGCAAAAGATGGGTGCTGCTGTTGTTTCCATTTGTTCTTCCTCCCATTTTGTTTGGTGATCCCAGTGCTGCCTTGATGGGTTACGTGTGCTGAGAGCAGAGCTGCCTGGTCAGGGACTCCCTAAAGCCCATTTGTGTCTGTGACCTGGATTTGACTGCAGTGCAGTTCAGCTGGGAAGGGGCAGGACACAGCTGCCCTGGGTGTCCCAGCATGGGCACGAGCCACTCAGCACTGAGGTGCACGCTGGAAGCTGCAACAGGGCCATTCGTGGTAATGGTTAAGGAGACAACATTTTGTGTAAGTGTAAGCTGGTGGGTTGGGGTTCTTTGGCAGTGGCTGGAGAGATGTCATCCTCTCACTCCTCCTGGGATGGGAGTGCCTGTCTGTCTTGGATGACAGATCACTTTTTCAACCTAGCCACAACTCCGACACAGTTACATTAGGCAGGAAGGACTTCTTGCCACTGGCTGGAACAAAGATGTCACTGGAGACTCTGGATGTGAAGTCTCAGAGTCAGTTGCCCCTCAACAAAGCCTCCTGCAGATCTGTTAATGAACATCCCCAAGCATTTCCTGGCAGTCATTCCTAGCACACACCAGCAGTTTTGGCTGTCAAGTGTGACCTCATTAACATAAGGGTTTGCTCTACTTTCATTTCAGGTGGTCAGAGCTGCTGAAGAAGCTGCTTCCACCCTGGCGAGTTCCATCCACCCCGAGCAGTGCATCAAGGTGCTTTGCCCCATCATTCAGACTGCAGATTATCCAATTAATTTAGCTGCCATCAAAATGCAAACGAAAGTCATCGAGAGGATTTCCAAGGAATCGTTGCATCAGCTCCTACCTGATATCATTCCTGGATTGTTACAGGTACAGAATCCCATGTCACTGCTCCTGAACACAAGCCACCATTAATTTGTGACATCTGTGCCCTAAGGGAGGGAGAACGATGGATCCTATGGGGCCAGATTTTGGTAAATTAAGCCATTTAATTTTTGGTAAAATAAATTTTTTATATATGAGTTTTAGATCCTTTTAATGTTAAGGAAAGGAGAGCTCAGGTTCTTACATGGATATTCCATAATTGGATGCCTTTTCCTGACTCCCAAATAAGCCACTAGCAACCATGTAATAAATTTGAGGATAGGAATTAGCCACATTTTATGCTGTCTCTATACATCTTGTAGTCCCCTTTAATTCCCCTTTAGTCCTGCTGAGCTGTTCTGTGCTTTGATGCTACTTTGCACTTGAATTTGAATCCCAGCAGGCAGGTTGCTCCTTTACTCTTTTCTCTCTGAAATTAGGACCAAACTACTTGCTGGCTTTATTCAGCCTCTTTCATAACTCTCTCGGGCTGGGTGGGGAGCTGTGTTTTTGCCAGTGCTAAGTCTTAGTTGTACACTGTGGATTTAGCTTTGAGCACTGGCTGTAGCAGTATTGTCTTTTCATCACCTGCACAAGCAGCTGGCAGTGCTGGGATGGGGCTGCAAACAAGAAAGAAATACATGAAGTAGCAGTGAGGGAGGAGAGTAAACGTGTGTGTTTACTGGGGAGAGACTGTGGCAGGGAAAGATCAGTCAGAGTGAAAGCAGGAAATGTGTTTAGGTGAGTAAGACTTCCATGGAGAACTGGGATAAAGAGGCCTCCTCATTGTGAGCTTAAAATATTGGAAGGACAAGAGCAAAGTCAGAAATTCCCCTTATGCATCCTGGCATTCATACCAACTTTGTAGTGTCAGCTCTTGCAATTCTTAAATCTCAGCTTCTGGGAATTGGACAATTCTGTATTCATCTAAACTTTTGTTGTAAAATGGTTTTAGCCATCATTGTTGGAGACAACAATCTGAACAGTGAAGCTCTGATACACTGGAAAAGTCTGAGAGCAGCATGCCTTTAAAAAGGCAGTTTTATTTGTCTTCTTTATTACTTTAAATGGTTCTTGTTTCAGAGTGTAGTTTGCCTGAGATATTTCCTTACCTTAGAAACTCAGTGATTGAAGGAATTTACTCTTTACGTTCGGGAAGTATTTTGGGATCCTGGCTGAAGGACTGTGTGTGGAGAGAATCACCTTTGTGCTTGTTTACCACGCTGAGGGTCCTGGCAGAGTGGTGAGGAGGCGAGGAGTGTCAGCAGCAGTGTGGGCACAAGTGTGCAGCTCAGCAGCCTGGAGCAGCCTCTCCATGAACAGATGGGGGGGACTCCATGGAAGAACAGGGCTTGGCAGGGCAGAGTTGTGCTGCTTGCCCTGCTCCTGATGAGGAGGCTCAGCCTTTTTCTCCACCTTAATGCTTAATAGCTTGGTGTTTCTGTGAGATCGCCGAGGTCTCCTGCTTTCCTAGCTCAGTGCTTTGTGGGATTGCAGGCTGTCATTTTGGGCTGTGCTTGGGTCCTGCAGCTGGGACAGCCCCAGCTGTGCTGCATCCCTCCTCTGGCTTTCCCAGCAGAGGTCACCCTGCATCCGGACTGAAGTGATGCCTGCCTTTCTCATGGGGTGGGATGGCTGCTGAGTGATGCATCTCTGCCTGAGTTTGGGACTGGTGTCCATAGCTGCTGAGTGACCTGGTGGCTAGTTTGAGCTCTGCCCAAGCTGCCGGAGATCAGCATATGTGCAGGGGTCTTTCAGCATGTTCTTTCCTGTGGTATTTCCTGCTTGATAGGTAAGCAGCCCTCCAAAGAGTCCTGACTGTTCAGGACAGTTCATGGTCATCTGAACTGGACACAGAACTGTGTGTATCTGATAGAGTCCTGAGCTCATGTTAGGAAACCATGTGTTGTTATCTAATGCTATAAATAACTAGATATCAGTAACTTACAACATGACAGTAATAAGTAATAGCAGAAGGAACAGATAGGGTGATTGCATTCTCTTGCTTTTTGAGTATTCAGGTTGCAAATGGTTATGCTAAGCAGAGGTTTTTTAATTCATCTCTTAGGTCAGCCACATTTGCAAAATGTACACCAGCTCTGTAGTGTATTGCTTAGGAAGGGTGTTGGGGAGTGCTGTTTGTCTTCTGACCTTTTCCTCTCATTTCCAGGGTTATGATAACACAGAGAGCAGTGTCAGAAAAGCCAGTGTATTTTGCCTAGTGGCTATTTATTCAGTAATTGGAGAAGAACTGAAACCTCATCTCGCACAACTCACAGGAAGCAAGGTACAAGAGTGATGTGTCTCTGGTGTTTTGGTAGAGCAAGCCATTCAAGCCATTCTGCTGGCTATTATTAGCAGCAAGACCAGTGGCTTCACTGTAGCTCTGGGTCAGGTTCCCTGAACTCTGTTAAATCCTGTCTCACCCTGACAAATGCCACAGGAGCAGCACTGCACTTGCTCAGCAATGTGAGCATTTGCAATCCCACTTAGGAAATTTTAATTGTGTTTGGAGATTGGTTTTGTGATACATTTGATCTTGTGTAACTGCAGGCTGCCTCTGAGCAGGTCCTTCTCCAGCCACGTTTGTCTTCCTCCTTTGGCATTACATCCAGAGGTGATTGTGCAGTGAGCTGGCTCAGCTGGCTGCTCTGGCTGAAAACCAGATCTGCAATACAAATTAAATAGCTTTTAGTCTGCTCTGTGGCCACACAGGCATCCTCATGCAGAGAGTGATGGGGATGCATGGGGATGGTGGGAGAGCAGGTCTTCTCAGCAGCAAGTTGTGATTAGGGCTGGTAGAAATGCAGGTAAAGCTTCACTCTTAACAGCAGGGCACATGTATCCCTTTCCTTCTGGGACAACAGCAAGCTCAAATGATCCTTCAAAGGACTTTGTGCCTTGGAGTCAGACTAGCTGCAAAACTCAAATTCTGACCTGATGCTGCAAGTGAAACCAAGCCCTTAATTCAACTCTGTCCTTCAGACAAGAATTTTGTGTCGGTGTTTGATTGCTTTTCAGAGCTGCTCAACAGGTCACCACAGATTTTTTTTTCCTGCTGTTTTAAGTCTTCATACCCAAGATTTCTATGCAATTTTAATATGAATTCTGCAGGTTTTGTTTCTGAAACAAATCTGTGCACATAAATAGCTACTTAGTTCAGAGGGCTTCATTCTGTCATTTTGAAGTCATAATTTCTTTCATGGATAAGGAAGTGTGGTATAGGCCAAAACAATCTGAGACTAAAAACACTTGGTTTTTATTTCTGTCTTGTCACTAAACAAATTACAATTGTGCCTTCAAATTGCTCTGCAAAGTGTGCTGATGTTTACCTCTTTGTATTTGGGATGTTAGGAAATCCCCCTATAAAATGTTGTAGAGGCTTTATTATTCCAGTATCCCAGGTGCCACAAACATAGTCCACCACATCACTCACTATAAACATGTAAGTAATTCTTCTGGGTTTATGCAGACTGCCTGCTTGTTTAAAGTTAAATATAAACTTGAGTTATTACAGGATATGGATTTTAGTTGGCAAAGAGCAAAAAGAAAACAAATCCATGCAAAAGAAGTATATAGTCATAACAACTGCAATTTCACTGGATGTACCACATTAATGAAGATATAATGTCATTGAAAAAGAACATTTTATAAAACAGGGAAAGTTCAGGGTGTTTCCTAGGGGGGAGACCTGTGGCTCTTGGATCACTGGTGTGCCTGCAGCCCTACTGACCTCTGTGGGAATCCTGCTTGACCTGACCTGGCTGCAGGATTGAGGTCTATGAACTGATGGCTTCTGAAGTGAAACGCAAGAGGTTTTTCTAAATCCCATTAAGTCTGTCTGTAACTTCAGTGGGACTGGACATAGCCTCTTGTCTCTATTCTGAAATACGGCCAGTTTTCTTGCTTTTCCTCCAGAGTGCCCAGTGTCAGCTCACCCCAACATGAGCTCACCACGGAATGCGAGTTTTTACATTGGCAGTCAGCTTTTCCCCACCTGTTTTTTTCTGGCATCTTCTGATCTTTCTTTCTTTCTTTCAGATGAAGCTACTAAACTTGTATATAAAGAGGGCACAGACCACCAACAGCAACAGCAGCTCCTCTTCAGATGTTTCAACGCACAGTTAATGGAGATCTGTGGACATATGTGTAGACTTAGAAGCAATCAACGGTGCCTCTCAGAGACCTTTCTGCTACTCTTCACTGGCGCGCTCCATCAGCTTAAGGAGGCCATGCAGATATTTATTGCAATCAGTATTTTAGTCCCTTAAAAGCTTTTATGTAGAATCTTACTGGTATTGAATGTAAAGGAAGCAAGGTCTGTGTCGCAGTCTTCATTAAAAGTGAACATCAGAAAGCCATACTTAAACATATTTGTATAGCCTGCTGAAATCTCAGAAATATGTTTAGGTTAGCCTTCTAACACTGAGTCCAAGAACGTGGACACATGTAAAAGTCAAACAAATCTTGTTGGTTTAGTTCATTCCCAGTTTTGGTTTCTGTGTCCTAGTTACCTGCTCTCTCCCCTGACTGTTCTGGCTGGGTCCTTCTCTTCTTTCAAGTCTGGTGTTCCTGTTCTGTACTCCCTGTTGCAGCTTGCCTGACTTGCAGGGCCCTCCATGGGGAGATCTTGGCAGGTGTGGCTGTGATTCCAGTCTCAGATGCTTTAATACTGAGAGATACCAAGTGAGTAATGAAAGAAGGTTCTTTTTAAACATCTGAGTTTTGTACATAGTTCTGACAGACCCCGGATGGGCTGATCTCCCTGTAACTGCTATCCAGCCAGCTGTGCTGCGCATAACAGCTGGGCTCTTGCTCTTTTCATTGACTTTGTAAATACTTCTCCCCTCTCAACCCATTTGGCTCTTTCATATGTTCAAAAGACTCTCCAGGTTACCTGTTACTGCCCAAAGGGAACCTGAGACCCAGTTCTGGGACCGACGTCTGCAAATGGGATAGTGGAGTTAGGTGGGTGGGATTGGGTTAGGCTCCGAGTGTGTCACTGGGTGGGCAGTGGGAGCTGGCAGAGCTGTACTTCAATGCCAGCTGTTTTCCTTGAAATCTGTAGCATCAAAGGGCTGATCTGCTGCTCTGACTGACCCACTGATGCTGGATGGTTTTGTCCCCACACTCCTTTGCAGTTTGGGCAAAATGTTCATCCCAGAGGACAGAAAGGGTGTCTGAATCTGAACAGAAATACCACATGAAAGCACCTCTGAGCCAGCTGGGACAGTGCTGGTTGCCTGCCACAGCCCTTCTGTTCCTGAAGACCCTGCAGTGCTGTTAATGGCCCTTAGAAGCCTCCTTTGTGCCATCTCCATGCACAGGCTTGCTGAGTGCTCTGCATTTCAGAAGAGTGGGGGTCCCTCACTGGGCACTGCTGGCAGCAGGGTGCTCTGGGTGAGGTGTTTGCAGCCTAATGACACAGACCAGGTCAGAGGCAAACCAGCAGCAATCAAATACCCCAGAGCACTGCCCTTCCCTGAACAGAGACCCTTCTTTTTGCAAAGGGGGAACTCCCCCTGGCTCTGCCTCTAACCAGGGAAGGTAGGAGGTTGCTAATTAACGTGCTGTGTTTGGCCCTGGGCTGGATCCTAGCTGATGGGCATGCCCACCCCAAACCTGCCATGGATCACAGCTGGGGTTTTACCTCCAGTGCCAGAGATGCAAGAGCATGATGGACTTGCAGCTTATGGCTGCAGCTGTGGTGATGGATGTGTGTTCCCTGGCTGCTCTCTGTGCCCTGGAGTCTCTCCAGCTTCCTACATCTCCCCTTTAGGGAGCTGAAGGAACACCTTGGGAGCATACTGAGAACATGAGATTCCATTACTGCAGCAGGAGAGGGTAAAGCCCCTTCCATCAATTATCCCT
Organism: Anomalospiza imberbis; assembly: GCF_031753505.1. Classification (NCBI taxonomy): domain Eukaryota; kingdom Metazoa; phylum Chordata; class Aves; order Passeriformes; family Viduidae; genus Anomalospiza; species Anomalospiza imberbis. Next base: position 11,781,869 of record NC_089687.1, read on the forward strand.
CTGTTTTCAACCTCATCCTGAGGAGTTAAGCTGGGAGCTGACACTTGGTGCCAGCTTTTCTCCCAATTCTCTTCTCAGGAGGGATTGGGGCTGGTGGGGACAATGTGTCAGTGGGCTGCATAGCTTTTTGGTCCTTTCCCTGCTCACCTGAGAGCAGGGGAGGTGACCTTCTCCTGGTACACATGTGTGCAGGCTGGCTGCAGGGCTAATTCCCTCATCTTTCCCAACCAGTAATGCTATGGCAGGAGAAACCATGTGCTTTCCTGGGGTGGGGGATTCCCCCAGGGTCTTTCTGCAGGCTTGGAAAAGCCATCCTCACTAAAGAGGGGGGATTGGCTGCTTTATGGTTTGTGTCTGCCTTTCTGTGGACCATTTCTTTTCAACATCTTTCTGTATGCTTGTTAGAATGCTCTTTTTTAATTTTTTTGAATGCTTCAAATTTGATTTTAACACAAATTTATTTTTCCTTTTGAGGAAATACTCAGTTGACTTGTTGGCAGCAGTTAAGCTGTCTTGTTTGAATTTTTAGTAGTGGGCTAGTTTTTTTGGGGGGGTTGTTGGTTTTTTGTTCTGTTTTTATTTTTTTATTGTGCTCTTAACTGCTTAGTATTTATGCTTCTCTTTCTCCCCATCTCAGCTCAGCATCTTCTGTTCCAGTTCTGGGGTTCAGAAGGTCAGCACAGCTGACCAGGTGGTGTTAGTCCCTCTCAGCTGTGATGGAGCTTGGTCTATCATCATTTGCTGTTTGTTGGTTTTGATTTTTTTCCTTTCCATTGAATGGCACACTGTAGCAAATCTCCAGGAATCAAATTCCTTCTCAAATGATTTTATATGCTTTATAAAATCCTGTTGGTATGCACTGAGAGTGAACGCACTGTAACGTCCCTGACACCTCCGTCAGGGTCCAAGCTTGTCCTTGAAAAGGCGCCTGCGGCCAGCCTGCGCTTCCCGAGGCCCCTGGCACCAAAGGGGCTGCAAAGGGTGGAATCAGGCCTTACTTCCTGAATCAGATTCAGTTCTGTTTGTCAACAGATGCTCATTAATGTGCTACTTAATTTCATTGCGTGAGTCGAGGACTGTCCATCCTTTGAGTACTCTAGGATATGTTCTACCTGTACACAGTAGGAGCATTCTGCTTAGGTATTTATAAATCATCGCGGATAATGTACATAGTGGGGTTGTTTAGTATGTTGAACATGACCCAGTTTTTATTTTGTGTTTCCTTTGAAGTACTCAAAGGGCTAGCTCTGAATGTCACCTCTCTGATCTCCAGTTTTGACTTCAACAAGCTGTACAATCATCTTGTTTCTCTTCAGCAAGCATAAAGGTCTCTCTGGCTACAAATCAGTGTCCACGCACGCTTGCAGAGGAAGGTCTGCATGCTGCAGTGCCTCACTGCTCCGGTGAAGCTTGTGTTCACCTTCTCTTGGCAGTAGCCACCTACTGCAGCTGCCTTTTTTTTCTTGCTGCCCATTATGCAGGGCTTCAATTTTTCATACCTTTAAAAAAAAGAAAAAAAAAAGGAAAAAAAAAGAAAAAAAAGTGTATTTTCTTTGCCCACCATGCTTTAAAAATCTGAATGGGAGAAAACTCTCAGCAGACAGCAGCTCTTGGCTGCAAGGTTGCCGAAATCTCAGATGTGGATGTTTTTTCTGCCATTGGCTGCACCAGTGCTTCGTGGGCATGGGCAAATCCCGGCTCCATCTGCCCCACAGGTCTACGTACTGTAGTTCTCATGTAGTTCAGAAATACCGAGGCATGTGGCTTTCTTAAGGTACACTATGTGTGCTTGCCTGGATTACAATACAATACAAGACTGTCTTTTTAATTGCTTATTACTAGCTTACCAATAACCTGTATAAGTAATGTAACTTGCATCTTTGTCATCAGAACCTTTTCTCCCCACCCCTTTATTTATCAAGCATAATATTACATATTAAGGGACAGAAAAATAGACCTTTGTAGTACACAGCAGGACGTTGCTAACAATGTTTTAAATGGGAAGTAAAAAACGCTCTGAAAAATGCCAGCCATGAGAAATGACTTTGTTGGCACCGTGTTCATGCGCATGTACTTTTTTCTATTTTTTCCGCTTTTGTCATGTTACATCCATATCTGTATTTATATCTTATTTGTTTCACTTTTGAGTGTATCATGGCAATTGTACAGATGTTTTTTGTTAACATTTACGTGATAGAATTTGCTAAAAAAAAAATTAAAATAAAACCTTTTGAGTTTGCCCTAGAATAAGTGGAAGTTGGGTTTCTTCTTGGGGGAGAAACATCAAAGTAATTCACTGTCCAACAGAGCTCCTTATTCCAACCTATGCTGTAAATGATTTGGTATTACTTGACACAATTGTGTTAGAAAGTTGATGGTTGTGCAAAGTCATGTAACTTGAAGAAGGGCATCAAAGATAATGGTATTCTGAAGCTTGTTGAGAGAATTAGAGAGATTTTAAAATATATGGCTGTAAATATTTGGGTGATGAAGTATTTGGGGAAGTGAAGGAATGCTGGGAACTGCACGGCAGAACTAGGTCTCTGTGCGTGGTACCAAATGACAAAGAACTTGAATTTGAATTGTCTGGATGAGGGCAGTGCTTTGGATGTTTTCTACCTGGACTTCAATAGAGCCTTTGACACCGTTTCCCACAGCACCTCCTGGAGACACTGGCTGCTCATGGTTTGGACAGGTGCACTCTCTGCTGGGTTAAAACTGTCTGGATGGCCAGGCCCAGAGAGGTGGTGAATGGAGTCAAATCCAATTGGCAGCTGTCACCAGCGGTGTTCCTCAGAACTCAGTGTTGGGGGGCAGTTCTGTTTCATGTCTCCATCAGTGATCTGGATGAAGGGATCAAATGCACCCTCGGTCAGTTTGCAGACAATGCCAGGCTGGACAGGAGTGTTGCTGCTGGATGAACACTGCACATGGATCTGGACAGGCTGGGTTGATGGTCTGAGGACAATTGTATGAGGTTCAATAAGTGTCAAATTGGTTTGGTGTCAGTAAGTGGTTTGAAGTGTCAAATCCAGCCCTTGGATCACAAAACCCCAGGCAGTGCCTCAGGATGGGGCAGAGTGGCTGGAAAGGTGTCCAGCATAAAAGAACCCGGGGGTGCTGGTCAGCAGTGACTGAACATGAGCCAGCTGTGCTCAGGTGGCCATGGATGTCAGTGGCACCTGGCCTGGATCAGCAATAGTGTGGCCAGCAGGACCAGGGCAGTGATTGTCCCTCTGTACCGGGCACTGGTGAGGCTGCACCTCAAATGCTGTGTTTAGTGTTGGGCCCCTCCCTACAGGAAGGACATTGAGGTGCTGGAGCATGTGGAACAGAGCTGTGGAAGGGTGTGGAGCATAAATACTACAAGGAGTGGCTGAGGAAGCTGGGGATGCTTACTTTGGAGAAAAAGGCTCAGGGGACGGGTCTCTACAACCAGCTGAAAGAGGCGGTAGAGAGGTGTTCTCTCAAGTAGCAATTTATAGAAAAGGGCCTCAGGTTTCACCAGCAGAGGTTTAGATTAGATATTAGGAAAAAAATGAATGGAAAGGGTTATCAGGCATTGAACAGGCTATCCAGGGAAGTGGGTGAGTCACCATCTGTGGAGGTATTTAAAAGATGCAGATGTGTCACTTATGACATGGTTTCATGGTGGACTTTTCAGTGCTGGGTTAACAGCTGGGCTTGGTGACATTAGGGGTCTTTTTCAACCTAAATGATTTTATGGATTTTCATGTGGGATGAGACAGAAGCGCATTGACAGAAGAGAGTTTGTTTATTGAACCGCCTGAAAGTATCTGTCCCTTGTATCCCCTTTGTAGTGAAGTCCCTTGTCCTCAGCCACATGACTGTTTCACAGATGGAGAATGAAGAATAGCTGTAATCCTTGGTTTAGAGGGTTTTGCTGAGCTCACCCCTATGGAGGAGGACTGGAGTTACTGCCAGCCATTAAAGGTAGGTAGCAGATTCCTGGCAAGTGTGAAGACTTGCTGGAAGCACTCACAGCCCATTCTCAATTCATTTCTCTGTCCTGAAGAGTCTGAGCTGCTTCTTCTTCTTCCCTCTGCATTCCTCCTCAAATGATTTTGTGACCCCTTCCCTCCCAATAAGGGATGTGCCAAGGAGCCGCTCAGGACATGTCAGCAGGGTTGCACTCCTGGATCAGGTAGGTGTCTTATCTCAATTTTCTCCACTTTAAGATATTTTGGTTTAAACCCCCTGAGAAAGTGCAGCTCAGTTGATCAGCGTTAACTTAAATAATTCCACTACTTCTGATTGTGCAACCCAACCTCTTATTTGTGCAACCCTCATTCACCCTCTCCGAGAAAATATCACACACCACTCTCTTCTTTTCATCAAGCCAACACATTTTCCTGCTTTGCCTTTTCATATGTTTCCATGAAGTACGGAAAGGGCCCACCCCAGCAACTGCACTCCAGCCCTGGCAAGGAGCCTGCTGGAAGAGGCTCAGGGCAGAAATGGATGTAACACTGATCTCAGGGAGGAGAGGGAAGACCATAAACCACCATCCCCTGCTCTTGGTGGTGGAGACATGGGAAAGCCCTGCAAAGCTTAGTTTAGAGAAGCTGCTGGGACAGCAGGGGCATGGAAATCAACCCAAGCATGAGACCGGGATGGAGGGGGTATCTCAGATGGTTGTGTGCTTGTGTAGGCCCAGAGAAAGGCCATCTCTGATTGTCCAGTCATGGATCCATTTGTGGACAACATGGGATTACAGCCAGTATGCCAGTGCATGTAAATGGGCTGGAGAAGGTTGGCTCAGGAGTGGGGTCACTTGAGTGCCTGACTGAGCACAGCTTTCCTCTGCCGGGAGGATGGGAGGGCAGTGACACCCATTGCAGCCATTGTGCCCCCTGGACCACTGCAGCACAGGAGATGTTCACGTTTCAGATTCTCCCTGGGGATCTGACTGCAGCCAAAGTCTTAGGAAATACTGGCCCGTTAATCCCAAGGCTGGTAACACAACATTACTCTGTTCTCCATGCTGCTTTGTCATAACTTGGCATGTAGTGAAACAGGCCCAGCGAAGCCACAGCTTTCCAAAACCCAGCTATTTACATCCAGACTTGGGTGCCAGCCCATTAAGCAGGAGCCAGCGACTCCTCTCTGCACGGCTCAAGGACAGAGGGAGTGGGTGCTTGTTCCTTGGGGCAGGCAGGAAGCACAAGATGATGCTCATGGGGTATAACCCACTGAGGTACCCGGGGCCACAGGACTGTGCAGAGACCGAGCTGGGCACAAGAGAAAGGCAGGAGCTGGTTTGGGAGCAGCCGCGCGGGCAGCGGAGGGGATGGCGAGGGCAGCGTAAACCAGACCGAGCTAACGCTGGGCTGGCGGGATTACAGGCTGCCAGGGAAGCTGCTCGCAAACACACCGAGGACAAAGCAGCCCTCCAGACCTGAGGGGTAATGAGTAGTTAATGAAGAGAGGGATGAAATTCATAATGACTCAAAAATGTCCAAGATAATGAAGTCCTTTTCTTTAAATCCACCTTTAACAAGAAAGCTAAGGGAAAGGATTTAGATCAATTAAGAAGTAAAGAAAGTCAATCTTGTAAAAATAGCTATTGACACAAGCAACTGGGGAAACAGCTGGAAAGTCTTGCCATGGCAGTGTATAAAACAACCGTGTGTGGCATAAAGACACATAAGTGACAGCAGGTAGAGTAACAGCCATACCTTTAACAAATCACTGCAAACGCGGCAGGGGGCTGGTGAAGTGTCTGAGCTCTGGGGAGACCATGGTGAGGAGCAGCAGCGAGCAGGGGTCACAGGGCACTCCTGTGGGATGCAGCAGCCCTGCGTGAGCATCAGCAACCACTCCTGGGCAAGGGATACGCTGTGGCCCTCAAAGGGATGGCCCCCATTACATTCAAACTTACCAAAGCCCAGGGGAGACAAAAGAGGCTGGAAACATTGGAGCTGCCCCTAAAACATGTTCATTACCTCCCTCTTAGAGGAAATATTTTTGTCTCTCTCTGTTGCCATGCAGCAGGATACTTGGGATATTCTTTTCCTTGTCCTGGTGACCCAGCTTCTTAACAACCATAACCCCACCTCTCTCCTCACTGCCTTGCTGAGGAATAACCCCTGTAAGCTTCATTGTGCCTGGACCTGTCTTCTGCCCGCTCCACAGGTGCCCTGGTGCAGGATCCTGCTTCTCCTGTGCCAAAATTCTCCCTCATGGCACAGGCTGTGTGGGCTCAGCGTCTCTGGGTGGGTTGGTGCTTGGGACCAGAAGGGTTAAACGGATGGCCCTGTCACAGGGGCAGTTTCTTGACTGCGTCTATAAATAGGAGCTGGGTTTCTAATCTGCTTGCCACTTGTTTCCAGTCCCTGCCAGTTTTTTCCTGCTTTTTCCTGCAAGGAGGTACCTGCAACTGCTACGGTTTGCAGCCCTGCAAATGCTGCTGGGAGAGGATGAGGAGCAGCTGAGTCCTGCCTGATGAGGCTCATGTGTCTGGCTGATTTATGGGCATGGAGTCATTTCAGATATTAAACAGCACCAAGTAGCTGCTTCACACACGCACACACAGAATAAACCAAACAAATAAAAAAACACAACAACAACAAAAAAAAACACAACCAAAAAAACAAAACAAGGCAACCCCCCCCCAAAAAAAAAAAACAAAAAAAAAAAAAACAAAAAACCAAACAACGAAGGAGAGAAAGTAAACCCTGCCCTGGGAGGGACTCCAGGATCCTGGTTTGTCCTGAGAGTCTCCAGTCCAGTTTGACTCCCTGCCTTGCCCCTCCAGAGCTGTCCCAGAGCCATCCCCTTTTGGGACAGGTGAAGCCCTGGTTCAAGCACTGCAAGCTGCTGTCGTAGACCTGGTTCAGCTCCCTGGGTGAAAAGTCCCTTTTGGTGGAGAGGGAGCAGGGAGTGGGGGCTGACAGCAGTTTTGGTCTCTTTGCAAGTCTCCAGTCTGCTGGCTGCCCCCAAGTCTGCATCCCCTGCCCTATCTCCTCCATCTCTCCCACAAGAAGAACAACTCCATCCCTGCTGAGCGACAGGCTGTAAATCCTTGTGAGGACTTGCTGGAAGAAGGGACTGGGGGTTTGCAGGGAAGGCCTGTGAGGAAAAGCTGGCTTCCCACTGGGGTGAGGAAGACATGGGCAGGTTGGAGGAAGGCCAGAGATTAGCAAGGACATGATGACTCCCAGCAAGCTTGACCTGGGTTGGATAACAGGCAACAGAAGGGGCTGAGGGAGACATGAGAGCAGCCCTCAAATATGCAAGAAACAATTCCACAGGGGAGTTAATCTCTTCTCTGGATAGGGCAAGACATTTTGGGTTTAGCAAGAAAAACTTAGATGAGGAAAACAACAACCAGAGTAATAAAGTTAACTTGTTTCCAGGCCTAATTTTGCAGGGGGATGATATGATCAGCATGTGAAGGAAATGAATCCTGTTGTTTTGACCTGTTGCATGTCAGTCCACTTAAACCTGAAAACACAGCTTGGACAAGCTTCTCTGTTGATGGACAAGGAAAAAACTGGAGGAAAATTGGCCAAAAAGTGGGAGGTCCACTGCATGTCTCCTCCTGAGCTGTGTCCATGCCAGGTCAGGTGCGTGTCCCAGGGGCCTTTCCCTGTGCACCCACCTCGAGCTTCATCGCTGCTGACAGACAGATGCTTTCCAAGGCTGCTGACTCACTGAAATGCAAATGTTCTCCCAAAAAATGCTGAGTTTGATAAAATTACTAAGGGATCCTGCTGTCTTCCCTGACAGCTTGGCTCCCTGCCCTGCATTTGGAGTAGCTGCTGGGAGGGAGATTAGTCTTGGCAGCCAAAGAAATGTGATGCTCAGGGCTCCCAGGATGATGGCTCTGCTGAGGCTCTGGACAGGCTGTGCCAAGCCAGGGCACCCTGGTGGCATCTTCAGCCTCATGTCCCCCAGCACTCTGCCTTGCAGCTGCCCCTGGTGCTTCTTGGGCCATGGGGTGTCCTCCATGGAACATGTCTGGTTTCAGACACCAAACCAACCTTTTTTCCTCACACATTTTGCACTCTACCTGCAGCCCAGCACCTCTTCCCCTGGGAGGATGGAGAATGCCCAGCCGGTGTGACAGTGGTAGGAATTTAGTCCCTCCCTTTCTAAAGACTAGCTCTTCTGGCCAACAATAAGAAATAAGTGGTGTGACAGTGGTAGGAATTTAGTCCCTCCCTTTCTAAAGACCAGCTCTTCTGGCCAACAATAAGAAATAAGTGGAGGTGAGTATTTGCCTTATTGAGCCAACCCAAGTAAGCAGAAAGCTCCAGTTGCTTTTGCATTCCACTGATGATGGAGAAGCACCTCCAGTGTGACCCAGTTTTGCTCCCAGCAGCATCAGCCTGAACTGTACTCATCTGAGCCCTCACAGGCTCCCCAGAGGTGGGGCCCTCACCCTCTTCCTCACTCAGCTGTGCCCTCTTAGCTGTCATGGGTTCTCCCCACGAAGCCCTGAAAGGGCTCCTTTTGCTGTTCACTACTTCCCACCACTTCTTGCTGCAGCTCCCTATTTTATACCGGGCTGTAGAATGGTGCCTGCTAAAGGATCATGGTGGGATCGATCTCTGAAAATTTAATGCAGCTTTTAAGAAGTCCCTGGAGGTTTTCCTTTCCAATGAGCTTCTTCATCATGCTGGTAAGCCAAAACTGCTCCTGTCAGCTGGAGGCTGGGAGCCAGGAGGTGGTATCCTTAACTTCTGCTGCTGAGAGGAGCCTGTGTCCTACCCTTGGCTGTTCCTGGGTGGTCAGCCATAGGTGACAGATCCAGGGTTTCCTCTGGGACAAACCCTTGCTGGTGGGAGGTGGAGACAGGACAGCCCTTTTCATTCTGAGCTAGAAGCTGATATCCAGCCTGCTCCAAAATAATACTTGGAGTGACTGGGAGTGCTGCAGAGGCAACCTTGAAAGTGATCTTGGCTTAATCTATGATACCTCTGCAACCAGGGCAGAGGGCCTTGGCTCTCTAGGAAGTCGCCTGAGAGCCATCAGGGTCACTGTGGGAAGGGATGCAAGCTTCACTGCAACAGGCTTCAAAAAGCCAAATCCCTGTGAGTTGCCCACCTCGTGCCATGCAGCATGGGAGCCAGAGGCCCCTCGTATCCCTCTGGGATATGTCCCCAGCTTGGAGCACTCCCTGGAGGGCAGCACTGCTAGGATGTGGCAATGTCCTCTCAGCAGCGTTTTCCCCTGCAGTCATTACCAGCATGCGTATTCTCGCTGTTTTGGCTTTTGGCAATCACCGTGTTTTGGGAAAGCACTAAACATTAACTTAGATTTGTACTTAATAACTTGGTGGTGTGTTTGGAACTCAGTGCAGAGGGAGGGGATACCCTCAAGCCCCTTCTCCTGGCCTTGCCAAAGGTTTAGGGATGTCAAAGCAAAAGAGTCACTCAGTGCACACCATCATTCACTGAGCACACACCGATGCTTGGCTGACAGCATAGTCAAGTATCCACCAAGTCTTGTTTCCATCCACCAAAAATCTTTGATTTCCACGATTATCACAACTAGGAGGACCTCAGTGATTTGAAAGCAGGGTGAATAACCTTCTCAGCAGAAATCAAAGCCCTGGAGGGGACCGGTATGTACAGGAATGGCATTAACAACTAATCCCCTCTAATCCAAGATGACATCCTTATCACATGAGGGCATAAAATGTAATTAGACTTATATAGTGCTATCTCCAGAGCACTAAGAAAATATTAACTAATCCATCTTCCCAGTGCTCCTGTGGTGACAGCCCAGTTGCCCTGGATGTCCAGGTGGTGAAATAGAGGCATGGGATGCTGCACTAACAGGGTCCCTTTCAGGAGAAAGCCTTGCAAACAGTGCATCCAGGAAAAAAAAAAATTGCAAAGCAATTTACAGCTACTGGGAGATCTTTTGGGGAGATGGGGCACATCTTCCTTCAATGCTCCTGTTATCAAGGGGATGGTGAGTTTCTGCTTTTCTGCTGTTTCTCAGTGCTTCCAGATCCCTCCACAGCTATTACATATCTGCAGGGAGTTAAAACACATGTTCAGTCATGGACTTCCTCTATTGTTGAAACACATTCAAATTTTATCCAACCATCCCTTCAGCTCTGTGTTAGGGTTTGTTTTCTAACCTTATGTCCCAGGTTCCCCCCATCTCATGGATGCTGCAGAAGGCACCTTTGCCAGGGGGAGCCTCCCCTCCCCTTGGCCCTCCGAGGTTAACTGGCCCCGAGATGGGAAATGCAGCTGATGGTCCCTGCCCGTGTGGGGTGATGCCACTTGCCTTGGGACTAAAGCCAGCGTGCAGGCTTTGCACCCTGAACCGAGCACTGCCACCCCTTGGTGCCAAGGTACCTGGGAGTGGGCAGGGAGCTCTGCCTCAGCCCTACCTGCACCAGGCCTTTCAAGAGGCTAGTTTTTCCTTCAGGGCCTGATTCCCTCGGAGCTGCAGGACCATTTGCAGCAGCGGGGGATGTGATCCTCTTATCACTGTTGGTTAGCCTTGGGTGCTCTTGACAAAGAGCTGCTTGTGATGGAGGAAGACACTTAAAAACAGCCACCACATTTCTCAAGGCTTTGGGATAAGATTGTATTTCTTGGGCTGGCAATGCTCTTTAAAAGCAGTTGGATGCAACTGAGTGTGAAGTACAAATTCCTCAACCAGCCTCTAAAATCAAAAACACCCACAAAAAGGCCACTGGCTTTTGAAGGACAGAAAATTGAATAGGTCCCTCTTTGGTGATGATGTTCCCTTGACTTGAGGACATCGCCCTTGAAGCTCTGTGCCAACACACATTTACCAGAGGGCCTGGAAAGAGCTGTGTAGTGCAGGGTGAGGAGAGACAGTCTGTGTCCTTCAGGTACTCCCCAGCTCTGGGTCTTCTCTTCCTACTGAGAGATGCTCCCACACCCTTCAGGAACCAGTCAGTGAATGTTGTGTTTTATTTTCCCCGGGGTTATTGCGACTGAATGAAACAAAACAGTGAAGGTTAGGACTCATGGGTTTGTTTGCTTTATTAATAAGGTTCCAGACTTTCTGGAATTGAAAAGAAGATGCTGTATGCAGAAAATGTCACCAAACTTTGTCAGGAGGGAAGGAATGCCATCAAGGCAGGAAGATGTGGAAGTGGTTAATGGAAAGCTGTTTAGACACTGGTCTCTTTGGAGCTGAGACCATGCTGTACCCTCAGTGGTATTCATACCTCTTTAGGCTGAGAGCAGAATCCACCCCCAGCCCTCCCTTGGCTTCTTCCCTGCTCCCCACACTGTGCTGGCACCACTGCTCCACACTGGGACTCAGATCCAGGGACTGATCCATTTGAGAAGCAAACTGAAGACCAAAAAAAGGCATTTTTTTCTCTCCTGAAGAAAGAACAATTCCCAGAGGAAGCTGCTCTCCTCCTGGTACTGCTGGTACAGGTGAGGGAAGAGGTACAGTGTGTCTTGCAGTGCATGGGTGCATGGGTGGAAGTGCATGGGGAGGCAGTGCAGCTCTCAGGGCAGGGCTATGTCACCCCAGAACCCGCTAGGGACACCTCAGTTGCTGAGAAGTGGGTGCCACAGCAGGTTTCTGCCTGCTGAGGAGCTTCTGCTGACTCTGTTTAGGGTGGCAAAAAATCTCTATGCTAAGCGGTTGCCTTCAAACCATGATGCAGTTAAAACCCACAAATGTCCAAATGTTAGCATGCTCTAGAGTAGGGAGCAATCTTTGCCCTTTTAGAAAGCTCACCTGACACTTCTTTTCTAGCTTTATAGTGCTGCCAGTGAACTGCTGGAACATGCATGACTTGGCCAATGTGTCCTCTAAAAGCCATTGACAATGTTCCCTTTCCTTGCCCGAGGGCCCCTGGCTCCAGAGTGGAAGGGTTTCCTCCCTCTGCTTCTGGAGCTCAGGCTGCCCAGATTAAATCATGTATTGAAAAATTCCATAGCAGCTTCCGACCTCAATGAATAGCATATTCAAGGCCACTGGAAGGCTCTTGCATTTGTGTAGTTCAATGATTTTCAACCATTATTTTTATTTCCAGTAGAGATGGGAATCCCCCAAAAGTCACATCTATAGCCAGCTGGCCTGTGAAGAGCAATCACATTCCACTGGAAAGGAAATGACACAAGGAGCAACCTGGGCCCTTGCAGGGTCTCTGGGTCACCGGTTGAAGCCTGCTGCATCATGACCCCCTCGTCCAGGAGGAGCCATGGGATTGCATCTGCAGTTGCTGGCTTCTAAATCCTCACAGGTGAGGGGCTGCAGAGGAAAACTCCTCCGGTGACATTTCTCCATGCCCAGCTGTGTTGGGCTGCACCTGGCAGAGATGCACCATCAGGCCAGATCCAGCAAACAAAGGGATGACCAACAGCAAAGGACAGCCCACAGGCTGAAACAGAGCCTCAGACCATCACAGGGGTGGCAGCAGGGGAAGAAGTTACCTTTTATAAAAGCACATTTCTTTTCACTCAAAGGTCATAGTCTGATTATTCCCAGCTCCCTGCTGCTGAGCTGGGATAACACTTGGTGTGCCACACACAGCCTCCACTAAGAGACATCTCCCCATAACATCATGTTCCTTACTGTTTGATTCCTAGATCTAGGCAATTAGCAAGCTGCTCAAGGAGGCCATCCCTCCCCTTTTGTAAATATTATCACAGTCTGGCTTTTTTTTCTGGAATTCCCCATGGATTCCCAGTTGTGCTGTACACTGCTGGCACCAATGGTTTGGACAGTTCTTCAATGCTGCTTATGTTTGGATTGCTGGATTAAAACCTTGTAAGTTTACTCACTGCTACGGTGAGAAGAGGCCAAACAAAAAACCTGCAGGAAGAGGAACTTCAGAATAATGTATTTTATGCTTTTGAAGGAAAAAAGTACAGGAGGCAGGTATAATGATAAAATCAAAATGCTAGTCACTTCAAATAAATGGGAACTATTGAAAACCAGCTATGATGATTAGATATAAATCTGACTGCTTGACACCACTAAGTAGATGATTTCACTTTGGGTTTATTCTATTTATTTATCATAAAAATAACGCTCCCATCTCACCATTAATAATCTCCATGACTGCTACTGCTCACACTAGGTGTTATGAGCTGGACATTGCTGGATGCACTCAGCTTCCCTTTCAGTGTTACCACCTCGCTACTGTTTGTGTCAAGAAAAGACCCTTCCCAAGAGATGTTTATAAATTGTGACCAGGTTTCTTATCCTTGTTTTGATAAATGAAAGCAGATGTTTGGAAGGATTCATCTGATTCATCAGTGTTTACAGCAATGGGATCACACTGGCACAATCCAGGGAGTTCAGGATGCTTTGCACCCTATACCAAACAAATATTTATAAAAAGTCAAATAAGGAAGGCAGAGCTACACTGAAACTACTACAACCTTAGCCTATTTCACACTAGTATTTATATTTTTTACATCTTCAGTCTATCTACAATAATCTCTCTTCAAGCCCACAAATTTATTTTATAATGGGCAACATGTATCTATAGCACAAGACTCTTGATTGAATTATTCTGTAGCAATACTGTTATTTAGCCGATGCCTTATAAACAGACATGTCAGGAGTGGTCATTCCATTCCCTGCTCAGGGTCAGCTAAGAGCAAATCCACGTTGAACTTCAGTGTCAGAGGAACTCATGTCCTGAGATGAACCAGCAAAACTCTTCTATGGACAGAGTAAGGTTGCATTTATATGAACACATGCAGAGGTTGGGTAGTAACTTTGTGCCATCCTGGTTCTAGAGAGGGGAATGAAGATGGTTTCTGTGTTAGACTTTTTAATCTCAGTTAATTGATTGCAAATTCATCTGAGGCAGATAATGATTTAGAGAAGTTGATGGGATGTTTGTCTCAGGACATAATTATTTCTGTCATTCCTTCCTCAAGCTGAAACTAAATGTTGGTTAATTGGCACTGATTGATTAAAGTAGAACAATAGAAAAAATTTCTTCTGAAAGTCTGTGCTTGTCTTTGCTATGAAATACGGGAGTGCTTCTAGCCTGAGACAAAATCCTACTGAAGACAGCAGTTTTTGCTCGGTACAGTGAGCTTTAATTATATCCTTGGTGTTTGTTGTCTCTTTAGTCCAACTGCTGTTGGACAGTCAGACCTAGAGGAGGCAAGAAATGGGTCATTTTTGTCATGCTGTAGCCAGCAGTACCGAATATTGTGCATCTGAACTGCTGCAGACCTCCCCCAACTACATCATGGGAAAAGATGAAGTAATGGCCCCCAGGAGGGCTGTGCAGTGAGGTTAGTTATTACACTATGAAAACAAACCCACAAGCCTTCTTTTGCAAGTGCAGGTGCAGCAGTTTTGTGCTTTGGTCACTGGGATTGTCTTATTTGAGGGTATTCATTCAAATAGTCTGTTTGTACTCAGATGCTATCCCATTCCTTTCTGGGAAGTCTTTACCCACAGCACAAGAGTACCTCAGTGGGCAGATGATTTGTGTATTAGAGACTTGAAATTGGTGATTTCAAGTCTCAAAAAATTGGAAACTACAGTATCTTAAACCATTGCCCTGGGTTGTGTGGGAAGGTGATGAAATTGTCATATTTCTATTGGTTCCACTCAGGTCATTTTAAAGTTATATCAATGTGCCTACTGTTATGTGGAAAATAAAGTCTCTAGGTTAGATATTAGGATATCAGGAAAAGGTTCTTCCCCTAGAAGGTGATTGGACACTGGAACAGGCTTCCCAGGGAAGTGGTCACAACACTGAGCCTGCCAGAGCTCAAGAAGTGTTTGGACAATGTCCTCAGGCACACGGTGTGATTCTTGGGATGTCCTCTGTAGGAACAGGAGCTACACTCGATGATCCTTGTGCATCCCTTCCAACTCAGGATATTCTCTGTTTCTGCGATTCTTCTTCCACATGCACATTTTTGACATTCCTGTAACTCCACTACTTTTTGTCAAACAATTCTTAAGTTTATCCCTGGATGCATATGAAGAAAGTGAAATTACAGACTTCAGTACTGCACGTCCCACCTTGTAAGAGATGGCTTCTCCCTGGTCCTACTGTATGGCTGCTAAGGAGAGCTAGACTGAGCCTCATCACCCTGGGATTTATTCACACACCCACCACTGTCTTGGTGATGTCAGTTTGCCCTTAAGCTTCCTGCAATGTGAGATGACTTGGTCATTACGTAATGGTGATGGGATATTTGCATGTGTAACGCGCATCCACACTCTGTCCCATCATATGAAGTTAATACAAATGTATTAAGTCGTCAATACAAATGTGTTAACTTGCCCCACAGGACTTGCAGAGACAAGAGATGGCACCTTGTATAAGCTGGAAATCTGGGATATCCTGGGGGAGAAAGAAATATTGAGGAAATAAATGCATTTGTAACTAGCAGTAGAGGTCAGTCTCCACTCACCTCACCTTACCTTACCTCGTAGGGAACTTGGGAGGCTTCATCGTTTGACTCGGGAATTGCTCTGCAAACACAATAAAAAAGAGTCTTAGAATTTGTTTATAAAAATTAAGGGAGTAACGTGTTATTAGAATAATTGTACAAATTACTGTCATTGCAAAATTGCTTTTATGTACAAATATTCCAGTTGGGAATAATTACAGTCAGACTACATGTAGCTAATAAAAGAAAACCACACTCCCTTTTCCAGTCTATCTTCTTAGTTATGAATTTGTTGTGTGAATCATCTAACTAGAGCATTTCTATAAAAAAAACCTCATTTGATGGAAGCTTTACTTTGAAGCTAAGAAAAAATATTATTATAATAATAATTATAATAATTGCCAATGTATTCTTGTATTTTGAGTTTTTAAACATAGGGTTTGTGAAGGATTATGATCTTGTAAGTTGTGATTCTGCTGGGGTACTAAGCATTCTCTGAGGGACTATTGAAAGGTGTTTTGAGTACATGAAGCATCTTTAATTGTTTTCCTCTTAAGGAATTTAAAATGTCTCTAAAGTGTTTCAGGGGAAATGAGAGACTATAATGTATTTCATACTTAGTGCTGTCCTGCTACAGATAAATTCCCTGGGGTGGAGCATTTGAGTACTTTCTACGTGCTCAACTGTGTCTAGTAATTATCCTGGAATTATTTCATGTCTGAAGAGTTTACATTGGAGAGGATGTGGCTACTTGACACTGTTACTTTGCCAGCTCCAGATTATAATAAAGCCTTTCCTCTAGAGTTAAAAATAACCACTTTTCAGCTGGCTTTTGCACAGAAGTCTCACTGGGGCAGGACAGCACATGTAGTAGAGCAGCATGCAGACCTTTTACCATGAGTCTCTTCAGGAAGTAGGAAGCTGTGGACATCCCACATGTGCTAGGGCATTACACATTTGGTAAAGACCTGGACATCGCCTTGAGCAGGAAGGGGATTATGGAGCATGTACACTAAAACCTGGGTCAGAATCATAGTACCCCTTGCAGGATTTCATAGACTTGTTGAAATGTTGGTGGGAAGTGACCTCTGAATGTCTCTAATCTGAACTCCACCTCAAAACAGGGCTGGAGCCTACACTGGACTGCATCAGCCATGGCTCTGCTGCTGTCGTCTTGAACACCTCCAAGGATGGAGATGCCACAGCCTGTCTGGTGGCCTGCTCCAGTCTTCTGGTGAAGAAGTTTTTGTTAATGCTCAGTCTAATCTCCAAGTGACAGCTTGTGGACATTGCCTTGATCACTGCTGCTAATGAGAAGTGCTTGACTTCGTCACCTTTTTTAATGCCTTTGTATAGTGGGCTGCTATTAGGACCTGTCTTGACCTCATCATCCTCAGACCCAGCAAGCCTAATGCCTTCAAGCTCTCCTCCCGGGAGAAGTGGTCTGTGCCCTGAGTGTTTCAGCAGTTCACCTGCTGGATCTGTCCAAATTCTCCACCTTGAACAGGAGGCTCAATACAGGTGCAGTTCCACCAGCACCAAGGAGAAGGGGCGATAGCTTTCCTTGATCTCATCCATTACGGGGAAAGGTTTGCCTCATTTGTGGCAAGGGGGAACTGTTGTTTTGTACTTAATCGTTCAACAACACTTGGGTCCTCCTCATTAGGGCTGCTCTGCAGTCAGCTAGTTCCCAGCCTGAACTGATGCTTGGGGTTACTCCAGCATGGTTCAGTGCTTTGCATGGCTCTGCAAAACTCAGTGAGGATTCTCATGGCCTCAAGTTTCCCAAGGTCCTGCTGATCAAAGCACAGGTGCTCAGTATGCCAACCACCCCACCCAGTTTGGCAGTGCCTGCAAATCTCCAGAGGGAGTCTTCTGCCTCTTGTTCAGGCTTTTAGGACTCCCTTTCCATGAGCAGAGAGGACACAGCCTTGGTCTGTGGGATCTATGGACTAGACATCTTCTGGCAACTCTTCTGCTTTCCCACACCCACCCTTGGCAAAGCTGGCTGAAGCAGACAGTTCCTGCTGCAGCCTGGCTCCTGGCCTCTCCTCTCCATGCAACCTCTCCCTGCTGACACCAGTGTTTGGGGCAGGGTGGCAGACCAGGCTGGTGGGCGGATGTGGGATACACTCAGCCATCACAGATATTTTTGGCCCAGCTACAATTTTTCAGCTATGAAGCGAAGCTTCCTCAGGCAGCAGAGCTGTGAGCAGAGCTGGGCTGTTGTCAGCTCTGAGTGACAATGCTTCACCTCCTGCCACTGCTCCCCCCAAAGCCCCAGGCAGTGACAGTCTCCCCTGCCCTGCCACCCTGGTGTGTGAGGGTGTGATGTATTCATGCTGCTCCAGCCAGGACAGGAGTGCAGCATAGACGGTGACCTCGGGCAGAGGAACCATAACTAACCCCCAGCCATGTTCTGGGCACAGCTGTTTGCAGTCAGTGTCTGCTGCTGGCCAAAAAGTACACTTTATTTTTCTGCTGTTTTTTTTTTTTTTTCCCTAAGTCATGTGCTGCTTTCCTACTTTTGCTGTTTGCTCTGGAGGTCTACGTTGCAGCAATGTAAACACGGCTACTGTGTGTCCCCACGATTGCAGTCTGTAGCTCACAATGAGACAGCCAATGCCAATAGATGTATAATGAGCATTTAAAAAACACTTATTTTGTCATCCAATCATCCATCTTCCTCATTGTGTAAATATTTTTTTGTTTCCACAACAAAATTACTTTAAAAGAAATGTTCACCAGGAAGAAAAAAAAAATTGATTCTGGTGATAAAATCAGGACAGTCAAAATGATTAATATGACACTGGGGAGAGCTTGCAAATGAGGCTTAATTTCTGTGGCAAAAAGACCTCGTGGATACATCAGTGCTATGTTGTGCCTGGAAATTTAGTGGCAGCTGGAAATTTGATGGTGACCTCTGATAAGTAAGAAAATGGTAAGGGTTTTAATGAATGACTTGAATAAGAAAATAAGCCAGTCTGTGTGGTATTCTTCCTGATATTTGTTTTGCTATTAAGTTCAGTTAATGTGGTTCTCATTGTGTCAGGATGATTGTGTTGACAGCACATCACAACATATGAGCATCGGGGCATTTTGACTGTCAGGGAAGGGGACACATCGCTCCAAGCTCACGAGGTAGAGCAGAGAGGTGACTTTAATAAGATGGCTTTTGGAAGCCTTTGGCAGGAGACGTCAGAGATTGTAAAGATAGAAAGAGTCCTGGTGAGCTTCTTTGCTCTCCTCTGTCAAACTGGCCACAGGACCTAAATGAATCCCTTTCTGTTCAACTTTTTAAAATTTTTTTTTTGGGTGAAAAAAATTAGTTTGTAATTATATTTAGAAAATAGGGATGGCGGGAGATGCCTTTAACCACAAAGTTTGGGAAAGTTATACTCACGGTTGATTACATTCACTGCAGTCTGTTCTCAGCCTCACTTTATTAACTTGCAGTGTTTATTCTGTGGCTCTTGTATCTTTGTTTTGAGGTTCAGGAGCATATTTTATGAAATGTTGATTTTCCATGTGAGTATTTATAAACTATGTTTGAGTCACCTGTTAATCTTCCTCTTGTAAAACCAAAATAAGCTCTGTTTCTGTCAGTATAATGCACACTTTCAAGACCTTGTTCATTCTCAGTTTTTCCAGTTCAGTGTCCTTCTTCTTGGCTGTAACACCACAACTACATTCATACTCCTGGTGGTAGCCACTGCCCAGAGCTTCTGTTCAGTAGAGGGCAATGGGAACACATCTAGGCTGGTTTCCATCTGAAAAGTGGACCAGCATGGAATAGATGAGGAGACCTTGAGGGTCAGTGGGCTACCTGTGAAAGCCTGTACTTGCAACTGGAAGCAGTCCCAAGTCCTGTCAAAGGTAAAGCAATGTATTTCTGAATTTAAAAGAATAAGGGCTGTGTAAAAGCTGTTCCTTTCTTCATTCATTAAACCTCAGGTTTGCAGTCCTTTCTATTTTCTGGTGCCTTCAGTATTTTCCAGGGAAAGTTGAGCAAATTTAGCCAGTCATAGCCAGTCACATTTCTTGGTTATATTGCAGAGCTTCATTCAATGTAACTCCTGAATGAAACTCCCCCAAGGATCCCCAAGACAAAGGCTGGAAACCTGTGAGCTAAAATATACAGAAAAGCAACACAAAAGGCACATCCTGACTATTTTTCGTAAGAGCATATTCAGTGCTTGGGTGACCATCTCAGTAAGTCTCTGCAGCTCATTTCAGATCCCTGCAGTTCATCCAGATTCTATGGTCTGTGCATCAGGACGGAGGTGGAGTAATCCCTGAATACCTGGCTGTTTTTGGGAGCTCTTTGGTACAGTATAATGTTCACCCTTGATCCTTTATCTGGGGCTTTGTGAACACAAAATTGCTAAACTGATATAGAACATCCTGTTAGACTTCCCAGATGTTTGTGATGGAAGTCATAAAGGTATAGAGATGTTCTGTTTATTTCCAGTTTCATGCAAGTTAAGTGTTTCACTTCTTTTACAGATCTGTAGCCATCTCTACAGTGTTATAAGCTCACATCCATTTAGACCCTTGGCTAATGGGAACATTGTTTTTCCAGAGCAGAAAGGGAACTGAATATGTGACTGCATCTCACTCACTTCACTGCAAATTCCGCTAGTTTGGTTCCAGGTGCTGAGAAACTGATCAAAACCTCTTGACTCTCTAGTGAAGCAGATGAAAGATGTTTCCCACTCAGTGCTTAGCTAAAGGGATTGCAATGAACAGTGAAGCAGCAGAATGAACTTTTGGACTGAACTCACTGGCACACTACTTGGGTTTCCAGGTACAAACATCCAAAGGAAAAGACACTTTTTTTTAAAAATACCCTTTTTCAACACAAAAAGTATCCCAAGGTCCCTTCATAGCATTATCTCAAGTACAAAAATCCATCAAACAAAATAGTCAATCAATCCCTTTTAATCATATGATCAAAGTATTTTACCATGGTAAATTGAACAAGCATCTAAAATGAGAGATGAAAAGCAATCAGCATAGGAAAGAAATTACTTTAATCTGGGAGGAAGTAGGAGAGTAAAGGGAAGTTTGGATGACAAAGCCATGGTGGAGAAGACTTCTTCACCAAGGGGTTGTGTTAAGATAAGAGGAAGAGCAGATGCTGGGAGCCCCAGAGAGGAGCAGAGGATGATTTGGCCTCTGTGATGTGGTGGGTTCTGAAGGCCAGGAGAAGCTATTTGATGTTGTGGTACAAACTTCTGCACTGGGGGACGAGCAACAGTTAGACCATAAAATGGCTGAGATTTCTTTCAGGAGAGGTAGACAAGGAAAAAAGAAGTCTTTTTCTTCATCAGATTTGGCTTAGAAAGGAATAGGAAGGACAGGAATGTTTGGAAGACAGAGCTGCTGCCAGAGTCTCTGTAAAATTGATTAGTAGATTTCACCTTATTTTCTACATTCATCAACAGGCTAGAGAGGAAATGAGTGAGATTATTTTAAAGGAATTTTCACTCCAACATATGTACTTTCTAGAAGTATAGTAAAGAAAATATATCACACCAGACTTGATGGGATCCTTGTTTCATACAGTGTGGCAATTTACTTTTACATTGGACTTCATATTTCCCCAGAAGGTGCAGTGAACTACTTAAACTGTGGAAGGATATTTACTATTTAGAGAAGTCCTTGGACGGCTCTGCAAACTTTGCCTTGTTTCTCTGTCCAAGAGCTATATATAGTCTTTGCTTAATCAAGGTCTCAGATGTTGTGTGAGCAGAGCTAAATATTTTCGAGAGTATAAAAAAGATAACTCCAGCCATTTTGCTTTGCTAGAGCCAGTGTTTGTCTGTGTAGTTAGTGAGGATACCATAAAGGGACATAGATTTGTGCAATTTCTTACTCTGAAATTAACAGAGACAAGCAGATATAAGCAATGCATCCTAAAAATTTTTAGACTCATAGCATCTCTGTAAAGCTGCTTAGTTACCTCTCAGGCTGCCTTGTTCTTTACCTAAAGATACAAAACCCCAATGCCTATAGTTATATTGCATCTGACTCTATTGGGCTTGACCTAACTATGATCTATAAATGCTATGACAATAGCAGTATTCTATAATCATGGCAGAATAGAAAATTCATCTGTCTCAAAAAACTCATCTGACGGTGAAATCTGACAGTCAATGCTGACAAGTACCCTGAGTAAAGTGGCCTTTTTTCAGCTGAAATTTGACCAGGAGCCTCAGGGATAGGAAGCCTTCTCCTGAAGAACTGACTGAAAGATGTTTAATGATTCAGAGTAACTAAGGATCCGTTTCAATTTCTGCTGGTGGACAGACAGTATGAAATGACTAAACAGGGAGTCCCTCTACCCTTTTGTTCCCTCCCCCCTCCAAACTATCAGACCAGAGAATGACTGGTGGGACATGAAAGTGCCCTGAGAGCACGAAGTTAGGAAAATGACAGCTATGGGCAGCTTTGTGGGTGAGGGTCAGGATCTGCAATCTGAAATGGAAAAGAAACAGATTTCTCCGTACTGTGGTGGGGTTGAGATAGAAAGGACAGGAGGGTTTCAATGGGCGAGGGGTGAGTTTAGTTTCTGACACCATTCTCCTCTTCATCCACCTCCTCTAGCTCTCTCAGTTGGAAAATACCCCCTAACACAAAGGGGGTTAACATGAGGCACAGCGGGGAGAAAGAGACAGCACGGAGCTAAAGCCATCAGCTGTGCTTCATTTAAAGAAAACAGGGACCTCCGAGGAACCCGAGCAGGACTTTCACACTGGTGTAGGGTGGAGCGGCTCGGTTTTGATCACAGCTCGGAGGCCAGGCTGCTCCCCCAGCACAGCCGGGGATCGCCCTGGGCCGCCCCGCGGTTGCCGTGCCCGCCCCCCTGCCCCCCCACGACCCCTCACCGCCGGCTCCGCGCCAGGCCCGTCCCTCGGGGCCGGCGCTCCGCCCCGGGGCTGCGCGGCCCGTGCCCGCCGGGGGCCGGGGCTGGCGCTGGGGCGGGCCGGGGGAGGGCTCGCCCGGCTGCGGCGCCCCGGCCCGGCCAACCCGCGCCCGCCGGGGCTGAGCCATAAAAGCGCCGGGAGCCGGCCGGGCCGCGGCTCGTGTTGGCGGCAGCCGTGCCGGGCACCCGTGGAGTGGGCAGCGCGGCCGCCGCTCCGTAGCGCAGGGACCGCCGCCGGCCGCCCCCAAGATGCTGTTTTGGCACACGCAGCCGGAGCATTACAACCAGCACTCGACCGGCAGCTACCTGCGGTGAGTCCGGGCGGCAGCAGCCCTGGCACGGGGTGGATGGTCGGTCGGGTGCCCCCGTCCCCCGGCCGCCTGCCCGCCGGCTTCCCTCCCGGTGCCCCGCCGCGCCGCTCTCTCTGTCTGAGACACCGCTTTCCTTTTTTGCTTTCCGTTTTTCCTTCTTTATTTATTTTAGCGCCTAGTTAGGCATCTCTGTGCAGCGTCGCTTTTTTGCTTGTGCCGGGTTCCTTCGCTCGGGCTGGGGTAGCGCAGCTCCAAGGCAGGAGGTGCGGCAGCGGCGGAGCGCTGTCAGAGGTCTGAGGAAAACGCCTGTTGGCAAATTGAGAAGGCACCCAGTTTTCTGGGGATGGGATTTCTTTCTCTGCGTTTTAGGACGATGTGTGAAAAGCGCAGAATTTCACTTTCTGAACTTGCCTAAACCAGCTTTTTCCTGCCTCCGCACAGTTGCGTTCAATTAAATGTGCCTAATTTAAGTACAAGGGCTGCTAAACAATAGTCTGTGACATGTGTAGCGCAAACCCGTGTTTCCTCCCTCCAAAAGATGTCAAAGCAGGCAACTTTGGGAGTTCCCTTTTTGCTGGGTGCTTGTGAATTATTTCCTTTCTGAAGATGTAAAGCTCAGCCGTCAGCTGGTGGCGATTGCTGGAGTGGGATTTTGCTGAATTGTGGCAGTGGAGAACCTGGCTGTGGCCCAAGAACCCTGACTTTCAAATGAACCCCCAAATAACCACTCTTGAGAAAACATTGAGTTTGTCTGGGGAAGCACTTTGAATGCAGATAATACTTCTCTCAAGGAGACATGCTATCTTCACTATTCCTGCTGCCTATCAGTGTACTTGCAAAGGAATTTTATTTTGGACTAAATAATAATCTCCCATTATCAAATGATACAATATTGGGAGATCTTTGCCTTCTGGCAGCTTTTCTGCTTCTTCGTTCGAGATTCTTCATCTCCTCCTTCTATGTCAATAACTCAGTTTCACAACATGTATGTGGCAAAAGTCTTGTTCTCTCTTGCTTTGCACTTGCAAATCTGGTTAGTTTAGGACAGTGAAAATGGTACTAGCAGAGGACCATCAGCATATTCTCCATTAGTGTTTGCAGTGGTCAGGCTGCTGCATTAACTCCATGGATTTGTAGCAGGAGTGCTACAAGATCGTCAGGTCTAAGTCAGGCTTTACTTCACAATTTAAATTCAATTTAATTGGCCAGAAAACATATTAGCTCTTTTTTACTGGCTTGATGCTAGCTGGGGATAAAGGATATCTGTTCTGTCAGGAAGGCTGCTGGTATGGAGGTCACCTGTTGGTGTTTTAGGAACAAACTTCAGCTTTAGTGAGTATCTGCCTTTGTTAACATGGTGGGTTTGATCTGGGATTAAAATCCCTATAACCACTTTTATGGCAACAATGCCCTCAGGTGTTTCAGGGGAGGTTGGTTGAACAAAACCCTTGTTTCTTTATGTAGAGATGGCCAATTCTGGCCAATTCACTTGCCATGAGACTGTGTCAAGACATGCATTTCTAACAGGGGTGTTTTTCTGCTGAGCAATGCCTTTCTGAAGGCTTTCCATACCCTCTTGTAGTGACTGTACAAGAAACTGAAATAGTACAATATTTGAAGTTGCTGTAAGAAAACTGTGTAAGTTATATTTTGCAGAGATCGAGAGCTTTTTGTCTATTTGAGACATCCGTGTAAGTTCTGCTGTACCTCGGTGGTATTTGTAGCTGGAGCAAGATAATACTACAGAAAAATTCTTGCAAATTTCCATTCATTTTTTATGAAACACAGTATGTGTTTTACCCTCTGTTCTGTCAGCAGACTGAACTCTCAATTAACTTCCTCTCCTTCCAGGTATGCAAACTAATTGTTATTTAAGTCCAGAACTGTAAATCTTTAGCGTAAAGGTGAAAATGGGAGAGTTTTAAGGAGTTCGGTTTTTAATTTTTTTACTGCTGTAAAAGCCTCTTTTTCCCTCAACTTGATTTGCAGCTCTTGAGTGAAGAGTTGAATAAGTGTTGTGAAGGCTTATATACTTATAACTTAAAAATTCTTTTGACCTCATTCTAAGTTCCCAACACTTATAATAAGGTCGAATGCTTAAGAAGGTCTTGACCCAAAGCAGTTATACCACAGGCCATTAGTTTAAATGCTCTAGGAATAAAAATATTATTAACTTGTGTGGCTTTGTTAGAGCTTTAATATGGTGAAGCTTTCCAGAAACCAAGTCATGGATTCCTCCATGCTTGCAGAATTCAGCGATCAGACAGCTGTGCTGGCAGGTGTAGGGGTGCAAAGAACCTGATGTGAAATATGGTATTTAAATTTTGACTTCCCCTTGCCTAAATATTTCAACTGTTTCAGGTGACTGTATGTACAAATTCCTCACCCCTAACTGTGAAACCCAGGCCAGATTTTGTACACTGTTTCTGCTGAACTGCAGAAGTTCTCGGGCACTGGAGTTTTTGACCTGCTCTCATCTGTAAAGCCATAGGCATTCACAGAGCGTTGTGCAGAGCGGGTTAGGAGCAAATGTTGGCATCCTTAGGAGCAAATGTTGGCATCCAGGCTGAGTGAGATGACTGGAGCAGTATCAGATCCTGCATGTGTATGGAGCAATGCTATCTATTTCAGAAATCTACTGCAGGCATTTCTGTCACTTCATTGCTGTAGTAAATCATCGCTAAGGGAAAAAAAAAACCCTCTCTGTGGCAGCAGTTAGGCAAGAGCTGTGATTATGTCAGTAATGCCAGGAAGCAAATGGGGCTGGATGCCTTCGAGTGGCTGATAATATTGGGGGCGTGGGGTTGGAAGAGAGAATGGAAACAGAGATGGGTGTTTCTTTTCTTCTATCTGCTTCTGAAACGGCACAATTTGCTCTCTGGCATTGTTTTCCATTAAACGGGAGTAACTGTGTTTGAACCAGGCACTTGAGCAGTTTACTCTAAACTGCTGCACTGTTTCACTGATGACCTGGGTAACCTTCAAGGTTGTGAGTGCTATGAATGGATCATTAACCGAACAGGCAAGGAAAAAATTCTTAATACCCTTTCAGGGTTGCGTGCCTGTACATGCTGGATGGTATTTCTTAGAGCATTTTGTGTGTGGGGTTGTCAAAAGGAGCAGAACTGCAGCCTGTGTAAAGAGAATCTCAAGTCTTCACACACGTGGAAGAAATGGAGAAAAAGAATCACTCATTCTGAATTGTCACCGTGTTCAGTATAATCCTCCTAATTTAGAAGGCTATTAATGTTTTAAGTAGGTGGACACAATGATCAGCAGTGTTAGTGGCATAGGAAGGCTAATGTAGTTCTTCAGTATCAGACTGGCTGAGAAAAGGATGCTTATTCCTGGCTTCTTATTTTGTACTAATCAACTCATCATTTGTTGAGCTCTCAGCCTTGCTAATACCAGTTCTGCTTGGGGGATTAGTGTGGGTTGGGATCAGCCTGGGACTAAATCAGCAGGCAGGTCACTGTCAGCGTTTTGTAAAGAAGTGGGAGCTGGGGCTGTGTGCAGGTCCTAGAGAAGCTGCTCCCATGCACCTGTGTGTGCCTTTACAAAGGTAGCCCAGTGCTGACTTAAGAGCTGTGTGATTCCTTGGGACCAGGTTTACTAGAATGCAGGGAGATATTATGAATAAATTAATCTGGCTGTTCATGCCATCATTTACCTGAATATCTCCTTTGTGCACCAGAGCTGTGTCTACTTCTCACCCATAGCTGCTACTTGAAGACATTTTACTGATCTGACATTTGGCTATCAAAGTGTCTTTTCTTGCCTTTTTTTTTTTAAAGGTTTTTATCTGAGAACCTGAGAACTCTTTATCAAATATGTCCACAAGGACAAAGAATCTATTTTGATTTTTTTTTCCTCATCAAGAAGATTGCTTAACTGAAAAGTCAGTCTGATTTATTTCTTAAAAACTTGCATTAATTCTCAGACATACTCTGTTTTGCCAGGGCTATGTTCTTTTGTGTGCAGTGCTGATATCCTAGATGCAGAAGTTGCCTGGTTACTTTAAACAGGCCAAATTCTCCCTCTTTTAACCATTTTAACCAGGTGTTTCTCCAGAGACCACCCCCATTATCTCAGATAATGAGAACCTGATGCAGATTGAGGCCAGAATAATCCATAAACTTTTTTTTTTGACTGTGTATAACTTGTACATTGCAGAGATGTCCTTGCGCTGCCGATCTTCAAGCAGGAAGAGCCACAGCTGTCTCCTGAGAACGATGCCAAACTGCCACCCTTCCAGTACGTCCTCTGCACAGCCACCTCCCCCGCCGTGAAACTGCACGAAGAAACACTGACCTACCTCAACCAAGGTAGGGTCTGCAGTACACTGAAGGAGAGGATATTTCCTGGGAACAGTTCATGAGATTTGATCCCATACTTTGCCTTACAGGGAGGGCAGTAGGGTTGGAAAAGAGGGATAGAAGTGGGGAGGGGGGGGTGAAGGAAAGGAGGAATATTTAATTTTCTGCATTTAGATACCAGATTATCAACTATTTTAAAATAATGAAATACCACTGATTTAACTGTTGACTTAAGGCAGTTCCCTTTGGCAAAGTACTGGCTTGATCTCAGACAACTTAAGCTGCAGCCTCCTGCCTTCATCTCACAAGGCCAGACTGATGAAGTAGATTGGACTGGGTAGGGCTCTTACCACTGCAAGTCCTCCAGCACTGCTGGAGGGCATAGCCAGGGAATGATTTAGCAGGTATCCAAGGGCTGCTCTGAGGTCTGGGCAGAGTGACATCTTTCCAACAGGCTGGCTGGTGGCTCTGCTCAGTGCCTAACTTGACAAGTTGCAAGGGTTCAGTGCAGCAAAGTCTTCTGTAGCTGACCTCACAGAACAGTTCATACTCCTGGATAAACAGATTGTTTCTCTGTGTTCTTTTCTTTTCCCCCCCTTTGGCAGCATTTGTGCAGACACATCTGTGGTTGGTGTTTGGCTGTCACTTTGCAGGACCGCCTGTGCGTGGGTCTTGAGGGGATCAGACCTCTCAATGCACAGATTATGCTAAAACATATTTTCACTCAGTTTGTGCCAGGCTGTAAAAAAAGGGCCTAACAACAAGCTGAAGGCTGTCTGCCCTCTCACTGAGATCCTCTCCTGCCTCAGGATACTGCCGAATCTCTTTTAAGCTTCACGCACTGAGTGGGATGCTCACTTGGGTGCCTCCCTGGATAGGTCTCTCTTAATGCTGCTAGAAATCGGAGTCCTGACCTCCCTTGGACTCTGACCTCAGGTGCAGCTGGCTGCTGGATCTGTGTTGACAGCTGGTAGAGCCATAGAGCCCCCACAGAAAGATCAGTGACATACTGCAGGCTCTACCCAAGGACCCAGGTATTTCTGTCATGTAAGCTGGCACTGTTCTGTCTCTCAGGATTAAAAGATGCTTGGGATATGTGACTGTGTCATCTCAGTTTATTAATCTAAACACAGCAGATCCCAGGAGGTTATAATGGGGCATATCAATTGTGAGATTGAGATGAGTCTTCCTATGAAACACAATTCTTTCCTGTATTGGAATAAAGGATTTTTTTTTTTTTAATGAAAATGTGTTGACAGCCAAGTATTTTAGCATACTTGAAGCAGTGCCTACTTTTTTTTACCTTGGCAGGGACAAAGTTAGACAACTCTTAATACAATACCATGAGACTTTTAAAACACTGTATGACTGGAGCAGTCCATGTTTTCCTTTGCAAAGTAAGATTGTTACTGCCTTTTAGATGGACTGCATTGTGTTAGGCTTTGTCCTGCTTACTATTGCAAGGAGTTGTCTACTGCTACATCTTGACACTGCTTCCTGTTTCATTGTCATTTCTTGAATATCATCTATCTTTCATCCCCCAAGGTGGGATGTGTCTTTGCAGAATACAGAAGAGCATGTAGCTGGGCAGGCCTGGAGGAGCAAAG
This sequence comes from Anomalospiza imberbis, assembly GCF_031753505.1. Lineage (NCBI taxonomy): Eukaryota > Metazoa > Chordata > Aves > Passeriformes > Viduidae > Anomalospiza > Anomalospiza imberbis. The sequence goes on from NC_089687.1 coordinate 11,810,387, forward strand.
TAAGGATGAGGCTGGCAGGAGCTGTGCAGAGGGGCTGAGTTGGGAAGCTGGACTGTCTAGTTTCTGTTAGTGGGCTATTGGTGAGAGCATTGCCATGGGTCAAAAAGGGATGAGGATTTAAAGGCTTTGTCAGAAAATGAGTCCCCTTAATAGAGTTATGTTCTATGAGTTTGAGGAGGTGCATGAAGGGGACCTTGAGGCAGCTGAGGTCTCTGGAACCAATGCTTGTGGCATGGGAGAAGAACTGGCTGAGTCCAAAGCACTGTGACCTAGCTACAATGCCACATCTCGTGAAGCAATTTAAGACCATTCCTTATACCTTATCAGCTTGTGCTAGCTGTAAGTAAAGGGACACCTCTTGCACCTTAACCTCCTTCTGTGTTTATCATGGATTGGCCAAGCACTGTTACATAAAACTTCCCTTCTTGAGTGTTGTGATGGATTACTTTAGCAAATGGGTAACTTCATTAATGAATGTCCCTCTGCCCTGCCTGTGTGTCAGTCATGGCTGGCTTGTAGTAAGGTAGATACAAAGACAATGGCTGTCCCAGCAGCACCAGCAAAACAGTTCACATCCAGTGTGGTTAAGTTCTCAAATTGTGAGTAAGGGCTTTGGGGTTTTCTCCTTGATGGGTGATTCTTGCCGCTTGCTGTTCAAATCTTCCTTCTCAGCTTTAGCTCTTCACGACTCAGTTATGACCTTTTGTCACTGTGAAGCAGCTCTGCTTCCTGCCCTGAAACACATTCTCCACACGTGACTGGTTCAGTGGTGATGAGTGAACCAGCTCAGGAATGTCCATATGGAAGAAAGCTCTGTCAGACCTGACCTATGGGCTGTGGAAAGCTGGAAGTACTGGGTAGCAAATTGAAGGCCAAGTTGCATAGTGGAAATAGAAGAGGAATCAATGGAGAGTTTCACGTGAGATCTGAAAAGACTTTATGTGTGCTAGGAAGGAGGACTGTCGAAGTGGCTGTGTTTGTGTTCAGGTGGAAGAGAGCTCCAGGCTTGTGAGGCATAATGGCTTCTCTTGAGCATTGCTTCTTGCAGGATACACCCAGAGGTCTATCAGTGGTGTTGAGGAGGAAGAGGTCTTTGTCCTGGACTCTCCCCAAGGATGGGTGCTGAGAGGACTCTGGATCTGGAAACTAGAGACCAGTGTTTGCACAAAGGGGCAGGGGAAGGATTTGCGAGGGAGCATAATGGAGTGAGCTTAGCTGTTAAGTTGACTTGGGGACATTCAACAGTGGCAGAGTCCCAAGTTTGTCTGCTCCAGTTTGAAACCATGAGTGCTCTCTGGCCACAACTCTAGAACCAGCCTGTAAATGAGGTAACTAGAGTCAAATCTGTAGTTTGGTTTCCAAAGACTGACTCATTACACTTGTCAGTCCCAATCTCTTTCCTCTCCTGCCTTCCCACATTCCTTGGGAAACTGGAGCCAAATTGAACACAGCATTAGTTTGTTGATCCTTAGGGCAGTTCCTTCATTAAGAGGTCTTTACTGGATCTCAGGAGGATTACTCATCTGATGGGACAAAGTACAGGCTTATTAGTATGGTGTCTCAATACCACTCCACCTTCAGTCCATGAGACTGGTAAAGGTGCTGTCCTTGCACTGCAAGCTGCTGCTGGCATTCCTCCTTTGGTCAGGGATCACATCTGTCAACAGAACTACACTGTCCAGAAGTCTGCAGTACAAACATCCTAACATTTCTGGAACTAGCCTGCCTGTTAGCACTGTTTCAGTGTCTCTTGTGGATAGGGATTTTCAAACAAACAATCAACCAGCAACCATATTACAAACCACTGCTTCAGCAAGATGGCTTGATGCAGTGTATATTCCATGGTCTGCAGTTATATGGGGTGTGGTTTGACCATGGCTGGTTGAAACCAGTTTCAAACACGGACAGAAATGGATGCAAGGAAAGGTGGTTCCAGAAACTGCAGCAGGAGGAATGTGGAGGAAACAAGTACTGTGTACAGTAGATCTGAACGCTAATAAATGTGAGGAATAAAGTCATTATTTTAAAAAACAAAATGTCAAAAATCATAAAAACCTGAAAGTCATTGCCCAAGGGAATCAGCTTGTAGTGCCAGAACCACATGTGGACTGTGAGCTGTTCAAGTCATGATTTTGTTTCATGACCAGAGTTGGGCTGGCTCAGAACTTCAGTTGTTAATTACTTCAATTATAGGGAGGCTAAGTTTGGTGGCAGAGGGTCACTGAGAGCTGTGTGAGAGATCCAGCCCAGTGTCCCAGTGGTACTTCAGGGTAACTTGCCGTCATCTGCCTGTAAAGTGGTCTTGGGCTCTGTTCAGCTCTCCCGATCTGCAGTGTGTGACTTGTGGTTCTTGGCTGTGCAAAGATTTTAGTGTACAGCTGGCTAGAGTTTGGAAGGCTGGACACCTCTGCTTTATGGTGTCTTCCAGGAGTCAGCCTTGGTGCCAGTCCTAGATGGTTCAGAAGACAAGCCAAAAACCCAGGCCATGAGGGAAATCCACTAATATCTGAGAGAACTTGTGATTTTGGGAGTGCTGCTGTAGAGGTGCATTAGCAAACAATGCCTCATAAACCTAATGATGGACTTGAGTCTGGGTCACACCTAAACAAATTTCAACCCCAGGGTGCCAAAGCATATATCCAGGTTCAAGATATGTGTGCATAAACTGGTACATTTTAAATAGCACTGCATTTAAAATCTGTTGGGTATTGTCCTGCCTCATCTCAGCTGTGGATGTGTTCTGGTTGCTTCTCCAAAGAAAGGTGCAGGAAGCACTGGGCAAGAGACTACTTTGGAGTAGATGCCTAATTGTTTGGGTAGGAGATGAAATTGCTTACAGGAGGAGGCAGAAGAGAACCTTTGCCTCCCTTAAAAACTCTAAAGCTTAAATTTGGTTGCCTAATCTACAGCAAGAGAACCCAGTTTTAAACACTGAGATTTACAGTAAATGAAAAAAGCTGTTTTATATTGACGTTAACGCCTACGTAATTGAGTTTTTTATGGGGTCACAACTGCCTGGATGTTTATACTTTTCCTGGAATGGTTCTTTATTTGCCTAAATGAACCCTAGAGAAGGCTGAGTGACCAGCTCTGGCTGGGTGCGCTTCTGGTTTAATTATAACTCTGTTTATGGGGATATTTTTGCTTTGTCCCGTGCTAGGAACTACCTCTTTTCCTAACAGTGACTGCCATCACTGACCAGGCCCTGGGCATGTGTAGGAGCTCTGCTGCTGGTGGCTTCTCCCATGTGGACAAATGCTCCACCCTTGCCTGAGATCACAGGCACAGCAGTGTCTTTGTGCCATTGAGACTGTGAGTACCAGGTGCTCCCTGGTTCCTGCCCACCCACCCATGCATCCTTTTTCCCTAATCATTATGGGATGCCATACTCCTCCTTGAGCCCTTTCCACTCTGTTCTTGGGTTTAGATGGCTTAAAAATGAAATGGCTAACAATTCTAATTTGTCTTTCCCATTTCTGAAAGTGGCTTTTGGTGTTTTTGGTTCTTGTGGTGCACTTCATCTTTGGAGAAGGAACTTGTCTCCTGCCTGACTTTGAATACAGCTCTGAGTAGGTTCTGGTGTCTCAGCTGAAGCCATTAATTGTGCTAGAAGCAATTTCCCCATATGTTTGGCAATTCTGTCTTCACTTGGCAGCCCAGGATAAACAACCCCGTCTCCAAACCACACCATCCCAAAGCTCACTATGAATCTTGCTTCAGATGACAGGGCACCTCTGTGTAAGTAGAGCATCTGACTTCTGTTGTCCCGAGGAAGCTCAGTTGTCTTTTAACCAAGAGGCTGTTTTCTATTCTTTTTGTAATCCTTTCTTCTGTTGCTAACATCTGGATGAAATTCAAACGGGATTGTGAGCTTGCTGGACTGTAGCCTGTGCACAAATCCTACTGGAAGCCCCTAGACTGCATTTTGTTTCCCCATAAATCTTCAATATCTGTGAAAAAAGGGAGTGCTCAGAAGTTCCTCAGAGTGTAGTAAGAAGTATGAAAGATTTTTGGGAAGATTTTTTCCTGATTATTCCACATATTTTTTTTACTTTACCTCATTATCCATATCTGAGATTCCTTTAATTATGACAAAGAATTTTTTGCCTGTGATTTTACATGATTTGATGTTTGTGTGAATGTTACTGTCAGTGTGAGGTGATGTAGAAAATTTCTAATTAGCCTCCTCTAATTTGTGCCCTAAAAGATCACATTTTAAGTAGCAGTAAGAAGCTTGAGAAATACTGTAGGTTTGACCTGATTAGCTGTTTTTGTATGAATAATATACATTTTTATAAGAGAATATACTTTTTTTCCTAAAGAGGTAGGGGGAAAAGCACATTTTTCCTCCTGTTTGCTTCCTATGAAGCATTTATTCTGTGTCCCTGAAACTAGACAGCAAGCAGTGAAAATCCTCCTGTCCCAGCTTGGTGCTATGTTTGTGACTGGTGTGGAAGGTACCGTCAGCTTTGATCCCATCTCCTTCCCTGCCCTGTGGTAGCAGCCTGAATGTGCAGCCATGGGTGGGAGTGGGACTTGCTTTTCCCAGTTTCCTATTGCAGAAACGTGGTGAAGGAAGAGACTTAACCTGAGGGCATCTGAGGGAGCTGCTAGGTGGGGTCAGGAGTCATACTCAGCTCTTCTGCATCCCTCGTCAGCACCCTCACCCAGGGCCATTCTTTTTAGTTATCTGAAACTCAAGTAAATATTACACACAAAGCTACTCCTTCAGAGCTATAAAACCTGTTGTCCAAATTGACTTAAAACAGGTTGAAACCAGAAAAAACCTGTATTTTTTACTTACATAGAGAGGGTTGAGGTTTTCTGAGCTGGACAGATGTGACTAAGATAATCCTGAGTGTTTCAAGTACATGCTAAAGAAGTGGAAATACAGGAAGAAATTATTTTCACAGGGTAGGTATTTTTCCAGTTTTCCATTGGAGGTCCACAATTTTTTTCACTGAATTATTTGTATTAAAAATCAACGTTTATAACATGGTTTAGCTTGGGTGAGATCTAGTGGAAGTCTATGCAAAAGACACCCAAGTGCACACAGTGAAGTTAGCAACTAGAAGTGCTTCTGTGTCCACTGGCTTGTTTTGTGTCCTTGATTCAAAGCGAGTCTATTCTTTGGGGATTTAAATGTACCTCCCTCTCTTGAGTGGAAACCATTGTAAATGAGGAGTATTTCTGTTAGTGCCTGGTAGCTATGAAGTGTCACCACTGTAGAATAGGCCATCTTCAAAAGTCTGTGGAGAGTAGGACTCTGAAAAATGTTCATATAGTAAATGAGCAGTGAAATTTTCCTGCAGCAAACTTGGCTCCGAGGCAGCTCTTTGGCTTTCCCACAAGAAAGAGGTAGGGAAGTAGAAAAAGGAGGCAAGAAAAACCCCCTTGAGTCGGGGGCACATTGTAAAAGGAGGAAAAACATGAAAGCAACATGATGACAGTGAAGCTCTGTGGTGTGGTGGTAGAATTAGGAGTTGCTGTGCTGTGTTCCTGTAGTGTTGTTGCCCTGTTGGTAGGGGCAAGCAGGCATCCTCAATGTTGAACTCCTGGGTACCAAAACATGGTGGAACTAAGGGGGCTTTGTGCAAGGGGAGAGGCAGGAGGCAGATGAAGGCCCAGACTGTCAATACTAAACCAAGGCATGTGTAAATTGTGGTTCTGCTTGCCGCAGTAGAAGCAAATTCAGAAGGAGACCACACAAAGAAGTTAATGAGCATTGGTCATGATTGGGCAGCTCAGTGTAGATGCAATCTGGACACTGACTACCAGAAACTGAGAAGATATGGCAAGGAAGAAAATGCTGGCTTTATTGACCCTGCTCCATCTCTGGCTGCTGTGCTGGAGATGGGATGTGGGTCAAGATGGGCCTGCAGTGTTGGAATGACTCTAGTGTTCCTTTTGCATTTCTTGGCCCACAGCTTGTCCTCCTTTGCAGGATTTCCATGTTCCTAGCATAGTGGGAACTTCCAGGGTGGCCTATTGTGTAGCTGGTGAATTCATAATATCCGCTGGATAAACATCTACAGCATCTTGTCAAATGAGGCTACAGTAAGCAACTGCAGAATATCTCACTGTCATTTGTGGTTCAGGGATTGAGGGTTCTGCTTTTGCTTCTTGTCCTGCAGAGTGTCCACACATGGGACACTTGAGCAAGTCTTATGCTAATTTTTATTTTTGCTTGTGACTGGCTAAAAAGGTGTGTGTCATCAAGCACGCAAGTTCACATGCCAGCTCTGCCACTCTTGTCTGTTTACCCTGAAGGTTCATTAATCTTTCTTGTCAGAAAAATCTTTGCGTGTGCCTGATGCCCTGAATAATTGTGTTTGGCTGTTTCAAAGGTGATCCTCCTGCCTGCTGGATGTGCTTTGGTTTAGTATGATAAATGCTTTTTTTTTTTTTTTTTACTCCCCCTCCTTCTGCATGGTGCATTGGACTGTCAGCATTCCTTTGTCTTTATCTGTGCACTCTTTAGGATGTCCATATAAAGTTGCTAAATGGAATTTTTATTGGCTTGGCTTAATAATCAAGCAGTTTCCAGGCTGGTTCTGTCTAGTGTTGTGTGGATCCATTCTGAGAAAGAGGACACTTTGTTGGTTTTTGGGCTTTTTTTCCTTTTTCCACAGACTGTTGTTGGCGATATTGCTTATTCAAAAGTTAGGGTTTAATTAATTTCTGGAAAGGCTACTTTGTTAGATTAAGTAAGGCCTGAGTCATATCAGCCTGGAACATCAACATCATAATTGGAAATTAGTGTGTTGTATCGGTGTATTGTGCAGAAAACCACAAAATGCATAGTGCAAGTGGCCCTTGACACCAAAACAAAGAAAAGCAAACAGGATATTGTGGTTGTGTAGTAAAATGACCTTTGAACAAAATGTAACTTTGAGCTTGAAATAGTGATAATCTTTTGATTCAGAAATTACCTAAAATTTCTATGGCTGTCTAAATTCCATGGAAATCAGTAAGCTGTTAAACTTGTACCTTTTGAGCAGGTGAAATCATTCCTGTGTTGAACTAAATTATTTTTCATCTGTAGTAAGTGCTTGACTTTAAATTCTGCTGGCCTCGCATTAAGTGGCCATGCCCACATTTAATGTGTGCTAATTATCAAAGACAATGCAAGTTTAAAAAAGTAAGCAGTCTATAAATCCTCCTTCAGATAGGTGGAATTGCTTCATGAATTATGAACCAGGAACTCTCTGGTCCTGAGTGGTTACTATTTTACTGGGTACTACTTTGTTTGTAAAGCGAGTTGCTCAAACTCTAGCCTAGGAGGAGATTACATGAAATTCCTTTTGCCCAGAGAATATCTGATTAAAATAGAAATTACAGTATATCGTCCCCTGCCCGGGTTTTTATTGGTGCCCCTGAAACTTCCAAAGAAGTTGGGAGACAAACTGCATCTCAGGAAATGTGCTGTGGTTTTCTGAATGTTTATTACTGTCCTGTTCTCTCTGAGGTGGGGAAGAAGGATTGTGGTAAGGGGAGCGCTGGGTCACACAGTTGTGCCAGAGGCTGCTGCAGCATCAGCTGTGCTGGGGATTGCTTGCAAAGTGTCCCCTTCGTTGCAGGTGGTGACAGAAGTGCTTTAGGTGCCCCTGTGCATGTGCCCAGTATTACATCTGACCTGGGCTATTCAATCAAATCACTGTAGTCTCAGCACAGGTATCCTCTGCTCCTGTCTCCAACTTCACCACCAGGTATTGACTTAGAAAGTTGTAGTCTGACCTGTATTAATCTGTGTTTCCATCTGAGACACATGGAAAAACTCAGTATGGGGGAACTCTGTATTCCAGCTTTGTTGTGGGCTTAGCTAGTTGTAGTCTAACTTGGGAACTGGAAATGCAGATTGTTTAGTCACACTTACAGACATGTTTCTTTACAGATTTGGACACCTGACTAAGAGTGATCTGTTACTGATTTTGTTTTAGCAGAAAACTGTCAGTGTGTGCCTGTGCTGGTGAGTCATTGATGCAGGATTCATAAATGATCTGTGTATCAGAGCCTTGTGTGATTTCTTTGCCCTCTTTGACGCCAGGGGGAGTTCAGCTTCCTTCAGGTTAGATTGCTGTTAATTGCTTTATTTTACAGAGAGGTTTTGTTTTCCAACATCCAAGTAGTCATTCTTTAGAGCTTTTTTTCTTTACAGTAATAATTGCAGGGCTGACATTGTAATTCACCATTTCACTTGTTTTGCTGGTAGCAGTGGTGGAAAATATAGAGTGACCAAGGTTTGGAAGGTATTTTCCAAGGAAAAAGTACAACCCAAGCAGTTTGGTGCTAGCTGTCCGTGCTAATAAATTCTGGGTACCATAAACCACAAAGCAATGAATTTGCTAGAAAGCTTTAAGGAGAATAAATTAAAAACCACTACCAGAAGATAGATATATAAGGGAACTTTGAGGAATTAGGACCAAATTCTCACTGACAGTGTTTCACAGAGAGGGGAAAATACCCTCTTGTTTTCTGAAGCTTGGCTGGGAGCAATCTTGTTTGATAATCATGTAGCAAGTCAAGTTAAACATTCAGAGTTCAAGGGGAAAGCAGTTAGCATAAAATACCATTTTGATTGAGGTTTTTCATGGCATAAACTGCATTCCAGGGCTTCCATCAGATGACCCATATATCTTTCATCAAAGCCTGTTATTTCCTCTTTGGCTTTCTGTTTAATATTAACTCTGTCTACACTGCAGTTTCTTTTTCACTGGTCTGCAGGATCTCTTTCTGATTCCTTCTGAGGTGAATCACTCCTGTCAGGTGGAGATGTGTGGTGCCCACTGCCTTCCAGGCTGCAATTCTGCCCCTATCCCTGCAAGGATGTCAGAAATGACACGCTGCAGAGTTTTTGAGTGCTTGATGCTAGTTTGAAAGGAACATGGATGATGTTTTTATGCCTGTTATTTTCTTTTGTCTAATTGTAATTGAAGATAAGTAGATCAGGCTGACCAAAGAGTGAGAGTCTATCAGTGCACAAGGGTGTCCCAATAACCTGCTCATTCCTGAGATACTTTCTGAATGGCTGACAATGCTTCTGGTTTGACCGTTGCCTTTCTCCATAGCACAGCTCATACCATTACATTTTGCTGTCCTTGTTACCCCTGAGTACAGTCACAGATGTATTTTACTGTCTCTTGCTTTCAAAAACTAAATTAATTTTCTTTAATGATTAATTAGCCTCATATTTGCATGGGAATGAACTGTAAGTGGAAGAGGTGCTTGGCTGTATAAATGGGTTCAAGATGATGAACTATATCACTCTGTAGCTGGTGAAGTGTATCTCCAGGCTGAATCACTGAGCAACCAATTTGTACAACATGGATAAACATGTACAGCAGATGTGGCACTTAGGGACATGTTTTAGTGGTGGACTTGGCATTCCTAGGTTAATGGTTGGACTTGATGGTCTAAAGGGTCTTTTCTGTGATTCTGAGAGAAAACCCATTTTTTTTAACCTGACCTTGATCTTTTTTTTATGCTAACATAACAGTATTGATGATGTACATATCTCTAAAATTTGTCAGGTGAATAATAGTAACATGTATCAATGGCAACATTAGAAAGTCTTGTGAGTTTAAGTGTGGAAGACCTCAATTTCAGGACTGTGGTTAACAACATCCACTTTTGTCTAGCAGTCTTCAAAGGCAGGTCACTGTTGTAATTTTGTTTTACTTATGTGCCAAGAGATGGGTAAAGATCGGTGCATGTTGCCATGGTTATTTTGGTACTTCATATGGTTTATCCTTTGCTCTCCCCATGCCCTAAGTCACTTGCTGGATTCAAGGGTCATTTCCTGGTTGCAGAACTCCTACTAACATCAGTAGGGCTGTTGTGCAAACATATGGGGCTTCAGTATGGCCTGTCTTGTCCTTTTTTTTTTCCTTTTCCTATCTGCCAGCCAGCTGAATAAGCACAGTTATCTTTGTGCTCCGTGGATACGGTCTATACTCACGCGGGTGGGATTCTCAAAAGTTGCTCTGCCTCTCTGACACATCTGCTGTCATAAGTCTTCCATGTCTAAATCCAGATCCAAAAATGTAGCATTTTTGTCTCTGCTGGTAGAAGCTGCTTAGAGGGAGATAGATCTGCTTTGCAGTTTTCTGCAGGGCCAGTTCTGCAGAGATACTGGTTGAGCCAGAAAAACCAAACCAATCTCCTCCTTGGTGCCTGCCTTGTCATGCCCTGTGCATTTTTCAGGAAAAGGGAAGATAGCAAGATGAACAAGAAAAGCTAGCTATAAGGTACACATATGCTCCATTAATCCTAATGATCCTATCCTGCCTTGGTACTGGTTGCAGGCTTATTTTAAAGACTCTGTGTAGTACAATGAGCTTTCATACTGTCTTAGTCATTTCTGTGTGTAAGGTATTGAGACATCAGTCTCCTTTGTCTGCTGTCAGCCTTGAAGAGATGTTATTTCATAAACCAGTTAGCTGAATTCTGTTGAATTGACTAAATTCCTTACGTCAGGATGGTGGTGGAGTGTGTAATCCCTTCTCGGAACTGGTCCTAGCACATTGCTGCCTCCACACACGTCTGAAGGAATAATGATGCCCTTGGCAGCGACTTTCCAGGCCTTATGAAGCAAATTTTTTGTGGTTCACCAAAACACCTTACAGGCCTGACTGCTCGCTGAAGATGGCAAGATTTTCCCCAGTTGCCATTCTCTGCAGAATTGTTCCTGGACCTATTGTTGCCAGCACCTCTTCACACAACCATTGCTTTGGCAGAATTGCTTTAGCAGAAGGAACAGACAAAGGCAGCGCTGTTACAGCCATGTGGCATGGGGGGACAACTGCCTCAAGCACCCTGGTGACTTTCTGGAGGGTGACCAGAAAACCATAGCAGCTCCGGGAGACAGCTATAATCGATGCCGTAATGGAGAGCTTTTAGCTGCCAAAAGACAAACCATCCCCTCAGATTTCTGCTGTGCTTTAGTGCCTATCTATTATTGGGGCAAATGCATTATGTTAGCAAAAATAAGCTTTCCCTGATCAAACGTATGCTTTATCAGCCACATAAATGCCAGCATGACTCTCTCATTGCTACAACATATTAAACACCTTGGAAATGTTTCCTTAAACCTCTAGGTCAGTCTTATGAAATCCGTCTACTTGAGAATAGGAAATTGGGAGAGTTTCAAGATTTAAACACAAAATATGTAAAGGTAAGGAGAAATATAGATTTCTTTTCTTCCTGCTACTACATACAGCCTTTAATGAAGGGCCTGACCTTGCTCCCACTGAGACAATGGAAAACACTTTGCCATTGTTTTTAATGGAAGCAGGGGTGATGGAGTTGTTGAGTGCTAGTTTCGTGGGACTATGCAGCTTGGCTTTGCAGGGCTTCAGGGGAACCTTTATTCTGTTTGTGATCGTGACCCCAGAGTTTCACTATGAATGTTGGGTTCAGGGGAATCCCAAAGTTCAGTGGTGAACATGGTCAAAGCTGTAGAGAGGCAGACTTGTCTCCCTGCTGAATTGCAGCAACATGCCTGGGTTGTTATGTGACAAATGGAGGGCCTGGGTGTTTACATAGTTCTGCCAGGCAGATTCTGTATAGCTCTACTTTACTTTGGTAATGGGCATAACAATGAATATATAAAACTTGATCATTTGGTGTGGGGGACTTTTTCCTGTTGTTTCCTCCACTGCCAAAACAGTTCAAATTCAAAAATGTTGGTCTGGACCCTGGTTCTGGATCCAACGTTCAATTCTTGACTTACTGCTTCAGGATTTCCTTTGAGAAGTGGGAACTAGTTGCAAAATTAGTATTCCAATTTAGATTTCAAATGTTGTCCAAGTTTAGGCCATTCCCTATTTGTCTTTTGGCCCATTTCAGGTCGTATGTGGATTGGTATTCCAATTTTGCAGGTGTTCCCACAGTGGCTTGGTTGCATCTTGAAGCTAGGATTTGATTTGGGCATTTCTCAGGTTCACTGGCAAAAGTTGCTCACTCACTTGATACAGAAGTCCCCAGCAAGAGTGTGGGCTTGAGAAACTGGGATGTTAGGGGTCATTAACTCATGTAAGTGTAGCACTGTGAATATACAAAAGAACATATAAGTTAGGAGTACTTAGGACTTGTCTGCCATGGGGATTGCCCTTATTCCAGCCTTTTTTCTCCAGTTATTGGCATGGCTGCACCATTGCAGACCTGCCTGCTGTTTCAGATGCTTTCCTACTCTACCTACTCCAGTTTAACTACTCTGGAGCAAATCTAATGACTGGCTCTTAATGGCTGGAATAAAGGTTAATTCCCACTGGCAAGGTGTCTGGACATGTCAGCTCCACCAGGGCAGGGACAGGTGAGCTGGCTTCCACATTTGCAAATCAGAATGGGATAATACTGGGGTTGGGACATGGTACAATTGCATTAAATATTATCCCCCTATGAGCCTTTTTGTGGAGGGGGAAGTGTGTTTCTCTCAGAGGGTCCCTTAGGAATTTGATACATATGGTGATGGGTCTCTTAGGTGGACCCTTCTACTCTCCTCATCAATGAGGGTGAGAAGCATAACAGATCAGCTTTTGCTTCTACTCTGGAAAACCAAAGTCACCTTGAGACATCCAGTCATCTGGATCCCATTGTTCATACTGCTGTCTTTTTTAACAGAGTATAATTCGTGTAGTTTTCCATGACCGCCGCCTGCAGTACACAGAGCATCAGCAGCTCGAGGGCTGGAGGTGGAGTCGGCCCGGGGACCGCATCCTTGATATAGGTGAGACTATTTCATTGTGGCACCTCTGCAGTGTTGGGGAGATCTGTGGTGCATGGAGTGTTTGCATGTGTGTTAGGTTTTTTAGGAATCCTGTATGTCTTTGGGAGGGAAGGAGATCTAGCGCTATAGGTCCCAAGTAGAGATGTCTTTGATGGCTTGGCTTTCACATGCATGTTCTGATTGTATGGAAATGCTTTCTCTTCTTCAATTTAATATTTTTAAAATTTTAGGGGTTTTCTTCTACAGATATCCCGCTGTCAGTTGGTATCTTGGATCCCAGGGCTAGCCCAACCCAGTTGAACACTGTTGAATTTCTCTGGGATCCATCAAAGAGGGCTTCAGCTTTCATTCAGGTAAGAGATAAGTCATATTTCTGTGGTAGATACAGTGGTTAGATACCTTTTTAAAGACCTGGGGAGACAAAAGAGCCAGTACATGAACAAGAGAGAAGGATGGTAATGATAATGACTAACTCGTGATAATCATGTGTAATTAATTTGTAGGATACTCACTAAATCAATTTGCTGGCTACCTGTTAATGTTGTTGCACTACCTGCTACTGCCAGGATTTTCTTCAAAAAAGTACTCAGACACGGGTGTTGCTTTCTAAGCACAGGTTTTGTTTTGGGGAAAATGTTCATAACCTGTTACTTTTCCTTGCTTTCCTCTTTCATGACTATTTCTCATTCTGAGCATCAACAATCCGTTTTTAAACGGAATGAAGGATTTACTCAAATCAAAGGATGCTTTTCCTGATGCCCTGTTTCTTTCTGAACTGCTTGTTCTCCTGATTATTTTGTTGAAAGGAGCAGAAATGAAAACATGAACTCTTCTGCCTCTTTCAGTTTTTTGTGAGGAGCCAAAACCTCTTGTTCAGACAGTATCTGAAATTTAGATGAGCCCAGATTCCAGCTGTCTCCAGAGATGAGCACAGTTTCTGTTTTGCCAGGTACATTGCATCAGCACAGAATTTACTCCACGGAAACATGGAGGAGAGAAAGGGGTGCCCTTCCGGGTGCAAATCGACACCTTTAAGCAGAATGAAAATGGTGAATACACAGAACACTTGCATTCTGCAAGCTGCCAGATCAAAGTGTTCAAGGTATGAGGTGGTTTTGGCTTTGTCATCAACTAGATTAAGGCACAGGAACATGCAAAGATTGAAGATGGTATAGGAGTGATGCAAATATTGGAGTAAAAGAACAGACTTTTAACTGGGAATGCTTAAGATCTCAAACAGACTCCTGTGCACATGATGGGTATAAACACTGACCTACACAGCAGTTCCAGTTGAAGTGTTGCACTAAGACTTGTGCCAGTCCATTGTACCTCAAACACTGCAAAAATACTGAGATATTTAGGGTATCAGTGTGTTTTGATGCTCCTAGGCATCAAGACATCAGGGCATCTTCAGTTTCTTTGATTGACATCAGGGCATCTTCAGTTTCTTTGATTGAACCCTCCAAGAACAATAAAATTTCATTGTGGAGATCTTAAATACTTTGTTGTTGCTGTTGTTGGAGCAGAGTTTGTCTCTGTGATACCTGGAGGAGAAAATGATTGGGAGAAAGAGAATCTTAGAAGCTCCTAATCTGGGTATGGCAGACCTATAGCTGCTTAACAACAAACTCTCCATAGGCCTGTTTTCTAAAGGGATCTGCTGCTCCAGTTTTGTTCTGTCAGCAGTATCTTTCTTGTTTCTGGAAAGATGGTACAAATGCCAGTTGAGGTGCATAACTTTCAGACTGAAATAGTTGGAATCACATATCAGGACTGTGGTCAGCCTGTTTCACAATTGCAGTAGGCGTTAGTGGTGGATGTACAGAAACAGTAGGGATGCTTGATTAATTCTTTTGTCTAGAAAATGCAGATCTGATCTTGTTTCATATGTAGAATTCCCATAAATCTTAAGGAGGCTTTTGTGAGCAGATTAGATAAATCTGTTGGCCTCTGTCTCCAAACTTATTATGCTTGGTGTAAGGGAGAGCCTGTGCTTGTACTTATAGCCTAAAGGAGCAGACAGAAAACAGAAGACTGACAGGGAAAAAATGGAAAAGAAGACCACCCAAGAGAAGGAGAAGTATCAGCCTTCCTACGAGACAACTATTCTCACAGAGGTAAAGTGTTTTAGACACATCATGCTACATCATGTTGGGAGATAAATTTAAAAGAAAACAGTATCTGAGCCCTGGAGATTGCCTTGTGGAGACATGTGTGCTCAGATCTGAGTGAAACTGAGAGTGCAGTGAAATTTTAAAATGACTCACTGTTGAAATTTATGAAAGATGCCAAAGTTTCTTATGTCTTGGGATATAAACTAACCCTTAGCAACCTGGCTTTAAAAAAAAAAACCCAAAAACAACGTCTTTCTCAATTTTCACCACTATGCTCCTGGGCACTTGTAATGGCCCTCAGGTGCCAGTTGTATGAAAATACAGTTGTCTGTATTTTTTTTCAGAACTGCTTGGCAAAAGCTCATGTTGGAGATGGGACACTTGAACAGATGAATAGGCTGTCTGAAAATTATTAATCTGTTTTTCTGTGAATGTGTCTGTGAAGCTGTTGTTACATGCAAGATTCTGGGTTGTACTCTAGCAATATCTTGTGTCTTATATTCTGATGCATCTGGTGTAGAGTTGTATGTGTTTCTGCCCCTCCCTGTCATTACTAAGATGTTTGTATAAACTTACCATAGGCTGTAGAATTAGTCAGCAACAGGACTCGAGAAAGGGATTTAAAAGTGTTGTTCAGTCTCCCTATGGGAATGACTTGTTATTTGATTTAGTTTTTTTTTTTCTTTTTGGAGCAGCTTGCTGAACTTCCAAAAATTATATTAATTATTCTTAATTTAATAATTATTATTAATTATTCTTAATTCAGCTTCCTATTTGTGAGATCCAATCTCTCCCACTCCATTTTCCTCATGTTGCCAGGAGCAACCAGCATGTTTTCTGATTGACAGACCTAATTCTACTGAGTTGGCAGATCCCAGCCTCTCCCTGTGAGCTCTGATGCACTTTGACATATTGCGTGGGGAAATGTGGGTTGCCAAAGAGTTAAATATTTGCCAGTGCTTGTGGAGATTATAAAATATTTGCTAGTGTTTGTGGAGATGATAAAGTTCCAAAGCTACACTTGCTGTCTTTTTATCATTGCAAACAAGGCCACTACAGAGTATTTTCTTGAGCTCTTGGTGGTGGGGGGTTCAACAGGGCTAAATTTTTCCTGCTGATTACTGTGGCTTAAATTCAGAACAGAGTCACCAATTCTATCTGGGTTACTCTGGTTTTACACTACTGTCATGGAATGTGGAGTCTGACCTATATTTGTGAAGGCTTTAAGTAGCTTTGTGTCTGTCTATCTTAAATTTTCTCCATTTAGTACCCATTTATGACTGGAGCTGTTTGACTAATAGCCAGAGGTTTCAGCAGGCTGGTTCAAATTCTGCTCTTTTGCTGGTATAAACCTGAAGCAATGCCACAGGAGCATTTTTGTCACTCTTGCCTGGACTTAATTAGAGATTTATAATTGAGACCAGGGGTATTTCTGTATCATTGCTGCCTTCAGTCTGACTTGACTTACTGGCGTTGCTCTGACTTACAGCTGTGCACACTTTGGCCCAGTGTTATTTGGGGACAGGCTTTGTGAAATGGGAGAAAGAAATGTGGAATGCACAACTGGAATCAATCTTGGCCTTCTGACAGCCCACTTGGAGAGCAGTGTAGAAAATCCATGGCCTGTCTCCTCCTCCTCCTCCCAGCAGGAGTGATGAGCTGAAGTTAGTGGCGTGGCAACAGCATGAATGTGGTATTAGAGGAGAATCAAATCCTTTATTTCCATCCTTATGAAAGTTTCCCTGCCGCCTTTCTTCCAACAGTGCTCTCCCTGGCCAGATGTGCCTTATCAAATGAACAATGCTCCATCTCCAAGCTACAACAGTTCTCCCAACAGCTTCAACCTCGGAGATGGGTATGTAACAAATACATGCTTTATCTTTCCTGTTGATAGGTATCCTTTGTGTGTCCATGCATTTCATACCCTGCAAGATGATGTGAAGGACCTCCCCCCTTTCTAGCAATGAGAAAGTATTTTCCAAAGGCCTTTAAGACCTTCCATCAAGGAATTCCCTGTAATGCAGAGTACTGTTTGTATGTGCTCTGTTTATGTGGTGGCTGGAAGGGGAGCATCAGAGGGCCTCCAGGGCAACTCCTGGTGAGAACACAGCATGCCCTGTACCACCAATCCCCCCAGTACCTTCTCACAGGTGTTAGAAGCTTTCAGCACCTCTTCAGAGTTGGTGTTTCTTCCTTACTTTGTCTTGAGGTAGCTTGGGGTGCTGAATTCCTAGGTGAATGACATGTAAAGAAATCCTGTTTGGGGCAAAACAGCCTGGGTTTTGAGATGCTATTTCAGAACAAAGGACAAATGAAGACTAATGTTTAATTCATTAAATAGCCATCATACCAAGACAGCTCTAGGGATTCTGAAATGCTGAAGATGGGCACTGGTGTCAGAAAGGTACAGCAGTGTCCCTCAGTGCTTATCAGTCATCCCTTCTGCATACTTCCCCTTAGAAATTTGATATAGGTCTTTTTCTTTTGGTAGGACTCTGGCATCTTATTTCCTTCCCACACAACTTAATTAGCATGTTGTATTAATCCATGTTGTATCACTAATTTTCAATGAATCCCCTCAAACTATGAAAAAGAACAAACACTGAAATTACTAAATTTTGTGTTAATAGAGAGATATGAGTATTTTTTTCCTTTGGAAAAATCCCTGATATGTTTAGGAGTCCTGTCTGTGTTTAGGAGAATTTAGTAGAAGTGTGGTTTTGCATGATTTATGGCACTTGACTATGTTAAAGATAACACCAGGGTTGAATTATAAGGTCTTTTATTCAATTTTCATAAATAATTATTATTAGACAGTGGATTTAGTTAGGATATTTCTGGCTCATAGAAATTTCAAGTTCAGCCACCCTGTAGGTTACAGTTTTCTTGCTTAGATCATGTCACATTAGTGAGTCAGCCATATGGAAAAGCGTGATTGAGGTCAGTAAACCTGAGTTTTTTGTCTCAGTTTTGAGGAGGACCTCAACTGACCAACAAAAGACTCAGGTAGAGAGGGTTTTTTTTTTTATTCTTGTTCCAAATGTTGAACACCTTTTTAAAGATCTGATTGACAAGTTGGATGTAACTTGTGAAAGTTGAGTCGTTGAGTCAAATAGAGGAGGGGGAAGAGGATGGACACTGCAATGTAAAATTTAAAATAATGTGTTTTTTTTCTCTTCCAACTTTAT
Source organism: Anomalospiza imberbis (assembly GCF_031753505.1). Lineage (NCBI taxonomy): Eukaryota > Metazoa > Chordata > Aves > Passeriformes > Viduidae > Anomalospiza > Anomalospiza imberbis. The sequence goes on from NC_089687.1 coordinate 11,828,416, forward strand.
ATAATTTCTTTTAGCAACAGTTCTCCAACCCACCAAATGGAGCTCCTGCCTCCCAGCAATGATGTAAGTACTTGAGATCATGTTAATGTGGTGCTTTTCTCTTTTAGGACACTGGTGAACAGTTCATTTCAAGACCTTCTTATTCTTTTTGCAATGTAGCATCTCCTTCCTTCTGCTTCTATTCAAGATGCCCAGCAGTGGCTTCATCGTAATAGGTTCTCTCCATTCTGTAGACTCTTCTCAAGTTTTTCGGGTGAGTTTAAACAGTCCAGATATTCTGTTTTTTTTCTCTTCTGTAAGTGCAGCTCATGTAGCATCTGCTGCTGGCCACATTTGATGGGATCCTTGGTCTGATCCAGTGTGGTTGTTCTTTGGTTCTTAGATTAGTTACCATTTGTCAAACCAGTTTGTAGACCTACAGAGTAAGTAAAACTGGAAGGAAATAAGTTAAGATGGAAGGGACTTCCTAAGTTAATTAAATGCCACTTCGAAGCAAGTCCAGGGCCTTGTGCAGTTGCCGTTGAAATCTCTGAGGCTGGAAATTCACAGTCTCTCTAAACAACCTTTTCAAGTACTTAACTATTTTGACAGTGAAAATATTTTTTCTTATATCTAATCAGCATTTCATCTTCTTTCTGCTGCCTCCCATCCTGTCCCTGTGCATGTTTAAGAAGCATCTGGCACCTTCACTGTTCCCTCCCATTTAAGTAGTTGTGCACACCAGTAAGATGGTGGAAGGGGCAGTTATTAGAGGTGTTGAAACCATGAGGAGATTCTCTCTGACTTGCAACATGATGAAATAACTCAGTGACCAGGTCATTTAATGGCCAGTGTGAAATATGTAGCTTGTTTATGAGTTGGCTGGAGAATTTTCCAGTGCAGCACAGTTCTTTTGGCAGCTTACAGCTTTCTGTTTCACAGTGATTGATTTAAAGTGCACACCTCTCTGAATTTGCAACTTCACTGTATAAATCTATCTGGTTTAGCTTTGTGGATTCTCTATGCCCTCTACCCCTGCCCTTATCTGCTGCCCATACGTACTATTTGGAAGCTAAGATTTGCTTAACTTCTGAAGGAAAATCAATTTGAAATATGTAGGTGCTGACTTACTGAAGATGTCCAAAGAAGACTTTGTTCAAATCTGTGGGCCTGCTGATGGAATTCGGCTCTTTAATGCAATTAAAGGAAGGTTTGTACTATTTCCTTCCTATTTTTTTATGATCCCTTGATCATTTCAGTGTTAACTAGAAGTTAATCCTGGAGCTGTAGCATTTAGACTTCCTTTTAATACTTCAGAGAGGTTTTCTCAGGGACTGGAGATCACAATGATATTTAAGTCCAGGCACAGCTCAGAAATGTTGGCAAAACAAAGCAGCATAATGTGAATCTCTAGTGGTTTATTTGCTACCAACTGATAGCTTGCATCCATTTCACGAGATACACAGCCTACAAAACCCTGTGCTGTTCATAAATTCTACAGCTGAGCAGGATTTAAATCAGTAGAGGCCAGTATGATGAACTGCTTAGCAAGTGCTGTAAACTATTTATTCTTACCTGATCTTGAAAAGATTAAGGTTCTCTGCATCACCTCCCAGAGGTCTCTTGCTAGACATCCTAAGCTGTTTAGTCACCAACATCAAGGCCATCCTGTGGTTTGTTACTTCCATCTCTTACTGTTTGATAGCTGACTTGGAACTATTTCAGATCTACTAAATACTGTTTTTGATTAATCCATAGAAATGTGAGGCCCAAGATGACAATTTATGTCTGTCAAGAACCAGAGCAAAACAGGTCCCATCTCCACCAAAAACGAGAAAATGGAGATGGCAGTCTTTGTGGTAAGTTCTTATTTATGGGTTTTGTTAAACACTTACCTGGTGAGAATGCTGCTTTCTGCCTGAGCTCATGAGTGGGACAGCTTGGTGTCCTTAGTGTTTGAAGGGATCCAGTTTTGCCACTTTGGTTATGGTTTCATGGCTACAGATTCCAAATGGCACTGTCTGCCTGGGGGACAGGCACAGCTTATAAATTATCTGCAGAATGCCACAGCAAAATCTCTATTCAGTTCTTATTAGGGACAATAGCATTACAAACCACCCTTCCATCCACAATTTTCTATAGATTATGTCTTGTTTGAAAAAATTCAGGGAAATGGAAGTTTGGTAGGTCTTAAAGTTGAGGTTATAGTTCTTGAAAATTCAAAGGTTTTGGAAATTTGTCATCCCTCATTTTACAATATAGAATCAAATGAGAACAAAGATTATCCTTAAATCTTGCATTCAGTAATAAACAGGCACAGCTTTCCTGCATGGTAGCTGTAATTTGTATTAGATTTCTAAAACAATACTGTCATCCATGGTGTTACCTTATACATTGTATGCTTTAGTTTGTGCCTATGGGATCAGTGAACGATATCTTTTGTGTGACATAGCATGTGTTTTACTATTTGATTGAATTCTTTTTTTAAACTTCAAAAAACAGTAAAAGAAGATTATCCAAAAATATAAGCAGCTTTATGAGAAGGCTGTTTTAGTGCCTCATGATGCAAGTTGTAATTAGTCCCCATATTTTCCTCTGGGTAAAAGTTGTGTGTGTTTTAATTGCATGCTGCATACAAATAATGAGTATTTCTCTGCAAATCATCAAGCCAGATATTTGGGGGACGCTTTAAAATACTAGGGTTGTTTATTCCATTTGAACCTTCATCTTAAACCCATTTGGTTGTTGATGCTGAGTGTCTTGGTGCCATCTGTATTTGCTGTTCTGTAGCTGCTTTCCACTTGTTGCAGTGTATCATGCAATCTTCTTAGAAGAGCTGACCACGCTGGAATTACTGGAGAAGATTGCAAACTTGTACAGCATTTCTCCACAGCAGATCAATCGGATCTACCGGCAGGGACCCACAGGGATCCACGTGTTAGTGAGCAATGAGGTAAGGGGGAAAAAGGGGGCTGCATCTTTGTCAGAGATGGAACAGTTGTCTGACTTCTTGAAGTTAGAATGAGCATTCAAATTATGGAATGCATCCCAACAAGTAAAGTAGTGATTCAGCTTGCCCAGCACTGATATTGATGTGGTTTCAACACCTTTGCTTTGTAAAAGATGTTGGGGTTCTTGTTTGCTTTTTTAGAGCAAAACAAAATTGGTCATTTATTGTGCTCTACTTGAAAAGAAGTTGTGGCAATATGGGACTCTGTCTCTTCTTCCAAGTAACAAGTGTCAGGATGAGAGGAAATGGCCTTAAGTTGTACCAGGGAAAGTTTAGAATAGGTATTAGGAAAAAAATGTTTATTGACAGGTTTGCCAAGCACCAGAACAGGCTGCTTAGGGAAGTGGTTGAGTTACCACCCCTGGGGGTGTTTAAAAGTTATGTAGCTGTGGCACTTTGGGATGTGGTTTAGTGTTGGGCTTGCTGGTGCCAGGTCAATGTTTGTGCATGATGATGTTAGAGGTTTTTTCCAACCTCAGTGATTCTATGAATTTCTTTTCATTTTGGCTACTTACACACATTTTGAAGTGAGGATCTAAAGTAAGAACTTTTAAAATTAAATAGGTAAAATTAAAATCGGTAGGGCAATTAGTTTTACATCATGGCCCATGTTTCCAAGCACTGGGTCTGTCACTATATACACTATAAGCACACTATAATTTATGGACCTCTGCTACTGTTTGTGTCCCATTATATGATGCCTTAATTTAGTCCATTCCATTAACTTACAGGTTAATAGTGAGTTGCCCTTCTTCCTTTTTCTTCTACTAAACTACTTACTCATTCATGCACCAGAATCACTTAAGGAGCTTCATTTAGAAGAAGCATTGTTAAAACAAATGAAGCAGAGCATAGGTCTCAACTGGAGCCTAAACTGAAGGCTGTAATGCTTATTCCTGAAGTCTCCTTGCTATTCCAGCCTGATTAAATCTGAAACTTTGATGCTTTATGGATGCAAAGTGCTTGGAGGCAGCTCTTGGTAGGGGAATTGCATGAACCAGCCTGGGTATAAGGCTTTAAGTATTTGTTTAAGTCAATTATTAACAAGTTCTATTGCTTTTCTAATATTTTTTTCTTGTTCTAGTACTATAGTGGCAAGAGTGTGGTATTTTGTGAATGTACTTCATGCATCATTAGGCAAAGACACACAAACTGGTCAGAGAAGTTTGATTTGAAGGAGTAGAGGCTGGATGCTAAATCCAAAAGATTATAGGGAGATCAGTCCAAGTTGAAAAGGGTATTTTGATGTGAGAACTGACAGCTGAAAAATGCACTACTTGAATGATACTCAGTAGCTAGGAGAAGGCTTTTTCACAAAACTGGATTTCATGAACTGGTCAGAGATGTTCTAGTCACACCTCCCTTCTCTGAAGTTGTGTCCAGCATTTGCTTCAACTATAGGAGACACCTCCTGAAGGTAATTCACCTTCTCTGTCCCACATAGCTACTCTTAAGATGGGAGGAAGCATTGACTAAGGATGAATCTTAAATGGGCTTTTCATATTGGAACTGAATTAGTCTTTATCTCTTTATTTAAAGGTGTCACTAGAATCTGCACCTCTTCTGAAAATCTAGTTGCCTCTCATGAATAGCTCAAATAGCTTTTAGTTCTAGTCTTCCTTCCTGTGATTTGCCTTGCTTCTCATAACAGTTTCACTACAGTCTTGTTCCTCGACAGAAGACAAACAGGTAAATTAATCCTGCAAGCACAGCATCTGTACTAATGTCTGATCAAAATAGCCAGATGGATGCTGCTGAGGTGGCTTGTCAGTAGCAATTCCTTTATTCAGCAGGGAGTCCATTTCTTGGGGTTTACCATTTCCAGGTATTCTTTAAATGCTAATGTAAGTTACGCTGAGCTCCGTCATTTAGCTAAATATGTAATTACCACTGTTGGATTTTTAAGAAAGGGACTACCTTAATCCCGTCTAAACTAGTACAGCTTCACTGAAAGCAACAAAGACCATGATCTTTAATAGAATAATTGGAGTGGTATAGGAACCTTCAGGATCAAGAGCTGCAAAGAGCATGGCAAAATGCTGAATAAGCTAGATCAGTTTCAAGCAAGCACATTTAGTGTGAGCTTCCCTTAAACACACTAGCAACTGCAAGGACCTTAATTGATCAGTCATGCATGTTAATAATCTCATGGGCAGGGTTATTCAGGACTGTGCAGGACTAGACACCAAATGCAGTTTAATACCTCTCCTCTAAGTCTATACTGGCCCTGAAAGAAATGTGAATTTAATTGCTAAAAGTGTGTTGGCTTTTTTTCTTCCACCTTTCAGATGGTGCAGAACTTCCAAGACGAATCCTGTTTTGTTATCAGTACATTGAAAGGTGTGTATTGCTGCTGCTGTTACCTGTTACTCTAAAGATAATTCCTCCTTTCAATTGCACTGAGCGTTATCACAAACTCAATGCTGTTATCCTGGAAAGATAAGTAATCTAATCTAGTGTAAGTCAAGCTGTTGACTACACAATGCTTTACTCCCAGTTACACTGTTACAAAAATTCCATAAATCCATTGACACCACTGACATAAATGAGCAGGAAGCCTTCGAGTAAAATGATAAAATATGGTAGTATGTAGGGTTTTTAGTGTAAATTATTTGACTTAGATGTACAACATTGGTTTTCATGAGTGGGTTGTGAAACAAGGGTATGAACTATTGCAAACTACCTAGAAAGAAAATTTGAAGTTCTGTATCTCTGGTGTTTCTTAAAAGAAATGAAAATAAGCTTTGCATTTCTTTTTTACAGCTGAAAGCAATGATGGCTACCACATCATTTTAAAATGACCATGTTGCACAGAGAGACTTTAACGGCCTAAAACTTAGTGCCTCACTGAGATTGCTACAACCTAGACTGGAAACATGAAGAACCTTCTGGATAAATGCTCCTGTGAACTAAGAATTACCAAACAGCTTAAGAAAAAACTTGCTTTTACAGACAGAAATTTTTGGTGGTGTGTGATTTTGGTGGGTTTGGTTTTTTTGTTTGTTTGGTTTGATTTTTGTTTTGGTTCTTTTGGTTTTTTTAAGCTGGAGCCGAGAACATCCTCTAAGCTTGTACATGCTTTTTGCTCCCTCCCTTCCTCTTCAGTCTTTAAAATTGTAGAGGTTTCTGCTTATTACTTAGAAACATCTGCCTTGTACTAAGGGAAATGAAAGATAAACAAATCCCAATTCTCTTCACCCCTCATGTTCAGATGATTTGATTTACTTACAGTTCTGAGTGCTCTCTTGCTTTCAACACACACCCTGGTGCTGATGGACGTGGACTCCCCAGGGCTCCTCTTGTACTCTTTGAGGTGTAGGGCTTGGGGCTACCTCCCAAAACAGATTGGGCAATGCAGGGGATGAGTTTGGTGCCCAGCCTTCACCCGAAGTATGAGCTATGGAAGCCCACACTTAGTTGTTCTTCACCTGCAGATGTGCTCAAAGTCCAGAGCCCCTGGTCCCTCCTAGATCTTCTGTAGTAGCAATCCAGCAGAACAGTTCTGGGAGTGGGGAGGGGGGGGCAAGGGAGGACAGACAACTTGAGGCAAGTGGTTCAGTACCATATTATTATTTTTAGCTTCAGAGTAGTCTCCTTGAATGGAGCATATGAAGGTTTTCTGAGGAACTGTTTTGAGCATTGGAAGCCATAGTGCTCACGACAAATTCATACTATGGATTTATTCTACTCTACAAATTAGTGATTAACTGCTATCTTTACTGTAACTGGGAATTAGAAGTTATAATCTTAATGGATTTTCATCCTGTTACTGAAGTACAACTGTTTTGATCAAGACCAGGTAACAGATCATCTTAGTTGCTGCTTCTTACATTCTTGCTCTTTCATTTTGACTCCTGTTTCCCATATCTGTAACTATGATCAGCTCCACCCTCCCTTGGTCTTTTGGGACTCCATCCAGGCTCCGTTAAGATAAAAAGGTGGCTTCCACTGAAGTCAAAGGCAAAGTGGATCACACCTTTCTTGCATGGATTGAACCATTTCACTTTTGACAGCTAACTAATATGGCTGTTTCCCCAAACTGAGTGTCCATATACCATCAGAATCTGATTCTTGAATGTTTCATTTCATCCTGAACTAACATGGAAAGCTGAAATACCAAACATTTTCCTGGAATGGAAATTTTTCAAAAAGTGAGAAATTGTCAGCTGGAAAACACTGAATAAAATGTTCCAGCCTTTTGAAATGGAAACATTTAATTAAATCCATTTGGCCCTTAAAGCAGCATCAGTTTGAGCTACTGTTGCAGCCCTCAGAAACTGTCGTTCAAGTGCCTTGCGCGCTGTCTCTCCCTTGGGGCTGAGCTCTTTGGCTGAATTACAGATCCCATGATGCTCCTACCCTGGGTTAGTCAAACAGGGAATGCGTCAGGAGGGCTGGAGAGGTGCCCAGGGAAAGAGGGGGCCATGGAGCCCTTGAATTACAGCTCCCAGCTGACACTGCAGGAATTCGGACAGACACGGACTGATATTTCTCTGACAAAAGTTATGTGTTTCAAGTTTTCCCAACAGAAATAAACAGCAAAATATTGAGAAAAGCAACCTTTTTTTCATTAAAGCATCAAGTTTTGTGCAAAAACCCCACCCATCCCCACTGATTTTTTTTTTTTTTTTTTAATACCGAAAATAATACTAGAATAGAAAACTTGTGTTACAATGAGAAAACCTTCAGCCAGCTCAGCTAATTGAGCAGCAATGCCTACTTAGGCACGATCTTGCTCAACTGACTGTCCTGGATGCTCCATAAATTGTAGTCATGCAAAAAGGATGTCTAGGCTTTGGGATGTGGAGGTTCCCCCTTCTGAAATGAAGGAATTGAGGCTTCTTGGTTGAGAACCAAGCTGTATGGGTGAGGAGGAGCTCCTGGCCAAGGAATCCAGGTTGTGGCCACACACAGCTGCCTTCCAAACAGTGAATGAATTCCAGATGCCTTTGTGAGCAGGTGGCACCATTGTGCTCCTGGGTACCAGGAGATGCTTGATTAATTTTCTAGAAGGTGCTTTGGAAGATGGATGTTGGCTGTGGTTTTTCATCCTGCTCTGTAATACTGGGCCAGTACATGGTCTGGCTGTCATTGGCATGCAGCTCAGGTGAATCTGACCTCGTGGGAAGGGTTCTAAATAGACCTTGAAGTTGCCAGGAGTGTAGCCTGGATCATATCATATCCACTTGGATGTGATAGTCCTGTAACTGAGGGGACCCAGCAATACTGATACACAGTAGAGTGAAGAAAGGACAGAGGTGGCTTTGCTGCCAGAGTTAGGGACTGAGAATTGTTTGCATGTTATAAAATGTCTAACTTCTTGATTCTTCTAAAACCCAACTCTTGCCCGTAAGGAGTTATATGCCAAAGTCCTCATAGTGTTTCAATAGCACTTGCTTGATGAATTTTGAACAAAAGTCTCCTAGGGCCTTGCTGTATTTAGATTTTTTAAAATAAGTAAAATAAATCATTTGAGGACGAATTTGACAATATATCTTGCTCTCATGCTCTAAAAAGATACATCAGTGTAAACAATCCTGTAGACTACATATGTTTTCCTATGGGTTGGCTCTGTGTGAGCCTGTTGTAAAGCTGTATAGCTTAGGGGTGTGTATGTAATGCCTACCCTTATTTGACAGAGTAGTTCTAGTCCTTGTTTAACCTCTGTAGCTCCAACAGGAATTTGGAGGTTTGTGGTTAAGTAACATACACATCCATGAAGACACAGCATGGCTGGTTTGGTGTCCAGGAGATTGTTGAGTTACTTCAGCTTAGAATCATAGACTATCTTGAGTTGAAAGGAGCCCTGAAGGGTCACAGAGTCCAATGCCCTGGTCCTTACAGGAGTACCTAGTACTGATCCCTGTGACTATGAGTGTTATCCAGAGCAGCCCAGGTGCTCCTTGAACTCTGGCAGGCTTGCTGCCATGACCAGGGGCAAGGGAAGTCCCTGGGCAGCCTGTCCCAGTGACCAACCACCCTCCCAGTGAAGAACCTTTCTCCAGTGTCCAGTCTGAACTTGCCCTGATTCAGCTTCACTCCATTCCCTCACTTCTGCTGCTGGTCACCAGAGAGGAGATCAGCACCTCCCCTCCACTGCTGCCCTTGAGGAAGGTGCAGAGAGATAGAAAGAAAGACTTGTCTCACCTGTGTGTCAGGTAATCCTTGACTGTCCTTGGATCTGCTATCCCTGGAAGGACTTGTTTGACCCATTTGTGGAAGTGACAGCCTCCAGAAGGAAGCTTTTGTTTCCTCAAGAGTGGAGGAAGCATAAATGTTTAGTCTGGGATAGATATCTCAATTCTAGATAGACTAAAGGCAAGGGAGGTGAGTAGCTCCCACTCATCTAAATAGCATTTACTTTTTTATTAAGTGCCTGTTACACTTATTTTTACTCTTTTTAATTGTTGCTTCTATTTCTTTCTTAAAAAGTAAGAAAACCTACTCAAAGTGATTTAACTGGAACTTTTTTCAGCTATATGTGAAACTTGTGCAGCAGAACTTTTTAAGGACTGGGGCTTAGGATAACAGTGAGTAACACAGTTTCCCAAGCTGTCCAGCTCTTCAGCTGTATGTATGATGACAGCCGCTATGAGTAAAAGTGGGCTTGCTGGGGATGAAAAGGCAGAATCATTATGTGATTAATACCAATATGACTAGCCAGTACTGCAAAGTATAAACTTGCATTCTTGACAGATCTGTACTGTCTGTTTGAAATTTCAAAAATTGTGGCATTTTCTCTGTCAACTGAGTCAAATGATAGAGATCAATTAATGTGACTCTGGTGATGTCCAGAAAACTCACAGTAATGTCCATGATACACAACTGCAGGGCAAATGATCTGGTGATAAAATCTTGGCCATCTGATTGAGGTGGCAGGATGGGTGCTATTAAAATTAAATAATTGTTCTTTCTGCTGGCCCTGAATGGTTAATTGGCTAAAGTAGAAATAATCATTCAGTATGGAAAATACTGGAGTTCTCATTGTCTTAGTGTGAAATTTAATGGGCTGGAGTTTCAAGACTTGGAGGTGGTAAAAGGATTCTTGCATTTGAGAAGCCCTGAATGGCACTCTCCTTATAATGTAACATATACATATATATGCATATATATATATACATATATATCCACATACATACTGTACTGTATCAACACATATTTGTGCTGAGTACATGTGTTCTTTGGCTTTAACTGGTACTCTGCTTTGTTTAGTTGCAGTTCAATGTAAAAGACTCTGGTTGATCAAGCTTCAAAACCCAGCCATTCCTTGGGTAGAAATGTGAAAGTCCATAGTAGCAACTAGGTGATTTGGACATGGTACACTTGGGCTGATGCAAGTTTGATGAATTTCTGCGATACAAATCCCAGGCCTTGGTGAAGATGAGCATATTCTTTCACTAACACTGCAGTTCTACATTGCAGCTTCTGAAAATTAGTTAGAGTAACAGAGAAATAGATTGTCCAGTGCTTAGTGAAATAGTAAGGCTACTCCATAACAGAACAACCATACGATGACTTTTCCTAGCTCAACGTTGTATTGCTTAAGCATTGGCTGTAATTCTAACCGTCATCTGGTGGATGACTGAAACAGGCTTTTTTTGTCTCTTATCTGTTGGGATTTTTTTTACTTCTCAAAGAAATGCTTATTTTCAGACTGTAGCTTCTCTTTCTCCAGTTATGAAATGGTTTAACTTTATGCTAGTAATAGAAATATTTTCATTAGATTACTATCTGTTTGACAGCACAGGGTACTCAGAGTGGGGAGTGTTTGGCTTTGATCATCACTACTGTGGGTGAATATGAGAAGGCAGACTGGAGGTGTATCTAACATCCTTGGCTCTCTCTAACAAATGGGTTAAGCTAGTGCCTAATTTTTTGTGCATTTTTGATTTGTACCTTTTTTCCCCCATTCCCTCAAAATTCTGCTCCCTGGTGGGGGATGCATTGGTGACCAGATGTGTGCCCAACTTTTTAAAGTAGCCTGCTGTCCCGGTTTGCTTGGGGTGAGTGTTTATCTTTCAAAGGGGAGTTACCTCTCTTCCACTGACAATGCAGCTGTTAGAGGCAGGCAGTGCTGGCCACAAAGTTGGCATGATGGGCAAGGGCCAGTGGAGGTGGGTTGATGGGAGGCTGAGGCATACCAGTTGTGAGTAAATACTGCCACACTCTTCGTCTTTTCGTTTGTTGGTTTTTGGGGTTTTTTTGTACATGAATAAATAAAAAAAAGCATATTTTGCACTGGCTCTTGTACTGTTGTGCAGAAGAAATCTGTATTTAGAATCTGTGCTCCAGTCAAAATGCAAATAAATCTGTTTGTAAGAAGCACGGGTTTGGTCTCTGGTTTATTTGGTGCGGCTGGGCTCAGGAGAGCCTCGGCATCGGCTGCCGCTCAGCGTGCAGCTGCAAGGGGCTGGGCACCATCTCGGGGTGAGGGGGAGCAGAGTTTGCAAAGTGCTGGGCAGAGAATGTCAGTGCAGCCACATGTCCTGCAGCGTTTTCTTCGAGTTGGGACTGACTTCATTTCCCCACAGCACAATGCAGTGACCAGCTCGTGTTTACTCCAGGTCAAGGCACGAGGAGAAGCGCCTTGTTCCTGCAGGGGCCGTGACAATGGGCATGTGCTTTACTGAAGGCACCAGCTGTGTCAGATGGCAGCTGGCTTTGGTCTAGCAGTGCTCAAAAGGCACAGCCATTTCAGAGCCTGGTCCTTGCTGACAGATGAGCAGAGTCCCTCCTCACAGCAATGCTCTGTCCCATTGAGCAGCTGTGAGACACATGCTGCCAGTGAGGTTTGGATTGTGGAGCATCCACAGTGGTTTGGCTGGAAGAACTCCAGTATCCTCTGAGGTTTAAACCATAGATCTAGTAACTTACATAGTCAGGAAATTAGCAGATGTTCAGAGTAATTTTCCAGTCGGAGAAGATGGAGCCCAGTTTGGAGATAGAATACTCTTGTAGCAGCCAAACTTCATGTCAAGGCAAAGTATTGAGAATGGATGTACAACCAATGTAAGGGTGCTTCTTAATCTGAATTGACCTTGAGTAATTTCAGCTCCTTTCCTTTGCTGAAGAAGTATTTGAATCTCAAAATTAGAAAACACATCTTGGGCCTTGGGTGTGAATTGCAGTTCATATGGAAAGTATAAGGGCACAGACAATGTCCCTAGGTAGAGATTTAAGACAGTTTAATATCTTTTCCTACCAGTTACTTGGGCATCCCTGAGAATAGGTAAGGGAGAGTCTACCGCAATTTCTATTAGCTTAAAATTGCTCTGGAGGCAGAAGTCCAACCATCTGATGCCTGATGCTGTATTGAACTGCTCCATGCACGGTGAGGCAGCATTGTGTCTCACAGGGCTGCTGAGTTCAACACAGCTTCAGTGTAGCTTCAAATCCACATCCAGGCAGCAACAGGGAATTTGGGAGGGCTGTTCCCTGAGGACAGGATGCTGGTAGGCACTTGAGGGTCCAAGGCTGGCATTTGGGCTCTTCAGGGCTAGCTGGAGGTTGCTGTCTGGGGGGGGAGGTGTCACTGGTAGCAAATGCTTGGTGATTTGGTGGCTGTATGAGCCCTGGGGCTCTTGGGAGCTGGAGGTGAATCCCTTCCTGAGTCCTGCAACGTGAGGGTGCCAAGGGAGTGTCGTGTGCATGGATAGCTCCTACCAAACTCCATGCAAAACTATCCCTCTTCTGTAAGCTTGACCCATGTGCTGGCAGGGGTTAGTCAATGCAGAAAGGAACACTAGGAAGGTTTCTACCTAATAAAAAGCGTTCAAGGACTGGAAAAGTTGTAATTCTGCATAATTTAATTTCTATGGGAAACGCATGTAAACAGCCTCAGAATAGATCCAGAACTTAGCAGCAGCTATAGGAACTGTTGAGCTTTTAATGAGTGAGGAGAAACAAAACTTAGGACTGGAGCTGTTTAGTCAAAGCACTGGCATAGTCTCATCTAAATCCTCAACAGGAAGTAAACATTTTAAAATTAATTTTCTAATTCCCAGAACAATGCAGTCTTTCAGCTAGATTAGTCTCAACTATGGAGCAGGCAGAGAAATACCACCTGTCATACTCCTTCTGTAAAGAAGCTAAATGCTTCCAGGCTTACCTGAGTAGGAAAGATTTGACCCTGCAATAAATTAAATTGTTGAGGGTTTTTTTAGTATATTACAGCAGAGGCTGGTTGTCCCGATCAAACGGAGTTTTAGACAAGTGTTGACTCCCCTGCTCCCCAGAGATGTGTGGCCCAGGGAGGCAGGACTGTCTCATCCTATCCCATCCTAAATCTTCTATTTTTGGGTGTTTCAAACAGTGCCACTATCCATTTTGCTGTCTAGAAAAGCCTCAGTTCTGATTTATCTGATATTAAGTAATAAGCAAGTATGATGCAGCTGGAAAAAAGTTTGATTAGCAAGAATCCAAAATTAGCTGAGCACATTAGTGCACTGAGAAATTGTTTTTCCAATGGTGAAAATTTAAATACTGAAGACTGTTATGTAGAGAGGACACATGCTAGAAATATTATGTTGGATAGACTTTAAAAAAAAAAAAAAAAGGCAATGCTGAGAGGAATTCCTCCTTGAAAATATTTTCAAAGCCTGCTGTCTCCCAGAAGAAAGTTCCTGGATAGGTTGGCACCACTTTGGGAATTAAGATGTCCATGACATCACCTAATGGTTTAACTTGTGGTAGTAAAATAAGGGAAAAGTTAAGTAAAAAGATGAACCCATGACTCAGTGCAGGTAGGAAATCCTGGCTGAGGGTGCGTGGCCAGAGCACCCTGGAAAGCAAACCCAGCACAAAGGCTTGGAGGCCACATACATTGAGCCAAGTGTTGCTGCTGCACAGCTGTCCTGAGGACAAAAACATTGTCCCAGACAAAATTATTCCAGAGCCGCCCACAGTTTCCCTTTTCCAACAGATTCACCTCATTTCACGGCAGTGCCTACGAGGCCACAACTCTTGTTCCTCCAGCAGCCATAGTTATTTACTGTCACATGCACGACTTGAAAGAAATGAAGAAAGAAATGTATCCCCAAATGAAAACATGGGAATAATTTCGGTGATTGTTGAAGTGATTACTGGGGGAATGAAAGGAGAGACATTCTTATTTTTCTAAAGCTTTGGTTCCCTTTTGGTTCCTCCAGCCCCTGCCAATGGCTTTGCACTTTTCAATTCTCAAACAGTTGAATTTTTGATCACATAATTCAATAATTTTGAAATTATGGTGGTGGTTGTGGTCACTGCTGGCCAGCTACACAAGCAAAGTAATTGAGAAAATTAACCTGTGGATTATTGGAGACTCCCACTTTAAAACAATGAAACAATTGTTTTTCTCTCGTGAACACCACCAAGTGGTGTTAATTTGTCACCTTTCAGGCTCCCATGCCCACAGGTGATGACCCTCTGTCTCCTTTTGTGAAAATGTCCTTAAAATTATATTTTAATGCAAAGCACCTGAGCCCCGGCGGTGCAAAGAGCATGACCAAGAGCCCGAACTCAGAGCCTGGGCCAAAGAGATTGATGTGTGTGTCAGGGCTTGGGGCTGTGGAGGAAAACTAGCCTGGCACTTACTTATAAAATTAAAATCTTATGACATTACAGCACTGTGAAACTCAGAAACCCCCAAACCACTGGACTGTTCGTACATTCCTGACTGGTGGCCACCACTTTTGGTTGAACGAATATGGGAGTATGTGGGGAGGTGATTTTCAGGTTTGAGAAGGTAATAAATATAAGACATATACATTTTAAAAAAGAAATTACATTCTATACACCCACTAAGCACTGGAAGAATGGTAAGAATTTAGATACCATGGCAGCACTCTGCCACATGTATGTTGTCTGCAGTGTCTGATTTTAAACTTAATTCTCCCTGTGGAGATTTATAGCTGAAGCATGGATCAGACATTAAGTAAAATATTAACAGGTCATTTTGATAGTCAGGAGTACAAGACACTAAGCCCCATCCCAACAGAGTGTCAAAGCTACACTAACAGGGTCCTTTTTCAAGTGTTTTCTTGTCACCTTAAGCAGAGTGCCAGGTGGGTGGAGGGCAAAGAAGTTGACTAGGAAGTGTTGGGGAAGAAATGGATGGCTTTTAATTAAGAGTAACACTTCTTCACTTACACATTTGCCTTTTTAGGAGGTCTTACAAGGAAGCCAGGGCTGAAAATACCCTTTTTGCCAAAGCTGGGAGGTGCAAATGAGGCAGCAGGTGTTCCTTGGAGACAAGGAACCCTCCCTGCACCTGCTAAGGGGACCTGGCTTTATAAACCACATGCTTCTTTCCCTCAGTGGTGGTGTTAAGGGCAGAGTAGAGGTGTCATCTCAGGTGAGTGGTTAAAATATAAATTGACCTTCTTTAGTTTAAAGCCATTATCTCTTGTCCCATTGTGGTGAACCTTGCTAAAATGTTTGCCCTTTAAGTAGGGAAAGCTGCAATAAAGCTCCATAAGGGTCTGTACCAGGTCCCACAGCATGAAAATCCCTAATGCTTTCCCCACCCTTACAGTACTTTCCCCATTTCTCTGTTTGTCTCACTCATTTTGTCATGAACCAGTACATGGTTCATGCCAGCTGTGATGCAAGTTTTTGCTGTTAAACTGCTGGGAAAGAAGCTATGGCATAGTTTGGAGAAGTTTTGTGATGGGAACATCTAGGGATGGTTTTTTAGTGAGTGGTGCTCCATGTGCTCTTTCTGCTGTGTTCCTTAAGGTTCTGTATGGCTTGAGGTTTTGCCTGTCTGGGTGTGTAAATTAGACAAATCCTGAGCAATTCAGAGCAAAAGTCAGCTCATCTGAGCTGTCCAGGGGACAAAAATGGTCACACAGGCAAGTAATTATCTGTCCCCAATTCGAAGGGCCAAAGTCTTGGTATAGCCAGCAGTACCACCTGCAGCTGTAACCTGTGCTGATCCCTCCTGGTGGGGCTCACCTGTGGGTGCTCAAGGAATTGCCAGCCCAGGGCTGCCTGAGCTGTGCTTGGCACTGGTGGGAGCTGTAGAAGGATGCAATTAAATCAATTACAGGCTAGTGATTTTGCATTCAATGGAATAATTACTCTTGAAAGCTGGCAGTATGGGTGAAACTTGCTCCCAGCCTTAATTTCAGGTTTCACTATCTTGCCAGAAATTGTGATTGACGTCAGCCTGTATTCTGATAAAGGCTGTAAACTCATAGGCTCATAAAGTAATTTAGTGTGGAAGGAGTCTTCAAAAGTCATCTGGGCTAGACCTTGCTCAGAGTAGGGCTAGGCCAAAGGCTGCTTGGTCTTGTGCAGGGTCAGCAAGGGGAAGCCCATGGCCAGTGCTAGCCAGGAAATCCAACCAGAGGTTATAATATCCCATTCTTGCCTCAGATAACTTAAGAATCACTAAGAAAATATTTTTGTCTTTCCACTGTAGGGTGGGGGAAAAGTAAAACAACATAGGTGTGCTAAGCCATAACTATCTTTCAGTTCATCCATTAAGAATGTCTATTTAAAAATTATATTTTAATTTACTTGGGATATGTTTTTTTACTTATTAATTTTCCCCAGTGAATAGGAAAAAAAAAATATAACTTAGCAACCACTTTCTACCAAGTTGGGCAGTTCTTGTGATGGTGTGTTTGCCAGCTAAAGATGGAGCAGGACACTAAAAACTCAATGTTTTACTTGCTAACAGTACTGCTTCACAATGATGGGTGGGATTGGCAGTTTGAGGGGTCTGGGAGGCTTTAAATTGGCGTGAAATTTTAGTGGATGAGCTTTTCCATACTGTGCAGATGCCATCGTGCTCCATACATGCCTGGTGGAGCAGTCTACATTGGGGAGCCTGGGGAACCTGTGCTGTGAGTGCATTAAATCTCCAGTCTGGGTTCTTGTGCAAGTGGTTACGTGTGCTGCAGATTCTCAGCTCTGTTCGCGTGTTCTGGTGTCTCTGGACGGGAGAGGTTGCATTAACTTGGCTTTTTTTTTTGTGCATGAGGAAAGAACACACAATCAAAGGGAGAAATGGCTCTGGGGTTGGTGGATAAGAGACGCTTATCCTTAAGTTACAGTCTTGAAGTAAATAAAGATGTAACTTGTTTTCAATGCTTTTTAATTTGGATGGAGAGGCTGCAACTGGCAGGGCTTTCTACCCTGAAACTAAGGTAAGTCTTACAAGCTGAGCATGAATCACAGGCTATAAGCAGAAGAAGCATTACATGGGTGCCTTCATGTGTCTTTGAGGAAAATCATCATTGTGTTCCTTCAAAATGGGGTAAATTCTAGAAGGAACTTGGTAGGAAAACTCCTAAATCACCCAAGTCGTGACCATGGGCTACACACTGAAGAGTCCTGTTCTAAGTGCAGCTCTCTCAGAAGAATGTGTGACACATGCTAGAAAGAGTTTTAACCTTAGAAAGATGTAAAATGTGGAAAATGGCATAATCTGATGATGATAATAAAATCAGTTATATATTTCAGGTTTTCTCCATTTAAAATCTTACTTGGCACATTTTCTGCTCAGAATAGTCCCTGCTAACATTGCTGAGCACCTGTAGGTACTATGGTCTGTTCAGTAGTACATGCATCATGGAATTTCATTTCAAACTTCCTTCAATCTGCATTGACTGATAAAGCTTCTGAGAAAGAGAAGACTTATTCTGTTTTATAGTAATTTTTTTGGGGTAATTGATATTTAGGATGAAAATACTACTTCAAAAATGCAATTCACCAAATGATAAATTTAGGTTTTGCCATTCAAAATTACTCCTGCCTCATTTTCAAAATGGGATGTTTTGACACTGACTTTTTCCCCTTGATAGTGTTATTTAATTCACTGTTCACCTCAGTAAATTAAAGGCAGCAGAGCAGGGTAGAACACCAATTGCTTAAGGTACATTTTTATTTATCAAGTGCACTTTGTTCTTATTGCTTTGAGAACAAAAACTGTTTTCTGAACAGGTACTTGACATGATGGCTTGACCACAAGATCCAGGGAATTATGTTTGATAGGTCTGGATGCCTCCTGAGCATTGCTGCAGCATCCCTGGGACCAGCTCAGCTGAGATCTATAGAGTTAATAAGAACTTTCTTAGAATTAGGTTTAAGGCCAGCCTTTACTAACTAAACGGTAACATTTTATTTCTTTACATATTTTTAGGGGAGTGCCTTTGAAATACCTTAAAAAGACATGGTGTTTGTCTGGGGGAATTTAATATTGTTGAGTTTTCTCAGCATATAAGAGGCAGCCATGCTTGGTATGTCCTAGTTCTTGAAAAAGTTGCTGAAAAAAGGGCAGGATTTTTTTTTACACTTTTGTTATGTTCAGATGGACTTTTGGGGGGTTGATGATTTTTTTTTCCTCCCCCCACATAATCTTTATGAAGAGGGAAATTCTGTAGTGCAAAAATAGTTTTGGTCTGTCAGAGACCTGTGGCTGTCACTGAACTAGGGCAGCATGGCTAAACCACAGGGAGAAGATGGGCTGGGTGTGACTGCTCGGTGTTTGAGCTCCGCACACACTGCAGCCAGAAGCATCACTTCAGTGGTGGTCAGTGAAATAGCACTGTGTTACAGAGCTGGCCAGGCAGTGCATCCTGCCACACTGACCAACATCTGCCCTGTGTATTCTTGAGGAAGGATTTTTCTGCAGCACTTGATACCCAGTAACATTTCTCTTTGAAGGGCTTGCCTGAGTATTTAGATATTCACAAGTAGATCCAAACAATTAATGGGTTGATAAAATATTCCACAACAAACTATGACTGAACTGTAGGGTTGGTTTTTCTGGACAGCTGAAAAAATAGATGAGGGATATGTTGTACTGCAGCTGAAACTCTTGGATGTTTGTATCAGCCTTCTTGAGGGTCACTGGAACAAGACTTAGAGATGCTGCTGAAGAGAAAGTCCTGCTGTAGCAAAAAGTGGGTGAAGTTATTCAGGAGTACTCATGCTTATAGCAATTCTGTCTTTAGATCTATTGATCTTTCTTTGTGTGTGCCTGTTTTCCACCTAATTTGGCACAGATCTGTTGCCAGTTGGTTGCTGATATTATGATGTAGGGATTGATAAGCACTTGCCAGCATTCAGAAACTTTCCATTCCCACACTTTGCAAGCCCTGGCCATTTTTCAAGCCTGTAATTTGAAGCTGTTTGAATCATGAAAGTACAATGACAAGTGAGGGAGAATCTGTTACTACTGATATTTATCTGGGAGCCTCCTTTGGTGCAATTACCAGCTGGAGAGATAAAAGTGTGGTGCAAAGAGTGTGTTTGGATGATGGTCAAAAAATAGAGGTTGGTGCACTCTACGAGAAGCTGGGGAGTGCTGGATCAGCACCAAGCAGTCACAGCATATCACACTGTACAGGCTGGGTCCTCCACACAGGGAAATGAAGCCAGGGACATTCCTGGGACAAGGAGCAGAGAGCTCTGGCTTCTCCTGTTCCCACTGTCACTGGAAATTTAGAGCTCAGAGGTGGAACTCCTTGCCCTGTGCAGGCAAGAACAATATTTGATCTTGCTGCACAGGTAAGGTAGGAGATATGGGCAGTCACCAGCAAATGCTCTGACATTGCCTGTCTGTGCCCCACATATCTTCAGACACTTTGTGATCCTGTGAACTAGCAAGGGGTAAAATCCTCATGTAGACATAGTGAGCCTTTTATTCACTGCTTTGCTGATCAAAGTAAATCTTTTCTCCTCCCTGGCCTTGTACATTTTCTGTGTTCAGGTGTTGTGTGTCCAGTCAGTCCCAGGAGCTGATGTGTGTGTTAATGATCGCTCACTATACACTTGTAGGTAAGAGCAAAACACATTTGCCATGTGCTTCCTCTTCCACAGTATTTTGTTCCCATGCCCCCCCCCCCCCCCCCCTTCTTCTTTCGGGTTTTCTGCATATAATTTGTCCTACTCTTGCTGCTGATCCTGCACTGCTTGTCTTTGGATGAGCTGTGTGTGCTTGGGATGGGCTCTCACACCAGGACGTGTCTGGCTGCTGCACTGACCCACTAAGATTCCTGCCCTGCATTTCATTTCTGCCCGGGCTGTGGTGTAAGCCCTGTGCCAGTGTCTGTGCAGAGACTACCCAGGTTAGAAATAAATGACTGGCTGTGACTTGGAAGAATTTCTTGATCTGATTCATCTCATAGCTACAACAATGGGTATATTGGTCCAAGACAGTGTGTTTGCAGTGGCTGGGGAAAGAAAATGCACGTTCAAGTATGACAGTAGTAGCCTCAAATGAAGAGTGTGTGCCTTGTCCTCTTTCAGACAATACCAGAGAGGTCAGCAATAAAGTTGTGCTACGCCCTGGGGGGCTGGTTTTAGTTTTCAGTGGAGTGTGAATGAGGTGCCACGTCTCCAGCCTCTGCGAGTAACCCCTGTGATGGTTTAACTTCACCATCTTCCTACCACATTGCAACCACAAAGCTGTGGTTGCCCTCTCTGTCCCTTCATCTCATCTCCCAGGATGTCTCTGGCACAGGTGGTGGCAAACCTGGATTGTGAGAGGGGTGAACACTTGAAGAAGAATGTTTTAAGCAGGGTCAGTTGCCGGATCTGATCCTTATTACCTCCATCCCAGGGTGCTGAAGCCCATCAGCAGGAAGAGCTGGAGCGCATGGCTTGCCTGTGCTCTGTGAAGGCCAAGGCTGATCCTACCTCTTTGCTGCTCCGTAGGGACGTTGAGCATGAGCTCATCAAGTGGTTTGTGTATCTGATTGAGGTCCTCAGCCAGGGATGAGGCAACTAACTAGTGAAAACTCACAGGCCCACAGAGAGACAGAACCAAAGTCTATTGAGGGAGCAGGCAGCTCTGTGGATCCAGAGTCGCATGTAGCTTCCTGCAGCAAGTACGGTGCAGCCCCAGCTCCTTACACTTGGACTTCCTTTAAAAAACCATGCCAGTACCATTATTACTTGATATGGGCTACTATTTAATCACCCAGTGGAGCCCTCACTATTTTCATGCTTCCACTAAGTACAGCTCCTTAAAAGACAAATTCATGGTCTCTTTTTATTTTCCCTTGAGACAAAGCTGTAAAACAGCCAAAGCCCTCAGTGTCTCGCAGTGAATTTGTTAGTGCTCTCAAAACCTCACACTATGTAAAGCTTTAGGATTGCTCAAACCAAGAAACCTGACACAGAACTCTTTTTTATCTGCAAAAAAAGACATTGTGTCATGGATTTTTAGGAATAAAGCTGCAAAACAGCTTGATGTGGGCTTTTCTTTCAACCAAAACAATGTGTTGAAGCATTCCAGATGTGTCACTTTACTAAAGTTCATGGAGTGTGTAGAAGTCTTAAGATCTTCTACCTGCAATGCCCTATAAATGCCAGCACCGCTAATTTTTCTTAAATGCTTATGTGCAACTTTTTACATAAGGTTTGACTCAGAACTGCTCTTTGGAGACGAGTTATGGGTGCATCAATTCCTAGCAAGACAGCATGACCACAGTGGAGACTTAGTGCATGTGCTGGTTGATCATCACAGGTAGCCCTGCTGTGGCAAAACTACTTTCACATGGGATTTAGCACTGCACAAAACAAACTGGGAGATGTGGTGGCTTGGCCAAAGCGAGATAGTTGATGCACAGACCAAATCCTTAGCCTGCAGTATTTTTTTTTTTTAGGTATTAACTGGGAAAAACCTCAAACAGAGCACTTGTCATTCTGCAGGGTAGCATGGAATTAATGAACCAGTTTGCTTTAGGCTGCGCACAGCCCTTTTCAAACCCAAATTCTGATTGCAGAGGCAGAAATTCCTCCTTGTAAATTCCGAATATGGGCGGTGGTAGAGAAATTGCAGATTTTCAGATGTGAAAAAGAAAGCTGCTAGTAACACCGGATTTGGAAAATTGTCTTTCAGAACAGAAAAAAAATTACTTTTTTCTTCTTTTTTTTAGTATGAATGTTGCTTGCTGAATGCAATTAGTATTTTTCTGTAGACTTAATGAATGAGACTTGATTAGTGACCATTTTCTTTCTAGAAGAATGTACTGTATCATCAACATTTCTGATAAAGGAAAGAGTGGTTTGAGTTATCCTATGATGACAAACTCAAAGTCAAGAATAAGAACAATTAATTCTATGATTTCTTGCTATGGAAGAGATGCAGGCACATGCTATGATTTGTGATGTTCTTCACATCACAATCTAAAGGTGTTTTTAAATGCTGTGGCCACTGTTATTGTTATGACTATTGTGAATCAAGATGCATCACTTGATTTTTCACTCATATCCACTTGATCTAAAGCAATTGGATTCCCTGAGGAGATGCAAAGGTTTGTAGGTGAAGGGTAGGGTACAGGTGATCAGGGCAAAATCTGTGGTAAAGACATCATCTTTTGGTATTATATTTGGAAAAAGTTGGCAGCTTTTGAGGCATGAAAGAACGTTTTCAGCAGTACTGCCTTCTCCTGACAGACAGTGCCTTGCCTCTGCCTTTACACCATCATAACCACTTCTGTTTTCTCAAAACAGTCACTTTCTTGGTTGTCTTCAAGCATCACCCAGAATACTTCTTGTTTTTCCCGCAACTCAAAATACAAACAGTATCAACTTTGGTTTGTGTTCAGCAATAATCCTGATAAGATTTCTCAGGAACCTCAACAGAACAAGTTAAAAGTAATTTCACTGACGCAGTTCTGTGGCGTACTGAAATACATCAAGCTGTCATTTATGGCATACTTGTTTTCTTTCTTTGTTTCAATCCAAAGACATAAATAATTGTAATGGATTATTTGTGGTGTTTGAAGAAAAAAATGTTCTAATTGTATGTTTTAGGTCTCTTTCACTTTTGGCTGCAAGGTCTGTAAATAATTAAACCTACTAGACTCAGAAAGAAATGCATATGGAAAGAAAATATCTGGAGGTAGAACTTTAAATCTATTAAAGGGAGCGAGGAGTGAGTAAATAACATATCAAGATGAACGAGCCAGGGGATCACTGGCTTTGGGCCCTGGTTTTTAGGTCATACTTATAGGAAGAGATAGACCTGAGGTCTAAATAATGAATGACCCCAAAATCAAAAATCTAATTTGAAACCATCTCTAATGAAGATACAGATCAACTGAAGAGATGGTTTTAAAATGTCATAGGGTTAGTAACAAAGAGGATAAGTGTGACATTAGTCTCTTTGAAATGCCATGAATTAGGAATGTGGATAATGATGGTTGGAAATATAATTGCATATGAATTATCCTACTGATGTGGGGGAACAGAGCAATGGTTACACGCTGTAACCAGCTCCTGAATGGCTTCCAGATAATATTGGAAGATAATTTTGTACAGCTGGATCTTCTCTATCTGTTTTCAAACCGCTCTGCAACCATGTGGAGAAGATTTTATTATATTTTAAATCTGGGTATCTTCAGAATATTCCAATACTTCCTGAGCTTGGAGAAAAATTCTAATTATTGCATAGCTCCAAAAACTCTGGACTGGAAACATCTGTACATCTCCATGGAAGGAATATAATTCCTAAAATGAACCAAAACCTTATGAAATGAGAGTGTTTCCACTCTTAAGGCCCTCTAAGAAAGCTCACGACAAGGTGTTCTTCGTTCTTTTATTTTTATTTTTTTTTTCTTAAATCCTGGGTGCACACATAGCAATCTGGCTGTATAATTGCAGAGTTATTGAAATGAATCTGAGAATCAGGATGTTATTTTGGTGGTGGATGAAACAATAGTAAAACTGTCATAAGAATGATAGGGGGTTTTGGATAAATTATATAGTGAGCAAGGTAGTGGCTTACATGCTTTGAACAGTGACTGTTTTGGTGGGTTTTTTTAGTAGCAGTAATTTTTAATATATTTTACCGTACACAGATTCCTTCCATTAAAAGCCTTGGCCTGATAAAAATGTGTCCTTAATATAAATTGATTTTTTTTATTTCACAACGTCAAGCTCTTAAGAAGAGGAGAACATAGTGGTGACATGCAGAATGCAGAATTTTTTTTCTTGGCAGCGATGAACATCAAATCAAGATTTATAACAAAACAAACATATTTTACTGAAATGAATTGGAGGCAGGAGCTGGTCAGGATGAGTAACATGCTTATAAAAAGTCTCAAACTTCTCTGTCTGACTGGATCCACCCAGAGAAAGTTCCTTCAACTCCATCAACACCCACACGAACTTCTTAACTGCAGAAGTACCACTCATGCCAACCATAAGAAAAGCAAAAGGATGGGAATGGAAGTGGCTGTTGGTAAAAACAAGAGTATCTGGAATTTTGTCTAGTATTGGAGAAGCTGCCTTGATGTTCTTTTGGTGGGAAAGTAGGATATGCAGAAGATGCTGTGCTAAAATACTATCTGTAGTTGCTCTGATGGGGAGCCTTGGGGAAGCCCCATTTTTTCTCTGGACCCAAATATCCTCTAGCAGAACTGGCCCCTTTCCTTTGTGCTACTGCAGAGAAAGCAATGACAGCAAGGCTGAGCAGGGGGAAGGATGGAGTAAGAGCTGGAGGCTGATAGCTGCTTTGGGACCTACTTGCAGGCTTTAGTTATTGCATTTCTTCTTTCTAATTGTTTTCTTTCTGGCTTTTTTTTTTTTTTTTTTTTTTTTTTTTAATATTCCCCCCAACTTATGTCAAACTGTCTTAGATTACAAGTGCCAAGTGCTAGCTTGAGTTACGCTCCCATTACATTTTCAACTCCTGAGCATGCTGCCTAGCAGTAATCCACTCCAGGACAAGTCTGAGACTCAGCCTTGATATAGTTTTGGCCCTTATGTAAAGGGGTTTTTGTGAGTGTTCTACTAGGGAGAAGGGCAGCTGCATGCAGGGAACCAGCTGGGCTGTGGGATGTGAGCAGCACAGGTGTGGGACAGGTGGATGATGGAAGATGTGGAGGTGCTAGCTGCATGCAAGCAGCACGGGAGGGAGCTTCCAGGGAGGAAGCTGTCTGGGATGGGCTGTGAGCACAGAGGGCTGTGTGAGAGGACAATACAGGATATCCCCTAAGCCAAACCTAAAAAATACTTTATCCCACCCTGCAAGCCTCAGGGAACTGCTTCAGCAACAAGCCTCAGGTGCAACTTGCTGCTTGGATGCAGAACTGAGCCCTGCTTTGTTCACAGTCACACTGGGCTGTAGCTTGTGCTCCTGTACTTTCGATGACTGACTGATGTCTGTCAGTCATGGTGTTTGAGTATGCCTGTGCTTTCACTTCTCACCTGGCTCCCACCTGCACCTACTTTACCTAAAGGGGCCTCTCCACTTTGCAGCCACCCAGAGAGGCTTTGTGGTCTGGACAGAGGTGCAGTCGGAGCCAACAAAGCCATTGCAGAGCAGTGCTGCAGTGCTACCTTTGTTCTCTTCCCTTTTTTGAGGGAAGTGCCTTGCTGTTCGGTTTCCACCAGCAAGTTCTCGCAGAACAGACCCTTTGCATCTGACAGTGGTCTGATGTCCTTGATGCTCATGTGGTTGGCTGGTGGGATGCTCAGGGAGCAGTGCCTTCCTCCTTGCTTCTGCAGAAATGTTGCATTTCTGAAATGAAGTATGTTTGCATGTCAAATGGCACGGGACATTTTCACAGCTCTCCTGGCAGCCACAGGCTTGGTGTATTGCAGGCTGAAGAGCTGCCAAGGGCAAGCATTCAGAAAAAAAAAAAAATCCCTTGCTGGCAACTGCCAGAGTTTGGTGCCAGGTTAATCAGAACTCCCCATTGTCTCTCTGAGACAAATGTTCTGATTAAATCTATTGTTGTTGGGCTTGATGGGACAAAGTGTTACTGAGTTACATCACAGCTATAATGTGGAAACTGGAACACAGCACAATTTATGGTGGAATGTTCCCTGGTATTGTTCAGAAATATCACCACAGAAGAAGTTTGTGGGAATGATTATTTGAAAGCTGCTGGTCTAACAGTGGCTTGAGCCCAGCTCCAGGGTGTCTAACTAGGCTCTGCTCCATAGCTTAAGTAAACTACTTAACCTCCCTGTTTCTGCTTTGCCCTTTATGAGCAGTGGTGTTAAAGTGTTTGTCTGCCTTCCTGCAAGGATCTGCTCATGTTTCCAGCTGGCTCTGGTTTATGCACCCGCGCTGGTGTTGCAGACTCCTGCCGTTTCTGTTGGACTGGGGATTTTCTTTCTGTCCACTCTGGTCATTGTGTTCTCATTGCTGCAGCATCTCAGAGATGACTTGGAGTGATTCTGAGTCCTGCCTGCTGGGGCTAACATGGCAGAGAGGACCTGGCACTCACAGCTTCCACAGTTTGCTCCTGCAGGCCTACAGTCCAGTGCCATGGGAAGAGCACTGGGACTCCCTGGTCTTTAAACAGTGCTGGCTTAAGGACTGTGTGGTTCTTAAACATGGAAAAGAAGCAAGTGTTGGTTGTGCAAGAGGCAACACTGATGAGACCTCAAAAAACTATTGCAGGACATGAAGGAGGTGGGAAGCAGACTGTCTTGTCTAGCCACCTTATGTCACTTAATAAAAGACATATATCCATGAGACATGTAGTGCATAAGATTGTATCCAGATTTCGTGGCTCCTGTCCATCCTCACACAGGCTGAGTACTGGTTCCCAGTTGTCCTTAGCTAATGGGGCTCACTGAGCTGTCATAGCACACTGGGTAACTTGAGCAACCTTAGGGTCATTAGAATTAATCTGAACACTGAAATTTGGAGAGAAGGTCATATGTCTCTTTCTCTGAGACTCTTTTGTATAGCAAACAAGGTTTGCATGAACACATTCTGACATCTGATAATGTTATTTCTGCTAAGTGTCATTGTGTTGGAGATCAGGAGACTTAGGAAAGCAAGTGACAGAGCATACAGGGGTCTTCAATGAAGTCTGGGTGGGATCTAGCTGGTCAGGTTTACCATGATAATGGATCACAGTATCTTATCTTATGTCTGTAATTTTTTGAAGATGCTCTAGGCTCCCAAACTCTGAGGAAAACATTTTCATGATGCCAAACATTCGCAGCCTTTGACGGCTCTCCCTGACCTGGCTGAGTCACCTGTTCAGATGCCTTTCTCCCTCTTGTGCAGCTTGGGATGGAGGAGAAACAACACTTCCCTTTCCTTCATCTCATCTTGTCTTTGCCTTTATCTTTTTTCTCTCTGTTTTTTGTTTTGTTTTGCCTGGGTTTGGGGAGATGGGCGAGTTACAAGCTAAAAAAATGCAGCCTGTGGCATCAGCAGGGGGCTTTCATATTGTAATCACCTGGGTTGTGTTGTCATAGCTTTGCTGGCATTTTGGCCACAAACACACCACTCTCACTTAAGACACAAAGACCATGCTGTAAGTTAATTTTGCTATGCAGTATGTGCTTTAAAAAGAAAAGGTTTATTTTTGTCACATGTGTTTAACATATAAGCTAATTAAAAAGGAATGTTAACATATGGCATTAACCACCAGCTGCAACATAGCAGCAAAGCTAAATTTGGTAATAGTGAAGGGGCTTAACCCAAGTACCCAGACCAGCAGACAATAGTTAGTGTTACCAAAAAGGGTTTGTGATATCAAAACAAGTGGGAACAGTTCAGCTGGCAGCTTGTAGATTGACATTAGGGTCAGAGGTGCAGACAGAAATGAAAAAATAAAATAAAGTGATGGAACAGTTTTGAAAAGAGACGACTGCATGGATTAGTTGCCTCATCAATTGATGAAATTAGTTTGAGTACCAGCTGGTGAAGTTGTACCAATGATTTTCATGAGCCGTGACAACTTATGGCTTATGGGCTACAATGGAGCAAAGTGCTGAAAATGTGTTCAGTGCTCTGAGGAATGGATTCAAGATGATGTGAGCTAGGAGTATGTGGTGTGCTCTCATCTCTGGAGGGGAAGAATAAAACCCTCTAAAACTGTTACAGGAATAGCACCTCAACATAGTCACAAGGACACCACAAGAAATAAAATATTAATTGGAGAGCTTCCAAAGATGGGAAATTATTGACCCAGAAACCCTGCTTCTTTCAAAGAGCAATGAAATTAGAGAAGTTCATAAATACACTAGGAATGGTAAAAGGAAATTCTACCAGCAGTGAACCTGATCATGGGTCCTAAGCACTGAATATTAAAGCAAAGTATAATGTGGCAAAACACTGATCTGGGTTGTTCATGTAAGAGTATCTGGTGATGAAATTTTTACATTGATGAATGTCAAAGAGAGAAAGTAGCTCAACATACAGAAGGAGTGAAGCCTTCCTGAGGAGAAAATAAGGGGGGAAAGTTTAATGTGTGCAAAGGAAATAAAATGACTCCTAACATTAAGGAAGAAATTAGTGGTTGATGAGAGGAATGAGGCACTAGACTCAAGCCTTCAGAGAAAAATAGATGCCAATTTTCTGACTTGGGAATGTAGATATTGCATGTGGTGGATGACAGTATCTGCTGGGATGTGACAGTGTAATGCTGTTACCAAATGTGCTGAATTAACTGGGTATTTTTCTCAAGATCCAGATTTGTTAAATGTCTGTAACTCCTATATTTTTATGAGATGTACTATATTTTGCCTTTTCTAGAAGACATTTATTAGACAGAGACTGTCAGTGGTCAGAACAAATGTTTCCTTGAAGATGAATTTATGATATTTTGGATGTAGTCAGATGATAACTTTAGCTAAGCTGAACAGGACTCAGGAGTCACTCCAGGCAGATGTCATTGAAGGAAACCCTCAATATTCAGTGATGCAGCTCCATACAGATCTGCCTTCCAGAAAAATGCCATCTCCCTTGCCTGAGGAGCTGAAATACTTAAAATAGACGGTGACTTAGGAACTGCATGGGACCAAAAGTAGTTTTACTGTGACTGCCAGACCCAGTGCCTGATCCTGCTGTGTCTCAAGGCCTGGCAGAGATAAGATCTTGACATACACAGTCTGGTTTTTCATGTCAAGAAAACTTGGATGCATTGGCCTGGAGGAAGCTATGGTATTACCCAATAAAGAAAAATGGACCTGGTCTCAGTAGATCAGGAAGTGCTTGGTCCTGCACTGTCTGATGCCGAAACCATTCCAGGTAAAATGGCAATTTGTGCTTAGGAGTCATCTTTAGCCCTCCAAAAATCAAGTATCTTGTCTAAGTAGGGATTTCATATCCCACTATGGTCAGCTTGCATGGAGTAACTAGTCCAGCCTACTTCAGCTTGCCACACACACCTGGGGTGAATCCTGTTTAAATGCAGAAGGAGCCTGTGTGACCAGCATACACTGGTGATGAGCTTGAAAGTGCTGGAGAGTGAATTAGTTGAGCCAAATTCTCCTTAAATGTATTCCTATCTTTTCTGGAAAGTGGGCAATTGCCCCCAATCTTCTCTGATTGTCTCCCTGTGCAAAGCTGCAGTTTTCTATGCTTGGGTGGGTCAGTGTGATGCTCTTGAAGTGGGAACATTCCTGCAGCCTCATTTCAGGCAGGCTTCTTGTTCAGTTTGATATTACCTGTTTCTTATGTTTACAAATCTTGACTTCCTTTCTCCTGGATTCTGCTGTTTCAGGCATATAAAAATTTCAGCTTTGTGTTTCACAAAATGTCTGCAGCTCTTAATGGAACTGAAATGTACCTTAGAAGGGCTAAACATTCATCATCACAATCCTTCTAGGAGTTATTTCATTATTTTGAAAATGTTTTAAAGTGGCTTGTTGGATTGCTAGAAGTGAGGCCAAGCAGTTATTTGCCTAAACAGCACCTTAAGGTGATTAAAACCCAGCAGAGCTGTAACCTATGTGACTGCTGCCCCCACGTCAGGTGAACTTTGTCCAGTAAAAAATACACCTGATCCAAAATCTGTGTTATCTCCGGTTCAAGGAAATGAAAATAAAAATGCAGATTAATTTCTCACTCCAAGAACTGCATGTGCATTGAGCTAGGAAGGACACCTTCTCTTATTCCATCAGTATGAGGTCTTTGCCTGTGCTGCCAACTTGACCGATGTTGCCCATTGGTCTGAATGGCCCAATGGGTCTCTAATTTCTAACTGTAGTTAATGATATTCTTGTAAACATGCTCACAGATAAGATTCTTCCTTGGAAAAAGTCCTGGTATCAGGATTTCTGCCAGGCTTTTGACTAGTCTGTGGAGATTCGAGTTTGCTGGAAATGTTTGTCATGACATTTCAGTTGAGTCACCACCCCTGGAGGTATTTAAAAGCCATGTAGATGTAGTGATTAGGGACATGGTTCAGTGGTGGACTTGGTAGTGCTGGGTTAATTGTTGGACTCGGTGATCTTAGAGGTATTTTCCAACCTAAATGACAGATTCTGTGATCCAGCCTGTCACTGCAGCCTGCTGTACTCCCTGCCTGCTGCATGCTGCAGCCATGCCTGCTGTGTGGCTATGAGAGGGCACTCCTGTGACCACCTAAACCAGCATGGTGGCACTTCTTTGTCTTCCGCAGTGTGTGGAAAGTTTCTAGAGTGACAAGTGACTGAGGATTTTGTGTGCCCAGCTAGAGACATGTCATCAGGCACCCTGATTTTTATCTTATGGGTATTTTAAAGTAGCAACACATAAATTCATGTGTCACCTGTAGGACAGTCCCTGTGATTTAGCAGTAGGAGAAACCACAGACATGTAAGTGCATCATGAGAGAAAGCTGCATCACCACAACACCTGAACCCCTTGACTGGCACCTCCCTCCACCTCCAGCTTTGTGGGAGGTAGTTAATGTTGAGGTGAACTGAGGACACATCCCCAACAACTCATACTTTTATATATGTGTTATCTGAGATGCAGTTTATATGTGTGAAAGTATAGTAACCCCAGACTGATGGCAATCAGTATTATTGGCAAATTGTATCTACTTATTGTCACTGTTGGCAGTAGTGTACAACTGAAGGATTTTCATAGCTACGCAGAGCAGTGTGTCAAGGATCATTTCCCCTTGGCTTCCCTTGCAAGAGACTGATTGCTGATAGAAAGGACATAAATTGTGACCTGTTTGAGCTGGTTGTAGCCAGTTTTCCATAAACGCATTACAGTTTAACGCCAAGGAATGCTCTTTAGAACAGATGGTGAGAAGGAATGGCATCCATTCAAGCCAACATGGCTGAAGAAATTTTGGGTATGTTTTTGCATAACGAACATAATGTATGCATATGTGTGTGTTGTTACATATAGGTAGTACTTTAATTTACATAATTCTCGGTAAATAATCTTGACTCATTTTTCAGCTGTCAAATACCTATAGAAATATCAACCATATTTTACTGCTGTCTTGGTCATTTGCTCAGTATTATATAGACTTTTGTTCTTCTAGTGACAAGATGGAAATTGTTCACATTGATATGGTGACTAGAAGTTTATTACTGTAAATCATCTGTTTTAATTTTTAGAGATAGGACATACAGTGTGCTGATGCTGACACTGTCTGGAAAATGTTGTCTTCTTTCCTTTACCACAGTGCTTGTTTTACAATGGGCTGCCAATAAGTTTAAAAAAAGTTCTGAAAATATTTGAAAATCAGTATATTCAACAATATATAATTCCTATCAGAGCATCAACTTCCTCTATGAAACAGATTTCATCTGTCCTAGTTTTAAGTCTTTAAACACCTATGAATAGAATTTCATATGTGCCATGCTTGAAGAGACTCTACGTTGTTCTGAGAAAATACAAATAAAAATTTACTGTAGAGCTGGCCAGCTGTGTTTTCAGACGTGATTTGCACACACATGCTCACACTCCTAGAGGGCTCCTCCTTTACTGCATAAGACAATATCATTTTCCACAGCAAAGGTGGTCTGTGGTTTGAGTTCTCAAGTTTGCCCCACCAGTTACACGTGCTGACAGCAGTTTTCATGCTGTGGGGCAATTACAAACCTAGCTGAATGTTGGTGTTTCTGCAGTGTCTGGAGTAGCAATGAACACCCTTGCTCTTGCAGGAGCTTCCAGAAAAACCTTCCCTGTAATAAGATCAGATCATCTTGTTTGGATTAGCAAGTTGTCAGTCTGGTTTTTGCTCCTGCTTGTCTTTAATTTCTAATCTAGTGACAAGCTGTGAGTTATTTGATTTGATTCTTATGGTGGATCCAAGGAAAAAACACAATGCCTTGAGGATCACTGTGTAGCTGAGAGTGAAAAAGTATGTCCAGTTTGGAAGTCTGCTTTTTATGAACTCCTCAGGGATGATATGAAGTGCAAACTTGAAATCCCTGCCAGGGCAGTCTGAGAAATAGAGATTTTATGAGATACTTAAGGAATTTGCAAACATTTTTGAGGGGAGAACCAACAGTTGTTTCAAATATATTTATTTGTGACCTAGAAAAATTGTTCTTGTGGTTTTGTGATCTATTGTGGCTTGTGCTATAGACGTCCGCAATGATTTTTAATAACTGATTCATTACCAGTAGTCCAAATCTACAGACCAAAGACATCTTTAACAGGCATAAGAGCTCTGAGTGCACTTCAGTTACATTACACAAACAAGATACTACTGTGTATGAAAGAGCTGTACGACTTGTATTTTTACTTCAGTTAAAATATAACCAAAACATAATCTTTTGTACATGGCCTTATGAAAGACTGAATCACGTGCAGCAGCACAGAATAGCGGCACTACCATAAAATTAAGTGGTTGTTAAAGGATTTAAGACATGGCCCTTAAAGTTTGTGAAAGGAACTTCTTCTAAATGGGGAGGATATTAATCTCCACAGTTCTAGTAATTATATTTTATTATACTGTGTAGTATTTTATTTTTGTGCTTTTTGTCACGGCCAAAGCAACTGCTGTGTATTTGAGGTGTAGTTCTAAAGTGCCAATAGTGCCTTTGGAAGTTGGCTGTGTTTCAGTGGTGGGGAAGTGTCAAGTATGTGACTAAAATTTCAGTAGATTTGTAGCTTCTAATTCTAGCATTCATTTGCCTGTTCAGCTGGGTTATGCTGCTTTTATCAGGTATAGGGGAGATTGACACTGGCATAGAGCCTTCACCTCTAGAACTTTTAAAAATTAATGGGGCACAGAAAAATGCTCCAAAAAGGGTGTTGGGAGAAGCCTCTTCTTTTACACTAGAGAAGTAAGAAACTCTCTCTGTCTTTACCTTAGGTAGCTTAGGTAGGGCAGGCTCACTTTATCACAGTGAGTAGCCTCAGCAGCAAGAGCAGCATGCCATTTCTTCTGGAAAGAGCAGCAAGGCGAAGGGTTTGCAGCTGAAGAGAGATGCTGGTACTTAAAAATAAAGCATAACTTTTAATGGGAGGGTGATTGGCCAAACTACAATGGGATGGCATTGACTATCTGCCTCTTGGTAACTACTGAATTAGGTCCTTGCTGAAAGGTATGTTTTAGTCATACCAAATTACTATTTTAAACAGAAAAAGCTGTTTCAGTAAATAGAAAGGGAACTTACAAGCTTCCTGTGGTTCCTTCTGGCTTTAAATTCTCTGAATTATCAAGGTACTGCTGTTTTTTGCAGCCATGCCATTTTTGAAGTTCAGTCTACCTTTCTCCAGTGTGCAGTTCTGGGAAAAGACCCAGCTAGTCCAAGGCCAAATGCTCAAAGATGAACGTTTGATGTTTATTCCTTTCTGCTAAATTCAGTGGGTTTTATGCCGTTATATATTTCATGACACAGCCCCTTTGATCCTTTCTGGGAAGGTAGGTGCATATTTGTGTTTTGTGTTGTTTTCCTCTCTTTTGGAGAGGGATGTGCCCTGCAGTGAGGATGGGGATACATGACGGAGGCCCATGCTGAGCTTTCTATGAGACATAAGCCCAATGTGCAAACACTAGGCTGAATATTTGTCAAAATCTGAGTCTTTGGATAATAGTGTTACAAATGTACAATATTTTGTACTCCACCTCTTGGCAAACACACTCATTAACTGTCCATTTGGTAAAAAATCCTCATATATGCTGGTAGGAAAAAATTAGATGGAAAAACCTTTTGCCCAATTCTCAGAACATGCGAAAGAAACAAAAACATGTGAAAAGTTTTGAGAAACACTTGGATGAGTGGTGTATGAGTGTACATTAATTCATTATAATGAAAATTACATCAGCTTTCTTTCTGGAAATTTGGGGTTTACATATGATGCCCCCATGGCTACAAGGACCATGTGTTCTCCTCAGCTGACTGTAGACAAGTTGGTGAGGAGCACTAATGTCAGCAGAATGTAGCAATGCTCCCCAGTGCGTGGCTCCCTTTGCTCTGTGTCTGGCCTCCCATGTTGGTGCTCTGCTCTCTGTGCCTGTGTTCTCACGGCCGCCTCTGGTTCCTATCATAGGACAGAAAACCTTCCCTTGGCAAAAAGGTCCTCCCTTGACCATCTTCCTTCATCTCAGTTGTTTGTTCCCAGATGAGTTATTGATCTGGTGCTGGTAGCCTTGAGCATTGTTTCCAAACAGCAGAGACAGAAGCTGCTTGGAAAAGCAGTGATGAAACCAAATGATAATTGCTGTTAGTTATGAAGCATTTCTGCAGTCTAACCAGGCAGGGACCAGTGGGTGGCCAAGGCATGGCTGAGAGACAAAACTGATCTCAAGACGGAGAAGTTGCTCATTTAAAGGTGAGTCAGGCATCTGATGGCAAGCAGCGCAGATGGATTATTGGCAACAGATGTCCTTCCACAGACCTGTGTTTTCTTCAGCATAAGAGAAATGGGGTGGTTTCTGAGCTTGCAAGTTGGAGTCTGCCTGAAAATGGCCTTTCTTAACCATTGCCAGTGGGACTACCTCCCTCCCTCTGCCTTGGCTCTCTTGTGAGCCTGCTTTTCAACAGCCTCTACAGCAATCTCCCTTCTGAAATTTATTAGAGGAAAAAATTGCTAATACTGGAAATGACCTGTTCACCTTCAGATGCCTTCATGCAGGCTGTGCCAGGGAATTTCATGTATTCTTTTTCAGTAATGAAGTAAGCTGGCAATGGAGAGTTTTCTTTGCAGGACATCATTAAATGGCCCACGTGCTGTGCTGGCCGTTACACGTGTGCCCTTTTGCCCTCCACTGGAACCAGCAAAAGGTGTAATGTCGTAAGGACATTGTTCCTATAGATGAATCAATCCACTAACCCATTTTCTAGCAGCAACATTAGGTTCCTCTGTTCCTTGTCACCCTGAAGCACTGGGTGGATGCTGTCTGTGGCTGGGTGATGTCTCTGAAGCTGAAATGACCCAATGACCAGCCAGGCAGACTTTTGTCTCCAGCAAATGTGTGCAAGAAACTGCTTTGCCAGCATGCACATGGACCGCTTGGAAGGTGTTGCATTAGAGCCTCTTCCTAATGAGCTGTGGGATCTGGGAGTTGTGCATTAGGCTAATCTTTCCAGGAACTTGACTTGAAAGCTTACCACATTTCCAAGTACAGGACATGCCTGTGCAAATGAAGAGTAGGGTGTCTGAACTCCTATTTGACTGTATTTATTCTAGATATCTATTGGCCCTTGTTCTTGCAGGACTTTTTAAAGTCCAGTATAATGTCAGATGTGCTAAATGCTGTAAAAAAACCCCGACTCATCAATCTTGATGGATTTTTGTTTGGCACTTATAGGTTAGGCCTGGAGACACAGCCCTTTTATAAGTGTGCTGTGTGCTTTTAAACTCATATATAAGGACATTGAGGCATGAGGTTTGCATTTGCTTTGCACTGACCCACGCCTGCAAATGAACCAGCTGTATAAAACACACAGCAGTGCTGTATTTTCCTGCTCTCTGTGATGGTAGGACTCCCACAACCCGCTGAGGCTGGTCACCACCAGCCTTGTGCCCCAAATCCCTGGAGTTTGGGGCTGACACGCTAATAGGGGAGCAGCCTCCTGCTGGAGAAGGACAGCCCATCTCCTGCCGAGTCTTGCCGTGACAGCTGCATCACCTGGACCCCATCCTGTCCTCGCTGTCAGACTGTTTTTGCCATTCCAGCCTGTCAATGTACCGCAGCCATCAACATAGACATTCCAGGGGAAGTTGTGCAACTGTCCCTGATTAATGATTAACTGGGACGTTCTAGCTGTTAAATTTTTTTTATTTATGTCTAGATTTTTGCAAGGGCAGACACTTGTTGGCCAGGGCAGGCTGAAACGCACACGGAGCTCTGGGGCTCAGACGTGCTTTACCCTGTGCACATGGAGCTGAGCAGTGCAAGGCTGGCCAGAATTGAAAGCAGGGCTTCCAGTGGCAAAGTGAAGTGAGATGGGCTCTTACTCCTAAGGAGCACTGGCTTTGCTGAAGGTCCTGGCTGGGAGCTGCTCCGTGCTGGGTGTTGCAAATGTCAGCATGAGGAGACTGCCCTAAAGGGGCAAAGCCAAAAAACAGGGGGTGACCCATGACCAGGACTTGGGCACTTGTGTGTGGAAAGTGGGGTTGTCATAGCAAGAACCAAACCCCCATCACAGTGGGAGGATCCCTGGAGGCTCACCAGGCTGGGGTGTGTAGGGAGGTCTGGAGGGAGGTGCAGATGGGGTTTTCTTTCCCCAGAAACGTGGTGTTTGTGCACCAGGGTTCAGAGCTCTCTTTTAGGCAGTGCTGAACCAGTTCCAGCTCACTCCTGGCTAGAGGTGCTTGGTGGTGAGATGATCCCTTCTTCTACCTTCATCCCCCACCTGATGCTGCATTTTACTGTTCAGCTGGGTCATATCTTGATTTGAGTCAGTGTTTTGGCCACACTGATCAATTTCAGGAATTTGTGTATTTGGAGCACTGAAACAGCTTGACTCGATCAGCAGAGAAGCAGTCTGAATCCCTGCTCATTTTTTACAGGATCTACTATGTCCCCCCTAAGCACCCCTCTCTGATTCACTATCACAGTGGATATTTTGGAAGGTGTGAGTGATAGCAGCTACAGCAGACAGCTCTTCAGACTGTTCTTTCATCTCTAGCTTGCAAGGTCCTGCCAAAGCCACAAGAACAGAGGAGCAGAGGTGAGAGCTGTTGCTGGGGCAGAGCCAGGGAGAGGGAATCTGTGTTCCCATCTCATCTTCCCTGTGCCATTACCTCTGGGATCAGGAGCAGTGCAGCAAGGTTAAGGCAACATATTTGGCACCCAAAATATACTGAGCAAGGAATCAATCTAGCAACCAATCTTATGCTTCACAGAGAAATACTTTAGCTGTGTTTGCTGTTGTTTGCAGCCATGCTGCACCATGGCTTCCCAGTGAAGTCACTGAGCCCAGCTGGGTGTAACTGAGGGTGGTGCTCACATTGTCTGGGCTAAATGTCAGCAAGGAACAGCAGCAGTTGAACAAAATGGATTTCCAAGCATTTTCCTTCTTCTGGTTGCACAGAGCTCTCATTCTTGGATGGCTGAGGCAAAAAGACAAGAGCAAAGTTATTTTAGATGGAAAAGCAGCTAAATGTTTTCTTCTTTGTGCATAGAAATAAACAGAAATGAGCTCTGGGTCTTGTAAACAACAGCACCCAGTTTTGTGTATATAACCCAGCTGCTATGAAAGTGTGATGTGTTCTAACTCCACTTTTAGTTTAAGGAATAAACAGGATTCACTGCTCAGCCCATAGGGTTCCTGACCATGCTTCTGAGGATGCCCAGTCAAGACTTGAGTGTTACCTGTTCTGATGTGATTTTGCCTTCCTTCACACTGGGCAAAATCAGCTGGGCTAGCTGAGAGCTGCGTCTGTTTCAGAGGTTTGATCCAGGTGAATGGTCAGAGTGTTCTCTCGCAGATGGACCACAACGTGCTCCTGGATGCTTGTGTTGGGTGTCCAAGGTTTCTCAGTGACTACATCCCCTAGTGTGACTAACAGAGGTGATAGGAAAATGTTGAGAAAAGCCCATGGTTCCAAGCCTTCCCAAAGAATGTGACCCTGAATTTGGACCAGATGTGAAATACAAGACCTTCCTTTACCCCAATACAAGTCTGCAAATGTCCCGGGTAAGGCACTGACTCTTCAGTGATGGTGTAGAGGGACCTGGGCCATGCTCTAAGAGGAGCTGCTGTCAGATGAAAGTCTGCTGTGAGGTATCTAAGCAGTTAAAGACTGGCATATTTACATTGAATGTTTTGCTAATGTTGGTCTTCCAAGAAACCAGTTGTAAAACTTGTTGTAGGACTGCTTCTGCAATTGTGTGCCAGACAGCAACTGGAGCCTTGTGTCCAGGACAGGGCCTCGTGAACTGCTGTCTAGGAAACGCTTCTGGACAAGGCAAAACCTTGGTTTTCTGTGTTTACTGTACTGTCTTATTGTGAAACCTGTTCTGAAATATTGTGCCCAAGTAGAAATTATTTGAAACAGATTCCTTTTTGCCATCCTCTTCATGGTGCTCAGTTAAGACTTGATTTTTCAATTCTTGACTGAAATTTTATTACAGGAACCAAGATATCCATGTCAGTAGGGAAGAGGAGATTTGGTTTTAACCTGACCTTCGAATAAGCATAGATACAGTTCCACTTTTCTAAAATTATGTGAAACTGGACTTGGTTTGTGTTCTTTTTATATAGGGTTGAACTCTTCTGGTGTACATGTATTTATAAACTGAAAGTGTATCAGCAGTGGGAAAGGAAATGGACAACTTTTAGTGTCTTCATGGACTTGTGTGACTATAAGCCCACAACTTGCACATGTAGAGAACTGCAAAGCTGCAGTTTCCTAGGCTGTGAGGTGATGTTGGTGAGTTTTCTTGATCTTGCAGTTGTTGTATCTGTTGGGAGCCTGGCTGCAGCAAAGCTGGGCTCTGTGCAGGACAACACTGTGCCCAGTGCGTGCATTCTGCAGGACTCTTCTGCTCCCTTCTGGCCAAGTCTTGAAATCCAAACCAGAGAAAATTTTCTCCACATCTTGGCTGGATATCAGGATTGATCTTAGAAGTTCTGTGGTCAACACAATCCTTGATGCTGGTGGTACAGGAAATGAAGGGTGGGGATGAGTGTGCCCCATCATCAAATAAGTGCAACCATTAATGGGTTCCATTTCTCTTTCCTTTTCACCCACAAACTTCATGGTAACCAGTTTCTTCTAGAAACTTTTGAGGTCCTCAGAGGATACGTGCTCAAGAGTCATAGTTGTTGCAGTGTTGCAGCAAATTAGTTATTTCTTTTCTCCTGCTTGGAGCTTGCTTTTCATGCTGATTTTTTTTCCTGGTTGCTGTATTCCTAATGCTTAAACTCAGGGACTTCCTCACCAACCTACAGCCCAGACCCTGCAGTAATGGCACAGAACTGTCCTGTTTTTCTTCAGGGTAGCTGATATGGAGACAACTTCTGTCTCACCAGGGTTGAGAACTCTGGAAGTGGCAAAGTACTGCCCATCACACCTCAGTGCTTCAGTGCTTGTCTGCAAGTCAATGTGCTCATTCTGGACCAAAATTAAGTATACTGTTGAATTAAATGAAAGAGAATTTATAACCATGACTGAAT
Source organism: Anomalospiza imberbis (assembly GCF_031753505.1). Lineage (NCBI taxonomy): Eukaryota > Metazoa > Chordata > Aves > Passeriformes > Viduidae > Anomalospiza > Anomalospiza imberbis. Next base: position 11,867,630 of record NC_089687.1, read on the forward strand.
CGTGTTTGCAGAGAAACTTTCACCTCTTTTTGCACTCTGAATAGTTGAGACAAGTGGAGCCCCACATGGGATTAGTGTCCCCTTTGAGGGACAGGAAACATGGACACAAAGATACATGACTAAGTTCCTATAGGGTCCTATAAGGAGCCAAGGCCACGTAAGGAGCTCAGTGTCCTCACTAGTCATTGATCCAGGCACAGGAATCCTCTAATTGATTGGGAAATAGATCTGTGCCACATTCAAAGTCAGGGTCACTACCTTGCGTGGCCCATGCCACTGTCCCCACCAATGGCGGGACCTGGAGGGGTGGCTTGTTGAGCAGACTGTGGGTGTTGCCATAGGTTCACATGGCAATCCTGCTCTGCTCTGGGGATACAACGAGCTAATCCTACACACCTGGCTCTGGTTGCAGTTCCCAGAATGAAAAAAAATCACCTTTATCTGTAATCAAAGTTTTAACCTGCACAACTGACAACCCTAAACAAAAGGCAGTTAAAAAAGAAGCCAAATGTTTATTACCTAACATGTTTTCAAAACCCCATCATGTTTAACCTAAGCATACTGCTCTTAGGGGCTGTGAGTCATGTCTTTAATTACTAAGATTTGACAATAGTAGGTAAATTAGCAGGTTGCAATACAGGAAACCTTTCTTAGAATGTCACATTGCCAATCCTGTTGCAGGGTTGGGACCTCAGGTGTGTTTTCCAAGAACCTACCTAGGCTGTGGACCAATATAAGTTAAATATGTTCAAATCCAGTGCAGCTGTGCTGGCAAAAGTTCTTGTGTAAAAATCAAAATGGTAAAAAAGCTTTTTGTTTGGATGATTGTATCACTCAGGCTAACCTGCCCCAGCATGAGGCCTTTTGTAAGCTGTCTGCACGTGTGTCTTCATGCTAGTGGAGTTGAATTGGAGAATTTTTTTGAATAGACTTGTGTTATCTTCCTACAGACACTCATGTCTCCGGGTGTCCATGGCATGGAATATAAATGGGTTATTCATCATAATGGACCAGCTACTGTTAAACTTTGCTGGGATTTAAAATACCATCCCATTGTTTTCCTACCCTCTTTCTGGCTATTAAATGACGACTGTTTTGTTTATATGACTCTTTTCTGCTACACACATATAACCTATGCCAATATTTTTGTTATTTTAATTATTTTGAAAGTGCTCTCCCATCTTTTTCTCATTTTTCTCTTCCTTTTCAGCCTCCTGCAAATTTTCATTTTTTTCATCTAACCTCCTACAGACTACTGCTACTAAAGGTATGGACACTGGATCACCACTAAGAAAAATCTGCTGATTGATGATGTTGTTGTAGATATTTGCACTTGTTTTTCATTATTACTTCTATCTGTACCAAGAGGGAAAGTCTTGCCTTTCAGACCTTGTTTGCTCTTTTACCACTTCATTACCTGCCTCGTGCCCCCCACTCACCTGTGCCCTATCAAATGCTTATGGGCATCCTCCATGTCCTTATAGGAAGCCTGTGTCCAGCAGAGCTCAATGGCAGGCCTTCAAAGGAGACTGTAAGAAACAGAGAACAAAACCAGGGTTTTTTTTTCTCCAAGGTCTATGTCTGTAATAAATACTAATATAAGAACCAGTAGACTAGCAACAGCTAAGAGGGCAGCAGAGATGGAGTTAATGCACAGGTACTAGTGAGCATACCTATAGATTTGCACACTGCAAACTGATGTTGAATTATATATATTTCTGTTTATATCCTTGCCTAGTTCCTCCTGTATTTGCTGCTCATCTTTATAAATTGTAAACTCTTTAAGGCAGAGATTTTTGTGTAACACGTGTCAATCTTGATGAAGTACTGAGGACACAGCTACTTAATAATGATGTTATTACTAAATAAAAATGAGCGTGCTGGTCGTGACTCCAGGTTCTCATTTATCCACAGCTTCATGATGATTTCTTGATGAGACTCTCCTTGGAAGCTGAGGAAACTGGAACGTCTTGGACTTGGCATATGACACTAAGAATCTGCAAACTTTAGAGGCTCTGCTGAGAGTAAGTTAAGAGACGAACCATGTTTTTTAATTTCTAGGCTTCATGCTGTGCAGCTGGGTTCTTATGAGAACCTGGCTCTCTTATTAACAGGACATGCCTCAAGCCTTATGAATTCTGCCTAAGGTAGCACTACAGCATGGGTTGATTTTTGGTATAGATCCATGGGCTTCCATGGTCAGGACAAGAAGTTGACCATTCTAAGGTTTGTCTTTCCCTAGTATTGGAACTGCTAAGTTTAGGGCAACTCTAATTTTGAGTTGTATTCACCACTGGCCTTTTCCATTTTCTTCCTGGGCTTCATATTGCCTCACTTTAGCCAAGAGGCAACAGATGAGATATGGGAGGTTTGGTCTGACCCAGAGAGGTTCAGCAGCTGATCTGCCAGGAGCACATAGGCATAAATGAACCCTTGGGGTTCATGAGCCCAGATCCCTGGAGGTCCTAACTCTTGCAGAAGGTCTGAGCAGGGATGTCTTACTGCACAAACTCATTATGTCCGGGCAAGGCTTGCAGCAGATTGTCGTCTCCATGCATTGGAATACACTGTCCTCTGGTCTTGAGAAATAACAGGGAGTTTCACATATGAGGGTTTTGCCGTGTTTAGATTCTGATGTATCCTATCCAAGATTTTAATGGAAAGCTTTCTTCTCCATTCCTATGGGCCAGATACTCAGCTGGTGTAAACACAAATGCCATCGCTGCTGTGTTCTTTGACGCAAGGTTAGGGCTGAGCTCATGGTGGTGTTGTGTCTGGGAATATTTTTATCCTTTAGAGATATTTGCCCCCTCTCCCCCTTTGTCTCCTCAAGGATTCTTTCTTCTCAGCAAATGTGCTCCTCTGTCTGGAACATATGGGATAAGTATTTTCTTCCATTCCTTCACTACTAAAAAACAGTCAAATCAATTTGGTTAAAATTAAAACCTTTTGGGTTGAATCTTAGCCTAGAAAACCTCATCTCCCAGTGGAATCCTTGAAGAAATTTGTGAGCAATTTCCAAAAAGGATGGAGCTGTTGATGCCTTAGGTTTTAGCTTTTATATTTTTCAGATTCTGTATTGCTCTAGTGTGTAGTTCTGAGCTTCACCTTAAGGGATGGTAAGCTCTCTTCACAGAGTAGCTAGACAAAACAATTCCTTTTCTATCTGGGGACCGAGGACAACTGATCCAAATTTCAGGCCCAAGAGCATAAGCAATGTGGACTGAAGAGAGAAAAACAAGAAGGATAGGACTTCATAACCTAAAGCTATAATTGGACAATTAACTGCAATATGCAAATGGACCAGAACTTATAAAAGTGAGAGACCTCGTGACTGATTGTCCATTTTGTGACCATTTTGGGTTCATTTTGGTTATAGCCCTGGCTGGGCTCTTGTACTGCCCAAGGTGGATCCATTGAGGCCCTTTAATAAATCCCTACTTTATTCTTTAACTCTGTCTAGCCTCTGTTCTAGGTCAGCCTTGACAAGGCATCACTGTCTTATAAAAAAGAGCTGGGGCAGAAACCAATTGGAAAAGCCCTTTGGTAGTAGTTGCACCCATGCCTGCAAGTGTACAACTTTGACTGTCACATGAGAAGGAATGGTGGCTGGTGACTTCTGCAGCTCCTTACAATCAGCAGGGTAATCAATTCTAGTGACCAAGGCATGCCCTTTCCCACCTTAGTTTTTCATCTGCATGAGTCTTTACACTCCTGCTTTTGGCTGGAAATGTAAATGACTAAGTATTTGGTACCAGACTTTGCAGACTTCAGAAGGTCAAATAGCTTGGAAAAGCTTTTTAAGTTTTGGATTGTTTAACCCAATCCTTTTGAGATGCATGGAAAATTATATAAAAAGCTGTCATCTTTGTGGATGAAGTAGTGAAAGGTACATTGGTGAAGCAGCAAAAAGACTAATTTCTTACAGTAAAACTTAGTTTTGTTTTAATTAAGTGAATATTGTCCTGATAACTGTCCTTCCAACCTGGGATTTTTTTCTTTTTTTTTTCTGGGATATTGAATTGAGTCAGAGTAAGCTCTACCCTTGACTTGTACCATTTACAGTAGTGGGTGAATCACTAGCAGTTTGATGAATTCAGTGTGGGAAAGAGCTAGCATGTGGTTGTAGCCAGATGAAGAATATTATCTGATTTGAGTTAGGTGATTAGGACTTCTTGTTCAGAGTGATTCATCCAAGGAGAGGACATATACAAGGAATAAAAGGTGTTCACATCAAATGAACTTTCAAGTCCTGTACCACATCTGACATTAATTATTATAGACACATTTCTAGCACCTTATATTGAGGAAACAGAACCTGACTTGTGTGAAATAACTGCTTTGCCATGGCATTAGTTTCTTAGTAGCACTGATGCCTTTGTTCTGTGCACTAGCACAGGTGGGACTGAAGTCTGGTTAAAACTGACTTTTTATATACCTTCAAAGTCTGCACAGAAAATCCATAGTTATTATGATTAGAGCAATTCTTTGTAGCATATCCAGCAGACACTTATCTAAGGAACATTGCTTGAAGCTGGAACAAGTACTCTGACTGTCTCTGTTATGTTAGAATTCCTATCAGAACACCTAAATGTTAACTTCTGGTGTTTAAACATCGGACTTTACCTTTTGCAGATGTCCTTGCCCTTTTAAAGCACTTAGAACATGTTATACTACGGCCCAGTTTCTTGCCATCATGTACTGTAGCACATGCAACAGTGTTAGGCATGATATATTTACAAAACAAGGAAAAGCAAAACCTTTCTTGGTAAATCCTAGTTGTTCTGAATCCCATTGTTACAGAGTACACATATCTTGAGGGTTGACTTTACAGAGAACTAGAGACCTTCTGCAAGTTATCCTTGTCCTCTTAGCACCCATTCCCTGCTTTGCACTCAGGGTATTCATAAAAATGTCACTATCACATGTGCTGCATACTCTAACCCACCTCTTTGCTCCTAAAGAACCATTATCCTCGGATTGGATATCATCAGTACCTTGAAAAGAAAATGTCTCTAAAGTAGCTGGGAGATACTTTAAATGCCTATTGACTGGAAAACTGAAGAATATAGACAGAACAGGACCTGGAACCTGAAGTCTCTCTCCCACCTCTGAGAAGTGGTCTGTGGGATGTCTGAGTGCTCTGCTTGGCAATGTGTGCCCCGAGGCCATTCTCATTTGCTGTACAAGCAGCCAGTGACCCGTGCCTGAGGCATCTTCCAGGGCAGGCATGATCTCACCCACCCAGGCACACACAGCAGCCTATCGTACCCCCAGGCAAAGCCAACTGGGCTTTCTAGAGCTAAGCACAGAAGAGCAGGTGCTGCTCAAACCTGCTCTTTCAAACCAGGACGGGCATGACCTCTCCTTCTCAGCTTTCCCCCTCTGTCAACCAGAAACTGTGATACTGACTTCCTTTATTAGATACTTTGACATACACTGGAGGGTTTTTTTCCTTCTGTCAGGATTCCTAACCATGCAGAAAGATCTGCTGGGCTGACAGCAAAGAAAATACTGTGGTGGAACAAAAGGTCGATCTCTGTCTATCCAAAAGCTTGTAATCTTAGTAGAAAGTAGGTATTATGGATAGATAAATATTTGGGGGTGAACATGGGATAGGTGCTGATAGATTCCTCGGGAGTCTATGGCCATATTCTTCCTGCCCTAGTTTCACCCAAAAATGTTGCTGAGTGCAGTATATGATGACCTACTACTCAAGCAAATTTAAATATTTACACTAAAATTGAAAGAGATTGTTGGGGTCATTGCTTCCTTATAGTAGCTTGTAGCTGTAGTGCTTCTTGGATTATTGTTTTCACTCACTCTTGTTTTCATAATGCCTGTGAATATTGAATTTCTGTTACAAACAAAAAATTGAAAAAAAAAAACAATTATACAAGAAGATTATTTAGCACAGCACACTGATAAGGACAAAAGCTCCTAACTTCAGTGTAAACACATTACACAGCAACACAAAGATGTCTCTGAGGACACAGACCTGAACAGAAGCTGGATGTCCAAACGATTAGTGAAGGTGTGGTGTTTGTTGTAGGTGGTGTTAAATAATCCTTGGTTGTGTTTGTTGGTATTGAGTTCAAGTAGTTGTCTTGCATTTAAACAATTCCCAAAATTCTGTCAAAATATGGTGGAGAAGGTAGGAGACTGTGTGCTCATGGCATTCATGGAGTTTGCTCTGTGTGTGCAGAGGTGGGGTAAAAGCAGAATTCTGCCTCTGTCCTCACCTTCACTTGATGCAAAATGCCAGGAGCAAGAGATGGACTTGTACGCTTAAGATGGCAGATGGGCACGGGAGGTGCAGCAGCTTGTTCTTCAGCTCAGTTTGCATGGCACTTGGATGGAAACATACCTCCAGGAAAAACCAAATTAAGCTTTCTGCAGGTGAGGGCTTTTCTTTGTGAAGGAATCCAGATATGGGAACATGAGATTTTTCTGCCTGGGATCTTCCCTGTGTGACCCACTGAAGCTAGCTGGATCCATGTTGGTTGATGGATAAGCCATCTGCAGGTAGGCTCAAAGGGCCGTGTAGTTACCATGTTTGACTCAGCAGGTCTGAAAATAAGTAGTCAATCTGGAATAAATTTCACAATGATATTTTGGTTCCTAAATAGAAATCTGGGTGCACTGATAAGAATTAAGATGTTGAAGGCTTTCAAGATGATGTTGTCAATCTGTTATGCAATTGTGTTATGAAAATAGGAGGTTTCTTCACCCCATTGAGCAATTTGATAGGATCAAGCATATTAAGAATTTAGATATGTTGGAAAGAGGTAACAAGTGGAAGATTCCTCATGGCTCAGTCAAAAGCATTAAAGAAGTTTCTCCCTCTCAGCCTGTCTTTACTTGATGCACCAAGATGGCCACATAGTAAGTGCACTGTGAAAGGCTGAGCCACAGCCTCCCTGTGCTGAGCTCAGCAAGGTCTGGCTTGTTTGCTGTTTGTTCTGGATTTTCTCAGGCACAGCCAGCATGCACAGCTCTGCTTGTGACCACTGCTGTGAACTGAGGTCATGTGGGATGTTTTACTTGCTGAGCCACCTCCAAATCCCAAACTTCTAACAATGCTCTGGCTGGAAATCTCCTCCATCCAACATGAGTTGTGCTGATTGAGAGCCCATATAGAGCAGGGAGGATATTGCCAAGCATGATGCAGTCCCAAGGAATATACTGAACTTGGCGAGAAATGGATGATGTTGCTGGATCTCACCAGTCAATACCAGTTACTGGTAATACCATTAGTACCAGTCAGTGCTGGTTGAGGACTTGGTCTCTTGTGTTTCAAGGAGGTCTTTCATAGTGCATGTGGCTGGCTGAGTGAAAGGATGCCTCTCCTCTTTGAAGGTGTGTGGGAATGAGATCAGTCTGTGCCAGGCAGGGCTTTTGGAGGTACCCACACCTGCCTGGGGGCGATGGGTACATCCACATCTCTTAGAACAACGCCTTGCAGAGATCTCACTCAGGTGCCTGGAGTGGCATAATTATATGGGGTTTAGTTAAGGATGTCCTGTCTGCGTGACATGCCAATTAGGGATGTATGGTGCTCCCAGAGCGGGAAAGACTTACTGCTCTAATGACAACTGTTCTTGCATACAAATAGGTTTGCCTTATACTGGGAGCTACATACAAGTCTCTATGACTGCTGAGAGAGAACTCCTGAGGATCTGAGGTGCAGAACTGGAGTTTGCTCAGTTCTGAAGTTGTTTAGCTGAAATAAAGGGCAGTAAAGGAAATTTGCACATTTTGCCCCTAATTATTGCAACATTTCTTGCAAACTTCATAGTGAATTTCAGTGAAAGCTCTCATACTCAGAATGAGGAGATCATCCATACTGAGGTGACATGCTGCTTCCCTAGGCTTTAGGAATAGGCATTTGAGTCAAGGAAGGCCCCTGCTGCCTTTATGAGCTTTGTTTAAATCTCAGAACCTCTGAAAGCAGCAAGCTTATGTTGAACATTTTACTGCTGAATATGGTATTTACATCTGCTCAAATCCACAGAAAGCTGCACATGCCTGCACTTACTCAGCCAGAGAAAGACCTGAAAATCCCCATTCCATTCAAAGGACAGATTTGCCTTCCATTCCTCTGCCAGGAATTCTTAGTCAAATCCTATGGAAAATAGTCCTATCTGAGTAGTAAATCTCAGATGCTTCTGCATGTTTATTCTCTATTTCCATCTCATTGGCCCGAGTTCATTTTTAACCTTTGATTAGGGCAGCTATGTAGTGGAGGCAGGCTGAGTGGTGAATGTATTTTTTTTTTCTTTCTAGCTATGCTTGAAAAAAAAAATCATCTAGCAAAAGAGCAGGGCAGATGGTGATAGACTGGCTTTGTTTAGCAGTGCAAATAAGTGGTCCCTCCTTCTTCCTCTCCCTGTGATAGGTTAGACTGGAACCAACTGACCTGGTTCTGCCTGAGCCAGCTCAGAGGGATGATAACAGCCAAGGGTAAAAACAAATCAAATACCTGCATGGTGTTTCAATGCTGCAAACTACAGGGTTTGCAACAAAGCTCTACAACAGTTTGGGTCAAATCAAGACCAGTCTGTTGGCCATCTGACTGAAAGAATTTATTGTATTGTATTTATTGTATTGTATTTTATGCAGTACTTGCTCTTTGACTATTTTAGTATATAGGCTGAGTTTCTTGAACTCATTCCATTTCAAGTGGGCTCCTGAAATGCAACCTGAATTCAATTCAGTGTAATAACTAGACATGGGTAACTGCCATGGAGAGATGCCCTTAAAATTTCTGCAGTTTGCAATTTGGGCCATATGCTATGGGCCCAGGATCTGCCTTTACAACAGCTCCTTGCTTCCTTAATTTTTTATACCCTCCTTGGGTATGAAAAATTACAATTATTCCTGACTAGAACGTAGTGGTCTTGGCAAAATGTACATCTTATTTGAGATGTCGTGGCAGTTTGGTGAAGTTCCCACTGACTGGAAAAGGGAAAATATAACCCCCATTTTTTAAAAATGAAAAAAGGAAGACTCAAGGAACTACAGGCCAGTGAGCTTCACCTCTGTTCCTGGCAAGAGCATAGAGCAGATCCACCAGGAAACTAGGCTAAGGCATGTGGAAACTAAAGAGATGATTAGTGACAGCCAACGTGGCTTCATTAAGGACAAATCAGCCCTGACACATGCAGTAGCCTCCTACACCAGGTTTACAGTGTTGGTGGGTAAGGCAAGAGCAAAAAGACTACCTAAAAGATGTAATATAGATAAAATCATGTGAGAACTGCAGTTCGTGCTGGTGCTGTGATGCATTATGCTGAAACTTAAGATGGAGCGTCTCACATGGTGTGATGCTGAGCTGGGAAAAGAGGCTCTATGAAAATATAGAAATTCTGACAGTTGGCATCCTTTATGGAAGAAATGCCATGTACAAACAGAGCTTTACTTGCAAGGTGTGATGCTGTCACCAGTAATTTCACAGCAACTGTGACTACTAGGGTAGTAAAGTCTGCCAAATGAGAGGACTGTTCTTTAACTCAGTTGATGAATTAAAAATAAAGTTTAGGAATTATTACCTCTCTAATTGTTCCTAACAGCATTTCTCTATATCTCCTTTAACCTCCTGCACAGAAATGTACATATTGATCTGTATGAACTTTCATCTCTCCTTCTGAACACAAACTGAAGTCAAGACCTTTGACATGGTGAAGACGAGTGTACCTGCATTACCCTTTCCTTGCACCTGCATTTCCCTGTTGGGCTCCCTTCATCTCCTTTCATGACACTGTGGTGTCTGGGAGAGGGTCTGCCAGACACATTTATTCTGTCCATAACTTGCTGGTCTCCAACTCTCACTTGTTCACTTGGATGTGTCACTATGACTTCCAGATGTTGTGACAAACCAAGTAAAGTGTGTCTCTTAGCCAGCTCATTCTGTAGGCAGACAAGACAAGATGGAGAGGGGTTTTGCAATAAGATTTTTTTCTGATGCTGACAGAGGAATCCTGTGGGCTTTAATATGCGTAGAAATCTCATTCCTAGTAAATTTTCTGAAGCAGCTGGAGGTTGGTTGGTAAAGGAAATATGTACAGGTTCTTCTTTTAGTTCATTCACTTCTGATGCTTTGAGTACAGGTATAGTTTTCCTGGCAGCTGATGGAAGGTTTGCATGTTGCACTGCTGAAAAGGAGCCTTTTTTGCTAGCCAGGCATGTACAGGAAATACATAGCTTTCTGGGATTTATTAAAAACACTGTTTTTAATAACTTATCTAGTGTGACTGATGGGAAGGAAAAACTCTATAGTCACACAGAAGAAGATTCCAAACTGTCTGTGTTTGGGGGAAATAGGAGATTTATGTAGTAGTTAACATGCAGCTGTTTCAGCAACCATTGTGAAAAACAGTGATGTACTTCAGTCAAGATGCAGAAGTCATCAAGCAAGTCTGCCCTCGTATTCACGGGATGGCTATCAAATACTGTAAAAAGCAGTGAAAGTCAAGAGAAAAATCTTCTGATGGAGAGGTTCGCAGCTGGGGAAGAAAGATTTCCCCAGATTCCTGCATGACTACAGGGCAGGGATGCTGCAAAAGACTATTAGAGCTTGGATTTTGTCCTTTGAGCAACTCAGGTATTACAGTGACACAAAGCTTTTAAATATTTAATTTCATGTGACCCAAGTCTAAAGATAAATTTGTGGAGTAAACTCAGGGAGATTAATACATTTCCTTATATAGATAAGTGGTCAGTTCATCCTCTGATGTAAATTAGCATATAGCCATTATCTCAGTGGTTGTGAATATATTGCAGTGCAGTGACCTGGCACATAAGATTTAGAAATGTACAAAATCTGCTTCTCAACTCAAGAATGGCACCCATGTAACTCAACTGGACTTATTTGGCTCTGCTGGTATTAACTCCACTAAGTACTTTGCATTTCATCTGTAAACAGCTTTTGATCTTTCATCAGTTCCTTTCCCATACATGGATTTTTTTTTCATGTACCCTTCACATCATTAAAACAATGATGCAAATAAACAAGAATCAGAAGAAACAGAGAACCCAGGGATTGAATAAAACTTGAGTGCTGCAACCATTTTACTTACCCATCTCTTTGGGGGACACTAAGCTGCACCAAAAAAAGCGCAAAATTGTGCAAAGAACATCACATAAAAATTTGTGCTTACATAAAAAGAGAATGTGTTTTTAATATTGGAAGAACTGTAAGGCGTGCCAGGTTCTCAGCTGGAGTAACTGAGCACAGCTACACAGATTTACATCAGCTGAAGATCTGCCCAGATGTTTGGAGATGGGTGGAGAGAGAAATCTTCCAGTTAAATGTTATATAGATTGGCAGCTAATTCCCAAGCTCAATAGTTCTTCAAAGATGTAGCATTATCTTGTAAAAAATATAGATATAATTGTCAAATCCCCATTTTTTTCCATGGATCCCAAGAAATACAAAGAATTGTCGGCTCATTCTGCAATCTTGTGGGTGAAGGTCACATGAACATTGTAAGCCTAATGAAATCCCTCCACCCAGTTTGGAAGATGGGTTCTGAGAAGGATTCATGGGCAGGTGTGGGTAGGCAGAGTTTTTCTGGAGAAATGCACTTTTGTTGTGTCATGGTAACTGCTGGAAGGTAATGTGCAGGGGGCGAGGGAGGCAGAGCAGGGTCAGACTGGAGACTGACTGACTTGTCTAACTGGGCTGAGGGATGGGAAGGGCAGGGCAGAACCATCACCACAGGGAAAGGCAGAGAGAGAAAAACATGCTCTGCTTAGCGATATCCTCAGGGGAGCCTCTTCAGCATCGCTGAATGGGAAATCGCCTGCAACCCTGAGAAATACAAAGGGCAAATGGAAAGAGTTAGCACATACCACTGCTGCTCTGTGGAAATGTTTACCAAGAAAAGCTTGAGATTGTGTTAAGATACTGAGTGATGTGACAGAAGTGTGAGATCAGATAAAAGATGAAGCCTTGACTCACGGCTTCAGCATTTTTGATGTTTCCTTGTCAGCTGAACAAGGACAGAACATGTCCTTTGCTGGATGGAGTCCTGTGGAAGTACCACTACATCTGCTTGCTTCACTTGTACCCAGGTCTCTTGCAGGGTAGTGGGTACTGTGCTTTTCTCTGGACAGTGCCCTGCTTCAGCAAATGTCACTCATGATGCCTTTCCCCTTCAACAAGCCAACTGCACGTGCCTTTCTGCCTAAGCTCTGTGGTCTTCTGTGCTTTTCAGCATGAATTACATGTTCTGAGACTTGTAGAGAATAGAGAGAGGGATGTCACAGTCTGTAAAGTTGTATTTTGTATGCCTTAGGAGATTTTTAGAGCTCTAAAAGCCCTGGCAGAATGAAAACAAGTGATGACTTTGAGCTGAGGGCATAGAGATCTCTGCAAGCTTTGATGTGCCAGTTTGGCTTCTTTTGGGTCAAAATTTGCACTGCCCAGTACCACATCTGGTAGGAGAAAGCACCTAATGAATACAGTGAAGTCATCACATTCTTCCCCAATTTAGCTGGTATTTCCAGGGACAATAGCTGTCTTCAGTAGATTGCAAAGACTTGTGCACGTGATGAATCATAAGGTTGTGCTTAGAGATGGCATGGCAGATTTTATGTGGTGCACCCAATAACTATATGCTTGCTGGAGGACTTCTCCTTGACTTGCAGGCTTCACCTCTTGACCTCATTTTCAAGCAGAAGTTAAACTCTAACTGAATTGCTTTGCGGGTTGGTACAAACGGAGCCTGAGGCGCTTTCTACGTTTTTCTCAATTAAAACAGAGAGTAGAAGCACTTTGGACAGTGGACCAAACCTCAGAGAGACGTGGTGTGGCCAGAAAAGCAACTCTGCTGGCTGGACCTATGTGCTCTGCCTGTGGATCTCATGGACTAGAGAGAAAGAATACAGGTTATTTCTGACTCCCCTCCATAGGGACTGGGGTGGTCCTATAGAGCTTTTCACATTGGATAGCTTTTACCTCTAATTTGATCAGGAACTAGTTTGTGCTTCCATATTTCCACAGCACCAATCCCAGTGAGAACACTGCCTGTGATGGAGTACTTCTAGCTCGATATGTAGACTAAAAATTTGTATTAATGATATATGAATATTTGTATTAAGATGCTGTCTATACAGCATCCTAACAGCAGTTGAAGAAGAGGAGAAAAGAAAAGCAGCGAGAGTGACTTTCAGGTGCAGCGTGTAGCTCTTGGGTCCCTGACGTTACTCTCACAGAAATCCTGTTTCTGTTTGTTTGCAAGACAGGATTAATTACAAAAAACCCCAAAATCAAACCCAAAGGCTTTCTTCTGCACTGACTTGCTATGATGCTTTTTTCTTAGGTGGAAAGAAGCTGTGGTAATGTGACAATACAGGTTTGTATTGCTACAAGTATATTAGTTTTTTTTTTTTCTATGGGTAAAACCTCAGAGCTTTTGAATATATTGTGTTAATATGTGGCACTGAGATGTACTTTAGCTTTCACTCTTTAATTACAGCTTTTCAAACACAGAACTAACCCCATTAGTAGCTGCCCCTCCTTCCTCTGCACACCTCTCGAAACAAACTTGTTCAAAAGATGTGGCAAAACAGTGTGCATTTCTCAGAATGCTGAAGACCTGTTTGAGAGGGGTCACTTTGGTCCTCTGGTATTGTGTGGCTGGTGGGAAGTTTTTTTGAGGTCTTGGTTCATTTCAGCAAACACAGTGATCTTGGCAAGCCTTTGTCTGTGTGATGTGAGAAAACAAGATTAGCATTTGCAGAAGGGCTTTGCTGCTGCGAGCACCTGTGACTATAATGCACATGCAAAGGGTTCCCCTCCCCGGGCTTCCCAGAGGGATCCTGACTGCAGCACCCCACTGCTCTGTGTGGCACAGGGCCCACCATGGACTGTGGATCCTGTGGATCCCCCACTACCTGTGGAGACCAAGTGGTACAGTCAGAGACCTGGGTGCAAGAGGCACCTAGGCCTGCTTTGTTTTTTGTTTTTTTCCCTCATGAGGCTATTGATACAGTAGTAAAATCACACAAATAACTTCATTTATTTTGGGAGAGATAGTAGAAAATTCAAGCTCCAAGTAATGAATTGGTGGGGAACGATTCTACTCTGCTCAGAAACAGAATCTGCATTTGTGCTCCTTACTGAAATGACATTACTTGCTGGAATGCTGGCAGCTCAGCTCAGACCCCAGCTCTTCCTTTACTTCTGCATTACTGTCTGCTGTGATGTTACCATGGGAAAGCCTGCCCAGCTGTTGGTAACAGTCAGAATGTCCTGAAGGATTTTGGAAAACATCTGTGCTTTTCCTTCATTCAAGCTACTCAAATGGTTGTGCAGCACTGGCACCGAGTGTCACACAGATGTCGTTCTGCAGCCAGCCTGGAGCAGTGGTTAATGCACAGACAGAGACGTGTGCATTTAATGTGCTGTGTGCAGATATTCACCCTGCTGGTGTGCAGCCACCTCCTGGGATCTGGGATGGCAGCTGCTAAATCTGCACAGCAGTGTTAGGTCATGTGTGGGAGAGGAGGAGAAGTAAACAGAGCCCTGCTGAAGTTTGTATGAGCCCATAGTGAACAACTGCTGTCAGTCGTAGAATATCCTGAATTGGATGGGACCCACAAAGATCCCCGAGTCCAAGTGACCTAGGTCCTGCTCTGTGATCCTTGCTGAATCTCTTTGAATTTACTGGTGGGTCCTTCCTCTTGGAAGAAGTCCCTAATCCCCCTTTCAGTTGGAGCAAGATTGTTTGTCCCTGTCTAACTGTTCTTCAGACTCTGAGGAGAAAAGACACTCTATTACTCAGCCCCCCAGGCAATCCTTTTTCTTCTTCTGGGTGTTTTCAATGCTTGTGTTTTCCTGCATTCACAGATCTTTCCCACTGCCCTACATTTCCAATAAGCTAGTTTTGGTCTCTGTGTGTTCCCTCCCTTTCTGACATTCGCATCTGGACAAAGAACCAGTCTGATCCAATGTGCCTGATGCAGCTGATCCCTGCCTGTCCCAGGGAAAGCTGAAACCTCAGCAGTGTGTGTGGGGAGAGGAGGCAGGCTCAGAGCCTTGCTGGCATGTGGATCTGTGTCCTTTTACCTTTGCAGTCACACTGAGCTACAAGGTGAACAAGCATTTGGGAGCAGGGATATACCTGGGCCAAAATTCTCCTGAAGCTTAAAATACCCTGAACTGTTTAGGGGAGTAAAAGAATAATGTTGTTGGTAGCTTGGCCTTAGGCAGGAAGCACTGTACGTCTGGTTCTGCTTGTTTGGAAGTGGAAATTATATTCAGCTTTGGAAGTGCTCATGGAAGTTTGCAATGCTTAATGTGATTTTAGTGAGCTGGAAATTTGGTGATTATGCTGATTAATTGGGTGTAGGGGACTTGATTCAGGAGTTAGCGGCACCGACTCATGTGGGCTCCTTCTGTCACTTGGTACTGGCTACATACAGTTTTTCCTCACAAGGATTTTTCCCAAAGAAACACTGAAATCAGTGAACATATCTAACTTAGTATATCAAAAGCAAAGTATATAAAAAGTGAAGATTCTTGGTTCCTCTTTCAGTTTTTCCACCTGTAAAATGGTGTGTAGAAAATACTTTGATAATGCAGTTTGAAAATATGCTGATAAAATGAATCATGCATAATCACTACCTGTCTTGCTTTGCAAAGCACATTGAACCACAAAGAGCTGACAACATACCACCTGTTGGGCAGGAGCAGGCTGACCAGCCTGGACAGGGCCCTCCATGTCCCGTGGGAGGGGTTTTGCTGCCTTCCTCGGGATAAGTTGTCACAGATATAACATTCCTGAAAGATCCCTGGTTTCTGAGGAGCTGAGCATGGATGGTGGGACAGGAGGAATATGGGTACTGCTTTGTGTCTGAGAGCACCCACTCCAAGTGGGTGTGTTGGAGTGCGTGTGGATGGCTTGGGAGAGTGCTGTTCCTGTGCTCTGAGGGGCAGAGCAGTCATGGCTCATTGCTGGGCACTTGAGCTCATTTTAAAGTTTCTTGAGATGAGTGCTGTACACCTACGTGGTGTTTGTGGCTCATCATCTCCAGCCTCGACCTCTTCCCGCAGCTGGGAGTTGAGAGCTGCATTCTGTGCTCAGCCTGCAGCCCTCGAAACTTGGGGCTTCTCTTGGGAGGTGACAGAGGGAAATTTTTGTCTTTGCTTATAGCAAGCTTTCTTATATTTTTTAATGTATTTCTTGTCTTATATTTGTAACTCTCTATACTGGGCTTGCTTTCCTTCTTAGGTTTAGGCTTTCTTTCTTTCTGTTGTATTACTCAACCATCCCCATCAGGCCTTGCTTTTGCCTAAAGCCTTCCTGGATGTAAATCAGCACACCAGCACTAGGCTAGCCATTATTTAAGTTATACATTAATTCAAAGCTATAGTAGGACTCCATTATTTGCCTGTAACAGATTACTTATAAATAGTAAAATATTTAGTGGTTTTGATTTTGTTACTCCAAAAAAGCTTAAATGACTTAAAGCCAGACTGTACTAACAAACCATGACTGGGGAGCAAAAGGATTTAAAAAATAGTTACAAGGAACTGATTTCACCTCGTACCTGAGGATCTGGACCCATCTTTGATACTGTTTTATCTTCTGTGAGGAATTTACGTGGCAAATTCTCCTTTCTTCAGACTTGTTTGTGCTGATTTTGGGTCAACTAAGCAAACACCCAAGACAAAACAAGATAAAAAACCCTGCCACCTTTTCTGGGATTCAGCTTCATGAATTTGTGAAAAAGAATAAGACATTTTGCAGTTTTTCACAAGAAAAAGAAAAAAAGGCAGCATAGTACCACCACTGGGAGTTTGTCACACCTTGAGCCCCCTTGTGAAACTGCAGTTTACCTTTACAAGTCACAGCTCCCATGTAGTAAAGCTATCATATTGTTCCTGTTTCCCAGTTCCTTATTTATAATGTAAACATACATCCTTTTGGGAACCTGACCTTTTCCAGCATTTGTGCTTGATTATAATTGAACTATTTGCATAGGAGACCAATTTTCATTCTCTGCTCTTGTGGCGAGTACACTGCGTTTTCTATTAAAGGCGTTGGTTTTCTGATTACTAAGGAAACTAGGAAGGTTTACAGACAATAATGTCATAAAACATGCAAAGTTCTTAAAAGTACACCCTATTCTTTCATTTTATGGGCAGACCAGGATGTTAGAGGAGTCCTTCTCCAGTCTCCCAATCCCTGTCTGCTTGTTTACCAAAGTGATCAAAGTTCCCAGGCTCAAAGTTCTGCTTCGCCTCTTGAGGCTGCTGTATGAAGGGTTTTAATGTCTGTTCCCTCAGGCTTCAGCCTTGCAAACTTAACAGGGCTTCAATAGTTAAGCCCTGGAGTTTCTGCATCATCTTGGTTGATTGTAGCAAAATGTTTCTGGGGCATGTGGGCTTGCTCTGGTTTGGCTCAAATGGAAGAAATCCTGGGAAGGCTGGGCTTGAGTCAACTGTGATGCATGGCTCTTCTAGATCCTGTGCCAGCACAGGCAGTGATCTGTACCAGCTGAGCTGGCAGAAGGGATAAGCTAAATATCAGGAGAAATCTGCCTGCAGAGCCTCTGGGTCAAGATTTGGACCACCAAGTGGCCTTAAAGGCAAGTGCAGAGGAAGAGGTAGTGGTGGCCTGGGATGACCTCCCGTGGCACGCAAAAGTAGCATTGCAGAGTAAATAAGGCTAGAAGGACCTCAGGAAGTCTCTGGTCCAACTCCCTGCTATAATGAGTGCTGATTTTGGGTCAGGTTGCTTGGGGCCTTGCAGGGAAGTGTTCTAGAACTGCACAGGCCAGATGCCTACAGCTTGTGGAGGTGGGCAAGGCACTGTGAGATATCCACCCTGAGAGCCCACAACTTTCCAGGCTGTTTTCCTTCAAGAAACTTTTAAAAATCTCTCTTTCTTGGTGAGTGGGAGCTGACCTGGGGTGTGAAGGAATTGCCTGTCCCAGGGTAGATGGTACTGGGGTGCAGCAGGGTAGAAGTCTCAAAGGATGGGCTTTTTAGGACATTGTGCTGTCCTTACTCTGCACACAGCTGTCCCTTCTACCACACCCCATGAAGGGCTCAGGTGCCTCCACACACCTTGTCCTGCTGCTCATCCCCACGGTGGGGCAGCCAACACTGAGCCACTTGTGTGTCTTGCCTTGTTAAAGCCTGTTTTGCAGGATACAATGTCACACGACACCAAGTCATCTGGGGACAGTGTCGCCCAGGCCAGATCTCAGAGGGTGTTGTGCTTTGATCTTCTTTCCCCCCCCAAATACAAGAAACCACAAAGGCTTCAACTCCCTCAGAAATTGCCACGAGATGAAAATCCTGTGGAAGAACAATAGCTGCAACATGGTTAGAACACGCTTTTATTTTTGTTCCTACGTGTTTCGTGCAATGTTAGGCTGTGGTTATGCTCATGGAGAAAACAGCCAGTTCCCTACTGTTCCTGTGTGGCAGAAGCACTCCAGAGATGTGAATGTGAGAAGGAGCCATTGCAATCATATGTTGGCTCACATGTGCCTAGAGCAAAAACCCTCTCCAATTTCGGCTGCCCTGAGCCCATAAATTAGATGATAATTGGGATGGCCTGGGCCTGGCCTGAAGAACAGCTTCATCCAAGCTTGCCAGGGTGTGCAGGGCTGCTGTGATAGCTCGAGCTGGGACCCAGCCCTGTGCTGAGGCTCAGGCTGGTGTGAGAGCTCAGCATAGTGTACATGTAACTGCACTGCAGTTACTACAGAAGCAGTGAGTTAAATCTAACAGCATGCATACAGCTTATCTTTAAATGGGCTTCTTTTAAAAATGTTTTATGTACACCCATGTCAGATACTGGGGTGTCAGCCAGGCCTGCCCCAGAAACTGAGTTTGCCACTCCTGAAAAATCCCACAGGAGGACATGAATCTGATCGGTTGAGGATATCAAATCCACCCACCCCCCCTCAAGATGTTTTATTCTGCTGGTTGATTGTCACTCTCAGAGTTAAAAATTAAGCTAAGGAGGGCTGTGTGTGAGCTTATTACACTTCAGTTATTGCTTTATTCTTCTATAAAATTTCTCACAACCTGGAGTGCTGGTGTGTTGAGCATGTGGTAGAGGAGATGAATGAATCTGTTGCAAGGTCAGCCTGGCCTTGCTGGCCCTGGCACACTGGCATCATTCATTATTTTAATTCTTTCCTGTGAGCCAAACACCATCAAAGAGCACTCTACATTTATAAAACCTCAGTTAATTGTTATCACTTACTTTGTAAGGGAGTTTTATGACCTACCAAAGCAAGTGTCTAAAGAAGCACCTTTGGGAACACCCATTGGGCCAGCACCACAGCTCTTTGTTCAGGGGGCTCAGAGCTGGCAAACTCTAATTATGCCCTGGGGGGCAGCCCCCAGGAATTCCTAAATTCCCTAGGTAAGCTGTGACTCTACCTTTTGGTCACAAGCAGAAGGACATTTCTGACCTTTGAAAGCTTCTGCAGGAGCTGTTAGGATGGTGGGTATCTGGGGGCTGCCAGGGGAAGTGGGGGAGCAGGAGCTGGGATGCTCCAGAGTGCATTTGCTTGGCAATTACCTGACTTCCCTGGAAAACGGTGTTTCCCTGAGAGATGCAGGCAAGGCTGCAGATGAAGTCTGTGGTGGCAGTGGGGCCGGGAGCCGAACACCACATCCCAACCTCAGAGCATCCGTCTTTTCTGCAACAACCAGCAGGCTCTGCCCTCTCCCAACCTCGTTTAGAAACAAACGTTTCCCTTTCTTTCTCTCTTTGTGGCGAGGAAGGAGACCTTCAAAAGGCCGCATAGAGCAGACACTTCCCAGCTCTCCTCGAAGGCCAGCGGTGTCCGAGCGGCCGGAGGGTGCCGGCTCCCACTCGCGGTCGCGCAGCTCCATCTGCTGTCGCTGGGCGCGTCCCGGAGCGCGGCTGCGGGGGTTTTCCTCCCTGCCGCAGGGATTACTAGCTTTAGGTTTGCCTGCTCGCCACAAGGGGCTTAAGGAATTGTGAGTAACGATTCTTACTTTTGTTCTGCAGCAGGCAGAAAAGTTTTAGGTCTGATTCAGCTGGAAGGGAAAGCCCAAGTCTTGCTCCCAGCCCGCCAAGATCTTTCCCGGCTCACGGCAGCTTTCGGTGTGATCAGCACTTTGTGGCTCTGAGAAGGCTGGAGGTAAGGGGGTCCGGGGCATTCTCAGAACCTGCACATGGCTGATTACCGCCCTGAGAATTTTCTTGGGACCCAGAGATGCAGTGTCTGGTTGGGAAGCCCACCCTGACCCCTTTTTTGTAATTTTTTTTTTTTTTTCATGTATGGCCTCAAAAGGGGAAAAGGGGGGCAGCTGGTAGCAGGGACTGGTGTAGAGGATGGAACCAGACTTTCTTCTCCCCCAGTTTGCAATCTTGTAGTTTTTAGTCAAATAAACAAAACCCATGGTTTTCAGGGTGATGGGAGTTATAATTTGGGAATAATGTGAGATTGTTTTCCTCTGAAAAAAGGCCAAAAGTCTTTGTAGCTGTGAAATGGAAAATGTTAATGGATTTATTTTTTCTTGAATTTCATTTTTTACAAGCCCTTTTCCCACCAGATTTTCAGATCACTTCCCTGTTAAATAGTGGGAAAATGTCAGGAGTCTGTTTAATTCCCAATCTTTATTATTCATAACTTGGAAAGATAATGTTGAAAAGATTACAAACACACGTTTTAAAATTACCCCTCTCCATGCTCTGGTCCAGATTTTGGAGTTATTATAACTTTTTAAAATATAGAGGGCTGCCCATGCACCTTTTCCACTGATGCTGAGTAATTTCCTCTCTGCCAGAGCTAAAAACCCTTTAGACAGTTGAGCTCTCTCTGTCTCTGTTTCCTATTACTAAAATGGGGCTAACTCCCCCTAATCTTGAGAGAGTTTTGTCAGGATGAAAAGACCCCTAAAAACAATGTGGAGCTGCTCAGTTACCACAGTAAGGGCACTCTCTTTTGCAAGCAGCTGAAAAACAGTGTGCTGAACAGCTATGACAAATGTCTTTGGACAACTAATGGGAATTACTATGCCTTTTTGTTGAGAGCAACCTGAGCACAAGATATTCATACCCGACTGTAGCCTGCCACTCCTCTAGCCAATGTTTTCTGCTTTTCCCTGTACTTCAAAAGCTTGCCTCCCTCCACAGCTGTATTTTTATCTCAGCTGCTCCAGATGTTGAGGGTAACATCTGCACACTGTCCTCTCCTCTCTCTGCAGGCTCTTACTAGAGAGCACCCTCAGCAACCCTGTGGCTGGAAGGTGACCTGAATATAAAGGTTCTGGCCTCTGCTGAGAGGCCAAGGACAAAGCCCTAAAATCTTTCCAGCTCCTAAAGCCTCTGTCAATTCTGCCAAAACTTAAACCAAGCACTAATCCTGTAGGCGCTTTAGAGGGTTTTGAGAAAACCCCAGACACAAAGCTGCTCAGAAACTTGAGGAACATGAGAGTTGTCTTTTGGGCAATTGCACTTTGAGGAGCATCACTGCACTGGAGTCTGTCAAGTGTTTAGACTTGGCTTCACCTACTCAAATGCTGAACAAATGCCAAAACTGTTTGGCCAGAGAGTCAGGGAGAGGAAAAGCTGTTACAGCTGTCTCCTGCACAGAAATTTAATGACAAGGCTTTCTTCTGTCCCACCCTCAGATTCATCAGGCCAATTAGCTGGCTAGTTACTTGTACAGCCAAACAGCAGGGCTTGTCTCCTGAGTAACTCTGGGCTAAGCCCCACCAACATGGAAGAAATCCAGATAGTCTCTCTATAGCTCTGTCACCTTTTGAGGACCTTGAGCTGTGATGTTGCTCTCTTTTTCTTGGTGCAAAATTAGTTGTCTTTTGGTTAGTAACACCAGCTGGTATTGGAAAAGTAATTTTTGTTGTTGCTCCAAACTTACCTGTTAATTTTTTTTAAGTCTGCAAATCAGGCTGAAAGCTTAACATGTTCCTCAAGGCTGTGTGTCTATGGGAACGACACTGGGCAACCCCTTGGAGCCACTCAACATGACCCCGCTCTCTGGCCTTGCACCCCCAGCAAGTCCTCAGTGCTTTGTGTCAAGAAATGATTTGATTAATGAAGTGAAACCTAGGCAGAAATCTGTTCAAAAGAAGCCTTTCCTCCAGCAAATATCTCCAAAGGCCATGGGAAGGAGCTGATTTTAAAACAGGAACATATGTCCTGACATCTGCGGTGGGGATGGTGGTGGGACTGGGTGCAGCTATTGAATGGTGCTGTAGCACAAGTCCCTGTGGCCTTGCTGCTGCTTTACCCAGTGTGGTGGGACACGAGGGAGCTGAGCCCCATGTTTTGTTAAGAATGGGCAGTTTTAACTGCTGCTGAAGGCTCTAGCCCAGTACAATCCACACGGAGGTGACCCTCCTTATTGTGGATCAGGAGGGGGATCGGGTGCCAGATGGACATCCTGGGAGATGCCCGTGAGATCCATGAGGCTGCTGTGCCCATGTAGGTTTCCACCTGCCCATCACCTTTGGGTAGGGCAGGATCACACACAAACAAGAAGAATTAACAACTTTCTAAGGGGAGTGCCAGCATGAAGTGACAAGCTGTTTACCTCCAGTGCTGGAGATTTATCCTGATGGGTCAGAGCATCAGGCAGACATGCACAAGCACGTCAGGGACCTCTGAAACCATGTCTCTGCAGTTCTGTGACACAGATCTAAGGCAGCATGGCAGCATTTAATTTTTTTTTTTTTTTTTTTTTTTTTTTTTTTTTTTTGCATCCAGACAACTTAACTTGCCTTCTCATCAGCTGAAGGATTTTCTGGGTCACAATGGACTCTCTGCAAGGGCCACACCACGAGGCCCTCGGTCACAGCAGCGCAGGTGTGCTGCTCCCAGGGACAGGAGGACATGGTGGGGGATGCAGGGTAACATCTCTGGGACCTGCTGCCTGAAACTAGGTCACCTCCTGTGAGAGTAGAAATGACTCTCAGCACAGATGGCAGGTGGGACCTGGGAATGACCTTGCCTTATGGTCATTTTCTCAGGCAGAGGCTTAGCTGGTGCACTGCAGGCAGTTGTTTGGTGACACGTGCAGCAGGTGCTGAGCTCACTGTGGCCAGGTTGTTTCTACAGCCATGGGGATATCTGGGAGAGCCACTTTTGCCTTGTGGCATAGTGTCTCCCCCTCCAGAGCAAGGAGGTGTCCTGCCACAGCTCATCCCAGAAAATGACAGGTCTCTTTCCTTTCTGCTCTTCTCTCTTTCCTTTCATGCAGCCTGTTCTTGGGAAGGGCATCCCTTAGGAAATAATGGGTGGACACAGTCTGCTCCACCTCTCAGTCATCAAATTCAGATCAGCACTTTGAAGCAGAGAAAAGCAAACCATCACTTATTGCACAGAGACAGCTGAAAATGCTGCAAGGTCCTTTTAAAACTCACCAATTTTACTCTTGTCTAGTTATTGCTGGGAAAAGCTCAGACAGTACAAATAATGTAGGTGCTTATCTCATCCAGCCTTAGTGAGCCATTTAAAATGCCTTAACTGAGATCAAAAGTGATGCTGTTTTCTCTCCCTTGAAAATATATTTAAAAGACATTACATTTGTTTGAGAACTTTGCTGATTGACTCTAGGTAAAAATAAGCACCGTCTTGTATTACATTGTTATGCCACATAAGCACCTTGCATAATTACCTTAGCCCCAACATAATTTTAATTATGTTAGATTTAGTGCAAAGAATTTTATCTGAGACTCATGTAAATATTTTGTGCTCTCAACACTTTGATGTACCTAGAAAGAGATTAATGTTTGCTTTGATAATTATTCTGTTGCATGTGGCCAAAAATTCATTACAAACACAGTTAATTAAGTTGTCAACAAACCTTTGGTCTCCGGCTGGTGAGAATAATTCAATAATTTTGTTTGGCTTGACAGGGGATTTTCTTTTTTATTGCTATCAACCCCAGCTGTCCTTGGGGGTTCATGGCACAGCAGCATTTTCTGGGAGGTCATGCAAAACTGGACAGGACACAGTGCACATGGTGCTGCCCCAAGGCTGTAACACAATGAAAAAAAGAAAATGAAGTTCCACCTGAACATAAGCAAGAACTTCCTTACTGTGCAGTGACTGAGCACTGGAAAAGGTTGCACAGGGAGATTGTGGAGTCTCTCTCACTGAAGATATTCCAGAACTGTCTGGACAAGATTCTGTGCCATGTGGCTCTAGGGTGGCCTTGCTCGAGCAGGGTGGTTGGACCAGGTGACCCACTGTGGTCCCTTCCAGCCTCACCCGCTCTGTGGTTCCGTGGGGTGCCACTCCAGATGTGGCATCATGGCTCGGTGCCACAGAGGATAGAGGTGAACGTGGGCTCTAGTTCTGAGCTTGGGGGAAGCAAGGGACACTGATGTTTATCCCTCAAAAAGTTATCTGCTTCTGCTGAGGGATGAGGAGCCCAAGTCCTACTGCTTGGAGCTCATAAAAGATGGTGTAGAGAGCCTGCCTTGTGTCTGGGGAGATGGTCTGGACCTTGCCTACTGGCTGTTAATATTGTGGGTCCAGAGAGGGGACAAATGCCACCATGTGCTCTAGTAATTCAGGTCATGCCATAAGAAATCAAGGTCTTTTCCTAAACAGCCTTTTTCTGTTGCAGGAACTCTTCAGGGGGACTGCAGCCTGGCAGGATCTCTCTGTACCCCTGCAGCCCCCTGCCCCAGTGCTGTGAGTGGGAGACCTCTCTGGTGCCAAGGATCTCTTAGCACCATGCCCACACTTTGAGCTGGTGTGGCATCCCCCATCCTTTCTGTCTGAGAGCTGCAGCTGCCACTGGACTTAGACTCAGGTAGGTGACAGAGCCCCAGGAGGAGTGTGGGTTTGGGGCATCACTCAAGGACCAAACATCGAGTACCTCCAAGTGACTCATTTCCATTTCAAAGAGCCCATTTGTTTTATCTGGCAATTAGCTTGCATCCTCTGTAGAAAATTACTCCATAAATACCACCAAGCTCCCAGCCAATCTCCCCTTTTAAATATATTTTAAGTGCATGATTAATACACTTTCCCAGCCCCTGTCTGGGAGCGTGCGGGGAGGTCAGGGAGCAGGTAAATGAAAGAAAATGGCTTCACTCGGCATTGACTGGGCTATTAATCACTGCCCATTTTCTATAAATCATGGCAGATGGCAGAAGCAGGCAGGTACTCATGGGAAATGACACACCATGCATGACGGGAATCGCGGATCACAGCAGACACTGGCAAGGGAAGAGGCTGCTCCTCGCCCTGCTGTCCCCAGCGGAGGGAGGCCATGGCACTACACCTGTGACTCACCTCCACGTGGCAGCTCTCCCCTCTAAGAATGGATGTAAAAGTTTGCAGGAACCTTGGAAAATTCACGGTATCACAGCAGGACTGGATGGGCCTGTCTGGGGATGGCTCTGCTTCTCATCAGGCACAGGGGCAGCAGAGGGGAGGATTTGCTGCCTGTGGGTAGTGAGCGTTGAGGAGGATGAGTCCTGAGTATCAGCAACTTCTAACCACCATGGTCAGGGATACTTTTAATCAGAGCAACGATTAAAATTTTTGCTCCTGAAACTGAATGCTCATGATTGCTTTGCCTCAGAGCAGAGGCAGGCGGGAAAGTTGAGGGAAGAACTTAGACTGATAAAGTGAGGGGGGCAAATACATCCTAAAATGAGCATGCATGTGGCAGCAGCATTCATCTAGGCATTTTCTGTGCTGTAGTCTTGGAGGGATTCCCTCTTCATGCCTGGGAAATGCAGGCTCTTCCCTCCTGGAGTGGATGACCTTCTAATACTGCCTGGCAGTGCTGTGGGCGTTGTGCTTCCCTGTGTCTGTAATGTATCTATGGGTGGTGGAAAGCAGCTACTTTTTTTAGGAGGACAGACAACACTATATGTATAGATGAATGAAAAGAGTATTTTAGATGGAGGCTGTGTGAAAGATAAGAAAAACACAAATTATGGGCTCTCTTCTCCTGCACATTGCCAGTTACAGTGAAGCCAGTTGAAATAATCCTCTGCTGCACTTGGTATTTCTTCCACAGGGAATGGGATTTTTTCCTGTCACCTCTCTTTTCTACCAGAGAGGCAGAGAGATGTGTTTTTCCCTCCGTTGATGCAAGGAGAGCTTATGTTGAGCTAATCAGTTTTGCTTTCCCATAGCCTTGCCTTGCCCTGCTTACCCCAGCCAGACCTGCAGCTGGACACCCTTGATGCTGCTTGGCAAGGAGAGCAGCATCGCTGCCCACAGCACCTCTTGCACAGCTCTCACCTCCAGCCCTGGTACACAGCAACAACAGCTCCTGTTTTGCTGGCAAAATAGTTGGAAGAGCAAACTAGGCTGGCTGCCAAGGACTCCCAACACCAGCAGGGAGAAAATGGTCCAAAGTAGAGAAAACCATGATCATCTGCTCCAGGCCGGAGTCTGTCCTGTCAGCAGGGAAAAGAATGGACAAGGGTGGGGAGGATGGACATAGTAAGTGGACTTAAGACTGGTGAAGGACAGCTTCTGTCCATCGCTATGAAGGTCAATATGGAGAATGGCTCCCTGAGGGATGTGGTGGGTACTTGAGCATGCTGAGGTGAGTGTGTGCTGCTGGGCATGAGAGTCACAGGGACCTGCAGGGTGACAGATGCAGAAAGTGAGCAGCAAGGTAATCTTGGAAACGCGTGACCAGCAAAGGAAGAAACTTCCTCAAAAAGCCAAAAGGACCGATAAAGAGAGCGAGCGGGAGATGTGAAGCAGAAGACATGTGAGATCAGGAAAGGAGAGATTAATATGCCACAGCCAAGAAAGCTTCACATTATAAAGTGTTGGCGGGGTGATGGAGAGGATGGCATGGGGTCTTCAAAGAGCAGCTGGGTGGCCTTGGTGCTTGCTGAAGTCATCTCCCCCAGCCCAGGAGCTGCCTGGGGATGTCGTGTGGCTCCCACTGCTCCACCAGCACAGCTGGATCAGGCGAGGAGGGGGGCTGGTCGCCTCCACAGGCAGCTGTGTGCAGATGTTTTCCACTGAGGGAAGAGCAGTGAGGGCATAGTTTGAAAGGAAAGGGAAAAATCATAGCAGAAGCTGGAGAAAAATTGTTGCTGAAGGAAACCTTGCTCTCAGACTGTCTGAAGCAATATAGGGTGAAACCCCATTTTTTTGGCATCGAGGTTCTTCCTTCCACCCAATGTTATGTAAACCGGATGTTTCTTACCCCAAACAAGCTGTGTTTGGCTGCGCTGGACTCCTCAGCTGCTCCACAAGTCCACTGCTCTGGCTGTGGCTAGGCTGGAAGATCTGTAAGGAGAACTCGGGGGATGGCTGGGTCCCTCACCCTTTCCTAATCCCCTCCCCAGCTCCCCCACAGGCCTCACGGGAGCCTAATATTTGTGCATGTGTGTTTTAACACGGCATATGGTCTTCATTACACACAGACTTCTCGCTTCCATAATTATACCATGATGGGAGTTCCTGTCAAAGCCATAAAGCAAATTCTCTTCCCCCTGCCGTGTCCCTCCGCCCCCATGAGCCCTCCCCATAAAACTCGCAGGGGTCTCCAGTTTGCCAGGAGAACCCTCCCTCGCTGGTTGCATTAACCCTTTGCCTCCTCCCGTTCGGCAGCTGCTGGAAGAAAGCCAAGCTTTCCCCATGGGCGCTTGCTTACCAGAAAAGGGGAAGGTGTTGTGCAGATTTTGGCCGTGTGAGAAAGAGCAGAGAGAGCCAGCAGTGCCTAAGCCGTGCTGGGGAGGTGGGGAGGCAAGCAGCAGCCTAAGCCAGTGCCCTTGTTGCTGCTCTCTCACCGTCCTTGGAGCGTGCCAAACCCACCCACTGCCGAAGTACAAGCGCCTCTGGGTAGCGCGTGGCAGCTGTTTAACAACACGCTGCAACACTACCCTACAGTTCAGGACAGGAAATGAAGGCGGCTGCATCTGCAGGGGGAATTTAAGTGCACAGATTGCAATTACCTGCGCTGGAGTTTGGCCAGAGCCCCGCTCCTCCAAGCGTCGCCATGGGGCCGGACGCCGGCGGCTGGCGCTCAGGTGCTGTGGGGTCAAGCACAGCTCTGGAGGCTGCCTGGGGCCTTGTGGGTCATGCCCAAACCTTGTCTGAGGTGAATGGAGGCAGGCAAACATGGAGAATTTATGCACAAAGGGGAAATTTGGCTTTATGTGTATGTGGCATTGAGATGATGGAAATTTAGGTGCCCTTTTTCTTGGTGATTGACTGGAAAATAGGCTTGGACAGTCTGGGGTGCAAGTAATTGCACTAGAAATAGTGAGTAATGCAGAGGACAACTTCTCTCAACAGGTCTTTCTGGCCCCTAAGCCAGGATGCTGCTGAGAGTCAGGAAAGAAACCATTTCTGGGGCTGCCCTGGCCTTTGGGGTCAATGGGATATCCCCAGTGGGTATGGGCTGCAAAGGGCTTGTTCAGGATCACACCAGAGATCCCACTCTGCTCTGTGCTCATCATGACAGGAAAAATTCCATTTCCCACTAGGTGGTAGAGAAGAGCTTGGCTGAAAATCCTCCAGCTTCTCACAGCTGAGCAAGAAAGAGGGGGGGTTATATAAAACCAAATACATCTGTTTTAGCCAAGACTCTAGCAGACCCAAATGTAAGAGGGGTGTCACTGCAGAGGGCTGGGGGAGAGGTGAGGGGTGGCCAGGGTGCTGAGCAGGGCATGGGTGCCACCCAGCAAACACTGGCTCCTGCTCATCACCAGCCACTGCCATGCCAGGCACTGGTCCACACTCTTTTTGACATCTATGGATATTTTATGACCCTTTACTGATTGGTCTTGGGGAATGTGGTTTGAAATGGGCTGTATCTAATAAAAGAAAGAGGGGAGCAGGGGAAGTGTTCATACTGATTTCATCTAGCACATGCTAGTCCAGCATCACCCCAGCCTGTCACAGAGCTGGTGAGCTTTGCCCACATGCCTGCACTGCCTGCATAGCAGTGACGGTACCTTTAGTGTTTTTCACTGATGTTAACTCCCTGTATCTCCCCGATTTTTCCCCCCCACAAGTCAAACACATCTTCACTGACAGCAGTTTTAACTAGGCGCAGGAGTTATTCCAAGGCAGGATTCATGCCCAGCCTGGATAGAGGGACAGGAAGGTTGGCAGGAGGAGCCCTGACACCTCCAGAAAGTGGTTTCCTATTGAGATCTCCAGTCCCCACAGAGACAGCCCAGGGCTGGGATTCACAGATGCCCTAGAGGACTGCCTGAGCTCCTTTCCCACACCCTGAAAGATCAGAGGAGTGGGAGTAACTTAAAGAAGTCACACCTAAAGGCAGGATCAAAAACACCTGGCTCTTGCTAGACTGGTGTTTATTCATCTGACCAGTGCTTAAATGGCTCTAATGAGGTAATTCTGCAGCTTGCTCCCAGTCTGCATTACCCTTACCCTTACAGGGATTTTCTTGCTGTCTAACTTTGAATCTTTTTTCCCCGCACTTGATGCCCCAACTTCTTTTGCAATACACCCTGGGCAGGAAAAGTGTTTTTCCTTTTGACTATAGTTTATTGCATGTCTGAAGCCCAGTCCCACACCTGCACTCAGATATCATTATTTCATGATCTTACCTCTACCCCTTGCACACATCTTCTGTGTGCTCTTCCCCATTATCCAAATCTTCCTTGGGGTTCAGGCTCAGCAGATCCAGGCAAAGTGATAATCACAGATCAGCACCCAGGATGCTTGACTCCTGCTAGACCAAAGACTGGCTTGAATTTTCAGTACCTGCTTGCTTTAGTTTGTGCTTTCCATGCTTCTTTGTGGAAGCTGGACCCCCAGTGAGAGGTTGAAGCAGGGAGCGAGGCACCTACCTCAGCATTCCATGATCTTCCCTGACTCTGGAGTATCACATTTCAACTTAGGAATTTTTTTCACTATTTAAAATAATAGTTCAAAGGATGAAGGGTGACAGGTGCTGTGGACTGGAGGTGTGTCAGGATCCCATCACTCAAACATCCTGCCTGGATTTATATTTGCACACCTTGATAATTCAGAGGAGGAGGGAAGTGCTGGCTATGTTTCTTTGAAGTATCTGAAGTCTAGATGGATGAGCTGCGTGTGATGGCATGAAACTGGGGACTCTGTCTAGCTCTTCTGGGCAGACTGGATGAATGGAAGCTGTGCAGCTCAGCAGTTAGGGCTGGTCTCATCCTGGAGTGCTCGTGATCCCAGCACTGCACAACACTGACTCATAACCTTTTTCTAAGTGCTCCAGTTTTGATTGGGATGGGGTACAATGAAAGGTCTGACCCAGCTGAAAGGACCAGTAATGCCTTTCAATCTGAAGATACCTGCAATAATTGTGGGAGGTGTCTGAGGCTCTGAGGTGGTTGTTTTCATGGCATGAGGATTCAGAAGCAGTGTGTCCTGTGCCGATCTGTCTAGGATAAGTGCTTAAATAGAAGTAGATCACTTTTCTTCAGATAGGCTCATGAGAATGGTAAAATTTTCCTACTAGGGCCTGAGAAATGGTGGACCTGAATTTTAGGTGCTTTTTTTGTCAGTTGAAGGAGGCCCAAACATAGAGTGTTAACTTGCCTGGAGAGAAATGTCTTTTTTCAGGGATATGCATCTCATGGGTCCAGAAGGAAAATAAACATGCAGCATGATGCTGCAGATTGAACTGGAGGGCATTCAGCTCCCAGCTGGCTCCACACTTCAGGAATAGTGGCTGCCTCGTGTGAAAAGGAGAGGTCCTGGAAGCCTCACTGTCCTGTGATAAAATATGAAACCACAGTCCCCATGTGATGTGACCCTGGGCAGTGCTTACTGTGCCAAAA
Source organism: Anomalospiza imberbis (assembly GCF_031753505.1). NCBI lineage: Eukaryota > Metazoa > Chordata > Aves > Passeriformes > Viduidae > Anomalospiza > Anomalospiza imberbis. Next base: position 11,898,384 of record NC_089687.1, read on the forward strand.
CACACTGTTAGAGTGAGATTTCCTTCAGGACAGAGATACAAGCCTTCAGGTTTGAAGGACGATCAAGTGGAAGGAAGGCTGTGTGCTTGAGGAGTGGGGTTACAGTACAAAGGGGTCTCTAACCCCAACCCTGCAGGAGGTTTGTGCCAGGAGGTGCCTGCTGGGTTTGGGGGGTTCAGTGTGAGCTACCTTGAAGCCACAATAGAGCAAGGCAGAGGAGGGACACATTTGAGACCTGGTGGCTGAGCCCTTTCAGACTACGTGGCTCCAGTCTTTGCACTGGGGTCAAAGAGCAGAGACGTCTGAAACCACCAGAGTCTGTCCACAAGAAGAACTCTGAGTGGTTGGCAGTAAAGGCTCCTTGGGGAATTCAGTAAGTTTTGCTTCTTCTTGAGCACAGTTTTCCCAATAGTTTCCAAACCTCCTGTTCCTGAGAGCATTCTTAGATACCCACACATTGTGCAGTTCCCTCTGAAGCACGGAGAGAGTTGCATTTCTTCTGCTTTAATTTGAACCTTCAAACCTCCGTTGGACAGTAACAACACAGAATAAACAAGGCTTGTGTTGAAACACTCCTCCTCAGTGCTACACTGACCTGACTTGCTTTTCCTATGGACAGTCTCGATGCACTTTGTTCTTTAATGCATTAATCTTCACAAGATCCCAGGGAAGCTGGGAAATGGTGCTGCTTCTCTCTCCCTCTTGTTTTTATGGATAGGGAGCTGAGATCCTAAGTATCCCAAAGTCAACTAAATGCTGTTGAAAGTGCTTGTTTTTTACCTTTTCAGAAAACCCAGAGACCAACAGAGTGGGGTACGTGTGCTATGGAGGTGGATTGGACCAGAACTGACTGGAGTGAAGAGCTCGTGTTGACCTGAGGGTTTTGTTCCTGCAGAGGAAGGTCTGAGGCTCCCACTGGACTTTGCTCACCTCTCAGCACAGAGCAAAGCTGGTGTCCCCTGGAAATGGAAATCGGCGGGTGGGTGATTTGGTGGCGTCCCTCTGCTCTTGTTGTATTACCAGCTGCTCTGAGGTTCCTGCTGCAGGCCCTTGAAGCAGCCAGGCAGCCCTCCAAGCCTACTCCGACCCAGCAGGACTTCTTGTCTCCCTTGTAATGTTTAGGAGTAAGGAGCTTTCCAGACAGTTGTGATGTCAAGTGTCCATGTCGGTGGGAAGGGGGTGAGAGGGGACCCCCTATCACTGTGAGTGCTACTGGACCCCCCAAAAGGCTGAGAGCTTGGAAAGCATCCACACAGTCGATCACGTCTCTGAACTATCTGTGCTTCATGAACCTCCAGCTCATGAATCTTGGAATGAAAGGCCTTCTCAGGAGATTTGTGGCGCATCCACTCCCAGCTAGAAATACCACAAGAAAAGCCTCTCTTGGGGAGATCCCAGTTCTAAGCAGGAAATGCAGAGTGATGTGAGAGTGAGAAGAAATCCAGATGTGGCCACTATCTGCTTTATTTTACTCTGGGAAACCAAGTTCTCTTTTGTGGGGTATAGTTTTGTCAAGCATCGTTCTCAGGCGTATCTAGCCCTTGCGTTTGCCAGTTATAATTGAGTTAGACCCACATATCAAAGCTGTGTGTGCGTGTCTGTGTGTCCTCATGCCTGTGTGTGGAGACAGCTTCCAACAGATCACTTTCTGTTGTTTTTCTGCTAACAGACTGAACAGAGCTACTCACTCCCACATACACACAGAGCTCTGGCTCACACAGCTGCCTAGGGAGAAGCACTGGCTTTTCTCCTCTTGGGCCAGTGTTGCGTTTTTGAATTACTTTACCAAGAAGTGTTTAAGTATTTGGGTTTTTCAAAGTGAAGCAGTTTCTCCGCTACCAAGCCTTTGTTTCCTTGCACAGTTCAGAAGTTTTCTGTGCAGTGTTGCCTTGTTTGCAATCCCAGCCCAGCCTGGGAAACATGCAGCATAGTTCAATGCTGAGGAAAGTAACTCTTTCCTTTTAAAAGGGACTACTTGCTGTGAGTGACTGCCACCCAGGGGTGTGCGATATTTGCTGGATTTTGGAGGTAAGCTCAGGCTCTGAAGGGGTATTGCAGGGAAGGAAAATATCCTGGACTTGCCAGGTGAATGCAAGCTTGAGGACAGGTTTGGAAAGCATTTTATGACCTTGTGTAACATTGGTGCTTGCAGTGCTCCCGTGTGAGCTTTGCTCTCCTTGGCTCTTGCTCTGTGGGGTCACTGTGAGGTCCAGGCTCTTGTGGTGCCAGGGAGCAGGAGAACACTATGCACATATCCATGAGCAGCCAAATCTTTATTAAACCTCGAAAAGATCATTAATCTCACCAAAATATTTGCTGTTTCTAAAGTTTAGGTAGGGGGTAGATACCCTCAGGTGTTTGGCAGGTACCACTTATAATTAAAACAAATAGCAGGAGCAACAAAGTGGAACTGCTGGTGATAATTCCCCTGCTCCTCACACACTTTTTTTGAGTGCATCCAGTTGGCCCCAAACCAGTACTATTCCCCAGCAGAAACTTTCCAACATTTATTCATCACACACACAGTTGACAAGTGCCTCCAATTCTCTAGTTACCAATGCACTAATGAACATCTGCTAGTCTTTCTTACTAGTTCAAGGACTTGGGCAGGGAATAGACTGGGGACTGAATTTCTCTGTGTGTCTGAATAAGGTTAAAAGTGGATTTTACATGAGGGCAGAGCCTTACTCTGGGGTTCCTCATACTTCTCAATCAATGGCTTCCAAAGTCCAAACCTTTTGGTTAACAGCTGCTTCTGAGAAATGGGGCTTTGAGGGAAGGAGTGAATGTGTCTTGAACTATCAGAAAAACAAGAAATAAAGATAATTTTTTGCTTGTGAGTAAGTTAAACTATTCCAAGTAGTCTTTGCTGTTGCTAGTCCTGAAGAGCTTGAAAACTTTTGGCAATCATGCAAGATCTTGCTTTGCTACCTCTTGCTAGTAGGAATGTAAAAATTGCCCAAAAATATACGCAGTCAAACCAACCGTCAGGTCCCACAATGAGTATCTCTGAGAGATAGCTAATTACTTCTCCAAAACTTGGAAATATTTGCTCTGGAGAACCATCAAATAGCAAGATCTGTACTGTACAACAAAAACCGCTCTAGAGCTTCTGTACTGTCGCTTTAGTCATGTCACTGTTTTATTGCTGGATGTTGCATACAGGAAGAAAATTCAGCTTTGACTTAACCCCTTGGATTAACAGCAGGTACAAACTGCTCTGGCATTTAACTCAGTCGTCTAGAAAATAATTTGTTTGTGTTTAATAATTTCTGTCTTCCTTACACCAGCCTTTTAACTCTCTCATTCTGTGCTTTGTCACCCATTACCACCCAGCATGTTGTTTTCCAGTGTGAAACTGGGATGTGGAAATGGCTGGAAATAGGGAACCCAGCTCAAAGGAGTGTGTGCTACCTGGTGGGTATTGCTCAGCCATGCAAGGAAGCCTAAGGGCTCTGAAAAATAAGAAAGGTGCATATGAAAACTGATGCATTTAACCACTGGGGCCATCTCCTTTAGGAGGTCACTGTCAGCACTTTCTTGGAGGCTGGAGCTGTCTGTAGGTGGCTGGTTACAGGTGCCTGTGCAGGGCAGTGGTGTCAGTATGAACCGCTGTGCAGCACACAAATCATTTCTGATGAAAATTAAATACCCAAAAAAGAAATTCCACTACCAATGGAATTTGTGCAATCATGCACAAATGACTAATAAATAGCACCGCAATCTCTCCTTAAGCTGTGATTTATCTGTCTGGAGACTTACTAAAGAAATGTTCCTGCTGTTTGCACAGTTTTTATGATGGCTCTGCTTTTTGACCCTCTGGAGTGTCAAAGCCTCTTTCTGTGCTCTGGCAGTCCCCACAAAAGCCCCACACGTCCCCTCCAGCCCACAGTGCCTGTGAGCAAGTGCCCCCACACCCTGACACCCTGGCCCTGCTCTTTCCCAGCCTCACACGGTTGCTCTGTGCTGCAGTGAAATGTCCTTGTGGTCTGTGCCAGTGAAGGAGCTTCCTGTGTTTTGTCATCTCCTGATCAAGCACAGGACTCAAGGGAATGGCAGGAAGGTGAGTCAGGGGAGGTTTAGGTTGGATAGTAGGAAAAGTTTCTTCACCCAGAGGGTGTTTGGGTACTGGAACAGGATCCCCAGGGAAGTTGCCATAGCACCAAGCCTGTCTGAGTTGAAGGAGTACTTGGACAGTGCTCTCAGGCACATGGTGGAATTCTTGGGATGTCTTGTGCAGGGCCAGGAGCTGGACTCAATGATCCCTTCTAACTCAGCATATTCTATGATTCTATGATCCTATGATTCTCTTTTCCAGGGTTGTTGCATCACTGCTGGAGGAGCAGCTTATGCAAGACCTTCCTCCTTCTCCCAGGCAAAACTCACCCAAGTCTGTTTGGACCAGTAACTTTTGGAATGTGAGTGGGTCAGGCTGTTTTGGGCAAAGCTGTGGGAGCAGTAGCCTGGCTGCTCCTGTCCCCTTGTCTGTCTCTGCTCTCTGCAGTGCACTCAGAATTCCTGAGCTAAGGCCAGATAGAGGAAAATCTCAAACACATGACTTTAAAAATAAATGCTTTTTTCTTTCTTTTAGCTAAAATGTGCACTTTGCGTAGCTGGTTCATGAGTTCCAGCACATTTAGGGTCAGCAATACTTTGAGGTGCCAGTGTCTTGCTGACAGTATTGGATGATGGGGCAACAAACCCCTACATGTCTTTTTGATGTGTAGGACATGACAGAAGCAGCTAAAGCTGTTCTGACTCAGCCCTCAAGCATTTCTGACATCAAAGTGTAGACACAGGCAGTGCTGAGTGGTCAGGACTTTGTGTTGAATCTTTTCTCACTGCTGTCTGGGGAAGAAAAATCTTTAGCTGCCAATGAGGTTGACTTCCACTCTGACAATAGTTCACCTGTAGAATATATAGTGTTATGTGACATGTAAAATTGAGGTATGATGTAATTTAGAAGTTCCAGCCCTCTTTATGAGATGCACATGCAATGCACATAACCCCCTTTTAATAATTAAAACAGTGGAGTATTTAGAAAATCTCAGTGTGCAGAGTTTCTCAGGAAACGGGAGGAGAAAAAGGCACTTGAGGTATCAGCTTTGACTGCCCTTTGCCGTGCAGGACATGGAATATTTGCACTCATGTATGAATGCAAATCCATTGATCAGAATTGTCTCCAGCCTTGAACCCCCTGTGTGGCACCAGCTGAATGAGCAAGTCCAGCTACCCACCTTGCTCCTCTCTCCCCGTGGCTGAAGGACCCTCCCAGGAACCTGCCATATAAGTTGGCTTCCCAGATGTTCCCAGGTCTGCACACAGAAGCCACACTGCACGTTGGACTGTCACATTCCTGATGGCAGGTATGTCCACAGAGGCTGAAACCTTGTGACAGCAATGCTAGGAACAGATCCAGCCAAAATTAAGTTTATTTCATGAAAAAAATAATGCAGGAGATGCTCTTCAAAGTAATCAGCAAACTCTCTATATCAGCTCTATTTACTTTTTTAAAAAATATTGTTTCAAAATCATAATCCTCTTTGTTGGGACTTTCAGGAGTATCATCACCCTTCCAGCATCAGGCAGGGCTGTTGGAAAGCATCATCTGGGCTGTTGTGGTCTGTGATCTGGCTGCCCAGCTGTGGTCGTCAGCTCCCAGTCCCAGTGGGGTCCTGCCCTGGGGCACAGCACACACGCTCATACCCTGACAAATACACGCAGCTGAGAAAGGTTGGAAGTTCCTGCTTAGTGTCTGCTGTCAGAAAACGCTGCTCTGCTACAGTTGAGCCATCCCCATGGGAGCATGTCAATTCGGACAAACTTAAGTTTAGGGGAAAAAAACCCAGAATAACTAATTTCAATAAATTCAGAGCTGTCAGCTGTCAGAATGGCACATTTCAAGTTTTCAGTCTCAAATGCCTTCTCTTTGGCACCACTGTGCATTAATGTATACCAAATTCTTACATGAAATAATGCAAAATGAATTACGAAACACAATAATACTATTCAAATCTGTATTGGAATAGAAGCATGGAATCCTCAAAATATGAAATATACATTAAATATAAGCATAATGGAATGGAAAAGAAAAAATCCAAAAATGCAAACAAATACTTCAGTTGATCTGAAAGGAAGTGTTTCCAGAATATTGTTTTGTAAGGGATTGTTGACAAACCCAAATTTCACCTTTCCCGTTCAGTTTTCAGTCTTATGTCAGAAATCCTAGCTGAAGGGAAATCCAGGGCAGTAGATGCATGAATGTTTTTATAAATATACACAGATATAACTGTATGTTGTTATTCTATTTATCTTTTTTCTTCTTTTTCCTACAGCATCTACCTCATTCTGTAAACTGAAGCTGTTTTTGCTTCCTATGATGGAATTAATTACAAAGCAATTATTTGACCCAGTTATTCATGAGAGCTTTTGGTCATCCCATGGATGATGGGACTTCAAGTTCCTTTTATTTTTCTTTCATGTCACAGCCAGGGCAATCACAGAAAATCTAGTGGTAGCATCCATTTGCCCAGAAAGGTGGGGAAGGCTGACCTCTCCATTTCTTTGCTTTGAGGGGGCTCTGGTGGTCCACAGTCAATATGTTGGTCCCTGTGGATGCTGGTGAATCTGACCTGCACTGCAGGCACTAAATTCAATACTGGCATCCCTGCATGTGGGAGCTCAGGCAGTGTGTGTGTGGAGGAGGCATGTGCTATTGAGGTTTTGAAACTCTTTAGCAAGGCTTAAGAGACAGAGGTTGCTGCTTTTTTGGCCTAAGAGGAAGAAGCATTACTTTAAACAAATGTTGAGTAAGGCTGGCCAAACCCAACATCCAGCAGTGACTCTCCTGCACTGCCACAGGTCAAGGGCAGGGTGTCGATTTGAAGGTGGATGTTTCCTAATGTGCAGTCATTGGTAACCTAAAGCAGGTTTATGACAGAGCCAAGATCAGGCATTAGTGCAATAGACTGGTAATTCAATCACTTTATAGAAGTTGATCTGTCCTTTTTATTACAATTATTGTCAGCCCGGGTGTTTCGTTCCATCACTGAAAATAAACATCATTTATCATACTTGTAAAGATTAGCCCCTGACAGCTCCAGCTCTGCTTTGCATAAATGTGTATTAATGTCGGCTCTGTCTGAAGTGGAGAGAGAAGTCTATATTTCACAAGAATGATTAGACAGTGTCACCACTGCTTTAAGTAATGTCTTATCATGACGGATAATCAAACTGTGAAAAAAAAACAACAAAAAAAGGCAATTTATTGCATATGCAATTTTTGCTTTATTGGGCTGAGAAATAGCAATATTTTTGCTACTGCATTTTTGAGGTTTGTAATGCCCAGGATCTGGGCTGATGATACCTTTCCTGGGTTTCAGGAGGCACATGATGTTTCAGCTCATCAGCAGAGCTGGGACCTTCACCTCTCAAGGCAAGGCTGCCTTGAGTCTTCCCATTTGAAGACCCGAGAGTCTGCAACTTTGCCAGTCTTTCAGCAGTCTGTGCCTTGGGCTGAGTTAAATTTGGAAAGTTTCAAGCTAAAATGATGATGACATTGGTTAGAATGAGATTAAAGGAAAATATGATGCCCAGACTAAAATATTCTTACAGACACTTTCCAGAGAAGCTTTAGGGCTCCGGGGCCTTGAAGCAAGAGCTCAACAGTTGGCAAGTGCCTGCCCTCAGGTCAGGGCTGCACTTTTGCTGCTTCCATCAAAATGCACCCACATTAACTGCAGGAAAAAAAAGAATTGTTTGTCAGTGTGTACTTCAGAGCTGTTAGAGCTCAATAGCCAGACTCTGTGTGTTTGAGTTCTCAGCTAACAAGAGGGAAGGAGCCCTGTTCCAGCAACTGTGTCTTCTGTCAGTTGCCATGGAAGATGTGTCTCTGGCATCCAGAATGAAGAACAGCTAAAGACATGAGCTGAAGTCTCACTCTTTGCCAGTTAAGCCAGGGTGATGCCAAGAGTGCTCCCTTGTCACCTGAACCATTAGTTCTCTGAGAGGGAAATGCACATGGGCACCGATGTCCATCACACACTGACTGTAAGTCAGCTCTCTGCTGCAGTGCACAATAACAACTCTGCGACTTTTGTGAAGAATGTCAGAGCTGAAGCAAAGTCCTTATCATCAGTATCAGGGTTGGTACTGGGCCTCTTTGATCAGTTTGAGAAACTGAAGAAGGGAAACCAAACCCAACCCCATGTGTGTTTTCAGGTGCCACTTTTTTACTTTTTTTTTTTTTTTTTTTTTTTTTTTTTTTTTTTTTTTTTGTGCTGAAGTTTGAGTAGTGCACTGAAAAGCCTATGATTTCTGGGCATTACATCTGCTGGGTTTTGTGAAAGCCCCAGGCTGCAGAGTAAGAGTGCTTTTGTGAGAGTATCTCACATTAATTCTTGCTGTTTTAAAAAAGAAATTTCCAAAGTTTGTGCCTTCATGGGGGGAAAAAAAGTGCACAACAACATGGAGGCATGGATCCCCTCAAAAGAAAATGTCAATTAAAACCTTTTTATAAAATAATTTTATAATTTCTAAGCCAGCCACCTTATTTTGGCTTGTGTTTGAGATCAGTGTTAATTGAAGATGACACCTTAAAATTAGCCCACTGTGGAGGTATCTCATTGAATTAGATCCTAAAGGAGCAGTAATACATTAAGTACCATATATGAAAATAAATAAACCTCTTCCCTGCATAACTAATAGCTACTTCTGTTATTAAAGCTGATGTATTTAAAGCACTGTAACTATACTGAGTGCTTATACTACTATTTTTCCCTTTTTTTTTCCCTTTAAATGACAGCCTGTTTATTTCCTTTTAAACTACAGTTACCTCCAGTTTTACCTCGTTTTCCCTGATTTGGTGCTGGTGTTGATACAAAAAACACCATGGCACAGCTTTCCCTTTGCTAAAGAACCTGAAACTGAAACGTCACTCTGGAATGAAACTAAAAAAACCCAAAAAGCAAAAGTAGTGCTCGTGAAGGAGCCAGTTGGTGGTGGTGGAGGGAAGGAGTGGGTGAGGATGGCACTGGGACCATTAGCGATTGAAGAAATGCTGATTTTAGCCAGTGGTATTAGCAACTGGCACTTTTTAAAGTGCTAAAAGCTTTGGACACAGATTACCATGTGCATATTTCAGTTTCCTTTAAATCCAGGGAGATTTCCTCTTAAAGCACACTCTCTCACTCTCTGACTCTTTTTTTTTTTATTATTCAGCTAGATTGTGCTTGATGGGGACTGTTAACTGAATGCAGCATATTATATATTACTTCAATAAATCACCAGCAGCCAAAGCATTCAATATCATGCAGAGCAGTAATCAGAGGAAGTCTTAATCACACTTTAAATGGTTTGGATTTATGCTCTGCTTTCCACGGGCTACTGCCGCTGCTGGAAAGGCACAGAGGCACGGCTCCGTGGTGGCCAGCCAGGACCTGGTCCAGCCGGTGCCAGGGGCTGGGATCACAGCCAGGATGCAGGGTGTGTGCCAGGGGTGCAGTGCTTGGGACAGCGAGGATGAACAGCCTCCAGGGCTTTCTTGGAGCTCTTTGTATCTATGCAATGGTCTCTTCAGATTGCCTGGGCATTTTGGTGTAAAAATATGTCACTCTGACAATGTAAACAGCTGCTCTTATTGCATAAATGTTGTACATATGAGTGGCAAGTCCTGGCTTTGTTTTGACTGAAAAAACATGTTTTAACATAGAATTTATTTCTAAAGAAATCATCAGATAAGAGCAAAACCAGCTGCTATATGCCTTTTGCATTATGTCCAGGAGATTAGAAACGCCTCCTGGATTTTTGTCAGGGTGTGGGAGAAGTAAAGGAGAAGGGCTGGCTTAAAAAAACTAAACAAGCCACAAAATCCCTTAAATATAATTTTTAATTTATGACTGGTGACCCACTGAGGCTTTCCATGAAAGTAAAACTTTCCAGCCAGGGGCTGTGGGCGCGAGGTCCATGTGGGTCTCAGGGAGGCGAGTGCCAAGTGTCAGCCCACCGGCTGCCGCCGGCAGAGGATGAGAACCTTCCTCCCCTGCACCGTCACACGCCCGACCTTCACCTGCAGCCTTGCAACGATATACAGATGTGCAGTGACATCATCTGCCTTGGTCACAGGGAGGAATCACAGCAGAAAACAATAACCCCTTTTGGGGGGAAGTTAGTAATTTTGGTTAATCCCATGGCCTGGAGCAGGGCACAGACATGATGGCAGTCACTGACCATCAGCACTCGCTGGGGACGGGGACATGGCTCTGCCGGGTGCGAGGTCAACAGGCTTGTTAAGCACATCTTGCTGGGAGAGCCCTGGGCACACTGTGAGCTGCTTTCCCAGCTCAGAAACACTCTGTGGGCCCCCTCAGCTGGAGAGATTGAGCCTCCCTTCCACCCCGGCCTTAAAAGTACTCACACTGCCTGCACCATAAATTACTGCTCTAGCAGTGGAAATTTGAACAAGACCAAGCGGAGCAGAGACGCAGCGGCTGAGATGGTTAAACAATAGCCCTGCACACAGGAAACTCTCCCATAATGGTGGATTTAAGTTCCAAGGAGCTTTGGTACCCGACTATTGGGTTCATTCCCTCCACCCCCTCTTTTGTTTTTCATTCAGTTCCATGTTGTTCATGTCTCTTAATAGGGCATCCTTCATTATCATTATCCCTAATAGTGGTTTATTGTATTAGTTACAGTTAATTTAAATGTTACCGAAGCATTGAAAACAGATTGCAGATGTTTTGAAACAGATGTTATTTTAATGTTAAACAAAATCATGAATATTTATGGGTCATTATTGCCTGGGTTGAATTAAGCTCTTTAAATAGTAATGTATGGGCTTAATGTCTTTTGAAGGAAATGCTCCAAAAAAAGGTGAATGGAAAAACACTGTCATATAAAGATGTATAAATCATTTCTTCTGGCAACACTGTGTTTTTCCTCTATGAACAGACAGAATTAAATACTGTTATATTACTAAAACAGGTACCGTTCTTGTTCTGTAGCTGAAGTGAGCCTAAGAAAAATTTTTGAGCTCAGAAGCACCTATAGAGATCTTTGTTTTGTGGTGAAGGGACCCACCTGCTCCCTGGAAGCAGACCTAAAGTTGTAGGAATATTTTGAGGTGGAGTCATCAGTTTTAAAGGAAAATAAGGCAAAGATGACGCAAGCACTCAACTCACTTGGTGTCAGTCTTTCCTACAGAAACACAAAGCGGGTTTGTTAATGCCACATGCAGGCTGTCTCTGCTTGAGTCATATTTCTTTCTTTATGGAGATGGAGTTAGTCTTTAAGGCAGCAGCTCAAAATGGCCTTTCATTCATTACAAAGTTATTTAGTTACGGGTAGGTAACTCTGAATGACATTTCTACATCTTGCACTTTATTAGTTGATCCTAGCTGCTAAATGACATGGAGAGATCAGTATATTATGGCAGGGGAGTTCAGTTGTTTTGGCCGGTTTTAGACAGGGTCCAACCCACTAGAGTTGAAAATTTGCCTTTGAGATGATGAACTCAAGGGATGTTGATGATGATTAACTCAAGAGGAAGGGGGGTGGGATAATACAGTGGAAATTTTAAAATAATGAGTTTGTAAACACAGGGATGATTTCCTCCTCCACAGACATGCAACACTTCCATTGCCTTGGGATGAGTCATGTCCTATTTAGAAGAGGAACGACCCAAGCATTAGTTTGTCAGCACTGAGTCTGGATGATGCTGGGATAGGAATGGTGCAGGCAAGGGGACATGCAGCCACAACCCATCTCTGCTTGTGTTCACTGGGACTGTGTGCTCTAACCTGCAGCATTGAATCTTTGTCCTTTTTTCTTCCCTTTTTCCTCTCTAAATTTGTACTTTGGAGGAAAGCCTCAGTTCTCCTGAAGCTGGCAGAACTCCTTGTCTCCAGTCACAAAACCCCTGAGCAGATGGGCACAGGTTTTGGCTAACCACAGTGGCAGTTGTTGAGCATTAAGGTCTGTAGTCTCATCCAGGAGCATCTAAGCATTCCCCTTCTCCCTTGGCCGAGGGGAGCGAGCAGCTCCCGTGGTGCTCAGGCTGATGTCCAGCACAAATATCTCACTGCTGCCACAGTGCAGGCATTTGCCCCAGGGCCTCAGGACCTGTGTGGTCAGGAATGGAAGCAGGAATGTACCGGCCTTTCAGCTTCCAGTGTGATGTAGGCATAGGGATCACAGGAGAAGTGATGAAGAGCTGCACATTGCATCTTACTACTGACTTGAGCGGAGGCAAAGAACAGATGTGATTGGAATCATCAGACTTTGTTTTTCTTTCCAGAAGCTGGTCAGGCAAGTTTTCTATTGTGGTCTAATCTCTTGATTTAAAAGCCATACTGAGAAATCACATACATCCAATTGAAGAGGTGTTCCTTCAACAGCTTGGACCTGCAGTTCACTGCTTTCATGTCCTGAGTAAAGTCTGGTACAGTACATTATATTCAGTAGACTGCCAGAAAGGGAGTTCATTTAGTTTGATGACAGATTAATACTGATTCGCAAATTAATTTTGTCTCTTTGTATATCAAGGGTGTCCACAACTTATTTAATTTGTAATAAATATAATTATAGAAATGAATGAGCTATCAAGATTTTTAAAGTATGATCCATCAATGTTGGCACGACTTGTAATACTGGTCATTATAAATAAAATGGGTCTTTTGCAATATGGAATGCAATTTTCCCTGTAGTTTGTCTCATTATTTTCTGACATGTGGGTTAATATTAAATTACAATGCCTTAATTTTCAAATCAGGGCTCAATTTGTAAATAAGAGGTTAATAAATAACCTTTCCAGCTGGAGGCCTTATTGTGACTTCATTAAAATAAACTTTTAAATGAGACGAAGCCTTGATGGTACCCACATTGTCTCATCTAGTACATTGCAAAACAAAAAAAATAATCTCCTGTGGCTGCCAAAAAAACCTACCCAAAGTTATTGTGCCTCCAATACATTCCAGTAGTCTTTAAATGTCCCATGTAACTGGGCTATACTCTGACTTGCTCCATCTCCTGCTTCCTGACACATGGAGCACATGCAGAGCTGTCCTTTGAGAGTGACCTTGGGCACACTGTGAAGGCTGCAGGTGGTTGGTGTCACACGTTGTGCTGTCCATCTTAGTGGTCCTTCAGTGGATGCAGCTTCTCATTTCTGTCACTAAGCTCAGACCTACTCTTGCTTCTTTGCTTTCTGCTGCATTTCATGTGAGGTTTAGATAGGATATTAGGAATTTTTTTTTTCATTGAAAGGGTTGTGAAGCATTGGAAAAAGCTTCCCAGGGGAATGGTGGAATCATCATCCCTGGAAGTGTTAAAAAAAGTGTAGGTGTGGTGCTTTGGGACATGGTTGGGCGCTGGATTTGGCTGTGTTTGTTTTATGGTTGGACTTCATGATCTTTGAGGACTTTTCCAGTCTAAATGATTCTGTGATTCTCTAATGCTCATGGTCATGTCTCTCATTACAACTTCCAGTGAAACAGAAAGTACTTTTCTCAACAGGTGCCACATTCTTCACAGGAATTTTGTGTTCTGAGCTGGATTTCTGCAGTTGGAAAGGTGGAAGGAAAACTCTGACTTCTCCATTTAAGGCACACACCTGTGACTGGCATTATTTGGGCCCTGGACCTAAACTAAGTTGGATTGTTTTTTTCCCATTGCTGACTGCAGCTTGGACAAAGACAATTTTCTTTGTAAAGGGGGAGTTTCCCCTGAGAGAAAAGTAATATATTCAAGTTTGTAAATAAAAAACCCCAAACATCCAACCCCAAAACAAGAACTCCAAGACATGGTAGGAAAACTCAGAAAATCAGCCCACTCTTAAAAGAAGCAGCAGGTCAGCAGGTTGCTCTGTGAGACAGAGGTTGAAGTAGTTTTGCCCATGAGTGCTGTTGCTCTGTGCTTTAACTGCGAGAAAAGGTAGGCTCAAAATTTGTTGTCTTAAGAAAAAAAAAAAAAAAAAAGACCAAAAAAACCCAGGTCATTAGAGGATTTTTTCCCCCCTAATTTGAGTGGTTTTCATTTACTGTAATAGAGAACACTCAAGCATGTACACAAGAGCTAGTTTACAATTTCAATCCCCTGATGGTTTCCTGCTATTTTTATTAAAAAAATGTATTTTTTTTCCAGTAGTACTAAAGGTATTGGAAATATCTTAAAACAATAAACCTCATCCTCTCTGTCATTGGGGTTTATTCTGAGGGGAGAAAATACCCTTTTTGTTCACCAGTTGTGCTCACAAAAAGCAATTTCTAAGCCCTGCTGAATCTGTTGGAACATTTGTGGGCCAGTGCTTTGCCTGAAGGACTTTGTCAGCACTTAAATAAGGGCTGGGAAAGAGGCTTTACCTCAGCTAATCTAATTGTAACACAGTACAGTGTTTTGTGTGTTTTCTGGAATAATTTTGAACACCACTAAAAATGTGGTTTTTCCTGTTAAAAGGAGGAATGATCCTAATCTAAAAGGCCCTCAGCACCTTACTTTATTTTACACCATTTTTTTTTTTTTTTGGTTAAGTCTGCTCAATTCCAACTTCCTGCAAGTGAAACAACTCTGTAGAAAGATCAGGAGTGGCAAACAACTCCATGTGAGCTCCTTAGAGACTTAACTTTCTCTGGTACTGATTCACCTGTGATGAAACCAGCCCATGTCTCTGCATAATAAATCTTCATTTTTCAAAAAAAACCCATAAATGACAGTTAAAACATTATTGAAGAAATGTGCAGATAATAGTTTTGTTGAAAATCTTTTTGATGTCATTTTTTTACAAGACTACTTGAGAAGTCATGTCTCAGCCCAGTGCTCTCGTAAATTCAAGGTTTAGATTTGGAGGGCTTTTAGGATAAAGTTGTTGAAGTATTATTAGTAGATGTTAAATTTTGGGAAAGCATTTGAATGGGTTCAGGTTTTAAATTTCCTTCATAATTTGGGCAAATACAGACCATTTTTTGGAAGTGTTCAAAGACCACAAAGCTGTCTCTCGTCTCTAAGAAAAGGCTCTCAAACACATTGGTGTCATTGATGCTTTCAACACATAGACCACTGCTGATTTGTTCAAAATGCTCCCACTTATTTCCAGTTAATGATGGAAATGCTGGGATCTATTTTCTTTTTTCCAATTAAATAGAAACCTTCACCTGGCTCAGTCCCAGTTTCTATTCCCTGAAAACATCTTTCATGTTCTCTGACAAATCTCCTGACATTGCTAAGACAAGCTATCATTTCCTGAGGTCCTCAAGCAAGGTGAGACCTGTTTGGTTCTTGGATGGCTGCTAACAGGGGAAATTCACTGGCCTGCAGGACGTGATTACGATCACCACGTGGAGCACTCTCTGCAGCTGGTGCTGGTGCTACAGGGTGTTCTGTTCAGCCTTTTGGACTGCAGAGCAAAGCCCATTCTCTCACCCCTCCTTAAGATCTCCCAGATATGGTTACGCCGCCCTCTTTCAGTGTGCCTGGAGTGATGTTTAATCCTCTGTGCATTTCATCGAATTTCACTTATCGTCATTATTGATGAGTGACACAGAGGTTAAATGATTTGCATCAAGACATTTTGCTTAAAAAAAAAAAAAAAGAATAAAACAGAATACATCAGTTTTGAGTCCATGGAGACACTTTTCTCAGATGCCAATCAGATGGGTAAGTGCAGCAGGCAGGTACCTTCTCAGAGGGCTGCTTTGCCAGTTGGGAAAGGGGCCCAGTGGAGCCACCTGGAGATTTCCAAGTTCGTGCTGTACAGTAACAGTGGCAGAAAGGGAGAAGCACGTTTGCTTCTTGCAGCTTGGCTGAGCCGCAGAGCCTGGGAGTGCCTTTGCTCTGAGCTCTACAGCCAAGGGCAGGATGCTGGTGCTGCCAAAGGGTGGGGCAGCCCACCTACAGACTCCAGGCCTGGGGCTGGAGTGCATTTCCAGGCTTGCTGCAAATCTGTCCCAGCTGCGTTCCTCAGCTGCTGTCACTGCCACAGTCATTTCCATGGGTACAGGTGGCTGGAGCTTTCTGGTCACAGCACCTTCCCAGGGCATGGCTGCTTGCACGACTGGCCAACCAAGTAGTCGGCAAAAGAGGTAACAGAGCTAAAAATAGTGCTCTTGTTCAAGTCCTTTATGTGAAGCTCTACAGCCCTAAATTCTTCAAAAATAGATCTCTCTTACACCCTCATAAGCATAACTTCATTTTGTTTTTGTCATGGCCAGTTACACCTTATGGCCCGTGGAATTTTCCAAGTGGAAGACACACTGGGAGACACAAAGCCATGAAGAAAATTAGCCCTGCTTTGTCCAGAGTTTTACTTCCTTCCCTGCTGCTCTCCTCATTTCATTTGATCTATTTTAACCACTACCACCACACTGGAACACAAACCTTGGTGCTTTGGCCAACATCCAGCTGTGAAATCTGTGCTCTTCTTCTGCATGGTTCACTCTGCAGGTGTCAGGAAAACTGTTCCTCATAGTCCTGAGTCAAAAAATGTCTGTCTGTCAAAGCCTGGCAGAGAAGATGTTTGTATGGGCAGAGCACTGCGGGGTCCTTCCCAAAGAGGAACAGAAAAAAGATAGTGACAGGGGAGAGAGGGGACATTTGTGAAGGTTTTCATCTGTACTCTTTCTATATAGTGAATGGAGAAAGGGAAAGGGAGAGTCCTTTAGAAGACATTCAGAGCATCAGACCAAGCTTGTGCTTCAAAGTGCTTCCTTAAACATCCTTTTTCTATGAAGACTATCCTGGGCTGTACTTATTAAGAGTTAAGGCCAGACAGAGGAATGTAGATCAGAGATATATGTAGTCCCATTCCCTGTTTTTTGGTGCAGAAGCTGCCTTTTGTGGTCTGTTGCTACATCTTCTGCTGCCTGTTGATACCCACCCTAGACATGATGGTAAAGGTTGGATGATACCTCTGACAGGCAGAGGTATCAACCACAGAGTTTGCTTTTTGGTAAGCCATCGACACTTGAAGAGATGTTTCCAGCAAGTGCACTGTATTTGTGTGCAGCAGCTCTTCTAAAGGTGACAGCAGGCATGCCACCATGCCCTCTACATATCTGCCTGATAGGTCAGTGGGGGGAAAATGGAAATAAGGGAGGCAAAGGGACCCATGTTATGAATCAGAAGTGCTGGTGCAGCGGTAGTCACAAACCCAGCATATGTGAAAACATTGCATTGTTCTTTTTTTTTTTTTTTTAACACCAAACATATTTAATATGGCCATTTCAAGTTTTACATGAAGCATAAATCAAAGAGAAATAAGTGTACTGGGCACAACATGGGTTGTTTTGTAGCTTCTAAATTTCTTAAGTGTTAGGTCATTTTACTTACAAGTTAAATGGCTGTCTGCAAGAGACCTTGGTTGGTCATAAATTGTCCTTCCAATAATATAAAACACACCATTTGTTTACCACACGTATGCGCTTCCAAGTAGATCCAACAGCTCGTAAAGAACAGGAGCCCCTATGTCATCCCTACAGAGACCACTGCAATAAAGAGCTGTTGGAATGACTCTGTACTCAGTAAGTGCAATCAGATCCAGAAACAGTAGCTTTTATGGGCTTTTTTCTCCCCTCCAGGAAAACCTGAGATATTAGTGCAATATTAAAGAGCTGTGATGGTTTTACCCAGAGTGGGATCTTACTCTTCCTATGCTCCCACTGGTTTTGGGAGTGGAGTGAGGTTAACACTCACCAAAGAAGGTCAGAATCAGACCTGTTAGGATGTTTTTTTTCATAAGGGATATGATTGATTAAAAAGAAGGTTAATTGAATATTATGCAGCTGCCACAGTAGTATAAACTCCAAGCTCTGGCTTATAAACAACATTTGCTGCAGAAGGGTTATTACCTGCTTACAACTGGAGCAGTAAGCCTTTCGTTCCTTGTTTATTCCTGGATGGTAAAGCAGTAAAAATGCACATGCTGGTACATGACCTCAGGTGGGCTCCTAGGAAATCTTAGCCCAGTTTAAGTAATAAATATGTTCTCACACTGGCAGAGGTGTGCCCTGATTGAACTCTGAAGAGAAATACCAGCTAAAAGCATCATTTGATCTAGATTAGGAACCTACTTTGTTTGAAGTAGAAAAGCAGTAGGAGCTGATCTGAGTCTCCAAAACCTTTTGTCAATAGAAAAGATCTGAACAATTTCCTTTTAATAAAATGACTGCATTTTTACTGTGATTTCTGTAGTTCTTGGACAGTACAGAGGGCTGTGATATTTATCCAATAAATAACAGGCTAACAGGATCACTAACACTTCCACTGACTGAACCTCAGATCATGCTGAGGGTGACCAGATTAGTGTAAGAGATCCACAGGAGTATGGGATTCACCTCGCCCCACTGAACAAGGCGTCTAAGCTGGCCACTTGGGGGTCTCTCTGTAATCATTGAGGAGAGTAACACATGTCTTTCAGAGGAAAAGTCCACCCCATTCCATGTGTCTAACACAGGAAAGATTAATTTCACAAGAGGGATGTGCCAATCTCTTGTCATGGACTTTGAAGGAACCTGGACAGTTCGTCCCATATATAGGAATCCTGAAGACAGGGTGAGGGTTTGTCCCATATGTACCTGATTCTGCCCATCAGCTCAGGAGGAATCCCAAAGAGAGGAAAAGGAGTATATCCCCTTCAGCTGCTTCTGCTTGAAACTGCCGGTTCATTTGCACCAAGTGTAATTCACTGACTCACTGGCCAACTGCTTTGCTCAGCAGCTTTCAATGCAAGCTCATTGCTGTGCCCATGAGGATCACCTGTGAGCCTCCTCACCCTCCCTTAAGGCTCTAGCCCTGTGCACACCTCCACAAAAACAAGTTGAAAGTCAATCTCTTGAGTAGCTGAGCTAACTCTTGCTGCAGCCAAATTAAATCTTTCTCATCAAGCAGCTGGATGAGACTCTAACTAGTCACAACTGATGTATCTATCAGTAGCTCACCCAGTAATTGCTTCCCATCACATACATAATGCACAGATTAATTTCTCCTTTCTCCAAACCCAATATTCAATTTGCCACTGTCATGGCCCATCACAGCTCTGCTAATCTGTCCTATTTCTGTCTCCTTTTGGACAATGACCAAGTCAGTCAACAAGCCATTTTTATCATAAATCTTCTGGTTGACAAATTTGTCCAGCCCCTTGCCCTGAGCCTCTCCCTGCTGCACTGCCATTGTCCTTCAAATCACGTCTGCCAAGAGGCAGTGAAAGACACCTGGGCAGCAGGACTGTGCTTGCAGCACACACTGACCTTGCTGCCTCTCTTTCTGCCACCTCCAGCTCATTAAGTGGAAGCTCTTCAAGGCAAGAACATTCCACAACTGTGCTGTATCACTCACCCTACTAGCTCCTCATCAACAGTTCCTGAGCATCACCAGAGTCCAACTGACAGTGTTGGTGTGTGGTAACGACAAACAAAGACCAACCACCATTTGCAAATAAAAAGAAATAACAACAGACACAATGAATTATGAAAAAAAATTACTTTTTAATGTACAAAAGGTTTATATACAGGTTCAGCATGTTACCTCCATTCTTATGATGTAGAAAACAGCTAAAAATGTTCTTAGGATATAAATTTGACAGAACAATTCACCTACAGTACTTTTAGTAATGATGTCTTCTATACATAATATATACAGTGCTGGAAAGATTATTATAATACTTTTTCAGTAAATGAAGGAAGACCACCACTGGAAAGTCCAAAAAAATCTCAAGTCATTGGAGATTTGGTTTTGCTTCTGTATTTCAACTTTTGCTAATGGGATATCTGTGAGGAGGGACTCAGGAGCCATTGTTGCCCTATGCAGCTGTTAAAAAAGTCATTAGCAATCAAAGACACACAAAAGCCTGATCCATCTCAGCATAGGGGATGCCCTGTTGTACTCCAAGTGTCCAGGACAACATACAATGTCCTAAAACATGTACTGCCCTCTTTTCATAAATGCGAAGGCAACGGCAAGGTCAGTAACTGCAGAATATATACAGCAAACTATAAAACAATCCCTTTAAACACAACTTTCACAGGAGACACAAATAAACAGCCAGGCACCTTGCTTTGATTCCCTGTCCTCATGCACCCTGGACATCAGCAGGAATCATTGAGGGGTGAAAGGCAGGGCTGAGAGCACCCTGTGTGCACCCTCTGCATTTGGGATGAGGATGATGAGACTGCAGGATGCTGAGCAGCACCTCTCAGCACCAGCTGTAGCCAGGGATCCCTGGCAGCAAAGCTGTCCCGATCCACCACTGCCAAGCACAGCTCCTGCCTACTTGATGTCACAGAGTTTGCGTGGAGGTAGCACATGGCATTTTCATGTCAGCTCCTGGTGATACTGGGAAGAGTGATCCTGACATCAGTTTGTGCAAAAGGAAAGCAAAGACACCAGAAAACACCCTTATAGAGCTGTCCTGGTCTTGTGCAGGGACAGAGTCAGGTGCAATTGTGAACATGACACTGATATGACAGGAAGATGGGAAGGAAAGAGTGAAGCTCTACAGATGCTTACTCAGTCCAGCTGTAAGAACCTGGGGGGGGATGTCACACTTGTTCCCTGCCCTTCAACGTATGGGGTACAAAGTATTTGAGGCTATGAGAGCAGGATGAGAGGGGCTGTCCTTGTCCAATGCAGTCTGAAGTTAAGCATGGACTCCTCCCAAGTACATGCACCCCACTGCTTCTACCCTTTTGTCTAACGACAGCAAAAATAAATAATACAACAAAGATAACTTACTGGCAGGTGGGACTGTCCTGGAAACAGCTGATCACTATTAGGAGTAGTTATATTCTGGTGGAGAATTTGACTTCAGGGGGTCCTGCTTCTCCCATCTCTTCCCCAGTGATGGTTCCAAGAGATTCCCACTGACCAAACTACTATTCGGACTCAAATACCTGTTTTGAGACTATACACATGTTTAGTGCTGCAGGTGCAGTCTGCTAGTGCAGGTGCTGCAGGCTGCAGGTGTGGTCTGCTAGTCAAATGAACAACTCAGGTTGACCATGGTATATTTTTTGGATACAGCAGGTTTTTTCATGCTGTGGGACATGTTAAGCCAGCACTGGGTGCATGCCAACAAGCCTGCTTGTGGGGCAGGGTGTTTTGGCTTATGCATGGCCCCACATCAGTGCAGCAAGGCACCTGTTGTGCACATGGAGCCTGGACAGAACCCTGCACTGAGCACATCACACAGACAAACCCTGGCAGATTAACCTGTTCCCCTGGTGCTGCCACAGTGCACAGTGGGCTGGAACGATCCTAAAAGTCTCTCCATCACCATCACTTGTTTATGTGAGCACCTCAGCATGGAAAACCCACCAGAGAGTGAAGCTGCTACAAAGCTGCACAGGGACCCAGTAATGTGTGCTCCAGCACTCTGACATTGAAGATGCATGTGGGGCACTTGCAGAAAGTCACTGTGTTCAGAAGGTGCAAAGTTATGCATGTGTGTCAGTCTGCACACCAGAGCCTTCCTGCCACGGGGGATTATTTCCCAGTGATTGCTGTTCCCAGACCTCTGCTCCACTCTGCACATGATATAAACCACGTTGTAAACACATCTGATCAAAGTGTGCATTCACCTTTTATGTGTCTCATCAATGTGTCTTTCCAATGTTTTCTCAGAAACACCACTATGTTTTTATAAATGTACATTTTATATACGCTTCTGACAATACACTATATTTGATTTTTAAAGGAAGAGAGGCCTTGGCTACTTAACAAGAAAGCATGGTAAGGCACTTTGCTGAGAAGCCATTTGGAAACGTTGCTCTTTGCAAGGTACAAAGGTATTTACGGTATAAAACAATACTGCTGGCAGAGGGCTTGTTTGGAGACGTAACTAAACCCTACTCTCATCAGAGCAGAATGCATAGTATGGCTTTTATTCTAACCAAAACCGCATCCTCCCATTTCTTTCTGGGATCGGTTAAAAACGGAATTTTTTTGCAAATGTAACTAACGGAAAAATGATGGGGAAGGCTATTTACAGAGCTTCCCAGAAGGGAGGGTTTCATCTCTAACCACCCTCATGCTGTCTCCTAGCTTGGTGGTGATACCGTTCAGTGCTCTGGGAAACCAAGCCAAAAAAATAATACTAGAAGTGCACCCTTGTGGTACTGAACTGCCTGCATATAGTTTACATAATTCTGTACACAGACTTTAAAAAAATTTTATTTTGAAATCCTTTAATGTATTTAACACTTATAAAAAAACCCTACTCTATTGAAACAGATTATTTTTGAAAAGCACATTCATACAACTGCTTCATGCAGAGCCCCTTGGATAGCACCAAGGCCTTGTGCTTTACTGTTACGACATCATGTTTAGAAATTTACTCTCTTCTGCCAGCGTGGTTAGCATGGAGCTCATATCACCTATTGCCATATTGCTTATCCCCGCAGGTATGGTTGGCAGTGTCAGAGAGTTTCGTGGAGTTGTCAGGCGAGAGGAGTTCTGGGAGAGGTTCTGCAGGATACTGGGGCTCAGGGTTCCCGACATCAGGCTTGAATGGTCCCCATCGTCCATGATGGCATCAAAATCTATCTGGGGCGGCTCAAGACCTTGAGAGTCCACTGTGCTGGACACCTGGTTTGTTCCTGGGGAAGGCAGAGTGGCTGGCTTGCTGTTCTGTGTGCACTGCTGCTGCCTGACCCGACAGTCTGTGTGGTTATCAAAGCCGTTGTTCTGCTCATACATGTGGATTTGGCCGTAGTAGTACATCAAGTTGTTGTCCCTCGTGCCGTCCGCGCACTGCTGGGCTGGTGCCAGCAACATGTCGCTGGTTCTTTTATGCATGGCCTCTGTTGTCTCCTGGCCAGGGCTGATGGTGCTCGTAGGATGGGGAGTTCTCATGTAGCCCAGCTGCTGGGCGGTGCGGACCCCTCGGGGTCTGCTGCCTGGGTTTGGCTCCGGTGGAGGATGAGGCTGGATCATGCCAGGCGGATATGCCTGCGCAGCTGAACCCATCACGCTCTGCTGAGGCTCAAAATTGGGCTGATTGGAGGTCATGATGGGCTGAGGAAAGGTCTCCTGAGCCACAGGGAAGTTCAGGTGACTTGGCTGAGATGAGTAGTTCTGCTGACTCGGTTCGTGCATGACCTGTCCCAGCACTGTGTGCTCACTGTTGCTCCTGGCCATCAAAGAAGGGTTGGCCGCCATGTCCACTTGCTGAGGGTGAAGGTGGGGTCCAGACTTTGCTGCCATGTTGCTACAATTAGGAGAGATCTGATTTGGGTTGCCGCTGACTGCATTGGGGCTCAGCATCTGATGTGGTTGGTTATACCCTGTGTGCAAGCCCATATCGGAGTTCATGCTGGGACCTAGGCTCACGTGCTGCTGCCG
Source organism: Anomalospiza imberbis (assembly GCF_031753505.1). Classification (NCBI taxonomy): domain Eukaryota; kingdom Metazoa; phylum Chordata; class Aves; order Passeriformes; family Viduidae; genus Anomalospiza; species Anomalospiza imberbis. Next base: position 11,921,709 of record NC_089687.1, read on the forward strand.
CAGCTGCATGCAGTTTAGCCTCTGCCCATCCATGCCCATGTTTCTCTGCATAAAGCTCTGCTGTGTTGCATTCATGCTGTTGTCTGGCAGCTGCATCTGCTGCTGGTTGTAGTTCTGGTACTGACCGAAGTTCTGCTTCTGCTGGACCACCGCTAAATTCCCTTGTGAAAACTGCTGCTTTGACTGACTGGACATGATATCAACTGTGCCCGAGCTGACTTCATTCCACTGGACAGGCATGTTATTTTTATTCATGTCTGAGGAAGTATCAAAACTCATGGAACACTCTGCCATCATGGGTCCCAAGTGGCTCATACTTGCCTCTGCCACCGCCATCCTGCGCTGGCTGGGCAAGGCTGGAGGTTGCAGCTTCCCAGTTCCTTGGTAGTTCTGCATCTCATTGCTGTACCCCACGGAAGTGCTCTCGGCCACTGTCCCATTGTTCTGGGATTTGATGTACTGTACCACATCATCTGGCAGCATAATGTCATCCTCTCCAATGGGCACATCTGTCTCCCCGGACATGGCTTCCATGGTGATGTTTTCACTGATGCTCAGTGGCCGGGGTGAGTAGGTGTGCCGGGGCAGGCTCCCATCTGAGCGCCCATAGCTCTGGAGACCAAAATTCCTCCTGTCTGTGGCATGTGGAAGATGGAATGGGTTCACACTGTTAGTGCTGTTGAAGCGGTGAACTCGTGGGAGAGCCTGGGGGTCTCCAGGAGGTCTCCTCACTGGGTCGCTTGCCCGTCTCGTGCAGTTGCCCTGCACCTCATGGGGAAATGCTGGAGCTGATGGGTAGCCATGGGTGTTACCATCACTGCAACGCCTGGGGCCTGGTGGGAGGCGGATGGAGGGCAAGGTGGGGTCTGGTCCATCCATAAGTGAGATCCTGTTCTTCAGGGTCATCCTCTCCATGTTTGGCAGGGGAGTCGGAGGAGGGCCCCCTGTGGCAGCAGCGTACTTGGCTTTCAGCCTGTAGTGCTGAGCTGGTGTGAGGTTCAGCAGACCCGGCATCCCACTGCACTGGCTCGCCTCACTCGACCGGCGGGAGGCATCCGTGGAAATGGGGTCATAGGAGTCAGCAGAGCTCGTGTTGTTGGGGCGGTGTCCGAGATGCGAAGCCTCACTGGAGCGGCGGCTGGAGAAGTACGGGGAGATCCCTGAGGATCGGCGGCTGACAGTGTAGGCAGAGCTGACGGTGCTTGTTGTACTGTCACGGCGCTCGTTGAGTTGGTTCAGCATTGTAACCTCGTTGACAGACAGCTCCATTATTCTGGGGTTAGGCAGCACAGCAGAAGAACCACCACTGTTTTCTAGAACAGAGCCTGAAAGAAAGGTTGCAGGGAAGGAAAAGGTTTAGTTAGCTGAGAAATTTCACTATGTAGTATTCTAGGTGCCAGAATATAGACCCACAAAGCCACCCTCAAATATTTCATGGGAGTGATGATGAGTTTCATGTGGCGCTAGTGAATTCAAAACTTCATTTCTAGCTCTATATTCATGAAAAGGGAGCAAGAAGTCTGGGGAGAGAAGTTAAGAAATCCCTGCTGAAGAGTGTTTGTAACATGTACACCCCTTATACTCAGCTTCTGAGGAAATGTCTCCACATGGGCTTCCCTCAGTAGGACGAAGGTAGGACTGGTGTGAACAGTGCCACAGGGACACCACACAGCTACAACCACAGCTACTCTCTGGGACAGATGCACAGCAGTCAGGGAAAGCAGGTCAAGAGCCCAAAGGCTGATGTTCAAAGGCTCTTCCAAGAGCAACCCAAGAATCTCTCAGATCTAGTATAACCCAGGCACTATGCCTTTGGATTTCTTGGCAAAGTTAGAGGACCTCTAGAGGGTTCAAAAAAATGCTTTTACCAGGACTCACCAGCCAGTGGGAAAGAAGCATATGAAGCTGGAGGCAACAGCCAGGAGCTTCTGAGTGACAAAAGGCCTGTCAGAGCAAGATTATGGAGGGAGGTCTTGTCTGGATTGCTGCTGTGCTCCAGTGGTCTCCCAAGGAAGCACATTAGCCCTTGGGGAATTGCTGCTAGAAAAAATGTAAGCACTCTTGCGGCTGTAACTGAGACAATGGGGACAGCTGTGTCTGATTCTGGGCAAGCTCAGAAACAAGGACACCAAAACCTCTGTCTCCCTTCATAGGTCTGTAGAACTAAGCACCTGGGTTTCTCTTGCACATCACCAGATGGCTGTGTTTACACTCAAGCTGTCCATTTTACCTGACATCTTTATCTACCAAAGCATGACTCAGAGGCAATAAGGAATGATCCTCATTCCTCCAGGGCAGACGCTTGGTTATGAAACCAGAGTCAAACTCTGAAATGTTCCTACAGGACATGGTCCAAGCCCAGGGCTTACCATTTCCTGAGATGGGAGGCAGCTTGGTGTTTCTGGCTTGTGGAGCTGGGCTCACCCATGAGCAGGAATCCTTAACTGTCTTGAGTTTCTCTTTCTTGAGCTGTTCAAGTCGTTGCATCGTCGTCATGTGTTTCCTTAGCTGCAGGCTGACCGCCGAGTTACCAGATGAGACTGTTGAGTCCACGACAGGAGCGTTGTCATCCAGTGCTGTCAGATCTCCCAGACTTCCCCCGCTGTGCATGTTCATTTCTACTCCACTGTCATTGTTGTTGGTGCTGCCAAGGGGTGATGGCTCACTGCTGCAAGACGACTGGCCACCAGGACTGGACTGACACATCTTGTGAAGGGAAAAGAGGAAAAAGTTGGGCAGGTGAAAACATGGATGGAAAGAAATCAGGAGCCCAACATCCCATGTTAGTCCTGGAGGCTAGGAGAGCTCCTATCCTAGGCTCTACCCTATCTTGTTACCCCTCCCCTCCCTGCTGCAGCAGGATCTCAGCTCTTCCAAAAGGCAAGTGCCTCCTCCCTGTGAGAGGAAGATGGGACAGCACCCCACATCTGGAAAAACCATGGTGATTCAACTGCAAGATGGAGAGAAACCAAATGCTATCCCTCCAAAAGAAGGACAGAAGTTTCTCGAAGAAAAGCAGCATGTCACCTGGTTGTGCAAGGTATACTGCAGCAAACACTGGCTTATCTAACATGGGATCAAGGTTTAAGTATTTCAGACACAACATATTTCTGTCTTTAAAATACCCTAACATATAATTATGCTAGCTGACAAACTTCCCTGCCAGATAAAAACCTGGCTCACTGTTTGCAAACTCCCACTTTCAGATAAGCTAGATAAGCACCATAAATATTTATTTTATTTACATTAGGAATGTAAACTACTCACATTGAGTAGTTTATTTGCAGCAGACACTATATGGTCTGAACTTGCTCTGCTGCTGCTACCAAACAGGATGCCTGGCTTTTCTGCTCCAGGCCCATGCTCTAGCAAAAAATGGGAGTGCTGAAAAGGCAAAGTACTCTGCCCTGGGCCAAGGTGGGAATGCGGAGTGCTGCAGTGTTGTTACTTTACTCCATAGCAGCCCGCCATGGGCAGGGTTGACTGGCTCTGATTGCTCTTCAGTCTAGATGATAGAGATTGCAATCCCAATATTTAATGGCAAGTTGTGATGCTGGGAGAAAGGTGGCAAAGGGAATCCTTGGGCACTGCATCCTCCCCCTTTCTGCACTCAAGCAAATTTCTCCTATCCCTCCCCACTGCCCCACATACTTCTACTTCCATCCTGTGAGGGTTAAATGGAGACAGAGATCTGCAGGAGATCATGCTTTATACAGTTATTTTAATACAAAGGATTTTTTTGCTCACCTTAGTACCGACTGTCCTTAGGAAGGTAGAGTAAGGAAGGGTAAGTGGGAATAAAGAACAGGTTGTTAGGACAAAGACAGCATTAACAAAAAGGACCAGGTTAGTAAAAGGAGGAAGAGGGAAATGCAGAATACAGCACAAATTACCAGCATATCCCCCACTCCCATACCCCATCTTCCCTACCTTCCCTCTTCGAGGGCACAAATAAAAGCTCCTAGGAGAGACTTTCTACTTGTTTCCATGGGTTTGGGGTGACACACAAATATGGGTCAAAACAAGGTGCCTGGGAATGATGGGAACCAGTGAAGCATCTCATCCCTCCCACCACCCTGACCTTAACCACTAAACAGGAGTTGGATGTGGACCCACCAGATGAGATGCCACCTGTCAGACGTGCACAAAGGAAGTATGTGGTGCTAGAGAGGCACAGTGAAGAGAAACACATGACCAGCGCCTTGCTGCCAGTGAGATGGCTTGGCTGGAACTCTGACAGCACAGAGTGCTAGGAAAACAAGCCCATACCTTCAGGAGAAGCAGGGTGGGGAGCTGTAATTTTGTCAGTGTTTTCACAGGAAAAAAACAACACAACACATGGAGGAAGAGTATTGGAGAAAGGTCATTCTGTCCAGCGGTTCTCACACTCAGCTTTTGTAACACAGTACAGAACCTCATCACAGGAAACTGTTTCTTTAGTCAATTAGAGACATTCTGGATGTGTAAATATGAATTTTTTTCTTAACTAAAACATGCTGCTCACTAACCCTTCTGAAAAAATCTTTGTAGCTCCAGGGCATGTTTTTCACAGGAGTAACTATCTTTTAGCCTGGATTCAAATCAAGAAAATATATATTTTGGAGCTCAAAGTCCTTTCAGCTCAAGTGGGAAGTCTGGGGAATATGTGAACATTCCTTTGCAGGTGAAGTTCTTTTCTTCTGTATCCAGCCCATACCCTGTCCCACTCTGAGCTGATGCAGCAGACCAGAACTTTGGGTACAAAAGTGAAAAGAAAACATCAAAAGGTAAAAGTGATTAATGTGTTGCAACGCTCCATCTCCTCCTCCACCCTGGCTGGGGTGGAAGAGGTTTGATGTGTTTGAAAGCACCACTATACACAGCTCTTTAGTATCACTGACCCCATTACTGCCAATTGTAGAGCGGCTGCAATGGACAGAAAGCTGATAAATGGTCTTTGCTTCAGGTGCTGGAGCTGTAAAGCTTGATCATGGCTGAGTGACAGTCTGTACTCTCTGAGCCACAGCATTGGTCCCATGTTTATTCCTACCTTTACTCCCCTGCCCCATCATCTCACTACAATTTTCTATGGCAGCTGGTAGTCGTGTTGAATTTCTGTACTCCTGAGTAATCTGCTCTAACCAACCTCGGCTGATCGGGGAGGTGGGACTAGATGATCTCAAGAGGTCCCTGACAACCCCAGGGATTTTGTGCTTCTGTGTATGGTGGACAGGATCAAGGAATTGAACTTGCTTTAAGATACTCAACAAAAATAGAACAGCTAGTTTTATCCCCACTGGCTCCATCAAATAGCAGCAGACTAGAAAGAAAAGGAGTGAAGGGTACAGGGAGGAGGAAAAAAGGGACTGCTTAAGCCAGGACCTTTGCTTCAAGAAGCATTCATCAATCTGTGCCCTGTGGTCATTGCGCAATTTAAACTGGTGAGGTAGGTAAAGCTCATTTGACCACAACACTCTTGGGTTTTACCCACTTTCACAGCACAGGAATGCCAGCCTCAGCAAAGGGCATCACTTGGCTCCTATGACTACAAGGGCAAGAATTTATGATGCTGGGTAGGAAGGTACAAAATGCAGCGGACTGTGCCCTGACCTGCAGTTTCATTTCTGGACTTGAACTCTAGGGTTGAAGGGCACCTGCCCAGAGAGGTAAATGGAATACAAATGTTTTATGCCCCTAGTGCATCAGAGAAATCAGGAACCATGTCATTTCTGCCAAAAGCAGCTGCTCTTACCACAGAATTCTCTGTTTTTATTGTTTTGACTTGTAAGCAATCCTCCATGCTCCTTGTGGTGCTGTTGGCCTCGGGGCTCTCCTCTGACACCTTGCTGCTCTGCTTGGCGCTTGCCTCATTGTCCCCATTCTCCTTGAGGGGAGGTGGCCTCGGGTGAATGTCATTGCGCTGCTTCTTTGTGACGTGAGCATCAGGCCCGTGCACTGTCTTGACATGTTTTCTGAGGGAACTGGGGTCCGTGTATCGCTTTGTGCAGCCAGGGATTTTACAGACGTAGGGTTTCTGTCAGTACAAGCAAATCTTGGGTTATATTTAGAAAAAGCCCAAATATTCCAGGTACAGTCTATGGGCCAAAAAAATATAATGAGCATAGCAGCAGGCAGCAGCAAAATGTGGAGCATCTGCTCCACAGGACTCCACAGACTGAGATATGGAAGATGTGATATATGGGCTGCTGCTGATCCACACATACTTGGCTGGCCATTTCATGTTGGCTAAACTTCTTGTTTTCAGTTTCTGGATCAAAAGACAGCTAAGAATTCATGAAATACTTGCCTAGTATTACTTTACCATGTATGTATTTGCTTGGGTGGCCACAGGAATGTTTCCTGATTAAGGATGGGAAGGAGGTGATGTAGCAGACTGGGCATAACACATTCACTCTGCTAAGGTGGGGTCTACACCAAGAAAATGTCTGAAACCTTCTGGCTGATGGAAGTCCAGTGAATTCAAGCCAGACTGGATTCACCCTACTCAATCTATCACACCACTCCAGCACCTGTCACCTTGAAATCTGCTATTGTGCAAAACAAACCACAGGCATGCAATGTTTTTTTTTCAGACGACAGCACTCTATCCCGAATTCATGAATCATTGATTGCCACAGGAAAACAAGGCTGAAGCCACGCTTCTGAAAACAGAAATCGGCAACAGACACTTTTATTCTTTTAACTTCTTTTATTTTACTGAGTCTTCAATTCCAAAGTGTATTAGCATTGCAGTTGTTTGAGTTGGTGCTGCTGCACTGGAAGCTCTGAATTCATCACAAGTTCTGCTTTTGGCCTCACAACTACTCTATGTATTTTTCTGCCAATCCACTAGGATAGATCCATGAGAAAAAACAGACAGATGTTATTTGAAGGCTACCCAAAATGACCATTCCTATTCTGTTTTGGTTTTTTTTAATCTGTTTTGTAATTTTGTCCAGGAATTTAAGTGAAAAAATACAAAGGAGTATATATATACTCTTTGCAGAAAGCCAGCATCATCACATGAAAAACACTGAAAGTCTCTTTTGTATTCAAAAGCATGCTTCCTGACTGATCTTGGCACATCATTCAAACCAGCTAAATCCACGTAACACCCCACTGAGGTAAATATTTAATATATTTTAAAGCTGGGTAAACCAAAGCACAAAAATTAAAATAAGTTTCTTTAAAAATATCATGCAACCTTTTGGACAAGCATTATAGAAATACCATTACTGCTATTAAACCTTATTACAAAGAACAGAACCCCCACCACATGTGCTGAAAAAATCCTGTGTATGAACAGCTCAAATATTTTTAATAAATATTCTTTAGGCTCAACAGCTCTGATTTTTCAGACCCTAGCAATTAGGGCAACATGATCACTCTTTCTTAGACAGCAGACACTCCATCTAAGGGGATTCAATCACCCTCTTCATCAGGCCATACTTCTTGCAACTGAGCTAAGCATGACTGCTGTTTCATTGGTGTGCCTTAATCTGTCCCTGGGTTATTCAGATATTGACATCTAGTGACATCTTCACCCTAGTGAAGTCAAGAGTTTAGATATCTAAACTCCTATGCTCATGCACATACAGGGTAATACTCCTTAGGTTGGGAGAACTGGAGATCTCCCCACACGCTAAGCAGAACTGGATTTACGTGTTTTAGCCTTGTTCAACTTGAGTTGCTGAAAATGTCACTCTGAGTCCTTGGCTGGCCATGAACTCATGCCATTCCTCTGTGTATGCACTGGAGAGTGGTCACAGGATGAAAGCCCTTTTTCCAGGTGTAACTTGGAAGGTATCCCCTGAAGGGATTCAAACAGTCACTGAAAGTTTAAAATATAGTTTGTATGACATTTCAACAACCAAACCAAAGCCAGTGTGGTAACATATCCCCAGCCTTGAACTTCAGCTTGTTTGGACCATACACCTACGTCCTGTCACACAATGATAGTGACAAACACAGAGAACCTGGAACTTCCCCCTTAGAGGAGACTTGGATGACTAACTCTGAAACTGGTGTAATCCAAGTAAACACTGCAAGCAGAGGAAAATATTTAGAAGGTAGCTAGGAACCACAACAGAGTTACCAACGGGTGATGGGAAATATTCACAGCCACAAACTTCTGCTTTGCATTTGTGTGGTTTTGTGAGCCAAGGTCTCAGTACAGTTTGCTAAGCCAGTGGTCATGGCCACAGCTGGACGCAGGACCCTCGCCTGGGCCTGCTGCCCAGTGTGACGAGCTCTGCTGTGAGGGATACCACCTGGTGTAAAGGATCGTGTTATATGATCCTCAAAAAGAGGATGTCAAAAATATGGCCCAGAGAGCTAATGTATGCAGCCTACAGATCTCCTACAATCTTGGGGTGTTTCTGCACTGCATCAAGGAGGGCTGAACAACAGTTCAGGAGTGGGCACGACTGCAAAATGTAAGATCATTTGGATAGTGGTAGTGCCTTGTAGTTCCCGTGGCAGGGCCAGCTGGTCTGGTACAGATTCTCCACTAGTGGCTGTGCTGTTCCTACACCAGAGGAGGGGTAGGTGTCCTTCAGGAAAGCAACTGCAGAGGATAAAATCCCTATCTGTTATCTGAGTCTTCGGTTGGGTTGTCTGAAAGCAGTTTGTGCCAAGTGTCAGCATATTTAGATCAGTGTGCACAAGAGACATGGAGCTGGATGCTCCTGCCCTACAGCCTCACCTTCTTGCACAAGGGGAACCCAAATGATCTAACTTTCAAGTGAGTTCAAGCTCTGATCAGATGAAGTGAGGAGTCATCCCAGATCCAATGCAGCTCCTGATCTGGATCACTTGGGAATCTGAACCCACTGGAGAAATTACATTTACTAACACATTCAAAATGAAAATTCCACATGGGACATCAGCTGGCTCAGATGGGAAACTGCCCTGCCTAGCAAAGCTCCTGGTAAAGCTCCAGGGATCTGAGCTCAAGTGATGTATGGGCAAAAAAGTCGCGCCTGGTAAAGCTCCAGGGATCTGAGTTCAAGTGATCTACGGACAAAAATGTCGCTCACATACTGTCAGTGTGCACAGACTGGGCTGAGTGAGTCTGTATCCAGCACTGAAAGCTGTACCAGCAGTCTTGATCCATTCACATGAGAATCGTTATGAATCGAAGGGAGAGGCAATTTTCCTTTAAGACATGAAAAAGTGTTGCAAAAATGTAAATCTTCAGTGGCTTAGTTGATTTATTCAGCTTATGAGCAAGAATATGGAGAATATTTAACACTGCAAAATTAAAGAGGTGGAAATATCAACAACAAAAGGGACACTGGATCCAGCACTGGAGGAAGGCAAAAAATAAGAATCCAGGGCTGGAGAACAAGCAATTTCCAACACCTAAAATGTGAGATTAAACCACGATTGCCTACCTTTCAGGGGAAGAAGATTTAACATAGAAAAGCTACGTAGTCAAACACCACTCCCTGGGAATGCAGGATGCCAAGCAGAGGAGAGGTTGCAACCTATCTTTTTGGTCCCTCCTGGCCTCAAGGTTGGTGTAGCCTTAAAACAACTCCAAACTATCCAGTTTAAGTGTGGATATGGGTTAATTTTAACCTGTGTCTTGCTGGTGGAGAACAATCCTGATGTTTGGGTTCATACCCAAACCAGTTCAAACAACCCTGGGATACTAGTTATTCATTGGTCCATCTCAGCATCATCTCGGCCTGGAAGAGGATTCTAGATTTTGAGTCCTTATTCTGACTCAAACAGAATCTCTGAATCCTACAGAGCTTTGCTTATCACTGACTGATACTATGCCAGAGATAAAAATACTACCAACAAACCCTTTGTAGACACAGCATTGCTTCAAAAGGCTGTCAACCGTGGCAACCGCGTTCCATTCTCCAATAGTCTACATTTAACTGTTGCAAATTAGGCTACAGACTGAATTCTTCATGGCTGAAAACACTATTAGAACTTTAGAGTGTTGTTTTTCTTCCCTGTCAGCTAATTAGTGGTAATATAAATTTCAATCGTCGGCCGTGGTTGATTGCAACAGACCATCACATGCGTTACAATAAAGGCAATTTCCTCTGCTCCCCAACTACTAATAGTGAGTCTTAATTAACCAAGGTTAACAAAGCATTGCATTGTGCTCTATCATTGTACATCAAATGATGGAGGGACTATTATTTCCAGAGCATCAGGATCCAGGGTAGCTGTTATATTACTGCAAGTCTGCTCCACAGTAATATTAAACACCACTTGCACAACTGTACTATACTATTAAAAAGTATAAATTTGGAAAATGCTTGTTTTCATTTCCAAAGTCGATTAAAAAGTTTGCATACTTTAACATCTGTTTATGATTTTAAACACAGTTTTCATAAATATAAAGCTAATGTGGTCTGGCTCCCTAGCAAAAATAAATCCCATTAAAAAATAAGATAAACCTCTCATTACAGTAGGTTTCTTTTTACATGCGTCCAGTGTGTAAAGTGTATGTTTATTGTCAGCAAAATTTAAAAAAAGCCCTCCGTTGAGCTGTGGTGAGCGCAGGCTTACCTCATTGGAATGTGTCCTGTTCTGGTGCTTGGCTCTGTCCGAGGCATTGGAAAAGGCTTTATTGCAGCCTTCGTGTTCACAGACATAAGGTTTTTCTCCAGTGTGGGACCTCAGGTGTGTCTTTAAGTTCTCCAGGCGGGAATAGGCTTTGGAACAACCCTCAAACTAAAATAAAACAACCACATGAGGAGTGATTAATTAACCAGAAAAATTTGATTTTCCCCCTGCCTAAACCCTTCCAATCTGTTTCTCATTCTTTCTTTTTTTCTTCTTTTTAAAGGGCTTGTGTTTTAGGGAACAACATCCACTTTGTTGGGAGAATTTGCTTCCCTAGGCAGGCTGAGAGTTTCAGCAGTGAGTCATATTTGAGGTGCTATTCGTTGGGTACCCACCTGACATTTCAACAAGTGACTCTTTTTTTCCAGCAGGGCTAAACACCCCTCCACTCCTCCCAGAGCTCTCTTAGCCCCTCCTGCCACCCCTCTGCATCTAAAACACTCAGAAACAGGGGCCCCCTCCTTCCCACCTAAGGAACTGACAGCTTCTCCACAGTCTGACCAGCCTTGCAACTTCACTAGCACCAACACTGGAAAGAGCAAACAGTTCCCTAACACACAAAACCAGAAATCTAGCAAGCTTTAAAGTTTCCCAAATTACAGCTTGGGTTTACTCTTGCAGGATACTGTGGTCAGGCTGTCTGACATTACTAGTTTAAAAAACAAGACTCTTAGTCTTGAAGACAGATGGATTTTTGGATGACAAAACAGGCCAAGAACCTTCCTCCTGGAAGGAAACAGGCTGCCCACACAATGAGAAGAAGCAGCTTGGGAGAAGTGGTGAGGCTTTGGGTGATTAAAGTCCTGCCACCCTCCATTCTGGCTGGGCTAGAGGCTTCTCCCTGCACCTGCCCCATCTCAGCATGGGAGGATTTCACCTCCAACCAAGGAGTCTCTAAAGTGCTCTTTGACGAAACAAGTGGGAGGTTTTAAGAAATGCAAGGCTCCCTTGCAAATTCTAGCTCAATGTTGCACTGCCTGCTCAGCTGGGAGCATTGTAAAGCTCAGGCTGTACTTCCTATACAAAAAAACACCCTTTAAATTCCAACAAGCAGCCCCTGCTGCTGCAATGTATGCGTTGTATTCTAGTCACATCACTTCAACATGTCTACAAGTTCAGTCCAGCTGTGACAAGACTTCACATTGCTCTGTTTGAGTCTTGGCCAGTGAAGAAACTGGAGCCACAGCAGGACAGGTCTGATTTTCCCATGGGCAGTTGAGTTGTTCTACACATCCAAAGGTCTGATCGAAGGCACCTGCATTCAACAACAACAGCACCTGTCACCTTGTGCTCCACATACATAGGACCTGCCAGACTGTAGGGAGGGAGGCAAACATGCAGCTCATGAAACCCATGAATCATGTAGGTACAGGTTGATCCCATGCAACTTTCTTGTGTTGGAAAAGAAGGTTTACTTATGATCCCCTTTAAGGTCTAGCATAGGGATGGTGGACATAAGGCAGATTTTCTTTGCTCTTGAGATAGTCACATCTCTTCGAGGATGAGTAGGAGCATCCTGCAAGAGCTGATTCCTTCCATAGCTTTGTCAGGGTGGGGTGAATTCAGTTTTTCTTCCTCAGACAACTTTCATTAGCCCATTTGTCCCACAGAACATGCCACAGCTCTGAGGTAGCACAGTATATCTCTTTCTTCTCTTGCCCTGTACAAACAATCCTTTACAACTCAAGTCGCTTACAGTTATTGAAATACATCATTCCTCTTGCTGGAAAACAAAGGGAACTCAGCATGAGACAACTCGTGTTCATTCTAGTTTTGCTGGATACTGACACAAAAATGCAGTTATTAAGAGCAAAAGTTCTAAGGCCACATTTTCAAATAAAAGCTTCTCAGCAAAGCAGCCTGTGCATGTTCAAAGCAGTTGTTCCCACTCTTACGTGTGGATTTGATTATGCCAGTGGGAGTTCTAGCTGTCATCTGCTGAAATAATCCTTGACCAAATCCCAGGCTGCAGTTGGGCTCATCTGTAGCTTTATGTGCACCACAAACTTCTTGTCTGAAACCAATGCTGCTTTGAAAAATCACTGCCAGACTTGGACAAGGAATGCTCTGCCACAGAAGGGCACCGTCTGCAGAACTGCCATTATCCCAGACAACTAGAAAATGGTTGTTCTCCAGTTTGGGTACAATTGCTGCAACATACTGCACATGGAGGGCCTGCAGTTCTCCAGGAGGCAGAGGATGACTTGAGACTCAAACACAGCCTTGCTATTGCCCCCATTGTGACAAAACTGAGGCTTGAAAAGGGCAGGATTGTGCAGCAATGTTTTTTCCTGCTCGACCACAGCACTAAAGAGGATTCAGCCACTGCTGTTTTTGTCTCCTGAGTCCCTCTGCCTACAAGGGCAGGCTAGACTTGCCCTCAGTGCTCACTTTGTATGCACCAACAATCAATATTTCTCAGTACTTTTAAGGAAGATTGGTAAAGCACTAGACTGGGCAAAGTGCTTTAGAAGATTAAAACAAAGGACATGGCCCTATGCCCTGGGGGAGCTTATGCTCTAAATTAAATGAACACAAGGCTGGAAGATTGATAAAGGAGCCATGCAGCAGGCAAATCATACATATCCTAATATTTGTAAGCAGGAGCTGGGGCAGAGCCAGGGAGCGAGCAGGGCTGGAATTGGCTCATGGAGCAGAAGAGGAGGAAGATATGGGAGGAGGACTCAAGACATTTGCTGAGCAGGAAGAGACTCATCCCCAAGACTCTGGGGAGAGGAACAGTGTAATGCTGACCGCAGAGGAGGTATGAAATGCCATCAGAAGGAGAAGGCAGAGAGCAGAGGATATCAAAAGACAGTGAGGAAAAGAACTTTGTGAGGAATAAAGGAGGAGATGAGGAGGGAGATTGTGAACACCTCTCCCATCAGCTGACCACAGTCACTGAACTCCATAACCTTGCTTCCCTCTTGTGCCTTGCATCAGGCATCCTTGGCTGCCCCATACAGCAAGCAGTGTGGTGAGAGGTTCCAAGGGTGAAGGCACATATGGGATATCATATCTTGAGGCTAAGGAGGAGGAGAGCCCAGCTCTCCCATGTGGTCAGTGAGCCTGCACCCACAGGGCTGAGATACAAAACAGTACCCCATACTCTTCCTCAGGCAGTGTTTAACCCTAGACACAGTGCTCCTGGTATGCAGAAGGTGTTGGCCTAGATTCCCAGGCTAGAAAGAGGCATGTGTGCATGCTTGGGTCCATGGGTGAGGGAATCTTGCATTCCCAGCAGCTGTAGTGGGTGATGCCAGGTTAGACACAACCAGGATTAGGCAGCTCTCCACAGTGTGGCATTACTGGATTTCTTTCTTGGATGTAGGCAACTAAATTGGCTGGATTTTCACCTTAAGTGACTTGTCCTGAGTTGCTTTCGATCTCTGTGGTAGTTCTGAAATAGTTCTTCCCAAGGAAATGCAGTTTTGCCCACTAACACCTCAACCACACTTGTTGACCTCTTGTCCTGTCCCCAGGGTCTAACCTGCAAGTAGCTGTAACCCAGACACAGAGGGCTGGACTGGCTCTGAGCTGCTGCCAGTGGCTGCCTGATAGAGCCCTACCTGAAGCCATGCCTACATTTGCAATCACATTTTTGTTACCACACCAGCCTGGTGTCCCACATGCCAAGTGAGATGCACCATGTGTCCCTGCCAGCTCACCGTGCACTTGTGTGGCTTCTCTCCCGTGTGCCTTCGCATGTGCACCACCAACATATACTGAGCCTTGAAGGGCTTCTGCTCCCGTGTGCAGTCCTGCCAGCGGCAGACAAACTCTTTCTTCTCCCCATGGATGTGATCGTTGTTGATGTGCTGGTAGGAGAGAAAGGAAAACCAGGTCACTCCTGGAAGAGCTGATGCCAGTGAATCATGCACAGTGCTCCGAAAGCCAGGTGTTCCCTCCCCAGTGCTGGTCAGGCACTGCAGCACCTGGGTGCCAGGTGCACAAGTGACACCAGGGACATGGACCAAGCACTGTGGTCTGGTGTGTCCTGCAGAGAAAGGTGTGCAGCACCCAGCACGCTGGGTACAAAGCAGGCTAGAAATGGGAGGTTTGCAAAAGCAATGGGAGCTTTTGGGAGCAGGGAGCCCTCTCAGTGTGCCTCCATCTGCTTGATGCCACTCTTGATGGGGATGACAGAATAATTTTTGTTTCTGCTGAACCCTCCTGTGCTGCATTTACACACCTGAGACCCCTTCCTGGAGTGCTGCTGGAGGATGATGGGAAGGAGACAAAACTTGGTTGGATTCAGTAATCTTAAAGGTAGTTTCCAACCTAAATGATCCTATGCATCTAAGTCCATATGCTGGCCCCATGACATCCACCTGCTGTCCAGAGCTGGTGGCTGGCAGGAAATGACAGCATCTATGAGCTATTCAGCAGGGAGAGCTCAATTACTGCTAATTACTCAGGCCCACGAAATTCTGTGCTGGAGTGTTGAAAAGCCAGACCCAGAATGGTGCCTTCATCCACCCTGGTATGGAGAAGTGGGCCGTTTTCTTCCCAGCGCAGGGCAGATGAAGCCCTGCTGAAAATAAACAGAGCTAGAGGCCAGCCTGTTGGCAGCGCCGTTCCCGCGGCAGCCTTGTCTCTCTGAACGGGGTCTCATTGCCAAAAATAATGCCTGTCCTTGCTCCTGTGTTTTCAAAAGACATTCGCTGACAGGAAATCCTAAAATAAACTACTTTGGTTTTGGGTTTTGGCTTTTTTTGTGCTGAGATCTTTTCCAGCCCCCGCCTTCATCCCCCGGCCAAGGCCAGGCACACATGTTGCAGCTAGGGATGAGACTCTCTTGGGGCAGTGAGGCAGCACGAGGAGAAAAAAGTACATTAAAACAGTTTCATCAGCCTTCACAGTCCCAGCTGAACCCAGTCTCAGTGTTCTGTGTGCTGCAGTCCAATCCTGGGGTCAGGGTCCTGCTGCCTGGAGTCCCAGTTCTACCCAGGGACAAGAGGAGATGTGTGGGGCTCAGCTGGTCTCTTGGGCACCACACATAAACACTGAGAGCCAAAGCTGTGTGCTGAGAGAGCTGGGGGAGCCTGGGTTTGGGAGAGGCTTTGTATGGGTTTAGAGTTCTGCTGCCTACAGTTCTGGATTTACAACGTGGCATCAGTGTGAGATTTTAGCCTCAGATGGTGGAAGTCTGATGAACCTCCCCAGAGACCCATGGACATGCTAAACCATGTCTAGATCAGACTGGGGAGATACATCTCCAGGCTCTGTTTGTGTGGGAGTCTAACTTGCAACCACAACTACACACAGCAATGCTGGGAGTGTGGAAGAGCACAGGCTTATCCTTTTGGTCTTGTTTGAGCCAGAGTAAGAACATTTACAGGAGGGGAACTGTAGCCCCCATTCAGGACTATTCAGTCCCTGTCTAGGAAACATCTGCTTCCCATCACATGCTTTAGGAGGAGCTGCACAGCTCACCCCACTTCAGCTACAGCTCCTTAGCCCCTACCTGGCTGAAGGCTTTGCTTGGGCTTCTCTCAAACTGAGTGTGACCTTTGAGGTTGGGAGCAGCAGTGGTGCTTGCAGAAATATGTCATCACTGCTGCTGCTCCCTGTTGACATGCACTTCTCCCAGAAGCACACTGGGTATGAGCAACAGACTCTGCTCACCCAGGTACTTTGATCTGCACATAAACTAGAGTTTTTCCATGCATGGTGAGATGGCACCTTCTCAGAAGCTGGCCCATAACATCTGTATTTCATTTGCATGTGTATTTTGGGCATCCCAAATCCACAACCCCATGTTGCTAGCAATCACAATACAGAAGACTCAGTTTTTGTAACCTTCCAAATTTAGGAAAATCTTGGGATATTTCATCAAACATTTTTCTTTGTTTATTTCTGTTGGGTTTTTTCTGGGAATAAACTGTGCTGAGCTTCCTGGTGCTCTGCACTTTGCTCTGGGCAGAGTTAGTTTTTTGTACATCTGAAAGAGAAACACACAAAATTGCTGGACAAATGTGAGCCCTGCCCATCTGACAGGCATGCTGTGGTTTAACCCCAAAAAAGCAATGCCCCATAGCATGCAATGTGCAACCCATTAAGCACCTTATCACTCAACTGGCCTTGAAAACCATTTCCAAATCTGTCTGTACTCAAGGACTTGATGCACTGAACCAGTGGCTTCTGGCAGAGAGAGGCAGGCACTAGCCTTAGATGGAAGAAGAGCATGTGCCCAAAATTATAATTTAAAGTGTAGTCCCTCTGCAGAATGTTTGTGTGCAAAACTTGGGCAAATGGTGACTGGTGCCAATTTGGGGGCATCTAAACATATCCAAAATGAAGATATATATAAAAAATGGCGAAAGCAGACACAAGCCCTAAGGAAGGGGGCTACATGTGAGATGCACATGGGTGGCCCCTGGCAAGCTGGGAGCCTGCTTGAGACAAGCAGCTAAAGGCTGAAGGAAAAGGAAAGGTAGCAGCTCCTGTTGCAAAATGTGTTTAATCCAAAACTCTGCTGCAAGCATCAGTGTTGCTGGGCTGGTGAATTCCCACCAGATATGGGCTGGCTTCAAAGAAATGGGCCTCACACCACAGACCTAAAATAAGGACTGGGAGAGTGTTGGGCTGGGAGCAAAATGGGGCTTAGACACAGATCACATCTGATTTCACAGGCACTTCCCTAAGGATGAGGAATTTGTTGACCCCAGAAGCCAAATGAAACCAAACAGTGGATACCCAGATGAAGCAAAGCACACAAAAGGTTCTTGGAATTAATTAGAACTGAAAATCTGATTAATGACCTGGTTTGGGGATCCATCAGAGAGAAGTTTTGACACTGGTTTGGGAACATCACTGTGATTATAGAAGCCCTGTTGCCCAAGTTTTAGAAAATCAACCCACTTTCTGTATTTCAGACACTGGAACGTATCTCTGAAAAACTCTGAAAGTGTTCTGTTTCTGTGGGAGGGATGAGCTGAGCAGGTCAACAGCCTCTAAGTGATATGGCTCCACAGCTCATTAACAGCAGCATTAGAGGCTTTCTCAGCCTGGACTGGGACTGAGGACATCATGGATGATCCCTGACCCATAGCTGGTGTAGCTCTGTGGGAAGGCTCAGTGAATATGACCAGTGAAGAGAGAAGGGCTCAGCCCCTTTCCCCATTTTCTGATCCAGTCTTCTGCACAGAGCCTTCTGTCATTGGGCCATGCACAAGGGAGACTGAAAGTGCAGCCTCAGCAGCTGAGAAGGGAGCAGTATCACATAATCTATGAGAGGCTTCTTTCAGCTGAACTCCTCGGGGAGCAGCGACCTGCTTTGGCAGTGTTTACACACCATATCTCTGATTTGCACCTTTACTAGCTCCCAGGGTGAGCTCTGGCTGTACAGCAGCTAGTGATAAAAAATGAGGACAAGTGCACAGAAACCCAAATTTATCGCTGGGGTTTCCTCCCAACCATTACTCACATGGACGAGCTGCTCCTGAGTGTCATATTCCTTTGTGCACCCTTCCCAGTGGCAGTTAGTCTCATAAATAACCTCAGGCTCCTGTTTACATTCATCCTTATCAAGATCTTCTTTCAGGTCTGTCAGATGCTCCTGCAACACATAACGGTGCATTGTATAAGGTGAACTTCTTTCATCTGAATTTCTCCATCACTCATAGATTACAGGGCAAGTATCAACTGATCACAAAACCATGCTTGTTGTGGCTACATAACATCCACGATTACTGTGAAATAAGGAGCTACAGGGTTTTGGCAGAAGTGGATCAGAGATGATGACAAAACATGAAACACCCCAAAGCCACTGTTGAAGCAGTGCCTGGATTCAGCTGGCTTGTGAGCAGTCCCAGGAAAACTGAAAAAGGAAAGAGCTGGCTTCTGACCTTTGGTTGTGTTCTTTGCTGGAGCAAAACAGCTGATCTGGGTGGAGTGGAGAAACATGAGTATAAAGAAATCACAGGTCAGTCAGAGGCCAGAGCCCACTCACCTGACACGGGCTGGGCAGGGGGTTCCTGTTTTCTGCATCTCTCAGTAGATGAGAAAATGATACCTAACCCAAAGATTTATGCCTGCAGGATGCTCCACAGGGATGAAGTGATGAGCTCTCAAAGCACTTCTCTGAGAGGGGAGTTTGGAAAGCTTGAGCAAGACCCAGTGAAGAGTAGGTTGCAGAACAGAGCTCCTGGGACTCTGAACTCATAAATGAGTTACTTTTATGCTGGGTACACTGTGAGGTCTCTCCATAACTTCTCTGTCTAGCCAGCTCCTCAGTGCTAAATGAAGCACAGAAGATTTTTGTTACAGCTGCTAGGATTAAAGCATGGGCAACTACACAATAGTGTAACATACAACATAATTAGTACAAATCTGAGTAAGGACAACTGTCCTGCATGCATCAGATACCTGCACTACAGACAAGGCCATCAGCACTCAGTACTGGCTTGGGAATCTAGCAAGACAAAAGCCTGCAGGTTTTGACCCCCTTCATTCCCTTTCCTCCCTGATACCACTGCTGCCTAGCACAAAGCATCCTGCCTCCAGGACACTTCGGACAGAAGAGATTTGTTTTAATTAGCTCTTATTAAAAAAAAAAAAAAAAAAAAGAAAAGATATTGTAAGGTGGCTCTTGGGACAGGAATCTGTAGTAATTTACAGAAGACTTCTGAAGACTCAAAATATACCAGAGCCCAGAGAAATAGTCTGAGAAAGTTCAAACAGCAGCTTCTTTTTCCTGGAATTCTTATTTGGTTGAGCTTTAAACACTAATTCTTTTTTTAATGTTTGTCTCTGCAAAGTGCAGTTCCTGGATAACTCTAATTTTCTACTAAAAATCTTATTTTGCCAAAATTTTTATATTTTCTGTTAGAAAAATGGAACTGTAATAATTTAATTTGTTGAAAATGATTGACTTGTTTCATTTCTAGGTAGTTCAGTGCTAGTCTGAATCTGTACTGGAGCTCTCTTGTGGCACTGCCAAAGTTCAGTAACTCAGGTCCCTCATGCCTGGTACTTCACTGTCTCCCACAAATCTTGTCTGATTGTATTTTTACAGCACAAACCATCATGGGAGATACTATCTTGCCAAGGATTGCAAACACCCAAATCACAACTCACATGACGTGTTTCAAATGCAGCATTTCCAAAACAAAATATACACGTTTTTGGGGATAGATGAACTTCATAGTCAGCAAAAAGTGGATCAGTCAATTACTAACTGACTGTAACACAACTTTTCAGCACAGTCTCCTGCAGAAAAGGAATTTCTAAATTTAATTATTTCTTCTTGCTTAGACCAAAGGAGACACCCACTATATTCAGTTTTTTAATTTGTTCTCTTTGCCAAGAATGGGCTGTCTTTTACAGGGTACCTTCTAGTAATTTCCCAGTCAATACTGAAATACTGCAAGATGTGGAACCTACATTTCTCTTGGGGAATTACTTCACATACCGCCTCATTAAGAACTATTAGATGATCAGTGTGCATTTTCCTACTCCTAATTTCACCTCGCTATTCTAATAAAATCTCATTGCACTACTTTAAACCACTCCCCCGCTCCATTCAGTGCCAATTTCAGTGTTTTTAAGACCCAGTGGATAAAATTCCTGGAGCAGGGCTGCAGGGGTAAGCCAGGCTGGTGCTATCCAAGCACTCCCAAGCCGGGCGCACACGGCTTCGCATGGAGCAGCGCACGGAGGATGGCGGCCGTTGAGCAAGCAGCTGTCTGTCCTGCAGCTCCTCCACTAACACATGCTTTGAGAAAGCAACTGATGGCTTTCAAATATTTTTTCATTTGCTGCAAGAAATAAACACATTGCCCTATTAGCCCAGGCAGTGGCCAGATTGGTTTTTCAGGGCATGTGATTTTGCAGCAGTGTGTAGATGCACTCCTAAACTCAAAGCTCCAGAGAGGTGCCTCTTTGCCCTAATCGTGCTGACTACAGCATGTTTATCTTTCCTTGATATGCTATCTTCATCAATTTTACCAGCCCCCTGATGACTGCACACGTTGCTGTCCCCATGCATCATGCTGAGACCTGCTCCTGAACCAGGGCAGAAGGAGAAATTTGTCATCAACTCTTCCATTCGCTTGACAATAACACGGCTTAATATTTCATGAAAATGAAGTGCCCAGAGCACTCCTGATAGTTTACAGTTGTGATAAAGGACGGTCAGATGGATACTGTCAGCCATTAAGCAGTTTGCAATCACAGGGCTCCAGAAAGAAAGCAAAGGCCTCTGGGCCCTTCTTGGTGTCAAATGTTGTGTCACCAGCGTAAAGGATGTTTCTAGTAGCAATTCCTTGTTGAATCAAGAAGTCATCTTTTTTTTGCAAGCTTTCTACCTACATGCAAGATTCCCTGATAGTCTATGTTTGTTCTAAGACTAATGCTGCTTGCTTTGCAGCACAGAAAACTCAGACATCATTTTTACATTATTACACTTGATATATTTACTCTCTCCTTTTTTTTTCCTATCCAAGCACAGCAACAGCAAGCTGAGTCCCAAATACCCATGGAAGGCTTCACTCAGTCACGGCAGCTCTGCCCCGTCCCTTCCTGGGCTTTGTGCTCCAAGAGAGCACAAATCTGACTGCCTGGCAGATTTTGCTGCCAGCTACAATTGATACCAATTGATATTCCCAGCTACAATTGATGACAAGAGGATCATTCCCAAAGATGAGACCCAGCAGCTCACCGCCTCAACCCCACAATATGGCTTGCAGCAGGGAGGTTACCTGTGTGTTTGGGGACACTGGGGGCAAGCCCTCAACTTCAGTCTTGACTTTGCTGCGTTTGTTAATTACTGGATTGACGGTGCTGCTCACGGCCGACTCACTGCTCTGCTTGCTCTAGGAAAGAAAACCAGGCAAGAAACGGCACTGGGGTTTGGGATGACAGACAGACAGTGGTCCACTTCCTCATTAAAAACTAACTTTAAAATCAGTCAAGGTTGAGCTTCAGGAGTGGCAGGGGACAGCAGGATTGGCCTGGGGTTCATATGAAAACCAGCTCATGTGGGTTTGTGCAAAGCAGAGGGATGGGAGAGAGGGAAGCAGAATCAAGGGCAGCCCCAGCTTTGGCAGGCTCACTGGTGAGCTTGGCTTCTCCACTGCTGCTCTGTTTGAGAGCAATCCAGTCCATGGCATAGCCATCAAAGCCTTATACAACCCCCACCCAAGCCAGTTTTATTTCTCAATGTGATGAAATGATTTGTCGAGAAAATGAATTCCTGGGGGAAGCAGGGGGCTCTGGTTATATGTGAGGGCTCTGGCATGCTGTGTCCATGAAAGACTATGTGTGTAATTTGCTAAGCTCTTAAAAAATAAGAACAACTTCAGAAGAAAAAACATCCCATTGTATGTGCATAAAATTGGAACATGAACATTTTAAATACTCTTGCTAATTGCTCAAGATTGGTCCTGCAAATTTTTAAACAGAGGCAGAACTCTTTCCAGCCACATTATTTTGGTAGCCAGATTGTAAGGAGAAAACAAAACTAATCAATCAAATAATCTGCAATAACAAATAGAGTTGGTAGTGCAGCAGCCATGAGACACCCTAAAACAATAAACCAGTCTTAAAAGTTTAGTATGATACTACTAAAACAACAATTTGAAATGGGTGTGACATATGGTGAAATAAGTCTCTGGGGAGAAAAGCAACTGCAGTTCAGACTTGGAAGGAATGTATGTGGAAAAGAAAAATGATTAAGAATGTGCCAGGCATATTCACTAACCAAGTGCATGTGGAGGGCTTGTGCACACATATATGTGCTTGTGTGCTCACAGGTATTAGTAAGGATGCATTTAAGGTGTGGGATCTCATTCCCAGTTTTCGAAATTTGGCCCCTGGTTTTGCAAAATTTAGCAGTAAAAATCAACAGCAGGGACACATTGAGAGAGAATCTAGTGAAAAAAAAGGAACAGCAAGTAAAATGTAAAGAGGTCCTACATAGAACGCACTTGCACATTAAAGATTAAGACCATCATCATGGTTCACATGAGTACAAAAAAAGAAGGAAGGATTGGTGAAGGTCCCAACAAGAAGCTTGGTTCACAGGTGCTTATTTTGCAAAACACTACAGCAACTGATTTCCCTCAACTTCATAGGACATAGTGTGTTCAAGGAGATTTCCTGCCTGGGATGACCTTGCATACTGTGTTCAATACTTGGATGGACTAAGGCCTTTGGTTTCAGCAAGGGTAAGTGCAAGGAAGGGAGATGGGTGCAAAATTTGTCAGTGACTAATTCAGAAACACTTGCCAGGAAAAGGAAAAAGCAACATGAAGGGACAGAGTGAGTAAAAAAGAGAATTGTTAAAACTCCCACAACCACCATGAAGGGAAGCCCACATCTCACAGAGAATGTGCCTCCATTTCCACATGTTCCATGCAGGATGGGTGTCCCTACCTGGCTGGAGTCAGAGATGCAGTTGCTGTTGCTGCTGCTCTGTGCTGGTGATGGGTTCACGGAGATGACTGCCATGTGCTGCCGCGTGGGGAAGGTTGGGGATGGCTGGATCAGGGGAGGAGTGTGTCCAAAGGCTGAGCTCAGGCCTCTTTGCTGCGTCAGGATCTGCTGGTATGTCACGGGGTTAAGCGGGTGGGGGAAGCCGAATGCTGGACTGCAGCAACAGCAGAAAGAGAAATGATGAGGAGTTATTTTAAACAATATTTATCATATTAGCCAGTCACTGATTGAAGTTGAGCTTATTGGAGACTCCAGGAACCAGGCTGCAATGTCCAGATAGATGCCTTCAATGCCAGGATAAGCCTAACTTTACTGCAAAGCCACGATTTGACTCGCACGTGCCTCAGCAAACTTGTGAATCATTTTGACCCAAGCATTAGACTGATTGTGATTTCTTTGCTTCCTATGTAAAAAAAAAAAAACAATAAAAGCCCTTGGGAGTTCATAAGAGGATGGGACTCGGGTAAATCTGGCTTTGCAGCCCCTAAGGCTCCTGGGTTTCCCCAGCCAGACCTCTTTTGCAAACTTGCAGCTTTGGGGTTATGCTAACCTGGATATGAAAAACAAGCATCACCTGGCTCACCTGGCACAGATTACAGCCAGGATGAATAAGTATCCACTTAACATAGTCCAAAACCATGCAATTTACTCTGACTTCAGGTGAGGGGAGTGCTGGCTCAGGGGACTGCTGAAGCATGTCACCGTTCCTATGTAGGTCACTGGTTCACCTCCAATCTAGGTCAGCAGTGACCAGAACACCACTTGCCCCTGGCTGCTTGGGCAATAACTTGGGCAACAGGTCCAAGACAGGATGCAGCACTGGGGAGCAGTAAAAACAAAGCTCTGCTTTTAGAAAAAAGGGGTTCACTCCCAGGGGCAAGTTCACTGGGCAGAGAGAGAGAAGCACAGAAGATGCTCGGTGGTAACTCTAGATGTGTGATGCATGAACCATAGACAGCCCAAAAGTTGATTATTTGCTACCTTCAAGAAGTGGCTGCCCTGAACCTTTACCCTCATGGTATTTTCTCTCACACCACTAAAACTGCCCAAGGTGTGAGTGCTCAGAGAATACAGCCATAATTAGAAACACATTTAATAACCAATTTTGCTTCTGGAGACAGTATTTCATTCCTGCCTCTAAGATGCTGTTAAAATAATAACAAAAAAGTCTTTTCATAAGAAATTTCTGGCAGTTATGCTGCTATATATGTTACCCATTTTAAATCCTGACATTTAGGATTTATTTTTAGAACACTGAGAAGGGGTTAAAATTCTTTATTATTAGTTGGTTATTCCCTTGGAGGCTGAAAGTTGACCATTAGGTCAGTCCCTGGACTCTACTGATTGGTTAAAAATACCAGATATTACTCTTAATATCTGTGTATAAGTTGAGATGCTATAGGTATGTGCAGCTAATAATAACAGGTAAAAAGATGAGAAAAAATATGATTACCAGATAAGAAGTTGCAATCTGTCTATGTCAGGCTTATATTTGATTTTACAGTCAATTTCTAAATTATGCTGCTAGATAAAGTAACTTACATAATTAATGCTACACTTATTAATAAAAACATCTCTGTTTTCCCCCACAAGTTTTAAGCACACATAATCTTTGTAACCCTTTGATTTGCAACATCAGTGCTAATTAGATCTAACATTTTTAACAGTTAAGTAACAAAAAGAATAATAACATTGTGAAACTTGGGTGAAGCAATCACAGTAGGGATTGACAAGAGTCAGCTGCCTAATGTAAGTGCTTTTTAATTAAGATTTGAACAAAACTTTACTCAAGGGTTTAGATTTGGTTTAAATAGGCTTTTAGAATTAGGCTCTTCTATCCACCCAGGCAACATTTTTTCTAGGAATGTGGGCCAGTAATTTGGAGAGTACATTGGGGCAATCTCTTAAATCAGAGTGTTTCTTAACCAGTCAAACTGCTCACAATGAGCATTTTTTGAGATAAATTTATTATCTGTTTCTGCTTGCAAGGAGGCATGATCATACTTTAATTACTGGAAAAGTAGTAGCCAATAACCCAAATCCAGCCAAAGAAACCCCACCCCAAATGCCACAAAATACCCTTCCACATGCAAAACCAGATGGGGGCTTTGATTTACGATGCTACACAACCCTGATGCACAAAAGCAGAGGCTTCAAGGAAGGGAAGCTCTCCCTTGCTGGAGGATCATCCCTTCTTTTGTGCGGTGGCTCCTCAGCTGAATTGAGCTGATCCCAGAGCTTTACCTGATCGTCCCGGCAGATAAATGGCCGTAGGAGCCACTCGCTGCTGAACTGCTTCTGGAGTTGTTGATATATGCCACAAGAGAGTTTGGGGAGGTCCTGATCATTGTCTGGAGATCAATGCTGGCATCAGAGAGCGGGGAGATAGACAGGGCTCGTTTCCGGCTTAATCTTGGAGTCACCCGCGGGCTGGAAAACCGGGACACTGCAGGAAAGAGAAGCTTAGTCAGACAAGACCAAAGGGCTGCTCCCTTCCTGCAGGCAAGCTGGAAGTGCTGAGAACTGCTGCACTCATGACTGCTGCAGGATATTCAGGACCCAGGAGCAGCACAGGGACCGACTGCCTTTTGATGGGAGGTTTCCTCTCTTCTGGGTGCAGAATCACAGGGGTCAGGCAGCGCCATGAATGCCCGCTTGCTTTGCTGTCCTCAGGGGATACAGAATCCTGTCCATCACCCCCTTTCATAGGCACTAAATTAACTTAAAAGGGAGAAGGCCTACAAGGTTTCCATGAGTGCAGCCATGCCCGTTGACTCAGTGTCAGGAGCAGCAGGCCAGGGGAGCTGCACATCCAAGCCGGGCGACCACTGCAAATGGTGAGTGCGTGCCTGTGTGCGGGGGGAACGGAAACCAAAAGAGCATGAGCACAATGCTGACCATCCAATTAATGAAGGAGGCAAGGCTCCAGAAACCCGGAAAGTAAATTAAGAGTTTTAAGAAAACCAATATGGCAGCTCAGGCACAAAGTTCAAGCTCTCCCGCTCTGAGGGGACCTGCCAGTGCCTGGACCCTATTAGCAATTGTCAGTCATTCAGGCATGAAGCAATTTCCAACCCTGCCAGGCCCATGTATGGATCTGCACTACAGGATGGGTTACTACTGTAAAAGCTTGGCATCCCTCAGTGTTTCGGCACCGCTAACTGGAACGACTGACTTCATCCAAAGGAAACTCTGCCCAGGCCTGACGCACCTGCAGATCTTTGGGGTGGCACGGACGGGAGTTGCAGATGGGCCGTATCACAACTTTCCTCAGTACCAGAGTACCACATCCAAACCTTGCCTGCCTGGAATGACTCATCCCTCCAAAGCAAGCAATGTTTGGATTGCATATTAAAAAAAAAAAAAAAAAAACCAAAAAAAAACCCCCAAAAAACTGAGGGTAAAATATAGCACTTGGCAATGGGTCCTGGCTGGTACTCCCTGCCGTCCACCCAGGGGTGCAGGAGGGCTCAGGTGCTCTAGCTCCTTCCCTTGTTGAGCACAATAACGTATCACCTCCTGACTTTTCCAGTGGTGGTCTCCCCAGAAAGCATCCTATGGGTTTATCCTATTAAATGCTGTGAATAAAACACTGAACTGCCCAGACAGGCAGTATGAGCCATTTTCCTCTAGCTGGTTGAAAGCACTGATTTTGGCTGCATATCACCAAATACAAGCCTGGCACTTTGGAAGAGCATGAACTTTCTGTCCTGATGACAGTGCTGGTATGTGAGAGGGTGAATGGGATGTAGAAGGAGGTAAGATGTATCCTGCTGGTGTGATCAAACAATTCCTTGATTTGTGTTGGTTCACAGCAGTCTGTGTCAGTGTTTCCCTGAGACCAGTGGCTGGGCTTCAGTGTCCCAGACTCCACATGACTCCACATGACTCGCCCATGCACCAAAGTGGCTCTGCCATTACCATGCTCAGGTGCTGTGTAATCAGTGGGGCTTAGTATCACCATCCTCTTAGTCCCCATAATGACCCTCACTACACAAGATAAATTACTTGCCCAGTGTGCCACTGGAAATCCAAGGCTAAGCTGGTGCTTGAACCAAGCATTCTTGTGACTTTTGTTCTACACCTAAGCAGCTTCAAGAGTGGCTAGATGCAATGCCTTTACTGAAAAACTGACAATACTAGGAAATTTCTCTTAAAAATCAGATCGTTTACATTCAACATACATTCAACACATTCTTACAATATTTTGTACAACTACATAGTGCAGCCTCAGGGGGTAGAGAGATGCTAGAAAACATGACTGAAAGATCAGGCAGCAAAGAGAAAGGGCAGCAGTCTACAAAAAACACCATGTGAGTGTTAAAGCTGTCCCACAATTTGGAGGGACTAGGCTCAAACTTTCCAAATGCTTGCAGCTGGAAGACTCTAGCCCTGTGTGACACTTCCCTGGAAGCTAGAAAAGATGCAGCCACTCTGTAGAGGTACTGTGGACAAAACCAAATTGTGCAAATGAACTCCCCTCAGCAAAGGCTGAAATGGAGACTTCCCAAACTTCACATGTGGTTCCTGAAAACTGAGCCCTGCCAGAACCCTAGACCAAACAACATGAAGGTTGCTTGGGCCTAGATCATAAGGGTCCTCTGGCCATAAGGAATCTTGATTCAATACATGTACCACAACCTGGAAAGATCTGGGTACTCTTCCCAGTCCTCTTTAGCCACACCTCCTTGAGCAAGTTGCTGCTTCTTTCTGTGTCCCTATTTCCCAGAGTCATCTATTTAGATGAGCTCCTTTAGACAGGGCTTGTATTTTATTCTGTACATACTGCACCAAGTGTGATGGGGCCCCATCTCAGATGAGCTGTCAGGGTTTCTGTCCTACAGATAATATGCGTATTTCCAGATACAGATATTGTTTCCTGCATTTGCATTCCCACAGTCTCCTCCTTCTCTAACAGAAGGAAGCAGGCCAGATTTGACAGTCATATTTATCTCTGTTACTCCCACATCTCAAGGGAGATCTGTTTATTAATGTGCCACTTCCCTTGATAAATTACTAAATAGAAAGAAAAGCCTTGTACTCGTTTCTCGCTCTTCCTTCACATGATTTATGCTCACAGTGCTGGATCAGCCATTAGTTCACATTAATTTGCAGAGGGAAGAAGACCTGATGTCCAACAGAAATCTGGGTTTTAGCAGTGCAGATGATGTGGGCACTCCTCCCTGCTGCACACAGGTATGTCATTTTTTCCCCATGTAAAACTCTGTGGAAAGCTGTCAGATTATCAAGCTCTCCTGGGAATTCTCCAGCCCAAAAACCAGTAATATGCATTGTGTTAGTGTCCACTCTAATTTAGATCCTTCAAGTACTGTGGGCTATCTGAAGTGTTTGATAGCAGATCCAATAGGTTGGGCTCATGCTTTACACGAAAGCCTCTTAGGTCTTGCAGGCTTCCACAGAAAGCTGTGACCTAAAATCACGCTATGGATGAACAATTCCTCTCTTCTTAATGACAGCCTGCCCAAGGTGCCTAGGAAGAGAATCATCTGAGAAACAGAAAAGGAGTTTAGGCATGAGAAGAAATGCTCACTAGTGCATTTAGGAAGAGAGAATCTTTACAAAATTATTTTTCAAAAGCAGATTAACAACACTGGCATTTTTCTAAATAATAAAGTTTGCCTGATTTGAATCTCCTGATCTGAGGACATGGAGCACTAACAATAAATGGTACCAGGCAGCAGAGTGGTCAGTGTTTGTGTAGTTGTACATAGCAAGGTGTTCAACACAGGCTGACTGACAGCCACTGGGGCACATAAGTGAAGTCCTCTGCTGCCTGAGGTCCAGTGTTGTTCTAAAAGAAAAACCACAAACAACTGTTCAACAGGGACTGTGCCCAGAGAAGTAACTAAAGGCGGGATCCACTTTTCAGACACACATATTGAAAGTTTTGGGAACATTTATCACTAAGACTCCTCTCCCCTCTCCCCTTTCAAAAATGCCAACTTCTCAAACTGAACAGGATTAGTTTAAAGAACTTTTTGATGTTTGGAAAATGTCGGGCAAAGTTCCCCAGACAGGTTAGAGCTGGGAGGAAAGTCCAGATTTTTTTGCTAGAAGGAAGGAGTATCCTTGGCACTTTCTTGTGGTGCCCATGAATTATCACATCCACCAGTTGCTCAGGAACCTCCCAAATTTAGATTAATCCACAACAGGCCAGTGATAACCAAACGGTCAGCTCTTACATGTGGCAGCTTGTGGACCAACTCTGGTGCCTGATCCCAGTGCCCAAGGGCAGGATCAGATCCCAACATGTCTGGGAGGTGGGAGCAGAGCTTCCTGCTCTGACCACTTCTGTGGCCGTGGGCTATCAGAGGGATTCTACAAGAGATGTTTTCTTCTGGAGTGAGAATTCAGACCTTATGTCACACTAGGAATAGTGGCAGCAAAGCCCTCCTGAAAGAAACGCCAGACACTCAGTGGGAGCTCCTTCGAGGATCCTTACGGGTAAGGAAATCTCAGGCAACCCTTTACAGATAAATATGTTGCTGTGATCACAACAGCACAGGATCATCAGGGGTATGTGCTCCTAACAAACGAGCCTGTAAGGCACATGGGCTGCAGATGGCTCACACCCTGCTTGCCCCCCTCCCGCCTCACTGAAACCTGGCCAGAGCCACTGCTTCCCCTCCATCCCCTGGCCAAGCCCCAAGATAAATACTGTGTTATCAAAATGGTCCCTCATCCTCACCATTCACCAAGAAAACTC
This sequence comes from Anomalospiza imberbis, assembly GCF_031753505.1. Taxonomy (NCBI): domain Eukaryota; kingdom Metazoa; phylum Chordata; class Aves; order Passeriformes; family Viduidae; genus Anomalospiza; species Anomalospiza imberbis. The sequence continues at coordinate 11,951,443 of NC_089687.1, forward strand.
CATCCAAAGTGTACAGAAATATCCCCCCCACTCCCATCATCAAATTAAAACCAAGGGCCCCATAAAAACACAGGATGGTCCCATAATTGATAAGCGACAATAATTACAAACACTCTTTGTGTAACCAGTTCCTTATTCCCCTCTCTCCTTCTGCAGAGGCAACACACCTCTTTTTCAGACTGTAGCAGATGCTGGACATTTGTTCTGGCACCAGACACTGCCCTGGGACCCTTCTTTCTTCTCTCCGCAGGCTGATCAACTTTGCAGTTCAAGGAATACTAATGCTTCCCTCAAATCCTAGCTGAAAGACAAGGCTGCATTCTTCTACTCCCAATCCACAAGGTAACTGTTTAGTCGACCCAACTTGCATATGTAAATTGAATTCTTTAGAAACCAGAGTGCAGCAGGATTCCAGACACAGCACTTATGGGGTGCTCTGGGACTTTTTCTTTCTTCTGCACATATTTTTCTGGGGAGGAAAACAGCCCTGCTGGCTAGAAATGGGTGGGAAATTGTTTCCCATTCTCTGAACCTTTTCTGAGATTTCAGCAAGTTTCCATTCTATGCTGGGACAAAGAAAACAACAACAACAACAAAAAAAGGTCTTTTAGAGTTTTTAAGGAAGCGACTACAGGGCGTGCCGTCTGCCCAGAGAAGCCAACAGCTGGCTTGGTTGGGAAGTCATCTGTGATCCAGAACATCCAGGCTGTCTGCAAACCCAGGGCTGCTGTCCCTCCAGTCCCAGAGGAAGCACTTCCTTCCTAGGTCCCCATGAGGCTTGGCTCTCTGCTTTTGTACTGATGGAGCAGTTGCTCCACATGAACCTGCTGGAGGGAGTCCTAAGCTCACCTCTCCCGGCCACGTGCATGCCGACTGCAGTCACCACCCAGCTGCACTGCCAGCCCTGCTCCTTACCCTGCTGGCTATTAAATCATTTCCTTCAAGGAGAAAGGCTCCAACAACACTAACTGAAAAAGGTTGGTGAAGCTGAATCACTGTTTGATTTGGGGAAATAAAGCCCCGCTTTGTGATTTGCCCACATCCCAGGCAACTGTGCCAGCTGCTGGCCATGCTGTGCTGAACAAAGCCTTTTCCCTCTTAAACTGCTGATTGTGAATCAAGACATTTGTGACACCATTTGTGCACCAGGCAGCAAAATACAGGGTAGAGATCCCCCCTCTAGCTCCAGAACTGGACAAAATGCAATGACAGCACTGCAGGGTCATCCCTGCTATTGGTAACTGTTGCACAAACACATCTATACAGCTTTCCTGACATGAAGGCCTACCTTGGACCTGACTTGTGCTCAAGATGTTTTTTTCCCATTCCCTTACTCAGCCTGCACAACCCAATCACACACTCAAAGCTGTGTAAAGTGATGGACTTAAAGATGATCTCTAATTTCTACCCTGGCATTATTCCAAAGATCTGGATCTTGTTCCTAAAGCTGCCACTACGCCACTCACTGATCTCCTTTTCCTTTGTGGTCTCCAGTGATGAAATGGTTTTGTTTTGTACAGCACTTTGAGATCTGCTGGTGTACAGGGCTAGAACAGTAGCAGCATTGAGTCAGTGTGGATGGACTCCTCTTGAGAGAAAATGGCTCCTCCTGAAGGGCTGAGGGTAATCACAGGAAGCCCTGTGCCTAGGGGAAAAAGCAGCTGAAAGTACTAAACATGAAAGTGGTAGCCATCTCCAGGGTCACTGTGTTCCCCACCAGTCTTTCCTGCCTCAGTGATGCTCTTGCACAACCACTCCGTCACCTGGAATAATCCACCATGTAGCACTACTTCTAAAAAAGAAATGCAACAGATTGTTCTGGTCTGGTGAATAGAAACTGTAGATAGTCTCAAACGTACCCCATCAGCAATGTTGTGGCATTGGAAAGTGATTAACTTTTGATTTGAAAGTATAGGCTTTCCAGAAAATAGGATTAAGCCTGGATTCAAACTCCACTCTTGGATTTTGAGTCCCTGTTTGGATGAGGAAATGGAACAGGAGAAGCAACTGAATGGTTGTTTAGTCTCCACTGGGACTGGCCTGAACACCACAGCAATTTGGTACATAAAACTTAAATCTAGTCTATTTACTACTTTAACTTCTTCTAGCTGTACACTGATAACCCAGCAGAGATGCAGCTCTGGGCAGCCCAGCTCAGTCACCATGTGAACACTCAGTAGACCTGGTACAGGGTTGGCACCAACAAGCTCCAGCTGCCATTTCTATCCTATTATTTTCCCTGACCTTAGACATGTGATGGAATGAAAACCACTGACAAAAAACATGAAAGCACTGAGAAATTCTCTGAGAAATGCAATTACAGGAACCAGAAAGGCGCAGGTATGTGTCTGTGGAAGAACCACCATAGCCAGTGTCCACAGCTCCCATGAACCAACCAGCAGATGTTTGGAAGCGACATGACACTGAATAGGCCAGATTTAATATATGCTTCTCTCCTGCTTTTCTTTTTGCAGGTGCCAGTGTTATCACAGATGAATGATGGTGCTGCATGTGGCTTAACAAGAGCTACCTGCATTTTCAGCAATCTACTTCTTGTAAAGTTTTTATGTTCCCAGGCTCCCTGGGCAGAAAAGGGCTCTCTGAACGACAGATGCAGTGAAGTGGTGACTCACTGGGGGTTTATGCATGCTACTGATATTCTTGTCTCAGAAAAACACCATAAGAGGATGCTTTATTAAATTATCTGTTCAACTATTTACTTAGGCCCTGCTGATTTAAATTTTTGAAATAACTTTCTAAAAAGAGAAGGAGACACTGTCTCCTCATCAAGCATTTCAGAGCCATCCATTTTACTCTCTGCTTTAATAATGTATAATTCTCTCTTTGGGTGATGGATAAACCCAGGCATATAGACTGGTAGTGGACTGGTGCTCCTTTATACATTCTTAAGAAGTAGTGTCTTGTGCCACATTCTCGTAATGTTTGAAGGTTTCCATCTCATGCAGAACACGTGAAGACCCAGAAAAGGCTTTCCAGTTAATAACCAACAAAGCTTTTCCATAAGATTGTAATAAATTCTTGGTGAGCCCTGGCTCTGCAGTGAATCATGGTTATGAGCTTGGCTGCATGAAACGGAGACCTTTGATACACGATTCACCGTAGAGCTGTTTTCAGGAGCAGGCAAACAGTATGAGTCTTCTGCCAAGGGGAGTATCTCAGTACCTCAGATAAAGATTGATCTTCAGCAAACCAGAGGATGAGCATCTTGGTGTGCTGGGAGCCAGCCTGTACCACCATGAAAACAGTTGTGTTTGCTTCCCTCACTGGCTGTTTATCTGGCACTTCAGTGAGGCACTGCTGGTCAGAGATGGACTAATAAGGAGGCAAGGAGGAAGGAGTCTTGTTCATGAGCCTGAGGAGAACTTGGCAGGGCTTGTTTGCACCCATCTGCTATAACCACAGGCATTAACTCTTGCAAGAGAATACAGAGCAGTCTTACTGACCAGCTGCTTTGTAGCAGAGAAGCCTGGGATATATTTTGGGTGTTAGAAGGCAGATGGTACCAAGGAGCTTTTGCTCTCCCTCTCAGACTGGGATCCAGGTTCCAAATTAATCTAGGAACTGCCAGCACAAAATGGCTGTTCAGGTAAAACTTCCACAGCAGCCACAGATGAGAAACTGTTTTTCCATTAGAAGTATCTGTAAACTCCCATCTCTGAAAAGCCAGAACAGCTTTTATCATTCTAAACCAGTCACTTTATGAAGCAGCAAGACCATAAAGTCTTTCATCTTAAAAGCTCAACAACAGAAACTTTGAAGCGGTAATGAAATGATGCAGATCTCCACTGCAAAAATTGTAATGGTCCACAGGCAAATCCAAAGACATTCCAGGAAACAGACACTGAATCTGAAAGTTGAGCTTTCTTCTTCTTGCAGCAGAAATAATCCCCAAACTGCCCTCTGTAATATCTGTACAGCCCCAGTTCTTGCAAGATGCAGCATGAAGTGAAGGGAAAGACATTTCTAACAGCTCTAAAAATCATTTGGACCTCATATATGCTTCCAGATAGACTCTTCCCAGGGCAGCAGTCAGGCCACAGGGGTGACTCAGCACTGCAGTGCCTAACATGATTCTATTTCTTCTTCATGTAGCCAGGAGAGAGAGCTTTCTAGGTTTATAACACACAATGCTATCACAAATACCACATTTCTGGTTTTTTTTTAATTTCCTTGCTCAAAGTAATATTTTATTCTTTCCACTGTGTCTGCCCATTCAGATATTTTCTTTCCTTGTGGACCTGAGAGGTCCCAACCAACATGAGATGTCCACTGTGCCTAGCCCAGCTTTGCATGCACATGGCCCAACTTCACCCCAGACACCAAGCAGGCAAAACACAGGGTGGGATGGGAAGCTAGAGATGTAGCTTGTCCCCAGGCTCACTCTGGTCACCCATGGTCAATGCAGCTGGACAGCAGCAATGGCCAGCTTGCAGGACCAGCCCATCTCCTACCCATGCTGCAGCCATGCCATCCTCCCTAAGAGAGCAAGATGTATCTATTTTAGGTTATGTGTACTTTATATATATATATGGAAGGAGGTGACCTTTTAAGTCAAAAATTATAGTGCAGCACCCAAAAGTCCCAGCAGGGCAGAGTGACCACATTCAGCAACCTCCACCTGGAGGGCAGTCCCATCCATCTATCCCAAAATTTCAGCCGTGCCAGAAAGAACCCAAGCTGCTACTCACCATCAACAGGGCTGAGGTAATCGTGGAGGTGGGCTGTACTGGCTGCTCCCCCGCCCTGCATGAGGAGGTCCCCATAGGGGTTTGGGTGGCCGGCCATCAGTGTCATTTGGTGGTAGTAGTCAGCAGGGTTGGCTCCTGGTGGTGGCGGTGGCAGCCCGAAGAGGCCTCGTTCCTTCAGGTGCTCATGAGCCACTGTTGGAGCCGCAGGCGAGGAGAGAAACATGGGGAGAAGGTTCCCACTGCAGTGTTAGACCTTGGAGCTGACGTTGGCGGCCCCGGCTCCCCCCGCGCCCCCCGCCAGCCCCAGCCACACGGCTCCGCATAGGGCGCGCGTGACGTGCGCTTGGGCGTGCTTCTGTGGACAAAGGAGACCAGGCTGGGGCCTCTGCATTCCTCCATTTCCGCAAATTTATAAACAATCCCTCGTTCCCCCTTCTAATAATCCTCCCGTTCGGACGCAGCCAGCACCCCTGGGAGGGGGGGAGAGGGCCCAGGCTGCCGACAGCAGTAACCCTGTCAGCATTAACATCCCTGCCTATTAGGAAGGAAAGACAAATGCAGCCCAGTTCCCGATAGCAGCGTGAGGAAATTAAAGCCAAGGTCTAATGCATAGAACTAGGTTTAGTGTCTGGCAGCATAAAACCATTTTGGCTGCCAAAGCCAATTACACTCACTTTCTCCCAGCTGTAATTTTTCAAACCTGCCTCCCCACCCGCTTGCCCCATTAACTTATTTACCACCACCTTAAACAAGGAAAAAAAAAAAAAAAAAAAAGGAGGAAAAGAAAAGCAACCCAAAATGCAATGCCTTTCTTCCACAGCAAACAATGAAACTGGTTTTGGAAGGAGAGGACAGGGCAGAACACACACAAGCCATCAGACTCTCTCTGGTGGGTGCCTGAGAGTTCCAATGACGTTTTAAGGGGAGGGAAGAAGAAGACATATGCCTGTCCCCATCACTATAGTGATGTTGTTTTAGCCATACAAGACAGTTTTATGCTGCCAGACACTAATCCAGGGGCCTTGCTGCTCTCTGGTGCACTTTGCTTTGCAGTGTTGAAGGGCCGCTGGCCCCTGCAGCAGCCTGGGAGCTGAGGTGGGGGTTTGCTGGGCATGCAGAGACCAGGTCCCCAGCTATTCCCTGGGCACTGAGCCAGCCACCTGCAACTGTGTAATGAAGCTCTCCTGATGAAGTAAGGCATGACTTACACCTTGCCAAGTGAAAGCAGTGTTGTGCATTTTCCCCTTTCTCTGTTGGATGTCTTTGTCCCCAGCTCCCCAACATGAGGTTTGATAGGGCTCAGAGAGCATGATCACCTCTGCCAGCACCCAGCACCAACTCCCCACATATCCTCTCCTTCCCTGAAGGTTGCTGCAGAGCAGCTCAGGAGTAAGGAGGAAGAAAGTATGGCCCCTCGCCTTCACTCAGCAGCCACACTGACCCCAGACACAAAGCCAACAGGGGATAACCCAGCTGGCGTTGTCTCCTCTGTAACATCGGTCTCAGCCAGGCCAGGCAGCCAGAACAACTGTGACCCTCTCTGGGGAAAGCTGGGTCCCAGTAGAGACATAAGAACAGGGAAGCTCCTAAGAAAGAAAGAGAGGGCTGCAGAAAGGAACGTACTTTAAGCAAAATATTTATAATATGATCCAGCAGTAATAGCTATTCTCACGCTCTGCTTTCTCAGTGCGATGATGCAAAACAAATGTGTAGTTAAATGGGAAAAAAAAAACAACAAAAAGAAAAAGAGACAGCTCTCCCACTTCAGAGAGCAGCTGCGGAGCCTTTGCAGCTGTAAATCCCCGGGTTTTAGGGAATTTCAGTCCTGGTGAGCTACAAAATCGCTGCAGTAGCAGTAGCACAGTGCCTTACCGTCGGCAGGACTGAGGCCCCTGGCAGCAGAGATGACGGAGAGCGTGGGGCTGCTGTGCACAGAGCGGAGGTAGTGCTCCATGTGGGGTGCCACGTAGGGGTGAGGGGGGCTGAAGGGCGACTCGCCAGGCCCGGCGGGGTGCGGAGACAGGCGGATGAGGGAGATGTCAGAGATAACAGGGCTGCCGCTCAGAGGAGGAGGCCTGGGAAGGAAAACAGAGATACGCTGTCACTCATAGCCACCTAGAGCACGCACAACTGCTTGCCACCCTTCTCTGTCACCTTCACCCACAAGAGAGGAGTTCAGGCACACAGAGGGACAATCTTCTCTTCTTGGCATACGCAGAGTCTGAAGCTCCCAAGCTTCCTGTAGACATGCACCAGTACTGCACTAAATATGTATTTGTGCAAGGTGGCTCACCCCAACTGGGCTGCTGTGGAAAGGGGCATGAGCTGCTTTAGGCAGTGCCTGCATACAGAGGAGGCATGGAACACACCCTGTGCTAGAGAAGATTCCACCCCATCTCCTTGCACAGGGAGGTTACCCACACAACGATATTTGAGGCAAACATGGGGTTTGCAAGTTCCTCACTGCCCCTGGATATCCAGATGTCTAGTGCTGCCATGTGCAGAAAGCCCTAGACAGGGCAGTGCGTGCAAGGATGGAAATATTGCAAGGAGAACTTATGTGATCTTGAGCTGCGCTTTGCTCAGCCCAGCATGTGTGGCTTGGCCCGTGCTGGTGCAGCAGCCCCACCTCCTGCATCCATCATGGCCAGCACAAACCTCCTTGACAGGCTGGTGGTACGGTTCAGAGGGCAAAAGTTCATGAGATGTTTTACTGCATGCTTTCTGGGGGCCGCCTCTCTTAAATCCCTCAGATCTTCCCCAGGCCAAGTGCTACCTGAGAATAAAGTCAGTAAATACTGAGGGATTCAGCAGGTAAGAAAAAAACATCACATGCATGTTTCAGTGCTTAAGGAGTTTTTTGAAGGGTGAACAAGGATGGAAGAGAAAGTCTGCAGACTTCTCCCAGACACGTGCCCTGCTGTACCCTCCAGCCTCTTAGACAAACCACAGAGGGTGCAAAGGAGAAAAAGTTACTCACCCTGACCTGAGAAGCAGAAAATCTGAGCTAGACACCAAAGGAAGCAGAGCTGTCATTAGGCAAAACAAAAGAGCAAAATCTGCTTTGTATTAGCTCTCTCTGTATTCACAGACTGCTGGAAGCAGAGCTGGTGTTAACACACAGGTCACAGCAGGGACAGCATTTGTCCCTGACTGGGTGCTCTGGCAAAGCTGAGGGAGATGGATGTGCACCCCATGGGACTGCACCCTGAGCACAGAAGACAACAGGGATTTGGAGGTCAGGGCTTTGGGACGTGGGCTGATCTAAGGGAGGATATTACAAAGGCCCTTCACTAAGACTATTCAAATATGCCATTAGTGAGTGCATGGAAGATCTGTTTCCATGCTCAGACAACCACAAACATGAAGGTCTGAGCAGTTTCGACATGCCACCAGCACCTCAGGATCTCAGTCCCACCCTGCCTTATCAACAGTTCAGGTGCATTTTAATTTATTTGTAATACTTGCATATCAACAAAACCACATAGAAATGTAATATAAGCTTTGCAGACTTATTCAGCAATTTAACGAGCATGTTTGTCTTTGTTTGATCTTCTGTGTGTTTCTCTGTCTTTCTGATAAATTAGTAAACCTTGTGGCTTTTTGAACACTTTCTGCTGATGGGTAGTAAATTAAATGTCTTCTGAAATATTTATAGTTCAAAGTACTTTCCTGTAGCAATGCACTCTGTGGCTCAGTGGTGTGAAATACCAGGCAGTGAAAACCTGTCATACAGAAAGGCTTTGTGGAGATGCACAGCCACCAAAACAGGTGGCTCGTGAGACCCAGGCCGGGGTTTTGCCAGAGAAACACCCACCAGCATCAACCCTGTTTTCTTTCGTGACACTGAAAGACGAACTGATGATGGCATGGCTATTTCAGACCTCATAACTTCCCCACCTGTGTTGCCATGGCCTTCCATTACCAAAATTATGGGGTGACCAAAGTCACTCCCTGGTGCCTCTCGCCATGACGTCAGCCGTGGTGGCGGCGAGCTCAGGAAGCTGCAGCCGAGGCCGCTGGGGCTGGTTTCTGTCGAGGCTGCTAATAAAGGCATCCGAGCACGGAGCCGACCAATTTATTTCTACCGGGGAGGAGGGAGAAGTGAATCAAAGTCTCTGTTCCAGATTTAGTTTCAATTCATTTCTAATAATCTCCACTGCCTCATCTGGAAAAAATGAAACAGGATTAAAAAAAATGATGTCATTAAGAAAACATCTGACTAATTTTTCTTCTGACGAAGACTTAATATAAGTGAGGGGCGATGTAAATTAAAAGCAGCCCCAATCTTCCCTGGGCCACAGAGCCTGCCTTAATACATAAGCCATGAAAGAGGTTTTCTTACATATACAATAAGTTCCCTCTTTCATCAGTACTCACAGCTTCTCCCAAAAGGGTTGTGAACTTCTTTGATGCAGTCCTGGAACTATGTATTACCAGGTTTACGAGCCTTTGGAGCCTCTGCTGATCAAACTGTGAGGCCGACATCTAAAATGCGTATAACAATATGAAGGGTTTGCTGTTCATTTTCTCTGTGCTAAATTAGGCAGAAATGCTGGAGTCCCTCAGAATAGGAAAACTCCACCCTGAACAAAGAGGTAACACTGGGAAAAAGATCAAGAATTTCCCCAAAATGCATGCAGCTGGAAACACAGCTGGTGTTTGAACATGAGTTTGGCCCTGTGCACAAAGACTGGGCTAGAGAGTAGGCAGCTCCTTATGGCTCTTAAAGCCTGTCCTTGCTCCCTGGTCTGTCTGAGGACTAGGACAGCCATACTCCCATCAAAGTCTGGCTTCTGTGAGCCCTCCCAGGCAGGGATCACCTCTCACTGTTGTACACCTACAATTCTAGCAAAACAACATCCCACAGTGCAGCATGTCACAAAATAACGTGGCTTCCAGGAGCTGGCTACCAGGAACAACTCACTCAGCCAGGGGCATCCTCTGCTCCTAACTCCCCAAAGGTTTGATTTTTTCCCCACTTTTTTCCCAACTGCATTATTTCTTATCTCATCCCACACAGAGCCATCACATTGCCACTGCAACTACACAGTGAAAGGCAGCTGTATCCTCACAGGTCTGCTCCTTGCAGAGGAGAACCATCACATAATGCTCTTTGGAGGCACTGGAGGAGAGATGAATCAGTGCTGGAGGAAGGCAGCCCTGTCCCCATGTCCAGCTCACATCCAGGGCATGCAGGGCTCTCCATGCCCATGCCCCAGGTCCTGCAGTGGGACAGCCATCAGCTTGGTGTGGTGAACCAGCCCGTGCAATGAAACCATGGTGCCAAAGCTGCGTTCTTAAGCCTGTCCACAGAGCTCTCTGTCCAGACCTCTGCTAACTATGTCACTCCCTGTTTCTTCCCTGGATCCCACAGATGGCACACGGAAAACACCCCACCACCTGAGGGAGAGCTCCCGGCTTTGCTGAACACAATGCTGTAAAATGTTGCTGTCTGCATTGGGATAAGGGATTTCACCTGACCACATATATATCTGGAGAAAGTGGGATTCTGGTTTTCAAATAGGCTAAGGGAATTGGGTGTCCAAACACCATTAAATTTAATGTGAGCCAGGGGCCTGTTTTCCCCATGGCTCCAGCGAGAAGCCCAGGCTCTATAATTAATGCTCAGGATTTGCAGAGCAATTTGCATCTCTGACGAAGCACATGAGCCTGGATTCATTTCCTCCTCCACCCAGGAGAGGCTTTTCCTTTGCTGCTCTTTAACAGAGGGAGACACTGAGGTGTGGGAGACATTACCTGATGCCACCTAAGGGCTGCAGGGCCTCATGGTGGTGCTGGGGGCATACAAGCTACTAAAGGCTTTACAGAGCAGGTCTTTACCAGTGTAGTGGATGACCCCTCTGGGAGAGCAGAAATCCTGGCACAATTTACCTGGCTTCAGCCTGTAGAGCAGAACTGTGGTAACACTTGACAGCAGAGAAACACAATCAGCAAAAGGAGAGATACCAGCATCTGAGACATGATACACACTGCCTGTGGGACACTGGGAGACTTCTGGTGGTTTCCCAGGAGCTGGTCACTTCGTAACAGTCCTTCACTGGGGAAAAGAGATCTACTTAATTTTCTTGCCTCTTGGGTTTTGCTGAAAGGAGTGACAGCTCATCTGAAGCTCTGCAGTCTCATCCCAAAGTCTGGGGGAAGGAACTGGCAGTTTCCTTTTAAAACTGAGGCAAAGAAACCTCAGCCCATGGTTTTCAGTGAGGCAGAGCACCATTCTCTTGTATGTGCCTTGGAGCCTGGTAGGTGCTTGTCTTTGATGCTGCTGCTGGATGCAGTGCTGAGAAAGAAGCCTTGTGGTCCCATGGCAGAGGAGCAGCATCCTCTCTGAGGAACTGGGCTGGGCTCCTGGGAAGGGAAAACCTCAGGAACTGGTAAAATCAGTGCTGGCTGTTATGAAAAGCATTGGAGTGACTTTTTCCCACTCTCCTTCAGTGTACATACATCAGCAGTTCTAAAATCTTGTGTGATGGAGATGAGGCAACATTTTGCCACTGCTGTGAGCCTGCAGCCTCTGCAAGGGGCACTCCGCTATGAATGTAACAGTTAAAGAAGTTGCACATTTCTGAAATAATCTCCATCAGTTAAATAAACCCCAGAAAAATGTGGACAATTACTAAGCACTAATGTTCCATGACTAGTTTAAATTAATACTTATGTGACAAATAAATTCATTCTGCAGAAAACAAAGGGCTGAATACTTTTCCATATGCTTAATGGAATATGGACACTTGAGGGCAATTGTTTTGCTCTACAATAAAGAAATGCATAGCTGCTAAGCAGACATAGAAACAAGGAACAGAACTACTCATGGGGAGGGGTATCATACTCTGGTAGATTTTTGCTATTAAAAAAAGCACTTTTAAAGCTAACAGTCATTTTTAAACCCCACTTTTAAACCCCCAAACGTCCTTTTGTTTTGTTTTACATAAAACTTCCTAGCCTGTTTTTCCAAGTCCTGTGTACCCAGAACAACACCTTTGTCTGAAGGAGATGGAGGAAAGCCGTACAGACGACTGGAAAATGAACTGCTCTCATGGTAGACACTGTATGGATGGGATGCCAAAGCTGTATTCAACAGGAAACCTAAAGTGCCCCAGGATTCATGCTAAATGATTCAGTCTAAACAGCTCTCACCAGCCCCTCAGCTTCACCTCTGTTTATTTCTGATTTAAAGTCCCTTACAACAGGAAGGGCGAGAGGTCGCAACAGTTGTGCGGTACCCTGAGGATCAAACCCCACGAGGTCCCTCAAAACAAGGTAACTTCCAGAGGTCAAACCTGGGCCACGACTATCAAATTCACATGGCATTTGATCATTCACAAAGTTTTCCCTCCCTGCCGTTTTTTCAGCTCGGAGAGCAGAGGATGTGCCACAGGAGCGGCGCAGAGCTGCCTCGCAGCCGCCTGTCCCTCCAGCCGCTCCAGGGAGCGCAGGGCAGCCTGGTAATGAGGCGATGGGGAATCACTCGCTCTTCCCAGCTCTCCCAGCACTGCAACAAGTTGATAATTACCCAGTAAAGTGACCTGATGATCGAATATAAGACTATCAACTTGGAGAGCCAGCCTCTGTGTCCCTCTACAAAGAGATCGAGTGGGGACTCCAGAGACATCACTGCTACCTCCCAGCCCCCACTCCATCGGGATGCACAGCAGAAGTAATATTTTTTCCCCTGTATCTTCTCAGCTCTAAAATAAGGTTAATAATTTTTTTTCATACTCACAAAGAGGAATATATAGAAAATCAGAGCTACCATGGCTAATTCAGCAGTTAATGCTCTCACTTATAAGATGTTATAGAGATTGTGAATCTGAACAAAAATTGTTATGGCTTTTCTGCAGAAATTTAATGGGCATGCTTCATGCAGTTCGTATTTTCTCTTTTCCCCTAAAACATGTCTTTGAGCAAAAAAGGAAGCATAAAAATAATAATAATAAAAGGTTTGTAATAATAAAACTTTAAATAAAAATTTAAAATATATTTTTGTCAACAAGGGTAAGTTCCCATTAGATGGGTTTATGGATGGACTTGGTAAATTCAGCTTTGTAACAACACTGTACAGCAAAATGAGATTTTTTTTTTAAAGATGAGCTTTAAGTGCACAGCAAAGTTTGGAGTTCTAATATTAATTTCTCCCACTGTAGAAATTAAAGAGGGGAATCCTATGCAATCAGTGTTGCAGATGTCAGATCAGGTAACTGTGATAATTCCAATGGGCCTTAACAGATAAAAAACTCTGAATATGAAATCCCTTATTTGTGAATTTGTGGTTTGGGCAGCACTTTGAGAAGGATTTAGGTAGACACTATGAAAATCCCCCTCCACATCCATTGGCAATGGTAGTTGTCATGCCTAAAGTCTAATCTTGTACTACTGAAATCAAAGAAAACTCTGCCACCAATGGGAAGAGCAACAAGAACAGGTCTCCTACACAACTCCTATGTTTTTCATCTACACAGTATCATAATCTAAGGCAGGTACAATTTCTTTGCATTATTTTTTCCCTATCCCTTAGACTTCAAGCTACTTCTGGCATGTGAGTAATTTAAAATACTTGCTCTGGGTAAGTAAAAGAATTTTTTGTTACAAAAGTGGAAAAAAACGGTGGTAAACGTCTTTCATTTTTCCTTTTGAAAGATGATTCCATATTCAAACATATCTGACTTCAATCCTATATCTAAAATATCTAAACCCAACAACAAATCAAACAACCTATTTGATTTCACCTGATATATATTATTTTTTAGTAATGAAATCAGAAGTGTTTTGGTTTAGAGAATGAAACCTTTTTTCATCTAAGTTCCACCATAAGTTAACAACATTTTTAAGCTCACAGGTTGTTGCCCGCCTCAGTGGGGTCAGGGGCAACTTTTGGAGAGAGCAAAGTTGGGAGCCTGAGCACAGAAATTGGTTCTCAGATTAAAAACTCTCCTGACCACATATGGTTTCTCATTGCATTTGTGCTGCATTTACCACAAGAGTCTAGTATTGGCTGACATTTGTAGTCACAACTGCAACACAACAACAATAACAATATCTGCTTTTAAAATGGAAGAAAACCACAAATTTTTATAAGTAAGGTTGCCCTCCATTATACGACACACAAAGAAGCAAGACATCAAAGGTAGAAATTGGAGTTGATACGAGACCTTGAAACCCAAATCAAATTAGTGTCTTAGGGAGAGATCTTTGATTTAAGCTTAATAGTGGTGATTTTTTCTCTGATTGTTTTATACTTAATCAGCCACACAACCCACTGTGCAGACATATGTTCCAAAAGCACATCAAAGCAAGTAAACATTCTGTTTCAGATCCTAATATCCTTTTTTTAATCTAATTATCTTACTTACATGATCTTTTAATTTAAGTTCTGAAAGCTCACCTTTTCACACAAGCTTTCCTTTAGGAATGGAGGTAGAAGGATGACCAGCTCAGTTCTTGTGAGATACTTACCAAAAAAACTGCACAACTAATAAATCAAAGCACAGCAGATGAGGCTCTAAGATAGCTTCTTGAGAGATTAATGATGAAAGCCTTCAGAGAAGAAGCGTATTTTAAGAAGGGGAACTTCAAGGAAGGTAGCTGAGGGGGAGAGAAGGAAGAAAAGTGAGAGAAAAGGCATGAAGGAAAGCATGGATGTAGGAGCCAGTGAAAGGAAGCCAACCTAAGGAGCAGTGCAAACCCAGAGGCATGTGAGCTTCAGGGCGAAACCACCAGGCAGGAGAACTTGATTCCAGTAGCCACAGATTTTGAGAGTTGGGGTGTCAAAATGCTGCAAGGTCAGGGTGGGGAGGGGATGAAGGCTGGGCAGAGGCATGGCTGATTGAAGGAGCAAGCGAGGTAGGAATCAGTGGGGAAAAAGATGGGGAGAGGTGTAGACGCAGACCAGATCCTGATGGCAGAGCTGAGGGAGATCTGAGAGGAGTCAACCCTGGTGTGGGGATGTGGGAAATGGGTGTTAGAGAGATGTGTCGGATGTGACACAGCCATTTCTCTGCATCTCATTGTTTTCCCTTGGGACACATGTTGAGAATATTAGCACTTTCAAGTGAATACTTTGCTTGTAGCTGTGAAGAAGTTGGGCTTGGGAAAACAAATGGAAGTGCATGTTTGTGGGGAAGAAATCTGAGTTTTTGAATCCCTGCCCAGTGTCTTCTTCCTATGCTACTTTTGGGTGGAGGCTTCTCTCCCTTAAAAGGTTATAACATTCAAGTGCTACGGAAGGGTTTAGCATTTAAAAGACAATTCCTATACTACTTTGGAAAAGTCTGTTTCCATGTTATGCCAGCACTAACCCACTGAGGAGAGAGAAAGACAGTGGCAGCAACACCACAGCAACGGGGCTCATGGAAGAGTCAGGCAAACCACAAAAAATGCTTATTCATTCATTACACTTTAAATCTGCCTTGGCTCCATACCTGTCATATCCCAGAAAAGCAAAAAAAGACCATTCCTCTTCATCATGACTGTAATACAATCAACTGGCTGCAGCATTACTCTAACCAACGTTAACTAACAGAGTCTGTGTCTGACATCTATAATTTCATGTTAACAAATTAGGTAAGACTCCTGCATTTCCTGGTACCTTGAATGCCCAAGAAGCTCATAACTTTTCTTTATATGCAAAATGTCAGGGAAAGGGCAAACAATGTTATGCCAGAAGACCATAGCCAAATCACTTGGTTGGAATGTGCTGTAAATCACGGGGTGAATGGAAAATGAATCTTTGTTCCAGGACAACGACTTCCAGCATTAATGTTTCTGCTAATATGCTCCTTTTCTGTTGGGAATGTCCTCTTCCCATAATCCAAGGTCCTATAACTTAAAATCTATAGCTAAACAAGACACCAAGGAAGGAAAACCTACAACCAATTAACTACAAAACTCTGAAATGTCCTGCTTCTCTTTTCTAAAGTACAGGGGAAAATCACTGGTGTTCAAGCCTTAGAAAAATGACACACTTGCCCTAAGCAGCAGTAAGCTGCTGTAACTAACTGTAAGCAACCAAACCCCATAGTTTACAAAGGGGAATATAACAAAATGGGAACAGGTACAGCACAGATCTCTACAGAGCCTTTCCAGACACAGCAGACAGAGGAGCTCCGTCAGTACATAAAGGTGATTGTGACAGCTGCACAGAAATACATCTCACACACACAGACACATGCCAGGCATTCTGCTGGTGTGCTGTGTGTGTACCTGCCTCTGGTGCATCACAGCACAAAGGAGTAAGAGACATGCCTTCCCATAATAACAAAGCTTTTGGTTGGGGCTCCCTGGGTTTTCTGCAGGAATTAATTTTACTGACATTTGACACATTTTAAACAGCAACAGTACTCACAGTAACCTCCAAAGGGAAACATTCCTGAACAATATATAATAAATACATTGATTTCTAATAATAACCATCTGCCCTAAATCTTTTTGCTGACAGGTTTAGTTGGACCAAAGGCCCTTTTCACATCTACTTCATGACAGTTCCCATCACTACATAAAGACTTTGAAGTGCCCTAACGTGCAGTAAAATGCGAGATAACCTACCAAACTGTCAATATTTCTTCACTTCTAAAAGGAAATGCTAATGGCACTCAAAGAGCTCAAGATGTAATGTAAGATCTGATCCAGCAGACTGGCTGATCTAACCAGCCTTTGCTTTGCAACGAGAATGCTGAAAAGCAAGCAATTATATGGTGAAGAGCAGAACTAGGTAAAAGTTTTTCACTGATATGACTGTAGGGAATAAACCCTTTTTATTCCAAACAAGCTTTTCTCTTGAAGTATCTGGAGTTTTCTATACAAAATAAGAGAATTAACAATAAATCAGCACTTCAACATTAATTTCTTCTTTTTAACCTATCACTTTTTTTTTCCTTCTATTTGCTGTTTTAACATTAGAAAGAAAATGAACATGAATGAGACATAAATATTTTTTTAAAATCTGGACAGCATTCCGCTAGGGTTTAATTTTGCATAGGGAAAAATTAAGCAAAAAAAATTCAGAGAAAGCAGTGTTTCTCTCCAACTGCCTGCAAAAACTGGCATTTCTCTAACTGCAATGTAGATCTAGCCTGCAATGTAAGACTGAGAAAGGCTCTATGGCAGGAGAAAGTAAAAGCAATAAACAGTCCCATGGCAAAGTCCCAGCCCTGCTCACCGCACTGTACAACTTGAACATACTTCAAAAGAGCCAGGATGCTTCCCCCACCCCCCAAGTCATCATCTCATGGTAAGAAAAGATGAGGTGTTTCATATCTCATCTGCCACATAACCACCCAAAAAACCTTCCTTGCAAAACTCCTTTGCTCCCAGATCCACTGGTGTCATTGACTGCAGCTGCTCTCCTGTTCTTTCAGTTTTTAAATGGCGTAGGAAAATATAACACATTTATCAGGGAAGGAGTAGGGATCTGATGTTCCCCAGCTGTTTACTGCTGAAAGTTTGCACTAGTGCTTTTCAACCTGTGGTTTGCAAAACCCCTGGGAAACACTAAAATCTCCTTTAGGGGCTGTGAAAGACAGCAAAAAATCTCTGCAAATCTCTTGTTATTCAGGCCAAATTCACGATACTATGTTTAACAACTCTGCTAGGAATTTTTTAGGGAGGCCACAGACTGTAATAGTTTGAAAACCCCTCACTGACCCTATGCTTCCCAAAATCAGTAAAAATTACATACAAAACATTCTTAGAGTAATCCCTGATGACTGCCCCACTCCATCCTACACCCACCAACATCAGCTGGTGCAGGAGCAGGCACATGTGATTTAGGGAACTTTGCTATGCTGGCGCAGAGGTAACCTCTTCTCCTGTGTCCCTACAGCAATACCTCCTTCCCAATACCATGCAAAGGGAGACCTGTGGGCCTCATCTTTCATTCTCTTATCTCATGCAGCTATTCCTTATGCAGACACATTTCTGTATACAAATCCCATTATACTTGACCCTCAGTTCACCCTGTTTCCATTACAACGCTGTAGACTCAACCAGACTTGCCTCAGTGCCAACTCTGTGCCGTCATTCCTTGCGCAGAGTGGTAATAAAGAAATCACTGTTTTAAGCTGACAAAGAACAGATTTCTTACTAAGTAAACACTGATGTTTTGGTAGGGAAATTAAGTTATAAAATTGTGTCTACAAAGGGAGACCATACAGATGGAGTTTGTTAAGAGACAGCAATACAGTCAACAGTGGTTAATTCAATTGCCTGCTACTTATCAGATTTTTTAAAAAAAGGCTTATCCAGCTTTTGTAAATGCAAATGCAGAAGAGCATTTCAAAGAGCCGTTGTCATTGTAGCTGGAGAGTGATGTACACATGCACAAGGTCTTTCCAGGCCAAAGAACCAGGCCCTGCATATCTGCCACGGCTGTGTTGGTGTCCAGTAGGCCTGGTGCTCACCAGCCTAGCAGGAGAGGAGGCCTGGGCACAGACAGCTCATCACCATGCCACCACCCACCAGTGGCTTCTGTCACTGAGCCATGGCCTCACCTCTCCTGGCCACTGCTCTCACCTGTCTCTCTGCCTGCATGGGGCCTCCCATCAATATTAGATACCCCAGACCTTCCTTCCACTCAGGTTAAAACTGGGCACTAAGCTCAGCTGGGTAAAAGTAGCAAGTTCAGTACCTACAGTCCTCAGCTGACCCTTAAGTTATTCCAGCCTGACCTCAAATGTCACATCTAATTCCCAAAAGAACCAGGCTGATGCCAAGTCGCTGAAACTGTTTCCCTCCTAAATGCTCCAATGGCAGAGGCACAGCCACTCTTCATGCTCCCCCTTCCAGGGAACTGCAGCTGGGTTTGGGTTGCTGCCTGAAAAACACGGGGTTTTTTGCAGCATCAGTGCTGGCAAAGGCCCCCAGACATCCTCCTCACACTAACAGTTCTGGTGCCTCCTGTACTGCTGATCTAGTGGCAGAAGCAGGAGGATCTTCATCACTCCACAGTGTCAAAAATCACCCTTCCTTCATCTCACCACAAACCAGGGTATGTGGCATTTGTGTGCTGAGAGGGATGAGACCCCCAGCCCTGTTTGTGCACACTCAGACTATGCAGAGCCAAGGAGAGATGGCTGCATGGGCCACTGCAGGTGCTCAACTCACAGGTTACAGCCACTGCATTCCACAACAGCAGCCCTAATCTGTCTGACATGGTCATCTAGGTAGTCTGAACACAACCTCAGTGTGATGAGGACAGTTTAAAATTATCAGAGAGCTGTGGAGGGTTTTTTGGAACATTTAATCAAGAAGGATAGAGAACATGATTCATCTTTTGCATAGGATAAAGTTCACTGTGGGATTCAGCATGTAGCATGACGTAAAGTCTCAGGCAAGCCAAAAGGTGTTAACATTGTGTGCCCTTTAAATGAGGCAATTAGTCAGTAAAACAAGATGTGCTTAGGTTGGAACTATGTAAATACATTCATTTTATTAATATAAGGCAAAAATCTAAAAAATATATATTGCTGGGCAATTAAGTCACCAAGTATTGGTTCTATTTAAAATTCAAGAGAAGGGGTATTAAACATACTCAAATTTTAATGAAAACATTTGCATCAGTTTTAGTAATTCAGCACAAAATGTTATTTAAACATTTCTCTCTGGTTTTGGAAAAGGCAAACACAGGGCCATTGTACTGTGGTCTGGAAATGAGAAATCAGAACTGCTCAGGTGCAGTGGATTTCTTTACTCATTATAGACAACTCAGTTGCAAACAAACCAAGCCTGGCAATCAAAGCTATGCTGAAATCCCAGTTGTAAGGTTTTCCATGTGGTAGAAGCTTTTGAAAGTCCCATCAGTCATCTTTTTGCACCATCAAGTATCACTTGCAGCTCAAGTTGATTTCAGTGGGGTATAAGCTCTTACATACCTTCATTGTAGGAAAAGGCTGTAGACAGGATTTTCATAAGAAATTCTCCTATCCTGCAGTTTAGTTTTAAAATAGAACTTAAGATCCTGCACTTTGCATGTTTGGGGTTTTTTTATTTAGTTGTATCAGCTGCTTGATTTGTTTAAATAAGCAAAGGATGTAACAGTTAAAAATAACGTGGGTTTAAGAAGTATTTTATGGTTTAAATAATCTAAAGTATTAATAGTAACCAAGGAAATTCAACTATCTGGATCCAAATTGCCAATATTCACAATTCTATTTGTGCATGTCACATCACAGTACAGGAAAGCTGCTCATAATCTAATGGCAATATAATTGCTCTTACCCAGCATGCAGTACACACTTGGTACTCATGAAAACCATAAGGATTAATACAACCATTCACGCCTACTACAAAAGAGTTTCTAGCCAGTGAAGAAAAGGTACAAGAATGCAAAGGCCATGTTCTAAGGTCAGTCATAGAGTATCTGAGAGACAGAACAAGTGCAAGAAGTTATAAGGACCTATTGGTAGGAGATAAACTTTTAATTACAAAAATCCCCCATGAAAGGTCTCGTTCTTTTGTTCAGTGAAGGAGGACAAAAGTTTGACAAGTCAAAAATTAATAACAAATGCAGCCTGTGCTATTGTACACATGGATTTTTACAGGCATTTTTGTCAAGCTCTTGTAACACCTCCCAAGATGCCAGGTTGCTGGGCTGCACCACGTCCACCTTCTATCTTCAGCCTTCAAGAACAGCTTCTAAAAGTCTACAATTTCATTTTAATTAAAGATTTCCTCCTGCACACCACTGGCTCTTTCAACTGAATCTCAAATGTGACTGGGGAGTGCAGACCACAGTGCATGGTAGGCCAGGAGATTACTTTCAGCTCAGCTTTCACCCAGTGAGGATGGTAACAGGAGGAGGAGACTGGACTGAGACCTTACACTGCTAAGTAAGGAAGACACTACACACACCCCATGTGCACACACAAATCTTTACTGCACTGGAAGTTCACAGATCGCAGCAATTTTGCTGGTGAATGTGTGAACCACAAAATTGCCCTGCCTGGGAGAAAAGCACCAATGAACACAGAGCTGGAAGGGTTGGGTTTATGAAACACAAAGTAATGAAGTCAATCACAGAAACCAGATCCTGGAAAGAGTCCAGTTTGGCAAGGTAGTCAAAAACCAAACGAAGGGATAGGAAACCACTGCATCCAGTGCAAGACTTTGGCAGGGAGCACAATCTTCCGCTCTTCAGCGCAAGGCACCTTAGGGAATCTTCTGTCTCTCAATTTGTGTCATTTACTCACTGAGTCACCCTGGGAAAGGTCACTCACCCAACATGCTGCACCAGAGTGAGATACCTGAAGCAATGTGACATCTGCACAGAAATCAAACCCAGGTCTCTGCTCACCATCCATCCTTATCAGAAATCGTCACATAATTCACCACAAATGCAAAACCCGCTCTGCAGAGATCAAGCAAGGAAGAAACCAGGCTGACAGAATCCTAAGCTCCAGCAGTACATCAGGACTTGAAGGGAAAGAAGTTACAGCTCACAGAGCTCCTACCTTCTTCACATTTGGCAGAAGTCGTCTCTTAAACAAACAAACAAACAACTCTTTGAAGAGATTCTTATTCTTGTGGTAACACTCATCCAGGCAGTGACAGGATTCAAACCAGACGCGGTTGAGGGAAGTCTGGAGTCATACCAGGTTTAGATCTTGCATGCCAAGAGAGGTCAAGACCTAGCCAAGCCTTAAGCAGGCAATCCCAGGACATGGAGGAAGTGGTGTTGGTGGGAGAATGCCTTTCCGTTCGACTCACTAGGCAAGGCCAAGTGATGATGCTCTGGTGAGGAATATGAAGTGGTTTTCACTGCTATCCACTAAAGCCCAAAAGTCCAGTGTATTTATCCTCTAAAGTTCCTCTGGAACCCTTAAAAGACTTAACTTCTAAAATATCCAAGCTGGCTCAATTCCATTTTAGTCTCTTACATTCTGGTCATCTCATGTCCTGGGTGAGGGTTTGAATTTCTCTGACCTAGCCTGAAAAGTGGTTGGGTTATGTGTTTGTGTACAATTTCTTTTTCAAAGATGGCTAGAAATGTATTTGACTTTGGAAGTCTACTCCTTTTGAAGTGAATAAAGTGGTTTGGGGTCTGCTGACACTGGTTTCATATGACTATTTCTCTGTTTAGAGACTTCTATTGGAAACAATATACAAACAGGTTGTAACTATTGAAGCTTGAAAATGTACTGGATAAAACTTTGTAGATACTTCACTGTCCATCAGTTCCTAGCAATACTTCTTACAGAGAATCAGTTGGGCTGGAGGACAAGGAAAAAAGAGAAAAATAGAAATCACTTCTATATGATTTCTCTCCTGGGAACCAACTGCAAAATCCTTCTAGTTGGTCTACAGAAAATAGAATTATTCACCCTGACCTGATCCCTATAATATACCAACTCTCATGCAGTACCTTGATCCCCAGCAGCAGGGTAAAACAGCAGCAAAGGCCTCATTTCAGAGGCCAGAGAACTGAAAATGTCATTGGCTCCTTTAGAGTCTTTTTAAACCAACAGGACCAACACAGTCTGACCTGAGTGGCTATCAGTTACTCAAACACTGGTAATTCCCTGAAAATTTGGTCATTGTAGGAAGCAGACACTGGGGTATTTTGTCTGCACAGTAACATGGCTGGACTCCTCAAAACTGGCCTGTTTGACACCAGTTCTGGGACCTCTGTGATGATGCTGGAGTAACAGCAATGCTGTGTGAAAGTAACCACCACAGCTCTAGAGTCCCTCTTCATTAAACCTGGACTTATACTTTGGATTTAGTAAACAGGATTTAGTAAACATTTCTATTCTGTGGTATCTTCAGAACAGCACTCTCCTCAGGACAGCATGCGACCATTCATTAAAGTTTTTCTGAAGTCAACAGACCTAAACAGGCATTTCTAATTAAGCATACACGTACACATTTTCCTGAACAGGAAGAGGCTAAAAACCAGTTCTTTAGCCCAGAGCACTGTCTGTGTGACCCTCTGCATTATCATCAACTCATCTCTTAGATACTTTTCAAGAAGAAAACACTTTTCAAGTATCTTTTACAAATCCTCTCCTTCTTGCTAGTCCTGATTAGGTTGATCTTCCTTTAATTTACTGATTTGATGACTAATGAATTAATTCCTTCACCTCCCTATCATTCTACACTCTGCTTTCCGTCATCTACAATGCAGTTTTCTCTTGTAAAATATACTTCACTTGAGTGAGAATGAAAGACAGCCTATGAAATCAAGTGTTTTATCTCACAGTAACGACAGTCTTCAAGAATGTGCATGTAAGATCACCCTAATGCAGCTGTAAGCTTGAAAATTTCCTATTTTTAATGTATTAACCACACTCTGGTAGACTTCCTCTACCAGTGGTACTTTGGGATGTGTGGTTACTCTGTGGGATCTTAACAGGCTTTCAGATGAAGCATTCAATCATCAGGTACCATGTCCAGCAGCTGGTTTGCAAATCAAAAGCCATGTAAGTAGCTCCATAACCAACCTAGGAAAGTCTCATTTGAAGGGGCAAGAGAAGGAATAAGACAAATTCTTCTCCAGGATGCTTTCACAGGATCAAAAGGAAAATATCTCAAAGGCCCTTACTGGATTTAAGAACACACATTTATTTCTATGAGAGACTTAAACTCAAAAAGCTGAATGTGACTGCATTTTATACAGCCCCAACAAATTTTTTCAGTCTTGCCTGACTGCACCCAGGTGCTGTTATAAGTGACTTTGGCTCACATGTGAGAGGTGTAAGAGAGATATAAAATGAGTTGTGCAGGAAGAAATACCTCTGCTGTGAGGAGACTCCACCTGTGCAAAAGAAACACTGGCACACTACTGCAGCCAGAGAAAGGGCAGGAGGCAGGGGTGGAGCCTAATTCTCACATTTAATCTAACAGCATGTGCTCAGCAGCAGGGAAACCATGGTACAGGTCTTTCTGCTTCTCAGGGGGTGAAAAAGGACAGCTCCTACCATGTTCTAAGGCACTCCCCCCTCTGACAAGTATCTGCTTAAAAAAATCATCAAAAGGCTCACATTCTCCTGGCTCACTATCAGCTACCACGATCAATTATATCAAAACCCAACCCCACATACGCCAATAAAGTGAGAGAAGGGAATGCACTAAACTTGCTCTTGAAGTGGAGCCTGGCCAACTGATACCATCTAAACCTTGAATGTGTTTTTTCCACAGCACATCCTCCCATGAGATTTGCCATGTGCATGCTTCTACAACAGAGAGGAGATGGGGCAGAAAACATCCCCATTGATCCTGCAGGAGCTGCATGGCCTGGGCATGCACAAGCCACCTTATTAACTAACATGTCTGTGTTTCTTAACTCCACTCCAGCCACTTCATGAATTTTTAGGTACTTAAATCCTTTACTAGAGATGGCTTTAGTGTCCTGATTTTCAACAGAGGTTGGAGCAGTTTGACCTTAAATAGGATCCAGCTTGTTTGAAAAACCCATTGAGCCTTTGTATTACCAGCACTTGACAAGCCAGCCTAAGAGTCAACACTATTTTGAAACCCACAACACCCATTTTCAAATGCTATTAGCCAGACCCAGTACACTGGGATTTATGATCTGAAATAACACAGGCACTTTTAAAAGTTTGACCCTTGAGAAATGCTCTAAATTTTAGCTGTTAGCTGTCTATTTAATATCAATGGTGAAACATAAAAGAACAGGAATCAAGAGTCTCCAAGGCAGAAAATTGTGTAAAATCACAAATTCTCAAAATGGTCTGGCATACAGAAGAAAAACATACTTATGTGGTTTAGTGTCAGAGCCAGGGCTCTCGAAAGCCCGCTAAAACACACGCACTCCCATGGGAGTGATGTGCAGAGCTGAGATTTGCCAGAGGAACAGCACCCAGTTCTGCAGTCTCTTTGGCTAGTGCAGATGTGTCTGCAAGGTGTCAGCTGCACGCAGGGTATCCAGATCCACAGTTCTGCCAAATAGGGTCCGTTTCATATTGGTATTTTTCTTTTAACTTTTCCCCCAGCCATCTGGGTGGTCCAAGAATCAGACCCAAAATACCTAGGATCCCTCGAACCACATGTTCTAATCCCAGCAGAATTGACTCAGTCCTTCATCCATCCAGGGTGAATTGACTTCCCTGCTCTTTGCTGCGTGGGGGGAACTTTTGGATGAGATTTGAAAATTTCCGCTCTGTATGGACATTAAAAATCCTGCATTTTTCTTCCAGCCAACATCACAAGCCAGCATTCCTGCCATTAGTTTTTATCTCTCAGCACCCTGTGTAATTTGCTCCCCATGGCCACTGGTAGCTGGGAATCCAGATTAACCAGCACCTGAAAAGTGATGTGCCGCAGGCTTCATTCCACAAGCCAATGGGATGGATGCGTTTTGTCCATTTATCTTCACACACACTGGAAGGATTTCAGAGAAACACACTGAAAATGAGGAGGCTGAGTGGATTGATATTTGACTATATGCTGCAGGCTGCAGCCTGGCCAGTTCATTAGAGCAGGGAGGAGGATATGACAACATGCAGCAAATATCTGGAGGGACATGTTACACAAGGAGGTGTGCTAGCAGCAGGAGGGTGAAATTCAGGGAGAGAAAAAAAGGAGGGTGGACCAGAAAGGTGAACTGCATAGAGAGCTTTAAATACTGAGAAAGGATTTGCTACAGGATAGAGTAAAAGTTCAACCCAGAGATACAAGACCAGGAGATACAAGGGGGAACCCACAGACCCCTGTGCAGTACAAGATAAAGTACTACAGAGGAGCAGAATACAGCAACAAGTCTCAGCATCTCTTGTCTTTATGACCGCAAGAAGCTGGTGAGAGGTGAAATACCATCTAGAGAGGTGATTTATTTAGGATTAAGAAAAAGAAGAGGCCAGGAAGGGCAGTGCTCCCCATTTAGCTGAGAGAAAACTTGAGAAACAAATTCAGAACACTGGAGTTTAAAAGGGCAGGAAGATGGCACTGAACATTTATCCCTTTTCACAGATGCTGAAAGCAGTGGAGAATGGGCAATCCTATTGAGATAGCTTCTGAAAGACACACACCCTCTGTTTAGACACTCTTTAGAAAGCAGCAGGAAAAGAAAGTTCAAATAATTTTTTCCTAAAGCACAAGCTTAACAGTGGATAAGGTGGAAGCATGAAGTCACTTTTAATCTACTATAAAGTGAGGTAAGCAAAGGGATTATCACTTAAGACTCGCTGACATGAAGCTCTGCGAATGACATTTAAAAGCAATGGTGGATTACAGAGTGACATCATATTAAATGAACACATGCCAGAGGTTTACATAAAAGACCTCAAAGATCATGCTTTTGTTCTCAGTACTAAAACCTCTTAGCCATTTTTAAACTTCTGGTGGTGATTAGGCTAAATTAGAGGTGCAGTTTTTCACAGCACCAGCAACTCAGTGGCCCAGATCTTCACGAAGTGCGAATGGGCACAGACCCATCTGAGCTCACCTAGGCCCCTCACTCCAGCCCGATGTCACAGCATTCAGCAACTGCAGACCCAGTCCACACATTTCCAAGTCCAATCTGCATTTCACTGCATAGTTAAGTGAGCCTGAAACCACTCCCCTTCAGGTCCCTCTGGAATTCAGGTTTCAGTTATTCCAAGTACTCTGAAGGCTATTTAACTAAACGCACATGACAAAACTATCCTGAATTTCATAATGGAATATGCTTGAATATATTTAAAAAGATTCAAAAGAGAAAGCTGTGGGGGTTTGCATTTCATTGGTTTGGTTTTGTTTGTTTGTTTGTCTGTTTGCATTTTGGTTTGGTTTTTTGCAGAATAGTTTATGAGATGGGAAAAGCCTACAGAAACATACTAGCCCTGATCAGTGTTTTGGATTACACCTTCCCCATTCTCCAAAGACCTGATCAGCCTGTCCTCCCACTGAGGCCAGATGTTAGGCATGTATCTTCTCAGTTTCTGCACAGGCAGGTAGCGCTGTGTACCTCTTCCCTGGTTCCTGAAAATGGCTACAAGACCAATCTCAGAAGCCAAAGAAGCATTTTCTTAGCTCTCAAGATATCAAAAGGGTGAGTATTACTCTGACAACAGTTTAGAGATGAGGAAAATAAAGCACAGATAGAATTAAAGTAATTTTTCCAGCTCCCAGAACACGACAGTAGAAGCCTAGTATTTCATCTGTGGTCTCCTAGAGATGGAGATCAAGTGACCATCAAGTATTAATCTTGGAACTGAGAGTCCCCCAAGTCACCGCCTGTA
Organism: Anomalospiza imberbis; assembly: GCF_031753505.1. NCBI lineage: Eukaryota > Metazoa > Chordata > Aves > Passeriformes > Viduidae > Anomalospiza > Anomalospiza imberbis. Next base: position 11,978,342 of record NC_089687.1, read on the forward strand.
GGTTACCAAATAGCCACCTCAAAGCAACAGACTCCTGCTAATTACAGATCAGGGAGAGGTTTGAACCAGCCTTCTGGAGGGGACCAGCCCCTGCAAACCATTGAAAACTTACACATTCTGATTTTCTTAAATAAATAAAAGAAGCATGTAGCAAAGAAGGGGACAGAATAAATTGGATGTGGGAGCCCCCAAACCTGTTTCCCAAATGAGCAATGTATCTATTTGGTGAAAGTCGTAAAACTTTGCAAAACACATAAGATGGCCTCTCTGAGCAGCTGTTTGCTTTGACTCCGGAGGGAGCTCGCTCTGTCTCCTAAGCAGCACAGTACCATCAATCACGACCTGCCAAAGATTTTCTACTCCAGTAGCAAAGTAAATATGAAAACACAGAGGTTTTATTGGTATGTATGCTCTGTGGCTCAGCCAAGAGGCATCCTTGCTGCAGGAACAACCATCACCAGGGGTCCCATCCTGAACCGCGTGACGGGGTCCCAGCTGCAGCCCTGGGGGAGCGGTGCCCCACGGAGGGTAACCAAAGGCGCTCCACGCACGCCTGATAGTGCACAAAGGCAGCTTCAAGAGCACGCGCTGCAAACGGCTCCTCTCCTCCATGGAGGCAGGAATTCCCCTGGATGGAAGGGATGGCAGAGAGGCCTCAGCAGGGAACGGGGAGTACCATCAGTTGAGCCCTGGCAAGGTTCAGCTGAAGCATGGTCAGGGCCACAGCGAAGTTGGAAAATTTCACCACAAAACTCTGACACCCCTTCAATGCGTGTACTGGAAGCAAGATCTTTCAAAGGATTCCAATCTGGCAAAATTGATGGGACTTTGTGTGTGCTTTTGTAGAATGGGAACAGCAAAAGACACATCTGTGACAATAACAAATTCCAACTCTAAAGCAAGAGACACTGGTGTTTCTAAAAGCAGTTATAAGTTGATGATGATTATTTTTTGTATGGCTAAACAACATATTTTCCCTTAACCCCACTTGGCCTCCCTTGGCTGAATCTCACAAAAAACAACAAAGGAAAGAGAGAACCAGATTGGAACAGATATTAAACATGGAAAATCTTTGGTTTGACATTAAATTTGGCATATTTGTAAATACTTGAGACATAATCTTTTTATGATGAAAAGTTTAACAGTCAACACCTCTGCCTGTGAATCACCCTGCCGAAACAGCTCAGGAACATTTTAACTGGTCCTGAAAAAGTATTCTGTAATTTTTAACACAGTAAAAAGGAAACAAACTTCAACAGGGAGGGGTAATAAAATCAGATAAAGAAAAAAAGTGTAGGCTGGATATCAGGAAAAATCTGTAATAATATATTAAGATTTCAGGGAAATGGAAGAATATTTTTGATTAAATGAGATAAAATCCCTGCCAGAGGGAAAATAAGGGCAACTCCACATTATCATGGAGATGGAGTCACCTCTATGTTTAGGTTTTGGGACAATGCAGTCCTAATGAAAACCGTGGAATTTGCGATTATCAGCTCAGAGTTTGGGAGGGTTTTTTTTGCTATTTTTATGTGTGGACAGAAGAACAACAACAATATTTTGTTAATAAATAATGTCAGAACTGCATCCTAAAACACCACCAGGATGTTGGTAGCAAAACAAGGCTGCTTTTGTTTTTTACAGTGTGTAATGCCTGATGGGTTTTAACCACAGTTTAGGAGCTACTGTTAAAAAGCTTCTTGCTGGGTCAAGCCTAGGCATGCTGTTTACTAGGGTTAGCCCCGAAGGCTCTTACATTGGCAGGGACTTTTAAGCTGAGCTAAGGATTTTTTAGTTATTTTTGTTGTGATTTAAAAAATAATAACAATAAAAAACAGGTAAGTGCGTAATCACCTCCCATATCTGCCAGCAACTTTCCTCTGGAGTCAAGGGCTTGCAAAGCCCTTGCAAAGCTGATGCTGTCCTCTTAGCTTAAAGCAGAGACCAGGCCCCAGTGGATTAGGTTTTTGTGAAGAAGTCCACTAAAATACAAAATACCCCTTTTGTTAGAAAAGGACCTGTACTAACTTAGGAAGTGAATTTATCTGGTTCAGCTTTGAGTCTGCACACACCTAGATGATGATTTTTGCTCAAAGAGTACTGACCTACAACCAGCAGCAAAGAGTGATATTCTGACAAATCAATAAAAGCTGCATGCAGAAAATGCATGTAAAACCCACCACTGCTCTTCCACAGAGCCTGGACCAGCCTCTGCTCTGGAAGAGAGGATCACAGGGAAAAAGAGTACACGGCTCTGTAATTTGATCCTGTATCTCCAGAATAATGCAGAACTGCCAAATTTATTTTTTGTCTTTTCTTAGCCTTTTAGTATTGTAGTATTACTCACTGTTAAACGAATGTTATGTTGTGGAAATGTTGGCTCATACAATTTTTATGCAAACATACAATTTTTGTTCATTCTGTTCTAGTTCTACATCCCTGAAATAGATTTCATCCCATATTCAGTTTCACTCCATTCTGCATTGCATCCTTTACGGTATCCACTGGACTCCAATCCTGCCTTGCCCTCTATCCTCCATACTACCATAGGCACACAATCATTGCAATCCAGGACAATCATCTGAACGAGATACTTCATTTTTCTAGACAAGCCAAGAAAGCACCACAATTCTGTCAAGTTGTAGTTAATGCCAAGAAAAAAAAGTCCAAATATTAAAGATGTCCAAAAAATTCACCACCAAACAAGTAAAACCAACAGTGGTTGTACAGAAAAGTGGCTTGTCCTAATGACTGAAGAAACACCAAAACAATCTCTAAAAGTAGAATGCAAGGAAACCCCAACATAATCTGCTTTTGGACATATATAATAAATCCTCAGTGATTTAGAAGAAGACTCAAGTCCTGAAAATTATTTGTCATGCTGCTTAACAAGAAAATCACTGAGACACAAAGAATGACAACACTGAGGAGAAATGCAGCAAGTCTTTCAGTCTGGGCACGGGGGTAATTTTTAACTCAAGTTCTTCACATTCCCATCTGTGCTCCAAAGCAAAGGGTCCCACAGGTGGTTCTGCTCAAGAGAGCCCTGCTGATGAGTTCTCTCCAGTTGAGATAAAATAACGTATGTTCTCATTAGGCCAAATGCAAACAGTGATGAAGGGGAATGCACTGCCAGGTCACATCAAGCAATCAGGAAACAAACCTTTGACATAATACAGCAGGCAGATAATAAGACCCCATAGTTAGCAACAAATGAGACTGCACTTAATTTGCCATGCAACATTCGCATAATTAGATAAATTTGGTACCGTCAAGACAGCAGACAGGTAGAATATAGACTTGATGAATTGGGGGCTCTCTGTCAGGCACCCATCACATTAATCATAAAGCCAAAACTCAGTGACACAATTTTTCTTCCAAACATTTGCCATAATTTTCTAGAGTGAGAATATGCATATGCCCTTGGGGTGTTTTTATGGGTTGTTTACTTTTGAAACAAGAAGGATTGATTTCTGCCCCACCTGGACAGAGTACAGACTTCTAGAAGCTCATCTGTGCCCACAGAGTATTGAACAAGGCTGCCGGGAATGGCGTAATTCAGTTTGATTTCACTGGACAACAGTCCGAATGGGCTGGTGGCATAAATTGTGCAGTGTATTGGACAAGAGCCATGCAATCACCAAGTATGTTCTAGCCCAGGTCTACCACTATGTCTGGATGAATTCACTCTGGACATCCTCCAGTGAGGAGGGTGAGTGCTACACTGTGACCTCCAGAGCAGAGACTGGAGGAGAGAGAAGAAAGACAAAGGAGATGTAGAATAAAAAACAAGAGGAGTAAAGGGCAAGACGTGATTTTAAGACGTTGGCAGATAAAATTTGAAGAGGAAAAATGAGACCACAGCTACAGAGAATTTTCCCAATGTGGTTGTGCCATAGCACAGGGTACTTCTTGACAAACAGCCAAATGGAAGTGGCATTCCCTTGACCCTAAAAAATTGTCACAGCCAAGAAGTACTTGGCTGCTCAGCTTTGGAGCTTCTCTGGCCACAAAGGTACTTTTCAGTGCAGTGCCCAGGTAGCTTCAAAGAGGAATATGTCTTCTTTTTAAGACCCGCAACCAAGTTTTCTCCCCTGTACATCGCAAGTTAGTTTTGCAAGAGGAGCTGCTGGGAAGGAGAGGAATTCCAAAGAAGAAATGCAACAGGTATTTGCCAACAACTCCACCCAAATACTAAGCAGGACATGCTTGGTCCACTGATAGACAAATGTGGTAACTGCTAACACAGTAGAATATTAACATTGGTGCAGAAGAACCGAAACCTGATCTGCCAAGGCTGTACACTTGGCCAAGGTCGATCAGCTGGACAACGCCAATATAAAAAAATACTGGGGTTACTGGGCATATCATTCATAGGTATGTAGCATCAGTGGCAAGCTCTCAGTTGCATTTTGTAGAAGACCTTGCCTCATGACCCCACCACAGAAACTGCTGTGGAGCCCCAGCATATATGCAGCACCCCCAAACCTCCTTGTGAGGACTGAAGGGGAGCACTGAGTGGGGCACACAAATAACCTGTGACAAACATCAGAGCATCCTCCAGCCTCTCTTCTAACCACCGTTAGAGTATCTTCCTCTGTTCTGAATATCTCCCTCTTCCCTACGTGCTTTATTAACCAGAGGTCTGGCTTATTAACTATCTCCCAGCAAGTTATTCGGTCTTTTTTTCTACAATTTTTGCATGAAAGACCAGAACTATTTCATGCAGCCTCCCTAATTCCCCCAGTTCCCACGTTAGCAACCTGCTTTGTCATTTCCCCTTTGCACACAGCATGGAAGAAGCTGCTCTGCCCCTTTAAACATCCAGTCAAATTGATTGTCAGCCTAAAAGACAATGACTCGTCTTCTGGTAGGATCCAGGGGAATGCCCTATCATTTATTTCTTTGCAGTATTTGGGAAGCAGAATAAAGCTGTGGTAGCTGTGGGGCTCCACTGATCTGGCTGCTGCTGTCTGCATGACTTGCTTCCCAGGGTCCGTTCCCCTGCTCAACACCTATCCAGAAGCAGCACAGCTCCACAAACAGCCCCTGCAAATCTGGGTGAGCACAGCCCCTGGCCAGACAGCGAGGCTGCAACAGGACTCCAGGGGATCAAATGGGAGTTTTTTAAGTGACGAGCCCTAGCTGCTCTTTCCTTGTTCTTGCAAAATGATTCTGGCCCTCAGTGGTTCCCCTACACTCAGTGCTCTGGGATCTGTCCCTCAGCTGGTGTCTGAGCCCTGTGCTACAGCTGCAGGTTGAAGGACTTCGGGATAGCTGTGGGACCACCAAGACCATCACACTGCTCCTCATCTCTCATGGGGAATGTGCATGTCAGGGACTGGAAGAAACACTTCCAGCCTCACCATAACTAGAATCTCTGCACACATTCCTGCTGGCTTCATTTTCCTTGCCCTGATCAAACCTTACAGGAGGTGAAAACAGATCTCTCTGTAAACATCTCCTTCAAGACATCAGGAATTCCTGGATAAGGAGATTAGCCAGGAACCCCCCTCTCACGGTGTAGTCCCTGACCAGTCTCTGTGCTGACTGCCCATCAGCTGCCTCAGGGAGAGGAGGCTTTCATGATAAGGTCACCACCAAAACCCAGAGTCCTACCCCTCCAGGGTGGACATGAACACCCCCATGAGTACCTGACTTATTACTGCTTTTAGAAAATGCTACCAGCCCATTCGGGCTGTTGTCCAGTGAAATCAAACTGAATTACGGCATTCCTGGCAGCCTTTTGCCACCATCCCCACAACTGGCAGGCAGGGAGGAATGGTACACAAGGTCTCCAAAGAGAGGGGGCAGTGCTGGGTCTTTGCCAAGATGGTGACAGAAATGACCCTGGCAAGGCATGATGTGAGAAACACGGCGGGTGCAAAAACACAAGTCAAGCCTGTTCCTGGGACCTGAGCTGGATAATGACCAAGAAGCCCTATTCTCCCATCCTGCTGCTATAGGGCACTTCTACCGGCTTAACAGAGCTGTAAAGCCCTCCTGCCAAGCAGGTCAGTATTGTCACTGGACAGGGACAATGAGGTGGAGGGTGGCCAGTAGGGCCAGCTTGCCAGAAGGGCAGTGAGTCCCAGGGACTTTAGCTGTGGGGTTCGGAATATTGCAGGTGGCTGACATTTTAGAAAGGCAAGGGAGTGGAGATGTAAGACTTACCCGTGGATAGCGTGGATAGAGTGAGGTTCGTAATGGTATCGTCCTTCCTGGTGGCGCATGTCAATTGGCAAAGGAGCGTGGAAGGCCGGAAAAATGTGCTGCGGCACTGTTATGGGGAATAGAAGAAAAAAAAAGGGACTTCAAAAACTTTTCCTTCCCTTTTAAAACAATTTCAAAGGCACTAAATCTCCATGAATTTCAGAGCAAGAGCAGTGCAAGACAAGGGGTCTTCATGATATCAGCGCTATCATACACCAGAGAAGTGGAATGAATAAATAATCAAAGTCATGCGGAAAAATCCTACATCTTCGACATAAAAGATCTCCAACAGGGTTTTTGACAAAGACAAGCAGCTAAGCGCTCTTTGAACTTGAGGAGATTATAGCAAGCACCAAGGAAAACTAGACTTGCAACGCAAATCAGACTCAACAGAGCCTGGTGGGATCCAGACCCGCATCGTCCCTCAAGCCTGAAGTGGCAGCAAACACTGTTGCTGAAGGTCTGTACACACAAGTTGGAAATATTTACCTAAAAATATAACAGCAAGAGCAGTGCTAAAGCAGAATGTCTAGGCAGTCAGAAGATGCTCAGAAGTGCCTACTGCCAGGTTCTGAGAGAGGAGCTCAAATTGCTCTCACTTGTAATCACTTGAGGCCCTATTTTTTATTCATTTGAGAAGCTTGTTTCATCTTTGATGGAAAGATAAAGTGGTCTCAAAAGGCAGCGAACACCTACATTGACTTATTAAATCTACAGGTTTTAATATTTATTATTGACCCCAAAAGTTAACGGCGAGAATATTTGAGTGAGTTGAGCTGATGGAAAATTCATCAGGTTATTTCTTCTCACCACCCCCAACAATGCTGCCTGGCTGCCTGGGCCTTTCCTGCTAAAATTACAGAAGCTAAAGAAATAGAATTAGCAGAGCCTCGATAGCGATACCGCACAACCGCAATAGCGATCCCGTACAATCACCCCTGACAGAGCTCCGCGCATCTGTAAAGATGCCCCTTTCTACATCTGTGGCAGCAACCAGCTTAAAGATAAAAGGCTGGTCTTGCTCTGCCTTTACAAACAGTCAGAAGTTCTTCATTACAGATTACTTAATATTGTTGCAGTTTTACCATTCTTTCTCTGCCTTCTTGGCCTTTCTGTCTACCTGGAGACCAAAAATAAAACAAACTCAACCTCCTAAGTGAGCAATTCAAAACCCAGCTTGTGCTCGGTATTTCACTGTAACTTGCCTCCGTGACAGGTACCATCTCTCTGGAGACTGGGGAAGCACCATCCAAAACCAAAGTGTCAAGGCTCGGGCCAAGTCTCTCGCTGTCGCTCAGCAAACTTCAGAAATGCCAAACTCTTTTTCTACGAAAGACTTAAAATTCAGCCTTTTGCATCTGTGACTCCAGCTGCACCAGAGCTACGCCGACGCTGTCCGGTGAGGCTGCGCTCCGCTTGGGTCCGTCGCGCAAAGCCTGCGTGTAATCCTCATATACGTCTTTCCCAGCATATCAGCAAGAGGATCTGCGGCTCCTTCTCCCATTGCAATGCTCAATCCCTGAGCACAGTGCGGCACAGGCGCGTCAGCCAGGCTGCTGGGAGAGGTGAGAGACTACACAAAAACAACCCTCCTGCCAACTCTGCTGAAAGGCGTTAAGCTAAGGTAGTCGGGGTGGAAAGTATTTAAGGCTCTGCAGCAGACTTGCTCTCCGTGCTCCAGCAAAGGGCTGGCACCTCACACTACCTGATACACTGGGAGCATTTTTGCAGCTCGCCTAATGTCAGGACACAGTAGAGTAACTGTTAACCACCTCCCCCACTTCTGCCCTCCTCCCCTCCTCTCCCAAAAGCAGCTCAGGGAGAGAATTAACTTGGATCCTTCAGGATTTGCTTTTGCAGGAGGAAGATTCACCCTTTAACTGTCCTGGGTTCCTGGGTAGGGACAATCTGTTATGTAAGGACTCTTGTAGGGAGTCTTCATTTTAAGATGCAAACGGTGTTTTTCCAGATTAAAAATACACCAGAGTTTAGCTGTCACACCCCATCCCCTGCTCACACAGCACAGTAAAGCCTCTGGTCTCCCCAAACCATGCTCAGCTCTAACTCTAACCTAGGCTGGTAGACACCTACAGCTGCTGTCCTCCCAGGGGTCACTGCTGTTCCCTGGCCATAGCTGCCGCCACAGCCTACAGCTACTGTGGGGACCAGAAGGAGTCAAGCTTTTATTTACATCATCACATACAAAGCATGGTCACAAAATCAACTGTCCTTGCACAGACATCCAGTGGCAAACAACACAAACACCTCCTCCAGCCAGAGCCCCTAGGCTGGGTTTCCTGCGGGGCTCACCCCATATTTATGCTGTACAAATAAACCAAAAGGAGCAAGGAAACTTCTGCGTCCTGGGATCAATCCAAAGTGCTGCTGGTGGCATCCCTATAGGTGAGGATTAGCAACCTGCCAAAATAGGGTGGTCAGTCTGCCTCTAATGGACAGGTCTGGGGCTGAGTTACTCCCCAGAGTGCAGGAAAGTGAGAGCTGACCTGGGCTGAAACTGTATTGGCCATTGCAGCTGAGTTTTAATGATGTGGAGTCACCCTAATCCTTTGGCCTGTCCCCTAGGGCAATTTGATTTATTAATAATGATAAAACTACTAAAAACAGGTCAAACTGAATATCTTAAAAGCCAGGCCAGCTGTGGTTTATTTTGTACCTATGCATTTCTACATGATTGATTGCTGAGATAATACTGGAAATTTCTGTGCTAAAAGAGTCTCTCCTTGTCACTCAGGAGAGCTGGGAAATAGAAAACACAGGCTGTTTGCTGCCTGGCCTCCTTTCCTAGCTATCTGTTGGTATAAAATTGACATCTGAAGAGAATTTCTCCCTCCTCACACCTCTGATTATTAATGGGAGAAAAATTTCCATGAACTTCCTCTTTCCCACTGCACTCTTAGTTTGTTTTTAGCATTTCAACCTATTTGGCCCATGGGAAACTCAGCAATCCCTCTGCCTTTGGTATCTGTTTCACACCCCCAATTCCAACCCCACCATGTGCCCCGAGCTTTGCTGCCACTAAGGGCAAGGGCAAGGGTTGGTTTTTTTGACATCCCTTTGCAACATTCCCCTTCATGACTTCCCCTCTGCTTCCCTCTCTGGGAGCACCAGCCAAGCCTAAGGGCCCCAGTGGCTGGTGCTGTTCATTTTTATTCTCTTCCAGGTGCTTGGTCAGAAATAATGAATGGTTTTATAGGCAATCAACTACCAATTCATAAACGTCAGCCTGGCTCTGCTTCTTGTTCCCACCCCTCCAGAAGAGGACTGTAAGCTGGCAGCAGGACAGTAACACATGCTGTTAACAAAGATGGATGTTTTACACATACGAGTTAAAAAGACAATTATATTCAATTACTTCAAGTAAGTTACGGTGATGTATTCCTGAATAGCCATGGGAAGGGCAATATGATGATTAGGGCAATGAATTTGCCAACTTTAATCTAATCAAGGCAATCTTTTGTTTAGCATTATCTGCTTTGCAGTGGCAGAGGATTTACCAAACCCAAGCAATCTTTGTAGATTTAACCCCAAAGCTGCCCAATTAGAGCTAATGATGATTGCTTTACACAAGAGGGAGAGAGATTTTAGTAGGAGGCCTGAGGAAAGCTTTTCCCCAGGAAAAGGCTGGGCCATACCAAGCCATGCAAAACAATACTCTGAGGTGCAAAGACATGACATGGCACCTCCAAAAGTCCCCAAGCACTGGAACCACAGATAAACAATTTCTCTAGTTTCTGCTGAAGGAAGAGAAAGCCAAAGAACACATTGAAAGCAGCACCCAAGGGGCAGGGACAACGAGAGAACAGCGTGTTTTGCACAGAAACGACACTGTTCTACACCAAGTTGGTGAAGCGGGGCAGCAGAGCACAAGGCACACTCAGGAGGCCCCACCTTCCACCACACTGGGGCTCCTGCAGGAATGTGTCTGCTCCGCCGCGCCATTTGATAAGGGGGAAGACGCTGCTACCTGTCCCCACTTGTCGGAGCCGATTTTCTGGCCAAGGTTTATGAGCAAGACACGGACCTCCCACTGCTGTGTTCTCATCCTTGTCTATTCAAAGGCCAGCCAACCCTCTGGCTTCAAAGAGAAAAGATAGGAGGCAGAAATGCAGGTTTAAAGGGGATGTCCGTTTGCTGAAAATCCCAGGAATCAGGGAGGGAGGCATCAGAAACAGCCCTTATTTGAGGATGATGCAGGCTTTTGATTATCTCTACAGATAAGTCTGTGCTTCAAGAGAAACAAGACTGCCTGTATGAGTGTGCATAGTGAGCAAAGGAGCTATTTTGACCTCACTCATAGCAGCACATTTTCTGAGCTCAAAAGTGAGAATTAGGAAGGGTCTAGCAACCTTTTTCTATTCCAAATACTTCAGCTTACACACGTTTACTGAAAAGAGAAAAAAAAATAGAAGAAAAGAAATCAGAGCCCACGGCCCTGAAGTGGGTTACATTTGCAGTTTGCTTTGACAAAAACAATTCAGAAAGCCCTTGGGAAAGGACTTATAGAAGTTGCCACTTGCAACTGCAGGGCTGCAATCAAGACTGGCTGGGAAGAGACCCTGAGAAGCCACACACACACCCTTGGTACCACACAGAATGTACTGGGCTTCCTCTGCTTTATCTGAAGCACATGTGAGTTGTGCAAGCCACCGTATGGGCTAAAAAATATACAGCTTTCCTACGGGTATCCAAAGTCCAGCCTGTAAGTAGGCTTCTTTGCCATCAGAAAGAGTGCACAAATATTTTGCAATCAACAGTTAAAGTCATTTGTTGAGGAAAATGTAAAATATCATTGGATAATTCAGTACCTGCTGTGCTTTTCTCAACAAATTTGCAAAAAAGATCCCATAAAAACTGATACCTTATAAAAGAGGAAACACAAATTCTTATTTCTTGAGCTGCCTTTTGGTTTGATTTCCTATGGAGTCAATGATGCATGGGACACAGCTTTCATAAAGGGATCACAAGATCCCTTGCAAAGACTAACAAAGCTTCACCACTCTTTAGCAAGGGAAGAAAACATGCATTTGAAAAACAGTCCTGTTTTTTAACTCAAGAGGGGCTGAAGCAGGCTAATATTAAATAACTTGCACAAGTCTACACAGTCAAACAAGAGCAGGATACCAATGAACCTCAATCACAGCAGGCAGAAACTGCAACTTTATCAACTTTATCTCTAAAGAGCTTCAGAGCCCTGAGGTACTGGATTGTTTTGTGTTAGTGGGCAAAAAACTTTTCCAGACACCAGCTGACACTCTCCTGTCACTGCAGTGTGATTAGCAGCTGTGCACAAGCACCTGACAGAAAAAATGGGAAAGGGATATCCCAGAGGATGCTAGTGAGATTTCACCAGTACTTCAACAGGTGAGCTGAGGTGTGCTGTCAGAGGCCAAATCCCTCTTACCAGGGAAGGTGGGATGCCACCAAGTGCGACACAGCAGCTTACAACAACTTTTGCTTCTTTTGTTTTCTCCCAGGTCCAGCTTCTATGAAAAAGATAATAGTAAAACAATGGATCTCTGCAAAGGCCCTTCTTGCTGCCCACATTTGCTCCCAGATGTCCAAATCGTACTCTCTCTCTCAAGAACAAGGTTAAGGTACAACAAACATGAAGTGTTCTTCACTCAGTAATCTCCCAGGGAAGCCCAAAGCATCAAGTAAGAAAGAAATCTTAGGCAGCATTTGTTTTTCACGTTACAAGTTTTAGCGTCCCAATTTTACTCATCCACGGTATATATTTAAAGAGATGTATCTTGGCATCCAACAAGCACAGTGGCTGTGAAACAGCAAAGACAGGCTCGTGCTTTGTTCCCCAGCTTTCCTGCTGTCATTTTCCTCACATCAGAGCTCTCCTAGAGTTGGTGAGTTCTGAGCATCCCTGGACAGTCTCAGTGTGCAAGCAGGGGAGGCAAACCCGGCCTCGAGCAACTGAGTCTGTGTGTGGCTACTTGACTGCCTTTGATAGTCCCTCCTGGGCGTTTCACTGTTGTATTTGGATGGCCGCCCCTCTGGCAAAGCGCTGCAGGACTGTAGGTGTCGGCAAGGGAGATGTTTTTGTGTTTGTGTGACGTCCCCAGAATAATGATCTAGCTGTTTAAGTGAGCTGAGCGAATGAATGAGCACAAGAAAAACATCTTCACTGAAAGCGCAGCCGAAGTTAATGCACCATTAATAATGGTCTGGTTGAATTATTGGAAGGGATAATAGGCCTGGGGTCAGGGAAGGTCTGAGACAAAGAACAGGGAAAATTGGGTCACAGAAACATGACAGAGCAGATCACGCTGATGCGCCCGCGGGATTCTCCTCGGATGAAGTCATATACCACCATGCAGAATATTAAGGGCTTTGCAGGGACAGCCATTCCCAGAACCACCACTCTGATCAATATGGAAAGGAGCAGGGACAGACACATAAGGCTACAGTGGCTGCCTCTTAGTCCCCCTTTGAGAGATGGACTTCAATGTTGTTTAGCTACTTTGCAAAATACACCATGTGCCTCCCTCAAAAAGGGATACTTATGCAATGGCTAATTACACCAATCTGAGAATTTTCTAATCACAGAGAGGCGTATGGGCAAGTGTGTCCCTTCCCTGAATGGCAGCACCATGCATTTCACAAAAAACAGGTGCTTCAGCAGCTCTGTTTTTCTGTCTCCAAATCGCGGAAGGAGCTGCAACCCCTACCCCTGCCCCATCAGCTGCCTGTCTTCACAACACTAAATTACTGACTAACCTTGCTTTGTCAGAATTTCCCTTCTTTAAAATAGAGGTAATAATACCTCCCTACCTCAGAGGTTTGGTTAATGTTTATACAGCTCTTTAAAAATGATGTGGTAATTAAGTGCTCAGTATTATTATATCAACGTCTATAATGATTCCAGCAGACAGCCCTATAAACAGGGCTGCACCATGCCTACTTTCCTTTTGTTTGGCTTGTTAGCATTTAGTTTGGTTTTCATACAGTATACTTCAATTATTACCGGTTAATTATTCTGTTGTTTTATTACCTGCTCAATGGCTTTGACAAAAATAAAACAGGAACTATACAAGAAGAATAATAGGAAATATTCATTTTGTCCCACTGGGAACATTATAGCAAGGAGAAGCAGGAGGCAGGCCCCCAGCAGCTCACCTGGGGAGACCTCTTTCCTGCCCCAGGCACTACAGACCACTTTGAAATACATCCAGCCAGCTGTTGCCACCCAAAGGGACGCAGAACAAGTTTTCTCTTCTTGTAACAAAACTAATGGAGAAAGATGTTCGTAGCCTGATTTACAAAACCGTGTTTTTCAGACAATGCATGTCAGGATGTTGGAGAAGACAACATGCTTAGTTTAACAGCAGGTTGGGTACAGCATCCCATCCAGATAAGAAATAATGATCACACAACTAACTTCTGTTGGGCCAACAGCTCAAGTAATGGTAAATGCCCTGTAGGAGATTTGGAAGGAGAAGGAGCCTTGCTGGGATGCAGATATGTGAAAAGTAAACAAAAAATAATAAAAACCACATTGCCCTTTAGCTGTAAAATCACAAAAAATAATGCTTTGAAAAGCATTATTTTACTGACATCTCAAAGCACCTGCAGGACAGAGTCAGTGTGACTTCATACTCAGAGAAGTTGGGGTGCAGTAAGGAGCAGAGGATAAGTCTCATCTCTCCACTGCAGTACTGCTAGAGCCCCTACATGAACCTCACTACCACAGACAGACCTGGGAGCCACTGGGTTCCCTGCTCAGCTTCCTGCAGGGACACAGACGTCGCATGCACGTGCGGACTTACTTGATACAGAACAAAGCCCATTCCTGGGGTTACCTGCATAAAAAATGCCGTTATGGAACCCATGAAAGATAGCAAACATCTCCCTCAGACACTGCAAATGGCAGGATGCCCCACTCCGTCATCCCAATCATAATAACCATCCATCCTCTTGGGGATGGCCCAGAGGAACTTATCCTCTTACAAAGTTTGTTCTACTGCTTCAGCTCAGGTGGAAGAGCAATGGGGTCCTGCAATCCCTGCTGAGTCGCGGGCCGTGTCCGACAGCGGAGCAGGCAGGCAGGCAGGCGGCTGCCGAGCGAGCTGGCTCTTGCAGCTGCGATGGGGCGAGATTAGATCAGCGAGCTCCCCCCAGCCCCGTGGCCAACTCGAGGCAACACTGAAGGAATTTGCCCATAAATTTCCTCTCCACCCCAAGAAGAAGACAGCGCACTTAAATGAACTCAGGCCCTAATGGAAGTAGGATATTCTTGTTCAGCTCAATGTCTAACCCATCCTGAAGTTCCTGGCAGCTCCACTCAGCTCTCTCCCATGCACTGCCTGACCTTTGATAAGGGCTTTAAAACTGTCCATCTTTTCCTGGGCAAAAGAGACGTAACAATTACAGTGAGGCTAAAAATGGCCTTTTCCTCTACATGGAAAATTTAGATTAAAAATTGAAGAGTTCATTGACATTTTCTATAAGAACACAGAATTGTCATTAAAAAATCAAACTCTGAAATTCATTCGTTGCTATCTACATGTCCGAAACTCATCATGAGGGGCTTTCCTCCATAGGAGCAGGGACAACTGCTGCTGGAAGGGACATGAGGAGCCCAGGAATCTCTTCAACATGCTGCCATATAGCAGCTGGCTTTGCAGCACCCTTCTTGTGTGACCAAATACAGGGCATTTCACTTCTTGGTGAGAAAACAGGAATTTTCTGAAGCCTGCTGACATGGGAAGTCCTGGATTTGGCTGTGTAAAACAGGCTGTACCCGAATTTTTTTTTTTAATTTTGAAATTTTTAAATGGTATATTCAGGTCTATAGAAGTATTTTCAAACATTCAGATTAGCATTTGTGCATGAAGGCAATGCATTAACTATTATTCTACAAGAATTCCTGGGGTCTTCAGGTTACTGATAAGTGGCAGCCTTAGGGGGACAAACCATTATTTTTTTATACCTCTGGGAAGAGTAAATAAGATGAAAGCCGAGCTCTCCTGCAGCCAGGAGGAACCCCACAAGCACAAGGAAGTCCCACAGTGGGGTGCCCTAACACCAAATCTCTGATGGCTTTTCGAAGAGCAGTAATTAGAAAAGTCCCTTGATCAGCCTTGCTGCCACCAGCCACCTTCTTCAATCCCAAATAGCTGGAGCTAGGAGAAGCTTTAAGGCAGAGCACTTTTTCATCAGTTAATGTTTTACAGGTAGCTGCATCTTCTGTAAGAAGCAGCACAGAAAAGATTAAGATGGTTTAAGATCTGTTATATTTTAGACTACAAGAACATGGAAGTGATGAACTTAAAATGCCTTGACTTTATTTCAACAATATCTGCTGAAATAGATTTTAAAGGGACTGCTGAGCATTTGTGCTTCCTGGAAAATTAAAATGAAATCAAAATTGCCTTTCTTTGCTAAATAAGCACTGAATTCTTTGTGACACAATGAAATCTGAAACAGCAGCACTGCACATTTCCATTGCAAAGGAAACTTGCTTGACTCACACATCGCTACCGGAGAAGCAGCAGGATGCCAATCCCACCTGGGATGTACCAGCCTACCCCACCATACCTGATCAGGAGTTTCTACACCATTGCTGAGCATTTCCATAGTGAGACTTTCCCTCTAGTGCTAGCTTTGTATTAGCTGGGTAAGGCGATATGACCACTGAATGGCAGAAAAGAAACCCAAAAGGAACGACCTAATGCAGCTTATTAATTCCACAGGTGAGCTGCAAATGCTGAGAGTCTTGAAAATCACTTAATTGCCAGGCTGTCAGGCCAAGATGTGTTTTGAGGATGCTGCCAATCTGACAGTTATTAACAAACAAAGAGGCCACAAGCCCTGACTGCACCGAGATCCTTGTTATTTCTACTCATGTGCCACCTCCCAACAGGAAGTACTTAATAATAATATCCCGAAAGGCCAACCTACGGCAGTGCAATTAAAAAGCTTTTCTGTCTCACTTTGAGGAGAGAAAAAAAAAAAAGAAAAAAAAAGGGGGAAATTAAAATCAGACAGGAAATTCCACTAGAACAAGCTAGCTTATGTCCTAATAACACAGGATTGTGCCAACTCTTCCAGAAAGTAGAGGAGGGAAATAAATAAAAGGAAAAAAAAAGAATAGAAACAGAGAAAGAGAAAAGCAGCCCTCTAGACTGACTCAGATCTGAGGCTACATTGTGGTTCGGCTGTGGCTGCAATTCTAAAGGGAGAAAGGCAGCACAAGCAAATAAAAGGCACTTTGCTTTTCAGGCAAGTTGCTGTTATATGATGTAACTCTTGTATGAAAGCGCGGCCACTGCTGCTTTGTTGAGAAAAGACACAGCCTGATAAGCTCGAAGGACCAGATGGATCTTGGGGCTTGTTCTCCCAACAGCTGCTGCCAGAGAATGGAAAGAAGAAAAAGAAAAATAAGGAAGAAAAATCCCAACCAGGAAGGAAGAAATCCCGGCACACGAGGGGCGGGCAGGGAGGTGGGGCAGACCAGATGGCGGTTCAGCTTGTGCCTGTCTGGACGGGCAGAAGGAGAAAAATCAGTTTGTCAAAAATTTCTATGAAAACTTATAAGGAGAGACATTTTCCACAAGTTGTTCCCATTCTGCTCTCTGGGAAGCCAGTAGGATTCAGCAACTGCCTGCACCTCCAGCTGATCTAGCAACTTCCAAAAAATAGTGGGCAAAGAGGATTTACCCCTGACTTCTCTGGGACCAGGCCAACAGATGACAAACCTTGCCTGTTTCACAGTAAAGCTCATTTCACAGTGGAACCCACCTCACTTCAAGCCAGCTAGCGAAACGGGAGTGTGTGAACCTCAGCTGACTGCCTGGAGTATTCCCCAATACCCTCTGCCTTTCTTTCACAGTCTCCAACACCTGGCTGTGAGAGTCCCCAAAGTCCTCAACAGGTTTTCTTTTTCTGGGTATCCAAAGGAGAGAGAAACGCATTTGATGCCTGTGCAAACATGGTCCTGGCAGCAGTCCTGCCTCCTGTGGTAGTGACTCTGGGCAGCAGAGAACCAGAGCCTGAGTCCATAGTTACCTGAGCATGTAGTTCAATATGGCTCAGGTGTTCCTGAAGCTTGATTTTACATCTGAGCTGTTTTCCTTCCAAACTTCCAAAGGATTTTTCCTTGGCTCCCTGAAGTGCAAATGCTTCAGGTCATCTATAATACAAGGCTAAATTGTATATTGCCATTAGATTGAGGCTTTATAGGAGAAAGCACTAACTGGCATTTATGACCAGGACGCAGCAGGAGCACCAGACAATACTGCTGCCCTCAGCTGCATCTAACCTGACCAAGCCCAGGATCTCTGTTGGTGAGATGTGGAGGGACAGGGAAGTTGAGCAGCTTCAGACTGGAAACCACAAGACTGGTGGAGTAGCAAAGGGCAAGGCAGTAAATGAAGATGGAGGGAGAGCACATCAGCTATCACACAGTGCCTTCTGGACAACACTCATCTGGGCAGCAAATCTAGCAGAGCTCTGACTGTGCACCTTCCACTCATGCAAAGAAACCCTTATTGAGGAATTTCATCCCAAGCCACATTTCTAGGAGCGGATCCACAGATGGAGATGTCTTTTAGCCTTCACACCCCCTTTCATGCATTCACACCCCTCCCCTGAGGTGCCACTGGCACTCACTCAATCACACACTGAGCCAGCTCACGGAGTTCATCCAGTTGAAAACTAATCACCTAAAATTTTACTGCACAGGGTTTTGGCTGGATCAGCTCCCTGAACCAGTTTTCCATGAGATCAATGGTGAAGAAAAAGCAAAAGCCCTTAGGCTGCTGTTCAGCAGCCACTTCCAGCCCAGGCTGCCACTGAAAGCATTAGCCCTGACCTCCCTTGGCCACTTGTGCCCACAACACAGCACACCCTATTATGGTGGCCAGGATGTTTTCTGTGACTGCAGGGCTGACTGGACTGAGGAGTACATCTCAATGAAAGATAACATACCCCTCCTCAGTGGCTGATGCTCACAGCCCAGCTTTCAGGTCCTGCTAGGCACAGCTGCTTCAACATGTATGGAGTAGTTGGGCTGACTGGCCATTGCGAACTAAATACAATTCCCCAAATCCATCAGGTAGCACGCTACGAGCTGTCTGCTCAACCAGCCAACACAACTTGCAGAAGCTGGAAAGCTGTCTTGCAGAAGAAAAACTCCCAAGCAAATGCCTAAATCCTGTGAAAGCTCAGGTGCCAATGCCAACAAGAAAGGGCATGCCAGCCCGCCCTGAGCACAGACCTACCTGAATGGTCTCTGCCACTGCAGGGCTGCCTGCTGCCGTGCTGGGGACACCTGTACTGCCTCATGCCACAAAGACTTGCTCAATCTTTCAGGACAAGGCTGTGCTTCAAATTCAGCGCTGGCATTTCGAGCCTCTCTAATCCAAACCACAGGAGTCAGTTTGCTTTCTTTATGCATATGCTCCTCCAGGCATTAAAACAAACTGAAATCAAACTGTTCCTATAGGCAATGGCTTGAAAAATTTCCCCTTCGTATGAAAGGTCTGTTTATATAATTTGTAAAATTGAACAGATCGAGCCTGGAAAAAACCCTTGCAGTGTCTGCTATGCATTTTGACCAAACTTCTTACTGGAAATGGAAGAAAAGATGTCTGCTCTCTACTAGTTGTGATAAAATTGCAGGGCTGGGTATTTTTCTTTCTTGCACTTATACCCAGGTGATAGGCAGCCTTCAAAGAAGAGTTTTGGGAGCTTTCATGCTTCAGGACACCAGTCCCCAAAGCAGTCCTAGCTGATAAAGACTGAGAGGATACTGCACCATATTGGCTTTTAACCAGGCATAAGGCAGCCTGCTGCTCTTAACTAAGCAGAAGATCTGATGAAGAGAGGGGTGAGGAAGTTATCTGTTTTACCCAGCTGTGGTTTTGGTGCAGACTAATAACTCCCATGTATCATCCTGCCTTCGTATGAAAATTTTCCGACCGGTATTAAAAATGGTCCCAGTGCAGTTTGCAGCAGATTCTCTGGGCAGCTCATGCAAAGTGCTGGTTGTTAGCATGCTGCTTGTGTAATGAGGGTGCTTAAGACTGTAAGGGGTCTCTGGAAGGTCCTTAAGAGTGATTGCAGTTCAGGAGACTCACCCACCTGGCAACACGCTGATTTATGGCCTGCTCAGTTAATAGCCCTGCTTAACACAGGAGTTTGTCGAGATTAAGTAATTGCCTGAAACAAAAAGTTTATTATCTTTAAGTCTCTGCTGATGAATGACTGGGTGTTGGAAGAATCATGTGAAAGATCATCTGTGATTCCCTCCCACTTTAGGGGAGAAAAAAAAAAAAAAAAGCAAGATATAATGAGGTTTTAAAAGACAAGCTCTTCCAAAAGCAGTTTGAAAGCTCACAATGTACACTCAAACCTGGTCATGGTTACAAGGAGGGGGTTTCACACCTAGGGTGCCATCTAATAAATAGCTCAAGTAAAAACACAGTTCTGTGATGCATTTTTCCCCCAAGTACTGCAAGTGTTTTGTAAACATTAATTAATACCACCCTTCGAGAGATAACTGATCCTGTCACACAATAATAAGATTGGGAATGAATCAAGATGCAAAGCCTGTTTAGTTTCCATACATAGTGGCCTTTCCCATCCTACAAAAATCTGGAAATTTTCCCATCTAGAAAAGACTGCAGATAACTGCAAAGTTAAAAGATGCTGCATGCTAAATTCTGCTACAATTACTTCTCATCTCCATTTCCAGATGCTTCAGCAAGGTTAATCAGCTTGATTAAGGTCAGACACACTTACACTGCCTCATGAAACTGAGATCCAAAGTGCACCAGAGCACAGGACTTTGGGGCTTGCCCTGTTCCACCCCCACCCCGAAATGAGCTGTGTGTCTGCTGAGCGTCCCTCGCAGTGGGGCTCGTGCTAGGAGATCACACGATCCAAACCTCTCCTCCTTCCTCCCCCGTTTCCTTTCCACCCACGAATTTTCTCAGTTGGCACATGAGCACGGGAGTTTGGACACAAGGGAAACAGAACTGACAAGAAACCCCCCTGTCCACTGCAGCCGCTAAGTAACGTTCCCACAGCCCCAGATGTCAGACACACTGTCCCTCCTCACATCATTTCGAGGCCTTCCTGCAATAAAATGGGAATTGACTCCAGCTTTTCTTAGCACTTCTCATATTACCTTTTAATCCAAATACATATGGTTCAGGGAACACTGAGAGACTTGCATGAAAGGATGTACACCAAGAGAATGCAAACCCCGGAAAAAAAGGGATTAGATCTGCAAGACTCCCTTGGCCCCACCATGTGCCCCCCAATTCCCCAGCATATTAATCAAGAGTCTGATGAGATTCCTTTTGAAATCCCCCAAAAGATTTCTGTAGACTTCAGTGGCTTTTGGATCAGGCTACAAACTCAGAATAAATCATAAACTGGCTACATCTGCCAAGTTTATTTCTTTCTTTTCCAGGTTTCAGAACAAATCCATTTTACTGCTGGGAAAAAGCAGAATGAAATAACTGACAAGAGTTCAAATATCCTGTATCACTCCTCATATTAATTCAGCCAGTCAATCTAACCCATAACTTTGAGAAGTGAAGCAGATTACTTTGGCCAGATCAAACCACAAAACTGTGCAGCTTCATTTATGTGCAGTTTATTATTTAAGGCAACCTGTGCAAACCCCTTTCTGTTGGGTTAGAAGTGACAATGTGGGGGACTAAAACAGAGTCTTAAGCTAAGCTAGAGTTAACCAAAATACATTGCACTGAAAAAACCTAATGATCACCACAACCCCCTCAGCCCACAATTAATTTTGGAGAGTCTCTCTTATTAAAAAATATCTAATCTTAAAGGATGCACAACAAGGAAACACTTGAAAATGTGACCCAGGTCTCTGGAACCTCATATTTTGCATAAATTTGGATGGGTTTATTAATTTGTGGTTAACATATTGCCCTTTTCTTATTTTTTTTTTTTACTCTATTTATCACTGATAGCAAATTCCCCATGCATAAAAGACCTCATTACACTTCCAAGCTGGGTGATTCTGTAGCATGTCTCTCTATCAGTGGGCAGAAAACAGAGTTGTTACCCCATTTTCAATTCAGAGCCCGGCTGATGTGTGCTGATAACTTCAAGATACCTGGAGAGATCTGCAAGATGGGGAACTTCCTATGGCAAACAGCTTCAGATATCATTTAGGGTTTAATTTATTCATTCATCATCTGCTGAAAGCTACACTAGCACTGGCTTTGAGTTGAAAAGCCACTGCACAATGGATATAGCATCATACTGAACTTTTCTCTCATTTTCAGTGCCTTCAGGAAAAACAGCCAGACATCCTGACAGGAGAAGCCTCTTGGATTTGCTTTGACCCACTGCCTGGAGCCCCTTGTGCCATTTCAGGATGGGATCTACACAACCACTTGTGAACTGGGCCCAGGAATTAGGGTAACAACAGAAATGGGTATATTAAGTTCTTCAGAAATGCAGTAGTGGCAGATCAAAACATCTGTGAACACTGTGTTTTACTGACAACACACTTCTAACTTTGAAACAGGTTCTGCTATCAGGCTTTTAGTACAAGCACATTACTTTGAAGTATGTACTGTAATTCTTGAAATTTTACTCCCAGCTCTGGTATTCATTTGACTCAGGTTACTTCTATAATTTATCTTCCCACTGGAAAAATTCAGCCTGTAATACACCCATCCAGAGTGGTACGGGTATGTGCACCCTCTTTCTGTGCCCCTCTTTTATCCTGCACGACATTTTCAACAAGAAACTTTAAAAGGAAAAAAAAAAAAAAACATTTTCAATCCCAGTGATGCTAGCTCTCAGTTTTTCCCATGAGAAAATCACTTCGCACTTCTCCGACTTGAAGTGACTCATTGCTGTTCCCCTGCTGAGGCTCCGTGCTCCCCTTGCGGTGTTTAACCCAGGCACGTAACTCGCCCGGTGTGGTGGGTGTGTTGGCATTTGCTAATAGGCTTCCTGGGCTGTCACCTGCATGTGATGGCTGAGACAAAGGCTTACGTGATGATTTCTGTTTACAGAGCAGTTATGATAAGCTGACATTTGCCTCTAGCTGTTGAGTTTGATAACTCAAATATGGCCTACATGAGCGCTCCTGTGAGCTGGCGACACTCTTGTTGAGAGTCGTTTTAGAGGAACTTTTCCACTTATCCTCTTGAAAATTATAAGCGAATTTCTAATGCATGTCAATGAGGCTGCACTGACAGCTGAGGAAGCTGTAGTGCCTTAATCTCTACACTCATGTCCTCACATGTCACGTCACCCATGCGACCTTGGTGGCAGTGGTCAGTGCTCTCACAGATGCTCAGTTTCCCAGCTCCCAGTCTGAGGAGTATTTCCTTCACCCAGCCCCACAAGTACAGGTATCAGTATGAATACATCCCTCAGACAGGGTACCTGTCGCCTGGGAGCATCTTGAGCAGCAAAGCTGCAGCAGCAGATGCCTTTGAACACCTAAATGAGTATTTTCCCAGCACCAACCCTGATTTCACAACTCTTCACTTGCAAACAAACAGCCTGTGTGTGCTCAAAAGGAGAAGGGATCTGGGTCAGGGACTGAGGAGCCAAAGAAACCACGTTGCAAGAAGAGTGCTTTTGTTCCTCAGGGAACAACAATGTCAGGTAGACACCAGCACCTTGAAAAGTCACTGGGGCTGCTGAGGAAGAGGAAGGAAAGAAAGCACCAAGATGAACTCATGTCTACATCACTTGGGTTGTCAAAGCCATGACTGGTGGAGGCAGACCACAGTGCCCTATTCCATTTCTCCAGGAATCAGGTGGTACTTATCCCGACACGTTCACTTAGTAAAGTAAAAGAAGAAGTATAAGAAATAGAGCATGGGAAGCTGTGATGTGAAGGAAAGGGATGACAGACTATTGCAGCCACCTTTCTAAACTGCTAATTGAATGCCAATGGCCACAAATCACTATGGCTATGTTTAATTATTCACACTCATTCCTATGAGATTTTCAGTTACTTGGCTGGCCAGCAAGTGTGTTTGTGGGCACAGCAATTTTCCAGATTGCTGGGTTTTCTCCATTTCGCAGAATGCATTCTTCTCTGATCTTCTCTTGACTTTATCTCATCTAGTATCAAAGCAAGCCACAACCATAGCCCAAAAGAGTTGCCAAACACTGTTTCCATAGTACATACACGTGCTAATTAATATTATTAAACTGTTGTAACCACAGCTCCCAGCCAAGAAGGGACTTCTAGAGTATAATCGAAATCACAGGTACTCACCTCCCCTGGCAAATGCCACGTGGTTGACATACAACTGGGAAACGGAGGAAAACTGGTTAATACATTTTCCTCTGATGCAAATCACTGTGTGATCACATGAAAGAACTATGTTAGCAGCTGGCCAAATAAGGAAAATTAATCGTTGTTCACTTTCAACTACGATATGTTTCTTTTTTTATCAGTGTCTGGTCATAAGAAACCCTTAATTTGTTAATTGTAAGTCAAGTGTTGCTACATTTGCTTATGTCCTGTAATACCATAGTTTGCAAACAGTTTCACTGACTTAAGGGAGCTCCAGCTGTGACTGGATGGCAGATGCAGGCTTTGGAAAACAGCTCTCAATTCAGGAAAGTGATGGTGCATATCCTTATCTCCATCACAGCACAGCTATCCCTCTTTTCACAGCCTGCACTTTCCAGTGACACAACACACCCCAGTCATGCAGAGGTGGTGAGAGAGGCAGGGCCAGGTCTCCATCCACCCCTGTCAGGCACTCTCCTGTGCTCCAGCCTTCCACCCTGGGTCAAGAGGAAAAGACAATTCTGCTGCCCAAACTGGGACACTCTACATTAAACCATCATAGCTGGAAGCATATTTGAGCTGTCAAGGAGGCAGAAGAGCAGAGAGATGATCTGCCTGAGAAACATCAGGACTGATCCCTCCCCATCCTAAGTAAACTTCTGTGACTCTGGCTCCCAGTGGAAACAAAATAAGCATTTTTATCACCTCACCTCATCCTGGGTCTATAGAGAAATGAAAGGCGAATGTAGTGACTGCTAATATCTTTAGCCACATTTACTGAAACCTTTTGACACCAAGGCTATTTTTATTACCTAAGTGCACTATGCCTGTATCAGAATGCAAGTTTTATTGCTTACAGTTCAGCCTTGCAAAAAGCCTTTTCCAATAACTGTCTCTGGCAAAGATATGCCTTAATGACACAGGGAGAGGCTACAGTACCTCCTAGCACAGCCTGGCACTAAGAGCAGTGTTAGACATCCCACACACTCCTACCCTCCCATAGGCTTCACTCCCTTGCAGAGCTCTCTGTGCGCCAGGGCTGCACCCAAAACCACCTGCCTTGGCCAATCAGCTGGACATGTCAGAAGTGCACACACAAAACTGGAATGAAACACCACTGTCTTACAAGCTTTGTTTGGCTTTTCAAAACAGCACAATAAGCAGATTTTAGTACTTAGAAGTGGATGGTACATTCAGTCTCCTCCCCCTCCTCCCAACATCCTGACCAGAAGCTGCAATACCCTGTACCTCCCAGGGACCTCTAAGCAGCTCCACCAGCTCAGACAAAGCTCATGGTGTCCCATCTCTAGCAGTAAGATGGGACAAGGCCAGAAGATGCCTAACATCATACTCTAGAGTCCTCCCCCAGGCAATTTCCCATCTTGGGTCCTGAGCGAGATGTGCCTTTGTATTTAATGACCTTTCAGAAGTTTCCCTTCTGAGCTCTGCCCAGCAGCAGAACTGGAGAAAAAAGGCTGCTGTAGTTTTACAAGAATCTCTTAACAACAATACCACTACCTGCAAATGGCTTTAAAAAAGACTGGACAAAAATCTGTGCATATATATGCAAACCTCTTAATTGTTAAATTTTCTTTCAATTACATGGCATTCATCTGTCTATTCTTTTTCCTGGAACTGCTGACTCTTTTAAATAGTAAAATGTATCCCAAGCAAATAAAAGTAGTTTAGAGTGATACAATCTTGGTGTCTTACACCCTCAGAGCATTGCATGCAACACCTATATTGAGAAACCAGGAACTTGAACAGATGCTGTCAGACTGCTCACGGTGGGAGTTCAGAAACAAATAATTCAACCTTTCATCACTCTCTAATCCCAGGAAAGATATCAAGGCTAAACTACTGAGAAAAATATAGTGAGTGTTAAGCAACATGGATCTCTCCCTCAAAAGGCATAATTAGTCAGGTAGCCATGGTCACCCAGCTCAGGAATTTGAGCCTACAGTAATTTCTCTCTTCCCGAGATGCACAGCCCAAGTAGGTGCATTCACTGTCTACAGCCACGGCGTGGGTTTGGTGTCAGCCACTCGCTCTATAATTGGCTCTTTATTGTGAGTTATCACGAAAGGCTCCAGGCAGTCCCCACAGACCCTGCCCTTGATCTGGGTTAAGATACTTTGACCCGTGAGCCTTTATAATAAATGATATCCCCCTGCTGAAGAATGCTGCCTTCAACAATATAGGCCTGCCCTCAGGAAATGGGAAAGGAATTTTCCTATAAAGGCAGATTAACGAAATTCCACGCAAATTTCATGCATTTTGAATAATCATCTGAACCGTGACGAACCAGCTTCCCCTTGCAGGGATCCTGCTCCAAATCTTTGTAGTTTGAAGACAAATTTAGCTGTCTCTTTCTTGGCTGCAAAGCGTGTTGTTTTTCTTGGACTTGGCATGTCAGGCTGAGAGTAGTGCTCAGGGCAGCTCGTCCCCCAGGCTTGGCTGCCCAGCAGACAGAAAACACCACCCAGGCACCTGTGTACTCATGTGTAAGAATGGCTGTAATTTGAAGTTTATACACAGCCCAATATTCCCTGTTGAGCTGGGATAAGCTCCAGTGCAGGGATCAAAGAGGGTTTCTTCTTGTGCTGATACCCCCTCCTTCTTGGCCCAGCTGGTAACAGAGGCAGTGAAACCTTCCCTCCTGGTACTTTCTTCCTCTGATTTTGACAGCTCATGAAATTCTGGGTTTGGGACAGAGCTGTGCTCAGCAGCTGCACAACCTGCATTGATGGCACCTGGCTGGGGTAAAGTCACCCACCGGTTGTTCTCTCCCAGGCATCTTCCTCTGGGGCAGCTCTGAACGTCCTTCTCTCAATATTTTCCTTTTGCTTAATTTCTGGCCTCTCTAAACACTCTCCCTAAACATGATGACAATAGGTGCCCCACTTTTCCATCCCTGGGCACCTCTCCAACTTCATCCTCAGGGGTTTTCTCAGCTCTAAGGGTACCAGCATCCATCAGGTTCCCCATCAAACCCCTTTTCTATCTCCTAGGGACATTGTCACTGCTGTAAGGCACATCTCCACCACCCTCAGGTACCCCAAAGCATTCCCCCTACCAGATGTGCACGATTCCTCCCAATACCTTCTCCCTGATAGTCAAGGTTGTGTCTGCCTCAGCACATTTGAGGCTCACTCTCTCATTTTGATCCTTGAGCCAAAGTCCTCACTAAGACAAGGTATTCTCACATCCTCCTGCTCACCAGGGTCAAATCAAGAAGCAGCAAATGAACACCATCTACTTTTAAACTTTAGTTTCCTAAAGAAAATGGTTTATTTTAAGGGACATGGTTGTGTTAGTCAGACACAAGCATTTTTTCCTAGAGTAGTGTGTAGTGATGGAATCCCACGGGACAATAAGAATTTTAAAGCATTAAAATTTTTTAAAATATGTAATACAAATTATAACAACTTCCACGGTTCCTCTACCAGTTTATATCAAAATATTTTCCTGATACTCATGAAAATAACAGATGAGAAGACTTTCAGTTTACAAAAAGAGTCTTAGGAGTCTTTCACATGCAGCAATGTTAATGAGACTGCAGCCACAAGGAGCGAAAGCACAGGAGAACAGTGTTTGTAGTGTATATATCTGCCCTCATGTGTGCTTTCAGAGGAGGAAGCAAACAAAATGTTTTGCCAAGCTCCTGAAATGGTATGATGTTAGGATAAACTCCTGCACACCTTTACTTACCGGAACATTAAAAATGCAAGTAACTATCAGTTGTCACTACTACAGCTAAACTAGGTGATATTCAAAAACAATGCTATCTTCCTGGCAGTCACCACCACAATAAAAGACAGAGGGACAGTTGCTCTGAAAAGGATGGCACTTCCTTGACTGAAGTGAGTAATTTAGAAAATTGAGATCTTCTTTTAAATGAAAAAGTTTGGGGAAAGTATATTGCAGTTAACAGCAAAGCAGACAACAGCACACTAACAGCCTGACATAGTCTATTGAAATCAATGGGAGTCTTTCCACCAACTTCATTGGGGTTTGGATCAAATCCTCCAGGAGAATAAGCTATTCTGCAATATCTATTATTACGCACTGTTTTGTCCTGGTAATTAGATGCCGGGAGACCGCAGTGCAATTGTTTAAGGCACTGATCATTCACCCATGGAGACCCGTGTTCAGAGCCTGGGTGGGTTGAACTCAGAGGGGCTGCAGATTCCCACTGGCGCCTGTCTGCATTCCCAGCCCCACTGCTGCTCCCAGGTAGAAAAGACCGGAAAAGACAAGAGAAAATGAAGGTCAGGGCTGAGCTGGCAGAAATGTGGCAAGCCCCTGCCCAAAAATACCTGGTTCCTGCCCTTCCTCCAACACCTCAATTTTCCCCATGCACCGTCGCGCACACATAATATTTTCAAAGAAGTGGACAGCCAGCAGGTCTCAGGTCTGCACAAAGCAGCTCTGTACAGCCCCAGGCACTTCACACAGTGCACTGAGCGTCACCAGCATTACTGACTACGCAGGGAACACGACTCTGTGTTTGCATCTTGTTTCTAAGGTAAAACATACTGCTCCTTGGAGGATGGGTTTGAGGAAGGACTGCAAGTCCCCTGCAAACAAAATACAAACAGAAGAGGTAAACCACACAGAAAGGACTTTCACCATGAAGCTATACATTTGGATCACTATGAATACAGGACTCCATGCCATTAGCAGCCAACAGAGAAGACAGTACACCCTGAAGTCTCAGAGGAGACCAGCATTGCAAAGCTCTGCCTCTGCAATAAGGCTCAATGCAGAGAGTGAGCAAACCTATGCTCATCATTAAAAAAAAAAAAAAAAACAAACAGGCAACTAAGGAAGTTCAGCAGGTTGTGGCTGGGATGAAGACAGCACTACAGGTTGCTAGTTCCCAGTCTCTTCCCACGGAAGACCTGCAAACCACCAAGTAACACACAGAGGATGCAGGCGACAATGATCAAACGCATTCCCCTTGCACAGTTCAAAGTCCATCTGTGGCACTGCTCGCTGTAGGATGGTGCTCACAGTAAAAGGATGCATCATTTCAGAAAATGACTACAAATTCATAGAAGAAAAATCCCGTGATGCCACCTGGAAATCAGCTGGTCCTTGAACTGCAACATTTGCGAGGCTGTGAGCACACCACCAGGAAGCTGCTTCCACACCTGCACTGCAACTGAGTGCTCCTGCCTCTCTGAAGCTGGAGTCAGAGGTGGACAGACCTTGACCTCGACCTAAGCTGCTGCTGCTGCTCCTGAGCTAAGTTTCATGGATACCTTTCCCCGACACAACCTGGCAGCACATGGAAGCAGTGGGGAGGCTGGGAAGTGACCAGCCTGGCATTAATGGCAATGCCTGCTTGAGTCAGGTCTTCCTTACCCACGTCTTTTGTGCAGCTAAATAGCCAAACTAATTTACAGCTGCCCATATTTCCATCAGTGGGGGGAAAAAACAGGTGAGGAATATTTCCAAATGCCTGCAGCAACTGGGGATCCTTCCCTTTTGCTATTTTCTGTGAAGGGTGGCCTCTAGCCTCTTGCAATCCCCAACTCCCAGCCGCAAATCAACTTTTGGTCTGGAAGCTGGCTCTTCTGCATCAGCAAGAGGTTACATTTCAGTCCCTGATACTTTGGCAGAGCTTATGGCCTCAGAGGTGCCACTAGCTCAGATGCAGAGCACTTACCATGCACCATGCTCCACCTAGAATGCCTGGCTTTCTCTCTGCCACTGCTGGGCCTCAAAAGGCCAGGATACAAACTCTTGCTTTCGCCACTCCCCATATCTCAGATGTCACAGGATATTACAAAGACATGGTAGAAGCAGTCTACAAGAATAGTTAAAGCAACTGAATTAACTGAATGTGTTCGGATGAGCTTTGGTCACGTCAGTGTGAAAATCCCCCCACTGGCAGCAGACTAGGATGGATCCAACAGGGGGAACACAGGGCCTGGTGTGGAGCAGTGCTGCAGAAGTGTGCCCCACGCAGTTGAAAGTGAGGCCTCCCTCCCTGTGCCGCTCCGACATCTTAGAGATCTGCAAAAGCTATTTGCAGCGAGAGGCTTACTTGTAAAACATAAATGAATACCAGCTGTCCGGACAGGCTCAGAGGGCAGCCTCCCTCCTTGGATGCGCTGTGGTCCCTGGGGAAGCCGGCCGGGCTGGCAGGACGTGCCTTGTCTCTCCATCCCAGGGAGACACACAGGCAGTGGTGTGCTGAAAGGGCGTCAGTGTTTTCCTCCTGAGGTGTCG
Organism: Anomalospiza imberbis; assembly: GCF_031753505.1. Lineage (NCBI taxonomy): Eukaryota > Metazoa > Chordata > Aves > Passeriformes > Viduidae > Anomalospiza > Anomalospiza imberbis. Next base: position 12,008,079 of record NC_089687.1, read on the forward strand.
CTGGGTAAGCAAACTAACTGCTTTTTCCACTCACAGGGGAAAACATAGTTTTTTTATCATCCCTGATTTTTTTTTAAAATACATTTCTTTTTATCCTTGAAAACAAATCCCATTTTATGTTACCTAAGAAGAAAGTCTGAGTCTTCCTCACTGCCCCAGAGACCCACTTTGGATGCGCTCATCCACTGCTCTCCTTCAAGCACAAGCACATTCCTGCCCTGATGCTGGGTTCCAGTGGGGTCTGCCTCTGCATATCCCAGGGCTCCAGCTGGGTTCCTCTGCCCGTGTCTTTTTTTTTTAAATTTACCTTGGAAATAATATTTCCTGGCAACATATTAATGCCCTTTTCAAGGCTCAAAAGAAAATCCAAATAGCAGCACAGACTAGAAGCCAAGTGTCTGAGCAGGGAGAACGGTACCTGCTTTGCACCAAATATTTATAATTTGCTAATGCTGCCATTAATACTTAGTTTTATTTTACTTATGTGTTTTATCTGTTTAAATAGTTACTTGGCCTTCCCCATGATAAAACATCAGGGACTTTGGCCAGTGTTTCACTCTTCTCACACTGACCCAACAGATATGACTTTGATTTGTAGGTTTTTTTCACTGCATATGAACAAATGCAAACATGCAAAAGACAGCACTCTTTGCTCTTGCTGCACCTCAAGACTTTTACAATTACAGTATGGAGGGACACCAGGCTTTCCCAGCTTCCCAAAGGGGCAGTGCAAGGCCCATCCATGTCAGGGATAGCACCCCAGACTCCAGCAGCTCTGGGCACTGGGGTGACACAGCCACTGAAGTACATTGCAGTGAGCATGCAAGGGCAATGCTCAAGTGCTGGCTTTAAGCATTTGCCTGCTGGGAATTTTAACCTCCAAAATTATTTGCAGGTGTAAATGGTAGCTTGCAACCCTCTCAGACTCATATTGAGTGAGAGCTGAATCCTGATGCACCTGAAGGTTTTGCATGGGAAGGAATCAGAATAGGACTGAGGCAGGTCTGAATGGTTGGCTGGAATCAGCAGCCACAAGCCAACCTGAGTGAGTGCTGCTCTGGGGCAGAGCACGGCCGTGTGTAGTTTGGAGTTGGTGTGATTGGTTTGGTGCAGCTGCTGGCCAAGCCAGTGGCCCTGGGGGAGGCAGGAGGCCAGCAGCCAGTGCCCAGCCAAGGCAGCAGCCTGCCAGCCCCAGAGGAGCTGCAGGGCTCACTGCCACTTCCAGCCCCTCGCAGCAGAGACCTCAACAACTCGTCTTACTTGTGTCCCCTAGCCATGGTGAACCTGAGGTACCAGGAATGCTAATCGCTGCTCAGCTGAACATTTCCCTGTAATAACCTTTAATGACTCTGTAATTACTCTTTAAACCATTGACTTTGCAATCATTTTTTAATTCCCCTTTGCCACATGTCTCCCTGTGCTACCAAGCTGGCAGGCTGAACTGTAAGTGAATATTAGCCCGCTAAGGCGAGGGCTGTACCACTGCAGCTGTGCTTAATGCGAGGGCTTTGAAAGAGTTTGGAGGGCAGGGGGAGGGGAGGGCAGGGAGGAAACAAAAAGCACAGCAAGATTTTCCCCAAATTGGTTTCCCTCAAAACAAAGCCCTACCACTTTGCTAAGCTGCTTTGGGGAACGTTTGGAAAAAGCAGGGATTCCTTAGCAACTTGCTCCACTAACTCTGCAAATAGACTCCTGTGCTGCAAGCACCGATTTTCAGCTGAAACAAATACTAGAAACTACACAGTGATAATTCAGGGGGAAGGCAAGTCCCTCGCTGAATGAACTCAACTGAATCTACCCCATTGGAAACCAGTATTTTGGCAGAGGGGGGATACAGAAGCAGTAAAAGAAACTTGAGTGTCCAAGACTCAGCATGAAGCCAGCACAAAGCAGGCAGGAACGGGCAATTTCTTTTCAAGCCTTCGCCTCCAGGAACAATGGCCCTATTGCAACCACCCTTTGCTTTTCTTCCCGTGATTAACATGCAGTCCATGTGGGAAGAATGGGAATTTATTCTGCAGTTGAGATTCCAGAGGTGCTATCGGGTCAGGTGGCTAATCGTTAAATCAAACTGCTGTCATCTTCATTCAGGTCCTGTCACCCGGGGCCACATTATTACTTGGGTTTATGCAAAATAAACAGCTTTGCTAAACATTCCTCTAAAAGAGGGTCAAATAAAGAAGGGAAGGAGGAGATACACCACCAACATCCAGTAAATCCTGCATTCCCTCCCACCCCTGCTCCAGCTCTGTCCTGGACTGATTAGAAGGGGATGGGGGAAGGAAGGTTTTCAAGTTTTTAAGCTTTTGTTTTTATCAGCATGCCATTTTTCTCTTTTCTAATTCCACTCAAGGCTCCTTAGTGAGTACTGTTAACTTATTCTTGTCTGGGTCTGGCTAATTCAGTTTCTTTCTTGAACTACATAGACTTACAATTCTGTATTTTCTATAGGTGAACTCAGCCATAAGAAATCTCTTATAACTCCTCCATAAAAGACAATCTCTCAGAGGTTTCCTTCAAGACACATAGAGAGATGCCTAATGCAAGGCACTCAGAAGGAATGTTAATTGCAATACTGCACACACACATTTTTGGATCAGTGGATTATTTGGAAATCCTGGGCTTGCTGCTGGAACAGGTAGCTGAGAAGAGAAGGTCTGCTGAAGTGTTTCCAGTTACTAATGGGCCAAGGCCTTGTGAGGGAGCAAATGTACTGACTAGCATGGTGTGTCAGAAAGAAAACAGTGTAGGATTTTCAGGCAAGAAGAGAAACAGCATCTCCAGCCTCTCTTGCATCACTCTCCTTACAGCTTGGCTTCAGAACCCATTTTCAAGGACAACAAATACATGGATCCAAATACTGGCTCATCCGAGTTCCTCCCACCACAGAGCACCACAGTCAAGGACAATTCACACAGACTGTCTCACCATCATGCTCATAAGATACAAAGTCCTGGCCAATGTGCACAGCAGCCTGATGTCCCAAAAATAGCTAGACAGAATGTACGACTGTGAATGCCGAAGAGCAGAAATACTGTCCTAGATAAAGGAGCAGAATGATACCCATTTAAAGTGAGGCACTCTGCTGTTCCAGTTCCTTCAGACCAACAACAGTCAAAAAAACCCAAACCAACCAAACAAAACCCTCCAAAACCAAAAAAACAAAACAAAACAAAACAAACTCCCAAAAAAACAAAAACCCTCCAAAACCAAAAAACTACACCAAAAAAAAAAAAAAAACACCCCAAAACACACAAAAAGCCCTAACCAAAAATCCCAAATCCCACCCTCATGATTAACATTCGTCTGCATTTTAAAATATGTTTTTGTTCTCTGTGGCTTGTTGATCCCCAGCAAAAAGTCAAAACTGGGATTAAAACTGAAGGGCTGAAGCCAGGAGACTGTCACTTCTAGTTTCTCTTCCCTCGAGGATTAAAAAGTTACTTTTAATTAATGTTGTTTCAAGATGTCAAGCCTGGCGTGGCTGCCCCCAGTGCTGTTTCCAAAGGCTAGGTGAGCAAGGCGAGCGTGCTTCAGGCTCTTCCCACACTTCTCACAATCTGCCTCTTGTGGCACACGCTCCCCCAAGCTGGCACACATCGCTTGTCCTGGGGTGTGATGTGCCCATGGAGCCAGGGCAGGGGTACCCACGTGGTGGGCTTGGCTGGATAAGGGCAGGTAAACTTCAGCTTTGAAATACACTCACACAGCATGAGATGCTTGTGTGCAGGATGAGCTCTGGCATCTTTTACAAAAATATTTTCATTGCCTGAGCTCCCCGGGGGAGGTATTGATCCTTCCCGAGCACCGAAAGCCTGTTTCATGTATGAAGAAATCCCCTCCTAGCCCAAACATCAAAACATCTAAGCGTGAGCTCAGCTTTACAGAATTATGCCGGGTTATTCCTGGACTGTACACAAATTGGATGCTAAACACACACCAGGGCGTATGACTAACACATGTCGCTTCCTTCCTGCATGCTCTGGCAGCGAGTTCAATTGAAACAGGACTGTCTGAAAAATCCTGCCCCAAAAGGTCAGACACAGAGTGTCTCGGTTCTTCTGGTGTTTCACAGAGAATCTGGTATGAGGGAAAATTACGGCAAGCAAAAACTGGAGCACAAATGTGACCACAGCCCTGACCTCTGATTGAAAATGCCTCATTGCTAGTTCAACCACAGGCAGACAGACATGATTTAATCCAACTTTTTCACTCCCTTTGCTGCATGGGGCTCACTCGCACTTTTGCTGCTCCTCGGGGGTATGAAACTTTTTTTATCCACCCACGGTAGCCAAGGTACATACGCCACAACCACCAACTATTAATTTATTCAAGGTGTGCTTAGCAATTGGCAGGGCTAACAGAATGTGGAACAGTTTAAGATGCCCTGGAACATTTTTATGTCACATGTCCAAGGAATCATGTATCTGTTGAGGCATTTGGGGAAGGAGATAGTGCCAAAAGTGCTGGGGAGCTCTCTAAACAAAGACTCGTGTCAAGTGGAAAGACCCCTCTCCTCAGAAGGATGGGAAGACCCAAATCTTGAACTGCACTTTCCATCACCAACTGAAAACTCAGTGTACGGTGAATGGAGAGGTCCCACTGCTCACAACCAGGGCAGCTGCCAAGAATTCTGCCCTGTCACAGCTGGGCCAGCATCTCCCTGGAATGTGGGGCCACAGGGCTTTGAGGGGAAGGTGAACACCTGGTCCATATGGGCCCAGACTGCCTCCGCTGCTCCTGTACATGACACGAGGAGCACCACTAGTGCTTCACAGATAAAAACATGAATCATCTGGGTCAGGGTCACCTGTCCCCTTTGCATCATCTACCCAGCAGAGGGATTGACAGTGAGAGCTATTGGAGCAACACATTTCCCATCCTTCACCAGTGGGAAGCAAAAGAGCTGAATCTCACTAAGTGCTCAGGAGAGGCAGGAATTAAAACCTTTCAGTGGAAAGGCTGAAAAGTAGCAGCATGAGAGTCTGGTGGCCCAAGAACAAGAGATTTGAGCGCTCTGTGAATAAAGGTCAGTACAAAGTGTTTGCCATTAAAAACTTCCACAAAATTACATTTTTGCTCTATTTTGCAGGGATTGTAGATCACAGGAAATAAGCTACATAACTTGTCACCCATAAAAGCCCATCCATTTGCAAGCAACTGACAGTAAGCAATCAGAAAGCAAATTGCTACAATTAAAGCAAGCAAGTAAGCAAACCCCTCATTGCTCTGAGACAGGTGGGACAAGAAAACTTACCTCTGTGCATAGTATGGAAAGAAATGTTCATCAGCTTTGGATCACCTCCACTGAACAGGAGGACTGGAACCATGTGACCACTGTTTTAAAAAAGGGAAATGGCGAGAGGGGGAGGGAAACCAGAGAGAGAGAGAGCGTGATAGTGATCCCATTCATCTATAGATTGTTGAGGGTCGACATAATGAGTCTTGCAAACTGGACCAAGCAGCTCTGCAAGGCATTATTGCTAGTAAATAAATCACTTAGCAGGAGAAGAAAATGCATGTATAAATCTTCTGTGCTGGTAGCAGACATGTTTCACTAGCAACTACCTTCTGAATAACATGCCAAGAAAGCCAACAGAGAGAGTTTGTGAATGCATGTCCAAAGCTTCTTAGCAAACTGTCATATTGATCTAGCACAGCCTAAGGAAGCCTAAGAAGACTCAAGGAGTTTGGGCAAATGCTTGTATTAGTGTTCCTTTCCTCTTAAGAGTTTGCTGAGACGGCACTTCAGTGTTTCCCAAGTAGTGCACCTCCGACCCTGGCAATCCATCAAGTGAATGCAAATTGCGGACCAGACAAAACCAGGCAAACAGCAATGCTGCTTAATAATAATGTACTCCCAAAGAGAAGGACTTCCTCTACAATGATTGCTGTGTACACATTTAAACTAAACACCCAAACTTCTTATTAGCCTCATCATGATTTGTGTTTTTGTTCCCTTTGAAATGCTCCAAAGTAAATGGTACAAGTTTACTCAAGGCTAACCTCAAACAGTAGGCTTTCTGAACTGTGCAAACGAACAAAAGTTGGGCTATATATAGATGGCCCACATTTATTATAAGGCCCTTTTGAAAACCAACACCCAGCAAAGAATAGCTAAGGAGCATGCTTGAAAAGAAAATAATCTCAGTAATCACCACTCTCTTTGCATTTGGCCTGACCGGCCCTAATTTGGTGGGGATTGTCCAGGACAATGCCCGGGGCAGCTTCCCTAAAGTCCATCTCTAGCCATATAATTAGCAGGAGTCAGCTCAAGTCAGAAGAGCAGTTTTCCTTCTGATCTCCACAAGGTGTTCCTGCTGCCAATACCATTTCTCAGAGCCTTTCACACTCAGGGGAAGAAAAAAATAAAGGAAAAAAAAAAGATATCCAGAGTGCTTATTTATTCACTGCATGTTAAACTCTGAAAGTGGTCCCATGAGCATGGGGTAGCCTAAAATATCACAGATCCAGGGCTGACCTTCTGCCAAAGCATTTTTGATGCAGCTCTTAAGAAATGTGGTTATCACAGTGTTTGTTTTAAACTCCTGTTAATTAATCGGGCAGACCTACTCTGAGAAACTCACTAAATTATATTTAACCTTGTTAATTTAACTCAAGAATTAATGAGTATATTCAAATGAGCTTTCTATTTGTCGTTTTTCACTTGTATTTGCAAAATCCCTTCTATGCAATGGAAGTTTTCCTATCTGTTATAATGGGAACATTCCCAAAGTATCTAAGTGCTTAGGTTTGGCTTGACTTGGACCATCGCTACTACATTTTTTAGCTTAGAAAAGAAAAACACTGCCACACACATGCTCAGATTTGTCATGGGTTCAGAGGATATATGAACACACAGAAGGAGAAAAGAGCGTGTGCTGGCTGACACAGACTGGCTGTGGTGCCCCTTGTTGGAAGGGATCAAAATCACTTTTCCATGGAGTCAGGCCAAACCCACTTATGAGTCACTGCCTTCAAAGGCCCATTGTAAAATGTGCGCAGAAGTCCTCTAAGGCCACTGAGACTGGAGCTGCAATAGCAAGTTGCCTCTTGTGAAAAAACCACACATACCCTCAAAATGCACTAAAAATCAATCAGTAGATCAACTAATAAGCACACAGAGTCAGGTTTCACTGCCCATATTCTCAGCCATTTGGAGCTTATTCTGGAGCACTCTAGAAATCTTCAGTGGTGAGCACTGATACTACAGTAGAGTGCCTGTAAAGTGCTGCCTGCTGGCACTTACACACATGAAGGTACAAAAATATTGACTCCAATATGAAGCAAGACTGCCACGCAGCAGACACAGAGCTGTCACTCTGTGGTGTCAGCCAAAGGCACGGTGATGTACTCTACTGAAGCCTCTGTTTAAGCATAGTCTGGGTATGATTGCTCCATCCTGAGCAGTCAGCAATACAAATTCACTGTAAGCGTCACCGGAGCCAGACATCGTAACAGTACTGCAGGAGCAATGCCAGAACCAAGAAAAAAACAGAAATTTGGCTTCTTAGGATGATGAGAACTGATTCCCAAACAGTTGGGCCAAAAGCATCAGAGCTGATTATGAAATAACAGGGCTTTGCCCAAGCAGATCCTGATGGTGGGTTTCAATGTAATTTCTGCTCATCTTTCCATTATGAAATGGAATTGGCAACCCAGTGGTTACTTTGGGAAATAAACACTATGCTGGAATAAACTGTGGCCAAAATGGCCATCCTCCCTCAAGCAAACGACAGAGCAGAGGAAAGAACAGAACAGCAATGGCTTTGCAATTGGCCATTACTTCAGTCAACTCCAGCGTCAGGGAGCTTCCTTGGGATGCAGCCACCAGTTTGGGCTACTCCAGAAAAGTCCTCAGTACATGAGCTGGACCTGTGCTAGTGAGCAAGTTATTATGTTGTTAATTGGGATGGGCCGACATTCTTCTAGCCTCGACTTACAGGGGGTAAATGTGTTTACATATCTTTGCTGCTGTTGAAGTGTCTGAATACCACAGTTCCCAAGCAGGAAGCCATTGATGACTGGGTGTGTGCAAAACAAAAAATAGCCTGTTTATGGTACACCATACAGTATTACCAGGACACAGTATCCAAATTGTCTGGGTGAGAGCCTTTAGGGTAAGCCACACTCCAAATCTCTACCCTCTTAAGAGCAGGTTGGAGAGGGTGTAATGAGCCTCAGCACACTCAGAGAATTATTTCAAGAGCATTTTAAGAGATTTTGAAAGTCCAGTTTGAAACTCTGTGCTGCTTTCAGGCAGCTTGTGTCTCATGCTGGTGAAACATTGAGCATTCATGCTTCAAGCCTGAAAACCTATAATCATGGATCCATAGACTGTTTTCTGCTGGAAGAAACCTTCAAAGATCAACTAATCCAACAACCCTGCCATCTTTACCAGACCAGGTTGCACAAAGCCCCATCTAACTTGGCCTTGGACATTTCCAGCAATTGGGCATCCACAGCTCTGGGCAACTTGCTCCAGTGCCTCACCACCTCACAGTACAATATTTCTTCCTAATGTTCACTGTAAACATACTCTCTTTCAGTTTAAAACCACTACATCCTGTCCTTGGTAGAAAGTCTTTCTCCACCTTTTTGTAGGCCCCCTTTAAGTATTTAATGGCTGCGAATGAGGTCTTCTCTGAGCCTGCTCTTCTGCAGGCTGAACACCCCAAACTCTCTCAGTCTTCATAGCAGAGGTGCTTCAGCCCTCTGGTCACTTTTGTGGCCTCCTGTGTGCTCTCTTGTGCTGGGGGCCCCAGAGCTGGATGCAGCACTCCAGGTGGGGTCTTACAAGGGCAGAGCAGAGGGGCAGAATCACCTCTCTCAACCTGCTGGCCAAACTTCTTGTTGTGCAGGTTTGGTCAAAAAGGAGGCCAAGGATGTGATTTTCATTTGCGAGTTTGTCCCTGCTTGCCTTGGGACTATTGAAAAAGCTCTGTCTGAACAATTAAACATTCTGGGCTTGAAGAGACTTCACAAATCTTCTGTGAGAGGGAGATTAAAATGTTTGCACAAATTAGAAACTAAATTCTATCTCTTCCCACATCTCTAAGTTTTAATTTTTGCAAACACACTAATGCATGTTTGCACTTAAGACTCACACAAATTAGATCTACAATACAAATTACAGTGCATTCTTTAAGAGTTAGTCTCTTTCTCAGTATGAACTGGCTGCTCTGTATCTGAGAAACAACCTCCTCCTTTTTCTCTCTCCTTCTTGCTTTGTTTTAGGTCACTGACTAGAAGTAATGCCTGTGCCCAGCTACCATAACAATTTCCTATACATCTGAGAAACCGTCATAAATTGAATTCAAAACAAGGAAATAAACAAACAAAAAACAACCACCAAAGGAAGTGAAACAACATTAATGCTACTGGTTTCTATCTGTATACAAGAAGAGGCACTGATTTTGGGAAGGACAGTACCTTAACGTGGCTTACTAAGGTTAGTAAGAGAAGTGGGGGCATAAGAACTGAGACAGTGCAACAAGGCCATAAAACCCTGGGAAGACCAAGAATTTGTTCTGCTGAGTGATTCAGCTCTTCATGTGGGCACTTGCACACCAGCACCAACCTGCAGCACCTTTCACATCTGAGACACCAACCAACCTCACTTGGGTGTACACAGACATGAGCAAAGTCGTAGGCAAATGACCATCCTCACTGCTGTGGTTTATGTTCATACACACTAAGCTGCTCCTTCAGCTGACCCCAGGGGAACCACCACTGCACTAGATGCTTTCCCATTTTTAGAGTGATTGTAAAAATTCCCACTGAGCAGAGCCTGGACTGGCCAGATTCTTTTCCAGGTGCTTTCAGGGCTGCAGGCACCCAGCCTCTGACGGGGTACCCTTGCTATGATCAGCAGATGCCATCTGGCTTCCCAGAGAAGTGCCCAGGAGTGTAAGCAATGGTGTGTGTGACTTAACCAGCAAAGAAACTGGGTAGCTGCTCCAAGGGACACCTTTCCATCATTGAAATTCAGCATCCTGATTCTGAAGCAAGAGGTGACAAGTAAAACTGCCGAGCTGAGTGCTGGAGATTTGCCTGAAAGACAACTGAAACCCACAGCAAAGCAGGAAATGGGATGGTCTTTGGAAATTCAACTAATGCAAAAGTTCATTTATACCACGAGTATATGAACAATGACTGAGCATCAGGAGTTACAGCTGAGTAAGGATTTCTTTCTGGGCTTGGCTCAGAAGAACTAATCACCATAGAAGAAAAATCCACTCCACTTCATATATGCAAATTGAAGCTTACAAGAGCACATAACTCTCATTAAACCTTTCAACACACATGCTGTGTATTTCTGCCAGCACCTGATTGTACGTTAAAGTGCATTCTGTTTCAAACTATCATTCTCTGGACCCCTACTACATGGCATGAATAGACAAAGCATGTAATTAGGGTCAAATTTCTATCTGATGGCCACTGAAGATATTTTGTTTGTTTTGGAAGGGGAGGGGGCAGGAGGCAAGAGTTTGGTTCAAAAAACAATGTTTATTTTGAGCAGCCTGAGCAGAACTGTGAAGCATTTCAAGAGTAAAGAATATTTTCTTTGTTAAAATCTTCAAGCAAGCCTCATAGCAGCAAACTGATGAGAGGGTAACATTCCTCACTGCTAATTATAAGCAATGTATTAAATTTCATTCAACAGTAAAGTAGCATAGAAACACAATGAAAAAGCTACAGCACAGCTAAAATACCCCAAGTTGTTAATGAAAAGTAGCTGAAATAACATACTGGTTTGGTCAAATCTGTGAACATAAAAGATGCATTTATGTTAGAGTAGTGCATGCAAAAAAATAAGATGACGACAATACTATTTCTGTGGAATACTAAATGATTAAAGGCAATAAAGATTTCTGTACAGCTGGGAGGAACTCCTTATGGTCTCAGCTCCTACAAAGTGTGCTGCATGAGCTCTGATAAGAGTCTCTGTACAAAGAAAAGAAGGTCCCTGACAGCGAAGATTCTCCTAAGAATGAATACACACAAACTCCTGAGAATCAGAAAGCCCCTAAATATATACCCCTAGTTCAGTTAAACCAAACAACTGGCGCAGTCTCTGGGCTAAAAGTTACCTTTATTATCATTTAAAAAGCACAGCAATTTGTAATGAGAAAATACTGATCTTCGAGAGGTGAATGCAAACAAAGATTAAGAGGCAGCCCTGGCCTCTGGAAGCCAGGGAGCTGAGAGGGATGTTAGAAGGATAAGTATTTCAGAGCAAAGTACAAAGGCAGCGCCGCTCATCTCACCCACAATTCAGTCTGAATAAATGCTGCTGTGCTGTCTCAGAGACATGCTGATTTCTAGCTCCTGCTTAATGGGACGACTTGTTACTACTCAACAGGAATACTTATAAAAGAGTTTTGCCTCTTGAGATTTGAGCTATTCAAGTTTAGACAGATTTCAAGATGTAGTTTTGTCATGTTCTTTGTCCTTAGGATGCCACTCCAGATTGGCACCCATAATCTATTAATACACAAAGCACTAGCATGCAAATAAAATAATTTCTGCCAAACTGAGACGGCTTTGAGGATGATCGTATACTGATAAGAAAAAGCTACATTCATCCGCAGTGACAGGACTTTACTCCACAACTGCTTAAACCTCACAAATGCTTAGTAAGGAAAGAATGCTTATTCTCTTTGTCTGATGGAGAAATATCAATAATGTTTTTCCTTCCCAAATTTGTCTGAAAGGTCTTTCCAGCTTGCCTTGGTAACTGGGAACACAATCCAAATTGTTCCCAATGCTCCTGTAGATCTAATATCACGTTGCAAATAGGTCCTAGTCCAATGCTTACTGAAGTCAACAGCTATAAACTGGTACACTAACAGCTTTCCAAGGCACTGCTAAAGCATGTACTCACAGAGTAATAACCTGGGGCCAAATAAAGAGCTAAATTTAGGAGTCCCAACACTTCCCAGTAACTCTGTTCTCACCACCAAACAACTCCAGATCTTATGTAAGAAAATAGTAAAAGGTGACCCCTTTTTGCAATACGGAAGAGCAAAGATGCCACTGCAGCATTGCAAACACCAGGAACAGCGAGCAGCTGGCGAGCAGGGAGCCACTGCTGGGCACTGCCAAGAACCGGCTGCTCGTACTCAACAGGACAGCACAGGACAAATGGGGGGGCCCCGCAGGGCAAGAGGAGCAGGCTGCTTGCACGGGCCACCCCACAGAGACCAAAAGCTAGTGTGAGTCTGCCAAGCTGGAGGTCACAAGCTGGTGCAGGCACGAGTTCCCCAAGCTTCCCACCATGCTGCTAGCATCCTTGATTTCTCTCACCAAACATGCTCGTCCTTGATTCCTTGTCACGAACTGCTGTGAGCAGCCCTGGTGCTATTTTCCAGTGCTGCTGTACCTTTTCAGGCTGTTGGCTACCCCAGTTGCAGTCGACTCCCAACAAAGGGGGAACAGAAGTATCAATACAGACCCATCAGAAATGGATGTGCATTTAACTGTAAAATGACAGCTGCTTCACTGGAGCTTGGAATAGGGAGGTTACAATGTGACTAATTACAAAGTTAGCTTCAGAATGTGTAAACATGGCTCACAAAAGTTTAATGTCAGATTTTCTTAGTCTCTTGTATGAATTTTGGATGCTTTTTTCTCTGCAGCTGCCAAAATGCTCGCTGTTGACAAACTAGTCTAAGTGCTACCAAAGCATCTTTCATGAGCTGACTGCGTACATCTGAACAGATACATTCCTCATTAATGTGCTATATTTCAAGCTAGAGAAAACAATGCATGTCGAGAGACTATAAACCACAAGTACAAATGATCCAGGTCACCTATGATGAATATAACTAGTGTTACATGAAACATGACACATTGGGCTCTCTTCTTGGGGGAAAAAAAAAGGAAAAGTAGGAAAGATGCAGAAGGCTTCCACATTCTTATCAATTCCTCTCTTTTGAAATCTCTTGGAGCCAGGGAGATTTTCAGAATTTCTTTCCTTACTGTTTTGTACACAGGGTGCTTTCCCCTCCCACCAGACACCACCCGTCCTGCAGGAACATCAAAAGAAACCCGAGTTTGAATCCAGATTAGCTTCTAAATCCAGGATTAAACTGATGGATAAGCTAGAAAAAAGGGCTCAATTTGGGAAGCAGAAGATCTGAACATGGGGCTCTTGCCTGGTTGCCCCTTTCTGCCTCCTTGTGAGATGAAATTACACAAAAAGGGATTTTTGTGGTGAGAGTCTGTTTTTCCCCACACCAGAAACTCAGGAGGTTGACCTGAGGCAGAACTCCCTTCAGTCCCTCCTCAAAACAGATACCTCAGCTTTGGTGAGCTGCTGAAACCAAAACATTTGACTAATTCTGCTGATTTAAAGTTCAATTAAATTATGTTCCTTGTTGAAACAGATGTCAGGATTTGATTCTGTGTGATTTGCTTGAATCTGTACACTTTTGTGCATAAAGGAGCAATTTATAATTTTGGTAAGTTTCCACCTTACAAGTACATCCAGAAAGGCACAAGTAAAAAAAAGAAAAAAAAAACCAACAACCCAACCAGTTAATAAATTACTATTATAGAAGAAATATATGACAAACAATGCTCTCTATATATTCATTAGCCCATACCTACTTTAGAAACTAAATCTTGAGAGATTTTATAATCCATGCCTTCATGCTCATCAAAACATTTTTTATAGCAATCACTTTTGTGACAGATTCCCCCCTCCCTTCATTTGAAGTAAGCAGAGTTATGGAACAGTCACACTACAAAAATACCTGCAAAGTAGCAGCTGCCCAGGAAAAGGCCTAGATATAATATGACTGCTGATTTTTGAACTGCTATGCATGCTGTGTATGCCTGGAAACATAACAAATGTGCATGGCTTGGCTTGTAGCACCTAATTTGCAATAATATTGAAGTCCCCCACAATAACTCATTTACTCTTATAATAAATATATAAAAAAAGACAAATTGCTACATCGAACATGCATTTTCTTCACTGCAAGTAGCTGCTACCCCAGGGAGAAAGCCCTGTGCTGCTAACTAATAGTAAATCCTTTGGAAAATCATGTGTCATAATGATGGACAACCAGGGAAAGGGTATTAAATAGATTTAGAGGTTAGATACTCTAACAAGAACAAAAGAGGCCTTTTGCAAGCTAGTACCAATCAGAGCTGGCTCATTGGTATGATTAGCACCAAATCCAAAGAAAGTTTCCATTACGAGACAAGACAAGAGGGAGAATATATCCCAAAATCTTTCTAGGAAGATCTGTTTGGGATAGATCAAGTCCCCACAAGACTGGGTAACTTTTTGGTTCTCAGGAGACACCATGGTGTCTTCAAACTACATTTAGGCAGGGTTATTTTGCTCCATCTGTTATTTTATCTATTGGCACATCAGTAGACAAAGCACATCTGAGTCAGAATGTATTACAATTATATGATGCCAACAAAAAAATACAGACTGTCTGAAAACACACCTGATGGACAAAAAAAGGGGCATTATCTAGAAGCTGAGGCAACACAAGACAACAACATTCCTTTGCTTCACCTTTAGAAAACTATTAAATGCATAAATTTATCCAGAAGGGTCATTTTTTTTTGGCAGGAGCGAGTTCTAACTACCAGTGTGCTGCAGAATTGTACAAACTGGAATGATCACGTCCAGATCTCAACTTCAGATCCAGACAGGATTTTGGCCTAAATTGATTTCCACCAGCACTTTCTAATTAGATTTGATACACTGGGGGTGTGGGAACCTTAATTCATCATAAATGTCTTGGGTTTATTTCATGCAGAAGCAAGGAACAGCCCAGTCTCGACAGAAACAAAGGGAGACAGTCTTTTAATTTGTGTTTTTGAGGACTCCCTGGTATCTTTCATATCTGCAGAACACCCAGCTGTTCCCCAAATGGCTCCAAGTTTCTTCCTCCAGAACATTTTCTATTGTTTATGATACATCAACCCATAGTGATTTATTGCTATTTTGTGATCATTATCAGTTTACTATTTTGACCAATACACCATAAATCAAGAAGAAGAATGTTAGGTGGGACTTCATAGTGTAGCTTTCATTCATTACCTGCAAAGATTATAGCCATTTCATAAAAACCAATATGAGAGAAAGAAGCTTATTGGCAAGGACCAGTGAAATTCATTTCATGCTTCAAAAGTTTGTGATTGGTCTGCTAAGGAAAAGACCCCTCAATTGTTGGAAATTGTTTTTTCTTTCAAACCAGCAAATGCCCGAAGACTGAGCTATATCAATTGTTTGCTGTACTTTCTACTCAAATACCATGGAGGCCATTCCATATCTGTCCTTGTAAAACCCGCTGTGCTTACTATTCATGAACTGCAGGAGAGAGAGAGACACATAAAACACAGGTCCCCAATACATAACACTGCTCTGGAGAGTGTGGCACTCTGAAACGTGGCTCTGGGAAAGTCAGCTGCGCACTTGTCACAACGTGTGCTGCTCATGCAGGGGACAGTCATAAGGGAACGGCATACAGCCTACCCCTTTGGAAGTCAACTCAAGATCAAAACCGAAAACCTCCCCCACATCTTTTTGCACAGAAAACTAAATGAATTGGGACAAATTCCCTTCATTAGTATTTGTCATTCCTGAATGTCTGCTGTCCTTATTAATTCTAGACTCTTCTCTGAACTGCTAAAAAACTTCTCAGGCTAGTCCAACACTGCTTTTTGATACCTCCTCTTTCCACTCACTTCTCACTGGATCTCAGAACACAAATGAGCAACAAATCTGACATGGTTTATTAACAAATCCACTTTCTAATAGGGTCAACCTTGAGCCTACTTTGTTTCTCCCAGTAAGAAAAATCTTTAAGTTTTTTTTAAATCTTGCACAAGTCTGACTGCTTGGACAAACATATCTTTAGTAATCGCAGGGTATCAGCATCTAGTGGTGACCTTCTCAGTCATTTCCACTGGAGTAGGATCAGTGAAGCTAAAGTCCCACCAGGGAACTACTAAGTCCTCTGTCTGCTGTGCTGTGCCAGGAGGCAGTGGGCACATCTCAGAGGAGAGCACTGGCCTGGGACTGTTTCCAGGATGTGGTGCAGACAAGCCCACTCTGCTTTGGGGATTGCTACTCTGCAGTGTAGCTGTGTGGACTTGGGTGGTTAAACTGGACTGCAGGACCAGAGATGATGTTGTGCCCTGATCTCTTCAACTGTGTAAATGCAGACAGGAGGAGGAAAGATAGGGTCTCTCTCTTGTATGTGCAACTTTTTGTTAATTCCCTTTCATCTGTGGATGGAGTCTTCCAAAAGCAATTTTCCCTACCATTTTAGAAATCCACCCTCCAGATCAGATGAAGAACTCTCTGGATGTGCATCTAAAACTGTGCCAGTGGCTTAACTGGTTCATCAAAAACTGTGTGCTTTTGGGTCGGGTTAAGTTAACACATCTCACATGTTCTATCAAGAGACACAACTAAATATCAAATTACTAACACAGCAGGACAAACCACAGAGATTGTGGGGATTGAGCCTTGGCTTTCAAAACCCAGAGCTACGAACCCACCTGGGTCTGCCACTTTCTCCTAGGAGAAGGAACCTGGGTCCACCACTCCTTATGGACACAAACGGTCTGAGGTGAGCCCTGAGACTTGGGCATTTAACAGTATCAGCAGAAGGTCAGGGAATGGGAGACCTGCTCTCTAGCCCACCTCTGAGTGTCATCTGACTTGGAGCTCCTCTGCAAGGGGGTCTTGCAGCACCAATGCACTGGGAGGTCTCATTAGTTGCATGTTGGGCATGTGCTTGGAGAACTGACACACGGAACTTTTCAAGTTCCTTCCTATTTTCCTTTTTTCCGAAGAGAATAGACTCAGCCGCCTCCTCTCCGCATCCAGACTCTCAGGAACGTGCATCAAACTTAGGTTGCACAGAAAGCACAAGCAAACACTGCTAATTTACACTTTAAGAGGCAGAAGAGAAACCTTTCCCTTCGACTTACCATTTGTTACTCAAATGCTTTTCTCCCTGTCACAGTTACTGGGAGAAAGCTGCTGAACTGGAGCTGTGGAGCTCCTGCACAAGGCTTCTTGAAGTCACATATGGACTGAACATCAAGTGGACGGCTGTGCACAAAGGTGTGGTTACCATGAATCATTTATTACCTCAGCTAAAGCTTTAGGAACAACACTCACTAATGTAAAAGATAACTTGACTCTGGGAATACTGCTGTCACTATGGCTGCATATTTTACAAGGGGAAAAGATTCCTTTAGGTCTGTTTGTTGCATTAACCCTTTCAAGCTTGCACCTCTACTGCAGGGACAGTTTGATCTTTTATTTTTCTTGCAAACAGAGAATAACAAACAGTACCCTGAGTTTTTATTTAAGTTTCTATACAGTACACCCAACCATTTCAAAATACTTGTGGGTCCTGAAAAAATGTTGGAAAAGAAAGCTCTCACCAAAGACAGGAACAGCATATCTTTATTTCCCTGTGTACCCAGTTGTGCAGCTACCTCTAAAGTATTTGAACCATACTGCATGATTATAAATAACAAGAATGGAAAATAGCACATTCTGTCCTCTGCAGATCACCAGAATGTAACCTCAGCCAGAATTTATCTGAGGGCAAGTGTAAATGCAAAGTAGGAAAAATTTCCCTTATTCAACAAGAGCTATTAAATTAACGATCCTCCAAGATGCTCAAAAATATTTCCTTATTTGCTCTCAGTGTTTTGATACAGAGAAGAAACCTGTATGCCAGTGGGTGTGCCAGTACGGCACAGAGGGACACACCTTCCCAGTGGGAGACCACTGCCAAACATGCAGAATTTACACTTTTCTGTGTACAAAGAGCAGCCAGATAACTTCCACCTGCACGACCTTACTGCAGATTAAGAAGAGACAACTACAACTTCATGACTCTGACAGCCTCTACTGAGATTAATGCTGAATCGTCACCTATCTCTGAAAAGATCGCAGAGCTTAAAATTTAAACACATAATAAACAAAATGCAACAGGCAAGCTAAATGATGCCTATTCTGCCTCTAGCTACAACTGGATGACTCTCCAAAAGGCCAGATTATTGTCAGAGACACTTCCAAAAGCTGGGATATTTACTTGCACTTCTTTGATCCATAGAAATAGCAGAAGAAGTGAGAGAGAAGAGCCCTTCTTTCAGATTTTCAGAGCTTCTAGAGATAGGCAGAAAACACAGAAGCAACAAAAATGGCATTAACTATGTTTGTGCAAAGAGAAGAGCCTACACTGGGCTTTTAAAGCTGGCTTAAACACTCTTTAAACTGGTCTTAAATACTCCTTAAGTATTTAATCCTGTTTTCCAATATTCAACAGCTCTTGCTATCCAAATTCCTCGCCCCCAAGGAAGCACCTCACAGAGGCATGTGTGGTCAGTGAGGGAGAGGCACACTATGGGCATAGTCTGCCCACGTGGCCAGAGCCAGGAGCAGCCAGCAAAAGGCAACAGTGCCAGGACACAACCCAACCTCTGCCTGTGGCCACCAAGAGTGGATTCCTCTGGTGGTGTGGCTAGGGGGTCCTCAGAATGTCAGTGACCACTTCTACTCAAAGGAATCTAGATTAGCCCAGGGCAAGAGGTCATCTGCTCTCAACCTCCCCAGCACCTGGCATACCTCCTTTTGAACACAAATGGTTTCTTCTGACCACATGGCTTTTGGAAAAATATATATATTTAATTTTTTTTTTCTTTTTTGCATATACACATGTGTATATGTATGCATTTATATGCACACACATCACACATACATGTGACTCATGCCACCAGCATGCAAGAAAGGACTGAAGGACACACAACTATTTGCTTCCGTTGGCAAGAACTTGATTTAATCCACCATGCCAATCTACCACTGAAACAGAAACTCTGGAAGACTTTCTCAGCCACCAGCCTGACAGATGGACAGACCCTGAGGGACTGTGTCTTCTTAGTAACACCTAACTGCTTAGCACCTCTGAATGCTCGTTTCTCCTCTGGGGCCACGTGTCACACGCTGGAACCCGCGGGTTTGGGAGGTGGGCAAGCGGAGCCGCGCGCTCGCCCAGAGCCGCGCAGCACAACGGCAAAGCGGCACCGATCGGCCTCTCTGCTCAGGGCTGTGCAGGAGAAGACCCACGGTGGGGGCACCTCTTCATTGCCAGAGTCCCTCCCCTCCCCCTGCAGCCACACCGAGCTCATTCCACACATCTATAATGAATCAGGCTCCAACTCATTAATAAAAAATGACAAGCCATCATCTCATTGAATCTTCTACGCCGGTATGGCATGCAGATAAAACCCCCAACTCTCTCTCCTCAATTCCTCTGTGGCCCAGCAGCTAATGAGACTACAAGATGGACAGGACAAAGTGAGCTGCAATTGCACAGAACTTAACTTGAGAGAAAAGGGGAAATAACCTTTTCATTACAGTCATGAGACTTTAATTTTAATGCCCTTTTTTCCCCTTTTTTTTCTTTTTCTCTCTATGCTAACAAAAAGGTAGGATCAGAGGCCTTGCTAGGGCCACCAACCAGGTCATTGAGCTGCAGAAGTGTCAGGAGACACAAAGGAGTTGAGCTTTGCTATAGTAATGAGCTGTTCAGTACTTTAGGTCCGAAGTCTACGTGATTCCTAAGTGCAGGATTTCTAAGTGTTAGCAAAAATCAAATACTAGAAAGGTGAAATAAAATAAACAGGCTGATGAGATTCACAGACACTGAACTCTTCCCAGGGGGTTTGCTGGTCACTTTGAGTCAAAGACACTCAAGACATTCCTGCTGACCTCCTCTCCACCTCCTGCATCTCTGACCCACTGTTATGATGCTGAAAAGCCACAATCCAAATATTCTGTTCTTCTAAGTGAGATGAAAAATAATAAAGAGGGATCAACAAAAGGAAATGGTAAAACCAGATTGCATTGTCTACTTAAGAACTACATCCAGCCACATCCTTATTTAATAAACTGGAGTTATACAGCGAAGAAAATACAAATTACAGATCACAATTTCATATATACAGCACCAACCTCAGTCTGCATAGCATCCTTTATGGAAACTACAGCCCAAAATGTTTCACACAATTAGAAGGATGAATAAAAGCAGAGATGGGGGGGAAGAAAGGCAGTTCCCATAGCACTGGGAAGGGAGAGTTTCCAAATGAGACTTGGAAAGGAACAGGCAAAAAAAGGAAGGGTCAGTGACAGTATGATCAGCTGGGGATTACCATAGAGGGGATGTGATGTGCCCCAAAATCAAATCCCCATTTTAACACCTGGCCCCAAGCTGTTGCTTTCCCCCTCTGTCTGACTTTGGTTTGAATCCCTATAATTAGCACATGATAGAGACCTCTGTTACAGTGCTGTAGGTCTGTGGTTCAAACCCCACGGGTGGTTGCAAAGGAAAAAAATATCATTTTGGGCATAGTGGAATTGGCATTTTCTATTAAGAAAACAAAGAAATTTCACTTTGGAAAATGATGGAAAAAAAAGTCTTTCCTACTAGACAAATAGGAGGACTGATTCAAGAACTCCAAAGGAAATGCAGAAGTTTGGGCTGCTCAGACTACCTTGCATAAATTAATACAGGCTTTAATTACATAATCACACATCATTTTTGTCCCCAATGTCTTTATCTTAACCTTAAGGGAATCACTTCAGACTCGGGCAGACATCTGAGAAGGTAAATAAGGGAAGACAGTCATTAGAGTGATACAAGCAGGAAGAACAGCACTGCACAAGCCATCAGGAGTAAAATATAGCTAAGTACTGGTGGGCGGCTGGGATTTTTAGCTCTATGGTGATATATAACATTAGATCATAGTTATTTGTAATGTGATAGTGCTATGTAAAGCTGCAGTAAAAACCACCTCTGCTCTACTCTTTGCATGTGATGTGAGAAGATGACCCTGGTCCAAAAAGTCTGTAGTCTCAGCAGTTGTCAAAACAAACCCGAGGGACAGGGTGGAGTAAAACCACGATAACGCTGAGATAATGTGAACTAGTGCTAAAAAGCTATGGTTAAAACATGCTAGCTGCTCCCTGATTCCCAAGACACTGGTTCTGAGCTTAGAGATGCTACTGCTCCTTCAGTTCAGGCCAAATATTCGGATGATTCAACAGGAAGGCCAGAAACTGTCAGCATCCCAAATGTCTTCAGCCAGCCCACCCCTAAAGCAGGAATAATGAAGTCAGTTTTACAAACAAAAGTTGTGCATCTGCCAGTTCTGATTGCAGATTGCACATTCCAGCACCATAACCAGACAACAGAGGGAAAAAAGAGCATCGCGTTGTCCTGGGGTCAAGAAATTGTTTATTTCTTTCCCTCGTGTGCTGTAGACAGAGTGAAATTATGTTTCCTTTCTGGAAAATATTTATTTGTTTGAATAAAAAAAAATCCCAGACCCTTCACATTTAAATTTTAAAAATTGCTTAGAATTAAGATAAAAAAAAGAAGAGCCCCTGAAGAATTTTTTTTTTTACTATGAAGACCTATGTTTTTCTAGTGTGCAGAAATGCTGAGTAGACAGTGTTAACTGACCATGAAACGCCCTGCGGACTTCTTCCCACCACCCCCAATAAAAAAATGCATTTTAAAGAGTATGAGCTTTCCCACAAAGCAGAAGGATGTCTTCAGAATGGAGAGGTTAGGCACTTAAAACACAGGCTGAACCACAATCCTATTCTAATTTCACACACACATACACACAACAGGGTGTCCTTGCACAGACATTTAGAAACCAGAGGCTATAAGCCAGTAAAGTACCTCACATCACACAAGGGCCAGTCTGGCTTCTACCTACCTTTACTAGTTTTGTTGGGGTTTTTTTCATCTGCAATTACTATTTGCAGCCAAAAGGAGTATCAATCAATAAATGTCCCCTGAACTGTGCCTTAAGGAACTACTGACTACCTGTGGGTGAGCAGCTGAAGATGAATTCCTAACCTCAGAGCCCAGGACCAGCACCTGCCTCCCCAAATACAGGGGACAAACAAAGGTGTAATGACAAAAGCAGGGGCATAGGGAAGTTGGTGTCCAGGACTCAAAACACGAGGGCAATATATGTAACTGGCAACTCCTATTAAAATTAAATTACATGCACTCTTATGTATATAAAAATATACCAATTTTTTTTTCTGAAATAAGTTATTTGTGTCCACAGTGCTGCAAAGTCACTGCAGCTAAGGAGAGCTTATGTTTCGGGCTCTCTGCGCTGTAAGAAATGTCACACAGGGATGAAAATAGGAACATGAAGGGTGGGGGGTTCTGAAGTACTCACTGCTAATTTAACTTGCTCTTCACTTCTTTCCTCCCCACCCCTTGATGTTCTTCAAGACTTGCTGTCATTCTTTTCAAACAGCAGAAAAGTTGAACTGCTGCCACCTGCTTTAAGGAAATCCCAGCCCTAATGACACGTTCAAAACAACTGGAGTAGTTTGTGACAGAATGTAACTCTTGAGGCCCAGTCCAGTGTTCTAATAAATAATAGATAAATAAATACATAAATCACTGTTCTCTAAGCCTGAGCAGTCTGCACTGTTCCTGCAGCTGACTGGGGCAGTGAGGGAAGCCCAGGCTGCTGTGAGCACAGGGACGCAGGCAGGGCTGCCCCACCACTGCTGCGGAATGATGGCCATTCCCAGGAGCTGCACTGCACCCTGCACGCACTTACTGGAATAGTTCATTACTTTTGCCTTGACAATTACAAATGATGGTACACATCAAAGAAGTGCCAAAATTTACACGAGGGTTTGGAAGGCACAGGAACAAGCTTTCAGCAGACACAGCAGCAGTCCTGCAGGGTGGGAGAGATGTGCAGTGGAGAAAGGAGAAGCATGTCCATGGCCAGCTAATATTTTTCAGGCAATTTACACCCCACATCAAATCCTACACTGGTAACACAAGACAGAGGGAAAAGAAAGGAAGGAAGAAAACTAGAAGCATTTTGTACACAGCATTCCTGTGTTTCAGCCTCTTGGACTCACTTATTTTACGAAATCAAGTTATCTGAATCTTAATGTGCAGTACGGCAGGAATTCAAAGCCTCTTCTTTACCCACTAAACTTGATCTGAGGCTCAACTTGACAATGTCGATAAATATGTTGCACTGCATTATTCATGCCCCTTCCCTTGCCTTCCCCCTGCCTCTGCCTGGCAAGCAGCAGCCACCACTGGTGCAAAGTTGTGAGCTGGGAGCAGAGAGACCTGCCCTGTATAAATACCTGCAATAAATAAAAGATAAACAAGATATGTTGCTTGGCGACATCTGCCTCTTTGCCTCTCTGTGCAGGGCTCCCAGCACAGCAGCCGGTCAGGGGGGCCTGGGAAGGGGGTTCACAGGCTCTGCAGCTGGAAGTCACCATGCTGGAGGTTTGGCTGCAGCTGTATTAAATAAACCGCTTGGATAAGGATAGAAAACACCCCAGCACTAAAATATCTGAGAGCTAAAATTCTGCTGATGAGCGTCAGGAGATCAGTGGTTTACAATGCAAGCAACATTCCTTCAGCTACTCATCATCATCATAATCATCATTATAAATCTTGGCAACCAGCAAAAAACATCCATTGTTTCTATCCCTCAGTTCTTTCCCCTCCAGATCTGCAGACTTAGTGATGAGGTTATTTTGCTGTGGTTTAACCCTCAGTGGTTTATCCAGGCAATGCAGGGGACTGCCTCAGATGAAGACACTGCTGCAGCAGTACATAAGCACCTGTATGTAGTGGCCAAATCAAGAGAAACAGTAACTTTGGTTTCTTCTTTTACATGCTGTCAAATCGGCTGAAACTTGTAGTTTTCATGTTCTTCCTCTGATGTCATGATCTTAACCTTTCCAGCCTTAAGTTTGCTCATTTGGACATCACCACCAGCATGCCCCAAACAGGTTTTATGTAGTTTCAGGAAAGCTTCCCTGTTCAGCTTCACAGAAATAGTATCTCATCCAAGGCCTTTCTTCTACAACATACATCTTGCTCCAACAAGGAAAGCCATTAAGTCCAAAAGAAAATTAGAACTGAGTCACATTTACATTTTCACTGCACCTAGTCTGGAATCCACATAGATTTCAGGCTGCTTAAAGAAGAATAAACCATGGAAATGTATGTATAGACAGATACATCCAGAGTTTCTGCAGGAACAAACTTCCATGATGGTGATCATACATCTCTGTCTCTGCAGAAACTGAGTCATCCCAACATCTGACCCTTGAGGCTGCAAAACTGAGATGATGCCACATTGCTGTTAAATGAGGCAGTATCACAAGTCTCATAAAACCCACGCTGTGCAGAAAGGAACACCTAGAACGTATTCAGACATGGAAAAGGTCAACAAAAGCAGAGATATCTCTAAAGACTGCAGCAAACCACAGCCCTTAATGCAATCTAGGAAGTGGTGAAAGCCTCCAAGAGCAGCACTGTCCCACTGACAAGGTATTCACAAGTTCACCTCCTTGAAATTGCATGCTTCTGCTGCATGACTGGAAGAAGCCAAAGGAAAATGACTCCAGGAGTGACAGGATATTCCCTGTAGTCACTTCTAGTGGCTTAAAGATTCCCTCTACTGCGTCTATTATGTTCTTGTAACTAATACTTCATGCAGCTGCCAATTCAATCCTTATTAAAATGAACTCTGTGTGTTCATTTCTTGTAGGAACACTGGTGTCTGAATTCTGGGAACCAACTGAGATTTGGGAGGCTCTGTGGCTTGGGGCAAAGAGCTCTTTTTTAAAGAGCTTTGCCAAGTCAAGACTGAATGGTTTTCCCCACTTATAGCCTCCAGACCTTTATTATGCTTGGGCTGCAACATATACCCAGCTCCATCTCTGCCAGATGAAAGCTGTTACTTTGCTTCTGAGTCATAGCAGGCTGAAATACGTATCCTTCACTCCATACCTAGTCTGGGATACACTCTCCTTCAGCTGAGACTGGTTATAGAAAAAGAAGGGGGTACAAGTCACGTAGAGGAGCTGGTCTTGCTCTGTACACTCTCTGGTCTGCACTGTGACCTGGAGCACTGCAAGCTGTTAAACTGGGGATGTTCAGGGCTAACAGCTCTTTACACCAGCGACTGCTGCTTGCTCTCCAGCCCCTTGGTACAAATGCATGGCTTTCGTCCTTTAGTAGGGGAAGCTGCTCATCTATACCAAGCTAAAGTGTGGGAGCTTGGCCTCAGGACAGGATAGTTCTGCACAGGGCTGGTGTGGATTTTGCAGCCTGGGCTACTGAAGTTCAGCTACTGCTGCTATCTGAACAACAGGTTTACCTGCTAAACTCAGGGATCCACTGAACCTGGTGATTGTTTAGTCATCAGATTTTTCCATTCAGCTCATGCTCTTCAGACCTAGTTTTTGCCTGAAGCCCTGGTTTCTCTGGAGAGAAACTCTAGCTGGAGCAGACAGTGGGAGCTGGACAGCACCCACTGTCACCCACAGTAGGTGCCAGAGCCCTTGCCAGGATGGACTACAGGGAAAGGATGTGTCTGCACCAGAGAGCTTTGACTGAGCCCTGGTTCATTCCCAAACCCAGCAGCAGTGGGATCTCTGGGTGCTTGGCTCCCAGCCATTTCCTTATTAAATACAATTACAAAGTGGTGCTCTTACCACCAAGCTGAAGTTTGTACTTGTTAGATCAGGAAGAAAAATATACATATTGAAATAAGTTTCTCCTGATCTGACATGCACAAACATTATCCATGCACCCAAACACAAGCACTCATAAATACATTGGCCTAGAACAGATACTGCCTCCCCCAACAGTCAGACCCTGGAACTTGAGGACTTCCCCCTCAAGTCATGTTTTATGTGATCTAACAAACCATAGGAGGTAACAGTTGCAATAAATGCATCCTGCAGATCAATAAATGCATCCTGCAGGAGCAGGTAAGATGGCATATATAAGTATCAGATATTTGTCAATATCATCCTCAGAGATTGCTGGGTAACCAGGAGCATGTGTCAACCCAGGGCACTTCTAGCCAGACATGGATGCTCTCCTCCCTACAAAGCATTATCCCATCCTGGGGACACTCCTCCTATAAATCAATACAGCTATTCAGAGTGTAATTAGTCAGAGTAACAGAATCTGAGTGTCCTCCTTTATAAACACTAGCTAATTAATTTTCATAGTGTCTCTAAGGAGTCAAGAAAATACGATGACCATTATCTAAAATATAAGACAAGAACATTACTATTATTAAACCCAGACCTTGAAAAAGAATGGGAAGAGCCCCTCCAAGGAGATATACATCAACAGTTGACTGCCTCTACACTTTAAATATTTTTTAACAAAACTCAGAGATGACCATTTATTTTACCAGTGCCAAAACTAACCTTAACCTCTCTAAAAAATTTTACATTCTGTTAAAGTACATGAATTTTCTTTGCAGTTCTGAGCAGCCTCCTGTTTTCACCATTCTGCCTGAGCACTTCTTGTGGAAGGGGACTAGAAGGATACTGGAACAGTCCTTGGAAGATTTCAGAAGCCTGTTGTGGTGTTCATGAGGCTTCCTCTATACCATGTGCAAGCCACATAAAACAGAGCATCAGTACCTCTGCGGCAAGGCTTGGCATATCTCTGTATACTGAATCAACATAATTATTTAGAATCCAACTCTCTGCGTGTAATTTCTTTATCCTGCTATTGTGTTGCAAAAAATGAAAACCATGAAGAGCTGATCATCCATGCACCCTCCCTCCTGTTTTTGTTTTTTTTTTTTTTTAAGTTAAAAAATTCCTGGTTGTGACAGAGGCAGTCTCAAAACTGAAAGCTGTCAGGCTCAGAAAAAACACAGTCAGAAGCAAAGGTGGTTGTTCAAATGCAACCCTGAAGTCTCCACTTGAGACAGTCACCTGTAACACACCACTCAGCACTGCCTGCAAATGTAAGACATTTTAGCACGTGGCTTCCCAGGGGTACCTTTCACCATAAGAAATTAGCGTGGACAAAACTTCAGGAAAAGTCTTAAAATACCTGAGCACATCTGTATGGACAACACCATTGACTGTAAATAATCAAGTTGAAGGATGGACTTGGGAAAGGGAGAAATTTAAATACTCCACTGCTTCTGAGGCAAGGTCTTGTGCATCTGTTTTTTTAAGGAGGTAGCTCAATACAGAAGGTTGAACTGCTGAACCATACTTTCCTAAGCCTTAGAAGAAGCAGGAAAAGGAGGAAATTACATCCTGTGAAAAATTAGTTTTATAATGGGGAGAAGTCTAAGAGGAAATGATTCTTCAAAACATACAAATAAATAAAATAAATAAATAGAAACAGAGATCTCAGGCAACTGCAAAAGCTCCTTCACAGCCAATCTTCTCCAACCATTCGCTCATAATTATTGAACAGAGGACTAACTCTTTATCAAAACAAATTTCTTCTTCATTAAGAAATGTACCTGAATAGAATAACTGGCAAGATGAATGTTTGGAATTACAATTAAAATCTCACGAGGCAGTTCCTCTGGGGCAAAAAAACTGGATTTTTCATTGTAAAAAATATTAACTGTAAGTGTGTAAATGTCAACCATCTCGGTACATTCTGCCTTATCAAGAGCCATGTACATAAACAGCAGACTCTTTGCAAGACAAGTTTCTGTGCAGCCATGAAACACAAACGGTTACTATGCAATCTCCCAGGGAAATCAAATTAATATAATAAAAATAGTTTCACATGTGCATGATGCAGCATACAGATGCTGCTTATACAACACTAAGAGCCGTTACAGTATAACTCATCCATGATCATAATCGCTTCTTTCTTAAGTCCTGGAATCCCAAACAAGTGCACATGTAACTGCACGCCTGCTTTTGCATATACAACTGCTGTCGCTGCAAGCATAAATTAAGTATGTATATTGCTACATAAAAACCTACTCAGTTACAGATGTGAATTTTTCTCAAACTCTTTCCAGCTTCTCCTGGGCTGGACTTCTGGCTCAGTGCTAACAGAGCTCCCTTTTACGCTCTCTAGTTTTTTACTGCATTCCCAGCACGTAAGAAGAAGGAAACGCCTATTCTTAACTGCAAGCAACTGTACAGAATTGCAAAGGTGAAGGGCAAAACCAGGCAGAACCTTATGGTGTTTTCTACATTGACATCTCCATTCAGTCCAACTTTTGTGCTCAAAACTTCAACTTCGATATCTCTAAACTCAGCAGGGACCACAGCAAAGTGCACTGGAAGCAGAGCACTGACACTCATGGGGTAGAGATTGCTATTTGGTGAAGAAGGAGCTTGGAACCCTGCAAGGAGAATCAGGACCACCTGCAGGCAGCAGAGCACAGCTTGGCCTCCACCCTCAAACAGATCAGTGGGAGGCTTTACCCTGCTCATCCCTGCTGGACACTGGGAGTGGGGCAGCAGATGAGTCTTCACACTATCCTGCAAACCCTGCAGTTCCAGCTCAAATGTGTGGTGTCTGGGCAGCCTCCAAGGGGCAATATGGAACAATCTTTGGAGAAAAAGGGGCTGGTAAAGAGGAAAACTAACCTGACCTTGAGAACCCCCCTAATGGGAGAAACATTCCCCCATGGTAAACTGACAAAACTTTCTGCCCCAATTTTAAGGCTGAAAGGGACTAGCAGAGAAGTGGCTCCTACCCCATCTCTTCAAGTGTTCAAGGCCAGGCTGGATGGGGCTTTGAGCAACCTGGTCTAGTGGAAAATATGCCTGTTCACAGCAGGGGTTTGGAACAAAATTATTTGTAAGGTCCCTTCGAAACCAAACCATTCTATGAATCTTCTGGTTTCTTGGCTCCTCGTGGTTCTAGCAAAAGATAAGAACTATGCCTACAGCATGGAGCTGGACTGGTGGCCAGCACATGCAAATACACACACACAGAGCTTTCACAAAATACATTCAGTATAAAAAGAAAAAGAAGAGCAGAATCAATCCCTCTATCCTTGACATGGTGTAAAAGAGGTGCATAATACTGCACATTTAATTGCACTTTTAAAAATCACCTACTGGATGGGCTGTCTAAAAAGGGAGAACAAAGCAATCCATGCCTTTTAAGTAAAGGAATCTTGAGGAATGGTGTTAAACAAAATTTGCTGATACATTCTTGCCAAAACTGCAATAATGATAAATCTACTATAAAGAACAAAACGTCTATTTGCAGGGGTGAAATGGAGGGATTTGTGCTCCAAATTCCATTGGAAGCTTTTGAAATCCCACCCTTAAATAGCATAGTCTGGTGCCAACTTCACAAATATGCTAGTAACTACTTGCAAAATTACTCAAGAATCAAACCAGCAAAAAGTTTTGCTACCCATGGGTGTTGATTGTAACCACATCCAATAAATATAGGGAAAATAAGAATAACAAAGATTACATTAATGTTTGGTTACTATTTTCTTAACACCCTCCCTTAATCAGTGTTGCAGGAACATAAAGACCTCCAAACTTTCTAAGGCTCATTTTCAGGAGGCTTCTGCGAGGCCAGGATGTTCTTCCAGCATTCACCAGGTCTGAAATTTTATAAAAGCAGTTTTTCTGAAGGACATTTTCTTAACAACTGTGTCAGTAAATGGACTTGTGAGTCCCTGGTTTTCTTCATGGATTTGCCCAAATAAGCTTTAACAAAGAGCAGCTTTTCTCCTTCCCACTTCTATTTACGTGCAGAATATGAATACTTTTCTACCTCAAAGGACTTGATTTTCTAAATCACTTTGAAATCCTCAAAAGCTGCTATAAAACCAGTTATCTTGACTGAGATCGGAACAGGAAAAAGGGCATAGAAGGAACCCCACTGGGTGGGTTTGATAGGACCATGTGTGTGACCTCCGCAATGCTGCACAGGATTTAGTGTATCAGGACATCACTCTCACAGAAGTCAGAGTGGCTGCCTGTCAGTGCATTAAATTGTTTACATTTGATTTTGTTAAAGTAACAATAGAAAGTGGAAAATAATTAATTGCAGCAAATCAATCAGATTAAAAATAATTTTCAATAACAAAAGTAATATTTAAACAACTGGGGAATAACGGAAAGCCACTTTGTAGCTTAACCATATCAGTTCCATCTGTTATTTTAAGAGGTGAAGCCTGAACTGAGAAATCTGTGTCACACAGAGGCCGGCAGGTTTGTGAACTCTATCGGGAGCTGCTTAACAGTTGGTCTTAATCGTTTTCCAAGGCACAAAGCCGAGATCAAGATGAATCTGTTTCCCACATTGTTTCCTCCCAACAGGGTTGGATTTCAGATTTGCCTGGATTAGAGTAAAGCCACCGGAATTCCCCACCTGGACATTAAGGTTGGAGGCCTTGATTTCAAAGACAAGTGGTATGCAGTAATTCCAACCTGGCCCCATGGGACAACAACTTTTCATTTCTAATCAGTGAACTGTCTTTGTGCAAAACATTTTTTTAAGAGGAGAAGGGGGGGGAGATTTTATTACACCTTCCCCTTTACTTTATAATTTTCTTTCAGAGCCAACATATTTTTAGCCTAAATACTAATGAATTAAAAGTAGTATCATTAGTTCACCTTTTCCAGAGAAATTAATAACACAGCTGAGATTTTTAAATCCCATACTATTCTTCTGCCTCACCCTGAATTTGCTCATGTGTTACTTTTTCACATAATCGGCTTGGGCTCAGTGGCTGTGCCAAGCTGTGCTTTAGTCTCACAGCATGTTGTAACAGTGACCAGGACCTGAACCATCTGCACCTTTATCCTACAAGTGCATTTACCCAAAGGAACAGCCCTACTTCAGCTCAAGAGCTGGAGAGGAAGAAGGTTGAAGCTTCTCAAAAGCCTTCTAGGCTAACGGGAAGAATGGAAGCCAAAAATATTGTGGTTAAATCTCTGCACAGCGCCTCTTTGTCCTCTTCCCCTGGATATAATGGACCAAGGCTGGACCAGCCACCTCACATCCAATTTGCAAAGCACTGTGAATGTCTTCAGCTCCCTTGCAGTGGGATGGGTCTAGGTACCTTTCCTGCATACCCTGCTCCACCCTCCTGAAGTCCCGAGCATAGACAGATGCTTTGGCAAAAAAAAAAAAAAAAAACAAACACAACACCAAAAGGCTGCTTCTCTCACCACACACACAGAGACCCATCAAGACACCTTGATATGAGTAGATGAGTATGTCCCACTGGTCTGAAAAGTCCAAGTGTTTGTCTTGGCAAACTCCAGCTCATCTCAATGTTTTATCCATTGAGCTCCAGCTTCCATTAGCACTCCAAGAAGGTTTACCCTGACAAATATTTCCCTGTTTCAGGCAATGAGTAAAACTCCTTTTAATAGGCAGCGGGGCTTGGGATGGCTGATGGAGTTATCACTTCCACAGCTGCCCCTGCTTTGCTTATAGAATCTAGTTATCCGTTATCAATCCATTCCTGGGACTCGACGATTTACAACAGGCATTTAAGCCATCACCCAATTCCATTTGCCTTAAACATCACTCAAGTGCAGCACCTGAGAATGCTGATGACAGACAAGCCATGGTCTACTCATCAGCTGCCCCAAGCCATCCTAACCACAGCTTTCATTTTTCCTTAGCCACTGTGAAGTACAGAGAGAGCCAAAGTGTAAAAATGTGGACAATTCCCCCCCATCTTCTCTGTATTTTTGATGTTTAAAATGCAAGGTTGTCCTTTTGCAGGTCAAGAAACAATTCCTGAAGTTATTGTGAGAAAGCATCCATTTCCCTCCTTTGGCTATAATGTAGCAGTCGTGTTTCATTTCCATGGAGGCAACAAGACTTTAAACAACATGAAGGATTGGACATTGTTACATACCAGTGGAATACTGAAATTTGGACAGAATCTCACATTCACATGGAAAAGAAGAACCACATCTCTAGACTTAGAACAATAACCGGAAACAAAAGCCACCAGCCACTCGTTCAAACAAGTCTGGTGTTTGCCTCATTAGACTCAATCCTCTGTGCCACAAAACAGAATAGTAAACCAAAGTGCTAAATATATGATTAATTTTTTTTTTTTTTAAATCTTTACAGCCTCCGCATCATGATGTCGGAAGGTTTTGTCGGAACACATTTTTATCTGATAGCATGTGTTTTCAATACAGACATATTTGGGCCTGCATGTCGCTATTTTAGTGCTAACATTTACAAGCTTATTTGCTGAAGGCATTTTTGAAGACATTTTGTCAGTGGCCAAGTCCAACTTCCATTGAAGTGAAGTGGAAGACTCCCACTGACCTCAATAGGAAACAGCTCAGACAGTCAGGGCAAGATTCAGAGCTGCTGTAACTCACTGAAATGCCACAAGTAGAGAACAGATCTCTGAGAGCAAAATGGGTAAGCCCAGGAGGAAAATACCACCAAGAGAAGTAACAGGAGAATGTCCATTAATAAATGTCCATTAGGACATGGTACCGTGGAATTTCTTCCCTGGCTGTGCCAATGTAACAGATTTGCAGTCCACGTCACAGCTCACCACCAGCGGCTGCCAACGGGATCCCTTGTGGGGCTGTGCACTACTGCTTGGGCTCACTGACCTGATTGGGGGAGGGCAACTAAAGCAAAAAATCTGCACAAGGTAGGATGTTTTCAGCAGTCCAGAGTGATCTTGCTGAAATAACAAAACCAATTCAGACTCCTGAAGTCAGGCATAGACAAATGCACTAAAAGAAACCCACATTTACTCTCTTCTTTCAGATAATTATTTTCCTCTAGTTCATCACAACTAGGAAAACTTTGTTTAATAGCTTGTAATATTGCTACCATGACTGTAACTGTATTTCCTTCACTTGAATGGAGAAAGAGCTTGAAAAAATTCCTTGCAGACAGCTTTTTCCCCCCCTCTTTTTCTTGTTATAAAGTCTACACTTGCTGCAAGGGCACAAGGGATGGAAAAAGTATTTAATTAGTATTTCCAGAAATATCCTCGCCTAACCCATAATGAGGTCATGCCAGATCATAATCCTCCTCAAATACAAGAGACAAAGTGATTTCCTTCTCATACAACATCCTTTTTTGGGTGCAGCATCGACAGCTTTTCTGTGGTTTCAAAGGAAAAATAAAATTGAGTCGGTCTGAGAGGGGGAAGTCCAGAGACATCTAATACATCTTCCGGTGAGATAAATTCAGCAGGCCATACCTCAGTGAAGACACAGGTGGGATCTAATACAACCAGGATGCTTTCTTTTAAAGAAAACAGAAGGAAAAAAAACCCAGACCAAAACCACAGCTCCAATCACCATGTGCCCAACTGAACTCCTTTGAACTCTCTGCTCAAATAATATTTCTCTTAAATCAGGGAGGAGTGTGTTTGGGCTACCTGTGTCAATCTGCCATTCCTCTCACATGCCAGACCCAAACCTGAGCCTTGGGTGGACCCTTGAAAACATGGAGCACTGTGGACACCACAGGGCCGGTGGCCCAGGGAGGGGCTACATTAGCACTGCTGCTGCCAGGGCTTGGCTTGCCCCAGAGAGGTGCTGGCAGCAAGGACCAGCTGAGACCAGCCTTCTCATTGGAAGCCATCCCTCCTCCCTCTGTGTTTCCAGTGACCAGAGCACTACTGTGTTTTGAACACTCCAAAAAAAACCCCATCCCTCAGGTGGCCCTTCCTGGACAGGGAAGCTCATGATACACCGATGTTGCACAGCCCACTCTCCTTATGTGAGATGAGTCAATGAGCCAAACAGAATTGTACATAGCAAAAATACTGACTTGGAGAAAAGCTTCTAACCTCATCTTGATGAAGACATCAAGAGCTTGAAACTCCACCAGCTCCCTTAGTGGCTCATCTCAATAATTACTCCAATTCCACTGTCACATTCAGGCAGGGAGCAGAGCTCAGGTAGACACCCAGGTTTAGCTTGCAGATGGTGATGGCTCATCAGATTTTCCCCACTGAAATAAGGGGCCAGAGAGCACAAAGCATTTTCTCTCCTTCAGTGTTCCATAATTAAATAAATCAGAAAAAGGACATTATCTACTTTATTTGCCCTCTTCTGCAAACACACCACGTGTTATTTCACTATAGAAATTGCCAGACAAAGCTGATTTACTGGTCAGCCTCAGGAAGCCAGTGATTCTTCAACTGTCTCTCCCATCCCCCAAAGTTTATTGTTGAGTTCTTGGAACATCAAGCACAGAGTGTAAAATAATTTAATGGTGGGGGGATTTTCATCCTCCTTCTCTATCCAAATATGACTAAATTTATTGATTTTGGATTGCTGTAAATTATAATGTAATTATCCTGCTGCACAAGCAGCTTCCCATTCCAGAAATTAAAAAGCAATTCAGGTAAATGATCTTTAGTTATCATGGTGCATCCCTGCAGAACTCATTAGGTTGGGGGATTAGATGGCAGACCAAAACTCTTACAGGGTGGGTGACATTGAAAACTATCACGCCTGACAATACAGAACTTCCTCGGGATGATAATGGGCAAAACTGCTGGTGTGGCACATTTTTTCCCCCTTTCCTGACAAAATTGAGATGCTATCAACTTGTACATCTCCCAGGATCTCTAACGCTCACTTACTGACCCTTCTAAAAAATAAACACCCTTCCTCTGAGATCAGAATGCCATTAAGTGGAATTTAAGAAATGGACAACATCACAAGGCCATCTGTAGAACACTGTCATCTGACCCCACTGGATCTCAGGTGGAAAAGCAGCTCATGTGAGTCAGAGTCAGCAACTACTTTTCGAGGTGGGAGACTGCCAACTGGCACAAAAGAGAGCTCACACCAGATTTCCAGACAGCTAAGGTGAATTTTCCAGCTTTCCCGAAAGAAAACTCTATCTGATGGGATTGCTAAAAGATCTGATTGACTGTAGTCACACAACAGATGTGCACTTTGCCAGCACAAGTGTTCTCAATCCCTTTGTCTTGCCCAAAGGTTATGTTTTGCCTCCCTAAATCTGCCTGCACTTCAGGCATTTTCCACTTGCTGTTCTACACTGTTGTGATGGCGAAGCAGCCATCATCAGGCTTCACACTGAAGGCACTACAGTCGTTGGCAGATGAAAGGATACGTGTGCACATAGTTTGCACATCATTAAGTTCGCAAAACGCTTTGAGGATGAAATGTGCTACATAAATATAACAGGTTATTAAATTTCTTGGTGCCTGCAGTGGTCTTCGATGGATTGTGCCTAAACCTGCTACTACTTTTAGCTTCCTGTTGTTTTTTTTTGGGGTTTTTGGTTTTTTTTGGGTTTTTTTTGGTTTTTTTTTTTTTTTTTTTTTTTTTTTTTTTTTTTTTTTTTTTTACTCCCTTGCCCCAGAAAATTTTAAGTTCCTCCCTCCAGCCAAGGAGTCTTTCACACCTTCTGGTGGCCCCATGGAGCTGCTGTGCAGACATGGGGGATCATGCTGGCTTTCAGCTGCTTGTGTGCAGTCTCTGCTCATTTCCTCTGAAAGCAGTGGCTGCCAGACTTGAAAGACCCCTCTTGCTCCCCCTGCTCTTCCCTAATACAGCCCTTAATTAATACTGACGGCCGCTACCACTTTTGAGTAGGACGGTGTGTATCTTGGGATATTAGTCAAGCACCACAGAGATTTATGAACTCATCAGCGTGACCAGGATACTCATAAAAGAAGCAAAACCCTTCAATTTAAAATTCTCCTACACCATCAGAAATTTCAACTTCATCTACAAGTTCTTCATGCTGTGAAAGTTCACTAGTTCTGTTATTTCACGTCTAGTAAGAAACATGTCCTATTATGGACATTTTTTGCAGCATTCAGCTAAATTCTGAAGATATACGATGTACCCTGGTAGTCCTTTCTCCCATTAAAAACAACCTATTAACTCAAGTCTCACGAAAGCCCAAGTCCTATCTGGTCTCTGTTTCTAGCAGAGACAGCTCAGCAACCTCTCTCCCCCCATCTCGACAGCACACAGAGCCACAATTACACAAGGCGTTGTGATTCGAGCATGGGACATCAGTGAAAATCTCTGTTCTTTTTTGGGGTGCATGCATACTTTTCAAATTTCCTAAAAGGAGAGATTATTTGGTTTTGGCCCGGCATCTGAAACCACTCACAGGCCACACACAAGTTACCGAGTAAGCAGACGACATCCTTTTCTTAAACCCTTATGGACACAAACAGATTTTGAAAACATGTAGTTCAACCACCTCAGCAAATTGTTTCCCTGGTGTGTTGGTGTTGGGAACCCAGTGCCTGCCCTTCCTCCTTCTCTTCGTGTCCCATTCACTGTTTACAGCAAGAAAGACATTAGTGCTGGACTGAACCTGCTCCAGTTCTTTTATATAGATTTAGACCACATAATTTGATCATGACCACCGGCAGTTTTATTGCCCTGATTTATATGTAGGGGCAGGTTTTTTTTTGTTGTTTTTTTTTTTTTTTTCAGGGGTTTGGTGGTTTTTTTCCCTTTATTTGGTAAGAAAGTGAAACTCATACCAATTCCTTCCCTGCTGCAGCCTGAGGACAAGCTGCAGGATCTCCACAGTGCTGCCACCCTCCCTCTGCCCATGCTGTGGTCTCAGAGGGGAATACACATACTGCAGGAGCTGGCTGAAGCTTCTCCTCGAGCACAAATCCTCCCTGTGGCCCTCACTGCCTCACAGCACTTGGCTTGTCCTGCCCAAGAGAATGGTCCAAGTGACATCCAGGGGAATCGATGTTGCCAGTCCCCCTGCCCACGAGTGTGACACCCTGACAGAAGCTCCAGGGTCATTCCCTCTCTGGCCTGCTAACCCTCCTCCCAGGGAAGTCAGTAAAAGGCTTCTTTGGCCAAGTAATCAATTTAACAATCCAAATAGCAGGGGATAAAAATCCAGGCAGCTCTGCCATGGAGCTAAGCGAGATATGGCTGTTGGGCCAGGCACGCTGCTACCAGCCATCTGCATTCCCAGGGCACACTAAATCTGGGATCTGTATTAGTATTCTCTAGCAGGCATCTGGCAGATATTAAATACCAGCCTCCCTGGAGAACTTGTTACCTCCTCATGCTTGACTGGGTGAATATAAGTGAGCGCCGTGCTTGTATCTGCTACCCGAAGAGGCTAGATGAAGCCTATCTGAGACATGCCAAGACTCCATATCTGTCATTACCATACCAATTTCCTGAATGAAAATCCTGCCTTTCATTTAATCTCTCTTCTCTCTCATTACGTGACCAGAACATGCCGTACTAATTACAAAGACAGGTCAGTATGTGACTCAAAACCTAATTTCTGTTACTTACCTAAAATGATTACTGCCTGGATGAGCATGATGTTTGGAATAAGAATAACAAAGCCCACCAATCATTCTCCTCTGTTATGGCATGTGAAGAACTAATTTTGCACTAGGCCTAGGCTCAGAGAAAAGGTTCATCAGATATCCAGCCATCTCACCTTGGTAACCTCATCGTCACAACAATGTGTACTTTTTTCCAGCTTATCTACCTTTTGTCTTTTTCTGCACCCAGTCAGCTTCTTCTTACACTTCTGAGTGTGTAATATTTCCTAACTTTTCCCTTTGCTACCAAGCTCTCCTCTTGAGGATCCCACAAAGTGGTGTCTTTTGGCTCAAACCCTGCTGTTACATTCTTGTTTCTCACATCTCTGTATAGCAGCTGGTCAAAGCCTTCAGATCCCTCTGCACAACTCAGCCCTCCTCCCACACAACTTGTCCAGGCTACTTCTGCTGCTCTGTATATAATTTTATCTGAGTAAAGCCTTTTGACTTTAGTCCACCATGATTTCCATACAGGACTCTTAGCTTCTCTCTACTATGAGGCCACTGGCATTTTGTGTCCTACCCCATCAAGTAATAATTTTGCAAAACTTTGAAGCAGAAATCACATCCTCCCTAGTTATGGGGTTCACGCTGATCAGATATTCCTGGCATTTTCTTTTGCCTCACTCAACATCGTAACTGCCTGGAAAAAGAATTTCAAAACTACCTGCAGAACTGTTACCAGAAAACTCACAGGTGACATGAGCCACCATCCACTTCATGTGCACTCAGAGGCAGACTGGGAATGCAGGACACAGTTGCACTCTTTGTAAGTGTCTAGAGAGCCATCAACCCTTCTTTGTGGTATCCATAACCATGGCCTTCAAGGGTCAATCCCTTCTTCTCTTCTCGTGCCTTATTCAGCTGACACTGCCTTCAAATCCCCACTGGTTTGGGCCATCAGCCCTGTATCTCACAAAACACTAGGTTAAGTGAAGCAAATTCAGGAGGACATTTCTATTCTGCCCTCAGGACTTAACTATGGGAAGGTTTTGAGGTGGGAAAAGAATAGTTTTTCATTATGGTCACAGAAAGGAAGAATAAACTAAAACCATTGCAGATACAGGCACTGAGGAAAGGCCCTTTGGGCTGATACTTAGAGAAGCCCATTTCTATCCTCACTCAAGTGCTACAGAGGTTAAAGACTTTCTACAACCTGCCATAAAAGGCAAACCCCACATTAATAGGAAATGTGTTCCCCTCCCCCATTCCAAATGTATTTTTTATGAGTAAACATTTCTGTATTAAGACTTACTGTCTTCAAAGATCCCTTTTATGTCCCAAAGGTAACCATTTAAGTGTTCTTACAACAGCCGTTACTTATCTTTACAATGGGCAATGCATGTGAACTCAGTGTCTGAAACTTTAATTTTGCTATATATTTTTTAGTAACTACATATAAATCCAGCCTGTTTCAAGTGTCAGTGACTCTATGTGACCAAAAGATAGCCTTGGATCTTATTTCACCTGCAAAGACATTGTTCTGAGTGGAATTAAAAGCAGCAAAAAAATTTGCAAAACTCTCAACCCTTTTAACTTGCTTGCATAAGTGATGCAGAACGCACAGAGCTCAAAATATGAGATGCAAATGTTTTTCACACATTCAGTCATCTCATATCTATTTTAAGAGTCACTGCTCCAGCAGCTAAAACACAGGACCCTGCAGTAAAGATGTTTTAAGGATGTCTTTTTAACAGCACAGGAAAGTTCCTCTGGAGTTTTCAAAGGGAAAAAAAATCGCACCAAACAAGAGTACAGCCAGCTCCTCTGCAGTTGATTACAGTATTAGAGCGTGCGTGTGCAGAGCAGACTAATGGGAAGGTAAGCGGAAACTAAATTTCTCTCCGAAGCTGTTATCCCATGACAATGGTTTTATCCTTGCATCACCTGGCATCCCAGAGTCTAATTACAAAGGACTTTGCTAAAACCACTGTCTATTGCTAGACTGGGTGTATATACATGCCTACATAATATGAGGTGTCTATTGCTTGGGTCAGGGTAAAACATGAAGCTCTCCATGGTTTCTATAAATTCATCCAGGTGTATCCAAAACCCAACCCAGGTACTTGGAGCTCACCCATACACTACACATGTAGGAAATTGTTTGGAACTAAGAAAAATAATTTTCTCGTTTTGATACAGAATATTTACATTGTTATTAACAACTTGATGTTCTCCAACTGAGTTCAAGGTAAGATCACCTGAAAAACTTTCTCACTTCAGAGAAAGCATGGCCCTTTGGAATACACTCAATCTCTATACCCCCAAACGGTCTCTCCACTGCAGATACTGAAAACACCTTCACTGTAAGAACTTAAACTTATCCTCCCCAACCCTGAAAAACTCCTTTATTGTCCCCTTTGGACAATATATGTGACACTTAAGACAAAGGTGACACCTAAGACATATGAACAAGGTCAACCTTGTCAGGCAGCACTCAGGGGCAGCAGCACCCTCTTGCAGGCGGTGGGGAGTGGGAAATGGTAACCTCCCCACAGCCTGACCCATAAAGTGTTTCCTTGTGACTGATGCCATAAACATGCTAACCAGATGCTGATGGATGGGCCTGGAGGGCCAAAGAACAACCCGAGTTCATTATATAAATGAGGGACTGAAGGGAAGTCAAGCAGCTTTCCCAAAATCATGAAGGAAGTTTGGGACTTCATCAGGAACTGAAACTAATTTTCTCCAGGCTCAGCTCTGTGCCCTCACTGTAGGGAGCCACCAAAAAATTGGGTATCTTCACACAAGCAGCCTCTGGGAGTCGGATCAGCTTCCCACAACACATAATAATTCCTCTCGTTAAAATGGGACGTGCAAACCAATGCCTAAAGTCCTCACCTTTGTGTTTCTCTGGTTTTACTTTATAGTGTGGCTGTAAATGCCTCTTTAAGAACATCATCAGCTGTACCTGCAAACCCACACAAACAGATTTGGCTTAAACTCAAGCCTCACTTGCAAGAAGGCACTTGCACACATTAACACAGGACAGGGATATTCACTCCAGCCAGGATGTAGGAAACTCCCCCCATCATTGCTGGTCCATCCCACAAAGAGTAGCCATAAACCAGGATGAGTCTCAGGTAGAAAAAATTAATGAGAAAGGTAATTTCATCACCCCACAAACAGAAAAAATTCATTTCAGAAAAATCTAAATACTACCCAACATTCTGGCTGCGGGGTCAGTGGTGCTGACCCCCTATCACTCTCTCTTGGCTCAGAGCATCCCCATAGGTGCATAAAATCTCTGCTTTCTTTAAATGATTAAACGATTGTTGAAGCAGCACACACAGGGCCAGGGGCTTAGAAGATACCTCCTCTATTGGATAGTTTTCAGGAATGTCAGACACTGATCTTTTATATCAATAAAACTGAAGCCATCAAAACATCTACTTTAACTGTTTACTTAAGGATGCATCTGTTGCCAGCTGTGATTTTTTTCTGAAAATCTGTCAGTCAGGAGCTGATCACTGTAAGAAAAGAGAACAGAATAGAACAGCTTTCTGGCTAAAATGGCACCATTCAATCCCTGCAAATGTCACTGTATTTTAAAAATCAGATACTGGTGGTAGTAAATATAAATATTTTGCTTATAATCCTCCTGTTCTTATTTATGATTTACTTACAATTGGAAGCATTTTCAATGGGATGGTCTTAAAAAGATCTGGGATTCCAGGAGAAGGAAAGAGGTATAAAAAAAAGAGGAGAGAAACCCCCAGTGAGGTCTCTAACAAAACTACAGAAAAGGCAGAATTGATTTCAGTCAAGTTTGTGATCATATGGGATCACATTCAAATTTTTTAATTTTCATTTTGGACTCAGCCTATGTACCCAAAGGTTTGCTCAGTTTTTTCCAGCAAGGTTTGCCTGATTTCAACCCAACACCACTATGGGAGTCACAGAACACCCAGTGTAGGTCATTTTCCAACACATGTAAAGTCATGAGTTTAACATAATTCTGAAGAAGTCTGCATGAAAATACTAGATCCTCTTAATTCCTTCAAGAGCTAAATTTACAATCTTGGCTGAGATTTTATTCTCTGTCATTACCATTAAGATCAGAGAACTCATCCTGTCAAGCATAGTCCCCACACAGAATTCATGGGATATCAATTTATTTCAGAATTTAAGGTTTCTGCAATTTTTGTCTCACTTTGTTCTGGAAAAAACTGTAGTCCCTAATTATGAGCCCACTGTGCTAGGTACTGAACAAAGACACTGCTGAGTTAGTTTAAATTCAGTGATAACCTATTGGTGCTACTGAGCATTTTCATACCCTTATGCAACCAAGAGGAATGAAGCTGACTGCTGCATCGTGATGTTCTCAGAGGCTCTGGATGATGCACAGACAACTTGTGTTCATCTCTTCTGAAGGGAAAGAAACAACGCCTCCGTTTGGCAGATGGGCATGAGGATTTGAGTCATCTGACCATGATTACATGGCATATCATTGAGAGAGGAAGGGCTTGCTAGTGGCTATGGTGAACCAAGGAGCCTGGGCTAAGACCTCCGTACTATTATCAATGTCCCATGTACACCACATATGCGTTTCTGAAATCCCAGAGATAATCACTTCTTGACATCCCTCTGAAACAGCTCAACCCATTTCAGCCACTTTGGCCCTGGAAAAAATCCCCTGTGCTCCCTGTCTGCAGAATGGGAGCAATGACATCTCCCTGTCTTGCCAGGATGTTCATACGCAGGCAGATGCTGAAGTGTTGAGGCTGTGTGGGGGCTGCAAAAAGCAAGAAATCCCCCCACAAGCCCTGGGCTTCCCAGAAGCCACCAGACAGCACAATTCATCTTCTCAATTATAAAAAATAATAAAAATAGCACAGTGTAACTGGCTGTGTCCTCTCAGGCCTCTGCACTTCACTCATCACCACACGAAACCATGCAAACAGGCAACTGGATTTCATGGGGGGCAGTTTAACAAGGTGAGGAACAATGCCAAGTTCTCTTTTTACTGCGAGGTCTATGGATGCCTTCTCAAGGCCACTTCTTTAGGGAATACAAGCCCTGTTTCTTGGTGCTGGTATTGGATGCACAGCATTTCTAGGAACATTTTTCTTTGCCACTCGTCTGACCTCAGGAGCAGTCCCACTGCTCTGTGCAGGCAGCCATGGAATGCTCTGCCAAACCCTATCAATTATTTAGCATCCAAAGGTAGACCTAATCTGTGTGATAAAAGGATGGATTTTATCTAAGGCTTGTTCCCCTTAAAGTGATTTACACAACTGGCCTCTCTAGTTGCTTCCCTTAACATAATTATTTACTTTTGCATTAATAGCATTCCTCCATTTGCGTTATTTTTAGGAGCTTTTTGCAGCCTTGAGAATTTACTATGGTTTTTCCCCTTGTATTTTTAGTGTGGATTTAAAATTTCCCATCTCTCTGAATGGGCTGTTAAAACATTAGTTTTGCCAATGCTGGTGTAAAGCGGGAGCAGCTCTGGGAAGCAGCCCCCCTGGCTGTGTTGACATCTGGGTGTTGAGTTTGCCTCTAACTTGAGAAGCCACGGGTGAGATTTCAGTTCAGAGCTAGCAGTCAGGGCTCCCAGACTGCTCATCAGGCTATGGACTGATGAACATGAATGAAAGGCTTTAAAGTATTCATCTAGTCCCACCTTGGTTTCTCACTTTAACCCCACTCTGCAATTTTGGCAAAGTTGGGAAGACTGGGATTTTTCCACCTAACATTAAATCAGGCTTGAAGCCCTCAAGGGAATAAAGCAGGCATCTGCACAATGTGATTCACTCCACCCTAATGCAAAAGCATCCCAAACTAGACACCAAACATTCAGGCAGCCAACTTTAGACAAATTAACTCCCATTCTTTGTCCTCCCATGATTATGGCAGGCTCAAATGCCTTGGCTAATGGATGGTGTTGGGAGAATTGATTTATAAAACCGGCACAAATTCACAGATATTCAGGCAAAAAGCTGCCAAAGATACTAAAAATTCAAGCTATGGGGATGTGCTGGCAGAAGAGACAATCCAGGAGATAATCCATTATCACCACTGGATTTTCTCACTTGACAACAATTGACCAATCCACAATAGGTAAATTTAGCATCAGTTAGAAAGGTTATATTTAAGTACCCTCTGAGGGGCACTTAAATGAAGTCTAAACTGGGTCCTCAGAAAAGAAGACTTACCAGTATTTGCCAGAATTAACTTATGGAGCTTACAAAGTGATAGAAATGAGGAAGCGATTATTGTTACAATTATTATTAATGATAATAAAATACACTCACAAAATACAAGGGTCTTCCAGGTGGTGCTTAATGGTTGGCATCACCAATGCCAGAACCAGCCTTGAAGAATAACTTTTTCTATTTTAAAGTCATAAAAGCTTTTCAAGTTGGCATGCAAACCTGCAGTGTGGTTAGGGATAAGATAAAATTACTCTGTCTTCAAAAGTACCTTTGCATCTCTAACAAGCTGAAATTATAGGAACTTTTGCTATAACAGTGTGGGGGAGCTGTATACAATCAGGGAATGCTAGCTGATGCTATGCATTACAGAATTGTTTAGGTTGGAAAAGACCCTTAAGATAATCAAGTCCAACTATAAAGCTGTTGCATCATCTAAGGGCTACACAATTTGAATCAAAAAGTCTGTAAACATTTATGGTTATCCACTCTGAGGTCACACCTTTGCCCACAGGGTTGGCTACCACACAAAGTCAGTAGAGAGGCCTGAGCA
The DNA here is from genome assembly GCF_031753505.1 of Anomalospiza imberbis. NCBI lineage: Eukaryota > Metazoa > Chordata > Aves > Passeriformes > Viduidae > Anomalospiza > Anomalospiza imberbis. The sequence continues at coordinate 12,051,942 of NC_089687.1, forward strand.
AGGAGTTTCCCCCATGAGGAAAAAAAGAAAACAAACCAAGAAGTCAGACTCTAATCACTTATTTAAGCAAAGCAAAGGATTACCTGGGCTGACTCTTTTGAAGAAGAAACCAGGGTGACAGCATTGCAAGGCGTGGATAGAAGAGAAAGGGCAGGCAGAAGTAAAGATGTGCTTTTGTAGCACAGTTTGTGGCAATCTTAATTATCAAAATTCTGCTACTGGAACTGAAGAACTAAACCTGTTCCCAGAGTGCTCTCTGTCAGGCCCACAGAGCAGATACTGCTCATGAAACATGAAAATGGTGCAGCACGGCTTTGGCTTTATCCATCTCTACATGAATCCTTCTAAACTATCCCAAAGAGCAGGTGCCAGGTGACCAGCATGAGACAAAGCTGGCAAACTTGTCACTGTCCTTGAGATCCTGTGACTGAGGAACAGTCTCAGCACTGCACCAGTCTGAGCATCTGAGACATTCGGCTGCCCAAAGGGTCATGAGTGGCTTCACAAGAGACTGTAGGCAATCTGTCCACTGAGAAGGGCTACAGTAGCAAAGAAACACACTTTAGGACCCAACAGAATTAATTGCATGAAAGGCTGACAGAAACAGTCAAAGAAATACAGTTCTTGATTGCTGTTGCTCTTGTGGCAGCACTGCACTGAAGCCCTACCCAAGGTGGGGGCCACTGAAGTCTATGCAGTAGATGCACAAGAATAGACAGTGGCTGTCAGGAGAATTTCTCAGTCTGAATTACAGGACTTTCCCATCATTCAGTTTTAACCACGTGCCCCCTTTCCCCCTGGAGCCAATCCCAGCTTTTCTGTTGAATGCATCTCTCAGCATTTTAAACTGTACACAGCAAAGCAGTGCAGGGCAGGGAAGCTAAGAATGTGCTTGTACTGGTTATACCCCCTTTCCTGGAAAATGTGAAGTGAATGAAAAACATTCTCCAAGAAGATCCCTGCCCCTCCAGGATGGACATAGGAGATGATTTCATTGGGGCTGTTTTCATTCTAAGTTGTCTGAGTCTTGGGCCACACAAACGATATATTTTTTCACTGTGCTGAGGTGTGCTGGGATGCTGGCATTTCCTCCTCCTCATTTACATGGTCTTCCCATAATCTAGCACTAAGACAAGCTGAACTGCATAAGGACTCTCTGCCAATGCCACTTGGGGCTTGCTTATAGAAGACCTCTGGAGAGTGATGGGAGGTGCTCCCTGCCCTTCTCCTCTGCCTGTGAAAGGGCTGAGTGTGCTACTTCTGCAGAACGAAGCATTCCTGCCAGCCCATAAATCAAGTGAGCAAACTCCATCCCAATCTCTGATCCACTGCAGAAAAGCCCCATACTCTGCCTTTACAGCACACACAGGGCAAAGAGCTGTATTTCATCAACTGAAGCCTTAATATCAGAGGAGAGTCGTTACCTCCTGGAAAAAAAAAAAGCACAGCCAGAGTCTTACTAGTTCTGCAGCTTAGCTTCCCCATGTTTACACCAAATGACTTGTTGAACTTCATTATACACAAAGTATTTCCATAGATCAGAGGCAGGGAGACCTGTGCAGCTAACATAAAATAAATTACCACCCTGTGATAAATGGTTCTATTAGCAATCCAGATTGTTAAACTCAGATACAACAGGATGAAGGGAGCACTGCCCCATTCATTCTCCCTGCGGCAGATACTGAGTTGTAAATAGGTTATTTTGTGTGTAAATAACACATTAAAACTCAGCATTAGCCGTGTCTTTTGATAGAGAGGAAATTGTTCCAAATAAATAATTTCGGACAGGAATGTAAAATAAGCCAGATTTAATAGTGCATGCCTGCTGTAGCTGTGTTAAACATGACTAAAATGATAAACCCCAGAATATACTAATAGTAAACTATGCTCTGACATCAAAGTAATGAGGCTGTATTTTTACCCAGCTTTAGAAATGCTAAAATTAGTCTTGACAGAGCCAGACATCGGAAAAATGTTTCGAACATAAACACCATCAATTTGGGAACTTGGAGTTTGTGTCATGCAGAGGGTGAGGTGGAGAGGGAAAGGTGCATTCTGGACCTTGTTAAAGTTGGGCAGTTAGCATTTAGGAGAATTTGTATTTAATTTTTATTACGAGATGATAAACCTATCTTCCTAAATATCTCTGCCTTTGAAAGACTGGCTCATTTAAATTTCCCCTACAGTCATGTGCCTGGGCTTCCTCATGCCTGTAAGTACAGAGGATGTGTCAGTGCCAGCCTGGAGGACACAACCCAGCCTCACTCGTGGTGCTCTGCACTGAGCCCTCCTACCCTACACAGCAATATGGACTTTGGCATTCAACAGAAGGGTTTTATGAACTTGAATTGTTTTAAGTTGCCCTTTCAGAAGTAGAGACAATAAAACCAAGAGCCTCTTCTGCAGATCTAATTTGTCTATAGTTCCTACATACTGTCATTATAAACACTTTCCATCTCAGTCACATATACACATGTGCCCCTACTGCAAGAGAAAAGGGGAGCTTTGACTCCTTGGCCAACATGATTTATGGAAAACCAGAAAATTAGGAGAGACTTCCCTGATGTCATATCTGTGAGGCCAATTTCTGAATGTCTGATCAATGAGTTACTATAAAAAACCGTCGCAGATGATGTTTAAAATGGCAGCTTCAGAAGACTAAAAATATGGGATGCAAATTTTTAGTACAAGAGGACTCTTCTCTACTGCCAGCATCAACAATATCGATCTCTTTTCCTACAGCCATAACTTAATTTGTTAGAGGCTGGAAACATTTGGGACAAATACCAAAAGCAAGGGAACTAGAAACGCAGACTGAACATATTATCTTATAATAATACAGTCTAAATAACAATATAACCAAATAGTTATTCCTCAATTATTTAACTAATATTCAGTTTATTCCTTCAATTAATTAAAAATAAAACCTTATGAATCTATTAATTCCTACAAGTGAAAAAGAAAACCTTATGATCTAAGAAACATGTAAAACATGCTATGATGGCCCTCCTGTGTGACTCAGTAGAATAAAGGAGAAGAAATGTGTTGCGAATTACATTTGTTTGGCTCTGGAGAGCAGCTTGGTGATTTGCAGCACTGGCTGAGCCTCAGTGCCACTTTCTCATATGCGAATACAAAGAGTAAAACCTCTGCAATAAATGAAATCAAGAATTTGCCTTGGATGAGAATAAAGACTTGCTGGTATGGCCCCAAAGCAGGGTGGGGAGCTCAGAGACCCCACCCTTTAAAGCTGATGCCCTCCTCAAGCTGAACTTCCTAATTAATCTCTAAGTCTCGTTTGCTTTCCTCTGTAAAAATATGAGCATAAGTACTCGTAGTTCTGGCCTGTTGTGAGTAATTACTTTAGTTTAGGGAATCACACATGTTATATTAGCATGAATACCATGTAAGCAGAGTCTCATCTCTACCCAGACTTTTAGTTACCAGCTGCTAAATCACACCTTGCAGTTAACTCAGTTATAAGACAACTTTGTATTAATTTTTCTACTTTCAAGCACATGCACAAGCACGCTGCTCGCTTTCAGGAGCCTGTATTATGTCTAGCCAGAGTTCAAAGGAAAGCACTTTGAACCACAAGAACACGTGCATCACCTGCAGCGTCCCGGGGCCAGTGTCTGGCCACACGCTGCTCCACTGCTGCCCATTTTGGGTCATTTATGAGCACTTTTCTTCACAGCATGACATAGATTTCACTCTTTACATCTCATTACACAACACTTTTATCACAATTCTCCTGACATCTTCAAACAATCCTCAACTTACTTCTCCACTTCCTCCTACTAAAAGGAGAAATATTGAGCCCGTAAATCACTTTTTCCAAAGGTGAGAGCACACTGCTAAGAGAACATATTATACTGGACGCTTAAAAACCAATTAGGTCTCCAGGGATGCCAAACGGGCTGATGGACACTCCACCTCGGGGCATCCTCATTTGGATCTCTGGAAAGGTTGTGACTGCTTCCTCAGTGGAGGCACTCCCAAGGCAAGTGCCAAGTGGGGAGAAAGTGTTTATTCACATCTATGGGTTGTGAATTTTAGAACATGCTTGAAATATGTTGGGGCCAATCAACACTTCAGGCCTGCCAGTCACTGAGAGGATACCCCAAGTGGGCTGCCTCAGTAGTTCCTACAGCCTTTGCTTCTTCAGGGATTTGCTGGGGGATGCCAAGCTGTTGCTTGCTGTCCCTCTTATTTCTGCTTCCTGGCAAGCCTTCCTTTCTGCCACTTTGTGAAGCACTCACAAGGAAAGTGGCTCAGACCCATCCAGGACCACAAAACTGTGTTTCCCTCCAAACAATTTTGTTAAAGACTTTCTGGTTGCTTTTAAGAAAAAGTTTATCAAACACATGAACTAATCTGTTAGATTATAATCTAGCCACTTCTACTTATTCTGTGCATCTGAATCTTCACAGGTCAACTGGAAAAAGAAACCTGAGTAGCAAAGTTTACAAAAAAGGAGAGATAAAGCAGATTGAAGCCTTTTTGGTCAAAAATGATCTTCAAAACTCAGGCAACAAAAAACTCAAACTCCCCAGCCAATGTAGGTAAGAAAGAGAGGAGCTCAAAGAAGAGTCGTTCTGCTCTCCTGGGATGATGGAAAACCACCCTGCAGTGAAGGAAAGGGAGGAGACAGCTTCATTTTGAGGTAAACTCTGGCTAGCAATAACATCTATTTCAAAAAGAAAAAAAAAAAGCTGCCTGCAAAGTTTACACAGCTGGGGTGTCTCTTGTCACATCCAAACTGGTGCAGCCTCTTCTAAATTTGTCTCTTATACCCTGTCCAGAGATGACAACCAGTCCCCAGGGCAGCTATGGAGGCTCCCCAGTGGGCACAGCCTTGCCCACAGCTGTGCCACCATGATGGGCCCTGGCTCTGGAATCCAGCAGCACATCTGTACCAGAGATGGGGGTGGGTTTTGCCTGCCACAGCAAGCAGGAGGCAGGAGCAGCATCCCTGCACATTCACCTGCATACCACAGTTACACCCACCAGTAATGGCTCCATGCCTGCAGGTGTCCACAAGAGCTTTCCAGTTGACTTCAACAGCAGCAAGACCAAAATCTTGCTTAACACACTGACTTGAACAGCAACGGTGCAAGTGGAGGGGTTTCTTTATGAACATTCTTGCCCTGGGTCTGGACATTCCCAAATTCCTCTTTAACTGTGAAATCCCAGCAGCAATGACTGAAGACCATGCAGTCTGTTTAGCTCATTAGCAGGATCACAGCTGGCACATGACACCCCTTTCAGACCAGGATAACGAGGTGCTCCCCATCTCCAGCAGCCTCACCAGGCAATCTTTAACTCCACCATGGAGGAGCGGAGGGCACAGTGCTGCCAACACTACACAGCACCAGTCAGCTGGTGGCAAGCATTGATGGGATGCCCAAACTCCCCCACCGCCACCCCTCACCACCCATTCCCTCCCTCACCCCAGCCCAGTTCTCCATCACACTACAGTGATGTGTAGATGCCACGCAGTGACACAGCTTCCAGTTCCTCTGACAGCCAAGAACCCCAATAAACTCAGCGTGTTCACAGGAAGACAGATGCCGCCATACTTATTAAATTCTTACAGTCTAATGAAAAACACCCCTGCTGCTTTCAAATTGTAGAACACAAAGTACCTCCTTGTGCCACTGCTGCTCCCGCTGCTGCTAAAGGAGGGGGTTTCTTCCCCGTCTCTGTAAAGCCATTCCCCTCCAGAACAGCACCTTTCCCTTCTTTTTTCCCAGCAGCTGTTGAAGCAGAAGTTTCCATCTTAGACGGGCATCTTCCAGCTCAGGAACCCTACAGGACATAAAACAAAACCAGATTCTGGTCACCACTCACAAAACAGGCAAAATCAGCTCCATGAAGCGGAAGACGGTTTGGCAGAGTTCAAAAGCAAAGGGCAAGCAGCAAAGAATTCCTGGATTCCTAACTCCAGCAATGCAGCCGGTCCCAGCAGTCACAGGCACAAAGGCCACAACCATGTAAAGGACTGGGTGTTCTCACAGACCTACAAAGATCAGGACCAAAAAACAATGCCCAGCTAAACTTGGGCTACACAGTAAAGTTCACAGGTCCAAAGGGCTTTCCAGGATTATAGGACAGGTGAGATACAAACATTTAGCACATATAAAATGGATTTATACATTGCATACATTACCTAGACCATCCTAAGAAAAAACTCAGTGAAAAATTTCCAATAAAATAAATAAAGATAAACATATATTTAAAGTGGGTTTTTTGTTTTGTTTTGTTTTTGTTTTTGTTTTTTTTTTTTTTTTTCCTATCCCACAGTGGGTGCTTATGCTGTGGGCTGGTTTGGAACCAGTGTCATGATCAGAACTTTTCAGCAATGCTTATAGATAAGCCACAGCAGGTCTGCCACATCCCATCAAGTTCTCACTGGTGAAGTCTAACAAACACTGATCCCTCTCTCTCCCAAGAAAGTTCTTCTATCCTGACCAACTGCATCTGAATATCAGCCACAGCTTTAGCCCCATTACAAATGGTGAATTAAATGCCATGAGATATCCACAAAACAAGAAGATACCAAAGTACAAATAACCCAGGTTTTTAAACTTAGGTTGATAAAACATAGCAGCTCCTGATCTTTTGCTAGCTTGACTTTTTTTCTGCATGATTCAGACTTAAATGGTCTCCCAAAAGCAAATATAAGGGTATCCCAAATTTAGTGTAAAAGCAGGGTTTCTCTTAAATGAAGAGGCATACTTTGTTCTGAATGCAAATACTTTGTTCCCCTCATTTTACCTTGTTTGATTTCACATGTCTCCACCTGACTCCTGCTTGCACACAACCAGCACAGTTACCTGGCACTGCCGGCCTCAGGCTGGTCTTGGGAAAACCCACTGCTAATTCCTCTTTCCTTTCTAATTTTAATGCAGATCTGCAATTTTTCACATGCAAATTTTCAAATGCAAATTTCTGAGCTCCTGAAATACTCTGGAGTACACTGGCTGTTTACCTTACTGGAATTAGTGGGATCAGAGGAATATCAGGGAAACCAGAACATTTTTTTTGTGTGTGTGTGGGTAGTTTTATTGCCATTGTGCCAATTCAAAACTTCCCTCCCTTTGCTCTGGAGGACTGACTGACTCCTGAACATATTGAACTAAAAGGTAAACTCTCCTAAAAACTTCAAAACACAAAGATTTCAGGAATTCCCACCCTGCGAGGGACCTGGTGCCTGGTGGTTGAGGAGGACTGTCACCACAGCCTGGGCTCTGGGAGAGTGGTGGTGTCCCACCAAGAAGCTGTGTTCTGCAGCCTGAGCAGCTCATCCCAGGAGCCTTCAGGCATGGCTCACACTAATGGGACAACAAAGTGATGGATCTGTGGTCACAGTCTGCAGCTGTAAACTGCAAAGCTCGCATCGGAAATGACAGGACCCACAATTACAGGCTTTACTGATGACACAAGGCTCCACTGAATACTGAGGTGGCCCCTCAAGGTCCTGCCCCGGCATGTGCTGGGCTGGATGGCAAGCATGAGATGGGTTCCTGGGGCCAGGACTTTACAGCAGTTTAATCCAGGAATCAGGTTGGGTTACAGGCCACGTATGAAATAAATACACCCGAACTGCAGGAGTATTTGACCTAGGTCTGACAGCCTGGGCTTCTGTTCGTTAAGCAAATAAACTTCAGAGGCTCTATTACTAACCCCCCCACCTGTTTCTTCTTAGTCCCTCCTTTCAAGGCTTTGCACTTTTGTTTGAAACCAGACGCTGGCCCTCGCACCCCAACCCCCCTTCTCTGGGTACCCTGACCCTGGGGGCAGCCCCGGGGGTGAGGGAGCATCCTCGGGCACTGCAAAGCTCAGCAGCCAGCAAGGGGAAGGAAGGAACTGGTAACAGGACTTGTTCTGTGAAACATGCAGGTTAGAGCCATAGTTTTTTTCCAGAGATGCCTGAAGCAAAATCTCTACATCCCTGCCACAGACACCTCAGTAGGGACCCAGTTTTTCAGATGTGTCATTTATCCAACAGGAATGTGACAGGAGATCATGACTGTACTTGAAAATCTGGTCTTTGCAGCTGTAATGCTCTCTTTTCAGATGAATTATGAATTTAAAACAATATTCAAGTGTTTGTAATAAGTGGTTGTATTAAACAGGTAAATCCTCAAATACCAGATTAGGAAAAAAATACATATATAATGCAACTACTCTAATCTCACAGGATTTAGGGTAATAAGTCTATAATTATTTTTGCTTCGTAAAGGTGCCTGGGGCAGAGCAGGCTGACTATGAGGTTCTGAGCTTTTCCCCAAGTCAGCAGCAACTAAAAGTCATTTTCCTTTCACAGCACCCCACAGCCAGAGCTGATCACCTCAGCCCAGGAAGACACAAGCATCCTTCCTGCCAGATCCTGTTCTGCTCAGCACCTCTGCCCACAGACCAGAACAGAGACCAGTAAGCAAAGGAGCACCAACACTCATTTCATATCCCACCTTCTGAGGTTTCACAGACAAAGGCCAAGAGCTGGGGACCAGCAGCCTTCCCCGTAGTGCAATGTGTGACTAGGACACAGCTCTGGAACTCTGGAAAATTTAGGTCCCCATCATGGACCTGCTACAGTCTCCTCAGTGTCCCTGGGCAAAAAGCTTAACTTCTCTCTTGCAGCCAGTTTCCACAGCCATAAAATAGGAAATAGTACTTTGCCCTATTTGCAAAGTGCTTTGAGATCCTTTGAGGCACAAGGCTATGGAAGTGTTTTTATTACCAGTATAAGAAGATATATTGGTGGAGGCAGTCAATCCACACTATCCAGGAGCACAACATTCATTTTTTAAGCAATGCATACTTTGCTTTCTGTTCGATGCTAAACTTTTTCCGCTGTTCTGTGCCACACAGAATTTATAAATTCAATGACAGATTAATCTTAGCAGTGAGCCATTTGGCATGAAAAAGGGTTTCACAGGGAGCCTGCTTTTTCCTGTAAAGAGCATGCATTTAGGAGTGACTATACAGAGAAAGACCCTATGCACTTATTCAAGCACAACTCTCTGCCCTCCATCATTACTCAGAATTAGAAAACCAGAATGGATTACTCAGATTTTTCCTAAGGTTTGTAGCTTTCTCTGCAGGAGGAGGGCTGGGTAATTGATTTTGACACTAATACCAGCACTATTCATATGCCCTGTAATGTAATTCTGCAGTGACACTAAAAAGGCAGCCATCTGAGATCTGAACAAGGAAAGTGCTATATGATTTGCCCTAGACAACCCTAGCTATTTTAACAGCTGTGTTGTATATTAAAAGGGAGAAATCCCAACAGAATTAAAAACAACAAAGTCACATTTGCCTTTGAGGGAAAACAAGAAGCCATAAACTTTCCTAATAAAACAATCCCTCCCGCCAAGTGCTTGAGGAATGGTCTAAACTGCTGTCCAAAAATGCCTGTCTCTTTTGGAGGGCATCAGCCTGAGCAGGACTGCTGGCAAACTAAGGAATGAACAGATACTCATCAGCCATACCCTCTGCACACCCTTTTTTTAAAAAAAAGGCAATTATTTCCTTCTTCAGGATTCTTCTTTCATCAGGAAACCCCCTTCTCCTCCCCTAGACAGGGCAGAAAACATTTTTTTTTCTTCTCTGTGAAAAGTGAATGACCAGTTTTGCCTATTTCTGCTCAAATACTAAGCAGCACCATGGGAGTGATCCTCTGTGGCAGAGGGCAGGCACTGCCAGTGACACTGTGACTCAGATCCAACCCTGCGTGCCACCTTCAAGCCTGATAGCCCCATGGAAGGGGCAGAAAGGGATTTCCAAACCATGCCTCCAGAAGCCATCTCGCTTTTGGGAATATTTTGGGCTTTCTCAGACCAGTGTGCATTCTCTCTTCATTCTGAGTTCATCTCCACCTGACCTCCCCATACACAGCCTGAGCAGTGCCAGTGAGGTGTGTCACCTCCAGGGGACACGCTGGAGGTGTGCTGGCTGCTGACACCAGCACCACAGCCAGTATCCATTACCACTGCTGCTGGCTCCTGGCAAGACTGATGGGAGCTGGGATAACCAAGGGCAGCCTCTGATTAGCTCTCACCAGGTTTGTGCTCAGGCACTCACAGGGAGACAGTCAATTCTGCCACACCAGCCCTTTGCAGGTGATGTAAGGTGTACAATCCCAGGTTTGACAGCTTTTCCTGGTGCTGCTTTAGTTAGGATAAACAAGGACATACTCCCGCCATCTCTTCTTTTGCAGTGGACTGTGTCATACAGCTAAAGCCTTCTGAATACATGATTCACTTATGAAATTCAGTGTGAGCCAACTGCTCTGAACACTGGCTTAATGCAGTGGCTGCCACGATCCTTTTCAGTCTCCCAGGGTTTGAGCCAAATTATGTTCTCAATTACACGGAAGTAGCAGCAGTTAACCCGGTGAAGTCATAGGCTCTGTACCACAGCAAAACTTGACCCCTCTATTTTCTTTTATATCAGCAAATGCTTCAAATTACTAAAGAAAGTTTTTCTGTCTAAATGGCACTAGTAAATCTTGGGACTATCCAAACATGCTGTCTGCTGCTGAAGGACCTACAACTGTTTACAGACCATCAATCTCAGGTAAAAGCAGCATAAATATTAATTCAGAACTAATCACTTTTGAGGTCCTCCTGACAAAAGGTTTCCCATCTTGACACTTCTTAGGAATGGTTTGCTTGGGCCAATCCTTGACTGATTAAACATGGAAATTAGAGCTGTACACTGGGGCAGTAGCTCTCTGTCTGGGGGCTGCTCCTGCACCTTCCCCTCAAAAAACCCTCTGTGGTGGGTCCCTACCAGCTTCTGGCACGAAAGGAAACAGAGACAAACCCATGCTGGCAGAAGCAGTGCTAGAAGGGCACAGAGCTGCTCAGGGGTTATACTGTTTTTCTACCCCTTACCCTGACTCCTGCTCAGACAAGAGTAATACCAGGCTGCCAAAGGAAGGGAGGAGGGAGCTGTGCTAGCAGCAAACAGGATAGGAAGACACGCAAGTTCTGCCTGCCCAAAAGTAAGGCTAAAATTGCTGAGAAATCTGAGAAAGCGACACCAAACAGTTCCAGGCCACGGCAAAAGTTGTATCACTCAAAAAAACGAAAAGAAAAAAAGAAAATGAGAAGGGGGGGAAAAAGAGACAAAAAATACCCCCAGTAGAGTTGGCAAAACTGCAACAGTTTTACAAGTCTGGAATGTACAAAGGCTGAAATCAGAGACTTAGCATCTCTTTTGAACTTCAAAACCAACAAGTCTCTTCAAATCACTCCATTAATTGGCTTTAAATTAGAGTTCTAAGTTTAATGAACAAATCCTTCGCGTACGGCATGAAACGGATACACTTCTAGATTAACTTCCTGATCAACACCATCTGCCATTTCCATATGGCAACAGCAAACCAAACGCACGAGGAAGAAGCTGCTCTGCAATACCGTGAGGGGTCAAAGTGCACCCAGAACGGACTGGTGCTTGGTAGTGTCTCTCTGTACTCCACTAACATCACCTCCAGAAGTCCTGGGATATTTCAGGCACAACTCTGTCCAGGAAGGTAAAGAAAGGAAAAATGCAGGGTAGGAAGGAGGCATGAGGGAAGGAGGGATGTTTGCAAGGATGTGGAAAGAGCAGCAAGTTCCTGAAGATGGACAAGGGCCTGTAAAACAAGAAATAAGGGGATAGGGGGATGACCTTAAAGACTTACTGAAGAGAATGAATGAATGAAGCACAGACAATGGCAAATCCTGTGTAAACAGAGAAGCATGGAAAAGAAGAAGCAAGACTGTAGGCAGACCTGATTCCCCAAGAGATGGAGATACATGCACTGCTGGGGCAGGGGAAGGCACAACATGACATCTCTCATGGCAGGGACAGAACAGGGAGGTAGGGCACAGAGGGAAGAGAGACACAGGGAAGAAAAGTGACATGCAAGGGTTTCTGATAGAAGAAACATGCCCCGCAAACAGCTTCAAAGAATGCGGCCTTCCAGCCTGCTCCATCACTCTTTGTACATGGAGTACCTAAGACTTTGTGTCTAGGCACAAAAAGAATTTACTGCTTCAGGTGGTGCCAGCCAAGTGAAAGGAAACCATCTCAAAAAGAGTCACAAGTGCTGTCCCCTCTGCTTACACTGACACTGACTACAGCAGCCTTCCACTAACATCAAACAAGGACAGTGGAGTTAGTGGTGGCACTCAGAAATTATCACCATCTGTAAATATTCAGCTGTCTGCTCAAGAACCAGCCTTAGCTGCTCTTAGGAGACCTTCCAGCAAGAGCCAGTCACTGATGGGTCCTGGGCAGCAAAGCTGCAATGCCAGCATCCACAGAGGGGCAGGCAGCCCTTGGGACCCCTGGTGGCATAGCACTTGTGGGAGAGACATGTCCTTCGGGAATGTCAACCACAGGCCAGGCTATCCTAGGACACTCTGTGGCACCAAATGACAGCACTGAGGCTACTGTATTGCAACAAAAATAGTTTTTCCCTTTCTAAAGCCATTTTACTTTCTGGGCTGCATTTATTGGAAATGAGATGATATTAAATAGAGGAACTAACATTTCAGCCATTTTTCAGGTTTAGCCTGGTGTTCCTATTTTTCACAAACGCTAATGTCACTTTAATATTGCTGCTTCATTACAAAAAAATCTGATTTATAAAACAGCAGAACATTTGAACAGTTTCCCCATTTCCAGTATATTTTCAAGTGCCAAACTTAGCGCCTTGAACAAAAATTATCTTTCAGATGCTGGGTTAAAAACAATCACAATACATCATCAAAACATACGAACAGACATAAAAGCTCAAAGCCAGACACAGAATCAGCACTGGTCCCTGCCGAGGCATGCAGGCTGGGGTACCTGACTTTCCCTCCTTTCCCTCAGAAGTTATCTTTGTTTCTTACTTTGGAAGAACTGAGAAGATGGAGGAGTGGGGGCTGGAGGGAAGTGTCTTTTGTGGTAGAACAGGAAAACAAAGTCATGCTTGTAATTTTACAAAACCAATCCTACATGTCTTATCATGAGAAAATTTGCACTAAGCAAATTCTGACATGTGAAAAACCGTCAAAGAAGATAATCAAGACACTCCTGCATTCAGAATCTGTATTAACATGCTGCAAAAAAATATGGGAGGATGCCACCAGGTAAACAAAAATTGCTCAAAAGTGATGCGTCACCATTATAACTGGTCCATGAATCTTCACTTGGGTTTTATTTGTTTGCTATTGTTGTAAGTATGAAGAAATGTGGCAAAGCATCGTCTAAGTTTGTGTTTTTGATGTAAATCCAAAGAAGTTTTCCATTTCCTGTTATACAACTGTGTTTTTTCCAAAAACAGAACCAAAAAGACAAATACTACCTGTGTGTGCACACATGTATCTAATGAAGAAGTATTGTTTTCATTTTAGGAAATCTTTGCACACCAAAATAGAAAACTAAAAAAAAAGGGCAATACAGAACCCCCCCCAAAACCCCCTTCATCAAGTCTTCATGCTCCAACAAGAGCAGAAACTGCTAATAACTAAATGTGAGAGAAAACATCTGTGGAGCTTGGCAGCTACACCAGGGTGGGTTACAGCTAAACAGGGTGGGTGACAGACTGTATGAAGACCAGGGTGGAGGACCATTAAACTGTTTATAACAAAATTAGACTCTAACGGCAATCATTAATAACCTAATAACTTTTCATCAGGTTTATGAGTAAAAGATACTACAAAAGTAAATTGTACATACAACAAGAGGAGCAGAAACTGATTCTGAGCAGAGATGTTTATGCAGACTCCACAGAGTGGAAAAGGGTCAGTGCAGGAGATCTGGCTAACAGGAAAAAAGCTGCCTTGATATTGGATTCAAAGGAGGTTTTAAGAAGTGAATGTTTTGTTGGCTTGGTGGTGACTGAAGGAGAATCCTCTCAGGGTTTCACTTCCGTGCTGCAGTAGTTTGGGCACTTTCAACTCTCATGAATGAAACCCCAAATACAAACCACATGCACTGAAGTTTAATGGGTTTGCTTTATGTAGGGGTGAGATGAGTAATAATGTCTTGTAGTGGCTAGTCCATCCAGATGACATTGAACAGGCTCCAAAGCTTGGATAAGAAACCCCTCATTTGGCTCAAGAAATGAAAATCTTTATTTTGAGCAATGAAAGATGAAGGACTGCATCCTTGCAAAAATCCCTATAGCAACTTGGTTCTTTCAGAACATGTTTCATTACAAAATTTTGGTTTATTTTTAAACATTACAGTTCTGTTCATCAGCCTATTGAATTCTCCCTCCAGAGGCACACATGTAAGCATGCAGAAGAGAGAAGCCTGGAAAGGAAACAAGAATGTAATTAAAAACAAAAAAGCAACACTTCAGTTGGCTTATTTTCCTCTGCCGAACACATACACCACACAAGCTGCTATTCGACTCCACATATTGTCTTATAAAGACTCCAGTTGCCAGCTGAAGGCAGGATGCAGACCACATAAAATGGTTGGCAGTTCATAAACAGGAGAATGGAGAAAAATTCATCCAGATGAGAATGGGAGAAGAGTTTCTCAGAGGAACACAGAGTATCTAGGATTGGAAAGGACCCATGGAGGTCGCCAAGGTCAGCCTTATGCTCATAACTAGCATTTAGAAACCCCAAAACTGTTGAAATGCTGTTGAAATGCTGCTTTGGTAGCAGCCAACTGACAGCTGCTTTGGTAGGAGAGGTCAGAGTTATATGGGATGTACCCATGAACCACAAGTAAGACTAGTCTGCAAGGACACAAACATACTGGTGAAGAAAAATTCAAGAACCAATAATCCTTGCAAGGAGCGTTACATGAGGAAGAATGAAATCAATACTTTGAAGAGCATTCCATTTCTGTGACTCAAGTTACAAAGCTATATATTTTTCCAGAAATTAACAGTTAAGTAAGGGGTGACTGGCAGAGGCCCTATGTTTTCAGCAGTGCAGGTCCATCTACAGAGAAAAGAAACTGTACAATGTGGCTGGCTGTCATTACAGTGGATGGGAATAAGTCTTTCAGGAGACAGGCTGAAGTATTCAGGAGGGTATTAAGCTAATGACAAAAGACAAGGGTGAAAATGAGCACTCATTTAGCCAGAAATCAAGATGTCAAGATTAAAATTAATCAAGGTACCAAGGGACTCAAAGAGAAGAGATTCCTTAATTGTGTAGACTGTAACACTATGAACATGAGTAATAAACAAGAAGTGGAATAGCTCCTTTAATACACAAATTAGTCCTGACTGGTATTACTGAATCTGGTGGAAACATTCATATGAATGGAGAGTTACAATCATTTTGTGTATCAGGGACTGGAAACAAATAGAGAGTCATGAAGCCTGTCAGTGACAAATGGCTGTTGACATGGTAAATAAAGATGATTGCTATATACCAGTGAGATGCTCTCCATGCCTAGATGGCCTAGATAAAGATTATAGGTTCTAAAGCAACCACATACAAGGCCACACATCTGGAAAATAATTGATTGAAATGAAAACTGTCTGAGAAACACTAAGTGGAGATTACTTGAAGTTTATGGTGGGCAGACAGTGGCTGAGAAGCTCTATGGAGGGTACCAATATTAAAACAATTAAAGCAATATGTGTTTGCCTACACAGAGTTTGGGAGGCTGTAATGCCTCTCTGCCTAACCCTGAACTGACAGGATGCGCAATTCTGGTGCCCAC
Source organism: Anomalospiza imberbis (assembly GCF_031753505.1). Lineage (NCBI taxonomy): Eukaryota > Metazoa > Chordata > Aves > Passeriformes > Viduidae > Anomalospiza > Anomalospiza imberbis. Next base: position 12,067,626 of record NC_089687.1, read on the forward strand.
AGTCCACGCAGAGAGATGAAAATTGCCAAGGCTCCTGTGCCACACATGAGAAAAATGAGAGGTCAACAGAGAGGCACTTGCAGAATGACCTGATCAGCAATATTAACACATACACAACTGCAAAGGCTAAGAGACAGATATTGAACTAGAGAAATTCAGATTAGAAACAAGACTCCCAGTTTCAACAGAAAAGAGCACTAATTCTGTAATTCAGGTTGGTGCCAGACTTTCTAGCATGGCAGAGCTGATATTTTGTTCAGGTATTTTTCCAGGAGGTCTGCTGCAGCATAAGACTTATCACAGGACATGGGTTTTAAGTCCAGGATGGGTTTAAATACAGCAAAGTCCTCTCGTGGTATTAAAGAGATGGTTAAACTAGATCAGCACCTTGATCCTCTGTGCACCTATGTATCAGGGTAGTATTAATGGTTGGTTTGCCACACCTTCATACATCAAAACATCTGCATTTATGATGATTAAATTTTAGCATGTCTGTCTTTGCTGACAACAAAACTCATGTCTACCTTCCAACTTCCCTATTTTTTTCTTTTGTGATAAGGACTTAGGATAGGTGTTTATGTCCTGCCAATGGCAATGTTGCAAAATATGCATTCTTTCACTATGCAGTTATGTCTACTGTGCTACAAGTATTTTGATGACTGAGACAAATTTTAAAACCATTCACCAACAGAATATCATGCAATCTTCACTTTGTAGCCTATACGAACTCACTTCGTTTCTAGATCTGGTAAGCAGCTGCCAGCATTCAAAAGGAAAGAAACAACACTGTAATTTATTTCATCCTCTTGTTAAAAAAGCTAAGGGGAAAACCTCCCCTCTCAACCCCAGCAGTGGTGTCTCCACAGCCCAGAGAAGACTGGACTACAAGGAGGTCTGGTCCTCTGCAGCCCTGCAGTGTCTGCTTCACATACAAAACAAGATGGGCTGACAAGCCGGAGCATCTCACGTCCCCAGAACTTACTGGAACAAAACACAGGCCAGCAGTGAACTTTTAGCAAATGTCAGCAGGTTGCTATAGCTCAGGGGAAAGGCTTGGGGACCACGTTGTGTGTACGTGACAGTGCAGTTGAAGCAAGTGAAGCAGAAGAACCGTGTGTGGTGGTAGCCAGGCCAGGGCTCGAGCACTGGAAATTGCATCTGTTGTGCCCCCATAGATTTTCAGAGGCTGTATCAGACTTCAGGACAGTGAATGATGTGGCCACTAGACACAAAAAGATTCTTTTAACTATTTCATTACATAAGACTCAAATCATTGAGGCTAGCCTGAGAGGATTCTGTAAATACTGCCTCCTTATTTGCTTTCATTCCTTGATACTTTCTAATTTAAGACAAAATACAAAGGATTCATATCAGTTCTTTAGGACAGAACTCTTGTACAGGAGCATGTGTGTACACACACATACACATATTCTTGGTTATAGTTATTATTTAGTTATAACTAAACCAGTTATAACTAATATATAACTATTTACTAAAACAGTTACTATATACCTCGCAGTTATTGTACATTATTTCTGTTGCATATTAATGCACATAATTATATTTTATATCCACATCTTTTTCTGCATGCAAGCTTGTTGAGTTCTTCCTCGAGAAAACAGTTAAAACAAGCTAATTCTTTTACCTCCCATCTACAACTCCCTCACTGCTCCTGAAATTTCATCTACTCTTTTCTTTAACCACCTCACCCCTCCACAACCAGCTGCTAAACTATGCCACAGCCACTTTTTTTGCTCTCCTTGCTCTTTCTCACTTTTTTTTTCTCTTTTCTCTTTTTTCTGGTCTGCCTCCCTCTAAACCCAAAATCCCAGTTGTGTCTATAACTCATCCCATCTTCCTTCTTGTTCACTGCAGCTAAGCTGTATTCAAAGACCAGTTGCCTCTGGGCTTTCTCTCCACTAAATCTTACCTACATTTTACTGTCAGACTGACCTAGTTTGGACCTAATTCCCTCCAACCACACAGAAACTTCAGTCTGTCTCTCAAATATTTCTCACAGAAGTCTGGCCGTGGTTAGAAGCTAGCAAAGGATGCCAAATGCTGTAGAAGCATCTTGTTTGGTATCTAAGTTTGAAACCTGGGGTGGTCCTCAAGATTCCTCTAACCTCACTGTAAGATTTTGCCTCTAGGCCACCTCTGATTCCTGCTTCTTCCTTCTGCAGAGTGTCTCATAGTTTGGCATTTCCCTGAGTTTCCTGCCACTCACCTACACATCTGAACTCAAAACACCAGCCTCTAACCCATTCATTTTCATTTACAGCAAGTTCCTTTACATTGGCTCTAATGAGTACAAAGCTGATTTCACAGCCATTCAGAATGTGGGAACAAAGAACATTTTCCTAGCTTGTCACTTTTTTCCTTGTCACTTTGCTTTACATCCTTTGATGGCATGCTCTTTTGTTTTGCCTCAGCCATTGTCTCCTCTTTCAAAGCCTATCAAAGCCTACCACACTATGCTTTCAATCTCACTGGCTTCAGGAAGACTTCAGCAATTGCATATGCACTTGCTTCCATCAGGGCCTAAATATGTGTTCTTTGAGTGGGTTTGGTCATACAGGTCAGATATATCTGCCCACTCCCAGTCTCCTTCATAATCAGTTTTCACCTCTGAAACTACTAACTTGAGCTGCCTTCTGTTTCATTACAGGTCTCCAAGATAAGATAATCAGATCCCCTCAAAAATCAGTAACCAGTTCTGTTTTTCCTGTTCTGTTTTTAGAAGTACTAGGGTTCCACAGTTAACTCTAGTTTTCCTCCTGTACGGGAATAATTACTTGCATAACTCATGTATCATAACTCACTTGTCCCTCACCAAAAGAAAGATTATATTTCTTATACCCCCTTGCTCTCTGCATAACAGTGTCAGGGAATCTTGACATTCAAAATTATACACTACAAATACTGAAAAACTTCTTCATGTATGCATTTTAATTGCTGTCACAACCTAGCACTTGACTCAAAACCCAGTAAGCTTTTTCTCTACCAAAGAAATTAAACATCTATTTTTCCCCATCTCTACATTCCTCCTTTTGAGTCCAAACTTTCATAGAACTGAAGGCACGGGGATGAGGGACTTGTCACCAGCTATAGATGACCACACAGTTTCTTGTTTTTACCCATATCCATAGCTACCCAACATTTGCTACCACTTTGTCCTCTTGGGCATTTCTCAGCCTTTTATGTATTGTAAGTGAGACAGCTCAACATACTTTCTGTCTTGGAGACAGTATCATCACTGCAAACTCAGCACTTCACAGGTTTATTACTAAAAAATGCTTATAAATGTTAATTAAAAAAAAAAAAACAGAGAAAATGTAATTTTTGAAAACAAAAATTGATGGACATCCCCCAATCATTAGTGTCATACTGAGAAAACAGTAGATGCCTTCCCTTAGCACTCTTGCAACCAAGGATTGTTCTTTATTTAGAGAATATGTTCAGGCAGATGCCTTCAGAGAAAGACCTGAAGCATGTGCTGGATTGGTTTCCATTGCTGCATCCTGCTGGGATTTTTAGAACACAACACTGCTGGCTGAGAACATTCCGTAATGTTTAGACCTTCCCTTCTGCTGATCGGTGCAATGATACAACACAGCCCCAAAGCCACGTGGCTGCTGCCTGGCCCTTTGGCTGGGACCTGGACCCTCACACTGTGTGTCATGCAGAAAACCAACAGCTTTTACCAAACCCGTGGCCTTTGGGGTTCCAGCCCCCAGAGCCACCCAAGGGCACTGGCAGCTAAAGGCCTTTTTCAGACCGTGAGAATCGGCAATCAAAGGAACAAACCATCCGCAACTCCAGCACCAAATGCAAATTACAGAGCACGCACTTCGTGTGTAAGTAACTTCAGGGAAAACACACATAGGAAGAGATCTATTTGTTAGAGAAATGAATTATTCCTGTCTCTCCAGGTGCAATGGAGCAGACCTCGGCTCCCAGAACAGGCCCACTTGGAAGGAACACTGTGTCCCACCCCACTGTGCTACACAGATCTGTGTCTCTGCCAAGAATTGTGACTGTATTACCAAAAAGCACAAAAATAATTAACTGCACTACCTTCTTAGGCAGAGTGTAGTAAACTACAGCCTACTGAGAAATGTGATAAAATAAAGGTGCAAAAAGCTTCCATTACTTCTAAAAAACTCTCTATGCAGTTTCCTGGCTTACCTACCCCTGCCACAATGCAACATTGCACAAGAAACCAAACAGATACCAAAACAGCACTAAATATTGCCCACTCTCTTTTGCTATTGTCAAAGTTGAGGGGAAAATAAAGTGAAGTGACAATGAAAACCTTTTGTAATGCAATTTTGCTGCTGTGACAGTAAATGAGGATAGTCTATGACCAGAGAGCTTTTCATTCAAATCCATCTTAATACAGAGGTAAATGGTTTTGGATATATATATATACATACACATATATATATATTCACTATAAAATTAATTAAAATAACTTCAAGAAACTGCTGAAATTTATGTAATAATGATGATAGTCCCAAATGTCCAACAAAAGAGTTTCATTATATAGACATTTAACATATTTGCATTAATTTCCTTTGGCTGAGTCATTACAAATATCAAGTTAATCAGCCCTTTAAATCCACACCATCTTAACCTCCTGTAATCACAGCAGCACACAGTACAATTGCTTTTCATGCCATCCTTGGAAAACCTCTCTGTTGAACCTTCCTGGAATGGGATTGCACCATCCAACTCATTCTGCTCTGCAACATCAGTACTAATCCCCAATATCCTTAATAAATGCAAACACACATTTTCCAAGAGCTCTGTTCCCAGGGCAGCTTTACTTTGCTAGTGACCAGAAAGGTGTGAAGATTTCTGAAGAGTTACTCAATGCTAGTAGAGAAAATATGCACACCCAGGTACTTGCAGTCACTTTTCACATCTAGTTTTGACTTTTACTGGTCTTGGGTCCTCCAAGAGATCCAAGTCTTACTTGTCCTGCCCTCCCACACTTATTTCTCTGACCCAGAAAATCCCTCTGCTGCAACTTCCAGCTTAAACTTTCACCCTAGACAGGAGCCTCACTGAGAAAAAAAAAGGCTCTCTGATTCTTTGGTCGTTCCCAAAGTTTCCTGATCTGCCAGTAAAACCCCAGGGCTGATGCATCTCACCTTGAATAGCCAGCTCCTTTGTTCTGCAGAGGGAACATCATGGCCACACATCCCCACAGGAGAGGCTGGAAAAATTCTCCTCACAGCTGTCCCGAGAAATTTCTGCCTGTTTTGTGAATGTTTGAAGTTTGGAGGTTGATGATGATGCACCTCTCTGCAAACTCCAAAGTCATGCCACGATGCAGCAATGATGTATTCAAGCACAGACAGAACCCCCAGATTGTCACAGCACTGCCTAAGGACTGTCACACTGCAACAGACAAATGGTCCTGCTCATCCAACGCGCTGTCTGACAGCAACCAGTGATGGATTCCTCAGACTAAAATACAAAAAGGTCATTTTCTTTGCCCAGTATTACGGCAAGGTAGCAGAGGGCAAGGACTTTTGCAAGCTGGGGCAGCAGATGATCTCTTTGTACTGTGTCAGATGAAGTGAGAAACTGGGGAGGCACACATCTCTGCAGAAGGTGTGAACTTGTTCATTTGCAGTCAGAAAGTGCTTAGAGATCATCAGATCAGAGATAATACAGAAGCAAAAATTATTACCATTAGGGCTTCTCTAGATTTGAATACTGCAACCAGAAACACTATTACCTTATTGTAGAAATACCTCAATCTTTCCTGAAGCTTGCAGAGCTACATGGTATTTTAATAAATGCACCATAAACATACTTCCACTTCTGAAGTTAATCACAATTGCCTTACAGGAGATTAACACCATAAAGCACTTTCACAGCTGACGTGTCTTTAAAAAAATTCCCAGAGTTAAACTTGTATAAATAATGTAAGTGACAAGGAATATAATTATTAAATGTTGTCATTTTGGAAGAAAATTAATTAGCGATAGCTGTAGCTGTCTTGTGTCTATTTAAGCAGTGTGCATCTCAATTAAAATTTAATTGCAACAGATTCAGTCACAGCAGGGAAAAGTGATGGAAATGAAAAGCAGTCTGATCCTATATTTCTGTCTACAAGAGAAAGCATAGTAGAAACTGTGGGGGAAGGGGACGAGAGAGGCATGAAGGTAAGAAAGCAAACCCACAGAGCTGTGCTGCTGCACAGCCAGGATGCCCAGCTTCAGTGGGTGCTATTTGTTTCCAAAGCAGGTGACTGGTATTGGACACCAGCACCAACAGGAGCAAAATCAGCTGCTGCTGGAAGGGTCATTGCTTCCCATCACAGTAGATGAACTCACATACCCACTGTGGTATGAGAGATGGCATCATACTCCATACCACTGTGCCCGTGGCTTTCATCACCTCTTCCAGATCATCCTGGAAAACCCCTAAAGCAGGACTGAGAGGGGCCTTCCTCAAGGAAGAACCAGAAAGATCTTGAAGACAAAGCCCTTCTGACACTCTAAGTCACTAGTGGTACAAAGATTTGGTTTGAGGAAGAATAGTCCCCTTCACATGACTTGGAGAAGCAGCCAGCATCCTGTATAGCTCTGACTATCTTCTCTATCAGGGTAACCCAGGTATCACCTTTGTTCACTTCTGGAGAATTTTGGATGTCCATGATAAGATGCTTTAAAGAAATTATACAGCCAGAAAGAGTTAAGATACCTGGCCCATTGCTGCACACACAAGGTATTCCAGAGTGTCCCTAAAATTTCAGTTGCAAATTCTCTACACTGATTTGAAAATGCTGTCCTATGTCTCAACCAAAGCACTGAAACAGCTCTTCTTTCAACATCCATTTCTCAAGATTCAAATTATCTAGTACCTGCTTACTTAAATCAGTAATTTCCATCCCAGAGAAAAGTGAGTATTGTTGTAGGTGTGTAGGATGCAAATCATATGGAAGCAAAAAAACAAAAGGTGCGGAGTCCTGAATTCATTTATGACAAGTAAATAAAATGGGAACCAAAAATGAGATGCTCTGGTCTTAAAACTTCAGCTATTTATAAAATACTTGCTGAGCATAACATCACTGAACTACATAAATATTACTGAAATATTTCTGTTAGGACTTATTCAGCTTCCAAATGAGAAAAATATATTTCCTCCAAATTCCCAGGACACATTCTCAGTCAACCTGAAAACCAAGTTATATTGTTTCTGACATCATAATTATAATATAAGTTTATAGTACTTGATCATTTTGCTGATGATGCTGAAGTCATAAGAGAATCAAACTCATTCTCCTGCCATTATGCAACTCTGTCCAGTCATAAAAATCATTGCTTTCTGCTATCAGAATTAGGGATAGCAACCTGAAATGGTATGTTCCTGTTGAGTATAGAGATAGATAGTGTTGAAAACAATCATAATACTAATAATAATACTGTCACAGTCTTATAATGGTACAAAGGCATAGTTATGATATAGCCCTAGTGAAACTAAGATTTCATTCAAATTTGGTAATCCTAATCTGGTTTTATCTTAAATACAGTTTAACTGCAGTTTCATTATAAAAGTCTTAGGATAAAACTGAAAATAAGCATGTATACATGATCTAATGTAAGAGTCTGCAGTTACAACTCTAAAAAAGCCAAAACTTTTCTGGTAGTGGCAAATGGCGTGACACTCCCTAGAGAGTTCAAGCTGGGTATTCAGAAAAGTCTTCTCCAGGAAGACCACGCAGTGTTGGACCAGGTCACCCACAAGAGGCTGAGGCACCTCTTTCCAAAGAGGCTTGCAAGACTCCACTGAACAAGCCACGACCAATTTAACCCAGTGCTGGTGGCAGGCCCCACTGGGGCTGGAGGCTGGGGACAAAGAGCCCCCCTCAGCTTTCTGTCACCTGAAATTTCTGGGATTCTGTGATCCTGCAGAAGTGGAGATAAGAAATCTCAGTGTTTTGGAAGATCATCCAGTTAGCTAAGGATTCACTGCTGCTACTTGAAATGTTCAGCATCAACCAGTCTGAGTGCCTACTCCACAGGTCAGAGTCAAACTACAGGGAAGCCTCCATGTTTACCATTGGGCCTTTTTGCTAAAACCAATCCCAGCTACACATGAAGTAGAACCTGCATCAAAGGCGCAACTGATGATGAATGAGCTGAAACATGACTTTAAAATATTACTTCCTTCTTTAAAAACAAACACAAAGATAACCCCCAAACTTTTCACTGGAGAAACATTTAACTTTCAAACAAGATGACCAGCAACTTCTTTCATTCTGCAAAGCATTTCAAAGTGGGGGGGGGGGGGGGCAGGGGGGGAAAGGAGAGAGAAAAACAAACTCCTCAGCCTAATTTACGAAAGTCTGCAATATTTTTGTTAAGGTTATCAGATGTCTTCTATCTCAGCATAACTAAAGCCCAAAGAAAAGACAGCCTGTTCACTGGCACTTATGCTGATCTCACAGATCTAATGCAGAAAGCACATGCCTTCCTGTGTACAGCACTCCACATAGTTTATGTGTAAGTTTCACAAATGTTTGTAAATACACGGAATAATGCATAACACAGTGTAATTTTTTAATATCGTCTCACTTTTCTCCATATTAATATATAATTACATGCAGGTTTTCCTCTGCTTTTGTCTGCTGCTAAGTAGGACTAGAGGCAATTCTTTTTTCATACACTTTTCAGCTCACCATAAAGCTAAACTCATATAACTTCAGATCTTGAATCTGACCGCTGAGCATACCTTTCATCACATCACATTATTTGGTCTTCATTTAGCTGTCACAAAACCATTTCCTTTCGTCTACAGATTAATTACAGCCTGGTGAGGTTTCAGAACAAATACCTTTGCCCATTGGAGCCTCTGCAAAGACACAGTGATTCATGCAGTATCTATGCCTCTGGATGGGAAAATAAAGCTGAGGCAGGACATGCAAGCTGTGAGTGGATCCGATATCAAAAGAGCTGGAGCCTCCAGTGAACACCCAGCCGTACCAACACAAATAAGTTTCTGCACGACTTGTGCAAGAGCCACAGCTGAACATGAACCACCACTTTAGTTCGGCACTAAGCTGATTTAGCTACACCATTCATTCATCCAGGACTAAAGATGACAAGGCAGGAAGTGTCACTCAGTCGTGAATTATATGTGACACAAAAAAGCCACAGGTGTGGTTTCAGAGACTATGCATGCAGCCGCTGCAGCCCTGGATTCCAGTTAATTGCTGTAAGTAACTATGGAAAATGGACAGTGGGAAACTCCGTAGAAATGCGGAGAGCAAAGCAGTCCAAGAACACTTTCCCACTTGTTCAAAGCAGCGAGATACACCCTTTAAACATGTGTCAACTGTATCTGATGACTACCATGTCAGTGTATTAGGTCTGGGTGGTTAGATACAAAGGGCTCGATTCTCTGCGGTGCCAGAGCCGTGCTGGCAGCGAGCTGCCTGCTGCTGCCACTGCCTCACAGCTGCGTGCGGGCCGCGGGCAGGCTCTGCTCCTGCTGCTCAGCGCACACCGATGTGGTCTGGCAGCACACGGAGCACCCCGACCATCACCCTGCTCCTGGGAGCCTCCTCTGCCAGCCTGGGGCGGAAGGGCTTGCCCTGAACCGCAGCCAGCCTTTTTGTCACTTTCTTCTTTGGGGCACGCTGAAAAGTTCCTCTCCTTTTAAAGCAATGGGATTGGAGAAAGGGAATTAAATTCAAGGATTTTTACCTATTAAGAGCTCAGACACACCTGCTACATAAACCAGAGTTCTTATACCTGAAATAAGAGAGAGTAGATCCTGACTTCTGGACCAACTTTTGTGTGCTATTGACAAAGTCACCTCTCTGCCATGAAACCCTGGCAAAACCTTCCTGACAGTCCCCTCCTGCCAACTTCTTCCATTGCGCAAGTGGAGCTGTTTTGCCAGCTGCTATGGGTGTGCATGAGGCCACTTGTGTGGCCTGTTTGGGAAGTAAGAGCAAAGCAAGGGATTATGGATCCAGTTGAACTCATCCTTGCAATCACTGAGAGCTAAATATAACAGTGAAGTCGATGTTTGCTCACCTTTTCTCTTCAAGAGCAAAATACACTTATTCTGGTAGCAAGTCAGCTCGGCCTCCATTCCCACCTCTCCCAGTGCTGATTTTGGAACAAAAATTTCTCTGTAAGAGCCCTCAAAATTAATGCATTTTCTGAATTTTGAGTTGAATTTTCCCTTACTTCTCACTCTGACATACCCAGCTATTTTCTAGAAGATAGTATATTAGATCCCCTGAAAAATCTTGCATCCATCTGATCAGACATACAGAGCACAGAGATCTCAAGATCAATATTTGCTGCTTTCTCAGTGATATTCAGTATTTTTTTACCTTCTGAGGGAGAAGCTCTTTGTTCTTTGGTGTGAACTTATTCCCTTCCTCCAAGAGAGGTCCATCTGCTACATGAGGACACTGTGGCTCTCAGGCAGGTACCCAGCGGGCTCCACCCAGCCACCAGGGACAATCCCAGCAGTATTCTGGCCTCAAAACCACACAGAACATCTAGTCCTTTCCAGTGTGATATCCCTGCCAACAATAATCAACTGGTGTTTTGGAGAAATCACCAAATGAGAGTTTTTTTTTTTGTCTGGCTTTAAATGGCACTAAATATCTGCAGTCCTCTTCAGTAACAAAGGACACAATGAAAGAAGGGGAGGGGGGGGGGGGGAAAGTCCTGCTTCTGCAGTTGTTTTTGCTGATTTTGGAAAGGTTCCTGGATCAAAGCTCAGAAAGCTGCAAGTGTGTGGAAGGCACATTAGCAATGCTTAGTGAGGAAAAATTAGTGAACCGTGTAAGAAAGACAACCGACCCAAGGCAGAGGATGGAATGAATCAATGGGCAAACTTCAGGAAGAACAATTCAGTAGGAGGAAGTATGCTGAGAGCCTTCAGACAATTCAATGGGAGCCACCCTGCATTCAAACCCAAGGCAGGTCACAGCGTGAAAAAGCACCAAGAAGAGGAGATATATTTTAATTCATTAGATTGTATTTTAATTCATTAGATTGTATTTTACAAGAAATGGAGTCTCTAGGGAAGCCATTGTTCTCATATAGATGTACTCCGGTGAAACAGATGAAAAAATACCTAGACTCCCTGATGCGAGAGGTCAAACAATTACAATTTCCTTAATTTCATATCCAGTTGGGAAATTAAACAACAGAACTATGGAAGCTTTACACTTCATTTTGAGGAAAGTGGCAATTTAAATTAATTTTTTTAATGTTATAAGAATCGATGAGTGAGTAGAGGAGGGGGCTTTTCCCCAATGACATTCCCCACCACCCTTTTTAAACAATTTTGCTCATTCAATGGAAAAATAAATAAATAAATCAGAGAACACGAAGTCTTTCATAAAAGACTGATTCCTTCACAGACAAAGCACTAATCATTGCTTCTCATGAAGCTGTTTTATTTCGTTAAGCTTTCTCTGCACAGCTCAACAAGCTTTGTCCACGACATGCTTCCCAAAGCTGGGAATATTAGCCTCAAGAAAGAAGCAGCATCCTTTCCTCATGCTATAATATACAGGAACAATTTATAGGAATGAAAAAGGAAACAGGAGACCTGAGGTCCATCTAGGCTTGGACTATGTCTCTCCTCCACAACCCCATAAACAAAGTCATGGTTATGCTTTTCTAGTTCCTACAAAACTGGAAAAAAGTTCAAGGGCTTTATTGGTAAAGAACTCACCCAAGGTCCTGCCCTTTGACACAGCTCCTTCGAAGCCTGGCGCAAGGTAGGTTCCCGTAACACAGGATGGACATGGATGAGAGAGAATGGGAGGGTACACCAAGAAGCCTGCGTGGCTTCTGCTCTGGCTCCAGCCACAGCATTCCCACAGAGACTCTCATCAGAAGGAGGCTGCAGTTTGGAGTCACATACTACTCTCTCAGTGCTACCTGGCACATGATATGCACAAAACCTGGCAGCAGCACCCAGACCACAAAAGCTACAGCCAGGAAGAGCATGGCACTAATAGGAAACAAGCTAATGCTTGACATAGGGCAAACAGGCTCAGGATACCTAACTACAGCACAAAATCAGAAAAACACAACACAAAATAAAAAAAATGCATTAGCACTTGTACAGAGACAGTGAAAATAAACAGTCTGCTGGCCATTGGGGATGAAGACGAGAAAATGAATCAAAGACCTTTTTTAGTGGTTCATTGGTGGAAAAATATGAATTAGAGGGGGTGTTTTTTTGGCCAGAATTAACTCATGAAAGTCTGTAAGCAGGGTTCAATGGATACTGCTATCCTGAGGCTCAAGAGATAATTTTTTTAAAACTTTACGCCTAAAACCAGCAAGTCAACAGAACTTACATAGCTGCAAACTCTGGCACCCACATGTGACTCTGCGGACATTAAAGATTTTCTAATTAAAGACAAGGCGATTTGCAAGACAGATGATTCCAGTTTACTGTCAGGCCCACTGGGAGACATGACTGAAGGACAGCTAGAAGTGTGCAGAGAACAGCTCATAGGCTAGGCCAGGACAGTCAGTCTGTATCCCAGGATGCTCCTGCAAACAGTAGGGAGAAAAGCAACCCAGCCAGAAGCACTGAAAGCCAAAGTAATTTTTGTCTTGATGCTGTAGGGGATTGAAGAAAAGGCAGCTGTACCTACAGTTATGAGGACATCGAAATGTCCAGTGAGAAAAGGAAAAAACATCAGCCTGACTTTTGCAGGCTGCAAAACTCTTGGTGTACATCTGCTCAGAGCAGCCTCTGGGGACCAGCCCTCCTCCTGGAGTTGCTCAATGAGAGATTCAGCTCCAGCTAGAGAATAACCCCAGTTAGTGACAAGCAGGATCACACTGCAGAAGCACGACTAAGCATGGATGACATAGAGCAAAACCACTGTACAACCAACTGATTAAAAAATAAATTTAAAAAAAATCTGAAAGACAGAATTACTTAGGCTGTGTAGTAACTGAGATACAGGATTACCTCCACTGGCTTGGGAGGTCAGTCAGTGGATTTTTTTGCTGTATTCTCCTGCACAAATTATCTTCAAATTTATGCCTCATCAGCCACCACAGATACAGTCTGTTCCAGCAACCAAGGAGACAGTGTACACCAATCCAAGCCTGGGATGCTGTGATCCCATTGTCCTGCCTGCCCCCATCTTCCCTCCCATTCTCCTGTGCTCACATTAATGCAATCACACTGTCAATCAGTTCAGGGAACTGATGCAGCCAAAAAACATTTTTCTGTGAGGAATTAAAAAAAAAATCTATTTTCAGCATCTTGAATGTGTATAATGCATGACCACACAAGTGCCAGAAGGGTAAAGATGGAAACACAATTATAACAGCTGGATCATTTTAAGTTGCCTTTGACCAATACCTTGCAGAGGAAAAATTCTAAATACATTTTCTCACAAGTAGCAGAGACTGGGGCATCCTGGTGCAAGTGGAGGGGCCAGAAAGTGCATGAATGTGGCTCCACAAGGCACCTTGGACTATTTTTCAGCCTCTCAGAGGCAAGCATTTGCACTGGGGGGACTAGTGATGCCTTTCAGGCAAGGCATGTGGGCTCCAAGTTCCATCCTGACAGCATTCCAGAGAATCTGCCACTGACCAAGAGCATTGCCCCAAGTACAGTGAGTCTGAAAATCATCTGCCTCCCAAGAGAGGCCACCAGGCAGCAGCTGGAGAGCAGCACAGTCAGAAGGAGATGTGCAAAGCTCCAACTACTGTGCATTAACCTGTTCTCACAAGCTTTATTGTAAATATTTTTAAACCACTAATCACTGATTTTAATAAGAAGTGCAAATGAATAGTGCCAGGGCCAGTCAGGCATTCCTCCATAGCTGCTCCTTTGGGGACCTTCTCCCACTTGGCACAACAGCCCACTTGCTTCATTTCAGGCTGAAGATCCCAAGGAAACTTCTGGTCTTTGAGAACCACAAAATGTTTGGTTTTTGTTTTGTTTGTTTTTTGTTTTTTTTTTTAATAAAAAGTTCCCTAATACAAAAATACAAAATATTACAGCATCTGGCAGGGGCAGTTGAGGTTCTGGGCTGTTTTTACACCCCAATGATAGAAATCCACGTCACCTGAAAGCATCTCCAACATGTCATGTTACACAAGCAGCAAAGTCCAATGACTAAACTGCTGAACAGCCACCTCTTTCCTCAGCCACTTTAAACTCCCATCTCACTGCAGCTACCATGATATATGGACATGATGGCCCTGCAGGCTGAGCCTCACCCTTTTTAACCCTGACCAAGCCCTGTATCAACAAATAAGTTTTACAGAGCTTTGTTTCTTCACCTGTGAAGCGAGGAAATCTGTGCTTACTCGTCTTTGTTAATATTCTTTTGTTCGTGTTTTGTAAATGATCTTAGAGAACATTTATCCCACTGAGGAGCACTGTGCAAATTATTTTTAAAGTTCCTGCAAAGTACACTGCGTAGGATCCACAAAACAACACTGCTTTTATCTCTCTCCCTGCATGCCGCTCTATCTCCCGCCTTAGCATAACAAAGAAGAAGATGTTTAGGGGCATCAAAACAGATTTTTCGAGGGCAAAAGAACAACAGCCGCTGGCTAAATAAATGTATGTGGAAACGGAATAATCAAAGCGGAGGAGATAGATTGGTGACGTCTCAAGTAAATCTCAAAGTTTTCCAAACTAAACATTCTTGGAAACTGATATTCTCACTCTCCTAAATCATTGCTCCATGGCTGGAAATCCTGCTTCCAGAAAAACATTTGGTGCTGCTTTTTGTGCAGTGAGGAATGTAAAGAATAAAAATCCTGCAGCCCCATGTTTTTATTGTGGTTTCTACAAAGCTGCACTGCTGGAAAAACTCAGTGGAAAGTGCAGTTCTCTGTGGATGGCGAGGAGTTATTTTTTCCAGGCGCACATGCAGAGGGTTTTGCTGGCAGGGCTGGGCAGAGCGGCTCCCCCGGAACACAGGCAGGGTGTGAATGCGGAGTCAGCCACTCACCCACGCGCCGCTCGATTTCCTGGAGTTAGTCAGTGGTCTTTGTTGGAGCTGAAAGGCTGCAGCTGGGGTGGAGGATACAAGTTCACCAGGGGTTATTTAGCTCCAGACAGTCTCCATAAAAGCACAAGTAAGTCAGAGCAAACTTTCTTTTTTTTTTTTTTTTTTTTCTTTTTTTGCCTCCCCCAAGCAATGAACTTCTGAACTCTGCTATTGCGAGTCGAGATATGACAGGACAGTAGAGGACTGCTAATTTGCACTTCGCTGATCTGCACAGCCCATAACTCACACAAACACACGCAGAGCAAACACGTTTCTCCACACTTCTCAGAAAAGATTTAATAGTGAAGTGTATGGCTGAGGTCTCCTATTACTTACGCAGTTAAGTTTTCCAAAACACACAATACTTCTACTATATCTGAAAACAACTAATACTTTAAAGTGCTCCATTATGCATCAAGCTCGGGAAAAAATATATTAGGTGATGTATTATCCTTTCTTTTTTATTATGGACCTTTGCTTCATTACTAATGAGTGGAACTAAATCGCTCTTACAGCTGTGAGCAAATTCACACGGGGCGAGTTTCATAAAAGGGAAAGCTCTAAAATAGTGAGGTCACAAAGCAGAAAGGGAATAACTCAGACATTTCTGGTTTATTGATCTCCTGCTTACAACTGCTTGGATACCATTAAGCTCCTATCCAAACAGTGACCTGCAAAAGCAGAATCCCCAACTGAGCTCTGCTCCAGCAATACTCCAAATCTTAATGGCACTATACAGCTTTGTCAGCAATATGCTACACATTGCATATATACCAAAACCTGTGTAAAAGAGGTCAGGAGCTCTTGTCACAAGAGATTTCCAGTGGAAATCATCAGGTTGCCCACACTGGAAATATCTCTGGCTGTGCATCAGTTAGAGGTAACTACTTGTGGAGTGGGTCAGAATTTGCTCAGCAGCTATCCAGGAAGACACTCAAATTCCCCAGCTTCTGTTCCCAGGAAACCCCACCTCATGGACTGCCTTCTGTACCTGGGAGCCGGGATGCCTGTCCCAGGCTACTGGCAGGAGCACAAAGCTTGTGACAGCTTCATGAATCCAAGCTCTTCATGTAGCTTAAGGGGGACTTTAAGCCCTTCTTCCCTGGGAGTGGGGAGTTGGAGCAGACAGCTGCTCTCTTTCATTTCAGAGTAATCAACTAAAACCAGTTTTGGGGGTTTTTTTGGTGGTTTTTTTTGGTTTTTTTTTTTTTTTTTTTTTTGCTTCCAGAGCAAAAAAATGTATGGAATTTCCTCTCTGTGAGACCCTCTTAAGAGGTCTGTTGGAAAACTGAGTGAATTTTCCCAAAATATTTTCCCCAAAAGCAGAAATATCAGTTAGCACCAGCTCCAATTATATGACAATTCATTTCTTGTCAGACAACCAAATTTGAGATCCATCTTACCCTTGGGCAAGTCCCTTTACAACCTTTTTTTGCTCCCCTTAGTCAAACACAAGAACTTCCAAAGACTGAAGAATCCTGTATGTGAACTGCCTGAAGAGAAGGTGGTGATTCATAACACAAGGGAAAAATGTGTGATAAAGCAGAGGAGCTTATCCCAGCTGTTGAAAGGGATGTGTAGAAATCCATGCAAGATTAAAATGCCAGGTTTCCATTTTCTTCGGATATTCAAAGGGAGAGATGCAATCTTTGCATCCTGCCAAACTCTAGCCCAACAGGAATGTGTGCAGTTGTTTTGACAAACTGCAGCTTACTAGAGAAAACTTAATTTTCACATCATAAACTTTCCTTAAGCTGGCTTCAGGCTTCATACTTGCAAAACCTCAGCTACAAAAATGTTATTCAAAACCAGGAAAGTTTAGGGACACCAGCACAATTCTGTGTCTGAACCACATCTCCAAAATTTAAAGCTTGGTTCTGCAGCTCTCAGTGATCCCAAGCAGCACTTAAAGACATATGGTCTACTCAAGACCCATGTTGCTTTTCATTGCATGTTACATATATATAATTAAACCCTTCTGGCTCAACACAAACCAGAGTTTAAGATGCAGTTTGATCACTACCAGAAGTTCTTTCCTCCTCTCCCTGCTCCCATACACACATGGCCCTAGAACAGCCATCAGAATTTATGGGTGTAAACCATAACAGAGGTAGACCAGGGGTCCAGCACTGCTTGGTTGCTAATTATTCCACCTCTATTTCTACATTCCTAAGGGAGTTTTAGTCTAGTGTAAGTCCCCAGCCTGCTAGATCTGGAAGTCATTTGCAGAAGACTTCCACACGGCTGTGCTGTGTGTGAAGCATGTTAAGGCACCTCTGGGCTGGGGCTGGCCGGTCCAAGGCAAGCCTGTACTGGGCTGCTCAACCTCACCAGTGAGCTGCCAGGACACTGCTAAAGCTCCCTTATCACTTGCTCATCTGATGCTAGCTCAGAGGTGCTGGAGCTGCACCACACCCCACAGCACACACCAAGGGAACTCAGTCCCAGCACTGCCCTTTCCTCCTGACCCTCAGGAGAGACGTGGAGGACACAGCTCGGAGTTACAGCCACTCACTTCCCCATCTTGTCAGAGAAAAGTGACAAGAAATGATTCATCCAGAGTGGACGTACTGCAAAGACAGCTGATTTTGTGGACATCCTAATAAATCCTGGAAAATTTGTTCTGCATTATAATATAGGATCCTGAAATTCTGGCAGACCTTAAGCCACTTCTGCAGTGGGGACCATGAAGCAGCGGTCTAACTCCCAGGACAGGGAGCAAAGGGCCCCCATTCTTCAATACTATTATCAGGTGTCATGATACCCCTGACTGTCCATCTGTGACTCAGCTTCTTAACACAAGCATCTGGTATATAATATTCAAGCATTTCTTTAAAGCACTTTGAGATATGGGAAGAAAATATTTGCATGGGTGTTGATGGAAAGAAAAAACATCCCTTAGCCCTTCAGTCTCTGCTAGATTTGTTGTGAAATGAGAATGCATCAGGGGAAAAACTTCCATCACCTATGGCTGGTACCATCTCCCCAGTTTTCTAAATTAATGTGCAAACTAAGTGAATGAAATATGTAGCTCTAAGCATAAGCTAGTTCATCTAACTTATGGCAGCTTACAATAAATAAAATACTAAGTTTTGCCAAGGAAAATAACTGAAACTGTGATATAAGGCTTTTCTTGGGAAAACAATACAAAAGTCACTGAGAACCATGTTAGAACCCAACACATCAGAAAACAACAACAAACTAACAAGTCAGAGCACTTCCTACTCTAAGACGTAAATAAAATAAACTGCTGTTGACACAGTGCACCTTATGACAGAATTACTGTTCCATTGCTTATTTTTTTCCTTTTTTAAACACCATACTTGGCTTCCAACAGATCTTGTGGAGAGACATCTTATTTATACATAAACAAAAATAAGGTACTGTTAGTATACACTGCATGTAGAGGAGGCCTAAATCCACTCTTATGGAGTGCTTAAACTCAAAATCAGAGGTAGCACATAGTTTTTACATGAAGTTACAAGGACACTGAACTGTAGATCACATCAGCAGCACTTGGTGTCCTGAAGCCATTAGCTGAACACAGGGAATTTCTCCTATTGAAAGTTTACATCTGTGCAGACCAAACTAAAGAGCTTTCTTTGAAAGCTGGAAGAGATTTCACTGAAAGCTAAATGAACATTATAAACATTTACTCTTGGAGGCCCACAGTGCTGGGCTGAGGAGCAGGACTTGCAAGAGATAAAGGCAGGGCACTCGTATGGAGCAATGAAGGATAGATGCCCTAGAAAATGACAAAAGGCAGTAAAGAAACAGTGCAACTGTCAGCAAAATTAGCTGAAAACTTTCCGACCTTTAAATGCTGCTGAAGAAAACTAACGCTGTATTTTAAGTCAAAATAATCTGATTCCGTTGCCTGGCTTTCATGCACACTCGTTTATGTTTTCTCATGTTGTAGAAGAAAAAGAAAGGCATGTTCCTTGCACTTGGGCTGACTGCCTCCCTCAGTTTTGGCTTCTTCTCGTGTCCTGCCAGGAGGAGGGTTTGGGTGCTGATCTGTCCTTTTTGGGGGCAGTCAGCAAGACATCTGTTTCACAGTAGGTGCAGAGGGGCAAAGGCCACGCACATCTGAAACTCTTTTGCAGTTACTATGGGGAAATGTAATGAGATAGACTACTGCTTTATTAATCAAACATCCACAGCAAATTAATCCTTTCACTGCACAAGCTGGTTCAAGATTTTTCAGTGCCCTCAACAGACAAAGGAGGAAGGGCAGCCTTTCCCTTTCTTATACTGACAAAAAAGTATACTTACTGTGCCTTATAGTCTGCCAAGCTGCACAGGCTGGCTCTTGGAAGCCAGGACTTCTGGGAGCTGAATTTCTGCTGCTCCTGCTGGTTCTTCACAGCTCCCACCCATCTCCCAGGCCCTTCAGCTGCAGGTTATCAACTCACACCAACAAGGCTGGGAATACTCCAAATGCCCCAGATCATAATCCAGCCCTGCTGTGAAGTTAAAACTGGCCTGGACTGCTATGGTGACCCCAAAATCTGCTGCAGTTTATTCTGAGGTACCCTTTCCCACTTCCCTCAGTTGCTCCAGGCTTGGCTTTTGCAAAGATGTCTTTCACTATCAAGGGTCAGAGAAGTTTGCAGCAACAATTAAAAGAAACCTGACCACGTTTACACTGTCCTCTTGAGGAGCGCCTGCCTGGAAAGTCTGCCTTGTAAATGGGTTGGGCCTAGGAGGGGTGCAAGAGTATCAAAAATCAACCTCCAGGGAAAAAACCTCCAATGATGTCTCCTGCAAATGCCATTAGAGACCCCCAGCTGCATAATTAAAATTCCTTTTTAAAGTGGCCTCAGAAATAAGGTAGGGAGGATAATTGACATTCCTGCACAGCAGTGAAACCAAACAATTTTTTAAAAATAATTCTGGAGTCATACTGACATAAATGATTTATTTTTGCTGAATGGAAACCACTTAGATTAAGGTGGCAAACTTGAGGTAGCTTAGTGGTTATGCTGCTCTCCTGAGACGATGGGGCCTGAGCACACATCCACTCTTGGTCTGCATGTGAAAAGTGGTTCAAAGCAAAGCTCTCCTCTCCAGGAGTGCACTCTCACCACAGCCCTCAGTAACGGGAATGCAATGAAGACACAATTGTTTTGACATTTCCCCACATACAAAATTCCCCATGAAAATCATCCACCAAATGAATCCAGCTCTGAGGAGACCAAAATTGCATTTTTCAGCAAGAAAAATATTCATCCCCATGCAGAGGAGAATGAAACCCTTCAGCAGTTCTTTCTTCCCACAAACTGAGAGAGGATATAATTCAGAAATTTCCCTGAAGTGTATGGACACAGACCTCTTCAGAGACAGCACGAGCAATATAAAACACATTTAAGAACAATTATAAAAGACGTTTTCAGCTTGTCTCATTTATGCTCCAAGAATGCCAGTGCTTTAAAGTTTTCTGTCCTCCCTCTCTTCAACAAAATAGCCAAGTTTCCAGTGTGTTGCTATGTGCTACAGCTGCATTTGTTTCTCTATTTACATGAATCTGCCATCTTCCCCATGCTACCATTTTAGTTAACTCTAACTTGATTTACACAGCTAGTTAACCTAATTTTCTAATTTAGCCCTTCTAGATTAGGAAAAGCAAAATGCATTCGAGTCACTCTTAAGCATAAAGAGTAGAGAAATGAACCTTTCCTCAGTTACTGTGGAGGACATTTTAAAATGACAGACAATACAGTGTGTTCTGCCAGCAGGAAAGTGATCCTCTGACCTTAGTTTGCATTTCAAGTGAAGTGAAAAGCAGAAGAAGAAATGGGAGTTTCTAAAGAAAAAGTGAAGGTACAGTATTGTAGATTTATAAAAGATCATAGACCATGTGCATCAATGGGAGCTTGTTTGTCCTGATTTCTTTGAAGCAAAGTGGGAGATTTCTTGGTGCAGAGCTGCAGCATAACTTTGATATCTATTCCAGAGACCGTAAGTGAACTAACCCCCAAAAGGTAACACTACAGCACCTGGATGGGAGAAGTGTGGGAGGTAAAAGAAGGTCCTGATCAAAGAGCAGATTCTGCTGACCTGGCCAAGCTTGACATGCCAGCAGGGCCATCTGGGCTGAGCTGTGGCTCAAGAGGTTCCTCACACCCCTGCCTTCATCTCCACCACCACAGTACCAGGAGCTGCTGTGTCACACCCAGACACGGTGCATGTGTGGAGAGGCACAGCAGCTTTGGTGTATGGTTTGCATGCCTCTGCATCAAATACATAAAACACAAAAGGCATGATTTGAAACTGTCCTTAATAAAGACTCTGGAAAACTCTGACTTCTTAAGCAAACAGGGTTGTGCCCTAAACAGTGAGCAACAGGACTACTGCTGGAAAAGCAGCCCATGGCTTAATACATCACACTGTCAAAAAGCTGCTCCCATTATTCAACTGAAATTTGCCTTCTCTTAAATTTCATCCCATTACTTCTAGTTACACCCCATTGTACCACTCTAAATAATTCTTCATAGCCTTGGTGTTTACACCCTTCAGATATTTGTAGATTTATATCTCAACCATCCCATTTGTCATCCTTTAGCCAAGTTATCTATATTCAGCTCTTTCGGTCTTCTCTTGTAAGTCAATCCCTCAAGCTCTCTTGTTACTTCTTTTTTTCTCCTGAACTCTCTCCAATTTGTCAATCTCTATTGTAATGGAGTGAAGCAGACCTGAATGCATTACACTTTCTGCAGTTACCAGTGCTGTGTCCTCAGTCCCATCTTGCTGCCTCAGCACAGGACAAGCAACCAAACCTTTTTTTGGGGGGCGGTCTTTTTAGGTTACGAAAAGCAGCAAATTTCAAGATCTTAATGCTCAGTTATTAATTCCCGAGGACCTACGTATCCCACTAGATGCTGCATCCTGGATGTCCACTCCACTGGATTTTTCCCCCCAGATAATCTAGTTGTTCTTCCTACTTGAATCCCATTTTGAAGTGCTGTGCTGCTTCTTGCATGGTCTCCACATGCAAGAATGGTCTCCACACCTTGCATGGTCTCCACACCTTCACCAAACACTGAGTCTGCCTGCCACACTGCTTCCAGACTTGAGGGCTTATTTCTCCATCCAGGATGCCACAATGGAGAACTCCTTCACCATCATTTCCACTAGTTTACCAGATGCCCTCACAGAGCATTCCTATGATTCTCTGATTCCACCAGAGGCTTTCAGTTCAACATGAAATGGGACACTAAACCTCTGCAGTGCTGGGGTTACAAACCTCTGTGCTCAATCAAATGTTCTGCCTTCTACAACAGCCCAGATGATCATAGAACACACAGTGCCCTGTGGGATCCCAGTGCAAAATGAAGCACAAACAGATGACATTCCTCCAACATGTGAATCTCCATAAAGCCAGTGCTGTTTCTCCCTGTCCTGTGAACATGTCCTGGTGCACAGCTCCTTCAACAAAACTGTCTGGAAAAATCAGAGGAGGACTGCTGAAAACAGCTGAGGGGTTAAAACCACAACTAAATGGGTTCTCAGTTGTGCAAGCACAAACCTCACAGCAGGACAAAGGCCCTGGGAAGCAGAAACTTGTTGCTGGGGGAGGTACTCAAATCCCCTCTGGTGACAAGGGCAGACCTTCTGAAGGGAAATGAGCAAAGGCACATATGACTTCAAACTGAAGAGCTGCCTTTCAGCTTTCCCGGCTACTGCTGGTCTACCTGGAAGGAGACTGAGTGGTTTTCTGATCTGTGTGAATGTCCCCAGTTTGAGAAGGTACCCCATAAATCTACAGTTCAGGTGTACAGCAGATGGGCACTCACTTCTCTTCAACACATTCACTCTGTCTCATATTAGCACCATGTCTTCACCACATGACTTTTGAAGAGAAAAGCTGTTTTGCATACCTAGTAAAAACAGTAATTTTCCTCCCTAATTTTTACTTTCATGTAGCATCTAAAAACATCAGGTCACAGTGCTGCAGAAAACCAGCTAATAAGAACTTAGACACACTCTATTATAGGCATGAATGATTAATTCTGCTTTTAAGATTACATATACACTAAAGTTATTATAAAGCTCAGCTTTGTACAAACAACAACAAAGCAAAAGTCTTCAAAAACTGAAAGACAGTGAGGTCCTGAAGCCATGTCAGAGATGCATTCAAAGCCAGGTGGGACCGATCAGCTCCAGTTCAAGGCCTCTCTCCCCACAGCAGAGAGCGTGGTAGGGAAGGACAAAACCTGACCCCTCAGGGAACAGCTATAAAAAGCATCCAAAAAACACACAGCAAGCTCTGGCAAGAAGTTTGCATTTGCCATCACTTAAATTAACAGCAAAGGAATCCCCAGGAGGGAGGAAATTTGGACTCTGTCCAACATGCAAGTGTGCTGTGTGAGGAGCTGTGGGGGGAAGAAAGAGCCACAAACAAGCACTGTGGATTCAGAGGAAACCAACACAAACTGCCAGCAACTCTGAACCCTTATAAAGGGCAGGAGCTTGGCTTGACTACATCGACAGGTATCAGGAGAGAAGTTTATTGCGGTGATCTCAAACAGAATTGCCACTGTCAGTCATCAACTTTCCATGAGCTGTCTTTAGAAAACAAAGACTTTTATATTTTTTTAAAACCCCAACAAGTTATCTTAAAGTATCTCAAGAGTTATGAAAAGTGAAACAATCAAAAGTATCACAATTGGCAACATAGCTAATGTAATGCTGGGAATAGTTCCCTTGCTGTCTTACATGTTGAGTTGTTATCTGTAACTACACCACATGCAGGTCATGCTGACTTCCAGGAGATTCAAATGCCAGTCAGCACTCATTTAGCTTATGACACAAAGGATAGCTGCTCCACTCTTCCATAATGGCCTAAAGAGTTATAATGTATTCTGGATTAAGTCCTTCTAAAACACCTCAATAGATGGGGTGCTTTACCCCACAAAAGTCATTATTAAGTTAAGAAGTAATTTGGTCATGTAAATTTAACTTAAGCTAGTAAATCAAATAACATCTTTTTAAAAGCAGTAAAGTGTTCAGAACTTAATCCTTTTAATTCACTGTTTATCCCCTTGGCAACTACACTATTTTTATTCTAGTCACTTTTGCCGTAATAAAAAGTTAATAAAAGAGCGCAAGTCGTCAGACAAGTTGCAGAAATAATGAAGACCGGTTTCCTACAGATTTGCTGTCTTACATCCCTTCTTTCCCCTACAGTATTTTCCCAGCTGCCACCAGGTTGTCTGTGCATCTGTCTCCTTGGGACTCCTTCCTGTCCCTTAACTACTCGTGAGCCAAGTGCCTGCTTGGGAGCTAAAAGTGGTTTTGTACCAGCCTGCAGGTCTAGCAGAGCAGAGAGCTGATAACATCACATTCCAGCCTTCTGCTGGGGCACTGGCTCTTCTGCTAAAGAGCAACAAATTTAAGGCAAAGATCTCCCTTATAAAAATAGATAGTGAAAGTTCTATGAACTTCCTACAAAGTAATGCAATAGTTTTTCTAAGATAATCCACACAGGTATTGTTACTCACTAGAACTGTAATACATGCATGTCCCACAAATGCCCTGAAAGTAAGGTGATCTTTGCAGGCCACAGGAAGGGCTCCCTCAGATAAGAAAAGGGCAGGGAAAGCATTGCTTTCTCAGAAGCCCCATGGGAAATAATCAAACTTACAACCAGTTCTTTCATAAATCAAGAGGATCAGGTTCAAGTAGCTTCTCATGTACCACCATGACAAGTGTCACAAAGACAAGGTCTGTCCCAACCATGCAAATCCTTAGCATGGTGAACATTTCCAGTTTATAGCAATTATCTTGAAATGCCCCTGCCTACTTGTATGCAGACAAAGCACAGGGAAGCACAGTGTGTATCACTGCTTGTGGAAGGCTGCAGGGTAAGTCAGCCTTCTGTTCCATCAGCACAAGCTCTGCATGGTTCCAAGGCACAGCTCCAGATCTAACACATTAGTACAAAAAGGTCACAGGGGTCCATGTGAGAGGCAACTGGTAATACACAAGGCAGGACCTGCCCTCCTGGTCACACTTGGTCTCACAAAGCAGTCATCACTAACTAGCTCTTTGCCATGAACCTGGGATGCAAAGAGCAGCCCTGTGCCCTTGGTGAGGGAGCCAGAGCTGCAACATTTACTGATATTTCTAAGGGACTAAGCTGTGGGTCCTGAGGGAGCTGGTGGATGAAGTGGCTAAGCCACCATCCACCATGTTTGAGAAGTTGTGGCACTCAGGTGAGGTTTCCACTGACTTTAAGAGAGGAAACATAACACCCATTTTTCCTCCCCACAGATATAAGCTATACAGCCAACTCAGTATGCAGGAGTCACTCTGCCTTAGGCTGGTGGTCCTAGCACAGGCACTTGCCATGTCCCTGCAATATTTCTACCACTACAACACAGCTGGGTTGCTGAGTCCAGCTGAACACTGCAGCTCCCCAGGAAACATGAGGGACTGGGGAGAAAGGAGGTCCCAGTAAAGCAGTTGTCAAACTGATCTGTCAGAGATACAGCCCAGCACCCTGCACTCATGTGGGATGATACCAGATTTCCTTCTGAACACAGCACACCTCATCATTCAAGCCTCACACTCATAATTATACCTAAACATGAAACACAATTTTTCTATTATTGTTTTCATAGAAAACCAGTAAATCTTTCATTTCTACTGAAAAGAGAATTACAAGCCCAACACACTTAAGACACAGGCTGTGATCCAGCCTTTCAACATGGATTCAAATCTAAGCTTTTGTGTGCAATATGTGAGCAGACTCATTCAGTCCCCAGTATGACCAGTCCACTTGCAAACTGGGATATCAGATGGCACACCCAGCACCTAAGCTTATAGGTGGAAATACCACCTACAATTACAAGGTACAGCTAGCAGGTACTTGCATAAATCCCAATCATGGCGGTGTTTAAAAAAAAAAAAAACAAAACAAGCCAAAAAACAACAAAAAAACCCCAAACAAACAAACAAAAAAGGAAAAATAGAAGGAATACAAATGAAGTATGATGAATTTTCAGCAGTAGTCTAGCTAGCACACATAGGTGTGATGCATGTACACCCCCTTGCACCATCTGCTCAGGTCCTCCCAGCCCTATCCTTTATCCTAACATTACTCCCCAGCAGTTTCTTGCCTGTCAGAGATGTGATCTGCAGTTCTGCCACTGGACCAATTCAACACTCTTTTCTGCAGAAACCCAAGCAGTGGCTTTCCTGAGTAGCCGTCTTTTTCTTGGTACAGTGAACTTAATAGAGATGTCGAGCTCAAGTGCTGGCTGCTTCCTACCCCTGCTGAAATTGGGAGCAGACCTCCTGCAAGGAGGCAGCCCCAGGGAGCAGCTCTAATGTGAAGCAGCCTTTACCATTCACGAGAGCCGCAGCGCCAGGCTGCTGCTGCCAACTTTTCTGCCACGTTCATCCTGGCACTGCAGATCAGGAGGAGGAGCGGCATCCCGTGGCCACACTGCCGGAGTGACACCCGCGGACCCGAGGAGTGGCAGGACTCTGACCTCCCATCCAAGCACAAGCTGGCCATTCGTGGGAAAGCTCCACTGCTGCAGGCTGGGAGGATGGGCAAAACAACATTTTAGAGGCAAATGCCCTGGGAGCCACGGTCATCACTGACGGAACCCAAGAGATCTGGATTAATTTGCCTTTTTGCTTTCAGTTTACTTCTTGCGACCTCACAGTAAACCGCTTAACCTTGTAGGCAATAAAGTGAGATGCCAGCATGTTCAACTCATACTACTCACACTATGCTTTAATCCAGTCTGCATGTCCAGTCCTGTCATTAGCTGGCAGAAACATTAATCCAAGACAGCAGAAAAGAAGGAGTAAAAAATTGTTTCTGGAAATGCAATTATTCTAATGGCAAACTGTGGAGGTTTGTTATCTAGACCCACAGCTGAGTTAAACTGAAACATATTATATTTCATGAAAAAAAAGTTTTAACCATATGTTTAGTCATTTGTGAGCTCTTGATCCTAACGCACAACATAAGCTGCAATATCAGTGTCAAAAGTGCCTGATTTAAAGCATAAGAGGCAGAGTTACATGAAGTCAAGTTAAAATCACTTCTGCAAGTTTGTGGGCAGAAACCTTCACGTGGAGTGACAGGTACAGGGGAACACATCCTGGGGTCTGCACCGGACAGGGGGGAAAGGAAAGTTTTTTCATTTAAAGTTTTTCTGTGAGATTGTCTAGGGGGAAGATGATATAGCTGGGGGGGAAGACTGAGACAGCTAAAGAATAACACATGGTATGCTTTCAAAACATACAGCAACATGTGACATTCGTCTGCAAGTCTGGCGCTGAGGAGCCTGTGGTCTGGCAGCAGGAAGAATTTCTGCTTTTTATTTCTTAAATTATTGCAGGCATTTGAACTAAACCCCCCACCTAATAGTCTGAGGGGTAGAACATAAAATCAGATTTTACGTACGGTACTTTCAGTCAGCCATTTTGTCAGCGGATTTTTATCCTCCAGCTCAATTCCCACATCATTAAAGTGATGCTGTCTCTTTAAAACACAACGTGGTGCCGTGCCAAAGCCTGCAATAAGAATCACTGGCACCAAAACAGTCAAAGCACACAGCTTAATTCTCTACTTAATAAGACAATTAAAGAAGAGTATTTGGATACAGCAGTCTGCAAGTACCAACACAGAGCACTGATGTCTCCAAAGGCATGTTGATCTGAAGG
Organism: Anomalospiza imberbis; assembly: GCF_031753505.1. Lineage (NCBI taxonomy): Eukaryota > Metazoa > Chordata > Aves > Passeriformes > Viduidae > Anomalospiza > Anomalospiza imberbis. The sequence goes on from NC_089687.1 coordinate 12,095,347, forward strand.
CTTTATCAGAAAGCATCTGTCACAACCAGATGCCATCAACACCTGAGAAAAGTGTGAAATAAAGTGGGTTAATGTGACTGTGATACGCACAAAGGCTTGCACTGCCCAAGTCCCTATTTGTGAGCATTTAAGAGGGTGCAGGATAAAGTGCCCAGATGTAAAATTGCTCATAGATTAAAATAAATTAAAATATATGTATACAGCTACATCTGTTAAAATACAGTCTTGTGCAAATTACTCAAATTACAATGGAATTAAGACTGCTGCGTGTTTTGAGTATTCACTGCTGTAATCATAGAAAGGCTTAGAGCAAGGCTGTTTTTAAATACCGTGCTTTGACAGATGCATTAATACACGTGGATGAACTGGGGTACAGAGACTAACACAGGCACCAGTGATTGCTCATATGGACTCTCTTGACCATATCTGCCTCTAAGTTTCCAATCAAGTAATTCTCAGATGTCATCTCCTAGCAGGCTTCATCCTGCAGAGCTGAACCAAAGCTAGAGAAAAAGATAACAGCAGCAATATATGAACTAATTAGTCATTTGATTAGCTGGCAAGAAGACAAGGTCCTGCAGTTCTGTGACCTAAAAATGCCACTGATGACCTTAAAACTCCATCTCAAGGGTGTCTGGATATCTGTAACCTCCAGGGAGAGAGAAATGGGTGATGCCTAAACTGCATTAGCTCACATGAGATGTTGAAACAGCACAGATGTTAAGCCGAGGATAGGTGTGACATTTGAAGCACTCAGCCAGCAAAAGAGCACCTGCAGCGCTGCACTCTGTTTGAACTGCTGCACCAAGGACTCCCAGTCCAGCCTACATGGCAGGTTCGTGGGACGAGTGGTTTAGCACACCCAGAAAGCACACCAGGACCACAGACCTCATCCTAGCAACCCAACAACATGCGGCAAGAGAGGAAAATATAAACCAGATAAAAACCACCCAACTGCTTCTCCTTCATTAGAGCAGGGCTAACAGCCTGCCAGTCCCAGGCAGCAGCCCCTGGGCTGCACCACACCAGGGAAAGAAAGTGACTGAGGAAAGGAGGGAGAAGTCACTCTGAACAAGACATCCTGAGTGGCTGCTTTCTTCACTTCCACTGGAGGGTCCTACACTTCACGGGAGATCTGATTCTGGTAAACCCCGTGAATGCACTAGTTATTCCACATGCAGTAACAGGAGGAGGGGGTGGAGTGATGGCAGGAGGTTCCCTTAGGCTGAAAAGTTGCATGTTCAACAGCAAAGGAGGAAGACACCAAAATGACCAGGGTTAGGGGTCCCAAGTTGTTCTGTGTCCCCCTCCTCCAGCCTGACAGCTGGAGCATGTCATCACCTGACTGCACCCAATGCACTAAAAGTTTCCAGCCTAAACTGAGGCAGTTCCTCCCTGGAAAGTCACCACCTGGTGCAGAGGAACCCACAGTGACCAGAAATGGGCCAGCCCAAAGCGGGCAGCAGAAAGCAACACCAACTCACAAGCAGTGAGTTCCTCTCTACCAAGAAAGCCCGTCTCCTCTCCCACCTTCAACAGCTTGGATGGAGTCCGATTCTTGGGTGTCTCTCTACCCTGAGAAAAGATTAAAGGAAACAAATGCATTGGCAAAGATGCCCCTGCCATGTGCACCGTGGAAAGGCCCTCTGGAACAGAAAAGAGGAAGATCCCTCACCCTGCACACTCCTGGGAGAATGGTGCAACCTCCAGCAGCTGCCAGCACTGCCCCGTTTCATCCCCATCCTCTCGACACAGATCTAGACCTGCCTTTCACCTCCCACTTCCCCCATGTGCTTCGTCCCAGAGGGATGAAATCACCTCCAGCATCAGTGGATTTCTCAGAAGAAGTCCAACACATAGTTTAAATTTTACCAACCCCTGCCAGAGGCTTTGGAGTAAAATGCAGAAGTGGGAACATTTTCTCAAATAGGAAATGGAGATTTAGAGTGCTGCAGCAGGGTCTCTAAAGAAGTGCAAGCTTTGCTGGGATAATGCAACCCCAATATGCACAGTGTTTCCCCCCTCATTCCCTTTTCTCTGAAAAAAATGGGAAAAAGACCCCAACAGCATACACAATAAATCAAAGATGAAAAAACTGGCCATGGGCATGGTTCAGTAACACATGTGCTGTGCTCAGCCCTGTGTTCCCTTACAGCTCTCAGAAAAAGCGAGTAAAATTAAGAATCCAGTTACTGCAGTTACAAAGAAATGTACGGTTTCCAAATCTGACTTATTGTGAATTGAAACAAAACCTCAAAATGCTGAAATTCTCCACAAAAGGAATTCTAAAACAATCACTTGGAGTCCATTGGAAAAGCAATTACATTGCTACTGTATTTCCTACAATGGAATTATACTTGAAAATTCTAAACAGAAACTTACTTCAACACAAAGCATGTAAAACAATGAATTTTTACCACTCAGAAAAAATCCTCCATCTCTTTTTTCTGCTACTTTTTAACAACCCTGACCTGGTTTAGTAGAAGATTTTAGTGCTGATGACGCCAGATATTGGAATATGATTCCATCAACGAGTCCTAGCCAGGAAATTCCAAAGCTGGGGTTGCCAAAGCAACATAATTAACTTGATCACGGTACATACACTGTGTGCCACTTCCCAAATGGCCCTTTAACACCCAGCTAAATCCTTGGCTTGAATGGGGCATCCAAATGAATTTCTCCTCTGAGTTCCTCAAGAACGCAGAGCAAAAGGAGAAGTTGTCAAAATTACTAAAAGCCAAGTACCACTCTGCTCCCTGGCCAATGCTCCCCTGGGCTTGAAGAGGTCAAGGAGCAATTCTTGAACCTACTCCCACAACTATGAACTGCAGCAATCACAGAAACACGTGATCCTCTTGCATTTCATAAAGATTCACTTGTAATTCACTGTTACCAAATTTAAGATGTTTGATTCATTTATGACATTATCAGTAATATTACTACCGTTCGGGCAGGGAGGCCTGAATGCTGGTGCTAAACCTTGATCCTGGGGCCACAACTTCAAAACCTGAATATGCTGTCACTAACTCAATGTGTACAATGTATCAAAAATAAGAATCTGTCTGTTCATTTGGAAAAAAAAATAAAGTAAGAAACAGAAAAAAAATTGAGTGATGGGCTTTCAGCCTGTCATCAGACCACTGTGACCTCAATTTTTGAGAAATAAAGTCAAAATCTATTCTTATCTTCAGAGATTCAAGATGTATTTATGTGTCAAACTTTCTTCCCCTTGTCCTTAGCCTTTGGGAAGCACACTAAAAATTATATCAAAGCCTGAAAACCCTGCGATCACATTCCCATTCACCTTTGACCCAGGATGCCTACAGCTCTCACCAGCTCCTCAGTTCATCCTCACCATGTGGCAAAGGCGGCAGGTCTGGGAGCAAACGGCTCAGGATGAAATAAAGGCCACTTTGCATAGCAAAATTGTTCTGCCCTGCTCCAATTCTGAAGGCCAAAAAAGTTTTCTTTGGCAGTTTTCTGCTTCTTTGTATCTGTGAGGGATATTTCACCACCATCTTCTTCTCCTTATATACGAATATTTGATTATTCTCTTTGAAATGTCTCTGTAACATCTACAGGCATAGGATGCCGAATGCAAACACTGATTGATTCTTTTTTAGCCATCAAATGTGCTTACACAGCAACTACACACAGCAAATGCACACAAATCTCGCATTTCACGTTTTAAAATATGAACATGCTGTGTTTTTTTTTTTTACTCAAACATAATGAATGAGCTTAAATATTAGAACTTGAAATTATTAAGTAAATCATGGCACCTGTAAAGCTTTTATTTGCATAACATTAATTCTTGATGGCATGTAAAACAAATTCATCACTCTCACTATATTGTAGTCTGATTTATGTTAGAATTGGAAAAAATAAAAATCTTGAGCACAAAATTATGTTGACAAGATGTACGTGCTCTTCGAAGCACAAGATTTTTTTCTTTTCTGAAGCATCAAAACAACTAAATTATGGGAAAGAGGGCTGGGAGAAAGCGTCTTTAAAAATGAATAACATACTAGCGTCACACATACACACTCTACAGTTATTAATGTCAAGCATGGTGAAGATACTCTAGAAAATCATTACCATTCATAGCTACTAACAGCCATTAAATTTCAATCAATTCAACTTAACACAAGTGTACTTCAGCAGCCCTTACAGTTCCTTACAGAGGTGGCTCAGAAAGTCCTGTCTGACTTATTGCATTGTCCCCCGCACAAAGGGGCATTGCTGAGCATTGCTGTGAAAAGGAGCGATCTTGGTGTTGGGAACTGATGCTCTTTTAACACCGCTGCAATCAACAGACTTTGCTTTTAAAGACGGTGTGATAAAAGGGCTCTAATAGAGCTCCTCAGGTCAGCATGGAGGGGAGCAATACACTGATTCTAGCTAGGAATGCCACTTTCCAAGCTGAAAAAAATAAATGGTGATATGTTTTCAAGGGGTTTTCAATTAATTTTAGCGACAGAATCAAACTGCTTAACACAGTGCTAAACTACTTCCAGGTGATCTGCTTGCTTGAATAGAATATAATCACCAAATATACATTTTAAAACAGGATTTAACTTCCAGAGACTGGATATTTAAAGCTCCTAGTGATGAATATAAGCCACAGCACTGTAATATTACAGAATCTCCACTCTTCTGAATTGCATTTGTAACACGGGAAGTTTTTCCACTGCCATTGCAGGAATAAAGCTGTGCAGCTAACCATCCCTTGAAGATTCTGGGAAGACCCAGCTGGTCCCCTGCTGGGGGTATTTGCCACCTCATGGCCGGGGATGAGGGACTGTGACCACAGGGTGCTCCTCTCTGAGGGGCTGGACCCATACTGGCTTCCGCTGTGCAGCACAGCATCCCCGAGAAGGCATCTTTCTCTGGAGAGATTTCATTAGTTTCATGTGAATGGGTTACCTACACTAAAATCCTACAGTTCACAGGGGATAGGAGACGTTTTATTACTACTCCCCATCCTCATGCCTCCCCAGAAGCCCAGATTTTTCCAGCAGGGTTCATTCTGCTGGGCACTAAGTCCTCTCTCTAGATTTACAGGCAGTTTAAGCTTGCAAGTGTCTACTTCTACAGAACAGAGAGTCACTCCGTGCACAGAAAAACAGATGTACCATCACTGTAGCTGAAATTACAAACTCAAGTCCAGAGTCCCTTTAGTGGTTTTTAGATCATCCCTTAAAAGTATCAGGATTGATGCTACTATTCATTAGGAGAGTATTTGGGACTGTTCTACAGAACTCCATGGTTTTGCTTCCCCTGGGATTCAGATTTAGCATTTAACATGGGGTAGCAGTAAAGTTCTTTAGAATCAAGAAACATCCAAGTAATCTCTCAGGCAGATATATGCTTCATTTTAATTCATTTCCCTACACTTACAAGTCGCATGAAATGAAATGAAAATAATATCAAAAGGAGTGTTTATTGAAAAATCTTCTAGTGACAGGTTCAGAAAGTGCCAGAGTTCAAGTAAATCCTTCCATGGAAAATGTTAGGAAAGCTTAATCATACTGGAAACCACATTTAATTACAGCTTTTTAAGTCCATCTGGGAAAAAAGAAGTGACTTAAATATGTCACCTGAGATGATCTAGATACTGAAACTATTTGTAAGTTAACAAAAGCATTTGCATCACAAAGCGCTCTGGGGCAGTACCAAGGCAAAGCAGATGTGTAATGAACAAGGATCACAGCACCAAAACAATCAGGACTGTAAATAACTAATCTGCAATCATTTAAATTTGGATTTAATTGCTAGGCAGCAAATACATTTAATTCCTGAAGAGGTAAATGCTCTGCCGAATACACACTTAAAGGTATTTAGTGACAGAAGCACTACAGTCAAGAATCCAAATGTCAGGAAGGCACAGAAAAGCCAAGGAGCAGAACTGGGGCTGCCGTGAGTTCACAGCTTTAAACAAACTTTTCCCTGGAAGAGAATTAATAATGTGGCCATCCGCACTGTACATACTGTAACTGCTGCAGGAGTGACACAATGAGGCACATGGGAGGCAAGAGGGTAGTGACTATAGAACAAAATTCAATCTAGTGACTAATGAATAAAAAGTTCCTTTTATTTCTCAGTTGTTTTTGGTTCATTAAATTTTCCACAGATTTGCAGAGAAGAAAACGTGATCAATAAACCTTGACAAAAGTGAACATGTGAAATGGGCGAGAGAAAGGCACAGGAAGATAAAAGTGATATCCCGATCACAGATTTCAGAGGCAGATGACCAGAGCTCTGGGCTGCTGAATAATCTGAATAGACCATCATTTCTTTACAGCCTTTTACTTTCTTTTCCCTGACTGCTGGAACTCTTCATTCAATACAATAGCAAATGCACTAAAACTTTTTTTCTTATGCTAATGGTCGCAATCGGGGCTCACAGTTAAAACACACTTCCCACCAACTTGTTTTCTTAAAAAAAAAAAAAAATTAACCTATTCAAGTTAAACTAAAATGTCAAAGACAGCTTAAGGCTTACTCTCACCATTCCTCAAAATTAATGGTTTTCTCCCCAGTAGATACAAAAAGAAAAGACTTGAATAAGGATAAAGCTGCAAGACTCTTTTCATATGAAAAAGAACACTTAGAAAGTAAAAAGAAATACATCCAGTACAAAGATCCTGGTACCTACAGTTCTAATTTGTATTGTTTCCTCTTAGAATATTTATAATTGCAGAAAGGTGACAGCCAATCACAAATAATTGTGAAACGATAAGAAAAGATTCACTAGTGACTAATGTATTTGGGCAGTCATGCCCATGACAGTATCAGAAACGCTTCCACTCATTACAATAGGAGCCCAAGAGAGCCTATATTCAATTTTTTTCTAATTTGGGTGTCCACTTCCAGGCACCGAGGCCTCTTTTTGCTGTGGTACTGAATATTCTCAAATGCCAAACAATTTTTACAGCTCTGACCTTCAGAATTAAAGGACAAATTTTCCTGTTCCCTTTGTGCAACACATTTCATCTTTAATGCATTTAGGTTCACTTTGTTTATAAGAAGTTAAAGGTTATGGGTTGTGGTTTTACAGTAGCCAAGAGTGAATGAACAGAAGTTCTGTGGCCTCTCCTGGACTACACGTATCAAACACGTATTCACTCCCAACTGGAACTGGTCCGAAGTTTGACCTGATTACCCACTATTTCCATTCCAGTCACTTGTTCACAAGGGAAACCTGCAATTTTGCCTCTTGAACTATCAAGACTGCCATGCAAGATGCAATTTTCATTCCTTTTACACCAAACACCAGTTAGTTTCTAGAAGATGCATATATATGGGATCTGCTGTATACACAGGTCATGAACTGTGTATACTCCATACATGCACACAAATGTGTGTACATAAATGTAGATATGCACAGGCACACATGTATTTGCTTTCTAAAACAATGCCTTCTTGCTGTCATTCATACGAGGATTCATTCTTTGCTGTTATTTTATTTAGTGTTGCATTAATTCATTCCCAAATACCTACAAGTTGTTTTGGTTTTTTTTTTTTTTTTTTAAGCGTCCTGGCAACAGAGCTGAAGCAAACCCTAAATACCACTTAATGCTTTGTGGCAAGTTGTCCAAATGTGCAACTGTTTAAAGTATTTACCCAGGTACATAAGGGGGTTGTGCAGCTCTTGAACAATGCCCTGGAATCTTTCCCATCAGCAAGAAAGCGGACAAAAAGCAGAGACCGCTTAACCTCAGTGCCTGAGCAGCAAGTGAGAAGTGCAAATATTGCATTTCTATAAAGCCCTAGAAGCTTCATAGAAATGGAGTGGCAACTAATTAGTTTGATGCTATAGTCACATCTAATGTTCCTAAGTAGCTTCTTTGAAAAAACTCACTGCCTTGAAATCCTTGGCCAGATTATTAAGTGGAGGCTTTGTGATGGAGCAATAGATAGGTGTTTGCTCCACAAATACATACAGATCTTGGTGACTGCTTACTGAATCCACTGCCTTCATTAATCTGCACTGGAAACTTCACTATGAACAGAGCACTTCTCAGAGTACAAAAGCATGAAGTATCTGTGTACCTTTCAGACTACAGGGCAAACAACTGGCTTACAGTAGGCCACCAAAAACAGGGGCAGGCAGTTAACCAAGTGTCTTCCGTGCTTGCAACTGCTATTAGGCCATATGCTCTACCCTATCCTTAAATTAAAAAAATATGGGTCCAGAGGACTGAAAAATGCAAACTTTCTCAATTTCTATTTCAATTTCTATTTACAAAGTGTCAAGATCATGAAAAATGTATTTTCAAGTCAGACAAAACTGCAGCTAACACATAATCCTTTCTGTGTACAGCTGATCACACAGCCCCAGAGCCTGTGCAGCTTCTATACAACTGTGCCACTGAAAGGAAAGTTGTGGTATAAACTTGTAAGATGATTAGAATCACAGAAAACATAATCAAAAATGGTTCTTTGACATAGAAGTTCAAACTGGTTTTCAAAACAATGACAAAAATACTGCTCTTTATATATATGCAGCCAGAAGGCTGTCTTTTCTAAATGTGACTTCAGTGTGACATTTGGGAATGCAAGCTGCTATGTGTTGGATGTCTGAGGTCGGGTTCTATTCTCTTTTATCCAAGTATAACCTGGAGCAGCTTCAATTAAATTATGCTAGATTTATATTGACATATGCATCTAGTTCAAATTCTGCTATGTCTCTAATTTTTCTCTAATTGAATGACCTAACACAAACAGTATTTGTCCATCTGTATACATCCCCTTTGACACACTGGAGAAACATAAAGAAAGACATTGAAAGGAAGTTGGAAACAGTCCTCGAGATCTGTTTTCCTTTGAAGAACAGCAGTTGCATTTCTGGGCACTTCAAAGTCACATACTTTATGCAATAACAATATTCGAGATGAAGTGAATCTTACCTCAACTTGCTTTAAAGATCAACTCTTTCACAAACACACACCAGAGGCTGCATATACACATACCTATAGATTAACAAGTTCATCTTCAGTCAATCAGGCACTTTTCAGTGCTACAGATAGGTCATGCTTTCAATCAAATGACAAATTTCCAGTTGTTTACAGTGGAAAAGCCATAATGAATTTCATTTGCTTCTTAAAAGTTGTCAGTTTTGCAATAACATTCAATAATACATTTTTATTGCAATTCAAAGTTTGACAGGTGTCACCATTTCCTGATATTACAGCCAAAATACAAATTACCATATCCACCCATCACAAAAGCTGAACCAAACCAATTCACCAACCGTAGTACTGTATACAGTAATTATCATGCAATTCAAACATTCCAGCAGCATAAACAATTATTTAATTATTTAACAAGATCCCCTTTTCCAGGTGAATTTAGTTTCTTTTCTAATAAAGTTATTATGTTTAGAACTTTAAAAAAAACCAAAACAAAACCAGCCCCAAAAAGACCTCCAAAGTTTTTCTTAAAGCAAGGTAGCTAGAACAAGCAGATAAAATCAACAAGTCTTATAACAAATCAGTCTATTCCACTTGTGTGTATTTTGAATTTCATGGCTTATTTACTTAACTTTTTTGGCACCAACTGCACAGCACATGCCAATACAATATTTGTTTAAATGCTGTTTTATGCACATGCTAGTAACGCTTACTTTCAAATTCTTGTACATCCCAAGAGCCTCAGTTGGGAAAAAAAAAAAAAAAAAAAAAAAAAAAAAGAAAGAAAAAAGAAGGGGATTGGTAGGGGGTAGACAAGGTTTTACAACTAGTGCCTTTATCTGTGGCCGTAAAAATATAAACACCATACACCAATAAAATGCTAATTTCTGTGAGCACGAGGTTTTCCAGCACCTGGGGCAGTATGAAATGCGAGGGCAGCTATAGGAAGACACAAGTTTCACTGGCCCGGCCGGCGGTGACCCCCCAGCCCTGGACATTTGGCCACCCGGGCCATGCAGCGGGGGCCGAGCCGGGTCCCGGCCCCGCGGAGGGGGCGCCGCACCGCACCGCGCCCGCGGCTGAGCCGCAGCCCCGGCCCGGGAAGTTCTGAAGCCCTGGCTGCAGGTTAGCTAAATGAATAAATAAATAAATAAGCCCGTAAACCTCGGAAAAGCCGGCAGCAGGACCACTGATAAATCACCCTAAGCCCCCGCGCTGGAAAAGTCAGGTTTCCCAGGAAATGATGGCAATCACTTGAGGCAGAAAAGGCATCTAGATGAGCCCATCTCCCTCCCCTCCTCCCTGATTGTTTTAAAGCCACCGAGTCCGGGGAAAAAAACTCTCAACTCTCTAAGTCCTTAATAGGATTGGAGTCCGGGTCTCTCCAAGCCGCTCCTCATCACACAGGGATCAAGTTGCAGCAGGGAATTTTTTAAATTCCTCAGCAAATATACTTGTCGAAAGATTGCCCCTCCCGGATGGGGGGATGACAAGAAGGCGAGGGGGCAACTTCATTTTTCTTCTGGAAAAAAAAGACAAACTCAGTTCTGGCTTTGGGGAGCTCCGCCGTCCTCCGGGACCCAGGGCAGGGCGGTCCCGGCAGCAGCCCGGGGCTGGGACTGTCACCGCAGCCCCCGGGAAAAACAATGGCCGTGGAGGCACGGTCCCGGAGGGGTCCGGACGGGGAAAGGGGGGGACGCACCGGACCCACGCGCGGCCCCATCCTCCCCGCTCACCTGCGAGGTCGGGGGGACACACGGGACGGGCCCCCCTCGGGCACCCGCTGCGAGGAGAGACCCTCACCAAACTGTACCCTCCCTCACACACACCCCCCACCGGCGCAGGGCAGCTCCAGCCAAAGCGGGAGAAGAGGAGGGGAAAAAAAAGAATAAAATCACAATGAAAAGACACAATAAGCATCAACTTTACCCAAAAAGCGAAGCAGCAAGTTTTCAGCAGACGAGCGGTTGCCGCGGAGCAGCGCTGCTCCTCCGGACCCCCATCATAAACTTGGGGGAGGGGGGCGTGGGAGGGACTTTCCCTCCGTCCTTCCCTTTTGTGCCTCTCCCCCGCTCCGCTCCGCTCCTCGCCAAAAGCTGCCGCGGATCCCGGCGGCGGCGCGGTGCTCTCCCGGCTGCAGGCGCGGAGCAGCTCCGCGGAGGCGGGCGGGGAGGGACGGGGACGGGGAGGGGGAGGGCTGTGGAGGGCTGGGGGCGGCGTGCAGAGGTGAGCGGCTCCCGCTGCCCATCCGCCCGGGCCGCCGGCGGGACACGGCGCGCACACGTACACCTACTTTATGTGTATGATAGGTACACACACACACATGCACACACACGAGGGATGAAGTTGAGCAGCCTGCAGGAAGACGCTGGAGCGCTTTCAAGCACTGACACAAGAGGAAAACTGGCTCTAGGGTCTGTTTTCTCTTTCACCCGCCCTTTAAGGAAAAAAAAGGGAAATCTAAACCTTCCCACCCTTTTGGCGCGGGAGCAGCACATCGCTCCGGATCTTCTCTCTCCTCCCCCCAGCCCCTTTCATCCCGGATCGCCCCCTCGCCTCAGCGAACCGCACCGTTTTGGGTGCGGGGCTCTCTGCGGGGCGCGGTGGGATCCGCTCCGCCAGCCCGGCCCCGCCGCGCCGCTCGGGAGCCCCCGCACACCCCGCTCAGCTGGAGCACATCTGCAGCGAACCCACACAAATCCCCCTGCCTCGAGGGAAGCTGCCCCCCTCCTCCCCAAACAGCACAAGTTTGGCTTGTGCAGATTCGCTCGCGCAGAGGCGGGGATGGAGCTGGGGGTGGTTTTCCTCCAACTTCGGTGGTTGATTTTTCCCCGCGAGTTTGCGCGACTTTTTCGAGCCCCCGCTACAGCAGGGCTGGAGGCAGCAGAGCTCCGCGGAACATCCTCGCACACGGGCGGCTTTACCCGCCGGGAACATCTAGGGGCAGAAACGCGTTCATTAAAGAATGTTCCCTAAACGCGATAAGCAACCTCAGCGGAGGCTGAATCTAGTTTACTCTTCTTTTGGGACTAAGGCTACGAGGAGGGGAGAAAGAATCTCCAAAAAGTGCCCCGCTCCCACCCCGAATATCTTCGCTTTTGCTCCGATCTACATTAAACAGCAGTACCAATGAGAAACGCAGCAGCCTGAACTTGGACTTTGGCCAGGCTGGGCTTGTTATTTAAATTGTTTTGATTTCTTTGGCTATGGAATTTATCAAAAGTTTAAAACACAACCAGATGCTGCTGGGAAGGGTCATTGCGCTGTACTCCAGAGCAAGCTCAAACTCGCCGTATCATCAGGGTATCTGACTCCGGCAGGATTATGGCCAGTACCATGGCAACCGCATGCCACATCAGCCCCCAGCTTCACTTTCAGTCCCTTGGGCAGTGTTAACATTTGCCAGCGGATTTGCCCGACACGCAGCCCAGGTCCGGGCAAGAGGAAAATGAGCACAAACCACTCAGAAACCTTCCTCTTCTAGCCTGTGCAAAGCAACCTGGCCGGGCTGCTTCATGCTACAATTTTAATCCTAAAAACCAGCTACCAATTTGGGTGTCTTCTGTTTGAAATTTTGCACACATAGCTTTTTCTCTTTGTTTTTGTTTTTGTTTTGTTTTTTTTTTTTTTTCTTTTCTTTTTTTTCTTCTTCTCTTTTTTCCCCTCCTTATTTTCTGGATATCATTAGAAGGCTGGTATCAGTCTTCTGCACTGGCTCACCATGCACTCCCAAATCCCATTTATTCCATTCAGATAGCCCGGGAAGGACTGTGAGGCAGGTTATTTTGCCAACCATCAAAACTGCAACTTTTTTTTTCTGGTCAAAGTCTCACATTAATATGCTCTCACTGTTTTATCCAAAGAAATTCCCTCCTCTCTCCATGGTACACATGCAGTCAGTGCTGGCACACCAGCACAACCTTACCCCATCCAAGTGGACAATTTTCTGCTGAGAGGAGTTTCATTGCACCTACTACTGATGAGCACCACGCAAAGGAGAGGAGGCTTTGGTTACCAAAAGAAGGATCAAAAAAAGTCTTTGATCTCCAAAAACAAAGCTCACTTTTATTCCCAGGTTACTTTACTTGGGAAAGATGATCTGGCAGCTTGGGAGACAGGTTAGAATAACGGGGTTTTGGATGGATCAAAACGACAAGCTGGCAAAACATTAACACTAGATATGTTCTAAATTCTTGCTGTGCAGTTATAAACATGTGTACATCCAGACTGCTGGCCAAGAACATATTTAAAATCAGAAGATGGAAGAATTAAAGGATTAATTCAGAGTTATGTAAAGAAGGACAGTTTTCCTTTCTAGAATTCTCACATGTCAATCTTTTAGAAGATGGAGATTTTTAAGCCTGAATGGAAACTCCTCCTTTTTGTCTGAAGGATGACGGCTGGCGATGGCTGGCGACGGCTGGAGTTTTTTGAGAACTTTGAGTCGGCTTTTACATTATCTGCCTGCTGTAGCTCATCTATCCTTCCCTCTTCTGCTCTGCTCGTTGAACTGCCCTCTCTTAATCTTCCATAGGTGTCCGAGATTAAATAGACGACAGAATGACTGACATTTGGTACACATAAAAGAATCAAAATATGAACAACGGGTCAAAGTGCAAACCTTCCCTCTTGTCTTCCCTCCTGCTCTTGTACAACTTGATAGGGATGAAACCAAGTAGGGATGTAAAGATACATGACAACGTGCACTTACTGTATCTTGCTGTAGCACGATCATGTGGATATAGAAGATACATTCCAAAATGTTCAGGACTAAGGAAAGAGGATTTTTTAAATCACAATTTTTAAAAAAGCCACTCACAATGATAAAAGATTGGCATACCACCAAGTCCAGGATTGCTAATCTGGGATCTGTCCCATTTCTGTTTGGTCAATGGAAAGAATCTGGAAGTTAGACTAACCTCAAAAGGCACAAATGTGGCTATTAAAATGTTTGAAATAGTTCTGAAAATGGACTCTAATTCTTTATTAAGGTACATCTTAAAAGAAAATTGTTGAAAAACCAATGGGGAATGCTCCATTCTGTTCTGTTCGTGTCTATAGAATTTATTTCTGTAATTTTCATAAATCCTTATGATAAATTAAAAGGCCCATTTGAGTATTCCAAAGGATACTCACAGGTAGAAGCTACCAGGGAAAAAAAATCACATTTAAATATGCTTCTCTTTTAGAAAGTAGAAAATAATTACATGTGGGATGATCACTAGGAGATAGAAGCCTAAAATCATGTATCATGCAACTCATATTTTTATGATGTCTGGTTTAAGTCCAAGTGGGAAGTAGTACATGACCACTTCTGCCCTGATTTAAACAGCTGTACCAGCTCTGGGGTCAATGAAGTTGCACTGAACCTGAATGCACCTCGTATCTATTGAATGTAATTAATCACAATGATATTTAATGAATTAACAATGTCATGTGTAATGCTGGCTCAGAATTTTACTAAGAGAATGGGAAAGATTTTTTGGCACCATAAATTCCTTTCTTTTTCTAAAGTTGCCCTGTTACCTGGGGGAAATTGTAACTGTGGGCAGACAAGGAGGCACTACTCACGGGGATGATATGCAGCTCTGATTGCTATCTGCTTCCATGTGTGTGTTGTCTCTTGTTTAGAGCTTCAGTGTTAAGTTTCTCAAGGCAGGTGCCATCTTCCTGCATTCTACATTTTGATTAAGCCTTATTTTATTTTTCCTCCCTGCAAAGTATATTCAAATTATAACTTCAATGCTAATTTCCTGATAGTTGCTGCTTTAGTTTAGTTTGTTTGTTTTTGTGTTTGATTTGGTTTGGTTTGTTTTGGTTTGGTTTGTGGGGAGAGGACTGGGAGGTTTTTTGCTGCATTGGAAGGATCAATTTTTGGCTGCTTTAATCTATATTGGATCATGAATATTGAACTAATACCATAAACTCTTCTAAGGGTTTTCTGTGATTATGAAATGATATTTCTATGCTGTATCAGCAAAGAAGGTGGTACTTCTATTTACTGCAAAACTGGCCTGGGAGCCTGCCTGTCATTTCAGAGAGCATGCAAGATCTTATTCAACTTCAAGTTGAAATGCCTGGCCAAAACAAGACCTTATTCACATGACTATATACACTGAATATTATGCTTGTAAAATGATAAATAAACCATTTGAATGGGCACTCACAATGGACCAGGGATACACACACCATCCTTACCTGTCTTAGCAGAAGGACAGAAGCTTCTTCAAAGTACACAGAGCCCATCATGTCTGCGTGGTTTTCAAGCAGTGCTGCAGTTGTGGCTGCCCATGCCAGACCCAGCCTGTTGTCACACTGTAAGAGGGCCCTTCTCACTCAGGTCTGAAAAAGGAAGTATGATTTGCTCTAAGACTGGCAACTCCAAGCTCAAACTACAGAAAGTTTAATATGAAAAGCTCAGGGATAAGTTATGCCTCTCACAGTGTTTCCAGCTGTAGAAAAGCAGCAGTGCTTTGTGCTTATGTGGGGAAAGGAAAACAAGTGACCCTGCAGTAGCATTGCTCTTTGGCATAGATGTGAAAACAAAATGTGCAGCTTCTCAGGGATGGTCTTTTCTCATAATAATTTGCAGTTTCTCATTCTTTATTCCTCTTCTCCCTGTCCCTCTAACTGCAGCCTCCTCTGCCAGACAGGAGATGGGCTACAGGGCTCTGCCTGCCCGGGGGCTTGAGGAGGGAGCAGGGCAGCACAGCAGCCTTGCAGGGCTCCTTTGGGCTTCATATGTCCCCAGCAAAATGCTTGATTTGATGAGGGCCCACATAACAGTTCTCTTCCCGGGGTTGATTGGGTTGCTCGAAATCTGTTGTCTCCTTATAGGGAGGAGGGGAAGAGAGCAGGCACAGGAGTGCACAGAATAGTAACTGGGATACCTGTAAATGGTATTGTGTGAAGAACTGCAAACAACTGGAATTGGCAGTGAACAGAAAGCAAAACTCGGACATTGATAGAAAGGCAGTGAGATTTGTTGGAAGCTATATTTACATTTCATGAGAGAAAACTAACAAGAAGACTTTTCATTCTACTCCAGGAAGAGATAATTTGTTAGGCTTTGCAGAAAAACAGAAATCCTTGTCGGTACAAAATGTATAACTTGGTGCTGTACACATTATACCATATTGCATATACACAGTGTATATATACTGATAAATAATTTGCACTGATTTGCCTTGATCTTGGACCGCTGAGACATTACCTACTGTGGCCAATGCCTGTAATAAAAGTTTGTGCTTTCCTCCAGCCAAAAAACTTTATCCATTTAAACTTCATAGTTGTATAACCATTAATTAGGATCTCTAATGCTTATCTAATCCAAGGCCAGATAAAGAATCCCTGATACAGCTGGAAAGGAAATCCCAATTCATAGACCCAAATTCAGGCTACTAGATAATGCTGTCTCACAAAGAAATCCTTTGCCAGAGCTCAGTCTGCTTTATTCTGCCCTGACTTTAAGGGTATATAAAGCATTCAAATAGATCTCATCTTATTTACTTTTGTAAGTCACTTTTTCTAAGTCTTTTGGAGGAATTACAAATCCTCCTTGCTGGATGGCATTTTAGCAAAAGCACGAACTCTTGTGCTAGTCCTAGTTTTAGGAGGCTGTAAAGGAATAAAAGGATTAGAAATAAGAATATGACCGAATCATTGACATCTCAGAGTTCTTGTGTATTAAGGGCCCCTTTCTGCAGATAACACACCCAGGGGGTGCAGAACAACAGCCAAACTTGTATAAATACTAAGAGTTCTGGAAAGGGCTCCAATTTTTCAGTACTCAGATTTTCGGGGGTAGCCTGCCTTCTTCGGAAATGAGTTGTCTGTGAGTTATCTCAAGTCAAGCGTCCAAAATACCCATCCTTTACTGTAAATCTTGACTAACATCTTATGGTGATGAGCAAAGAATGTGGACACAGATATATGAAACTGCTGGCTGAACAGCAGGAGGTGCCTGAAAACTCTATCAAGCCAATGTGAATTTCCATTACATTTGTTGAATAAATGAGTGGCACAAACATCTGTAATCAGAAGTAACCCAAATCCCTCAATGATAGCCCTCCTATGTACTGCCCACAGAGGTCCAGCCCAGTTTTGCTGAAGAGACAAGGAACATTTGCAATCATACCTAATGTATTTCAAATTGGTTATATTGTTTATAGATTGCTTATGTCAAAACTGGTGAATTCTCTGGTGTGCTTTAGGATTTATGTATTCCAGTTCTTTGAAAGGTTTGTTCTTATTTGTTGCTACCTGCAAAAATATATATCTTAGCCCCAATTCACAGTGGAACAATGTTAGGTCATTATTCCTTGAATTGTTAGGCTGTAAAGAAGCAATTTCTCACTAACCTGTGACACAGGAAATTGTGATTCTGATGTCAGGTCATTGCTGGAGTTCCTTTTACAGCAATCTGTTTTTCTTGTCAGTAAATGACATTTATATATTATTTCTATGCAGTGTAGGCTTCAGAATTTTTGTATGTATACATTCAATATTTCTCTTCTGCCTCTTATTCTGCATAGCTGAGAGTTTTAATATATGATTCAACTGATAAATAAATATATTTTGATTGATAGTGCAAATACCTGGCAGCTGAAACTAGTGCTATCTCAAAGTGCTTCTCAGAATAGTTGAGTTTCCTGCTTTTGTTTTCACTGTGATTTCTTTCACGAAGCATTGCAATGAATGATTAATGCTTGGATGCTTCTTTTCTCTGGATTCGCTGCTGAACTTAATGTGTTACTTTGTGCTCTGCATGGAGGGAACACAACCCAAACTGCCACCGTGGCAAGATTCTATACCCTATTTAATTGGGCTTGGTGTTAGGAACCACAGTCACTCGTGAGCTTCAGAGCTCCCTGTGATGAGAATAAATCTTTTTTGCCAATGTACGGCAGCCTAATGCAGTTGTTTTATTCTTTTCATTTGAAATTGGGTAACACGTAAAATATTGGACAGATGACAGTGTGCATATGTTTTACCAATAAATATGCATATTGACTACACAAGAGGTGGCTTACCAGCAGAATATGTTTTACATATACTTAGGGGACTGATGCTATAAAGCTACACATCCACAGAGACAAAAGTTATTTCCATTGAAATGCACACAGCATCAAACCTTTCCACAGAATTAAAGCACCTCTCTCTCTGTTAGTGGTTTTTAGGATAATATGCACAGAAAGAGAGCTCTGTAATACTAATATGAATACTTTCTTCTGGAAACATCCCAAACATTTCCAAAACAGCCTAGATCCCGCTGGCTCTGCACACAGGAGGTGATCTGTGCATGTCTCATGGGGTAAGCAGATGGGATAAAGTCCTCAGTGGAACATAATATATACAATAGGTCACATAACCATACGCAGGATAAACATTGGAACCACACTACAAAATTAACGTCTTCCTCTTAAATGCAGTAGCTATTTAATTATCCAAGACAACTAAGATCTGTTAGTATATTTACAGAACAATGGCATCAGCAGAAGGTGATTAGCAAGGACCACAAAACTTTCACCAAAAGTCCAAAATTAATTTCTACCACCTCCTAACCATCCATTCATTTTAATCCATTGTTTCTGATGCATAGATTCAAATAAAGTTTTCCAAAACAGAATGAAAATTACAATATTTATACTAATTAAAAAACCAAGGCAAAATAAATTCCATCCCTAAAGACTTCCAAAATTTGGAGTGAACAAATCCTAGAAGGTATACTAGTAGCAATTTTACACACAAGAAGAGAGGTTATGCTACTAATGTGTAGTTTATTAATCTCTGATATCCTCAGGATCAGCAATCAAATAATTATTTGGCATAAAACATGGAGGGAAAAAACCCCATTGTACTATGTTGATATAAAAATGTGAGGTAAGTCTGGTTCTTTGATAATATGACCTCTTAATAGAACAATTAATCTTCCAGTATCACCACAAATTTCTCAGTTCCAGGTGGCAGAGCTGATATGACATAACCTAAATGTAACATGGTGAGAATGACTCAGCCAGGCAGCCCCAAGGAGAGCAGTTTCCCCCAGCCAGGAGCTTATGGCATGAACGCCCATACTGACCGTGCAGATTCTAATCAGTGCAAAGAGCAACAGTCCTCTCTTCGAAGATCATCTAAAGAAGCTGACAAACACTGAATGCAGTCTGGTAGTCCCAATTTATGAACATATTCCAAATATCAGAAAGAATACTGTTAAAAGTCCTTCTGTCGTTTCATTGCAGAACCGCTAAGCAACAGTAGGGTCCCCAGAACTGGGATGGTAACTCATGGGATCCTGGTGCAGCCCAACAGTTTGTTACATCTTGAGACTTCTCTCAACACACTCTCCCCAAATCGTCTGAAACCTGCGATGTTCTGAAGTGAACACACTTAACCCAGTGAGCATTTTCTTGCACCACTAAATTACATTTTCCCCTTCTGACCACAGAAGAATAAATCATAGTAAAAGTAATCAGGTACACCCTGAAGGATTGTCCTTGCCCTTAAGCCTTTTCCTTAACTTTCACAGAACATCACAGCTGTCATCTGAAATGTGCCACACTTTGGAAAACCATGAAAAAAAGAGGGTGAATCTACCAAGTATTACAGCAGAGCACTTTCCACCAGCCTGGGTTAGGTCTCTCACGCTCCCAGGGGTGTTAGGCACAGCCCACCTCAGTTCCTCTCCAAATGCTCTCTAGAAAATGCCCTTTTTCTCCAGCTTTTCTGAAGAGTTAACTGCCCAGGACAAAGTTACTTAATCAGGTTCTGGATAAGTCCAGAGAAAAATGCAATGCAAACACAGAAAAAGGCTGGAGCTGATGCAACCTGAGACAGTGCACACTCTGTGGTCCAGAGGTGGAAAGCTCAAACTGTATTGAAGGAGAATAACTCAATCAAGGAGTGACGCAAGCAGAACCACGAGAAAGCCCACAAGAAAAGCCCACAAGAAAGCCCTGCATGGGTACAGTCCCTGAGGAAATGGGCCATCCTAGATCCAGTGATTTCCTGGGAGCAAAGAGCTCCAGCCACAAGTGTGGTTCAGGGATTGCACAATTTGCAGCTGAGCTGTGGCCTCCTTCCCACCACCACCTTCAAAACGAGCTCCTGTGCACTGCGAAGCAGCTTCCACAAAGCAGCTGGGGACAGTGAGCAGAAGGTACAGCAAGGACTCTGAGCATTGGTGTTTAATTTTCTCAGTGATCATCACTGGAATCACTGAATAGCAGGAGAGGGGCTTACACGCTTCTAGTGCAGTGCCAACATCACAGTCACAGAAACTGAAGTCGAAGAGCAGCTTTAAACAACTCCAGTCAACACTGGCAACAGCTCAGCAAGGGGAGCTCAGCCTCATGAAGTGCTGCTGGCGAAGGGAAAAGGTTTAGTGACATTCAGAAGGTCTGCACGGTGCTGTCGGGACTTCCACTGTAGAGCATCTGGAAAAGGGGCTGGAAATGAGTTGCATATCTTTTTTTTAAATCCATTTTCCAAGATTTGAATTAGCTATCATATTTTTTTGACTACTTCAGTCTCCTGAAAGGGTATGCCAATTTTTGTTCCTACAAAACGGTTTGCAAGATCTTTTGGAAACAAATGGTCAGAGACCCCACCTTGCACTTTATCTGAAGGATGTTGAAGCAAACATTGCCTTCTCATGTCATGCTGGGCATGGTCTCAATGCTGACCCAGCAGGGGGATTGCCATCAGCTGAGTCACCAAGACCGCTTCCTGCAGCTCCTCTGTGGTCCTTGAGGAATCCAAATCCAGAGCAGCACTGACCTTGTCTGAGCTCTCAGAGGGTTTTGGGGGCCCAGCACAAAGACATTTCCATGTGAGCTACTCTCCGAGGGGCTCCTTCATTCATGCTAAGCTACATGGTTCCACTGCAATGGGTAAAAGGTTATGAAGAGAAGGAAGCACAGTAGGTATCTCCCTGTATGGAAATCACATTTGTGAAGATGATTTTACAGCACCCAGCACAGACATGCTTAAGCAGCAGCTCAGTTGTGGTACAGTGCATGGGGAGAGTACAAAACCCAAGACAGGAAGATCTGATAGAGTGATCTATGGGAATGCACTCACACAAGCAGCAAGAAAATCCTCTGAAGCTTTCCATCCTGCATTCTCTGTATAAACCACATCTGCTCCAGAATGACAGAAGACTAGTTTAGGCACAGTTTATGGAGTTTTTAAAAATGTTATTGGGACTATATTTTGTATCCCTTTGCCAGTAAAGCCAGATGACTGCACCATGAGCTAGATCTCCAGATGGTTTAAATCACGGGTCTTGCTCTAATTTGCTCCAGCAAAGGATCTGGCCCCATGAGTCTAACTACACGAGGTAGATGAAGCTATAAAGAATGTGCCAAATGAGCTAAAATAGCTTTTCTAAAAATAAATACCATAACAGGACTTCCAGTGCTACACATAGGCATTAGGTCTGTCAAAATAGAGTTGCCAATCCCAGGCATTCAAAAATCATGAGTTGGACATACGACTGGATTAAAAAAAGCCCACAAGATTAAAAAGAAGCAAGCAAACAGTAATATCTATGTACCTCTTTTGGTTTGCATTCTTGGTGTTTTTGAGTCTTCAGGACAAACCTTGGTCATCTTTTAAAGCCTTCTCTGTTTGGTTTTTTTTTTTCCCTTCTTTCTCCCTTGAAAGCATCAGGGCTAGAAACTTGCTGCTAAGAAAAGAATGTTAAAAAAGAGAGAGAGAAAGATTCTCATGTAATTGCCTGACTTCAGAAACTAAGCTTTTAGGAAGAATATCATGAGACTCATGATAAAATCATGAGAGTTGGCAACACTATTAGTGAGCTGGAAATGATATAAAGCTCCCACTTCTGTAGTCTATGAAGTATTGGACTTTTAGTCACAAGCTTTTTATGCACAGAAAAACTGTCACTGCCATATAACTGGGCTTTTCATTGCCACAGTCTTCAGATTTCCATTAGATCAAGTCAGATAGTTTCTAGGGACCTCCTGTTTGTGTGCAGTCAAAAAGTACTTGGCAACAAAAGACTTGCAGCAAATTGCAGATGGACACAAACAGGAATGGGCTCGAAGCAGGCTGGGAGCCTGAAGGAAGGGCTATATCTGGAGGAAATGAAGTATTTCCACATGGCTGTATTTGCTGGACTTGTACAGCTCTCTGAAGAGCCAAACCCTCCCTCCAGAGCTGGATCTGCAAATCCAACTTTTACACTGAAAAACTAGTAGTAGGGAAAGAACAAACAAACCCAGGGAATTGCTTTGACAACTTGACATCTGCAAATGCATGGAAAAGATTACCATGTAACAAGGACAAAGAAGCTCCCAGCAGCATGGGGCACCAGAAGTGTCCTGATTATTGTGTCCAGTCAGTGCTAATCTACCACAACAGGAGTAATTCAAATTAGATGTGTGAAGAAGTGAGGTCACCACCTTCCAGGACCTACCAGTTTGGGGCATCATTCCCCCTCTCAAAAAGAAATCGTGTGACCTTATGTGTTTGAGGCTACCACACTACAACAGGTGTAACAGGCTCCAGTCAACTCTGTGAGATGCCAAGGTCACAGGAAAGTGGGAGAATGCTGCACGCCCTTGAAAACCTCTTAGGAAGCATTGATCTTCTCAAATGAAAGTTTGAAAGACTTGCACTAGAATTAGGAAAACAGATACAGATAGGTGTGAGTACATCACACCTCTCTGGGACTGTTAAAAGGCCCTCACTGCTGAAGCAACAGCACATGACAAAGTTAACACATCCAGAAGTGTAATTTGTTATTTGCCTTTGTATGCAAAGCTCACACATGTTCCTTCAGAAGTGAAATTTCAGGTGCCAGTTTCTGCTTAGTGGCTAATGGACCTTAAATCCCCAACACTGTTGGGAAAATCTGTGCTGCAGTTTTAGCTGGAGAGACCTTGATCCTTAAACAGCTCATCTACTTCCTCAGCACAGACTGCAGAGCTGGGAGAGCACTGTAGCAAACGGAGTCATGGGTAAGGGAGAAGTCACCAGGACCAACTGTCATCGATGTTGCACCAAAGTAAGGCAGGAAAAAAATCCATTAAACTCAGTGCATGACACTAGCACAAGCCCCAGTAGAATTTCTTAAGGTTATAAATAACAAGTTCCAGGAGAGAAAATCTGCACCTAGATGAAGTGTCCTGTGAGTCAAGGTTATCTTTACAAAGGTCTGTAACAATTTATGTGTTTGAGTGAAACAAGAAAAATCTGGTAGTTATAGAAGAGTTTGCATTGAATTTTGAAGCCAGAACTGGAACCTGAAGAACCTCATGCAAGCACAGGAGCATCAGGACTGCAGATTTTGTTGGTAGGACTTCATGAAGTTGTGGACCTGCCCAAATGAAAAGAGTTCATCACTTGCAAGGGAAAAAGGCATTGAAAAACTCTGGAATATGGAAGCAGGACAGCTACCAGCTCTTAGAAAGTATGTTCCATTCCTTTAGCATTCAGAGAGGAAAAAAATGTAGGTCCTGTGGAGATGCAAAGTACATCTGATGTATGCCCATCATTTCTCAGGAACCATGTGTCCTGCAGCGTAGGTACTGCAATGTCAGACCGAGCTCAGGTGAGATCAATCAATAAGTAAACAAACTTGTTACATTCTAAACAAATTGGTGAAGAGAACATCACCATATCTATTCTTGTTCCAATGTATTCATACATGAAACAGTTCAACTACAAAGCTGGCAAGCAGACGATGCTCAATTAATGGAGCTGAACCAGGATTTCAACTATGACAATCTGCCACCTAGTGGGAATGTGAAATTTACACCTTAACCAGGCACTGAGATGGCAAAAAAACCTTTGTGAAGCCTGGCAAGAGTGGAACGACCTCTTTTAGAAAAGTGGGAGCTGCACAGACAAGGCTCTCCATGGATAAGCAACCCTCTGTCGGCATTTTAACCTCCCAAAGACAGTGAATCTGGTCATAAATGCATAACATGAATATATAACGTGTTTATTCCATGTATGATGCTCATGACATTACTTGTGTGGGTGTTCTTGCCTATTTACATCAGAACCAGACAGAACTTGGTTAAAAGTCACCATGTAGTTTCATCCATGTGATAACTGAGCACAGCCCAAGTCACCTTCTAGCTACCCAGCAACAAAAATTCACACAGCTAAGGGAGACTGCACATGGATTCAGAGCAGTCCCAAGATGTGCATAGAGCCAAATTTTCCCATAGGATCCCGTATCATTCCATTGGTGATTAGCATCCTGAGGATCATACCACCATTTTGAAGCACAGGAAATCTGATTCTCAGGATACCGCTGAAGACAGCAACGTTTTTGTGAGGGAGACACTACTGGAGCTGTAGGTTAACAGTATTTTTGGAGGGAGCTGCTTAGGAGAGACAGTCTGTAAGGGTCAGCACTTCCCCAGAAGTGCGCAACTTTTTGTTTACGGTAAATGTATTTGTGGAACTTTATTGGTAACAATGGCTGTTTGCACCACGTGCATTTTTGGCATCTTTGGAATTAACTTTCAGTTGCTGCTGGCTGGCTTTTGCCTGGTCCTGGAAAACAAAGAGGTACCACCAAATCACTCCTCAGTTCTCTTCATCATCCAGGTAATCTCCTCCACTGTGGCCAAGGTATTCAGGAGGGAGCCCACATTTCATTATCCAACTTCAGGTCTAGTCCGATCTGATCAGTTTGTTTGCTACTATTGGTATTACACAGATGCACAATTCCATGCCATGGAAAGATGTTTCTTTAATAACTGGCTCTTATTTATTTGTTTTTCTACAGGATACAAAGACTTTTTTTAGCCTGAAGTTTTAGAGTTATTAGTTGACCCAAAAATGTAATTGTTCACAGTCCGACTCTGCCATCTTGTGGTAGGTATTAAAAGGTACTGTTTAACATTAACTGTATACAGGATATAAAATGCTTGCTGAAGACCCATTATGCCAGCCTTCCAGTAACTGACGGAGGTTTACAAGAAAGCTGGAGAGAGACTTTTTAAAAGGTCATGGAGCGATAGGACAAGGGGCAATGGCATTAAACTGAAACAGGGCAGATTTAAATTAGATTGGAAGAAGAAATTCTTCACTCTGAGTGTTGCGAGACATTGGCACAAGTTGCCCAGAGACGTTGTGGATGCCCCACCCGTGGAAGTGTTCAAGGCCAGACTGGATGGGGCACTAAGCAAACTGGTCTAGTGGAAGGTGTCCCTGTCCAAGGCATGGGACTTGAAACTAGATGATCTTTGAGGTCCTTTCCATCCCAAACCATTCTATGATTTCACCATTCTAAAATATTTATAGTAAATATTCTCCTCTGCATTTCAAGGAAAACCTCTATCCTTCAATGGGATAGGTTAAAAAGTGAATGAGCTCAGAAGCTGTTTGCTTTACATTTTGTCTTGGATAATGAAAGGCTGACATTTGTTTCACATTTGTGAGGAGCTGGCTTGTAGTCAGGTTTACTTCCCAGTTCTCATGCAATGGTTCCATGCTGCAGTGTTTGGATTATAAACAGGGGACTATTTAAACTCAGGCAATTACTTTTCCTCCTCACTGAGGTCTAGGCAGGAGCCAAGTTTTGAACAAAACAGTTCAGTCAATTATATGCAAAAATTATTATAAAGCAAAGAACCATTTAAACCCTTTTGAAAACTGATATTTGCACAGTGCCAAGACTCAACTCAAAGTAGTTTCCTCTCTGAAACCAGTGACCTAGCCTGTCTCCCACACTGGGAACAGACTCTTCAGAGGAAGGAGTAAGAAATCCTACTTTCAGAGGGTGACTCATCTTGGTCTTTTCCTCCTTCCCCGTACAACGAGCAGTTGGCAAGCCAGGGAAAACAAACACCTTGTTCTCACTGTGACGTTGCAGTCACACCTAGGGTAGCAACATGAACTTCCCTTCACCCTGTCTCACCATTCAGGTCTCAAGTGACCCCCTCCTGAAATGAGACCTTGGCTTACTCAGTATCTGAAAAAGCCTCAGCTTGGTCTCACCTACACCTTAAAAAGGATTGAAGTGCTCATGGTCTGTGTGTCAAACGAAACCATTGCAGACTGACAGGGAGCTCAGCTCCAGACATGGAGCAGAACACTGCCATGTTGAGCTCAGGAGAGTCTCCAGTCACCACAGTATTCAGGGTGGTTCAAGAAACCACCACCTTGTTAACCTTCACCACTAATGCATTTGTCCCATTTAATTTTGTTCTGCTGACACCTTTAATACTGGTGTGCAGATCCTTTTCAATGCAGCAAGGCACTGGATTTTGAGCTCTGGTTTGAAGCCACATCAAATTATATCAATCTTTTGAACATACAAACATAGATTGAAAGTTCTGGCGTGACCCTTCCCATTTCCTTTCTCCTCCTTTCCCTTCCTTTCCCGTCTACTAAAATAATTTATGCATATAGAACTGCAAGCTCATGAACAAACCTGTAGAAAATAAAAGGTATTGCAAAGGCCATGCAAATGAGTGCCTTACATCCAGCCAAGCTCATCTCCTACTTCCCAGTCACATCAAATTGTGATCTTTGTCCTCCCAGTTTCCTACCTGCTGCAGTGATGTGTCTCCTGCGGCACCTTGGAGGAGGCCAAGCTTGGCAGCTGAGGAAGCCAGATGTCAGGGTCTACAAGGAAAGTTTTCAGCAGTGGCAGCTGCTTGTCAGATCACACTCCCCCAAAGGCTTGTGTTTGGCTCTGACGGTGTATCTGTTGGTGGCCATGGCTGGTCTTCCTAAAAGTCATATGTGGGATCAGCTCCCAGTGGGAAACTCAAGTTTCTTCTCCTGAAAGACAGTCTCCACTGATTTGCAGCTCTGAGAAAATGTTCGTTCTTTTTTCTCACATTCTCAGAAAGATTTTATGTTCAGTTTGTATAAAACCGAATTATTAAGAAAGGTAATTTCCCATAATTTCTAAAGAAGAGAATGAAACCCCTTTTATTTGTGCAGTTTTAAATTATAATTTCCATGATAACAAATATATACATTCTTACCTACAAAGGTTTTTATCCCTGAATAGGAACTGGCTTTGGTATTGATTTTCATTTGAAGCAGAGAAAACTAAGACAGATCCTTTTGAACTCAGGCACTCCACAAGCACTTAAAAGAGTCTTTGGTTATGAGATTACCTTGTAAACATAATGATCAAACGAGGCTTCAGAATGACATGTTAGAAAAGTCAGCATTTACCCACAGATTGAAAATATTTGAGACAATCTCTGTCATGAAGTAAACAGACACCTGTGTCATTAAATGAGACTTCACCTTGAACTGTGAGTCAAGCAAACACCATGTCTGTCTTCAAGTACTCTTCCCCCTTTTCCTCTGGGCAGGTCTATTGGAAGATGACATTTTTCCACTGCTGCTGGTTGTGCTCTTGCTGCCTGGGCACTGGCTTGGTGGCTGGTCACAAACCTGGGACTGGAATTTTGGCTGCTGTTGCCTGTGAAAGGAGGAGAGCACACTGCCAAAGAGGGCACAGTGTATTGATGAAACCCTTAACCACAGTGGTGCTAAGGGCCCTGTAAATGTCCAGTTTGATGGCTAATAACAAATGCCTTGGACTGAGAGGAACATGAACCCTTTTCCTGTTCTACCAGGGAAGGATGCCAGGTCCTGCTCCTAATCCCTGTGGCTGTCCCACCTGAAGGGAGCACTGTTACCAGCCTGAGCAATTCCTGAGGATTTGGATGCTGCAGTGCACACCTGAGTGTCTGAGTAATTTGATTGTCACCCTCTCATCCTCTCAGACACTTCTTTGGACAGTGAATGACATCACCAATATGTGATATAAAGATATTTAATTTCAGATTTTATATTTACAGTCCTTGAAGTTTATGAAGCATTCCTCTTTAAGAATTTCTGAGGATACAAGGCACCAAGCATACCCTGTTGAATTTCCATTCTCTTAGGTCTGACCCTTCTTGTCCTGGAAACTTTTAACTTCTCTTTTTGTTTCTCTCTGTCCTTTCCAGAATTTTTGGATTTTTTGTCAGATGCCACTGCTCACTGAAAACACCACTGCTGCTGAATGTGAGGCAGCAAACAGGCTCTTAATAAGGATCCTATAGGTCAGCTCAAGATACATGCAGATTACTGAAGTTTAATCTGAATAATTTTGCCAAATTAAGAGACATTTCACAATTTCTATGGTTACTTAAGGAGCTAATCTCTGCCATTTGTGAGGAGCTGCTTCATTATTCAGTCCCCTGATAGCATAACCCTATGAACAACCAAAATCTCTCTCACCTTTGATCATCCTCCCACCTTCTCTACAGACAAAGTTTTGTGGAGCAGCCTCAGTTGAGTTAGCTGTGATGATGTGAACTGAGCTGTACAGCTCAGACCAGCTGCTGGAAACACCCCCTACATGTATTATTTTTACAGCCACTGTGAACAGCAACTTCCTGGATCACCATGGAAGCTTTACGAGTGGGTTATGGTAATGACATTAAAGAGAGACATGGGCTACAGAGAGGCCCTGGCATGCAAAGAGGAGTTTCAGAAATGTACAGCAGCCTGCTCCTGGTGACAATCACAGTGGCTGCTGGGTGTGAGCTGGGGGCTATGGTCTAGTGCCAGTCTCCTGGCACGGACGCACATGAACCTCTGTTTTGACCCCAGGGAAGCAGCCATGTACCATCAGCATTGTGAAAGCTGCAAGATCTCATCCCCTGTCTCTCAGAGTGTCTCACTGCTGTTGGCATCTGTATGGGATCAGATGAGACTTATTTTGCCATGGTACATGGACATAATTAAGGAATCCAGCTGATTCCCTTATGTTTCCTCCAGGCCAAAGAGATGCTTACCCATGGTTTCTGTCCTACCTCCAAGACAAGTGAGCTGTATCACTGGTTAACAGCTCTGTTGCTCTGTTCTCTTTAAATCACTGCAGTTAAGATTTTTCTGGCTATGTCAGGGCATCAACAGAGTAAAGCTTTTTCTACCTTTGTTGCACTTTTGCTAAACCTATCTCTGGTGATGCCCTCAGAGATCCAGGCAGGGACAGCCCCAGCCAGGCAGTAGATGGCACCAATGTACAGCAGTTACAGTATGCACAAAAACAGTTGCAAGGAAAAAAACAATCTCACTGCTCTTGCTGCTTACAGCCCTTCTGTTTGATCTTGGCTCAAAAACATCTTTTCTAATGATCATTCATCTATAGCAAAACCCAGATCCCTGCACCTTCAGGTGCAAGCACAATTCAAGGCTCTCTATGATCAGTGTTTCCCTTTTCTTCTTCAATTCACTGTTCTATAAAATCAGCAGAAGAATTAGGAAGCAGGATCTCTTCATCTCTGCTTCATGCCTGTAGCAGATCATTAACATCCTGTACTGCTCTCTTCTCAACTGCTAAATCTGGTTCATGGTCAGGGTATCCATGCACAGACCCAAATTTCAAGCTGACAACCATATTTGAATGTGGAGGAAACTTCTTTGGGAGGGTTGCTGCTGATTCCCCTCCCTCTCTGTACTCTGGACTATAATCTGCTTCCCAGGAGCTGTTAGTGAGTTTTCTCCAATGGAGATTTCTGGCCATCACAGGGTCCTTGGACATCAGCAGAATTGTCTCTTTCTTGATCTTACCCAGAAACATGTTCTAGTTTGTTTCACACCCTTTGCTATTGCTCTTAAGTTTCTGACAGTATTTTATGGCCTGTGAGATGGATTTTGATACAGGAGAAAGAGGCACGTATGGACCTTTGAAACCTTCATGTATGTTAACATGGTTGCCTGCAATTTTTGAGGTCTGTCATGATCCAATTGTTTCTGTAGTCCTGATATCTTGGTGCACTGAGGATTGCCTCACACTTTGCTTACCTGTACTCACAACTCCAGTTTAGATCTGCAGCAGGATGAGGATCTCTTGTCTTCCATGGCTTTGCTTACAAACGTGGAACACAAAGCAATACAGTCCACGGCACTACCTCAAATACCTCCTGAATAATTATGACAGAGCCATTTGGCGTCTCTACTCCCCTCCTCCCCTCCTGCAGTCACTCAAGGTTCAGATCTAGGCTGCCAAAACTAACTAAGCATCTCCCAACTCTGTAAAGCCCACGTGGGGCAGACTGTTTGAACTTACAGAGGGGTTTCACCTGAGACCTGCAGGGTCACAGCTTCTCCAGAAACAGAAAGAGCAACACCTCCAGAGCTGCAAGAAACTATGCTGGCTACCATATATTTTAGAGTGTATAAAATCATTATTTCTGTAGAACAGATAATTTTTCTGAAACTTTAAAATAGTGATTAAAAAAAAACCCACAAGAAAACCTGGCAAGCTGTCACTGTCCTCCCACAGCTTTTAGCCAGCTCTTCTTTATGATAAACACATTATTGGCCCTATATAATTTTCATATTCCCAGCAATTGTTCAGTTTGGTCTGCCTCCTTCTCTCCTACTCTAATTCCACTCACAAAAGAGTTTGTTTCAAGGAATTTGAAGTTTTAAGATAAGTTTTAGCTATGGTGTTGTGTCCACCTGAGTTCATTAGAAGGTGAATTCCCTTTGCTTAACTGAGTCAGAATAACCTTATTCTGAATAAAATGTAGATACTTGAGAGGTATCTCTGGCTCAGGAAGACAAATTATAAAAGACTTCAAGTCTCAGTGGCCTCTCCAATAGCTCTGAAGATCCTGCTCTGTGGTGATTACAGATGGTCCAGTAGGCACTACAGAGAAATTTAGGAGACAGAGATTCTCTAGAAACACTGTTTTCTTTCCTGTCCTTGTCAGAATTGCTTAAATCTCTGCAGTCTCCTTTCCACATCTCCCCTTCTTTTCCTCATCAGAGCACAGTTACAAGACTGGAAATAAACAGTCAGAAATTTGCTCTAATAAAACCACATATAGGTCCCTTCCTCCCCAGTTCTAAGGACAATAAAGTAAAATATTTGTGAAGAATTATAATCCACTTTGTTCTGAAACAACCTTGAAAGCCAAAGAAGGATTTCACATCAGCATGTAGTTTTACACCAACAGGCACATTTAGAACATTATGACTCATATAAGTATTTCTGGGTCAGAGGAAAAAGGGTTATTTACCTTTTGCTGAAGTGCTACAGTCCTTCAAGGGAGAGGAAAAAGTGAATTGGAACATTGTAGCTGGGTCATCAGGACCAGGTTTCTACAGTCCCTGCCACGGTACATGAAAGGCAAGTAAGGAAAGAAATACGTTTCTCCTTTACTCCCAGCCCTAGACATCTCTAATCACAAACCAGCTCTCAAAATCCAATTTAAACTTTCTCATTGAAGATCTAAAACTTCAAGACTGGACCATGCAAGATGACAAATACAGGACAAATTAATGGCACAGCTTGTTGGGGGTGGGGGGTAGTTCACTGTGACTCATGGGCATTTGTAGGTGAAACTGAGTGGGTGATCTCAGATTAGTAATGCTGATAACTGTTATTTGGCCACTTAATATAGGAGGATACAGTGGACAAGATTTGGAATGTACAATCCTTGGGAAATGGACCGTGCACCATGCTACAGAAAAGGACAAAACTATAGGAAGCAGAAATGGGTGTTGGTACCTGCTGTAGAAATTCTCTTTGCTCAGCCCAAACCTGGTGACTGATTTAAGCCTGGCCATGTGAATAGATGCATTACTCACAGCACTATGGTGCACTCATGTCCCTTAGCACTGTGTAACCCTGAGAAGTGTCCCCCTCTCTGAAACACTCAGGTCCCAAAACAAAAGTCTGCCTTGCTGAGCTAGATCTGCCACTGCCTGGGTGTAGGATTGACGGTCATTAGGGCTCTGTGTCATCAGGACTTTCTGTACACCAAGGAGCTCTGCTGCAGATCAGCAGAGAGCCAGCAATGGTAGCATTTCAAAGTGACAGTTTAAAAGACTCTGCTTTAGTGGACACTGATGAAGTTATACTGCTTTCTAGATGTACAGCCTAGAGTATCATGAGAATGCCGTTCTGTGGTTGTTCAAGGTCTAGAAATTTGAAGATATCTAGAGGTGATATTTCTTGGTAATGCATGACATCTATTGACTCATACATGTGCAAGGGTCTTCCCACCCTGGGTAATTCCTCTCCACCATCTGCTCCCAGCAAGCTTGAAAAAGCTGCAACTTCTCTTTATGAGAGTTAGAGTTGTTTGAATAGAGGATGCTAAAAGGCCTGAAGGATCATGTTGGGTAGGGAGCATCAGCTAGTTTAGCTTTGTCAGAGGAGGAGGATGAAATAAAGGCAGGCAACTGCTATTCTGGCTCCTGCATATGCTCAGTAGCTAGACCTAGTTAGAAAAATCTACTCTGACGTTCAAGGCAATACATTCTATTTGTCAGCTGATTGGTTTGATGAGGACAGTCAAATCTGCCAGCAATAGATACAGTGCAGTGAGTAACATCCTCCATAGCACAGCAGTGCCATGGCAGTTCATAGAGAACATGGGACTTACGTTGTTCTACCAACATGGGAAGAATTCCTAAATCAGGGTCTGTGATTATGATAATTCTGTCACTAAGGTATACTGAGGGATGGTGAGAGATAGATGAATATCTAGAGATGCTTTCCATAAGATTAAAAGAATAAAGCAGAGCACTACAGATATCCTAGTATTACTGGGAAACCTAGTGTGCTTTCTCTGTACCAACACAGTAAGATCTCCTAAGGATAATACAAAATCCGTGTCTTAAGATGACACAGCATCAACACCCAGATTTGCAGGAAGGCAGCCAGGGAATATTAGACCAAATTTCTCTGTGTACCCAGCACTAAATTGTCTGCTGTAATTGATACTGAAGTTAGAACTTCAAATTCCTAACAAAGCAGTAGAGCACTGAGTCCCTACTGGTTTTGGTTCCCTAAAAAACACCATCTTTATGAAGTCACTTTAAAGAAGGAGTTCAAGTGGAAGCAACATATTTAGGACATGTGAGGTAAGACTTACCATTCAGTCAAGAGTCCTAGATCAAGCAAGTGGTGCACTGACTAAATTAGAACCCAGGGATGTTTATAAGATAAGAGGTTAAAACAGATCTGTGCAGTATTCAACTGTGAAACTTGCCATTCACATTTCGACATATCCCTGTAGATGTCCACTTTGAGAGTTGCCATTTACTCTGTTATTTTACACATTTTAAGGTATTTTAATTCATGCAACAGTCCTTCCTCTTCTCCAACCATTATTCAGTTCCCACAAAAGCATTATAAATAGTTTTTAGACATCCAGGTAGCCTGTATGTATTGGCTCTCCCTTATCCACATACTTGCTGACCTCTTCAAAGAACCCCAGTAAATTGTGATGCCTGAGCAAAAAAGGTTCATTTAGGTTCCCTCCTATGCAGTTCTCTCTGCATCAAACACTGGCCAGTTGCTTTAACCTCATGTCTGAAGCAATATCTTCATTTATTCCTGATGCCCTTTGATAATGATTCTTAGGATGCTGAATTAAAGTACTCTGTGGTCAGTATTACAAAACAGCTCTGACTACTCCCTGATCTATTTCTTCAGCCATACCTCCAAGATATTTAAATTCCCAATAAATTTGCAGATGGTACTTTTTTCACTTCCTTTTCTGAAGCAAATAAGATACTTATACTCATCAGTTGTGGGCAGACAACTTGACATAAAAGGCAGGGTTCAAAGCATGAAATTTTCTGCATTCTAATTGCCAAATTGAAACAAAAATAAAAGATCTTATCTGAGATAAATTACTGTTACATAATTAACACTACTTACATGAAAATATGTTATGTTCTAAAAATGCTAGAGGGTAAAAAAAATACAACAACAATGATGAGATGAAGGAAAAAAAACAGTGTACTCCAATTTTCAGGCACGAGTGGGAAGGAACTGCAGAATGCTGGGACAAAGATGTGTAGGACAAATATATCGCCTGCTTGTGTACTGTTACCAAAATACTCACTGAAACACATGGGGCATAAACAACCCTATTTAGAATACAAGATTGCACACATAGTTAAAAAGCTGGGAAAATAACTTGAAAACCTAATGAGCATCAAATGGATACTGTGGAGGAAAATGCCAGAGAAATGGCAGGTGTGAAGGCTACGTAAGATCATCTTCGATGAACAAGTCAAGAGGGCTATGAGTACTTAAGATTTGTATCACTTCTTCAGATTATAGATGATAGCTCTTAACAGGAGGATGCTACTGACGAATTACATTGTCAAAATATTGTTGTTATATAGGCATGAAGGGTAAAATATGTTTAAACACACAGTTTTGGATATAGTGAGATATCTGTTCAGCTCAAAGGAAAAGATGCAGATATTGCTTAAAAAGTAGGATCCTTTCTGCAATCAGAAATGTGCATGCTGGGATAAAACAGCTCATTGATGTGAGCTGTGGGCATGACACTTTCAGAAAGATACACAGCATGAAGAGAACTAGCATGAGAGGTCATGGATTTATAGACCTCTGACCAGGAAAGTAATGTTGACATTACTGTACTTGGAAGAGGCAGAGCATACATAATGGTCTGCAAACATACAAAAGATTGCTTTGCAAAGGGAAGTCAACATTTATGTTTAACTGTTTTAAAATTGTGACAAAGATTAGATTGATATCAGAAAAAATTTACTAACTGTGGGGGTAGGGAAGCCTAAGTTGACTGAGGAATCTCCACAATGGCAGCTTCCCTGCAAGCATGTTAAACAAATACCTGGTGGGGGAAATTCAGGTGTGGTTGATCCTGTTCTGTACCAGTGGACCCCTCTAAGTCCCTCCAGCTGCATCAATGATTTCTGCATTTCTATGAAGTTGTGCACAAGGTTAGATGTTTACGAAAAGATGACGATGACTTAGCTCCCCATATTTTTTCTAAATGAAATCTGTATGTTATAAATACTGATTTTTGAAAAAGGTTAAGAATTTAAAAACAGACATTCCTGTGAAAATTATTCATTTAAAATCAAAAATGAAACCCCTTATCAAAATATTTCAGATGAAAACAAATATTCTGATTGAAAAAAAAAAGCTCCAGTTTAGGATTGTTTCCCTGGTAACCAGGAACACTGTCATTCTGTGGACTTGTTCTTCCCATTCTCCCCTGTGTGCCAGGCTTCCAGCTTGCCCAGCATTCCTGCGGCTGGGACTCCTGTTAGGGTTGCTCCCCCCTCTCCCAAACGGTGGATCATGAAACATTATGGTATGTGCAGACCAAGGTGGATGCACAGATGGAAGAGGACAGGATCAAGAGGAACAACAGAGTTTCATTGAAGTCACCTAGCAAAATATGTAAGGAGAAATAGTTTTAGTATAACTTTTTGTTAAATTAACCTCTTTGGGTTTTTAGAGAACAAATATCTGTTTCTTGTCCTCCACAGACAGCTTGAGGACAAATAAGCAACTTATGAGAAGCTCCAGACGGCAGCTTTCATATTTCTAATACATCACAAGGAGAGATCTGATTCTGGGTATTTTTTTTTTACTTTGGTTTCCCTCAGACAAAGAGATTGCATTCATTGCAGCCATTGGAAGTGTCAACATTGTGCACTTCCCCTAAAGCAAGATTCAGCCTCTGCCAGGCTGTGCTCAGGGGCTCAGCACTGGGCTCAAAACATGATAAAACAAACTACCCATAAAATGGACATCCCTTCATCCCAAATCAATGGGAAGTCTATCACCCTTTATTAATAATGTCTGTTCCAGATGAATGATCCGGTGGGACAACAATTTCCCTGTCCTGTGCTCACATTTCAGAGGGGTGCTCTAAAAGGAGCAGCTGGTTGACTTCATGGAACAGACCAGCAACTCCAGCAGAGTCCAAAGGGGTATTTTGGGTGATACACTTCAATAACAACTTCACAGAGTGCTCAGGTGAGAGGCAGTGCCCCACCTAAATATTTGACCTGAAGCTGCTCACTGAGCAGGCTCTCCAGGCTGATTTCTTTGATGGATCAATTTGGAATGTGTTAATGGCATTACTCAGCACAATAAATAAAATGAGACTCACCTTAACGTTTCTTGGAAGGAGTCATGGAGTTTATGACACCCTGTGGGAACAGCGAGAGAGGGTCATCTGGAAGGAACAGGGAAACATGCCGAGTGCTCACAAGGGAAATTTCGAGAAACAGATGGAGAAAATATCAGAATTCTCAGCAGCCCCTAAGGAACAGATGAAAAACTTTTGGGTCAATAAGCCAGGGAGTGAAAGGCTCAGAAACAAGGTTTTTGGTCGAATTATCTGGTCCACATACTGGGAAATGCTAATAATCCACTAGCTCCTCCAGTCTTCATGGGTGTAAAATGTTGAAAAACTTCTGAGGTGAAGCACTAGGAGAGATATTTCCCATGATATTTATGGGATTTTTTTTTTTTTGTTAAGTGGAAAGGAAGGCTTTTTATTCACTGAAGAACCTTATAAGGAATCTGAATTTTCCTTCTTTTGATGATAAAATCAATAGGAGAGGGAATTTTCTAACCTGATCATCAGATCTGTTACTGAAGGCTCAATTGGTGCAGAAACACAACACACTAACAATTTTAGATGGAAGTACCATTTGTAGCTGTTAAATTACCCAAAGGATCTTTCACATGAATGCTCCGGACTGAATAGCATGTGCGTATACATTCCAGTCATGGATCCAAAACAAATTAGGAAGCTAATACACACCCTCCACTGGGACTTAATTGACCATTAGTTTCCTAGGTTCTGAAAAATCATGTCATTATATCTAACTTATTTCAACATT
The DNA here is from genome assembly GCF_031753505.1 of Anomalospiza imberbis. Taxonomy (NCBI): domain Eukaryota; kingdom Metazoa; phylum Chordata; class Aves; order Passeriformes; family Viduidae; genus Anomalospiza; species Anomalospiza imberbis. The sequence continues at coordinate 12,131,925 of NC_089687.1, forward strand.
GCTTTTTACCCCCGTAGGATTTTAGTGCTACATGCACTTTTAAAAAAAGGCATCCTCCACCACAAAAATACTACTGCCTTTTGAGGGTGAAAGCTTCTGCCCAGCAACACTTCACAACTAGTGTGGACATTTTTACACAGGAATTGAAAGATACCATATCTCAGTACAATTACGCAGAAGAATGTAGGTCAGACAAACATAATTACCAATTACAGAGTTTAGATGAAGATGTGTCAGTAACAAGCTCACTGCTGGGAAACAGTATGGTTAGTTCTTAATAATAAATTTCCTTTAGACATCAGCCTCTCCCCAAAGATTCACACCAATAAAATGTAGCAGAAATATAACAAAATCCCTTCAAACGTCTGAAGGGAGTTTATCTTTTGGGAAGAAAACAAAAAAAACCCAAGCAGATAAAAATGGAAAGTAATTATTATTTCAGGGCTAACTGTAGCTATTCCAAAACTAGACCTTTCATAAGCAAGTTCTTGGGATTTTAGCAGTGCAGACAGTTGCACACCAGGCAGTCTGGCTTTGTGTTTGAGATCAGCAACAACCCCCTAGGAGTTTGACATCTCTAATAACACTGAAGTCTCAGTTCAATATTGAGTTAGAAAGTGCCAGTCCCAGACTCTGCAGAAATAACCCCAAATATTCTTGTCAGATCACCTTTACTTCCGTAGCCTTTGGTCTTCTGAAGCTGGTCAGTTATGCTGTGGGGTAAGATTGAACTTGAAGGTGATAAACCTAAGGAAGAGCTAAGCTTTGTGGTTTTTTTGTGAGCTCTTAACCTCCCTCTACGCAGGGCTCTGTTTGGAGCACGACAATATACTCTTGGAGCTCGGCAATATACTCTTGGCTGGTTTCCTTTGAGCAGGCAACTCTCAAACCACCTTCTGCATTCTGATGGGTGGGGAGCCAGCCCAAATTGCCCGTTAGCTGCGAAGTGCGCCCCTGATTTTATGGTTCCCTCTGTTCCTCAAGAAACACTTAATCATGTGACTCTTCGAGCCTGAAGATTTTGCAACTGTCACAAGGCTGCTCCAGACAGGTACCTCGGTCAGGTATTTGGACTTTCTTTAAACTCCATAAAAATAACAAACAAAAGGGTTGACCTTGTACTGTACGTGCATGAACACAGGATTTAAACAGATGCAGAAAAGATCAAGAATTTCAAATAGGCCCAGGAGAATGCCATTCTGCAGGAGTATATTAGGGTTCAGTGTAAAATCTCATCACAGAAAAAGAAATTAAATGAAATAAAAAATAAGTGTAAACCCCAAGAGTACTGGCAAAGATGTTGAACACTCTGCTCCAGTTCCTGTTTTCTGACACTAATCATATATATAAAAACGTGTGTCCATTTCACAGAGCAAATGACAATGCCCTTCTAATTCCAGCAGCTGTATCTCCATCCTCATTTGAAAGACATTACAGAAATGTAACACATATCAATCAAAGATACAGACAATCAAGCCCTGCACATGTGTCTAAGAAGTTTGGCACCATGAATAATTAGATTATTTTGGTTTTTATCATGCATCTTTCATTAAGCATCTGTAACTCTCAGTTACTTCCAGATCCCATCCTCATGGCTAGAACAACATCCACTTGGAAGAAACAAAGGGCAGTATTTTAGATAGGTAGAAGACAGGTATGGAAACACAGTTAGAAGTATGACACTGTTGCATACTTACAGCCATAGGTAGTGTGATGTTTATACATCGTCAAGAGACTGGATTTTACTCTAAATAAGGAAAAATATCCAAATTACAGAGGCTTTACGTGTCCACGAGATGCATTTCTAAAAAAGACATGCTGTGTTTCAAGTATGAGTTATAGGACCAGATGCTGGAATCTGGGTGAAGAATTATAGGCTGCGTTTATGGGAGGTCAGGTCGGGTAACCACAATGGCCTGAAAAATATATTAATCTCATTTGAAAGATGGAATGGAATGCAATCTTTAAGTTAATATAAATACACCATCTGCAGCAGCGAGCCCTGAGGAAGGCATCAGAATATGGAGCAATTTAGGCAGAGAGGAATGAACCAAATGTGAGATAAGGCCAAAACGAAAAGCAAAGCCTGATGTCTGTTATCCTCCGGAGAAGGTGAGGTTCAGGCCTGAATCCAGTGCATGCTTCCCAGACCTGACCCGTGGTTCTGGAGAAATCTTAATGATCTCATTAACCCTGGGTGCAATGCAGTTCATCCAAAAGAGAGTGAGGAAGTGATGGGATGACAACCTGTGCTTACGCATTTATATCAGGAAAAGATACTGCATCCAACATCAACTACTCATTTTGCAACTCATTCTGATTAACAGAGAATGTAGCAGTCGTACAGCTGGCAAGTAACATTATCCTAAGAGCTGGTAATTAAAAGTGGACAAAATTAAGACAATTGTAGCTGGTACTTCCCAATGGTTAATATCCTCCAGCTGAGGAAAATTATGAGAAAACAGTGTGTGGGAGGAAGAAATCAGAGAGGAAAACATGAATGGAAATCAGAAGTTCTTTCAGAATAGTCAGTCCATCAGCATCATCAAGGACAGACTGGCTAAGGCTCGACTACTCCAGTGATAAACTAAAAGTGTTTTAAATATTCAACAAATAGGGAAAATAAAGCAACGGACTGAAGCGAAGTAAAAATTATATTGGAAAATAAAAAGATTGTGAAGAACTAGCCCATGGCAATGCTGAGCAGGATTTTTTGAGGAGTATTTGAATTGCATATAGTATAATTGTGAACAACAATACAAAAAGCCAGACATGTTCAATAACTTTTTCCATTTGGTATTTTGAAAAGTAATATCTTGATGGTGTTTATATGAGAGCAAGGTTGAAGAAGTATTTTCCAGCCCATTAGGAAATAAGCAGGATGTTAAACATCATCCAGTAGAGATAAACATTTTTAAATCAGCAGGCCTGGATAAATAACACCCAGGGGTCCTAAAATATTTGACTGAGGAGAACTCTGGCTTGCTAATGTTAATTTTTAATACATTTTAATATCAGAGGGATTCCAGGTGACTGGAAGCAGGGTAGTAACCTGGAGGGAAAAAAAAAGCAAGTGTGAGATAGAGATAAAGAGAGAAAAGGGGAGAGAGGGAGAACAGGAAACCAAGTGCAATTACAGGGGAGTTATTGAGCAGCTAACCTCACATCAATCCCACGTAAAAGAGTGGAAAAACTGAGACAGGACTGAACTGCTAAAACATGAAAGAACAAGATTTTAATTACTGCCAGTCAATGTGGGTTTATGGAAAACAGCTCAAATAAAACTGGTTTCATGTTCTGCCTGCAAAAAAAAAAGCCAACTGTACAGATGTAGCAGGCTTTCTCGAGGCTTTAGACTTAGTGCATGACATACTTACTAGATAAACACTATATAACATGAAGGAAACTTATGTTAAATGGCTAAGACATGGCTATTTAGCATAACTCAAAACCCAGCTGCGTCAATCAGATCATCATCAAATGAGGATTCTTTACTGGCTTTCCGCAGGGCTTTGAAGTATACTTGGTGCTATTCAGCGTTTTCACTGATGCTCTGCAAGGGAATATAAAGTCAGCACTGATAGACAGATGGCTGACACAAATATTAGCAGCCTGGTAAATAACGATGAGGAGAAAATACTAATGCTGAGAGTATTTTGGGTCACTTGTTAAAGGGAGCCCATTTGAACAAAATGCAGTCAAGTACAAAGCTGATCTATAAGGCAGAGAGCAAAATAACCTGACAAGACCCTGGATCCTGGAAAGCTGTGATTCTGGAGAATGGTTTGGGAATCACGGTGGGCAAATAACATCCCATGAAAATACTAATTCCAGAAAGTCTATAAAAAAGGACAGGTTGTTTCCATCATCCATGTACCCACAAACAAGAGAGCAGCAAGCAGTAATGTGTTTCTATCTTCTCACAGTACATCTCACAGAAGTCTGGTCCAGTTTTTACCAACCTCTGTGAACAACTGAAATAGCAAGAAAGAGCAAGTGTTAGACTGACCTGATGAATGAAGGAGACACCTGACTGTGAGAGATTTAAAGACCCATCTACTGAGTTTACTGTGAAGAAAAAGATGAGTGATGTCTTGATTACACTATGTAGTTACTTCCAGAAAAGAGCTTACTGGATACTAAAGGGTTCTTACATCTGGCAGAGAAAAGCATAATGAGAACCGGTAACTGGAAGTTGAAATCAGAAATTCAAAACGGTCCCAATTTTTCAAACAGTGACAGCGATTAACCACTGTGAAAAACTTCTAAAGGAAATGATTGATTATCCATTTCCTGATGTATTCATATCAAAATTAGATGCTTTTCCAGAAAATATATTTTAGCCAAAATAAAAGCTATGCTTAATTCAGATGCAAAGTATTGGGTAACAGCACAAAATATAAAAGTCTGTGACATGTGGGAGAGAAAATATGATGACTGCATGGTCTTCTCTGAGTGCAGAATCTCTGGATATCTGCAAGAAAGTTACCTCTAATCTGGTAGAGCAATGCAATCTAGTAGAGGAAAAGATTTTTAAACCAAACTTGAACGTGAGCTAAAAATTAGTAACAAAATGACCACTAATTAACCACTGGACATGCTGATGGTACTACAACTCTAACAACTGTACATCAAGGGTGGATTTTTAAAAATAAATTTTTTAAACTGAAAAAAATGGAAAAAAAAACCCCCAAATGTGAGACAGAAAAATAACTGTTTCTAGTTTTAAGCATTGCAGACTAATTTTCTGGAAGTTGTAGAATCTTTGAAGTTTTTAAGACTTCTTTACACAAACACTTTCAGCTCCTTGGAGAAAAGGGGGCTAAGGAGCAACCTTGTAGCTCTGTACAGCTTCCTGAGGAAGGGAAGCAGAGAGAGAGGTGCTGATCCCTTCTCCCTGAGATCCAGTGATAGCATACTTGGGAAGGCTTCAAACTTATTCTAAGAGGAGGTTTTGACAGGACATTATGAAGCAATTCTTTACCAAGGGGGAGGTCAAACACTGGAACAGGCTTCCTAGAGAGGTGGTCGATGCCCCGAGCCTGTCAGCGTTTAAGGGGTATTTGGACAATGTCCTTAAGAGGCTTTAACTTCGGTCACAGAATCACAGAGCATTCTGGGCTGGGAGGAACCCACAAGGATCAGCTCCACACTGGTTGGGCAGCTGGACTAGATGATCACCATAGGTCCCTTTCAACTGGAATAGTCTATTCTATTCTATCACACTGATTCTGCTTAGGGAGGGATAGGACTAGATTACCTCCTGAGGTCCCACCTACTGCTATCTTTCTGTGCTATGGTTCAAGTAAAAGTCATGGCTGTGGTGCTAAAGGTAATGAGGATAGATAGGACCTCTGTTATGCAGAAGGTCTAATAGGATGAAAATTTGAACATTACATTATGCGATGTTACCAAACTCCTTTAGCTCAGTTACTCTAGAAGGCACATCAGCCTGCTTTTCATTATCCCGGTGTCTGAGATCAGAAATTGAGGTTCTGGTTATCTAATACCTATCTCAGTACTTACCTGCCCTGAAGCCCTGTAGCAGTTCAAGTGCTTTTTGAAAAATGGTATTTTTCAGGTCATCTGAGGCCAAATTGGATTATGGTGAACTTGAAAATTCAAAGCACCACGCAAAGGTGGCAGGGGCTAACGTGTCCTCCCCAGCAGGGACACATCTGAGTCAAGATGATTCACAACCAGGCCTGTACAAATAACTAATTTTTCAGTTTGCCAGGTGAACTTGAAGGGAGAAAAAACATTCACACTGCCCTGAAGTGAAGTTCATGTCTGTTTGTTGATGAAAAGAACTATGGAAAAAAAAAAGTTATTTTCATCAGTCTGACTAAACTGTTTTGTTTGATTTGAAATTGTTTTGTCTTTGTGGTCTGTTGCATATAAACAGAAATTTATGGAAAATTTTCTTCAAAAGTCCACCCATAACAGAATTTCTGAGTGGTGAACAAATGATTCACCTCCCAAAATTTTTGTGGCTTTGTTCAGACCTTTCTATGCATTTCAGCTTCAACAGATACACTGCTGGATCCTGATAGTATCAAAATGGATCAGAGAGTCACAGCCCTTAAAAAACTGGCCAGATACAAGCTGCAATGGAAAAGTCCAGAGAAACTCATTGGAAGGAATTACTCTCTGGAAATTTCCCCAAAAAACAACATTCAGGCAGAGAAAGCTTTGTGCTTCTCCTTAAGACTACTGGACATGCTTTGTTCTTTGCAAAGCTTTGTTCTTCTCCTTAAGACTACTGGACCTGAGTAAAAGAAAATGGAAAGTCCCACCTCTTTTTCCAGTCTCTGATACTGTTCGTTTAGCAGAAATGATGTGATTTTCTGTGTCTCCCCCTTCCCAATGCTACAGCTACACAGACATGAGCACCACAAAGTGTTACCCACCCTTCTCCAGCTCTGTACAGAAAGGGAGCTGAGTTGCTTGACTTCACATGGAAACTCCTCAGCCAAGATACATTATAAAAAAAGGTATTATTTTTAAGTTAGACAAATCTGTGTCATTAGTGCTACAAGATGTGCTTTTCAAACACATATATTGAAGAAACCACACCCTCTTGAGCACCAAATTCAGCTCAGCCTGGGATATGGCTGTGCAGAAAGAGTGCTCCCAACATTTTGGACAACCAAAGTTCAACACCTTCCCAGGAAATACAAAGTCTCTGAAAATGCAGCACAATCACAGCTGGCTGATACTTACATATATATATATATATATATATATATATATATATATATATATATATATATACATAGACACAAACACACATATAAAAAAATATATATGTATAAATACATATATATATACATACACATACATAGACACACACACACACATATATATATAAAATCTGTTTCCAAATTCTTAGAAAATTCAGAAGACTCAATCTCTTCAATGTTAGGCAATAAAAGGGAACAGATACTTAACTAAACAGTCAGAAACTGATCAGTTCTTTTCTGTGATTAAAAAACTCTAAGTTTGTGATTTTTTTTTCTTCTTTTTTTCTTCTTTTTTTTTTTTTTTTTTTTAAGAAACATGTTGATGTCCAGAGAACTTACATCAAGAGCAGAACACAGTTTTGAGTCCACAGACAGGAAGATCTTAGAATTATTTCAAAATAAGGTAATCAAAAGGCCTGAAAATCTTTTTTCTGGTTTTGTGAACAATAATCATTTTACAAAGTGAAATAAGTTAATGCAGATATGAAGAGAGAATGATAGCCCTGATTTAGGATGCCCACTTTTAGGCAACTCTGTTTTAGTTCGTGTTCAACTGTATTCAGACTTGTGCTCAATCCAAAAGGCTGAAGGGTTTAAGTGTGAGGGTTTAAGGAGCTATTTGGACTCACTATTCCTTGATTTTACTGCTTTGCTGGTGGGTACCCATAGCAAAAGCTACGATTGCGTTGGTCTGTGCACACAGTGGTGCTGCAGACCCCAGGAGAAGTCTGGGCACTGCCCAAGAGCCCCGTTCCTCCATGCAGTGCAGTGCCTTTTGTTCAAGTGCAGGCTGGGAGCATTGCACCCACTGCCAAATTTTACTCTTCAGGAGAAATGTTGGGTTTGTAGCTGTCTCCTAGAGTAAAGAATAAAGAATTTGGTCGAGGACTACATGATCTTATCTATCTTCTTTAAATTATTTGCACTACATTATTCTTTGGATGGCTAAGTATCACACCAGCCTAAAAAGAAATATAGAAATATTTCCCAAGGCGGTGTACTGCCATGATGAAAGGCGTTAGTTCATAACCTGAAATGCTCTAGCTTTTGCTTTCCACTCGACTGGCATTGACCAGACCCAGCATCAGTTCCGTTTCACAGAGCTCAACTGGATTTACCATGCCAAGAAGTAAAAAATAAAAATAATGATAACGCTTCCTTTTCGTGCCACGAAAATAGACCAACTTTGCCATATACGCCAGCTGCAAATCCCCTGGAAAATGAAGGAGCCATTTTTCCAGCGCCACATTTGAGGGCTGCACCAGGAGGGGGCAGGAGAAAGCCGTCCGTGCCTTCCCACCGAGGGAAACCCTGGCAAAACCGATTGAAAACTTCCCCAAGCTCCAAGTTAGCTTCTGTGCTCCTGGCACCGTCCCTGTGTTACACACATCAAATGATATGTGCAGAGCACTCCGAGTGTGGATTATTTGCAGGCAGAGATCCCGCAAATCCGGGTTTGTAATGCATCCCACGGTGTGATGGCCAGGCTCCCTGGCAGCCTCCAGCCTGGTCCAACTTCGCTTCCTCCCCAGTTAGCAGGAATTTTGACACGGAGATAAATGAGTTTTGGCTAATTTTCTCTTACAGCCCTTTGACGTAAAGACCATCTCAGCCTCGGCATTTGTGCAGCGCTTCCAAAGAGCCTCCCGTGCTCTGTGCAGCAATCAGAGCAGCAGATGAGGCTGAACGCGGCCGTGTACCGCTGAAGGCAGGGCAGATCGGGGCTGGTAAGGCACCTGCCTAGTGGTTGTCTGCACAGAGCAGCCCTGCTGCCCCTCAGTCGCTTGGCACCTTCAAGGGGGCTGAGCAGGTCGCAAAGGGTGCAGGGTACAGGCTGTGTCTGGATGTCTAAGTCTCAGTTTTCAGAGAAAACTACTTCAGACACCAATCTTTGGTGGGGGGAGTGAGAACTGGGTGGTGGGGGAGACTCTTAGACGTTTCAAAACTTCCAGCTTCTGGAAGGGTCAGGGAAAAAAACTAAAAAACCCCAGTCTTCTCTTGTGGTATTTGGAATTTCTGCTTTCAATCATAGCCAGAAACCAGAGATGTAAAGCCGTATGAGAATTAAATATGTAAGGGGAAAAAAAAAAGATCAACCAACCTTTGCTGAACAACAAAGAAGACTTGGCTCATGTTGGTTTCCAACTATGGGTGAAGGTTCAAGTCACTTACTTCAAAAATAAATTACTCATGAATGAGTTTTATTAAGAAACCTTGTGCTCCTATAACTCTTTCCATGTGAGGTTTTCAAGTACTTTATGGAATTAAGCAAAACAACCCTGGGAGGTAGATTAGTTCTAACATCCCCACATTACAGATGGGAAAACTGAACACTAAGTACATTTGTAGGAGAGCCAGAAATAATATTACCTAACTCTCATGTACTGCTTTTCAGCAGTAGATCTCACATCTTTACAATGGAGGAACCATTATCCTTACTTTATAAAAAGGCAAAGTGACTTGCTTGTCCTGGCCAATAGTTGAGCTGAGTGAGAGGAGCCTGTTCTTCCCAGTCCCAAGGCCTCATTTTACTAACTAAATGACCAAACCACTCTGTCTTTAATATTAAGCAATTATGCAAACACACACATTAAAAAAAAACAAAAAAACAAAAAACTAAAAAACAAAAACCACCAAAGAAAATGCATCAGGGCTGATTTTTGGAAAGCCAAAAATATGTTTTCTAATATGGAGGATTTTCTTGATTGACTGTATCTCTGTATCTCATATCCCACTGATGCATTGCATCTTTGCTTTGCTAGTGAACATGGGAAAATAAGCAAATTGAATCTTTTCACATTAATCATGTGGTATTACCTGACCACAGACGGCATCAGCAGAAAAATTTAACATCAAAGAAAACTGCTCTATGGTCCTTTTGATGTTGCAAACCTGAACACAGAGGAGATAGTTCAAGTTTTGACAGAAGTAATGACACATAAACATGGAAGGGGTCATGATGCTGCTATTTAAAAAAAAAATAAAAAAATCCAGCATCCCTCTCCCCGAAGATAAAATTTTCATTTTTACAGCCTTTTCCCTTCTTTCAGGAAGAACAAACTCTTGAGCTCTTTTGCTCTAAAACTGTCTTGCACCCAAATGCCTTTTGGCAAGATCTCTTGTCCCAGAGCAAGTCCCCAGTGAGCTGGGTGCTCAACAGACAAAATATGAAGATGGTGCTGTCCCCAGAGAGCTTTCCATCTAGATCCATTGAAGACACTGTTCCACCCCAAGAAATTCCCTGGGCTTCTTCTGGGCAGTCCCATTATTTTGGGCACAGAAATAACAGTCTAAAAGCAGGCAGTGTAGAGGCTTTTGAACCAGCAAGTAAAACAATGAAAGCTCATACACAGTTGTGGGAGGAAAAATTATGACCAAGAAACTTGTAAAGGCAAATTGAAGTTCCTGCTTTCAAGGCCTTTCTGAGCTAGAACGCTGATGGGTCAGAGGATGCTACCCTGGCCCAGCTGTAATTGGGATGCACAGTGGTGCTCATCTGAAGAAAAATGAACCTACAACAACCACATTGATGTATTACAATCATATAAATGATAAAGATTAAAAACATTGCACATAAATTATAGCTATCACCATATAGACATTTCATGAATCCTCAAAATGGGCTGAACTAAAGCCAATCTTTAAAATTATTTTGGTAGAGTCACTTGTGGAGCTTCCTTTTCTCATTCAGTCAAACATCCTTCCCACAGGCTAAGCCAAATTGAAGCCAATATTACACTAAAAGGAAGGATACACAGTCATTTACACCCGACTTAAAATTAAATTCAAATGGCATAAGAAACAAATCCCCACTTTTATTTTATGCATTTTTTCATTTTTATATCAGTTCTTAGCACAGGCAGGCAACAGAGCCAATTTCTTTTGCTCTTTGCTGTGCCCCAGCTCTCATGTGTATATTTGATGAGTCACTTCTTGCTTGTGACATGTCTTTGACACCTGCAAAACAGCCACACTGGGGCCTAGTGACTGGGTGGGGATTTTGAGATTTTTTTTTTCCACTTGCAGAGTCCTTTGAGATCACTGGAAGGAAATTCTATAAACCTGTGCTGCTACTCCTCTGAATTACAGAGAAGAGATTCCATTTGAGTGATGTAGACATTATTGCTGTTGCTGTTTGTCTGCAGAAAGCGACCTTTTACTGTGCTGAAAAGAGCCAGACACTGCAGGAACTGCTGAGGATGACACAGTGGATGTCCTCCACTCTGTTGTGAAGTCTAATAAACCTAGAGGACTTTGTGTGTGCCTGACTCTGTGGGCAGACAGAAAGCAATTATTCCTTTTTCACTTGTGCTAATTTAAGGAGAAAGGTCATTTTGAACAGCTAAGAGAGTTTCTGTAATAATATTTTACTTATTTAACCAACCCTCAGTTTTAACAGATTTATGTCTTAATGTCAGCACTAACCATCCATCCAACGACCAGAAAAATGCTTTTGTGTCAAAGTGCTATTACTCTCCCTCAAGTACAGATGTGGAAATGGAAAAGGAGAGGTATTTGAAGATTCTTCTCTGACATGGGAACAGCACTGAGATCTCCAATTTTCATGTGCTCTTCCATGGCCCTGCACTGTATTTATGCCCAGACTTAAGCTCCTTATGCCAGTGCCAGCTCAGAATGACTCCAGGGCCAGTGCCATGCTATACCACAGCTAGGGACCCATGTTGAGATTTCTACCACACTGAGGGTGGAAAAGCTGTCTTAGAGACCCAGGCTGAACCTCCATGTTGCACAGCATAGCTGCACCCCTTTCCCCTGAACAGTCCTGTTCTGTAGAGTGCAAGGAAATGTATTCATGGATTAGCTGTCTCCAGTGTGCAAAGCTGTGCTCTCCTTTGGCTCTAAAACACCTGGCCCAGGTGTGGCCAGTAAGCAGAGACTAAACACAGGGTGGAAAATGCTGCAGCTCTCAGCAGGGTCCCAGGGTTTGAGTGATACACTTGTTCAAACTCTCAGGGTTAAGCCCATTTTTATACAAGAGTTCAGTGGAAAAGCCTGCAAAGAAAACAGGACAGGAAAGTTTGTCTTCCTCTGTGCAGTAGGCTAGGGCTGCCTGCTGGGATCATCAAGGAGTTTTATCCAATACTTTATGCTCTTGCAAGGGTCTAGACTGTTGCTAAAACTCTCTATCACTCTTGGGTTTTTCCTTTGATTTTCCTCTCTTTTTAGTTGAGGTTTTTGGGGTTTTGCTGTGAGGTTGCAATGACGCAGTGGAGCCTGGGGAAGCATGGCCTGCAGCCCGTGGGTTTCTAGAGGCTGGATGACCCAGAAACTGGATACCGTGACCCAGATGGTCCTTTCCAGCCCTATGTTCTTAGGCTTACAGATACTGATAGCTGCAGGACACTCTCAAAACTAAAATACTTTTTATACTGACCAAAATGCAACCATGAAAGAAATCTCTCTTGTTTAGTCATCTGGACTGCTGCCGGAGAAAATATGAACAAGAGGTTTCCTTTAGGTCCACTGAGCAGAACCTTGCACTGTTCACATCCCTGAAGGTGATATGCTCTCATCTAAGTAGAGCATCTGCTCATTTATTGTCCCCAGGAGTCATCACCTGGAATGGGAAACATCAGGGTTTTGCTTGAGCATTCAGCATTAAGTTGTTGGCAAATCTTCACCATAACATTTTTTCTTATCTAATGATAATTTGATGTATGAGAAACCTGCCGAGTGAAAGCATGACTATTATGTGAGCAAACAATACAGCAGTATGTCCAGTATTATCTGTGAAATGTATTTCAATACCTGTGTGATTAATAATGGATTTGGAAGCACAGTGAAGTATAAATAATCCAAAACAATATGCAAACTTCTGTGAAGGAAAGGGATTAATACGAGAACCAAACAAAGCCCTGGAAAATATAGCACTCAAAATAAATTATCCAAAATGCTGGATCTTCCCTCAATGTAATTAAATAATAACATAAAACTCACAGATCAACAGCCCAGTGGTTTTCTCCAGTAAATATAAAACAAAGAAACTCGGCAGCATCAAGCTGCTTTTTAATTATACCAACCACTTCAATTGAAAAACCCTATGAGGGTTAAGGAAAAATTGCTGCTAAGGCCGGGCAGGCTTGCTCGGTTGCACAGCATTCCAGGGAGGGAATTTGGAAGCAGAAGGAGCAACTCTGTTCTACACATTTGGTCCTTTCAGCATGCACATAGGTAAAGAACCATCTTTAAAAGTGGCATCATAGTTCTGCAGCTTTCCAAAAACGCCGTGAGAAGAAATTTTACCTAAGTGCTTACTGGCACAAAGCATTTACATAAACTTAGTTCTGCTGCACGCTTCTGCTCCTCAGAAATCCTGAGATCTTCCTAGTACAAAAGTTAGTCCCAAACATCTGTGCTAAGCCAAGTCTTTGCTGATGGATGCTGTCTGCTTTGCAGGTGAGGAAGGCTGGTCCGTTCTGCTTCTGACTACAGGATGGTGCGGCACAGTCCCCCAGCAGTTCTCAAACACATCATCTCTGAAGACACCTTAAACACCATGAGTTATCCAAGTGCACACACCAGTGGGGCTGTTAGGGAACACGGCTGACCTCAAAACATGGTGCCAGAGACCAGGCAGGGTGCTGGTCCCTTCCTTGACCAACAGTCAGTAAGATTATTACTAGTCATTGTTTTAATTGCCCTACAGATTTGATTTTCTGGCTTTGTATGCTTCTCTTTTCCTTGATCTGATTCTTTTAAAACGTGCACTGGAATACAGGTAAGGAGCTAAAATTTAAAATGTAAAAAGCTAGTATGACAAGACAGCATGGGCACAAACTAAAACCTTTTTTTTACATACCCAAGACTTGCCTCAAGACAAATCTTTCACTGAGTTAAATGTTATTTGCTAAAGTAAAAAATACATAGTACAAGAGTAAGTCCTTGAAAGGAAAACAGCCTCCTAAACCCACAAACCCAAGCAAATCAAAAGACAACTTGTTCACAGAGATAAAGGGAAAAAACAGAGAGGAAAGTTTTTAACAAGGACTTTTTTCATTCTCTCTTTTTAATCTAGTATCAGTATCAAGAGCTGAATGGGGAGAGCCTTTGAACAGCACCTGCATGGGCCAGCAGTGAAGGTCACATACCAACCTACAAATCTCTCCCCCCTGGCACTGGAGAGACAGTGTTACATTCCTGCCTTTGTACTGACACGAAGTGGCTTCAAGTCCATGTCCAAGTCTAAATAGTCATGAGCTGTAACCCAATCATAACTGGTGACTTCTGTACGCTGGCCAGCAGTGGAAACTGGAGACTGCTGGTCCCCGCACTCCTGCGAACCCCTGAACGTCCTCCCTCCAGCTCGGCTTTTTCCCTTCTCCACTATCAACATCAGCTCCAATTCTCTCAGGCTGGCACTAGTTTGTTGGGAGACCTGCACAATTAAGTGTTCAGGGAAAAAACCTAACCTCCAGCAACTTTATTAAGGAGGCCTGTGGGCAGGACTAGGGGAGCAGGTTCCTTTCACCAGGTTCAATTGCATGAGAGCCTTGGAAAACTTTCTGGCAGTTTGCTGCAGGGTTATTGAGGCAATTTCTGCATGCTTCAGTCCCTTCTCCCTTCTTCTTTAAACAAAAGCTTAATGAAGGCAAGCGGAAAAAAGAACTTTCTGTCACATTTGCTGACCTGTTTTAACTTTTAAAAAGGAAAGTGATAGTGCAGTTGAAGGGTATTTTAACCATTGTTTCCAAGCTGCTTAGCCAAAGGCTGTACAGTTTGTCTAGAGCTTTAAATCACAGGCAGTGACATCTTCAGCAACATACAGGGAAGTTGCTTAGCACTTGTTGTACCACAATTATTCTTCAGAGATACACAAAATGCCTTTTTCACTGCATTGTGACTCACAGCAGTAATTCCCTTTGTAAAGGCTGTTAGAAATACTTCAGGTGAAAATACATACTCTTGAAGTACTCTACCTAGCTTTCTTAATTAGCAAATGATGTAATCTGGGGTAACAGATTGTATTTTGTTTTAAAAGAAATGTCTAAGATTAAAGGATTAGTTCATATTAATATTTTGGAGGACTTGATAGCCAAACAGAAATACACAAACAAAAGGAACAGATAATAAATGGCCCCAGCACACTCACAGTCCATGCTGCCTTCCACTGCTCCAGCTGTTTTAGTAGGGGGTCACACAGAAGATGTGTGCCCTGGTAAAGGAGGGGGGCCTGGATCAAACCCTGAAGAAGCCTTGAAAACTGTTGTGCAGGTGAGGCTGTAGAATTATCCTACGTGTGTGAAGAGCATTAAGCCATCTTCATAGAGAGCTGGCTGAAAGCATTACACGTGCTATGGATGGTCTGCGCTTAGCAAGATACCATTGTGGACCTGAAAATCTAAACTCTGACTTTAAATGCTTGCCAGAATTGGGAGATAACAGTTATTCTTCTGACAGCCACTGCACTGAGGACATTTTACCTCAAGCAGACGTTGTGCTCACACAATGGAGCTCCTTGCCCAAAATGCTGGTGTGATGACGCCCATTGTGGGGCTGCCGGTCCCTCTATGGAACACAGCCTGAGCTGCCAGGCTCTAAAGGAATGATGTTCTGTGCACTGCCTGTGTGTGACAGGCTCGAGTTCCAGGCCTGAGAAGGCAACATGGTTAAATCTGGGTGCACCAGTGACTTCCACGGGTGCTTGTGGATCACCAGAGACCAGGCCATTGAGTGTGAGTAGGATCACTGGAGCTTCAGAAAACACCCACTCTTTTCAAGCAGCTGCCTTGTGGTTGGAGCTGTACTGTTGAGTGGTGATGCACAGAAATTCTAGAACATGTCAGTTTAATCAGCAGTCCACAGCTAAAGCCCTCTTTAATCTCGGTTATATATTAAAACATATTTATTGGGTATTAAAAAGATTGCAGTTCAAACAGCAAAACCTCTTTGCGCCACAGAGGATGTTTAAGACCACTAAAGACCACTTAAAGCTAGCACAGTTTTTTTGGAGGTGTTTAAATAGTTGTAGAACAGGAAACCATGGAGAAACTGAAGATCAGCAGAAAATTTTAAAGAAAGAATTGTACTTCCATGCAAACCACCCACTTCCCAAACATCATGGAGGTACAAGGCATCTGCTGTGCAAAGTTTTCCATACACCCCTGACAGAATTAAATATACGGCCACACATAGTGATAGAGCATCAAAAACCCAAGCACTAAGATTCCTCACTGCATAAACTCCCAGTCAGCTAATGAGGAGCTCGCAAAATAGGCCACAGCCTCTATTTTCAGATCTAGATGTTGTGTTTTACTTGGAAGGCTTTAATGTATCAATAGCAAATGACAGAATTCTTTCCTTGTGATGTTCTTCATCCAAATAAACTATATACAAATATTATATATGGCAATACTTCTTCAGGCAAATTCTGGCTCATCAAAATCCTAAATCCTATCATTCATTTAATATTGCTCAAATTAACCATTATGCAGTGGGTGAGGTGGCAAAGTACCTAACGTCATCATGACATAATATTGTCAAGCAGTGTTGTGACAACTTTTGCATTTTAGAAAAAATAGCTTAGCCAATCTAGCACTGATTGGACTGACAGCAGCTAATTATTGGGTAGTCAGATAAAATTTGAGTGTATCCAGATGAAACTGAAATAGGAACGGCAGCTATTAAAAATAGCTTTAAAGACAGCAGCAACTTCCCAAGTTGTTAAATAAGAAATAACAGTTATCATCTGGATGTTATTGACAGTTGTCTTTATAATATCAACAACCATATCACATCATTAGAGTATAGTGCTTCTCAATAATTCAGAAGATATAAATTAGTTTTTCAAGAAAGGTTCATGACCCTAATTTCATTTTCTCCAAATAAATCTAATGCAATGTCCTAAGAGAAGATAATGAAGATCTACAGCTCACCTGAGGAATCATTTAAAAGACCATTAATCATCTTTAAAAAGCAGTGTGGTGACATGCATTACCAGATCGTCCTTCTAAAGAACTGAATGTAAGATATTCCTGGCATGCAGCAGATTACACAATGCTGCCATCAAACTTGATCTTCCTTTACTGGAAGACGTGGAAACTGGAATATCAGACTCAAGGGAAAACATCTTTGATTTGCAGTGTCCCAGGATAACAGTCAGAGGAAGCCAAATAGGCAAGGAGAGCAGAATAGTTGAGATAAGGATGACTTAGAAAACAAGACATACAACATATGCATAGAGCCTGATGGGAAGAGAAATAGTTGTGAAAAAATATGTACAAAGGCACATTTAAAAAATAATTAGCTCAATCAATCTCTGTGCAAGATAGCCCTCAGCTGTTTAGAAACTTCTGTCCACTGGGTCTAGAAAGGGTCCCCACCAAAAACATTCAGCACTTTCTAAATGATAAGTAAAGGAAACATTAGGCATGGAACAGGAGCTGACTTACTTCATTTCATCAAAACTGGAAAAAATAAGTAATTTCTAGTGCCTAACAACTTACATATAATTGAAAAAATTCTAATGCTGTCCATTAAAAAATACTGAAATTAATTCCTTTGCAACAATCATTCATGTGTAAATTATCAGCTTCAACACTTTTTAAAAGTTAATAATGAAACACAAGAATGTTAGCAATAGTCATGCTTTGAGCTGAAGTTGTGTTTCAGTACAAAACACAGCACTAAAAATTACATGCACTTAGAGCATTTTTTGCTGCTGATAGTCCCTACATTTAAAAAGTATTAGTAGCTGTTACTAAATGCCAGATGCTGTCAGAAGTGATGAAGATGTTAATTTTTAGTCTTCACCACTTCAGATATTATCTGATATTCAGTTTCTCTGACAAATGCAGGTATTTATGAACTGACTACAGCAATCTTCCAGAACTGGAAATTGGTCTGCACTGTATGATGATGACTAACAAGTTGCTCATGATTAAAAGCAGATTCCTGTAACTAAAGTTAGCCCTAAGCTTAACTGAGGGGCTGTGGTTGTTCTAACTTCATTAGGTCATTTGAACTGCCACTAAAATGAGAATTATAAAATCAATTACTTCCAAGCTGAGTTATTCATCAAGTTCCTTTGCTGTATTTAGACAATCAGTTTCCTCTGTCCTTATCTGATTTTTTTAATAGAAGCTTCTCATCCTTCTGGAACTTCAGGAACTTTTTGTACAACTTGAACAAATCCCAGGTAACTGTTCAGATCTGATTGACTGTCGTCAATTAAACACCATTTCCCTCTGGTCTCCATGCATTTATGCTATTGTGCAGTTGGTCCTACGTCTCTGGCAAGTGTGGCTAGTAAGATATTGCACATAGACTCATCAGGTGAACAGATTCATAAGTGGAATGAACCTTAAAAGCAGAAAAAAGAAAGGAATGAGTACTATTGATATCAAGACTGATCAAGAAGGAAGAGATAATAACCAGACCTTCAGTTTTGGCCCAGAAGAGATGATCAGAGACGACAGAAGGAAACACCCTGAGGGGTTAGAGGCAAAGCACTGAGGACTGAAACAGTACACTGGGTTTGTGCTTTGTTGAATTAGGGTTTGGTTTTATAAAAATTAAATCTGGGCCTGTGCACTCAATTTCTTTGTGTCTATAAAAACCATTTGAACATAATTAAACTACAGAATTAATAAATTCCTATTTTTACATTGCTTTAATTCCAACAATGTTTTTTGGTGGACCTGAATATCTCATTTTCAGAGGTCCTATCAACAAATATCTCCAGGCAAAGATTATTATTTCCTTCATATAAAATATTGTAAAACCATAGGAACATAAGATATAGCTTTAAAATGGAAAAATTTTGAATTCATATAGAAAGAAAACCTCATATGGAGATCAAGTAAAACTGCTATAGACTGCTATAGAAGCTTTAAGGACTATCATCCAATAACATTTTTCTATCTAAACAGTGTCACTTTCTGATGTATACAAAGTAAGTTCTGTTTGGTGAAACACAAAGTGGTCCCACCTGAACTAAGGGCACCATTACACAGAACCTCAGCAGAGTAAGGAAATTGATCTCCATGAAGGTTACATTACTGTCTTATTTCAGTAGATGACTTTGGGCTCCAAAAATGTGATTTGAAAAAAGTCTAGTGAGCAAGACACATGACTGCTTATCCCTGAAAACTGGAAAAGATACCATTTTGCTGTAGAGGTGGCAGATTTCCATCAGGATTTTGTAGTTTATCTAGGTATTAGCATGGTATCATTACAGAGTACACAGGACTGTCTCAAAAGCAGAGGCCATGTCCAAAAGCTGGATATGCAATGTCATAATTCTGTTTCCTGCTTGAAGGAGCACATATGACTCATGTTGGGACTGCTTGGTTTGTTTAGGCTTTTTTTTTTTCCTAGAAGAAAACAACTTGCAATGGAGAAACAAAAATCAAAAGATGGAAGGAAATAATAACCACTTACTATCTGTCATTTTGGTGATCCAGAGCTTGCACTGAAAATAAATGTTTTTGTACAAGTGAAGTGTATGCTTTTACATTAAGAGGATGACAAACTCTTTAAATCCTTTGTTTTCTGGTAGAGGTTTGCTGTATTTTTTCCTAACTAGCCAAAAGACAAAATGGCAAGTTCAGTTATTCAATATGATAATGGATATCATGGCTTTTTAAAGCAAAGAGAAAACTGAGTAAGGAATACATAATTTGGATGCAGAAGGCCTCAGACTTGCTGGAAGGTGAAACTGGTGACAGAGCATCTCAAAACTCATTTTCTCTTCATATTCTGCACAGGCAACTGCTGCAAGAACCAAACATCCTCCTATAATATCGATGTCAACTTTAAGAAGCTTAGCTCACTTTATTGGGATATTTGGGTGCAGGTCAGATATAAATCAGCTCATTTTCCAATTTCATTCTGATTATCAGTTAGTCAAAAATCAATATTAGGGGCTTGCACTTTTACTGCCAGATAAGGCTGTGCTGCACAACTGGGGAAGGAGCATTCTGGGTCACAGGTCTGTGCCTTGCTGTGGTTAACAGCCACACCGTGTAATCCACTTTAAAAACTGCATTTCCAGCTCAAGTTAGTCAGGCTTTAATACAAACAGGGGGAGAAAGGCTGTAAGACTGTCGCTGCTGTTACAGTCACCTTCTTCTTTTCAGCCTACATTTGTCTATGTCCACTTTTTCACTTGCTCACTCCCAGCCAGTATTTTCCTTCAGCTTCAATTGCTCCTTTACCAAATATGTACTAACAATACAGTTAGAGAATGAAATTTAAAGATGGGGGTATGATGAGAAAGCCCAATTTGTAACCTTATAATTCAGACTTCTTTTCTATCCCCATTCTGTGTTGAGACATTTTGGTACCAGCACTGTCAGGAGAATTTTGATGTGGTGCACGTGAGGGATGGGGGAGTCTGTGGCTGACTGGGGGAAGATGGCCAGCTTCATGAACCTCTTTCCTAAGCCTCTCTTCTTTCCTTAGTCTTCTTGTTTTTGTGCCTGAAAAAAATCATCTTGCTGTTGTACTTTCTTTTGCATGTCAAACTCAGCTGATTACTAGAAACTCTCAATTTATTTCTAAACCTTCTGAACTATAAAACATATATTTATTTCAATAAAATTACTCTCAGGCTTTCTAGTTTGTTTTTTTTTTGTTTTGTTTTTTTTGGGGGTTTTTTTGGTGGGTTTTTTTTTGTGGGTTTTTTTTTTTTTTTTTTTTTTTTTTTTGTTCTTTTTTTTGTTCTTTTTTTCCCCATTACATTTCTGGTTGGATCTGGAGCCCTTGTAAATACTTTTCTTTTTCCTCTTCTGGAAACTGAAGTTTCAGATAGACTTTACATCACTGATAAATAGTTTTTGCCTGTACCCTGTATTCTTCTGGTCTTTGTAGTTCTTTGAATTTTATTAGTATATCTCTAAATTCAACAAAGTTTATTTTCAAGTATATGTTAATTTCAGTGACAGAACTATTTGTCTTTCTCACTTTTAGCTGATTTTAACTGGATCAAATCAGGATTTCATAATCCAATAGCAGTTTCTTATGATAGTGTTATTTTTGAAAGAAAGATTCTTTGTTTACTGAAATCAAGTCTTAAATAGCATTGACTCAGGCTGGTTCATCAACTTCTGTGAAAGAAGCATGTCCACTCTCCCATGTGGAAATACCTGGGACCGACAACTGTGAATACTTGCATTTCTAACCTATGCCAGGAAATTAAATTTTTCTCTAATAACACAATTCTTGAGAGAGGAAGAGATGTTTTTAAGAACAACAGAACAATACAGAAGACTATAACCCGTTCCAAGAAGTTTCCAACTGATTGGAGACTCAGAGCAACATCTAACCACCATCCATGTGATGATGCACTGTCCTTCTTTCAAAGATCTCTTGGCATAACCTGTTCCTGCACACACAGTGCCTTCAAGCCCTTCCTGGCTACCAATGGAGGTGGAGGAGCAGTGGAGGCCCTGGTCACTCTTGTTCTCATCCCACACCACGGTGAACCCTGCACAGGTACCTCCTGAGGCTGTGTCATCATGCATGGCCTCTGTGAGCCAGATCATTCAGTAATACATGCTGGGTCATAACCTAACAACATATAAACCCAAATCATCGTCCTCCTCCTGTTACCAGGTATCTGTCAGCTTGTGCTAATTTGAGTCCTTATCTCTCAGAGGTTAATTGGAACTGGCAGCTGCCTCATGGTAACAGGACTGTGAGAGCAGTCATGTCAGCTGCACTGCAGCTGCACCACGAGCTGCATCGCGCCCATACCTACAAGGAAGACATGGGGTGAAACAGGAACAGAAAACCAGGCAGGCCTTGGGGGAAAAGTTACGAAAGGGATATTTTAATCAAGATATCAGCTTTGCTTCGTTAAATAATAAAGCGAAAAGATTTTCTTTGCTGCACACTGCTCCGAGGGCATCTCTTCTGTTGAGGTAGGGAAATTGTGCTGGATGTAAGTTCAGCTCCTTTTAACACCAGTTTGGGATTGAAAAGTAAACAAAAGACGCTCTAGAGAAAAATACAACTATTTCATAAAATGTTCCCAGCTTGAGGCAAGAGGCTAAAGAAATAGAACTTCTCAATGTCAGAATAGCAAATTAGTCTGTGTGCTGGCTAATGCTCGACTTAATTTGGCTCCAGTTCCCCCCCACCCTTGGAAAAGGGCCAGAAGGAAGGTGACCTACAGGCAAATATGACTTTCCTGGTGTGAATCCACATATCACAGAAATGCTCTGTGATCAAGGTGAGATGTTTGCAGAGTGAGGACTGCAGGAGCAGCCCCATGCTCTGCCCTTGAGATGGAGACAGTGAACACCAGTGCCCACAGCGCTGTAACACAGGCACATCTATGAAACCCTTAAAAAGTCATGGAAACTAAGGGAGTGCCTGTAAATTTATTATAGCAAAGACCTAAATGCAATCCTAATGAACACAAAAGTTATCTGGTATAATATAGATACATGTAGATATAAATATATTTCTATGCATATACTACATTTTTGTCTGGGAGAGTCTATCTGGAAGCCATAGCTCATGTAATTGAAATTATGTGCAAGCTGAAGGACTTTAAATAATCCAAATAGCTCTTCTTTTTATCCCTTCCACAAAATTAGTACAGGCTCTAAACATATTGACAAATCTAAACAGCAGAAAGCAGAATATATATTACTTAAAATTTATACATAACATCACCAAATAAGATGTGAGAGAGGCCTGTAGCAAATCATGTAGCAAAATGAGAAGTAACATTAAAAATCACTCTTCCTTAAAAGTATCCTTACTGCCAGTAATTCTCAAGATCATACTTAATCAGTGTATTAGCTTACCAGCCCTTGGGGAAAGGGATCTTCATCTCTTTTTTAGTGTTTAAAGGAACAGTTTCAGTGTTCAGTGGCATCCCAAGCTTGGACACTAATGGTTAAAAACATACCATTTAGCAATGGCTTCAAGTCTATATAACTCAGCTGAGGATGAATCACTCTCTACTTTTTGGATTTTGTATTCTTACTTATGAACTTATGAAGTTCACTGGCTGGCTTAGCAAAGCAAATAAGAATTTTTATGGAGAAGTACAGAAGTAAAGGAGTTCAGCTTCTGAATGAATATTTCCAAAAATAGGAAATTAAACTCTAGCAACAAAAGCTGAGAGGAGGCCAAAGGAATTAGCTGTTCAGCTGTCACTCATTTTCTGAATTCCCTCTCCTTTGGCTAGACCTTTTAGAGGAGACAATTTTATCTTTGCACATTGGTGAGCCATAAACTTAGGGAACAAATTTCATGCCCTTAGGCTTTGCAGAACAAATTGGCAGTGGGGGGGAGGGAGGGTTGTTTTGGTTTTTTATCCATAATAGAGACAAAACTTGAAACAGAAGTATTGGTATAAAAATTCCTTTTGTGTTGTAAGGATACTCCAAGTCCGAGAGACAGGAAATGAGACAGTCCTTTATCCTGGTAATTTTCATTATTTAGCCATAGGTAGGAAGGATCTTTAAACCACACCTTTCAAGCATACAGACAGAGGAGCACAATTTATGGAATTTTCTGTTTCTGATGGTCGAGCCAACATTAACAGAGCCTCATATTTTATTGGTTAGCTATTTTTATTATATTAAATGTCTGTCTTCAGTTCTTGCAGCACACTGCATAACTATTGAAGCAAGTTCATCATTTCTATGACAGAAACACTAAAATACAGATCTCCTAGGACAACCTCAATTTCTAAGATGGAAAGTTGATATTATAACATATGAGAACAGATGGAGTCTGGTCACTTCCTTTTGACTCAAGCTTTTGAATATATCTTTTTTTTAGTAAAGTTTATGACTTTCAAAGCTATTGGACTTTTTTGGGGGATACTCTGATCATTTGTCCATGTATCCTCTCCAAAAGCTATCAATTAAAAGTTATGCTGCTGACCACCCAGTCAAGAGATAGGATCTGAGAGTTCAAGGTATCAACTCCAAAGAAATACAGACCTATAAATACTGTTTGTTAACAAAATTGAATGGTGATATTGACACCATAATTCAGCAAGTAAAAATAACAGTGCAAATTTTACACCAAAGAAGTACACATGAAGCTTTTTGTTTGCTGCGTTTCTGAAAAAATCCCACAAATGAAATAACCAAGTTCTTTACTACTGAAAATATATATGTTAGAATTGAGAAACACTAGCAGGTAGTTGGTATTTAAGGGCTGAATTTACCAATCCTTCAGAAAGTGCTAGGAGAAACAAGAGCGTCAATGTAACCCCAGCTGAGAACCTCAGGATGAAATTAAGTTAGAAACCAGGAAAGCACTGCGTCAGGACAAAGCCTTTTAAAAACAAAATGCTTTTGAGGTTAGTAGCGAACTTTTTTTGTTTAGTGGCATGTTGGGTCCTTGGCCTGTTTTCTTGGGCTGCTTGGTCTGCTGAGTGACTTAAAATATTCCCCTAAATCTTAGGTACATGTATTTCAGCACAGATCTCTGGCAAATCATATAAACTACCTCCCTGTTGCTTGTGTCTAGTAGCAGGCATGACCACAGAGAAACAGAAGGGTGTATTAAATCTGCCTACCATTCCTAAGCAAGGGTGTTCCACACAGCATCCCAGCCACCTCTGTGTCCTGCAGTTTGTAGGTACAGCACTGGGCTCCCACTAACTCAGGACAGCAGATGGGTCACAGCTGGAGGAAACTCTATGTCTTATGTTTTCACAAGCACAATATATTGCACTGAATACAAGTGTTCCAGACTCCTCAGCCTGCTATGTTTAACTAATCTTAAATTAGCTAATACAAATAGGCATCTTGAGCTCCACTCCCTCCCAAGGTCAGCAAACAAAATAAATGCCAACAGATCCCAAGATTTTAGCTTCTCTTGAGATTACAGCAGAAAGCAAAATCAGTGTAATCTATGGAGCATTATTTATGAGATTCATAAAGGTAGACAAACAGAAAATTTGGTAATTGTATAGTATCTACCAAACCATTAAAACTTCCTGCTGGTCAGTATCTGTATTATTTATAATTCAATGAAGACAAGTGCAATCACATATTCAATACCACTTAGCTTTTGTACAGTACTTTTCATCAGTGCTATTCATCAGCACCTAGCAATTCATAAAAAAAGAGTGTTTCATTATCACATCTTAGCAGGTAAAACGACAGCTGAGACAAAAGAGAGACAGTGACTTGCTGAAGGTCATTCAACAGGCACAAGGCAGAGCAGGGAATAGATGACAAATCTCATGGATCCCCATCCAGCATTCTTGCCATCAGATAGCACAGTCCCTCACAGTAACTCACTGTTATCTGCTCTTTCAGCAGGCTGCTGCAAAATACATTCTCCACTCTGGATAACTGTGTCCTTATATATTGGAGGAGATAAATACTGGTAGCATGTGGAAAACCTAGAAGGTTTCATCTACTGTGAAAGTGGCTAAGAAATAGCAGTCAGCCTGCTACCAGCTGGTAGAACAAGTGCCATTCCCTCTCTGGAGGGGGTTTACTAGAGGCTGCATAAGGTCACAGAGTAAGTTACCACAAATGTCTTTGATCTCTGTTTTCATCTCAAGACGTGAATTTGAAGTCAGCAAAGCAAGCAATGAGGTGGACAAGAGATGTCTCAGAAAACCCTCATGTGAACTGCCAAATATTCAGAAACAACACAAAATGAGGCCACAACTGGATTTCTTTGGTTTTTTCCTGCCAGATACCTGTGGAATTTCTGACATTTCATGGCCATTCTTTAGCAGGTGTTGAAATAAAAGTTGCCATTTCCCGCTCCTTAAGGGTGCTTAGAATTAGGCTTCCAGCCATAGGCTTATCTAAAATCCATGGAATCCAATTAAAACTGCACCAAAGTCTAGACTGAATTATCTTTACAGGAACTATTGGTAACATGAATTAGAAGTTTCCATTCAGCTTCTGCTGAAAGCACCTATTGCTAGTGAAACAAATTCCATCTAATGGAGTGACAGCTGATGGTCATGCATGCAATACAGTTGAAAGATATTGCTTAGCTTTTTAGATTTTCCAGTTGTCAACTGACAACTAGTCCTGCACATGATTTCCTTTCTTTGGAATTTGAATACCCATATCCATGATTTCAGTATTTATAACATAAACACTAAGAGCATTTCAGCTGTGCCAGTCAGTGTTGAGGTTTTATGCTGGAGAATTAGAGTGACTTAAGAGTCATCTTCTTGCATTGTCACAGTCCATACAGAGATCTAATCTACATAACTAAGACATCTACTCCAAATTTAGGCAATTTTTTGCATTCTGGATACTCTACTCTCATCCTTCATGCCTCTAGATGTAGGCTTGAAATAAAATAAAGTACAGTGCACTTTCTTCACTGAATGACCCCCCCAGAAGGGATAATGCACTCCTAGATCTCAATATGCAATGGCAAAATAATTTCACTGACCACTTAAAATCATTCAAGAGTATACGTTTTTTATTGCAAAGTCTAGCAACACCCCAGCAGAAAAAGTTATTCCCTTTAATTTCCCTGAATGCATTATCTGGAGCAATTCTTTTTTCACTTTGCTAAAAAGCAGTTGCACCCCTGTATCTCAGACAGAGCCTCCAAAATATACAAAGCAGTAAACAAAGCAATTAGTTCTTGAAATAAAGATCCTGTTTTTTTAAGGCAAGGAGCTAGTAAAAAAAAGGTTTTTTTTCCCTGAGCTTTTCATTCAGAAGTCCCAAGATATTTCCATCTTATGAGATCCTCTGAAGACTGGAAGTGCAATTAGAATAATTTTACAGATTCGAAAGACTAGTCATGTAAAGTTCATTTTTCTTGCTAAACTTTTCACAAAGCATCATCAGTGTTGGGAACAGAGTACAAGAGAGTTGACTCTTCTGCCCTTATTACAGAACTACTCCAACACAGCAGCATCTGTAGCAACAGTTCTTGCTAATATTATTTAAAGCTGTGATCAGTCTTATTGCTAGACTCCCACAAAAGTTTAATATTTATAACATATTGCTATGTCCATCATTGTTGATTTAAAAGTAAAATAAAATCAAAAGTAAGGCTGACAGATTTATAGAGCTGAATGTCAAAAAGCAAAAGAAAACATGGTAATAATAAAATTATTATAATGCAATGTGGTAGCAGCCAAACATACAGGATCGTTCAAAGGTACCTCATGCTCAGTAACAGTCTCTTCAACAGCCTTTCTCTTCAGTCACACAAAATCAATCTGATTACTTCTAACAAAGTTTTATATATATATATATAAAAAGATCTTATAATGTATTACAACATTAAGCTTTTCTCATCAGGCAGGGAGACACAGCAGAAATCACACAAAGACATCTATTTCTAGTCCTGAAGATTTCCATGTATTAAACAACCACCTGTGATTAATTCTGTAGGGAGGAGGAATTGATTTTAATAGTATTTTCCAAACTATTACAATTACTTAAAAAGATACAATCTGTCATGTCTGAAATATGAGAACATGGGATGTTTCTCAGCGAAGTCCTAGAAATACTCCAGCTTTTAGAGTAAAACATAATTCCAACCTTGAACATTAGAAAATATCAGTCACAAGGCCTCTCACTATTATTTTTCAACGGTGATTATTTTTTACCTGTTTTCCAAGCCAACATATTGCAGGCAAGGCAAAGTACACCCCTCACTGTTGCCTGAATCTACATGGCTTCTGCATCAGTAGTTCTGGAAGCAGTTTTGGAGCACAGGAAGCTGATGACCATGGGAGCATGAAAAATACACTTTTTCACGTTACTGAAATTCATGAAATGTGCAGCACCACTTAGTGTACCATCAGCATCCCAGATGCAGACATTTGCACATGGAGGCAGCAGTGAACATGCTCACCTGGTATATTCTCTCTTGATGTCACTAAACAAACTGTTGACATGCAGTATTATAAAAAAATAATAGATACCACTGACATGAAACCCATGAGACATCAATCAAATGCATGAAAATAGTATCTTTTATAAATGAGTATACAGCAATTGCAATTAAAATACATGGCTAGAAGAGAAAATGAAGTCATTAACTGAAAAAAGATGTGTTAAGATATCTCCCTATCCCAAAGGTACTGAGCAATATACAACTTCTTTTATAGTCATGCAGTATCATTTTCACATAGACAACTCAGCATTCAGCAAGGACACATTTTGGATCTTGCACTTTGTGGGAGGGTTTGGGTTTGTATTTTTGAGGATTTGAAAGAGAGCAGGTGAGGCTCAGGGAAGAGGAAGAAGTCTGTTTTTTCTCCATAAGGATGGGAGATTTTGCCATTTGTGTTTTTAAGGGGTACTTAGCAGGGGTAGTAGAATGTATATCCTTTGAATTTAGGTGGGTAGCTGTAGGTAGTGACAGGTCACCTACCTGTCTGTTGGTTTTATTTTTTCTCATTTAACCACGGATGTCAGTGCTGTTAACAGACATACACAGTGTGTGTTTTTCCTTAATTTCTATGCTTGTGGTTAGGAGACTATTTTGGTTCAAAGTCAATGCAAACTTAGACATATAATGTCTTACAGGAAGAGCTATTGAAAACATGCAGGTGAAAGATCAGCTATAGAAGGAAAAAGCAATAATCCAGCTCTTAATGTTCTAATCTCTCATTACAATGTTTGGAAAAAACTTCTATAGAAAGATATCTAGCACCAATTCACTTATAATACTATATTAGCATAATTTTCAATTTCCAGTGGAAAATAAAACAAATCATTCCCAAAAATAAAAGAGAAAGATGAATGATTGGGTTTTACTACCAAAGGAACCACTACACTCTAATTAGCAAGACAAGGATTATGCTTAGGGTGGATGAATCCCTAAAGTGTGAGCAGCATTTTTACCTCCTCCTATCAGGAAAGGAAAAGTTTAGGCCATCTGAGGGAAATCAAGGAAGCAGAGAAAAGTACAATTATACCTCCTTTTCTCCTCCTTCAAAGACAACCTGGCCATGCCCAGGCTGGGTGTTGGTCTCCGCACACGCGGGAGGTGTGACTACCCATGCCCTGGCGGTGCTGGGAGGACGGCGAACGCCCCTCTCCCCCAACAATCAGTCTCTGTTAATATTTGATAGACAGCCAAAGCACTTCTGTGAAGAAAACGAGTGAACCACCTGTGGAAAAATAAACTGCTTTTCAAGAACATCCATCACTGGGAAGGGCTGATTTTCTTGTCCTCAAACAACCTTGTTCCTAAGGCTCCTGGGCTGCCTCTGAGTTGTAGGAAAGAACATTTTGGGGGTTCGCTATATGGTGTGATCTCTTTTGTTACTCATTCATTTTCTCTTTCCTGCACCGGCACAGGGTGCCTGACTGTGAAACCAAGGAGCCACTAAACTGACCCATATTGCTGTTGTGACACTAGTAAACTACACATATTAATACCAAGGCATCTAGCATGGCACTAATAGTTGGATTATTAGTGGCTGAACAAGCAGGCTTAGGCAGCCTTTATTAGGCTAATGAACAGATTTTTCCAACCAATGTCCCTAATCACCGTGCCTGCCTGCAGTAAAATAGCATGAATAACTGTTAAACCAGATACAATTAAGGTCCTCACTGGGATTAGAGCTATGGAGCGGCTGTTCCCAGGCACCTAGATCCCTGTTTCCTAATTCTAGTTAATAGGAGACCTTCTGCCTGCTTTCTGCCTTAAGCCAGTAAAGGAGAAGGGGAGGGAGGGGGGAAAAAAACCCTTTGCAGAATATCAGATCCTCTCTCCTAACCTTTCCTGGTTGAATAGAGACGGATTGTGAATCGTGCAAACCTAACATCTTCTAGAACAATGAGGCCCTTCAGCGATAACAATAGCACTAATCATAATAGTAGGCAGCTCCAGCCCCTTTCTATCATGTGCAAACAGTTGGGGCAGAATATGAAATTGCTTTAGAAATAGATACTGACTTTCCCCCCCCTCCCTTTCACTTGCCTACTAAGAATAGCCTAATTTATTCATGCTTTTATTTGGCAACAGAAACTAGGCTGACCTGCCTCCCTTTTTATTCACACAGATAAAAGGGCTTTGGCAAAAAGGCAGAGGACACTCTCTGCATTTAAAGGTGTCTAGTGTTGCTCTCCAAAGGAATGACAGAATGGTTACTGCTTCTTTCATTGGTCCTCCTCTGCTCTCTGGCCTTCATCTCTTTTCTCTGCGACTTTCTTTGGGGCTGTTCATGCCATAAAAACTAGGTTAAATCTGGGGCGGAGGGGAGGGGAGAGAGTAAAAGAAACTCAAGTGCCTTCAGCATCTCGTTCAGAATAGTGTGGCACTGTGCAGCTACAGAGGTCCTATGTGTAGCTCACAGTCTTGGAGCTCCGGGAAGAGAGCATGATTTAGAGATTTTGCTGAGAGCGTGTGTGTTTGGCAAGGGGGGAAAGAAGGGGGACTGAAAAGGGCTTACGTTAACCCTTCTCCTATCTTTGTGTAACAAGAGTTGCTACTCAGAAAACGTGAGTTGCTGCAGAAACACCTTGCTTACCAAGCCCAATCCATATGAGACAGCCTGGCTGTATAGATGGTGGTGACGTCCTCGGCTGTGCTCACGGCAGAGCCCTCCCGTGCAGCACACGCAGCCGAGCCGTCACGCTGCAGGCAGATAACAGCAAAGTTAATTGCTAAGTACAAACACAGGCATCTTTCAAGCTGGACAAAACCCCTGTGTATCCAAACACAGCTTCAGTGGCTGCCTGCGCATCCACTTGGTGAGCAAAGAGCTGGGTTATCTGGCTCTGGATAGGGGTTAGAGGGCTTCTGTCTGGGTGAGTAAAGTTCAGCTGCTCCCTGCTTGATTAGTAAAACCTCAGTCTAAATAATATTTTTCCATAACATATCAGAGGTAGTTGGTTATGTGTTTTGGCACTTCAGATGGTGCTGCAAAAGCGAAGGAGCACTGCCTGTGGTGCCAGGGACCGTCTGCACAAGATAGCCACAACCAGTCATCCACAGAACAGGGTCTTCTCCAGACTACTGAAGGCTCACCTTCCCCATACTTCCTTTCAGGTGTTTCAGGTGGTTTTCTCCATGATTCCACTTCTCTCTTAAGCTTATCTCATTGCATGCAAAATATTTTTATAAAAGATGATCTAGAAAGTCACATAAAGAGAAGTCTGAAAAAACAAGCACTGAGGATGTTGGTGTGCAAGACCAGCTTAATAGTATCTCCTGCCCTTTTAAATTCAACTGCACCCACCACAGACTAATACTTGCCCTGCTCAGCATCCGACTCCTGGTCTATATTTGTGATTTATCACCCTAATGACTGATTTTGTTCCTTCTGCACCTTTTGGACTACCTCATTTTTTCAGCTATGCCAAAATAAATATGAATTCAACAGATATATTATGGCTTACTCCACTCTAGCTGAGAGCAGAATGTGACTTGTCTTCTCAGATGCATTATTAAAGAACCTAGCAAGAGCACAGATTTTCCTGCTATGTTATCACATGATAAGGTCGAGTTGATCTGCAAAGTGAAACCTTTCAGAATTTTATTTGGCAGTTTGCTTTAAAACATCAAGTGGTAAATGGTTTCTGCTCTATTTCAGTTCTCATGAACACAGTTCTTTTACGACTGAACCCTTCAACAGGTTAGCAAACATTGTCTCTCTGCCAAGACATGCCATTTCTTTTTTTGTAGAATACTTCTTTTCTTCATTCCTCTGCCAACCCTTTTCTCTTCTCCACACACTGCTTTCAGATTGCCAAGACATGATCGTGTGCTTTAAAGTTGATTTCGGAATTACTTGGCATATCTTCTTAGCTTTCATCTATTTTCCTATCTGGAAACACAATAGAAAGCTTTGACTTTCAAGAATTATTTTTTTAAGCACCTTTTTCGAGAAGCTATCAAAGTGCTAGCTACCACTGATTTCGGGTAAGAAACTAGACCATCAGGATTAATATTCTTTTCATATACAGTTGAGAAAGGTTGAAACTTCAAAGCTAAATTCAGATATAACCTCCCTGCAAAGCTCAGGTATTGACATCTTCTTTTTAATCTTAAAAATGAGGTGTAAGAAATCTTATGCAAGAGTACATCTCCTAATCCGCTCCAGCACTGTCCAAGAAGGATTCAGACACCATGTAACCATATAAAATGCACCAGATTGGGCATCCAGAGGGTTGTGTCCATAAGAAGTCTATTAGTAGAGTTAAAGCCACAAATAGTAGTTGTGGGCATCTCATCTGTCATTCTGTTACACTGGCAACAAAACATCACTCTCGCTTCTCCCACTGATCAAAAGATCTTTCCAAGTCCTCAACTCATTCTGGTAGCTCTGTCCTAAATGCTGTTTCTATTTTTTCCACACACTCTGTGAAGTTGAGGCTCAGTAACCCCGGAGTTGTCTCCCTATCTTCCTACTCCTCACACAGCCAATAATCATACTTGCCATTTTAAGAGACAGCCTCTACTTGGGAGTCCAGAATTACCTGTGTTTCTGTCATTACCCCAATCCCCTTTTCATGTCACTGCATTGATGGAAATGATCTCCACCTTTTAAGTGTGACCTAAATTCTCTGTCCATAGATGTAGGATTCTGCATTTGGCTGCATTATTTCAGACTGTTTATTACTGATGTGTCTCCCTTAACTCTTCAGGGTGAAGCCTTTTTGGGCAGCCTCTGTGCCTGGCTGTTTGTTGATGTGGTGTCAAGCACAACAGATCTTCATGTTCAATGAGCTTTACTGGCCTTCTCCTCTCCACGTACCATTCACACAGCCGTCTTTATGTTGGGCTGCTTCTCAGTGCCTCGAAGTATTCAGATGCAGAGGTATCACATGAGCTACCACATGTCTGTTTACTGCCTCACATCCATTGCCTTGAGTGCAACACAAAAATACGCTCATTTACATAACCTCTTGTCAGACATGCATACTTAAAGGCTAACCTGGCCACACAGCACAAAACTATGAGCTTGCTTGCCAAGACCTTGCACTCCTACTTTTCATAATAGGTTTCAGAAGCATCTACAAAAGTCAAAAATACCTTTTCTGTCAATAGAGCAGAGAAAGGCCAAACTTAGGACATTCTTAGAGCTGCATACATCCCATGTATTTATAAACCAAAGATCAATAAATATTTCAGATGTACCTATATTTATAAAGGTGGGATTTATAAGACACAATCCAGAATAGAGATATTCTCTTCAACTAGTTCTTGCCGTACCCACTGGGAATCAATCTATCCTGTGGAGAAATGACCCTCCAATGAGGTTTTGTGGGGTGTCAGTTGCAAGCTATCAGCCTGAACAATTTAGGCTTCCTTGTGTAAATGAGGATCCAGGATTTTAGTGTGAGACTCTTTTTTAATGCTTTTTTGGCCTTTCCATGGGCTGATGCTGCAGGTTTGGTGGGATCACTGAAGGCCTCAAGGCATGACAACAAAACAGTAAAATCTCTGCAGGTTCAGCGACTATTTGTAGCAGTACAGAATCTATATTTTCTGGAAAATAGTCTAGAAGAATCACTCCCAGAGCACAATATGGAAAGAACCAAGCTACTCAAACCATACTAAAATATCTAAGTAAAATGTGACTTTGTTAATTTTTCCCAGGAGAAACATATAAATCACATGCTACCACCTGTTATATTTTGCCAATTAAAGGACAGTGGTTTTTAAATTAATCTCTGCAAGTTTTTCAGAATTCCTTCGTATTTCATCCCTCAAACATTTAATTGCTTCTGACTGCCTTCAGGAGGTGTACTGGAAGAAAAGCCGTTGTGCAAGGCAGCTGGGAGATCTCAAGCAGTTCCAACTTTTCCCAGTTAATTCTATAGTCTGAAAGCAAGCCAAGATCTTGGATTAACACTAGAAGGGCGAGGATTGTGGCTTCAGAGTTTGTTACAAACAAAAGCACATTGTTGGCCTATAGCATCCAATGGTACTTCAGTGAACCATCCCTGATACCCTGAATGCTTGGGTGAAAGCATACCATGATTGCCATTTATTTCAGAGCATCAGCAAACTCTGATGTTGTTGCAAGCCCATAGGGAGTTTAGCAAAAACCCCAAACAAACGCAACCCTCTCCTTCACCCAAAAAAAACACCCCCAAACCTAAATTCCTGACTGCAAATAAAACAAACAAAAAATTACCTTGCATGGGGTAGCTTTCAGGACCTTGCATGCAGGACCCTAATTAGACTCACAGAGATTTTAGTCAAATTAAGGAATTGTATTTTGTAAGCTTGATTAATATCTCATTATATATTATGCCTATCTCAGACTGTAATAATCATTTCCCCAGCTGCTTTTTGCTTAAGATGGCAAGTTAGCAGTCTACCTACTTTTCCCCCTGGCTCCCAGAAGTCTTAACAATGTGTAAATTCAATGTGGGCCATATGCAGTTTATTTAACCTCTCCAGGTGCTCTGGGAAAGGACTTTTAGCCTGTTGCTGATCTAATTTCATCTTCTGTCTTCACCTTTTCCTTAAAACCACAGCAAAACTAATAACTCAGCCTCAAAGCAAGTCTTCAAAGCAGCTTGTCAATTTTCCTTAAAGAAAAACTGAAGGATCAACCACCTTTTTTTTTTCCTTTTTGTATAAACAACCTGAAATGGGGATCTAAAAAGAGTATGGTATTAAATTTCTATTTCATGCTTAAAGTACACGCAGTATGTTTTATGGTAATGAATGCACAATCAGAGATTAGGAGTACATCACCTGAGGAGTTGAACACAGCTCCCATGAGGACAAGGAAAAAAAAGAATAATCAACCTATGAATACAGCCTTTATTACAATGCTTCAGCTCTAGAACATCTTATTTATGACTTGAGTGGAAAGATTTATGTACTATTAGTTCCAGATTTCATTAGACTTATGTACAGTTATGATAAGGATGTGTACATCTCTGGAAGCTTGTCAAAATATCTATGAAAATTCTGCAGGGTGAATTCCCCTGGTCACAGACCACATGTCTTACATGATGGCTTCTCAGGCAGACCATGTTCTTCTCCTAGTCTGTTCTTAGAAAGCAAACTCAGCAGGTAGAGCTGGTTTTGTGCTCTGTCTGTATGAACCCCAGCACAGTGGGATTCTTCTACACTGAGATTTTAGAGTGTTAGGACAATGCAGATAATAAAAATCAAAACAATAACAGTATGAAACAACACAGGAAACCAAATTCAGCACTGTACAACATATACAGCTTGCAAGAAACCTGACCCAACTCAAATCTGCCCTTTGCTCTATAACTTCTCCTGTAAAATCTTGAAAATGCATTATTTTGGAGATGGGACTGTGTCAAAAAACTCCACTTTAAAAAAAAATTTCTACATTGTGTAGGGTGGTTTCTTTACATGGGAATACAGAAAATTCCATTATCTACCTCCAGGGTTCGGCTTTGGGGCCAAGAACTCTCGGCCCTCAACATACCGTGTGAAGTCCTCAGACAGGTCAAGTATTTCTGAGGCAAATACCAGAAAACTCCGTGTTGTCACACGCCTTGGAGCTCCCTGTGGGTGTGAGGCTTTGTCTGTGGGATCTGCTCTCCCGATCAGCCCATTTTCACTGGGGGTTTCCCAAGCCCAGGCAGCGATGCCACACTTTTAATCCCCTGCTGAACACACAGAGCTTGCCTGCAGCGCAGGCACTCACACGAGGGCCAGCGAGGGAGGCACTGCAGATGCCCTGGTACCTCCAGAGATGAGGGGTCTTAGCTGCAGCTGTTTTCAGCCCAGAGGAGGGGAGCAGAGCCTACAGGAGGAAGGAGTGTGGAGGAGTCAGCTTGCTCCTGGACTCACTGGAAGTTAGTTAAGTAACCGTATACAGAGGATATAACTAGTAATCAGGTCATGAATCTCTGCATACAGTTATTTTTGTAAGAAGCCAAGCACATTTGGCAAGCCTGGCATTGTCCCATATTATTAGCTGGCAAATAGTGTACAAAGTCTTTCAGTCCAGTGAGAGCAACGGCAAAGAAGAGATTGCAATTGACAGGAAGACAATAAAAACATCTCTGAGCACAGAACAAAGAAGGCACTTGGAACAACAGAAGCACTAAATTCCAAGCTTTCTATAAGCATGGAAAGAAGAATTCAGTCCATGACCAAGCAGATCATGGGTATTCAAAATACAAAAATTAAGGAAATAATTTAAAAGTGAATACGTTGATGTCTTACTAACTTGAAACAGAAATAAACAAAAGAATAAGATCCAATTACCTAAAATATTTGGTAAATAGACAAAAATACATTTGATAAATAGTGACTGAGAATAGAGAATAATATTTCAGCTCCTGGAATAAGCAAAGGGAATAAATTCTTGCTTAAAATGTATTGCTCAGAGGCTTGGTATCGATGCCTACATATAGAGATCTGAAAGATTCATTAAACACAGGAAAGATCATTCATGGGATAAATAATTTAGGTGATCCCAACATAAAGGACTGACCACTGAGAGAAACAGCCCAAACCTAACAAGTGTTTCTGAACAGAAAGCACTGAGTTGCTGAAAATATACATCAAATCTAGATGAACTGAGATTGAAGAGCAAGTATACCAGAGGCTGGAGCAAAAGGAATCCAGGTGAGACAGACATAAACTTGTCAAATACATAGGCAACATGATGTCAAAATTAAAATGGAAAAAAAAGAATGAAACACAACTCTATGCACCCCAAAGTACTCTTAAAAAAACCCAAATAAAAAAAGCCTTTAGCCTGTCACTGTAACCACAGAAAGTACAGAAAAGCCACCTCAGGACACCAGGGTAGGCAGGCAGTCCACTGCAGCAGAGAGGGCAAGGACTGGGGGCTCCTTTAGGAGAGTCCACCTCAGTCTGGCTCTCAAAATTACCCGGAGTGACCCTAAACATGGCAGTCACTGGCAGAGCAAAGGTAGATGCAAGGATAGGGCTGGAGGAAAGCTTAAGAGAGAGATCATGCAGAAACCAGAGCAGGGTCTTGGCTGTCAGCAGCAGCCAGCCTTGCGAGAAGCCATGACTTCCCACCCCCAGACAGGCTGCAAGGGACCCCCACAGTTTTCAAACTTGAAGGCAGAAGGGCACAGGGCATGTCCCAAGGGGCACCAAGGAAGAGCCTTGGATTTACACACAGAGCATGGACTATCATTTTGGACAGGTTTATTTAGATCAGGTATCTACCACGAAACAGGCAGTGAAGTTTTACAAGCACTCTTACCCTGCACAGAATGAAAGAGGGATATTGGCAACAGCCAGGCTTTGAGCAGCCAGCACAATCCCATTACTTTCCCTCTCCTGAAGAGTGATTTTCCTTATCTGTATCTGTGACCTGGATCTTGCTATTACAACAGTCCTGCAGAAGTTTGCTTTATTGTGATGGAAAAGTCAGCAGCAGACCCATATCCTCTCAAGGGACACCCTGGTACCAGTCACTCAACCCATGGTTGTGTTCTAAAACAGCAACCTTCTGCTTTGTTAATGTGCAGACATATGAGCTGTAAGCAATTTGTATAAGTATTTTAAGATACCAAGAAAAGAGCAAAACAGCAAAGATGAGAAACAATAGCATACTGTTAATTTTTGGGTCATTTAACACAACTCCCGGTAATTTTCTTATCTCTGTGCATCAAGTTTAAAACGGGAAAAAAAAAATCATCATCTCTCCTTGTGTACATCTCAGCAAACCCTACCAGGATACTTCAAGTTTGTCTCAGTTGGCTTCTGTTATGTTGACTTCTGCTACAGGACGAGTGAACACACTGAGGAATAGAGCCATAATTCTGCTCCAAAATCTAATGCCAGCTGGAAACAGTGAAATTATGACATTGGACTTGTCAGTGGGAATGTCAACAGCAGTAGCATGAAAAGGTTTTATGAAATACTTTTTTTTTTGCAGTCCACCAGATCCTGTAAAAATGTGCTGAAGTTGCCTGTTAGAGCTTGATCTAAGCCTCTTTGGATTCATACAAGTCTAATAATGGGCTTTAATAATCTCTGGATCAGAACCTTTAATGATAAATATGTCTAGAATAGCAATTTTTTACATTCCCTAGAAGTAAATATTTTGGTTTAAGCCCCTCTTCCCTACAAACAAGACAGGAAATAAGCTGCAATTAGCTTGCTTCTTGTAGAAGTTATTTTTGATTTTCTTTATGTAATACAGAAAATTATATAAAAGTAATCTGTAACCATGACTGAGCTAAAATCTATAACAAACAGACATTATTCCTCTTGGCCACTATTTGAGGAAAAAACTGCTTAAAGGCTGGCATAGCATTTGCATAGGAGTATTTTCTACTGCTGGTTTTGTACTAACAGTATTTAAGAAACTGCCATGGAATTAGTAAAAGTAACTAGTTTTAGTAAGGGTAATGCTAACTAAACAGCTCCAGACAAAGTGTCCTATGCTTTACAAACCTTTGCACTCTGCCAGAAGAATGTGGGAAAAAAGCTAATCAATAAAAGACAAAATAGAAGCATTACCTCATCATGACGCAAACTCCCATAGCCTAAACACTGATCCAAAAGGAGAAAACTGAACTAGTGACTCCAGAGATAGGAGTAACTTTTGGTCACATCAAATGCTCCACTCTAGTTAAAGAAATACTTGGCTCCCAGTAAAGTAGCAATCTCTGGTTTTATCCCACAAAAAATGAAGATAGAGATAAAAAGCAAATACAAAAATGAATTGTTTTTAAAATAGAGTGTAAAAATCTTTAGACCAGACTATGCCTTACAAATTATTTGTAGATAGCTGATAGCAGAGAAGCATCTATCATAATTCTGACCTCTGTGTGTTGCCATACCCTAAGGCAGCAATAACTGCCCTTTACTAAAGTGCCCTTTACTAAACAGTAGCAAATCATGAAGCAGTATGCCACCATATTAGCCACATATATATAGGTATGAAAGAAGAAATTATTTTAAGAAGAAAGAAGAAATTACTTTAAAGCTATACTGTCTCCTGGAATGAGATTCTTTGTCTGAATGACACTCTGGACTAGAAAGCTGAATGTGCACCGGGGAGGCTTCTCAGAAGTTTCTTGTTTCCCTTTAACATGGCCCAGACATTCGTCAGCTGTGCAGCACAGACACTGTCAAAGCAAGTTCAGTGTTTGGTCCTGACAGTCATGCGTGCTTTGAGCAGCACTGTCAAGATTTGGTTCTTCCTACTATCAGAAGCATCTGGAGGAATGAAAACAATCAACAAATCTAATTGCAAATAAAAAAACCACTGCACACAAATGACCTCACTTTTTAACTGAAACTGAATTTCTCAAACTTGCTATATGCTTAGCACAAATTATGGTTCAATTCAGACTTTAGGCAAAAGCGAACAACAACCCCAGAGCAGGCAACTCCAGGCACAATGCTCATCCACTTACAGCAGCTTGATCATTTGAGTGTGCTACAGCTTGCCTGTCGTTTGCTTCATGCTGCTTTTGGAGCTGTTTTTTCCATTTGTTTGTGTTGAAGGCTGCATTTGTTTTCTTTCCTTGTACTGAAAAAACTGGAGTACTGTTGACAGTAAAATTATTAGGCCCTTTACCCTAAAGTTGTCAACCAGTCTTGGCTGTTAACAGATCTAACAATTAGGTAATTAAAAGTATGATTGACAGGCAAACAGCGAAAGAAACGAAACCTGTTATTGCACCCCTTCAGTGCAACAAATAAACCCTCTGTACGTTTTCAGTATTCACTGGCTTCAACAGGCCTAATTATCCCTGGTTGATGAGTATGTGCATAGCATTCAGAAAGTGTAAGGTTTTCATGTCACTTGTTTTTTTTTCTTAGGTTTTGGTTGTTGTTTTTTCTTTTTTTTTTCAGCTAGAGTCCGTTTTCTGATACGTGTGTGCATTTTGAATATAATGCTAAAATACTGGATGTCACCCCAACTGCTGGAAATAAGCCAACATATAATAATATCCTATCAGGAATGCTTAGGAAAAATAAATCACTCCAGATCCTTGGGAGTCAGTGATACAACTGCTATTCCCTTGTCAGAAGCAGGCAAGCGCATATGTTTAGTGCTGCACTTCAAGGTAGGCAGTCAGAGCTGCTCTGCCGTACGGGACCAGCCTGGATGACTGACAGTAACAGAGCTGTCACCGTGTGTTTCCCATTTTCTGCAGTGTGTGGCTCTGCACCCTGCTGTGTACCTCTTCAGCAGCCACTGATTTGATATGATGCATTCTGAGAGGCAGAACACCTGATGATGTATTTTAAAATTAAATTAAAACCTTGCTGCTCTTTTCCAATTTAAACATCTAGGGAGAATTCTGCACTGTATGGGATCCTTTAATTTTTTATTCTCCCTCTTTCAAATCACATTCTCTGCCTTTCTCACACACAGACCGGGCAATAAATCTGTGTGTGCTTCGTTTTTGGTGGGCATCATTCAAAGGCTGATTTGTTAGGTGTAATTACATTCACAGCAGTTTGAAAGAATTGAGCTAAGCCGCCTGCCCTTCAGCTGCAAGTCTTGGTTTACAGTGCACCCTATTAATATGCAACTGGGCAGGCAGATGAAATGCCCTCAACAGGTCTTAGATGTCTTTAGCATCTTAGTCCCCTAACTCTGTAAACATTGGTTAGCTCTGGGAGCAGGGACTGCGTTGCTGCACAAGCAATGCCACTCTGGGGGAAGGGATCCTTCCAAGAGCCTGAAAGCCACCTGAATGGCTTTAGGGACTTCTCAGATATTTACCCTTTCTTGTGGTTAACAGTCTGAGCTTGCAACTGCAACTGGCCAAGCAGAATTCACCACACACAGCCAGGCTGAGAGAAGAGGGGAGAAAAATCCTCTGAAAAACTACCCCTGCAACCTCACTCAGCAGGGCCAGGACCTCTAGGTCTTCAAACTAAATGACATCAGAGCAGGTGACTACACACGGGGGGTTTTTTTTGGAACAATAATCAAGACAGATGACAATACAGCTACACTGCTGTCTCTCTCCTCCCACTGTATTTCCTCCTCTTCCTACACACTATCATATCTCCTTCATGTCATATTCAAAGCAGCATTTCAAACCAAGAGCCAGAGCTAGAAATGACTTGTTGGAGGGAGACTGTTCTCTCAAGCGGGATATAAAAATTGAGATAGTGCTATAGAGGGGATTACATTTTTTTTTTACACATGTATTTTAAAAGAACTTGGCCAACCCTGTCACTAGGATGAGATGCAGTACCACTGTTAATGCAATACGTTCAGTCTCTTAGCTTTGCTGCTTCCTGATTAATAAAAAAACAACTCCACAGGATTTCCAGATCTATGGTAACCTCAGTACCAATGCTGACACACAGACCAAGAATACAGAGAGGTTGTGCTGGAGCAGCAGATTTGCCCACTCCCATTTTCTGATGAATTTGATCCATAGATCAGAACC
The DNA here is from genome assembly GCF_031753505.1 of Anomalospiza imberbis. NCBI lineage: Eukaryota > Metazoa > Chordata > Aves > Passeriformes > Viduidae > Anomalospiza > Anomalospiza imberbis. Next base: position 12,172,915 of record NC_089687.1, read on the forward strand.
TCTTTTCACACTCAGTCCTTCCTCCCCTCCCACGTGTCCCTGCACCTCCACCTTGATGCTAAACACCTCTGTGTCCTACCCCCAACTTGAAATAGCACATCAGCTCCCGTGGGAGCTGGACAAGGGGAAACACACACAGCAGCAAAAACAAAGCAGGTGGTCTGCTGGCAGACACCCCACATCTTTGAGACTTGAAACATTCCCCTTGCCTTGTGTTAAACATGGCTAAAAATGGTTCACACGTTCCTAGGGAGGAGGAAAGGTTGGGCCAGCAGTCATATCCCTGACCTTTCCTCATGCATCCAAATTAAAACAATAATAAAATATACATAACTGCACCTTAACTGAAATGTGAGGAGGATACTGTGTCTTTTTTGCATGGCAAAACTGTGAATATTTAGAAGACCTCAAAGGTCAATTACAGGGAATTAGTGGGCCAAAAGCTGTGTAAAAGCAGATTTATATCTGTACAGCAGAGAGAATGGATTACTTATCAGGGCAGGGTTTGACCTAAGGAGAATTAAAACAAACAAAACAAACCCCTAAAGATCAAGTCTCAATCTCTCTGTAAGATTTAAGGATGTGAAAATTTCCCAAGTAACAAGCTATTTTTATACAATCTATTTTAAACCTTTCTATTCACGAGATGATTCTTTTTATTCATCTTCCTTCAATCTATTATACAGACCATACTTGATAGCTACTACATTTTAGGACCATGCAAACTGTAAATATTGGTTTGTATTAAAAACAGGTCTGAGGATTTAGCATTTGCATTCAGACAAAGTCTTTTCAAAGTTCATAGGTGTTTTGATTCAGACACACTTCAAGGCCTTGATTCTGCAAGATACAAAGCATTTTCAGCTCCCTCCAAAGTCCAAGGCAGTTGAAAGTGCTCTGCACTTTGAAGGGTTGGGCTCATAATTTAAAAATCTCTGTTAAAAAAGAAAAAAAACAAACAACCAACAACACTCTCCTCAATGATCCATTATTTAAGGGGCATGAATTTAATTACTTACTGTAACTAAGCTCAAGAAAGCCAGTCTTCTCACTTGGAAGGATACCAAATTTCCATGTCTGCATATAGGCACAATCACATACAGTGTGACCTTAACAAGATTTATGGTGTGGTTTATTAATTCTCTAAATTGGTTCCATAAATCTACACCAGCCCTCACTATTTAGCCGAGTAAACTGTCTTTGATCTCTGCAGAGAGAAGAAACATACAAATCAGATTTCTTTCATAAAGGTACTGGGCCAGACCCTGCCCTCAGAGGTATGGCCAGCAGCCCCTCATCCCTCTCTCCATGGCAGGAATTCACAGCAGAATTTCGTCTGCCATATGCAAAGCACATCCTCAATTAAAACAGTTTGGATTTCTAGATGATGGGCATTTTATCTGTGCAGTGCTGCTCATTTTGCAGCAACTAACAAGTCCTGGGGAATTTGGGAGATTTTTTCACATGGGGAAAAAGTTAACTTTGCCTCATTTTATTTACAGAAAGCTGTTACAAGATAACACTCTCTACAAATGTTTTACTTAGAACAACACAATCATTTTAACAAAGATAATTTTATTCAATATCTGCTCTGTAGGTTTAAGCAATGGACTGACTGTTCATGCTCCACAGTGGACCAAGCCCAGCTGTCTTGGTTTGCAGAGCTCTGTGTTGGGATATTCTATATATTATTTCACAGACAGTTTTCACACAGCAGTTTTTCTTCTTGCCTATAGAAATCCATACTGGGCCTAGATGTGGCTTCATTCTGGAAGGTTGCTACAACAGTTTGCATTGGTGCTGCTGCCCTCCCAAGAATAAATCACAACAAGTTCCATTAAGCCTCTAAAAATTTTGATAACAACAGAAGTCAAACATTCTTTTAGAGAATGGAAAACAGTGAACTCAAGAAACCTGTATGACGTTAAGATACCTCAATTTTGTTTTTCATGCTGATCAGGAAAAGGAGGGGAAAAATAGAGTATACTTTACTTTTATTAGCATTTTGAAATTTTGCTTTAACAGTCAAATTAAGCCATGATGTGTTATTAAGTAACAGTGTGTTTGCAAACTCATAAAAACTGAAAATTATTTCACAGAGTTAAAATCAAAATGTGACACAACACATCTTTTGCATTTGCACCACACTGAGCTTAGAAAGCAGCATCATGTTTACTACGATGTCTGGGGAAAACTGAACAAATGCTATTGCTCTTCAGTTCAGACTTGTCCTCCTTTATGTTCTTCACCTCCTCATAAAATTCAGATTTGAGGTTTGGTTAGGTTCATTTTTAGTTTCAGTCCAAAAAGATTTTCAAATAGAAACTGAATTATCCCATAGTCTTATGCGTATATTAATATTGCTCTTTCCTGTACTTTCTAGTTTAACTTTGACATGAAACAGCTCAACCTTTTGTGTTGAAAATACAAAGAAACCAACTTGGTCTGCCTCCTTCTTTAGTTATAAAGGGGCCTCTTTTTTTAGTTATAAGTGGATTCTTATCAAACTGGATGTGAAGAACTAATTTTAACAACGGTATTGTTCTTTAATTATTTCTTTAACTTTATAATTTCATCAGCTAACAGTGTGCAACCTATGGTGTCAAGTATTTGGCACCATAGGTGTGCACCTCACAGAAGTGAAATTCTTTGCAGACACCATCTGGAACCTGACAAGTGAGGACAAAGTATTTTGCTCAAGTCTGTGTCAAAAATTGAGGAGATGAACTTGAAAAGAATAGATTTAGAAAATACCTAAAATAATTAGTTACACTAGAACACTGATCTCCAGGAGGTTGGCCACACATCTACTGCTTCTGATAACTCCTGAGCAAGAATTCATGAACTCTAAATGAACTCTTAAATTTTACTGAAAAAAGTGAAGACACAACACATCTCTATCATGATGGGAGTTGGATCTGAAGACTTTACCAGACAAAAGGCTAATTCAAGGGACAAAATATACAGCAGGTAATGCTTTATCTCTGGAGCTGGGAGACATTATACCAAAGCTGCAGGAGTTACTTGAGTGTTGAAGGAGAAAAGGTTCTTCTAGGTACATCCACACAAGCTGCTGACTAACAAGCTGCACAGGAGCCAAAGGCCCAGGATCTCTTGTTTAGGTGGATACCAATTCCCTCTTTGTCCTAAGAATAATAATAAATCTTTAAAAAAAAATCCCCACCACTCTAGAAGAATTCCTGATACCATGATAATATATTCTCGTCTTTGTTAGATCAGCATTTTATCTAGAGCTTAAATCATCTTTGTTTTTCTCCCCAGGACTCATTCCAATGAAACCACTTCTTTGTTCAAAGGTAGTGCCTCAGCCTGAACACAACATGTGGCTGAAGCTGCATTAACTCAAAATACAGCTAGAAGTGTCCTTTGTGTGTTTGTGCTGCCTACTGATTAAAGTAAACTTTTTTGCTATTAAAATGAGAGCCAGCACACTGAGACTTCTCCACATACCATGATTTCTAAAGTCTCTGAACCAGAGACAATTTCTGTAACTAAAGGCACTCCAAATCCAAAATGTGGCTTTACTCTCTGTAAATGAAATTTGCCATGTCTGTTGTAATTTTATTCCTGTGTGCATTATACTTGTTTCCCCATCTACATTTTCCTTTTCTTCTATTGACAGTAAATTTCATCTGCCACTCTAGCATGCTGTCACTCACTCCTGTGAGATTCTTCTGCAAATCTTTATGCTTAAGTTTGATTTCCAGAATAATTTTCTATCACCAAATGCTCTCATTATTCAATTTAGTATCTAAGTTCATTTATGAATATGTTGAACAGCACAGTTACCAGCTGGATACTACTAAGTTCCCTTTACCAAGCAAGCTGACCGTTTATTCCCATTTATTTTTCCCCCATCTTTTAGCTAGTTATTAACCCCTAAAAGGATTGTCCCTCATGTTTTATGATAGCTGTTTCTTTCTTACCATGTGTCTTCTGCAAATACAACCCAGCAGAAGGAAACAGCTTAGGAGGTTCCTGGAGTATGTGGTGGGGACCCAGGGGAGGTGCCCTCCTGGGCCTTTGTTAGTGAACAGAGAAGGAATGGTGAGTGATGTGATAACTGGAGGCTGTCTTGGGCACAACAATCACAAAATTATACAGTTTTTGGTTCATGGAGAAGTAAAGACTTGGGTCAACAGATATTGCAAGCTTGAATTTCTGGAGGGCAGACTTTGGATGTGGCACCAAACATGGTTTTGTAGTGGACTTGGCAGTGCTGGATGAATGGCTGGACTCGATCTTAAAGGTCTTTTCCAACCTAAACAATTCTATGATTCTATGAAAAGCCATCAAGCAGAAATTGTTTGGAGAAACTTGCTGGAAATTTAAAATATACCCTTATCAGCTCCACTGCAGAGGTTTTCATTTATCTGTACTTAATTCCTTTACACAAGCCTCCAACAAATCTGTGAGATAAAATCCCTCTATAAACGCCATCTTGTGTTTTCACAATAAATCATATTTATCCGTATTTCTACTTTATAAATAGCAGGGGCTCTGCCCAGTACAGAGGTCAGATTCATTCCTGCTCAGACATTTGTTTTTTTCTTCTTGGATCAAGGGGGGATTCTTTAGTACCATATTATTGACTCATATTCCATTTTTCATCCACAAATACAGCACTTTTCTGTAAAACTTCTGTCTAACTAAGTTCCCCATCCTGTGTTTGGCTAAATGCATTGTAATACCTCTGTCTGAGGCTGGTGGATGGTTTCTCCCTGGTTTGCATCTGACAACACAAAAAGCAAATTTAGCTGAAAAAATTTCTTCCAAAGGGGGACCCTTTACCCACCTGATCCCTTCCCAATCCATTGGTAGTGACACCTGATAGTGGAAGTAGGAACACATCCTTATTTATCAGTCCCCTCTGGCAATTAGTTGGGTCTGCTCTCTCTCTGGTATGCCGTGCAGGAACAGGCTGAATACTTGTGTTACATAAAGATAGTTTAGGCATATCAATGTTTTTGCATTGATGGGACATGGGGAAGGTGATGAGTGCGTTTGTGTATCTGAGCAGGGTGTGGGTTGTTGCCGGGTGATTAAAGCACAAAGTATGTTATGGTGAGATAGATTACTTGAAGGATATACAGCAATGAAAACCACTAGAGGGAAGAAGGCAAAAAACCACTTGATTCTAATACTCAACAGTATGCAAAAGGTTAGGGAAGAAGACAGTCAAAATATAATTTCAGAGCCTGATTCGAATCCCACTGAAATAAATGAAAATTTCCCTTTGGTTTCAATGGAGTCTGAACCGGATTGTTAATAGCTGCCATTCTGAGACTGCACTCACACTTCAAATGTGTTTTAAATTTAACAAAAAAAATTAGACAAGTAAGGTACCATGTGAATTGTAGAATTTGATTAATATATATGGAAAAATCAATTTATTGAGTCCCATTCTACTTCCTTTGGAATCAGTGAGAGCTTTACCATTGATTTCAGCTGTAGAAAAACCTCACTGCTTCCTAGAGGGAGCTTTCCATCTGAGTCTCCAACAAGGAAATGCTCATTCACAAGCCGTGTGATCTAATCCATAGCAGCTTTAGCAGAACACACTGACATCCCTAGAGAGCAGGATGAAGTCAGATCAGGGCTGTAAGATGAACCAAGTCCACGTAAAGCCTTGCTTAAGTCAACATAAGGATATTATAGTCGAGATTTCACCACAGCCTTTCCATTGCAGTGGGAACTTGAAGCAAAGAGGGTTGAGCGAGAGTTGAAGCGGGGAGACCTGGTGATGCAGGGTTATGTAATAATCCAGCCTGCTAATCACAAAAGCATGGATAAGCATTTCAGCCTACATCACACAGGCAAGCATCTAATCTTGGAGATGCTTTCTGGTGGGGTGTTTTATCTTCCTTTCTCTTATTTTTTTTCCTTTTTTTTTTTTTTCCCTCAATTGTCACACAGCTTGAGGTGAGAGGAAAGAAAAGAAACCCCCCTGCAGATAAACCACAGCAATCAGGATATTGATTGCAAGGATCATCAGTCTTCAGGACATGACCTGAGTATCACTGAGGGCTAGAAGAGCATTTTTCATCTCTCCCTTCCTTCCCTCCTAGTTTATCACTGCAGAAATGTAGGGTAGCAGGGAGGCAGAGATGATGTTTCTGATTCTTAGACTAGGTACAAGATAATATGTACAGGTCAGCCCTCTGGGGTCAAAACCAAAGGAAAAGGAGAAAAGAATCTCTGAGAAAAGGATTAAGCAGGAATCCTCCAAATCCCTGCCTTGATTCACTTGTTCCTAGAAACTAAAAGAAGCTAACTGAGCTTGCAATTGCCTTTCCCAGATGGGAGATAGGGACTTTCCAAATTCTTCATCTGTCATCAGCCAGGGATAGAAAACCTTTGTCACCATCCCAAGGAAAAGAAGAGGGTAAACATTTGTCAGTGAGATGCTCTGTATCTCATTTGTTAAGCACCTGAAGTGTAAATAATTATAGGTCAGGCCCTGCTATATGTTATTTGTTGTCCAATTGTAGAATTACTATAAGGTAATATTTAAAAGGATTTGTTTACAGGAAAACCGTAACCAGGTTACATAAACTCCCAGAGCGGGGTCCGCAAACTTACTTAATACACTTTGTTGATATGTATCTTTTATTCCTGAAGGACTCAATTAAGAAAACTGACAATGGTTGAGAGTGCACTGAATGTGGTATGAAAATCTGTAAGGCAATTTAAACAGGTGATTACAAAAACATTTATATGCTATTGGCACAAACTGCATTAATCAAGCAAATCACATATATCTGTTCCATGAAGGCACTAATTTCAATTCTTCAAAGTTTTATTACAGTTTAGATCCTACAAGGTCATACTGATACCATGGTATCTTAGAGGTCTTTTCCAACCTTAATAATTCTATGATTCTGTCATGTGGTTCTGCTCAAAAGGGTTTCAAATGCTATTATGCAAGGAAATTAACTTGTCTGTGGGAGATGAGAAGCTGATCAGCTCAACTGGACAGAAAAAATCCAGCGTACAAGTGGAGAATCACAGATTTCAAACTCCCTCTCTGCCCTAATGTAAAAAAAAAACACTTCAAGAAGCAAGACAAATGCGAGAAGGGAAGTCCTTCCAATCATCATCACTGCCAGCTGTTTTACAGCAGGGTTATAGGAATACCCAGAGGACATCAAGCGGGCACATCAAGCACCTGAAGCCAATATTGATCCCCTCCTAAGGGCTGGGGAATATTAGAGATCCTACCAGGGAGTGAGCATCAGTGCCTTAGGGCTTACCCAGATTGGCACACCCCTGGCTGGAATGCAGAAAGGACAGACTCAGACTGGTGATGGACAAGAAGATCCAGTCACTTTTGTCACTCCTGAACTCATATAGAAGATGTATTCACAGAAAAGCAATTTACCCTGCTCATATGCTACTGAAGCCTCTGGGTAAACAGAAGCTTCACTGAACAGCTCATCTGTAATGTTCTGCTGACCTTGCAAGAGGGGTTAAATAACTATGAAATAGGACGGAAGACTGAATACATTTTTCTATTATCAAACAGCTTTGCATTATGTTATTCTTCAGAACCATGGGGAAAAAAAAAAAGGTTTGTCTCATGTCTGGTACTTTCCTTATTCTCCAGAAAACTGAATGACAGAGGGGAAGAAATATCAGATAAATAAACCTCAACAAAAACCCCAAAATGAACATGCTCTTTTCACTGGACTGAGATCATCCCAGAGGTGAGAGCAAAACAAAGTCTTTGGAATTTTGGATGTATTGACAAGTTGTGGTCAGACTACAAATACATTCATTACCCCACACTTGGGTTCTTCAGCACACGCTTTACTTGGCTAGTAATGTTTTCAAAATACAAGGGCCTCTGAAATTATTGTCCAAGGCTCCAACTAAAATCCAAGAGAGGCTGAAATGTTTCAGTGCACTCAAAAATACGCAGCCACAGCACAGCAGTCTGAGGCACAGTGGCCACAGATATCAGAAATACCTGCAAAGGGAAGATTAAAAGGATGAAATATGCTAAACCCCATTCCTCTACTTAAATGACTACAAAAATACCATGATTTATGGTAATTCATTGCATGTTTTCCAGCACCATCACATGAGACCACCTTTCAGCCTTCATGTACTAACCTCAGAAACTCACCTAAGCAAGGTCGTATTCCTGTTTCTGCTCTAGTAACAATCAGTGTTGAACAGATGAAAACTCAGGAAAAAGAAAAAGCTAATTTCCTGACTGCCATTCTGTCACCTCCTTTCCAGATGAAGTCTTTTATTCATCTTGACCCCTGTGTCATGCTCAAGATCACCTTCAAATCAACATTTCCTGTCATGTAAAATTCAATATGCCAGTATACGGGAATAAATGGATGTGAAGAGGATTGAAAAGAATAAAGCAAAGTACTCGTACAGAAACACTAATTATAACCTATAATTAAGGAGTAGATTTCAGAAAGTTGTAAATAAAATTACTGCATTATTTATGGGATTTATTGCACTTTCTAAAATCTAAGGTTAATATAGTTTATATAACTAAATAGATGCCTGGAAATTCTCACTTTATCAGAAAAACCAGTCAAGAAATGCAAGAAAACTCAGGAGGTCACCCTGGAAAAATGCAGCTAAAAGTTAGCAGCACCTCCTTTGAAGTTGCTTACTCTTAGGGCAAAATCTGGCATTAAAAAACTCACTTTCTTGATGTGATTTTGAAATCTGGTGCCACCAGTAAAACAATCTATGTTTTGTGCCTTATTACTTGTTATATTAATATTTTACTCTATCCCAAGTGAGAAAAAAAATAAAAGCACATCTACATATGCAATGGCCAGGTGCTTTCTGTTTCCTCCTGCCTAGAAATCACACAGCAGCAGAGTGTCACAGGAAAGAGTGGCATCTTCAGCAAACATTGGTACTCCTCCATAATAAATATTTTATACTTGATGATCCATTTAAAGCAGATCATAATTAAGTGCAATACAGCTGCACTTATTGATCCATGGACCTATTAGATCTGTACAGATCAAATCCTTATCAATCTGTAGACATAACCTTTTTTCAAGGAGCTTAATCTAAATTAAATCAAATACCACATTAAATGCTTAGACTGTCTTTTTAGACTGGTATGTGCTCTCCTGCCTTCAGAAACCTACTGCTAAAAATATTCAGCTACAGAGTTTATCCAGATTTATAAATAATGTGGCTGGGGCAGCTATTTTCTCCTAATGGCTGTGTGTTAAGCAGACTTACAAAGCCTGGCACGGCAAAAAAAAGGATGCTTCAGATCCCACAGGCTACAAGAGGATGATCTAGGAACGTCTTGAGGTCTCACTACAACCCAAAAGGTCTCGTGCTACAATCACAGAGCTGGTGTTGGTCACACATCTCCACTACAGAAGCACCTCCCAACCCATGGCTGCAATTGATAAAACAACAGGTTCACAGAGCTTGTCCACAGTTCCTTCCAAATAACTGCTAAGTCAACACTTAGCAGGCACAGGACTATTGCTAGTGGCAGTTTCTCTCCCTTTACTTTCACAGAAATAAAAGGGGGGAAAGTTAAATTGCTGTGGTAATTTTAGAAAAAATGATTCTATAATATTAGGAGAAAGAACATATTGCGCACATGAAGATTGAATCCTTCAAAAAGGCAAGTTACAATTTTTTATTAATTTTGGAAATCTTTATTGTGTAGTGTTTTATGTGCAAATATCCATCGAGGAAACAAACTAACAGAGTTAAAATAGTTTGTTAATAGTAGAGGAACAACTAACAGTTTCTAGAAATTCCTTTTCTTTTTTTTGTATTTAAGCTGAACTAAAATTTTTGTATCTCAGCAAACTTCATTTCAAAGTGACATGTTTCATTATGTTCAAGGGATTTCGCAAAGACGAACACAGTCCAAATGTATAAAACTTTGATTAAATCTTAAATTCAGTGAGGATATTTTATGATATAAAATATTTCTTCATGAGAAATCAACACTAAAATAGGGAACTTTTTGCTTGTTCCATTAAATGGTGAGATTTATTTCCCTTAAAAGGTTTAATTACTTCCTGTTCACTGATCTGCTCCAGTGTATTTGCAGAAGCTGATGTCACCTGGACCTTTGTACAAATTTACTTTTCAGCTTAGTGAGGTTGTTCATTATAAATAGGTTAAAGCAAATTTTAAATAAGCTATTCGCTACCACTGCTAACACCAAGAATAAAGAAAAGAAGAGAGTAAGAAGGATACTAAGAAAAATAAAAAACAACCTTCACTGTTCTGGTTTTCTTATTGAATACTGCCTGCAGCAGCTCAATTCAAATATTTAAATTATGTCAGCAATTAGACAAGCCTATTGTGTTTAAGATACTTTGGCTAATCCTAAAAGTTTGAATAATTTTCAGTGGGGAACACTTATTTTGTTGAATTTGATGCATTTTTTTATGAAGTATGCAAGAGGGATGGTTTAAGAGCTGCTTACTCTGCCTCAGTACTGGGGAACTGAAGAGACTGCATTTCTCTCTGATTTTTGTGACCACTGCAGTATTGTTTGTTCACAATTTCTTTCCTCAAAGACCTACTCACAGAACTGAAAACTGAAAATCCATTATCTATGCTGATAAGTTTACCAGCACATTAGAGGCAGTAAAATCACAAAAACTAAAAAAGCCATGTGTCCCATGATTTTCCTGTCTGTGGCTCTGTACCAGCCTTACTGATGCACACGTCCCTGTGGCCTTGTGCAGGTGAGCAGCTCCAGGCCAGTCCTCACTACAGAGTTCTCAGTGTGCAGGCCTGCAGCACCTCCTCCTCGAGGGTTTCCACAGCCTGATACTTTGATAAGCAAGTTCTTTTAACTTGGATGTGTGACACCAGTGCTCATTGTAGCTCTGTGCATTTCCTTTGCTTTGGTAATGGCTGCAGAAGGTGTCAAGAAATAAAAAGCCACTATATGTCCATTGTTAACTCCTGCTTTAATTAACATTTTTCTTTCCAGTTCCTTTGAGAAGAAATTCTAGGGCTGCCTATTTTATAAGACAGGTTTATTTTAAAATAGCCTAAAAGAGAAGAAAATGCCTATAATCCAACCCAGAAAAAACACTCACCAGTTTTTTGCTTACTATATTGGTCTGCAAGTCTGCTTACTATATAGTCTGAAAGACTTCTGCAAATGTTCAACAAAATTTGGATTCATTGCCTTATGAAATGAACTAATGCTAAAAAAGGTGCACTTTTTATTTGCTCTCCCCGATGAATGGTCTTGGAAAAAATTCTGAAGAAATAGGTAAGTATTTTTCATAGTGAGGTACAGGCAATGCTTGCCTGTATTATCTATACCAATTGAGATGAATTTCAACAAACTTGAGTGGCATAGGTCAAAAAATTCTTTTCTATTTTGCAAAACTAAATGAAGTCACCAGAGCAGTGCCATTAAAAGCAACCAAGACATGGAGTCATTTAAACGGCTTCCCCTAGATGGCTAGGTTAAGCTCTGTTAAAATTAATCCTTTTTCATGCTGGCAGGTGTAACAAAGAAAACCTTTTTGTATGGAGTGCAAAGAGGGTATTTTACCCTCTCAAAGGAAAGCTGCTTGATATTTCCATGGAGAAAACAGCACAAGTGATTAACAATTTAGATTTCCATTCCTAAGCTTTGTTTATATAAATATATGGGGGATCATTTCTGAATCTGTAAGAGGATTTTCTACAGTCCAATGTAAAGAACTTAAAACTGCCATAAATGAGATGTTAAAAAAAAATAAACAGATTGCCTTGATAAATGCCAGTTATTGCAGACTGAGCTTCACTGTAGTAACACACAGAGCAGCTGACATTTAAAAGGAACCTGACTAGAATGCTAGCTCCCTAGGTAGAATTTTTTCTTCTCTAAAATAACCTCAAGTCTTTGTATGGTTCCCACAAGACAGGATCTCTGTCATGGTGCTCAGCCCTTCCCGACTCACGGTTATGACCTACTTCAGGACAGCCTTTTACACACACACATGTAGCAAATGAGCATCTTCTTGAGCTGGGTCCAACAATGGGCATGTCATTGCTGGGACAGAAGGGACTCCAGAGACCAGGTCTTGACATAAACATGGAGAGCAACATGAGCTGCACTCTCCTCCACTTCCCTGCTGACTTTCATCCCTCTTCTCTGCAGGATTAATTCTTCCTCAGTTTTTCCCAACTCGTATTTCCTATCCCTGCCTTGATTTCTGTAAAGGAATGAACCCATTTTCATTGAGAAATAGTACTGGGCTTTTTCCAAATGCAGAGACAGATGAAAATAGCAAGTAACAGTAGTTTCCATCTTCATGCTGCTTTCTTGCTCCCTGGGGCTTTCCCCTCAGCACAGAAAAAAGGATCAATATGCTTTGTCCTGAAGCTCTCAGCCTGTGGGAATTGCTTCACTGACCTGCTTCTTGCCTGCTCTTCACAGATCTCTCCCACCAGGTTTAAAGAGCAGGACCCCAGTCTCTGACTGTTAGAAGGGCTGCCCCCATTTACAGAGAAGCAGCCTTGGTGCAGCTTGATGGCTTGACTGCAAGCTTTTCAGGGATATTTTGAAACCTTTTTTTTTTTTTTTTTTGCTTGTCTGAATAAACAAATCCCTCCACTCCCATAACTCCCCTTCCTTGTTGATTAGCAAACCTTGAACTGCCTCAGCTATTCATGGTAAGCACTGAATGTATCACACATGTTAGTACAAAATTTACATAACTGACCCCTCTCCATTTCTGGCAAAGATGCATAAAATTATTTCTTACTGATAGGTATGCTTGTTGATACAATTTCTCTCTGGCCCAAAGGAGGCAAGTCAAGAATAGGCAATAGAGCATTTAAAGAACAGAAGCAATAGCCAGGTTCATGACTCAGAAAGGACCAATTCTTTGCTCAGAAAAACCCCAAACAAGTGCTATAGGATAACTGTGCACTAACCCTCTACCCTCTTCCACAGTGAAAGCCACATATGAAAGTAAGGGAAGGACATGCTAACCTTCGTTCCCATGTGCTTGCCACGACAAGTTGTCTGCAGCAGCCATGCAAGATGTGCAGGGTGACTTCACCAGCAGAAACAGATTCTGACTTCTACCTCTACTGCTGACCAAAGATTTTCCACATCCTGATCTCCCTGACTGCAGAGAAATACATGCTGGGCATGGTCATAACTTCTGAAAACTGTGAACAGCCCCACGGACTCTCCTCAGTGCACCCGATGTCAGGACCATCATTGCATGAACCCCTCAAATACAGGTAGCCAAAATGTCGCTGTTCTATTCATATCTGCTGAATTCAGAACAAGTTTGAAACTTTGAATTAAATTTCTAGTCTTTGGAAAGTTTACCCTTTACACAGAGATGAAGAACTAATAAAACTGGAAGGAAACAATACATTTTTAAAGCTGACAGACTCAGAACATCGGGTAAAGACTGTTCAAAATGCGCTCACTGCCACATCATTTTGACAGTACAGCAGTGTCTCAGCAGGTTGTAATGCAACTCCTTGGTATTTCTAAGTGCACTGGGCCTCTAGGATCACTCTCTGGGAAGAGACGTCAAAGTTGTTATTAGAAAGTTGTTTACATTTAATTAAAACGCTCAACTTATCTGAGCTTCCATAAGGTTAATAAACCCATCAAATTTCTAGAGGGATTATAATCAGAACATATATGTTCCAGTAACTTTCCTCTGTTTCTGCAAGATTTCTATAAAATATTTAAGTCCATCAAATATTGAACATGCACACTTAATCATCAAAACTTTCATTTTAGAATGAGGTTTTTGAGTTTGAGAAGTTATCTGTAAATACTTAAACTAAAAAGAAAACTTGGCAGGAGCACTCTTTAGCTAGAGGAGCTTGTGAAAATGAGATGACCTGTCATTCAGCCTGACTAGTCTACAGAGAAATTCTGCAGCCTTTACAGGTTTAACCTCTTAATACTTTCAGGTTTTTGAATCCTGCACTTTCATTGCCTAAAGCTGTACTTGTTTGTGATCCTGCACAATTTCTAGGTGATTTATTAGCCTCTATTCCAGTAAGGACAGCAGTAGTATTTCTATACTTGTGGGCCATCTCTTCTGCTGTTGTCATTGTGGACCCACTACCCAGAGCCCACCTTGGGTCATTAGGATGCTTTTCCAAAATGCTGCCTATACTGACAAGCCAAGCATGCTGTCCAGGTGCATCCTTCCTCCTTACTCAAGGTTTGGCATGGAGATGCCCTGATCCTCCTGCTGAGAGCTGCTGTGAGAAGGACTCAGAGGCAGATAAGCTGGAGCAGGGCTGGGAGCAGCCAGATGCCAAGTGGATCAGGTCCCTGGGGCACGGCAGGGAGTGCACTGCCTTCTTGGCCCCGAGACAACCTGTGCTATTTTCCACCAAGTAGCACTTGCTGATGATATCGGCAAGGCAAGGCCCACAGCCAACTCATGCATTATGTTGCTGATGTTACAGAATCAAATTTTATAGGAGAAGGCAGCTGGAAGAGGCCTCCAGAGAAATCTAGCTCACCTCTGTCCAAAAACAAGATCAGCAATGCTTGCGTCATTTTGACAGATGCTTACCCAACTTGTTTGCAAAGCCTTCCAATACCGAAGGCTCCCTAATCTTCCCAGCAAGTCTTGACTATTCTTGCCATTATAAAGTCAGGGTTTTTCAAATGACTAACCTCTCTTTACAATCTGAGTGTGCTACTTTGTCTTATGCAAGATAAACAGTTTACTTGCTCCCTTTTATGTTTTTAAAGATTACTTTCATTTCCCTCAATCCTCTCTTCCACAGACAAAACTTCCATTCATTCTCCTCTTCCATACTGAGGTTTCTGTATCTGTGACCATTCTGCCTGATCTCCTCTGGTCCTTCCAACCTGCAGTTACAGTTTTCCAGTCAAAGTGGCATCCTGTTCACAGTGGTTTCCTCAGAAATAAACTTCTCTAGTTTACTTATAAGAAAACACTGTGAAACAGCATCAAAACCACAAATCAACAGGCACAATGAATATAATTTCCCTCCTGTTAAAAAGGTGTATTGTTCTGTAACAGAAGGAAGTTGGACATATTTGATATTATTTCCTATTGGTAAGTCTGTGTCCTTTGTTTGCTTCTATTATCTCCTTAATGTCTTGTTCCTGTTTTTTCTGAAGAAACTAAGCTGTACTGTCTCAATTATTTTTTTCCTTCTTTAAATGTATGCAGTATGTTTCCTTTTTCCAGCAGTCTAGTACTTTTCCCACCATCTGTAAATTAGCAAAAGTATCCATAAGCAGACCCTTTTTAAGTATTCTCCAGATTTTACTTATTGAAAGATGAGGTGTTGCCCTTGTGTCCTTGGATTACTTATGGCAACATGGACCAAGCTGGCTCTTTTAGAAAAAATGCGGCTTTCTGTAAGAGAGCAGTAAGCACTGTAATCTTTGCAACTTCATCTGCTTATAACTTGCCTCTATTATGTAACAGGGCAGCAATTGTTGGCCATCTTCTTATAGTTCTGAACCTCTGTTCTGAGGTCCTTTAGGTCACTGTTACTGTTCATCATGGGAAGATTTCCATTTCTTAGTTTTTGCATGTAACGGGGTATTTTCCTTACCTTGTGTTTAAAAACTGCTCCCCTGTATTTTCCGCTATACTTGCCATCTGGGCCTGATACCTCAGATGCAGAAATTGCCCAAAATGCCTCCTTACGAATCAAAAATCTTAAATAAAAGAAATCAACTTAAATTTGTCCCTTTTTTTTTTTCTTCTGAATATCTTCATAATTGTGGCACTTGGGTTGAAAAATATGGGATTAGATTTGGTTGTCAGAATTCATATATTAAAACCAGAATCTTCCTAAAGAGAAACTGTATTTCTGCTCCTGCCCAGCAATGGCAATATAAACTGAGTATTCTATCAGATATGTGTATCAGCTGCATCTGGCCACTTCACATATGTTTCAATGCTTTCTGAGATATACAGAAATCCAGCAAAACAAATAGTAGCCTATCTCATTGGCTCTCCATTTGGAATATGGGACTTGCCCTACCACAGAGGACAGCCAGTAGCATAAAAGCCACAGCCCTGCAGAGCCTGCCCAATTCTGCAGCAATTCTGGTAGGGCAACACGGGGGCATGGACCCTTCTGTTGTGTGGGCCACACAACAGGTACAGGCAGGAGACTGTTGGGGTCAGAGACCTCTCAGCTGAAATTCCATTTACCCTGCATTTTGGGGTATCAGAAAACCTCTGTAACACTTGTTGAAAATATCTCCTGCATAAGTCTTCTAAGTCTCTGAAATTTTATCTTTAAGTTTCCTTCTTTCCTTGCTTTAAGAAGTGTTAAAGGCATTTTTCCCCCTCCTCAGTATATTTTCAGGCCACACTGAAGGATAAACCTATCATGTTTCTGACCCACTAGGAAAGCTGCTTTAGTGTTGCAGGAAATGTAATCTGTATGACCGACATGAAAGTGTTATAAGATGTGAGCTGCAGAGATTTTGGAAGGTTGTGTCTGAGCCACAACATCCATTCTTCATTGCTAGGCTTTGCAAGCTAATATCCTCTTAGCCTAATTTAAAATCATTAATTAAAACTGAGTTGAAACTGATGTGTAATGTAATAAAGACAAGAGGTCCCATGCCAAAAAAGAAGAGGAAGTTTTAAGAGATGTCCATGTATTTATATTTGCTCTGCTTTTCCTGAATCAGATCTTACTGTACAACATGACCCTAATTTAGTAAAGTCCTCAGATTCGTGAAGTTTACACACACATTTTGATGAAAAATCAGTAATTACTATGATGAAACTAGGAACCAGGCAGGCGGCTAGCAGGTTTTTTTTGAGGAAATTATAAACACAATCCCTCTATTTCTTGGTCCTTCAAGGCACTGAGTATATCACATCAACGCAGTAAGGAAAATCTGTTGAAATCAGTTGGAAATCCTGACTAGCACAATATGAGCTGTTGCTGCAGTGTAAGAAGTTCTTCATCTCAGCAAGTGATATGCTACAACAGGTTTTGTGAAGCGAATTCATTTTCTCTCCCGTGCGTGCTGGGGTGGAGGCGGGGAGGAGGATGGGGAGCGGGAAGTAGAAAAGATGGTAGAACAGTGGGGTAAAGAAGTTAGCATTTTTTTTATTAAACCTTTGCTAGTTTTCAGTGGGTGTAAAAAAATAGTTAAATTCTGTAATTAAATTATAATTCCAATCTTAAACAATAAAAAGAAATCCTGTAATAATCTATGTGCAGTGCCTGACAGCTGGGCCGTCTGATCCTTGCAGTCTGCTTACAAATTGGTATTAGTGGCACTAATAAAGCTGATTAATGTTGTGACTAGAGACCCACTAACCTGACACTGCCAGCTGGGCGCACAAAGGCTGTCAATCTACATGGCAGCTGTTAAACTATGAGCGCCGTAGCCTTTAATTTACATTTCAGCAACCTCCTCACTGTAATGCATTTTAATGGGCATGAATAAAAACCGCTGGTGACGTGCAGGAATTTCACAGGATATCGGTGTGTACACATTATATTAGTAAAATACCACTTATCAAAAGACCAGAGATAAAGCCAATTCTTTCTTAAGTTACTTTTCTTGAGACCTGTAGCAACTCTGTCATAAGCAATGCACTTACTGCAAATTGCCACTGGTATAGCTGAGGGCACATTTGCAGTCAGTTTACCCATCCTGAGGAATTATGATAGCTCACTAATTTCCATTATACAAACAGCCAGGAAGATACTATCTGCATCTTAATGGCATTTTCCCACAACTGCTTTGCTTACAAGTACTTTGGAGGGTCCCAGAACAGGTCCTGTCCATCATTCAGTGGTCTTTAGCAAATCACCCTTCTGACACTTTTTGGAGAGCCCATGGCTGGACTAGGAACCCAAGCAACTCACTGCCTTCACCATGTTATGTTCTGGTGAGAGGATTGCTGCATTGCCTGTGCTCTAGCAGTACTATGTGTAAACTATATGCAAACAGAGGTTTATAAGCTTTTAAGACTATCAATCCAGGACCCTCCATAAATATTGAGTCCAACTGATCCACTTACTACTTAAAAACAAAGAATTTACAGTAACAATATATGAGTTGCTATATTAAAACAAAAAGAAGAAGATGAACAAATGTTCCAAGGCTAGTCCATAGGAAATATGGTCTACTTTCTTTGACCCTAATAAAAGCATGGTTTGTTATGGTAAATACTTTCCTGCTTTGCAAACTATATCATATATGCAGAAATTATGGTCAGTATTTCCTTAAGGTAGATATCCTGGTAGATATTTTGTAGATTAAAAAAAAAAAAAGTTACTATTTTTAATTCTCTAATCTTTGACTGTTTTGTTGCCAAAATGCCCAGGAAATGTCCTTTCATTGTTCCATGGTGTTGTCCTGGCAACATCCAAAAGCTAGTAATTTTTCAAATTTTTTTTTGGAGGGAGGGAGTTGTATAGGAGGTAAGTGGCAGAGGAGAATATGATGTGAAAAAAGAAAATAATACAATCCCAGAGTGTTTATGTTACTCATTCTAAGTACATATATAAATCTGAGGACATCACAAATGCTCAAACATATATTAAAATCTGAAACAGGCTATTGGTTATAAACGAAGTATGTCTATCTGAGAAATGCAATCTATTGTTACTGAGTCTTTGGTATCAAAAATAGATTTCCTTCTCTCTCAGTTCCCAGAGTACAGGTGAGCATGTACATATTCCTGAAAAAAAATCAGTGTTAAGCAACTTGTAAAAAAGCCTCATGCTACAACTGAGCTAAGATCTAAACCCAAGTCAATTAGCTCTCGTTCCTGTGGTTTTTTAATAACTTGACAAACCTTCTGTTCTCAACGAAGCACAGTATTATTTTTTTTAATGCAGCCTTTTGAGGACAGGGACTAAGAGCAGAGAATTAAGGACATGGTGAGAGTTAACATGGGTTAACATTTGTCTGCATAGGCCAGGTCATGCATCTTGGTTTGCTGTTACTTCCGACTCACACGGTATCAAGTTCAAAGGCAAGTAAAGAGGCCATGAAAGGAACAGTGTTTGTACACTACTCTAAATACAAAAATGAAGGTACCCTCTTGTCACATCACCAGTCAGCTCATGTGCCCTTTGTCTTTTCTGACATTTCACAGAAAACATTGCAGAGAGGAAATCTGATGACTTCCTAATCCTGGAATCTTGGTGATGTAAAATTACTTTCTTATCAAGTATAATAGCAGCAAAAATTGGGAAGAAAAAAGCTATCAGAAACTGTACTGTAGAGTCAGCAAAATAAGGCAAATTGTACCCAACTAGCAGGGTGAACTTCATTAATATACAAGTTGCAAAGTATTGTAGCTTATTTGTGTTTCCGTCACTGAGGAATTTACTGCACCTCATGTTCTTAAGAATCATCTTTCAATGATTTTGGCCAAAATGTTGCAATACTGAGCTGCCCTCAGCTGCGTCCTCACAGGGTTAACAGATCTCCCTCCACAAGCCAAAGAATCCTTTCATCATGAGACTTTCATTAAAACCAAGGCAGGACTCTGTGCTCTGGACAGATGTAAGGTGTGATGCATTTGCAATACTGGTTAATTGTCACTGCTCAGTATCATGAGACCATTTCAACCCCAGGAATGATCAAACCTTTCCATCAGTCCAACTCTGATTCCCATGACAGTATCATGTGGAAAAGTAAAGCAAGTGTCTAAGTCCAAAAATCCCCTCTCCCTTTTCCTTCTGCAAATTAAAACAGGAGTAAGATGACAAATAACATACATTATAACTATCCCAGTGTCAATAAGTCACATGATTTTTTACATCCACTGGGGAGGGGGAAGGGAGGACATACACAATAAAATCTGTTAACACAGCTGCAATGTAAGGCCAGGAGAAGAAAATCCAATCCTAACATCTCAAATAGGATCTATTAGAAGTGGAGAGAACCATGAAATCACCTACTTATTTTTCTAACTTCCATCAGATAACAGGATTCAAAGGATTGTATAAATGCCAAGATAGATTAGATACAATAGATAGAACCAATTGTTTGTTCAAGCCGTGCTACAAATATGCCAGTCAAATGCATATGTAGTCTTTTAGGTCTACATGAGGAGATGTAAATGTTTTACTTGAATAGATTGGGGCTGATGACATCCTTAGCCTGCAATCTTTACGTGACATTTCCTTTCCCTTTTCCCTATTTCATAACATAAGTTAGAATTAGTAAGGAACAATCTCTCTCTGGATTTTTTTAGTATAGCAAGAACAAAAGTAAAGTTCTGCTTTTTAATACAAAACTAAATGTAGTAACTTTTCATCATCTCTAACAATTGATAGAAGCATTAGCTATTGAAATGAATAGCTGCAATTTGATCTAGAAAACTTCTTTAACAAGTGTCTTCTGCAGGTGAAAGGAAACTTTTAAGTGGGGACTGACTCTTGCAGTTGAAGTTAAAGCAGTGATCTTCACCTTATCAAATCAAACTCTGTTCTGCTTTTAATGGAAACATCTTGTCTTCACATACCCACTCAAAGGTTTCACTGAGAGAAAAGCTTACATACAATATTTCTCCTTCCCCAGTTTAATTTTCATGAGTTCCTACTGATAGGGGTCAAGTGAAATAACATTTCATAAGCAGAAGTTTATGACTAGGTTTTCTTGCCAGAACAGAATGGCATCTGTTCCCATGCATGTTTAATTTAAATATTTTTCATGAATGTGGGATGATGGTATAAATATTTGAAATCATCAATATAGTAGACTGCACTATAGCATGGAAAGGCTGCTGCACAGCTGCTGTTAAATTATAGATTTCTTATGCAATGAATACATTTAACTTGTCTTTTGAAGAATTAAAAAATTATGTCTTCTGTCTAAAATACTTTGTCAGATCTTTAAGAGATGTTCTTCATATGACCTACAGCTTACAGACAACTGAAAGCATAACTCTGTGACCCCATCATGAGTGACATTTACATAGGCTGAACTGATGGAGCCAGGGCAAGAGCACACTGCTCATGGGCGATGAGTGAGTTTCTTTTCTTTGCCATCTTTAATCTCCCCTTCTTCCACTCATGAACCCGTTCTCAGTAAAAATAGCTCCCAGTTCCCATACCTTGGTCTGCAGTCTGATTTTCCAGTTTACATTCTATAGAACAATCATCTCCCCAGTGCTGACTTGAAAAAAATCTATAAAACCAAACACCATTACAACAAAAAACTATTTTTTGCCTCTGTCTCCATCCCAGGAACATGATGATGTGCCAGTTTACATCATCTGTAAAAATTTTGACAACCAAGTCTCAGAGGCAAATGAGGCTCTCCGTTATGTACAAGTCACTTAAAACAGCCTGGAGAAGTTTTTGTTAAAGGCAACCAAATCCAGGATGTGAGGGAAAGGAGGTACTGGTATGTTTCATGGGATTATTTATGCTGATATCTGGAACCTAGGATCATTTATAGTGAAAAAAACATTGGCAATTTTCACAAATTAACAGACAGAACAATGATCCTTTTGTTATGGTCCAACTCACCAGCTACACTTTCTAAAAAATAAATAATAACTTTATTTTTATAACATTTCTTGCAGAAAAACTCTTCCCATTGTAGGGTATGTTTACATGCTGTTACTGTGATCTAAAAATTAATTTCTTGACAGAAGACTATCTTTGGAGTCTTGGCATTACAAAGTCTGCTTTTAGACTTTTTAATTGTTAAAGCTAATTACAAGTTATATAATTTTGCTGTGCTATTCATTTTGGTGGTTATCTGTAAACCACGTAAATGCCACAGCAATGGAGAAGGCAAGACATGTAGTGAAATATTATATGTGTGGTGGCATAAAGCTTTATTGGCATGAGCTAGGAATGGATGCATTACTCATGAATGGTGAAGCCAGCAGTAAATTAAGAAGGTGGCCCCAAGTGAGTATTAGTCACCTAAATACAACCATATGCCACCAGATTTTGCATTACGTTTTCACAGAAATGTTATTTCTAAGATTTGCAGAGAATTTCTAAATGGACTCCAACTTCAAAGCCTCACAAACGAAGACCTAAGAACCAACATGTGTGCAACCCACCTCACCCCTTCCAAACTTTAAATCATTAATGAACCCACCTATAAATCAAGCCATTTATCACAAATGGGGCTTTTTTACCCACCATTTCTGGGGAGTAGAAACAGCCTGCATTGAATGCCATGAAGTCACCCTGCTTGTTTCTCTTCGCAAAGCTTAGATCACAAACCACTTCCCACCTACTGAGGGGAGGCTTGTGTGGCAGAAGCATCTTAAAAACAGTATGAAAACTGCTGATCTTGATACAGTGCATCATGCCTGCAAACTAAATGCTATATCTCTGACAAAGTTGCAGAATTGAGGGAGTAACTATGAATATTACCCATCTTGCCAGAGATAAGCTTGTAAGAGACTGTTATGGCCCATATATAGCAAAATATAGGAGTTGTCAGTTACTACCACTTGCTCAGAGCAGCTTTTGAGCCACAACAGCAATATAGAGCGAGCTCTATGTTGCCTTAGCTGTGTTATTTTAACAGTAATTCAATTTGCTGGGTACAGCAGGTCACAGTTTGGTTGCTTGCAAGCAAGCAAACACATAAGCACCATCAGGGCAAGAACTGTGCACGGGGGTTGTACAGAGCACAGCCAGAGGCACTGAGGACTGCGCTGGGCACTCTGCTGTTGCTTTGGCTGCCTTCTGCTGTATCTCAATGTGCCATGGCTTAACCCAGAGCTCCATGGGAATTTTCGCATTCACTGACAGTTTCTACAGTCCTTTATGTGAAAAGGGGATTGCAATACAGATCCTGAGCATGCAGCCACATGTCTCTGAGCTGTCTTGTGCCCAAAGGGCAGGAAGCTTGAAGTCAGTGCGAGAAAGCTTGAAACAACTGGGCAAAGCAGGTACTTAATGCACAAGCACAGCCTGGGACAACCTCAGAAACAACATAAACCAAGAGCTGAGCTTTGGTTTATTTTACACTTTACACGTTCATATCTTATAAATTGTAAAGCTATTGATTACACCCATGTTTGGCTAATACATGCACACAGAGTAGGAACTGTTTACAGACCAAAGGAAAACAACGGATCACCTGCCAATAGGGTTATTTTTTCAACTAAAATAGAGGAGGATTGCAAGCCAGCTCTTCCTTTCCCCCTCCTTCATGGCTATTTCTGTACATACTTCAACAATCCCAAACTAAACCATTCTCAAACAAGGAAGAAAAAAAGGGGAAAGAAAGAAAGGATGGAGCCCTCAGAAAACTGGCAAAGAGCTATTTTGTAAGGAGGGAACCAACGAAAACATTGGCATAAGGCACAGTTGGAGGGTGTCAAATCCGATGTGGCAGCCCTTTCTTGTGCTGCTATGTGGAATTTGCTTCAAAAGATCAGCAAAATGAAACTCTTCATACCTGAACTAATACAGATCCATGTAAATTTGAGCTCTGATCTTATGGAGCCAGTCACATTGCTAGAGGCTCAAAAGGACTTGTCTTTGTTTGTTTTTGAAGTCTATGTGAAACCGGATTTCACATACTAATATCTTGATCCAAACAATATAATAGAATAGTTTTCTGTTCTCCTCCCCCTCTCAACAGAGCTTTCCTCCAGCTAGGTTTCATTTCTGTCTCCTTCCAAAGAAAGGCGAAAGGGGTGAAAATTGTTTTCTTTTTGGTGAAATGTTTTCCTCCACAAAACACTCTGGAGTAAGATGGAGTGTGGTGTAAGAATAAATAAATAAATATTTAAGGTTGTATTAAATGTCTCTTGCTATATTGCAGAACTGCAAATTATGCATTGCAAATAGTGGTAGCATCTGTATCACTGCAAACCAAAGCAGCAGAACTGTTTAAACATGCAAGACCACAGGTAATATGAATAACAAGTTAAAGGCTCAACTTCTTCCACAACAGTTATTGAAAATGAACCTATTTGTCTTTCAGAGGACACCGAAATCCATCCTGTACACTGACTTTTAATTGCTTTGCCACAGGTAATCTAAGGCAATAACCACTCTGGAAAGAGGACACAAATTCCACTTGTTAACTCTTTCCTACCTGATTCTTCAATGAAATATACTTAGGTAATGCTCCACCGTTTAAATTAGTCAAATGCATTAATTTTCCATAAATTTAGTTAAGGTATTTAACTGATTCCAGAATTAGTGTGTTTGTATATTTTGTGCACATTTTTCACATGCAAATACAGCTGGAACAGACTTGCAGCTTCATCATGACACTGGAAGTCTCCAGTCAGCCAACAGATTTTGTAAGTTAAACAAAACTAAAACTAAATTCCAAAGCTTTAGGTAATTATTCATCATGACTTAAAATTATGTACATTAAAAAAAAAATAAAAATTTCTTTCATTATGGCCAAATTAACCAAAATGTTTAGGAGGTTTGTTAGGAGCATTTCCTATGAAGCTCTTATCAATTTCAGCTGAATTTATGAATCAGATCCCATGCATAATAAAGCTGAATTAAACCATTTCTTTCTTTTATTGTGCTAACAGGCTCAAACACACAAAAGGACAGTTCAAAAGGAGAAAACTATTCTGTTCAACACAATAGTTAAGGTTAAAGCATGTGTTTTTTACAAACCTGACCAGCAGCAAAATCCACCTATAAGTGCCTTGTAAAATAAACAGCTATGTCTACAACTGAACTTTTGTTGCATTTAAGCAAGTAAGAGTTTAAGAGCACTAAAATCTTTGTAAGGATGGCTATAAAAGCAATTATCCTTAGATCACTTCTACTGTAAAGTTTGACTTGAGCAGACCTTTACACAGACCATACTGTTATCATCCTTATAAATCAGTGCTAAGCCCATACACCAGGACTCAGCAGGTGCTCACCCCCATTATTGGTAAAGTTTCCAGTGTGTTCAAGAATGCAGGATCTGAAGGTTTGTATGGCCCTAAAATGCTACATTCAGCACCCACAGTACTTTAAAGGAGGAAAGAGCCTAAAGATCAACAAATGGGGCAGAACCTAGCCAAAGACATGAGTTGAGCCCTTGGTAAATCAGTTTCCCATGGTGTGACTGTAGAGGTCATCAGACAGCATCACCTGAAGTTCAGGCTGCCTCCTGTCAGGCACTGCTCCGCCCTGCTCAGGCACACACTCAGTCCACTTCTCCAGATCAGGCCTCAAGCCAAAATCTTGTGAAGTCAGCTGGAGAATTTCCATGTTCCATGAGTGATATTGGAAAAGACCCAGTTGAATATAAGTAATGATGTTTTTAATATACAGTGCTACAGGAAGTGGAAAGATTAAGTATTTGTTCTAGTTCAGATTTTAGCTTTTTTGTTGTTTGGTTGGTTTTGGTTTGTTGGGATTTTTTTCCTTCTCTTTATAAATCAATTTAAAGAAAAATGATCTATCACCCTATCTTATAGGTTTGTCCTAAGATATGCAAAAATCATCACCCTAAACAGCTCAGGTAGTGTACGTGGGAATAACACTTGCCTTTGTCTGGAGAAAACTGGAACCTGGCACATTTATTTCAATTTTTTTTCCAACTAACAAACTTAAAATTCTTAAAAGCTACAGCTGTAATGTTCAAAATTTCTAGGAGAAACTTTGAGGTGTTCACAAAAGCTACTTTATTAAGTATTTTGTAACAAGGGAGAATATGACAATAATATGCACGAACTACTCTTTAAACAGAATTTGAGGTCTTTTGGGAAGACAGATATTTTCTATTATAAAGCATCATGCAACACTGAACCATAGAACATGTGGTGAGAAGGTTGTTTAAAGGATGACTCATGTCTTTGGTCAAGCACAGAATAAACTCCAGTGGGTTTTGGGGTTTTTTTTAAATCTTTTTGATTTGCTGATGCCTATGTAGCAAACATAAGCCTATTGATTATTAACTTGCTTTACTGCAGGATTTTCAACACCCCTATGAGCTAGTCCACAGATTGCTGTGGATCATTGTGGTCTGCCACTGAATTTATGCTGTTCTCATTCTAATCTGGCAAATTTGCATTTTGGCAATTATTTCTACATGTGTTGAGAGACTCAGGGCTAAAAATTCTAGATTTTAAAACAACAACAACAAAGAATTAGATTGAAAGGGAAAGCAAAATATTGTTATATTTCTGTTTTCTTATTAAGTTATATTTTGGCAATCCTTGAGGAAATTTGGAAACATTCCACGTGGCAACACGTTTTCCAAGAGTGAAGAATTGCAGGGAATACACAGACATCATTTCATGATTAACAGGCAATGATCTTGTGGGTAAGAATGAGAAAGAGAAGAAAAAATCTATAGGTTAAGATCAAATGGCATGGAAATTGGAGTCAGTGGACAGCCTTCCCTGGAGTGACCATCTAGTCACTATGACCAATGTGGTTCTTAAAAGGTTAGCATATCCCTTAGCAAGGCTTCTCATCTGTTGTCTTCTTATCTCTGGTCATGGGATAGATTCAAGGTAACAAGAAAGAACTATTTCCATCCCACATAAAGAACTTGGAAAGTAGCCAACTGCTCCTGGGTGCGCAGGTTGTAATATTAAATCAAGGCTCAGAAAACATGGTACACCTCTCTCCCCCCTTGTAATGTCATAGGGAGAAGTAGAAGATATGGTCACTGTGAGCTCCATATTTTAGAGCTGAGCCCACATCTGACGGGCTTTCAAAGGCAGGTCATGGTATATGAACTCGTAGGCTATTACAAGAACCATAAGCAGGTTGTTACATCTGTCATAAATTCTCCTTATGTCACAAGTGGCCATTATGCTTACACTACAATCGTTGGTCCCAGAGAGACTGACTTCGTTAAAATCAAGTAACCACAGGCATAAAACTCACAAATCCCTCTGCAGCAAAGCAACCATTACCATGTACTGTTCCTAGAGAGCTGCCCGTTTCTCATTCAGCATCAGACCTTGAGAATAGGCCAGGGAACAAAAATAACTTTATTAAGCACATTTTAAAAATATTTGTACTTAAGAGAGAATATGCTTCTAACGCTAGATGAGAAGAGGAAGAAATAGAGTTCATAATTGGTCAAAATTGATTGTCACATTAATTGAGCTCTTTGCTACCCTGGCCTGCTAACACAAGGTCTAGAAATCAACATCTAACACCTCTGAGAAGGCTTGCACAGAAGCTAACAGCATCCATTGGTAGGAAACTTCATTTTTAGATATATAGAAAAGAACAATTTGAGTCTCGCAACTTGAGAATGGGGGAGGTAGGAGAGAAAACCCAAATAGAAATATGTGAATTTCCTATTGAAATGTTTTGGCTTGGGATTTTTCCAATGAAATTAACAGGCTTTCTAGGAAAGTAGCAGCTCTCTGAATTTTTTTCTTTAAGTTAAGAAAAGGAAAAATAAAATCTATCAAAGCTTTTGAAGAGACTTTCTTTTTTTACCCATCAGCCCTAGAATTACATTTGCAGTTTTTGGCTAATGCTGATCTATTAGAAGCTGAAGAAGATCAACGGACTCATGTAGTTCAGTTACCCACATCACATTTCTTAAATGGACAGGGAAATAGAATTTGTGAAATACCACAGGGGAGAAAAATGCTATAGTTATTAGAAAAAGAGGTTACTCTATCACACCTTAGGCAATCTAAGATTTTAAGCTTGATTTTTGAGTAAGAGCCAAGAATTTACCTTCAGCATAGGGACTTGCTCAAGACCCCTTTACCCTGTCAAGCTGGTTTTGCTCCAGTCTTTCCTTATAAATGGAACCAGGCCAGAATAAAAGGCTCAATAATAATAATCATAATAAAAGTATTTCACAAGCAGAACCTGTTTATCTGTTTCACAGCAAAACAAAGGTCTGCAAACAACCAAGTTTATCCAGAGAAGTAGAAGGATAACTGTAAAGAAACAGCCAAGATCTACTGCTCCATTGATCAATTTTGTGTTATTCTACTTCAAGTGGAGATTAGATAACAGCAAGTAAGCTTCCACTTGTAAAAACTTCTGATATCCAGGACTTTACCATTATAGAGCTCTTTCCTTCTACAATAGTTTAAGAAAATGTGCCCTTCATCAGTGCTTTGATATTTGAGGAGATACTGCCTGGCCAACTGGGAATTGTGCAGAGCAGCCCAAGGACCCCAGCCCTCTTCTATTTTATAGCTGGAGATCAGGGATTGGGCAGCCTGAGAGCCATCCAGGCTCAGAGCAATGGTTTCAGCCCCATCACTTGAGGTACACAATTGCCACAGACCTTTAATCATGCTGGCCCAAATCAGTGTTGGGACACTGGCACATCACAGTCAGAATCAGATCTGTTGTGCAACTTTGAGAGTAGCAGATGTGGGTTCAGTTTTTCAGATCTACCTTAAATTTCCCAATATTTGGGTAAATCACTTCATCTTTATACCTCAGAGACATAGGTAAAGGTAATACTTCCTTTTTCTGACTTCCGATTTATTTAGACAATGTAATTTTGTGTGCAGTCTATCATGGAAATTATTTGTGTGGCATCTTCAGAGCTTTTGGGCTTGTGTGGCACCACATAACTGGAACTAAGTCAAACATTTCTGCCTAAAGAAATTTTGTCCCAGAGGGAACATTTTCTGAGGAGAGCTTTGACAAAGCTTTGGGCAGAGAGGGGAAGGTTCAATGCTCTCTGGACATTGCATGACAAAGGTGACCCAAGTTCAAGTTCTTGTCCTGATCTGCTCAGGTGGGCACCGGAACACCTGTGCAACATCTTACCCTTGTCCTGCGATCTGTGAAAGAAACTGTTCTAGCCTCTTTCACAAGTCATCAGTTTCTTAATGAAATGCAGTTTTCCTTTTGCATTTTGAAAGGCTACAACCCTGAAGGTTCAAATTTAGCCACAGGACTGTCTTCTAGGAGCTCTGTGAGGAAGTTAAGTAGCTATAAGGCTTTCCCATACAATCCAGTGGATACATATCCAAATACAACTACTCTAGACATGAATCTTTAACACCACTTCAAAAATATGAGAACTAAATGGAAGCGATGCACATAGTGACTTGTGCAGTCACTGCACTGAACTTCTCACTAAAGGTGCTCTGTAAACCTAATATGACATCCCTTGGTGTAGAGACAGACAGACAGACACTGAAAATTTCACTGGGGACCACCTCCAACAGGCAACACTTTGTCTCAAGCAATCACTTCACCCCTACCGCATTCCCCTCTGGTTTTCAACGTAATTTGGTTCAATCCTACAGACCACCAGAAAGATTTTCACAGGTCTAATTGGCAGACACTTAATTCCCATTTATTTTTAATAGGAGTTAGGTGTTTGACAATTTTGTCTTTGAAAACTTCCCATCATCTCAGTTCTAGTAAGGGAAACATTTTTTCTAATCCTTTATAAAAATAATGAAGCAACAGTGACTGTAGTCATTTCTCACACAAGCATGCATATAACGCAGGCTGAGGCCTCCAAGTGTAAAACAGATTTATACATGATGGTGCACAAAGAACAGCAGTAGAGATGGTGTAGTATGGAATGATTGCAAAAGCAAATGCTCCTGAAAGGGTGGGAAGTGGGAGGTATCTGTTTCAGCAACCAGCTTCTGACACAGATGTCAGAAATGGAAGCATGACATACCTATGGAGCAATTAGACGCTCATTTTTTCCCATGCATCCTTTCCACTGAAGTATTTACATTTCCCAAGTGCCTTGCTTATCTGAAGTAAATCACTCGACTGGATATTTCTTTTGGGTTGAGTTAATTACATGAAAGAGCACAACTTTGATCCAGTTCCTACAATAAACACAAACTCGTGTTTGAGACACAACTGCCAGCAAGCCCAACTCCATATGTCTGACACCATGTTGGCAGAAAACTTCCAAAAAGAGCAACATATATCAGAGATTAAGGTCCATCTCTGAGCCAACATCCCCCACTCACACTGCACAGGATGTTCACCGTGAAGGCACCCCACAGGTGGGTATGCTCACAGGGCAATGTATTTGTGGCCATTATGCAAATGGTGTGTGAAACATCCTTCCCTTTCTTCAATTTTCATGCAATTTAAACTAAGTTCCATAAAACTAAATGAAAACGTGTTTGCTTTCCCTGTCCCCTAAAACTATTCTGCCTTGGAGGCCCTTAACATTGATGCTGATGAAAAGCTAGAGTGCTAACTTCTTCAGTCCCAAACTACAGGCAGCAAATGTGCATGGCTGATGTTTAAGTGATAAGTGAGGTATATTTTTAAAAGGGAAGTGCAGCTGTCCCTCTCTGCCGCAAGGTATTTTTCAATTTATGTGGCAAATCCAATATAAAGGTTTATTGTACGGAAGGCAAAAGATCTTAATCAGGAATTAGCCTCTTCTAATGAGGAGAAATAAGCACCAAGGCTGCACGAATTATTTCTAAGAGATAAGAATGTAATTGCCTAATGTGACTAATAATCTGATAAGAGCCCGTTTTATCTGATTTAACCCACGGAACTGCTGCTAATGTACAGAATTTAAAGTAATCCCCAAGGAATTCCTCTTATCACAAATGGGATTGCAGAATGATAAAAAGATTCATTGTTACAGTATTTGCTCTGGACACTTCTGTTCAAAGGAAGCAGAGTTTCGACAGCTTGAAGTAATTGCAACATTTGCTCAAAGATGGGATCATTTCTACAACGCTTGAATTTTTGACGACAGAGTGCATATTCTTATTATGAGCAGACAGTAAATTATACAATCCTATTTCATTTATAGCCTGGATATCATCTGAATATTATTACCAGGAAACAAACACATGTCCAAGTCACTGTGAAAATGTTTTCTAGTGTGAAAAGATTTTCTAATGTATTTTTGCATATTGACAGAAATTAATATAATTTGAAATCTATAGTGACACTAACACTGTTATTATCCAAATTCATGCTCCATTCTAATCCTACCGTATAATGACTTTAATCCTAATGGGCATAATCATTTCTGATGTAAAACTAGATACATGACAATCACAGAATTGAGTGATATTATTATACCAAAGAATAGCAGCTGTTGATTTGCCAATATTAACAAGTAGCAATCTTGTGATAACTCATTGTTCCAACAACTAATCAGAAGAGGAATGAAAATTTGGCATTTTGGTCCTGTAATTATATCTTTATGATGCTGCAGTTGGTAATTTGCATGATTTTGACTGTTGCACTTCCCAGGAATTTTCTCTGTGTTCAGTACAAAGGCTCACGGATGGCTTTATGGACCAATGTTGTTATTGCCTGTGTACACCTAACAGAACATAGCAAAATATTGAGAAGCAAAAAAATGTAAATATACAGATTAAATAGGTAGGATATAAACCAACGGTAAACCTGAAAAAAATATTAAAATTGAAGGTGCTTACCTTATGGCTGTGTGCCCACACAACTATGAAAGAAAACAAAAACCAAACAAGTCTCCTACCCCAAATCAATGGAGACTCCTCCTGTGTGTATTTTCATGATTGTAAAGCATGTACAAGATGAGAGAAGGGAGAAGAGGAGTCTGTGAGGTCCATGGATGAGATAAAAACACTTGCTTTCTATTTTATAAATTAAATATATATTTTTTAATTTATAAATATAGATATCTTTATACATGTGTGTATGTGTGTGTATATATATATATATATATAAATAGAGGTGTCTTTGGAAAGGAGTCTGAGTTGTTTCATTTTTCTCTTCTGTATACAGGAGTCTGAGAAAAAGTTTTTGAAAGGTACTTTTGATGAGCACAAACACCTTCACAAAGGAAGGCAGGGCAAAGCTGGCCCCACTCACCCGTCTCTCAGAGCAGGTGCCTGTGGGAGGGGGCTGCATCACTGTCCCCATCACTTCTAGGCATGTTAGCTCCCCTGCATAGGACCAAGGCCAGAATAAGGCAAGTGGATTTACTCTCTGGGTCCATGACAGCTTCACCCTTAGACCATATTTCTCTGCTTTCTCTACGCTTTGTACCCTTTTCTTCACTCAGCTGTGGATATGAGCTGTTGCAAAGTTATCAGAGCAGTGCAAGTGCAGCAGGCAATGCAAGCAGCAAGACACCAACTGAAAAGCCCAGAACTCCAGCAAAAACTTGTTCACACACAATGCAAAAGTATGAACCCAGCCGAGTCTCTCCCTCATAAAGAATGTAAATATCAAACAGATGAAAGGGTAACTTTCCATGATTCAGTACTATTATTGTTTATATTCCTGGTGTCCTCAGAGTTCTCAGCAAGCAGAATTTCCACTACAGTAAGCATTGTAACACGAAGTAATAAACAAGCCATTCCCTGAAAAGTTCTCATTTTAATTTAGATCTGTATACACTAAGTGGGTGTAAAAACTAGAGACAATGTTGAGGAACAATGATAGGAGAGATCAGAGAAATGTCTCTTGGGAATGGGTTTTATGCTGCTTGGCCAAGAACCACAGGGCCCCAACCTTGGCAAATCCTCAAATATTACTGTAGAAGATAAGTAGGTTTTGTATGTGCACAATTAGCAGATCTCCAGTCATTTAAATTTAATCACAAAATTAAGATAAGAAACACATCAACAATTTCTGTTACTGTTCTGCCTACCACCATAGAAAGAGTACACAGAATAAACCACATGAACCATCAGGCCAGGCAAGACACCACAACCTCACCCAAAGCTGCAATGTCCATGTGACCACTGAGTATCTTCTCAACATCTGACACAAGGCTGTCACAGCTGTTAAATTCATAACAAATAAACGTCTCCATAGATGTACACTTCTGCACAGAGGAGCTACCCCAAAAAATTGCAAGTGTATGGAACATTAAAGGATATTTTCATTAAACCAATCATATAGCCAAGATTTCTTTTATTGCCAGGATAAAACAACTTCTGGACATTTCTTCCCTTTCCTACCTTCATCACTTTTAAAGTCTATAGAATCCTTATGATTCAGTCAAAGAGCAGGCAAAGAAGGTTACCATCATGTTAACCTGCAAAGATTGCATGAATAAGACTAGCAGACCCTACCTACTGCAAGGGACTTAAAGACTTTATAGTCCCTCATTCATTTAAGATCTCAGATCAATACCACTGGATCCACTTCCTGACAACTGCTAGAAAAGATGGTACTCTAATTTCTCATTCTCATCCCCCAAACTTGTCACATGGTCCTCATGATTTATAATTAAGGAATGTCTGGAGACCTATAGGTATCTATGATATCCTTGCTAGGATGGTAGCAAAATTCACAGAAACATCCTACAGCCTTACGTACAGCTGGGTTTTTCAGTGACTTCATCCTCTAGCTACCTCCCTGTGACAGTGCAATCCTGAACATTTAGAAGGCAACACCCAACCATCAGACTTCAAACCCAAATATATTAACAAATTTACATTTTAACTTCCCAAACTGAGTTTGACTGACCCTAGGAAACCAGCACTGGAATGATCATGTAACCTAAACTCTTTCATATCCCACTACAAAGAACAGGTTCTAGGTAACTGCAGCAACCATAGGTTGACACTAACACACACAAACACACAAAAGGCTAAAAGTTTTGTTATTTTTTTTGTTCCCACCATAAATTCAATAAGAACTATTCCTTCATCAAAGTATATCTGGAATTACTCCCATAAAAATACAGTTCACAAAAATCTACTTTCTAGAGAGTATCAGACCCATAATATCTTGCAGTTCTACAATTACATCAGTGTAAGAAATGGCAGCCTATAAACTACTATTAGTAAAAATCTCTAGACCTACATTATGGAGTCAGAAATCATCCAGAATACATGTTAAAAAGGCAAAATAGACACCCAAACCCTGAGGCACCATCATACTTGCAATGAGAAGAACAACCATGAGACCCAATCTCACCAAAACATATCTGGTGATATAACTATTCACTAGGAATACTCTCTGGGGAACAGATCATCTCCCTGAATGAGCAGTGCTAGTATTATTCTAACTCATTACAGTACAAAGTGAATACCCTACGTACAGCTAATCCTCCCCTACCCTATAAGTCATCAAACAGTCATAGCCCATCTTCCCAGCAGTAAAAATAAATGCTTATGAGCAAAAGAAACAGCAGCTCCAGCATTCTATAACACATGTACCTCAGAACAGGGTATCCATCCATAAAGCTGCACGGCAGCTACAGGGGTGAGGACAGTCAACATACACTGGAAGAAGCTTGATAATGATCAGACATATTCAGTTACCAGCAGGGAAGTGTCTGTCATAAAGCAATGACTCCATCTAAAATTTCTCAACCCTGATTATCCAGGAAGGCCCACAGTTACATGGAAATGAGGCAAGACAAGTTTGTAGTTAGAGGCAATGTCCCTTGTTAAACCAACTGGTGCAGTTAGAGAGAGCACAAGCTTTTGGGCATACGAGTCCTCTTCTATTTCTTGTCTGAAATAGAAGCAACAGACTTCAAAGCTAAAAACGAGTTGAGAACAGTTGCTTAGAGTGTAATTAAGACGAGTATTTATAAGACCATTTCTGAAATAAAAGGTAGTTAGCACCAGTGAAACAGAGAGGATGTTTGCAATGAGAGGGGGGGAAAGAAAGGGAAAGGAGGAGAAAGATAATAATGTGGTTCTCCCTGAGCAGAAGAAAAGGAGCAGGTAGTTTATAGCCCATGAAATGCAGAATCAGGTTAATGAAGGTAGTTATAGCATGCCATAAATCAAGTGTATCTATTGAGCCCAAGATTCTTGGTATCGTGTCAGGAATTTTAGTTCCTATCTTCATCTTCAAAGAGTGTGTTATAGTTTATCCGATGGTCACAGCCCACACTGTGTATTTTGATTTAGAATGTTAATTCTCCCTCCTTCAGAGAGCTGGACTGTAGCTACCTGTAGATGAGGAGGTGTGATGCCTGGGTCCATCACTGCTGCAGCACATCCTGAAGCCCTGGGAGTATGTCCTAGCTAGAAGAATTGATGCATGCAATACAAGCACTCATTCTATGGTATATCATGATTTTGTACTTTGCTGTTCCACAGGTGCTGGCCTCCTCTGTCACAGATCACTGAGGATATTGCATCTCCCTCAGCAATACTATAGCTCTGCTTCACAGGTGCTAGCTATGCCTACAAGTTTTCTTACAGAGGAACATGAAATTAAATTAAAACAACTGTTTCCAAAGTGCTCTTTGGCAGAAGTCTTCTGTTTCTCTTTAAGACTGTCCTTTTTATTCTGCCAGCTATTTTCCCTGTTCTAATAAAAGATACTTCCTACAAACCTTGCTATACAAAGCTAACACATACATATTTGCTAAAGCAATTTGGATAAAAGTACACCATTCTACCTTCAGTTTCAGGGTGATTGATATAATATTTCGCTAGCAAATTTCTGAAGGCTAAAAATGGTTTGGTGAAAAAAAATAAAACCAGCAAAAAACCATATCCCAAGAGAAAGTATTACCTAAGCTATACTTAATGTAAAAAGAGATTACATGCTATAGCATCCTTTGAATTCAGGTGCATCTATATTAAGAAATTATTACGTTAGTACATGGATTTCTACTTGCAGGCTGATGCAAGTTTTCGTGAAAAAACTTCTTTAATCAGAAATTATCTTCTTAAAAGCTCTGCTTCCAATTACATGCTGATATTTGCAGAGAATGGGCAAATTTTAAAGGCATACCAAAAAAATATCCTAGCAGCAGTGAGTAATAAAAGTAGAATCCCTAAAATCCAAGAGCAAATTTAGAGCTGGCATAAATTAAATATATATGTAATATATGTTAATAATCCCTTCTGGAATCAATCTGAATTCCACTGATATATGCCACGGTTCATAGTTCAGCTATAAACCAATACATTCTGTTTATATTTGCAATTTAAACTTTGTGATAAGCCAAGAAGAGATTTTTCTGGTACCCATAAAAATCATGGCAGTGCATCATTATCTGACTGAGTTATTCATGCATCAACATAGGAAAAATACGGCATAAAGCAAACAAATACTGCGAAGGGCCCTTCTTTAAGTTCAGCAGAAAGCACAGGAGTTATCAATGTAAATTAGACAGAGCTCTTCACAGCACAGGCACGCTACACTTGCTTACAGTAACCTGCACTATATGCAAAAGAAAGTGCTCAGCTCTTAGGAAATATTTCTTTATGAGTAAGTTATGGCTCTTCCCCCCCCCCAAAGCTTTTGAAAATTAGCAACTATCATTAACTCAAGCCACTGATTTGTCTTCCTCTGCTGAAAATTGACACCCAGTGAACTCATACTGCTTCTTGAATAAACTCCATTCATTCAACGAGTGTGCTAAAAATGACACAAAAGGCAGTACCTTTAGCAAAAGTTAAAAAATAATAAAATAAAAAAGGAAACCGGCAGTATTTCTGCGATTTCCTAATTACTTGTGCTTTTGTAATATTGTCACAAATCCTTCACTCATTCCTTGGAGAGATCAGTAACAGATTTTACAGTGGGAAGAGCACAAAACACAATATTTAAGAAGGATATGCAAGAGATTAAGTTTTGACGGGTTTTAGCGTATCTCTCCTCTGTGAAAGTGCAGGACTAAGGAGCAGCAGGGAATGCAAAGTTAGAAAGTTTGTCTATTTACTCTACTCTTCCAATGCAGTTAGTTTTTTTCCTGGATAAAACCAGAGACAAGTTCTCAGAAGACTACTGCACATGAATTAGAATTAGATACGTATATATTTAAATGAGCTTTCATGCTGCTTAAATGCAAATGTCTTAGCAAGAGTTATAGGGAAGCTCAGAAATCATGTAGGGTTTATTATTATCATTATTATTATTTCACTCATTAAAGATGGTTTATTAGAGTGGACTGGATAAGTCAGATCCACATGTTAATTACACAGTAAAAAAACCACAAGAGACCACATTACATAATGTAGCAATAATCCAGACAAGACTGACGGGTAGACGGAATCTGGATTGCAACATAAGTACCAGCTTTTAAATACTATAGCAGCTTAGAAAGACATTATCCCTATATAATGTTATTAATGTGCGAATCCTTTACTACGGTAGGTAATTGTTCCCCATAATTAAACCCCAGCATCAGTAGGCAAGATATAATGTGTGTTTATCATTTGTATTCTTTCTAGCTTTTATTTATTTATTTTTGAGCACAGACGGCCATCATGTCACCTGAGGATTATCTCATGGTGGTTGAACACATTAACTAACAAGTGTACATTATTTCACACTCAAACAATAAGGTCTCTATGGCACTTGCTTGAGAGAAGTGGAAAAACACTCACACTGATTGGAAAGCAGGGACATATCCCACACAACTCTCAAGATGAAAGGTTTTCCCCAAAGGTGTTTAACCTGACAACAAAAGTTTATCTTTCACCGTTGATTAAATAAATATTTCTGTGCTTGGATTTGATAGCATCAAAAAAAAAAAAAAAGAAAAACCCAAACAATTGCACTTATCACCTTTTCAGGAATATAGATTCTTCGTTTTATAGCTCTGGAGGAATCTGAACACAAAGTCAAAAGACCATCACATATTTCATTAGAGATTCTGTCTGGCATCATTTTTAAAGCCATAGGATGAAAAAGTCCTTCATGAAATAACCAAGATGCTTCAGCACCTCAGAGATTCTCCCACCCCAAAATCAGTAGCAAATCAAATAATAGGGAAAAAATTTGTTTGGATTCTCATATGCCAAACAAATCATATGCCTGAGCAGCCATTGCAGCTGTCTTCAAAAAAGTGTATTTTCTGGGTTCTCATGCATCTCAGCTGCTTGAAAATTTGAAGAACTTTGGTAATATAATTATTTATTATCAAAATATTTACAGTTTATATTTTTGTAAATCCCAAGAAAACAACACACACACACTTTAAACCAGTTCTCAGAATGGCTTAGACTCATCCTAGCAAACTTTTATTAGATGTTTATTAAATAGCCAAGCTGGGAGCTTTGTCAGCCAGAGCTTGTGCCTTGTCATAGCACCAACATATTCCAATAAACAGAGAGGGAAGATATATAGATATATTCCTTTCACTGTATTTGAATATCAGCTCTGCAGATCAGCAATCTGTAATTCATTGAGCTAAACACTGCAGAAAGCATACCACAGAGACAGACCCTGCACTAAGCGTTGTAGAGCTTAAGGCCCCAATTCTACAAATACTTAATTTTTTTGCTCATAAGAACAATTCCAATTCATTGCTAGAACTACATCACTGCAGTGAAGCACATGTGACTGTTTTATGTGATTAAGTGCAAAAAAACCTGAACATTATTGAGGTCAAACTATATTAGAAAAATAATAAATCTCTTAAATTAAGAACTGTAATATAATTTAGGCAAAATAAAAGTGTTCAAAAAAAATACAGAAGTGCTTTTCCTTCACTTTTTTTTTTTCTTTGCTACTTGTTTACTTTGCAGTAATAAAGTAATAAGAAAACTGAAATGCACAAAGTTTCTATGAAGTTTTCCTCCAGATACCAGGTGCAGCCTCTGTTCTGGAACAGCTTCTACCACAGCTGATGCATACAGAATGGGGAGATGATCAGGTCTCTTGTGTTCCTAAATTTCAAGGTTATTCATTGCTGCTGAGGCTGTGTGGTCATTCCTGTTTTCCCAATTATTTTTCATTCAGCTAAGATCTGTGCTGAGTTACATGCAGACTCACCAGCAAGGGATTTTTGTAATTTTATAGACTTCAGGTCTTCTGCGCATTTTTAAGTAGTTCCAGCATGCGCTGGCTGAAAACTAAATCCCAACATCTTGGAAGTCTTCCCTCGTATACCAAGCAAAAGTTGGTATCTTTGTGTAGGTTAGCAATTGAGATCTACAAATCAAAAATAGCCCAGCAAGTAGGTAAGACTTCTGAGCCAACTGCAATATAGCGCTAATGTTGCCAGAAGCCAAATGAAACAATAATTAGATTTGAAGAGAATTTCAATCAAGTCTGTACATAATTTACCACAGGTCAAGATATTTCAACATTCCCCTTGAAAGGACCAGGAAGTAGCTGGTGGGAAGATGAATGCGCAGCCCTTACCTTTTAACAATGATCAGGGTCACATGGCTAATTAAAATACCTTTGTTTACATCGGGTAAGAGTCCTGCTGTTAGACCATCTGCACCTGCAGTCTGTTCCATCAAAACCCCTTCCACAAATTGCATGCTCCTAATAGGTATTGCTGTGCCAATGACAATTACCTAATTAGACATTAGAATGTCAATGCCGATTTTAAAATCCATGTTAATTATTTTACTGTTTGACAGAATATTTCCCAATGAGGGAAGGAGTCTGGATAGCATAATTATGTCACGAGGAACACTTCTGTATATGATTAAAAGGTTTGGCTAGCTCTGATTGGAAGGGCTCCAGTTATTTATGTATTTAACAAAGTTGCAATCAGCACATAGGGTTTTCAGCCGAAAAAACCCATTCTGAACCCTGCTTATTCACTTGCCTGCTATGGCACAGCATATAATGAAGTTCATGATTAGGTTCCTCTTCCATAAAGTTTGCCTTTGAGTAAGGTGAGTTTGGAAACAGAGGGGAGACATGTCTAGAAAGCAGATGATGTGATGGGTCCCTTATCTGGTTACAGTTTGAAGGCATAACGTGGCTTCTGGGTGTGTGACTAATTTTGCATCTTCAGCCACACACGAGTAAATATCTCTGTACCTAATGCTGAGCATTTCTGGGAGAAATTGCTGCATTTACTGCCTGCAAGTTGGTCCTTATACTTGGCATCACTGCACGGGTTTGGAAAGATCAGCAAGACTTACCTAGGCCACAAGGCTTTGGCATTTGAAACAAAACAGCTTAAACCATAACCATGATAATAAAAAGCACGCATTTAGAATTTCAAAGTGCTCAATTCAGCTTCCACTGGCTGCAAGTGAAAAATCTTAAAGCACAATCAAAGAATCTAACTGCTGTCAGCTCATCACACAGGACACAAATTCAGTAAATAAAAGGAAACATTGCAAAAGAAAAGCATACCCCACAAGAGGGGGAATGCTTACAAGGCTTTCTAAACAAACGTAGTCATTTTTCTTTCTATTTGTCTCTCACAGAAGGAACACTGCAAAGAATCCTGGCTAAAGCTGTGACACAAGCAATAACACTACATAGCTTGTAACTTCAAGGTATCTGATTTTTAGTTGAGAAGGTGCAACCAGGAAAATAATCTGTATTTTTCTTTAAAAAATGCTGTGGTGATAGTAGAAAAGACAAATGATTTATTGTTAATGTTATAATTTTCACAGAAGAGATGACATTAAAATAACACTAATCACTCAGCTAAACCCAAGTATCTGTACAGCTACATGCAGTGTTCACAGAGCTCTTGTCTCACTGTGGGGATTTAGTGACATATCCAGCATATAATAATCTCATTTAAATTCATATTCATAGATTACTACCTACCAGCATATATATCAAGTTACACTGTATATTACATATGTATATAACAAAACCATAGTCATATCTATATTCAAAACCATAGTCATGCCTCTGGTTTAAAAAAAAAACCAAATCTAATCTGAACCTCTTGTGAGCACAGAGTTAGAAGTCACAGGTCAACGGTCAGTAATGGAAAATTTGACCAATCAGTTGCCAAACGTTTCAAATCCGTCTTTAAATCTTCCCCCAAATCCCTTCTCAAGACTTATTTCTGCTACAGACACTGTAGAAAATTAGCTGGTTGATGAGCAGGTTAAAGGATAAATCAGGATGTCTGATCTTTGCTTGAGTAGTGTATAAGAAAAAAAACACACACATGTAAGAACTGCACTGAATGCTTCTGTCCCTCCTTTATTGTGCTTTCAGCAGCAGCTTTCTTAGCATACATATCTTAGATTTCTGAGAGTCTGACTGCAAGCACTTTATAATGCCTAATGAAATAGGGCTGTAATTCTCATTTTGCAAATCATTCTGATACACTAAACAAATACCAAATAATACCTCTGACAGAGTGCCTCTGACAGAGAGTATTGTGGCCTGAAGGTCTTTTTCTATATTTATATTTAAATGTGTTTGTCTTATGTTCTGAATGCTCCCGGGTGCATTTACAGCTTCTTTAATGACTTAAATTTGAGGATTACATGTCTCAGTGCTACTCACCATTGCAGTAATTGGAATTCTGTAGCTGTCCCATGCAACACACACTGAACTGCTTAGCTGTGAGTTTTGGGAAAGTTTCAGCTCCAGCGGAGCAGTAGCCAAAAAGACACATCCTTTAATGCCTGAAGAAGACAGAACAGAAACACACACTAGGGGTTTGTACTAGGTTTACGTCTTACATTTTACCGGGCACTGTATCTTCAGAACATATAAATTAGCATTAGTGTATCATAAAGACTTAGATAGCAAGTCATCAAAAGTAAAGACATTAGAGAAGTTAAGGGATAAAATCCTGACCCCATGTCAATTGGTGGCAAAACTCCAATTGACTTTCTGAGCACTAAGATTTCACTCACAAGTTTCTGCTTAAAGCCACTTTGGTTTCACTCTGTATCTTACATATTTCCCAGTGCTCACTGACCAAGCACAAGCAAGCCTTTCTAAAAATCACAGCTAACCAGAAGAACAAAAATAAGATGGGATGCAATGCTCAGCTGGGGTAAGAGAGTTAACTCTCAAAGAAATTAATCTTAGTATTCCAGCTGGAGATGAGGCCCAAAATGCGCAGTCTTCACATGGAAATTTAATTTCAAACAGGGCCATATTTTCCAGGTGGGGCATATGTTATGGATTTAACTATCAGCTGAGTATCTTAAGGTTTGTTGTAAATACTCAGACACTATTTTAAGACTATATATGATATGCAATGACTTAACTATATAGTTAGACATTTAAAAAATTAATTTGAAAACACTGTTAGTTTTAAATTATTTATGCTAAAGCTTTGGTGCCATAAGCTCTTTGTAAGATGCAGAAGACATATTCCTTACCATAAAGAGGTTTAAGATTTCTTTTCTTTTTCAAATTCCATTACTCTTAAGGGAAGAATCAGACTCATTTGAAAAAACCCATTCTTAGAATAATATGCATCTATCAGGGGTATATCAGAAATATAGTGAAAGTATGTATTTTTAAATTTAGAGCATGATTTCAGAAGCTTTCTCCATCAGAGTAAGTTTCTTCCTACTGACACAAGGCATAAAACTTCCACTGACTTTGAAGAGCTCAGAGTTAGGTCAACATGAAGTGCTTTTGAAAATTGCAAGCTTAAGTTAACTTTAAACTCTAAATTTATGTTTACTCAGTCACAATTTTCATTGTTCTCACTGGAATCATTACAGGAACATGTAAGTCTGTTAATAAATACCTCATTCCTTTAAGAATAGCATACCCCAGACTAGCTTTAAATAACTCATCCCTCTAAGAATGACATATCCCATCCATCTCTATATATTTCCCTAGACTCAACAGTTTCGACAACTGCTGGGAAAGAATTTATTTCCTTCAAAATCTGTAGTCCCATTGTGTGTTGTATTAGCCGGAAATGGGACACGGACCTGGATCTGCTGCAGGAAAGCATCTCCTGACGGATATGATTTTACTGAATGTCATATAAAGCCCTGAAAGATTCTTGGTCTAGGGGTTCTTTTTTGACAGGTAATATTCCACCAAAGCATGATCTTCTCTCCAATGGCCATAAATGATCTCCAAGTGAATGCTGCTGCATTTTTTTGTGTCCAAGATTAATCCAAGTTTTTCAGAAAAGTAATTGTCATTTATCAAGGTAGCATCTACACCCTCAGGTCAGAGCTGGGGCCCCAGTCTGATAGGTGTGTCCATACACATA
Source organism: Anomalospiza imberbis (assembly GCF_031753505.1). NCBI lineage: Eukaryota > Metazoa > Chordata > Aves > Passeriformes > Viduidae > Anomalospiza > Anomalospiza imberbis. The sequence continues at coordinate 12,215,597 of NC_089687.1, forward strand.
ATGAAAACACATTTCCTGTTTCAAGAAGTTCATCATTTGTGTGCAGTCAAAAGTAATGAAAAATAGGTACTAAAGCATTTTTCATGGATTTGAGACACTTTTGACATACTAAGGATTCCACTTAGCAGCAGATCCCATCTCCACCTGGAAACTCCAGCAGTTTCCTTGCTTAGGCTTTACTGGCCACAGTTCATTTCTCCCAAGCACTAAGTCTCCACATAAAGAAAGGAAAAATTTATGAAGGGGAAAAAGGAGCAGGCCATTACTTTCCAAACAAGTTACTGCCATTCACCACAGCAATTCATGTCATAAACCTTTGCTTTGGTTTCCTGAAGCAGTGCAATATCCTACAAACAAGTGCTTCTTTGAGATCTCTTTCATTGTCGCATCAGAGGTTAGTGAGGCATTGAGGTGCGAAAGCAAAGAGCTTTTTTCAGCTGCCAAAAGCTTTTGAGAGGATATACTTTGCCACCCAAAAATATGTTGTCCTCTTATCTAGTCCTGTTGTGCCCCTTCTCTGCAGTCCCCATACCAGCAATCAGGGATCCAGCCCTCACCAGTCTGGACCTTCAGGCCAAAATGCCACTGCAGAGTCTTCAGCCTCCTCCCCCAGAATAGGCTTTACTGCCCCGACATTAACAATTTTAGACACGTCACAGCCACATGTCCCGTTCTCTCCCCAGATGCTGAGAGGCAGCACTGTCACTGGACTGCAGGAGCAATGCTGTAGAGTGGAGGATCACTGAGATCTTCCCGCTGGAAAAAGGATCCCTTTCCCTCTGCTTTCAGGGGTAGGTGCCAGCTGCACCGCCTCTCTCTTCGAGGCTGGCATTTTGAATAGTGTGTGTCTTCACTAACCCAGTTGCACTTGGCAAACTGCAGTTCTTCAGGCACACAGCAAAGAAAACAATGTTTTATTATCCTCCACCTACAGCTAATGACACCAGAGGGTCAGGCAAACAAAATCTGCTCCTTGCCCTTGCATTCCTCTTTCTCCAGTTTCAGTAAATGACAGCATAGAGGCTGTCTTGCCCCCTACACTCCCTTTAAGCGATGCTCAGTCTACATGGCTTCATACCTGTATGAAAAGGTTTTCCAAAGGCCTGCCATAGATCTACAACTCTGCCACAGGCATCCCTGGAAAGTTATTTATTCCTCTTCCATAGAAAATGGTAGTACTCTGTAACTTCCTTTCTCTCACTCCTTGTCCTCTACCTAGTCTATATATGCAAAATCTTTGGTCATCAACTAGTAAATGAAAGCGTGATGTGATCAGAGACTCTCTTATCATTTATATCACTCTAAGTATCCATAGGTGGATAAAACAGATGGGAAAAAACTGTGAGAAGACTGTGATTAGCATAATTGCTAGTGATCACATCAGACAATCTGCGTAACCACAGTCAAGCATTTTTGTAAGTATTGCTAGGGAGATTAATAAGAAAATCAGTGTTGTGAGAGCCACTAAAGCAGAAGCTATATTTTTATGGAGGTTACTTTAGGGCTCCATACAGGACTGAAATGCAACAAAATTCTCAAGGCTATTCATTTGAAAGATCTTTGCATAAGAAAGTAGCAAGTCCAAACACCTTCCTGATTCCTTCACATTTTACTGTGGCCTGTGACCACTTTACAGGTGGTGTTTCCAGCGTTTTCCTGGATAAGTATCCAGTCCAGACCCAAATACATGCAGCAAGGAAAATCAGAGAAAAAGAGAAAGAGAAGGAGGAATTCTATAAATTACTCTCCAGTTCAAACTGGCAATATTTAGGGGTTTTCCTTTGAGAAAAAAAAAGAAAAAAAAAAAAAGAAAAAAAAAAACCAAACACGGAAGAAAATAGGAGTAATCAGTTTCAAGGCCTAAGAAAGGATTTTGTGCAACTAAGCCAGCATTGTGAAGCAGCCTGTGAAGAGCTGCTGGAAAGGAGGAAGCTGTTGGGATAGACCATGGGGTGGCCCTCCCCAAGTGGATCAGGCTGAGCTTGTTGTGACTTTCCTCACTCTTACCGTATGTACAGGTGTACAACAGGGCACCAGCAGCAGACTGGGGGAAATACGCGCATTAAGGTCCAAAGATGTGCTTAAAACCCCAAGAGATACAAATAGAAAATCCCTATAATCAGGTGTGCTCTCAGTCCCTGGAATTCCACTGGCTCGCTCTTTGAAGTAGGACACATCAGAAGCACACTTGTTCATTCCACGCTGTCTGCAATGTATCAGGAGAAGCTTTTGTTTCTCACCCTGCGTGACAAGTGCCAAGAGCAACAAGGTCCCAGTATGAGCTGGGCTACTGGGTGTTAGAGCATTATGAGTACTTATGATGCTGGCTTTGGAGTAGAGTTCAGTGAGAATTCCAATACACAAAACTGAGTCTTTTTTTTGTGAGAAGCTATCATACTTGCACTTACACACAACCCCTGAAATTCAGCTGGACCAAAGTCCCAACCTTGCACATCTGTCTTTTCACTTGGCCCACAGAATTCCATCTTGATTTTGATAAGATATAAATTGTGGCTTTTGTACTATCCAGCTGTAGCCGAAACTTTTCCAGCTTATGCTCCCAAGGAAAATTTGGCAGAAAAATTTCACACTAAAAAATAAAGTATACAAATGACATCCACATTTAGGTATGAGTTTTCTATGGCAGAGTAGAAAACATACTACAGCAAATGCAGCTGAACTGGGTCAGGTTCCCCTTCAAATGTTTTTCTCCTTGAAGTTCACTTCTCAGGCCCTAAACACAACAGAAACCCTATGGACAGGGCACAGGCATGGCTGCTCCCTAAGTCTGCACACAGCATCCCCAGGTCACCGTCCATGCTTGGGGGAGTAGGATTTTTTACGTCCATGGACCAATTGGTTCCATTTTGTACTCACATGGCTATGGTGATCAAGCACCTGAAGCCAAGCAGCATTCATTTTGCATGCAAACACTGAGGGCTCTGGCTTCAGGTTTTGCCAGTTATTCACAATAGGGGAATAATCACAGTAGTTCCCAGCAGCATCTGTATTATCATCTTTACTTCTTCTACACCTTGTCATTTCTTAATCTCAGGCAGAAATACAAATCACTGCCCTCTGTATGCAGGTTGCTTAATAACCACTTCAACCCATGGCAAATTCTCTGTTTCTGTTTTGATTCATCAACATCCACTAAGAACTTTCTAATGGTCTTTTCTTCATCCCTTGCTAGACTGTGTCAGCTTTTTCTTTACATTTCCCCACCAGCTCCCTTTTCTTCAGATTACCAAGCATGTAATGTCTCATCGCTTCTGTTTGCTTTTTTAACCTTTTCATACCAGAACTGCCCTCTTTACAACCACTGCACTTCAGTTGTCATACAGTGACTGACCTCAGCATCTTCCTCCTGTTAGATTTGCAAACACATACCCTCATAACCTCCCCATGCTGCCCCATAAACTTGTCTTCTTTAAAATTAATAGCCTTCAGGTAATAACCACAAAAAAATATTTAAAAAAACCAATACAAACCTAACTGTAACTACCAGTGAAGCTTGTATGTGTATTCACTACACACATCTAAAGTACTTGAGGGAAGACATTTTATTTCACCACCTTTTCCCAGGACCTAGCTCTCTGCCACCACATAAAAAAGCTGAAGAAATAAGTCAGAAAATTAAATATTTACAGTTCTGCAGCTAGGACTGACCCCACTTGTCAGTGGAGTCACTTGTTATGTGATCTCAATTATAAGTTCACATACTAGGTCTTTTCTCTTCAGAAGAATGTTTTCCTACAGAGTGCACAGCACAGATGCAAAAAGAGAAAGACATGGCAGCTTTGAAAGTGTCATTTGTACACGTGCCCCAACTTCTCAGCTCAGCAAAGTTATCAGCAAATGAAAATGTGCCTTTTCTAGTGGGAACACCAGGCAGCTAGCTCCTCTGAGGTCTGTATTCCCTCTAATTAATAAAAGTGCACCCGACAAGACCTTCTTTAAGCTTTTCTTCCATTATCCTTCAGGCACCCCCGAGGGACAACGCACTCTGAAGTCCCACAGAGGTGGGAAATCTGGCCCTGACTTTCCTGCGGTGCTCTCCCACACCAGCCTGGCCCCTGGCCCCTCTGCCACCATGCCAGCACTGGTCCAACAACCACCTGCGCCTGAGGGTTGGGAATCACAGAGCAGAAGAAAGGCAGCTCCGATGAGATTCCCAAACTCAAAAAAGCCCTGCTAAGCGGCACACTCCCACTCTCCCTATGTGCATCTTAGCACTGCAACCTCTTCACATCTCACGAGCTAGCGTGGAACAGATGCGTCCCCCCGTCAGGAGGCAGCGACACCCCTCCCTCCTCACATGACTCATATGATGTCAGAGTTGTCCTTGTCACCGACCCCAATTCAGGCTCACACGTCAAGGACACGCTTGCCTGGTGGATCCTCAGCATGATGGATAATCCATCCCCTCTCATGTGGGTTTCCTACATCCCACCTAGCCACAGAAAAGAGAGGACTTGTTCTAGTTGAGGAAACTTGGCTCCTTTGGCAGTTCCAGTGGCACAGCCATGCCGAGAAATGCTGGCAGAGGCTGCAAGGTTTTGAAAGCTAGGTCAGCATCTCCCTGTACAACACCAATGCCACCCTCAATCAATGTCCAATACAGAGAGGCAAACGATTTTTTATAGAACAGTCATGTACTTTCATGTGATCTAATATTAGCTGTGCTGTATGTAATTATTTTATGTAGTACTCTGCGTTCTGCTTGCACTCCCATCGATATGTCTAGTAGATATTTGTAGTTCCTAGTAATTTAATAGCTAGTTTGTGCCCTAAAGCATAAAAACATTTCTACCCTATCTAAAGTAACCGTGGGTGGTGTTATCCATATAAAATCTTTGAGTCCTAATGAGCTTTTGTTCTCAAGTTATAACCCAAAAATATATCACCCGGCTGTTCCGTTCCCTGCTGAAGATCCTCACTATGATGTGAAAGGAAAAGAAATTAAAACCTTAGATAAATGTGTTTGATCTGCCACAAAGAGGGAAAAGACATCCCCTCTGTATTGTATCTTGTTGGGATTTTTTCACAGACCCATTTTGTGCTCATTGCTAAATGTTTAAAGGCTGAAGATGAGCTGCATTTTTGCAAACCCTGATCTGAAGACAGCTGTGGTCTGAGCTGGAAGGAGTGGCACACTGGTCCTGCTGCCCTGGGCTGAGGTGGCAGTAGATGCTAGAGCCTGGACATGATGCCAGAAAGCAGCACGGTGTTTGGGATTCCAAAGGGGCAAAAGGCAGCAAGCTCCCTTGTCCTTGAAGGAGTATTGTTAGGAGACCTCCCACCCTTCTGCCTGGGGAAGAGGAGGCTCTGAGACGCGCAGGGAGGCACTGCAGAGAGCAGGTCTCCCGGGCTGTCCACTCTGTGGCAAGAAAAGCCCGTCCCTTGCCCGCAGCGAGGCTTTGTTTCACCCTCACAACAATCTCGTTACTGTGAGTAACGGGGAGTACGGCGATGCCAGCATGTTCCCTTTGCCTCTTCCTTAACTTGTCTTTATTCACAGCCATGGAGGCAGGCCAGAGCCAGGCACTCACCAGGAGCCAGGCTCAAGCCTTCCTTGGCGTGCCCACCTCTGCTCTTTAGGAGAGGGTACAGGCTGTACAATACATCATCTGTTATGCAATGATACCCGGCGCATGGTTCCGCTTTGCTTCCCGGCGGCAGGAATATATCACTGCCCCCCTTCCCTTCCCTTCCCCTCCCACCCCATCCCCCAGCCCCATTCATCCCCACCACTCACTGTTTACTAGCAAAGCCCTGCCCGCTCTGTCAGGAGCACCCCAGTTCACAACCAAGCAGCCGCGTGGGTTGTGGTATTTTGGCCAGGGGAGGAGGCATGCCAGGGAGCCAACTTGTAAGAGGGAATTTTTTGGGGCCCGTTTCAGTTCTGCCACTGCTCTCCAGTAAATAGTTGCACTCTACCACTTAGTCCAGGTCTAAATGTGCCTGGATTTACTTACTCCCCATCACACTTGGTTATCTTATATTTTAAATAAAATTAAAAGTGTGAGAAATAACACTGAGTATATTATCCCAAAGGAAACAAAAAGTATCCTGTCAGCTAAGTTGCAAAAAAGCCCAAGATAAAATTCCTGGATGAACATCTTCTGAAATACCAAAGAAATTTGTACAGTTTTGACCTTAGAGGTAACATCCATCTCCAAACACACAAGGGAAAGTGCCTCTGATGGTAAAACCTGGCTGCTTTATTAAGACTGAACAGCAAGTCAAAGATACTCTGCTAAGAAGAAAATAATCCCCTGTCCCATCAAAGCAGCAGGTAAAAAGTGCCAGCAAATCCTGTCTGCTCAGTTCTAAAGAGATTTCTTAGTATCTATGCTTTGAAACAATGAAATCTAGATACAGTGTTAACTGTCACCAGAGAGTAAATGGAGACAGTGGAAATGAATTCTTCCCTCACAGTTAAGAAAGATTCTGGCATTCAGCATTATCAGTAAATCCCAGAAGCAGCAATCAGCAGGTAGTCTGTTCAGTGTAACTAGATAGTGCCATCACATACAAGGATTTAAGAAATGCATCGCCCCAGAGAGATACCAATTACAAGATAATCAACTTCTACTTTCTGTGATTGTGGGGAAAACTGTAATAAAATTGTAATCCCATCCTTGCCATGCCACACCTTATAGCACCTTTCCTTATTGCTTGAGCCAAACAGAGATATGGGAATTAGGAAGTGGTGAGGAAACAACTGGTTTGCAAAATAAACAAAACAAAATAAATAGCACAAATATTTGACTGTGCAAACTCTGGCCATTTCACTGTTTTTTTTAGCAAAAACCCCCAAGATACTGTATCATAGATAATAGTCAAGTGACTATCATACTCCTTTGATTAGCTCAAGGAATAAGGCTTAGGATTTTGTGAGTTTAGAGGAATACTGTCTTAAACCATCTTCAGCATCTCAGGTGAAAGCTGTTGACAACCAGAGAAAAAATAACCTCATTCTCCCAGAAAAAGCTATTCTAACCACTGAATCTTACTGCAAAAATTCATCAAAATTGTTCAGATTACAGAAAGAAATTCTCATCTCAACAAAGCATATTTTTCTATCATTAGAATTGTGCAGCCTGCTTTACGAGTGCAAGTATTTCCAGCACAGGCTTTGCTGTGTTTGCAAGAGCACAGAGGTTGCTGGGCTGTTTGAGAAAGTTCTTTGAGGAAACAGTTCAGCTGCAGACATCTGCACCAGCAAGGAGGCTCTACCCTCTCAGCATGTTTAACATGAATCCACAGTATAAAGTGTACTGGGATACTCAGGGGCAGCAAAAAGTTGAATACTCATCTCAAATATAAAAACAAAAATTAAGAACAGAGTAAGAGTGACTAATACAGCTGCACATGACTACAATTCAACTGTGCCTACAGAACCCTCCTCTGAGAGTGCTGGGGAAAAGACCCCACAGCCCTTCTTTTCAGTATCAGCCACTCAACTCTTTCTGACGAGCTGCCAGATACTTGCCAGGGCCCCTCTCAGCCCCAGGACCTGTACTTCAAGCATGCCCTCCAACACCCAGGTATGCACACCCAGCTCCATTAATGAGGAGAACCAAATAGATACCTTTCCCTCACCTCCCACCTTTTCCTGCCTTCCCAGTTCTCTCCCTTCCTATATTTCAGCTGTGGAGTTGAAGAAAGCATAGCAGCTGAGCCACTGACAGCCATACAAGCACAGTCCTGTAATGATAAAGGGAGTGAATAAACAAGTTGTATTCATCCTCTGTATCTTGCAACTTCACTGTCTGCTACTCTTGGTCCTTTTTAATTTCTTGCTATCTCACTCACCCCCTTTTTTCGCTTTCTGCTTCTTTCTCTCTTCCTTTGGCTTTGCAGCTTTAGTGTCTTTCATATTTGGGGGAATGCATTCTTTCTTCTTTCCCAAATGCACTCTACTCCTTTCTCAAATCTCTTCCAAACACCCACCCTCTACATATATAAGCCTCATCTCTCCTCATTCTTATTACAATGAACTGCTGTGCTTTGTTGTGCCTTGCTCACACTGCATATCTCTATTTTATAGAGCATTTATGCCACCGTACACATAATACATAACTGAGCATTTCAGCATGGAAGCAATTGCCTCTTACACTGAAGTAAATCTGGAATTGACAGTTCTAAAATGCTTATAACTGCAGGACTGTCTTTCATAGACTCACAGATTTTAAGGCCAGATGGGACCATTAGATCATCTAGTCTGAGCTCATCTGAAAACCTGCTCTGGTTCTTCCCTAATAATGGGTGTCCATGCGATGCCATCAGGACCTACCAGCACAGCATCCCAGGATTCGTGTTTCAGTTGTCACTATGCACAGTGCAGCCAGCGTATCAGCTGCATGGAGCATCCTTCCAACTCCAAACCGCCGAGGTACTCGGAACTACCACCTTCCTCCGGCAATCCTACTTGCACAAAGGAAGCAGGTAGGCAAGAAGGGAGATAAAAGGGAAACCGGCCTTTTTAGGGGGAAAAAAAGCCTCCAACGCAGTTCTCAGAAAAATCACATATACCATTTTTGCCGTTCCTGTTGCAACACAGCTGAAATATCAGGCATAAAAGCCCAAATCAAAACCATAAACAGTTCCTGCACAAAGAAGCTAACTGAAACACAACAAAAAAAAAAAAGTGCACATGCAGTATCATCTGTGTTCACACTCCATAATCCTGGCTGATTATTTGTCATATTTTACATTTCCTTAAAATCCACATCCTATTTTTATTTTTCACCTTCTGATATTTACTGGCATTATATTTTCCCATTATCATATGGCTCTGAAAACTGAAATAATTTATTTACATTAAGATCTCTAGTTATATTTTAGAAGCTAGCAGATTCTTGCATTTGGATTCCTCTGGTATATAAACAGGGCTTTGCCTTCAATAAATCCATGTACCTTGCATGTACAAAATAAAACACACTGAAAAAGTCTAAGATAAGTCAAAACCCTGGAATTTACATTGACTTAAAGAATTTAGTATATTATCTAATTTGGCTGCACATAATGGGAACTTACCAGTAATTCATCTATATGTCCCCATAATTTCAATATATTCCAAGGAGATGCAGCAATTTTCTTGTTTGCTTCAAATCCACGTTTTTTTTTTTTTTTTTTGTGTGTAGGTGTGTTTTAATGCCTTTTCCCCATTTCTGGGGTGTGTATCTGCATGAGAATATGCACAATTATCATCTTTAAAAGGCTAACTTAAGCATCCAAGTTTTAAAAGGAGTTCTCAAAGGAAAAGCTAATTTATACTTCATTCCTTGACTATTAACTGCATTGGAAAAGTAGAAGTAGAATCAAATTATTTTTGCCAACTGATTGCTTTCAGAAATTTTTACACTAGCCAATATGCAAATTTCTTAATGAAAACCATCCTGGGAATTTATTAAACTGTTCATACTGAAGAAAATTACTTTCATTTACATTGAAAAGTGAAATAATCTATCCTGACCTATATATGTGCTTGCCAAGATTCTATCTCCACTATACTTGGGGTCTTTACCATGCTATCACCGTGAAGAAGAGCAATTTCTCCTCTTTGTTTTGTTTTGTTGGTTTTTTTTTTAATAAAAAGGCAAATAATAGGCACTGCCAATAGCCATTGTTGACCCAAGTCAAAAGTGTTTGAAATTAATTTATCCGCTTTGGATGGTGTATAAATTTCTCATTACAAGTGTCAGTGATGGACAAGAAACCATTCCAAAAAATGTATTGGGTATCATGCCAAACTCTGTAATCAAGGTCTCTTGCAGAGACTCTGGAGTATACAAAGGGTTTCACACAGTCAGGAGCGTTAGCTATGCATGCTTTCCCGTTGCCCGGGCTCAGCCAAATACTCTGTGAGAACAACACGTATATACACTTTGTTTTATTATGCCTCGCAGATGCTTTTTTTGTTTTATATTTCAAGCTTTGTCAGGTCTAATGTTTGTTCCTTCATCCTTCAGCCCTCCCTCTTCCCCCCTGCATCCCCCCCACCCCCCAAATTTCGGAACAGCTTCCTAGACAGACCCAGTATCGATTACATAAACTGTCTTTCTTGGAAAGTAAAGTGGGGGGCTGGGGGGGTGTATTTGGGATTTCTTCTACTTGCAACTGAAAATGGCAGCCATTGAACAGATCTGGTCAATGACAGTAAGAGAATAAGCCCAGCAGAAAGTGGTAATATATTGTGTTACACTTATGCCAACTTGCCAAGTCAAGTTCTTTTTCTCAAGCGCATGTACAGTTTGTTCTTGCTATCCTCAGTTAACTCTGCTTTCTGAATAGAGGAGATGGGAACTGCTCAAAGGCCACAATAGCATGTTCTACTTAAGGTTTCCTCTCCACACTAACCATTGTGGATAGCACTCTTTACAGTCAAGCGCTCTTGAATAAGAAAGCTCTCATTAAGGAGATGAAGCTATGTTTTCTTTACCTTGCAAGAATTCTGCAAAATGAGATTTTCCTCATTACAGGCAAAGTACCTGCTGCTAAAAAGAAGCACAAAGTTGGCTCTATTTCCTTGAATGGATTTGAAGCTGCCTTCAAAACTAGCAGCAAAAGAGCATCAAAATGACAATATTGTACAAGAAATGCATCAGGAATGAGCGATTAATCTAAGTTTCTATGGGAACATGAAAAATGACATATTGGATCAGATGAGTGGCCTGCTTAGTCCAAGATATTCTGTCAGCTAATATTGTGTACCGCGGCAAGCAAAGGCTTAGTGCCCCACAGCAAACAACTATCCCCACAAACATAGAAAACACAGGTAGGACAGCTTAGCTTGAGAACAACGATCCGTTGATGGTCTGAGGCAGGAGGGCTGAGATGCATTTTGTAGCTGGTGTACACAAAAAAGATTACCGCCAACATTGCTAAAGCAAATACCATTTTATTGTGATTTTCTCCGTCACTCAACCTTGGTAGCACTCCCTGTCTCAAGCTGAGTTTTTCAGGCAGGGGAGCCTGCCAAAGGGTGGGTGGCTTAAATCACATTGGATCCAAATTTTTATAGGGTTCTGGGGTTGAATTTTTGTTCAATAAGGAATATAAAACCCACACACTCTTCAGTATTGTGCATTAGAACTGCCATGGTGAAGCCTGATGTAGCAGGTATTACTTTTTTTTGTTGTTTGTTTTACAAAATACTGCTTAAAAAGAACATACATGTAATAAAATTTTGCCAGTGCAAGGAAGGACAAGGATGGATCTTTGCTTCAAATAGCTATTCAAAGAGAACAGCAATAAATTCTGCCAGTGCAGTGTGTTTACTGCACAGCAATCTTCAAATCTAAAACCAGCAATAAAATGTAGGTAACAAAATATTACAGAGCACAGTAAAATATAATAATATGAGGTAAAACAGTAGTAATAACAATGTCCATGGATAAAAGGTGGCTGAGTCATTACCGGCATCATCCATTGTAACTGCATAAGAAAAAAAGTCACAATTTGCGTGTTTCCCTACCAAATTTTAGTTTTTCCCTTGTGATTCTTCTCCCCAAAGGAGGTCATTCCTAAAAGCTCCCACTGCAAGAGTCCATTTCCATGTTTAGTTGTACCAGAAAGTAGGGAAATTATTTGATGCCATTTTAATCTTCAGATTTGAGTGTTTATCCACTGTTTCAAGGCAAATTTCTTTTGCTAGTAAAAATTACAAAAATATATTATAATATCTATAAATTTATGACAAAAGTTGAACAGGGAAAATCTCTTCCCCTAGAAAAATACAGAGTATTTTACCATAAAATATCTGTGGTCAATTCCTACTGCTACATATGTCTCTGGCAGTCCTTCTGCTTTTGGTCTTTTTCATCCATAGAAGTGAAAAAGAAGCAAGAAAATTCTATTAGAAGTTCTTTGAAAAGTCCCACAGATAAAGACATATAAAACTGAGACTGGAAGTTATTTTCAGTAGCAACCTTAACTGCTACAGAGACAATCTTTTAATTCCACCACCATATACCATAAGAACATATTAAACAGCACTAAGCATTAGGAATAACATAGAATAATGATAATGAAGTGGCTGGCACAGTTTGCCCATCCACATTTGCAATTAAATTAACTTTCTAGTTAAGCTAATTGTTTCTGGCATGACAATATGGAGCAGTCAGTTAAGACACAATTTTTTAATCACGCTCTGTTTTCCTGTGTCAAACAAGAAATTGGTAGAATTAAAGGCTGTATTCTGTGCAATGTGGCATTTTGTGTTGGCACAAGCACTGCAGTGCTTGCTTTGGTTCTCCACTGAGTCCAGAAGCTCTGACTACCCTGGTTGGAGCCCTCTGCTCTCCATCCAGAAACACAGAGAAACAGGATGATTTCATAGGGTGCCCATGGTAAGGTTCCCTTCTGGCAAGCATGAAAGCTGGGGAAGATGGACAAGACATGGGAAGCCAAGAATTTACAACCCAACATTTTCACCTATCAAACTTACACTTTTAGGTCACTGGCTGCTGGCACCTGGTCACAGTCATTTTCATCCTCTACTGCATGCCTGGAGATTGTGAAAAAGCTCAAAACAGCATCCTTGTCTCATCCCACATGCCTGTTCATCCCTGCATTCCCAGACTCCATGCCAAATACTTATCTCACTTTATTGTGATTATTATAGCTCAGTGCAATATAACTTGGTGGATCAGTCACTTCTAACCCCAGGGACTCTGAGTCCACAGGGTGAATTTGATCAGATATTAAAATACAAGTGAATGAGTAGATTAACTCAGTTAAGTATTATGGTGAGAACATTAAAGCTTGCCTTTAGTCAGTAGTGAACTGGCATCTATGCAAACCTGTAGTGATCACACATCGTGCAGCATCTCTGAACTTTATCACAGAGAGCAAGTCCCAGTCTCCTGTGGCCTGTGTGAGGGACTGGTGTGTTACACAATGCCCAAATCCCACAGAGAAACACCAGCACTGAACTATGCCATGCCTCATGTCATGTGCAACTTTTTCCATAAGCACCCTTGGGAGATTTTAATCTCCTTGGGAGATTCAGATTTTAGCAATTTTGCTAGGAGTAAAATATTCACACATATTTGCTGAGAGTGAATTTGGAGTTTGACTTCAGAGTTGACCTAAGACATTGGAACAGTGGTCTGATGCAAAGTCTTCAAAGTGAACATTTTCTCCAAAACCCTTTTTGTGTAAATTGTTTATCAAATTAAATCAACTTTATTCCTCTTTTCCATACTTATTCACTACCAGAGAAAATGAAATAAAGAATCTTGAACTTTTGCTAAAGTAGTGCCTTGCCTTTTATAAAAAACATCAAAAAACTAAAGATTTTTTTTCACTCCTGCAGTCCACAAAGCATTTTCAGAGAGGAAAAAAAAAGTTTAAATTATTCATTTGAGAAATGTAATGTTCTCCAACCAAATCTCACTACCAGTCCTTTTGGACACAGCCGAAAGGACAACCAGCAGCTAAGAGGCCACTTGAGGAGGTCAGACAAGAATTCACACTAAGCACCATGCAGCTGCCCTCCTCTCTCTGCAGTGTGCCTATGTACCGCTGTGGCCTTTATCCAAAGAGCAGTAAGAAAGCATCACGGCAGGATTGACCAAAACTTGCTGAAATCATTGAGTGGAAGAACTGTTTTTCATTTGTACTAAATACAAATAAACATTAAGCTCATTTGCGGAGCAAAATAATCAAAACAATGGGAGAACAACCAAAGCATAAACATATGGGAAGTTTGGAATGAAAATAAGCCCTGGAGTCTAGATGTTTAGGACTTTGGTAGCAGAATGCTTGTTTTGGATGGTTGTGGGAGAATCTCCAATCAAAAGTCAAAAGGAAGCATCAAAAAGAGCCACAAAAGCATCAACAGCATGACTTCAAGATAAACCTTAAGAAAACTATTGAGGCAAGTGCTGACTGAAAGAGATTGGGAATTTCAAGCAAGGGAATTATCTCTTGTTTGATTCTACCTGCAGAAACAGAAATCAGGACTTTGTAAATAAACAGGATTGCATCAAAGATAAGTGACTCAATCATCAATTGCACTTGTTAACATTCAGACTCTGGCTTCCTACAACAGGGTTAAAGAGAGAAACCCCCATGTTCTGGTTTCCAAGAACAAAGCCTGTGAGCTGGTATCTCTCCTGTATCAGGGCAGAACAAAAGGCAGTACACAGTTCAAACATGCAAAGAACTGGAGGAGTTAAAAAAGCACCTGAAAACTTACTGGTAAAGATGAACCATTTTTAGAAAGCCAATGGCAAAATGCCCAAAGAAACTAAGAGTTGCAGCTGCAACAGTTGTGGTTTGAAATAAGATTGGAAAGGGCTACAAAAGCTTTGACCAACCTGGAAGTTGCTATCTGATAAACTGCAGAAAGGGCTCAGGGAATTGAAAACTGTCCCAGAGAATGAAAATGAACCAGTATCAACAACCGTGACATGCTGAAAGGGAGGGAAAGGAAAAAAAAACCCCAAAACTTCATTTGAATTAGGTGGGAACAAACCTTTTCCCTGATATACTCAAATATCAGCAAGGACCTCAAGGGCAAATTGGCTATACACCAGTTTGCAGACACTCAGGTAAGAGCCGGAAATAAAGATCAGCAAAAGACAAAAAGATATTGTACTGACTGTACAATTTACTACAGATCCTGAACTTTTTTCACAGCTGCATACCACAAAAGGAAACAGCTGCTGCAAACAGAAGAAGATGCCAGGAATTTGCCAAGATCTCTACAGTGCTGTTTCTCTATCTCAAATTCAGTTCAGTTCAATTCATACCATCATTATGCTATGTGGAAGGAGTAATGACCAATCTGAGTTTATAAAGCAAATGAAATTGGCAACAATGGCAAAAATGAAGGCATGCAGATGAGGTCATCATTGATCCTGGAGGAAAAAAAAATACCTTTCAAGGAAAATAGTTATAAACACAGGCCTAGTGAGAATGGCATGTTCTAAACCAGACCCCCAACACCAAGATGCAGAACAGGCTGGAGAGGAGCATGAAGCTGAACCAAGCCAGGAGTTCAGACACCAGTCACACACCAGTTTGTAGTTTCTGTAGGGAGCTTAACAGTTACTTTTTTTTAAAGAATAAATAAACAGAGAAGGCTATTTACTGTGTAATAAGTAACTATCTGAAATACACAAGAATCACTGAGTCAGATTTTGGTTGTGACACCAGGAATAAAAGGTAAGGGAATGGGTCATTCAACCTACAGATCTCTTTTGCAGTGCCCAAGCCCCATCTTTAGGGGCAGAAATACCACTAGGAATTACAGGCAGTGGCCTCTTTCCAGCAAATGAAAGATGAGGAGAGCTTGAAACTTGCTTGAGACCCCAGATCCCTGGGGATCTTTAGCTGCTGAAGTTCTCCTGGATCTGAAACAAGAACAAATCTCTATACATTTACAGAATTCTTCTGATAATAGTCAGAAAGAGATGGGGAAAGGTGGACCATGATGGCAAAAAAATGGATTTTGTAAATTAATATGAACTATAGGAAGTTTGGGTGTGAACATGTAAACACTCAAAAAATGTATTACCTTTTAATCTGGCACCCTACAAAGCACTCAAAAAGAAGCAAGAAAATATTTTTGAGACTGTTTTGTTAGAAATTATTCTCTCTCTGACAAACACCTGAGTTGTACTTGACTGCTTCCACACAAGAGTGACCCTGGATACCTAAACAGCATCCTTCTTTCCAGCAGGGAAGCAGTAAAGAAGCCTTATAAGCCCATGGAAGAAGTGTGTCAGGAAGCTAGAACAGACCCTTCAGCCAAATCTCAGGCTGAGTCCAGTTAAGGCAAAAAGATGACAGCATCAGATTACAGAAAACAACACAAAGTCATTTAGCGTGTGCTCCTTTATTACTGTAAATAGTACCCTAGATACTGGTGAAAGCTTGGTCTGGTTTACTACCCTGAATCTTAAAAGTAGCAATTGGCAAGTAGAAGTGGATCCAGAGGGACAGGGGAAGAAAAAAACCAACACATTCACAGCAGGACAAGAACTGTGGCAATTTAAAATGATGGGTTTTGGCTAGTGCAATACATCAGCTACATTCAAAAGTCTAATGAAGAGGGTATTATGTGGCATGCCTCTCTCAGCCTGTTTGTTATACCTAGATGATATCCTGGTGCATGGTAAAATGTTGGAACAAGAACTGATACATTAATAAATGGACTGTAATTAGCTTAAAGCTGCTAGTCTTAGACTGTCTAAATTGAAAAGCAAGGAGCTTGTTCCAAAAAGAGGTAATTTACCTTGGGCAAATCAAGCAAGGAAGGGAGCAAGACTTCACTGGACAATGAGAAGCAGCCCAGATCTTGCAGCTGCCCCCACACAGGGATAGGCAACAGCTCTCAGAGGACTCTGTTTCTTGGTTTCAAGACTATCAGCATATTTTTCAGCATTGCAAAACCACCAAATTGATTAGGGAAACCATCCCAGTAGTAAGCCAGTGTAAAGTTAATGTCTCCAGACTTGAAAAGGGCTTTTGCAATTGTTCCTGTCTTAGCTACCTGCACCCTGAGGCTTCTTCATCCTGTCCACTCATTAGTGTTTGGGGGCAAGCGCAGCTGCACACAAAACTTAGAACGTGAATCACTGAACAGAAGTACAAATTTTCTGAAGGGATTTATTCCCCCTCACAACAAGATGCCCCAACAAAACAGTTTTGCCACACTGGATCTCCAAGGAAGTTCATGGTCAGCATAGAACAAGCTTTTGCAAAAATGGTTCATATTGGGAATCCTAAAATGATTGAACCAGCAATGTATGTTTGCATAGCCACACATAGTTATGAAACTACACCTGGCCCAGTAGCTCATTACAGTTAATAATCTCTGGGGAAACACAGCAATTTTCCCATGATTCCCAGAAGCATAAATATTTCTGCTTCATCCAGTGAAAGATTTGTCATCTTCCCAAGAACAGGATCCCAGTACTTATAGTGCAACATATGACATAAAACTAATTTGCTAAGTGTAGCCCTTGGGAGAGAAATCCCTCAAAATACCCTTCTGAGTCAGATGAGCTACAGTGCAGGCAAGGGCAAACTAACCAGGAAAAAATGTCCAGAACAAAATTCATGTATCAGGAGTGCTTTTGTCTGCTGTGGTAGCCATAATCAGATGCTGGAGATGAGGAAGGACAGAGCAATCCTATTTCCAACTCATAGTCTCTCAGCTTCCAACTATTTTCAGCCCTGAGACTTCCTGACCCGTGTATAGTTTACATGCCGTTAGTAATTCTCCCTGATTTTGTTTTTCATGAACTTAAACATGTAAACCTGTCACATTCACAATGTCTTTTGGCAGTGAGCTCTGCTGGTCTACCACCCACTTTGTAAAGCCATTCAATGCTTTGGAACATCCTTGTCTTCCTTTGAAGCTTTTTTCCCTATCCACAAAAGCATGCAAAAATGAAAGGTCCAAAACATGAGTGCATTCAAGGTGAACCTTGATATTCTTTGTGTTGTCTTCAGTGATTTCCTTGGTAACTATTAACTTTTTTTTTTTTAATCATTGTGGAGCACACAAGAATTCACAGAGCTGTCAACATCCCTGGCACCTTGCTCCTTCATTGTAACAGTCAGTGCACATCCTGGGAATCAGGGTAGTTTGCAAGCCTTCTACATAACCTGCATTGGTGACAAAGGTGATGAATGGCATGCAGATGTATGACAATGTGCTGACAGAGAGCACTGATCTCGTATCCTTAAGCAAAGATAAAGCTGCTAACTGTATTTGCAGCTGATTATCACTCTGGTTTTTATTTAATCTTTTTTGTTTTCCCATCATCAAATTGATATCAGTGCAACCACTTGTCTCCCAACTATTTCTTCATTTTGGAGTTCTCCCTATACAAATCACTTCTTATTTGCTGCCTTCTAAGCTACCCAGCTCAATCTCTAGTCCTACTCCATTTCTAGTTTCATTTCTAACACCCTTTCAGCCTGATTTTCTCCAAACAACTGCCAGCCGAGCATCTACATTGGGTGGGTTCTCCTTCAGCAACACACTGAAAGAAAAGCCAAAACTCCCTCTTGGCTTAAGCATCTGGTACCACTCTGCCTTGGACCAGCTGTGATTAGACCCGGTCAGTGTGGTTTTACTTTTGCAAATTTGGTCTTGGACACCCCATGGTGAGACAGCAGAAGAAAACAATTCAAGAGCTTACAAAGAAGGGCAGATGTTCAGATGTTCATTGGAACAAAAATTAGGTCTGAAACAGGGGAAGACCTTCCCACCTCTTTTTGGGAAAAAGATAATTACCAGCCCAAACTCAAACCCAATCTCAACACGTATTGGTAACACACTCCTATCCAGGGAGAGTAGTATTTTTTTTTTTCTATGCAAGAACACATTTACTTTTCTCAAGCTTAAAATAATCTCTTTCTCTCTTGCAAATTTTGGGGAATATTGGGCAACTTCAGAGCTCTTCAGGTTGGCTGTTATTTATGAAGGAAAAAACCCCAACAACTATTTATTATAGATGGCAAAACTGAGCCAATGCTTGGGAGAGAGGCATGACCAGTGCTACAGTGAAACTTGTCAACAGCAATGAGAACAGAATATGTGTTTTCCAAGTTTCAACCAAAAGGCACAGTACAGCCCAGAACAGTGGCATTGCCTATACACATGCAACACTGGACAATGAGTGATGCTGAATACTCAGTGCACCTGCCAGTGTGTGCAAGTCTTGAAACACAAAATGAGTGAATTACAGTGAGAGCTTCAAACATAATGAGAGAGTAGTACAGATCAAGGGAAGTGAATTCTAGTTAGGCCAGCTGATAAACTGGAACACAGTAACGGGGTATACATGTGAGAACTCTTTCACAAGAGCATATAGAGCATAAAATTAATGCTCAGCTTTCTCCCAACAGGAAAAAAAAAACATCCTCCTGAAATCCAGCTCCTTGAGTTTTCTCTCTCAAGTGTGATCATGCTTCTTTTGATAAACTCTGACTATAAGTAGCACTGCATGCAGCAAACAAGAAAGCTTTTCAAAATCCAGACCGTGCCTGAAAGTTGTGCTTCAGTCAGAGGTGTAAAAACACCCAAGGACATAATTTAACTAATGTAAGCACTTCAGGAGTCCTAGTGAAACTGCTTGGAGTGGTGTATTCAGTTGTTTAAAGCTTTTTTTTTTTTTTTTTTTTTTGTCACAGGCAAGATATATGTTTACATGGCAGACTTAATTGCTGTTTTCAGAGGACTAATGCTGTGTAAAATCATAGTCATCAATACAGCCATTTATTTTGACTATAATTAACAAATCAAGTCACAGCACGTTTTACTTATTTGCCAATCTGTTGAATATTCACACTGGCCCCAAGTCGCCTATTCATTTAGCAGTAAACATGTAGCCTAGCAACTGACTGTCAATATCAACAGTGGCTGATGAAGTTGTTAATCTCTGGAAGACTGACAGGTTAAGCCAAATTCTCCTATGCAAAACTCTCATTGTCCAAGCCTTACATTAGCCCACAAGGATATTTATGTTCAAAAGATACCACATCTCCTTCTACTATTAAAATTAAATGAAGTGTGCTAGAGGCAGGAAAAGGCTATGTGCTCTGCCTGCCATGCATGTTTTGCATGCACCACGGCATCCAGCATTGTGTTTGCAGGATGTATTGACCATTGCTAATTTCCAGAGACAATTGAAGACACTTCTGCATCTGTTCATCATCCCGGAATAAACTATCATATAAGTGCACGCTGTGCACCAGAATATAGATGAGGTCAGGAGAAACACAAATATCTCCTTTGCTATGCAAATCTGCACTGGAACTGCAAAAGGGAAAGCATGAAGGTATGGATAAAGAGCTTTAATCTGGGGTATTGAGAATCAAATTCAGAGTGAAGGAATTTAAAAGGAGTACGAGCAGTTTGACTGGGATAACAAAAAAAAAAAAAATATATATATTATTTAGCCTGATTTAAAACTCAATACACCAGCACCAAACTAAACAATTTTCTAATCACTTAGTTGTACTGCTCAGAAGTTCCATCAACACAGTACATGAAAGACAGAGACAGACAGATTAATTATCTGCAAATATACAGCGAGGAGTTTCAGAACAGCAGGAAAAACCTATTGCTTACAGGCCTGAGCTGGATCAAACTGCCTGCCCAAAGTACTTTCTATCTCACTTTGATATTGACAGCCATGCACGTTGTAGAAGACATTGTCAAGGGTAAAAGTCCTAGAACAACAGCAATTCCACAATGATTTAATCCCTTCCAAGTACTTACAGAAGATGGATGCTTATCATTAGAAGTGAAACTGTGGAACCAACGAAAGTGGGATTGGGGAGACTGTCTGCAGGACTTCTTGCTCCAAGACAGAATCAGCTCCACATTTTGTCATTCCTCTTCTTAACAACCTCCAGCCACAAAGGGGACAGTCTGTTCCAGAACTGTCCTGCATGAATTACGAGAAAACTGGGTGTTTTTTATTTCTCCTAAAATCCAATTCTTCCTAACAATGATTCCATCCCATTTCCTCTTATGCAAAATGAAACCTATTTCTTCCTCTCTGCACCATACTTTTACACGTTTGAAGACAATTGGTAGAACCCCACAAGAGTTTTCCCTGACCTAGAGTAAACAGCATCCATCCACACATGTCGCTGTAACAGCCATAACATCTTGACAGGACATGGTGACCATGCCCATCACTCTTGTCTGGGTTGTCTCCAAGTGGTCAGCATCTTTCTAGAAGGACAAAGGTATCCCCACAGTGGTCAGCATCTTTTGGGAAGACATCACCTGTGCTAAGCATGGCAGAGCAGTTACTTAGCACACCTTTCAGATTATATTGCCATTTATGATTTCCTAGATGATGTTTGCCATTTTCGCAACAGCGTGACATTGCTCGGTTTGTAATTTTTCCAAAGAACTGCTGTCAAAACAGGTGCTCCCCTTCTCGTACTCCTGCAGTTTATTGTTTCTGCTGAACTACCAATCTTCTGTACTCAGTTTACAAAGTTTCAACCTATTCTTACAGACCCTTTTCCCCATTCTCAAGGCCATTTTCTATTCATAAAGCTTTCCACTCTCAGTTTTCTGTATTGCATCACTCAGGTCATTGTCTGAGAGCTGGGCATAGCTCTGTAGAGCACTCCTTAATACATACTTCTGCTTTGATACTACTTCAACCTCCTAAAATTCATTCTCCAAAGCAGTTTCTCTAGCTAGTTTTATTTTTACCTAGCAGTATTTTCATCCAGCCCAGGTTCCCCTTGCTTCAGAGAATGTCATGCAAGCCAACTTTAAAGATCTCACAATACTCAAGAGACTATGTCAATTGTTTCTTCTCTTTCCATGAAGTCTGTTACCCTGCTGCACAAGGAAATTCAAGTGGCTTGACAATTCATTCTTGACAAATCTGTGCTGGCAGCTTTTTACTTTCTTGTTATCCTTCAGCTGCTTTCAAATGTTTGATTTTTAGTTTTGATTTTTTTTTCCCTCCCCAGAATTTTTCTGTGGACTGGAGCTGTAGTTAGCACTGGTTGGTCTGGAATCCTCTGGCTCCTCTTTTCCCCACCTTTTTCAAAATGAAAGACATAATATTTTCTTTTTTCCCAGCCTCTGGTACATCATCCATCTCAGATGAGCTCTCAAAGAAAACACTAATGGCTCTGAGATTCCTTTAGACAAATCCTGGAACAAAGTCCATCACAACCAGTCCATTTGAAAACCTCTGAATTATCTGTAAATCCCTAACTTGGTCTTTCCTATTTTTGTCTAAGATTGTATCCCTTTTCTATTGATTTTAATAGTATCAACAATATGAAAGCAAAAAACTTTCTTAATGAAGTCTCAATTAAAACGAAAAAAAAAGGAAAGGATTAAAAAAAGACTCTTAAGTGTTCCATTAGCAGGTTGCTTTCTCCTGTAAGCAAAGCAACAATCCTTGACTAGATTACCTTACTATTAATGTATGTTGAGGATGATTCCTCCTCATTTCAACATCTCTAACTAGCTAGTTAGCATTGCAACCTAGTGCCTGGACCTTCCTTTCATCCCTTCATACTTGTGCCATTTTGGGTACTCTTTCTTCCTCTTTGATCTATTTCCTTCTTCTTCCCTGTGCAGAGCCCAGCTCTTTAGCCAAGTTAATCTCAGTATTGGGTTTTTCTGTGCTTGTACCATAATGTCACATCTCTGAGGATCTGGCAGCTAATTCACCTTTGCTCTCAACTATTAAATTTGTCTCTGGAGAAATCTTAGCTATCATTCTCTCAAGTCCATTTTTGTTACATTGTTGTTCCTCCTCATCTCTTCACAAAGATTGTGAAATCTCATTTCATGCTCAATTTCACCCAACTTGGCTATTGCCTTTGTACTCTCAGCTACTTCACCTTCATTGTCTAAAATATAAAAAAGCCTTTGCTCTTCACACATTTCTCCATTCTGCAAAACAAACAAAAATGAAAAAAAAAATCAAGACTAAGCCCTACTACTTCTTTAAACCTTGTTGAATCATCCATTTCCCACTATGGTTTTTCCCTCAGGAGATGTCTGCAAGCATTTAAAATTCCAGATGAATATAAAATTCTCATTAATTTCACAAAAATTCTTATCCATCTGACTTTCCTGGCTTGCTGTTTTGCAATAGATCATAGCCCCTTTTATCTCTATACATAATTTTCATGAGATCTTCTCATTCCCAGAGTTTGGGCCTCAGGATATTTCCTCACCTTTCTGATATCTATTTTACACTCTTCATCAATCCCCCTTCTCCTTCATATCCCCTTGTTAGGCTACAGTATCAAATTCAAGACACTTGGTCAAAAATCTGTGAGCTTTAAATTTGCAGTCCTTGCATAGAAGTTACTTCCCCACTGACCTTCCCCATCAACTACAAAAGGGACAAAGCAGGCTCCCAGTCAGGAGCTCAGCAAGTCTCCAGCCTGCACACAGGGAACACAATGTGATCCTGGTCAGGGCAGGCTCAAGTATCCCTTGTCCCTTTGGCCTGAGCCTAAGGTTCAATTCATTTTGTTGTGTCAAGTTCCTGCCAGCACTTTCAGTTTTATGCTCCAAACATCCCCCGAGACATAACTGGAGCATCTGAGCTAGGTGGTGGAGGAAATATAAAGGTTGGTGTAATTTTTGCACCTAGCGCATCCCACACTGTGTTCCTCAGTAATCCCATGCCAACATTATGTGTGTCAGTGGAGCAGCCTGAAACCTTGCAGGACTCCAGGCAAGTGAACCTCTGGGAAGGCAAGCTGTTGCCTAACATGATCCTGGATATTTCCTCAAAGAGATTTAGACCAAAACAACCAAAGAACATTCCATTCTCCCTGCTGGAGGAAGCAGCTCGCCCCGTGGCTCCTCCCTGGCATTGCCTGATCCATCCTGGGCTCTGTACACAACAGGGCAGTGTTTACATCTGCCTTTTATTACATCCCATCACAGGTGAACCAGTCAGCTGCAATAAAAAGTCTAAGCTAGAGAAACATGCACAAGTTCCTACTTTTCCTTCTATTTCAACTTAAGTTTATTTATATTTTCCCTGTTTTAAAAGGAAAAACCACACGTCTATCAGACTTTCATTCATATAAGAATTTAGTACTTTTATTAGATATTCATTTACTCATTTAAAACCTGTTCCATCTAAAAACAATATCCTACCAATATCATTGCTGCCTGTGTTTATTCCTTTTATACAGGTTATTCTTGTATTCATTCAAGTGAGCGCTGCTATATTTAGAATGCAGAAAAGTGTTTTTTGCACGTAGTTGCTTTTGTATTCTTGCTATGCCAGCAATATTAAAAAAAAACCCCAAACTGTACTCCCATTTGTACTTCAATTTTAAGTCACTTATTTTGTAAGGTTCAGGCAAGATTAGACTTTTTGCTTCAGGCTAAATGACTTCTACAGAGTCACTGTTAAAGTTTAGATGCCAAACTATTGATAAGTTCTGGATTGCATGGATATGTGTTTTTCAATTTCTTTTCTCATTTTAAATTTTGTGTTTAAATTATTTAAGTAGTTAACTGGAAAAAAAAAAGGCCTACAGTTTCTTCTGTATAAACCTCACCCTCTTCAGTTGAATCTTTGGTAACCTTACACAATTTCACTCTTCCCGTAGTTGGTCTTATGGTACACAAATCATATCAGCTTCAAGTACATGTTATCTTTCTAACAGAATCACTTTAAGCTGCTAATAAATTCTTAACATAACTTTTTAGCCATGTGAAGCTTTAACAGCTTGACTCACACAGTAGATGATTAAAAAATCTTCATGGGAGAAGTATGGACAGTAAAAAGCTTAAGCAAACATGAGATCAATATTTTATTTAATAAACAAATTATTTGAGGATGACTGATTGTCTTGAGGTGGTAAATTTTTGTTCTATTTGTGTCCGCTTCAAAGAATGGCAAGTATAAACTTTCTGAAGTCTTTTGTTACTTCAAATTGTGTTACCCTTTTAAATAATATCTAAGAAAAAATTACAAAAAAAAAGGAAAAAGAAAAAGAAGTAAAGAAAAGTAGCAGCTTACCACATTCCCATACATGCAGCTGGAGGGCAAATAAAATTTTGGAGCAACTCTAATTTCCATGAAATGATTACTTCCCCCCACTCCCCAAACTATCAAGTCCCCTCCAAGACCAGGAAACTAAATATGGCAATAAAGATGCAGCACCTGAGAACTGGAAACCCTAAGAGCTACATGAAAGGCACCTTGTTCACCACCTCCTCCTCACCTAAGGAATTATCTTCTGAACTCTTATTCAGCATTCTCACCAACCAGCTCAGTGCATTGGAACAACCCTCAGAGTTTTCTGTTTCCAAAAGATGCACCCATATGAAAAATAGTGTAATTGTTTTTGACTTTAGTATTACGGTAAGGAAATCCACTTAAAGTACAAATTCGTGTCAGCACGAAGCCTATAACAGCCTGATTTTTACCCTCCAATTACAAAAATTCAATTCAAACTGGTGAGGCAGGAATAAAGGCAGAAGAGCATTAACAGCATGACAGAAGAAATCATTAATAAGTGCTCCAAGATCTACTCCCTCTGGAAAATGAGTTCTTTAAAATGGTCAGAAAGAAAAAGAATTTAAAAAGCTTTTATTTACCGTTTTCAAAAATTATGTTTACTAGCCCAGAAAGAAAAGGAAAAAATAAAAACATTTATGAACTACTGTACTCATGCCTTTCTTTCCAGAGCTCAGACAATGAAGTTGCCAAGCTCAAAACTGTGAAAGGTCCTTTGCATTCTGGATGCACTTTCCTTCTAGAGTTGATTCTACACACATGCACACTAAAAATTTTTCAGGAGCTGAAAATAAGAGTGCCGTTTGACTCAGCCAATGCAGTCCCCTAATTTATTGAGGCAGACCCAAGATGGCCCAGCACAGAGCACTTTAAAGATGCTGAATTTTGTGCTATCTAAACACTGATATTCATAAAGTTGCGCATCTTGAAACTAAGAATGAAACTGATGTGGTGATATCAGGGCTTTTCCTTTGACTTCCAAAACCAAACACTAGTTTTACATGGAAAGTTGATTTTAAAAGGAGAAAATTGATTATATGGTATGAAGCGTAAGCACACACATGGATGTGCTGTAAAATCTGCTATTCAGCACTCGCAGGTTAAGAGCCCAAGGCCAGCTTATGAAAGTCAATACCTGCTCTCCAAGTTTCCCTCCACATGTCTTGGGGAGAATCATTCAAAGTTTCTAGCCCCTCACTCCTCCACCACTACGGCACCATCATTTTCACTTAACAACTTCCCAGTTCATGTGGGGATTGACTTGATAATCCCCAGACTTTGAAAAAGCATCTGCATCGGATTAGAAAACCTGATATGGAGCCCAATGAAGTCAGCTGAGTCTTCCTGCAGATGATGAGAAATCATAGTTATTGTAAACAACAGTAACTTCACAATGTACATGGTAGCCTGTAATGTAAAGTGCATATGAGTATTGCAGATTATCGAGGGGTTTTTTTCAATACATAGACATATATAATATGCATTTGGCTAATGTTATTCAAAACTGCTGAAAATCAGTGCCAGATATTGTGTCACCTCTACAGTTTTGTACATAGTGATAATAGCAAGTTTACAAGGGATCTTGAAAGAGGCTAATAAAAAGTCAGCTTGAAACAGAATCATGTCTCATTCAGCAAAACCAAAGCAATTCAAGAGTAATTGTATTAGAACACAAACTCAGACAAAGCTTTCCAAGGAGATTAAACCATACCAACCAATGCAACAGGATTTAACAAACAGGCAAAGAGCATCAAAGACCTTGGAGAGAAGAAATCTCCAGTGCTGGAAAGGAAATTAAATACTTCTAGTACATTTTCAAGTGTATATCCCATCTGTTTTAGCATTCGAAGTGACAAGACTCTACAACATCTGTTATAAGACAAATTGCAGCCTAATGGCCTTGTTGCCATAACGGTTTGGTCTTTTGGAATTGATACTCAAGTTCACTTTTTTAAAGGAAAAGCCATTATATATCATAAAGATCATCTCTTTCCAAACGCAGGAGAACCTCTGTTGGTTTAAAATTTTTGAACAATGAATAAATGCTGAGCCAAGACAATCTTGTGCATTTGTTTAATGGGCTGTCTCTCTTTGCGAACTATTGAATCAGACTGTGAACATGTGAGATTTTTTGCTGAAGTTTGGACAGTCTTTGGATATCAGCCCTCTATGAAAAAAAAAAAAAAAAAAGGCATCAGATTGTTGTAGACGTAATTTGGTCAGAATGAACTTTTCTTCCTGAGTGAACATTGAGCCAATACCCAGGAAGGTGTCAGGATGAACATTATCTCATTATGTGCTGTCTTTCAGGCAATGGTCATTTAAGGAGTCAATGGTCATTTAAGGTAAGTGATATCACAAGAAAAAACTATAACTGTAATATAAATTGCATAAGGTGCTCCCAGCATGAACCACGAGGCTTGGCCAAATTCTGCTTCCGGCAATTACTCTGTGTCAGTCTAATCACTCTTCTGCTCCTCCTGCCCAGCCCCCGCAGCTTCAAAGAAACACAGTTTTCCTCTTTGTGTCAGCTGGCATCGAACCGATCCTTACTACAGGTTTGCTACCTGAAACTGCAAAGGGATCCCATGGCAGAAAGGCCAGCAGCTGCTGCTCTGGTCCAAGGGCACCCGCAGGGCTGTGGCCCCTCCAGGTGACGCGCAGACCTTGCTCACCACACAGGCAGGCTTACAGGGGAGGAAACACAACCTTCGAGCACCCACGTGAACTCATGCCTGGATACCAAGCGAAAAGGGAGTTGCAACATAAATGAGAATATCCCATAGTTGCTGTTCTGCAATACTTTCCAAGAAATAATTTGCATTATCTGTTTGCACAAATGATTTTCTTTTCCTTTAAATGGCATAAAGACGGCTGTACTCACCAGGCAAGGTAACGCACATGCTTCGTGTCTAAAGTGCAAAAGAGGTCAAAGCATTGCTCACCACCCCATGAATAAGAACACAAAAGGGCATTGTAAATTCCAAGGCAGAGAACAAAAAAGGAAGGGAGGCAGGTGAAACCGTAGAAATATTACACGTATTAAGTTTAATACCCAGATGAGAATTAAGTTACTACAGTGCCTTTCACAAACTGCTACTTTTTATGTTGCAAATAACTTCTCCATGATAGATGCAAATAAATTAATGCTGTCATTAATCTTTCCATTTATATCTTTCTCACTCCTTATGTCTGCTTTCATCGTTGCACTTACCATACTTAAGTATATGTTAAAGAGACTGTCATTTTCCCTTCTGTAACTACTATTTCTTCAAACAAGCACTACTGGATTCTAAAGCAGAAAATGTTGATTTCTAATAGATCATCTTTTGTTCCTCATCGAAGCAGAGGAATATTCTGGGTGAAGACATCCCACTGAAATTCTTATCTAAGTTAAAAACATTGAATAAATACGTAATTAGGCCCTCCTTAAATATGCTTTCATTTTAGATTATTAAGCAAAAGGGTAAGAGTAGTCTATGTAAAATACATCTCAATAGAATTTTTTTTCATTAAAGTGTCCATAATGAAATTTTAGAACTCCAATTAGTTACACTGATAAATTTTAAAGTATGTCTGAGACTAAGGACAACTCAGATGTTGCCTGCAAAGGTTACAGGTCTGAGACATTTTCCTACTGAGAAAGGCTGTACTGATGAAGTAAGTGGTGTCATTTCAAGGAATAATTCATTCAACCAAACTTGTGAAGGCACAAAAGCACAAGGTAGGGGATATTACAGATGCTCTGTGGCTCTCAGCGTAGTGCAAATTGGGATGAAAAGGAACTCTCACTTCACCCTTCATGCTTTCCTGCATGCAATGACACTGGACACCGCAGCTCTGTACTACCAACAAGTCAGCAGTGCACAAACAGGCTACAGCTCAGATGCCACAAATAAAAACCACACCAAAAACACTAAGAAAAGAGAATTAAAAAAAAAATTTAAAAGGCAGGGTTGCATCTCAAATGCAGAGTAATTGCTCATGTGTGGAATTGCCCAGCTTCCTATACCACATTTCTGATATTATTACTTATCTTGCACAAACAGTCTAAACAGTAAAAGAAGCAGAATTAGGATTGTTTCCAGAATTATCATTTAATCACTGTTCAACCCTATTTTAACCTCTTTGGCTAAAGCTTTCCAAAAACTACTGGAGAGAAAGTGTGCTTCTAACACATGCCTGTGACATTACTGGTTGTCATCATCACAAACTCCCACAGTCTTGTCAGATGCCAAAGGAAGTTAAACATCCTCAAACTCTCACAAGATCAGCAAGTACCTCCTTCATCTCCTTCCAAAGTCCCCAGTTTCTAGAAAAATGATGAGTACCCAACATTTCCTATTGGAAGAGAGAATTATAATGATAACAAAAGGTGATGCTGGGGTCTTCACCTCTTTGTGCATTTCACTCCCAGTGCCTACAGCTCCCATACAGCACTTGAGCACTGAAGATGCATAAACATCTTCACTTACCTAGAACAGCTTGTGACTCACAACTGCATTTCCCAGGGTGAAACCTACACTGTTACCTAAACCCCAACCCCAAAAAAATAGCCTACGCCACATGAAAAGGTAGAGAAGCAATTTATGTAAAACAGTATCTCTCAGAAGAGCCCCTACATGCAAAATGCTTGGGCTCCTCTTGATTCCATGCTCTACTCAGGATTATGCTGCCTTTCAATTTATTCATTTCAGAAGCACTGGATTGAGTTTTAGTACCCTCTAATTGATTTACAATATTTTTGTATCCAGCAGATTGCAAAGGTTCTTTATTTTTAACAAATTTGTAACTACTTAAAGTTTAGAAATTACTGCAAGTTTATTTAACAAACTTTTTACCAGAGCCCAATTTAACTGGGTTCCCACTCTTGGACAATAAGGGAAGAGCATTATAATGAATGGGGCATGCAGAAAGCAAATGCTCACCACAATCTTCTACACAAAGCATCAGGAAAAGAATCCTGTAAGACCCTGCTGATTAACAGCTGTAGGGAACATGCAGCACCACTGTTGCTTCACACCTCTGGTAGTACACGAAGTGAGGTTACTCATGCTGCATACATCAGATGTCCAAATTGCTCTGCAAGACTGATTTACTGTTTCCTTATCTGAATTGTATTTATTTACACTGTTTACAGAGGCAGAAAGGTATTTTTCCTCCCAACCTCCAGTGAACTCATTTCTTGCCCTGCCACCCTCCACAAACAAGATAAATTTCAGCTCTTCTCAAAATAATCTTTTGGTAGACAAACTGAGGTGGCACAAACTTAGAAAGGAAGGAAGGAAGGATTAGTTGCAGAAAAAGCAAGACAAACAGTTAATTGCCCTTTCATGTCAATACCCATATTGGCAAAACAAAGTCTCATTTTATATTTGAACACCACGTGCAAGTGAGTCTTCAGACACATACAGTAGCAAGCTCCCTAAAGCAAAGGATAAAGATAAGGCTTATGCAGACAAGTTTACCAGCTCTGGGGAAAGGAACTAAAACTTTCAGTGTATGGTCATTAAAATTTTTGAAATCTAGGTCCATATTTTCAGCTGCAGCCTGTGGTTGTATGCTGACAGAGGGAAAAAACAACACATTCATATGCACAAATGCAAATTCGGCACGAACACAGCTGGGCCCATGAATAAAATTTACATGCACAAATTTAGAAGCGAGTTTGAGTCCAGATGAATGATTTGATCGTAAGAGCCTTAAATAAGCGTTTATGTAAGCAAAGATTGGAGCCGGCAGCTATTAGAGAAGTGTATTAGCTGAAATAAATTACCAGAGAAAACAGAGCTCTCTTGGATAGCACCAGCAGCTCTTCTTCTCTTCTCTCCCTGCCAGTTTTTGCAAACACAAATTTGAAGTGTTGGTAGGGGGTTTGCAAGGATGTCTTGCACAAAGCCAGAGCCTGAGTATGGTGGTGGTCCCAGGGAAGAGGCAGCAGGGTACTCAGAGCATTGGCGTTGCTCGGGGTTAATAAACTTTCTGACATCCCAGCCCGGACAGAGGGACGGGTGCTCGCTCCTGCTCTACACTTTGCCAAAGCAAACAGCTCAACTCTCTGCGCTGACATTTCTTCGCAAGAACAAATTTGCATCCCAGCAGCGTGCGGCAGGGTGAGAAGCGGGCTTGCTCCGCACCCATAGGTACGCGCCGCACAACGCGAAGCTGCAGCAAAGCGCCTCACTGGCATCGCACAGGCACCATAAGGGCGCACAGCATTTGCATTCAAGCATATTTCAGCCATCAACCTGGAACTCTGGGGGCAACTGAAACCTGTGGAAGCAACAAACACAAGGCTGGCTCCCTTGCCTGCTCTTTAGACGGCATATTAGGGACTCCTAGGGTTAGGTTAAACACTCAGTTTCTTTAAAAAAATGCCACAAGGAAAGCATGGAGTTTGTGAGGCTGTGGAGGGACACTGACTTTGTTCTGCAAGTATCCAAGGTGGCAGGATAAAACAAAATTTTCTGGAAAGGTTTTCTTTTTTCTTTTGACTAATAAAGAGATGTATCATTAAATTCCCCTACACACCCCAAAGTTAATGAAAAAAATATTTGGCTACAACATCAGTGTCAAGCAGGGTCACTGTCATTGACCAAGGAGGATGCCAAATCCCTGGAAACCCTGGGGAAAGATCCCAGTACAAGGAGTAACTTGGAATGTCCTAGATAAGAGAGGCTCCCCTGCATGAACCACACTCAGCCCCACAGTATTGGGCACGTCATGCCTACGACTTGCAGCAGGCTGAAGTGCTTTAAGGCAGCTTCCTACAGTGCCTTTTCCACATGTACAGCCTGGGCAAGAATAACTGGGAATCCCAGCATGCGGGCTCTGCTCAGGTGGTAATAGTGGTGGCTGTGGCCACTGTGACTGCAAAGGTTGACTGTAGCATCTCTGCCAGAGCCGTGCATCAGCTATAAAAGCACCAATAGCCCTGAGAAGGAGCACACCCTACCACCTGGTAGCCACATCGAGACCGCACATCCCACTTGGCGGGTCGGATGCGCTCCTCGCCAGCCGTCGCCTCTCCTCCCAGCACCTCCACTCAGAGTTACACCCAGACACTTGTCCTGCTCCAGCGTGAATATTTCTCTTCTCCCCTAGGAGCAAAGCTCCTTCAACATGTGCCGTCTGCTGTGCCAGCAAGACCTGGCATAGCAGCAGGGTACAAAAGAACATCCCTGACACTCTATGAATATTCATGATTTATGAATATTCATTAAATTAGCATCTTTATGACTGGGCCACCAGATTCACAACTGGCGTCTCTGGAAAGGGTTTATTGTATTTTAATTAAATACCAGACAATTACTAAACAGTTATATTCGCTGGGATTTAACTGATATGAAAGGGATAGGTACTGAGCTACAAACATTAAGAGCAACTCTTCCTCCACACACATTTAATGCTAATGAAAGTCATGTGTAAGCATTGAAAAGGGAAAAAAAATCCTCTATATGAGAAACCAAAATAGCTTCAGATTATCTTTTTAATAGATTCATACTGTGTGGGAACCTTCAGCATTTCCCTGGTGCCTAAGCAGACCAGAATAGCAAAGTAGTTATTATATCTGTCTTCAGTGAAGAGACCACATGTTCACAGATATTTGTACAGCACCTAGCGCAACAGGGCTCTGATCCCTGCATCTGGCATTGCTGTAGTATTTAAATAGCAATAATGATGATATAAAGCAATCTTTGTCGATATCATGAGAGAACAATCTAATCTAGTTATCAGATTATAGCTCATTAAATGCCACACAGAAAAGGCTATCAACACTTCTACACATTTACTGGCCTAAAAAGAATTTTAAGCCATTAATTGCTTCCATAACGTGGGGTGAATTTTCAGCATGGTGCCTGGAAAATTAGGCACGCAGGCTGTGTAATTGTTAATGGGAATTGTGACCCAATTTTCACGCCTGGCACTGAAAGTTTGCCCCTTGCAAAATATTTACATAATTTGCTAGTAGATCTGCCATATCTTTTGCATGTTAATTTTACTTCAGTGACAATTCCTTGAAAAAGTACCACCACCAGTGTATAGTACCACCACCAGTATATTAAGAGTAGCTTGACATTTATATAGTACTTCCTCTGTGTTATCTCAGGCTACAACTTGCAAATCATTACATGCTGAATCTTCAAGGATATGTCTTTAACCAGAATATTCATTGCAGGGCAGAGCCCTTGCCTGTCGGGAAGGGAATTGATGACCACTTGGTCAGGGTCTCTTCCATTTGAGCTCTCATTCTGCAGCACAGTGGTTGCTTTGTAGCCCTCACACCTGATCCCAGAGCTTTTAACATTACCAGATTCACTCACAATTGCCACGTTTGATGTTTCAGTGCAAAATCTACCATATTTTCTTCCCTATAACAGACACAAAAGTCAGGATTTTACATCTCTAGACCCTCAGCACTTCTCCAAGCTGCCACGAACTGTCTGTGTCAGGGAGGTGGGATCACGTTAAAGGTTCACAATTTCACACAGCTGCGTCTCTGCCTGGGAGTGCGATGATTTTTGCAGGCAGCTTAAGATTTTGAGTACCAGCATCTGTCCTCTTAGCAGCACTTGCTGGTTGTTTGGGTGGCCAGAAAGAGTACCCATGCTGTGGGGAAGAGAGGGACATTTTGTTTCATCCTCCCTTTCCAGACAGACATCCTTTCTTTTGCTCCAGAGGGAAAGTAGCAGCATGCAGAAGCACATCAAGCCATTTTCAGCTGCTCTGTAGCACTGACACCAGAGCGACTATGAAACAGCAATGAGCTGGAAAAGCATTCTGGGTATAGAGATGCAAATGAGCACACTAAGCCCTTTCCCAAAGGACACTACACAAGGACCTTTCATAACGTAAGGTTTCACTCAAACACTTAGGGCCTGGTTTCAAAGGGCTTGCCCAGGTGCTCCCATATGTCCAAATGCAAGAGATGCACAGGCGTCCCAGATCTCACCTGCAGATCATATGGCCCCTTCTCTGGCCACAGAGAGCAGGGCATGCTATGTCTTTTCCTAATTGAATGTATCTGATTCCCACTTCAAAACTGCAGATTTATGAGTGAAATTGCAACCAAATGATATTTCTGATTCAGCAAAGTAAAGGCAGGAATGAATGCAGGGCTGCAGATAAGACTGTGCTTTCCCTAACCTTTTGCTAAAACTAGCAGTGGTGCTCGTGCAAACACAGGCCAGAGGTCTTCCCTCTGCTAAACCCCTTCTAGTGCAGCTTCTTCTCCTCCTGCATCATTGCACTCTGTCCCAGGGAAAAGTAAACCCTGCAGTAACTTGGGGCAGGGCATTGTCACCTGAGAGTGAATCATTTAGGCAATCTTTCTGCTCAAACAGGTAGAAGCTTTCTCCAAACAACTTATCCTGCATACTGCTTGCAGCTCCTCCAAGTTTCAGCTTATCCATACAGTGGTTTTAAGTGAATTTGTTTACATATTGGATGTATTGCCAAACAGCAGGTGATTCAGAGCATATTCTTCAAAATAGCTAGAAGGAGATATTTATTAGATATTACCAGGACTCCACCTGAATGAAATTGGAGTGTGCATCATGCAACAGAAATGCAGTTCATGCACAGGCTTGGGTGTGCACATGACAAAGTTGGAAAGTGATATATATCCTTGGGAAAAGATTCTGTTTCCCTAAACAGAGTATCTACAGTTAACAATAATTTTTTCCTAGTGTTACCCACACAAGAGGAAGATGGTGCCAACTACAACCTGATTTCCAAACTGATGGGTAGAGGAGGAAAAAAAGGAAGTGCTACGATATACTAAGACAAGCCTGGGTATCGTGGCTCCTAAGAGAAAGTAGTAAAGCAGGACACTGGATAGAGCTGATTGCCAAGCTGGGAATTAATTGGGATTTCTTTTTTTTTCAGCAAGTTGTAGCAGACCAGATCTCCTTGACTTCAGCAGACCACAATCCAGCCCAGCTATATCTATGGTATAAAGTGTCTATAATTTCCTATCAAATACTCTTTTCAGATATCAATAATCTTTTCCAGTACCTTTAGGAGTCTAAAGTTCCTTTTTAAACTTGAGCTAGCCTTTTAGGAATAGCATTGCCTTCCAATGACACAAACTCCTAGGTGTGCCTAAATTACTTAAAAATGAGTACAGCACCTCTGTAAATACTGCCCTCTGTTCAGAGATAAATTAGTGGTTCAGCCCAGGCCTGGGAAAGAGAATTTTTTTTTTTTTAATTATGATGTTCCTTCTGTGGCCTTGGGAAAATCATTAGTCTCCCTGCCTTGGTTTCTTCATCAGTGAAACAATTATGTATGAATTCCACAAGCTGTTCTCAGGATTTGACAGTATTCATTAGACTGAATAAAAATGAATGCCCTGAAGTGTCAACCAGTTTTATTTAGTCAACAGATAAAACCAAGAGACCGCACTAGGCCTGCTACTCTGCTGCATCCCATCTCCTCAGAGAGCCTCCACTCCTCCAGCCATTGCCTTGTCCTCCCACAAGGTCTCCCTGCCACCCTTGGGCTCACCCTCTCACTGCCTTTGACCCACAACAAGAAAAAATCTATTTTTTCCTCCTCCCTCTTTAAAAATCCCTCCAAGTAGGGTTTTTCCCCCTCGATCTTTTCCCTGTTCAAGACTCCTACTCGTGCACGGTTGTTCTGGGTCTTGTCTTACTTCACTCGCAAGCTGCTCAGGGCAGGAAATGGGCCTTACCTACAGTCCGTATCACACATGATATTCCCTTTGGAGTCAGCGTAAAGCTAAACATACGCGATATAAGCCTTTGTTGGACCGGGGCCTACGCTTATAAACTGCTGCGTAAGCCTGTGTTGCCACAGCAAAGAACTGTTGAGCAAATAAAATATTATAAAATATTTTTTGTTTTAAAAATGGACCTGCCGCTCCATTCACACTGCTCCTCTGAGTTTCAGGCAAGAGCAATATTAGATACAAAGCTTCCAGATAGAAGGACTGCAATGGGAAAAACGCTAGCAATTATTCAAAGCAAATGTAATTTTCACACTGCCGCTATTTAAAACACTTAGAGGAGAAAACAGTTCATCACACTTGGAAAAAAAAAAGAAAAAAAGCGCAATATCTTTTTTCCGCCTCCTCCCCCGCACCTCACACCCCCCCTTTTAACTTTTACTTGAAGTGTTTGAGGATCAAGAGATCTTCCCTGTTCATCGTGAAATAAATCTGACATCACACTCAGAGCTTTTCAGCACTTATCCTGATTAGCCAGATAGTAAGATGTTCTGCAATGGGATCTGGCTGGGATTAGCTGCTTTCCTGTTCTCCCTGTGTGCTACATGCTGCCCTGTGGTGCCTTTTGTTGGTCAGGGCCATCAAGAGCCCTGTTCCCCCATCTCCAAAAGGAACCTTTATGTGAAGTTATGATTGCTTTCCATGCCCGAGAATGGAAAGTTATGGTTGCTTTCCATAACAGAGAACAGAGGGACCCATTCACTAACTATTAAAATTTGAATTTCCATAAAACACTGAACACCCAACAGGCTAAAGTTGAATGCAAAATATGTTTCAGTAGTAGCAAGTGATTTCCTGGGGACATTAGTGAATTGCTATACGATAAACCTGTCTAGCTGGTGGGGACATATAAGGTGTGAAAAATATCTGGATCATTTAATCAGATTCAGCCAGATTGCTTGGTGGGAGCCAACTCTGCCATGTGGCACTGACTCTAAATGTAGATATGGCCCACAGACCTACAATGCATGCTGACTTTAAACAGCCCTGTAGTCCAATGACATACACCCACACATGGCCACAACTCAAAGCATTCCAAAATA
Organism: Anomalospiza imberbis; assembly: GCF_031753505.1. Classification (NCBI taxonomy): domain Eukaryota; kingdom Metazoa; phylum Chordata; class Aves; order Passeriformes; family Viduidae; genus Anomalospiza; species Anomalospiza imberbis. Next base: position 12,251,911 of record NC_089687.1, read on the forward strand.
AAAACTAAGGGGAAAAAAAAAAGCAAAAGAAAAGAAAAAAATCCCCCTACTTGCACAGCTAATTTCACTCATCCCTGGAGCATAAGATCACATGCATTTAACCTTATTTGAAAGTTTTCAGGGTCTTATGTATTTGTTCAAGCCAGGTCCCAAAGGAAGAGCAAACAGAAGAAAAGCACCATGCCAAGGCTCTGTCTGTACATAATGCTCCTTTCAAATCTACCCCAGAATCAGGGATTTACCTTCCCTGTCACACACACCTGCACCTGGCACATCCAAAACTCAGGAAAGCTGTTTTAAATCATACTCCTTTTTACATCAAGCACAATTATTCTTATTTCATCTTCCCTTAAATAACAAATAAAATACAGTACCCACAAACAGATTAAACGTATACTTTAGGAAGTTGCATTGCCTTCCTTCTAGAGAAAAAAAAAAAGTAAAATTGCACAAACTAACAGTTGCACTTCCTAGTGAATGTCTGCAAGTGTTCTGGATGCTGCACTGACAAGGGGAAATGAGGATTGAACCTATAGACAAAGAAGAGAAAAGCGACTGAAACATCTGAAACGGCTTTCAGACACACATTTATAACAAATGCCAAGTTGTTTGGAAGACTTTGTGCATACAGAAACACTCACATTCCCTTGTCAGTGCATTGTCTCCCCACACAGCTCTGCCAGGGGCAGAGGACCTTCCCCTGGCTCAGTTTGCAGCAATGCCAAGCTTTCTCCTTCCTTGTGCAAGACTTCAAACAACAGATATTGTCCCAAAATGTCAGTGTAGAACACATCTCCTTGCTTTCAATAACAAGATCAGGTTTAAGCATTTTTCCAAAATTGATGTTCTAATTTATCTAGCTATTGAACTAGATGCCATCCCACAGTCTTGGCATACAAAGAGACAGATCACACTGCAACAGTGACCTTTTGCAGTCTTAAAAATCTCTGAACATTAAACCTTAGGCTGTCACCTGCTACACATTCATGGCAACCTTTCAGCCACAGACAGTGGGAAAAGAATTTTAGGATTGTAGTAAGATACCTTAGCTGAGACACTTACAGTAACCACCTCCCTTTGAAGCATCCTAGAAATCTGACATTTCTAATTCAGCAACTTCTAGATTAAGTAGAAGTAGCTGCAGCTATTCTGCTCACAGACATTAAGGTTTTCTACATAAAGGTAGAAATAGGTACCTAGCATCATATTCATGTGTGTGGTCAAACAATCAAATTAGTTGGTTGATTTATTCAAGTATACTTGCTATTCCTACAGCCTTCAGAAATGGGTCCAAATGCATTTTTTTTCCTTGCTGAAAGATGTGCAGGGGATTCTGGGATGCAGTAGATAAGACAATGCAGTATAAAGTCAAAGGGCGAAAGACCCAGCTTTTTGGAAGGTTTAAAAACATTAACAAGTGGAGGACAGCATATAATTTTTCATTAAGGCAAAAAATTACTAAAATAAGATGCATAAATTGCTAAAAAAAGAATATGCAAGGCCAAAATAAATCAGAAATCGAAGAAAACCTGAGGAGCAACAAAATTGAACTACTGTTGCCACTGTTTAGAGACAGCATTTTTAAAAGAAGTTTATTCAATCTCTCCACTGACTTGTCTCCAGGGTTTAAGAGTTTGCTTAGTGCTAGGTCGATGCTTGGTCAGGCTATAACGCTTCATGGTTCTTGACACAGCTCTGAAATAGAAGCTTTTACTCTGGAGACAGCAAACAGCATAGAACAAAAGTGGCAGGAATTCGTACTTCTGTACCATAGGCATTCATTTCTCTGTAGTGCTCTGTTTTGCAAATAGTTCAAGATTTTGAAGCTTCAATAAGCAAGTGCCTGCGGTAAGGGAAAGGATGTACATAGGTAGATTCAAATTCCGAGGCTAATTTGATCTCTAATATTTTAATCTCCTCATATTTGCACCAACCTGAAGTTCTGTTTCCAGAATGTGTATTAAAATACAAGTTTAACCTGAAACCAAAATGCATTACTTCCCAAAACCTTCCTCTGCTTGCATACACCCTATGGCTGAATATTCCAGGAAAGTTTCAGAAAAATATTGTAGGGCCTTTTTGAGTCATACAAGATGACAAGCACTCTATTTGGTGCATTTACTCTTTTGGGTATTTTTGCGTTTCTATTTTCTTTGTAAAATTGTGTGGTGCAACCACAATTGCAGGAAGAAAGGACTGAGCCTCACATGCCTTGTGTGGGCATCCTTGCAAGCAGGGAAAGGGACACAGAGAGACTACTGTGGTCCATGAAAGCATCAGAAAAGGAAGAAAAGATAGGATGGAAATGCAGGTTTTGGAAATTCTTCCAATTCTTTGAGCAAGAGACATCAAAAAATAACTCTGAACCATTACCCATGCCAGGAGATCAAGGAAAGATTTGGGAAACGCATGAGAGAGATGGACCTGACTGCCAAATGCCACAGAAGGTTCCTGCAGCCTCCCTCTCCATCACCTGAGCGACAGACTAGCAGGGATAGCCAGGACTATTTTTAGCTAACAAGAAACGGGAAGCTGATAATGTGTTAATCACAGCACAAATCACGGATGCATACACCAGTTCCAAGGTGTCATGCATATGACGAATGCAAGCACAGGGGGAAGTGGAAGGAATCCGTACACTGCTGTGAGGAGCCTCAATAATAAATGAGAGGAATTGGAAGTGCCTGTGGATGCCAGTTTGGAAATATCAGTGTATAAGTGCTATGTAAGTACCTTGCTTAATTACAGTAGTACTTGTGCCTTGTACTTCTGGGGTGCAAATTGAGGCCCTTCTCTTCCACTGGTGCTGCTGCTCATCGCACACCAGCCAAGAGCTCTCTCGTAGGGCAACCAGAAATATTGCAGATACACCTGCTTTGCTGTGCAAATATTGGGGCCTTCTCTGGCTACCATCAGGCTGTGAATGGCAGGAGAACCACTAATTTAATTGAGATCAGGTGTATACATCACAGACCTAAAGAAATTATATCTTCCATTGCAACGTGCTTTTAACAGTCTTACTCAGAGATGGGGGTGGGGGGAAGTGCCAGATGCATTATTCTGTACAACAGATAAAAGATTGAGCCTGAAGAGATGAACTTATTAAAAACTGCACCCTTCACCTAGGAATCCAATAGGATTGATTGTACAATCACAATGACTGTCCAGTTACAGTGGAATTATCCATATATAATACCTGAGGGAAAAACATATCTTTCACACTTCCTGTCTCCAGTGTCCCAGCTTTAATAAACCACTGAAATTTGTCAAGATTCTCCTTCAGCATACTGCATCCCCTGTGAGGGAGTGTTTGCTTTGGATTTTCTTAAGGTCTTTGTTCTCCAGAAGGCAAGATATATTTGAGATGAGCATCACTTTATTTAATAAGTATTAAATAGCTATTTCTTTTTTTTTTTTTTTAATTTTATGGTCATCATTTTGGAAAGATGCCTCCATGCAAAAATGAACTTTTTCCTAACTTGTAGAACACTCACCTTTATCCACTCTGGGATGGAGTAGCTGAAAGAGAATTTCCTCTCTGGACAAAGAAATGTTACCTCTTTCCAAGTTCCATTTTCTCAGTTGTTGAGTGATTATCAATTATGTAACAGTGACATTTTGTAAAGTGTCATCTGTGGGTGGTAGTGAATTGGAAGTAAGAGAATGTCTTCCACAGAAGTGAACTTGTCAAGGCTGGTCATTAGTTGGGTTTTGGGGCCATGGGAAATGCAGAAGCAGTGATAACAATACTTCCTTTTTTGCCCACCTCTAGAAAACCAAACAAAGATGATTATATAAAAGCCTCTGAACTCATTAGCAAAATATTCTAGAGCACAGTATAAAAACATTTTTGTTGCTAATATATCATCGAGTTACTCGGCAATTAATTTTATATGTTTTTTCTCAAATACATAGTGAATAGTTCAATTCTGTACTGGAGTTCCCCAAGTAGCCAGCAAGTTTCAAACTCCTATTCTAACTCCTACCCAGCAAAGAACTGCATCAGAGTATCTTAAACCCTGGGCTTATGCCTTAGTAACTGGGATGTCCAGTCTTCACAGACACGAGGGACAAGAAGTAAAGATGTGATCTCTTTCTTTCATTTCTTCCCCAACTCCTTCTTCCATAAATTCCTGAAAATTAGTATTTTCAACTTTTCATTGGCATAAAAAGCTATTTCAAAAAACTCCACATCTCACAAATGTTTGACACTCAGCCCTGTAAGTGTCAGACAATTCAGTCTAGAAAAGCAGTGCCACTTTTAAACCATTGGAACAACTTACACCTGCAGTGGTTGATATTTCTCTGAAAGATGTGCTCCAACGTCACCATGATTCCTCAACTGGTACCAGCAGCAAACCAGACTAATGCAGAATATAATTATTACAGTGACACCCAACAGCTTGTGCCACGCAGAAATTCAGATTAGCTGATCACCCTTTCCCAAGAAAGGCTCTGCATATGTGCTGTTCATGACTGAATGAGCAGAATACTTTCCCGTTGTATGAAGCAATTACATAGATTTAGCTGAATGCTCAACCATATGATGGTGGCATATGCAAAATATAACTGCATGAACCTGTTGCTGGACTAAATCAGGCCTTCAGGAGGTAAAGTACCTTTAGATAATATTCTCATAGGACAGCACACAAAGTATGTCTAACAATAAGCTGTTACGCTTCAGTTCTGCATCTATTCAAATTACTTGACCATAAGGTCTAAGCGAGGGCAAAATTTATTTCTTCAGATAAAACTTCCTTTACCTTGGCAAAACTTGGAACATTCAAAAAGAAAAGAGAAAAAAAATAGTAACAACCAACACCACCCCCACCCCCCAGTTCACATTGTAATGCCAAATTGAGCTGTGGATTCACAAAAGGGAAAAAAAAAAAAAAAAAAAAAAAAGTCCTGTCTGTTTTGTCTTTAAGTAACAAGCTGCTGTCTCTCTATTGTAGCCAAGATTGACACTTTACCATTTCCCACAACAGTCTCTCTATTCTCATTATTTTACCTGTTGTAATTGCTCACCCATTTCTGCTTTATATCATCCTGGCTCTACATTTCATTAGAAGCTACCCACAATTCATTATTCTCAAGAAATCTTTCCCTATGAAGAGTTTGCATAAGAAATTCCTACATGGCATTTCATGCACCTTGATAAGGTCTATTCACATTTCTGACACCAGAGATTGCTCTTCAGTTAAAATCTATTATTGTCACATTACAAGCCTCTCCCATTTGAGAGCTCAGAATACTCTAAAACGAATTCCCCAGCTACATAAGGAAGTATTATGATTTTTCTTCCATCTGTGCAAAGAGGGTATCTTCATCATCACCCTACTCCTCCAATGAGCTCCATTTGAATAGGAGCCTCTGTTAGAGTCAGAAAGGCACAGAAGCAGTGTTTGTTCAGAGGATTACCCATAAAGCACCTATTCCAGGATCAAGGCCAGTGTCTTTTTCAAAAAATTTCCCATGGTGATATATCAAATCAGAGGCAGGATAAGGAACAGAACTAGCATCTCCTGACCCCTGCTGCTGGGCTCTAAATGCAGGAGGCTACCTTTCCTCTTTTGAAGCAATTCATCACTTCTGCAATGCGATGCCTCTGTAAGGCTGGTGTTACATAACAAACTCGCATCATAAAGTTAAATTGTCATAGTGTAAAACTTACAGAAGATTTTCATTTTGAGTTCATGCTTCAAAATAATATAAATTATCTTGCCTCAAGCTCTCTCCATTTTCTGATAAATAAATTTGGCAATCATGATAGAATTGCAGAACAGAAATAAAGAATTCATTCCTTAAGCTGATTACTTTTCTGGGAAAGCATGTGTGCCAGACAGTTTAAGAACTTGAGTGTTTCATTTATACAACATTGGCTCATCTCTATCATCTTTTTCAGAGACATCTACAATTTATATCTTACCACAGGTTACCCAGCTGGTTCAAGTTGTTTTGTCTTTTATTAAAAAAAAAAATCAAAAAAACAAACAAAAACCAAAAAAAACCACCACCTCTGAACTTTTACACTCCTGTGTGTTTTAGCTGTGAGTCCTAAATGGAGTCTCCCATGAATAATTCAAGTTCCTCAGTTTCTTATTTTAGCATCAAAACTGTAGCAATACGTGACTAAAGGAAGTCTAGCCAAGATACTATGGAGCTCTAAATCAATGCAAAAATGAGATTAAAGATAGATATTTCTATTACAACAATGAATGAAAATATTGTTACATAGCTTGTTGAAACAACCTTTTAAACAGTAGTGCTTTATTTAAAAGCAGAAGAAAAAAAAATAGAAGAAAAATAAGCCAGTTTAACCTATAATTAAGTAGGTAAACTGTGAAGAAGGCTACTGCCAATTTTGGAATGCTACTTATTTGGAAGGGTTCCAATATCAGCAATGGTGAAAGGATATAAAAGGTGATGACTATATTTGTATTACGTAGCAATTATTTTTTTCAGGAACAGTATCAAGAGACAAACAACAGGTTTTTTCCTCATTACATCATTCTCCAGATTGTACCAGTTTAGCAAGTTTAGTCTGAGGAGGAAATGATTCAGATTTCATCACTGCAGCCTAATTCAGCTTTTGTTACTTGTTTGAAAGAAGAAGAAAAAGCATACATGCAATTTCTAACCACATCAATTGAGTTAAAAGATGACTAATAAAAGGTCCTGAACCTGTTGCTGTTATGATTGAAGGAAATTTTGCCTCAACTTCACTGGTGCAAGACTAAGTCCCTATACAACTTAGATTTCACATAATTTTTTTAAGCTACTTGGAACCTTCTGTTACAGTAGTATATTAAAATACTTTAAGCAATACTTCCCAGCCTAAGAAAATTAATGGGATTCTAGACAATAAATATAACCTATCCAGCACCAACACAAATCAAGATCAGCCTTCCACCAGTAAGCATTGTGCTTCACCATGGTAGGAGAAAACCCAGTGCTGTTCTGCAGAAGCTCCTGTGTAAGACCTAGGTGCAAAGCAGAAATGCTGCAGAGAGATCCATGTGTAAACATTGCTGCCCACCTTCCCCACCTCACTACTTTAAAGAAAACACTCACCACATTTGCGTCAGCTGGGAAATTCGGCTACCTCCCTCTTTCCCCACACATTCTGCAGACCACTAGCATGTTAAGTAACACAGGAGCTAAATCATTCTTGATACTTTCTTCTGATGAAATGAACCCTCAAATCCAATTCTTTGCTTTCTCTCACCTAACTGACCTTGGAGCCAAGAAAACAATACATGTCTTTTGAAACATATTTCATGGTAACTAGAAAGATTTTATTCCCTTTATTTTAAGGCAGAGTTTTGTTCTCAACTACTTCATTTAACTGATAATGTTTTTCCTTAATTTTTGCATCACTCTGTCACTCTCTACTTTGCCTTTATGCACTGAAGGTAATTTAGAAGAGTTCTGATACTTCTTGTTCAGTTACCATCACTCTGTGATTAAAGTGCTACATTTCTCATAACATTGAGTGAACCACTTAGATCCATTAAAATGTGCTGCTTTAAAAGAACACAGATACAATATCAAGAAACTGCTTCCATAAACTAGATCCTCTCGCAGCTTTAATTACTCTGTATGGGAGCAGATAAAACATCCTTTTGTTTAACTGTCTTGTACCAAGTTTTTGTAGCCATCTTTTACCTAGTAGTGCCCAGTCTACCAGAAAGCAGGTTTATATGCAAAGGTTCAGGTTATGATTATGTCCATATACAATCCAGTGTTTTATGCTCCTTCTAAACCTTTCCTCTTATTAAGGTTTGTAGAAGACTATCAAGCACAATTTTGCTTTCCAACCTCTCTGATCATGCCTGGTTTTCACTTACTTTAACTTAACCTCACATGCCACTGACTTCATATAATGTATTGCCACATCCTTTTCCCCCCTTAATTTGATTAAAATTTGTATCCCATCCTCTACTGTAATTCTTTGCTTCACCCACATCTTTGGCAGAGATGTCTCCAATTTGCAAGTTCTTCATTTCCCATCAGTTTCTCAAGATTAATTATTATCCTGATTTTTTTTCTGTGTGCACTGAAGTAGGTTCTATTTTGATAGGTGCTTCACCCAGCTTTCCTGCACTCTCTTCTCTTCCTCAAGACGTCTACAAACACCTAACCAAGCTTAACTTCTCTCTGCTCTGTCACACCTGCTTAGCTACACTTTGGAGAAACTGAGATTACCTTGCCCTCTCTGTACCACATAACACTGGGAAACATTCAGAGAAAACTATGAGAGAGACCTTGTCTTGAAACATTCAGAAATTAACTCTCTAAAACTCTCTCCTACACCAATGTCAACATACACCATGACCACAGGTTTCTTCTCAGCTATTATCAATTACTTTGTACCCAACCAAAAGTCACCAAGCTGTTTTGAGGTCATCCCATATCCGACTGTAACTACCTAGCTGATGATCAAATCTCCCATTCCTTTGTAATTACAGCGTCTGTGATGACCTTAATACCACATGATAGTTCTTCTAACCAGATAAGTCCCTTCACTCCGCCTTACAGCCACCCAGGATCGAGGTGATAAGCAGCAAAGTGCTCCTTTTTATTATGTCTCAGTCGCAGATTACTGGAAAAGCTTTAAAGAGCAACCCTATGAATGGCTGTGCAGGACTCAAACAGTGTGGTATGGCAAGCCTACCGAAACACCGGCTAGAAAGGTTATGACTGCTCTTCATAGATGGATCAGAGACAAGCATCATGGAGGAAGAAGAGTTACTTAGTCAAATGAAAAACTGGGACATGAGAACTGGGTATGAACTTGTCATGAGTTAATGCACACTGTGAGTTGAAGGTAACTACCCACCAGGTGTGATAGTCCATCACTAGAAGGCAGGAGGACAAAATTTTTTTTTTCTTACAGTGTGATAAATAGATGTGGTTATCTCTAAAACAGGAAACTAAACTCAGAGATGCAAGAGATATTTCGTTCAGTCCTTCAGTCATATTCTTTGAAAGACAAAAGAAGGGACCTTTAGTATATTACAGAATGTCCCTTGCTGTGTGTACATCCTACACTTCACTGATCACCCAGCCTATATACTGATTATTTCCCCATTAGTCTTTCTAGAATGCTTACTCCCTCTGGCATAGCTACTGCCCCTTTCTTTGCACGTGAGAGCATTAAGTGGCTAAGAGTTTAATTTAGCCTCATCCAAATTTATTTTATTTGACCCCTCTAGCAAGCATAGTTCAGATGGCTTCGTTCAAGTAACATCCTCTGAAGTCAATCAAGGAACTCCAATGCAAGGAGCAATTTTGAGGTCAATGTTTCCCAACAGGCAAGAAAGAAATATCTAGACTGTGAAGTCAATAAGACAAAGGAAACACTTAAGTAAAGCCTGTATTTAAATGCTTTTCATTTTTGAAGCTGTAACTACTGGAACCCACATAGAAATTTCTGCTTTGTTTAGTTGTGCATTTTAAAAAGAAACAAAGCTTTCCTTCCTTTAAGAGGTCAGGCCAGGATCAAGCTTAATAGGCCACAGACCATATATCAAAGATTTCAGTATACTTTTGAAGTGGAATTAAATCATATTTCTTAGGTTAAATGTAGCTCATCACAAGTTGAAGTCATCTCAGAGATCTGCAGGCTATTGAGCTTCTGTTATTAAATATTTTTTCCATTTCAGCTGACTAGTGCCTAAAGGCTGATTGCACAGAATAGTTATAACTTGTTGGGGAAAGAAGGGGCAAATTTTGTCTTTTCCCCAGCTTGATTAATAAACTCATTATATATTACATATTTATGGGCTTTATCTAAGGACAGACAACATGAATCTAAAAAATGGCCAGTATAAAACTCTAGGAGATTTGAAGAAAGCTTACATGAGTCAAAAAATAAAAAAATCATTATTATTTTAGACTTCTAATATTTATTGTCTCTATTTGTACAGAAAGTACTATCAGCTTTTCTTTTATACAAATCTATTCTTAATAGGAACTGCCCCCCAAAAAAAACTTAGTAACACAGGACAGCACATGCAAAAAAATCAGCCTTCCTTCAATAAAAAAATAATTACAGTTGTAGTATTTGGCTTTCTAATGTAATTAAAAGCTAATTTAATTTAAAGGAGGATACTTTGATTTCCCTTGTTACATTTTGATACTGCAACCTGAATCTCACATAATTAATTTAAAAGGGACAATTAAAGTCTAACTAGCTTGCAATATTTTTTCTTTTATAGACTACAAGTGCAAATCTAACAGTTAAACTGATAACTGGGGATAGCAACTGATCACTTGAACTATGCAGAAATCAGCAAGTGTAATTTTATGCTTCTAGGTGAAGAGTTGCCCAACTGCCAAACACAAATAAAAGGCAGAAAACATAAAATTGTATTTAAAAGGGACTGTATAGTTACTTCTCTATTAGATTGGCAGGACACAAAGTAAAACAAAGTGACTGTGTTTTCATTCAAACAGTCTCTAAATGATGCCCTACTAGAAGCATTACATAACCAGTCACAAAGTTTTTGCCTTTAGATCACACACTTAAAGTGTCTCATCAAAATTGCATCTTGAAGGAAAGAAAATCACGACTTATTAAATATAAATATATGATGTTTAAAACTGCTTTTAGTGTGGTTATGTAATATTTATTGTTCTGTGGCTAAGGTCATATAAAGATCACATGTGACAGGTGATGTATTTTTATTGCTCTCTTTATGTTAAATGCCTTTCTACTAAGCTAATTTAAATGTTCTTGTCTCCTTGTTCTGGAAAGTATTTAAATCATGAAGTTCATAGGCACTGTTATACTCCAAATAATTCAGAAGCCAAACCAGAACTATTTCAGAAGTTACCTTTTAGAGATACCATAGTTTGGGTTCAGGTAGCAGAATTATGTTCTTGCTTCATGTACCAGACTATTATGAAACTGTTACATTTCTCAGTTCTAGCAGGTCCTGACAGGATTTCACACTTGCGCTGGGACTCACCAAAACTGCTATTTCCAAGGCTGTATTTACCCACACTGGAAAGCCACTACCCAGTGTGGTACGATAGCCAAATTATTGCTCAAGAGAGTAGGGCAGCACAGTAGGTCAGTGCAGGGTACAACTCCTCCTTGCCTGCTCCTGGTCCTACCTGGCCACGCATGACCCTCTCTTTCAAAGCCATGACATTCTTCAGCGGGCTTAATTACCCCAGCTGACACCCAAGGAGAGCTCTGCTCATTCACAGAGCAGGTAGGACAGAAACATGCTGTGAAAGCACAACAAACTCCCCACCCCTGCACTGCTAATGAGCTTCAACCCTGACCTAAAAGCAGCAGCAAATATTGAACTCCAGGTCTGTACAGCCACGGCCTCTCGGGCTGCAAAGGAGAACAACTGTTTGTGACGGGGATTTATAATTACCATTTCTGACCATTGTAGTGGAGGACTCTGTAGGATAACAAAAGCTACTTGCTTCATTCTTTGCCAGGAATATTTTCTTGCATCACTAGAGAACAAGTACCAGCTTTTACAAAAGAGAGGATACCTTTGTTCATATCCGAACAAGTGATTTCTATTTTCAGGGCAGACAAGCCACTCCTTTGATAACACCTTCGCGTGGCCAGTACAAATGACTGTGCACCTATATTTGCAAAGTGCTGCCTCTGTTTTGATAAATTAAACATAGTCCAGAGTACTTTTATGTATTCTAAATGAAGAGAGGAACAGATCTTCCTTCCTTTGAAGCTGTGGCTAGCTTCCAAGTTACTTCAAAAGGGAAAAAGTTTGGGTACTTGTTCAGAGTTAACAAAGGTGTAACAGTGGAATTTAGTTTAAGGTATAGGAAAACATTCCCATTAATTAGCAAGATAAGAATATGCCATTTTCAACCCCAAACCATTCCACTGCTTTTGAAAGAAGACAAAATTAGGCTGGCCCCACTGATGCATTTGCTGCAGTAGAGTTTTGTGGTCCTACATCAAAGTTTGGGACTGTGATTCAATGAGGTCAAAGCTTTTTTCATCAAGATAGACCAATATGACTTTCATAAGTGTCCAAGGTACCAGTTACATATACGCATCAGTAATTACTGTATTGTACAGTATCACACTCTGAAAACTCAGTCAAAAAATGTAAATAGGCTGTAAGTGTCAATGCAAATTCTCCCGTTCTGAGAATGTGCAATATGCAAGCATGGGTTATTTATTAATTTTTGTCACCACTGATTGATATCTTGATTAATTGCCAGAAGGCATTGGACCAGGTGTTAACTATGTGCAGATTGGATGCAGTGTTCTGTGAACTTCACGCTGTATTAAAGGCACAGACATGCCCAGTTGGAGCAATAAGCCTTTGTTTGCTTTGGCAGGGCTTGCAGCTCCCCGGGGCCAATGCCATAAAGAGGTTTCTGTTAGAAGCCGCAGTGCTCATTGTAGAAAAATTGCCCCTCAAAAAATTAGCATGGTACAATGAAGGATGCATAATGTTACGCAAATGACAGCTGCTTAGCTGAAACAATAGCTAGGAGATGGCATTTGCCAGGGTGCACATCTCATGTAAATTAACTTACTAACTGTTTCAGGAAAAATAAAAGAAGTGAAGCCTGAACCTGTACGACCACTTCATGGATCCATCCTGAGGGCACAGAAGAACTGCAAACTCCCACTAATATCAAAGAAAGTTGGACGGGGCCCTCAGCCTCTGCCCCTCAGATGCCGCCAGGAGCTGAGCAGGCACAGGCTGCCAGAAGCAAAGTTTGCCTTGTCAGGGCAGAACAAAGCCCTGGAATCTGCTTTACAGGTGGAAATCCAGAGTCATTTCCCCCAAAGCAGCAAATCCACAGCTGCTGAGCCAGCACCAAAGGGAGACCACCAGAGCCCCTGTCCACAGCACAGAGCAGAGCCCAGGCTGGAGGTGCTCATGGGCTTCCCTGCTTTGCCCACCCTGGGGAACCAGAGCTCCCCTATGGTTGCAGTTCTAATCTCTAACCCCAGGGATGGGTGGAATTTCCCCTGATTTGCAACAACGAGGGAAAAGGCCCAGTGGAGCCAAAATGCTTCAAGGGGGAGCAGAATCAGTGCCTGGGTCTTTGTGTCCTCTGCGCAGCAGAAGGGACATTGTCCTTGTTCAACCGATTAGAAATACTAATCATTGACATCAAAATCTAGCCTCGGAGTGCAGGCTAAACCAGAAAAGGCTATGCAGCACAAAAACAGAAACAGCATTAGGGGAAAGGAAAAAAAAAGAAGAAAAAAAAAAAGAAAAAATATAGTTGCAATCTGCTCTGGGTTGAGTTGCATTAGTTTTTGCATCTTTAAATCAAGGAAAGGCCTTGGTTTATTCTGAGCATGTTGGTGGAAAATAAATTCATATGAATGTATGGCATAATATGAGGGAATAGAAACAGAACAGAAAGAAGCATGATTTAACCCCAGAATTCTGGGCTGTAAAGAAAATATGTTGAAAGCCAAGAGTAAGGCAACCAATCATTTGTCATTTCTAAGGGAGGAGAACAATCACTTAATATATGGGAGCTGGAAGGGGGAAGGAGGAGTGCACTGAGCACTGGTTTGATTTACATAGGAGTTTCCCTTCATAGTGTTAGGATTAACACAGCCCCTACTGAAAAGGCGGGAGGGCTCTAAAAGCAAACAAGGTGGTGTTTGGGATTTATTTTTTTTCTTCTTTTTCTTCTCCTTCAGAGAGGGCCCCGTGATACTGCAACTGTTGCTCATCACATTAGCAGTGTGGGAACAGGAAAAAACCCATGCCAGGGAAGGGGGAGAGGGGAGGAGGGCTCCAGGCATGGGGGAGGGGGACATCAGTTGACAGCAAAGCAAAGCAATTAAAACCTAAAATAAGAGGTGGTTGTGAAATGGTCTTTGCATTAGGACTCAGCCAACAAAAATGTTTACTTTGTAACAGAACTACTATGATCTGAATGATAAATCAAGACTGAGAAATTACTCATCACCTATTTGGGGATGGAAAAAAGCGATGACGCCAGGGAGGCAGGGCTCAGCCCGGCTGAGCCCCAACAGCCATGCTATGAATTAATGCTGCTGCTGCTACTGCTGGAATTGGGGAATTGCACTTGCATTATAGAGATCCCCAGGTCTCACCCCAACCCTCCAAACCACTTCCAGTTGGGAACAATGGGAAGCAAGCATGGCTGGATCAGGTAATAAAGCCTATTTCAAAGGCCACATCTGGCATTATGAGCTCCAAATGTTAAGGTGAGTCTTCAAACGATACTGATGTTGAAGGACAACACATTTTCTTTGGAACTGCTCTTAAACAGCCCATAGACCACACTTGGTGCAATATAAAAGCAAAATTCAACTTGTTAAACTAACACAGAAGCTATGACACAGAAGCTATGATTAAGCACAAAAGCAGATGCTTTAAGTTCTTAAAAATAAGATGCCCTTGTAAAAATGTTACAATTTGGGGACCAAAAGATTTTAACAGAACAACCACAAACCCCTCAAATTTGTTGACACAGTGAAAACTAGCAGCAAGCATATACAGATATGAAGACAAAGAGACACATGCTAAGAAAACTCCTTTTGGACAATTTCAGCCATAGGTTGCCATACCAACAAGCTTAAAACAAGGGATCTGATCTAAATCCATTATGGATTCATGTCTGCTAATATGTACCAGCCTATAACCTGGTCTTGTATTACCAAAAAAGCCAACTAATTTTATATAATTTAGACTATTATTCTTGTCAACGGACTAGATTTTTTTTAATAGTAATAAAACATTGGTAAAAGATATGTTTCTACATTCATAGCTGCAATCAACAATTCCTATAGAGTGTTCTGGGGCTACATGTAAGAGCAGACCAGCTTCACAGTAGAGCCATAACACGAGCATTGGGCATAGGAATACCAGAATCATCCAACACAACCCTTCACAACTGGACAAGCATGACATAATCTTGCTCACAGTCTTTTTTTACTGCATCTTAAAAGTTGGGTTTGTTGTCCTTTTAGAAAGGTTTTCCAGAACTTCACAGTTTTGTTGATGAATAGAAATCTTTCATTTAAACTTAACCATATTCATGACCAACTTAATGTTTTTCTTTGCTACCAACACTGTTCTTTGGATTAACTTTCCCCCCCTCCCTTTATTATTTACCCATGTGATTTGCTTATAGGCAGCAATTATTTCCCTTCTGTTCTTTCTTTTTACTGAAAGAGGCAAACATTTTTCAGCTCTACTCATAACATAGACTCTCCATTTTCCCAGTCCTCTCTGTTAACCTTTCTTTGAAGCTGCTCCAGTAAACCACTCTCTGCTGAATATGGGTGACTAAAAGTTACATCTTATTTTGTGTATACAAAGCCTTATTTACAAGCATTAAGAGCTCATACCCCCACTATAAATAGTTGCCTGCACTCTGTTTGCCTTTTTCATGGCTGGATCATGGGGTAGCTCATAATGATCCTCTGTACAACTGCTATGCCCTGCAGTAGTTGTTGTACACCCTGAATTTGTAACTATTAATACTTCTATACTCAGTTTCTGGCTGATAAACTCACATTTTACAACAAGAATTAATGCTGGTGTTCTCAAAGTCACAACAACCATACAACATGAAATTCCTGCTCATTCAAAACCTAGGCTATCTCAGACATCACAATGCTTCATGCAACTTTGCTTCCAGCTTGGTTGACAGCAATGCACCTCAATGGCATTTTGCTTTTTTTCTCTCTGTTATGCCCCACAATCATTTAAATTGAGTATTATTCATCTGCCTGGAACCAATAATAAAGTTTTCTTCTCATCACAACTTTTACAATACCTGCCTTACAATACCAAATCCTACTTTCTCCTCAACTAATACTTTCCTATGGAACACCTCACTAAATGCTTCATTGAAAAACAAATACATGAGACTTAGCACAGTTGGCTTGCCTGTAAGATCAGCAATCACATCAAAGAATACTACAGGATTAGTCTGGCATGATTGTCTTTTGTTAAAAATACACTACATTTTTATCACATTCTCCACTATCTTGTCTGATAATACTTCCCCTCAGAATTTGTTCCAAAAAATTGCATACTTCTCAGGCCAGACTAACAGGTTTGTAGTTGCCTGGATAATTTTTCCATATTTCCTTAATGTCTATGGATAATACATTTGCTATTCCACAGTCACAACATCAGCTTGACAAATGCATGAAAAATCCTCACTGGTGGAATTCCACTGCACACCGCCAGAATTTTCAAATTTTTTTTGGAATGTAGACTATCTCCTGCCTGCATCTTGAGTGCATTAAGTTCTTCAGTCATAATTCCACCTGAATGTGCCAGTTTTCACTATACATACTCATTCTCATTGGAAGGTTTGATTTTACCTTTACACTTCAAATTATCATATTTATTTAAAAACTAGAGGCAAAGTATCAACTTACTTATTGGGAAACTACTAAATTTTTGTTTGCATCATTACCGAGCAACATCACTTCCTCGTTCCTTGTTCTCTTTTATTTGTATGACTAAAGAAAGTTTTACTATTTAACTTCCTTTGTAAGGATACAGGTCAGCTTGACCTCTGGCAATTCTTAAAGTAGTACAGAGGCTCAAGAAAGTTTTTAGCAATCTGTTTTATTAATCTATATGTTGACTGAGCTGCAGGACTTTCAGGTTTGGCAGGACATGTGGAAGAAAAAGTGATTTATAATACACTGCAAAATCAGAAAGATTAGCTCTCAAATTGCCCATCTATTCTGTAGAATAAAGATGACAATTTTGGCATCTAAAAGGGCATTAAAAATCTAATGAAAATCAAGTATAAAAAGGATTCACTACTGAAATAATCTGAGTACAGCCAAGACCTAAATTATCATTATAACCTTATTTTCTCTCTTGAAATCATGCTTTGACAGCATGCACATATGCTCCCAAGCACTGTGAGCTTGCAGGAAGGAAAGTAATCAGTGAGGGAGGTAGCTTAAGGTCAGCTCCCTTAATGTACAACACTCATGATTATAGCATTACTCAGGGAATCCAAAGTAAAATTATATCCAGGACTGCAGGTCATTTTTCCTTGTGAAACTTAAGAGGGTAAGGGTGACAGGGATTACTCCATCCCACCCACTTCTCTCACTCTCTAACACTCATTTGGAACAATCAAACTTCAGTTTTATCATATCACTGAACAAATGCCTTGAATGATAGGGGAAATGATTTTGGAGAATTTGGAGTAATACTAGTTGACTATTAAAACTAATCATACCATTTTGTCACCTTATGCAACCCATTATCAAGTTCCTAATGTACTGCAGCATCTGATGTCTTCAGTAAAGTGCTGGATGGGTACCTTATCCTGCCTTAGCTTAACCAGAATCAAGTCTTGAAGAAAAGACACTTCAAAAGGATTTTACTTTGGATTTGGACTAGGATTTCTGAAAGTAGTTTTATCTGTGTGCTCTTTATTAGCAGATTTGTTCCATGCTACCTCAACAGGGTACAAGCAAATGCGGGACTATGAAACAACGGTACAATCTGGTAGGAGCTTCAACACAAGGCCCAGTTGCTGTGACTGACACACCTAATATGTGATGACAGAAGAAGCATGCTTTCCCATTTCAGGGAAACAGGAGTGCTTGATTCCAGTATTTTTAACAACAGCAAATACGTGGGTTTTGTGTCTTTCTGAAAGCACCCAGAATTGCTGAGAGTGTGTAGATTTCAGCAGAGGAGAAGGGAAGAGGAAAGCAGCTGTTCCCCCTACCTTCGCATTACCCAAGCGGAAAAGTGAATTGCTGTACTCCAGCCTCAAGGACCATAATTATGAATCAAGGACTTCGATGGTGATATTCCAAAATAAGAACCAGCCATTTTCAGTCTCAACATTTATCAGCAGCTTGGACAAAGTCCAGTTCTTCTAACTGAAGAAGGCAACATCTGTGGTCACAACATCCAGGTCGTTCTTAGCAGGGTCATCAGCACAGATGCATCAGCACATGTAGCAGACTGCCCCTCACATTTCTTACTCTCAGCTTCTCTCTCACCATGGGTGAAGTCCTCAGGTTAAGAGCCCTGACTGAGACAGCCTGCCTGCAGACTTGGGATTTAGCCACAGTGCTGCCAAACTACTAAATGAAAAGTAAGGGGGACCTTGCAAGGACTCTTTCAAATGAATGACACCATGGTCATCTCAGTGAATGTGCAACTCCTGGAGGCTTTCCTCAGCCTCCAGCATCCTGGCTGCACATCTCAGCCTAGAATGCCAAATCTGAACACGTTCGTCTGAACATGTTAAGGGAGATGTGACAGCCTCAGTCGAATCACAACATTACTGGAGAATGAGGTACATCAACACAAAAATACTATGAGAGTGAGATCACCTTCTCCTCAGTCACTTCAGCATGAGTCCTGCCAAATTCTGTGCCAGGCAGCTGCAAAAAACCCAGAAGCTTTGTGTAAAAAGTGACTACTGTATATGCCCACATGCTGCCAGTATTTTAAGTGTTGCCTACCCCCAATTAAAAAAGCATCAGATCATGCTAGCTACAGAAAGGCTATGCCAAGGTACTCAGCTACAGAATCAATGTCCTGCTTCATCTGTGTGGAGTTGCTTGTACAGACATGCCCCAAGTTCAATATAACCACCACTAGTAATCAAACGGAAGTTGTGAGAAGAAAACATAACACTAGCTGCTTTTGCCTTGATGTGATCACACAATAGTCAGATTCCCACATACTGGAAAAGTTAAACCAAGATACCAGGTAAGTGTGTGTCTCACTGCACCCAAGTGCCTCTAACACAGCCACAGTTACACTTTAACCAACACTAACTTAAAGCATCAGCCTGGACAGGTTTTATTATATTTTAAATATTTTATGCCATTTCTCTCTAAGAAAATCCTCCAGAACAGACAGCAACATTTTTATATTAGCACATGATGATTTCTAGCTCAGGTGATGGCTGTGTAGCATGGCAATCCTATTTTCTCACTTCATACAGAAATATTGAAACTGCTTTCTTGGTTTTATCCCCAAGGCAAATTGATCTGGAAAGTCTGCAGAAGACCTGTTTCACTGTTTTGAGACTATGGGAGAACAAGAGAAAACATTTTTCAATGTAAAAACATTTTCAAAGAGGAGAATAGAGGGGCGAAGCCTCCAAATTCAGCACATGCCTCAACTGCCGAAGACAAAAGTCACAGGGTGGGGGAGAAGGAAAGAACGAAAGGGTTTAAACAGTTATGGTGGAAAAGACACTTGAACAACCTGAGGAAATCATATCCTGAGCACCACAGGTGTTGAGAGAGCTGTCTCTCCTCCTTTTACAGGCTAAGAGCAATGTTGAGGGAATATGAGTGAAAAAGGCTGCAATAGCTTTGAAATATGCAGAGTTCTAACCTGCAAACTGCAGAATCAGAACCATTTTGCCCTAATATCAGAAACACAGAAATGCTGTTAAAGTTCTCAAAAAAAAAAAAAGTAGATTCCATCAGTGGCAGTTCTGTGCATTTGTTTTGTATCTGTACACTGCAATTGCCCAATAGCTCGCAACACCTCAACAGCATAAGTGCAGTCATTGCTACTGTAGCAATGGGTAAAAGCTGCAAAACCAGGAGTTAAGTGAAGAAAATATATTTATGGCATTTTACAGCATTAAGGGAAAAAAAAATTATATATGCTATGCTAAAAGGGCTGTTCACTAAGCATTAGACAGACACTTCATTCACTGTCAAAGAATTTGAAATACAAAGAACTGATGTATATGAAATGTAAAATACTGGAGGGGAGGAGGGAGGATGAGGGATTTATCCACATATCTTTCTAAGTAGGAATAGCATCTTAGCCTCAAATTTCTGAGCTCAGGGTTTATGAACAGAGGTCGTTAGAGGGCTTTAAGTTAGCCTCACTGTTCCCTTCAAAGTGTGAGAATTAAAATGAGCTATATTGCAAATAACCAACCCTTTTCGATAATTACTACCATGCTACTGCATCCGGAGATATCTGATTGACATATCTCTCCATTACCAAAAGGTAACTGCATTTTCATTTTGACTAATATAATTTTAAAAACCATCATACCAGGTGCCTTATATTTGGAAAATCTTGAAAGCTTTTAGATGTACAAACACCCTTCCCACCACTCTTGGCTTATCTTTTATTTACCCTACTGGGTATACAACAATTGATGCTTCTTCAAAGCAAGGACTTCCCAGCTGATTAGCTGAGCTGAGCTGGCTAAGCTTATTAAAGGTGATTAATGCATTCAAGTATTTTTCCCCTCGCTTGTTAGTTCAATTTCTTGCTCATTATGCTACTGGTCTTTTTATATTAAAACAGACCACCTGGATAGCAAAGAACTTAATAATCTTGGTCCAACAAGATCAACACCTGTTGTACATGTAATTAATCATAAGGCAGTGCATGGCTGTATTCAGTTAAAAAGCTAAGATTATCTAATAGCAGAAATGATACACCACATTGGCAATCAGCATTTGAATCCTTAAAATGGAGTTAAAAAAAAAAAAAAAAATCAGAGAAGTGAGTCAGTACAAAGGGGCTCATAATTATTCTCTCTCCATATTTAGGAGTCCATATGGGATTTGTGACGTATAAAAGTCAGCATACAATTTTCTGATGAAAAAATCAGTTCTAAAAAAAAAATCCATATTCTTCTCAAGGCTGAGAAAAATCAAATGGTCTTTCTGTCACTGACATTTTCACTCTACACAAAGAAATCAAAGAGGGTTTGGATATGTATTACAGAAAGAACCCAGAGGTTCAATATCATTTACTAGTCTGAACATGGATTGAGAACCACAAAGTCCAATCACATCTCTGTCTTTAACTCACTGTGTGGTTTGGCAAATAGCTTAACTACTTTGACTGCATTTCTTCATCTGTACAATGTGGGAAAAAATACTTACTAAGTTGATTAGAATTTTACAGGATTTAATGTGTGTAGCATGCTTCCAAATGCTAAAGCCTCATATGAGTATTATTAACTTAGCTATAGTGCATTAAAGTGGGAAATACATGTCCTCTTTAACAGTGAAAAATCCGCAAGGAGAAGATTCACTGTAAAAGATAAGACTATAAAAATTACAATTGTTTGGGTTTTTTAAAGAATTACAACAGCACAATATATTCAGGAAAAATATAAGCCATATAAATACCAGCAAATGAATAAAGCACCTTGTACAATTACACAGACATCCTAATCCTAAAGCTCAGGCCACCAGCCTAATACATTTTATATGCATTTGACTGAATTTTCATACTGGAAGATTCAACACACTGTTAAGGCAAAGTGAATGAACAAGAACAAAAGGCAAATTAGATCTTATTAGCACTGTAAAGGTGGTTAAGACTCACCAAAACCAATTGTACTATGTACAATCTACAGTTAGGGGTGGGAACTGAATGGTGAATTAAGCTGAATACAGAAAAAATGCACATATTAACAGTAGCAGATATGCCTTTTTCCTTCAGGTTCCTGAGGGATCAGGAGCCTTGTGGGGTTTATCACACTGTGTCCTTCAACAGAGCAGGTGCTGAGGGATTCATACCAGGGTTTCTGGCTCCTTTGTAGCTAACGGTCTACCACCTGCATGAGTTAAGTTCATAAATCTCTCCTGTTAAATGTGCAGCCCACACTGCCAAGTTTAACAACCCAACTGAAAATTCATTCAAACTTAGTCCAATAATATAACATTTAGTGCAAATCAGAAAAGTCCCAAGACAAAAATGCTCTTCATCTTCCTGTTTGCTTGTTCTCATCCATCCCCCATCCTGCAAATTTTCTGATCTCTAAATTTTTCACTCCTTCCAATTGCTTTCCTCAAGATTTTACTTGCCACCAGTAGAGGAGAAGAAATGGATACAAATTATCTTAAAAAAAAGAAATCATAATATATGCATGGATCTGCTGTGAACTTTTTTCTCTCTTCTCTTTTACTTTGTGTTTTCTGTTTAAGAAAGCTAAAGATGCACAAATACTTACTTGTCTAAAAGCAAGTAGCTGATTTCAAATGGTTTGATTTCTCTCTTCCAGACTGAGAGAAAGCCCTTAGGTAATATAATAGTATGGGACATATATCATACAAGCTGAGGCAGGCAGAAGGTCCCACCCATTCTTCCTGAACAATCCTCATTGTTATCACCTGCTCGGCACCAGCTCATTACCACCTCTGCCAAGAGCTAAGGAAGCAAAGGAACCACTGAACACAGGTCCAATGAGAAGACAATTAGAGATACAAGTATACAAGTATCAACCAAGCTTCAGTGATACTGCAACCCACATCATTTTCATAACCTTCCATCTTGGATGCAGGGAAGGGACTGAGGAACTTAAAATCAGTCTTTGGAATTTACACACAGCAAGACTGAACTCCATCCTTTCCACATTGTCCTGTTAAAACTGAAAAAAAAAAATCTTCCTAATAACTGACATCAGCAGAGACCCTAGTGGAGAAGTAATGAAGATGGCTTCTGATGATCATGTTGTGCCAGACACTCATAGCAAAGATCACATATGCAGACAGACACACTCCCAAAATTCGACTGATGCAAAAAATGTCTGGGAATCTAGACAATTCACATCAGTTTCTGCAGATGTCTCACTTGTTATCTTAAACAAAACCATATCAAAAACCTTGGTGTGTTTAATTTGCAGTTGCCAATTTCAGCTTTTTCACTCTCAGCAAGTTATGGCTATGCTGCCAGTGCTGTCTGCTTAATTCAATCCACTACCCGCTCAGTACAAACTCACCCTTCTGTGTTTGTGAGAAATAAGCAATGTACATAACATGACAGTGCCTTGACAGTGCCTGCACTTCCTTATTCCTCTGGCCTTCTGAGGGAACAAGAATAACATTGCCGTTCAACTCCCCCCCCCCCAAGATTTTTATTATTTTTTAAAACACACACTGTCACTCAATGGTTACTTTTCTGCCCTTCCTGGATATTGTCTCACTCACCTACGCAGAGTTTCTATCTCAAAGGGACTTGGGCCCTCCAGTCACCTTTGCCTGTAAGCATTGCCAAGCATGCCAGGAAGCGTGGGTGGACCATGCGCAGATAACACTCAGATCTGGAAAGGGACACACGAGCAATTCACACACAGCAATGAATCAACTGCACACCAAACTCCCCCTGCTAAAACCAAACAAGAGATTTGTGATATATTACATTAATATATGATCTTTCTAAAATACTCCCATAACATTACATACAGTAAGTGTGATGACACAAGAGAGGGATACACCATTTGAAGTTTTTCAAAGAGATAGTGTTTCTTTTTACAGATGGAACAAGAGTTGTTTAGATTTTCTCTGCATCTTTTCCCAGACAGATTTTTCACTGTTACTGATAAACAAGGGGACAGAAAAGGCAAAAAGACAAAAGATTTGTAAGAGTTTTTTATATTTTCTACAGAAGATAATTAAGAAAATTTCCAGCAGACAGACTGTATAGCATTAATATAGATCTAATAAATAATAATAAAAAAACCCTTTGCTTTTAAAGAGGAACTTTTGGAATAATAACTGTTTAATTTTACTGTCCAAGCCAGCCTCCTTGTATTTACACTCTGCCTCTGGATAGCTCATTTTCACCTTTGATTTCAAATTTGATACGGTATTTCCCTTTATTTCCTAAACTGCTCTAAACCAGAAAATAAAATCCACACAAATTTTCCTGCCCTGTTAACTAGCCTGAAGACTCTCAATTACCATCTCATCTAACCTTCCCACTGAACAACTCCCACCTGCTGCTCACAAAACATGCCAGCTCCTACTTTCATGCACCTGAAGCTACAAGAATCTTCTCCTAAGCTGCAAACCGAATGCCAGACAAAATGATGTGGTTGTAATGATGCAATTGCCTGTACGGATGGATGTCAGAGGGGAATGATGAAGAGGTAGAACACCTTACAGCTGGGGAGCACAGCTCCAAAGCAGACCAGCCCTGCAGTGCCTGTAATTCCACCATCCATGGGATGATTGCTCAGGGTGGGTCGGAGGAGAATGCAGAGCTGGAGCCAACTCGGGCATGGCTCCGCAAGCCACCAGCCGCCACAGTTGCCATTATGGCCTGGGGATTGAGCAGAGGCATCAAGGACTGAGCTGCTCCTTCATTTTACAGATGGTTCATTAACTGGGTGGAAGCACATGAGAGCACTTGGAGAGCAATAGGAAGAGGCAAGGGGCAGGAGAATTAGACAAAAGTTGTTTGGCAGCAGCTTCCAGATGAACTAAAAATCACACACAGCAAAAATAGCAAGGGTGTATTTGCCAGCTGAGAGTGGCTACATGCCAAGTTTGAGGTCTTAAAAATTAACTGCTTTTGAACTATACAAGAACAACAACAACAAAGATCTCTTATTTAAGCTCAAAAGATTTTTCATGCCTATCTAAGCTACTAATGAGGAAAAAGGAGGAAAGAAAGAGACAATATCTTCAAGCTGAGGCTGAGAATCAGAAGAGTCAACCCCTAAGCAATATGTTTGATTATATATTAATATTAGGGTCTTAATTACACTAAACAAAAATGAAGCATCCATTTCAACTTCCCTGATAAATAATTCACACACATGCATACAGAAACCTAAGGAGTTCTCACATATCCCTATTCAAATAACGCCTCAAAGCCAGTTTTTAGGCAGATCCTCTCAGGTCCAAGAATACCAAGGATCAATGAGAGCATTCCCCAACAATTTCGTGTCTGAAAACCTGCTTGGAAATCAGCCTTCATGAAATTCCCACTTGGAAATTCCCGCTTGGAAATCAGCCCTCACGAAATTTCACAAAATTTGCCAATTTTTTGTACTGCTTATTACAGTTCTACTTAAACACAAAAAAGTACCTGTACAACATTCAGTGCCTTACTTCCAAAGACTAAGGGTGGCATCTAAAGCTGATGCCTTTTCAATGTAAGGACTTGTACACAGTCACACAGGAATTCAAAAAAGAGTCTAGGAACCAGGAGCTGGGCTTGCTTTCTTCTGCTCCTTCTCCCCACCCTGTTTTTTCTTCTTTTATAGCTACAAATTACTTACGTATATTTTTACATTTAGATCATAGAATGATGACATTATGTTTATACATGTGCCCTTCAGAAGCCTAAACTTCAGATAATGGATATCATAAATGTTTGGACTGAGGCAGAAGTATGGCTTGAAATATGGAAAGCTACTGAAAATTCTACTGAAAATTTTCATTGTGAGATATTTTTTTCCCTTACAAGCAAAGACACAATTTATCTATCATATATAAATAAAAAAATTGTAGCACCTTGAATTGCTGACCCAATATGAGAATTGCTAGCAGCTTCTCTTATAAAGAATGTTGCAGAGCCCTTTCCATTTCTACTTTCAGTAAATTTTTCAAGCATTCAAGACAACATTTTGGATGCTCAGCTGTGATTACTTTGCTAAAATGTAATGCTACATACATTAACGAGTTTAATTCTTGGAATGCAAAAATGGTTTCTCTTTCTTTTTAGCCATAATTTTACAGTGAAAATTGCGAATTTACCTCTCTGCCAAAATAAGTTTACCTTCCAACCAAACAGGGCGTTTCTTCCACAGAAAACCATGAATGACTAAACTATGAAAAATGAAAGTTGGCAGGTAGCCTTTTGGAACTTATGTGCTTCCTGACCCTGCCAGAGAGAGTTAAGCTAGGTCAATATGCAAGTGGAAGAGGAAGGAAAGGATGGGGTGGTTCCAGAAGTGCAGCCTCCTTTCTCCCCAGCCAGCGGCAAAACAGTGCTCCTACAACACATTTTTGAAGATCACTCTGTTGGAGCTGTTTGCGATAGTCAAATATTTCATTTTTCACTTGCATGAGCCCAGAGATGCAAGCATGGGTGCCCAAGCCAGCTTCTACTCTGCCTGGATTTCTCTAGCACATAGTTGATATTCTGCTCAAAAATGATGTGCATGTTGCAACTGCACGACCTACCCCAGCACTGGCTGCATTTCAAAACTAAGCAACAGGAGACATCTCAAAAACCCAGTAATGTGAAGCTTCAGCAGTCCTTGACAGCTTCTGTTTTTGGACAGCTTTCAAATGCAAAGTTCCTGGTCATACCCTGGAAAATAGAGTGGATGAACTCTGGAAGTAAAATTCTTCCCTTTCTATAACCTTCTCACCTTGTTACAGCATATACAGGGTGTCTTCTTTCTTCCTGTCTAAATTGAGATTTCTATCCCTTAAATATCTGCTTCACAAACACACATGACTTTTCAGCACATCCCTGCCTCCTCCAGCTCTGACACCCACTTCATCGCAAGCATGACACAGACGTTTAAGGCAAGAGTATACGGGTGCAGTGGGGACAAGAGGCACACCCTAAATCTCACATGCAGGATGGAGACCTGCTCCTGAGATCCTTTTTCCCCAAACTGTGAAGGACTACATCCCAGAAAGCTTTCAGAGCCTTCCAGAAATGCCATAGGGTTGCCCACCACCCAGAAGTCAAAGGAACATTTTGATTTCCCACATAATTGACTTGACCCATGTTGCCCACAATCACAGACTTTGTCAGCTGATTTGGTTGTCGCTTTTAATTATGTATTTGCTGTGGAGAAGGAAAACAAGACTTTGTTCTCACATATCTCTGGTCCTATCATATCAGAGCACTTATCTCTTACCCTGTGCTTACCTAGGCTACAAGCTAAATATTCAGAGGAATGTTTTCTTCAGGGTTGTACCTCCTCAAGAGCTCAATATCTCCTAGCAGCATAAACTTCTAATGAAACTAATGAGATGGCTTGGAAGGTGACTGTGAGAAAGCTAGAATCTCACCAATTAAAACTTGCTGAACTGGGACTGTGGTGAGTTACGACCAATGTGGAAACTGCCACTACTTGCAATGCAACCTTCTTTCATTAATGTAAATGCATACATTTGAACCATGGCTTTTATTACCAGGAAAAATTGCAGAACATTTCAGTTTTATTTCATTGCCTCAACTGAAATTACCGAAAGAAGTAAGAAATTTCTTACAGCAGGTCAGCATCTAGAGAAGCTCCATACCCACATCATTCAACTTAATAAACGTTAGGGAAGAAGAAATAAGTAACATGAAGATATAATTTATGGAAGAGGATTATAGTCTTCTCTCTTCACTATTCTCTCATTTGCTTCCATGTATCTAGGAGCCATGGACCTCAAAGTACTGTAGCAACTTGCAGGTCAACCTCTCCAAGGCTTGGCCACCACAGACAGAAATTTAACCTTCTAAAAAAACACCACCACTCTTGTTTCGTGTTCAGCAAGTCGCCAGAAAGCCATCCTTGTAATAAAATAGAATAGCCATGGCTAAATATGGGTTTGAGATGAATGTAGGACACGTTTCCCCAATATTTTGCCCCAACTCCATCCCTGAGAATTGTGTAAGAGATGCGTGTATATTATCTTCAGCTTGGTTGTGCCAATATGGTGACTTTTCCCTCTTCTACAGCTCCTAGAATAATTTTGAAATATAAGAAATTTGGGGGTTTCCCTTCCCCCACAGTCACTTCCCACACAAATATTCTGAGAAGACCTACCACTGGATCAGCCAACCCAAAAGTGACACATGGCAAGTAGCATTGCCTGGATGAGGGGAGAACAACATGGGCTAAAGCACAGCTTCTTGCACACCTTGGATGACAGCGGGGGAATCCCCCAGACTGACACTTTTAAACAGTGGCAATCTCTGAAAACATCTCAGCAACCACCTGATGAAGAAATGTTCACATCATAAGAATGTAGCTGCTCTCTGCCACCATTTAAATGCAGTTGTCCAAGCATTAACCTGATGACCAATTCCCCTTGTTGCAAGGAAAGGAAACTAACAAACACACTTTGCAGGTATGGAAGGAGTTTTCTGGTATATCCTCAAGATTTTCTAGCTTCTTTTTACAGGTTTCTTTCTCTTATCTTAATCATGTAGCATCCATTAGCTGGAGACTCTTTTCTTGCTGAAGTGAAACACATAATCTACTGAGGAAGTTTCAGTCCATTGCAAGTTGTCCACAGTCACGTTTGTGGTTTTCTCAGCAAATTCTTTACTCAAAAAAATAATCACACACGTAGGCAGCTTGTGCGCAGATTGTTCAGCAACTGATACTTAAGTCTTGTTGGTCAGTTTGAGCAGACCGATTTTGTCTTTTCTTTTGGAAAGGAAATGTTTCTTAAAAAAAAAAAAAAACAGATTAAAGGGGAATCATGCATATTCACAAGTTCACAGTTTGTTCATAATGAATATTTTATACCAAAAGATTCCACTCCAACCATTCATCTAAACTTAATGATAAAATGAGCCCTTCTTTGAACAAACAGACAAGGGCATTCTCCAAGAACAGGTGAGAATTGAAGCAACAGGTCAATTACATGGCAAAGATAAATTTATTTGCCAAAGAACAAGAAGCCAAACTTCCAGTGGAACTTCAGTTTTCTCTGAACAACCTCATTTTATTTGCTATCAGCTTGCAGCTACAATGTTAGGCCAAAGAGATGCACTTAGATTTTGAGATCCCTTTGAAAGCTTGTTTTATTTTCCCAGCCCCACTTTTCATCTCAGTTCCAACCTCAAATATGTGAGTGTTCTCCCATATCCTCTGCATTCCCCTTCTATAAAGCAGATATTTCAGTTGTGGATTAAATGTTAATACTACATGATCATTCATGTACAGTATGCACATATAAAAAATATGTTGTTGTTCATTTATCAGCAGTCATTTAAGTCTGTAAAATATGAGGCAATCCCTTAAGGCTCCAGGAAAGTTCTCCTGTGCTCTGATATGGCAACATAATGTTTTTGTTGTATCTGGGTAGACAGGGCAGATGTTTCATTGACAGCAAGAGGTTGGTAGTGGTTACACCTTTCAGCCGAAGGCTGATCAGAATGGAGTATCTGCTCTTATCTGGAATCATCAGTTGTAAAGATTTCAAGCATACATGTAATTTTTATGCAATTTGAGCCTTAGCTTGTAGCTATTTTAACACTGAAAAAATATCCTTTTAAGTGATTATTTGCAAGGTGGCAGCTGATCAGAAAGCTAGATGCATCCCACAAGAAAAACAAAACAAAACAAAACA
The DNA here is from genome assembly GCF_031753505.1 of Anomalospiza imberbis. NCBI lineage: Eukaryota > Metazoa > Chordata > Aves > Passeriformes > Viduidae > Anomalospiza > Anomalospiza imberbis. The sequence goes on from NC_089687.1 coordinate 12,280,955, forward strand.
AACAAAAAGCAGGGACAAATAGTTCCCAGCAAAGGTCAGCTTCCTGACCACATGAATGAGATACCCCACCACAGAGCAATTCCTATTGCATAAGTCAGTTTTAAGAAGATTGCCTTGCTGTTGTCAGGGGATGTGCGACAGATTCACGATTTTCTGCGCTTGACAGCCAGAGTACTTGTCACTTAGTTCCATCTGGTAGAGAGATAACATTTCATTAATGTTCATGTTTAACCTTATAGCTCAGAGCTTTGACTCTGCAAAGTCCTGAGCATCACTAAAAAGGTGCTGAACACTCAGCACCCAACAAATTTAGCACGTTTCAGCTGCCTGCAGGATCAAACCCCAACTTTTCTTGGGAAAGATATGGTATTTCCTCCCCCTGCCTCACTCCTGGATTCTTTCCATTTTAAAACTCTCTCACAGAAGAGAGTTAAAATCCATTGTAATTGGCCAGGTTGCCATTTTCAATACAGATGGTGCAAAATAACTTTACAAAAATATGACTTGCTGAGCCAACTGGACAGGAGATGTCAGTGAATATTAAATAAATGCTTACAGGTCTCTTGGGCAGCAAGTTATATATTTTTGTGGCTTCAGCAAATCAAACCCTTCAGTCTTGTCACCGCATTTAGTATGGATTATCCTAGGCCTGGACATTTGGAAACAAATTCAGAAAACAGAGCCAGGATTCCCTGGTTCCCTCCCCATTCTGCCATGGGCTTTGGCTCTGCCTCCATGCACAGACCCCAGGTTGTCACAGAAACCCGATGCAGGACTAGCTGATCCACCCACATACAAACTATCCCCCAAACAGGCTTCCCTCACAGGAATATGGTCTGATCCTGACCTTGGTCAAGTCACTTAACCTCTGCTAATCCACCTGTGAAATGGAACTAATGAAATACAGGGGTATTGTCAAGCTTAATTATTTAATACTCTTTCAGGTACCTAGAGATCCTTGTGGGAGCGACAGTGTACAGCTGCACAGCATTATTATTTTATTAAATGAAGTACCTATCAGTATTTCACCCTCAGCAGAATGACTGCTGAGACTGAATTGCCTCTTCGCATTAGTTGTACGCCTTGATGAACAAAAATGCATTAAGAAGTGGTGCCGAGGGAAATGAACTTATGCTTCACCCAGCACTTTTGCAAAATGATGTCACCAAATCTTTGAAATGAAGCTTATTTGAGTTTCTGGGGAAAGGGCTGCAGCTAACCCCCAATTTGGGGGACAGCCTGAGTGGGAGAGGCTCACTGTTTCCTGTAAGCAAAGAGCAGATGAGCAGGCAAGATTTTCTGGTAGTGTCTTGGCTGTGCTCAGGTTTTCCAATCTGACAGTGGTCCAAATAAACCCCTGATCCATTAAAGGGAAGAATACACACAGTCTAAAACTCAAACATCATTAATGCACAGCATCTGAGAAAACAAAGACTTCTTGGACAATAAGTTACCCAAATTACAGCCACACATGCTGCAGGGGGAAGGACAGATGGTACAAGAACTGGAGATACAAGAAACAGATTTGTGACCACAAGGAAAAAGAATCAGGAGACATTTTTACCCAGCTAGAAATATCCAATATTTAGCAAAGCAAATAACAAGGAATCCTTCTTGAGGGGAAGAAGAAAGAAAGATTGAGGGGTCAGAGAGAAAAAAAAAAAATCTTTATGACAGGAATTAAGCAGCTATGAAAGGAGGCCTTTCAGCTTTCCTAAAAGGGCAAGTAATCCTCAAGGACTCCACAGTAGGAAATACGGAAAGAAAATGTAGCGACGTGCACAAGGACAACAAGCTGGTATGCTCCCTCCCCGAAACACAACCATGAGACAGAGGCAAAACTGAGTGGGAGGATGAAGTCACCTGGCAAATCTCCACTGGTGATGATACCTTTGGAATAAGTGACACAGCATCCCGTTGTATTACATGGCTTATATAAGACTTCAGGGAAATGTAAAGCCCAGATGGGGGAATCTCAGTCCACACTATTTTAGACCACCAAAGCACATCAGGGAGCAGAATGATTTAATCCGTGAACGCTTGTTAAACGTTCAGAATTAAAAACTGCATTACATGACTCCACTTTGCTGGAAGCCCTCACAGATCGTAATGAGACACTTCTGAAAATCACAGGTAATACTTAACCCAACATACATGCATGAAAACATTTACACATGGACTTTCTATTTTTTATTTGCTATATTTTTAAGGGTTCAAAATAAACTAGTTGCCAATCCATATAGCAGCAGTCCCCAAAAGGATAATTTGGACCCAAACTCATTCAGCATCAGTGCAGGTAGCCCAGAGCCAGTAGTACTAATAAGGTTTTGTTTCAAAAGACATGGATAATGCTTAGTAGATGCAAGAGATACAAAGGCAAGTGTGATTTTTTTTAATGAGGAGCTAATCAGAAGGCCATAAAGCCAATGCTGCTTCCTCAAAGAAATCAAAACTATTTCTGCTGTTTCTGCAGAGTTACTGACAATTTAACCACCTCCCTGTAGCAACCAGTCTTCAAAGTTCTCAGAGTTTATTCTTATGTACATGAACTACAAAGATTAAGTACTTCCTACTAGAAATGAAGATTTCCAACTTTTTCTATTGATGGGGAAGAATATTCATTATTAAAAACTGTTAAACAATGTTTGTTAGTGAATAGGTCCAGATAATTCATAACTAAAAATACCAAAGATAGTCTGCTGAAAAATATCTTTCTGATGTTATTATTATTTTTTAGAGTGGAAAATCAAACCAGTTCCAGAAGATCCCAAAGATAAGAGTAAGTACATGAAGCGATGAATATTTGAGTGGTCAAAAAACCCGTACATTTTTCAGAGTAATGTGGCCAAGTGAAAACAAAAAAAAAGCCCAACAGACCTGCTAATAAAAAAATACAGATTATTGTTTTAATCACCACCTGTCAACAATATTTTAGTGAAACCAATTATATATAGCACGCAAACATAAAATTTTACATGTAGATACACACATATATATCAAATATATAAATTCTTTGCAGAAGTTACAAGATCAATACAGCTACTTGCAGAGAAATACAGGGTTTGCAGTATCTGGTCCAGTGTGACATTTTGACATTAGAATGTAGCAACAGTATGAGTAGCACACATTTCCCAACTAATGTATAATTAGCTACGGTACAGAAAGCAATCACAGAGGGGAGTTCTGAACAGCTCTCCACATCTGAATGCACATCTAGCTTTGAAACTTTCACTGACATAAAATTATCATGTACAAGACAAACCATCATAAAATGCCAGAGACACCCCCCTAGGATTGACAGATAGTAAATAACAGTAAATGCAGGGCTGCTGTACAAAATAATTTACATCAGTTGCTAACTTGGACTCAAACAGTGCATTTCAGTACAGATATATAAAACTACAGGAACAAGGATAATCAGATAGAATAGAGAATCAAGTACTTCTGCAGTTCTAAAAGCTGATGTTAGAGAAGTCATCCATGAGTGACTTCATGATGGACTTCATCCATCAAAATCATGCTGCTTTTGAGTTTGCGGGGGACTAGTTTTGCATCTGTAATATTATGATATGTCAAGTCAAAAAACACAGACAAAAATGGAAGTGAGATAGGATCAGATTTTCAGAGGGTGTCAGCATAGCACTGCTATACCAGCTGAAGACAGCCCTTGAAGTCTGTAAAGGCCTTTGAGCCACTTGGACAGACAATACCATACAAATGCAAAGTAAGGTATCCCTGCACATTGGTGATGAATCACTCCTTTGTTCCTCCTAAGAACAAAGATAAACAAAGTGAGGGACCTAGTCAATACAAGAGCAAGAAAAAAATACATGCAGATACAGTAATGTCCCATTGAAATATACTTAAATGATCATTTTTCCTCTTCTCTTGCTTCTGAACAAAGTTTCTCCCTCAGTCCAAAAGTCTACAATACTGATGTTGATCTCTCTTGCAGTGGTAGGGAAGTCACGCACTTAGACATATTTTTGCACAAGGCGGCAAAAATCAGCCATCAGTTATTTGCTGGGTTGTTCCTTTCAGCAAATCAACAGTGCCATAAATGCAGAAACATTTTCAAGCTTTATCAAGTATAATCTGACAACCCCCTCTGGTAAAACCACAGATATAAATAAGCATATTCTTCACACGCATTAGTCTGCTCCTCATGACAAGACAGGGGTGACCTACAGGCTAAGAGATCCTATATATCCCTTCTCCTTGGGCCATCTCAAGGTTTCCACTACTGCAGAAGTTGCACTTTCCTTCCCTTCTATATCCATAGCTAACCTCTATTTCCAGTGTAACACTGGGTGTCCTGGAGGTTTCCCTTAGTGCATACAGAATGTTTTCTGGTTCTAATTGCTTTTGCCCATTAAAAAATGAAAAAGCCTATTATTAAACCAACTGCCACATAATATTTTCCCATCCCCTAGTAATGCTTCTCCAAGATAGGAGAGAATCAGTTCCTCAGCTGTATGTCAAGGACAAGTCATGTAGGCCATGACATCTACAGTGTTAAAGGAGGCCAAGGACCAAGCTCAAGCATAAGAACCCCAGTTGTCCACTGCAGTCCGCTGTTAGTTCAGTCTGTTTCAGGCCACCTCCACTCCTTCCAAGACAAGCCTGTAAAGATAGGACCACCTCTGCAGCTGGAGGGGATCAGCCAGTGCTGCTTGAGCAGTATAGGCAGTAAGGCAGCAACCAACCCATATCTGTATAGGAAACCAGGAGAAAGGTCAGCCACCACACCTGGACACATTGCACCCCACTAAGAACAAGAACCACAAGTGGAAATATTTTTTTTCATCAAGTTGAATGATACAATGAACTTGGGAAGGGAGAAGGGAAAGTGAATGGAATCTGTCTGATGCTGCTATCAGTCCAGTCATACTTATTCCCTTTTTGGATTGCCTGTATCACTGCCAATGAAAGCAGTCCCAAACCCAAAGATTTAATGACTTTAATATAAATCATCAAATTATGCAGTGTAAGTGTGTATGGCTCCATTATTCCTCTGTGCTCAAAAAGTTTAAGCCATTTACTCAGAAAGAATGAGAGTGCAGCCAGTCAAGCACATCATGAACAAATACCAGCTAGTTACAGAGCAGAGCCCTCATGAGCAACTCATCAGCAGAAAAATGTTCAGAAGCAATTTGGCAGACACTAAGAAGTTGAAAATAGAAGAGAGGACTGGATTATGAAGGATTTTAAAATGGAAAAAAACAAAGATAGGTTTTGCCATTAGTTATTTGATCATCTTCAGCAATACGTGAAAAGATTTATCCATTTTGATATCTGTTTATTCTTCTATTGTTCCAGAAAAGACATCTACGTGTTGCTACATGGTATTCAGTAATAGCATTACTCCTGTCTTAATGCGTGTTTTCCAGCCAAACTGTACCTTAATTAAGTTATGTTATCTAATCCCAACACCTGATGAATTATCTAACACATTTTATACCCTCTGGTATTGAATCTGACAGGACAGGATCTATTACTCTACAAACTCCTGAACTCACATTTAAACTTTCCATTGTCCTGAAAACAAGTTCCATGCATTTATTGCTTGAAACTCCATGAAAAATGGTAATAGAGCAGTGTTCATTTCAGGTCAGGAACTACCAGAAAAGGATAACATACAGCTCAGTATGCACTAACCCATACACACCCCAGCAGTAGTATAGCAGTCAGTAGAAGAAACAGCTTCCTTCAAGGATACAAAAATTTGAAATGATTTCTACCTCCATGGTTTCATGGGCAACACAATATATATTCCTGGTCAAACGTTATTTGAGTTTTGATCTGTATGTGTCCAGGGCTTCTGTATGCGAGATTCTTCCAGTAAGTACTAAACATGCATTATTTGGGAAACTCCTTCTGTGGAGCAGAGTTATCCACAATATCTGAAGTGTCCAGGTGCTATGATGAGCTGAAAGCTGGGGGAGGAGGGTGCAATCTACATGGCTGCCACTACAAATGGATCTTGAAGTGTACAGATAGTGTATCTTCCCTTTTCCCAAAGGGCTGTAAGACACGCCACCGCCCATGATAACATGTTTTCACAGGCTACTTTAACCCCTCAAGAAGGTACTTAAGGAAGTAGAATAATATAATAACTGGTCTTCTGCTGGGATTTTGGCCTCCAGATGCTGATAGAAAGCCTGGTCTCTCATAGCCCCTTGACTTTGGCAGGATTTCTAAAAGTATCAAAAAGAACGAACGGCACAAACCCAAACGTACACCCAGATCCAGGCTTAGCTGTGTTTACTCTGGACATCTCTGTTATCAACTGTGAGTTACCACAGGAGCCAAGGATATTGCATTACCATCCCCACTTTACAGCAGTAAAGCTTAAGCACAGAGCAGTTAATGGATTTGCCCACGGTCCTGCATGTGACCCGACCCACCCCCCAGCGAGTCCTGCAGCACTGACCTTGCATTCCCCTTCATTCCCTCATCACAGAGGCATTTCTGCACCATCTCCCACACCTTCTCTCATGCTTGGAACAGCTTTCTAAGCTCCAGTCAGCACACATCAGCCACTCACCTCATTCAAACTGCTCCTGAGAAATCCCTTTGCCTACAAACATCAAAGAGCAGGCCCTGCACCGAGCTCGTCGTTCACACGGCATGAGAATCTGGCCTCCCGTGTTGGTATAAACAGAGGACCCAATAAAATATAGGTGCATCTAAACTCAAACCACACATCCACAAGCTGTAGTATGCTGCTCCCTCCTTTTCTGATGTATATTATATTGTCATTTGTCACATCCATCATTTAGACCAGTAAGTAATTCATGATAGGGACCCCAGTCTCTGGCTATTTTCTAAATTATACCTAGAGCAAACATGGAGATTATACAGCAAGACAGAGAGTCCTGAGTCTCGTGCTGTAACAACACAGTTACAGTTTCAGACAGCCTGACCAAAATGCCATGAACACATGAACAAAATGGAAACTTTCTTTTGAAAATGTGATGTCTGGGCACTTTCCCCTGGTTGAACTTATTTTTCTAAGGAGTGTGTGTTGAGAGAGAAGCTAAGCCTGCTGAACTTTCTCCAAGACTAAAGAAAGCATATCAGTCCAGACATGAGATGTCCCAGTGAACAATTTTTCTCACTCTGTCCCCGGGCTTTCTGACCTCTCCCCTCAACCAGCAGAGCCATCCTGGGCTGAAGCTGTTCCAGCACCCCGGTCTGTAGAGGTCAGAGGTACCCCACGATCAAAGCTGCTATCACAAACACCTCCCCTGGATTACAGCATACCGAGCAAGCAGGACAAGCTTCCTGGTACTCTCAGAGTTGCTACATATGCAAGGAATAATGCAAACTGTCTCTTTCATTACTCTTGGAATATACCGCAACATGCAGGAATCCTTCATTTCCAGCTCCCGTGGATGGCCTCAGAGCTCCTGCTTGCTTTCCACAAAGATGAGTGAAGCCAACAGCACAGGTTAATCCCAGGTGTAATTCACTGGAATAACTAACAGGTTGAAGAACTTGTTTGTTTATCAACAGGAAGGGAGAAAAAGGAAGCAGCAGCTCCCTATTTTCCATGGCTTCAATGCAAAGGCCATTAGGTACTGACACACAAATCACCCAATTTGCAACTCACTAAAGTGTAGCTGTAAAAATACTTTAGGGAATTATCACAGGGTGAAAGGAATAATTTTGGCAGTGCTGATGAAAAATGTGATCTCTTTACCTAGAGGCACCTTTGCTGCCAGGCCATCTCAGCCCAACCCTGACCTGCAGGGCTAAGTTTCTCACAGGAGATGAGAGCAGAAGCTGGTATCTGCAGCCTTGATCTCTTCTGAGTCGCCCAGCTCACAGCAGTGAGTTTTGTTTGCAGTGTTGAAGCCACAACAAAGGTTCCTGCAGTGAGCAATCACCAGGCACACATTGGTTTAATTTACTTTCTTACAGCTGATGTAAACTGGGTTGGATTCACACATAAAAAAAAAAAAAAAAAAAAAAAAAAAAAAAAGCAGCTTAATGCCATCCCATATATCCAGGCAAAAAAAAAAAAAAAATCATTGTGTTTTGGAGAGAGATTTGTCTTTGGAAGGACATGCCTGTATCAAGAAACTCCAATCTTTTGGAGCTCACTTGAGTTTGCAATGTTGCACTTGCTGCACTCCCATGTCTCCTCAGCCAGCATCTCCACCTCTCTCCACTTTCAGAGGTGGATTTAATTAACTATAGCAATTAATCAGGCATCTCAACTCCACCCAGCCTCAAATGTCACCTTGCAGCACATGCTTCACTCTAAAATTATCTTCATAACAGCAATTATTCCAGGACCTTACAGGACTTTTGGCACACATGCCCCCAAGTGGACCATCCCATAGAAAACACCAAAACATCACATCCACAGAATAAGTCTCCCCCACTGCAGCTCAGGAAAGGCATGTATCTGCAGGTGCATCAACCAACACTGGCAGACCACAGAAATCCAGTTATTTGGAAATGACTACACTACCACTGAATGCCAAATAACCCCTCAACTGGCTTCTTCTTTGCACACAGATTAATCTGCTGTCCAAGGAGGATAGCCAGGTATGATAAAGCTCCATTACTACCACCTTCAGGGATCACATTTACAGGGTCTCCCAAATACTGAAAGCACTATCCATAGCAAAGGGTTGTAGTTGCCTGTTTGTAAATAAGAATATATTAAACATTTTCCTGTGGTTTAGTCATCACAGACACTTTGCTTCCTGAAAATAATGTGGAAAAGTGACAAAAATATAGGTTTACCATAGCAGACAGGCTGGATCCCCAGATCCAGATCCAGCCCCAGCCAGTGCTCCCTTCCCAGTTTCGTATGTGCTGTGATTATATGCAGAAGGATTAGTCTGAAAAGTCTTGAAGTGCACAGAAAGGTTATGAACAGTCAGTAAGGGAGCAGAGATTAGATCCCATGGGTTGTTAGGCACTAGTAGAGTGCATTTGCCTAAGGCTATTCTGTGTAGGAAAGGCTGTGTTGTGCATGACATTTTGCTAGTTGGGCAGGAACACAACAGGATATCTGACAAAAATATGACAGCAGGGTCTTTATATGGCTCAGCAATCTTCACACGGATCAATGAAGAAGCACTGGTCCAACTCAGACTGAAAAAGATGCCAAGAAATTTTAATTACAAAGGTCGGGGGAGTGTCCCCCTTTCTCTTTCTAAGATCCTTAAAATCCACAAAGAGCTACATACTCTATTTTCAAACTATTCAATGGCCCTTGAGGCTGATATTGCAGACAGGCTTAAAAGCTGTCCCTAGTGTTTTGCTTCCTGCCTGGTAGGAAGGATAAAAGCACAACCTGAACCCATGGCCAAACAGCTCAGGGATTCTTAGAAAACGATGACCTGGTGGGTGAAGAAGATGGACAGAGAGAGCAGCCCTCAGTTGGCTGCCCCACAGATCAGCTCTGCTGCAGCCAACCATGAGCAGCTCCCTTCAGCATCCACAGCAGAGGGCTGACATAACTAGACTGTAGCATCAGCTCCCCTCTGAGCTCTCTGCAGCAGAAAAGACTGTGCTGGAAAAATATTCTTCAGTCTGTGGGTGGCTACAGGTGCCAGAAGGGCTTCCAAAGACAATCACACTTGCTTAATCAAGGTCAGAGTTCCAGAAACAATTCATACTACATATTAAGTCAATGCTTTTCTGTCCAAACTAGTCAAACACTGCCACAGGTATTTCCTTTTGCACTGTCTAACTTTTCACCTGAAACCATAAGGCATAGCTTGCATGGTCTGATCAGAAGATGGCATACCTTACGCCATGGGGCAAGTCTTGAAGGTAAAACACACAGAGATCCACAAGATTCTGCCACTCTCTCAAGTATTTCTTCAAAAAGAGGCAAGTAGGACCCAAAGACACCAAAACTGAAAGCACAGCTCGTAGGTCTTTGCTGTGGCTGCAAAACCAGAGCATTCCTCCAACCTGGTCCCCTTGGGGAATACTGTGAATGTGCAAGTGGCACCGCCATGACCAGCCCCTGCTCTAAAGGAAGATTATCTACCCACCAGGGGCTCCAAACGCAGAGTAAGTTTCAGCTGGTAAGGTGAACTGCAATAGCTTAGAAGTCAAATGCTGCCAATTAAATAAAATTCTGGTGGCCCACTTAACCTCTCATTAAGAAAAGCAGAGCATCCTTGAAATTTTGGTTTGCTTAAGTTAATTAAAATTGATTGCAGGATTTTATTATTCAAACACAGGAAAATGTATTGTTACATAAATCAGAGATCTTGAAACTCCTGTCTTTTGGCCTTGAAACTCCTGTCTTTTGGCCTAAGCTTACAAGAAATGATGATGTTGGTCTTCAAGATGTCAGTCTTCATTCTGGGGACTTAAACCTGTTACAATATGGAGAAATCATAAAAATAAGAACCAAATGCAGCTGACACACAGAAGTCTACATGAGAAAGGCTTGGCAACATTCTTGACAACTATTTTATTTATCAATTTATTTAAAATTAACAGGTTTGATATTGCATGTCAAACTTGGATCTGTCTATTGAAAGAATTGAGAACAACTTCTACAAGTCAAAATGCTTCCCTCAGGCTTTTAAATGAGTTCTGGGTTTGGGGGGAAGAGTAAAATATGAAACGGGGTTTAATTTGATTTTTTTTTTTAATAAAACTTAATGAAGGTTCAGATAACAAGAAATTAAAGACACTGGTTTGGCCAGAAGCAACTTTTGCTTGTGATGAATTTTCACTCAGAAGAATTATGTCCATTTCAATTTCAACAATTAAGTCCGAAGCAGACTTTTACAAGGAGACACTAAATGGAGGAGTCAGGGGATCTTTGCTGCATTTAAATTGTCAGCATTTCTATCTGTTTCATTTCCCATATTAAAAAGGGAAAATAATTAAAACAATAAAGTGACTGAGCAAAACTGGATAGTCCCCAGGGACACCAGCAGCGACTGGCCAGACACAGCCTGAGGCCAATCCCCACTACAGCACGTGGAGAGTGCTGGACCCCACAGCAACCAAAGCCTGTCCCTGCTCTGTTCCTGCACCATCTTGGACACCCATGGCTGTACCAAGCCACTGCTGCAAGCAAAGCTTGGAGCCCACCACCCACCAGTCCCTCTGCTTTTCCCCTGCCAGGGGCCCGTGGGAACATCAGTGTCATGAGAAACCAGCTAGCTCAGAGAACCTGTGGAGCGAGCACAGCCACGTCCCACAACTTCTCCCCAGGAAGGCACGAGAGCAGGGCACACAGCCCTTTACTTATTTAAAGACCATGCACTTTGCGCAACAGAAACCTCACTCCACCACTGCCCCCTGGCACGGAGGCTGATTTCCGCATCTGCAGCTACACCCCTGATCTTGCCCAAGAGCAGCTGCTCCATTTCTCTGCTACAGAGAGTGGTGGTTTATTTTGGCATGTTGTTCTTATTTTGTAAGAAGTATCTTGTATTTGTATAACCATATAATTTTATAGCTGGAACTTTCCCTTCCTTACTTAGCAGGTGATGCCGTACAAGGGCAAATGGCAGTCGTCAGTCTGACATGTTGAGGCTCATCAGTTCTCCACTGGGGAACAGTCTGTTTTCAAGGTCTAGACCAGAGAAAGACCCTGATGGCAGTGTTAACTCCAGCCTCACTAAACAATACTACAGAAAAAAACCCCAATCTTCTGTGGGTTAAAACTGTTATCCCAGGTACCTGCTTATCCTCTGGGCTCTTTGGGGCTAAGTCTTTCTGGCTCCCTCTGCTCTAAATAAAAAAAAAAAAAAAAAAAAAAAAAAAAAAAAAAAAAAAAAGGAAAAAAAAAGCCATATTCACAGACAGCCTGCAGCACACAGTGATGCTGAGGCTACTTCAGCTGATTAAAAGTTTTTAAGTGCATGCACATCGAGGCAGGCAAGAAAGTGGCAGGTATCTATAGAGAAAGTAAGAAGACAAGGAAACAAACCATGCCCAGTTTTGAGAGCTAAAGCCATGTCAAAACTCAATCCGGGAACAAACCTAAAATGTCCTGCAGTCCCAGTGGGAACAACCACCAGCGAGAGATGTCTGTTCAGATAAATCAGAAGAAAATGTTCTCTTCACAGAGAACTACTCTATTCACCCAGGACATGGTTCAGGCTCTTAGGAGAGGCCATAGTTACAGGTCTCTGATTTCACAGGCAACAGAAAGGCACATGAACTTGGGGCTGTGACTCAGCCCATACCAGAAAGAGCCCTGAGTCATGCCACTCTCACCCACACCTGACCTTCCTCAGGAGTCAACAGTTCCAGAGCCAGTTATGGCACCACAGGCTCACTCTACTTCCAGTTTCTTCAAGTATGAAGACAGTTTCAATAAAATCAAATAAGCTTGCACCCGACAGTAGTTTCTTTCATCAGAGCTTTCAAACAATGCTCAGTTCAAAACAGACTCATTTGTACTTGTTGCATAAAGCCATATATTTTACCTACATGTCACTATGCTAGAGTGCAGATACAGTTGCACCCAAGGCACATCAAGGAATCTCAGTTTCTGTCCAGCACACAGATGTTGGAGACTAAGCAGACATTATCGCTGCAAAAACACATTAGATCGCTTGACAAAGGAATGACTTAAATCACTCAAAGACCAAGGGGGAGAGTGACAGTCTTTCTAAATTTACATTTTTTACTCTTTAGCAGGAAACGAAACAAAATCTACATTAAGGACGCGATTGAGATTTACAAAGTGTAAGCACTTGGAGTTACAAACTGCCAGAATTTCAGATGTCAGTGTAATCTCAGTTCAACACTCTTGTGAATGCGCACTACGAGACAGGTTTTACTTATTCGTATCACCCACCAATGAATGCAGGCACCTCATGAGTGGAAAGCCGAGCTGCATTACCATAACACATTGACAGAAGTTTAGGAAGGGGAGAGAGGAAAAAAAAAAAAAAACCAAAAAAAACACACCAGTGAAAATAAACTGGGTAGCATAATACTGGAAAGAAACAAACTGAAAATGCATGAGGAGCTACTAGCACAATAGCCCATACCAGACAGACACAGATAGAAGTCACACTTCTGCAGCCTACTAAGAGTGATCTTCAGTAGTCAAAAGTAGAGTGGACCTTGGATATTTTTACAGAGGGTTTTTGTGTGCCCAGTATTGAAAAAAAACACCAAAAAACCCCAGCCAACAGTATTTTCAGCATCATTGCCCTCTAAATCTCAAGCAGCATTTCTGTCTGAGCACATACTTCTAAATAAATTACTTCAGAGATAAAGGACCATATTCAAAGCTGAGCAAAAATGTAAGTAGCCCACAAGTACCTCCTATACAACTGCTTATCTTCATTTTGATCATCTACATTGATGCATGTATGGAAGTAAAAAAAGAACACAATGTGTATTTCTGAAGCTCTAGACAAAACAAAATTCAATTAATTAATATATTTTCCATCTAGTATGGCATTGCTTTTTACCTCTAGACTGAGAAAGAACTTTTTCCCTAATGAGAACTGCAGCTTGGTTTAATTCTTAGGGCCACTCCAGGACATTCTTCTAAAACACATTGAAGAAAATGGCTGGTCTCAGACGCGATCGACTACAGGAATGGCTTAAGGAAAAGTCCTGAACAGATCAAAAAATAGAGTGCGTCTCTAAGGAATAACTGTGTATTCTTGGAACAGGCAAATTAAATACAAATGTGAAAATGCCATTTCAGGCTTTTTTATTACATATTTTCTCTGTAACTGAAAAGAAAAACCCTACAAGATGCAAAGGTAAAATAGATTCTGTGGAGTTGCCCAGAAATGCACCCTCATTAAATGTCATTTTAAGTAGCGCTAGCTCTGCCAGCTCAAAGCATTTAAGCACCATCATGACTTTTCAAGCCCTGAGAATCTTGTTATTTGCCTTATGGCTTTTTCACACATTAAATGCAATCAGATCACAATTTAAGCCTGACTTCATAACCATCTCGGCAATATTGAGACGCAATAACATTTCAACAGAAACTAAAGAGACAAAAATACAAAAAAGGAAAGGATTTTAATGTAACCATGATTTGATGGACCAGGGGTTGTGAATATAAAATACTGTAATATAATAATTAAAATCACAGGAGCCGAAAGTGCTTAGGTAACCTTGTGAAATTTATTGCATTTTCTAGAATGGATTGAATCAAGCTCATATACCTTCAAGAGCAAGGGTATCACAGTTTTCATCAAGGTGTTGCTGTTACCTTACCATCAAGATTTTGGTTTAGGCCTATTTCTTCCCCACAATTCTAGCTCACACATCTTTTTGTTTACTTCCCTCCTCCAGCATTGCAGCCATTCAGATATTAAAAGAGGGGCTTCCTAACTCGCACTCCCTCTGCTGACTCTCCAGTGGTGTAGTGTATTTCTTTTTTTTTTTTAATTTTATTTTTAATGGTCTCTACACAATACTCTTCCCTTTAAAAGCATCCTGGCACTCACACATGTTTTTCAAGCTGAAAATGAGAATACAACACACTGCTCTTTAAGAGTTTCCAGTCAGGTGGGTCTGTGGATTTTTTTGGTGACTTGATGCAACTGGACTGTGTCACTGATTTGTCTCTGTGTTTAATTATGTGTTCTGAGCAAACCAGAGACCATTCACAGTTCCTGTAGTATCAGCATAATGTTTAAAAGCAGACAGCTGCTTGTTCTTCCCAGAGACCTTGATATCATCAGTAGCCCTGGATTGCACACACCACAGCCTTGTTATATATACATGGTGTTGCATAGTGTTTGACCTAATATTATACTGATGAGCTCACTCTATCTAAAGGATGCTGTAGAGAAGGAGAGGATGAGAGAATTTGTGCCTATTACGCTTGCAAGGTTGTGGGCTTTGTGGACCTCAAATTCAGGTATGGAAGAGGACCAGGAGGTCTCCTGCTCCATCTTCTTCACATGGTATATGTGCATATATATAGGCAGGTATAGACATAAATGCATGCCTGCAGACAGCTAATCTTCAGCACAATCCTTTGTCTTTACCCACTTTACCATCACATATCCCACCTTCTTAGATGGTTGTAGTGAGGTCATAAAAGAAATGCAGCATCTGGAGTTTTTTTCCTTGTTCTTTCACCATTTTATAGTGCAACACCTCTTCTTGCTACACTCCTCTTATACCACACTGGTCACAGCCTCTCCGCTTGGTCACCAGGCTTGTGCCACTCCTGTTTACTTGTGGCCACACTCTAACATCTCCTGGTAACTTCCATCCATTCTGAATTTAACCTTTTCCGATTACTAAACGTTTTTGTTTTCAACCTCCTCTGCCCTCCCCCCCCACCAAGTTAATTTACAATTAAAATCATAATTTGGCATTGCACCATAAATTCAGCAATTCGGTGAACAAAGGAATCACCCAGTACTTTACAAAACATGCACAGGCCCATTCCTTAGTACAACACAATTCTGATTCAGTAAGCTATCAAGAGGATTTTACAAGAAGCTGAGCCAATATCAGGGAAAGAAAGGAGATTTTTTTTTCCTAGTAACATACCATGAACATTTGTTAAAATTGAAAGGCAAATTTCTGATTAACCAGATTTATGACCTCTTTAACGTTCAAGCATTTGCAAAAAGTGAGTGCAAAGTTCTGTGCTCATGAATATTCTCCTACATCACATGAGCAAACTGTCGCCCAAGGTAAATTCCAAATTGTTTGTGTTTGTAAAATCGGGAATGCTAATTAGTTATATAAGTCATAATGTATTGTTTCTGTTCCTTAACTTGATGACAAAACTACTTAACACGTCTTAAATTGCTAAGTGTGAAAATTACCGATATACAATTTATCACTCATTTTGGATTGGTTAATTACACAAGTTCCCACACAGATTGCCTATGGCATATTTGTCTAATGATCTAATTATTCCCTGAAGAAATTAGTGAATAACTTTACATGACAAACCTGACAATTTCACAATCTGCTCCTGGACAATTTGTAAATAGATAAGTTTGATGATATTTTGATTTTTATCTATTGGTGAACTAGTCAATCAGAATTGCGGGTCTTCATCACCTCCAGAAAAATCAGACTGTTTTTATTTAAAATAACTATTTCTCCCACAGGCGAACTGGGTCTGCCCCAAGCATTACACATTTGTCTGTTTGTTAAATGGGTTGAGAATATGATTAAAGTAAATGGAAAATAACCTACATCAAGTATGCTTTGGAGAGCCAATGTCTATAGTTTCTCTCTGGAGAAAGCTAAGCAGTGTGCGAAAACATTATGTATCTAGAGACTCACGAGGACTGTTCAGAGGTCAGCTGGAGTCTCTCTGCCTAGAAACCCAGTCCCCTACAACTTCTACAAATGGGATTTTTAGGTCCCAGACCAGCAAAGAATTAAGCATCAGTGTAATGTGCAAACGGCAAAAGACCCAAATACTTGTGCTCTCAGAGCCCAGCTGTACCAAGGTTGATGCCTGGTATCAGGGGCCGTATTCAGCACTGGTGCTCACAAGGTCTTTATGAGTGGAGTGCTATGATGCTCACTGTGGCTCTGCAATGCAAGATGTTATACAAAGGGGTTCTGCAAAACCTTCCAAAAACCGATCCCTTTCCCCTTGGATGGACTGGGCTGAGACAGTCAGTGTCACTGCCACCAGGTCAACTTGGAGCTACCAGCACAGGACAGCCTTGCTATTACAGTCAGCTTACCAAGAAGCTGTCAAGATGTTTAAAGGCACTGAGGCTGCATTTCTTACAGTGTCAGAAACAAACATCTTAAGAGGGATTTATGAAAGTCAGTCACAATTCAAAAGTCTTCAGGGAAGAACAAGAGCTATTTTATACTGGTCACAAAAAAACCCCAAAAAATCAAAATTACCTCTGTGAGAGAACCACTGAGGCTTCTTCATAGCACAAACAAACCTAAGAGCATATCAACTACAAAGGGCCATGAAAAACTGGCCTTTTGGAGCAAAATTAGCCTGGTTTGCTTACTATAGCTAAAAAGAGAATGGTTTTCTCTGAGTTAGCACTGGGGCACTGACTTTGCATATAAAGCCTATTTTTACCAAAGATCACACACTTTACATAACAAAGTCTGACAACAGTCCATTTCGGTGGCTAGGGGCATAAACAGTTGGCAATGGAATACACATCTAGACACGTAATCTCTAGTCTACGTTATCTTCACTCTGCTAAATATATGAAAAATGGTGTCAGAATACTAAAGGTCACCCTGAAATAAATCAGGGAAAGCATATTCTACCCATATGTAGCCCTGCTCAGTCACGGAACAGATCCTGGCAGTCACCACCACTGCATGTAAGTTGTGCATCTTGGGAGTGGAAAAGAAGGATCACATGTGTCCCAAGGGGCTGTGATCCCTTACCTATTGCTTCCTGGGACCTTGTGAGAAGGGGATCATTAAATTACAAGGAAAAGAAATAGGTGACAATCTCACTAGAGAGAGATCTCAGAAAAGCCATGGTGATAACAGGGTGACCTCATGGCGCTCTTTGATGCAAAGAGAAGAGAAGTAGCTGTGCTGCTTTCTCACTGCAATAGTGCTGCTAACCATGAAAGAGCAGAAAGTAACTCACAGGCTAATTCCATCTTGGCAGTAAGGTTAAATATTTTGCTGTGTGTAAGTGCTTGTCAATTTTTTAACTAAATTTTGGATTAGAAAGAAAAACATGCTATCAGAACCTGCATCTTTAAGGACTGAAACCCCGGGGGAGGAGAAGGCTGGAAAGCCTTGTTGTTATGCACTGCCAGTTGGAACCAGACCCAGATTAAAGCAGATTTCTCACAAGAATGTGAAGCATTGAGTGATGGCTGAATACCACATGTATCGCACCTTCACCACCAGATCCTTGCTTCTGTCAGTACCTCCACGGGCTACCACGCTGCAGTCCCCACTGCAACCAGTACCATTAGAAACCGAAAAATCACTCGAACGCACCAGACAAGTCACTCATCTGCACTTACCACGTGGTTATGCAAAGGCCCTCGCTCCCTTCCAATTTCAACACTTCATCTTTCATACTGAAAACAGAGTCCAAGCCCTAACGTTCCTGTATGTACAACACCTACTTTTTTCCGCGCTATCAAACCCGCCTGGCAGATCAATCACAAAAGACATATTCTATTCTTCAGCTCAGCACTCCCCTCCAATCACATGAACAGGTAGCACTCAGGCAGCACATTTCTCAAAGCACATCCAGCTGTGCATGACATAGCTCTGTTTTCATAAGGAGGATCAGATAAATCAGGAGAAAAAAAGGGGCACGCAATATTCCTAGTTGGAAAGGACCCACAAGGGTCATCTAGTGCAATTCTTAAGTAAATGGCCCATACAGGGATTGAACCCACAACCTCAGTGATATTACCACCATGCTATAACCAACTGAGCTAATCTCAGGGTCATGACAAAAGATGCACAGGCAAACTAGCAAAGGGATGTGCTCACTCATATCAGCAAAAGCTGAGGATAAGGTACTAACAGGAAACACTTTGGGTGGCATGAAGTCCATTTCCAATGCATAAGACAACAACGCAGCCTCTGTTACCAGTGCTTTGTCTGATGCAGTTATCCACAGTGATGAGTCAGGGGCTTAAGAGAGAAGTCAAAATTCTTTCAAAGAACAGATTTTTAAAATCTGCATCTATATCTTTGCTCTCATGAAAACCTTCATGGCTGTGGTAGGCAGAGCATGCTGCTTGCACCATGCACAGGTGTACTGAGAAAAACGGAGTCACCTTCACCCAAAAAGTACTCTACCCCAGGAGATCAGGCAGACAGCCGTTTCCAATATTGATATATTGGTCTTGGAAAGATAGCAAATTATATGAGGCTAGGGCAAATACCCATCCTAAGGGAGTTTGTTGACTTAGATTGACTTAAGTGAGATGGATCAAACAGTATTTGATAATTATGCATTAACTATCTGCATTCAAAACTGCAGATAATAAAAAAATAGCCAGAATGCTCCCAGATACAAAAAAAACCCAAGCTGTAACTTTACCTTTTCATATAATAGCACGTGAAGCACGTCTGCAAGCCAGAAAACAGGAAAATAGTTAATGCTTTCTGCATTAATGCAGCACACAGCTAACCAGTGGAACTCTGCCACAAGACGTCCTCGTTCAAATGCTTGGCTGTCATTGGATGAAAGATTTTTAAATGGAAATTAATTGTTGGGGCCACAAAGACCCAACTGGTTCGTGTCATCTCCTCAAAGGCCTTTTTTAACTGGGTCTTGCTGCAAATGGGAAGCTGCAACAAGTGAACCTCTAGTTTTAGTCATCACAGCAGTTGCATTTATGAGTTTGTGCTACTATACATTGAAATAGTGTCTTTGGAAAAAAAGCCAAAGTGCATTAAAAAAAGATATCTTGGAATAAGATCTCAGTGCAAACATCTTAGCCTCTTTCTAGCTAATTCAACAGTTACCTATAGCATATACGAATACTTCTAACCACATGGTTATTTTCATAATTGCAAAGGTTGGAAGTTTAATTAGACAATCAGAAGGAAGCCCTCAAGCCAGCCCATTTTCTTAAACAGCTTTACCTAGGCAATGGGAGCAGCATTGTGTAATGCGGCGATTTACTCTGAATAGCATAATGCTTCCTTATCTTTTTTGCCCGATTAATTTCCTGACTGAAGTAGCACATAAAACCAAGCTGGTTAGACAACATGTGTCAGGAGCCACGTGTCCTGCTCAAATTGAAACGGGGAGATGGAACTGAGAGAGCCCAAGTCTCTTCCCCTTTCCTCGTGCGTCTGTTCCAGGTACACTGCTCTTCCACCACGACACCATCAAGACCATCACCAGACCAGAGCTCCTGCAATCACTGACTATGTGTGACTTTTTTCTTTTTTCTTTCTGAGAGGGGCGTGTTAAAAGTTTATGGTCCTCAGGGACTCGGACTGTGGCTCAAAAAGCCAAATGAAGTGGAACTGGGTTTTGTGATGCAACTCCACAAAGCCTTGATGGCCTCACAAGAACCACTGGGGCAAGCAGGAGACCATCGCCGCAGATCCTGGGCTGCCTCCCTTCACCACTTCTCAGCTCTACCTGCCTCCCTCCCTAAACACACCTGCATGCAGGTACACGCTCACCCCTTTTCAGGAATTTCACTATTGTTTTCAAGATGGAAAAAAGAAAAAAAAAAAAAGCGATCCTGAACTCTGCCAGGGCCTCCCGAGCAGAGCAAGGAGGGATGAGGGCTGCACTGCTGCGGAGGAGCGGCGAGTCCCAAGCGACACCATGCCCCTGGCCCAGCACCGCGGCCCGGGCGGAGCGAGCGGGCGCGGCCCCGAGGCCGCGGAGCGCTGCCGGTCCCCGCCGGCCTCCCCGCGGACAGCAGCCCACGGCTGACTGCCGGCGAGCCGCAGCCGCGCCGTGTGCGCCTCCGTGCCGCGGAGCATAAACAGAAGCAGCTGGGCCCCGCTCGGCTCCGTCCCACATCTCGCCTCGCCACGGGCACCCACGCGCCGCGGGCCCGGTGCTCCGGCGGTGCTCGCCACGCACGTGACCGAGCTGCCAGCGGCAGCCCGAGCGCTGCCGCAGCCCCCGCCCGCCACGCTGGGCCCCTCACGCCGCTGGGCCCCTCACCCCGCTGGGCCCCTCACCCCGCCGCCCCCGGCCCCTCTCCTCCGCAGGCTTCTGCTCCTCTCCCGCCCGTCTCCGCACAGGAACACTGCCGCCCTTGCAGGGCGCTTGTTTCCTCCTAAGTGGCGAGCGACCGTCCCCCCCGACCCTCTCGCACCAGCTCGGGGGCAAAGCTCGCTTTCCGCCCTCATTACCTGTTCTGCTCCCTCTGGAGTCCCCCCTCCTATTCCCAGGGAATTTCCAGCAACAGTGTTTAACCTCAGCCTTTAAAATCCCTGGTGGCAGAGCCTGACGCTCAGTGCACAGACGTTTGCCCGACCTCAGCCCTGTGCTCCAGGCTGCCCAGCATCCCTGTCTCGTTGTACCCATGAGGGTCTCTGCCCCAGACGGTCCCAGCAAAAGCAGCTTCAGGGCTGAATTCAGTAGGGTTTCACATATTTTTCTTTTGCGGAGGTGATACTACATTGCCAGCTACGCTTTTTTACCATATGCAACACCAACACACTGGCAGTTAACAAGCTACAACACAGAACCACTTGGCAACACAGAGAAAATGGGCAGAAAATCCCCAAGCAAGAGGGAAAGGGGAGGAAAAAATGAAATGAATTGACAGCATTAAGCATGCAAGCAAGAACTGTAAAGGAGAGGCTGCCAGGGAGCAAAGGTGCCCTCGCTGGCTTGTGCACAGCACCAAGTGCAGAACCTCAGCAGGGGAAGCAGCCACTGCTTAACCATCAGAGAGATGAAGCACCTGAATACTTCCTGGAGAGCAGAAGTGAAAAACCAAATCCATCTTAGCATCAGTTCCCCTCTTGATGTGGTAGCCTTGCCATAGCTAGGGATCCAGGAACACACGAGATGCCACCCAGTCCCACAGGACCTCTGAATTTCACTGCAGAGTACAAGCAATACTTATTTGTAAAAATTGTGGTGTGATTGTGTGAAAAGCATCTGTGCTGGGCAGCAATGCCCTGGAAGGCAGGGGCTCAGGCAGTCTGGCTTCACGTTGGAGAGCACATTGGGCCAATGAAGATGAGTTCAGGCAGTGGTGGATTCAAGGTGGGGGAATAGAGTTTTGCTCCTGCTGCAGGAATGAAGTTTGGAGCTGTCTTCACTTGTAACACCACATAATTCTAGGTGGCTGCAGATTTATTACTGCATTTTCCCAAATTTGGAAGGCTTCCACTTTTGACCACATAAAAGAAACATTTTCCTTTTCTCAGTATGACCTCCATTTTCTATTCTGAGACAAAATCCATTATAGCAGTGCCTGGAAAAGCTACTCATCTAATCATTTTCCCTGCAAATTCCTCGGAATTTTGAGATGGGTTTAGCTTGGCCAGAGCTTTTCCACCCCCCAGCAAGAGAAACTGCTTGTGAGATTCGCAATTTAAGAAGATAATGATGGCTGTGTTCACTGCAGGATTTTTCCTGCTATCAGTTTGATTTGCAATCACAGCTGAAGGCCTATGCCATGAATTATTTGCCAATTAAGCAGTGCTTTCACAGAGGCTTTGTATTTTACACCTTGACAGCTATTACAGGCAGAAGGTAACTGGAGCTTTGACTTAAATGCAAATTATCAAACACCGAACAGTCTGAAGCAGAGACCCAAGCTGACTTGGACAGAAGACACAACAGAGATAAATTTGCTGCTGACGTTTCATCTTGGGTGGGAGTAACAAAGGTAAAGACAAAATGAAAATATCCGTATCTTCCTTGCTCTTTAACAGCAGACTTTTTAATCCTTCCTGAAGACACCCAGAAAAATTATTTATGTTGTGGAACAAGTATTGGAAAAGATAGCTGCCCTCTGTTACATCTAATATGATTAATATCCTTGCATAATCTTTTTTCTTAGGGAGAAGAGAGTGTGATCTCATTACTCCAATCACATTGATTATGTACCTTGGAAACAGAAAAGCAGGTATTAAAAAAAGTCAAAATGAGATTTTATTATTTGTTAGAGATATGTGTCTCAAATTCAGTTCAGGGTCCTCAGAGTATCCCATGGGTACTCTCCATAAGCACATTTAGGACCCAAGATGTTCTTCTCCATCCCAGCAGAGTCAGAGCAGTTGGGCTATTTGTTTTGCTTCAGTTAAACCCTTGAACAAGCATGATGTCACTGCACTCAGCCAAGAACTGGGAAATGTTTCATTTTTCCCTTGTTTCCAAAAGTGAAGTAGAAAAGGTCTTTAAGCCATTTAGTAGATTCCCTTTGCTTGTTTCATTTACTTCAGATATAATATATGCAGATTTAGTTATTTCATCAGCTACATAAAGCCTATTATCTATTGGATTTCAAGTCTGAGGTAACTCCCAGCAACCAAATACATGATTTAATAATAATTCTGTCATCAAGTGAAATCTTTCCCTGAGATAGATACTGAAAGCAGCCTGCCCACATAGCAAGATATTTATTTTTTCTCAGAGGCTTTCAGCAGGGTCAGACCTGAAAATGGTTAATCACATTCCTTTTATTTCACCTAAAGTTTTGAGCAAGATTGGTTATAGCAGAGGACTCTGTCCAGCTTCCTATGTTGTTTGTGCTCTTGCCTGTGCAGGATCATAGAACAGTGTTTCTGTAATCCCCACCTAGAGAACAACATGAAAATATCAGCTTTTCTCAAAATGAGTAGCAGGAGTTGTTGACCAGATGATAAAGATTTTAATATTCATAAAACTAGAATGTCAAAGAAGAACATCTTGTATGAGAATTAATGTTTCCAAGTCATAATCGTCATTCTCCAAATGCATGCAATGCTGCTAGGAAAAGTCTTGCTCTCTCTCCTTCTGATATGTGGAAGTTTAGGCACCCACTAAAGACTGGGAATTACCTGCTAGAATTGTTCACCTGTTCTTTTTTTATTCTTGTCTATGTTGGCCAGCAAGCCAAACCAGTTTTTATTTCCATATCTTTTATTTGTACATTGTTCAATGAGGCACAGGCCGA
The DNA here is from genome assembly GCF_031753505.1 of Anomalospiza imberbis. Taxonomy (NCBI): domain Eukaryota; kingdom Metazoa; phylum Chordata; class Aves; order Passeriformes; family Viduidae; genus Anomalospiza; species Anomalospiza imberbis. The sequence continues at coordinate 12,304,471 of NC_089687.1, forward strand.
TTCCACATTAAAATATATGTATACTTTGTCACCATCATAAACTGCACTGGCTAAAACCATTACATGCTGATTAAAGCTGTGCAAATAGAGCATCCCCTAAAGCAAGAAGAATGGGCACCTGTCCTCATGGGAACACAGGGAGCAGCCAAAGTCTGACAACTCAGCAGCTCTGATGACCCTGCAGAGGATTATCAGCTCTTCACTGTGCAGTGGAAAGATCTGAGCCTCCACAGCCTGCAAGGGAGGGGAAAATGCATTTCACACATCCAGGTGATGTTTCTAACCATGGTTTTCCACACTGTGGGGAGAGGAAAGGAAAGAATGACAGGGAAATTTATCAATTTGTAGACTAACAGTCTATAAGAGGAGGTGACAGAGGATGGATCCAAGCTCTTCTTGGGGCCAAGCAATAGGACAAGGGGCAATGGGTGGAAACTGATGCACAGGAAGTTCCACCTGAATAAAAGGAAGAACTTCTTTACTGCACAGTGACCAAGCACTGGAACAGGTTGCCCAGAGAGGCTTTGGAGTTCCCCTCACTGGAGATATTCCAGAACTGTCTGGACCCAGTCCTGTGCCATGTGTTCTGGGATGATCCAGGTGACCCACTGAGCTCCCTTCCAACCTCTCCCATTCTGTGAAACCTCAGTTCCCCAACACTACAATATAAATACTTCACCCCTGACCATTTGCTCTCCAAGGGCTAGAGAGAGCCCTCCCTTGGCTCCCCTCATCTGCAGTTCTTACAGAAGGATATTGCATGACAACGACCAAAACATTACCATCCTATGCTGCTGTGCTCTGCATCTGGCCCTCTTGCTCTGATTTTCATACCATAAGCAGTGGGCTTGTGGTTTGTGTGCTGAATTAGAAGAGCAGAAATCAGAGTTCAGTTTCCACTCTAACATACATCTTTTGTTTATAACTAAAAGCTGCACTAATTTAAGTTGAAATTATTTTTTAAACTCTGGCAAGAGGTTTTGTACAGATTTGTATTTCTATTTTGGCTAAGCTTTTTCAGGTGCAGATCAAGCTTGGGATAAAAACTTGAAATAAACCCTATTTACACCATAGTAGATTGCATTTGCAAATTTCACATCTGAATCCATTTGATTCATATTGAATCTATTTAATCTGCATTTTTATGCCTTCTTTCTATGCCTCTAAGTGTTAAGCTCTGTCCAATTCGTACAAAGAATTTCACATATTCATTCTAAAACAAGAAACACAGGTTGAGGATTTACAATTCTTTCCCAAATTCTACCATAAAACAAATAGTTAAAATCATCACCAAATACATTGATATTGAAATTACTAATTTTTCCAACAACACCTTTCAAAATACTTTATAGTCCTTACAAAAGCTGTGTGTAAAATCTGGTGGAGAAAAAAAAAAGCAAGATACAAAATATTTGTTTTAATTTAGTCACAAGCTGTGCTTTCTACTTTAATTCAATTTCTTTTGTCTGGTTATACCTCCATTGCATTCCTTTCCTTAGGTGCTGGCCACCTGCACCACACGTTCTCCAAAGGCCTTCTGTTCACATTATTGTGACTGGGATTTTCATTTTTTCCCCTGTACTTGTTCTCTTGCTTTGCCATTTTTTCTAGGGCCAGCTTTGCTTCTCCAAAGCAAATGAACCTTGCTTCCTGCACTTTCATTGTTTTTTCATTAGTTTTTGATATTTCTTCAACCTTGCCTTCATGAATTACTTTCCATGCCATTGCATCTTTTTTTTCCCCCTCAAAAAAAGCAAGCAAAGATGCAGTATGGATTCATCATCTTGCAACACTCTCCTACACTCTGCTGGTCTAAAAGGTAGAAGTTTGAGGCTTGGAGCACCTTCCCTAGGGAAACATGAGTTTCAGTCTTCCCGTCCTCAGCCTTGAGCAGTCATCAACACCTGCACAACAGCAGATCTGTGTTTTCTTCTGAACGCCTTGTCCTCTCAGAGTCCCCATGCCACTAGACCTCTGTAACAACTTCAGATTCACTATCCCCTTCTTCCTACCCTGCCTCTCCATAGTATCAGTTTCTAAGCAGCATTGCCTGGGCCTTCAGTGCCTCTCCTCACGTGCCACGGGGTGATGGCATATGAAGTACACCCAGGCCTACCAAGGCAGCTTCTCCAGCAGCCTTTGCCTGGTTCAGCAGAGAAGTGTCTGCCTCTATCTGGCTTGTCTTTGTGTGTAAAGAACCCTAGCATGGGTAGAAATACCTATTTAGCCTTCTCTGAAATGATTTGAGCAAACTCACTTTTTCAGCCATCCCTTCTGTCTGATCACTGGCCTTTAGCTAGGCCTTAACTTCATCATTCTAGTTCTCCTATTCACATGAAGTAGTGCTTGCAGGTTCTTCCCAAGGAATCTGGCATACAGCCCTCCCTGAGCCTCTGCACAAGCATAGCTTGTCAGTCAGATAAACATGACATTGCGTGTGTCACTGCTTTCTGCAGCTTTGATCCACTGGGGTTCTACAGGGTTCTGCTGCAAAGATCAATTGATCATTAACCACATTTTGTTCATAAGCTCTTTGGGGAGGCACCATATTTTGTTGTCTGTCTGTGTAATGCCTGGAGCATTAAGGTCCCTTCACACCACAGCAATGTCGATAATATATACTCCCAACTGTGCTAGGTGCTATACATAAATAGTGACACCTCATAGACTGGCACTACCATTTTTTTCTTTGTTGTCTGCTAGTCTAGGTAACAGATGATCACAAGACAGAAGAATAAGTGACCCTGCATTCATAGTTTCATGTCCAAAACACAGTTAAAATTGAGGAGAAAGGACAAGACACTACTAAAGGAGGTAATCTGAATCACAATAGAAAGTACAGTCATGACATCAGCAAATTAATATCTAGAGTCATTTGAAACAGTTCCCAATAAAACAAAGAATTAGTTAACCTATAGACTCTATACATCAAGATACGGTAGGACACCCAAAATACAGAGTCAAAATAAATGCTTTTCATTAGGGCATATAGGAGCAACAGCAGCAGTTATGCAATATGAAAAAAAATTAACCTTCAGCTTAGCATCACTGGGAGATCAATCATCCAAGTTGGAGTATCTACTCCTACGTAGTTTCTCTTCTTGGGCCTCTCCACAATGGACTATGAAAACAATGCAGATACATCTCTTTGCCTTATTACATAACAATGGTTCGGCTGCTTTGGGTTATGCTATGGAATAAACATTAATGAAGCGTGCAACCAGAGGTGCCATCCAAGCAGCACACATGGGTACCCACGAATTAATGCTACCTTCTTAGCGATAGCATTCTGTTTAGGGGTCAAACACAATCAAACATCAGCCCTCTTACAGGTTCCTCTAACACAGCCCATGCAGACCAGGCTGCAGAGAGGCTCAGAGCTGTGCTCACTGCTGCACACACAGCCTGAGAGAGACCAGGAGCACTCCCAGTGTGCCCAGCATCACCTGCTGGAGGGACTGGCCAGCTGTGCCTAAAGCACAGCCAAGTTGCATGTACTAGCTGTTCCCAAGCTCCTCCCAAGCATGAGATCAACTTTTTAGTCTTACCCCATGAATAGTTGTTTGCCAGAGGTTAAAATAAACATTTGCTGGGGTTTCTGTTAGCATCAGACCAGGAGAATTGTCAGGGGCTACTGGCAAGTGTGGAAGCCCCTCTGCAGGGCTACCTTTCTTCCCATCTAATCCTCATTTCAGGATATTCTTCTTAGGGTCCTTCGTATTTTTGTGCTGCTGCTATTCTTCCCTGGTGCCTCTCACCCAAAAGCATTACACCGCAGATAGCGAAAAACCCCTCAATTCCATAGTTCCTGTACTTCGGGGCAGAGGTTAAAAGCAAACTCTCCCGGTACCCAGCCTTTCTTAGCTGGCTGCATGACACCTCCCAAACTGTGCAGCAGACACAGACCTGGGATTAACTGTGTCACCAGAGCTACCACGGGTTTATTGCACCAGCCCCCCTGGTCTGGGAAGCAGGTACATGACAGGTCTCACACACTAGCAAATCCCACTGCCCATCTCCAGCAGCCTGAGGTAGAGGGTGTGACAGCACACCTCTGCCATCGTCAGCTCTTAGGCAGCATCCCCTTGGGAAAGGCACCTGAGAAAATGCAATTCTCTATTTGATGTCCTGATCACAGAAACAAAGCTTTCCTTCTTCACACCACACTGGCCTTTCACTGTATGAGGGGGGAAAAAGAAATCTTATCTGAACTAAAACAAATGCCAATTCCAGGATGCTGCTTTCCTCAAAATACCCTCATAACACACCTCTTTTAGACAGGCAAAGACGTTTCACAAATATACAGAGGTCTTCTTCTAAACATATTACATCATTAAAGAGGAATTACTCCATCAGAGGGAAAACCAGTGTAAAACAAGCACAAGTGCAATAAGAGTCATACCCTTCATTTTATTCTGTGTAGCTTTTTTCCCCCTTACATAAGCTTCAACACTCCATGTTCAAGGTAAATGCTTGCAATATTTCTACATTATCCTCAGTAATGTGACAAGAGCAATTACAGAGTCCAGGGAAGCTAAGTAACACTGCTAAAACAGTGGGTGGTCTAAAGGCTTGAATAGCTTCTGTGCACTAACACTGCAGTGGAGTCCCCCAGACCCCCACTTTGTACCGTAGGCAATTCAACCATGCTCTGCAACACTGGCCTTTTTGTCCAGGACATTCTGACACCAGCATTGCTTAGCTGACTTAAGACATACCCGAGTTCTTTCAGGTGGTCTGCAAAGTTAACTCACCCTTACAAAGTTTGTCCTTGGTACCCACCACACCTCCTTCATTCTCCATTTCTGTTGAAAGCTCTAGGCAGAAGCATGCTGAACATTTTGCAAGGAAAATCAGCTATTCCAGGTGCACAGGCCTTTGCTGAGTACAGCATAATTTGGGGTATTCTCTAAAAAAAATTAAAATCTACTTTTACAGTAAAAGAGCCATTTGCCATGTGCAATGTGCTGAAATACTTTGCCACAGTGAAGTCTGGTCTAAACATGTTGTTGGCCAATAAAAGGGGGGAAACATGCTGCCAGTAAACATTTGCGTGGTATGTCTTTGAAGGCTTCAAGGCAGACTAAGTGGAATAATTGTGAAGATGTATTATTTATAATACAACAAATCTTCCCCACAAGATATAGGTCTCCATTAACCTAGTACCCAACTGCTTTTAAGTGCATTTTTTAATGTGTTTACCCTGCTAAGGGAGTTATGTTTTATTATCTCCATTTTGCATTTGGGGAATTGAGGTACTGGGAGATTAATAGATTTGCTCGAGGTTACATAGCAAATCTCCAGCAAAGCACAAATGCAGACCAAGTGTCCCAGATTGTTCTTCTCCACTGGATGTATCTATCAATATGCCAGGACACATTAAAACATCAAAGGTCTTTTTTGAGGTGACTTTTTCCTTTGTAATAAAAAAGACCAATGTCATGCAAGCAAGCAACATTGTATTGGAGTCAACAGAAGTTCATCTATTTAGAGAAAAACTGAAGCAAGGTCTGGAGCTGCTGTTGGAATATTCTCATTTTTCTAGCTATCCACTGCATTCAACTCAAATTCACAAATACCTTTTCACTGATGAAACCTGCTGCATCTGAAGAACTACCTATTCACTCCTCAAGATTCACTGATAGCCTTTAAATTTCACATACTGCCATTTAAAGTCAGATGCTGCTTCATGTCTCCTTCAAGCCAAATGGAGCTGCAGAGGGCTTCAGCTTTTTCAAATCTGCTCACACAGTGAAGATGCTGAATGTGGATATGGGACCCTTGCTGTGGTACAATGGTGTTATGGATTGTTAGGTTTGATTTTCTTCTTGACTTATGGGAAGAAGCGGTGAAAGACAGAATATTAATCTTTTACAGTACCTTACACCGGGAAGCCTTTGGAGGAATGGTCTTATGGGATTCAGTAGAAGACCACCTTTCTCCCTATGTCCTCTTCACCAGCTCTCCACTAAGTCAGCCTCCCTGAGGATGAAACCTGTGCTGGTCTCCAGCTATGGTAGAGTTTATGGAACTGGGAATCTCACAGAATCACAGTGTGTTCTGACTTGGATCCTGCAACCTCCTCTCTCCTTCTCCCCAAACACCAGCTTAGTACCCTCTCCCAGTCCTCCTTGGGAGGAAAAGACCCCAATGAGTGCAACTACAACGTATCTTTCAAACAGATGATATTTTCATTAATTTCAAAGCTCCTGTTTAAGTATTAGTCCAAATATAAGTATATTTGAATGAATAATAGGGCTGCTAACAAGGCAAGCAGAATACTTTGTGCTACATGTGCCCTCGTCAGCACACAGACATCATAAAGCATCCTGGTCCCACCATAAAAATATAAAAGAACCAAGGGCTTTGCCTAAATATCTCGGCTAGGGAAGTAGGGAGGTAGGGAAGGCAGTTATAGGAGCTTAATTACTTCTAAGACTAAAAAAAAATCCCTTTGGTGAAGCAAAGTGAGTTGCACAAAAGGAGTTTTGCAGAGATCATGTGAGACTGATGACCTGTTTCTCATCAGCTTGGAGAGTGGGCCCACTTTAGCTCACAAAATACCAGTGGCAGAGCCCAGTAAGTTTACTCCACAAGACACCTCATCTAAGTCAACCTCATGACTGCAACAAATGAGATTTAGTCCTCACTGCAAAGCTGCCACCAAAAAGCCTGCAAGCCAGTTTCATTTAGTGAATGGGCAGTACCTTCTCACAGCAGGGACACACACAGGTAAACAGCAGTAATGCACCTCCAGGCTGCTTCATGCCTCAGCTCACTTTAAATAAAGTTACCCCAGGGAGGGGAGGTGGTTTTGAGGTGAAATACAAAACTGAGGAACTGGGATATCTTTATCCTTCTTCATGAAGGTAAGCGCGACATGCAGAACATGATACTCCGCCTCCAGCACAGTCTGGGCTGCTCAAGACACGTTTGACATCCCCCGACAAAGATTTAAAGATTATTCAGTATCAAATGTTCACCAGTGTTTTGAACAGCTAAACAATGAATTTTCCCACTGCCTCTCCTGCTAATGATGAGCGAATAAAGAATCCCCTAGGGAATTTCCCTTCATCTGCTCACGAGTGCCACTTCGCTAGTCACATTTATCTGACAAATCTTACAGATGGCTTGGCACGAGCTTGCAACAAGCACACCATCTTTGGAGCTGGGATTGGCCGCCCGAACCACGCGACGCTTTCTGTGGCAAACTGGGCGAGCCCACAGCAGAGCCCCATACCAGCTACTGGAGAAATATCCCGAGGAAATTTACAGCTTCACCCAGCACTGTTCCAGCAGAAGACACTGATGATGACATTTTCAACACTGCAGCTACCCCATGAGGAGTGGAGTCTCTTGGCACAGAAGAATTTGTTCTCTGACCCAGACAGAAAGATATCCTGGAAAATTACTCCCATTGAGCCCTTTTCCTGCTGTTTTTGTGCTGAATGCCTTTCTGTTAAAGATGAATTTTCCCCATTAAAATAATGGGGAAGAGAATATAAAGACCCATCTGCAGACCACATTTTCAGAGAGGTTTTTGTTTGTTTTCCAACATTGTCTGTGAAACATTGGTTGAGTCTTTCGAGCTCTTTCCAGATGTGTACTCTCCTCGTGCTATGTACCCATCTCTAATTCTAGTTGGAAAGCTGTTTGACTCAGGCAAATGAATAGCAGGATTTTAAAACAGATACAAATAGTAAAACTAGGGCTTTGTACAATCCCATAGGTACTATAGATGGGACCGTCCAAACACAGATCCTTCTAATCCACCAAGAAAATGCCCTTAAGACCTGTTCAGAGTCAGACTTAAACCCATAAAATCCAGGAAATTCAGAGATAAGCCTGGATATCTGGACTGATATTCTGTCCTCAGTTCACCTTACTGGGTAAATGTTAATGAATGCATTTGTTTATTCCCTACAGTTCTGTGCAGGGAATATCAACAATCTGATATTATGGGAGGAGGTGAAATTTTTTCTTCCGTATGTGTGTGTAGGAGTTGCTCAATATAATTTATTCTCTTTCACAATAAAACTATATAGCTCCTCGATCCTTTCAGAACTACATAGGGTCTGTCTTGTAAAGTTTTGGAGAAGAAGCCTCAAAGGAAAATCAGTTATTACAGGAAACAGGACTGATTTTCAGTACTCCACAGTCTTGCCTTTCCATTCACACTAAGCAGGTATTCCACCATAAAAGATCATCCAGATGCATTTCACAGAGGTTCTGAACCCAAACCTTCACAGACAACATGGGACCAAGTTTACCAATGACAAATGGAGGAGAACTGGAGCACACAACACCTCTAAGCACCCTGATCCACATGTGCCTGCTGCAACAACCTGCAGGGCAGAGCTGTCACATCAAGTACAAACAGAACAATGGCCATACCAGTCCTTCTAGCCCAGCATCAAGTCTCCTGTAGCTGGCTCTGGAGCAAGAAAGCAGCAGAAGCCAGGGAACCACTTATGCTATTTCCCTCACATTTCTGCTAGCCTCCAGCTATTTTCAGATCAAGGTATTTCCTAAGCCAGATGTGGTTTCTAGCTACTTAGTAATCCTCCATGCATTTCTTTACACAAACTTGTCCAGTCATCCTTTGAACTCTAATAAGCTTTTAGCCTCCACAACCACCTTTGGCAGCGAATTCCTTGTGTCCACTACCAGTTGCATAGAGAACATCTCTTTTTGTTTACTTTAAGCCTGGCTGCTTCTAGTTTCATTTAATGACTTTAATTGATACACTGCCACAGAATAAACAATCCCTGCCCACCTTCTGACTTGAAGGATTCACTCCTACCCCACCAACACCTCATCTTCAAGCTGATGAGTTTCAGCCTAATCAAAATTTCCTCACATGGAAGGTTGTGGCAAATACAAATGAAGCATAAGCCAACTATTTTTCTTTGCTTCTGAGCTCCCAATACACCCTTTTTACTTCACACTCAGGAAACACTGTCTTTCCCATGTTAGAAGGAGGTAGGTGACAGGTTTGTCATTACTTTTATAGGTAATCTGAAGAGTGGCAGAGAAGTAGACCAAAATCTCCAGGGCCTATTCTGACACTGGGGAATACAGAACATTGATCCTTATATAAGCATTGAGCCTTACTCCCAGTGACTTCACCAGGTATTGGACAAAGTTCACTTAGGATTTTTTTTAATTGTATGTAGCAGTCACTTTGTCAGTGATGGGTACCATGACCAATGCATAATTCAGGTCCTGCTACAGTCACCCTGTGTTTGAGCTCTAGAGGTGGTCTGAGCAACGTGAGTCTCAAAATCCTGATATTCTCAATCCATAAACTGTGAATTCAGCTTCCAGCAGAATCATTGAATGAAACTCATGGTCACATTACCCACCAAAAGAGCATTGTACATCTTCACTACCATCAGCTGTTTTTCTCTCCCAGTCTCCAAAAGACACAAAATATGAGAGAGTTTAGCCCAAGAAAAGATTTCTGCAGGCTAAGAAGGCAGATGTGGCAGAGACTTTGTGAAGTCTGCTAAAGTTTTTTCAATTGCCAGCTAATTTGATGTAAAAGATATGCAGATACTATTGTGATGGGCAGCCCTACAAGCCCCTAAGATAAAACTCCCATTTATAACAAAATTCATCCCTGGTAAAAATGGCACTATTCCATTGAAATCAATAAGGTTGCACCTGTGAATGCCAGCTGTGAATTGAGCCCATGGTTCTCAAATGATGTAAAGTGCTTCAGGAGGAAAGATGCTATATTTAGGTGCCGTATTATTGCTATGTAGACATTTTCATAACCCCTAATTATGGGGCTTTTTTTGCAAGCTCTGTAGTATTAACTCGATTGGATAAATATATAATTAGAGAGTGTTTCAACATGCACACTCTTGATGCTAGAAGCTTTATCAGCTCTTTCTTTTCTTCATGATCTGTTTTGCTTTTCTTTTAAGGCTGTTTCTATCAATTATGGCAAGATTTACTCAGAGCCCCAATAAAGGGTCACTGCAGACATCCCAGCAGAATAGAAGAGAGCTACATTTATGTTCCAGAAAGACACCTCCGAGTTGTCATTGTATGACAACATCGCCAGAAGCTAAGCCAATCAGAAAAAAACCAACCAAAACAACAACAGAACAACAGCAACAAAGAACTTTTCAGAAGTTCCCTGACCCCAAATTGTTTATAGACTAAGCATGTCTACTCCAACAGCTTCAACAGAAGATCTGCTGCCCAAATATTTGCTGGATCTCACCCCACTCTTTTGCCAGTAGACAGAAAGGAAGGACCCAAGGAGGTTCTTCACATTCTGCACAGTGCCAGGGATGCACAAACAGCTTCAAAGATCTATAGATAGGATGTAGATACAGCCCTGTCTAAAAAAGTCACCACCCTAACAAATTAGTAACTTGCCCAACTGGAAAAAGGTAAGCTACCTTTTTTACAGCATTTGCTTTGTCAAATTAAAAGATACTATTAACAATTAAAATCCAACTAGTCCCACAGGAGTAAAAAAACAAAACCAACAAAAAAGTAGCACCTGCATTTTCCTTTCTAGGTGCTGAAGAAACCTGCATTACCATTTATTGCAAACCAAAAAGAGGCCTAAACAAATATGCTGCTTGGTTTTCTGATCGGGTATGGCCAATAAAGTGTCAGATTCTTTTAGATGTGTTTATGAAAATTTTCCTCTTGCACCAGTTTATATCCAGTGAGAATTTGAAAAGCTAAATTACAAGTATAAACACTTCAAACCAGATGTTAATAATAGAAAGAATTAAGATCATTGCCGGAGTGACACAACACGGATGCTGTATTATTAAACAAATGGCTCACAGTGGTGTTATGACATGAGTCATAATGCCTGATGCCGTGAACATACTGCAGAAAAGAACAATAGCTATCACCAGCTACAGAAATGCACAGAGCACCAGGAACCCGACTGCTGACTGATCTAAAGCAAGGGGTTTGTCTTCAAGCCAACAGGATAAACTCACACCTGGTGCAAATGGGTGCAACTGAACAGAAGCTCATGGAGTAATAGCACCTTCAGCTAAGGCTCTAATATTGTACCAAAAGTACTACAGGCTTTGCTCTGTACAGTCTTGCAGTCTGCTTTTGACTGTAATTGACTGGGGAATTCCAATTTGGTAGGATTTTGAACCTGCTTTCCACAGGTGTGAATAACTGAATCTGGCCCTACATTAACATCAACAGATTTTTAAACCTAGCAAATCACTGAGCACATCTGAATTTAACATTCACCTCAAGAGAGTCTACCAGAGGCAGCAAACTGGTGACCATCAGCACAAAGACCAGTTTGTCATTCCTTTTGTTGCTTTATCTGCTAACTATGGATTGCAACTGGTGAGGCTGAAAAAAAAGATTACTCTAAGAGCTGGCACATCCACAAGCTTAACAGACAAAGGATGGAATCAAATCCTGGAGTGCACTTACAGCATGTGCTCCCCATAATTAAAAGTCTATTTGCGGCATGCAAAGTAGAAAAAGCTTTCATTTAGGGTAGAACTTAAACACAGCATTACTTTCCCTGCTTGATGCAGTAACCCCATTCAAGGGGATACAGTCTGGAAGCAATGTTCTCCAAGATGCACATGTCTAAATTGTCAAAAGGAGGGGAGGAGAAAATGAGAACAAAGTGGAATGCACCCGTAAAATGAAATATAGGGCTTGATTCATTGTCACGCACTGTTAACATAGTGATTCAACCACTGTGGTGCACAGCTAGCAGAAACAGAGCTGGTTTAAATCCTGCATCTCTGTGCCTATCACGTACTTAATAAGAAACACTCAGCATAGAGACTTAGATGGGTTCCACTCCATCCAAGTGCCACCCAAAAACTCCCAGTATAGGAAGCACAGCCAAATACAAGGCCTGTAGTCAGGTATTCCAGCCCTTTCTCAGCTTTTACACTGGGGACCCCTGGCAGCTGACCTAAAGGCAGCCTCAAGGTTGCTCCAAACTGTGCTAAAGACCAAACCAGTTTCTTAACAATTTCAAAACATGAGTTGAGCAAAAGTGGTTTGCTGCACTCTCTTGGATGTGGAGCAGGCTGGAGCAGAGCCACATCTGAGAACAGGCTGCCTCTCTTCAGCCATCACAAGGGCACCTACATACCACATGCTGAATGCAAACCAAGGATGGGGCACACAAGAGGCAAGAAATCTACTCAAAATAGTCAATAGCTACACTGCATTACCTTCAATCTCTCATCAGGATCCCCCAAAATAAATTTTATTACAGGGGCATTAGCATGGCAGAAGACAATTTGCTTAGATAAAGCCTTTTGTTTCTTGTCTGTGTGTTTACAGGTGAAATGGTGCTCACCCATGCAAACATGCCACCCTGATCAAGCCAAACATACACAATGCATATAAGACATAAATAAATACCTATGAGTCACTGATAACCACCTCATAAATTATATAGTCCTATGAAGTATCACTGCTAAAGATAATGCATACAATTGGATACAAAATACACATACACAGCTCTCATTAACACAGATAACATTGTTTGTTTCCTTTCACAAGAGCCCAAAGCTTTAATTTATAAGGTCCTGAATTATTTTTGATAACCTTGGAGTCCTAACAGCTGAGGATCAGTTCCAAAACCTGACCCAAAACCAAGCCATATGAGACCAAATTAGATTACAGAGGATATAGTGAATAGGATATGGCACATGGTGGTCCAAAAGTCCAAGAGCCCAGTCTGCTTCAGCTCACAGGAGCCAGATGCAGTATTATTTATAACTCTTTATCCTCAAATGGATACCGCCTTCAGCATCCAACTCTCCTACCTGGCTCCTGCTGCACTGCCCAGGACTGGCTCCCCCATCAGAGGGTGAGGAGCTCGGCTGCAGGACAGCACGGCTGCGGCTTCAGGACAGCACGGCTGCTGCAGCTCTTCCCCAGCTCCTCACAAACTCCTCTGTGGAAATGGGCATGAGCCATGCCAGCCAACAAAGTGAAGAGGGGCAAGATCGGTCCAGCAGCCTCCTCTTGGGCAAAACCTAAACGCCACTTTGGTACCACTTGACTGACACAGCCCAAACACAGCATGTTTGTTTTGCTGACACATAGGTTTAAGTTTGTTCCCCAGCCACATCTTCTTTCCCCTTGGATACAATAGTCATCTTCATAGCACTTATTATAACATATTGCAGCAATAATGTGCAATTATCCTTAAAAACAAAGCAAAAGCTCAAGATAAAAATAACAGGCACTGAGCACACTTACCAGCTGGAGGAAGGCAGTGAGGCAGCACGAGCTGCAGCCCTAAAATGGCTGTGCTGTAGCCTGATTCCAAAGGCCAGACTGCAGAAGAGCACACAGAAAGGTGAACCCTCTCCAAAAGCAGATCCAAAATGAGAAAGAGCAGTAGTACACAAACTCTGCGGAGATGTCCTTAGGTAGAGCAGGACCTCTCCTGGGGTCTGTGCACTGGCAGCTGGGTTCAATGATTGCATTTGGACCAGGGCAGAACCCCAAATATACAGCACCTGGGAGGGCTGATTTTTTCTGAGGAGAGGTCCATCAGGTGGTTATCAATCATAGCTCTCACCCTGGGTCTTCCTTGGTCTGACCTAGGGAAATCAAATCAGTTTCCTTCTTACCTGTTTTTCCTGTTTTGCTGGATGTGCTTACTTCGACTTTCATAGACTCATAGAATGGTTTGGTTTGGAAAGGACCTTAAAGATCATTTCGTTCCAACCTCCCTGGTATGGGTAGGGACATCTTCCCCTAGACCAGGTTGCTCAAAGCCCCATCAACCTGGCCTTGAACACTTCCAGGGATGAGGCACCCACAATGTCACTGGGCAACCCGTTCCAGTGCCTCACCACCCTCGCAATAAAGAATTTGTGCCTTACAGCTAATCTAAGCCTATCCTCATCCAGTTTAAAGCATCACTCCTTAGCTATCACTACATGTCCTTGTAAAAAGTGCCCCTCCAGCTCTCCTGTAGGCCCTTTTAGGCACTGTAATCTTTCTCTTCTGCAGCCTGAACAGCCCCAGTGCTCTCAGTCTGTCCTCACAGGAGATGTGTTCCAGCCCTCTGATCATTTTTGTGACCCTCCTCAGTACTCTTCCAACAAGTCCAAGTCCTTCTTATGCTGGGGGCCCTAGAGCTGGATGCAGACTCCAGGTAGGGTCTCATCAAAGTGGAGTACAGGGGCAGAATAACCTCCCTCTGCCCCCAACAGATACCACAGAACCCTCGACTTCCAAACCTTCACAGCAATGTGGCCTGAAAGCAAATTATAGAAGAGGAGGGGAACAAAACAGTTTCAATGACCAGAAAGTGGGAGTCTATGAATTTAATAAAATATTACTTTAAAATTCTCAACAGCAGATCACAAAGACAGTAAATCTGATCAAGTATTAAAAAACTGTACTCGTATCTCAGGGCTCTGATGGCTTCAAGATCTCTCAGGTCATATGGGGTGTGTGTGTGTGTGTGTGTGTGTGTGTAAAAGTTTGATGTCTCTGCTTTGTACAGAGAAGGCTGGTTAGAGCTGCACACATTCCAGGAGGGCCTCTGTTGAATAGAATTGGCCAAATCAGATTAAAAATGCAATATCTATGGTGAAGGCTGCAAGCTGCCTGCTCAGAGATTCCACTGATGTGAACCAGAAGTTCCTTGCATGTGGTCAGGCCCTAAATTTGATACTGGAATTTAAAAACAAATTAAGATTCCCATGTAATATTGACTGCTTTTTTTTTTTGCTTTTTTTTTTTTCCCAGAGTAAAAGATTTTACAGCATGGAATGCTATATGCAGTGGTTACATGAGTCCAAGTAATTGTACCAATTATATAATTTGATATAATTGCACTAATTACATAAACACATAATAATGAAATATAAGTTATTCCAAGAGCTAAACTGGAAGAACATTAAAGAACCTAAATCTGCTCCCACTTATTCTAGTACAAATCAGAAACAATTCCCTTGAAATCAATGAAGTTACCCAAATAAAATTGGCCCCTACTGTTACAAGCAGGCATGTAAATCCAGCTTTTAGTTCAAGGTTACTGACTGGGCAAGCAAATGAAAGCTACTGGGACATTTTTTACTGATGCAGATTGCTAATTCCTGGCCAAATTCCAGTGTATGTAGCGAGATTCATGACAAAGTTAGATGTCTTCTACTCTTGTTCTGATCTGTCACCCAGCATGTGTGGGTTTTGCTAAAACTTTTAGTTGCTGATTCTAAAGGAAAAATTACTTCTTTTAGAAATACTGAGAACTGAGAATGAGCTGGGCCCAATCAGGAATTCCAGAAAACCAGATGCAGGTGTGTCTTTACTCATATTGGTGCTAGCCTGAATTACATCTGCAGACTTTAGGGGAGTTACTGTAGACTGACATCAGCATTAACTGAAACAGACTCCCCTCTTAGACAGAAATTTGTATTTCTGATCCATTTTGCAAAATGTTTCCCACCCTTCCCAGTAGAAACCACTCCATAGAAAAATTATCCTTTTGAAGAATGCATTCAGTGAGGGGTTTCCCTCTTCTCTGGTGGCAGGGCAAGTGCAGCAATTAATTTTCAGCTACTGAGTTCATCTCTCTCAAGTGACAAAGCAAAGAAGGTGAGAGCTGGCAATTTTGGAGCAGGTGTCTATTATGTGTGGAAATACGTGATGTATGCAGAGTTAATCTGTCAAGTGCTCTGTTGCATCACATCGTGACAGTCACCCTGTTCACACCATCCTCATTAACAGCAGTGCCAGGTCCGGGATGGGGTTTTGCCTGTGTTAGAATATTTTAAAGGATGAAGATTCTCCACCTCCAGAGATTGATTCTGTCACATGATAGAAGACACTGATTTAGCATTTACAAAATCGAGTTCAAAGCCTATCAAAAACAAGAGAGAGTCACCAAGTCACCTTTGGGTGGGGGGGTATGGATATGACCCAGCTGGTTTTTGAGGTAGAGTACCTAACCTGGCATAAAGCAATGAAACTGGACGCTCAGTTTTATAAGGATGGGAATGACAGATGGGAACACCCCAAAATTTTTGAAAAGCAGCCATCAGGGATGGCCATCTCATTTTTCATTTTGCCCGATTTCAAAAGTGCAGGAAGTGGAAGCTGCACAAAGCAGAATTCCTGCACTCCCCTGTAAAAAGCTGGCAAGAGCAGTAGCTATATGGCATTTCTGAAAAATCAAGCCCAAACTGTCTCAGATTGGTCCCACAAAATTAAAGATGATTTTATTTCATTTTAGCCTCAGAAATCTGTGTGACAGGTTGCTGCCAGCACCAGGATACAAGAACACCTCACTGTCTGTAGAATGCCCAAAGCAGCAACTCCATGCTGCAGAAAACTCCAAGCATGTTCAGTTCACATCGATTTCTAGAGTCTCACACAAAATAAAAGGATCTGGGAGCCTGGACTATGATCCAGCTCTTCCCACTCCCAGATGATGCCCCTGACACTATCCTGATATTCACGCTCTTCCTTGTGTTTCTGTCCCATAAACACCGTGACTTTAGCTACAAACTGGGGAGCAGAGAAGGCAGGGACAGGGGAAGAAATCTGGGAAAGACTTTTATACCTAGAACAGAGGTGCTTTTTGATGGCCTGTGTGAAATAGTTCAGGATCCCGAGCTCACTTGTGGGTTTGCAGAGGGATGCAGAGCACAGTTCCTGCCCCTCGCTCCTGGCCAGCCCAAGCTCGAAGCTTCCTGGCTGCCAGCAGTTCCCTGTTCCCAGGGCTGCAGGTCCAAACCCCTCACCGAGACACCCTGGTCTCCTCCTGAGCACAGGAGTCCCAGTGTCCAGGGTAGGGTTTGGCTTTGACCCCAGGAACCAAACTCTTTCAATTAACAACGAAACCTAACTGGAGCTACCTCCAGGGCCTTGCATTTCAGTGGGCAAGATTTCTTAATATATCCCATTTTTTAAAGGGCTGCCCAGTCTTATTTATAATGATGGTTTCATATTAGGGCAAACATGCCTTCAGAGTGAAAGTGGGGGGTATTGGCCACTGATTTCAAGGGGAATTTATTAAACTCATCAGTAGCCTAGCTGACCCACGGAATAAAAACCAGAAAGAAGGCTGCTGAGAGGTGGAGCAGCAACAGTCAGTGGTTAGTGGCTTTGACAATCAATGTGCAGCTTGAGGTGGTGAGAAAGCTGTGAGATATTCAAAAAATTTGATCTGGAGGACAAAGTTCTGAGAAGCAGATTGTTGACACAGTCACAGCAAATTACTCTTCCAGGTCTCCCATTTAACCCCAGTGCCTGGCTGTGAGGAGAGCTGGGCAGAGCTACACCTGAATGTGAATTGTAACTAGAACCCATCATTAGTTGCATGATCTCGCTTCTTCAACACTTTTCAGGTTTCAGGGTCAGATCTAACATTTGCTAAGTCAACAGAGGTCCTTCTGTCAGCTTCAGCTGGCATTTGCTCAGGTCTCCAGGAGGAAAAATTTATCTGTGAAAATCAGTTAAATCAATATCTGGATGTATGTGCAGCTGAGTACTTGAGTACTTCTCAACATTTTCAAGGGCTTGTTAGTAAAAGGGAGATATTTTATAAAAAAGAAAAAAACCCTTTTGCTTAGTGTCAGCTAGTTTTGGAAAAAAAATAATCAAACTTACTATTGGTCCTTTATTCCTGGAAGTTCTTTCCACATGTATTTTTTTTACTTCTTCTAAGCAGTCAGGGAGTGACCCAGAGAAGAAGTTACATTCTTACACAGCAGGTGAACCAGGAACTTGCTGTAAATGACCTGCAGGTATGCGGAACAGCGCCGTTCCTGCGCCCAGAGCCCCTGCACTGCTGCAGAGAGAAAGAAGCAGATGCTTATATGTATAGACAGCAATAAAACTCGAGTGTAACATTTTTAGGATCGCAGCTGAGCTCTCAGACAAGGCTTTCTGCAATAACTAATATGACTAAAGTCTAATGCAACAGTCCACTGTCTGCAGCCTATTCAGTCCCAAAAGTAAGCAAGTTCCTCCAGATGTTACACACTAAAAAAAAAAAAAGCACATCCAGTTTTCAATCTTTTTTATTTATTTAAACTGTACACAAATGTAAAATACTTCAACAGCAAATCTAAGTGAAAATTGTTTGGTTTAAATTATTATGGAACAGAACCTAAAAGGAACTTTATTAAATAAACATAAAAATTGGATTTAAAGGATGCACATATTGTAATGTATTCTACAATAGTCACTTTTTTTTTCACTCTACATTCCATGTGCGTATGGTATAGAAAAGACACTGAATAGAACAAACAGAATCCATTTTGTACCCTGAAACAATTGGTAGGCCTCGTGAGGGATTGCTCAGTATGACTACATGATATATGATGGCTTTGCCATCTCATAAAAATTATAACTAATATGTTGGCCTCTTTGGTTCCAAAATTTCTGTATAATACATTTAACTGTATTCATTTTTTGCTGCTATAAAAATAACATTTTTTTTTCAAATGGCAGTTTTTGACTAATCATGCAACTAAATCAGTGCAAACATTAAAAGCAATCATTCGCTTTAAAAAAGAAGCAAAAGATTTAATTTCAAGTATAAAAAAATATAAAAAAGTCATATCATAAGTCCAGTTTTGTCTAGTATGGGTCAACACTTTAAATTGCATAGCTCATGCGGCACCTGTTTACCTAGATAGTGAGCAAAGATAAGTGCACTATCAAGTACCACTTTTCAAGGCATTGAAATTTGCAAGTGCTATTATACGTGCATTCAAGCAGTTTGCAAGTGCTATGCTGTATCATTATTTTCTGATCTTTATGGCCATCCTTGACACCTCCTGGTAAGGAAATTGAAAGCACTCTCCTCTCTCCTCCTTTCCAAGACTTGTAAAAATGTTCCTCGCCTGTTATTAAATGCACTGCATTTCCCAGAACGTCTCCACTCTGTCGCTGTCACTCCTCTTTAGGGTTCATTGGTTTAGCCGTGGTGGCCATTGCTTGTTTGCTCGTCCCCCACGTGACGTAGCCTTGCCGAGTCCCCCACTGAAGAACACAGATTGCAACTTTTGACTTTTTGTTCTTTGCACAGTGAGAGATGCCACCAGTCAACACGGTCCAGATATGGTATCGATTCCCTTTTCCAAGACACGGCGGGTGTAGCCAGCCATGGGTTGCTAGTGGGCAGTAAAAGCATCGGATCACGCCAGCCCAGCTTGTGACTCCGCAACGGCCAGGTGTTAGAAATACAGCAGTTTCTTAAATGTCTGCCCCCTCTTCTCTCTCTCTCTCTCCCCCCAATGGAACCACAGGATTCTTTGCTGGAAGTGCTGTAGGAAGAAGTGGGTATCTGTAATGTTTATGTTTAGATAAATTTAAATTAAGAGGAAGTGATTGCCTCCCAGGGCAGGTGTCCTGCAGCTTCCTGTTAGACCTAAGAGGTGACAGTCGACTTTTTTTTTTCTTTTTTGTTTTTTTTTTTTAGTTTTCTAAGTTTGGTCATTCTGACACCTGCGTGCAAGAATACGTTGTGTTCTCACAGTCTGTGCGTTTGCCTGAGCAAAGGGAGCTCATTTCGGTCTGGCTTCGCCGGCAGGCAGGGAAACAGCTGCTCAGCCGTTCACTCGTACTGGCAGGCATTTAAGTCCATCGTCACTGGTCACTGACTTTCTGTGCTCATGTCCCTTTTCCAAGCTGCCTCGTGTGTGTGTGTGTGTCTGTGTGTGTCTGTGTGTCTGAGCGCGTGTTTGTGTGCGTGCCCACATTTCGTGTGTGTGTGTGTGTCTTTAAGATATTTCATAGCATTAACTTATAAGTGATAGAATATATAAGTGTCCATGATCCACAAACTGCCACTGTCCTGACACCAAAGTGAAATGATTATTTTTTTCTTTTTTTTTTGTCAAACTTTTCCACAGTGACTTTCCAACACTGATGCCTGGATACACAGTGAAACTTCCTCCAACACCATCTTGTACGGGAATGTTTCTCTCTCTCTCCCCCTCTCTCTCTCTCCCCCCCCAAAACACACCTTAAATCAAGCACAACCACATTCTTCCACAATCATATTGGGAACGTCCCTTTTCACAATGTTGTATTCATCATCAAAGTACAGCATTGACATTGTGCTAAGTTTGGTTGGAATGCAACAGGAGTTCACGGTGCCCGGGTTCAGCCCCCGCATTCGGTACTGATTCACGACAGCGGTGTGAAAGGAGGAAGCCGACCCCGGGACACCGGCCAAGTAGGCCGGGCAGCTCCCTTCACAGTAATTCCCATAGTAACCTGATGGTGCTATGATCCAGTCATTCCACCCAATGAGTCTAAAGTCAATGTAAAACTGTTGCCTGCAACATAGATTGGTCCTGCCATCACACTCCAGGCCTCTTTTCCGGATCCTGTGTTTGTTATCAGCGAGGCGGGCTTGCACCACTAAAAAAGGCCGGTGGGATTCCTCCCCGGGGTCCACATAAATTGGCAGCACTGAATACTCTTCACAGCCCTCACATTGAACATCCAAGTTCAGTCTCCTTTCTCCTCTCTCAAACAGAGCCTGGATCGCCTCTGTCATGGGAAAAGTGTGCCAACCACTTCTTTTGAGATCAACTTTCTTTTCAACCACATTCCACTTGTTGCTAGTGTCCGGGTCTTGGAAATAGACTTTGACTCTTACTTTTCGCCTGCTGCCTTTCTCTAAGACATATGGAAGCAGCTTCAAGTAAAGCCACAGGCTGGCTTGAACGACAAACAAGTTCTGGTTCCCTTCATTTGAGATGAAGAAATAGAGGCGGACTCTAGATGAGGCCAGATCGTCTGCAAGATAAGGAGAGATCAGCAAGATTAAGTCAAAAAGGAAATGTTAGCTTGTGTGCCATTCTGGATTCAGGGACAACACTAGAGCACAGCAGATCGAGCGAACAGTGACAGGGCTGTGCCAGTCAGACGGCATGCACTGCATCAGATATCCCCAATTTGCAATTAGAATTAATTGAAAAGGGGACTTCTCACAGCAGCCTTCAACATCAGGCTGTAGTCGGATGTTTCAGATCCACAGACATCAATAAGAGTTTTCCCGAATATATGTTTTTTCCAGAAAGCCAGATTTAAAGATGCTACAGCAGCACCTTGAAAAAGACCAGCACTAGGACTAGATTCTGCTATCTCATCAGTTTAAGAATAGTTTTAACTTTCAGCTACCTGACAATTCTTATGGGGAGAGCTCTTTCAATAACCATTAAAACGCCAATGCCAAACCAGGGATTTTGTTTCGATTTGCACATATTCTCGTTGCGGTTTAAAGGAGAGGATTCACGAGACAGAACGGAAAATATTTCAGTAATGTGCCTGCTTGTCCAACAGATCAAGCTTAGTCTGGTAGAATATCAGCTATTATTAATGTTTTCAATCTCTGCCTTTTCTCCCCAGATCGATGAGCTCCCATACGAGGCAAGGCAATAAAGCGGTTGTTCCCGCTGTAACGCCGTTATTGGCTGTTCTCAATACGCTTTTCCGCAACACCAGAATTAAAGGAGAGAAATTGTCACAGAAAACCAAATGTCACCAAATGTCTGACATAACCCCTTATTTGTAAACAGAAGGGCCTGCTGCATGAAACATTTCAGAAATACCAGCGGCCTTCCTGCAATTTTGTAATGTAAGTCCTAACTAAATTTGGCGTAGGTGATAAATGTGCCGGCCTTTATGGCGGAGACCGTAATTCTGGTCCCTGAATCAAAGCATCCCAATCGCTATTTAAAATTATTGCTGGAAAGGCATTTTCTCATCTGCCCTTATCGGTTTTGCTTCCATCTGTACAGAGTTAAATGTAGATTTTTTTTCTGCCTTTTCCTTCCCTAAGAATCTTTAGCATTTTTGTCAATCTCTGAATGGGATTTTTTGCGTAGTCGGTGTCTTCATTTGTTACCCTAGATGCCTTTCAAATGTGCCTCCAGAGCCCATTCAGTACCTTGTAATAGTTCAGTGACAAAAATTTTCACTGTGTTTGTCTACGTTTTACATAAAGTCAATTTTGGAAGTGTTACAAAAGACAGCGATTAACCGAATACCAAATGGAAGGACAAGCCCACCCCCAATCTCCCAACAACATCCTATTAAAAAATAATAACCCCCAAAATGTACACTAAGAAAGCCTTTCACATGTTAGTAAATACACAACTTTTTCGTAAACTGTGGTGACAGTGACAGAAAAAGAACAGTACGGTGCTGCTGCACCGATCCACATCACTTGTGTTGCGTGAGATTGTGTGCACTCATAAATTTTGTATGTGAATATAACAAGCATATGTATAATGCAACAGATCCCATAGATACTGTAAATGTATATGCCTTTGGTAAGTGGGAGGGTAGATAAAGAAGATGAGTGGGCAGCATACAGGATAGAAAGAGATTTATTTTGTGGACAAATGATATATAGATGCCACAAGAAGATAGAGAGAGGAAAATGAAACAAGCGATAGAGTGATGAAGGAAAGGAGAGATGGGCAGATAGACAGGAGAGAGGTAATTCACAGAGTGATGGTGTTCCAGCCAGATGTGCAAAGTTCACAGGGACAGTGGTTAAACTACTGGAAAGCTCTGCTGAAGGGATTTGATGACACATAACTGCAATGGCTGGACAGGACTGAGATGGCTGGTACCGTGGGGATGGAGGGCAGTTAGTAAACGGACAGACAGAGAGGAGACAGACACACTTGGTAGGACACTGCATGCAATGGACAAACAGACAAGGCCAATACTTGCAAATGAAAGCTAAATAAATGGGAAACAAACGGAAAGAGAGGATGGGCAAATGAAAGCCTCAACAGACAGATGCAGGCAGTGAATCAGATGAATGTGCAGGGCAGACAGACAAGGCAAGGGATGCAAGAGATGGAGTGGGACAGGCAGAGGAGGGACAGTGGGACACGCAGGGACAGAGACAAGCCCCGGTGCTGCTCGAAGGACCGCCAGAGGGGAGCCGGGGGCACAGAGGCTGCGGAGGGAAGGAGGGACAAGAGAGGGGAGTTGCAAGGCACAGCCTGGGGAGAATCCCGGGCACAGGGGCACAAGCAGGGAGAATGGGAAAGCGCGGGCAGGGCCAGAGCGAGACGGTGCGGGGCAGAGGGGAGAGCGAATGAGGCGAAGGACAAGCGGGTGAGCTGGGCGGCCAGGTGCCTGTACCAGGCAGAAGGACAGGCAGGAGGACAGGCAGGGTGCGCAGGGGGCCAGGCAAGGGCAGCCGGGGAACTGCTACGCCTGCTACGGGTCAGGCAGGCGGAAAGAGAAGGTGGGCAGGAGGATAGGCAGGGCGAGAGGGAAGACTGACAGAGGTCAAGCAGGGGGACTGACAGGGGTCGAGCAGGGGGAATGACAGACGGGGCGAGGCAGGACAGGCGGGGAGCGCGGCAGGGCAGGGGCCGCGGCGGGTCGGGCAGAGGGGCGCGGGCGGCGGGGGCGCGCGGCCGGGCGGCGCCCACCTGTCTCGGCGAAGCTGATGATCTCGGAGACCGGGTCGTGGGCCGGGGGCCCGGCGCTCGCCTGCCCGTCCAGGCTGGGGATCTCCACGCGGCCGTCCTCCCGCACCTTGCCGGCGTGCAGCTTGCGCAGCGCCGTGACCATGGCCGCCTTGGGCACGGCGTGCGTGATGTTGGGCCGGTCCCGCATCTGCAGCCGGCTCAGGATGTGCCTCTTCACCGCCTCCAGGAAATCCCCGTCCACCTTGCCCGGCTCCTCGGGCCGCCGGAAGCCGCAGGAGGTGCATGTGTCCTGCGGGGAGCCGCCGGCGGGGGCCGGCGGGGTCGGGGTGGCCGCGGCGCCCAGCAGGAGCAGCCCGCAGGCCAGCAGCGCGGCCAGCACCCCCCGGCGAGCCGCCCCGTCCATGGCGGAGGAGCGGGGGGCCGAGCTGGGGGCCGCCCCGGAGCGCCGCAGGGAGCCCGTCTGCAGGCAGCGCCGCTCCGAGCGCTCCGCGGCGCGGAGGGGGCGGTGGCAGCCAAGCTGGGGGGCCGCAACCGCTCCGCGCAGGGGGGGAGCCGCGGCGGAGGGAGGGGGCGCCCGGGGAAGCGGCGTGTGCCGCCGGGGAGGCGGAGGGGGGAGGCTGCACGCGCAGGCACCGAGGGCGAAGTTGGCGGCGGGGGGGGGAACAGGCTTGGCGTGCACGGAGAGAGCCCGGCTCCACGGGGGAGGGGGACGGCAGCAGGTGAGGGGGTGGCTGCGGAGCCCAGGGAGGAGGGAGGGGGAGCGGGGAGCGAGCCGGAGGTGCGAGGGGATCCGGGGAGCAGGGGAGAGGCGGCGCCGCTCTGCCCCGGTGCCCCGCGTCGCTTCAGAGGGGCATCCCCGGGCGCAGTCGCTCGTGGTCCATCGCTCGCTTCGGCAGGTCCGGGCGGGCCGCGGAGAGGAGCTCTCTAGTCCAGCGTCATTGAGGGGGGTCAGGGAGATAAACGAAGCAGATTTATATACAATCCAATTTATAGCCTGGAAGGAGGGGGGGGGGGGAGAAATGCCACTTGTACCCCCCCGCCCACTCCGCCCCCGCAAGACAATCCGTGGGTGCAGGTCTCTGAGCAGGTCGGCTCCGCGCCGCTCGGTTGTCCCCCTTCAGCGCCCGCTGCTTCTCAACGTGCCATCAAAGTTGACCGGGAGCATCGCTGGGGAGGGAGCCGGGGGCGACGGGCAGGGGGTGCGCGGCTGGCAGCTCCACTGTTGCGAGTCTTCTCCCCCCACCGTCCCGCTTATTATTAGCGAGATGCTCTTATTTTCAAAGCAGCGCGGAGGGTCCGGAGTCCAGCGCGGATGCGGTGGCGGCGTCCGGGGACCCCCGCCGCGGGCAGGGCACCGCACGCTGCGCGACGCGGAGCGGAGAAGCGGCGCGATCCCGGCGATCCCAGGAGAAGCTGCACGGATCCACTCGGTCAGACCAGCTCTTCGGCTCGCTCCCTCGCTTGCTCTTTTAAACAATATCTCCCTTGTTGGTGGTTTGGGTTTTATTATTATTATTGTTATTATTATTTTAAGTGTGATTTTTGTTGTTGTTGTTGTTGCTGCTGCTGCTGCTCCAGTTAATCTGTCTCCCTTTGCGTCTTTTTGATCTTTCGCTCGCCTTGTGCTGGCTTGAACGCTGTGTTTTGTTTTGTTTGGGTTTTTTTTTTTTTTTTGTTTTGTTTGGCTTTTTGGTTTTTGTTTTTTGTTTTTCTTTTTTTACGCGTCTGATGTTCCCTCTCGGATCCGCAGTGAAAGGTCTCGGGGAAGCTGCTTGCTCCTCGCTTATCTTCTCTGATCTCCTCCAGCTAATTTTTCCCCCCTGCAAAATCACGACATTGTGGCACTTTCTACTGAAACTTTTATACAGGAGTTAAAACCACGTGGGAACTCCAACCTATAACAGAGACGCCATGGGTTCCTCACTATTTAGGAGATTAAGTTAAGTCTTTTGCCTCCTGGGCTATTACAGTAACTTCCTGATGTGGAAATATTAACTATGCTGTTTCTTTAACTCCCCCCATCCCCTGCCTCCCTCCCTCCCTCCCGGTTCCTGCAAACACATCCACCGCACACCGGCTCCCGTCCCTGTCCCGTCGTCCGGCAGGACGGACGGACGGACCTCGAGCGGATGCAGCTCTGGCCCCCCTCCCGCCCCGGCCGGGAGATGGATGCCCCCTTCTTCCCCTCCCCCGGTGCTCCTTGCCTTTTAAGCACTTGAAAGAAAAAGTCATCAGAAAGTTTACCGTCGGTTGGCTTTGCGACGGGGCGGGTTTCTGTTTGTTTGAATGGGCCGGGTAGCCGGGGCGGCTGCCGGGGACTGTGTGTGTTTTCCGTGGGGCAGGAGGAACGCGGAGGCTGTCGGAGGCAGCAGAGGGAGGGGGACCGGGGCGGCGGCCGAGGGGAGCCGGGAGGGGAAATAACGGGACCGCTGCACTCCCGCAGCCGTGGCGGGGAGCCGGCAGCAGAGCCGGCCCTGCCCGCGCCCGGGGACCGGGTTTTCTGCGCGCCTTCGCGGGGCAGCGCTTTGGCGGGGTTGGGCGGGGAGCGGGCACAGAGGCAAAGGGGATGGCTGTGACACCCCTCGCAGGGGTCAGGAGAGATTCCCACCCGGCTCCCGCCAGAAGCCCTGCCCGAGGACCAGCGGCCAGGGACAGGGGCCGGGGGGGCGGGGGCAGAAGCCCGGCGCACATCGGCGTCCGCGGCAGCACCGAGGCGTCGGCCCCGAGGCGTCCCCGCGGCCGCTCCGCTCCGGGCCGGGCCGGGCCGGGCCGGGCCGGGCCGGGCCGGGCCCCCGCGGGCTCGCGCTCACCTGCGCGGGGCCCGCGCGCGCCGCCGCCGCCACAGGGGAAGCCTGGGCCGAGGGCGCCCCCTCTGGGCCGCGCGGGGAAGCGGCGGCGGGGCCGGGCGGGGTCACCGGGGAAGCGGCCCCGGGGCGGCGGGACGGCTCCGGCCGGCGTCCCGGGCCAGCCCTCCGACGCACGGGAGGACCCGGCCCTGGGAGGCGCTGGGGAGGTTTCCGCGGGCCGGGCTGGGGTGTCAGGTCCCGCAGAGGCGAGGGGCCGAGGCTGGGGCTGGGCAGCGGGCTGTGCGCCGAGCCGGAGCTCTGCGCTGGGCGAAGGAGCACCTTAGGCTGAGCCTCCTGCCCGGCCAGCGCGGCTGCCGGCCCTTCTAATCGCATCTACTTTTTTTTTTTTTTTTTTTTTTTTAATAATAGCAAAGAAAATCTACCTTCAGGAATGAAGACAACTCTCAAGACCTTCATCTTTTTCACTGAGCCAGATGGTGCTTTTCAAGGGCAGATGCAGGACACACAAATTTCAAGCATGACAGCAAAGAAGTCCCTTCTGCTCATTTCATTTAGTAGAAGAAGAAAATAATAAAACTTCTCATAGATCCCTGGACTGCACTCCAGTGATAGCTGTTAGCTGTCACTAATACAAGCAACTCGGGAGTGTGAAGAGGGTCAAGTGGAGGATCAGCTCATTACTGTGATTTAAGAATGGAGGGGACAAATGCTATTCTCATCATAAATATTTTCTTTTTTGTACTATACTGCAAAAGGAAAGACATTCAATGTGTGCTTCAAAGTCTCATTGCAATCCCAATCTAATTGTTCATGTTGGGTTTAATATAAACAAAATCTAATTGCATATACAGCTTTGTAAATCCTCAGCATCACTGCAGCTACCCTGATGAGAGATCAGAATTAGATACAGTATTTCCTCCCTGCCTGTAACAGGTTTTGAATGGAAAGCCTGGAATGTAAAAAAAGAAATAATGCTAAAAATCCAATCACTCTGACATCCTGTGAGCTAATAAGAGCACGTGAATGCAACAAGCTTAGTACTTCACAGTAATTAATTTGACAGCAAAGAGCTAACAAGAAAACAACAGGCAGAGCAGTGATGACTGGTTCATAGAGGTCACTGTCAAACAAGAAATAGGTGCAAACACAGTCCGTCTCCCTTTGGAAAAAACTATTTCATTGCCCCAGTGAAAATGAAATGCCAAAGAGGGAAAATATAATGGATTTGATGGGGATAACAAATCTGGCACGGTATTTCTAGCAGTAAAACAAGGTAGAGGTTTTCTTTTTAACATATGGGGATTTTTTAATCATCCCTGTTACTCACTGTAGTGGCATGTTTTGGTTTTTGCTTTTTCCCCCCCCCCCCCCCCTCTTTCTCAGTTAGCCAAAGCCATTTTGCATATTCAAATATTGGGAAGATGTTTCTTCTCTCACAATTACTAACAAACTAATACTCTAATAACCTCTATTGTTATTTAAAGTGTGTCCAACACAGCATTCTGGAGGCAGTTCTCGCACAATGGACTTTGTCTGGCTTCCTCCTAGAGAAGAACTTAATCAAACCTCAGATGTTTTCAGGCAGAAGAGCCTTGGGGGAGAGCAAACAGGGTTAACAGAAAGAAATGTGCCATCTGATTTCTAATCTTGCTCAAGGAGCATGGCCTATTGATTGAGCCATAAAGCTCTGTTAATTTTAAGATTTCCTCAGCTTTCAGTTCTTCCCCTTGGGCATAAACTTGTTGCTTACACATAGTGGCTGAACTATTATGGAAAGGGTAGCTTCACATTCCCTGACTCTGCTCTCTTCCCCTCCTCCCCTCTATTCTATTTGTTCTGAGCTCATCTGCGTGAGGATACATTTTCACACACACCTTCTCAAACCGGCTGCTATTCATCTGATTCAGGGTCATGCTTTTCCATACATTAAATGCAGGGGAAAACTGGGAAGGAAATGGCTGGGATTTGTGCTTGACGGGCAAGCACACGATTAGCCAGGGAGCCCTGCTGTGAGAAAGTACAGCGTCGGAGGGTATTTTCTGTAGAATCATCAAGTCTCATGACTGGAATCTGATGCCTATAAAAAGCTACTAGTATAATGAAAACAGTATAAACTGAGATCCTCAGGCAGTGTAAGTCGGCATGTTCCCGAGACATCCGACTGCTACAGAATCACGGAACAGGCCAGGTTGGAAGGGACCACCCGTGGGGTCATCTGATCCTACCTCCCTGATCAAACAGGGTCTTCGTAGACACAACTCCTTCTTCCTTTATAACCTAGATCTTTGCTTATGCACATTTTTCTCAGGGGTAAGGATACAGAAGTCACTCTTGGAGGGGCCAGTCAGTGCAGCCCTGAGCTAGAAACTGAGCAGGATGCAGTGGCACAAGGAAGCTCCCTCAGTGCTCTGTGTTTCTACCATGCCCTCAGTGGGACCACGAGCAACTTACATTAGCAAAGGACCTAGCCCTTCACCTTTAGCCAAAGCACCTTTTATGCACTTAAACCATTAATAATATCTATTGGGTAACCTTACTAATCCCTTTGAGGTAGAATTTTCTCTGCTGTACTGATGGCTGAACTGAATAAAAGCTTCACATATGAGAGGCCTGGTTTGCACTAGAAATGCTTCTCCTTTGATAACCAGCAAATACAAGTTTTACTAGCACAAGCATCTTTTTCTGCAAGCGTTTCCCAAATAAAATAGGCTATACTGGCAAAAGCACTTTTTTTTTGCTCATATAGCTGCATCTATATGGGGGATTTTTGCACGTAGTGAAATGCAATCTGTTTTAAATGGCACTTCAGAAGAGCATTGCTATCCCACAGAAGTTTCAAGGCTAGACCTTGAAGTGTATACTTCTGCCTCATATCTGAAAGAGCTTTTTACAAAGTGGCCATTGTCATCTTGCAGGAAATACAGAGAAACTGAGACACAAGGAAACAGGGTTAGGCTGGGAGTTCTGTGCTCTATCTGGAATTTGTGTTCATTACATTCTTTAGCTTCAGATGAAATTATGTATCCGTAATCAGACTCATTCCTCACTACACAAAATTACTTCTTGAACAAGGGTGACAAAAACTGTTGATGTTTCAAAATCAGCATAATTCTGTATAAATTAGAAAAGTCCTATTGAAAATCAGGTAGGTAAATGCCATTCTGGATGACCTAGACATTTTCTGAACTGTGAAAGGTAGACCTAACTCATTAAAAAATAAAAACACTAAGAGTTAATCTGGCTTCTTTGCTCCTGTCCATGCTTCTTTAATGGAAAACTGTTAACAGAGATTTGTTCTCTAAAAGAAAGGGTCCTACTCTGAACAGCACTTGGAAGAAGAGGGGTTTAGCAAACAGAAACAAAAGACCTGATCATACTGGGAACTCTTCGTCTAAAGCAGGTACAATGAGAATCTAAAAGATGAGTCACAAAGAAATACAGTAGAGCCCTCAAAGGGTTTTGAAGAGCCCCTATTGAATGCCAGCTTTCAGCACAAGTGTCAGGCAGGATGGGGGACATGGGGGAGACAGCAGGACAGGGTGGCAGGGATATACTCACAGCCTCAGCCTCCTGCTCCCACTGCGCCTGCTTCAGCGTGGCTGGAGTCCTGCTCCCCTCACCTCAGCTACCTGGCTGTGCTTCATGGGCAATGCGTTGACTGATTGATCCTCTTCAATGAAATCTCCATGCTCTGGGAGGGTTTGCAGCCGAGCCCCAGGTTCACTGTGGGGAATGAAGCGTGGCTGAATCTTGTGCCCGTGGTGCCGTGCAGCCAGGTCCCTGCCTTAGGCAGGTCTCCGCACACAGCAGTGTCCCTTTGCCAAAAGGGCTGACTTCAGGGATCTGCTCCAATCTCCAGAGTAAAGGGACCAAACACCATTGGGTGGATATCCCATGTGATATTCAAGAGTTATCCTCTGCTTGTTGATGGCTCAGAGTGTTCTTGTTTTCCTTGCACAGTCTGTCCTGTGCAGTCCAAAGCCGTAGCCTTATAACCAGGCAGTGACTTCCTCTGAAGTTACTTGTATTGACCTAAATAGGTTGGGGCGGGTGAGGACACACAGAGAACATGAAAAAGCTGTGCTGGTTGCCCAACAAAGAAGTGTCTGCTTTGTGGTGAGCACTTTTAACATATAAGCACTTTTAACATTCTGTAAAGAACATGATTTTCATGTTTGTTTAAGTTCACACCAAAAGGCTTGCAAAGTAGCAAAGTGGGTAAAAATAAAATCTGCATTTAAGTGGTAAACAAAATAGTTAAAACTTGACTTCTTGTAATTTGAACACTACTTACTGAGGCAGCACATTTAGAAGTCCACGGGTGCTTTTCTTCTGTACATCCACCCATGACTGATGTATCTGATGGATCCAGAAAATTAACTTTAGCATGGAGCAATGTTAAAATCAGCTGTCCTGAGAAAAGCAGTGATTATCATGGAGTAACAACAAGATGGAGATGTTTCCCTCAAATTTTAAATGAAGCTCAGAATCAAAAAATAGCTGGTAGCTTTGCAATGCCATAAAAGAAATGGAGTGCTCGAGTCATGTCACAGTGGACAATCAGTAGCACTCCATGAGTACCTGAACATAAGCTTTTTTTTTTTTCCCAAAAGCAAGTAGCACAATGTAGAGGAAGTGACTACACCTACTTCCTCTGTACAGGCTGCAGCCAGAAGTCCTGGGCTTAAGCCTGAATTTCTCTCTCTTTAGCCCATTTTCACTAGGTCTAAGTTAGAATGACAGCATTCAGTCCTCTGTAAGTTGCTTTGAAATGAAGAAAAGAGGCATACAAGAATTCATCTTTTCCATGGAGCTTGACACAAACAGCATGGCCTTGGTGCTGTATGTCAAAAGTAATTTTCAATCTGTTCATAGTTAAATTGCACAGTTTTGTTTCCATGAATCTTATTATATTAAATGAAAACTGTTGTGCAGTTCAGCTGTTTGCAAAAGAATGTCAGAGTGAGATTTGAAAGATGATTGTGATATGGTTGACTCTCTGCTAGGGCCAGGATCAGAGCACTCCTGTAAGAGCACCAAAGTGTCCCAGTTCAAGCAAGGAGGCTCTTCCACGGGAGCAGAGCAGTAGCACTGTCACAGTTAGTGGAGCTCTATAGATTTAGCCCAGCTGAGAGCTGTCCCACACAACTCACTCTCATCTGCCCGGTGCTATTTAGCCTCTGCAGGCCTCTAGCTAGAATGTTCATGCTGCCTCACCCATCATGTTTGCTGCATGGACATTGGCTCCAAGCAAGGTCCTCTGCTACCACACTAAATCACAGGAGAAGCTTATTAACAAATATTTCTGAATCACCTTCTGCCCTGCTTAGTATCTATCAGTCCTAAGTCAGTGCCTGAGTATGCTGCAGGATTCAAACAAAATGGGTTGCAAACACTGTACAACTTGGGTGCTAACCTCTGCCATTTCTTCCAAAACAAATGAAAAAGCACTTACACTGTGACAGCTTTTTCACTCTCCAGGCTACAAGCGGATCTTCTTGTTCTGTTATTTCCCTGCCGTGATCTTCCCAGAAGTGGGGGAGCTTATTAACAAAGAATAACCTTCAAACTTCTCTACAGTCCTTTGCCATTTCTGAGTAATAATCTTGCCCCCTCAGTGTTTACAGCTGTGGTTGAGATCCTTACCAAGAACATTATTAAGAATAAATTATAATATGTGGAAATATTACTGTGAAATATACTGATACTGTTATACCAGGATAAGAAAATAAACCACTGCTTCAGAGATGGCAAGAGCAGAAGCACACGGATCATGTTAAGCAGACATTGGGTCTAACAAACATACACAGGTACTGAAGTCTTAGAAGGGTGCAGAGCTGCAACAGGAAAATGTGTTGTTCTAGGGTTTTTTGCTTAAAAGATGAGAGAGAGGGCCTAGGGGAGGGGAATGCATGAAAAAGAAAAGGATGAACTTTTTTTTCTTTTTTTTTGGCTACTCCACATGGGGTTTTCCTCTGTTTAAATGCTGAAGGACAGAAAGATTTTAAATTAAAATCTTAATAAATATAGCCCTGAGGCTAGTAACATTATTACATCCAAGATGATTACAGCAACCAAGCCACAAAATACATATATATATTTATTTGAAGCATAATAAGCCTCAGTATTTAGTTAGAAGAAGGCTAGGCAGCTAACTGACTTCCAAATTAGTGAATTTTCCATTCCACTCTACCAAAAGTATAAACCAACATGGCACCTGGTTTGCAGAGTTTGTTTCATTTCTGTACAAGATAACATTTTTCTACTTACATTTTAGATATACACATATATATTTCATCATCATATGCATGAGTGCTGGGAGGAAGAAACCAAAGTTTGCAATAGGAGATATGGATAATTATTCAGCTTCATTGTGAAAGAGGGATCTAGGTCCCCCAGATTGCTTGAGTGAGGCATGTTTTCCTTGAGACATTTGCCTTTTTCAGTCAATCCTAGTCTCAATATAAGATTCTGCTCTCCACGTGTTTGTGTAGATCATTGGGGTTTTTTTAATTATGGAATTTTTTTAATAAAGGATACCGGGAAAATATGGGATACAAAGAAAAGGATACAAGCTGATAAAGATGATTAAATCATAGAGCGACTGCGGAGTGGGTCATGAAGTGTTATAATCCCCAACTCCCCTCTGCTTTCTGCCTCAATGTGTTAATGCATCACACTTTAGTACAGTGACACTTTCAGCCCTAGGTGGAAATTCACACATGATGAAGAGGTGGAGGAGGATTTCCAGATGGTCAGACCTCAGGGAGTGCGAAAAGGTGGGGGGAGGAAGGGAGAAACTGCTGAAAGGAATCGGACTTTGGTCACATCAGTAATTTCCAGCTGAAAATGGAATATTAAAAAAACCACCCAAACCCCAAAAAACAATCACTAAGGATCCCATACTGGGGCCAGGTGCATTCAGGTTTGGACATTATGTGTGATAAATCCTCACCAATACTGGTTGTGAAAGATCCCTAGGAAATATTGGTTTATTTGTGTGCAACAGAAAGGTGTGAGCTTCATTTCTTAGGCCAAATTTTATCGTTGGTACTAAAGCACCCTGACACAGACCCAATTAGTTGTTTTATTCTCCACAGTTCCTCTTTACTAGAGGTTATTGTAAACTGGTACTTGCTCTGAATTGTGCACAAATTTTCACTCCATCAGATGCTGTACTTGGCTGCTGCATCCTTTGGGACCCTCTTCTGCAGGGCCACCTCTACAAGAACAGTGAAGGGCACTGAGAGAAAATGCAAGGCCTACATTCAGTTGGTCCCAACACACCCTAAAACAGGCCCCACTTTCCCTTTAGGGGAGCATAAGGCAGCAGCTGCTATCACACAGCTGGACTTCTCCAAGATGACCTCATTTACTGTGGTCTTTCGGGGCGAATGGGAAGGTAGTCATGGACCAGAGTTCAAGGGGTCTGGTCCTTCAGGGTGAAAGGTGCTAGAGCTGCATAAAGAATTAGCAATAGATGATATTTTGTACCGCCACAGCTTTTTCCAGATGTCAGGGTTAGAGAAAATTTAAGATAACCAGTTATTTAGGCATCACAGTACCCCTGTATTTTTTGTGTGTGTGTTTAAAAGATAGTCTCTTCATAAGGACAGAAAAGCTAAGCATTAGGTATGATGGCTCGGACTGCATTTCTAAGGGGTCTTGCTTCATTCAGCTTCAGGTGATCCTCAGGTCATAGGCATTTCTCCACCTCAAAATGTGCACTTGAGCTGCCAACGGTGCGCAGTCACACTGGAAAGGTGCTTTTGTTTAATATCATCAGTATGATTGCATGCTATTTACCTGTATTTCCTGGAAAGCAACTAAGTAAGTTGACCACAGTCTGGTGAACTACTGGAACAAATATCATGAGAAATAAGGCTGTTGCACAGATTTCACTTTGGGGAAACGTTTGTTGTCCACTCCCTGTCACTCCCAGTAAAAATCATATGCATGCAGGTCAGGACAAAGTTCAAGGAGACAGAAGACACTTAACTTCTGCTAGAGCAACTTGAAATTTGTGAAACGTGTGGTTTTAGCCGCTGCTGAATTCCTACCCCCATTAATTGACTTTCTATGTTAAAATCACTTGTGTCATAGCAAAATGTAAAGAAACCTTGAGCATCTGATGTGGTAGTGACTTCCATGATGATATATTTAAGATGCCCAGGTGCCTGTTGCTGGCTTTAGTGGCAAACCAAAGGCCTCAGAGTATTGTAAAGCCTGCAGCATCCATCTTGGACTAAGTCCCTTCCAATGACTAGATGAACATCTCTGACTTTCTTCCCTAAGGACTCAGTGCAGCAGGTGTTTTCAGTCTGCCCACCTTCCAGATCAGGTGTCCAAAAATGCAGCAATAAATACAATTTTTTTTCCTTCTCTGTTTCTAAAAGAGCTCAAGGTGGGTGGAGGATATGGGCGTAGGCTATTTTTATTCATACCTTAATTTAGTCAATAGTCCAACAGTTCAAGAAGAATAGCTGGGCTCAGTCTCCTTTTCTGCCTGACAGGAATCCCAGGGAGCATGAGAGGCAGCTCAGGTGTTCTCGGCAGGAGCAGGCCATGGGGTGGTGCTGGGACAGGAGCACTCCCCAAGCCTCCAATTGAGTCAGTGCGTGACCAAAGGGAGCAGGAACCCACAACTCTGTAAACAGACAGTTCAGAGACCCACAAGCCCAGGCCTCCCTCCTTCTCACCCTGCTAGCCAAAACATTTGGAACTAGCCAATTCACATGAGACCAGCTTTAAGAGGATGGAGGCAGTCCCCTCCCTGGCACCAAGCATACCCTGGTAAGGGCACTCTGCTGGGAGAGGAGACATACACATTCCCTGGGGCAGAAGGGAATTGAGCCATGTGAAATTCCCCACGTTCAGCACTAGCCTTTTGAGTGCCGAGCACAGTGTATACAAAACACTGCTGCGCTGCCAACCACCCTGCCTTTCCCTTGCATGAACGGACCCACGCTGTGTTCCTGGAAAAAAGCCAAGAGAGAGCCTAAATTGTGAAGCCCAAGGGATCCCCAAGCAAGGTAGATTTAAGAGGCTGTGTTGCCCATGGCTTGCTCAGGCAGAGGAGCAGCCTCTTGGTTTTGGTGGCTGCCATTTTGAGGTAGAGCATGATTCAGGAAACATCACTTCAAAAGGCAAAGATTTGCGGCGGCTGTCAGGAACTGGCATTGCAACACTCCTCAGTGATGCCCAAGACCTTTTCTGAGCCTGCTTCCCCCAAACTAAAACATCACTGTCTTTGCCATGCTAGCAGAGGCAGCTCCCCCAGAGTCCAAACCCCTGCACAATAAATTCTGTACAGACCCAGGTCTGCCCACAAAACAGGCACTACAGGAGAGCAGAGAGATCGTGAGGTAAATGTGCCAAGTGACTCTCTTCCCTCTCAAAGTGACAAAGCATGAACTTGCAGGATTAAGCCTGAAGCAAAATAAGTCCTGCTGGAACTTATTTTCTGTCTAGGTAGCAAGGCTGAGCTTGTTTAACAGTAATGGTCAAAGGACAATAAAAGAATACAGGGGTAAGTCATTTAGACAAGGCAAATCATTAACTGTCTGTATTAAGACTTGAAAGTAACCAAGTGGTTGGTAGCTGTCAAGGAAGACAGTACTTAGAGCAGAACGAACAGAAGAGCCAAATGAACAGAACAATAAATTGGTAGAGAATCTGCCCATAACACGGGACTGCTGCGGCGAATGATTACAGGCATGCAACAAGGCAGGAGTAAACAGCTCCCCAGCCCCACAACTGGGATGCTTTGTTATTTAGCAGAGACCACCTGGTGCACATCAGAGGAAACTTCATCTTCTCACTATGGACTTCCAGCCTTTAGAGGTCATACTCTGTTTTTGGGCTTCTGACACAAATACAAGCAAAAGGCCTTCCCAGCAGGAAGTGCCCAAATCCTTTAACTGGGAAGCCAAAATTAACAGTCTTGCTAAGACACCTTTCCTACCCTCACCCCTTGGTTATTTCCCAAAACAAGAGGAACCGCAAAGGAGCCTGTGATGACTGAAAGGGAGACTCCGCCAGCAGCAGAGTTTCCTCTGTACATGCGTCACTTGCTGCAGCCTGTCTGGGGTGATGGTGCTGTCAGCAGGAAGGGGTTACCAGGAGAGGTGGGGCTGCAGAGCTTTTCACCTTTCACTTCCCTAGCTTTTCTGCAGCTAGGAACAGGCTACAAGTCCATTCCAATTTCTGCATTTAGGATATGTGTTCATCAGCTTTTTTAATTTGAAGTGCTGGGAAAGGCTTTTTAGGAAAAGAGAAAGAAAACAAAGTAAAGCACACATCCCTTTGTCATACACTTGCCTTTCAAAAACTCCAAGCCTATTCAATGCCTTTGACTTTACCCGATTTGTGTCTCATAGGGAAGACTGTTTCCCTGGAATCTATATCCCCATTTCTTTCCAAAAAAAGAAGAACAAAAGATAAGTTTTAACTTGGTGTTGATGCAATATTCACCCCACCCAGAACCAACTTTGAAAGCTCATGTAAAAAACATGAAGAGTAATTTTTACTTAGCTCTTGTTATGAACAATTCAGAGATAAGAAACAAGGCAAGACACGTCTCAGCTGCAAGTGTGAACATGATCTCAACACTGCAATATTTTCCTTGCCTGGCTAGAGATGGGTTGGCAGCATGAGGTATATGAAGGTAGGTTACAGGTGACAAGAATGTAAAAGCCTGTTATTAAACTAGGTGTAAGCAGTCTTGGAACTTCATTAGGGCCAGGGAATTCAGCCCTGGACATTGCACCTGCTTGATTACTCACTATTAAACAAATGGCTGTAAACTTAGTTTCAAGTTGGAGAGGATTCAGACACAGCTCTTTCTGCCCTCTGACTGGGCAGCGGATGGAAAGCAGTTTGTGTCATGGACAAACTCCATGTGCTCACTTCTTTCAGGAGAGAAGCAAAGTCTTCATCACAAGTTTTCACCAGGTGAGGAGTACAAGTCGTTTGCTGTCCTCCAACTGCAACTATAGAAAGGGAGCGAACTGCAGTGTGTTAAAGGTACATTTGGGCACTGACCTATTTTTGTTCATTTGCCATGGGAGAGACATGTGGAAACATTGTGGTTTGATGGATTTGATTAAAAATATGCTAATGAATAAAGAAAATTAAGTGCATCCCTTGGGCTCCTGGCAAGCTGCCAAGACAGACACTGGGACCACCAACAGGGGATCCTTATGTTCCGGCTTTTGCAATCCTTCAGATTCCTACTGCAAAGGATGGTGACCCAGCAGAAATGGGGCTTAAAGTTGAGTGGTTTGCGTGTCCTGCCTCCACTTCTCTCCAAATGCCACAATATTTTAAAATTTATGCCCCAGGTGCTGGAATCGGCAAGCATAAGAACATCTTTGTTTTCATTGAAAAAAGTACTTCTGCCATCATTGTTGAAGAAAGAAAGCTTGCAAACATGAAGCAAGGGTACTCAAAATGCTTGGAAACAAAAAGACTGTGAAAGAGAACTCCAAGTTCATTTTCTAAAGCATCTCATTATTTCTAAACCAAATGCAGTTTTAGAGGCCTGACTTATGGTTTTTCAAGCTCCTGAGGCAAAGCTGCAAATGTGGCCTTTATTCCCACGCAGGAGAAGCTCTGCCTGCCCTCCTCCCTCCATACTGTTCAGGGAAGGAAAGGGGGGAAAAAAGGCAAAACAAAACAACTTAAGCAGGCAGTGTTTCCCTCTGCTCCATGAATGTCATCATTCAAGCAGATTTACTCAAGGCACCACATTAGAAAGTTCTAACCTGACTGCAGAAGTAGGTGAATCACATATTCTGCTGCTGTTCTTCAGGTAGGAAGCAGCTTTCATTAGCAAAGTCTGAAGCATCCAGCTCTCCTAGTGCTCATAATCCTTCTGCGAGTAGTTGTTCTTCCCATAGCGTGATTAATTCTGTTGTCCTGCAGTCTTCAGAGCTGGAATGAGGCAGCCAACCATAGCTGGGGATGCAAGTACTTGTCACACAGTGGCACTGCTCAGCACCTAATTGGGGTGCAGTTACCAGGAGTGAAAGGAAAAGAAGGGCTCATATTTGATTAAGCTGCCTGAACCCAAGCAGACCTAGGAAACCCTCTGAACCCCTCAAGCAGGCTATAGAGAAATGAAAGCAGAGACCCCTGAATGAAAGAGGCTCTTCCACACCAGTGACCAGGGCACAAACTAGAAAATTAAAACCAAACACCTAGTCCATCCTGCAGGCATTTCTCCAGCAACCTAATAGGTTTGGGCTTTCATAGCACCAACTTCCAAGCAAGAAACAGTTTTAAGATCTGATTTCTGGAGCCTGTCATTCTGGGAAAGGACACTTCTGTAAGGGAGGTCTATCTGACCAGGACCATCTCTCTTTGGTTCTCAGCAGCCTTGTTAAAACTGAAGAGCCAAATTTCTAGGAGTAAAACTGCAGGGTATCTTGGGCAATGTTACCATGATGGTTTTCATTTAGAAGCAAGAAAGAATTTGGCTATTTTTTCAGATAATTACTCCTTCCCACAGTCCACAGTTGTTTTCCTTGTTTACAAGTATAGAATTGTAATGCCATCATTTTGCGGGGAGAGTAATCATGTTTCAGAGCACTCTTACAGACCACAGGTTGAAACACTCATCCAAACAGCAGGTTCAGTTCGTTGTATGTGTTTTCCTTTCTAGAATAAAAACACAGCTATATTAAACAGTGGGGAGTAACTTTCCTTGTCTCTCAATGCTACATGCGTGCACAAGTTTGTCCTTGAATTCTGGCATTTGGCCTATGAAGCTAACGTGCATAAAGCCTCCGATACCCCAAACGCTAAGCTTTAAAAGCAAACTCCATAAACTCTGATTATATCAAAAACATGATTTTGCCTCAAAGCCAAGTAACAAAGCTCATTGAAGGGAACTTACTGTAAACTCTGACGATTAATAAACTCTATCAGGAAGGCAAGTGATCCCCATCTCACCTCAACTTTTTAGTTCCAACCCCCTTTGGAGTTACAATGCTTAAGGGGCCATTTGCTGCTATATCCTTAGTAGATCCTATTCCCATGACAGACACGAAGTAGTATGGGGGAGGAGAGACCATGGGCCAGGAAAAAAAACCTAAATAGGATATTCTCTGCCCCACCCCCAAATTAAGGCTTTATATTTCAAAGAAAGCCCAGCATCTTTAGTCACCCATAGAAACAAAACATTTAGTGAAGTACTGCACAGTCTCAGGGAACAATAAGTATTCTTTCAGGCATGCAAATCAGTGCTCAGCAAGCAGAACAAACTTACACTTGCAAGGCAAACTGGTTTGATGCCAGAGAAAACGTAAATCCACCATCCTCATGAGAAATTGGGTGTTCTGCTGCACGGAAGAATGTTTAGGCAAGACTTAACATTAGCATTTGCATGCAAAAGGAAAATTTAATTTGACAACAAAGTCTCATACCGCATGAGAGAATAATACAGCCAAGCAACAAAACCAGAAGAATCTACCTAGTGTGGATTTCTACATGTAATTCAGGTGGCAGATAAATAGCAGCAACTTGTCTTCTCATCTGAGCATGCTGAACAGCCAGCCCCTCTCCACAGCAGAGCTTCTAACTCCTAAATCCACAAGATGGAGCCAGCAGTTCTCAGGAAGAGGTGCCTGTACCATCCCAGGAATTGTCAGCACTTGGCTCACAGAACCACGCTAAAATCTTCTGGTTGGGGCAGGATACAGGCAAACACAAAGGCAGGAGCCAAGCTATGTACAAGTCATCATCCTCCTGTTTCATCCTGCTGCAAACAAAGGCAAGCCTGTTCCTCACAAGCATCTGCAGACTATCTGAAGAAAGAGGTGCCAATATGGGCTTTGGGTATAGCAGAGTAACACAACTGTGCTCAGAACCCTCTCCTGCCTCCTACATGACACTTTCCATGCTACCCTTTCTCTGCCACAGAGTATTTTAAAAGTTACTTCACTGGGAAGGAGAGCAACATAAACCACCGTGGCAATCAGAAACACAGGGCAAACACCAGGCAAGCACCATGTAAACAAGATTATGTAAATTGCTGTAGTCCTTGGCCAGAAGTCATCAGCTAGAGAATGTTCCACTTCCAACTTGTACAGCAGTGGTGGCAGAAACTGCCTGAAAGTTTACTTTGAATCCCATTGTTCTGCCACTCCAAATTAAGTGGCATTAGAGAGCAGTGAGTCTGTCCTGAGCCATTCTGCCTCAGAAGCATCTCAGCTTCTCTCCTGCAGTTCATTCACCACAAACCTACACAGAGAATGGAGTCTGGCACACTCAAAAGACTAAGGACTACTTTTTCCACACAGTGTTGCTTATTCTGTTATTCAAAGGCACAAGACTGTCTGAAGACAAGACAAAGCAACTCTGTCATTCATATAGTTGATACAAGCTGTCTGATCCAATTAAGTTCTGGAAAATTAACTGTGAATGAATCAAACTATGTCAATTCAGTCCTGAAAAACATGCATACCATTTCCAAAATGCCAGTGATGAGTGTCTCAGTCACCTCTTCCTCCCCTCCCATAGTCTGCAATATAAACTTATTATATATTTGATAGAAA
The DNA here is from genome assembly GCF_031753505.1 of Anomalospiza imberbis. Classification (NCBI taxonomy): domain Eukaryota; kingdom Metazoa; phylum Chordata; class Aves; order Passeriformes; family Viduidae; genus Anomalospiza; species Anomalospiza imberbis. The sequence continues at coordinate 12,345,256 of NC_089687.1, forward strand.
GGTTAGTTACTGACACTGAAAATCAGTGGCTGGCTCATTCAAGAATTTGGAGATTAGGTATGCTTTTAGAATGCTGTAAAAATCAATAACAAACAAATATGAAGCTCATTTTTTCTTTTTATTATCAATAGTAATACAAATCAGTTGTATTAGCATGATAATGAAAAGTGACCAGTTTTACAGACATTAAAAATGTTTGTGCAAGTTAGAGACAAAGCTCTGAAGCTATGTAAGGAAAAAATTAAGAATTTACATTGTAAAGTATAGCATACATAGTTTAGAGGCAGTTTCATTAAGTCTTGCAATCACAATCACTTCCTCTACACTAAACTTCTCACTTGTGTTAGAGATAACACCTTCCCCTCCCAAGAGGAACACCTGCCATTTCCATGAAGTGTGGAGATTACGGTGAAAATCATAGCTTTTTTTATTTGTTCCTCTTCCCTCCTTCTCCCAACTATGAAGTCAACAGGAGGTGAACACTGCAACATATGCTTATAGCAATTAAGGAAAGCTTCTGTCTACATAAGCTCTGAACTGAACTGGTAACAGTATCCTCTTTTTGAACAAGAATTGATAGACCCGTCAGGCCTAAGAACTGGGGTAATGCTTTGAAAAGCTTTAAAAAAAGATCTGGGTGAGCATTTAGTTAGATGTATATCCCCCCCTACATACCTCTTACTGCATTCCCTCTTACTGCATTCCAGATTGTAGTTTTGTACCTTGGACCTGAAGTATTCTTGAGCATTATACTTAAGCCAGACAGGACTCAACTGGAACTTCAAATGGTTATCAACATCTTACTGAAGTTTAATGCCCAGTAAATGTATGCATACATCTTTCTCCTCATCAAGCCAAGTGTTCCCCTAGAAACTGCAGTAGAGGTGTATCAGTCTGTATAGGAACACATATGGCACAAGTCATTGAAAACACTTCATGCTGCATCTGTATTCCCACCTGGAGAGATGCTCCTCTGCAAGAGTCAAGTCTCCCTCTGCAGTCTTGGAGTCCTGCTTTTTTTCATGTAATGACTTAGACCTTGTTATAACAGGGGCTTGTTTGCTCTGCTCAAACCAGAAGGAAAACTGGAGCACTTAACTCTAAGCCACATATGGAAGATTGCACGTAGCAGTAAACAGTTCATGTTAAGCCATTGCACAAGAATAATACTTGAATGCTTAAGTGCAATTGCATAGTCAAGTCTTGCATGACCTCCAGCTGCAAATATCCAGTTACCTGCCTACAGCCATGCTCCAGAATGATTTAAGAGTACATTATACCAACAAAGAGAAGCCGTGGTTTTTAATTACCCAATGTGCAAAGGCTGATATAACATGTCAGCTTCAATCCAGCCTTCAGTCTCCTCAGCTACACAGCAGGGCCACACCCCCTGCTGCCAAAGTGATCCCTTATTTGATGTACCTGACCCCCAGTTACGCAAAGCTCCATTCACATTGCTCACAGGATGCTGTGCCATGTTATATTCACTCCACTCAACCCACCTGATGGTGATATCCATTGATGTCCAGTGAAGCACACCTGGAAGCCATTCAAGAACCCCCAAATCACATTGCCCCTATTCAGAAGGGCATACATTCCGGCACTTCCACCATGAGGTGGAGACAACAGGATTTCAGTCCAGGGGACCAGTTTTATTGCCTTTCTCGTACAAGTCAGAACGCTTGCTGCCCACTGTTCCAAAGTAGGCAAGGTAGCTGCTTTGTTTATTGTGTTTTCAGCTGTAACTGGCAACTTAAACTGAGTTTGTCACAAGTACAGAAGAGGAAAACTCAAAAGCTGTTTTGTTTAGTCTCCAGGCCTAGTCTTTCTGGAGCAGCTGACAAGAACAGAACACTGAAGAGATGCAGCATCAAGACATGAAACAGCAAGCACCTTCTCCCAGGTAAGTCCACCTCAGTGGCATAGCTTTATCAGTTGGAGAAAAAAATAACCTGAGTGAAAACAGCACATGGACTGTAAGAACACAAGTTAGAAACTCGCTATTCTGAGAAGAAATTAATCTGTCCTATCAAATACTGTCAGGTACTTTAAGACTATAGAGATCAAAGGTCAAGGCATGCAAGTCTCTTGAGCCAACATAGCTGAACGGCTCATTGTGAGCTTTGCTGAACTCATTATTCATACAGCAAGGACAGTTTACTCAATTTTGTTATACACATTTTACAACCCGCTTTGGAGGGGCTTGACCTAGATAAGCTTGTAATGTGAACTCAACTGGTGTTTATCCTTTAGGTTAATTAAGGACTTAACCTTTAAGTCTCAACTAAAACCAAACTCACTGAGTTGCCTTCCTCCAGAAGAGGACATTCATTTGCTGTATGCACATCATACAGTCAGAAATTTACTTTTGTCCATGGAAGTTCAAGAGGAAAATTTGTTAGATGTATTACAGCTCCCAGTGTCCTATTAGGTGCTTAGGCTTTAGACACAGGTGACACAGCTCAAGTGACAAGTTTTGTAAGCCAGCAGGCTTCCAGCTTCTGCTTCAAAAGACTATTGGGCATTACAAAGACAACTTCACAATTAATTTACTATTCACAGAGAAGCATTTCCAGACCTGGTTAACCCTTCTTTCTGCCCATACAAGATAAGAGTAACAAAGAAGGAATTTAATTTGACAAGAATGAAGATTACAGCACCTTTTATTTAGTACAGTTTCCCCAATCCAATGAGTTGCCTGACAAGATGAACTAGTTATGGAAGACAATGAGTTTGTGATAAGTCCCTGTGAAAGCTCAGGTCAACAGAGGCTCTGATGTAGATAACACCTTTTTTCAATGTTCAGAGATTGAATGCACAAAAGCAATCTAGTACACGTGAAAAAATATTTTTCAACCTCAAATTACAACACTAAGTACTGAACAGTATTCACTACTCCATCTCAGGAAGAAAGACCATTAGTTAATTTAGTGCTGCAGTGAGCTTCATTGAACAACCATTTAAATTACTTTCACCAAGCAACTGTGTTTTAAGCATTCAGTTACCAGCAAGATACAGCTACTCTCCAAGTTTCTCTACTCTGTGGAGGCAGAAGATAGCCATAATTAATTGAGAAACTCCACAACCAGAAGATAGTTCTTTTCCACAGTGACAGAAGTGATTTTTGGCAACTGCACTTCATTTAAACTGCATCAGAAAGTTCATTTCATTCAGCTGACAACAGAACCTGCTAAGTACTGACTTTTTAACTTCTAGACTGTTTTTGTTGAACAGACATGACCACCACTGCATAACTGACAGCAAAACTCATCATGTGCTAGGTTGCTGTGCATCAGGAACAGTACATATAAAATGAACAGTGAGTAATAGATGTGGCAACTGCTTAACTTCATTTGCTTTTTGACACCATACAGCTCACTAGCCAGCTAATCATTGAGAGGTAACATATATGCCTCACCTATTCCAGGTCATGATTGTGTGATGGGACCCACCCTTATTCAACATTTTCATCTTCAGCAAGACAGGAGACAGATGCAGATGTTCTCACTTTCCAACATTATCATCACAAGTGTTCCAATATAAATATAACTTATTAAATCAACACCTATTTCCACTATTCCAGTACAAGGAAAGGGAAGGATAATAGATGTAGAGTGTAATTGAGTCAAGACAATACATGGAAGAAACTCAGGACAGCATTTCAGGGAGATGGTGATAATACTATTCCTTTTGAAGAAAGGCTTACAGTCATTTTCTCACCCCATACCACTAATTTAAGGATGAGAAGACAGACCCCAGCAGGGAATGCATCTAGCCTGTATTTAAATATCAATTTTTGCATTTCCTAAATAAGTCTGAATTGAGTCCATAGGCTTGATTCATGAATGCTGTATTGACTAAACAGAACACAGAAGAAAGTTTGTTTTGAGTTGACTCTCAACTGTCAGATGCTATTTCTTACATGGAGTGTGGGGAGGAAGTCAGCAGATTTCAGTGTAAGAAATATCAGTGACAACTAAGAGAAGACGGAGACTCAAACCCTTTACTAGGTGTCATCTAGCCTTTCTGCAGTTTGCACCATCAAGGAGGGCAGCAACAGCACAAAAAAGTGTTTGAACCTGAACAGCTGTGCTGGTTAAGGCCAATAGAGGTTCAAGAGAAACACAGAGAAACGTTAGAAGGAAGTTAATACAAAAGTACATCGTGTAACCAAGCAGAAGGACTGTAGTTCTGAAACTATTTCTAGTTTTGAAAGTTGGAAGATGGAGCCCATTTCAGTTTAAGGAGGCAAAGGTTTTGCTGGATACCAGAAATGGTTGCAAAGTTGTTTTCACATTTTGAAGGTGTGATATGCAAAGCAAGAGATAAGGGAGTCAATACAGACTTCCTTTCATGAATCCAGCCCTATATCCTTAGTGGTATTTTATCCGTGCCAGCTGTAGATAGATATTTACAGTTCCAAAGCATCACAGTAAGCAACATCTTTCTTTAAAGCTTTTCTTGTTCTTGCCACTTTTCTTGCCATTCTTGTCTTTGTTTTCTGACATTTTCTTTGCTCTTATTTCTCTCATTAAATCAAAGAATACCTAGGAGGGAAAAATAAAGAAAGATTAAACAAAATCAGCCACCAGAAAGCAGATAAAAACTACTGTATTCAGCAACAAATAAAGATGTAGAACCACACTGTACTCAACACAGCAGAAGTAAGTCTAGACAAAGATTCCTGTGACAAACGCAACATAAGAATTATGTAGTGTGTCAAGCAGTGACAAAAAGCTGCACAATATTACCTGGTTATCAAAAAATTCAAGAGCCCTGTTTTAAGGGATTTTTATTAAGTACCATTCTTGCACAAAAGCAGCATTCAGAGCTCATGAGAACATTTGTCTGTGCCTAGCAAACATTTCCAGTGCTGTTAACTACAGAAAGCAGTTAGTCCAGTCTTTTCCATGCAGTTACTATTCTGCTTGGTCTGTAATTACAAAGGTGCAGCATTTAAGCGACAGGGCACAAAAAATTCTCAAAACTATGTTCTAAGAAAAATTCAGAGAAAGTCATGTTTCCTTTCATGTCTAATTTTTTCGTCCAAAACTTAGGCAATTTCACCCCTGTATTCCTGATGTCTAGGTACATACCACTTAAGATGCAAGAGCTGTTTTGCTGTACAGTCATTGGGTATTTATTTTTAGGATTATTTTAAAATATTTTTATTTTATTATTTAAAATTATTTTCATTATTACAGAATAAGAGTTTAGCATCACTCTGTAGAACTAAAGTGTGTTTTTTTCCAGAGAACTCTCAAGCCTTTGATACTTGGAAACAAGACCATGCTACTGTTCAAAAGTAGATTAGTTTGTAATTCAAAACCCTCTTAAGTTTTTTTTTATTCTGCCACAGTACTAAAACACAATCACCACAAAGAGAAATAACAGTGCTTATACAGAGGATAACCAGTATGCCACATGAGCTAGCCAGTGAAGACCTGTAACAGCAAATCTAGATCACCATGCTAGTGCACTCCAGACACGCAGCTCCACTGCTGTTAATCTCAACTGATCAGAAACTGGTCTAAATATAAAACAGGCTAGCCATTCACTAGTAATATGAGATGTTTATAGGAAAAAGCAAGTCTAAGTATTCATGTTTCACTACATCACCCAGTTTATGCAAGTGACGGTGACTTCACCAAACTGAAATTATGCCACATTCTTTAAATCAAGACGTCTCAATTCAGGAGTTTCATATACTGTAGTTTTAAAGAGAGAAAGAGTTCCTGCCAGTAACCTGTGCACCAACAGCATTTCCACTAGTGAACTAATACAGAAGAACAGGAAGCTGTCTAGAAGAGTACAGCTAGCTGCAAGTGTTCTTTATCCAAAGAGAAAACTGCTTAAAATTTGTGATCTTTAAACAGATGCATATTAGTAAGACATATTTGGACCCCTTAGGATGCAAACAGTAATTTCATATCATCTTCTGTGAATTGGTGAAGTAAAAAGGCACCCTTTTCTTCAAGAATTCCTCACTACAAACAAAATAAAGGGGATGACTGAAATTGATTTGTCCTCTATACAGGACAAACACTCCATAGTCAAAATTCATTTCTCTTCTAGAATATCCCACCACCACTGTTTATGCGAGAAACCAGCAACAAAATAACATGAGAATAACTGCCCTATGCCACCAAGGACAAGCCAAAACAGGACAGGGACACAGCAAAAAGTTCTTCTCACAGAAAACAAGAATAAAATTTTTAAGATTAACCACACTACACATAGCTTTATAGGGAAGGGGGAACAATTTCTAATTTCCATAGCTTGTTATTTATTGGTGTTATTAGAAAGACACACCCTACAAACAAAATAACATACTCGAGGAATCCTTAGAACCATTTACTCAAAGGATTATTTTAAAACTATTGGTTCAGATACAAAAGTTAAATGTTTGTAATGCTATTGTAATGCCATAGCATTAACTTGTTTCAGATCTAGGGTTCCCTTAAGCTAGGTACATGCTTAAGTGCACACATTCCAGTAAGTTCATTGTTTTTTTGGGTTTTTTAAAATACACTAGGCTTTCAGAAACCAAACTGTGGACTTGCTTTTGTCCCAGCAAGAGTCAGCTACTAAACAAGTAGTGATGATCTAATTGAGCAGATGTCATTTCTCTTACCTTATCTACATTCGCTCTAGTTTTGGCAGAGGTTTCTACATACTGCACCCCCCATTCTTCTGCCTTACTTCGAGCCTCTTCTACAGGCACTTGTCTGCGCTCCTCCAAGTCAGATTTGTTTCCCACTACCAGTAAAGGGATTTTATCCTCTTCAGCCTTCACACGCAGGATCTGTTCCCTAATGCATGAGGTATTCAAAATAAAAATATCTGTGTTAGTTGTAGCAACAAAACTCCCACACTTATCTGGAGTGGATCAAGTGGTCTGCACATTATTAGTGCTTACAACTGGGATTTTCCCAGCAGTTGGACACACACTTTAAAATTATTCCAAGATTAGCATAGTAATGCTATGGGCTTTACACTACTGAAAGCCTCACACTTCCAGGAAGGCAGTTTTACCATTTAGTTAGTGAGTAATCAGGCTCTAAGAAAGGAGAAGAGTATGGCAGAAGAGCAACTGGCAGCAGGAGTTCACACTTGAATGAGGAAAAAGAGTACAAGTGCCATGTTTGCCAAGTTCCACCTTGGCATTCAGTCACCATCTTTAATTCACAGTCTGCATCACATCTCTATATAGGTCTGGGCAACATCAAGTCTTTGCCAAGACAGTAGGTTGCAAAAACAGCCCAGTAGCTGGCAGAGATCATTCCTAATGGCTACCTCAACTCCACCCAAAGGAGACAGTTACTACACAATTCTGAACTAAAATGCCAGCAACCTTCCTCCTTCACAGACTCCAGGAAGATATTCAATCTGCCAGCGTTATCCTGTCACGCTAAGAGGATGTACCAGTGTCCAGGAAAGGAGATGGAGTGATGTTGCATACCAGTCTCAGTCTGTACTGGGGTAAAACACAAGCTGAAACCAGACTGACACATGCTGCTGTCCATCTAGGATGCTGGAAGAAATCGACTACTCTAAACTATTTTTAAATAGTTATGAAGACCTAAACAAGGCATGAGCATAGTGCTACACCCTCTCATCTCACCAAGAGAGATGCCTGCATTTTCTATGTACAAAATAACAATGTATGGAGAGTACATGAGACTCTAAAATAGCATTAACACTGAAGCAGACAATCTGCTGTTGCATTTAACTGCATCTTCACACATTTTCAGATTAAAGAGGCACTGAAAGCAAACACTGAATGCTTAGCATCAGCAGGAGAGCTAGGGTTTAAAGACAAACCTATTGTTTGTTCAGTATTCAACTTTTTCATAGCATTAGAATTCTGGAACCTTTTGCTCTGCAGCAAATAATACCACTCTGCAGTTTGGCCTGGGATGCTGGTGACTCGTACTACCCATTCCACACTCCTTGCTGGACCAAGGAGCTGGTTCTTGCATGTTAGCCTAAATATTCCATTTAACTAATTTCACTATTTGTTTTACTTCCGAACCATTGAAAAGCAGGAGATTCTGCATCACAAAGCTCTCAGGCCCTTCTTGCCCATCTTCAGGGCTAGCACTGTTTTTTCACTGTTTTGCTGTGCTGGAATCTTGAACCAACACACCATTAACCTAGTTACATAAGTCTGACAAAAAAAAAAAAAAACCTGCCAAGATAAATACTCCTACTCTCTTTCATTCAAAGCCTTAAGCTTTGGGTTTAACATTATATTTCACTTAGGCACATAAGCCAAAACCAAGTGCTTCCGCTTGTCTCATTTTCTTTGTGTTCTTTGAGTGCTACCTGACCTTTTCCTCCATCTTACATTAGGAAGAGTGCTAGCAATAGCAGTTTTGCAGTCCTGTAACAGTTGAACTGTTGGCTCCTTTCACAGCTGCAGTTAGAGCAAACTCTAGAGCTCTGCTTGTGTGTCCCATGACTGTCAGCCTTCTGAAGCAGAACAAAGTCACAGAAGCATTATGTGAAGAAGGATAGTATTTTTATACCTCATGAAAGATTTTGTGGTGTTCTACTACTGGTGAAAGAGTATGATATGTTAAGTTCTGGTGTGCAAGGGGAGTTTGCCTTAGCTTTAAGGAAAACCTAGAAATAAGTGCCCTCAGCTACAGCACTTCCATTACCAGTTAGTATCTGTTAAACTTGCACCACTGAAGCAAAGGGAACATAAGGCAGACTGATAAAAGAGCTTTTATTCTGACAAGCATAAGGAACTCTTAAACTTTCCCTATGCTTTGGGAAGTTTTCCTTCAAGTTATACAGCTGTTCCAGGCAATCTCCAGTTTGCCTTCTACTGAGGCAACAGGTATTATCAAAAAGAGTTAGAACACTTGCCCTGAACAATGTGGCTACATGGATTCTAAAGCCAGAGTAGTGGTTTAAAATCCTTTTCTATTTACCCCCCCCCCCCCCCCCCCACTACACAAGCAGTTTCTATGGTCAATCTGGTGCCAATTTTTACATCAGAACTGCTAATACCAAGAAAAAAAATGGAAGTACTTACTACTACCCTGTGTCTTTCTAGGAATACATCTGCCTACAATAGCAATGCTTGGCTGCCAACCCTTGTTTGGCACCAATCCATACCTGAGAGTAGAGGCTAATCCTTCCCTTCCTTAGAGCACCTGCTTCTAGCAGTAAGCAATACTGTGTCTGAAACCTGGCCAAAAGACAGACTTAATTCCAGAAGTACTGTTCTAAGATAATTAAACTTCCCATCCATGAAGACTGAAAATTGGCTGGAATATGCCTGTTTTAAGAGTCCAAGAATCTGTTACTTGCCTGAAGTTGCTGCTGGCATAGTGTACTCATAAGTTGCAGGCACAAAGATGATGAAAGCCAGAGGCTGAATATTGTGGTTTAGGTTATCAGTTACTTGAGAGCAAAATGGTCAGGTGTCACTCTTATTGATTAAATGGTAACAGACAAAGAATAAAGAGCTGTAGCTTTTAGGCAGATTTGTCAGAGCAACACAGGAACCGGATAACTTCCCCGGCTAGGAGAGAAACTACTCACCGAAACTCTGCTGTTGCTGTGAAGGATTCATGCTCTGTTATTGAAAAGACAAGAAGAAATCCTTCCCCACTGCGGAAATAGTTATCTCTGATAGCTGCATAATCCTCCTGTCCTGCTGTGTCCAGAATGTCTATCTGAACTTCTTCACCATCCAGAACTACTTTCTTTCTGTAGCTGTCAGCCTTGGTAGGTTCATAGTCTTCTACAAACTGACAAGAAAGGGATCAGTGTTTAGAATTACTGTCAAACAGTCTCAGTATTTGTCCATCTTCCTTCTTTCACTTCAGTGACATTTAAATACCCCAAAACCTCCTCAAAATTCAGACAGCCACTAAGTTCCACCACTTTTTTTTAGTGTTACTATTAAAAGCAAAATACTTAAGCCCTTAATACATCAAAGAGCCAATTTGCCAAGTCAAGTTTTGCTACACAAAACACTGTCAGCAACTTCAGTACAATTTAAGAACAGAGTTGCAGTATAAGTTACCAGCAGTGTGCTGGCATTATCTAGATATCCCACTTTAAGAAAATGCATTTGAATATACTTCAGGAACAGGTATCTGAACTTTTAACAGGTGTAGATGAGAGCATCCAGCTGCTGAACACGAAGGCCTGTTCCATAATTACACAGGCACATACTTTTAGTTCATTCAGTATTGATCAGATCCACAAAGTCACTGCCAGTTCAACTTAGTTCAACAGCACACATCCAGTGGAGAAGTAGAGAGGTAAAGAGCTTCTCAGCCTCAGAACACAACAATTAAGCCCAGTTAAGCTGGCTGGCTTTCATTAATGACTACATCACCTGTTCAGATACTTACACTACTATAGTATGTGTGGACAACCTATAGATAAATACTAACTTTTGAACTACAGGATCATGTATTCCTTCACATACTAGTGTGGGCTGCCTAATCTAGCTTCCTGTATACCAGTATGGAAGACTTCATGCTATGAACACGCCTACCTCATCACCTGGCTCAGAATGAGCTAGTATGTTTACTTCTGACTTCAGCCTTAACTGACCTAAATTACAAAATTAAAGTTCAACTCCGAGTAGCAACAGCTTCTGTACACAAGCACCCATACATTATGCATGACTTCTGAAGACAGTTCTTTCACAAATAAGCATCAATTTTGTCACCTTTAGCCAGAGATGTTCCCAGAGGACACATCTTCCACCTTTCTATATCCTGCTCCTGCCAGTTGGGTCATCAGGTCTTTTGCTCATCACATTCAGTTCCCCTGTCCCACAAAAAAAAAGCTTAGCAAACCATATGAATTTGTGCTTTAGAGAAACTGAACCAAAGTTACTTACCTCATCATACATAAACTGAAGGGTGAGGGCAGATTTACCCACACCTCCACTGCCAACCATAATTACTTTATGGAGGGCCAAGGAACTCTGGTTCTTGCTCTTGCTGGCAGCCATTGTCCCTGTTTGCCACAGACGAAGTGCCAGGCAACCGATCAGATCTGCAGAGAGAAGGAGCACAGTCACCCATCCATGGCATTGGTGACACCAGAGTAGCATACAGGTAAAGTGTCTCACACGTGCTGAATGACCAGATTAAAACCCTGTCCTGCAAGCCTAAAGAATGGGCCACTCCGATGCACTGGCATGCAAACCATGCCTTAAGTATGAGTAGGACAAGGTCTTAAAACAAATGCCTTCTATTTGTGACAACAGTATGATTAATAAAAGTGCCAAAGGTTTATAACAAGCTGCTCTTAATTTGTAAACCCAGCCTACAAGACTAGTGTCTAGAGCAGCTTCTAAAGAAAAACTGACTCTTTCTCAAAAGATATGAAAATAAGTGTTTTTTATTGTTCTTCTTATAAGGCATTACACCTTTCTAAAATATTTCTTTAATGTTGATAAAGCTACACCTTAGATCTGCTCATAGGCAGAAATCTGGCTTTTGATCTTCTCCCTACGTAGGCTAAGAAAACAGCAGAGATACACAGTAAATTGGCAGGAACAAGTTGCAAGAGCTTCTAGCAGAAAGTCTCATGACATGGTATTACCATTTATTTTACACTCTTCCTGCCTTTTGAAGCTGCAAATCTAATTTGCTTAGAAAAAAAATCCTGCTTTACAGAAAAAAAAAAAAAAAATCTCAGTTCCTATTCTTCTCCTGGTGTTGCTAAGCCATAAAGGAGTAAGCTTCAATAAACAAGCCCTAGCTAACAAGCCTCTGTTTGTGTGTTATGTGAGCCTAGTAATTAAATACTGGAGGCTCCTTAAAAATAATACTGCCTTTTTTTTTTTTTTTTGGTTGGTTGGTTGGGTTTTTTTAAGAGTAGCTGGACACAGTAGTTGTACCAGAAGCACAAGCAGCAGCTGCCATGCTGATTAGCACAGAGCAGCATCTCTAAGGACAGCACATTGAAGAAAAAAGCAGAAATACCTGAAACAAAGATGTGTCACCAGTCAGGATTCCCAAACAGAAAAAAACCCTAATATGAATATTTCAGACACATGATGTGTATATGGTAGATGGCAGGATAGAGATTCTTGTGCCCTTGGAGCACCACAAAGGACCCCAGCTGTTCATATACTGGCAGAGAGCTGTAAGGAGACCAGCAGACCATTCAGAAAACACTGCTGCAGGAAGTGGCTGTACCAGCCTTGATTTACAGCAGCACACTTTATTCCAGAAGCACAGAAGCAATGGACCTTCCAGGAGTCTCAAATCTACCTGGACACAATTACTCTAGAAAAACACTGCAACTGCCACATCAGCAAGTGCTACTGTATGGAAACACAAGGCCAACAGTAGAAGTTACTGAGTAGTATATTGGAAAATATACTTCAGGACAACCAGCTGGCCTAAACATAATTAACAAGCGACTAAGGGATTGTCAGCCAACAAACATGCCATAGTATTATTTAGCTTGGAAAGGGACCTTTGGATACTGTCCAGTCCAAACCTCTCCCTGAAAGCAGTTTGCTCCAAGCAATCCAGTTTATGTGCCCTGCATTCTGAGACTGATAATTCCATGACCAGTCTGGACAACCGCCCTTAGAGTACACTGATAGTGACTATTTTTTACCCTTGTCATGACTTGATGTTCTGAAAAGCAACAAATCAAGCTAAGTTCTCGTTGAATCATGCATACAAGAACAAACATGCCAACAATCAAGAAGTGCCCTCAGGACAGCATTTTCAAACATCTGAGCTGAAGTATTTTTCCATGCAGAGTTTTTTACTCACACCCGTTTGCTACACACATTTAGTTCAGCAATGCAAATTAATCATCTTTAAGTGCTCATTCTGGGATAAACACTGGTAAGTGAAGACAGATATTTTCCTCTGTTAATCTTCTCTATTATGTTATACATCAGCTCCCTCATCCAGGACACTCCTTAGTACAGAAATGGGGCGTGACAATTCCTACTTCTCCATAGGTTCTCCCTGTACAGCACAAACATACATTTGTTGGGGACAGTGAATTCAGCCATTGCCACAGAGTCTGATTTTTAACTCTTAGTCACCAGAGAGGCAAGAGAGGAAGAGAACATTTCCCTGCCAAGAGAATGTGAAAAAAACACAACAGGTAGCACCTGAACTCCAGAAGTTGTTGTTTTGCCTATTGTCCACATAGTCTACAAACAGTAAACTAGAATTCAGCTTACTTGGACATAAACACCCAAGAAACAAGAGCTACAGATTGGCCACACAATGAGACAGTTCAGGGACTTTTAAGTGTTCTAGAAATAACACAGCCTGCTCTTAAATTGTAGAGAATGCTGCTTTGTCCTAGCCCAAGAGTAGTCTGGCTTTCACAGTAGTAGATAAGCTGCTTTCTGGAGTATGACCCTTAGCTACTTTTTATATAATTGTGACTAGTTTTAACCTGTCAGTATTCTTTTATCAGACATCCTAACATTGTTGTAACTGTTGTGTTATCTAATACAAAGTTTTCAAATTAGACATTTTTCTGGCATCACAAACTTAGGAATATGTAATAGGCAGCAGCACTAAGTCCACTGTACTATGCAACTACAATAAAGGCATAATTTACTAATAGCCAAGAGAAAAGACTTCTCTTTCTGTCAATACAAATAACATCTTTACATGGTCATGGTAAATGAATAGTTCTATTTTAGGAAAAATACCAACAAGCTTGAGTTCATCATAAAGGTAAGTGGAGGGAGTATTTAAATCCTTCCTTCTCTATTCCACCCAAACAACGGCCTGTAGAAACTGCAAGGTCAGCCTTACACTATTACCTGGTTCATAATCAAAGTATAATATTATACAAAATCCATCCAATAGCATAAAAATTTACAGTTTAACTGCATCTCAAGCTCTTCAGGGCCAAGGTACTTGATCTTCCCTGCAGAGCTGTTCCAAGTGCCACTCGAATATTTCAGAGGATCAGGACTGCAGGGACCCCGTGAGTGCAGCAGTATGCTCACAACACAGACCCTGTGCAGTGTGCACTCTGTGAGGTCCCAGAAGCTGCACACAAAGCAGCTCTTCTTTGGTGGCATCAGAAGGAGCATGGCCCCCTCCAGCGCAGAATAGCCAAGCAGTGAGGAGGCAAGAACAGAGGACAAGGCAAGGCTGAAGCAGTGACACAGGATTAACAGTAAGTATCAGTGCAGAAGTACCAGTGCTTACAGAACAACAGGCTGACAGCACATCACTGCTTCAGAAAGGGGCATGGTGAGATTATAATAGGAATATTCTAATGAAACAAGAGAAGGCTTTGGAGCCAACTGTTTGTTTATTTTTATCTCCACCTCTGCAGCCCAAGAAACAGTTTACACAACATGGTTCAAAGCTCACTTCTAACAGTTCCTTGAGGTTAAATAAAGTAAAAAAAAAAATTAAAATCTATTAACACAAGTGGAAGCTCTCTCCTCTAATAGAGTAGGCAAGGATGAATTTTCTTCCTATTCTGTACATTAAGCATCCTTGAGGCAGTCAAGACACTGACATAAACTCATCTGTTCACAGAAAAACAAGTCTTGGGAAATCCAACACTTCTCAAAAAAGGAGCAGTGTCTAGAAGAACCTGTGACAACTGCAGTTGCTTTAAATCCTTACTCAAGTCCCTTCAGTTTAAGGGGCATAAATTTAAGGCAAAGGGTCTTTAAGGCTGAAGAGCGCACTCTGAGTAGGTGTCCAGACAAGACACCTAATGCTGTGGTAAGATGCCTCCTCTTGCTCTTTACTTGTTCTTTGGACACAGTTTACTTTCCAGCAAGATTCACCCTCCTCTGACAGGACAAGAAGCAATCCATTGGCCAGTCAATCTATTTAATTTCCATCTGTCACTTTACCCTTGGGTCTAATGACACCATGTTGAACTTCATATGCTAAGTGTCATAAGGTGTAAAAAAAAAAAAAAAACAAAAACAAAAAAAAAAAAAAAAAAAAAAAAAAAAAAAAACAAAAAAAAAACAAACCACAAAAAAAAAAGGCAAACAAAAAGCCTCCAGCACACCCCAAACCTTCAACCTTCAGAAAGTTTATTTGAGGGAGTGAGGTAGGGGAGGTGGTTTCTTCTGGTTACCATTGCTAGACAGATGCCATGTCAGAGAAACTTTTTCTAGCAGTCCTTCTTCTTCAAGAAAATAGAAGTAATTACCTGTTTCATCTTATCTTTTTCAAAGATAAGGATTAAGCCACTGACTTGATAATGCTGTATTTATTCTATAATAGGTAACACACAGCCTTATGCACAATAGGAGCTTTGTGATGCTGCTGAAAGATGCTCTTCAGATCAAGAAAGGAAAGTTACACCAGGCACAGGCTGCCCACATGAAGCACAGAGTCTACAATTCAAACCATAGGAGTTACTAATCAGCTGTTTTGATTTAGACTTCTGAAGATCTCGACTTGGCCACAGGACTAACCAAACCATGCCATCTTCAATGTAAGATATCTAACCCTAAACTCACCAGCTATTTCAGCCTTCCTTTATCTGTTCAGATTACAATTTCTGCAGGTTAACTAAAGCCCCCTTCACAATGTTGTGTCATTCTTGGCTGGTCCCTTGAAACTGAGCACTTCAAGGCAATTGTTTATAAACAGCTTAGTAAACTGCTTTTTCTCCACCCTCTCCTCAACATAAACAGTAAAACTGCTCAGAACACAGTTTACTAACAGGACTGGTTTACCCAATACCAAGATTCAAAGACTATAACTGAATAGCTACATGTATTTCAAACCAGACCACACTCACATCCCTGTTTATTTCAGCTGCAGAACGCTTAAAGGAAAACGCTCTTGTCACTTCACAAGAAAGAAACTTTGCTACAGTTCATCCAAGTACATAAGGAATAAAAAAAGAGAAGCTTCACTAAGTCTACCTGTTTTCCAATAAATATTCTACTGCCGTAATAAAAGAATCTGAGACCCTCCAAAGGCTTTAATTGGAGCTGCTGCTAGTTCTTCCATTCAGTTTGAGATTTAAAACTGAAATAAAGCTTTAAGCTCAAAATTGCTGAGATCAGCCCTTGTTCTCTTGCTGTGCAGCTGATATCTTTGGACATTTCTTTTCATTGCTATCCTGCCACTGAAAGCAGCCATTCTTTGGATTTTAAAATGGGATTCTAGAAACCCTTAGCCCAATAGCTTGACAGAGGAGCTTTGTTAAACCCTTCAGATACCTACTTTTAAAGGAAAATCTGGGTATTCAACCTATTATAAAGACTTAAATATGATGTCATCAAAAGCCAGCACAGAAAGAACAAGGTTTGCAATGGTATTTTAGTGATCCTCATTTATCAGAATATGAGTTAGAGGCTTTGAAGTGTTTGGTTCTGTGATATGCCCATAAGAATGCAGTCACAGAAATTCCCTGGATCACAAAACTAATTAACAATCTCACTGAGCTATGAACTGTAAGAGCTCCTCAGCCATTCTGAGGTTACCCAGAAAATATTTAAGTACTGAAATTCCATTAGCTTTCAATGGACTGTAAATGCTCCAACTGGTAATTTAACTAAAAAAAACCCATTTGAGACTAAGTGGCATATTTAATGCCACTGAAAATTTTAGGATATGCAGGCTGAAAAATTACAAATGCTACTCTGTCCTCTTTTGCTGTGCTATCATCTTAACTCTTGGCATATATCCAGTTAATGGTTTCCAAGCTAAACAGAGATCATGATGTGTTTGGTAGAAACTCCTGATAATAATAAGAATAATATCTAATGCTGGATGTTTCTACCTTCTCAGTTGTGCTTATAGATTTTTCTGAGCCATATTTAATTGGCTCAAAGAATTCTTTCAGCTTGAAATAACTCCCAGAGCACACTGGGGTAGTTTTGCAGTCCCCATTTACATCACCCAATGCTGCCATCCCCATCCCCTGTCCCTCAGTACCCTCTTTCTTGCCCCTGGCTGTTCCAGCCCACCTCCTCCTGCAGCAGAGCCATTCAGCACAGCCCACTGGGCCTGCCAGTCACATCTGCAAGGCCACACATGCCCCAGTGCTGATGTGAAGGGAGTTTGCACAACTAAGGCCAAAGAAGGTTTAGCAGCCAAGCAGTTACTTATACTGCTGCAGAAACAGGGCAGTTCCCTGACCCTGATCACAATTCACTCCTTACACAAGGGGCAGCCACTACCCTGCTGCAGTGGCCAGGCTGAGCACTGGAGTGAAACCCAAGCCTCAGATTTGCTTTTGGTAATCAGGCATTTTCTTTCCCTAATGTCTACTAGTAGACTTGCAGTTGCCACAATAAGGACACTGGAAAGGAAACTCAAAACAGATTTTGAAAACTTAATACTTTATAATATCAGGATGAAAAGTAAGAATTTAAGGCAAGGAACTACTTTACTCTGTACACCTAAAGGGATCTAACCTCTTTGTATAGGCTAGATTCTTGTTCAAATTGGCAACAACCATATCCCTAAATACTACAGGAAAAAACACAGAATATATACATTTACTTGATACGCTGAAAGTTGCAGTACACCAATTTCAGTCTATTATTATTAGTTACTAATCCTGCCTAAACCCCCCAGAATTGTGCGTACACTTACAGATATTGGCTGTCACAAATATGCTTTGGCAGGAGCTACATAGACACTGCTAACTAACAGACACGTGAAGCAAGACCAGGACTAGCAAGTTCACTATGTTTCAGCAGTTAAAAGTTAAACCAGAACCTGAAGCCAGGTCATTACTGTTCTCCATCTCCTACAAGGCTGGGGAAATGACAGGCACAGATTGAAGAACCATTTTAATTCAGAATTTCTTTTCATGAAAAGAATCAGACTGGAGTACTAGCTTCCATAATAAGAAAGACTGCAGACTGTGAGATGAACTTGTACTGCAGGAGAGTCCCTAAGACTTGCTCATCTGGAAAATATCACAGGGAGTATAAAAACAGTATTTTTAATATAGTTGTGATCAGGAGCCCTCTCTGCATGCATGAAAAAAGGACACAGATATCACACCAAAATATTCCAACAGTATCAATAGCATCAGACATCCAACCACTGAATACCAGCCAATTAGGATTAAGAATCTCTATTAGAAACCCTGGTCTCCACACCGTATCTTACTTTTCACTATTTCACACATTTGCATGCAAAGCCATCTCCACCTCTTCACTTAGACTAAAAAAGTAAGTAAGATCAAATGATTTTGAGAAGAGTGGACTGAGTATACAAAAGATTTTTTGGCACCTACAGTTATGTAGAACAGGAAGAACAAGAGCCTCCCAGGTGCAGTGCTCCTTTAACTGATCATTGTCCCTGCAACCTACAAAGTCTACCATGCTGCTCTTTCTAACAGGTTATAGCTAGACTTAGATAATTCCATCTTTTAAGTCTCCGTTCAGATCTGGACCACCACAACAGTGATCCATTTTAAGTACAAAATACCTGTATATACTCACATTCCCCACAATCCCCTCCATCCTTACCAAGCACAGCTTAACTCTTCTTACAAGTTTTCAGAGATGCATCCATGCAGCTTGGAAACCAAATCTGACAGCATTTAATTTACATTTACTTACTAGATAAAATTCTTAAATATATGCCCTCTCACATAATTCAGTACAGGACCATTCTAGATTACTTATTACAAATAGACATTACCTTACACATCAGCAGTAATCTCAAGCCAATAACCTTGCTAAGAATAATCTTGATGTCTAAGAATAATCTTGATGTCTAAGAAAAACTGTCCAAGTCTGTAGCAAGCTTACAACCTTCAAAGATTTAGTGACAGGAAAGAATCAGTCTGATCCATTGCTCAGAAGAGCAACGCTTTAAAGCAGCCCTTTAAAACTCAGATCTTATGCTGAAGTGAAATGTAAGCAAATATATATCCCTGTTCCTAAGGAACTTAAATATCTGAATTTGTTTGGGGTTTTTTTTCAGTTGTGGTTTACTTGGTTTTGGTTGGCTGTTTATTTTTAGAATTCCATCAGAGCAGTAGCTCAGAGAAGAAAAAGGACTTCCCTCCAACAGTGCTTTTAAGGCACTGGAGCACACCCTCCCCTACCCCCCTGAAAAAATCACATACATCTGTATTTAAGTAAATAAGGTTTCAATGTCATGCTATAAAGCTAATGCTCTTAACAGCCAGGTATCAACTGTATGAAGAAATTTCACTGCATGTAGGCAGTACATTTATAGTAACTGCCTCATTGTTGCACAGATAGCATGCAAGCATCATAGTTACATAGAGTTTTATGGGGAAAAGCAAGAAACCACTCTCCACATTATTTTCCATATTACTCAGTACAGAGCAACTAGTAGGGCGTATGTAGCACCATATAGAATATACTCTTTATTTCAGCAAGATAGTGTTACCTGGAGAGAAAGTCATAAGACAGTAGTGCCATTACAGCTAAAACCACTTCTTCTGTGGGGAGATATCTGGCCAGACCTCTCTGAGTACTTCCAGAAAGCCTCCAAATCTAATATTAACACCCAGAAGACATATTGCAGACAGACTACAACAGAGAGGGATCTACCATGTTGCTTTTGCTAGAAAACCTGACAGAATTCTTCTACAAGCACAAAGACTGAGTTAATACCATTAATCAGTATTACTATGCTAAGAGTTTGTCGCTGTGGCGATAACAGTCTAGTTGCCTAATTACTCAGGGTGAATTATGACACCACTGTTCACACTAGTTAATCTGGCTCATAGAAAAGTGACACTCAGGCAAACAGACTTGCTCAACAGCCTCACTCCCACTGACTTGCAAAGTGTATTTCAACTACACTTCCTTTGAAAGCTAACCTGTGCAGAAACATGTCCATCTTTGATACACAGCATACATGAAGTCCACCAAACCACTAAGAGACAGTGTTGACATGCTTCAGATAGTTAATCTCATACCAATTTTAACTGGATCTCCAGAAGCCTAACAGATACAACAGCCAAACATCTCAGATCACACAATCAGTGTCTTAAGTGGCACACTAGAGCTCAAAATAACCAAAATCTCATCTCAGTACCAGGTTACAACATGGTTTCAGTTACTTCAGTGAAAAAGCTGCACAAACATAATCCACAAGGAAGTTATCACTGCCACTGATTTCACAAACTCCAACAAACGCCAATTCAAACAAGAAGCGTGCTACAGAGTTGCAGGAGTTGTCACTACTGTTACCCAGTCCTGGGGCTGTCAGACCCAGCCCGTTGGTCCCACAAACATAGCACCAGACACTGCAGACAGGCCACAAGCTGCTACTGTTACTTCCCCGAAGGATGTATCTCCCTAGATCATGCTTCCCCAGTGAACTGGACGGCTGGGATAAATCACAATTCCAAACATTATTCAGGTAATACTGGCAGAAGCAAATGTGTCTGCCCATACAATTACATTCCTTGCTAGCAAACTGAAGTTAATATCTCACACCCACATCTCCATTTGGGGAAATGTAAGCCACTGTTGAGACCACATTTGATGCAGATAGGCAAGTAATAATCTCCCATCCTGAGCTCACTCTTAACCATAGAATCCCAGCTCCCTAGGAGCACTCAGGAATCGCCTTCCTATAGCCTATGAAGGTACTTTCCACTATTTTAAGCACTTCACTGACTTCACTGAGGGGGTTCACAGATATGTACTGTGAGTCACTAAGCTCCCTCAATCAGGCAACATCATACAAGTGTCAAGCACTGAACCTTTCCCTCCATCTTTCAATCAAACACACAAAACAACAACATCACACAAAACAACAGTGACATTTAGTAGCCATAATTCAGCTGCTGTGTTAAGTCATCTTTAAACAGATTTCTTTACTTCAGTTTCCCCAATGAGGTAGAGAATACCATACCAAGGTATTCTGCACATGCAAGAAGCTGCCTTTCTACTGGACTTGGAGCAGATGTTTTCAATAACAGACAGTTTTCCAGACTACTCTATTCATATACTTTACATCAAAGCCAAAAGCAGTATTTCTGTCTTCAAATGGGAACTGAATTATTACACCAGTACAGGGGTCTTATGCAATTTCATTATCCCTATAGTTGAGAAGACTAAAAAGCTGTGGAGAGCTTTACTTACAGGAGAAGTGCTATCCTTGGTCTCCCTCATATAGTGCTGTGCCTACCACTATAAAAACATTTACAGCCAAATGTGTGCTCTTCAACACAGCCTCCAGAGTGCTGTAGAATTAAGAGTAGCACAATATAACTTGCTTGGTAACTCTAGGTTTGGGTGGCAGACTATTAACTCAGAACCACTTGACTTTAACACAGAGAATTAGGACACATTTAGCTCAGGACACTTCCCTTTATGACCTAGCAAATGACAGGTCACATGAACATACAGAACTAGTGCAGAATATAAACTGTGCATTTATTCTTGTGTGCTCCTGGAGACATTTCCTATCTCTGCAGAGCACTTAACCAGAATAAAACCCCTACTATTCTGATATACAGCCAGCTCATCTCGGAGCTCGTGCCTTTCTGGGGAAATCAGCACAATAGGGTGCTTCCATACACTAATGCATGCAGCACAGGGAACAAGCTGGAGACTGGGGGTCTGTGTGTAGCTGCAGGGGTTAGAACCTCACTGGGACCGCAGAGATGAGCTGGGATAGCTCTCATGGCTACAGTGCTGCTGTGTGGATGGCTAGAAGCTCTTTAGGACAGACCAGCAAGGCAGGAGACTTGTCTTTCCCATAAGAAAAGCTCAGGTGCACAAAGCTCTGCCTAGAGATGATAATGAGCCAGCTTATGGGTCAGGAGTAGCAGTCAGCAGGAGGACTGGACTAGGCAGTCTCCACAAGTGTCTTCCAGCCTCAGCAACTTTAACTCAAGTCTGTGCCCAGCAATGCAGTTGCTATAAATCTTATCTGTGGGAAGGCCCATTTTTCAACTTGCACAAGTAGTACAGCAGAGCTAGAAAACTTAAAGCCAATCCATCATGACTAACACTTTATTAGAAACTTTATCTAATACTATAAAGATGCATAGTATCACCACCAACTGGCCTGCCTAATAATTTTTTAATCACTTTTCTTCCATTAAAACTTCAGAACAGATTCAACTAAAAAAGCCTACTTTAAATTTAGTTTGCCTTATAAAACAAACTTAAAAGTAAATTTCCAACACCTGCAGAATTGTTTAAAAATTCATTCTTAAATTGTGTTTTAAAACATGGTAAAGTACAAAGAGAGATAGGAATGTATGCTTGAAACTGGTGCTGTCTTTTGAAAAACCATTTCCTTAAATTTCTTGGCTAGTCTATTTTATGACATGGTAGATAAAAGCAGAAAGCTGCCATAAAAGTCAGTCAGTGAGACTTCTTGGTGAGTACACTAATGAGAATTCCTTGCCTACCCAAAATGAGATCTCACAGTAAGCCAAAAACACTAAATAGCAGAAGAGTACCATCATGGAGAGGAGTTTTTTACTGCAGCAGCAGTTTAGTGGAAAGGTTGTATCACAGATCACTACATACTTTACAATTAATCAATTTTAATCAGGGAGCAGCTTCCCCAATTAGCAAAACCATCTCTTTTCTGGAAAGCTGAGGCAACTGGCATGCAACTTGATCTAAAACTACTTCACTTGTTAAATGTCTGTTTTAGACTGGTACCCAAGACAGCATCCTCTGGAGCAGGGTAGCAGTAACCTTATAAAGCATCTACTTAAAAAAAATAAATAAAAAAAAAAGCCACTTTAGTGTGTGTTCTGCAGGATGAAGTCCAGGGTTCAGGTAGTTCCTACAAATAATCTTTTAAAGTGCTGTGTCAAGTCAGATATAATCCTGTAATACAGTACTTTATAACAATCTTGTCTATAAAATGGGATTCTTTCCTCTATTAAACCTGTGATTCAAACCACCAGCTTGGAAAAAAAAGTCATCAATATTAAAAGTCTAGGTCTCCAGTACTTTTCTGAAAAAAAAAAAAAAATCTTTCACTACAGGTAAAAATATATAAAGAAAGAGCTAGAAACCAGAGAAATCACAGCATCTGCTTAACTCAGCATGTTCTCAGCTTTCCAGTTCTATGCATTGACTTCAGATTAGTTTTGACACATTCCAAATTTAGGAAGAGCATATTAAAAACTCCAGTTTCGCTGCATTATTAGTGGCCTAAAACATTTCACACTAATCACTTCAACTGACAGCAGCACTAATTCACAAAGTAACAGCTGACAGGATTAAGTTTTTAACAAATGCTTATAATCCCACAACTGATTTTTTCGGTCTTCAACTTGTGATCCAGCAAAGATTCCTAGTCAGGACTGCATTTCCATTAAGTCTCATATTTGTGTAATCAACCATTATTCCTTTGTCAACAACTTCAGCAAGGAGGGCTATGGGCTCAGGGCTCCCCAGAAAACAGATGAAGTTCTAAGCGAGCTCTTTGTTACCATAAAGAATCAAGTAGCTACTTACACATCAGCCTAAATAACATTCTCACATTACAAGACTCCATGACTTTCATTTTGACAGGTCTTGAAAAACACATTTGCACATCTCAAGCACAAGAAACAAAACAGATCCTCTAATATTACTATTAAAACAGTATTTGGGAGAACATGAAGAGAGAAAGCATGAGTTATACAGACTTGCTTAAATGACAAGACAACTTGATATTTCTAGGGCAGGCATGGAGGAAGTTGGTTAGCTCTTTTTAATGAGCTAAAAGAGCTACTAACAAAATATTGCGCCATAGCAGCTATTAGCAAGGACTTTTCAAATACATGTTCTGAACCTCTTATCAAGAAGCAAGAATCAACTGTATCATACAACAAAAGCCACAGAATTGACTATTACCACTAGGACAGTGAATCAACCAAGACAGTTTGCTGACCTTGCTGCTCCAAGCAATAGCAGGCAACAAGCAATGGAATCTTATCACCACTGCTTGACAGTGATGCAGAACAGTTAGCAGAGACACAGGGCTCAAAGGTGGATGAAGAGAGAAAATCTAAAAACCGCAGATTTTTATCAGTAGGATAGTATTTCCAACTCAAGACAGAATGAGTTTGAGACTATAAGTTGCTATATAACCTGGTTGATAATTAGGATCAGCACATCCCCTAAGTGAGCCATGCAAAGTTACTTGAAGTCAGGCACCCAGGGAGTGAAAAGCATCAAGCACCTACATTTATCTACTTCTGTGGCCTCCCCAGCCACTGCCTTTCACTCAAACCCCCGGACACCACTACTGCCATCCCAAGTGCCTTGCTACAGCAACAGGCACAAGACACCTACTGACCTCAGGCAGTGCTTATCTTGATACCACTGTGCACTTGCACTCCCATGGGTGTGCCACAACTGTCATGAGAAACAGGCTCCCTCAGTACCCCTGCTAAGAGAGCCTATCAATTCACACGAATCCGTTGTGTAATAGAAAGCAATTCATTTAATCAGTCACATGAAGCCTGAATCTAGTTTGTAGGAAATGACTGAGTTACTGTGCAATTATCCACTGCATGGAAAGTGAACAGGTTTACAGGACAAGAACAAACTAGGAACCAGATTCCCAAGTCATGATGCTACAGTCTGTTCCACTGTTTCATGTGGCCATTTCTGCTCTGTTCACAGGACAATTTTGTTTCATGTGAAGCTTGGACCCCAACACTTCCTAGAGAAGCAAGTAATTTTATCCAGCATTTGGTCAAACAACAATAGGTGCAAAATCAATGAAGCAGCTGAAAAGACTCAAGAGTCCAAATAAGGCATTAGATCACAGAAACTATAAACCATCCAGGATTTTAGTGTACACATCCAAGTGGTCCAGGCAGTGTCCCATCATTACTGACTTGATTTGATTAAAATGCCTCAACTGCTCTTCTACCCAGATATCCAGTACCCCTGCACTGACAATTAGAGACAAGGTTGAGAGTTTTAAAGGATGGCCAAGAAAGGATATTGTCTGGTCAAATTAAGCTTTCAGTTAAGAGCTTTTGTAAAGCATTCCACCTAAATCTTTAGACTAGAAATTCCTCTGCAGTATATACATAACGCTAGCAAAAATAGGTCAGTTTCACTTTTTTCCAGGCATGCAAAACAGAATCAAGTTTTGGCTTACTCCAAAAGAAGTGAAAATAAACAATTTACTGCTAAACATCAAACATAGGAAACTTGTTTACAGGACTAATCTGAAGGTTATTCTATTCCTAAATGAAGTATTTAATAGAGGAAATAAATGCAAAATATTTCACCATGGTAAGTTGGTATGATCTGATCATAAGCAAAAATGCAAATAGTTAAAATTATTCTAGCAAGTCTGCTATGCATGAATAAGTGCAAAGATGCTATTGTCAAGTAAGATTGAGCTGTTACTATTAAATTCTCTATAATAAAATTATTTTCAGCCTTCAAGCAAATCACTTCCAAGAACCACAAGTCTGGTTCAGATTTGTTAGTTCCTACTCTCACTTTAACAACTTTAATTGGGGGGTGGGGGCCGGGAGTGTTTAAGACATTAAGAAGAAAAGACAGCTTTTCTTGAAAATCATGTACCTCTGAAGATGAGGACAGGCACCTCCCTGTTCCTCAGAAGAGAAACAAGGATCTTGGAACCAGAGAAGAACTGTTAGAACAGTTTTTAAAAAAGCAAAACCCAAAACTACTCAGACTGCACACTTCAGCTTTGAAGGGCAAGGCTGCTCCTTGTGCAGGTGCAGTCTCCTTGTTCCCTTCCACCATGAAAATACCCAGGCACAGTCAAGGCTAAGTCTCCTGTTCTCAGAACAAAATCGATTCAACAGGGCTCCAGCAGAATGACCGAGCTAGGCCTCCACCAGCTGTTCAGGAAACATGACTGGGCTGCTTTGTCTCACCTCACTCCCTGCCCTTCTCCAGGTAAGGTCACACTCAGGCACCACCCTTCTCTTCCTACAAGATCTACACGGGTAAGGCTGCAGGGAGGATAAAGATGGGCAGAGAGAGAA
The DNA here is from genome assembly GCF_031753505.1 of Anomalospiza imberbis. Lineage (NCBI taxonomy): Eukaryota > Metazoa > Chordata > Aves > Passeriformes > Viduidae > Anomalospiza > Anomalospiza imberbis. Next base: position 12,371,167 of record NC_089687.1, read on the forward strand.
CATACCCAGATAAAACAAGACTCCCCAGGAACTTCTGGCTCAGCTGAGAAAACCAGCATCCCAAACCCTCTGTTTATCTCCCGCAGACGAAACGTTATCACTTATCCGACGGCACCAAGTGAAGGCAGGGCAGCCTGCACTAACGCTCAAGGCCAGCTCCTCCTCGCCCTTTCCCTCCCCCACGTCCCACTTGCAGATAGGAGCCACAGCGGTCCCCGGCTCCACCTCAGCCCAGCGCCACCGGGAGCCGCAGGAGCGGCCGAATCCACGAGCGGGGCCTCTCGCCGCCCACTGCGGCTCCCGCGCAGGCCCGACGGTCACCGGCTGCCCCCGCTCTCCCCTCGCCCATCCCTGGTGCTCTCCCACGGCCGAGGAACCCCCGGGTAGAGCCGAGGGGCTCTCCTCGCCCGACGCACCCGGGAGAGGGGGACTGCCCCGCACCGCCGGTGACACCTTCCTTCCCTCCCTCTCCGCAGGGCGCCGAGACGGGCGCTCAGCCACATCCCCAGGTTGCGGCCAGGAGCCGGCGACTCCCGCCCGCCTTCACCGAGGGCGCGGGGCCGGGACGGCTGAGGCCCCACCAGCCCGGGGTTGGGGGATCCCGAGGCCGCTGCTCACTCTCACCTGGGGGCTAAGGCCCGGCTCCGCACGGCGGCTCCAGCCCGGCTCCAGTCTCGGCTGTGCCCCCCGGCGCCCCTGCTGCCGCCGCCGCGCCCGGCTCTCATTGAGGGAGCAGCGCCGCCGCCCGCGCGCCCCCGCCGCGCACTTCCGCCCTCGCCGGCGCCGCTCCCGCCGGGCCCGGCTCCCCGCGAGCGCGCGCCCGCCCGCTGGTCACGTGGCGCTCATGAACCAATCAGCTTTGGGGCGGGGCCGGCGGGGGCCGTGAGGGGCGGGCCCCGGCTGTGAGGGGCCGAGCCCCCGCCGCATGAGGGGCCGAGCCCCCGGCTGTGAGGGGCCGGTGCCGCCAACGCAGCGGCCGAAAGGGGCGGCCCGCGCCACGGCCGCCTCCGTCTGTGCCCCCGCGCTCTGTGCACAGCCCCGCCGGGCGGCTGAGCCCGAAAGCCCCGCAGGCTCGGTTTGACCCAAAAGAATCACAGTCATTTAGGTTGGAAAAGACCTTTGAGATCATCGAGTCCAATCCATGACCAGACACCACCACTATGTCAATTAGACCATGGCACTCAGTGCCACGTCCAGTCTTTCCCTAAACACCTCCAGAGACCGTGACTCCACCACCTCCCTGGGCAGCCCATTCCAATGTCTGATCGCCCTTTCTGTGAAGAAATTCCTCCTGATGTCCCACCCAAACCTCACCTGGTGCACTTGAGGCTGTGTCCTCCTCATCCTGTCCCTGGCTGCCTGGGAGAAGAGCCCGACCCCCACATGGCTGCAGGCTCCTGTCCGGGGGTTGTAGAAAGTGAGAAGGTTCCTCTTGAGCCTCCTTTTCTCAGGGCTAAACACCCCCAGCTCCCTCAGCCGCTCCTCATAGTACTTGTGCTCCAGACCCTTCACCAGCCTCGTTGCCCTTCTCTGGACTCACTCCAGCACTCAGTGTCCTCCCTGAACGGAGGGACAGAGCGGGACACAGGATTTGAGGTGTGGCCTCACCGGAGCTGAGTGCAGGAGTAAGAGAAGAAGGTAGGAAGGGCTCTGTCTTAAACACATCACATATTTTAGTGCAAATTCTACCAATGGATGCAGAAATTAAGTCTGAAGTCAGAATGCAAAGGGATGGAAGTGTCCCTGATTTGGCTCACACGAGATGGGAATGCCGAGTGCTTTATTAAATCATTGAGCTACAATACTGTCACGTGTGCGCAGCACGGAGCAGTTTTCACTACTCGGGAAAAGAAAGTAATGGCTATTGCTGCATTTACTGTGATTATTTCTTCAAGTCTTTATCAGTTCTCAAATCCAAATTCTCTCTGGCCATCTCCAGTGTTACTAATCACACAGCCAGGCACAGCTATCTTGCCAGTTACAAAAGAAAACATACCTTTCCTCATTGCTTTAATTTGCTTAATTTGTCTAGGCTTCAGTGTTGACCTATTTGAATTCCACTCACTAAATTTAAGAGTGAATATGTTGGGTAAAATTATTCCTTCTGAAAAAAACATGCTTTGCATGATAACACCCACTTTGGGAAATTATGGAAATTATGATTACCACTGATTTCCTAGGGGTTCAGCTCCTCTGGGACAGAAGTAATACCTTAAATAACTGTGTTAACTCCTGCTTTGACACTGGGCTTCTAGGTGGCCTCCTGCAGAAGAGAAAGGGAAAGAATTAATTACCTTCTAGCTCTATCCACTGATGGCTGGGTGAAATTGCATTTTCAAGTTGGAGAGCATAAAAAAGGCCTGTCACTTAAAATAAATGCAAAAAAAAATTCATCCTTAAAAAAGTGATAGGTGCAACAACGGCTTATTGCCAAAGCTAAATAACATGGAGGAGGAATTTGAAAGAGATTTACTAAAATCTGTAATTTCAGGGTTGGGGGAAAAATGCCAGGAATTGGAAAAAAGAAGTTGCAGAGGCAGAAAAAATAGTTATGTGGCTCTGAGAAACAGCAGAGTACTTCAGGACTGCATAAAAAGGAAGTATCTTCTGAAGTTCTCCTCTTGTCAAGGAAACAATGTTTTTCATGTTGTTAATAAAAGAGGATTTGCATCATTCTTACATCATCATCAGTTTCTCTTCCTAACTCAAACTGCAAACCACCAGATTTTAGGTAACTCCTTGTGAGGAAAAGTGAAATTATGAAATTAAGGTATTAAGAAAGGTCCTGATTACAGCAATTCTTTCCCTCTGCCTTATGGGTTGTACCAGAAGTGCACCAATATTCATCCTGCACTAGAAGCTGGCAGACTGAGAGTTATTTGCTATTTGCTACCATCCATGCAATGAAAGAATAAACAGAGAAAAAAAACATTGCCAAAAGTGAAGGAATCCTGTTTTACAGCTAACACTTAAATTAGCCAATTCGTGGTATTTCTAGGATTAATCAGGAATGGTTTTTAATATAGATTCTGGTCATTTGCGTGTGGTCCTAAAAACAAATGAACAAACCCAAGAAGAACCAAGCAAAAATTAATTAGCACTGTTTACTATTTATCCTGTAACTGTGTCTCCATGGACATCTTTCATGCCATGTGGGCATTGTGGTGGATTCATTGCTCTGATGTGACGGTTCACAGAAGATAAACATTTTCAGCAAATTGTATCTATGATTAAAAACTGCCAAGAACCTGGAAAGTTGAGTCTTTTCAAACTGAATGCAATACAACTCTCCTGCACATACCACAATGCTGACACTTCCACTTTCCCCTTGCAAAAAAGAGGGTTAAGAAATTAACCACATCTACCCTGCTTCTGAAAATTGTTTAGAGGAAACCTACTTCTTTGTAGTAATCCACTCATGACAAAGAGCATTTGTGTGATGCCACATTTTGAATTATTATGCATGTTGCCTGGTATAATCTCCATGGTTACAGATATATTTTTTGCTTCAGCACTTTAGGAAGAAAAATTCTATAGAACAATTTAGGGGAGAAAATTCATTTTCATTGTCATTTATATTGCATTTATTTTATTCTATTTTCTTTCACTTTCTAAACAGGTAAAATTTCAGTAGAGATGAAAAAATTTGTCACCAGCTGTTGCTTTATCCTGCAATAACATTTTTTAAACTGCAAATTCCTGGAGATGGGGACAGTATTTTTTGTACATATATTTAGTTTCTAATTCACTAAGAATGTAAGAGGGCACTGTGTGTCACTGCCAGAGTCATAAACAACAGTAAGTGTGGTGGGATGACTAAACAGTAAATATTTTTTCTTTGCAAAGATTAGAACTCATGCTTCCCTTCTGAGCAGTTCTAAATAGAAATTAGCTGAAGTTGGTTCCAGAAACTGGTGATGGGAAAAATGTAAATCCCAGATATTTAGCTCTTTTCCTATACCCTTTGCACACCTGGTTATTCTTTGATAGTATTCATAGGGGAAACAGAGGAATGCTTGATGAACAGAAACGCCACCCCCCACTGTATTATCTAGAATGCTGTGATGTCCCATTTGTTCGCAAAATACAGTTTTCTGTATGTGCAAAGTTGAGCTGCCAGAGTTAGTCTAGGCTCAGATAACTTGTAACAAGAACTACATGTACATAGTGTGCCCTCAAAGAGAGTTTGTTCCACATAAAAAATAATGTAGTCAAAGATTATTTTTTATTTGGGCATGGATAGCCTAACAAGAAGTACATTTTACAGATTATTTATATACTTAAGAGAATGCAGCTGACCTTACCATGATTTATGAACTTCAGCATTCAAAAACCATAAAGCAAAAAAACTAAAATGTATCTGAAACAAGCAATAGGAAATGAAATATGACTCTGGTTTTGGTCTTGTATGAGATTATGGTGTTTTGACTGTACCATTCACTTTATTTTTGTTACAAACAGCCGGAAGTCACCACACTAAAATAAAGTTCACTGTCAAATAACCTTTCCATTTCAGATACAGCTGGGATTTGTCAGGATCATATCACAAGGTCATTTTTAAGGAGATTCTCACTGACATTTTGTGAGGTAAGGGATTGCACATTCCAGTTTTACAAGTGTTACACTTCTGATCGTCATGATTATCAACACCATGACAGATTTAGGGCCTGATCTTAGAACTTTTACAGAAGGAGCTAAGTTTATTGTAAATAACTTGATAGCCAAGAATCAAAAGAAAATAAAGGGTCTACAAAGAGTTAGAAGAAGTCAGTCCATGGCCCAAAGCCAAGATCAGTTACACATATATAATTTTTGGCATGACATTTTTTAAAATGCAGCTAAGATTGTGGTATTATCATAGCAGTTTGTTTAAAGAACTGGACTACTTTATCATAAGGAAAAAACCCAACAACATTTACCTTACCTTTCACTTTCTGCAGATTAAGCATATTAATTAATTCCATACTGGGCATAGCCATGAGATTATTTTTCCCCTTTTTTTGCACCTGTATGATAAATATTCAAAAACCATTATGTTTTTCACTCTTTATAGTTTTTTAACTCTTTCAAATAACTCCTGATTTCGCAGTTGTTTTTTGTAGGTCATGGTTCCTAACTGTCATTCACTCTCCTTCCCCTTTGGACTCCTTCCAGTGGGCCAATGTTTGCTGAAGAGTACTGCTGAAGCAGATACATTAAATGAAACTTTACCTGTTAAATGTAGAGTAGAAAGTGTGCCTTAGTGTCTTACAGATCACACTGAAGCCAGTTTGGTAAAAGCGTGAAATATTACAAAAATGGATAAGGCAGGATATATTTTTTTTAGAATAATAAGCAGCTAGTTGAGGATTTACCTCCCTGAGTTGAACAGTGCTACCTTGTTGAACAACTGCTGTTGGAAGGTAGTGTGAGCATACTTGAAAAAAATTCATGCTAACAGATCTTGTCCCTCTTATTTTTAAATCAAATTGTCCAGATCAAAATATTGACAAATATATTGCATTAACAATGAAAATTACTGGCTTTTATAGCAGTCAGCATTCTAGCAGTGTGGGAGCAATACTTCAGAAAGAAAAAGAATTTTCAATTAAAATTATATTATTTTAAAGTACTTACTTCTGTCTACAATCTCTAATTAAGCTGATGTAACTTAGAATGAAGTTAAAATGTCCTTCTGAAAATTAAACAAGATAACTTTTTAATGTAAAAATATTCTGACCATGAAAGCCCTTAATTTCTAGTCTACTATCTTCGTTACTATAAGTGCAGTTTTCCCTATTCCATGTTTAATCACATCTTTTGCAAATGTTTGGAAGCTTTGATGCCCCTTCACCGTTTAAGTGGCAATAGAATTTTTTTTTTCTAAAGCATCTCACAACTTAGCAGAGAGATCCTGGCAACAGAATTTTGTAACAGTTTTTTGTTATGACAGTATTTTACCTCTTCAAGAATGGCACTCCTTCTAGAATAAACTCTGACAGGACTTGGCTAAAAACTATCAGAATTTTCTTGCACCTACAACGTAACTTTGCACTATTGTGCTGGGAAATGTCTTATTAAAGAAGGTCTAAATGGGAACTTGAATGGAAAATCTCTTCTGGAAGCTCATTATGAAGTGGTTCGGATGGTGAAACAAGTGGCTACAAATTTTGTCTACAAAAATTCCTCTTCAGCTGCACTTTGCTACAGATACTACTCCCTAAATTTACACCATATAACACTTCACTGTTTGTTAGTTCCTGTATTTAAATACAGAGGTGAAAGCCTTTAAAAGTGGGTAAACTGTGTAGTAAACCTGTAGCAACTTACTCCACCAGTGAAGTTTATGAGGAAGTTTGTGTGTCTATGAATACATTCATGTAAGCATTGTATTATTATAGCATTACCTTGTCCTCAACTAGAAAGCTTGTTAAGCACATTATACAATCATATGATAATATTGCTGCATTTGAGAAATGTTCACTGCTGAGCTGAGTGTTCATGTGTTAGTTTATACAGCATTCTTTTCTAGAAAAGACACATTACTTGTGGTTGATAAGTCTACAAAGTCTACTAATACAGTCTACAAAGAGCCTCTCCTTTTTTTCAATGTTAAATTGATAAGAGTACAATATACTTTACATTACAGGATTAAGAAAAGTAATTTCCAAATAAGCATGCATTGTATCCTGTAAGATTTGGGCTTTTGAATTGTTTTTTATCTTTTCAATGACCAGTAACATACACTTAGGATCTGTCAAAAGAGTCAGAGATTAACTTTTTAGAAAAGACTATTTGCTAGAAGTTAATTACGTCATTAGTAACAAAGTGTGATTCAATATATTAATAAGTTTAATAATATTTCATCTGCTAACTCATTATTAAATACATTGTCAATTAAAAAAAAAAACAACACTACTCCATTCTTTCTTCTGATGCAACATACAGTAAATCTCCTATTCCTTTGGAAAAGCTTGGGAGGAGCTGTGCTGGCTTGTGGGGTCCTCAGCCTACAAAAGTAATGTACCTTGGCCAAAAAAATAAGTACACTACTCTCTCAGTTCACAACCACAGCATAAGCTTCTCTTCAATTCTCAAGTTTTATTATTTCATTATAATTTATTTCTGGAATATTATAAAAAAATAAAACAGGAGCACTGCAGTAAAATGAAGGCTAAAAAAATTTCCAAGAGCTAGGATGTCTGAGTTGAGACTTCTGATACTGTGGATAATGTGAGCAAGCAAAGGGGAAATATAAGGAGGAAGGAACCTGTGAGGGGAGAGAGAGATGCATATCTAAGTGGGTATATATGCATTTCTAATTTAAAACTTGAAGCTGTTGTGATTTTGCACAACTGAAATAGTTTTTGAGGGTCAGAAATACTGTTTGTGCCCAAAATTCATTGAAGCTACACTGGATTTGTAGCACAAGAGAACTGCATTATGTAGTCACAAGAAAATCCACCCACTCTTCTACCTAGGCAAATCTCCTCAAAATAAGTAACTGAAATCCCAAATTCATCTCATATTTGCAGCCTAAAAGGAGCTGTTTACTGGGAAACAGTGCATATTTGCTTTAATTTAGTCTGGCTTTTCCCTTCCATTGCAGGACCATGTTTTAAGACCTTGCAATTGGTGTTACAGATTTGCCTAGAGCAGAATGGCCAAAGAATGGCTTCTTCAGACATTTTTTTATAAACTACAGTTTATTGAATTGTGTCATATCTTGGCTTTCTCAAATCTTGTTTTCTTGTTTTGACATTTTAATAGATGAGAGCAGAATCTGTGTATATCATTTACTGCAAATCTGCACCTGTACTACTGCTGAATCAGTGTGTCTGTAATGCAAATGCTGAACAAATTAATGCAAAAAGTTCCATCTATTCAAAATGAAAACCTAAAATTTACAGTAAAAAATAAACCTATATCTGCATCTTCTAAAAGTCCTTGAGAACTATGATTGCCTTTAATCATACAAAACACTTTTGTGTAACTTTGAGATCTTTAGTAAGAAGCTTTACACAACCTTTCAGAGAACAATAAATCAAACTCTGACTTTTCAAAATTGACTCGCTGCACTCAGGCATGAATTCCATCTTAAAGATGGATTTCTTGAAGGGCAACAACAGACCTTTAGTCTATTTTTCCTGATCAGATTTTCAGTAGCAGAAAATGAATTGGTTTGATCTGGCTCACATAATTACAATTATTCCCTTTATAACTCTTGCCATTTTTCAGGCTTCCCATTTTCTATGCAATAGTTCACTAACATTTTAAATGGAATGACAACCAGGTCATAAGATGTACAAGGCCTGCTTTGCCACTAATTCCTGTCTGTGAAAATACCTGCAAAATGCTAAATATCAATTGATGGAGATTTAATCACTAGAGAAACAGTCACATAATGTGGAGAGGTGACCCATACTCTTATTTTCCCATTCTCTGGAAGCAGTGCACAATGCATTAAAATTAATGTGGAATCTTCCCTCAGTTCTTTCCAAAAAAAAAAAAAAAGCAGTCCTTCATGCTCTTTGAAAAGCAAAAATGCCCATTGTGGCTGCAGATATCCATCATGTCAGATGCAAAATGCAACAGTCATGTCACGTCCATGCTAGATTCAGCTTGATGTAATTCTGCCTTTTCAGTTTCCTTTCACAGAGCCTAAGCAATGTGACCACCTGCTGAAACCCTCTCTTTAGCATGTAAAGAATCCTTTGTTTGGATCAGCTGGGCTTCTTTGACTTCATAGCTCAGAAGCAGTTTCCTTGTGGCTTTTCTTATACCTCTCCAAGGGTTTTCTTGGGATAACTTGGGAATCTTTCAATTCAGGAAAAGATGGTAAAACTCAATTCCTTTTCCACTTAGCTGATTTGCGCTTTCTTGCTTTGTTGTATATCAATGGAGATAGGTCTGAGCTAGCATTTCTAAATACAGTCTGAATCACAGAAGAAAGAGTTGCAGCACTATTCTGCTTGCAGTTAAAATTTCCTCAAACTTCAGGAGTCATCTTTAATACTTTATTAAATTGAGCTCATCTTTACAATTCTTATAATTTCTTGCCCAGAGAGAGCTGTGATTTAGTTTTCAGTTTCACTAAGCCATAGCTAGCTTTTCTGCCATTAAGGTTCTATGTATCTTATGTAAGTTTCATTTCTTAGTTCTTGTCATGCAAACACAGCAATTAAAAAGTAGAAGCAGGTAAAGATTTCAGCATGGAAAAAAATCAAAACTTCTGATGAAGAACTATTTTGCAAATAGAAGTAAAAGATTCACTTAGAACTTTTACCTGTGTTAGAAGAACTGATTATCAGCATCAAAAGTTAGGAATCATTGTAATATGACTCCAGAGGGTCTTATGAGACCTCACATCCAGGAGTCTGTTCCAGTTAAAAAGCAAATGAGATTTATTCAACGGCTTGATGACAGTGTGGGAAACACTCTGTCTCATCTCCAGAATTTTCCAGCTTGGTTTAAAGCTGTCCTCATGAGGTGACTCCACACACAAGATCATTACAACATGTAGTTCAACTGTTGGCTTTTGACATAGCTGTTGCATGACACAGGTGAAGTACCTGATAATTATCGTGTCTGCTTCTCAGAAATGGCTATAAATCAAAAATAATCTTTCCTGTCAGTTCCCAAAAGCCATAAGTGTAAAATCAAGGTGTGATTGCCATGATTTGTCCTTGGTTGCCGCATTTACAGCATCAATTTCAGCAGAAACTTTCACCTTCTCTCTTCTAAAATAAAAGCCCTTTTAATAAAAGGGCTGCTCTCCTACCATGTCAGTTGTTATAAAAGCAGCTGTCATAAAGGAGGATACTGCCTGATTTTACAGCTCTCAAGGTCACAAATCAACAATGAAAAAGTCTGTAAAACGTATTTCTCTAAAAATATTGTTTCCATCTCCCTCAAGCTAAATATAAGTTTATTTGGGCTACAGAAGAAAAAATACTTTTTGTGCTTTTCTAGTCAGCTAATGGAGGACCACGCTCACCTATCTCTTTAGAGACTTCTTCCAGTATATAGCCATAATTAACAGGAAGACCAGCCTTTAAAGCTGACCAATAAAACATCTGTCATCTTTTTAAGATGTACATTCCTTCTCCATCTAGCAAATTTCAAAAATGTGTCACAGGTTTGGCTTATGGAGAGACTCTAAAGTTGCTGCTAGAAGAGGTGTGAAAACATGCTAGTCCAGATTAGAAAGTGCTGAGCAGCAGACAGAGCTATGATACATTAGAAGACACCACACTTGTGGCTACTCCTGATCTTATTTTACATCCACATCACAGAGCTATTTCCATTTGTATTTTGGTCCATGTGCACTTTTAGTTCTCTGAGAAGCATGCTTTGTGTTCCAGCAGGAGATTTTGAGTCTGTTTTTATTCTTATTGACTAATATTAATTCTAACTCCATTTTTGTTAATTCCAAACTTTTGACTATTCATTTTTCAGGAGAGTGTCAATGGCTTGTTGCTGCAGGACATAACTCATTTGTATTCTCAACTCACTAAAGTAGACTTTTCCAGCCTGCCAGAGACACAGCTCCAGTTATTTGGGCAGCCAGAGCTCTCATTCAAACCCTAAGTTTTGAGTGAACATTTTTCTCATATGCTTCTGATGTCTTCCAAATCTACCAAACCAGTCTGCTGGCAGCCTTGTTTTAGTTATATAAAAAAAAATGTTTTAGTTTCAGCTCTTACTCTGTTCCATGTGCAACCATTTCATTTTAATTCTGCCAAAACTTTGCCACTCTTGTTCTAGTTCCTGTTAATAAAATGCAGTGTTTCCTGGTCTGCATCCTGTTAGTGCTGACACAGTCTCCTCATATCCAGTGTGGGTTCATCCCACCAAGGACAGGAAATGTTCTGCTTTGCTGATTCAAATCCAACCAGAAATAAAGTGGACAAAGAAACTTTTAAGAGGGACAGTTTAGGTAACATGATAGTTGAGAATGTAACAGTCAAACTCAAAAGGACAAAATATCAGAACTGGCTTGAAAGCCCTTGATAAATATTAAGAGTAATAGTAATGAAACATAGTCTGAGATTTTAGATGCATTCAGCTAATATCACCTTTCCTCTTTGTGTGTTTTCCTAAGGTTTTTGTTTTGGTTTTTTTGTGTTTTCTTTTTTAAATGTATTCTAGTCTGTAAAACTTGTTATTTACAATGGTTGAGCATATACCAATTTAAATTTATATTATTTAAAAAATGTTTCACAAGTATTTTTGTTGCTAATAAAATTTATGTTGCTAATAATGACTTCATGTGGAATCACCTCATGAGGTTGACAGATTTAAATCTGCCATTTAAGCTGCCATATATGGCCAATTGTCTAAAAAGGCAACCAAATCCATTTCTAAACAGTTAAAACAATAAACTGTGTGATTGACTGTGGTGGGTTCTTGAAACATTAATATTACAAAAACTGCTGGAGAACTGGCAATTGCTAGACAAGAAGTGAAGGACTATTAAGGCACAAGAGGCTGAACTCTAAGGACTCGGCTTAGGGGATATGGAAGTTCTGTGTATAAAGACAAACCATTGTTATTCAAACTCTGCTACTTAGTCACACTAAATGTATTTGAATTTCACAAATTATCAAATGGCCTGCAGTAGCTGTGCTGCTGAAAGAATGAAAGTTCTCTGATGAGAATTTGAATGGGACATGGCAGAAATATTTAAGCCAAGGCATAGCACAAAAAGGGGAAAACTGACCAAGTGTGCTTGTTAAAGCTTGATAAAGGGAGACAAAACAAAGACAGGTAAGCCCTCGGGTTCTCAATTTCATAGCTCCCTTGAGCAAATTAGAAAGTCACAGTGTAGGAGAATAAAGATTAATGGGTACTTTGCACAGCCACATCCAAAATCATGGCTTCTTTTTCCTAACCAAATCTGAATATCCTTCTGCTTCAGCAAGGATAGGTAAAGGATTTGCTGTGTTAGTAGGGCCTCTTTAGCTGATTTAGCATGACTAGGCAGGATGCTGTCCTTCCTCTGAGATTGCTAATAAGCGTCAGGAAGTATTGCCTTCCTTCCTGACTCCAAGCTTGCTACCTCCACAACATCCTATGCCTCTTCTGTCAGGGCTTCCTTTCCAGAATACAGAGCAGATATCCACATGCTGCTAAAAGATAGAGGATCCAGACATTTCTGGTGGATACAGTAATCTTATTTCTTTCTTCTCCTCTGTTGTAAAACTAACCATCATGTTTTATCTAGTAATGAGTACTTTGGTCGTGAAGGACCAATCTTTCTTATGATAAACTTTGTTATGATACTTATTATAGAAATGTAAAATTTTGGACATATAGATTAATTACAATTTTTGAAAACAATAGTTTTGACGCCTTTGGGTTTGGAATATGCTGTATTAACAGATTTGGGTATGTTCAATATATCTACAAAAATTTGAGTATGGTCAAAATACCTACAGTTGTAGTTATTTTCTTTCAATTCTAGCTGTCACAATTACGTTTCACATCTGTAATAATGGATTTTTCCCAGTGATGACTCAGAGGAAATAGTCTCTCCATGCAATTTTTCACAGAGTAAATCACAGAAGTTTCCCAAAGTTTTCACTGAAAAAAATGCTACTGTTCTGCTAGAGCAAATGTTTAATGCAACCCCAAATAAATACTAGCCTAAATATGTGACCAAATGTAACTTCATGAAGTTGTGACCTCACTAGAATGGTGTCTGGTTTGGGAACCTTTTTACACTGTTACATAGCAGATGTGCACTTCTGATCTATATTAGCAGACTATAATACAAGGCAGCATAGACTTAGCTTGTCCTGCTGACTAAGCTTTATTTAATGTCTACATATCTATTAGCTGCAGTATTACTGGCCTCCTCTCCCCTTCTGTCCTCTCTATTTCAAGAGCTACGACCACATTCCTTTCCAGTGACTTTAGCACCAAATCTGGATATACACTGAGATGGCAGAGTAGAATTTGACAACTATTCAGGATGGAGCTAATTTGTATTGTAAAATTACTTCTTGTTTCCTTCTTGATCTTCACTATTAGCTCAGCTGGTTAGAGTATGGTACTAATAACAAGAAGATCATGGATTTGATCTCCATATGGGCCATTCACTTAAAAGTTGGACTCAGTGATCCTTATGGGTCCCTTCCAACTCAGAATATTCTGTGATTCTGAGATAACAGAAAGTTACAGACATAAATGATGCCTTTAAAGGCATAAATGAGGCATAAAGACAAATGCCCCTTCCTTGTGGAGATTATAATCAACAATAAGTAATAAAACCACAATATAAAGATCTACTGCCAGGAGGCAATAGATTGTTTCCAGAACTATGCTTTCCTATGGGACATGCATGCACTTAGTCATTCTTACTCTACAATTGGTCCAGATTAAATACTGTGTTTCTTTTAAAGATGTAAATAGCAACGCCTAGTGGATTAGCACAGAAACACGTTATGGAAGAAATGCATTTTAGGAAGGATTTTAATGGAGATAGCTTTGAATGCAAGTTCTTCCAGAAATCTTATCAGAAAAGATTTTACATTCAGAAAAGAATAGTTGCTGCCTTTCCATCACAGTTATTTTCTGAAAAACAAGCACTGAAGAGAGATAAGGAAACTTTCTTGTAGACTATTCCTATTATCAAATAGCAACTTTGCTCCACCCTTCCCTTGTATTTGGCTTCTTACAGAGTGCCTGGAGCTGCTGTTTTGATCCAAGATTACCTTCAGAAAAACCCCCTGCTCTTATCAGACATGTTAACAAAAGAAAGAAGTGTATACCACTTCCAAAGAGGAAAAATATAATTAACTGCCATTGATCAAAATCTGGATAGGTACCCCCTTAGCTTTTCTGAGATGACAATTAATAGCAGTTCAGGACTATGATTTCATACCTCCTACCATTCACACTGTCATACTTGGGCAGTGAATCAGGCTTGAGGGAAAGGCTGGGAGGAGCAACAGGCTGCAGGGGAAAATTACTGTCCCTTGCTCCTTACTCTGTGCAATGAGTAAGACAAGTACCCCACCCCCCACAAGTAGCAAATGAGAACAGCAGTGGTGGAGAGGTGCTGCTGTTCTTACCTGCTCAGCAAAGAGATAAGGCAGCAGGCTATCTAGGAATGCTTCTTTCACATGTCCAAGCACTCAAAATCATTCATACAAAAGCACAGCAACAACTTCTCTGTATTAGGGTGCTATCCTTGCCGACATTTCCTTCTCTTTGAGATGAGGCAGCAGCTCATCCTGAGAATAATTCTCACTCCTTTCCTTCTCTTTGGGAGGAGGCAGCAGCTTGCTAGTTGGAATTTCCATAGAAGAGGTGTTTCAGACAAGACAGAAGATCCTGCAGACCAAACTGGGCCAGAGGGCTGCATTTTTAACCATGCTGGTCAAGAATCTCCAAAATTCATCAGTGTCAGCCTGACCGCATCCACTGACTGTGCTCAGTGTTAAGAGCTTTTGGAGATCACTGTTTATATCTGGACATAAAGACTCTTATTCCATCCTGAGTCTTTGTGCAAACCTTCTCTTTGCAATAGGACACTGCTCACAGCAGGGCTACACAACCCTATCAGGATAGTCTCAGACACTGGGCAACATTACAAAGGAAATTGTCATCACCCAAGAAATTCATGCACAGTTTGTGGCTTTTGGAGTCATCAGTCCTTACTAGAAACCAACAGAGACCAGTATGAACAGGCTGAAGAATTATATTGAACTCATAATTCTGATAGTTGTAGCCAGTTTCATTTTTCCTTGATTACCTCATTTGTTGTCACAACACTTCATTCTGGAACAGAAATCCAGTGGATAAAGCATGGGATTACTAAATTAGTAATTTAACTGCACCCTTAACACTAGTCCTTATATACTGTGACAATGTGGAGATTTTTGCACAGTATTATAAAGGAAAAAGTGTTGTGTCACAGTGCTGAGGTGGGAAAAGTACTGTTTATGATTGCGATTGATACTGCGTTGCTGCAGCACAGTTTTAGTAAGAATAATGCTGCAACATAAATGTTTCTTTCAGCTGGGAATATACCTTGTTTGTTAGACTACAGGAGTAGAAGGAATTTCCAACATTCAAGCTCATAAGATGCCTTTTAAGTGAAAACAGAGACTTGGCTGACTGAGACTAACACGAAGGACTGAAGAAGTTTGGCATTTAGATCACAGTAGTAGCAAAACCAGATGACAAAGCAGAGCTTTAAAAATCCTCTCAGATGGAAAGATTTAGGATGGAAAGGAAGTGAGAGGAATGGAGGGTGTCACTTATTAAGGGGAGGAGATAGGAAACAATGATGCTATTGTGGCAACAGAGCTGATGAAGGTCAGAGACCAATAAGCTCTGATTTGCATTCTTTCAAAACAGTCATACAAAGATGGTGATTTTTTAGTGTAAGATTAGGGACATTGTGGCCAGGGAGTTTGCTGTGCTTATATGATTGTAATCTACAGTGCTTTAGTTTTTCAAGCAAAAACAGTGCCTTCAGCATTTTCATGCAAAGGATATCTGCTTTGCATTAGACTTGCCATAAGCCTCCTGAAGAATTAGCTATAAACCTTAAGACCTGCACTTTACAGGAAGCTCTGGGAAGGGTCAGTCCAAGCTCTGGTATCTGGAAAAGTCACTGGAGGACATGGAACAAGCAATGAGGCTGTCAGGTTTAACTCCATCCAAGAGATACTAAGCAGAATATTTTCACTTTAAATACATGATTTTCTGACCACCTATTGAAGAACTGTGCCAGACACAAGAGACAAGTGTCCCTAGGGCATGGGATCATAGCTGGATCTTGTGAAATTAATGAGGGGTAGTCCTACAGGGGGATCCATGTTAAATTTCTTTTACAGAAATTGCTTATACATATCTATCTCCTAGGAAACAGTATTTATCTACATTAACATTCTTTATCTGCTAGATATATAGAATATGCCTAGGTTCATTGCAGATTAGATTTCTCTTCTTTAGCATTCCTACAGCTTGCCAGAATGTCTGCTTCTGCAGAAACAAAGGTTAATTAAACACATCCGCCCATTAGATCAAGGAGTGAACATTATTACAATCTGGCCCCGAGCTACCATCTTCAGTTGTCAGCACTGAAAGACACTTGGAACTACAAATTAGTCCTCAAGCAAAACTAGTTTCAGCAGAAACCACCTGTTTTATTGAACAGAGAAGGTCTTCCCCATATTTAGAGTTTGGCTTGTACTTGTCTTGCTGTTCCTAGTTCCAGCAAGAAACATTCTAGGGCTATTTTGCAAGTTGTGTGATCCAAGGTTCTTGGGCCTTTATAGTGCCATGTTAACATATAATAAGGAATGTTAGTAAAAAAATCTACCTTGTCTGCATTGCTAATGCCATATTTTATGATTAATAGAGTTTAAGGGAACTCATATTGGATTTTTTTTAACTTGTATTGCTTAGCTTTGCCCCTTTCACTGTGCTTTGGCCAGTGAAAGAGCTTGGGAAATAAACTGGCCAACTCTCATTATGCATTTCTTTTTACTTTCTTTTCCCTTTCATTTTCTGGCTCTTATTTATAAGCACCATATTACCACAAATGCTTTCTCAATTCTGTGAATCAAATCTAAAGAATAACACATTAACTATATGAACTCTTCAGAGTAGCACTGTGGCTGTACCTCAGTTTCCCTCTTGCCATCACGGGGAATGAAGTCTGGCAGCATATACCTTTGACAAACACGTACTGTTACCATGCCTATAATCCCCACTACTTGAAGAACTAGCATGCTTAAAATATTTTCTTTCTGTGCTGAAGCAACAGAACAAGGCTGCAATAGACCTGCCAGAGAGCAGTGACCAATAATCTGATTACTTAAGGTAGGCAGGACACAGTGGGGTCTTCTCTGAAAGTAGGATCTTAAATAATGTTAATTATGTAAAAAAACACAGTATCTACTTAATCATAGAAGTTGGCTTGTATCTATTCAATAATAGATGAAGCAAGTATAACTCTCTGTATCCAAAATTCAAGGCCCCTATTTTGTCAGAACTCCTCTCAAATGTGATAATGTATTATGCATCTCCCATTCTCATTCAGATTATCCACAAGTAATTTCTGCTTTTTGCAAGCTGACTCATTCTTCATACTTATTAGCTGAATTGTTAATGAAAATTAATCTCTACCCATGAACTAAATGTTCATGTATTTAATTTCTACTGGTTTGGCTAGTTTTGGTCAGACACATATTCTTTTCCCTATTCCCAATCAGGAAGAGAACACCTGAGCATCTTATTTTGAACCCTGTTTTTCAAAAATATTGTCCAATGCTTGATTAAAATTTTCAACTTCTCAAACACTATTAGCATTTCACTTAACAGGTTAATAATAGGAACTACAGATAAAAGGAGACATAAATGAAGAGCTACCAAAAAAAAAAAAAAATCAGTTACTTGCATTGCTTTCTTGGGTTTGGTTTCAAAGTCTATAAAAACTGTCTTCTTTGCCCCATTTGTACTAAACAATTCCTGCCTGCTTTTCAAAAACCCTTTGAAAGGCAGCATCTCTGTCCCTGATAGTGGTACACAGACACAGCGCTGTCTTGCAAACTGCTCATCACTTGGCTTCAGGATATTTGCTGAAGTCTCTGAGAAAAACCTCTTACTCGCTATGAAAAACAGAAAGCAAAGTTGGAGTGGTACTCTGATGGGTCTTGGACAGCTGATCACTGATTACACAGCCCAAGTGGCAATGTGCAAAATATGCTCATATTTAACATTTTAAGAAGATAAACCCCAAAGGAAAACTACATGATAAACTAGAAGTACTGACCCCAAAGAAGAAGCAGAATGTCCTTCTTGGAACATCTCTCCTTGGCATCTTACCTGAAACATTCTGTGTAGCCTGTAATTCAGTAGGCAAGATGTGACAATCTTCTTTACAAGTACAACACATTAAATTACTTTAGAGTTGTTTCTATAAATATAGCATGCCAATACTTACTGACTGATTCTGCCACCTAGGAGCTTTATTTGCATTCAGCAATGAAGCAGTAGAATTTTTAAGGTATTTTGTTGTTAAATTTCAATTAAGTTGTAAGGCTGCCTACATCACAATGTAAAATGTAAATTCATTACATGTAGCAAAAGTCTTTACAAAAATCTTGGAGCTGACCACAGCCTTTGCTGCTTGTCTCACCCACACTAAAAATATTGTATGATACAAAGTATTGTATAAGGCTGTGTAATAGACAGCTATGTCTGTACTCAGGTTTAATAGGGAGCAACCACAGTAATATTATTTTCTTACTCCTCTTTTCCTGAGCCTCTTCAAGTCTTATGCCTATGTACATATTTGCTGGGCCATTTATTCTCTCCTATGCTGAAGAACACTATTAAGCAGGTAACATGGCAAGGATTGGAGAAATTTATGTAAGTCCTATCAGCATAAACAAATCTGTGGACTGTGCTCAGGAGAGCTCTAAAGCTGCTAGAGCATTTCATTAGCCTGAACAAGGGTACTGTTCACTTAAACAGGTCTGCAAGGATGGCACCTCTTTCTCTGCCAGTTTATTCAGAGATGACCCTGCATGTAGTTCAGTACTGCACTTCTAAGCAAATATTTCTTAACATGCTGTTGCTCTTTTGTGCTTCAGGATACATTTTCCTTTAGTCATGACAGCATAACCAGCAGTCTATCTTTTGCTTTCTGTGGGCCAATAACTTCAGCATGCTCCATTAATTAAAGCTATGGGTATTATTAAGTGGAACGGCCCTATACTCACAAGAGTATGAAAAAAGTTATATTGACTGAAGGAGATTGCTCTGAGTTATAAGGGCATTTATAAAGTGCAGTCCTTTTTTTTTTTTTTTTTTTTTTTTTTTTTGTGGAGATCTGCTAGATTATATTTTTGAAGTTCAGGATCACTGTAAACAAAACATATTGAGCTAATAATATGAAGCAATATCTGAACAAGAAAGACAAAAAGGTCCTAAGCAAGGAAAACTTTAGTAAATATTTCAGTATTGCTTAGGTGATTAAAACATAATACTGCAACATAAAATTTAGAACAATTATTTTAATAGACTAAGGAGTTCATTCAACTTCAGAGTTAAGTCTACTTTGATGATTAAAATACAGGGAAAAAAAACAGAAGACAAAGTCTATTTTCAGCATTAGCACTGACTCACTGTGTGATATTAAGCAAGTCACTTAATTTACTGCCTCACTCTGTCTCACCTGTAAAATGAAGGAGCCTGCCTCACAAGTGCTGTGTGGGATTACTTAATTAAACATTTGCTATGCACTTAACATTTCTTGAATGCAATGTGCTGGAAAATTTATTTTTGAAGACCTATATAAACAGGATACAAGAGCAGAATGAGATAGTTTCTGTAAAGAAAAATACACATCTCTTTCATTTGATTCATTCTTTTCTTTGGATTTCTAAAGCATGACAACAAAATAATTAACTACCAGACCTGCTGGTCAGCAACACAAGTGAGCTAATTGGTGAGATCAATATTGGCAGCAGCCTGGGCTGCCATGATCACACACTGGTGGAGTTTGCAGTCCTCAGGGATATGGGTTAGGCGAAAAGTAAAGTCAGGCCTCTGAATTCTAGTAAAGAAAAAAAAAATCCAGTTCTTCAAGAAGTTAGCCAAAGGAGCCCCCAATAAACCAACCTCAGAGAAAAAGGGGCCAAATAGAGCTGGCAGACCTAGACATTTTCCATAGAGCAAGAGCTCTCAATACCCAGGTGTAAGAAATCAGGAAAGGGCATGTGGGACAGGGAAGAGATTTGAGATATTCAGCATGGCTTCATCTAGGGCAAGTGGCCAACCTAGTGGGCTGACTACATGACATATTCTAGAATTCTAAAACTGTGAGTGAAGCCTTTGAAATAAGTTTGTAAGCTGAAAAAAATCATTGCCACAAGCTAGACAGACCAAACTGTAAGTAGGAATAAAAATATATCATTATTCTTCAGTAGATCACACAATTGAAATACTAAGGTGAGTTTTTTCTATGATGTATAAGCAAATTTACATCTAATGGAAGTGAATGGCAGTGACTTAAATCCAGATAAAGGAAATAATATTTTTCTAAAATAGAATTTTTACTGAACTCATGGCCACACAACTTTGTTGGAACCAAGTTCTCAGTGAATTCAAGAAACAAACATTTCTATGGAAATGTGAACAAACACTGCGATATTCTATTAAATGAAAGAGTTACAAACCCCTCATGTTGCAAGGTACAAGACAATTATTAACTGGTAGACATGTAAAAGTACTAATTGGAAGACATGCAAAAACATCACCTGTGAAGCCTATTTGATAGCTGATCTCTCTGGACTGCAGCTGGATCAGAAGCAGGTGGTACAGGTCTCTGCAGAAGGCAGAACCCTGGAGGAGGTGTTCTAATGGTCATCTCTGATACAGTAATCTCCATGCTAATGAGGCTGAGCAGCACACAGCACATCTTTACCCTCTTGCTACTCTTATCATAGCCATGTTATAGAAAATGTCAGGTTTGTTCTATCATAAAACTAACTACAGCAGCAATTTTTTAACCAAAGAGGAGTTTTTACCGCACAGTGCAGTTTAGCAGACAACAAACAGCAATGCTTTTTACTAACACTGTGCTGTGACCCTATGAAGGAGCTCATCAAAACCACAGTGAGCAAAGGAAAAGCACAAAGTAATGTCATCAATGACATACGCAGAGGTTATGTGTTTCCTGTGTAGTTGCTCACATCACCAAGGACTTTTTTGAAGACACTTATTGTTGTCTTAAGCATTCACAGAAGTATCACTGCTGCTTTCTGTTGGTTTCATCTAATCCTAGAGTGAGGCCTTTATGTAAAGCATGATCATAAGTCCTTTACAACTTTGGAATGAAGTTAGTGCTTGGTATTCTACAAGGACAACAGACACAGAAAAATTCAGGTGTGCTATCCTTTTAAAAACAACTTTCTAGGTTAATAAAGGAGTTCTACAAGTTCATTTGGTAGATACAAATGCATGTCATTTATTTACTTTCATGATAACATTTTTTTACGCTGTGAAACATGGATCATATTACCTTACTCATACATCTATTAAATATGAAAATAAATCATGATCATAAATTATTTATATTTTTAAATTGTATTATTTATATAGTTTCTACTAAATTATCACATCAGAGACATTTAGACAAAACCTTAGGCCCTCCACCAATGGTAGCAGAGCCTTTAGCTCTGCATTTCAGAGCTACAGACCAAGATGGAAAAATGCAGCAGTAACACCACCACAGGTTATAGTTATACTAAAAAGAGTCAATGACTCACTGTGAATGTTTACTTGGCCTGCATGCATTAGGGATGAGTGACAATTACTGAAGACAACTACTTCTTTTATTCTCCTTTTATTTTGCTTATTACTAGCTAGTACTACTACATTCCTTATATGAAACCAGATAAAGAATAAACAAGAGGTGCTTGTCATCCAGCATTAATACAGTACCATGTGCTTGGGCACAGCTACTTGTACATACATTTTAGCAGCTGTTTTTTTTCTTGTCTGCCTGTCCATCCACAGCAAATAGGTATGTTGCCTGGTGCGATACATGTAGCTTTTCTACACCTAGTCCACACCTTTAATCCAATCTCTGCACCCTGAGAGCCTCCCATGTTGCTGCTGTTCCTTTTCTCACCCCAGCTGGGCCAGGGAACTCCCTTCTCTGCTTCAGTGTCAAATACTGACAGCAAGTTTTCCTTTTACTTTTGTGTCCCAAACTACACATAAATGTAAATACACAGAGCAGTGATTGCTCTCTGATGCAACTTTACAAGCTGGATAAATTGGTTGCTTTCTCAGCTGATACTCACTGTGCTTAAAGGATCGTTCGTCCTAGAGCAGTAGTTTCTTAAGGAGTATGAATTAGGGAGGCAGGAGGTGGCAGAAGGAGCTCCACTACAGTTTTACAGACCAATCCACATGATGACTGTAGCTGGACTCTTCCTAGTGACTCAGAAAGTTACAAGAAAAGGGAAGGGCTCAGGATATGATATCATGCAGTCATTCTAAAAACAAGGAAACTGTTGTAGATAATTTTAAAAGTAACACCTTAAAAATCCTGAATGGCCAATAGGAGAAAATTACTTTTCTAATTCATCTGTCCTACCTTTTCCAGTGAAAAGTTCCAATAAATAAAAATTATAAACTTAGAAAACTATGTTTGCATCATTAGAAGGACTAACCTAAGAGACCTATTACAACTGAGCCACCTCAGAGCAATGCTTGCTGCTGCCTCTGTCAGAGCTCAGCCTTTGAGCTTGTTGCCAGCTCTGTTGAGGCAAATATACTCAGGCCCACACAGCTGTGTCTGCAGCCACAACTGGGTCTGTGTAAGCAACAGGGACCCACATGTATCCACTCCTTGGCAGTATCCTGACTTGTTTATTGCCTTTCTCAGCAAAAGTAAAATCTTCTAAAGCATCTAAGTGATTCAGGAATCCTATTAATATTTTCTAAAGCAATGTAAGCAAACAGGTTTTAAATCTTATGGAAAGTCAATGTGATTTTGTGCAGATTTGCAGGGTTAAGTTTTACTCCTTAGATCCTTTTCTAATTGCAAGTCTGCTTCAGAAATAATCGATTTGCAGGGATATATTACTATAAATGTATTTACCAGGCCATTGTCTACAGCTTTTAAAAAAGAAATTAATATACTTTCGAAGCAAAGCAGATGTCCTAACTCAGCACAATTGTTCTTTACCTGGATTTAGCTTTGAAGTTTTCTGGTTTTATTTCAGATCCAAAGCAGCATTTGCATGCCTGAAAGCTTCTGTGTCCTTTCCAGCTTTATCAATTTGTCTACTAAGCTAATCATTTTTCTTTCAAGTTGTCAGGATAATTTTGTTTCTGTTATAATCCCATAAAACACACTCATAGGAAAATTTAGCCCAGATTTCAAGCAAGCAACATTTTAATGTTGTGTTAGGAATTGCTACATTCTCTGTTATGGTGGTCATTGTGCTTGCTTTTCAAGTTTCTTCTTTTTGTATTAAAAATTTCCAGTGATTTTTGTTCATGCAATTCATCCCAGACTCAACATTAAGGCCACCCATGAGTGATATATTATAGTTTATCAAAATTTTCAAGATCCTGTATTGGCTTTTAGTTTAATGGCTGGGGTTTGGAGGACCCTTATAATATTAAATCAGTTTAGGGATCAGGCATTTAATGTTTCAGTATTTGTCAGTACTCTTCTACTGAGCTGCACAAAAGGGTGTTGCTCCTGTAGCTCTATTGTTAAAGAAGAAATATTTTGCTGCCAGATTTCTTGTTCTATTTGTGCCTTTTGTTAGTAAACTTTCAATTTCAGGAACTTGTTCTATTTAAGAGGATAGGGGAAGAACAATACTTTATAATATATTATTTATTAAACAGATGCTGGTATTATCAATGCTTGCTTATCCAGTGGTGATGCATCTCCCAAATAAACCAACAGCAGTAGTAAAATAAACCAGAGCACAGAACCATTTTCTTCATAAAGATTCTAGGGACTCTTTAACTACTTGTACTCTGGAATGAAGGATCTGGGGCAATGACATCTCAGATTGTTTATGAGTTGGAGGAGTGTGATTTAAGACCGCTAATACATAAATTTTTGTAGAATTTGGGAAGTCCTTCTAACAAAACTGTGATAGAGTTTACATGGATCTTTTTGTTTCTCTGCTTTCACTTTGATTTTTAGTAGTACTATGAAACGTACAGAGGTGATCACCTGGATTTGAGATTTCCTAAAAGAGCAAAGACTTGTCACAGCTCTGGATTTGATTTGGCCATTTCATGTATTCACACACAGGACTGCAAACCATGCCTCTGAAGTGTTCATAAGATGAGGGAGCTGGAACTGCTGCTTGCCATGAAGGAGGCAGGGGCACCTCTGCCCCTGGGCTCCTACTCCTCTGTAGCTGCAAGGGGGTTAATCTCTAGTGAATATCTGGCTGCAGCACCTGGGTCACTGCTCAGCCCAAACTCTGAGGAGGTGGGTACTGCCTGCATCATGCTCCTACTCTGAATCTGCAGCAAATAAAACAGATGGTGCCTTGGAATATTTCAGAGGAGAATATTCTGAAGACAACACACATATTTCTAACCAGGCTTTGAGGTCAAACAGATGAAGTAAGCCTTGGTTAACCACAGATACGTTGCTGTTCATTCTCTTCTTGGTTCTCTGCAGATTTTAACATCTCTCTGATTGCATCCTGAGTTACTTCAGTGTCAGCATGAAAACAGGATAACTGTACAAAGCTCGGTTTTGTTTTGTTGTATTCCTTTTACTTCTTGCCAGAAATTTGTATTTTTCTTAGATTCTTGTGTGTTCTCACTCTTCCTCTTTTTCTTCAAGATTTAATTAAATTATGAAATAATTTTGATTAAAAAGAATCACTGGAGATAACCTAAGCCTTTACCCACTAAAAACAGAGCTTCAAAGTTAGGTCAGGTTGCTTAGCACTTGGCCTGGTCCAGATGCGAATATCTCCAAGGGTGGACATTCCAATCTCCCTGGCCATCCTGTTTAAGAGTTTGACCACCCTCACTGTGAAGTCCATATGAAATGTAACTCATGTTCTTCTCTCATGTACATATATAAGGCTGGGAGGTTTCCTTACGCTAACATACAGCATCTGGTAGAAAACCTGGATGGGGAAGTAGTTTCAAGCTTGGGAAAGAGGTGGAAGGGATTTATAGCATGGGGAAATGAGGAAAAGCCAAGATTTTACATTTATAGTAGGAGAGACACTGATAAGAAGGAGTAAAAGGAAACATGGCAGTGAGGGAGAAAAACAAGGACTGCTTCATAAGTCAGGCAAGGTCATGTGTGGGAGGAGAACTTGGATGATGACAAGGCAGGACCATAACTGAAGTGGTCACCACCCCCAGATTTGGGTACCTCTTACAACCCTAAATAAATCTTCAAGAGTGTGTCATAGCTAAAAATATCTTGCCAGTTCTGGCATGAAGTTGATTGCAGGAGCTTCCAGAGCATTTTTCTCTCTTGGCTCCCTGTGCAATTCCAGCTGGATAGTACGCTTCACATTTAAAACAGTGCTGATCTTTTGGTCTGCTGCTGTTCTGTTCCAGAGAAAGCTGCCTTTTTGAAGAAAGAGGTACAGGTCCTGCAGCATGCAAACATAGGCAACACTTAATATATATACAGGGCACTATTTATAGATAACTCCAGTTTCAATCACAGTTAATTCTCTTAAAGACTGCAGGACTAAAAAATGCTTTATAAATATATGCAGATATTCTTCTTCATAACAATACCAAGGAGTTGGAGGAGTGATGAGAAATTTTAGTAGTCAGCAATATGAGGGAGAAAGCATTTTCCAATACTGATAAAAAGGAGAACAGAAATTGAAGAATAATTATTTTCTTTTCATGATTATTTAATTGTTTAGGAAAATACAGTGTGAATGTTAAAACTGATCTCAGGTGTATAAAAGCAATGTTAGCAGCAACTGCACATTGCAATAACAGAATGCAAAGAAGAATACAGATGTCTGAAAAGAGAGAGAAGATCTTTAAGAAGGGTGAGACAGGTTTGTGTTCATAAGCACCAAAGTCTAGGTGATTTATAATAGAAAATCACTTTTAGTGATTTAAACATGTTAACTGAAGATTCCTCCCAAGACTGTTGCAGAGCAGGGAAGGATTATGCCTTGTTTTGACAGATGGAGAAAAGGCTAAGTTCTTACCAGGAACTTTGCCAGCTCCTTTCAAAGTAGTTTCCAAGGAAGATCTTTCCCTTCGGAAATCTTGAAGCTACAGACATCTCTTGAAGCTTCCCTCCATTACTGTGGGAGAGCAGAGATGGTCATAGGTGTTGAAGGTACTGGTCTGGCCTTTTTGGAACTCTGACTGGATTCAATCTGAACAAAAAACAAGCAGAAATTACCTTTCCTATATGATGACTCACCCTGCCAGAGGAAGATTAGTAAATGGAAATTTCTGTGTGCCTGTATTAGTCAGTAAATATGTACCCATGCCTGCACAGGGACAGGGGAAAGCACCAGGGCAGTGGGAGTGGAAGGCTGAGTGGAGCAGTCACAGCTTTTTTGCTGTTGGCACTCCAGCATCAACAGAAGTAAGAACAGAGGAATGCTAGGCTGATTTCCAGCACTGTAACAGACTTAATGTGTGAAGAATGTCAGGTTCTGAGTCTCAGCTCTCTCATTTACCCTTTCTGCTCAAAATCTGTCCAAGGCATACTCCAACCTTTCCCCAAAACATGCTTTTTTCACTCATCTGGGGTCAGTACAGGACTGTTAATTTTTCCTAAAACTTTTCACAAGGAAAATTATTCACTCTAAAACTCATGTAAATCTAGGTTCATTTTGCACTGCCCTATTAATCAGTAAAGTGGTAATGTGGTAACCAGAGTCTCACAGTGGTAAATAGAGATTTAAGAAGTTTGCATTTAATAAATATTCATTAAAAAAACAGTCTGCTTCTTTTTCCTCATTCTGGTCATTGACCACACCTGCATCATGATAGTTCATATATATTGTCAGGTGTACCTTGGCTTTGCCATTCTTTCCCAGAAGTTTCTGAAATAGAATTATTTTCCAGCTAAACTAACTCCAGCTCACATGTTCCTAATACTAGTTTGAATGTTGCCAACATGGTATATCCATGTTCACATCCTAAATGTAGCCTTCACTAGAAATCCAAACAGAAACCTTTCAAATCTCTCTTCATGGCAACTTCTCTCTGTAATGAACTATTGTTGAAACAAACTGGAGATAAATGGGACCTCAACAACATAACTTTGTGCCTCTTGGTTCACCTAAAACTGCAGATTCAATCACATAAATAAAGGCTGCTAATACCCTCCTGTAAAGAAATATTTTCATTAATCTTAATCATTATAAGATCATTCTGCTGCCATATTCTCTCCACTACTCATTAACTGTAGGACATTAATAAAGTACCTGCTTTCCAGTGTATCTTGATGAAACAATAACCAGTAACAACCCCCCGCAACACCAGCTCAAACCACTGGACCCATTTTCTGTGTTCCCAACTCCTAATGCAAGCTGAGCAACTTTAAAATAACTGTTCCTACATCATTTTAATGGCACACACATAGACTGAGAATCCCTCCCTGACCCTTAGCAGAGGGTCTTCAGAGGGGCTCCACATGGAACTGGGCTGGGAGAGCCATTTGCTCATTTATTCACAATTTCCTTAGCTTAACTACCAATGCCTACAAGCTTCTAGTTTAGTCTGTTCAGAGGGGAAAGGGAAGACAAAATCCTCTTGGTTAGCAAAGGATTTTCTTTATCGTCACTCCTTACTCTTTCAAAAAAGTTCTCAAGGTACACATCTTTGCAAAATAACAAGTCATTCGTCTTTTCTCAGTCTAGTCTCACTCCCATGGCTTCCAGGTTTTATCAGCATTTCAGGTGAGACAGAATGCCTCCTGTTGCTCTCTGAAGATTATCTGTCTTAATATTTGGCAATGATTTGCTCTCATTTGCAAAGAAGCCTCCCTCTTAATATGCAGGCTGCCTTCTTTAGTCACGTGCTCCAGCCAAAATACTCCAGCTCTGTCTGCATCAATGGAATTTGGCTTTTTTGTGGGGTTAGGATGGGAACAAGACACATTCAGAGATTACATCCTTGACTACCTGAAATTGGTCTCAGTTTTATTTATTGCAGGTTGAGAGGTCAAACACTGCCCTGGTCTGAGCATCATAATATACTTCATCCAGATTTTTAGTACAGACTAGAAAAAGAAAGAATGGCAAACCTAGCACAAATGGGCTCACAATACAAAACTAGTGTATAATTCAATGCAGATATTTTTGCTTCTCTTAAGTGCACCTCATCTCTCATAATAAAAGCTATTGGGATGACAAGCAGTTACTGGTTAGGATAAGAACAAAAGGGAGAGAGGAAAACATGACTCAGAGTGTGTTACTTGTTAAAGAAACTCATTATTTAAATATTAAAATAGGAAACACACTGCAGAGAAACAAAAAAAGTTCCATTTAACTGCTCTTCACATTCATTTCTCGTCATTGAAAGCTATCAGGTACCACAGAGTCTAATTAATCACATCCTGAATTCCCATGCATAAAATAAATTTGTTCATTTAGGGGATCAAAAAATATATAAGACTGTGTTGTGTGATTTGCTTCTGTTTCTTATCCACATATGCTGTATCTCAGCTTGTCCTAGTGCAAGAGGATGTTCTGTCCTCCTGAAATTAGATACCGAACACATTTAACCTGTATAAGTTTCAAAGCCAGCCTACCTTTTCAAAGAAGATAGAAACACAAAAATAAAATTCATCACAGATTATTTGACTCTTAGCTAAAGGAATTACATCTATTGAAACTACATTTCAACTACTGAGACAGTCTTTAGCTTAATTTTCACTAAACAGTTTTCTTTGCACAACGATGTACCTTTTGGGGCAGAACATCTTCCTTTGCTATGTTCCGATGAGCCACTAGATGTCCCTCGCTCCTACGTAAAGATCCAGGTGGGAGACAATCCATGAGGAAAAGCGGGGCTAAGGTGGAACTCAAGCAGTGCAGAAGCCCGTTTGTGTTCACATCATGCAGGAGTTTTCTGTAACAGGTGCTGGTCGTTTGAATCACACCACTGAGTGTGATTCGCTAAGTCACATCAGTTTCAGATATTGGTGCTCCAAACAGACAACTGAACTGTGTTCAGACAAATTACAAAACCAAGATTCATCAAGAAAAAGAGATCCAAGATCATCAAGTGCAGCCTTCAAACAAGTATGGCCATGCCCACTAAACCACATTAAAAAAGTGCCATGCCTACCTGTTTTTTGAACACTTCCAGGGATGGTGACTCCACCACTTTCCTGGACAAACTGCTCCAACTTAACTCATTCAGTGAAGAAATTCCTAATATTCAATTTGAGCCTCCCCTTTTGCACAAAAAAGTGCATATATGGCAAATACATGAGACTGAAGAAAGCACATGAAGACAGCATTGAGAAAAATGGACTAGAAATCCAGGCATCACAGAAACCTGCATCATCCCGTTCCAAACTATACGATGGCAACAGCATTTTTCATATTCACATGCTATTATCTTTTTGCCATTCATGAAGTAAAATGGCATAGTCTCTTATGGCAGTCAGACTAGATCATATTTATTGAAACCATACATTTGTCTGTAGTTTAGTTGGGGTTTGGAAGGATCATATCACCATGTAGATTTAGATAACTCCAGTCTAGCTAGGGAATGCTCATGTCAGTATCAGACTGTGAATGCTGGGCAATGTAAGCCAGACATGACACAAATAACAGCATTTGACTTATACTGGCAATGACGAAAGCAAAGTCAAACACTGCTCTGGAGGAAACAAAATGTTTCTCCAAGTAAATAGTGTCAGGAAGCTGCTTGCAACTGCCCACTAGTTGTTCAACTCCCTTTTCCCTTCCTGCACCCTATCTGCCTTTCACAAATTTCCTGACCCCCATCAGTTAATTTATACCATCAGCACTTTGCAAGACCCTGCCACAGAAAGTGCTGCATCTCCAATTCTGTTTTGGAAACTCTTCCTCAGATTAGGACTCACTTCCTCAGTATTTTAAATTCAAAAACTGGAAGGGAAAGGTCACATCTAAGGAAAAAAAAAAAAGAAACAACCCTTCCTTTGGATTAGTTTTGCTTTTTAAGTCATGTGAATGATGCCAAATTATACCCATATAAGAAACGGGACTCCAATGGCCTGTTGGTTTTTTTTTGTCAACAAAATGTTCATGACAGAAGGTCACAACATGTCCTTTTCCAGTTGTTTTCAAAACAGGGATGCTGTCATTTTTCAGTAAGGTTACATATAGAAGGTTCTGCCCACTCAGTGTACTTGTTACCTAATTTTAATGCCACTGACTGAATGATACAGATTTTCATTGCTAATATCAGATCATGGTGCAAAATCTCAATGTTATTCATGCTTTTAAAGCCTGATTGTTTCAGGGGGAGCATAAGCAGCTAAATGCCTTTATAAGTCTTGATCCTATT
This sequence comes from Anomalospiza imberbis, assembly GCF_031753505.1. Lineage (NCBI taxonomy): Eukaryota > Metazoa > Chordata > Aves > Passeriformes > Viduidae > Anomalospiza > Anomalospiza imberbis. The sequence goes on from NC_089687.1 coordinate 12,401,179, forward strand.
CTTAAAAGATGGAGAGGAAAAAAATATGCAGTTCTCAACAATGTATTTGTTTGTCCAAGGCATTGTCAAAGCACGGAGATCTGGGAATGTAAGAACTTAAACCTACACAATATGCTTTTGGTCTTCTCTACAGGAGGCCTTTGAACTCTTCTTCTGATTCTCCCTCCCAGCTGTTCTCAGATTGACTCCACTGGAGTGAGTGATGGTTGAAAAGATGGTTCTATACAACCACTGCTGGCCCTCCGATTGCTGCATCCAGTCTGGAGCTGTTCAGATCAGAGTTAACAACAGTTGCAACCAATATATTGTGTACTGGCGACCAGTTTCCACCAGGCCTTCTATCAGCAATACCAGAGAGGGTCAGATCCAGAGCCCAGTGACCATCAATGTGAAGTGTTGTTTTGTTTTCTGTGGGATTTGTATCAGATTGATATTTCCACTGATGAAAGATAAACTATTTGGGGGCTAATAAATCTTACAGCTCCACCTAATCCCTGGTGTTCATCGCAATGCTTAATAACTCGGCTCTCACCAGTTATCTAACTCAGTCTGAAGCTAAATGGATTTTTTTCCACAGGCTAATACACACATTACATAGAATCTCCTTTCCCCTCCTGCTTACCCATGCTGTTGGACATCTTTTTAATAGGAAACTGAGAACTAAGAAATGGAGAGAACAGAATGACCTATTGAACCAATTTTGCTCCACAGCAGAGCTGACAGGAAAACAGCTGCCTCAACTCAGGGTTCCAGGAATGGAAAAACAGATGTTTCTTAACTGCATTTAACAGACGCTATTCCAGCTTGAAACAACATTTTAAAATGCAGATCTCAAGTGTTTATGTATTTCCAAAGTATTCAAAGAATGGGAAAGTAGAAATTCCTTGCAAAGTCTTCAAGTAGTGCCAAGCATGCCTTTTATTCTTTTTTTTCCCCTTTATTTTCCCAAACTAACTTCTCCAGTTTAGCATTCCTGTGGCTGATACATGCACCTAAATATGCATTGGTGCCTACATGCCTTAGATAATCAGATCGGGTAGATTAACACTGCCACAAAACTTGCATGTGACCTTGGGCAAATCCTTTTATTTCCCTGGATCTCAGTTCTCCACTTATACTACCTAGAGCTTGTAACTTCTCCTTAAGAGCATCTCTTTTAACTACCAATAACTACAATAGCTAATACACAGAAACCACAAACAAGAACACAGCCCTGGGGAATTGCCACAAAAACAGATTTTAAAAATTAAATTAACTACCGGCTATTCAGTGAATAGCAAGGGTACATACACCAAAGTGGGTGAGACACAGGGAATTACAGACTATCCTGTCAACTGGGAATGCTCTAAGTCCCAGCATCAAGTGTAAAGATAGAAGGGCAGAATTGTGAGAATACAATAATTTCCAGACTATTCTCTGAATATATTCAAGTTGCTGTGTTATTCAGCCATTACAGCCAATTCTTAGTTTAGAATTAAAAACCAGGGAGGGGAGGAGAAGTTCGTTGAAACATTCTTACCCTGAGCCTGACTGGTTTGCCTCTGAGTAAGTTTAGCCCATGGAAGGAAATCTTCTGTCAAGCATCACAGAATTTGTGGGTTATTATTCTCATAGTACAAATAGAGAACTGAAGTGACAGCAAGGAATAACCAAAAATATACATTAAAGATCGCAAGTCCACGGAACTGTGCATTTCCCAAGAATAAGCTTTAGCCCATATTTACATAGTTTCCATCTTCCAGTTATGCCAAGTAAATCACAAAAGCTGTCTGTGATAAAACAGTCTGAGCACTTCCTTCCCTGGCTGAAACCAGAGATCTGCTACCAGCCCCAAAATAGAAAACGCCACAGCTTAAATTGGTTAGCAGCTCTAGTGATAGTTTTGGTGAAAGTGAAGGTAGAGAAGATGACTTTACTGCAGGACTTCTTGAACTTGTCAGATATTCCTAATGTTTAGAGTATTGTGCAGTCTGGGGTTGGGGAACTGAAGCTCTTAATGGGAAAGAGATGCCACCATCAGTACCAACAGAAAAGGAGCAGAAGCACAAATTTAAGGAAGATATTTACCTGATGTTCAAATGTACTTGCAGTAATTTCCTGGTGTTCCCCCATACACCCCATTGATACACAACAAGTATAGAGAACATTAAACCAAGTGGGTTATCTTTACTAAAGAGTTATTGTGAATAGGATTCTATTCCACTAGACAGATGAAAAATATCACCCCTTTTTTAACAATGCAGATTTAGTCAAAAATTGATTCCTTTTCAAAAAACCTAAATACCTTCTGACAAAAATGCTGACTTTTACAGAATGATTATTCTATGTGGAAAATAAATGAGCCATTATTCAAATATTTCAAAACAAAAACATAATATTTGGGATTGGAAACTATTGAAACACTCTCCAAACATTTTAAATACATAGACTGGAAATCTAAAAGTCTTCAAATGTTGACTTTCAGAACTAAGATAACTTCTTGTTTGAAGCCAGTCATAGTAAAAAATTCTTTAAAGAATACTGTGTATAATAAAGCAGTCTTAAGGGTAAAACCACTGCCTTGTAACAAGGCCTTAAAGGTTGATGATTAAAATTTAGTGTCAATTGTAATAACACAGAAGTGATGCTGGGTGCTCTTGGTTTTTCATGGCCAGAGCTTCTATTCTTGCTCCTTGTATTTATGTCTCATAAATTGTTCAAAACTTTATTGATTAAATTAACAGTCAAAATATCACTTCTCAACATCTGGTTCATATTCTTGTCCCAGCTATGCTGGTGCAACTCCAAAATAAACTAAAGGCCTTGGAGTAACTCTATGATGGTATTTGGAAGAGGTAGAAGTATTTTAAAAACGTCTGTGTTTGCAGCCAAATAAAATCACAGGTGGTTACAGCCTCTGTGGCACAAGATTGCCATCCAGTGGTAATTCCCAAACCTGTATTCACTGAAGGCACTCCACGAGAGTTGACCAGCAGGCAGTGCTGCTTATATCTAGCAACCTGTTAGCTGCAAATTCAAACACCCGAGTAGCTATTGCTAGGCTGAGAGGAACATTTCTGTTAAAAACTGATAACTTATCTCTTTAAAAAAAAATCAGCTTTCCATATTGAAATAGTTTAGACAATGAATGGAGATTTTTGCTTCCTTAAGAGCAAGAACATGCTGAAGGAGGAGGCCCCTGGCACAGCTATATTCAGAGGTACTACCACCTCCCTAATGTTGCCTCTCAGCTACTTTTCAGCCCCCTCTGCTGGCATGGCATTAGTCAGAGCTGAGAGGAACACGTCAATGCTCATTTAAGCATCCTTGTACAGAGCTTCACTACCAGCTCTGGAGTGCCCTGTGCAGGGGATGGAGCTGCGACTGTGAGTGATCAAACTATGAGACTGGTTTCATGTGAATACTTACACACCCAGACATCAATATGGCTGCTGGTATCTCTGATCTGCAAAGAACAGGCCCTGAACTCAGACCTTCCACTTCCAGGATAAATGCTTTACCTGCTCTAGTAGATCACAGAAATGTCCTTTAGAGGGAACAGGTGCAGCTCCAGTTGTCAAGACTCGGTCTGATTGGCATTCTTTAGAGAGGTTTGAGGATTACCTCTTGAACTGAGCCTCTCTGGGGAACTGAATGAAGCAACACAAAGCTTTTAGTTCCTGATTGAGCTGAGATACGAAAGAGTGCCAAGCTGCTCAGCCCTGTTGAACTGGTGCAGATCTAGGCACACAGAGAGGCTCTATAGAGCAGAATATAGCTTCTGTATAAACAGGATATGTGGTTTGGGAATCTAGGCGTGATGCAAGGTCAGACACAGCTCACTGGGGTTTTTCCACCAACTCTGTTTTAGACTTAGGAACTCAAATTCTGCAGTAAACACTTGTTTTTTGGATTTGGCCTGTAGCCAATAAATTCTAGTTAAAACCCCATGTATTTCATGTTAGTTGTACTGATCTACCTTATTCTCTGTTTCACCTTCCCCCCATCTGTAATATCTTCCTTTGTACTTAACTGTATCTCTTGAAATGCAGATGTGTAAGAATGATTATGAATGATTCATAGATTTGTTTGGCCTGATTGCCCACAGATTAAATAATTTCATACAATGTTCCCATTAGAATTACAGGCATCTTACTTCTAAACAGGAATTGAGTTATCCGGGGTTGTGGAGGGACCATTGCCGTTAATACTGTTAATACTTGCACGGCAGAGCTCATCCCAATGAGGAGCCCTTTCTGCCAGGTCTCTTTAGGAGATGAAGAAACAGGAAAAACAATACTTTTCTTTCTAGGAAAAATTCCATTTTGAGGCATTTTTTGCAGTAACGTGTGAAATGAGATGCTGAAGGTTCAGGCTGCTCCTAAGAGCAAAACAACAGTGGAGCTTCTCCCTCTAACTTCTGAAAGAGATCAGTGGGCTACACATAAAACTGAGACTTTCACATTATTTTTATGATCATTTACTTCTACTTCACATTTCACTCTGTTCGAGAATGAAAAAGTATACACTAAATTAGTACAAACAATTTTACCTAGAATTGGTCTAGCCAAAGTACTCATATTCAAAATTGCATTAAATATTAACAAGTGAAGAAAAGAAAATACACATGAACATTTTGTATTGAAGAATAAAGACTCAAATGCTGAAAATGAGACTTATTCTCCAGGACTAAAATTAATGTGATTTGACTTATGAATTTAGTGTGGTACAATTGCTTTGAGCCACAGAAAGTGAGAGACTGGTAAATCAGCTCTTTGTGTGCTTTGCAGCAACCATCATATTATGGATATGTGGTTGAATGAAACAATGAGTAATTTATGTGTCTTAATTCCACAGCAGTTAAGAACAAAAAAAAATAAAAAAAGTATCCTCAGACATTTTCAAAGCAGTTTGATTAATAGTCTACTTATGAAACCCATGCTGCAATCTACAATTCATTCAAAATTTTTAAAAAATCCAAAAAAAATATAAGAAGAAAAAAATTCTGAAAAAATAAGTTCTCCCTTCAAAAAAAAAAAAAAAAAAAGCAGAACCCAAATGCGTATCAGAAACACAGATATTACTTGGTATCTATGGGATTGATACAGTTTCCTCACATTTCTCCAATAAAACAGAACAAATATTTTGCAAGCCTTTTCTTAGGTAAGCTGCTTTCTCCTAGATAAAATTTTACTGCTGGCTCCTGTACACAGGGAAAGGAAATTATCTTCCTGGAATGCAAGTGCTCTGTCAGTGCAAAAGGCTGCAGTGGGCAGTTGCAGCAACAGGACTAATGACTTGCTGGCAAGAGAAGCTTGGAGCAAAGGTGGGATACGGCCACCATCACAATTTACATTTTCTGGCACCTTTGCTGGGGCTTTCTACTCAGGAAAAGAAAAAAATGATTTGGGGGTGTCTAAATTTAGTGAAACCTTCATACTGTTCATATTTGATCAGACTGGAAATGAAAAGACAACTGGCAAAATCTCACCCTTCCAGGGTACAGACCTCAACAGAAGAGCCGAAAACAAGTGCAGATCTGCCACCTCCTGTTTCTAGTGTGGACAATACAACGACGGAAATAATTAGCTAATCTTTCATTTAAATAAAGCGTTTTGGGGGAAAGGCTAAAAATAAACACTGATTCATTCCTTGTCAGGGAAGTTTCTTCTGTCAATTATCACATTGTTACTGCTGTTTTTAATCTAGTCAGATGGTGAGATTGGCAATCCTTTCTGCAGGGGCTTCTGGGTGTTATTTTGTGGAGAATCTTACTTGAAGGACTGATTACTGCTTTTATGGGAGCCAGTGGGAGTTTGGCCACAGTCCTTCACGCATGTTAATTTGAGGGACTTCCAAATGTTAGCTAATGATCTCAGAGTTCTTTTTATGAAATATGTGTGGGTTTGGTTTGGGGTTTGGGTTTTGTTGTTGGGTTGTTGGTGGTTTTTTAATTCCTAGGAGAACACAATTAAGATTGGAGAAATTGCTGCACTGTAGCTCTGGACTGGCCTCTCAATAACACCTGAGTTCTAGAATGATAAAATTCAGAAGCACACATCACTACTACAGTCGGATATATTACACATAATATATTAAAATCAAATGAATTTGCATTATTTATATAGTCTAAACCATATGCTTTGCATTGCTATGGACTGAGTCTATCTGTTGGCCTTCACTTGCAGCTACCCAAGTAGCTCTTTTTTAGGAAAAATACTAGGGGGAAAGCTTTAGCCTCCGCCTCAAAGCAGGGAAATATGTCAGCATGGAAAATAGATGCACGTGTGGGTGGGGGAGTTTCATTCCTGTTTTCTGAAGCCTTATGTAGCTGTAAAGGAGAAACAGGCGAAAAAGCGAGCCGGTGGCAGGCGAACGGAAAGCCAAGGACACAAGTCCAAGCAAGCGCTGGGGCTGCGGCTCACTGAAAAGCGCGCAAAGAGATCTTTGGGCCAAACCCTGACTTGAAAGGGCTTGAAAAGGAGCACGCCAACAAACACCGCTCTCCGTCCTCCCCCTTCCCACCGCCGCTACCACAGAAAAAAACCCAAAAGTTACAGAAATGTTTGTTTCCGGCTGCGTTCAGGCCAGAAACGAGATTTTGCACTTTCCCCATGACTAAGAGGGCAAATAACGACTACAAGACGTTCCTCCCGCAAGGAACGCAGCCCGCAGCAGCCCGCAGCACCCCGCGCATCCTCGGCTCAGCCTCCTCGCCGCGGCGCCGCTCCGGCCGTGCGCCGGCCCCAGGGACACGGACAGAATCCGGAGCCCGCCCGCTCGGCCCCGAGCGCGTCCCCACCCGCGGGGCGGGCGGCCCGGCGCGGCCCCGCGCAGGCTCCGGGCAGCGGCCGCGCCTCCGCCCGCGCCGGGCTCACCGCCGGCCCCGCCGCCCGCGGCAGGGGAGGGGAGGGTAAGGCCGGGGGAGGGCGGGGGCGCTCGGCTGCTGCCCCCGGGAGGCGGGGGTGGCTGCCGCGGGCTCCCGGCCGTGCGGGACGGGGATCTCCCTGCTGCCCCGCTGGGCCCCGTGCCTGGGGCGGGGTGCCTGGGGCGGGCCCGAGGGGCGGCTGCGGGCGCGGCCAGGCTTGGCTTCCCCCTGCCACATGCCGGCTCACGGGACTGTTTTTCCCTCTTGTCTTTTCCTTGTCCCCGTCTCGGTGGGACAAGCCCGGCCGCGGTGGGGATTAAAGGCGAGGGCGCTGAGGCCTGCCCGCCAGCGGGGTCACCTGCAGCAGCCAGAGCCAGCCCGGGGCCCGCCGAGGAGCAGCGGCCGAGCTCCAGCGGGAGAAGGGGCGCTGAGGGGAGGCGGTGAGCAGCGCTCCTGCACGCCCGGCAGCACAGGGAACACCGGCACAGCCTGGCCGTGCGCACCACGGTGCTGCTGGACAGCGGGGCTGTGGGCAGCTGTGCACAAAATCGCTGTCACTCAAAAGGTACGAAAAGAAACAAAGCGCATGAAAGGAAGGAAGCGCCGTCAGCGCTCAGCGGCCAGGAGACCGCCGGGGACAGGGACCTGCCGCTTCCGCGATGCTGCGCAGGAGGTCTGTGGTAGGAATTGCCAGAGCTCTTGCTGCCTGCTTCCAGTTTAGGAGATTCACCACCCTCTTTTTGCTCATTCCCTTTTTCACAGTCAAAGACCATAAAGCACAAAATGCCTTCTGTCGAGCAAAAGACAAACAAAGAAATGCAACCATCCAAAACCCAAGCCAAAGTGCATCTGGCTTGGGATGAATACTGGACCGTGTCAGCTGGGAGTGAGAATTTTTCAGAAGGCTGAACTCCAGTCCAAAACGGACCCTGTCATTTGGAGTCTGAATATGAAAACAGCTTGCAAAACATTTTTTCAGGCTTCTGACAAAAGAGTTGGTCCTTCTTTTGCTCTGGTATCTAGGCTACATTGGGCAGGCTCATGCATATCACTGGTTTTATTCACATGAGTAATTCCATTTGAATTTGGAGCGACAACGTGTATGTCTAAAGTTACTCATATGCTTTCTGTCTCTTTTGTGTACTGAAATGATGTGGGTTTGTTTTTTTTTTTTTTTTTTCCATTTGATGGTGCAGCCCAGTAACTGTTGGCCTCAAGGTTATAGTGAACCATCACAGTTATTATTACTGTTTGTCAGCTGACACCTTTGTTTTCCTTGCCAGACTAAAATGCAGCTATTTCTCTCTATGCATTCTATTTCAGCTATGCAATTATATCACGGTTTTATGCAACCATCTTTCACCTGATGGTGTAAATTCATCTCCCTATAAAAGATCTTTTTGTACTCAGTTTTTATTCCAGTCATGACTGACAGTCATTCCAGTTGTGCCATCTGAGTTTTTCTCACACAAGTCTCTCATGACTTCTCCTGTACAGAATAATCTAAATTCATAGTGATTCTAACAGGATATCTGGATGTTTTAGTGTCTGCCAGCTAGAACTTTTTGTTTTTCTGATTGCCAAATGCCCTCTCTTTCCTCCTTCATATTTCTTCAAGCTACAGTTTCTGTTTTTCTCATAACCTTGTATATCTTCTCTACCTCATTGCTGCATGTTTATCTAAGGGCAAAATGTCACAGGGACAAGAAAAACACAATGTCTATCTTCCATGAAGTGTGGCATTAAGTTTTAAGTGTGACTGAGTGTTTTATTAGATGCTTCTTTTCCTCAGTCAGGGGATATAAAGAACAACCAAGTAAAATTCAATGCCGACTTATTGTTTTTAATGGAAGATAATAGTTTTTCACTGCTATACTCTCAGCTGTCAGGCATATACTCTAGTACCTTAATTTGTGCCTGAGGAGAGTAGTCAGGCTGGGCAGCCACTGACTCCTTTGTCAACCAGTCTTTCTTCCTAACCTAGAAAATTTTGTGAATTAGTGTGAGCAGAGTCTCCCTTAGGAAATAAAGTATTTTGAAGTTACTTCAGCAGCAGGTCACAAGCTGTCAAGAAAATGCATTCAGTCACACCTAAGGACAGATTTATTACATTCAATCTCCAGGGAACCTGACTACTGTATCTTGAAAAAATCCAGCTAGTTAGTTTTTGTGAAACCCCCAAATGATTCCTTCTAGGAACACTGAGAACTGCTATTTCTGGGGGAAGGGTGATGACCTGTGCATTGAAATGACCTGCTCCAGTGGTGACAGTACAAACTACTTCCAAGGAAAGGCTAAAAGGTCGAATACATCTTAAGACTGCCCCGAGAACATGGTGGGAATTTCTCATTTCTTTTCTCACGAAGTCTGAGGACGAGGAACTGTATTTCCTCCCTCTGTCATACCTAGAAGATGCAAAATCACCTGTTTGTCTTGGGTAATTGCTGAAGAGCTGCCCTGCCGCAGCAACACTTCACAGCCAGGGTGTCCATTCCATTTAGGTGCTGAGACCACAACAGAGACTGAGTTCTGCCTGTGGGTGGAGTCACCAACAGGACCCTAAAGAAGATTTGAAAAGCAGATTAGGTTCCTGCAGTAAATATCCTATTATATTAAGGACCATAAATAAATAAAACCCATACACACATTGATTATGAGGTTTTGATCAGATATGGCTGGTACCCTGGATTTATATATCCATAAATGCTATACTTGTGCCACCCATGGATGTGTATTTAGGGAAGTTCTTTCTCAGAAACTTCATTCAAAATTGAGATGCAGTTAAATGATTAATTGCAAATGTAAATTGTAATTAACAGATTATCTGGGGACATCCACTAATCAAAACTATATATTCTAATTTTTATTTTATAAAAAAACCCATTTAAAAAAAAAACCCTATCAAATAACTAACAAACAAAACCCAAACAAATCTCCAGAAAATGAAATTTTAATTTACTAAGGGAACTAAGGTGGTAAATATGTATTCACTTTCATCTTACCATAAAACATATTTAAATACAGTAGAAAAGGCAATTTCCTGATCCATATGCTAAAAGTGTATATAAAAATGTAACAACCCCATATGTATTTAAAATACTGAATTTCTTTTTCCCAGATACTTCCTCCTCCACCATATATGGGAAATAGATGAAATATTTATTATTCTACACCAAGTTTGTATTTTTGTATTTGTTTACTTTAAAATAAGATATATACCTAGCATATAGGAAATACAATTGCATATATTTATATTTAATAAGTTAATTTATTACTACATAAGATTTCACTTTGTAACAGAGATGAAATAGTTCTACAAAACACTAATGACTAAAGGACTTTCATTTCTGGGTGAAAGCTTCTAGAAAAAAAACAAAAGACAATATATTTATAATGTCAATTTGCAAATTTTACTTTTGGAATGATACACAAACATATATTTATTATGAACTTCTGAAATTAAAGCTTTAATATTAATGTGATCTGAATTAAAGAAAAGCGGTATCTTGCCTGCAGAGCTCCAGAAACAGGCAGTGAGCTTTTCTTTGGGAGAGACTGATGATGTTCTCATCTGTTGTGCAGTGATGGTGCCAACGCCCTCAGTGCTGTGGCACTGCTCTCTCCAGGAGGAGCAGTTACATACAGAGACTGTAATATATGCTGTTTCAGAAGAGTTGCCCCCTTTAAAATACCTGTTCATGTCAAAAAGCATTTTGAAGCACTGAGATATCACCGTGATCATGTTTACAAATACTGCCCTAAACTTGTTAAAATTCAGCTAAGAGTTATTCAAATAAAATCCTCTCAGTTTTTCTGTCAGGTTTTAGTATGTCTGCTCTAAGCTTTATTCAGACAACAGGGTTGTTACTGTTTTACTTGAAAGTACCTGTCTTTCTTCTGAACCCTGAAACCCAGATGGAGCCGTGTCTTCTGCTTTGATTTGTCATTTTACAAACCCTCTTTCTGTCCTTCAGCTTCTCCCTATAGGAAGCAATACCTACCTCTTTCTGTTCCCTTCCTTTTGTCTTGACTCCTGCTCAAGTAAGCTCAGTCATGTGGTAAATGCATGTCTTACAACACGTGGCAAAGCCAGGCCCTTATTTCAGTACAGAATGCCAATAATACAGAGCTGTCACAGACACCCAACAGTCCTAGAGCCATTCATATTTTCAGGTTGAAACTCTGAAGCTGAGCATCTCTGAAAATTACTTCCTGTTCCTGTATACTGAAAAAAAAACCAAACCAAACTCCCCCCCCCAAAAAAAAAAAAAAAAAAACCCAAAACAAAAAAAAAAAAAAACCAAAAAAACCCCAAAAAAAACCCACCAAAAAAAAAACCCACGGAAACAGTTCAGGTTATCTTGAGTTTACGAAAAAATAAAATCACAAATCAGAGGATACTAAATTTATCACACATAGTGAAGCATTGCAAGTAAACATGATATACTGAAAAAAAAAAAGGCTTTTTCTAAGGCTTATTCTAAATAAGTTGGGTTTATTTCTAAAACTTTGTAAGGGCCTTGCAAGTCTCCAGAGTTTCTTCATTCATGCAGGCAGTCCCATTAGAACAAGACTTACAATAAAACCACCTCTAGAGCCAAGGTTTCTAGGATAAGTACAAATGGGAAGATCCGTTATTATTTTTGAAAAGCAGTAAAACATCAAGTTGCCTAGTGAGAAAATGCAGTGTTATGCCTGGAAAGGTTCAAGGCTTGAGTTCAGAAAACTGGGTCATTAACAAAAAAGCCCCGAAACAGACCAAGATTTCCTACTTGGGTCCCTCCACATGTGAGTGGTTTCAAATCTCATTACATTCCAAAAAGTTTGATCATTTTAAAAATGAAACTTTTCTGAGTGTATTGAAAACAGATGCAAATGAATCAAGAGGCCGAGACAGAAAAAAGCTTTAATGAAGATCTATTTAAGCAATACTTTAAATAAATAAATCATTTGTACAAGCAACCACATCTATCAAAAATATAAATAATTATATAATGAACATATAAACTACATTTCCTGAAATAATTCCTGTCTTGTTACATTTCCTGAATTATTTGTATTATGAAACACTAGTGGGGTGCCATTAATTGATACACACTCAGTGCTATAGTTACTGCATTAATTGCAGCTCTCCAGGCCCTCGACTCAGCTCCTCCAGCCCTTTAACAATTGGGATTGATTGCACAGGAGCTATTTTTAGAATGGAATGGCAGAAGACTTTGGAGAGCAGCAGACATTTTTGTGTGTGCTACAGCTGTTTTGGGAAAAAAAAAAAGCTGAATAAAAATGTTCAGAGTTGTCTTTTTGGATTTTTTCTTCTGAAGTCAGAGCTTCCTGTTGGACAAGTGATATTGTATCCAGTTGAAACTGAGGTGAGTGGTGCAGGACACACAGGACAAGGCTTGATGACATTGTTCTCAGAAGAGGAGCAGCTTTTCTTTGGAAATGGGACTGCTAAGGTTGACAGTAGATGAACTTTGGTGGGTTGGGTTCTGTAGACAGACAATCTGGGAGTGAAGTTTGCAATTTAAAATACTAACGATGAAAGGCAAGATTCATTATTAACTTGGTGAGTTTTTTTCCCCAACTCTGGAGTAGAGCAGTTAACTGATTGTTAGAGATTGTAGGTCTGCTTCCAAGAATGCTTCAGCTGAGAGTAAATGGCCAAGATTCACAGGGGCCAGCCGATGCTGAAAAGGTGTGACTGGGAGGTGACACCCATTCAGTTCATCCCCGCTTGGCCTTTTGTTATCCCATCCTGCTCGCCTGCCTTGCAAGGGTTCAGCTGGGCTAGATAACAACTGGACAGGACTTTGCTGCTAATCTGTTATATGAAATCAGGGCTGTCATTGTCTCTGAATATTTGTACAACGGGAGGCAAGGCTTGGAGGAAGATAAACAAGCAGAAATATGTAGGAAGAAGAATAACCAGATTTATCACGGAGAAAAAAAAACCAGCAAGGGGACAAGCCTGTTTTACCTTTGTAAAGTATTAGTAACCTATCACCCTTTTCAGAGTTAATGACATCAATAGCAGTAATACCTCGGCACTGTTACACTGCACTGCATCAGCACATTTGAAGTGTTGGACTAAGGAAGTGACTGTCCCCATTCAGTTTTGGAAGTGAATGATTTGGTTGTGGCTGCTCAGAAACTTGGCAGAGTTAGGGAGATAATCCCTGTTTCACGCCTTCAGCTGCTTTTCCCTTTTCAATGGGATGCCAGAAAGTATTATGGACTTACACACCTATAATGTATCATTACTTCACATCTGCTAATTCCACTGGACATGAGAAATACACCTTTAGTAAGTGCCACCCATCTTTGCATTCCTTCAGAGAAAACATACAAAGAATATACTTCAGTTTCTACAGTAATAGCTTATAATACTGGTTTGCATGAAAAAAACCCCAGCAAAATTGAAGTAGTTAATCTTGTCTCAATATGCTGCAAGAAATTCTCTAGCATCTCGTTGTCACTGAATATATTCCAGTCTTAAAAAGGGTAAATTTTAAAGATTAATGGATGCTAAATCAAGTTAGGTACAATAATTTTGTATTAATATGAAATATAGCTAGCTTTTTTATCTAGCTTGTTTTACTGTAATCTTTGTTCTTCCTCAAGTTAAGTGCAGCTTGTCCTGGACTTACATATTACTATTAGGTAAATGACTCTTCCTTACTGATCTCCATCCTGGGTCCTCAACGCAGCTGGAATCTGGCTCCCACTGAAAAGTCTTGGAACTGGGAGACTTTGTCACTTCATTTGGTGATGTGCCACCTCAGACACATTATCAACACAAATTCCAAAATCTGGTCTAATGCTGGTGGGGGATGGTTTGGAGTGTGCTGTGTTAAAATAAGCCACTGTTTTGAAGAGGATTAGTAGAAGAATGTCTTTCTGGTACTTACGTCTTCACAGAACACAGTGACATCTTGTGGCATAGGAAGGGCTGGTGTCATTTTTTTCCAGATGCATCCTCATTTAGCAGGTTTACAGATAAAAGTCTGAACAAATTCTGGACAACTGCTAATGCATTACTTCCATCTGTAATATTCACTCTTTCCAAAGTTTTTTTTAGTACTGGTTTGTCTAAAGTACTCTTTTATTGTGCAAAAAGACCTAGCCTTGGTATTGTAAATGTAGTGTGTTGGAGCTTCACTGATTTCAGTTCACTGATACTCCTTGGAAAACTTTCAGCTCCAGGAATGCTCCTGTCCCAGCCTCACTGGTACAAGAATCTGAGTCAGAATTTCAGGTGCTTTACTCAACTTAGTGTGTTTTCACAGATGGACAAAGTTGTCCAATGTTGCTTTTGAGGGGATTGAAAAGAAAACACAGTAACATTTTATCATAAGGTAGAGACTTTTCTTTTCTCCTTTTTTGTCTTTTTGCAGACCAAAAAGGGTTTAGCCCTGTCCCTGATATTTTGGGATCCTCCTCTGACATGGCAGCCCTTTGCGAGTTGATCCTTGGATAAGATCCTGGTTATCAGCATGAAGGGAAGAGCTGCGCGCGGTGCGCGGGAAGCGGCCGAGGCGCAGCAGCCGCGTCCCTGTGACCGATACAAACACGCCTGTGCTGTTTGCAGAGGCTTTGTTTATCTCTACGGAGGGCACGGCAGCACCACGCTGAGGGACTTCTGGAGATACCACACAGGTGAGCTGGCCCCTTCTCTTGTAGGTCAGGATTAAAGCGATTCTACATCCAGTCATCGTGAAATTGAGGATGCTCTGTACTTAAGAGATTATCCTCATTTAAAGTCTTTCTGTCACAGGGCTGGATAAACTGCTTTTTGTTCATTGGGCATATTTGCTGCTCTTGCAAATATCCCACAAAGTTTTGATTTCAGTTCAGTTCCTTTTGGTTTTGGGTTTTTATTTTCCTCGACTAGAAATACTGAGTAATTTAAAATATTCTGGTTCTAGCAAGGGATATCAGTGAGCTTTCCTGACTCTCTTAACATAGCAATAGTTCATGCATATAAAAGTGCACAAAGGGAACATATGAATACAATACCTTGTAGGTTTGTAGTATCAATGCACTATCAAATATAAGACTTTGTATTTTTTGACTTGATGTATGGTTTTCCCTGTTCACTTGTTACTGGAATAAAACAGAATTATGCTGGGGTTTGTGCTCATGGAATTGTCCAGATTTGATGTAGGCAACAATTAAAATAAAAACAGTAGCAATTATTATATTTAAATGTAACTATTACTATTATATTTAAATTTGCTAAACAGAAAAATGCATGTACTTAATTTCTAACAGAGGAAAGATAAAAAAATGCTTCATTTTAAGCAGCACAGCCACATTCAAAGCCCACCTTTTCCCTGCTGTTTATATGTTGAGTGCACCACTGTCTTAACTTTAGCTTTGGTTTATAGTGAAAAATGAATGGGAAATGTTGGATTGCTCAAGAGATGGTCCAGAAGAATTGGAAGAACATTCAATGGTGGCTTATAAGGTAGTAGACCAGGATTACATTGTCCATATCCTGACATTTTATTTCCTATTATACAGTGCAATAAAATGCCACAGGTTATTATGTACTGAAATACTATGCCCAGAAAACATTTTTGTGTTGTTGCAGTTCTGGATGTAGCTGTACCAATGTTTGGAAATCTTTCTGAACAGAGTGACAGTAATTCAGCTCTGCAGCAGCCCCCTGGTTTCCTCAGTCAGTGCTCAATAAGTAGCAGTAATACCAGATAAAGACTGGCAGCACTTTCTCTGACTTATCTGTGCAGTTGTAACAGTTGCTCTGAATTCATTTGCATGATCAACTACGGCATAAAAACATTCACTGCAGAACTCGCATAGAAGAGGGATGGGGGAGTAAAGCAAAGTAAGAATTACAGCCCCGCCTGTGAGAGGAAGACAGAATTTAGGATATCAAGAGCTACCACACAGTGAAACATTTCTCTAAACATGCATAATCCAATATACCTGAGCAATGCCTCAAGAGAGCTCCAGATTCCCAGCGCTGAAGCTGCCCCAGGCTGACAAGGAATGAGCAGTTCTGAAATACTGTCCCCATTAAACAGCAGAATGTACTTCAGGGCTTCCCACTGGGAGAAAATAAAGAGAGAATAATTAAAAGTTGGTGGCTTTTTGGGATTAATTGTTAAAAGATCATCATACCATTAACTATATTTTGTTGATAGCAACTTTTGCATTTAAGAATTGTTTTTAAAATTATTTTCATTCTGTGTGCCTTCCTGTAAGTGACAAATATTTGTGTATTTTGCAGGGCAGCCTGTATATATTTGGTGGGATGGTGGATTCTGCTTTCACACAAGCAAAAACTCCTCTCTGGATATATGACATTGGTATGATACACAATAGCCAGTCTTTTCCATGGGACATTCCAAGTTCATAAATAATGAGAACCAAACTGTTTTCTGCTGCTTGCAACAGAGCCTTCCCTAAATTTTACAACAAGTAATGTGTGTAAAACTGTGTGCATATTTTCCTCTCAAAATTAGGCTGTTAAGCTATCAGAAATACTGCTCTTATTTCAATTGGAGAGGATTTTATGGGAAAATTTTATGTATTTTAAGGTCACAGAATTTCCATTCCTCCTTCTCTCCTTCTTAAATTTACTATTTGATCATAAGACCTGATAGTTCATGTATTATTTTTTATGTTTTATGCCACATATATTTTAGAAAAGAAGCTCTTATGGAAGAAAGTAGATCAGTAAAGTATATCTCATTTGTACTTTTACTGAAGAAACACATAAGCTAGAGCAAGAGAAATAAAATATTAAATAAGGTGGGAAATTAACATCAACATTTTATAACATGGATTTTTTTTTCTTCTAAGAACAAACATTCAGGATCTCTTAAGTGTATATTCTAATAACAACTGTGGAGCATTTGAATTTAATAGCAATGTCATACACCGTGGATTTGCCCTTTGGAAGTGCTGTGTACAGTAGTAGCTGTTATTTTGGTGTCAGACTGGGAGGGGACAGAGAGAGGCTCAGTTCTTTTTGAGCCAATAAATCTTGTGTCCACACCAAGATTTAAGTTTCCTGGCTTCTTTTGCTACTTCACAATGTAACTTTAAGTCACTGGGGTTTTTTCAATCCTTCGTGTTTTCCACCAGTTGTCTGAGATAACGTGCTGTAAGAAAGAAAAGCCTCAGAACATATTTTAAAGGAGAAAGCATCTTATTACTCACAGTACTTACCAGTGGAAATTGGAAATGAGTTATTCAACATTGGTAGTGTGTCTAGCTGTTTCATAGTTATTATTTTAAATCTTTTGCAAGAATAGATTTAAGTAATGCAAGCCTGTACTGATTTCTCATTATACCTCTGTGCTGGGTTATCTGATATTTCCTCTCGTTCACAGTGATCTCAGATCTGTGATTGCTGGCTGTTATTTGAGGGTTATTTAAGGGACCTATAAAAAAGAACAAGAAGGAATAAGTCTGACATAATAAGGTGTATGTGGTAAGCAGAAGGAGTCATACATCCGTAGGGAAATCTGGGATTCCTACAAGTTCAGAAAATGATGAAAATCACAGGTTACTTCTGCATTATGAAATTTTGCTTTAGGAAACAGGAATACAGTGTGGTACCTATGTAATTCTGTATCAGATAAGGACAGAAGAAAACGCTTCAAACTGTGTCTCCTGCAAGTCTCTTGGTGCTGCTGTCTTAGCAGGATTTCTTCAGCCTTGTCAATAGAAAACACCAGGACGAGACTTCCTTGAAAATGAGCTGTGTAGTTTGAACAATTACTGTGGGAGGAGTGTCCTCTTGTGGTGCGGGATCTAAACTGCGCTTTATTAACTCAATCCCCCAGATTCCGCAAGATGGACAGAGAGCTGCAACGAACCAGCAGAGACGGAGGTAAGGAGCCAGGAAGTAGGGAATGTGTGAATCAAATGCCTGTTGCTTTGTTGATTAAACAGATTGCTTTGAAATATGTTCCCCCAAACAGTTCCAATCTCATCTCTTCAGAGACATGTGGCTGTACTTTATTTCTTTGCACTTTCAATAACTTAAGGCTTTTTCCTTCTTCAAAACAGTGTTTAAAAATACTGCTCTTAAATTTTAAGTCCTATATAAGAAGTTAAGTCCTCTCCTCTGCTGCTGCTTCTGTTTTTCTGAAATACTTTTCAAGAAAACTAATTTTAAATGGAATATTGCAACCATACGTGAAGCCTGTGCTTTTAAAAAGTAGGGTTGTGAAAACAGATTGGCAGCCACGCTAATATGTTTTGGAACGTGAAGTGCTGCAGCATTTTTCAATTCTTCAGTGTGAACACGTGGACTCACCAAGTTACTGCCACTTCTAATTGAAACCTGAGTGTAAGCATTTATGGCTTGGTCTACTGAGATTGATTTTGTATCACTACACATTAAGAATCACTCATTTTTTGCTACTGAAACTTCATCATCACAATGCTTCTATACCTTTTTTTAAGATGTGACAGTTACCACTCTGGTTACCTTTGCTTGATAGAGGAGCCAAGGGAAAGTTTGGGACTGCAGGGTCATTTGTGGGGAAAAAAAAAGGTGTATTTCCAAGACAGACATTGCTGCTGATATGACTCTATAGGTTTTTGTCTTATTTTTGAACTGTTCTAGAGCTCTGCACCAGCTAACAGAAAAGGTCACAGTGCAGTCGTGTACCATTCCAGCATGTACATCTATGGGGGATACTTTGGCATCAAAGGCATTTCTCAGGAGTTTTGGGAATTCCATTTTGGTAAGTTAAAAAAGCAGGATAAGGTTTTGATCCAGTGTAAAACAACAACTGCAGCAGGAGAGCTTGCTCTGCTAAGAAGATTCTTGTCAGTAGAAATGCTCTAAGTTAGTTTTGGCTTCTTTTCGACAACATTTAGAGATAAATTTTGTCAATTCAGTTAATTGCTTGCTGAAATTAATTAGACTATTCCACTGGAATACATTTTACAGTATTTGCCAGTTTTACAGCTGAAAATCAGGGAGAATGTTTGTTTACTACTCACTAAAATTCTTCAAGGATTGCTAAAAATTTCACATCCAGCAGGGACCCTGATTTGAGCCTGTTAATGCCATCTTTTGATCTCAAGTCTCCAACTGACCACGGGGAGTCAAACCTGACAGGAGATAGTTTATTAGCATATTCATTACCAGTCTGATTATTGCAAACGAGATGATTCCCAGAGATTTCCTAAATGCATAACTTGTTATCTGATGGCCATTCTGTCACTATTTTGAAACAAATGATGGTTTTATCTCATCCTTCCTTTCCTCACAGGGAGAATAAGCAGAGACATTAGCGAATTAAAATTTTTGTTGACTGAGTTTTTCCCTCTAACAGCCAGGAAAGTATCTTTCTGTGTCAGAATCAATGAACTGACAAAGCTGAAGGAAAAACTGCTCTGTAAATAAAATTTCCATGGCATCTGTCACACAACATTTGACATTTTCATTAAAAGTTTATTTCAAAACTGATTTTTTAAAATGCACTTTTTCAGTGTCAGAATTTAAACTGTTAACTCATAATAAGCTTAGACTGGAAACCCTTATTCTCCAACTGAATAGTTACTTCGTGCAGGAAGTAAATCCTCTCTCAAATAGTCAGGGTAAATTTGATCCATCTATAAATGAGTGTTTTTGTTTCAGGTACAAGGAAGTGGTTGTGTGTCTCCAGCCCCTGTCACAGCAGTGGTCCCGGAGCGCGGCACGGCCACTCGGCAGTGGTTTATCGCACAGCCATGTACCTCTTTGGGGGCTTGATGGGGCTCACTGAACAGAGGGACTTGTGGAGGTGGGACTTTGGAAGCAGCAGCTGGTCCAGCCTCAGAACAAGGTAAACTATTCTATTTGTTACACTAAAAGCTCAGAGAAAGAGAATTAATCTTACTCTTTGATACTGTGTGCGGGTGGAGAGGGAGACGACGCCCTCTTAGTAATTGTAGGGATTGTTCAGATCAGGATGCAGTGCTGCTGCCATCCCTGGGCCTCCAGTTGGCTTTGCTCGGGAGAGCTGTTGGCAAGGCGTTGATGCAGCTGTCAGCAGTGTAATTTTGATGTCCCAATGCAGCTGTTCAGCAGTCATCCTTCTGAGTGAAAAGGAAAACAGAAGCTAAAATCAGTGCTAAGTTTCTTTTTGGTCTCCTCTTAACTGCTGGTTTCTCTTACCTTCAGCCAAGGACCTCCTCCAGTGGTAGGTCACGCTTCAATAGTCTGCAAAGACTCTATGCTGATTTTTGGTGGAGGGATTTCAAATTCCAGCCCTAATGATGACCTCTGGAAGTATAATTTCCATACGCAGACATGGAAGAAGCTTAGTAGTACTACAAAGGGAAACTTTTCTCCTAAAATGTATCACTGCATCTTAGGAATTGGTGCGGATTTCCAAACTACCTCAGATTTCACTGATACATTCCCCAGACACTGCAAGAGTGAGCAGAAGGACCATGCCCAGCTGGTGCCCATCCCGAGGCACTCTGGCTTTTGCAGCTTCTTCCGCCCACAGCCCATAGAGCGGAGCAATGCCATCGAAATGAAAACCTTCAGCCTGCCCCTGGAGCCAGCAGAATTCCCTGCCTCCCAGACCACTTCAGAGGCAGGACTAGGCCCAAAGATTGACAGGAGCTGTTTGTCCAAGGACAAGTCTCTCCATCTGTTGGCCTGTTCTGGAGAGGCTTTTGCTGCTGCTCAGGCTGTGGGTGAAGAGGAGAGACCCAGCTGTGGGTGTGTGGCCATGGGGGGTGAGATCAGCAGTACCAACACACTGCTGCTCATCGGGGGCAAACCTTTGTCCAGCTTCTCTGAGATCTCCTTCCGGCAAATGGAGTTTGATTGCTTGTGATTGCTTTGCTTGCAAAGTGAAGGAATAAATTTCCACCACCGTGGCAGTAGGTGGAAAACCAACTGCTTGCAACTGTCTTCAGCTTCCTATCAGCACACTGGGGAAAAAAATAATTAAACCTTCTCATACTTGCTGCGAACAGATTTTTTACAATGTTAACAAAACCCGACATATATTTAAGTCACAACTTGCGTGTAAGTTGTGATTTCTGAGACGAGCTTGTTGGAATGCTGCTCTTTTTGTTACTTTTCTCCTGGTCACTTCATACCCTTTCAAATTGGCAATGGCCAATGCTGCCTTGAATATCAGAACCTCCTTAACCCATACTGGCTCCACAACATGCCATTTCAGGGGCAAAGCTTGCTTGTTTTGCACTGGCATAAGAGAGAAATACAGTCACATCTGAGGGATTCAATTAGTCTTAACAGGAATGTTCTCTAAGATTTTAAAGATTTTATATTCTTGAATTGTCTTTGCACAATATATTTACAACATGAGATGGCCTACAACAAAGGAACTCAACAGACAAATCAGCAACTCAATTCTAGAAGATACTCAAGGATTGTATATAACCTTGAGGAAGTGAAACAATGAGTGTCCCCTGGAAATCATCAGCAAGGACCAGAGGAAGGGCATTATACCTGTAAGAACAAAGGATGTGCCAAATGAGTGTTGGCTTTAATGACTGAACACAGAATCAAAAGGGTTTGATTTCCTACAGCGGGGTGGGGAGGGAACAGAAAGAGGAGAGCTTGACAGAGTGGCACAAAGCATGGGCTCTTTTGACTGGTAACTCATGTTTTAGCCCTAAAGAGATTTCTGTTTTTCCAACCCCAGCTCTCTTTTATCACCCTATGTAGCATTTGTTACACATTTCCCCTCTGTAGTAGTAAATTCTGAGTTCATATATGGTTTTTCTTCACTGAAAAGAAAATGGGCTTGTTTTGCAAGGTAATATTGTCCAGCGTTCAAAGCATTTATTTCCACAGAAGTTACTAAATACTGGCCTTCTGACAGAACATCAGCTGTCTGTAAGAGCTGCTGGTATCTGAAATTACCTGAAAGTGTAAGTTAATGCTTCCAAATATTTGAAAAGTTCACTTTTCAAAATATTTGGAAGTATTAACTTCCAGAAAGTTGACTTTTCCAAAGTTTCATAGAATAATGACTTTCAAGTAATTTACAGATTTCAAGAATATTTACAGATACTTTCATCATCTCTTCACAAGTAACTGTCACGTGAATTCAACAGGAAAATTATAGATGGATTTGCAAAGCTACTTAAGAGTTATTTGGGCCATCCATGACCCTCACCTGGAAACAGAGAGGATTGTACACTGCCATGTGAATAAAGCCTGCTCCATTTCCTATCACTGTGTGCTCATGTTCACCTTTATGAGTCTAAAATGTGTGTTTGTATTTTTTAACTCAAGAAAGAACTTACTTTTCAGACCAAGGAATGTGATTCTGCAAGCCCCAGTAATTTCCCTGCACTTCAGCTGGCTTCGAAGGCTGCCCATCCTTTAAATTTCTCCAAGAAGAAGAATTTCCCAGTTTGAGGAGGTTTCTTTGGAAAGGACATCAATACAGTGACTGAGCTGAGCATGTACTCAGCACTGCAGTCTTAAATCAGCAGCTTGTTTTCCTTGTGCTGACTGACATGTCTGTTTTGGCTTTATCCTGAGAGCTGCCGTAACATACAGCCTTTTATCTAGGACTGACAAGGGAAGGAAATTTAACTGGAAAGGGCAACAATAAACCAGTGATTTTTCCAAGTCACGCGAAGGCCTCCTGGCAGGTAGTGGTATCCTGGGGATGTGCAAGAGCCCCAGGAAAATGCCATCCAGCCTCTGCCATTCCTTTCTTCCTGCCCCCTCAAACTCTCTTCCCTTTGGCAGCCCCATGAAGGGTTTAACATTTACTCGGAGCCAACGCAGGCGGGACACAAGCCAGCCCAAAGGCAATGGCTTGGCACGGGCAGGAAAAAGCAGCTTGGAGTGAGCCCATCTCCCCTGTTCCCTCCCCTGGGCTCTGCCCGTGTGCCAGGTCAGGTGGGGGCACCAGCACTGGCAGCACCACACCCACTCTGTCACCTAAGAGATGCCAAACCTCTTGAGCTGTCCCTAAGGGTCCCGCTGTCCCCTGCCCCTGTACAGGACACAGGAGCAGGGGCTCGGGAAAGGCCTGGCTGGAGGGATGGGGGCTCAGGGAGGCTGAGCCACAGTTGGGCCCAGCAATGCTGTGCAAGGGGAGAGAGCCCTGATCCTGAAGTGGGGCTCTGTGCTACAGCAGCTTTGCTGAAGCCACTGGAGGCTCTTTCTCCCCTTGTGGCCCATTCCCAGATCTTCAAAAAACAAAAGTGAGCTCAAGCTGGAAGGGAGGGGCGCTGGGAATTGAAGTGACTGCATCCCACAAATGCCCACAGGAGTGCCTGACACCTCAGTCCACTCTGGGCATGCACAACCCATATTTCAGGTACCCTCCAGTGTCCAGACCTAGGGACGCAATCTTTGCTTACACCACTGTGACACTTCCTGGGTCATATCCCCTTTCAAACCTTAGCCAGTGCTATCAGCTACACCAAAAGGGTTCTCAGAGCACCTTACTCCTCTTTTCCCACTGCAGGCACCTTTTCAGAGAGGGAGAAAAGAGCCTTTGTGGATGTGCTTATGATACTTCTCTGTACCTGTAGCAGTTAATAAGAATTCATCCCAGGCCCAAGCGAGTGACTAAAAGCTGCTGCCATCTGAAAGCTCGGTGGTGGCCTGCATGAAATAATGAATGGAATTACTCCAGCTAGAGGCAAATATTTAGAAACAAAACAAAACACACCAATTTTGGCTGGGACTGAAGAGGCTGCCACTGAAGTTGGCTGTTTAGAATCTCTCTGAAAAGCATGGAACCTTGCACGTATCTGATATGCTCAGAAATTCAGTCCATAGAACAAAAGCAAAAGGATGCAGCATTCTTGGCAACGTCATCTGAAACATAAGATGTGCTGTTGTATCACAAATTGTATATCAGGGAACA
Organism: Anomalospiza imberbis; assembly: GCF_031753505.1. Classification (NCBI taxonomy): domain Eukaryota; kingdom Metazoa; phylum Chordata; class Aves; order Passeriformes; family Viduidae; genus Anomalospiza; species Anomalospiza imberbis. The sequence goes on from NC_089687.1 coordinate 12,424,879, forward strand.
AACTGATCAGCACTAAACATCTGAACAAACTCATTGTTTTAACTGACATTTGGTTTCTGAACATTAAAATGTATGAATGGCAGAAATATTTTCTTCTAAAATGCAGATATTCAAAGAAGGTTTTTTCAGTTAATAATAGAAAAACCTAAATGTTTAATTGTTTTGAGTTGTAAGTGGATTTGAAGAACAATTTAGTGATTTAGCAGTGGGACCACAGTTTGACCTACACAACAAATTGTACCACAGAGAAATTATCTCCTATGAGCTTAGTCATTAGGATGGAGCAATTTGTCTTCCTTTTGATACTTTCCAGTTTTTGAGAAACTAAGATGTTCAAAGGGTTTAGTTGCCCTTTGCTGCCATCTTTAGCATTTAGTCGATGTCAGGGCTGGGGAGTAAACAGTTCCCTTTGAACAGTCATTAGTGCTGCTGCACTTGAGAACACAGCCCAGTCCCTTGCTGCACACAAGAGTGAGGGTGCTCGGTTAACTGGCCTGCACTGGAACCACACCGGGCAGCTCGGGCTCCCCTTCTGGGCACACACCTCAGGACTGGTTTTCAAAGGCACTGGACACCTGACAGTCCTCCTGGACAATCTCAGCTCTGTTGGAAAAAAGGCATTTAATTCTTTAACATCTACCTGCAAGCTTTGGTGCTGTCCTAAGTTAAGCTTTAACTGACAACAGGCTAACTTTGGAGCAGCAACCTGGCGTCCCAAGCCCGGTGACCCACCTCTGAGTGCTGTGCCGGTGTAATGCAGGGGGTTAAAGACGACTCTGCAAGACTTTTGCACTGACATGGTGTATTTCAGACAAAACTACAGTATCAACATTCCAAGACTGGGTTGAGTGGACTACAGAACTACTTGTTCCCATGTACAGTTTCAATACAGATCTCAGTGCAGTGCCTAAGACAGTTCATACGTCACCAGTGTTGTGAAACAAGCAAGAGGGTGCACTTTGTTTTATAAAAAAACCAACAAATAAATTATACATTGAGAGCTATTGCCAAGCTTTACATATAAAAAGTAAAAATACAGTAGTTAGTGCGGCTTTAACAAAACAAATCTAGCTAAAAAAATATTCTTATGTACTTTAAAAATAAGTTTGTCCAGTTATGTAGGTAGGAGTAGTGTGTGTGTTTATGGAGCAGAGTGCTCAAGCCAAGCAGTCAAAAGGAGGTGAATTCTGCAGGAGAATCGCAGTGCCTGCTGCTCAGGCCAGCAGCAACACGGAGCCACTTGTGACACCAAGCCGAGCCCTGGCTTTAAGGGGCTCTGCCCAGCACCTGCATCCCGGAGCACTGCCCGGAGCCACCGCAGCTCTGCCTCTGCCATGGCACTGTGGGGAGGGCCCTGCACTCCCGTCTGTGGTGCCAACACCTGGAGCAAACACCCCCCAATCACACCTGTGTCACTGAAAGGCCATTAGTATATACTGGTCTATCTTTTAGTTGAAAAGTTATGATTGTCCAGCTGCATTTGAAAGCTGTGACATTACAGTGTCTAACAGCTACATATATAAATGTACGTATATAGATACTACAGCTTCCTAAACTCAGAAACACTATGTGCCCAGATAGAGCTTTAAATGCTAGCTGGCTGCTAGCTACTATCACTTCACCAGTAGATTTGGGTCATACCAGAATATGTTCACAATGTGAAAAATACATCCAGTGCTGCTTGTGAAGGACACACTAATCCCAACAGTATGTCTTTGCTTCCTGAAACGAGAAGGAAGGAGCAGGGTGCAGACAAAGGGAAAGCAGGCAAGGACTGCAAACGGCTTGTACAGAGACCCACACATAGCTGCACTGCTCACCTGAGCTGCTCTAACAGGCCTGCAAATTTCCTTGCCGAAGTTGTGTCCAAAAAATTGTCCAAAATTGTCTTACATAGCTGTCTGTCTTTGACAAAGTATGAGAAAAATTTAAGTTTAAAATCAAATACGTTCAAGCTAATTCATTAACCATGACTGATTAACAGGAAAGTAGGTAATTTATGTCCTATAACTTACCTAATATTAACCTCTACTACCACTGAACTAAAGAAGAGATTCCCTTAATTCTGGTGTAAGAAAGCCTCATCTCCCCCATTTTAATCCCCATTTCCTAAGCCTGTAAATGCACACAGCACATGCAGACTCTGATGGTCTTAAATCGGTGAGACTGAAATGCATGTCTCTCAGGTTAATCAGTTTGAGATAAGGGCAGGGATGCTGTTATTATAAACGCCAAGATTTCTATAAAACCTTTTACTCCAATCACAGAATGTGACTGGAGTAAAATCACTTTTACTTTCAGATCCAATCACTTAGCATTCATTCCTGTCAACTCTTATAGCTTTTCAGTGGTTGGCAGACCTGCCAACATCCTGACACCAGATTCACACAAAAGCTTTATTTATAAATCTCTTTAAATAAATACCAAAAACTAGACTTCAAGAACATGCTTGGACCCTATAGCCAATCAATCAATAGTATAGCCGTGGTAGGACAATCCTTTTATCTCAGTAGCACACAGGCATTCAGTGATACTTTATAACACTAACTGTAGGAACTATTATCCCTATTTGTGTTTGATAAAATGCAGGTCATGAGGAATGCTGTATTACCTGTTAGGCAGTCATATTGTAATACAGTACTTGTAGCTGCAAACCAGAACAGTGATGCCAAACTGCAGGATGCTCAGATCACAAACCTGTGTCACCTTGGCCTTGCCAGGCTCCCTACATAAGCAGTGATTTGGTTAGATAAGTAAGATACATCAAGGTAAATTGAGTGAATAGCTGCTCCAAGTATCAGATTTTGCTGGGAAGAGTTGGGTTTGTAGCCCCAAATCTATAAGATATTGCAGGTTCCCAATTTACCAGTTGAAATGTTTGCATTTTTATGTGAAATTTCAAATATTAGTCCTCTGAAAATTGAGGAAAGCCTCGCCCCTTTGAAGTTTCTCTGTGTGTGCATGTGTGTAATTATATTTCCCTCCAAACACTGCTATCCTGACCACACTGAAGTAACAGTTGGTTATTTGGATCCATTTAGATTTTAGGGGACACACTCACCACACACTATTTACTTGTTATTTGCTGTGATGGCTTGGGAGGAATCTAAGGATGGTATTCAACATGCAGTGCTGGAAAACTGTAAACTTCTGTTATTCCAGTTTTGGGAGGGATTCAAGCTGACAGTTCGCAGAGCTCCTGAACCCAACGGGAAGAGCCAAATATCAAACATGCCTAAGAAAATGCTACTGCATTCTGTCTATTTACAAACCCAACACATGTAGCTGGCGAATGCCAGCTCAGCTGCTGAGCAAACAGATGAATAGCAAGTGCCAAGTTTCCACACACAGTCCTGGCTTTGTGCAGAAAGCAGACTGTTGCAGCCATTGCTTCCCTTTTCCTGCAGGAACTTTGCTGGCAACTGCATTATTAATCCAGACTAAGACATTTGATATTCAAATCAGGAATCTTCTACATTTTAATAAGCAGTAAGGCTGGGATTTAAAAGTATAAAAAAAGCCAATACTCAACTGGAAGTAGCAATGGGAGAGCCCAAGGGCTGGGAGCAGGAATCCTGTGCCTAGCTGGGGCAGTGGCTCTGCTCATCCAGCAGCACGGGAGCAGGACCTGCCTGTGTGCTGCTCTGCTGCTGGCTGGAGAGGCACCTGCAGCACCTGCCACTAATCCTGAAATCCTGGCAAATTCTTGAGGCAATGGCTGCAAATCACTGCCTGCAGAGTCACTGGTAAGTCAGTCCTACAGCTTTCTCTGGTCCCTACATTCCTCTCTTAAGGCCTCAGCGGTTTTGAGATGTGGCAGTGGGCCACATAAAATTCACGTGGCTTGTCCCTTAACATGCATTCAGCATCTTGCAAAGAAGAGCACGAGAGCAACAGCAGCACGGACACCTTGGTCTGAATGCAGCAGCCTCGCTGGGCCCAGCTTACCTGCACAACCCACAGTGGTTTGGTCCAAACCTTTGTTTACTCTAAGACACGTGCACACAGCCAATGGGAAGAAATGAAGTTGTGCATGCAGGATCCAGAACCAGTTTCCACATTTAAGTTTGTTTCAAAGACCCACATGCATGTAAGTATCTACAAACAGCAGCACTATGCAGAAAATGCCCTCCAACCCCAGTCACATGTTCAAACCTCTTCCTCAGAAAGAAAGATCACAGTTGTTTCATCTGTGCTTCCCTGTTAGATGTGGGATTAATCATCTTTGTTTCTCCTCCCTCTGACTCTGCATTACCTTTTCCACAGGTTATTATCACCAGGGTCCATGTGATGATACTTCTGGCCCAGAGCTCAAATGATCTCTGAACTGTATGCACTGTACCCCAAACTTCACCTGAGCACCCAAAAACCTTCACCTCTCTGTGCAGTGTGCGCTCTTACCTTCCTTCTACAGAGAAGTGAATTGCTTACAGGAATTTTTCATCCTTTTTTCCTATTTTCACCTAGTCTTTCTGTAATTTGTTCCACATACAACAATTAGATTACACTTGGAACAGGATTCAAAGTGGTGTTAAAAACTGATCTAGTTGTATCCTCATGCTGCAACAATATCTGGTAAGTATTGCTTAAACACAGCGTCTGGAAAAAACACCCAGAAACAGCATGAAGAGAAACAAGAAAACTGTTTTCCTTTCTAGTCCTAGAAGACAACAATACTAATCAATAAGCAGTTCCTAAATCAAGCTGCACTCACACCTTCACTGCTTTTAAAACATACAGATCTCTAGTCTAAAATGCATGTATTTGAATCATGTAGGAAATTAAATTATCGGTATAATATGTATTCTGCTGTATTCTGCTAATGCTACAAGCTGTTTGGCAGATAATTTGCATTTTCCTGGTTGCAGTGAGCAGCAGCTCAAATCCAGTCTACATAGCTGGTCACTGATGGACTAAATTTCCTTGCTTTCCAGGTACTGTCATAGGATGTGCAAGGATTATTAAGGGGGTTAAGGCCAAAAAGGAGAGTATGTGTTGGTAACACGAAGGAAAACCAGAGAGAATAATCACACAGAAGACAATGTCCTTGGCTGTACGGGAGGGACAGTGACCACCGTGGAGAGCCCTGTGCAGGGCACGGCCACGAGGTGGCCCTGCGAGTTCTCCTCATCCCTGGATGTTCATTATTCCACAGCCTCCAGGGCCCCGAGCTCACAGCCCACAGCTCTGCGGCACCTTCCAGCACCAGAGCCAGCTCAGGGTAAGGAACAATTAACTCAGCACGAGCAGAACACAACTGTTTTCTTCACCTCAGTTCAGAACTAGCTCCAGTGTGACATTTTGCTTCTCCCGCAGGAGAAGATCAAATGGATCTTTTGGTGCATGTGGTTTTATATCCCAGTTCAGGCTGCAGTTCCAGTTAGATTGTGAAAAATGTAGAAGTCTCTTCCTGGATCCTGGCAAACGAGCTGGCTGGCTGACTCCTGTTCAGCACGAGCTTGATCCCAAGCAAGTCTTTGGAAGGATCCCAGGGAGGTATGTTAGAAGATTTGAGTTTTTACAAGGTGACAGTTTCACAGACTCCTCCTTCTAGAGTTCAGTGGTGAGTAAACATTTTGTTCTTATTGTAGCATCCTCAGTAACTGGGCTAAAAGAGGAAAAAAAAAGGCTTTGTAAATACACTCCTCCAAAAAGGTCTGCCATGATGGATTACAAGAGAGAAGTATTGCTTCAAAGAGTATTCATGGCTGTTCCCCTTGTAACTTAATGAGACCAACAGACAAACTTTTCTAATGGACAACTGCAGCAAGAGCAAACGGAATGAAATTTAAACAGTATAGCAGCAGCACCACTGCCGTTCTTTAAAGATGGGCACTGCCATCATTCTGCCTCATCAGCATGGCAGAATGGAATAGCAAGGGAAAAGGCTTCTACCAGTTTGGTTTTCTGACATCCTTACAGCTTGGAAATAATTGGGGGCCATCCCTCTCTACACCCACCAATCCTCTGGCAGGTACTGAAACACTATACAGAGATTTCTCAGAAATTTTTTCTGTACTGTAACATTAGTCTAGCATTACAACATGTGAGCAGATAAGGAAAGAAACTGAAGTAAAATTATAATATACACACATCCATTTATTTGTTATACTTCAAATGCTATAAACTGAGACAGAGCTACAGTTTATTAGCACAGCAAAACAAGGCAATGTGTCTCAATGGCCTCTGTAACTATGTCAGTGGAAGCAATTAGAGTGCCCACACAGACTTGTGGAGTGAGCTGAGAAGACCTCACCTCACTTCGGGTGCCTGCTGGGATGGTGTCAATCCAGCTGAGGACATCAGGGTCTCCGTGCTGCCTTTCACTGCCTTCAAAGACAAAGCAACATTATTTCCCAACGGCCCGTTGGAAATCAGTCCAGTCTGAATGGGGAAGAACGAAACAAGAAAAACACCAGTGTTTTCATCTATCTATAACACCAGCCAGGACAAGACAAGCTAACTTTTCTATATGATTTACCTGTAAATGGCAAAAATAGGATTCATTAAACTCCAGACTGGGCTTTACCAATACAAATTCTTTAAGATATTTTATGGCATTTACCTGCAGTACAATACAGCAAAAATGAAGTTTAACTATTAACAGGATATGTTGACTGATTTACTCCAGATTAATTAGTTTGTTTTATTTTTGGTCTGGTACATTAATTTATAGACCTTCAAACTATTAAAAATTATTGCATTTTATTATTATTGAACCTGAACTCCTGTTTCTTAATCATGACAAATGCTTTCGTTTTTTTGTTTAAGAAAATGGTCAAGTAACTCACTGGCACTATCCACCTCGGTGCTACAATGGGCTGAGAAGACGCCTACAAAAAGCAAACAAAAGCTCAATTAAAAGGTGGAAAGTAGTTGAGAACGTTGTCAAAATAGCATACCTCCCAAAACAACACCTCCCCCAAAACAATCCCAGATATTTGCCCCTCGTTAGCCTTTGAATCACGATAGTGCTTAGGTGGAGATGTGGCACCCACTGAGCACTGAGCCAGACACGCACTGGGAGCAGTTTCAACTCAGTGCTCCCTTCCAAAGGAAAGAATCCATCATCTTTTAGTGCTTTGTGGACAACCTTAATCCAGAGTACACTACTGTGAAGAGTTTAAAGGTCCTCTTTCTTCCCCCTTTCTCTTGGTGCATACAATGTAACTCGTTTTTGCCAGCAGAATTTAGAAGAGATTTCTTTTTATCTATATAAAAGGCTTGATTAGCATTACAAGTTTACTATTCAAGTTTTGTGTGTGTATCTATACATACAGACATACACACATGTACATACATCTTCCCATGTAATTTCTGAACTTTGTATTACTGAACCCTTAGGTATCCCCAAAAGTGTGAGAAGCAGACTGGCACTTGCAGCTCTGCTAAAACAGTACTAGAGGTTCCTGTGGCACACATACAGGTTCACTCTTCAGGTTCCTTCATTTCCCCTGCAAAGCTGTCAAGTCTACACCCCTACACCAGCCACCCTGCAGGTGGGGGCCATGTGAGCAGTGATCCCTGTCCAGCACTTCTTTCCACTGCCGCAGATCCAAGCCTGGCAGACAGACACTAAAGCCAGAGGAGAGTCCATGAGTAAAAATCACTGTTACGTGCAAAGGAAAAAGTTTGGGTTTGAAATACATTTACCCGAGGTGTGGCTTCTGTAAAGTCAATTAGATTCTCTGTCAGTGATGTTAAGGAAACGTCCTGGTCATCTGGAGTGCTCTATGGAATAAATCAGTTTTGAATTGAATTCCCAGTACTAACCACACAGGTCTATTGAATACTCTAGTGGCTTCCTGAGTTATAGACCAGTATCTTTAACGAACATCACTTTTTATCAGGCCTATTTTTCCACATCTTTCCATTTGATCTTTTTTTATAGCCTTTTGATTTCCCTTATTCTCATTAAAGTACTGGAAACAACATTGCTGCCACTGTAAGCAAGCAGTGAAAGTGTCCCTTCCCCTCTGCAAAGGTGGGGTACGGCACCATTCGAAAGGTCGGCAAGGTCTGGAGTGGGGTGTTGGAACTCGGTGAAATTTGTGATTATTCAGTGGGATCAACTATGTAATACCGGTTTAGAGGCCCAATAGCTACAGGGCAGGGTGTTTTGGTCATCCAGAACAACCTGTCAGTCTGCTCAAGTAAAGTCAGCACAGGTCCAATGCACTGGACCCTACTTTTCTTTTAGAGAGGGACAAAAGAAAGTTTAATCCCCGAATTTGTGCTCTTCATGGAATCCAGTTAAAAAATAACCTTACGGTAACTAGAATATGATAAATGAACATCTAAATTTAAACTTTTCCTCCTGTGGTTCTTTTCACGGGAACTGCCTATGTCAGAATTTCATCCCTACCGTCTCCCTACTGCAGCATGAAATCGTTGGGATGTAAGGGGCTTTCTCTAGTGTAAGAAAAACAACCAGTTTAGAAAAATAAGAGTTACACCAAGAACTGGAAAGGACACGCAGAAATGGCCTTTGGAAAGATTTGTGCAGTGTCCTTGCCTGCTTCAGAAAGCACTCTCTGGCATTCCCCAGCGCCTGGCATTCACCGAGTTATGAGAGGCATGCAGCAACGTCTGCTGGGCTTGCCTGGAGGCATCGGGAGCTCAGAATGTGACATAGAAACCTTCCAGGCTGGCAGGTGGTGATACCTTTGAAACAGCAGCCTCCTCAGTTGGAGCCAGGTTAGCTGGAATTAGCCGGTCCTCATGGTTAGAGTCAGCATTGTCCTCATTCAACGAATTACTGAAAGGGGAAGACATCCTCATTAGCACCCTGCCTGGATAGCATGGAACAGTGCTGCTTCCCAGACAGCTCAAAACCTTGACACCAGTTCCACGGAGGCAGACAAAAGACTGGTGTTTGTATGTTAATGTAAATGCCTTCCAACTACCTCCACAGACTACTGCTCTCTCCTATACTTCCAGCTACAGCTCTGTATAGAGCCAACCGTATCAATGTCTTCTATCTCAAAGGAGTTTCTTCAGCCCTTGTGTCTAATTTGCCTGAGGCCTTTCCTGTCATCCTCTTATCTTCCTCTTTAGAGCCAGGGGCAGCAGGATGTCAGGAATCTCAGACCTCTCAGAAGATGAGAGAGATTCACTTACTGCTTGCAAGGATACTCACCCCGAGGCCTGGCCTACTGATTAACTGCTGCAACGGTAATTAAAAATGCATCCGTAAACCTGCTTTAGATGTAGCCTAAATGCTCAGCAACTGATCCTCATCTTTTCAGGCCTTTTCATCATAACCTCCACGTGGCCCCCTTACCCCAGAAACACGTTTCTCCAGAATCACTTACAGAACAAAGGTGTTTGAAGCAGGGATTGCTCTCAGCAGCTCTCTTGGATCTTGAAATACCGGACTGGTTGCTGGGGGACTGCTTTGTGATTTGCCTGACAGGATAAGGTTCCTGGCACAAACCAACAGAAAACAAAAACAGAAAACAGGTATAAGCTTCCATGGAAAGCTCTTTATGAATCATTTGTTACAACCCAGTTTTGGGACTGCTAATGTAGATTTTATTTGTATCACAGTATCACCCTCTGCTCTTTGAGGTCTGCCACACCTGCATCTTCACAAATGGTCAAGAAGTTAGATGTTGTAACCTTTTACATTTTTCAATGCCTGCAATTCCATTGGACCCTGCAATCATTCCATATTTAATAATTCTCAGGAAACTGTCACTGCAGGGGTTTGTACACAATTTTTTTTCATCCACTAGAAAACACCTACTGTGAACATATCCATCCCCTCCCCACACTGAAGACGTCCACATTTCAGAAATAATTAATGACTGAAATTGCTGCTGTAACAATGGTCATCAAGTATGACAGAATAAAAAGCATCTGTATTATCTTGTATATAATAAAACTTAGCAGTTATAATCCTGGTTTTCATCTCACACCCACTTCACACTCATGAGGGTTAAGGTACCCTATGCAAGATAAAATGCAGTGGCGACTGAGCCACTGGCAGACCAAACTAAACTGCAGATTCTCAGTTCTGTAGTGAGGTAACTACAACACATGTTTCTTACAAATCTATTCACTACCTGGCAGCAGCCTCCTGAATATTGGAATTCTTGACACCTGTCATGCTGTCATCTCTTCCAACCTGAGAGGAAGAAATTAACAGAGACATACATTTGTGATACCAGTTTCCATCTTGTGCCAGTTGTGAGATTCACAGTAGAGCTGTGTCTCTATCCTAGCACAAAAACGTGCTGTTCATCTACAGCTCAGGGACTTAGAGCATCAATTCCATAAGACAACTTCAGTGCACAAATAAAAATAATTCACCAACAAAACCAAATAAAATACTGTTATTTGCTAAGAAATTTACTACAACATGCAAAAAGCCCAGTCTTAGTGACAGAATAATTGCTTGATTAGAAGACAACCTTTGGAGATTACCTGTCTGAATGACCTCTCAAACCAGGGCTTGCACAGGGTCTTGTCCTGTTACCTGTTGAGTATCATCAAGGACAGAAATTCCTCCTGGAGCAACCGTTCCAGTACAGAACCATTATCACTGTGAGAAGCCCTCTGACTCTGCCTTGGACAAGGCTCTTGGAACACTCTTATCTGCAAGGCACCTTCTCCAACCTCAGGCAATTGAAGAGAAATAAAACATTTGAGAGCTCTGCTCAGTCGAGTATTTACCTTGTGCCCTGCTTCTGCCTGGGCCTTCAGGATATTGCTTTTGAGATCTGCTGGAAGCCACTTTGCTGCTACGACTGGGCTCTCGATTGCATTGTTAAGACATTTATCTGTCAACTTCACCACTTCATCCTAGACATGAAAACATCTTTATCAGAAGCAGTTTCCACATGGACAAGTCTGGGCAGAAGTTTATCAACATCTCTAAATAACAACAAGGCTCTGAAGCCAGAGGAAAGTCAGCAGACTTATAATGAAATGAAAAAGCAATTTTTCCCTTTATTTTAGCACTCTTCCTTTATTTTGTAATGTCAAGCAACACATAAAGGAAAAAAGCACAATGCTTGAATATGGAAATGCAAACCGCTGTGCTAAAAATACAGTGTGTAAGAAATGAAGTGCATCCTAAAACTGCAGCCTAGTTTACTGAAAGGAGATTAATACAACAGCCATTATATCATGTCAGTGTAGCCTAAGTTGGTAATTTACTCTCAAATGCAAGTTGGGAAGATTTTTAATTTAAAATTCACTTATAAGTTAGACCAAGAGTTTAATTAATGTGCTACTAACTACCTCTCCCACCACTGACTATATCAGAGCAAACTGGCAGCCAGATACACAATGAAGAGAAGAAGTAAGAACGAGATACCTTTCACTACAGTATATTTCATTCATTTCTTAATTATGAAATGTTAATTAAGCATTCAATCTACTAATTGCTATTTCATTAGTGGCAGAAGTTAATTAGCTGAGTGAAAACTAAACCCTCTGACCTTCTTTCTGAGGGTATGACTCAGCAGGGGGAGACAGAGTCCTGCTTTCCTCACCATATGCCAGGTCTAGGGCAGGCTGTTCCCAGGAGTCAAGTGCTGCAGGACTGCCCCGAGCAGGGACAATCCTGCTGCACTCCCACCTGCACCAACTGCAGCGTGCCCAGGAGGAATGAAGCCCATTGCAAAGAGAAGAGCCGAACAGACGAGTTAAAAAGAGGTGAACACCTGTCCCTCCACAGTTCTCCATCCACTCTCAGATTTCTACATTCTCTGGAGACACTGCCAAGAACTTGTAGCTATTTAGACTTTAGAGAGGGGAAAAAACATTTCTTTTCTTTTGTCTCCCTCTAAATCACTTTTTGGGATATCCAAACAGGATCTCAGGAGACTATCTAAAGGAGAATCCATTTTCAAATTTTGACCCAGTCAGCAATGAACTTCACAAAATATCCAAGGGTCACTGACAACATAAAAAGCTATGAGGACCAATAGTACTTTTGAGTACTTTTATTTTAGATAAGCTGCTGGAATTGCCAAAAGGAATAATTACAACTAAATTATCATTATTTGTACAGCTGCAGCACCCACTATGATAATTTTAAAGTCTTTACTGGACCTCACTGCAGTAGATGCCATGTGTGACACTACCTGCACAGCATTTTGAATGCATTATTCCACTAATACAGTAAATCTGATCATTTTAACTGAGCACATCAGTACACTGATGCTTGAAGTACCATTTTATTGTTTTGCTTCCTCTTAGCTTCCTCCACCTGAAAAATCAATTTAATTAGGTCACTCTAGTCTATTAATGATTAGACTCCCTTACTTTTGAAAAAGCTTAGTACTATTACAGAATGTTTTAATTCAGTAGAGCACAGATTTCATACCACTAAGGAAGTATTGCCCTCAGTATTAATAATCTATTTTTCAACCTTATTTTGCACTTGAAAAAAGCATAGGTGTCTTACAGGTTTTTTTAATGAAAAAAAAACATGTACCTAGAGGGAAAAGCATCTGGCACCTGCTAATGCCTCCAGATGTCCAATTTATAAGACATTTCAGGTGCTCACACAAAACAGTAAAGCTGCTGCGGTTTGTCATTATTCCAGCTCATTAGGAATGTTTGTTGTTTCCATGGACTGGACAAACTACACTTGTACTGTGTTCTTTAATCAAAACATGGAGCTAGGCAGTGATGCAAAAAGGCAGGGAAAGATTAAAGGCAGTAACAAGGCATGTGATCCCAACCCTTTGTGCTTTTGAGTTCTGTTCACTTTATGCAGGAAGATGGAGGCTAATGCAGGTACATTTTGAACCAACTTCCATGTATTCAGAGATCAGAACAAATTCAGAAAAAGTAAACCCTCATGTCCTTGTATTTCTGACTTGGGAGCAGACTTTGAAGACAGGCAAAGAGGGTGAACCTTTATTGTTCATTTCCCTTCAGAAGCTGATGAAAGCAGAGTGTTGGTGTGTTTAAAGCTATTTGCTCTCTTTGTCAGATCTGGTCACTGCACTAGTGAAAGCTGGGAAAGGACAAAGTTGCATTCTTCCATCCCAACAGATTTTGGCAGTGAGCAGCAGAGAAGAATGAAGCCATTCATTCCCTCGCTTCCTCTTTTTCTCTGGAAGAACAGGGGTAGCTAGATAAATATTTCCCTATCAAAGAAATAAATCAGGATTGATTGATTGCAAGTATAGAATTACATAAAGATGACTGTCCAGCTATCTCTATCTCCTGATGGAAAACAGTTAAAGATTTTTAATTAACAAAGCTGAAGTGAGTTGGCATATAACAGTGTCATGAAGTTCAGGATGCAGCTCTGCCTTCAGGAGTAGATAGATGACACTTTCTCCCAACGCATTTTACCAAACCTCTTACGTACTGTAACAGTTTCTGCATGTGCTGAAATTTCTAATCACACACGTTCAGAGAGAATGCTGCAATACTGCATTCCCTCTGAAATAATAACAAGCTCCAGGATCTAAACTTATTGCAAGCTTTTAGTGGATATATTGCAGTCCCATACAATTCTGCCAGAAAAGGATAGCACAAACACTTATTTTACTAACAGATTAAGAAGAAAAGTAAGTACAGGAGAAGAGCCCACAGGTACATTTTATAACCAACACCATAAATGAAAGCCTCTATGTTTTCTAAAGCAGCCTTCAAAGGCAGGAAACAAAGTATTTTTAACAGTGACTTTTAGGTCACTCTTTTCAGGACTGGTTTCCAACCCATTAGCCTTCCTCTCTGAAGGGTGTGCTCATTTGGTGCTACTGTAACCTACATGTCTTTGCAATCTGAAGCATTGGGAATTTCAAGTATGCAGAGAGTCTCTAATCTTTGTCTATCTTTTTTAAACAAACACTCTCAAGTGACTTCTTGGTAAGCTACATCATAGGCAGAAAAGTTTTATTCTATCTCTTCTACCCTAAAAAAACCTCCAATGATCTACTCTTACATTTTCCTCATGTAATTTGCACTTCCTTCTTGAAAGCTGAACTGTGTTTTACCCACCTATTGGCATACTGTTGATCCATAATTCTCTGTTATGCAAATGTTCTTGCTCTCTAATCAGATTACTGTCCTCCCAGCATCTATAACCTCTAAAGTTACTCAGCACCTTATGTGACAGCAGCTGGATGACTGTGACTGCTCTGTATTGGCAGCTGTTTGTTGGATTAGCTCATTGCAGGACTCTTAGCTTGCTTCTTATAAATCAGCCACAATTTAAAAACCTCTGAAACAGGTTCGGGCCATTCTCTTCAATGAACCAATTAAATGTTCTTCCCCTCTCTGTCTGAACTAAAGTGGAGCTCAACAGGCTAAAATATTCTTAAATCGACTGCGTTCATTTGCTTTAGTTTATGAAGAGGCAGTGTTTCAGCATAACAGGACCTACAGTCTACTGACTAATCTTCTTAGAAGCCTGGTAATCTTTGTAATGCACTCACCAAGCAGAGAGGTGCACCAGGCAGCCCTTAAAGGGGACAGCAGCCTGCAGCACCACCCACAGCAGCAGCCTTCTCTCACATGGAGGTGGAAAACACATGCTTAGGAGTGGGCTTAGCTCAAACACACACTGCTAAACACCTCTCCTGGCACCTGGTTCCTGTTACTATTGAGGGAGCAAGAAAAATCATAGCTGCTTCACTCAAAGTGAGATAAATCCTCGGGCCTCCCTGCAAGGGAGGGTAGTCTAAACAGAGATAACACTGCCAGGTGTTTCACTCTCTCTGCTTGCTCAAAACACAAAAATCTCCCAAAGCTTTTGCATCAAAGAAAGCAGAGTAATGGAAAAATAATTTCATTTTTAAAGCTCATTAAAAAAAGCCAGAAGAATATCCTGTCAGGGGGCAGTTGTCTGATAACCAGTGAATTTATCAAAGTTCACTGCTGTTCTAAGGGAGGATTCTGGCCTCTCCCTCCCATCTAGCAACACTACTTATTTTCACTATGGCCCTGGCATTTCTTTGACCCCTTCCCTGAACCTATTCAACTCACTATTTACCAACCTACAGAGCAAACTAAAAACCTAAAGAAACCCAGCACCTCAACAAAAAGTTCAAAACAAAGGCAGTTTGTAGATATATTTGTTCACTGAAACCTGCAATGATTCCTGGTGGTGAGAGAGGAGAGAGGGAAGCTGGGGAAGAAAGAGTGAAGAGGAAGGAGGGAGAAGAGAGCCCTCACCCGTTTCAGGGCACTCAGGCTTTTACTTTGGCTCAGCTGCTCGTGAAGTGCAGCCTGACTTGCTCAGAGAGACTTGAGAGCAGTAAATCAAACCACATTGCTCCTCTTTGTGTAAACACAGAGCACTAACACTTACATCAGAGAGCAGGTACAAACTGGCTACTTGACAGGAGGGACGGATCATCAGCAAACTTGACTCAAAACAGAACATCAGAACAACTTTCTTGGAATTGAAAACTGCCAGGAAAGCAGCTCAGCCCTTCCAAAAAGAGGGTGAACTACCCAACACCATGCAGGTAGTAACCTACAGATAAAGACAACTGAGAAACATTTCAAGCATCTATGCCTTTTACTCCCACTGATTTTGGAAAATCTCACCAGGCTGCAAGTCTGCACACATGCACCTCTGCCCCCATCTTTATCTCACTGCTTTGTTACACACAGGTTTATATATCATAAAGCAATTGTATTTCCTTTGCTATCCCCCAGTATTACTCAGAGAGCAAGGCAAGGCTTTTCAGAATGACCTGAACAAAATTCAGGACCGTAGCAGGGGAATGAAGGCCAGTTACCTGCACATTTATGTTTACGTTGGGACGCTCAGTCGGCACGGGGCTGCTGCACTCTGTCTCCAGCTGTTTCAGCTTTAGGAATGTATCTTCAAATGCTGAAAAAGACAAAATATATCATCTTTCTAATGTTACCATGGAGTTATCTGACTTGTAACTTGCATTATTCCTGAATATTAATTACATAATTTTGAAGTTGTGCAAAAATGCACAGGGATGGGGGAATCTACTTGCTCCAGCTTCAGTGCAAATTTCAAGCCTGCAGATTGTGTGCACCAAATGAGAACACTGCACTCCTGGCAGCTCACTTAGCCAGCCATCCTCACAGTGAGCGAGCAAACACAGAGTTAATTGCTTAGATGGTTGCACTTTACTGTATTTGTGGACAAAGTCACATCCAATGAAGAACTGATTTTTCACTTGTATCTCTCTCCTTGCTGTTCCAGTAATGTGAAACTGTCCTTATGTATATAATCTAAGGGAGCTTCCTAAAACAATTCTGCATTTTTCGTAAGGAAACAATCTCATATCAACCAATTATTTAATCTTGATCTCACACATCATAACATGGAAAAATCTGTCAGTTTGCTTACGATCAGAGTCTGCTTTGTCTGCAGCAGTTTCCTTTGTGCCAGGAGGAGGGCAGCTAATAGCCTCTTCTGAATCTCCTGTTGCCAAGCCAACAACCGGACGGCCCACGGCATCATCCACACAAGTTTCTGGCAACTCTGTGCTGTCTAGCAAATCAACAAGAGGTATGCTGCAAAGGCAGAAAGATGGGCAGAGAGATGCACAATTCTGTTACCACTCTTCCTGTAACAAAAAAAAGCTTTAACACATGAAATCTCTTTTTTCAAGATGTCTTCTGCTGACCAGCCACAATCTAGAAAAAATGTTTCAGGTAACTAACAGACACTGGCTTTCAGTGAGCTTAAGAAACATGAAAAAGGGAACAGTTCACATCTGTATAAGAAACTTCCTAACGTTTCCTGCAGGCACAGCACGTTGCCTGCTGTGTCATCGCATAGCAGTGGAAAAAAGTGAAGAGCGAAGAAGGGAAGTTTTTTATCCATGAAAGACACTCTTTGGAACAAACATCTGAAGTTTTTCTAACAAACTTAAGGAACCCCTTAGGATTTTTACAAGAGGAAAAGAAAAGTTAGGGGGAGGGAAGTTGGTATCACCAAAAGCTGTTAGTGCAGCACTTCACCCCACACTGGTAAGCAGAACAGAGGGCAGAAGGGTGCACTGCACAGGACTGCTCTGGCACTTATGGTCAGGCATACCTAGAACCAGTTTCAGTTCTGTTAACTTAGGCAGAGCTGTGAATGAAACCTTAGCAGTCAAAGTGTTTTAGGTGAACCACAGCATGTACTCGGTACCCTGCCAGGATCACTTGTTTCACCTCTCTTGGTTTCTGATGGAAATGTCTCAGTTTAATTTTGCCCTATGAGCTCTATTTTCAATGAACAAGGAAAAACAATTATAAAAACAAAAATGATATTATGATGTTTACGTTGAGCAAGAGTCAGGAATCTCATACATTTCTCTAAAGCTTGGGAACAGCTAAAGCTATTCTAACAGCTAACTAACAAACACAGAAACCACTGCTGCACAATGCAATGGTTAATCAGACAGCCTGTGCACACAACTGCAGCTTTACTGCTCCCCAGTTCAATCAACAATCACTCTCAAGCAACAATCACAGTTTGGCTGTAATATTGATTTAAGAAGAAAAATCTATCAATGCCTTTTGCAAGTCCTGTCCCAAATATGAGAACAGTGATATCAAGCCCATACCCACCACAACAGAACAGAACCTACCCTTAAGCACAGACAAGAGATGTTTTCTACTTGACAGTTTACACCAACTTCTCCCTTACCACTACCAGGTTAGTGCCTCATGTCCCCCTCCAGCCCCTGGAACCTGGAAGCAATGCCCTGTTGTCACTACAGAGGCTGCAGGAACAAACTCCTTCCCCTTCAGCTCAAGCACACAAAGAATTCTTTCACTGTTAAATATATACCTCTGATTCAGATTACAGGATATCACTGTTCTAGTGGTAATAATGGAAGAATCATTTTAAGTCAATTAATTGCTGTGAGGCAAACTGAGGCCACTGGCTCGATTCTCTTAAAGCAGTGGAATAAGAAGCTACTAGCAAAGCAAATAATAGGGAAAATTTTTCAACTTCCTCTGCAGCCTCTCTCTGCACCACTAATGGGAAAAGGCAATCAGCACACAGTCTTGCAGAGAGGGAATAATGGATACAGAGATTTAATTGTTAGAACTAATAGACAGGAAGAGATGCTCTTCCAGTTAAAGCAACAAGGAATGGGAGACTGAATCCCACACCTTACTTTGCTGATACATGAGTCAAAATGTTTTATAATCTTCACGTGGAGACAACAGTTTTCTTCCTATTTTCTGACAATTTTCTGTAAATAGTCTCCAAACTTTAATATGACCACTATTTTAAGAAGTTCAGATTTTACCTACAGCATGCAGTTGCTGACACCATGACAGTTTGAAGGAACTTGGCATAAGCTGCTATGAACTCCACATCAGACAGGTGATGTAGAGCACCAGTAACACTTCTTGTGCTTGAATTTCCCACTCCTTTTCTTAGTATTGTAAGAGAAAATGCATGAAAAATGAAAATTTTCTTCCTTAATTGCTAGGATAATTGCACTACACTTTTCCTCCTCATGACTACTACAGTAACATTTACTAGACAGACAAGGGAGTTGATTCAAAAACTTGCCTACTACAGACAAGGGCAGTCCTCATATCTGGCAACATACTCAAACAGCACACTCAGCGTCTAGTGTGCTCCAAAAGCTGTGCACTATCCAAAAGCTGTGTACTACTTACACTGAGATGGTCAAAGTTTGTAAAAAATCTCACTGCCATTTGTGCCCTGGGATGGAGACCTGGCTTTGATAGAACAACCACGGTGAGTCCCTGCTGCTTCACCCCACATCAGGACAGGGCCTCAGGGAAACAAAATGAATTTTAGATAAACTCAAGGAAGCCTCCTAAGTCAAGATGCAAGTAGGAACTGACCCCATCTTGCCTTCACACCCACTGAAACCCCTCCTGAGCCACCTGAAATAGGCAGTCAATAAGAGGAAAGTCATACTTGGGAGACCCTCAGCCACTGGAATTTGCAGGCATGAGTTCTCCAAAGAGCAGCACAACCTTTGAAGTCTCCCAGACTCTTCACCCTCTTCAGAGCACCAGGAGGAAGACTACCAGGCAGGCTTCATAAATGGCCCGACCACGAAAGCGAAAAGCACAAAACCTTGAATCACTGCACAGAATTTCTGACACCTCTTATAAAGTACTGAAGAACTGGCACACCAACCATAAGGGAAAGTGTCCAAGGCTTCCCAGGAAAAGTAGGGCTTCTACCACAGTCAGCTCTCACTACTCAGGAATGGAACAGGCATTACCCTTCCACATACCTGCATTTACCACATACAAAGGGCTATTTTGAACTTTGCATAGTAATAAATGCTGGGCTTTATGTCTTCAAATCAACTTCTACCATCATATTTTAAGAAATATTCTCTGGGAAATGCTGATAAAAGATACCATGAGTTCAAGCCACATAAATAATTGTGAATATAAGAAAAATGAAAGGTTGCAATGCATGTAAAGGTTTGTCAACCTGTTAAGAAGTCATTACATGCTCAGGAGCTCACAGTTAAGGGAGTAGCTAATGCATTACTGCCTTCTTTTTGCCTGGCCATATATTGATATAAATATGTACCACACAGCATTCAATGTATAACGTGACTGAGAAAGCTCTCAGTTACAAGTGGTGTGAGCAATCTTGGATTTTCTCCTTCAACAACACAGACATTATAGATATTGTAAAGCTAAACATCTTATTTTTGTTTGCATAGTCTCATGCAACTTTATAAATAAGAAAAAAACAAATGGGTTTACTTCACTTCAGAAGTTTACAACATCCACCATTCCAAACCTAAAACTAAAAAGAGCACAAGAGATTGTTCCAATCAGCTTGGTAGGTGTCACAGATCTTTAGTTTACAGCTTGCTCATACTTTTTTTTAAGCAGTGTTGTAAAATAAAGACTCATATTTCATTAGCAAACTCTTTCCCCCCATCAGATGTGGGGGTGAGGAGGCCAAAATATCTCAGGCTGTTATGTCCTGGCTGACACTTATGTCTTGGTTCTTCAGGTCTGGATATCTAAAAACAATGGTTTTTATTTCTGGGCTCTGTGGCAATTTGAAATAAAGTAAAATAATTTGAAAATCATCCAAACAACTCCTTTATCCTAAAAGCTACATATAAATTAACTTTAAAAGCCCTCTGTTACAACTTTTCCACCTTTTTTTTAAATAGGAAAAGAATATTGCAATTTAAAAGCAACGAACTTCAGAAAACACAAGAAAACACAGTGTGTTCAAGGGTAAAGGTTTGTTCTTCATGTTGTTAAAGGTCCCCAGGAATACTGATGACCCATGAAGCTGGAGTCTTAACCTCTGACTTAACAATTAACCTTGTGAATCATGTGGTAGGACTGGTGTTTGTCAGGAAATCTTTCTGTTTCTTTTCAACTGGACCAGAAAAGCAAAATAGAAAGAAAAAATTGTAAAAAGCAAAAAAATGTTTTAAAAAATACTCTTTCCCTTTTTGACAGTTCTGCTAAATTTATTTTTAAAAAATTGAAAATAATTCTACTCCATTTCCAAACAATAGTTCTCAGAAGAGGTCTTACTGAGGAAGAAAAGGTTGGTTTTCAGATCAATGACATCTCTGAGATATCTTTACATGACCATGGTTCAAAAGAAGAGCCAGTTACATCCTCTATTTCTCTCAGATTTTTGAAACCATATTATAACCCACTGGTTGCACATGTAGTTTTATAACAAATGTGACTTCCTGCATGGCTCTCAAACCCAGCTAAAAAAAAAAGAATCTTTCAGTCATTAAGAAAACCTTTAACACAATTATAAAACATATCTATCTATATGCACACACAGATAGATATATGCTGTTTTTAAAGTAAGAGTGATATGTGGCTTCTGATCTATATGTCATTTTTCTTTAAAGACTCAACACCAACAGCACGATCTGCAGAGCCTTTGTAATAAAAGCTTCTGCCCCTCTACAGTGAGCTCCGGGTCCGTTGTCCTTATCCCACAGGGAGCTCAGGAGGCGATTTCCCAGCCTGTGCCGGGAAGCAGTCCCGAGCCCCGGCAGGCCCACGGTCACAGAGCGGTCATGGTGGCTTGCAGAGCGCAGGCAGCGGCAGCGCCGCGCAGCCCCGCGTTCCTGGCGTTGCGCTCGTGGACGAACGCGGGGCACTGTCCGTCCGTGGCGCGGCTCCTCGGCGGGGCCCACGCCTCCCACGCGGCTCCACCACGCTGACAGCGGCCGGCGGCGTCGGGGGGCCTGGAGCGGTGGGGAGCGGGAGGCGCAAAATTAGTCAACGGGCACGGAGGAGGAAAAGGGTGGAAAAGTAAAGCAAAGGTGAGGACAAGAAGATTGATGCGAAAAGACAAGGAAAAGGGGCATTCTTGGAAGGTGAATACTGAAGGGAAGAGGCATGCAAGTACGTGTGCACATGATGACACTGCCAAATAAACCCCTTTCTGCACAGCATCGCGCACGTTTCTGTACAAGTCTGAATCGACAAGTTCAGCTCTCTCATGTATATGTTGCTTACACTTCCCAAATGTAAACCACTTCATATTTCAAAACACTTCACAGAACTAAGCAAGAATCATGTGCATTTTACAGATGGGAGAAAATAATGTGAATGAGGAACAGACCTCAAGCATACAGTACGTTTTATTTGCAGAAAACAAGTTTAAGTGGCAGGTCTAAATGTACACCTGAAGCAAACATCAACAGTAATACCAGTTTTCAAAGTGACTGGAAAGTGTAGATTCTAAAGTAAATTTAGAAAAAAAAGGAGAAGAAAATAGAAGCTCAGAAAAAATTAACATTATTGTGCAGGAGCAAACAGTAGGGCAAATGAATCATCCACAATTTAGGTGACTAAGGGATTAATACTATCGAAGAAGTTGCCTGCAGCTATAACTTGCATTAACATAAAAATTTAGCTGGAAAAGAACCATTTTATAAAAGGTCACAACACAAACTAAGACCTCACTTTCTAATTTTGCATATGAAAGCATAATGGTTTGTAAATTTTAAATTTAGAGCTCCTAAAATCAAACCCACAGAAATGCTGTGCACAGTTATGGCCACTCTCTGCCACAGTTGGTATGAAGTCCTCCAAAAGCCAGAAAGAGGTGCAAGGGAGAACACTCATCACTTTATTCAGTCTTTTGAAAAATATTATTATGCAGGAGCCCCTGGAAGGCTTTAGGCTGATAAAAGGTACAGTCATACATCAAAAAAGTGCTTCATAAAAAAAAGCACTTCATGAACTACTCAAGTAAGGAAATTCCTCAAATAAAGGTATTCCTTCAGTTTAATGTAAAAGATTCGATTTAATGAGCCGAATCTAAACAAAGTGGAAGGATTGTTGCTGTTCACATAGAAGGGTCAGATGGCCTTCAGCTCAAATTCCACCTTCTCATGTTCCAGAACAGCTAAGCAGACAGCTGAGTTGGAAGATCACACATATTAAAGCAGGCAAGCAGAAAAGCATGCAGGATTCACAGTGGTAAATGATTAACATTTGGGGATAGTCCTCCTTTAGAAAAGAAACAGGATTTATACGAAGATCACCCATGTGTAAATTCAGAATTTTGGTTTTTGTGAAATACACTGAGGAAGTGACCCGTGAATACTGAGGGCTCCAATCCCCAACAGTTCATTCCTTTATTTTACCATTTCTGTCATGGATGTGGTTAAGGGAAAGCCACATCCAATACCAAAAAGAAAAAAACCTACTTCCCTACTCATCCCATAATAAGGAAGTAAATATTAAATCTGTCTGCTGTCCTAACTTTGCAAAAAAAGAACTTCTTGGGGAAAGACTAAACTTAGAAAGACACTGATCATGTTTTAGGTTTTCCAGACTCACAACTAATATTCCAGACCATTTTCAAATCCTGCAGACCAGTACAGCTTTCCTGTACTGACAATTTTATAGGAATGAAGTAAAAAAAATCCCAACAAAACCAGAAACCCAGAAATAATAAAATCCTTTGTATCTGGCAAAGTGCTTTCTACAATCTGGCAAAATTGCTGTTGGCAGCTGCAGCATTAACATTTTAAATTAAAGGAAACATTGACATTAGGAAGGGATCTAAGCTGCAAGGTAGCCAATAGAGGCCTCTGCCAAGCAGAGTACAGAAATCCAGGAGGTCGGGACCTTACTTCTAAACCCCTTCAATCTAACTATCCACAAAATCCACAGTCCAGATAATTTTGGTGTTCTCAACAATTTTTGGCAAGCTCTCTCTAAAGGAAGACTATTTTTCTGACAGAAAGCAAAGATAATTCATGCAGAAACAGGCCAATTAAAGACAGTAGCAGTTGAAAGGAGATCTTGTTAGCAGTACCGAGACACCCTTGCAGGAACAATAGCCAAGTCACAGCCCCCAGCAATAAATATGTATGTTCCGGCAATTCCATTAACCTAACCCCAGTTCCCATCTAGGAAAGCAGAATGTAGCTCAATTCCTGACTCAGCTCCAAACTGTTGTCTTTTTCCTACAGCTGGATTTGCCCTGGGTACAGGCAATACTGTTTCCAGTGAATACAGCAAAAGCAGAAGACAACTACTTTCACTAACAATGTCTCAAAGAAATGTAACACAGACACAGTAGAAGCAATGCACTCTCAATTAAAATGCATCAGTTGTCAAGAAGCTTGTTTTCTTTAGGACACACTGTTTTGGGTTAGATGCAGGTGTATTTTGCATTCACTCCCATTCTTCTATACAAACACTACATCCTGCAGCAGCTGGCATGTAAGCTGAGATTCCTGGACAATGTTAAGACAGACAGGCTCAAGTTCTCAATCCTAAAAACAGGCATAACAAACCCAAAACTGAGTGGCTATAGAGCACTCTCTGCTTCAGAACCAAAGCAGCAGGATTTCAGTAAGCAGCAGCAGCCTTGCAAACATGAGCAGGGACATTAGCACAAATCAGGTACCCAAGAAGTACTGGTCTGAAGCCAAGTCAAACATTTCCACCAAAGGAAATACAGGTGACTAGCACTCATCTTGCAGTTAGGCCAAAAGAATAAAAATAAAACCATATTGAGAATGCTGAAGAATAAAGATGCCACCACCTTTCACCCACCACCATGGAAGGAATCGAGCGATCAACAGGATCCCACCATAGACAAGCACAGATTTCAGATACTAGATAAATCAAGGGCAAAAGAAAGAAAAACAGCATTTATCATCATATGTTCTGATTGAAATGTCAATAAAATGCAACTCAAAGCAGAATTACCATCCCCTTTATCATTCAAAATTGATAGTATTAAAAGTCTTTAAATGAATACAATTTACAAAATCAGATTTGTCACAGCGCTGTTAGAAACTGATACCATTTACTTGTAAGAGATATTGAAGCAAAGCAGATTCATATGCCTGACAATGGGAGAAAGATCCTTTTTCTCGAGGGTTGAAACTGCTTAGGATAAGAGCTTTGGTGTCACTCCATTCTGCCATGACTGCTCTTGATGAGTTTGGCAGAAGCCAGAATTTCCCTTCTTGAATAAGCCATAGGCACGAGAAGATATTAAAATGACCTGTGCACAAGTACTGCATTGATATATGCCAGTTTTGGTTTGAAAATAATTTTGCAATATAGAATTAGTTTAAGAAGAGATAAATGACATGTACATTTATCTATCTTCAAACAAATCCTCTTCATTTTGAGATGCATCTAATCCATAAAACAAATACTCTGATTACATGAAATCAAAGCTCTTATCTTCAGCTTGTGCCATTTTCCCCAAGCTCCCATTCTACACAAGTTCATGAGAAAAGTCAGCTTGCCTGTTTCAGAAAGTTCAAAAGACAATTCACAAGGATACCAGTTTACAAATTCTGTATTATCCTAAGGATCAAAGTTAAGTCCTTGGACCCCATGATACCAAGCAAAGGGTTACAAGCTTATAGCAAATGAGAAGGACCCAAGTCTCTCCAAAATTTGAAAATTCTACTCCTCCTTAATTCCTTTAGCCCCGAAGAAATTTTCTTTTGGTTGGCAGTGACTAAGCCTGTTGTCTTCACCTCTCAACACACAACTCATAGGAAGAAATCAGCTGCATCATTCCTAACTTGATTGTCAACTTATATTAGAGATACAAGGATGGCAGCTTATTTAAGTACAGATAAAGGAAAGGCTACTTGAATCATGCATAAGGAATCAGAATTCATTTCCCAGCAAAGCTTAACATACCACTTCTTATCTTGCTGGCTGGCTCCTGGGCTCCGTGGGAGGTTTTCTATTTCCACTAAGACTGGCGCAGAAGGAACCGCTGTTAGGACAGGTACGTTTGGCTTTGTATTCCAGCTCTTTAGAGACAGAATACAAACAAGTTATTATACACACATTAATGAACTGATGACACAGTAAAGTGAACAAAACATATCAACACTTCTTCTTAAGCACAAAGCTAAAGCAAGGCCATTTTCTTCCCTTACTTCCCTAGCACTGCATGTCTATGCCCAGTCTTTTCCAGCACTGTACACAGTTAAGAGTTAACTGTAACATTCAATTGGCCAATCACTGGATTTCAAGAACAAATAACAAAATCTTCAAATCTGTTGAGACACATGAAAATTGCCTTTAGAAAGAATGAAAGAGAGTCCTTACTTGTGATCCATTAGTTTGGCTGATAACAGCATTGTTTGCAGCACTGAAAGACAAGAAGAATTTAAAACTGAATCAGATCAACAAACTGCTTTTGCAGGCTGGTAGAACTGTAAGGACTTTCAGAAAGAAACAGAGTCTAAGATATTTACAAAGTATTAATCTCTTTTCACAAAGGCTATCAAGTTATTTTTTATTTGTTCAAGCTGTAGTTAATCAGCAACTCATCTGTTTTAACTCTTCCTTTCCTCAACCAGTTTGGTTTAAAAAGTCTTCCTGATTCAGCAGTAAGATGTGGCACTTCTAAAGCAAAAATTATATAATTTTAGTTAAAACACCCAGCAAAATGTGACATTGTCAAAAGCTCACCTACATGCTGTAGATATTATGTCTGTTCCATAACTAGAACCCTCCTGATTTGACGTTTCACATCACAAGAATTTATCAGAAAAATTAAAGAGTTTCTTCTGCATACAATCTCTAATGGACTTAAAAGCAGCTATTCAAATTTACATGCACAGCAACTCAGCACGACATTCATAATAATTTTATGTTATTAAATATTTACTATAATTGATGAATTAAATAAGACCTATATCCCTATTCTTGATGATTTCTGAACCTGCAAGAGACATTTCACATTTTTGAGAGACTGAAAAGCAGTAATTATGCATTATAGATTTCATGCAAAGCAAACTTGTCCCCCAGACTTCTAGCCTTTTAAAATGTTCCCATCTCTTACCACCTTTTAATTTTCTGATTTATGGTCTGGACAACAGCTATCCAACCTGGCAAGCTGACAATTCAAAGAGATGTCTGTATTTACTTCAGAGACTCTTTAGAATTATTTTATTTAAAACACCATGATGTCAACACTGAACAAGCTGTTCCTTGCCTGTTTCCCCCTTCACCCTTTCTCTATTGAGCGAATGTGGAGGCTACCCCAGCATTTTCAGAAATATTAAGGAATGCCTTCTGACTAGCACATTCTCCTGTGCTGGGTTAACACAAAAGAAGGGAACAACATACATCTTTCATGATGCATTTCAATTAGCAACACTGGAGTGTAGAGTTTCAGAAATGGCATAGCTTGCTGTGGAGACACAACAGTGCCACACCTAAGTGCAGATCAGGAGACTGCAGTCTTATCAGGAGGAGAAACTGCACAGGAAGTTTCTCTTCCCACTCCCAGAATGACCTAAGCAACCTGAAACTCAGAGAAGGGCATGACAACACAGAGCACTAATCCAACAGTCACATTTTGCATGCAGAGGATCTAAATGACACCCAGTTTTGCAGAGTACTTTCCCACTGTATAGAAAGAAAAAACAATACAGGAAGTCACACTGCAGCCTTGTCCCCACACTTTAAAACCTCTCCCACTCTCATGCAAGAACCAGCCCTGCTCCTACGGACAGAAAATGCTGGGCTGCATTAAGGCTGTTGTTCTGAAATGTTATTTTGGCATTCTGAGGTGCTTATCATTGTGCTTAGTATCTATGAATATCTACTTAAAAAAAATAATTTGGTTGCAACTGATCGTTGAAGTGTTCACAAGTTATTAAGGCGAAGGACAGAAACCAGAACTGAGTGACCTAAGTTTCTTCACTACCAGGCACTTCCTTTTAACCTGTTTTCCTCTCTTCCCTTAAGGAAGGGTATGAAAATTATATGATTCAGATACAGAGCATCTGTATATGAGTAATTTACATTGCAACAGCAACTATGAACCAACACATCCAGGAAAACTTTTGGTAGAGAAATAAAGAACCAAAAGGCTTCCCTTTCAATGTTGATCATGCATAAAAATAAATGTAAGTATAATACAGAATATAAAACCATCAACTTATTTCAAAAATACTCATTTTACTGTCTTTTCCCTGTCTTTGACCTTCACTGAATGAGGTATTTCAGTCACACAGCTGGAGCAGGCAGACTTCAGATGGAAGACCTCCTCACAAACTTTTACCTGATCTCTTTACATGGCAGCACATGAGCTACAGCTCATATCCAGCAAGAATCATAGCTAATAATAAACAAATTTCTTTGCTAGCTAGTAAGCAAATCTGGCAAAATTGTCTGTGCAACGTCAACACAGAAGATTTGCTCTGAACATTAACTTTTATATAAAACAAACAATCCCCACAGCAAAACCACAGTTAAGAGTCCAACACCATATCCTCCTTCTGCAGACATGCGCTCAAGTAAAGGTGCCAAACACCAAAGACAAATTCAAACACTGGAATGCATCTTACCTTGTTTCTTCCAGTTTAGCAGTGTATGCTACAAAAATATAAAGCATTAATTAAAATTTCATTTATAATTAGGTTATCAGTTAAATATTCATTATATGATTAGTAAAAATAGCCTAGGACTGCCTAACAATAGGCAACCAAAGGAGCAAAAGTTGAACCAAAAGAGCAAAAGTTGCACAGATCTCACGTATAATGAGTGATAAACAAAATCTAAATCAGAAACTGAAATAAAAAATTCTGAAGAGCAAACCAAAACCAGATTTAAGAAAGTATCTGAAAGCAAACGTGGCTGTCACACTTGACCTATGCAAGAGTGGGAGTAAGAAACAAGGTATCAGCTGCTGTTAGATCATGACAAGGAAGTGAAGCTCTTAACAACAATGAAAAAAAATCTCAATGACAAAAATTTTGAACTCAATTCATAAATTTAAAATACAGTAATTAATATATCACCGTTTCCTGGGCCCAAGTTTTCCATCTTAATACCAAGACCTACTGTGCAATTTTTATGGGCAAGCTGGTTTGGACATGCTTTGGACACAAGCTTTTCCTGATAAATACACGAGGTCTCTTAACTAAGTCAAAGAAAACCTAATTTTGAAAATTCAAGAGAAGGGCAAACAGCTACAGGAGAATTCCTACCCAGAAATTTTAAAGGAGATGATTACTTGATTCTCACATTGGATTATACTTCTCAGAATGGAAGTTCTTTTACCTTTCATTTGCAGGGTTCGTCTTGAGTATCTCTTGCTGGGCCTTCTTTCAAAAGATGCTGATCTCCTGGCTTTGTTGGTCTTTGTGGTTTGATATTCTGTTTTCCCACTAAGAATGCCATGTAAGAGTGCAAAGCAGTAGAATAAATCACTTATTTTTAATGATAGACTAGAAATAATGTTCATAAAAACATCACACTTCTATTTGAAATTCATCTCTTGTCAGTTCTAAGAAAACATCCCAAACTTCACACCTCAAAAGACCTTTCACAAAAGAGGGTAGGAGTTTTAGAACATACTCTTCTTCACCCCATTTCCCCAAGCCAAATGGCAGAAGCAACCACATTTTAAACAGTAAGTAGCTGATAAAAGCATGTGTGTCCTTTGCATACTTCTGCAATCCCACTGCACGAGTTTTGGGAGAAGCTGAAAATTCTAGAAGAGAATAAAGCTTAAGTAATATTGCCAAAAGTCACAGAGAAAGCTGATAATGGGACTAAAACCCAGCACCCAGGAAGAGCAAGGAGTGACAGGAGTTGTGTGCCAAATGACAGAGCCACTGACCTGTATCGGAAGCGAGACCCCAAGCGAATGAAGCCAGACCGACTGGAGCTTTTCTGGACAGGCCCTCGGAGCCGGAAGAAGGCGTGGTGCTCCACCGCACATTTCCACAAGTGTTTGCAGGCTTTGGGATGATCCAGTCTGAAGACAAAAGTGTGCTCCTGCTCCTTTCCCTTAAAGCACACAAAGCACACTGACAACTTACAAAGGGCTTGAATAAGTCAAAGCTAAAATTCTATGGAAGCCAAATAAAATTTGCTTTTTATGATTCCTAATATATATATTTTAAAAAGTGTTTTAGGCAGGAAAATCAACCTTTTCAGAAGCTATAATGAACAACTGCTATATCGTCTAAAGTTGGAAAAGGCTGGAGTCCATAAATTTAACAAGACAAACCTCTGAATAACTACAAATTAAAGATACTATTACAACGGGAAGGTACTTGTTGACGAGGCTAACACAGTTTCACTTCCAAATCTAATCATCTCAAATTACCAGTGCTCACTTTTTAATTGTCTCAGGGGTATGCAATTTCTTCCCCATAGAAACTAGTCTGAAATCTGCTTAAGTAATTCATTCTACTAAATGTGGTATGTGGGATTTTTTTTAAACTTTCTTGCGCAATGCACGCTGTTTCCAAAGTACCTGCTCTAGTTTCACCAGGAATTCTCTTTTTAAAAAACGGATGACAGAAAAGTTCATCTTTTACTTAAGTCCCTTCATTTCCCTCCTCCCCACCCAAGTCACAATCACAAATCTTTCAGGCATCCACATTAATTCTCAAAACCTTAATATAAGGAAAGATTAGAAGTATGTAAACTAGCACTGTATAATCAAGACTGAGATGTAACTAAACAGATATTTATCTACCTGTTCATCATCTTCAACAACAACCAGAGTGAGTTTGTTCTTCTTGAAGTCAAGCCTTGTTATCTTTGGCCTGCCAGATGAACAGAAAGTGTAGGTTACATCTAATTTTAGTACGGAGAAAGTACCTCATATTCATGGTATTCTCACAATCCAAACAATTTTTTTTTTGCTATCATAAAAGAAACAAAAGAACCAAAATAAAAACAGATTTTAGTGTACAATCAGAGAGCTTACCAGAAAAACAAACCAATCTTTGTGTCTCCTTCAAAGACAAGAACTCCTGTAGGTGTTAGTCCCAGGCTGTAATCATTGCCATCTCTTGCCTAAGTGCCACAAAATAAAAATTATACTCATTTTGGTGTTTGACCCCCTATCCAATTTACTAGAGTGATTCATGTAGTTTGTTTGCCCAGTGTTATAATTACACACATATCTGCTATCTTATACAACAAAACTCTTGTGTTTTGATGATCTTATGCAATGGATTTTTCTTGTTTGCAACCCTTCAATAAGGCTGACTTAAAGAGGAAAATTAAAGTTTCTTGATTTGTCTGTGTAATAAAGACATCCTTATGCATTTGCTGCACTTGCACCTCCACAGGAGATCTATGCTTATTTGTAATTCTTCAGCTGATAGCTGACTACACCCCAGCAAATTTGAATTACTATGATTTTTCCCAAAACTCCTAAGTCTAAATACAAACTGTAGTATATACTTCCACATCAATCGCACATTTAACATAGAGCAGAAATGCTTGGACTCAGGTTTTACCTTCTAGAAACATATACCAAAGAGTGGAATGTTGACACAAAGCCAGATCACTTACTATATAGACTGCATGAGAACAATACTCCTTTTCTTTCCCCCCTCAAAGCAGAACCAGTGTTGAAATGGAACACAAAACTGACACTATCACTTCCAAAGGTCACCATGCTGTGGTTAAACATACCTTGACTATGTGCATGTCTACACCATACATCTCCAGCCACTTAGCTTTGTTTAAGTAGTTAGTTTCAGCCTGTGCTGGTGTTTGGCCCCTGAAATAAAATTTTTGCTGTTAGGCAGATGCCTGAAAAAGCATAGAAAGAAAAAACTGGTAAATGAGGAAAAAGGAAAAGAACTTCCTGAAAGTTTGTGAAAAACGTAAACACTGGTGACATCTGTTCACTTTATTGAAGATGAAGGTCACTTTTTAAAGTTTTGATCTGAAAATGCTGCTGCAACAATCACCGTGTTTTAAGACTTTCTTCCTCATAATTTTACTCAGAACTTTGAAAAGCTTCATTTATCACATTATATTCTTTTACAAAATAGGACAGAACCATATTAAAGTTCTATTTCTGAACAAGGCCACAGAAGAACCATCAGCAGTATCTTTTTAATAGCTTCTCTTCACAGAAAACTCAGTGCAAACAGCTGGATAGCATTCACTGGAAGATCTAGTACCTGCATTCCTTCCACTTCTCAAAAATAGCTAATTCCATCTCTTCAGTCTGAGTAGGAACAAACCTGAACTCAGACACCAGCTCAGGGACATGTTCAGCAGGATCATAGTCTCCAAGTTCAGCTACAAAAGAACAACACTGTTAGGCACTGTTCTCAATAAACACTGTGGATATTTCTGCATACAGAAGAATTTCTGCACACTTTTTGAGTTAGTCTAAAACACTAAATTTCTCTTTGTGTTCCATCTCCTCCTCCAGTTCTCCCTTCACCTTTTTTGACAGGGAAATTATGGACACTGAACAAATGGTTGTGTTGTCTGCACCAAAGTTTTGTGTTAATGTTTACAAAGTATTGTTGACATATTCCTTAAAAAGCTTCCTATAAAGGGAATTTGTCACCATCGATGAAACTCACCTTTTTTCTTTCTTGCAGAGAGTTTTCAACATTTTTATCACTTGAGCATCTACTGAGATGACAGCTGACTAAAGTTACAATGGAATTTTGCCTTAAAGAATTAAAACAGTATCTCTTGAGATTTATAAAAAGCAAAATCAGTTCTGAAACTTTCCATGAAATTATCTGTCCATTCTACAAGTCAGTTTCTGGTTTTATGATTCTGTAGCGCCCTGTCCTCCCTGCTAAAATTACTCTGTGTCAGGGCACAATCATGCAGCTGTGATTTGTTGCTCTCCTTTTCATCTAAGGACATAATAAATGCCCTCCTGGGTCAGTCAAAATGAATCCACTGCTGCATGCTCAGAGGGGCAGTAAGAGATGCTATGCAGAAAACATACAGGAACATACCAGTCAAGGGGTGTGCCACATCAAAAACACAACTCCATCTCCCACAGATGCTAGCAAGTCCAGTTTTAAAGACAGATACATATCTAAAATGCTGAAACTGACAATTAAAAACCTTTACAAAAATGTACTGATTTTCAGAGTCACTAAGCACTGGCTCCTCCCACTAATTTCAAGTTGGTTTGTAACGTCCAGCTCATAGTCAAAAAAATAGGAATAATTCTGTAACTTGGACTTTGGAAGTCTGATGCAGGCAAATAATTGTTCTGTCTGAAAAATGAAACTACAGATGTTTATGTAGAGAAAAATAGAGAAATCACTGGGAAGATGTGGCAAAGTCAAATAAATGCCAGTATTCCACAGGTACAGAAATGCCACATGATATAAAACTCCACTTCTTGGATTCTGAATGCAGCAAGCATAATAACAGTCTTTTCACCCCCTCCTCTTTTCTTTTTTTTTTTAATGCTGACTGAGGAAGTCTGTAGTTCTATAATAATTTACTCCCACTAAAATGCCTGCCTCTATTCAAAGGAATGCTGTCAAAGCCAGCTTAGGTTCCAGCTGATTTAAATAAAAGTACACAGCTGTCAGACAGTAAGATTAAAGCCCTGCTACAGGCCTCATTGTGGAGAGAGGAAAGAAAAGACCATCACAAAAAGCAGTGGATATATGGCTTAATTAGATCACTTTGTTCTTCCAAAATCTTATTTACTGAACCTGTATCTTAAGGCTCTAACAATGCTAATATTTTTAACTGTGGAATGTATTCTAACTGCTTTCCTTCCACACAAAAGAGCAGGTTAAAAAGGCAAGTGTCTTCACAGATTAATCCCAACTCTTATACCTACACATGATTTAGGGGCATTAGCACTTCCTGCATGAAAAGAATAAAGTGTTTTGACAAATACTTGTAAGAGAACAAATTTCAGCGACTTAGTCCTACCTCATGCAGCGTAAGTGCAACGGATTCATAAGATGAACATTGTGTGGAGAATTTGTGTGGCTCAAACACATGGCACAGCAATTGGCTTGAATAAGGCCAAATATCCATATACCTATATCCTTCAAAAAGGACCCAAAAGCCTACTCTAGCAGGCATTTTTAAAACTTCAAGCCTCCCCTCTTTCTTTTGTGAGCTCCTCTGCTTGAAATCATAGGAAACTTCACATTTGTTAACATCACACCCTCATCCAAACAACACATTCTCATCTGGAATCAAAAGTTAAAGACAACTGATTAATAAAATTTCAGATGACTCAAACACAGTGCTGTATAGCTGAGGATAAAAGAATATGTCACATCTTGTGGCTGAAGAAGGATCTGAAATACCAACAAGTGCAGTTCAACCTGGAATGCTAAGTATGAGCATGAGACATAGGGCATTATCATCTACAAATAAGATGAAGTCAAAAGCTGGTATTTTATACACAGCGCGACCAAAACCAATTTTGTATCTGATTTGGACAACAAAGACAACACTTGACAGAACCAATATGATGAAAAAAAGTGAGCTGTGTTACTACATCAAAATGATTCAGGAAGGCTGCAGGCCTCATATCTTCTGTGAAAGTGGACAGATTTGCACATAAGCACCTGAGAAAACAACTTTAGGGCAAAGCTGTTTATGTTCAGAACCTCCTTGTTCTGTTTCCTGAGGAATTGAGTAATTTTCTGTACATACTCTCAAGCACAAGTACAATCTAAAAGATCTGCATTTCACACTGGATCACTAATGTCTGGGCAGAGTCTATTTTATGGACATAACAAGGACAGACTTTTTTAAACAGTTACTAAGAGTCTACACAAAACCGTTTGTGCAACTTTACCCTTCCCTTCTTGCACCTACTCACCTTGCATGTTATAAGCTGCCAACTGGACAGCGGTGTCAAAAGGACATTCCAATCTGCCAAGAGAGAAATGCACTGGTAAAACCTGAACTGACACCATTAGCAGACAACTTATGTAACTGACGTAAGAAACTGCAAATGTCTGGGATAAGAAAATGAAAAAGTATTGGTAGATTTTCAGAAAATTATGAGGAGATAAGCACTATGTTTCTTAAGCATTCCTCTCCTGATATTCATCCATAGAAAAGTAGTATTTTAGAGAGAAAAAAATAACATAACATTACTAAGCAAAACGTATTAATTATCCAAATATAAATGTAATAGGCTCTATGCGAAACACGCTGTAATAGTTTAAAAGGCTGCTTACTTTCCGCTAAGAATATCCAGTTTCAGCTGCAGAACAAATAAATACCTGTAGGATTAAGTAAGAAATAAGTCATTGAGTAATAGTGCTAATGTGTCACTCAGTCAATAAGAGTAAGTTAGAGCTTGTCAAATAAAAATGTTTTCTACTCTTAACATGGACTTTCAAGACAAAAGAAGCTGCACTGTGACCTTTCAAGACTTTATCAGTCAGGTTTGTGCGTTTTGCAGGCATTTCAAATGAAGCAAACCCAAAAGTACAAGTTGTCAAAAGCTGAACTACAGTGTTGCATGGAAAACTAAACAGGATATCCAAGTAAATATATTTTTTATTCTCATCTGATTCTACTTGAGCAAAGAACACATTCCTTCATTATTCCACATTTCCTTCATTATTCATACACATACCAACCTCATAAAAGAATGGTTATTTTTAAGTCTTAAAAAAAAGTTTCTACTATGGATTATTTAGTTAAAATCTAACCTGGAATGCTGACTGCTAAGTGACTAAAAATAAAGAGCAGGCTGCAGCCTTTTCAACTCGTTTACTCTTCAGAGCCAGCTTTCCTTCACTGCCTTGCATATTTTCTACTCTTTTTACTTAAAAATGGGGCAAATATGGAATATAAATCCCTTAGGTGTGCAATACCAATTCTTCTGATCCAATACCTCTGAAGAGCAGACCCCTCACTCCATTATGGTACACAGCTTTCCTTTAACAAGAGAAGAGGTCTCATCAAGTGTAAAACACTGGCATCCACCATGGTACCCAGTCTGAATTCTAGCACAGACTCCCAGATACCTTACACACAACCTCTGCATCAACATGTGCCTGTGTCTCCTCACACTTCCAAACACAGACACAAAACAGGTGCAGGTGTTTTTCCTGCAGGTTCCACAGAAGTCTACAAATACTTTGCCAAACCATTTATTAACCAAAACCTTTTGAACACTAGCTTCTGCATGGGGAATAAATTTGGTTGGTACTGACCCCAGATATGAAAATGAACACAGGCCTCCAGTATGTAGTGGGTGTGACCAGTCTGTGCTCATCAGCCACATGATACTTCCAAACTATTCAAGCACTTCCCATGCTGTGTTACATGACCACTGGCTGAGAACATGAGCAAGCTGCACCTGTGGAAGCTGAAAAGTAGCCCCAGCTGGGTGTCCTGCTGTTTTAAAGGTGGAACCCTGGGAAAGCCCCTGCCAGTGACACCTATAACCCATGGCAAAGCTCTGCTTCCCACTGCTTCTGCTACTTTTAGGTGTCACACTGTCTCAAGAGAGAAGGACAACTTGCTGCTCTCCTGTTCTGGAGGATTAGCTAAACAGACAGTGTTTAAAAGCCCTCAGGTTTCAGATCTGCCCTGCTAAAACCTGTACAGCAAGGTCTGACTACCAGAACTCAAGTCAAAATGGATGAAAAAGTTCCATAGATATAGGTCTCAATTTTGTCTACAGTTGCTGGTTTTAAAGATAGTTAAATGTTTATTTAGGAACATGAACGGGGAGGTAAAACATTCTTCCCAGATCAGCAGGAAAGCATTAAAAAAGCAGCAGTTACCACATTATGTTACCACATGTAAACATGAAGCTGCACAGGGTACATATGGCTGGAAGGGGTAATGCTACTATAATCTTCCTGGTAGCACTCCAAGGGATTTGGCTAAAGTGCAGATTGAAGAGCCACACAGACATAAACCTGAAGAACAAACAAATGCACTTCACACCCTTACAAATGGTTGAGGTATGAGATGTCTACAGCTATCATGAAAATATAACTTTGTTTACTCTCCAAAAGGGATCAGCAGCAGCGGTAACAATGCAAGGAAATGTTGCCTTTTACAACAGATTTATATTCTTAACAGGTTGTGCTCTTTTTTAGAGCACCCCTAGTAGTCTCAGCCCATTTGGAAATGCAGTTCTATGAATGGATTTGTGAAATGCTTTAATCAAGAGGAACTGCTGCTCACCTTATTCTACAAACCTACAACTACAGTAGTGTCAACTCAGCTTAACATGGCAGTAAAATACTACTTTCCCTTTCCATAAGCTCTTTGAAGACCACACATGCAATGAAATGCTAACTGAACATCCTTTTTTCAAAGAGAACCTCTAACTTGCAATTCAATGCTTTTCAGCCTGGAGACAGGATGATTGCATGCAGTTCAAACTAACAGCTTAAGAAAAATAAAGACAGATGAATGATGTCTGCTCTCCTCAGTGAAAACCTCTGTCCATCGTGTATAAGCTACCCAGACCAGTTGCCAAAATTGCCTAAGAAAAATGGTGCATTAAGTAATATATTAATATTTAGATATCTCTGTGTCACTGCACATTTATTTCTATGCACAAAACAGACACTTTACAAAAAGAAAACTACATTTAGAAAAAGACAAGTAAGCAAGCAGTTCAAAGAATCCTTCAAATTGTTTAAATAGATACCACAGAAAACATTTCCCTGGCCTTATCAGGGTCCCCCTCCCACACACAAAATCCCTCTTACCTTGTTAGCTCTTCACGTAGATTGTTGGGCTCTGATGAGTAAAACTTTACACGAAAATGCAGGCAATACGGGGGGCCAACTGCAAAGCAGAATTCATTCAAGACAGCAGTAACAGTTACTGGATGAGACAGGTTATTTATTTATTACACAGAAACACATTTCAAACCTTGACTGAAATTGGTTGGCTGTGTTCTATACAAGGTCTTAAGGCAGGAATTCCTTTATGCCAGGGAAATCCGTGAGGAACATCAGGGTGAACGGCCACTTAAATACGCGCACGGAAGAGTTTTATGTGTTACAAGTCAACCCAACGGTCCTACCGCATTAACATGATTCTTCCTGCTAAGAGCACAGGAATCCAGGTTAATCCCTATATTTAAGGGCTCTATCCATCACCAAGAAAGGTGATCATTTTGGATCTACAGTTGACTAAACCTGCAGGCACGCTGTTGGTCTCTGCAACACCTTCCCAGAGCTCTGGGAAATACCCACTGCTGACAACTCAGACCCTTCTATTCCACAGAAGTTTAGACATACTTTATGGGCATTTAAGAGACCCTTCTATGGAAAAATCATCTCTTCTGGAAACCAAAGAGTTAATTCAGCAAAAGGGTGGATTAATAGCTCTTTAAAAATGTGCATCGCTCTGCTGATTCTTGCATTTGACAGGAGGAATTTTCTCCCTCTCACTGCTTCCAAAACCTCTCTTGTATTAAAACAACACCACAAATCCCTGAAGACTTCCCACAGTGCAGAGAAAGGAAGCTGCTAAACAACATCTTACCCAAGCACACATCACTGCAACAACCAGGCTACACTGAACCCTTGTACAGCAGGTGAGGACTTGGACTGGACACAGATTCAAGCATGCAGGATTGCCCCATCAATGAATGAGGTCCAAGACAAGTTTTCCTATAGCCAGGATAATGCTCTTTAATACTAGAACATCTTCAGCTGCCTTGACTCCACTTCAACTATAATTAATGAGTCCCTAACATATTTAATTAAGAACATTAGAATAAAGTAATATGAGCTCCAGAGGGCTTTTGTCACTTGCCACCCTCACCTCCTCACAGGACACTGCCCCCCACCACTCATTTTAACTGGCTGTGCTTTCCATATGTTAAATACAATGTTCCAAGAGAAAATTGAAAGGACACTTACTTTTAACTTGCTTTTTAATGCTTTTGGTGTTGTCCAGCCAATGCTGAAAAATAAATTAATTTCACTGAATTATCAATAAAGAAATCTCCCAGAAAGAACAAAAAAGGAAGTTAGTGAAGACCATCTTGGAATAAAAAGTACTTTGTTAAAACAATCTAATTAAAATCTTTCACAATTCATAGCTTTCTGTGCTTAAGATCATTTTGCTCAAAGTTTGTAATGCAAAATGTCAGTTTTGAACAACAGAAACATCCTGTAGTACCTTATCTAAACCAAATCTTCAAGACAGCACTGTCTTCTTAAAAGAAAAAAAAAAAAAAAACCATACTATCAAACCATTTCACTGGATTTTCATCCTGTCCAGACAAACACTTAATTCACACATTAGTAGGTCAGCCAGTGACAATGGGCCAGGGAAGCATAAATCATAGCTGAAGACTCTGGCACTCAGCTGTGTGCAATGTTTACTTGGGGCAGGAAGGGGAGAGACAAAATAAATATTGCTGGCTTTCAGGCATTTTCTTTAGATGACTCAAGCGCAGTAACAGCAGAGCTGTCTGTGTCCCAACATCAGTCAGCTCTACCTAATTCTCAAAAATCTATTCACAGGTGACATTTTAGCAACTGTCACATGGGAGGACAAGTTACTGCCTCACCTACTAATGCTAATTATAAGCTATATACTGGACAAGAAGCCAAAATAATGGCTTGGCTTACACTGTGTACAACAGCATGTGATAAAAGCTATACTTGGCAGATTGAAACACCTACACATGTACACTATGGTCCCCAAAGTAACTGCACATCATCACACTGCTGAAGCGTTTATACCAGAAGTTAAAGATGGAAATCCAGCACACGTAGCGGGACAGATCCCCTTCCTAGTGCTGTGTAGGGCCAACAGCTCCCTCCTCCAAAGGAGGTGACTCACCTAAACAGGAAACACAGCACAAAACGTAATTGCATTGACTCAACAGCCAGAGCCAACTACCTGACACACCGTGTCCTGCGTGGTTCACCATGCCCAGGGAACACCAGCTCATCAGATCAATCCCAAATGTCACCTTGCAACTAATACAGATGAATTATAGACTTAGCAAGACTCCTTTAGTTAAACTGTGTGACATGAAGTTCACAGTGAGCTCCAGGGAGGACAGAAAAGCATCAAGGGTATGAAAAAGAACCAGTATTTTCAGGTTGCACTGGCAAGTGTAAACACATTCCTGCCTCCAGAACAGCCCTGCCTTCTGCAGAGAGCTGAAGTCAGCCTGTAACACAGCCAGGCTGTGACTGATTGCTGTATTAGCTGCAGATGAGAATGCTTAAACCATCTGCTGCTGCTGTGCACACAGCTGAGAACGCTCTCATTGCCTATTCAAACTAAGTAGCTACAGAGAGCTATCTGAAATGTATCTGATACATTTTTAAAATAAAGCAGGAAGCTTAAGGAGGAATGAAGCAAATATTTACATAAATTTTGCTTACACTACCAGTGAAATGGGAGGTAAGCAATTTTTTTTTCCTACAAGGAAATCATATAATCTTTTTTCCTATTCCATAAACTCGCTGTAAGAGAGAGTTTACTTACTCCTTCCTCCACCAAAAAATATAGAAACTACCCAGCTGGACGCTTACAGGTGATTTAGACACAGAAATGGCAAGCAGAGCCCTTTCTAGGCTCCAGGGCTGGCTGTGCCCCCCTGTTTCATCTCCCTCCTGTTTTCACTCATCTCCTCCACATTCCATAGGAAGGCAACAGAGAGGCAGGCCCATGACAGGCACCGATAGCATTTCACTCTGCTGGGCTCTGACTGCTGCTGCCCACAGGAGCTCTGCTCAGTGGTGATGATGTGCAAGGGAGAAGGGAAACAGAACTGATTTTAAGTGGGGGTGAGAATGAAACAAAAAAAAAAAAAAAAAAACCAGCCCCAAAACCAACACATGAATGGACAGGCACAGACGTCAAGAAACTTGAGATTTATTCCAAGTGATTATAATGGAATTCAAGTGGACCTGGAGAAGAAGTTTACTTTTTGGTGAGGGTTTGCACAGAACAGTCTACTGCTGAAAATCAGAGATAAAGTTTGCTAAACAGAAGGCAATAAAAACAACAGACTGCACAGAGTACTGGAAGTCCTTACTAAAATAGTTTGCTGCTGCAGAATTTAAAAACAAAACACATACAAAAACCCCTCAAATCCTGACCCAGCAACATTTCAAGAGTTTGGGCAAATGAGGTTTGTTAGACAAGATGTTGAGGCTAAAACTGATCTCTTCCTGAACAGCAGACAAGAGTGAACACGGAAATCACTTGAAAACAACTTTTTTTTCACTTCACTAATGGTTTCAGGAACATTTTTAAAGAAGCTATTATTTGAGTGCTAAGATCCAAAATATCAGAAGTTTCCATTATCTGAGTTTCCCCCACACCCCAGGAAATCTTTAACACCCAACTAGTGATCACTTCAGCAGCAGAAAAAAATGAAAAAAAGCAATCCTTCAGTTGTTCACAACAGATCTACTGAAAACTTATTTGTAGTTAAAACAAGTGTGGGATTTCTAAAACTTTTATATAATTACATGTTGCCAGTTTGTATCAGTAAAAGTAACTAGCAAGTGAGGCAATATTATTGGATTTAAACTGAGTAGCAGAAAGATTATATCCTTCAGAGCCAGGGGACAATTCTGCCTCCAGTAAGGGACTGGATTCTTACACTTTTTATTTAACAGGTCTCCTGAATAATCTTGGACAAGTCACTTGATTGGTCTCTGTTCTTTGTTTCCAGCTGCAGATTGGGTTTCTGCTAGAACTTGCCAGCTCCTTTTGCAGGAATGGCTGCTATTGCAACAGTTCTTCATTTCTTAAAGCAATTAATTATCTCTGGCTGTTGCATTAAGCTCTTCTGGCAAAATGCAATCTTTTCTTCCTCATTATACGCAGCTCATCATTAAGGTCCAGTTTAAACAGATTGTTACCTCTACTCTGCTGCTTTTCAGTCACATAGTTAAGAAAAGGAAGCAAAGTTTGAAATCCCCTGTACCTGGAAGATTGTGCAGTATCAAATTTTCAATCACACGCTCTCTGGACTGGCAGTAATAATTTGCCAGACAAAAGAAAGGCATGAGCCACTGCTGTCGCAGAAAAGATTAACTCTTAACAACACATTTCAAGATGAGCTAACTTTATTTGCTAGCAGATCAGGGAGAGAAAAAAAAATTATCATATAGATAATTCTACCAGTTAGAACTAACCCACTGTGACCTCTTATGAGATCTTAGAGACAGGTAAATACATTAGAAGCCACATGGCAGAAACTGAGTTAGGATACCTTAACCAGACAATATTGCTTTTCTGAAGCAAAAAGACAAATGCAATAGAGTCCTTCACTATCAATACCCAGCATCTTGGACTGCACATGCTGACCACAGCTAACATGATTTTGAGAACTATAAAACAGTATGCAATAGGCTGTTTTCTCATTTCTGTTGGTATGCATGGCTCTGAATGCCGTCCATCTGTTAGTGTAATGGTCTTTTTCTCCTTAATGTTAAATGTTTCTGTTCTGCAAGGGGGTCAAAACCACTTTCACTACTGGGAACTACAGACCAGCAGCAGCTAATCCCACTGGCCATGAAGTTTGCTTCAGATGCTGAACACCAACAATTTTCTCTGAGGAGCACGTTCTCTACAATTACATGCTAAGCATAAAATTTGATCACAATAATTTTGGAAAGAAGCCATCAGGTTATAAGTGCTCTGGGGTGGAGCAATGTCTCCAAAGCTGTTAGTTTCTTTCAAAGGTTCAAGATTATGGATTTTATTTTTGCCATTGTTCAAAGCTGCAACAAATAAGAGATAACCTTCAAACTGTTATGGACACAGACCTTCACAGAAATAACAGAATATAAGTCACTACCACCATTTTTGTATGCGGACCTTGAACAATTCAGATATTTAGTTCAACTGTCTGTGCTCCCCCTCTGCCATCCTAAGCTTGAAATAATTCTGAAGTGGCCTTGAAACACAAAAACAATTAGGTTACACATCTAACAAATAAGATTGACATATGCAGCAGGAAAACACAGATCTCATTCTACCTAGGGATGCTGGGCTAAGTGAATACAAGTTTACATTACAGGGATGCAGGACAAATAAAAAACCACTCCTTGCCTAAAGGCTCACTTAACTTGCAGCTACCCTAGGTGGCAGGATTAAATCCTTGACTATAAGTATCTATATAAAACTGCATAGCCCACGAGTGAAAGAACTGTAGTTGCTACTGACAATGCTCTGCTTCTGACTTCAAAACATGTTACATTTTTAGAAACACACAATAAAACACGAACAAACTTGGGCTTGGAAGAACCCTCAACTCAAAATGATACATATAAACACACCCATAGCCTCCTAAAAACTTAAGAGTTGCAGGTCTGAGTCACACTGATTTGAACAAATCAAAGGTACACCCCTCCTGCAACCAGCCATTAACAAGGTGACTTTTGCTGACAAGAAAGCTGAAGGCATTTGCAAAGGAAAACCTTCTCCTCTCTGTATAGCACACAACAAAAGGGCCAAGCACACACTCTAGTTTTGCTCCTTCCTCTCTGTATCATCAGCACCAAAAGTTTCTACATGACACACCAGGCTCTGGGGTCCAACTGGACCAGCCTGCCGAGTGACAACAGGAGGTGTGACAGGAACATATGGAAACAAGGAAGAGACAACAGCATGATCATGTGTTACAGTGCTGGAGGTGGAATTAAACAAGGGGACACGGAAAACCGCACACCTCACAGCTTCTGCACAAAACTTAATTCACAAAAGGCAGCTTCCTTATAGCATTTTTGTCAGGATTAGGATTTAACTTTTACACTGTTGCTTAAAAAAGAGCATAACTACTTACTGCCACCTGTGCTGAATCCATGAACCTTAATCCAAAGTAGTCGCTTTCGATAAGGTCCAGATGATACATGATTTGCTCAAACAGGAGCTGGCCTTTGGCTTTTTTCTGAAAAGACAACAAGACTTAGTACACAGCAAGTAGATTTATTGTAGCATCTTAGCATCTTCCTTTTTCTCTGCACACGTTATATTCCAATTTCAAAAATTTAGCTTCTGAAAATATAATGTGGACACCTTTTTTCACCCCCTTGTATTTTCTGATGGCTTCTTTTCTCAAAGGCAAATGTACACCCCACAAGAAACACACAGAATATCCATAAAGAACTTGCATAATCTCCTTTCTTGGAAAATGTCAACACTGACTTGCCAGCAGTGTTAAAATGTCATTTTATCATTTTTCCTTTTAGGCTTTCCTTACTCACTGACACTCAATAGAACTGGAAACACAGGCAGTACAACTGCAATAACCAATGTACTGGAAAACTTTAGGAGCCAAGTACAGCAAATTGCTTATGAATTCACTACTGTTTGGTATCTA
The DNA here is from genome assembly GCF_031753505.1 of Anomalospiza imberbis. Classification (NCBI taxonomy): domain Eukaryota; kingdom Metazoa; phylum Chordata; class Aves; order Passeriformes; family Viduidae; genus Anomalospiza; species Anomalospiza imberbis. The sequence continues at coordinate 12,468,359 of NC_089687.1, forward strand.
GGCATTTCACCAGTTTAGAAGCAGGTAGCAAAACCTATTGAATTAGGAGATAGCATTCCATTAGCAAGTGCTTTTAACAACTACTAGGAAACAGTCTGGGGCAAGCAACTTGAATAAATAGCACTTAGAGATCACATGTACAAAACTAAGTTCATAAAACTAACTTCTAGGTGCAAAAAGCCAGCTCATATGCTCATACATAATTTATGAAAAAAACAGCTCTGGCCCCATGGAAACATCGCTTTTACAGTGACGATCTAAAAAATTAAACAGTTGTTTTTAAAGAGAAAGCACATAAATAGCACTGAGCAGTTTCTACACAGCATATATTCTTCACGCCACGAGCTCCATTATAACAATAAATGGAAAAAATATCTTAAGAGTTATCATATCTAAGATGCTTAAGTGTAGAAAAATACATTAATAAATTATTAGATCAGAGTAAAGGTTAAAAAAATTAAATGCAAACAAATGCAGGCATTATTTATGCTTACTCTGCCAGCAGCTAAAGGGTTTCTATTTCTGTAAAGCCACCATCTTGCAATCTTTTACCTCAATATTTACACATTCAGAACATGAGAACTGGGATAACTTTCTAAGCACATATTTAGTAAGCTAGTAATCAGCAAATCTAGTACACCTCTCAAAATTATGGGCCAGACAAATTTTTCTTCTCAGAAATAATCTAGTTTAATCAGAAAGTAATACCTAAGTAAGTAAAGTTACATGCTGTAATGCTTGTCATCTTCCTCTACCCTGATCTTCAAATATTTTATATTCAACTTTGCAATCAATATCGCTGCTTTACTTGATGTATCAGTTAAATCCAACACAACATATCATAGCCCAAAACAAAAGCTCGAAAAAAGTTTGTAAACAGAGCTTGTCAAAGCAAATTCTCACACAGTTATTTCTTTCCAGGTACTGGGGAGAATGGCAGGAACAGAAAGCATTTGGGCCAGGCAGGCAACTTCCCAAACACACAGCATCTACAAAACGTTATATAATGCAAGTACTAAATGTCAACCTCATCAAATTCATTCAGACAAAGTGTTTTCTGTTGGTCTCAGGAAAAAATTATTTCTCAGGCAATAACAGATTTATTAAACACCAGCTCAAACAGAAACCTTAAGGCAAACCATCTATAAATACAAACTCATACTTTTCTTTCATTGAGTCCATAGCCTCAGTCTTGAAAGACCAAGGCATTGAACTGTTGATATTTTTTCTCAACACGTGATATCTTCTATTTAAAGATTAATATAATAATACAGGTGAAATCAATTCAGCACCTGCAACAGCAAAACTAGAAAAACACTCTATGTGTGGAAAATCTCCCCTTATTGAGCAGAACATTTGAGATCCTTCTCAATTCCTCTGTAGGTCATCTTTAAAATCTGCAAATTAACCAGTTATCTCAGGCTAATTCCCTGCCAGTGACAGAAGCACTTTGACTCCAACATGAAACACTACACACACTACCTCAGACTACCCACAAGCAAAACTTCAATTTCTGAAGTGTCAAATTAGTTCAGAATGTGTTTGCCATTTCAGAAATCTCAGCAGAGGACTCAAAGATTAACTGGACCCTGAATGACTAATGTGGGATAAAGTCCCTGAAGAAGCAGTGGAGTGGCTCTGGAAAGATCTACAGGACTTCTGGTTGTTCTCTGACTTAAATCACCAGGGCTGTCAACATGGAATTCATTATGCTCCACTTTGCATATGACTTAAATCACCAGCAGCTGCATTTGGCGCAAGTCAGCAGAAGTGTCACACATGCTTTACTTTAGTAAAGTCTTTCCTCCTTAAACAAATAGCAACCAAAAATATTAATGCTTTGTAACCAGTCAACTTTCATGAATCAAAATTAACTTCTTTGTATTCAATAAAACTGAGTTCTCAAGAGTTTTCAAAGAGCAAAGATACACTCTTATTACATTTTCTTGTAAAAAATTGCCCTTTCTCATGGCAACATTGGTGCCAATAACATCACTGTTGTGGGTTCAATCCCCGTATAGGCCATTAAGAGTCAGACTCGACGATCCTTGTGGGCTCCTTCCAACTCAGAGTATTCTGTGATTCTGTGGAAGTCACATTTTTATCCTGCTGCTGTCCTATGCTTCCCCCCCCAACTTTCCTTCCCTGACAGCAGAGCTCAGGTTACACTCAAAGGACAAATATTTTCAAACTGTTTAATGGTTACCTACGAACTATTAACAACTCCACTCACAAGCAGTCCAGTCAGTGGCTGGTCCTCCCTTCAGGGCACAAATTAAACTTCTCATGGCTTTGCAATTCAGTAAAACCTGAATACTTGATTTACAGAGTTTGCTAGTCTCTCTAGGAAGCAACAGCAAACATCTCACAGCAGGAGAATGAACAACAGGAAAATGTAAATAAAATAAGCCATATATACAGGGCAGGACCTCTCCTGGTTTTGCCACACTGGATAAAAGCATCTTCTGATCACTTGGGAATGAATCACATGGCCCCCTCCGCCCCTTTCCCCAATGAAAGGGATGCTCCCAACTAATGACATCTCCTGCTGCTCTTAATAGCTGCAATTGCTGGCTGAGTAGGAGTTACAGAGGCTGGGCTTAGCCCGGCAGCTCAGCAGCGAGGCTGGGTGTTCCCCTCGGCCGGCTGGTTTGTCCCTTCACTGCCGCTAAGGCATCCCGAGACATTCTCCTCGGCTCAGGCACTGCCTAAAACCTGAAAGGCAGCATTTATGCCCTCTTCTCATGGTCTCAGAGTATCGGCCACTTCACGGACACGCATCCACGAGGATAAGGCAGCCAGGTGCTCCAACCCTGCCTGATGTCAAAGCCACCTCCAGTACGAGAGCAGCACAGAATCAACACCAGCTCACAGGAACTGGAGAGGAGCTTGTGCTGGGTGAGCACCAGCTGAATGGCTCACTTAAAGGCTTTAATCGCAGCAAAGTAGATCTTTTTTTCTCCAAAACGTGAAAAAAAAAAAACCCAAGAACAAAATACCCACCTAAATAAATCTACTAATTAAAATACTTATCAGAAAATAATCTTTCCTATTTATTTCTTTCTTTGTGAAGAAATGGAGGGCCCTATACAAGATGAACTTTGAAAAAAATAGATGAATAAGCATCACCTTCATGGGACTTACTATCCCCTGCATCTTTGCAGCTGTACTTTTTGTTTTGATTCCTTCAAATGATCATGTTAATATTTTTATTAACAATAACTAACAGAAGCTATTGTCTTCAATAGCTACCAAGTGGCAAAAATTTCCCTTCCTGATTTTTGTCAATTTATCAGCAGGGTTACCATTCACATGCATACATGCTTCCTTAGAAACATGCCATTTACACACACACACACACACAGAGGAGGTATGGGCCCCTATTCAGGATTTACAGCTACCCAGTTGCTAGGATGACACCTATGCATGTTTGCAGACCACAGCAGCACAGAAGCAGCAGATGAGCCTGTCCATTTTTTAAATGAAGTAAATCCTCTTCTCCAAAACCACAGGTTTCAAATAACTAAGGCATGAGAAAGCTTCAACAGTGAGCTTTAAAGGAAGATTTCATATCAATATCATGCAAAAGGTGTCTGTAGTTAACACCAATAAAGTCTGCTGCAGAACTGGAGGGTTAAAATCCCTTATTGTTACAAAGGCAGTGTTAGAAGTACACATTATTTGTATCACCCTGATCTTCTTATGGCTTTAAGTACTGACCTACAAATGGAGCTGCTCCTCTCCTCAGACACCAAGCACCACTCCTACCAATAACTTTTCCAAACTCTCCAGTCAATTTTCTCGTTCATCTGAAGATGCCACTGGCAGCAAAACACTAGTGCTTCTCTCTCTGGTTTATCCTCAGTTTTTGACAACACTGCCATATACACTTGTTAATATAAAACCCTGCAGGCTGGAAGGCTGGGGAGAATTTCTACCTCCAGATACACAGCTTGTCAATTCTTCTATTTACTCAGTGTTGCACAAGTACAGGAAGGCAAGCATTTGGGATTAAATATTTTGTTCTTTTATTCTCTGGAGAAAGAAGGCATTTCCCAAAAATCTTCATAACAAAGAAAATATTTCAATACCCATCCTAACTGTACATTCATTCGAGTGCTATGTAGAAGGATTTGAATGTACTGTGCTCAGGTTTATTGACCCTATTACATAAGAAGACAGACTCAAAACATTCATACCTGACAGTTTGTTTTGTGGAAGTCTCTGTTTCAACTTCCTGAAAGTTTTTATCTTCTAACTACCATTTTTATTTAACCAATTTTTTAATTCTAATACACAATATATCCAATGTTCAGCATTAAGGTTTACAGATTAAATGCCTCCCCCCATTATACTGTCAAACTTTTCGTTTTTATTTGGTGTTCCACCTGCAGGTTTCTCATGAGCACTCTGATTAAGAGCACCAGAGTCCCAAGGCTCTGAGCTCTTTGCAGTGGCAGTTCAGCAGGAAAGCAGGACTTCAGATAAAATTCACTGTGAGTTACGAACGTGAAACTTTCAGGCAACTAAACCAGCCTGCAGCACAAGCCCCAGAAACACTCTGGCAGCACACTGCAGGCCAAACAATTTAGTCTTCAAGCAGCACAGATTGCTGCCAGCTGCTCCCTTCCTTCCTCCCTCCTTTCCAACAGTGCCAGGGCATGGAACATTGCACCAAGGCTGAAATGCTTTTCTGCCATGGCCCCAAAGCAGCTGGGCTGCGAGCAGGACTCGTGCAGGACTCTGTGCTGCTCACAGGAGCACAGCCACTAAGCATCCCCTGCCTTAGGCTCCATCTCACCACGAATTTCAGTCTGGCAGCCCAGGAAGCACTGGCTCACCCTGCACTATGGCTGGGCCCCCTCCCACCACACAGCAGCAGCATCTCTGCTGCAGAACACACGCCTCGCCACTGATTTTGTCCACTTTCAGTCCCCTAAAGTCTTCTGGAAGTTTAAGCAAACACTCAAAAGCACGTCAATACTTTCAGACAGAAGATCACATGGGAAATAGAGTTTTAATCCAAAATTTTATAGCCTTAGTACACACAAAAAGGGGCACGTTCAAATATTTATTACTACTTTTGTCAGCTGAGCTTTATTTTGAAACTTTAGAGGTCAGCCTTGAGCACTCGGAGTACTCGTTTTATTTGATGACTGATTTTCCAGCATTTTTAGCAGTATTGGATTTTCTTGTTAATCAGCATCCATGCCAGGAACAGCATTATGTATTTCATATTTACATCCACAAATATTTAGCAAGTGGCCATAAATATTCCACAAGTTTTTAATAAACCAGAACGGATTATTAAGTAAAATCAACTATCACAATGCATCTCTGATCTTGCAGTCAGATCAACACAAATCATTTCTCTCCACAAAAAAGCCACTGGCACTCCTTAATGATTTTTGCATTCCAGATAGATTTCTTAATTTTTATTTAAAATAGGCACTACAGATACAGTCCTTTTTAAATCTTGTTTTTTACTCCAAAAGTCTAAACAGCTTAGTTCAATCCCACTATTACACACAGCCCTTGGACTGGTTTATACAAGACCTTGTTTTAATGATACTTCATTATAATAAGGACAAAACCATCTCCTTTTGCAACCTCCATATCAAATTTCATATATGTGTAAGTAAGGAATATTCCAAGATAAAAAACTACTCAGAGAGAGCATCCATTCTCGTAATTTCAGTCTTTCATCTTACACTACCAGGAAGCTTTTACCTAAACCTCTGCACGTACAGAAACTGGAATACAATTAACACTCCATTATCCATGAGAAGATTATGTAAATTGTGGGTTAGGCAGGGTCAGGTTTTTTTACTGAAACACTGCTGGCTTCCACAAAGTACAGTTCTGCTTCCATAAGACCCTACACTTACTATCTGTCTCTCTTGTAAGGCTGACCTTGCTCCCCCATAAAAAGCAATCAAAAAATTTTCTATTCCATTATTTATATTATAATTTTTCCCCCATCTACATTATCTTTTCCCTCCCCCAGTTAGTACTATGGATAGCATAGAATTGAGTAAACAAGAACTTAATTTTAAAATATTTTGATTTTTAAATCCTCTGGAGCTCTCTATTACTTAAAACAGCACTTGATTTCAAACTCTTGACAAACATTTTTGTTCCTAATTATTTAATAAGTTGTTGGTGACCCCAGATGAAAACTTTTTGTACTTCCACCTCACCAACTTGTCTTTCCTCACAAACCACGAGCACCAAGAGAGCTGGTATTCCAGCTGTTGAGGGGTTCCCTTGACAGACCAGACTGGTATGACTAAGCTGATGGAATCTTCAGGTTATAAACCAGGGCTATTCATGGCTTTTGAGCTTTGGGAATACCAGAGGTGCAGTGGGGGAAGATGTAGTTTAGTTTTGCATGGGAACAGGATGAAAAGTAAGATAAGGGATGTCAGCAAAACAGAGTTCTTGTCCTCTCACCACCCACACTACTCAGCAAACATTCCATCCAGGGATCTTAAACAATTGGAAGAAAAAGCATAACCTGACATTTGTCCAAATTTAACTCAAGTCAACAGAAAAGCAGAATGCATAACAAACAACATCCACAGCAGCATTTACAGACAACATCAATTTTACAAAAACTTGTTCAAGATCAACAAAGTAACAAGCTTCTTAGTGTTTCACTAAGCATGTAAGTCTGTAAAAATGGCCGAATGCATTTGGAGAAATCTAAAGCTTCAAAAGAGAGGTAAGAGATGAGGGAAACTACCAGGTCAAAATACAACTTTAAATTGGATATTAAGCTGTGGGGAAAAAACCTGACACCTTTCAATCTGCCCCAAAAAACCACTGATAACTCGCATTAAGTTCATGCCTCCCATTTTGAACATACCAAGGTGTCAGTAAATACTATACATGACACTGACATTCTTCAGTCATTGACATGCTACAAAAGCAGTAGATTCTTGCAAAGAATCCCGTCTATGTACTGTGTATGACTGCAGCTTTGGTGAAAAGTTCAAGTCAGGCATTTTTCTAATTAAAAACAACAGAAGACACAGAAAAGCAGAAAGATTAAGTGGCTTGACACACACCAAAGATAACATCAGTGGACAAAAAGCAGAGTTACTGCTCAAATCCTGGCTCTGTGTCCAATAAGTTAAATTTCAACTGCATCATTTACAACCTGTCCCTTCTTTCTCATTGTAAATATTCGGAAAATATCAGTCTTTGCTATTTAATAACTCTCAAATGCATTTGGCTTGCATGGCAGCGTCCCTTGTAGTTGCTTCTTGCTGCTGATTTTGCCTTTCCTTTTTTTTTTTTTTAATTAAGGAGAAATTCGGCAATCTCAGATTCAATTATATCAATGATTGTAAATGCAGAATACTCTTCTCAGTAAAAAAAATCACTGTAAGGATAGAGCTCAATGGCATTTTGAGCAAACTTAAGCCTGGTTATCACCTCTAAATACTTCTTCACCACATTTGGGGAGGCACATGGGGAACCAGATTGGAGAATCACTCCAGCTGGAAACTACATAACGAAATTATACTGATTATTTTCAGCCACAGCATTTTCTTGACTTAGCTTACTGCCTGGCTGCTAAAAAACTGTTTCTCCTGCCAAGGGGTATGAGAAAACAAGGACAAACGCAATAACGAAAGCAACATCTTTTCTTCCTGTGGCAGCAACAGCTTATGCCACTGTAAAGTATTTGTGTAGCCATGGATTTAAAAAGGTATGGCATTCATTCCTGCCTAGACAACTCTTTCTCTGGCTGTGAACTAACCTGTTTGCTAAATGATTCATTCTCAAGAAAAGCTTTGTTATTTATTTTTTTTAATAAAACAATTTCACAGCGCTTAGGTAGACAATGTGACTGTGCACAAACTGGCAGAGCAGGGGGCACATCTTTGAGAGAAAGAGTTCATTTTAAAGCAAATTTACTGCCAACAAAATAACCAGTCACTGAAAAGATCTTATCTCAAAGAGGACAAAGATTCTCAAATAAAGGTTTTGTAAAAGAAAAAAAAATACATGTGTATATTTTTAATTTAAGCTTTACATTTTAGAAAGTGATGTTGTTTTGCCAGGATTTTGTACCCCACCACTTCATCCCCTGTCTTCCCTACCCTTTTTTCTTACCTTTCAGAGTCATCTCCAAAATACGAATGATGCAAATGGAGAAATAAGAATAAACACTCTAGGAAGTTTGAAATTAATCATTTAATTTACTTTTAATTTATTGTATTTTAATCACTGAAGAAACTGGTACATGTCAGCCACTGACGATGCACTGTAATTAACACATCAAGCGATGTCAATTTGGTTACTGTTACTCAGATGTTCACAATTAAGGATCTATGTTGGCTTTTAAAGAAAAATTCCGCAGTGAAAAGTTTCTTGTAGAAGTAAATAGGTACTACTGCACCCTGGTCTGAGATTTATAGGCCAGGTGGCAGGCTGTGACACCTCTTCAGGTTCAATTTATGCTCCTCAAAGCCTTAGAAATGTTGTTGGAGCCACCAGGAATTTGCCTACAGAGCCAACTCCAGCTCCAAAGATTACTGCTCTGGTTATGCAGAGACACCAATTTAAACTTGAGTACTTTTTAAGTATTAATTCTTGCTATAAAGTGTTTGTGGGCATTCCTGGCCTCAAATCAAACATCCTAGGCACTAAGCAGTACTGGATATATTTACTACATTGCTTCAGAGTTACAAATTGATGTTACCACCCTCTATAAACGCCTATCTGTACAGTTATTTTGCAAATAAAGATGCCAAAGGGTTTCTCTAACTCTAGATTATTAGGAGTTCAGGATATCACAAGAGTTATTTCTGCTATGTCAACAACACTGCTCAATCAAGCTGACTTCCTTGCACTACCGAAACACTCCACGATTAAAAAAGAAAGGGAAGAAAGCTGTGTGGAGCAGCCAGTCTTGAAATGGCTTTTCTTTCTAGTCAGCAGTTCCAACACCAGCACAGCTGTGATTGCAGCCAAAATCCTCTGCAACTAGTCAGGTCTCGCAGGTCCACACCTTTTTAACTTCCTAATGCTCAGCTGTGTGAGCTTAAAACAAGTCACTAACAACTATAACACATGGTAATGGAAAAACAGAGCACATCACTTCTGGTGCCACTGCTCATCCTGTTGGCCAAAACCAGGTATATAATTAGGCAGGCAGAACAGGCACGTGCATATTAAGGAAGCCTTAGAAATGTAAAACAGTGGCTAACACCTCACTCTGAATAAAGCACCATGCCAGGAGACAATCCCTGCTATATAATCTGCCCTGAGGAGGGGAAGGAAGCAGATTTTTCCTCTTCCCCTCCCCTGTCAAGTTAGTGTCAAAAACTGTGTTCATCTCTGACACAAAACCAGATCAAACCCAACCCACACAGAAATTCCTGCTAGTACTTCTGCTCATCCCTCCACTTCAACAAGTTACACCAAGAGAGTCACCTTCTTTGTATAGACAGATAGCTCACCAAAAAGAAAACCCAATTCACCAAACAGGTTATCCCCTCTAAGTTATGCCTTGGCACAACAATTGCATTAAAACACCAGAAAGTGGTCAGTGTGTAAGGCATGACGACATCTAGCAAAACAATCTCGAATTTCAGTGAATGCCAAAGTTAACTATTTCTTCAAAACCTTTTTATGAGCAGCAACTTAGTGGACATCAAGGCACAGGGTCGACTGCCAACAGCAAAGAGCAATACCTCTACCTAACTCGCAAACACCAATCCACATCAAAATAACACAAACCAAGCGTATTTCAAAAACACACTTGGATCGCTCGTACCGGCAAGTCCACGCTGACATCCGTCCCGTCCAGCAGCGCCACTCGGCAGGTGATGATGGATTTGGCGTCCCCAGCTGCAGGGATGTGGGTTGCAGCCCTTTGGGCCTCTCTCAGCCTCTCCTTCTCCGCATGCTTACGCATGGACCGGCGTCCGAGCGTGCGGCGGAAAAAGCTCAGCATCTCTGCTACAAAATCCAACGGGGAAAATGAACAGGGTGAAGTTTTTCTACAGAAGAAAAACCCTAAAAACAAAACAAACAAACCAACCAATCTCAAACACCACCATGAAGAAAAAAAAAAAAAAGCCTGCAATAAAGTTCTCAGAAAATCCTACACTTTGATAAAGAAACGCCAAGAATCAAACAGATTAAACAGATTTTCACTTTTATTTAAACACCCACAGTCTTCGGCTGTGAAAGCATTTGAAAAAAAACCCAGCTTAGAACTTTGAAGACTGCTGGGTGACTTTTTGGGAATACACGAAACTACGTTTAGGGAATAAAACAGCGATCGCGCAGATCACCTACTGTTCTCTGCAATCTTTCAATAATACAAACGCCACCGCGCGCTTCGCCGAGACGGCGATCCTCCGCAGCTGGGAGGCAACTCAGCACTGCATACCACCGGCTCCTCCGCTGGCTCACACGCTCCACCTCTCCCATGGAAAACAAGCGATAAGAGACCCTTCCCGCCTGAGCCGCGCTCCCAGCTTTCCGCGCACGAATGCCTCTGGCAGGAGCGGCGAGCGCCCCTCGGGCACGGCGCTGCCCGGCACACACCCGGAGCAGTGCGGGGAGTCAGCTCCGAGCCCGAGGAGCGCCCGCAGACGAGCCCCGGCCCCGCCGGCCGCCTTGCCCGGCCGCTCCGACCCCCGCCCGCGGCGCCCCTGCCCTTACATAACGCCCCGGCCCCGCGGCCCCGCTCCGGCCCCGCTCCGGGCTCACCTGCGGGGCGGCGGGAGCGTCCCCGCGGCGGCTCCTCCAGGCCCCGGGGGCGGGCGGGGGGCGGCGAGGGAGCCCCGCGAGGGGCCGGGCCGCCGGACATGGCGGAGCGACGTGGGAGGCCCTTAAACGGGCAGCGACGCGCCGGCCATTTCCTCCTCCCGCTCGCACTCACCTGGCGGCTCCGCTGGCCGCGCTCTCCTGCTCGGTGGCGGCGCGGAGATGGAGGCGGAGGGCGGCGGGAAGGGGAGGCGGCAGCCGGACGGGAGAAGGAACGCTCTGCTGCCCGCCGCGCTGGGAGCCCATCGCCCCTTTAACGGGGCGGGGCCCGGCGGAGAAGGGGCGCCCCCCCTCCCGTGCCAGGTGGTTTCGCCCGGCGGAGGGGCCGCCGCGGGGGGTGGGGGGGCGCGGCGCCGACCACGCGCTGCCCGGGGGGGCGGCAGCGCGGAGCCTGGAGCGGCCCGAGGGGCCGCGGCGGGGAGCGGGGGCGGTGGGGCGGCCCCGGGCTTGGGGCACCCCTGCGGACTGAGCCTTCGGGACGCGTTTCAGGTTATTTCCCAAAAGTTCTGGAGTTTTTGCTAATGCGGCGTGGAGGTTTCCCCTCGGTGGTTTGGTCAGGACTGTGACCAGCGCTCGGCTGCCCAGCGGTAACCTTTAGGCAAATGTGCGCTAGAACCATAAAATTTGTAAGAAAATCTTATCTTTAAACAGTGCCTGAAAGAGCAGCGGTAGCAGTGTATGAAATCAAGCAGAGCCGTCTACAAACGAGCACTGTTAATATTTATACACTGAACTAAGGCTGCGACTACGAAATGCAGTTTGTATTTGAAGTTTCAATCCAGACGCGCAGCCTGTGCCGGTGCCCCGCGCTTCCATGGCTTTTCTCGCGTGTCACTGCAGCCCGGGGCACAAGCCCCGCTCCTCGGCAGCAGTTGCAGAGGGCTGCACTTCACTGCGCTTTTTTCATTTCATCAATATTTGTGTCCAGGTCAGTATTTGAGGAAAAGCGATATTAAACTTTCCGTGCATAATGCCAGCTCAAAGTGACAAGCTCGGAGTAAAGGAGCTCCCGGCACCTTCAAAATCCCAGGATAACTGGGAATCCAGCCTACCCAATAGCCTGGGAAAGCAGATACTTGGGCTAAAGATAACACAGCGTTTTTTATGCTCCGCTCTGAATCGCGGGCTGACACCCGCTCAGTCCCTGCCAGGCAGTGGAACTGGCAAAATGAAACCCACATTAATACCTCAGCTCCGCTCCTGGACATACATCGAGTTCCCTTGTTTACTGAAATGGGGGGAAAATGAAAAAGGCTGACAGGTAAGTGCCCATACTTGCCGATGAAGTAACAGGTTGACAACCACTCTCCTGCCGCTGGGAGGAGCAGGGCGAGCTTTGAGGAAAGGCGAGATCCACATTCATGTGCCTGTTTATTTATTCAGAAAGGTGAATTACGAAATGGGGGCAAATTTAGATATTTACTTTTTATCAGAGGAACAGGGACTATGCTTGCTCTCAGTAGCCTGTCATGAAATACCTGTGGGAGCTTGCAATAAAGTTCCCAAAGAAACTGTACAAAATCTTACTATATTTAATGTGGAAAAATAATTTACCTTGAGGGTTTGCAGATATCTGATGAATTTTCAGATCAACTAGCCAATGGCTTGCATATCAAAGATGCTTAGTTTGTAGTGGAGATCTGCTAAGTAAATGGGAGTCTCCTGACTATTAGTCTACACTAATTCACATTCTCCTATACAACAAAGAATTGTGGAGAATTCCCTGATTCTTGGACGTTGTCCCTAAATGTTCTAACCATCTTCAACTATTCCTCAAATTGAGCTTCTTTCCACTCAGTCATTCACAAGCTCCCATGTTGGCACCAAGATTATGTTCTTCCTGTAGCAACAGTGACAAAAAAGCTTAGTTGCTCATTTTTGCAATTTCTACTTCACACCACCCTCTTGCTACTCTTCCTGTAATTGCAGTCTACTCCTTCCTCGCTATTTGCTACTCAGATACAGTCCAAGTATGTACAGTACACATTCGACTGTGTAACCTGTCACTTGTCTTATATCCAGCCTTCCTATTCCAGTTTAAACAGATCTCCTATTGAAAAGCCTCTTCTTACATCTGTTTATCTCTTTAAAGTGTTTTCCCACTAGTTTATATTTTTGTACTTCAAATCCAAACACCCTGTCCTCACTTTAAAGTCCTGTATTTTTCAGTGGAATTAAGAACATATGGGGGTCTCAGACACTCATTCCTCCTGAGAATTTTGTCTTGCCTCCTAAGCCCTTTCATTATCTTTACCCACTTTTGTTTTGAACATCCCGTCACTTTTTGGCAGCAAATACTTCATCACAAGCTTCCATCTGGAATTTTTGTTCTTCAAATCAGTGTTCATCATACCCCCAGCTTTTTGATCACATTATCTCTACTGAACACCATCTCCAATACACTCACTGTATAAAAGTTAATTTAAAAGTTATTATTCCATTAGAGCAAATCTTGCAGTATTTATATATTTTCAGGCAAAAACTTGGGCTGATGCTTTAACCAAGCAACTTAATTCCTGATAATTTGCAACCTCTTCTAATGCACAATCCATAGGGGTGTATTTATGTCATACAATGGCAAGAAGGAAAATACAAGGTGAACATTATCTGGCACCAGACACATATAAATGTGGCACAGCAAAACCATGTGTACAGTAGCAAGAAAATCGGAAAAAAAAAATTAAACTTTAAATTACTAAAGCACATCTTTATTTTGCAATTAAACAATTAAGATCCACAAGTAAACTATATATATTTTTTCAAGTCTGTACCTAGACAACTATTTGTCAACTGAAATTAAATATATCCACAAAATATGCATAACAGCATTTTTTCCACATAATAGAATGAAATTTTACTTAAGACTAAAACAAGACTTGTTAAGTGTTAATTAGCATATTTATCCTGGGAACTGCTGGTTTTCGGTAGAAGTTAGTGTATAATTTTAATGGCAAGAATTTTATCAAAATGAGGACAAATACATAAGGCCCTTTAAAGCATACAGTAGCTGCAGTGACAAAAGCTGAATTTATTTTCACATTGTCCAGTGTTGACCAACTTCAAGTTTCCATCGTTTTCCATCGACCGCCCTGGCTGCTTAGCCAAGATGGTGCATTTAGGTTGTTGGTTTGTTTTTTCCCTCCCCCTCATGTGCTTTTAAACAAATTTATAGGCAGAAGTCTACTTATGGGAAGAGCCTTTGCATCCCCCCAGTATTAATAAAGATACACAAGAGTTAGTCTAAACAATGCAAGAGCTGTTCAACTCTGAGATGATTTACTCCACACTTGCAGTCCATCATTCAGCAGTATGAAACTGAGATGAAATTTGACAACTGAAATCCACAGATGGAGATGCAAATTAATTACCAGATGTAACTGGCAAAAATATTGCCACCATCTGATTGTTAATAATGATCTAAATAATACTCTTCCCTTTGTATTTACACATTGTATAGCACCTGTTACAGAAAAAAACCCAAACCTTACACAAACAGCCCTGCCAAATTGACTGGTTAGAATGGGATCACTGGTAAATGAAGCAAACCAAATGGAAAACAAATCTGGATACACTGGATAAGATAAAACCTTCACTCTCTTACCTTAATTTTGCTGTAAGATTATTATGGGTTATTACTATGGTGCCCCAATGTACTGAGATAATTGCACTGGATCATTTATAGTCCTTGTGGATATATTCTAGTTAAAGAACAAAACAGCTTAACGTAAACTGTTTAACCCTTTCACTCATGTCTCAGGCCCCTGGCCTAGGTGCAAAAGGGTGACAACTTCCTTAAACTTTGTTGTGCATTATCTTTAGTTATCAAAATTCAAATAAGTTAAAAAAAAAAAAGAATACTGTTTTCCAGGTAATTGATCTAATATTAAAAATAATGCTTAGCAGAAACATTTACAGTAAACATAGCTAATTTGCAGCTAGCTGAGAGAGATCACATAAATTTACAAGTACCCTGTAAGTTTCTATTTGAACCTTTTTTTTTTCCTTTTTTGTTCTTTTCCCAAATGCAGGCTTCATATTCATATTAAGACAGGAAAATTGAGATGATAGAGTTATCTTATTAATATCTATTTTCTGAAAATTCCTCAGAAACACATGAACAATCAACAAGAAATGGTTGGCAATAGAAAGCATTTGTACCAGGGTGTAATCCAAATCATCTCTGTACAGAAACCCATTAAGCATCTCTCTCCAAACCCAATTTATTTTGTCCAATAGTTCAGTCAGTAGTAAGCATGAGATAAAGTGCTACTATTCAAACATCAAAACACTTTGAAAAAAATGATCCTTTAAAACATGTAAGCTTGCTAAATATGAAACACCACAACCAACAAGCTGCCAGCCAGTCCGTGAACCACCGTTCTTGTTACAGCAGACTAGAATCAGATATTTTAGTTGCTTTTTAAAATGACACTACTAATCAAAATGTCTAAATTTTAAAAGTTGAATATTTCAGCTTTTTTTTTAAAAGAAAGTCGTTAATCTCCCCTTTTCACCATTGAGATCTCAATGAGCAAACATGCCAAAGCCAATAGCCAGAACTTACAGCTTATGCACCAGATCAAAACGTGTAGCAGGAGAAGCTCTATGAAAAGGGGCTTCCCACACCTGTGGGAGTAACAAGCACAGAGGTAAAATTCAGTGAAAAGGAACTGGCCTTCTTTGCAGACTTCTAAACAAACGAGTGACTAAGTGCAGTGGGTAACAGAGACTGGACAGAACAGTTACACTGAAACAAACCAACCATTTCCTCCTTCTAACAGCTTCCCAATCACCACTAATTATAAATCCCTGCATATTCATGCAAGATCCACACGTAATCAATGAGTATGTTTTTACCAGATCTTAATACTGGATCCTAGCACTAGAAGTAGCAATGGGAAAGAACTTTTTCAGTCTCAAGACAAAAGATGGGTACACTGAAATTGGCAAATACACCCAACCCAGCCAACTGGGGACCTGAGATGTGAGCTACTAAAAGAGTGCAACTGATATTAGAGGACACTATTCTTCAACTTGGTGGAAGTCCAAATATGCAACATTTTCATGTGGACCATAACCAAATCACTCCTTTTATCCTCAGGGCTGAGGGGCTTGCTGATTGCCTGCATAGTGGCTCTACAAACAAAACAACAGCATATGTACTGGACAACCTTCTTTTGCTTGGAAACTGGTGGATCCGTAGAGCTTTTCATGCTCATGCTAATTCCCTGAGCCACCAAACATCACCCACGTACCTGCACACACACTGCATAAGCATAAAAATATCACCTAATTCAGCTCCACAGCATACCTGGAGCTCCAACATCTCCATGCCAGACCTTCCCTTCGTCCCATTTCCCTGGGCAGTGCAACTGCAGCACATCTGCTGCATTTTGGCCCTTCCACAGGTACCATGAAGCTTTTTGGAAGGTCTCCACAGAAAGTTGCCAGCTACACAAGTTCCATAACAACCTCCTCATGTTCCTTTAATGTCCCAACTGCTTTCTCACCCTTTCTTTACTAGATGGTGTGCCAGACTGTAATCAGATATTCTAGAAGTGTTATTGCTTTATCTATATGGCATATAAGCTTTTGAGATTTAACAGAGAAACGTGGAAGAAATGTCAGCTAGCATTAAATTTAGTGAGAAAAACCCCCAGGTGTTCTCTTTTTCCTAACTGGGAGAGAATAGATAAAAATCAAATGCATGCAGTATTTTACTGTGTAATACCTACAAGTGACTGAAAATACCAAATGCTTCCAAATTCAGGATAAATGAAATTTTCAGCCTTCAATTACCTGGGATATCTAATGCAGTATTTCTCAAAGTGGACTGGCTGACAGTCTGTAGGTGGTTTATTAAACAATACCTGCATCTTATTTCATATTTAGCAAAAATAAAAAATGCTCCCAAAAAACACTCAAAGCCCCCACTAGAGCCCCATGTCTTCCTACTAAAAAACCCTTCCAATCAATTTTAAACAAGAGATGGTAGTGGTAGTTTTCAATCTGAACCTAAAAGTAAAAACAAAAATCTTAACATTTTACATTGGCACAAAATTGTCATAATATTGCTCTTATTTACAATGAAAACTACTTTTTTTTTTTCTTTAACTGGATTTGTATCATGGAAGTGTTAGAAACATACTCTTTCCCACACCCACCCAACATTTTTCCTAATCAAATGGTATGAAAATAATTATTCATAAAATCCAACAGTCATAACACCAATCACATATAGGTCTATAAGTCATTATGTCTGAAAGATACATTCATGTTTTGTACAGCATGAAACATACAAAAACTTCTTTAAAAAACTCTTAAGGATGATACAGATCTTCATAACCCAAAGTAAAATATTAAGCAGTTTTGCTTTTTTTGGCCATATAAAAATATTTTAAAGGCCATTTATACCACAACAGGTAGAAAAATTTAAATGACTGATTTATGGTGCAGAAAGGCTTCAGTGCTATTCTTTTTCCCAAGCAGTTTTTGGTTACCTTTATCCTGGCTTTGGAGAAGCCAAAAGCCACTGAGATGCTGATGGTCAGTTAATTAAGAATAGATACTTTGTTTCTTTTTTTTTTCCCCAATGCAGCTAGTTAATAAACTATAAGTCAGTGCAGAGAAAAATTCTGAAGAGACCTATTATTCTTGTCTGTGTTTGTAATCAAAACAGTGATGACAGATGACCAATACATATCCCACACTAAATTGTGGTATAAATGGGACTTTTGAACTCAAACTGCTATGGCAATTTTACATAAGAATATTTAAATATGTGACATGCCAATATTATATAATGCTGCTATAACTGCCATTTCTGATTTCCCTCAAAATAACAGGGCAAATGCTATTTTTGTTTACAACTTAACTATGAAGAAAATTTCTTTCAGTATAATGGATGAATTATTTTACTTTTTGGACGTTAAGTGCTGAGTTCAATATAACCGTCTAACTAGCCAGCAACTCAGCTAATAACCTGATCATGTGGAAGTTAAAGAATTATAAAAAAGAATGTTTATTTCTTGCAAATGGCTTAAAATATAACTGAGATTAAAGCTACCGTATTACTCTTTTTCAGTTCAGTTCAGATCCAAAGATTCTTGTAAAATTTATTTTTCACTGAGGGATAACACTGACTTAAGCATCAAATCTAGAAATATAAGTAACAGGGCCACAGCCCTCCTAATATTATTTTGTTTTCTAAAAATATTTAAAACTCTATCTTCCATTTGGCATTGTAGTTCTTGTTCATTACTAAGTCATAAGCCAGGATTTCATGTTTCCTGAATCCCTTTTCATTTAATAGTTCATAGCTGATCTGTTTCAAATGTCCATAGAACAAAGTATATTATACAATATAATTCTTCAATAGTTAAAAATTATTTAGCGTAGAACTTTGCATTTTAATTCTATGCTATATATATAGCTTACAACAAAATTTAATGGATAAACATTTTCAGGAAACCAATACAATAAATTAAAACTTTTAAATAGAGGGCACAAAGTTATGCTGTCACAGGGCAGTCAAATAAATGACTTTTAATGTTTTTTTCTTACAGTATATTACACTGGGTACCTTGCTTCTGACTTGGTTTCTCCTATACTAGAAAAATATTAAAAAATGGGGACACTTATGCATCTTTAGAATGAGCTCAGATACTGTATCAGACAGACATTTCTTACAAATCTTCTACCTACTTAAATAAGAAGCAACCCATACCAACTGGAACAATTTTGCACAAGCATAACAGAAGGCGACCGGGGTCATTATGAAATTAAAATTAAGTTCTGGGATAACTTCATAGTGTTCTCCTCCCTTCTCTCCTCCAAACAAATAAAAGAAAATAAAAGGCAGACCTGTACGAACATGGCTTGAAATCAACTATGAGGACTTAACAAGTTAGTTAGAAGGTAATGGAATTAAATCACATCTGATTGTAAGTTCAACTTAATTATCAGTGCTATTAAAGAGTTATGTCTAATCGAGTAAAACGGCTATTCTCAAAAAAAGGATAAAACCAGGTATCAGCTTCTAATGACCTACCAGCATTTCGTAGTAAGATGCTAGTAAGTTACTAGTTGGAAGAATGAAGGAATGTGTCAGATTTTTGATATAATTACAGCACAGCAGCATAAAATGCTCATTCATTAAGTTGGCAGAGGTGCTTTTGCTACAGAGAGTAGCACACAGGTACTTGTATAACGAAAGAGGGAATGGTATTTCCATGACCCCTTGTGGTAACGTATTCCAAGCACCAAGGGCCAGTTTAAAAATCTGAATCCATTAAGATAAATATGACAGGACAACACCACCCCCATGGAATCATGAGTGCCTTTCACTGGATGTACGCTGTAAGTCTCAAGGCACTTAAGGGGTTAAGACATAACGCATGCACTAGTTCCCATCACATAATCTGAAGTCACACAAATCAGAATACACCAGTGTATGACACACAAGCTGTGCCAAAGAAATGATGTTTATTTATATGTTGTTTTTTTTTAAATTTTATTGTTATTATTTTGTACAAGATGCTGGTAAGTGGGCATTATGCAGCTACTGCTGGGTTAACAGACACCAGCTCTCCTCTAACAACCAGCTGGTCTCTAGTAAGGGTGTAGGACAAAGTGTGCTGCATCAGTAGGCAGTGTGTATCTATCTAGTATTGGCAATATTGCTAATGTTGTAAAAAACAAAACTGTGAGAATCTGTACATAGTAAATAAACCTAGCACTGGAAAAAGACCATGGCTTAGTGTATTTTTTCATTTGTTTTTCATTTTAAGAGACATGGGTGTAAAACAGAGTGAAATAATTCCAAGCCTTGTTTGTAGCAATTCAACCAGAAGCGCAGTATATGGCACTACAATGAAATATCGTAGATTACCCTGAACACAATTAGTTCTTTCAGTTTATGGTTTGTTCGGAGCAAATCACGAAAATAAAGTCTTCAAACAGATGAAGGTTAGAAGAGTTTCAGAGACTGATTTTGTTTCAACGTAAAGTGCAACAGTGCTGAAGTTTTCAAAGTCCTTTGTCAATTCTTTGCTGTACTTCACTACCATTTCCTGCAAGCAGTATTATGGCACAAAGAATGTTGCCAGTTCATTATAGAGGACAGGATTCCTCAATTGATATCATAGGTTTTTTGCTCTTTACTTATGCAGTGATGCTTGTAAAGGTTTAATAAATCCTTCTTCATACACCTTCAAAATAGCTTCACATACAAATCTGTACTGACTCTGAAAAGGAAAGTAGATTCAGTAAATTGAAAAGAAATGTAATTGAAAAATGTCATTTGGAAACAGAAAAGGCCTCTAAGATTTCCCCACCCCATTCTCTTGACAGACCAAGAACTGTGTTTCAAAGTTAGTTTAGGAAACATAATACAAAATGAACTTTAGATGAGAGCATTTTGTTTCTCAAGAGAAGAATAGGATGAATGGCACTTTGAAATATATTCCAAAAGTCATACCCAAACCCCCAGTATTATTATTATTATTACAACATCACCTATTTAGTAATTTTCTGTTCTTCATTTCCTTGCTGAAATTTCACTGACCTCAGGTTTCCATGCCCTTGGATTTAGAAGCCATAGTTTCAATGCACTTTTTCATACTTACATTAACTTGGGCATGTTACTGGCACCTCCCTGACAGAATCTGATTTTAAAGAAATCAGAAAACCCAGACCTCCTGTTTCTTAACATTATATAATGTCTAACTGTTCAAGGCATCGAAGTCTAGCACCTGCATACAAAGAGGTGACTAACAGTTTGTTTTATTCAAATAACAGTTTAAAAACCTGACAGTAATCAAATTACAATATAATGAAAACAAACTGAAATAAATGCAAAGCTCCACAACTCACACTGCATCCTGCACAATGTGTCTATGCTGGTTAGACGTGCAGCACACCTGCACTGTCAGTGTTGTGGAACAGCCCTCTCTATGCAGCAGTTAGTGATGTCAGATCTTAAGAGATTAACACATGAACATATCTAGCACTAGAGCCATTATTTGCTGTCCTGTCCCGTGTCTATGAAATAGTTCATTTCTCTCATTGCTGTAAAATATCTAGCACTAGAGCCATTATTTGCTGTCCTGTCCCGTGTCTATGAAACAGTTCATTTCTCTCATTGCTGTAAGATCCACCTCTGTACCCAGCGCGCCCCCAGGGCAGCGGAGCTGGCCGTGCCCCCACGGGCAGCGAGCGAACCCCTCGGCACACAGCAACCCAGCTCCTTCGGCAGAGGAGGAACGGGAACGGCTGATGGTCATGAAACCTTAAAAAAACACCCAACACCCCTATTAGACCTTCTCCCTCTGATGCACTAAACACCTGCTTTGCACTGAATCTTGAAATTTTTTGTTTTCTAAGAAAAATGAGGAGACCAGATTATATTGAGCACATACTGTGAAAAAATGCAGTTAGAACCCTCACCACTGCAACTCCTACCTTTACTAATAACACTTTCTCCCCCTCTGCATATGTTAGAGAGACAGCTATCCATCCTGAAGAACTGTCACAAACAGCAAGAGCCATCCTTTGCTATTTTTCATGTATCATCACCTTTCTCATCCTTTCTGTGCTACCTGAATACAACAACTTTTTAGTGAAACATGAGTACTGGAACATGAATTCAGCAGCACTGAATGACTGATGAGCTAGAAATGGAGACCCATACTTTTTGTCAGCCTTAATACTCTCTGAAGAGCAAAAAAGTTTTATTCAAGTTTTATTAGAGGAACAGCAGCAGGGACATGAAAATTACAGCAGTAACTACCTTCAAGTAATTGTGATGAGATACTGTAGAGCCTTTTCTCTTTCAAGATGCTTTCTCTCTAAATGCTGTGTACTGTGAGTAAAACTACAGCCTTTACTCATTATTACTCTTTCAAAAAAATAAAAAAAAATGGAACTATCCAAAGTGTGGAACAACCAAAAATCCAAGTTGGTTTTTTTTTCTTTCTGAAAAACAACACAACTCAACCTTTTCACCCTTTTTAGGTACTTTCTAAAAATGTAAAAACGAACTGCGCTTTGAGATAAGGAATACCTGACTGATACAATAACAAGTTTCTAAATCTGTTCTAAAACTCGTACAAGTCTGAAATATAATACACGAATTATCTCACAAAACCCAAACATTACAGGTGCACGAAAAATTCTGGTATCTTAAGGTATATCAAATGCCAGGAAAGCCCCAAAAGAATCCTTTAGTAAGCTACTATGCTTAGACTAAGTGTACTTAAGATTGCTTTGATGCATCTCAAATGAGATTTAATTGAACTGATTTTTACAAATATTATTTCTTTGATAATTTCACTTTCAGTCATTAACAGAGCATAATTGAGGCTTGTTTCCATTACAACTAAGGCAACATAAAATCACTGAACTTCATCACTGAAGTTTTTTCTTGCACGTCTTGGTTCTTTTCTGAGTTTATCTTCTATACTACTCCCATTCTTAACATCTGGAATTAGGCTCCTGCTTTCTTGTCTGAGCGATTTTTACACTGCTGAAACTTGATCCTTTTTGTCATTATTTGCCAGATATCCCTGAAACAGCTGATGCTTTTTTTTCACGTTTTCTCTGTAGAAATGTAAATAATTGCTCCTTTCCAATATCCTTAAGAATTTATTTTTGCCTGGAGCCAAGGCTACAGCTACACTGGGTAAAGGTGATTTCCACAATATGATCAACAAGTACATTAAAAACCCATCCAATATGACTGGATCATAGGAAATTATTTTTCTGCAACCCAGAACGGCAGGGATGATACTCACAGGTGTTTGGATCATCATGGCTCTTTGATCTCTCATGGTTCTTACAATATCTAGAGGATAAACAGGCTGATTGCACTCAATGAGACACATCGCTGTCTCCATCGTGATCAGAACCCCTGTGCGTCCAATCCCAGCACTGGAACAGCAACAAAAACACAAAGTGGAAAATGAAATCAGGTGTCTGGAGTTCACACTCAAAGACCTTCCTTCTCCTGGATTCTCAGGGTTGATCATTATGGCTTCCAAACTGCTGGGGCAGGGATTGGACTGGTTGTGTCTGCCTGGAAGCAGCCTCTGTCCTGCCTGAACAGAGCAAAACCCATCAGTACAGAACTGCCACTCCTTGGAAGAGGAACTGCCCCACCTAGCCATTCCCCTGAGCAGAACTGACAGAGATGTTTGTTAAGATCCCATTGCAAACCACACTAACATCTACAGGATAACAAAACATGAGCGTATGCTGGACACATTGCGCCAGTTTGACCACTGCTGAAATGATGATTTCTGAAATGTTGGGCCAGTAAAATCATATTCATGCCCTTCAAGTGATACATCCTTTCCTATTTCCAAGTAAAAGAACAATTACTAGAAACCTCTGTAGGGTGACAGTAAGGATTGTTTTCTTGTTATTAAAAGGAATACATAGTATTCCCTTACCAATCCCTTTCAAGACAAGGAAGTACCACAACATACACATCTCAGAATGACAAAATTATCAAGAGAGCTTACAGACAAACATTTTTTCCTTAAAAGTAAAACAAAACTAAAGATTCATCTACTTTGTTTTATATACATATTTGATTTTACAGAAATAGCAAGCCTTAAAGACTGAATATTTAACCTTGAATTCAATTAACAGTTTCAAATTTTTCAGTTAATGTTGCACTTTTTAAATAGACAACAAATGTTTCCTCATACTGGAATATAGGGCCAAATACATATTTTGAGATGCCAGCATTATCCTAACTCATATAATAAATAAAAATATTTGGATCTAAAGTGATTAATATAAACATTTCAAACTTTGAAAGCTACTTGTTCTGATTTTAAAGAGTTACTTCAAATTAAGTCTGGCTAAACTACTATTTAAATCTTTGTCCAGGAGGTGGCATTAAAGCTATTCTATATTTCAGTGATGTCATAAGGATTTTAAGACAAGATGTACATGTGCTGGTTATATAAAATTATTCAGTAGTATTTATATTTCTAGAATTTATATGTATAGAACTTAAATGCAGAATGCTTTATCAAATCCAAGCAAAAACAAACAGTAACTGTCAAAGAACCTAATGACTCATTTTACAATTTCAAAAGATTCAGAGGGCAACCACAATGGAAAATGTGATAATTTCCCTATGACAAACATAAGGTAGGACAGGACTCTTCAGCTTAGCAAAAGAATTCACTGAGTGATGGAGTAGAATACTGAGACAGGGCATGAAAATGATGACGGGCAGGGACAGGATGGGTGGTTCCCATCTCACCTAGAACAAGAATTAGAAACTGTTCAACGAAACTAGTACGACCTTGTAAAGATAAAAATAACCACATGATACAACATCAGAAACTAGTGCTTTGGGCAGCTCAATATAACAAAAACCTTTCCAACTCCTTAAGGTCTTGCTTGCCTTATAATCTCTGTGGGTTTGGACCATTTAATTTTTTAATTATTATTATTGTAGAAAATAAAATAATTTTCTATTAGCTACTTGGATTCTTCACACTAAAGCTGGTGACTTAGTCCTGAAAACAAATTTTGTTGCACTAATGCCCTGTACTATTACACTGAAGAGATGTTAAAAATAGAGTGAATGCACCATATGGAGAAACACCTGGGCTCCTTCTGCTTGACTCCCTGCTGGAATTTGGTTATACTTCCCAACAGCCACCAAGTTGGGCCAATTAAGTAAATTATGTTCAACTGTGATAATCCATCTCTTTTCTTCTGTGAAACATAAATTTTTCATAAAGCTTCAATTACACATTGAAATTATCAGTTTGGAGCTGAACTGGTGCCTCCTTGAGATGAAAGAAACTGTTCCTACTCTCCAAAGTTGTTGTTCCAGTGTTTCTGCACGGTTTATCTCATAGAGGGTGTATTTGGCTGCCATTTTCACCATCTTTTCACAACCATATTAACCAAAAATATATCATTAATGGAAGCTGAGAAGCAGTATCAGTTAAGACATTGGCATTCTGGTACTAGTTTCCCTAGTCAGTAAGATTCACCCTGACCAGCATAAAACAGAACTTGAGAGCAGAACTAATGAAATACAATTTCTGATACACAAGGTGTATTTTTCTTTTTCTTTCATCTCCTTCAATAAATGTCTAGTTTATTTGTAGTCTTTAAATTTATTTTATCCCTTACACTTCTCAGCTTCTCTCTGAAAAGAATGCTACGTGCCTGACTCAGGAACACTAACTCAGAGTATTCAGAATTAAGAGGTCAAATATTATTCACAGAACTGGTCCCCAAGAATTGTGATAGCACATGTTCATTTGAAAACAACTGGTATTATTATAGTTTGCTAATCAGGTATTTTTAAATTATTAAGATCTTGAAATTCACTACAGGAATGGAGATGCTATTACAAAGTATTGCACAAGGAAAAGAAAAATCACATTTCATGTGTATGGAAAGATCTAAACAACAGTTATTTTAACTTAAGACAAAGGTAAATTGTTGAGAAAAATGTCTCATCTTAATGTAAGTATCAAAATACCACATAGCCAAAGACTGCAGACTCGAGAGAAAATGTCTTTTAATTGATCTTTTAATAAACCACCTGCATTTTCCACTATAGATCATTTACACAGCTATTCTATTTGTAGAATAGGAACCTATTCCTCATGGTTATCTTTTGCCATTTCCCTTAATTATTATGTAGATTGTTACCACAAGCATTTAAATTGCAAACAAAACAAAACATCCCAGCAAAATGCCTAAACAGAACAACACATGTTGCTATTCAAAATCTTGCTTATTGAAATGTGATTACCACATTAAATATTTATTTTAATTCAAGGTTGAGTTTTCCTGTCATCCCCAAAGCAGATAATATTAAATATTTATTTCAAGAACAAAGCACAGAACAGCTATTTGATGATGAAAATTTCACTTTGATGATTTAATAAAATTGGAAAGAAATTTCATACCTGCAGTGAACAACAACAGGTTCTTCTCTGCCAGCCCTCTTCTTTCGCACAAGACACACGAAATCGAGGAAGTCGCTGGAATCATCAGGAACCCCATGATCAGGCCATGCTATGTACTGGATTTGGGTTAGCTGGCGGCTTTCTTCTTTCTAATCAGACACATGAAATTCAATCAAGGGTAATTCAAGTCCCATTTTAAAAAAGCAACAAAAATAGTAATAAAAAAGTCAATAGTACATTCATAGCTGCTTGCACCCATAATCAAAGTGGCTTCAGGCAACTAAGCAGTGCTTTATTAGTGTTAACCATCAGTCATCCTGGATTTTACAATTACTTTTTTTTTTTTTTTTTGCTTAAAAGTAAAAAAGGGAATCCACAAATGCTTACATCTTCAACAGGTGAAAAAAAATTACAGAGCACATAACAGCAAAGCAGTTCAAGGAAACCAGCAATCTAACTGTACACTAGATGTACAAGAAGGTGGTCATAATCTTAGCAAACCAAATTTAACAGAACGAGATATCATCCTACAAGATCAAATGACAGAAGTGGGGTAGGGAGGGGAGATCAGACATAAAAGCTTTCCTTCAGACCCTTTGTGAACAGCAGCAGTGTTTTGGCTTGATCTGACCCTCCTACACCTACAAGGCACAATGACTTTTTTTCCACTCCCTCCTGGCCCTCGCTCTGGTATCACAAATATAATCAATCGGCCTCTGGTTAGGGGAGGGGACAGCCTGGGCAACCAGAGTCGAATTTCAAAAGAAGAGGAGCTACTGCACTTCAAATAGCCTTTAGGCACTGCATCATTTACAGAGATTCCACGGCTGATAGCAGATGAGCAATTGTCTCAAGAGGACACAGGGCAGGAATTTGAACTGAAACTGACTAAAAGGTAGCTCTATAAAACTGGCTTCCCAGCCGGTTAACTCAAGCAGCGAGAAATAACGGTGAACTAAATTCCAGATACTAATTTCCAAACATTTCTGACATTGAAATGCTGTCGGGGGAGGCTCTGAAAACTACACATGCCCTGAAAATCATGCAATGCATTTTCAAAAAGGTCCTTGTATACATGTAGTCACCACTCCAGATTCATCTTTCAGCATGATTTATCTTCCATCTTCTTGCACATATTGTTCAAGATGGAATTATTAAGAACTATGTGGCTCTACAAAGACGTTTCATCAGCAGCGTGATGAAACACCTCTAATGTTCCGAAAACATCAAGGGAATAACAAGTTTCTCTACTACTTTTATTACTCTTTTTCTTTGACAAGGTTATGAAAGACACCAATAAAAACTTTAGGATAAATAATATATCCTTCATGTGATCCAATTAATATGATTATGAAAAATGAATCTCTAATATTTTTGCTTATGAAAAGTTTGTTACCATTCTATAGACAGAATTTCTCCTAAGAAAGTACATGACAATGAGTAGATTTCTAGAGGGTTCTAGAAATAAACAGTGCCATTTACATGGATATGCCACCAAGTTGAAAAGAAAATCTACATATGTTATAAGTAGTTTCCAAGGATTCTGCAGATTAATACATGAAAATATATTAAGGTTTTACCTCCAGATTAGTCAATGTCATTTCTCGAAAGACATAAGCAGGATTTCCTTCTTCTGAATGGCAGGTAATCTGAAAATTCCCATATGATGAGCTTCCTGATGGCTCTGGCCAGTACTGATGGCATTTAACCTAAGGTCAACACATTTTTAAAGATGCCTGTGTTTAAATTCAGAGTATAATTTTCATTTTCTCTAGTTTTTATACCTTTATTTGTTACAGATTATTTTGATCATTTTGTAATCACTATTTAATTACTTACCAAATAGACTTTGTTACCTAATTGCTGTTTATAAAATAAGGTATCACAGAGATTTCCTGTTTCTGTTTCCAAGAGGACACATGCACCAGGCTCTTGCAGTTAGTTTAACTGAAGATGGATGCCTTTAACTTCCATTATAATTTTTTAAAGACATTATCTATAAATATTCCATTTGAACACTTGACTGACAAAGATGCTGCTTTATAAATATTTCTGACCTCCAAAAGCCTAATCTGATTTTCTCAAAGTACATTTATATGGGAAAAGAACAAACCAAAAAAGGGGAAATATGCAACAAAAAAGTTGCTAAGCAAATGCAGAAAATAGGGGGATGAAGATGGTGGACTTCAAGGACTCCCAAACAAGTCCTCAAATGTGAATGAAAACTTCAAACACTATGATTTTCTGATATATGGTTTGAATGCCTAATTACAGAGGTCATTTCAGCTCAAGTGTACTTTTGCATTTCCAACCCACCTGGCGAATCTTTAAGAGCAGCCAGATTTGCAGACTTCCTGCTCCACTGAGACATCCCGGCATGCAGTGGGATAGTGATGTCAGAAGCCTCATGATCAGCTTTAGAGCAGGGAGTCTGCCTATGGGTATAAGACAGATAAGTCCTTTTATTTCAGTATTAAGCAGCTCTCCAAAGAACTCCACAAATATCATTATTGAAGGGGTGCGGGAACCTCAGAGAACTGCTATTGCAAGTCTGTTCTTAGCAGATCTGCAAAGAAAACTTAAAGTAAAAGGGCACTTGTACTGAAATTCCCTCTAATCATGTTTATTTGGGAGCAGGCAGCATCATGCAAACATTGTGTCACTGAAAAATGGTTTCAAACCACTGCAACTTCCCTTCAATTATTTTAATTCTATTGTGAGACCTGACCTCAGAGCAAGTATATGGTTGTTAAAAAGTCAGAATATATACAGACAGCAGAACTACAGTCCAAGTTGATCAGAACAGCCACAACCCACTATAAATCCATCTTCTAAAGAAATCCTGATATGGAGGAATTCCACTACACTATTAGTGCAGACAGTAATTTCTGTCCACACACTTAAGCAGCCAGTGCTACTGTGAATGCTCCAGACTAAACCAAGTAATTCTGGAATTACACTGTGTGTATGACCACACTCGATTGTTTTGCCTATCTCCAAAGGACAGAACTGCATGAAATCCAAAGCTATTAAGGAGAAACTACAGCTTAAACCAAAACCAAACAAGCCACAAAATACACCTGAGGCCTTTTACAGCACCATGCACAATTATTTTTACTAATTTTAACTGTAATTACTCTATTACTAGTATTATATTTTAACACATTTGATATACAAATTAAAGGGCAATGATTATTTCAAGTGATTAAGCAAATCTTTGTAACAGAATAAAATTTTATGGAAAATTTTAGAGTTCAAGTTTTAAGAAAATCCTAGCCATCCAGGCATGGGATATTAACACTACAAAGCTGTGTTGGGCTGCCTTAAAAATTAATCTCACTACATATCAAAGAAGTACTCTATGAAAACTGATGCAACTTCTTGGAGTTCCTTCATTTGAAGTTTAAAGAAAAAAGTTCTATGAAGCTAAAATCTAGATGCTTTTTACTTTAAAATAAAGAATCAAACAAAGCAGACTGAAAGTATTTGAGGAAATACACAGAGTTTAGTGCATTTCAGGACTGAACAAAGTTTAACTATTAGCTGCATTAACAACACCAGAGCATTTAAAATCTACGACTCATCATTGCAAAAGAACTAGGAATGCACTGCTCTTATGAAAAACAGCTACAGCATGATAGAACAGTTCTGGTTGGAAGGGACCTTTAAAGACCATCCAGTCCAGCCCCCTGCAATGAGCAGGGACATCTCCAACTAGATAGAGTTGCTCTGAGCGCCATCCAACATGACCTTCAATGTTTCCAGAGTTGGACATTCACCACCTCTCTGGGCAACTTGTGCCAGTATTTCACAACCCACATTGTAAAAATTTCTTCCTTACATCTACTCTACCTACTTTTTTCTAGTTTAAAATCACTTCCTCCTATCCCCTTGACATATTATATGTCATCACAATATATTCCTCTAATCTTATAAAAGCTAATCACTAACAGTTCCTTAGAAGATTATGGAAGTGGTATTTAAGGAAATGTTTTACTTACTCTGCCCCGTTCTACTTGAGTTGTTAACATCACAACCATAGAAGAGCCTTGCTCCCAAGTCATCTGCCAAAAATCAGGACAAGTGTTCGGTAATGGACCTTGGCAAGCAATGTACTGGTTTATTATTGTGGAAGAAGGGATTTCCATCTAAGAGAAGACAAAGTCATTATTTCAATTCCTACAGCAAATGA
Organism: Anomalospiza imberbis; assembly: GCF_031753505.1. Lineage (NCBI taxonomy): Eukaryota > Metazoa > Chordata > Aves > Passeriformes > Viduidae > Anomalospiza > Anomalospiza imberbis. The sequence continues at coordinate 12,498,293 of NC_089687.1, forward strand.
AAGTCAGGCATCAGACATTTACAGTTTAGTAACCAATTTTTAAAATAGCATCCATGGCATTAATTCTATTTCTTAAAGGCTAGCAAATATGAATTGGCACAGATAAAAATTCTTTAAGTGTTTCACATGCAAAATTACTACAAGGATTCAAATACACTTTACATATGAACTGACAGTCATGTAGTTGCCATAATGAAGATTAATGGGTGAAAAAAGAAACGACAGAGCAATTGGAAAATAATTCGGGTACAAGTATTTCTTGCGTGAGTTTTTGACACCAGCTTTTAAAACACAGATCTCGGAATTTAATATCTGGGGTTTTTTTGCATTAAAGTAAGTAGCTATAATTTATTTTTTGCTACTAACAATGAAAAAAACAAGAGGCAAAAGAAACTGATGCCAAATTAAACTTTACTCTTGTTGAACACAACTGTTGGAAAAGTAATCAGAAAAGAAGAATTAATTGCTCTGGAGAGGGCTGGCTTCAGATTGCATTTTTTCACATTAAATGCAGGGCTAGACTTTAACATATATGAAAAGATGTGCCAAAAACATTAGGAAGCAAATATATCTACAGGAAATTTCAAATCACCTGAATAGAGGCTTAGTAGCCATTGTAGCCTGAACTAGATTTATACAAAAAAAGATTTTTTTAATCAATTTTTTCATTGAAAAACTGTAGAATTACTTAATGTCAGAAACACTTCTGAAAAGTACTACTCACATTTATATAATTTGCATTGATGTAATCTTCATTACTTTTTAAAATAACCCGTGTAGCATCATCTGAAAAAAAATTTAGAAAGATGTTACTTATTTAGTAACCACAGTGAAATATTTTCAGAGCACATATAGACATAGCAATACTTACAAGGCGAAATGTCTCTGTATCTATTTTTGGAAATGTTTTGAGGTAATCTGGCACAAGACATTGTCATTCCAGGCTTTTTCCTATACAATTGCTAAAAGACAAAGCTGATGGTCAGAACATAATAGATGCAATAGTCTCATTATTATATTATCTGTCTAAATAGAATTTGCTCTAAAAAGAGGGGTTTTTAGAACCTAACCTATGTAGCAACAGTAGCTTCAACAAACATGAAAATACTTTTAAAAATAAAGCACTATAAATTTAGTTATGCTCTGGAATCACTGAAAATGACCAAGATGTAGCCAAAATTTGTTTAAAGACAAAGTGAACATTAAATTTCAAGCTTCCACTAAAACATTGATCCAGAGAAAAAGTGATATTGCATAGTGGTAAGTGAATCCACTGATATTGACATCCCACTCGGTCATTTGGGGCAAGCAGATTATGTTCTGTATGGGCATCTACCTACATTGCACTTCTTTCAGTTAGAATTTTTGGTTTTTTTCCCCAGACGTCCTCTTATAGTCCAATAACTGTAGAGCAAATCCTGGTTACCTTGCACTTTTCCTGCACAAAACTGCCTTTGAGAAGTTCCTGCCCTTTCATGCCTTAGTCATGCATTGCCACAATCTTTGTGCTACAAAAAATATCAGTGAAATGATCCAGGTTCAAAAAAAGCAGTTTAAAAAACTTTTCACATTGAACCTGCTAGGGAGAATAAAACTTCCATTAAAGCAGAATTTTAAGTAACTTAGAAAAGAATCTGCTCTTTCTAAATATAAAAGGAAATTTTACCAAAGTTCTTAAAGAATAGTATAGAAAATATATTTTATAAATATATGTTGTAAAATATATGCTAGGTCTCCATTTGGTGAGGAATTCATAGAATTTGCAGTGCTATGTTTTACAAACCTACTGTTTTCTGCTTTAAGTCACTTGATCTCATTCATTTAAGATGGATATTACCAAGACACAAGTCAATGCTGAACAAAGACCATGGCTATCAGCAGCTTAATGCCCCACGTAAAATGCACTACTGTTCTGAAATATGTCAATAAAAATCAACTATTTATAAAATATACAGTTACATTAGCCTTTAACATTAGGGCAGTATTTTCCATTGGTTATTTTACCTTCCCTCATTGAGAATGCCCATAGAATGTCAACAGCTCAGTGTCATTCAGTTTCTACACCAACTTAGGTATGGAATGAAGGCCTAAGAACAGAACATGTATTTTGGTAGACATTCTTCAGCCTTCATCTTTCTGAAAGTATTTTATTAGCATGTCCCTGATAACCATAAAAAGTGTAAGCAATCAATGAACCTATTTATAAAACTAAAATGTAGGATTAGGTATTCTTAATTTGCACATACAATACAGGATTGATTTTTTTCCTTGGTTATTTTTCTTTTGAGAGTGTAAGGTAATTGTTTTGCTAAAGGATGCTGACTGTACTGAGGTTTAACTGTAATCTGCTTTGTTAAAAATAACTGCTATCCCAAGAGACTTGGAACTTGCACCCAGCTCCAGGCACTACGGTACTTACATCAAACTGAGCCAGGACAGTTCCAGTGATAAGCCCCTCTGCCAACTGAATCATGGACTCCCTCAGAGCATTATCATCTTGATGGACACCATCAAGTGGAGACTTCTCAGGGATGTACTGAAAATCAGGCTCACTCTCCAGCTTCTCTTCCACAACATCATAGACAGCTAGAACAAAAAAAGGTATGAATGCTCTGAAGATGCTGTTTGACTAAAGTTAGCATTTATTTAAAGTAGCAAAAAGTCCACATTTCTCCTGTATAAAAATCCACACTTACTTAATTTGATTGATTTTAGTCCCCATCAGCAAGGACAGGGAGCCTTTACTGATCATTATAATTCATGATAAAACTATTTTTCTCTTTGGTGTAATAGTAATTTTAAGTGAAAGCCCATCACTGACAGCTAAAATTTGATCAAAACTCACATTATACCCTGCCTTGTCTCATAGAACTCTCTAATCTCAGATTCTCACATCATGCCTCTGATATCATTACAGCTGCATTTACATTTTACTCACAATACACTTAGAAGTCATTTTAGGCTTCGGTAATTAGGGCAAGATGTGCAGACCACCTGAGAAAACTGCATTTAATACATAGCATTATAAAGCTATCAATGCTCTGTGTGTGCCTTGCCTATAAGCTCAGAAATAATATGCATCCTCTGCTACACGTAACAGACATACGCTGTTCAAAAGCCTGTTTTTAAATTACTTTACATCACTACAAAGAAGGAAACTGGCAACTCCTCACTTCTACGACTCACATGTTTTTATCCAGAATACAAAGATAATCAATATGCAAGGGGAAAGATTGTTTTAGAAAATGTGCCAACAAAGCTCATAATTTTGTCTGAAAAGAGAGTAAGCACACAAAAGCTGCAAGAGAACTTACACACAGAATGACAGCACATGTAAGTGGAGAGTGCAAATTAGTGAATAAGGGAAACATTTTTATGAGGTAGATGAAGTACCCTGCAAAAGTAATTTCAATTATTCCAATTAAGCACCAATATTTTTTGTTTTGCTTTTTCCTCTCTAACTTCACTGTAGTTAGGAGGTGCACTGGAATTAAATCCAGTGCCCATCTGCTGGCTATGGTCCAAAAGTGTATTTTGTGAATACACTGCATGAGCTTTTATTTAGACTGCATTTTAGCACTTCTACTAAGTCTCCTCAAGTGGAAATGTTACCAGTGGTTTTGGATTGTTTGAAAAATGTATGGAAGGATTTTGTATGTATTGACCTCCAATGTCACCCAAACACTGAGTATTTGGTGACAGGTTATTTGTTTGTGTTTGTTTAAATTTTCCTTAAGAGAATAATAATAACCTTATGAAATACATTCAATGTCCATATAGCTTTCTGAACATTTTTATCAATGAGCGAGAACAAAATTTAAATTAGCTCTCTGTTACAAATATTTGACGTCAGACTTTTTTATTATTTTGCAACACTTAATTATACACATTTCCTTAGATTATGGGCTCAATACACTGTGTTGTTGCAATTCCTTTTCAGGGAAGGGAGTTCTTTCTTACAGGTTAAACATTCCATTCCAGGACAAAAAATGGAGGTTAGAAAATGAGAGCAGGGTGTGGATTTTTATTTTTAATTATGATGTACAAGCCACTCACCATTGGGTCGAACTAGGAGCACAAGTTCCCCTGAGTGTCTCTCACAGCTAGCTTTAATAAACATTACAACTTGGTCGTGGGTATGCTCTGCTATGTCCCTGCCATTAATCAGGACAACCTGGTCCCCTTCATTCAAACGAGGGACACACAAATCAGCCTGCAAGGTTGAGGGAAAAAAACAAAACCAGCTATAATACAAGCCATTGCCATTTTTTTACCTTAAAATAACAACTTAAAGTAACTATACTTGGGTTCTGGAATCCTAACAGCCCTGTTGCTATGGTTGCTGCACTGTATTCAAATGATAAATCCAAGAGTTACACAATACACAGGCAGTGCCATTCCCATTTGCAGCTGGGAGATGACTGGCACTGTAACTTGTCTTTCAGCAGCTGTTACTCTACCCCTCAGCTGATGCAGAAAGCTCCTCTCTTTCAATCACCCTTTGTATAGGCAATTAAAAAGCAGGATGTTTTAACTTTGAAGGGAGAAACATGGCAAAACTGTGTCCAAATCAATTTCACAGGCTTAAATGCTTCAGGTCTGAAATACTACAATGGTAATGCAATGGTAATGGCAAAAAACAATGCACAACTCCCAGTAATCCCAGGGAGAGGAATCAGATATTAAAAACTGTCATTATAACCACAGTCTAAACATCATTGGAGAAAAGAAAACACACAAGCCATCACCAACTGTCTTCTCCCTACGGAGTGAATGTTTAAAGCCAAAACTGTTCATGCTATTAAATACTTCAGGGATAATAATTAGCAAGATACATGAAGAATTATTTCAGCAAACATTTCAAAGTTAAAAAAAAAAAAAAAAAAAAAAGGCAGCAAATAAATGGTTAACTCCACTCTAACACCTATCGACAGAGCTGACTCCAGTCAGCTGAATACCAGGTCAGTACTTCTGACAATAAATCGACAAATATTGTGCCTAGTTTGAAGACACTCTTATAGTCACTAAACATCAGTAACAACACACAATCAGACCTGATGAATGATTCATAATGTCTGGTTTTAATCTACATGTTGGCTTTACTCAGCTACATCTGTCACTGAAGTAAGACATTTGCTATTTTAGTTATTTTAAACACTCTTTCAATATGTAATTTATGTGAAATTACTGAATGTCTATATCTAAAAAAAGCAATAAAGTAAAAGTATTTTTAGGATGGCACAGCTCAAGTACCAGTGCATACTGAGCATCTATAATGCCCTGTAATTTTCAGAAATTAAACTTTGCTTCAGCAGGAAAAAAATACTTTTGAGGACTGAAGAACTTTAAAAAATATGTTAGACAGCCCCATCAAATTCTTACGGCATGTAATTTGCTTTGTTCTGATAATGTTATAGCAAAAACTAATTTTCATAAGCAGCTAGGAAATAATTTCTCATTTTCAGTACATCCTTCAAGATACACAGATATTGTTACCAAGTCTGCTTTCTTGATAACTTACAGGTGTTCCTGGAGCTACCCTGGACACTATTACCGGCATCTTCTGATCATATCCGCCCTTTAAAAACAAATTAAATTAGTAAGAAATCCCAAATGTCAGAAGATAACCTTAATAAACGTAAAAGGAATAGATGTACTGTTACCTTTACATTGAAGCCAAACCTTCCATTTTCATCAGGTTTCATTCTGATCATAACAAGATTGTCATGGGGGACACCACCATTGGGCTAATAGACAAAAGTTACATTATATTAGTATATATTTTGTTCACACATTTTGAGGATATTGCATTTAATAATTCTGCAGTTTCCTTATCAAATAACTGCTCCTGGACACTTGAGAAAATATCAAGCAAGAACACAAACATCTTGGGTTTGCAATTAAAAGGGAAAAATTACACATTTAAGAGTCTTGGAGATAACTAAGTTAAAGGCCTGCTCTGTCAAAGCAAGTTCAAAGTAAGAAAGAATATTAGAAAAGACTAACTGGCTTCAAAACTCTGATAAAAACAGCTTACCAAATGGAAATGTCTTAAATTCATTTTAATTATGACCATAATGAAGAGCTGCAATAAGAATGTAATACATTGAAAAGGAAGATAATTGAAGATGGTCTTTTGTTTCATTAACTGCAATATGCCAGTAGTAAGCAAGGAAATCCTGGTTCCCTATCCCTTACTCCATTTCCAGTCTAGTGGAGTATAAGGTGTGACATATGCTCTGCACTGTTTCAACTCTGAAAATTTTAGCTGCTTTCTTCTTGGTTTTATTTGGATGACAACAACACTCTTAAAGGAAATGCCAATGAACTGAGGAATACTAGCTACCTTTTTAATCTGAAAAAAAAAACAACTTAGTGCTGTTGAAGTGATTTTTAGCTGGTTCCCATCTATATTTATTTCACAGACTGAACATTAGCTAGTATTTCTATAGTTCCTATAATGAGAGTGCAAAGTAATAAAGAAATGTGTTTCAAGGAAGTTTTCAATGTTACCAGTTACAGCAAAGCAGAAGACTCATACTCAGAAAAATAAACAAACCTAGAAAATATTTTTATATGTTAGAAAGTTCAGAACCTGGAGTTTCACTATGCTAAAGAAGTCTGCACAACTTGGCTCATTAGCAGTTAACTCAGCTGCAGGTGTCTTCTGTTCTTGGTTAATACAAAACAAAATTTGCCAAATGCATTCAAAGTAATGAAAAAGTGAAAAACTTGGGAAAGTAAGGGCACAAGAAATGTTAATGAAAGGGAAGGGTCTTAGGAAGCCTGATCATATGCCAGTCATTTCAGCCTATGCTCACTGGTGTGGGAGATCAAACAGAATGAACATCAAACAAGTGCTCACCTGCAGCATTTGGCAGCTTTTGTGCCACTGCATTCCCCAGACAGAAAGGAAATGCTAATTTCCTGGTTTAAGATGCTATTTTGAGCAGAGGTTTATAATGCAAGCATGCAGAGAGCACTGTATGCCATCATTAATGTGTTTGAAAGGATTTTGGCCACACCTGTTTTCAAGTACTTTTAAGTACTTCTGACATTCTCAGACTGGACACTTAGGGATTGCATATGGAGTAAAAAGTTGCCATTCCCATATGTGTCCTACTACCTTTCATCACAGATCTGCCATACATGCAAAGGAAATCCAATAGCTTTATGAAGTCAAAATGGTGAGGGGTTTTCTCTAAAATATTTGAGATGGAACAGCAGAAGACTTTAGCAGTGCAGGAACCTGAATTCTGGTCAGAAAAGCAATTCTGAAACAAAACAACATTCCAAATATTTCAGTCATGCTATCTTCCTTTTTCTGCAATCCCCAAAATAAAAAGTCATCAGCAGACCAAATTAGATGTTCAATTACAACAGTGCGCTGCCTTCAGCGAGACTGCATAAATGTGTCCCACTGGAGCAGAGCAAACAATCACACTGACAATGCACAGAGAAAAAACAATCTCATTCATGCAGCTGTGTTGGTTTCGCAGAACTAAAAGGAGTTAAAAAAACAAGTGAAAGTTATTTTTGTCAATTTGGTAAAGATAACGGAATACAGGGCAGAAGAACTTGATGACTAAAGTAGTGTTATCTATCAAAACAGAGCAGTACTTTAATGTGACTCAGGTAAGCACTGCCTGAAGACAAAGCTGTTAAAAATTCTGTTTCGTTATTTAATTATAACAAAAAATTTTACAACATTCCCAAAACACTCAAAAATTCAAAACTTTCACTTTTGAGTCTTTTACTAAAACCCCAGCTATGAAATGAAACAGAGGCTTTATGGGAATCTTAACTTTGTTGTAAGGCCTAACAGAACACCATAGATTTACAGTTCAGGATAAAAAAAAAAAAAAAAAACAAACCAACAAACTAAGGCATTTCTAAATATCAGTTTGGGGAGGTGACTCAGTTTTGAATGTCCGAGGTTGACAAAACTGTTTACACAGTATTTGCTACAGCTGGATGTTTTCCTATCCCACAACACGTTTCTTGTCCTATTTACTGTTCACGTCAGTATAAAATCTAGAACCACTGGAAAGCTTCTGGAAGGACAAAAATCACAAAAGTGATCAGGGAGATCTCTCCTCAGACAATCAACTGACTATCTTACTCATCTCATACATACTTGATTATGGAAAAAGAACTTCTGTTCATATTTTTGTATTTGCTGTCACAGGCCTCTTGACAGTCTCTTTCTTGGAAATTCTGATGAGAAATGCAACCACAGACTCAAGAAGCTTCTCCTGATAAAAACTACTTTAGAAGCTGGTAGGCATTTTCAGGTTTAGCTTTTTAGCTAAAGCTAGATTAAACACCTGCAATGTCTTCTTTAAAATTGTTGGCAAATGACTTCTCAAAGAAGAGGCTAGGCAGAAGTTTCTGCATGTGCTGAAAAGCTAATGCTCAAAAGGTTTGCATAACCATCCCAATGTAGTGATGTGTAGTCAATTGACAAAGCACTACTCCAGCAGCTAGAGTAAAACCAGCAGGAGCCAGTGAAGGGATAGTAATGCTGCAGGGTAATGCACAAACACAGCAGCTCTGAAATGCTTCAGAACCAAGCTCATGTAAAATAGGACCATCATTCTGATAAAAAGCAGAATGGTTCAACTGGATCAAAAAACTTACGGTGGATTTTTCAGGTGATGCAGGAACATCAAATGTTTCATTAATATGGTTATCCAGTTCTTGCTGTGAGTGTGAATGATGAATTTGGTTCCAACTGTTCTTTTTAAATTGTTTGGGTGGTAATGCTGGAGGCTGCCCATCTATAGGAGTTTCTTGAGATCTAAATACAAAAATAGAAGTATGAAGTGGAACAATCATGAGATATTGACAGTTCTTTCAGGGTTGCAAATAAACTGAAAATGTTAGAAGAAACTCAAGAGTTTGAGATGATGATCTGTATGTATTTTTAGAACCCCAAAAAAGTAGTGCAGTGGAGTATATTGGCAGCCTATGTTTGTACCTGTTGCAGCATTTTTCTTGACAAGTAACTACACAAAACCAGCAAGTTCATCTTTTACCTATGACCTTCTTAAAAATGGTTTTAGCATGCTTAACCCACTACTTCTAATCTGCAAGCACTCCATTGTAGATTAATAAAAATGTTCGCCATGTTTTCACATAACATGGAGAAATTCCTTTTGTTAGTCCTCTTGGAATAAAAGCTTAACTGTGTAATTCATATTACATAAATATATGATTCATCTTTCATTATATGGATTTATATTTAAGAATTAAGAAGAACATTTGGAAAGGCTCAAAAGGGCAGCGAGCTCCCAGTTCCCATTAACTTGGTTTGAATGCCAGTTTCTAAATACTAGCAGGATATGTCGTCCTCCACAAGCACCCCATTAAAAGGTGCTATTAAGTCATTTAACGATTTCAGACAACAGCCCACTGATACCAGATCCATAAAGCATCAAAAATGAATTTACAGGTTATAGCCAAATCTAAAGAGAATGCTACCACCAAAATTAGGTGTGTCTGTTCTTTCACCCACATCTCTGGCTGCTTCCTTGAAGAACTAGTCCTCCTCCCTTGGCTAAGGCAGCTTACAACAAGAACCACAACCACTTTTCAGACAAGTCTGGGTCCTTTGGTTTATCTCAGGGCTGGCCATCATGCAGAGAGGGAAGGACACTCCCAGAGGCAAAAGGAGGACACTGCTCCTTTCATTATCAGCAAACTGTAGCGGTAACTCATCACATAACTCCCTCCAAAACACACAGGTAGCCACATGAGCAGCTCTACTGTATTTAGTAGTCTCGCCTCCGTGAACTGTTAGCAGAGCAAGACTCTCAGTATGAGACTGCACAAGGTTTCAGGTTGCTGCAAATCTGAAAACCTAAGGCACACATCAAACTCCATACCATAAAATTTGTCTCTATGCAATTCAAGAAAGGCATATCCCAGATACATGTTCAAAAATAAAAATCTGAGCAAAACAGAGTATACTGATTTCAAAAAAAAAAAAAAAAAAATTAACCTCTTTCAAAAAGCATGAAAACTGGGAAATAGAACACTTCACTTTGAAATGCCAAACATTTTCTGCTTCAGTTTAAAAAAATTAGTCAATATTCTTAGAAAACAAAACTGGTAACATTTTTGTCAGTGTATGAAAGAACACAGCACATTCAAAAAGATCCCGACAATATTTTTCTATATTTTTCTGCTTTATTTCAACTTTCAGAAAATATTTTTTTCATGAAGTGTTACAAGAAAAAAAAAGTACTAATTATTCAGTCTGATGTCTGAAGAACCTTATGTTCAAGCACAGTTGGGAAGAAAAATAGTATTTCTTAACACTTTTCAGTGCAAGCAACAGAAAAAGGAGCACATTTCATTTTTCAAGATAAGCAGCTTTTCTAAATTCATTTTTGTGGAGAGAAAAATATGATGATTGTCAACATTTGCAAAACAAATCTGCAAGGCAGCTATAAACTATTTAGACATCGACTTACAAAGGTCACCCAGAGATTTTTAGCTGCCTATGCATTCATTCATTCAAATCTGGCCAGCACAGATTACACATTCTTTTAAGTTATGTATTTTCCTGAAAACAATTACTCCTGAGAGTTTTAAACCAAAGAAAAAAAGGAACAGAAAACATGAATAGAAACACAAAAGAAGTTATTCTGATAAAAGCAGAAGATGGATCTGATGTTTGACTAGATGTCTATACATACATGTCAACAAACACAAGTAAATTCCTACCAAACACACAAACTTAAAGAAAAGATTTGAAAAGTTACTTAAATGAGCATTTTACAAGCAGCCATGCAAGTTCTGTGATATATTAGCATAATGAATTGTGAGAACTAACAATCAAGCCTCGGGCATAAACTTCACTGCTTTATATTTGCCCAGTCAGCTTTGAATTTCCTTATGAATGCTCAGACAATGGCAGTGAAAGCAGCCTATTTTGCAGGCAAAGCAGCTCTCTGTTACTGAATTCAGTAATTTACATAATAATAAAATAACATACAAACGCTGGCACTAGCAAGCTTTAGGTATTTTTGTTACAGATATCCGGTCTGATCTTTTTAATATATTTAGCAAAAGTTCCATACACACCCCCATAAATTTATTAAACTAAACACTTACCACGTGCTCTTGGAATTTGAGGTTATAATTAGCTAAGGGAACTACAAGCACTATCTCTCCATTTAGTGTTGAATAGGATGTGCAGATGGAGAAAAGATGTGCAATTAAAGGTTATATTAGCTAAACTATAATATCCTTCTGAACTGCATGGAAACTGTTAATTTCTTTTCCTATGTTGACTCCAAACTCAAAAAGATCACTAAACCTATTTGCCAGTCAGGTTAGCCCCTCTTTTTCACATCTATAGATTTGATTAATAAATAAGAGTGTCTGACAAATTAGCACATGGACTACTCGAATATTTTCAGCCAGAAAGGTCAAACTGATTAAGAAATAGCTTTTTGGACTGTAGAACAGTAGAGTTTAAAATTATATAGCTAATATGAACTTCATGTCTACTGTATTCCTTCATAAATGGCAAATCTTGAATCAATAACATCACCTTAAACTTTCAAAAGACCTTAAATGGGATTCATATATTTTTGAAAGTCAATGTCCTCGTTCTTAAAGGTATCTTATACTAGAAATCTATACTGGAATATTAAATTTTAGTTTTAAGCTTCCAATGAGAGGAAAAAAAAAAACAAAAATGGAACCCCTAACACTTAGTGATGGAAGAGCAATACTTTTTCTGCTTGGACATAAAAAGTGCAAAAACACAAAAAAGAACAGCCAGAGTTATACAAAACCACTTCCTCTCTTTCTAAGACTCATTTCTATGGTGACTTACTCAAGAAATCAAGTACTAAATAAACAAATCCTAAGAACACTCAGGAAGAACTTGTACAACTTCAAGTAAAGGCATATGAATCAAATAGAGTATTTAAAAATTGTGCTTTCTTCACTGTATCATCGTGTCATTCAGTAAGGGTTTCTCATAACTGACTTCAGTTGGAAATCTTAGAACAGAAGGAACCTGACCCTACGTGGCCTTTGGACAACAAATCAGTAATATGAGAAAAGATTCACAACTGTTCCGGTTCTGAGAGTCCTTTGGCATGTGAATGTTAAAAAGTCCACCAAAAAAAGGGCAATTTACATGACAAAGTCAAATTAATATTACATAACCCTGAAAGTCAGGTAACTAGCTGAGGGTCAAATTGTAACTATTGTAGCCTATTGTAAAAAGCATCATGTGCTATTCTATAAAACTTTAAAAACTGTGTATTCTATTTTCCTCCTCAAAATTACACATAGTTGTTAAAACTGAAAGTACAGTCAGTCTAAGCAAGGTTTTAAAGCTGTGCTTAAATAGTTTCCCAGAGTATTTTTCCTGAGACATACCATTTGTTTATAAACATGTAGGTAGGTATGTACTGCTTTACACTTCTCAAAACTTTTGAAACTGTTTGTACAATTTCCCTGCTAACGGAGGTTATTATACAAAACTATGAGGGCATATCTGGCATTACATGTACAGCTACACTAAGATGGTCCAGTGGCAGTGATGAAATGGTATATATTGAAATATTTTTCCCAATTAATCTGTACTCTGAACATAATTTATTGAGTATTTCAGTATCTTTGAATAACTCAGTGGGGTTTTTTGTTTGTCTTCCTTCTGAACCCAATACACAATAATAGATTTTATTTTGCCCATTGTATCCTATGGTAAGTAAGCTTACAGTATAGTCAGCATTATTTAAAAAAAAAAAAAAAAAAAAGCCCGACAGTGTCAGCTTAAAAAAAATAAACTCTGTAACAATATACCAAATACACTAGCAATGTCCAAATGCCCGGATGCCCAAAAGGTATTTTGGCTATGTAGTTTGTAAAGCTCAATTCTGTGCCTTGACAAAAAGCAACATTTCCAAACTTGTGGGAATTAAAATTTTCCTTCAATTCTATCAAAAACCCAACTTTTGGTTCCACATTCACACACTGACGGTCACATTACAGCAAACCCACAGCTTGGATTGGTGGGGATGGTATTGTAATCCTGAACCTGGAATATGTCAGAGAGAGGTCTTCAGTTCTGTATCATCTAGCTCTTCCTCACAGCAAGACCTACACCAATACTCCCTAAACAACAACCACCTTTTTATTAGATTGCCTGGATCTCCCTGACCTCACATTTAACAATAAATTCTTCAAGGCCAAGATTTCTGACTTCTCTTCAGCAGCCCTGCATGCTACAGTGACGTGGTAAGAGCAGAACTTACGGGGATGATTCCAGTATGATGCTGTTAGCCTGGGTGGAGGATGGAGATCTGTGATTTACAAACACTTCACTGGGGGAGGTGTGAACCACATGATCCACTAAATGTCCAACTGAAGAGGGTCGTAACCGGGCCCCTTCTTGAGTGAAGGCAGAGTTGCGACTAAGAGGGAAAGCAGAGCAGTGCAGTGTGACAAGAATATTATTGTTAATCTACATTTCTGATACCACCCACTAACATGGGATGCTAAACAAATTATTTCCTCTCAGTGCAAACACATGTTCATACACAAATTTTTATTAAAATTTAAAAAATCACTGAAACAATTACTGTTGTCAGATCAACGTGTATTTCATTTAAGTGTTCAAAAATTATTTTAATAAACACTAAGGGCTATTAAAAAAATTTATTTACTTTTAATTAAAGCCTGAAACCATTATGCTCCAATGAACAAGCTGACAGCCCAGTCAACAAGAAGAAAAATGGATTCCTAAGAAGACAAATCCTAAGTTCATGGCAGAACTTAACCTGAATTCATTAAGATGAACAATATATCCCCTGCATCTTCCCCTAGAAGAATCATAAGCTTTACACTGAGAATCTTATAATTTCTTGAATCCAGTATTTTCCCACTTGAAAACTAGCATGACAATATTAAAATTCTTTTAAACATGCATGATTAAGTTTGTTATGCTTTAAGCATCATTATTACACAATTTTCAGTAATTTTTAAATGCTACAGGTATTTACAACACTGATCTTGTGAATAATATGCTGTAGAATCTTAAAATCTTGTAGTTTATGTAATACAAAATTGAATAATACTGATTCTTTAGCAAGTTTCAGCACACTGAGAAAATTGGTCACCCTCCAAAAGAAATCAGGAATGTTTTTTCACTAACTTAAAACAGAAGGCTTTATCATATGAAGACTGAACATTGAAAAGAAAGGCACAAAAATTGAGAGGAATAAACCTGCAAGGATTTCCAATAAAGTAATTTCCCTCAATGTTTAAAAAAGTGGTATTAAATGAAATAAATTATTTTAAAAATATAACATAGATTTTATCATCAGGGTCTTTTTTTTTAAACCAAGTTAATAACTTAGTTTTAACTGTGCTTGAGAAAACACAAACTCTCAAATTTAGAGTAATATGATACATCCTACACTTTTTACAGGTCAAGTGAGAAGCATCTAAAACTTACCCCTAAAAACATTATTTGAATCTGAAGCTAAGTGTTACAGAGAATCATTTGGCACACATTTTTTGAAGCTATTTGTCTACATAACACATTAATCCCTTTATTACCAAGTAGGTCACTCACATTAGAGGTAGAGAGTCACTTGTAGGGAGAGAAGATTTGATGCTACTCACTGATTTGGGGTTCCAGGTGGAGACCGTGATGGGAGGCTCTGTGTTTCCAACCTATCATCAGACAGTGAGTTCCTACTCACTACTTCCCAATCCATCCCACTCATTACTTTCCGTGCCAAGGGTTTACTGGGGGATCTAGAAGAAGAAAGTAAAATGTCTAACCAAAAATTGTATGATGTAAGAACAAAATTATATAAAGCTCACCACAATGAAACTGATGTTCTATCACAGGAAACCAAATGATAAGTTAGAAAAGAAACATAATAATGGAAAGCTGTATTTACATGGGCAGTTCTGTATTTTCTCCATCTACTGTACTTCATTTAATGTACTTTGAAAAGAATGACATTGAAATACTAATAAACTACTGTTGGCTGTGAGGGAGACAGGCAAGGCAGAATCTGAACTCACTGGACTTTTAATGCCTCAAAGACAATCTGATTCAAACATCATAATCACTGAGAGATCTGAACTTAATAAATGTAGAACAAAACCAAACAAATAAACAAGTGAAAAAATCTCCTCTAAGGAACACAACTGTTTAGCCACCTCAGGAAAAATAAAGCAGTGAAAACACCAGGCTAAAAAACTCCCAGAGACTTTGAAGAACTCGAAGAACTCAAAGTGAGGTAATCAACAACATGGCAACACAGCTACAAAATTTTGTTTAGACATCAGGCATTTCCATCAAGACTACATGCTTTCTCCCAGAACGTGCTTGTCACTTGCCAGGCAGATGCAACAATATTATTTAACTATTTAAACTTCTTTGTGGGTAACGAACTTCATCTGGTTTTGTGCCTTCAGGTTAAAGGTCATTCTCAGATGTGCTTTTATACAAAAGGAATTCTGTTTTCTACTTGTCCTCTCTTGACATTAATAAAACTTATTCTTGCCATTCTCCAATCATTCCAGGATGCCTACAATCTCCTGCTGTTTCTTTCACCTCTTTCTTAAGCATAAATGAAACCATACTTGTAATCTCTCATGAAATACAACATTTCCCTATTATATTGGGAAGCAGCAAATGAATCATCTGTTGCTTTTTTCTTAGCATTGCATTGGATGGTTCAGTAATCCTGCAACTAAACATACCCAGACTTCATAGTTTGTTGTTTTCAACTGAAAATTCTTCAGCTAACAACAAAAATACTTTTAAACAATCCATACATGTCCTGTATATTTTGTGTTACTAGGTTTTTACTTTACTTCTACTGCTTTAATGGTGCTACATAGCTCAGATTTCTCCTCTATCATTAATAAACCCTCTAGTTGCAGTGATACTTCAGTCTTTTGTGACATGATAATTTCATTTCCATTTGCCTCCAAAATCTATCACTAAATTCTCCTTTGCACAACGAGGTGACAACATATTGTATGAGCAGTACAGTTCCATACACCCATATCAAAAAATAATTTCTGCCTTCACTGTCCTTGTGACACATGGCAACTGTTCTTTATCTTTGTCATTATTACTGGTTTCCTGAAAGATCGACTCCAGAAAGAAGGAACTTTGAGAAATTAAGGAACTACCTGCACACAAACTGCACACAATCCTCTGAAAACGGGAAACTTGCTAACAAATGTATTTTTGCTTCTCAGAGAACTTAAAATTCAATGCAAGTCACCACCTTGAGCAGATAATATTGTCCTCAACATTACCAAAAAAAATCTACAACAACAACCAATCAAGCATTATATTGAATAAGATTCATATACAGAAATAAGTAAGACGTCAACACTGTTTGGTACTAATGGAATGGTGGTGTTCTTGTGGAAGGTTTATTTTTATTTTTACCCCACCAAGCAGCTCTAAACATGTATCGCATTCTGCTCTACTGCTCTGAAGTTTTACTGAGTAACAGCTGACAAATTTCAGACAGTTAAGCAAGATGGGCTATTCTAAATAATACTATTTCAGGTGTTATTTCACCTGGGGGAAAAATCACTAGATTTTAGAATATTGATATTTGAAAAGAGGAAAAATAACAATTAATTCCTCAGGAGAAGCACATCCAGTTTCTTAGCGTGCTTCACTATATTTAAGGAATATTAATTTGATTGGAAAAAGAATTAACTTAGTATCAGATCAATTAAACCAAAATTCCAATTTCAGTAATTTGCTTCAAATGTGAGCAAGTCAACCACTTTCTTCACAAACATGTACATGCGAGCAGTTCTGAACAGGTAAAGTAACATGAAACTGAAATAGCAGAACTGAAATGCATGTCTGATTCTAGCCTTTTGTTATTATTTTATTGATCAGGGCTCTGATTAGCTGGGCCCTGCTGACACTCAATCATCTGTCTGCAGCCAGCAGATGAGGACCAAGAGCCAGCTCTGCCAAGAGGTGGATTCTACTACCAACCAAAGAGCAATCTGAGAGGAAAAATGCAGAAGAACGTAATATAACCAGTGCTGAATTAGGTAAATACAGGACTGCAGATACAGTATTTGCTGGCAGACATGTAAAGGCAATTACTGAAGCTCATTTACCTTCAGTGAAAAAGCAACAGACGGAATTGTAGGAAAGTTGGAGGTTGGGCTTTTCTTTATTTAACATGCAACAACAGTGTAAGTGCACCATCCTTGCCTGTGTGAAACTAGACAAATTACAAAGAGGGACATAGGAGCATATAGAGTGGGGGGGAAAAAATCCAAGTTTTTCCAAAAGTTACATTATTGACTGTTAAAAAAAAAAAAACCACTACTTTGTATCTTAAGCCAAAGTCTGTAACTATGTTTATGTAAACTTCCTCAATCAGTACAACAAAGGAACACAACTCCAAAATGAGGAAAGCATCACCCTCTTCCCAAAGAAAACATCCAATGTCAAGAAAACACTCACCTTTAATTGTGGATAGGGTCTGATCGTTCAGAAGATCAGCTTACCACCATGATAAACAGCCGCAGTGTTTATCACCAAAGCTTCGTCTCAATTATTTTATTAACAGCTCTAACCTCAGAGTCCCCACCCACTCGTGTTTGTTGCCCCAATTTCCTGTCTTTGCAGAAATTTCAAAGAAAAAATTACCACACTGCAGAACTGAACTTCTTAGTGCTGTGCTAATTTGAGTTCTCCTGTCAACACTTTTAAATCCAACAATAAGGTTTTATATTTTAATTAACATTTAAGGTTTGTTGTTAAATATACCTACAAATTTGTCCTTTATCTCTGACTTCTAACAATATGAAAATAATTTTCTCATGCCAGAGTGCAAATGAGGAGATGGGAGGAGAACTAAGATGCATAAAACTTTGAAATTTTGGAATTTTAAATTTCACCTCTGTCTCTCAGCCTGGATGCTTCTATTGCACCCAGCACAGGGCACTGATAGCTAACAGAATAAGCCATTTTCAGATTTCATTTTGGTGTACCTGCAGAAACATTCCTAAAAGTTGGAAGCAGTCTCATCTATTTGAGTAGCAAGAAAAACTGAAAACTTTACCTGCCCCCAAGTCTTATGAGCCTCAATGTTACAGCAAATACAAAAAATAAAACCAAACACCCAAAACTGAGTAGCAGGGATGAAATTATATAATGCAACTAAAAAAACCCATGTCATTATATTAGCTCAGCTACAGTACAGAACAGCCTTAAAGACAGAATTTGTTTGGCATCCACAGCTGAAGGGCTAAAATCTTGCAGAAGCTGGGAAAGAACAAAGGTGGTGTTTGGGAATACAGGTGGGAATTTAAAAAATAATTTATGTTCCAAAAAGAAACATAACCTGAAGATACAGCCTTGCTTTGTATTGTGACAAGGAGTACAGGGAACACATTTCTCAGCAAAACTGACAAATACCGCTGCAGACCAAGAGACTATATAGAAATCTGCAAGGGACATCACACAAATGACATATGCAATTTAAAGCATCTGAGAAATTATTTAATAGATCTGAATAAGTGCATAATTGAAGCAAGATTGAATTTTTGGAAACAGAGACTCCAATTTATGATAGGGAGTTTGCAGATACAAATGACTGACACCCTCTCACTCAAACTCCCTGCTCTCAGCCCCCCATGCACACCAGAACTGAGCAGCCCTAGATTATTTTGCAAGCACTCTGAGAGAAAGCAATGCCCTTTAAGAATTCTCCCAATTCACTACTTGATTGAACATTTTTACTCTTATTATCTACTTTTATTAAGTTTCTGTGAATGCTTATGGGGTTTTGTGGATTGTGAATATCCTGCAATAAATTAGGCCAAGAGAACAGCTGTAAAGAAAATGATAAAAAACCCTAAAACCAACAAAAATTCAAAACCAAACAAACAAGCTACCCACAAAAAAACTAAACAACTGCAGCAACAGTGCTCAGAATGCTGAACTTAGTGCTGCATGAAGATTAAGAAAACAGCACCTACATAATGTATGTGCTTTATTACAGAATATATCCTTCACAGTAATAATTCCATGTTTAAAGGTTAAATGTAAATGTTTCTACGATTTGGAAAAAAAATCCTTCAGCTAATTTTAAAGTAAAATCCTGAGAACAAACAGCTAAGCCTTGTTCCTGTAGGTTAAAATTGCTTGTTTTATTTAAATGGCTGTTAAAAAAATTATTTCCCTGTCTCATGCCATGGTTCACTCAGCATGTAAAGGCCAGAGCAGCTAGTCATTACTTGCGGCAATCAACATTTCCCAGCTTAGAACAAACAGATCACTCAAGTAACATCTCAGTGTAACTCCCTATGTTCATTTTCTTACCATGAAATGATTCAAAGATTTGCTTAGACAGCATTAGTTCAAATAAGGCAGTTTCTAATTAGATATTGTTAAGAAATCCAAGTGTAAATCTGGATAACTCCATTAAAAAAACACCGAAAACATTTCTTTGACTGATTTTGAAAAAATCTTCTTATGTAATAATAATAAAAGCAACTGCAATTGTTTCAACTTATAGGCCCACCTAATTCTCAAGAAAGACCTTGAAAAGCAACCAAAAGACCCCCACTGCCTGAGAGCTTAAAAAGCTGTTCAACCCCACCACGACTTTGTCTGATAAAGACACACCACAGAAGAGAAAGGCAGGTTCCAGGAATAAAACCCACACTATAGCTGGAAAATCTTAGAAAACAAAATTTATCCTCTGTATGACTACAAAAGGGTTGGCATCTACTCAGCATATCAACCTGAAATGCAAATGTTTAGAAGACAAAGAACTAATGTTCTTAAATTAAGTTTCTTGAACAATACTGTGTTCTAGAAATGTCTTCTCCTTCAAGCTTTTTCCACTCTTGAAAATATTAAAGGTCTTTAAAATTGAAAATAAATTAATTGCACACCGTCATGAGGAAGACAGAAGAAGAAGCAGCTGATTTGTTAAAAGCCTTTTGAGATGTTTTTGTTACAATACACCACTATTTCATTTCACTGATATAAACATACATGCCTCAGACATCAGTCATCAACACTTCTTAGAAACGCAAAATATGTGGATAAATGCTCTATTTCTTAATAAAAAAGCAACAGTGGAAAAAAAAATTCCTGAGGATGGAAGAGCCAAGCATTTTATTAACTAAAAAGCGCCAAGATTTATGAAAATAAGAGCAGTTCCAGCCATGGCTTTTGATTTTATCAACTTCATTGATTTTATCTAACTATATATTATAAACTACAAGAGACCCCCAGCAGCACTTGCTGGGTTTTGCTACAAAGGGAAGAGTGCCATCTACTACATAAGAGTTTCTGAAATGATAAAAATACTCCTCAAAACAAACTATCAGCTCTCCTCCACCCTCCTGACTTGTGGGGAATTGCCAAGTTCAGAGTGCAACAAGAAAAACAGTTTTTAACTGATTCACAACTGTCATTTAGTGAAGTAAAGCTCACCTGTCACAGAGCTGCATCTCCTCAGTACTAAAAAAAGTTGCTCCAAGTACAAATCTAAATTCACTCACATTCCCAAAGTAAATTAAATGGAGTAAAAAATAATTTTACGCAGAACAAAATGGTTTTGTAAAATCTACTTGTTGAAGCAGCATGTTATAGCATTTCTGCCCCCCTAACCTAGTATGGAGCTATCTATCTATGGTAGGCTGAGCTAAAACCCAAATTAGAGTCTAATGCACAGGGGGAAAGAAGGGGTGGAAACAGGGAAGGAAATCAAGGCAGAATTCACCAATGCTCTTCAAAACAGTGTCTGCAGGCACTTAGAAAGTTTGCTGGATTTACTACTAGAAGTCTGCAAGGAAAAATTTAAATCCAGAGTTCCTTAAGGGGCAAAAAGACATCTCTGATCTCTGTAGAAGTAGAAGCAGAAAAAAAAGGACAGAGCTGCCCCTTCCCTGCAAGGATTCTATTCATGATCAGAACAAATTTCTAGTGGATGCAGCAGCTGTTTTACTTTGAAAAACAGCATCATAATTTCTGAAGAAATATCTAAATTTATGTCTTGAATCTTTTATTGTAATCACTAAACTCCTCAGGAGCCTGGAATAAAATTAAGTAATATATTCCTGATTAGCCAACTACTCTGTGACCAAATACCTTCAGAAGCAGCTCACTTTTCATAGTAAAATGCCTCACAGAGACACAGTGATAAAGCTGTTCTAACAAGTAAGACTCACTGAACTTATTTCTAAAGGAAATACACATGTATAGTTGCAAGATATTATCACAGACAGGAATACCCATTACCTCAGTATTTTAATGGAGTATTTTAACAGCAGGAGGCCATTCTTTGTGATAAAAACAGCACAAAGAGAGCTAATACATGTAACAACAAACTATGTAGACTGAAGGCTATCCTGAATTTTTAAAATATATAAATGGGCAAATATTAAGGAATGTAAACTACTTACCTCGCAAATACCCTGTCTTTATTTGCTCTTTCTTTACCATACTGCACAGATTGGACCTCTGTTCTCCCACTGGAAAGCAAAACAAAATCAAACTGCTAAATCCAACATGATTAAATAACAATTTCTTGTTTAAAATTGAACCATCTCAACAAAATGCCTGAATTCTGTTTTCAGTCATGCTCAAGCAGCTGCCGCCCTAGCTTCAGTACAGCATAACCTTAGAAAGCATTTGGTAGAAATGTAGGTCTTCTTTCCAAATAATTTTAGATGTTACAAAAGCTTTCCCTTCTGTTTGCTTTTTTATCCAAAGCAATAAGAAATCTCTGCTTGGATCTTTGGGTAACACTTAACACTTAATAATAGTTCTTGTTATAGCCACTGTTATAAACTTACAGCATCCCTTCCATGCTCCTCCTAAACTATTCCCTGAATTGCTAGTAACTTAGTTGCTACTTAGTTTAGCAAAGTAACACAAAAAATTACATGACAAGTACATCAGGATTATATTCTTCTATGCAACTTGTCAAAACTAAGTTTAGATTTTGAAACTTGCTGACTTTTCATATAAGACCAGATGTCTTGTGTCAAATCAAAGATTCTTTATAATATTTCATAATTTTTCTTCTAGAAAAAAATACTATTTTTGAGTATTATTAGCACTTAAGAATTGGTGACAAGATACCAGCAACACTGGCTTTTGTAGCCACTTCTCCATTAATAACTTTAGAACAAACACAGAGTCTCCTACAGGGATACTTACACTGTGAAACCAAAGAATCAGCTATTTACACCTTCATATTACAGAACTACTGGGTGTGTGAAGACCTGAGAAACAAGTCAGCTGGAATCTCATGAAATTCAGTGAAGGAAAATGCAAAGACCTGCAGCTGAGGAGGAATAACCCCATGCACAGGCTGAGTGTCAACTGGCTAGAGAGCAGGTTTGCCCAGCACAGGTGAGAGCACATCTGGAACTTGGTGGAGTTCCAGAGCTCCACAAGTCAAGCAAAGGGCCGCAAAGACAACTGAGGGTCTGCAGCATCTGATGCATGGGGAAAGGCTGAGAGAGCTGAGACTGTTCGGTCTCAGGGAGAGAAGGCTCAGGAGGATCAAATGCCAGAAAGGGAAAGTAAAAAATACAGCCAGACACTTTTTAAGGGAGTCCAGAGACAGGACAAGAGGCAATCAGCACAAACAGAAATATCAGGGCAGGCAGCAATGACAGGGCTACAAAACAAGAGCCTCATCACCACCAAGAGAAAAGAAAGTTCTCACTTTAAGGTAGTTTAACAGTGAACCAGGTTTCTCAGAGATGGTGCAGTTTTCCTCCTTGGAGACATTCAAAACCTGGCTGGATACGCTCCTAGGCACCATGCTACAGTGGACCCTGTTAGAACAGGGCATTGGACTCAACGGTGTCCAGAGCTGCCCTCCAACCTCTGCCATGCTGCCAACCCAGGAAATTTCTCTTTCCAAACCTGCAGCCAGCTAAATTGCTGGGGTCACACATTTTAAATTCCAACAAGAAGTAAGTTGGCTGTATTTGCCTCTATTCCTTTCCAATAACTCTATAATTGTATTTGTTCTTCTATAACTGCTATTAATAACTGATTTAAGGTTGTCAGAGAATTGATGCTCCTGCTCTTTTCTCTCTCTTTTCGGGCACTGAACTTGATCTACTATTCTATTGCCTACTCACCCCTCTCTGTGAAATACCACCAACACCTTCTACTGTTGTTTTCAGATTTTACTACAAAACATGGTATCACTTCAGTGGTAACTTCCCTCTGTTGTGAAGAAGGAACCTACTTACATGCTAATGCACAGCAAAACTCTTCACATTTTTTCATGAGTATTTGGTGAGGAATACTGTAAGAACCACTTAGAAAAATCCAATGACAGTGTACAGAAGTCACCTTTGCTCACTAACAGTCTTCTAGATCCCTCTTGGTAGATTTATTTAAAAAAAACAACCTAAATATTCTTTAATATTTGATGCATAGAAGTATTTTAGACCAATGGAAACAGGTTATGTAACAATTCAATAGTTCAACAATTTAATGTCCCCAATTTCTTTCAGAAGAGAAGATAATTCTGTCTAGACCTGTCAGTTTTGTATTTTACTGACTCCTTTTGATCATACAAATGTTGGCTAGAAGTCTCTAGTCCAATCTCCTGCTAGCACTAGGTCACTTCTGAACATGGCTTTGTCTAGCTGACTTTTGAAAGCCTCCACTAACAGAGATCCCCCAGCCAGTCCAGGTGACTTGTTCTGGCAACACAGTTCTAAAAAAACCAAACATTTTGCCTCATGTCCACCCAGAATCTTCATAGTGAAATCTCACCTGCCTGTTACCAGCACCTTTGGGTCCATCAGTAGGAACATTACTCTTGAATTAGCTTTAGGATTGCTGCTGAATTCCCCCTTAGCTTCCTCTTCACCAGATTAAACAAGCCTAGTGCCCTCAACCTCTCTTTGTGGACCATGTTATTCCTGTTATTCTGCCTCTCAACAAGCTCTCAAACTACTTGCAGAAATTCCAGCCTTTTGGCTGTTCCAGCAACATTAATGACCTTCTTAGTTTTTATGCAGTTTCCCTTTTCATCTCATGTTAACTTAAGTTGAATGTCATCATCAAAGAGCTATTCTGTAATAGTAACCACAATGATTCAGATTCAAAATCCTTACAGAAATGGAAAAGCTCCCTGAAATTCTCTACAGCAACATTGAGTCAAGTCTCAAACACTGTTCAGGATCATAGAATTATTCTGTTTCTCAAATGGGTACTGTGAATGCTGGTCAAAAACAGATGCTATAAACAGTTAGCCACTGAATTACTTTCCTCTTTATACATTTATGCAATTCACAAGTGTGACAGAAATAGCCTGTTTTCTAGCTTTTCATCACGTCCCTTTGTACGTCACAGACACTACTGCCATTCTAGATGGATGATTAGTACTAGCTCTGTTATTCTCTGTTTCAGGCACGATTTAAACAACTGACATTCTGCATTACTTGCAGAAACAGTTAATTCAGTCACTGAACAGAATTTTTTTTTTAATAAAATGTACAAACCAGCAAAACTCAAAACCACCCACTCCAGCATTACAGGGATTATAGATATTGCACATTCATTCTGTGCACTTCCAAGCTTTTTGCCTATTAAGTTCATCCTTAAAGGTTATGGATTTAATTTCCTCTTCATTTTCCAAAGTTCTGGGTTTGAAACACAACATATATGTCCTTTGTTTTCACCTAATTCCTATTTGTATATGTGTAGGTAAGTGGGCTTTACTTGTACAAGCTTCTTCCCAGTGAATTGTATTTGGTATTAATTTAGGTCTGTTTTGTTGCTGTTGCTGCATGCAGTATCTGAGACTCAACTGTTTTCAAAAAGACCAGGTCAAAGACTTTGAAGTTTTGAGACAAAACTTTTAAGATAAACATAACCCAGCAGGAGAACAGGCCAAGAAATCCAGCTTGGGAGACAATCTCACAGCACTAGTGTAATAATGACCACTAATAATATAATAATTGTATTTTCAAGCTATCTTAAAAAACTAGTGACACTTGAAACTTAGGCCAACAGGGAAGGGGAACAGTTGCAGGATTCAAAACCTACTTGAATTACGTTTTAATGTAGATTCTAGATAACTCCCTGTGCTTATTGATGAGCTCACTACTCATATTTTTTTCCCATATATTTCAAATCAGCACTTACCAGTACCGGAACTTGGAACCCAAAGTGAAATAATGTGCAAAAAAGTTCTTCTGAGGCGGGAGTGGTCTGTCCAAACGGAAGAACGTGTGATACTCAACACAAGCTTTCCACAAATTCTTACATGCTCGGTAATTCACCATATTGAATCCCAGTAATGTTTCTCTAGATTCATGCTAAAAAATAAGAAAAATGTATTTCACATAAGAATAATTCAAAGTACTTTTTGAAACTAAGATAAATATTGTTGGCTTTGAGGTATTTTTTTAAATAATGCTTTTTGAAGTGGTACTCTTAATTTTCTATTAACTTTATGTACAACAAACCCTTTTGAAATACCTTTAAAATTTCTTTAAAATATTTTTTTTGTTTCCCTGAGTTTTTTTTATATTAAAAACAGCCTGCACAAAGGTTAACAATCGGTTTAGTTATATAGAAACAAGTCTAAAAGGTATGACCCAAACTACATGAAAAGAATGCCATGATTTGGGAGCTCAAAGACAATATGCCTCTCTATTCAAAACTACAGTTAAGATGAGTAATTGTCACGAACATGTGGCAGTTGGAGATTGGGAACAGGTATGGATCTCAAGAGCAACTGACAGTTCCTACTTCTAAATGATTCATTAGATTCCTGGGAAATGCAAGAAGCAAAATGGCAAAGCAAGCTAAGCTACTCTGCCTATTGAGAGAACTTGATAACAACCTCTGTAGGTCCATTTTTCTTTCTCTTCACAGTACAAAATTCTCCCCAACATTCTGCACACCTTAACTGATTTAACTTGGTAGTAAAGTCCTTTTCCAAGTTAAGCTTTTGCTGGTCTGCTCATCTTCAGATCTGCTGAGAAACCAAGGCACAGAGACCTGCAATTCTTCCCCCAGTGTTTTATTTGGGAACAAGAAAAACACTATTTTCAGCCACAGGCCAAATTTAGGACAAAATAAAATGGATTTTAAATTAACAGCAAATTCTAAGTATTTATTGATGAAATTTAAGAAATTATATTCAAGAAATTCAATCTTGATTTTTTAATTCAATTACAAAGATTACTTGTATCTGTTTTTAATTTCCATGTATTGCCAACTGTTCCCCATATTTTTTAGACATATGAACAGAACGATTTAAAAATTAGAAATCAGAAACAAGAGAACAGAAATTAAGCCCATTACCTATGTAGTTATAAAAGGCCTTATCAACAATATAAAAGTCAAACAATATAAACAAGGTAAATTACTATTCTTCAAGACAGCAAGTATGTATAATTATGGACTGCCTTCCTCTGGATCCAGTAAAGGATGAAACAGCTAAGATTTTAGATTCTAACAACAAGTAATCATGATGTAGCAAATGTTCATGTTCTGTCAACCTTTTAAACAGTCGGAAAAGAAAATTTGACAAGTTACATGGGCTGGTGATCATGCATTTTAATGTCATTCAAAGTTTTATAATTATGGGTTGGGGAAAAAAATAACCTGCTGTTTCCCCTAGTTTGTATTCCAGAAAACGAGCTGATCTGAATCTCATTCCACCATCTGATCACTAGATCAGACATGAAGCATGAAGGAGGAGCTGGTATGGCAGGATGAGAAGGAGCTGCAGCAAGAGCAACTTAATTGTAATGCGAGACAGCACTTTCACAGGAACTTGGTGTGCTAGAGCTTTAAAGTTACCTTAACAATAGTTCTATTCATAGCTTTTAAAGCCTTCATTGCAGAACTGATCCTCAAACCCTACCCTTCATCTCAATTACAGCTAGGAAACATTGTTTAAGGTAAAGAATAATATGTGCCATTGGCTCTTAAGTGCACTCCTCCCTCCCCTATTCACCCTTGAAGGTTCTATAATATTCCAATGTAACTTGGGCACTTGAAATTCGTCTTTAGCTGATGGTTCTGGGGTGCAAGATCTGGTTCTACTGCTGCATTTAGAGTAAGGCAGCCCCTGTATTCCTTGGAAACAGCAGACTTGAATCACTGTGGGCTCAGCACAGGGCTCCAAGCTGACATATCCATGGCACTTCAGCTGAAAGCACATAAAGTAACAGGGCAGTTACACTGCAGCCCTGCAGCCCACAGAATGCTTTTACAACACTAGGATCCAGCAAGATGCAGAATGCTCTACGGTCTGATAATGACATGCAGGCATTTCAGGGGGTTATGTCTGTTGAGATCAGTGCTAGACAGTGTCCGAGAGTCACAGCAGGATTCTGCTCCAGAATTATTATCTTACTAATTGTGTCTGTGGCTTTTATTAAAGAGAGGAAAACAGTCTGCTTGCCATGGAGAGGAAGAGTGAAGCAGCTGGGATGCAATACTGGTAATGAAAATCTGGGCCCCAGGACAAAGCTACAGTAAGGCGAAGAGAGGTAGGATACAGTGAAGTCCAAGTCATCTTTGCGATTCCTAATATTAAAAATGCAAACCCAACAAAAAAGCAGACTGGATATTGGTGCTCCTCTCACACAGAACAGCTCAGTACTCGAATAAGCACCTCGAGTGGGGCTTTTCATTCAAACCCACCTTTGCTTGCCTTGAAACAGTGACTCCAGAGCACTGCTCCAATCTCTTGGTGCTCAGGAAAGAAACTGGGTTGAAAAACTTACTCTCTAATGAGACCCTTTTACTTTAGCTAAACAAGGAAAAGTCCCAGAAAAAAAAAAGCAGAAATTCCCTACCCCATCTCAGAGAGACAAAAAAACTTGCGCTTTATAATGACAGATGCTCCCCACACTCAGCATCTTCCAGAAAGAGTGGGCAAAAGTTCTGTGAAAGCGTAAATGCAGTAAATATACTTCTGCCAGCAGTATTTGCTCTTCATTTAAAAAAGGCAATACACGAACTTTGATAGGATTAGGCAGCAATCAAGTAGGCATCTAATGAATGCCAGTGCTACTTAAGATCAAGAATGTATTTGGGCAGATAAGCCCATGCACCACTTTGTGATTTCAGACCAAGTTCTTTCTAAAATTCAGTCAAAAAAAATCAGACAAAATTAAAAGCACAAACTTCAGATACATAACCTGTCATAAAAAAAAAAAAAAAAAAAAAAAAAAAAAGAAAATAAACTATCTTGGCAACTCACTGAAACCAGGTTTCAGTTGTGGCCAGAAACCTATCATATTCTTTCGTTCCAGACTCAAGTAATTTTTCAATGGACATCTGCCTTCTAAAAGAGCAAAAGAAAATGTTGAACAGCTTCTTTGGCTGTCAAGGAATCAAGATCACAAAAACATGCTGCATGGCATTAAGAGCTTGATGCTGGCTATTGATATTACTACAGCCAAGGGTGCAACTAAATAGAACCAGAGAAGTTTAGGGAAACATCTAGAAAAACAAAACTAGTGCATTATTCCTAAGCAGCTTCAAAGCATGCAAGGGAAGCAGCATACAGAGCAGGCAGAACAAAGTAAAATACGAGGGAAAAAGCTACTGAAGTAATGGCTCAGGGGACTTCTAATGCTGGATGAAGAAGTCCTTCATATAACATACTTTTCCCCCATGAAATCATAAAAAAACAATGGGAAAAAAAACCTGCTCCAGTGGATATATGCTCCAGCCATATGATTGTCAGAATACTCCACCAGCTTCCACTCAAGATTGTATTATACTACCACAGGAAAATGAATGTGACATTCAACTGCTTCATCTCACTTCATTTATTTAAACACAGATATAATCTAATAAAAGTAGGCAAATAATTCTTTACTTATGTTGATGCCTTTAAGCTATGCCAAGTCAGCAAATAAATTTAATAGGCGATTACGAGATAAGGCACTTGCACTTTTGAGGACAGTTGCAATTAAAAGCTCTCAACACTAATTAGCAGTATTTGAAAAATATCTTTTTAGAATTATGTAAAAGTGTATGTATCCCAGTTGGGAAAAAATAAAACCAGTGGAAAATTCCTTTCCCAAGTCCACTAACTTAATATTCTACAGGATCTCAGCTTTGCATTCAAATAAATGCAGTTTCTCAGGCGTACAATTTGTTATATATTTACACACCAGTTTGAAACACATCATCAGCATACCATGAATGTATTTCCCCTGCCATATCGTAAATAGGTGATTTAAAATATGCACTCAAAGCACTAGACCAGAGATATTTTACATACCAAATGTGCAATCACTGAGTCACTTCACCTAGTATCTGCTGCCTAAAGAGAGTAATTTAGGCTCCCTTTATTGTTAATGGGAGCAAAAACAAAAGCAAAAGGAAGAATATACCACCAGAGAGCAAGTTAATCCATCCTAAAACATACTTCCTGTTCAGGCAAGATGTTTCAGCCTTTGTATGTGATTATTACAGAAGAAATGTAATGATGAGCTTTGGTGAGCCAAGTATCACGATTCAGAAAATATATTCTTTTAACCTAACTGAAGTTGAATATAGGTGAGATGAATCTTATCCTGTGATCCTAGACAGGGAAAGTAACTCTGAAAATAATAATTTTAATATCAGCAGTGATTAAAAAATTAGTTTAAGTATGACTTCTTTGGAAGCCAAATTTGAACTTTGATCTTAAGATATTCATGACTTGGAATAAATGAAAATTAAGTTCTTGCCACTAGTTTTCATCTGATACACAGAGTTTAAAGAAAAAACACTACAAGCCTTTTTAATTTGTTGGCTTGGATAAGATGTCTCAGAAGAGAAATTACATTAATTTTACAAACTACATTCTCATGCAAGTAACAATACGTAGAGTGTTAGAAAGCAACAGAGAAATAAGATGAGAAAGCTGTCTTAGTAGTACCTTCTATTATAAGCAGATTTCTTTTCTGCAGAAAATAGAGGAAATACTTAATTACACAGTATCCAATCCTATTTTATATCTAGGTATCTTAATCTTCAAGGTCCTCAACTCTGCTACCACAGCATTCTCTTCAAGTTCTAATTTAGGAAACAACTAATTCCATCATTTCTGAATTCCAAAAAAAACCCAAATTCTCATCTCACATGCAAATACAACTTTCCTGCAACTTTAATGGAAGTTACACACACTAGTATCATGAAAAAAATTGACCTCAGCCTGACTTTGAGAAGAAGACTGTAGCTCCAGCAAGGTTTTACAAAAATGCTGTCACCCCAATAAAACATTCTCCCTCCCCCTTTTTTGTATCACCACTTTTCTGGTCATGCTGCATGATGTCTGCTCACATTGGCAGACCTGCTCACTTCATGTTTGCTTTTAAGATACACCTGTTGTATACCTGTATGACTCCTGTTTTCAGCACTAGTACCAGCCACCAGACATTGGCCTGACCTGACAGAACAGGTGTTTCTCTTTAACCACATTGTCCCGAAACCTGGAACAGCCTTGCAGTACTCCAGATACATTTCTGCCTAGAGTCATCTTTTATATCTAGTCTGTAACGCTTCATTTCAGGTCTTCAATCAAAGATTCCTAGAACATTAAGGGTTGGAAGACACCTTAAAGATCATCTAATCCTAACCCACCTGCCATAGGCAGAGACACCTCCCACCAGACCAGGTCGTTCAACCTGGCCTTCAACACTGCCAGGGCTGGGGCATCCACAACCTGTTCCAGTGTCTCACCATCCTCACAGTAAATCCATTCATATGTAAGAATTCTTCACTAATCTGACTGGTTAATCATGTGGTCATGTTTTTAATAAATTCCTCCATCTTTCCCCAGTGCTATGTCTGTAATGGAAGCTCATCTCCCAGGGGCACAGAACAATCCATTTCTTGCTGAATTAAATGCTCAGTGATCCTGTGGTGCTTCATGGGGTAGCAAACACACACGTCAAGCCGTGAAACATGCAGCTCCAAGTAGGCATAAAAATACACCATATGTAATTTAGAACTACAAAGGAATTCTTATCTCTTCTGTTTAAATATAAGTAATAAAGTCATCATGTATTACCAAATCTGAATAATACAAATCAACATATCTATCAAACCTTAATTTACAAGCATATATACAACAGAAGCAGCATTAAGCACTACCTTTAGTTTGAGTCTGGTTTTTCATGAAATTTAAATTTAATATTGATTTACTTTCAACCTTTTCCACATTTATCTTATATAAACAAATTATATTTCCTGCATACAAATGTAAAACTAAAAGTATCTAAAATATAAGGCAAATCAAGTGAAAAAGAAAACTTATAAAGCATTGTAATGGTCTATTTGAAACATGAAACAGCCAGAATTTTGGTGATACTGGACTTTTAGTTGCAGACAAAACCAAGAATCAACATAGTATCAGTCAGTATAATGCAGACATGCAGTAGAAGAAATTTCACTGCTTTCAGATAAAATTTAAGACAGTACTCACCAGTTCTTTCCGAAGTTGAACAAAAAACTGCTTGCACTTGAAAGAAATTTTTACAATCTTCAACCTAAATGAAAAACAAAACCACAATATTAAAACATTTCATATACTGCATCATGGTTAAAGGCTTAAGTACACCTACTGAAAATATACTTTATAGAGAGAACATATTTCCTTTCCATGGACAAAAAATAAGATACCAAAGACTATATAAAATAGTTTGTGTAGTTTGAAATTTATGAGCTGTGTGTTTACGTTATCCATCAAATTCACTTGTTTACATCCCAAACCCAAGGCAGTTGCTAATTTTGATATCTTTTCCCCATTCCAAAGCCCAAAGAGCTTTTCTATCCTCAAGTCATTCCAGGCAGATATTGTCTTTTCTGAGGCTGCTTTCATTATCCCTTAAAATATGAAAAAATCCATTGAACTTCACCTGATCCCTGAAAGACATTCTTCCTCTATGTTCTTACATGTCTTTAAATATAACCAGAACTTGTTTTAGTAAAATAGTTAAGATAAGATGTAAGCACAGAGATAGGACTCACAACCTTAAAAAAAAAATCACACTATTAGGAGGAAAAAAACATTTACACTATCACATGACAGGGAAAAATCTGCCTACAGACATGTTCACCTTTCAGGGTACCTATAAATATATGAAATACTGACACTAATTCCAGACTGTTTTGGGTGGTCACTCTAAAAGCAGTTATACAAAATGGGAAAAGGCAGGCTGTATTTTCTTCACAATCTAATGATACACTTCTTCAAAGAACTATAGTACTAGGATAATCCAAATATTTTATTAAATATACAAGAGTATCACTTTGGTCAAGAAAAAAAGTGAGGTTCAAACTGTAAAAAGAAAAACATAGTAACTTTTGTTACTTGAAAAATGAACAACTGATAAAATACTGCAAACTGACTGGAATTATTACTTGCATATTTATCACTTGCTGACTAAAAAACCCTTTAGACCAGGAAGGATGAGGAGCAAAACATTAACAGACACCTAAGTTGGATATCTAAATATAGAAATTATCTTCTTAACTAAATCAAATAAAGACATTTTTCTCCAGGGGATTATTCAGAGCAGGAACCTAAGTGGGATGTCCTAATTTGTTGGGAGAGTCTTTATCTGCAGTAACATAAAGACACTTTGTGAACATTAGTGTTTAAATTATGGTTATTTGCATCTTTTCCCATTTCTTTTTTCTTTCTCAGTCTTGCCATTATTTTAACAGTTAATTAAAAAAAAAAAAAAGCAGCAGCAATAACTGTCCTATTTGTTTATTGAGTTGTTTTTTTTTTTTTTTTAATTCTTAACAAATTCTTGCCATCAGAGTTTGTTTCTCAAGGATTTGAGACTTAAAGGTGAGTTACATCTTATCTACTGAAATCAAATTATTCCCCTGGCAATGCATCAATCTTCTTAAAACCTCCTGGGACAAAAAAAATGCTTAAGGATAATTTAGGATGAGTCTTATATTTGCTGGACAGGACATACACTAGTGATTACTAACAGTATGACTGTGGGAAAAACAGAAAAAAAAATAGGCTGCAGCTAATTAACAAGTATGTTATTACTAATTTTTTTAACACCTTGGTGTACAGTGCAACTAAAAGAACATTTCAATATATACCTTTTCTAAGAATGGTGCTCCGTACACTTTGCAAGATATCAGATTTACTTAGCAATTATTCAATTTATAAAAACATTTACTATCTCTCACTCTCTGGGGTTTTCCTCTTCTGCTAAAGAAATTACTACCCTTGGTGATTTACAAACTCAAAGAGAATAAGAATACCTATGGGGTTTTAATGTCATCCCATCATTTCAGCTTACAGAGGGAGGTCAGCTGACTTTTAATCCTAAAACCATTTGGAACAGACTCAAAGCTGTAATATTAGCCAGTAAGGTGTAACTCAGCTCAAAAGAGCCACCTCTCAAGTACAAAGGAATGACTCAGCACAGCTGTTTCCCAGCTGTTTCAATAAAATACAGCAGGTAAGAGTTACTATGCACTGCTAATATCCTGCTAGGCACTGAATGAGCATATCTATACTCAGCCCAAGGAAAAGGCATCCTGTCTATACTGCCTGGTATGATTTTCCCATCTACAGTCACGTCAGACATCCTCAATAATAAAATATATCTTTTTAAATGAAGAGATATTTGAAATCCTAGTCGAAAATGCAAATTGCACTCAAACACGTGGAAGCAACCTGATGATACCAAGCACTGGCTCTCACAAGGGCTTTGCCACCCCAACCCTTGGGAGGGTGATAAGGCAGGACATAAGCAATCCAGCAAATTTCTTGAGCAAGACCTTATTGACCCAGGTTCTGGACCAGGCACCCAGGGAAGATGGTCCTGGTGGCCCAACTCACAAACAAGAAAGGATTGTCCAGATTTAGTAGCCAAAGACAAACAGGGCTCCGGCAGCTGTGAGATGGCCAAGCTAAAGATATGAAAGGAAGTGGAGGGATGCAGCAGACTAAACCACAGGTTCAGGAGAGGACACTCCAGTTTGTTCAGAGTTCTGGTGGGCAGAATCCCATAGAAGCTGCCTTTGGATCACAGGAACAGAGGACAGATAGTCAGTCTTGAAGGACAATCTTCTCAATCCAGAACAATCCCGATGTGCTAGAAAACATGCAAGAATGAGAAGAGGCCAGCCAAGATGCACTCAGAACTGCTGACTGGGCTCAAACACAAAAGGAAGTGTCCAAGATGTGTAAGCGGGACAAGATGACCAGGGAGGAACACAGTACCACCTAATCATTCAGGGATAAAACTAGGAGATCCACAGCACAACTGCAGTTGCAACTGGCACTGGATGCAAAAGGCAACAAAGCTTTCCAGAGATACATCAACCACAAACACCAGGCTAAGGAAAACACATTTCCAGCTGCTGAACTGGTGGTCTAGAAACAGAGGAAAGGCTGGTGTACTCCATGATCTTCTCCTTTGGTCTTCAGTCTCCTTGGATTTCCAGGTCTCTGTGCCTGGTAGCAAAGTTTAGGGAAAGGAAGAATTATATACAATACAGGAAGATCAAGATAGGACACATGGATAAAAGGCAGTGTCCTTTGTTTTCCCCTATTCCTCACTTGTCTTCCTCCTGTTTAATTTCTCCTTATGATCAAAAGGTTCACAATAAGCAATTAAGATATAATATCAAATTAAGAGTGAGAGGGCAAAGAAATTTTACTTGAGTCTTCTCTAAGCAATACAGTTAAATCTTTATTTCCTTCCACATACATGCATTTCTATCCTCTCACTTGTCTCAAAATTCAGGAGTACTGAAAAACAGGTATCCAAATATCTACTATACCTATAAAGCATTGGGAAGACACTACACAGCTCCAGTTGCATAGGAGCAACAATATGTGGAAGCAAAAGGAACTATCAGTACTAGTGGCACAAGAGCGGCAGCATGATTATGGGTAGAAAGAAAGGGTAATAGGTCTATTATTGAGCTATATTGTGGAAATTGGTATTTCAGATTATTACTCATAGCAAAAGAAAGCCTCTAACAGGGTGAAATGGGCAAGGGTGGTTATTTTTTTTTTTTTTTTTTGTAAAGACCAATTATATTGGAACTATAGACTTCACAGCAAGAAATTAATATCCCTGGTGTCAGCTGATATGGCTGAATATAAAGAAGAACTGTTTAGGTAATTACACATACACAAAAAAAACCACACTAAGAATTTAGATCAGCATCCCTGGCATGCAAACAATATGAAGCAGAACCCAGAGAAACCTCCAACTTCCATTAATGACGTGTAGCTTAATTGTGACTTAAATTGTACGTACTCAGTAATTTACCAGTGTGATTTACAGAACCTATTTCTACTCTTGCTGTTTCCCAAAAATAACAGCAGTAAAATCAGACTGAATAAAACTTTCCTGATTATTACCACATTCCATTTATAAAGCTGCCTTAGCCCAGAAATGGCTCCAACATCTCAAAATTCACACCACATGAAGGATATCTTTCCTGTGTCACTAGTATAAGGGCAGGTCTGACTGACTGGTACAGTAGTTTCAGGTTTATCATTGCAAGCTCCACCTTTAATTTACCCAATAACCATGAAGACCAGAAATTTAAATGCTTTGTAATGGTCTCAGACTTACATTCCTTCAAATGCATACAAGTAAAATGTTCACCACATTCAGTTGTACTGGCTGCAGATAACACTTTGATATAGCTCTGTTTTTTTTGTTTTTCTTTACAAAAATCAACTAAAATTGGACCAATGACACTGTTTCTTATCTTGGTAAATCACAAAATATGTAACTTTCCACAATGAACCTTGAGACTAAGCTTAGCACAGAAAAATAGAACATCACAGAAATTCACTGGGCTGCAGAAAAGATCAAGCACACATAAGCAGCAAATAAAATTGCAAAATCAGTAGCAAATGAACAGTTCTGATCATTTCTCTTGAACAAACAGATTTTGTGCCTGATGAACTAATGTCTGCTATGATAATCTTATATTACTGACTTCACCCATTCAGAATGCAGCTACAGCAACTCAGCAACACAAGCAATAAGGCTGTCAAAGTGGACTTTAAACCAGCAGAGGAAACCAAGGGAAGGTTGCATCTGCAGGAACTAAGAAAGGCATTTCCAGAAAGGTGACATAAACTCTATAGAGCACCACAGAGGCTATAGAGCACTTCTAAAGAATTTAGAGATGTAAAGATTTTCTGCAGTAAATGCACTTTTTTGATCATATAATGAACATAGTTATTTACAGATGAGAAGACAGTATCCTGAATGCTCCACCTCAGTTATTCACAAGTATCATAACTATATTAAATTTCAAACACACACCACAATTAATTTATAGGTCACAAAACAGGTAAGAGCAGTCAGTCTCCAGGTTAATATTTTTCAATTCACCTGTCTCTTTAAAGACTGTAAGCTAGACCATCACACTGGCCCTGGCCATATAGTAATTGAAAGTAAAATATGCTTACAAACTCCTGAAGAAAAGGAGCATTGAAATTCATTACAGTTTCATTAGAGTTTCAAAGTTGTTTAACAGCACACCATGCAGACCAGGACAAACCCTCCCCCCACAATTCCCCATGGCACATGAGATAAAAAATTTCAACATCATATGAAACAACATAAGTTTCAGTCTTTTTAAGAGTGATAAAAATATTTTGAAACAGCAAATAAAAGCATTAAACAGCTGTCCTTACCACTGAAAGGTGTTAATTCGTACTCGGTTCTTAAAAATTAGTATTCCACCTGACATCACTCCAATCATTATTTCATTGTTACTCTGATCCTTTAAAAGAAGGGAGAAAATTACTTGGAGAACAGTATCAATATCTTTTGAAACCTCATATATAGTCATCACTCTCTAAATACACAAAATAACGTGGAAGGAAATGTGTTTTAATAAGACAAATAAGAAATTAAATTATTCCCTCCTATTTAGGACAAACCTGAATATTTGCTCTGAGTTCCTTATAAGCTACCACAAAATTTTAATTTCTCAAGTTAGATCTTCTGCATTTCACCAACTTTGATGAAATAAATAGGAGAGTATTCTGGTTTATTAAGAATAGCAGCACAAATAGGCTGGCTTGGCATTTGCTACACTAAAAGCAACCAGCAACTTTAATTCCTACCTGAAAGGAAATTGCAATCTCAGAACACAGAGAGGAAAGAGTCTAAAACAAACAATGTTGTATATTTAAAGCATATTTAAATAGCACTTTTTTCTTGAATTATCTTTGCACTCTAATCAAGCACCTGCTATAGAACTCTCAATATAGCATTCAAGGCAACAAAGCTCAACCTGATTAACACACAGATAACTAAGCACAAATATGAGCAAAGAAATACCCTCTCTATAGTGAAACAGTGGATATTCAATCAGTAAATCCCAGTTAGGCACCTCAGAGGATAATATTTTTTTCTTTTATTTTCGCTTGTCAGCAAAAGCCTGGAAGGCTCACAAAAAGAAAAGCATGTTTTTCCATATAAATCTGAGAGGAATACATTTTTACATTGCAACACTAGTTCATCCAAACTTACCCTTGCATAGTGCAATTCAACTCCATAAAGTTCTAAGGTACGTGCTGTATTGAGATAATTGAACTCTGCTTCTGCAGGAGACAACCCTCTGAAAGAAAGCAACTAAATCAGAAACGTTCTAACACAACCTCCCACATCAGTGAGTGCAGACAGAAAATCTGCATTCATTTTACTACTTCTATCCCCACCCTGAAATCTGAATTTCCTTTCTCATGATAAACAGACTGTAATCCAAAACTTTTAACAGAAAAGAACCTATATTTCCAAAAGAACAGAAGTCTTGACAAGAGCCCACAATACATTTTATTTTAATGAACATTATCATTTAAATGTTTGTGGATCCCTAGAATCTGAAAATTAGTTTTACAATCCTGTATTTAGCATTGGCAATTTAGATTACCATCAATTCCCTCAAATGTCTTTAACATAGCTAAGAGAATTTTTTAAGTCTTTATCTGAAATTTAAGGGAGCATTCTGTAGTTTCGAAAGCAAACAACAAGACCTGATCAAGCAAATGTTTTATAATTATTGCTTACATTTTGTTAAATTTAACTAACAAAAGGCACTTAAGTTCTAAAATAGGAAGGAGCCATCACTGGAAAGTACCACAACTTTACATACTGAAAAAAAAAATATTTTCCATTGCTTCATTGCCTTTTCCTCTTTCTGAAAGGTCAGAGACTTGCATGCAGGAAAGAGCAGATACTGAAGAAAAGGACTTTGTTACTTCTGAAGTAACTCTTTTTCTGGTGAGAGTATCATGAAAACAAAGCCCTTATGCTCAGAACATTCCCAAAGACTGAAAAAAAATCTTAAAGAAAATATATCCGGCTAAGTTAATATCCAACATAAAATGCACAAACACTGTTTTCAGAGAACCTTTAACTTAACATGTTCATTCTTTCACTAACTTAGATACTGATATTCTGTATAGACAATAAATGGTATTTATTATATAGGTATCTAATCTACAAAAAAGAAAAATCACATTATCTTAAAAGAAACAACTGAAACCAACGAACCAACAAACCCAACAACCCACCCACCTCAAAACCTTTAAGAAAAAAAACTGTTTTGTTTTATATAGCACAGCATCAGCAGTCAGGATTTGACAAAGTCAGTATCTTCTGATGTAAATCCTTACATGTGCTGCTGATGTAATTTTGCTATTTCTTTTTCAAAGTCTTGAGGCTGGCTAGGGATGAAAGAATATTCTGAGAGGTAGCCTGGCAAGTTTTCTGAATGGTTGTAGTCTCCCAGCTCGGCTAAAATATTAAAAAGAGAGGTTATTGTTTATCACTGATGTACTTGGCATTGTGCAATGCCCCCAAATTAACATGAGTTTGCTCCCACATAATTTATGATCCACAGCAAAGAAAAACAGAGAAGACATTTGGACTCCCATTTTTCCTTTTGAATAAACGGTCACATCCTCAGTGAATATCGAGATTATTTAGAGAGGGCTTTGATTATGCACTTATGAAGGCTGTTCATAAAGTCTTTAATTTTTAACAGACAAATTAATCCATAAATGCTGTCATTACAGCTAGCACAAAGTAGGATATGTACATATATATATATATAGGATGGTATTCAATTTTCTCTTATTATTTTACTTTTGCTTGTTTTCATGTGATTACACAATTTTATTATTTAACACTACAACCACTATTTCATTATGAAGATCTGCAAAATCCAGCCACTCCTTCTGCACCAAGACACACTCAGAAGCATTAGAAAAATATTTTTTGCACATTAAATTGTATGTATGAAACAAAGTACACATACATACACCTACATTGAAACTACTCTACTTGAAACTACTAAAAAGTGTGTTTAAATTATTTGTAACACTTTCCTAAAATTATAATAAATAGATTACAATCACATTTGTCAGAAAACAACATATAAACAACATTTGCTAAAATTTTTTGAGGCTTTCTAACTACAGTAGAAAAAAAAAATCAGCTTTAAATATCTGCAATCCATGTAACAGATCAACAGTAATAGATAAGAAACATGAAAAGAAGAGTGGATAGATAACAGTAATATATCATGATATGGGATGCTGGGCCGGACTAGCAGCACTGACAAGGCAGATGAAGGCACTTATTGAGCAGGAGGATAAGGAAAGGAAAGGAAGGTAGGAAAGACCTCTGGGTCACTTGCATCATCACAAACAGATCCTACTTTAAATAATTTAAAAACTAGAAAATTGACCAGGTTTTATAACAGAATGCACTCCTTGCTGAAATCTGCTATTTACATGCATTTATAAAGAATCCAGGAAGTTTATTACTAGGCAGGTACAGGCATCATTAGATAGAGCTCTGCAAGCTGAAGAAAATAGCAGCAGGATGTCATGGATAAATATAAATGCACTGTGCATACCCACCACATCAACAATATTTTAAAAAAAAACCCATATTGCATTCTTAAAACCTTAGAATGTTATCAAACTTTCATAGTTCCTGTTATCAAATACTTTATCTCTTCTAAGACAAATCCCTATGGCATGACAGCATTTGCAGTACATTTTTCAGGCAGCTGAAGCGTGGGAGTTTTGTTTAAGAGAAACTGTTCTATTGACTGACCTACAAAAAGGTGACCACTGAGCAAAACCATGCATAAAACATGACATTAACATTACTCTATATTTTTTATGAAAGTATTAACATGGACACTGTTTCTCTGATATGTACACAAAGTACTAACGTGGATGTAAGTATCTTCAACAGTAGAAAAACACAGGAATGTGAATGAATATATTGGGATTGCTTAATTTCAGCTTATGAAGAAAAACTGAGTGAGGAAGAGAACTAAATGTCGGTTTTCAAGACTCATCTACTCACTGGATGCCTTACAATTGCCAAGATGGGTATCAAACTTTTTGGTCAGATAAGGCCAGAACTCCCTTTTTTACACTTATTTGGAGGTTCACTGCGTTGTGTGCTAAAAATGTTTTAGTGTCTTAGGAAATACTCTTTAGTATCATTCTCAAAGCAAAAGCAACAATTCTGTGTCTCAAAATACACAGGAATAAAAGAGTATTGATTTGGGGTTTTCTAACAGTGTGGCTTTAAGTACTTTTTCCATATCCAATTCAGCAAATCATGCTGGGGGAGGACAACCAATCAATTTCCTCAATCATGAGAAAATTAGCACCATGCCCACAAACACCACAGTATAATGCTATACAAAGTACATTCTTTAGAAACTAATCAATAAGACTTTTTATATATTTCAGTACTAATAAGTACACAAACACAAATTATACTTACATTGAACAGCATAGGAAGCCAGAAGAGCAGCAGTATTATAAGGACAGGGCAATCTGTTTTGTTTTTAAAATGATAAATAAATAAAATTACATATTTCATATAATATTTGGCTGTTGTGAAAACCCTAGTCTTTTATAGTCTATGAAAATATTTGACAGGTAATTATTATAAATATTTCCACTTGCATAGACAGTGATTTATTCTTAATATGTTTTATATTTTTGCAGGCAAAATCTCTCATTATGAACTTTTCCTTGCCCGGATTTGCATTTAATGCTTAACACAAGAAAAATGTCTTACCTTCCAGAAAGAATGTCCTGCTTAATTTGCAGAAAGTACTGGTACCTTATT
This sequence comes from Anomalospiza imberbis, assembly GCF_031753505.1. Classification (NCBI taxonomy): domain Eukaryota; kingdom Metazoa; phylum Chordata; class Aves; order Passeriformes; family Viduidae; genus Anomalospiza; species Anomalospiza imberbis. The sequence goes on from NC_089687.1 coordinate 12,539,477, forward strand.
TAGAAAAGCAAACAAAAAAACACTCTAATTAAAAATAAAAGTATTCCATCATTTTTCATCAATTTAATGTAATTCGCTTTCAGTTAGTGTAAAACTAACACTTGACATTTTGAATGCTATTTCCTAATCTATAATTGGAAAGAAATGAAACTTTGCTTCGTAAACTAATACTACAAACCTGGTAAATTAAATGACTTACAAGCTATGAAGTTATACTTTATATTTCACTGAAAGGCTACAAATTTCACATTTTTCCTGCTTTACACAGCAACCACAAGTTGAAGTTTGCATCTGTGCATGGAGGTACCCTCATAAGAATGATCTGTACTCCAGGCAGACAGAACTAATTTATTCTGAGTATTTGATACTGCTGTGTTTTCATTTATATTAATTCTTAGTATCTTGGAGTTACATTGTTATTACAAAAGTTGTGGACTCTATTATGTCAAACACCTCTCAATTAACTTCCCTTGAGCTTCTGAAGTTTTCTTTAAATTATGATGTAAAAAAAAGCTTGTTTTAGAAATTCATCTAGTTTTTTCATACCCACTCTTTCAAGTCAGGAAGGAGATTAACATAAGAAAAAGAACAGCCAAACATTTTAAAACACAAGCTACTTCCCACCAAACAGGAACACCAGAAACACCATGACTTAAAAACTCCAACAAGCTGTAAAGTACAAATTTCCCTCTAAATTACTTCCTTTGTTGCTCCAACAAAACTCAAATATTTTGTTAACGTCTCAAAATGAATCTTTTGTTCATTCAGTTTAGTTCCTTCATATTTCACTTAGAGGTTTTAGAAAATTTGACATAAAGTATAATGTTTACATTAAGTGGCAAATCACACCTGCTACAAAGCTTCACTGAACTAGAGATTGCAGTGGGGTACCAAACAAGATTTATCAAGGTGGCAGGATGCTAGCAAAAGCTTAAACTTTCAGAATAAAAATCCTTGTAACAGAGCATAAAAGCTGCAGTATAATTTGTCTCCACTGCCTTTTAAATTTTTTAATAAAAGTGTCACTGAGTGGCAAATTTAAGCATCATTCATGCTTTCTTATAAATTTAAACCCTACATTATTACTATTATAATAATCACCTGGTTTCCTTTGTGTAGTTCTGATTCAAATGCTGGGCTATACCCATTCATTACAAACACCAATATTACTTCTGAAAAGCACTAAATATGAATAATTTATTTCCCAATAAGAACTTCAACTAAGAAATTAAAGCCAAAATATATCACTTTATTACACATAACTTGACTTCTCATAACTGTGTAGTCTTCAGAAAGTGGATTATCTACCACTTAAAGTCTTACACAAACATTTACAAATACTCACAAAGAAATCCAATTATTTATAAGCTATATAGCAGTAGAAAGGTAAAACAGTCCATGTTTGTAAGAATATGAGGGAAAACATTTGTGAACTGACAACCAACGATTAGTCCATGTGCTCAACCCCTACGAAACCATCTAGAGATTCTTTAACTGGCCAGAAAGGCAAGAAGCTTAATTTAAAAGATATTAACCTCAAGAAGTTAAAACTTAGACATTAGCCAGGCTTTAGAGATCTCAAACGCTTCAAATACTTAAAATGCATACTGAAACAAAAAAAATAGATAAAGCAAATTTCTTTACTGATTAATAAATACAATAAATTACAAGTTAAATTCATATATTAAATGGATATGGTTCACATGCTTTTCTTGAGTATCTCTTCACAAATATTCAGCTGCACATCCATTTTATTTGGATTTTTTTGGTATAAAGCTTTATGAGAAATATTTCATGGAACTTAAAGGACATCTTGATTAAGGAACGCCAAGCAGAGTTCATCTTCTGTCCACTGTTTTCAGTGAACAGTGAGGTTAATGGCTTGTTAGCCAACCACCAGTTTGAACAATGAGGTTTCAAATATTATTGAGCAAAATGGGAGATCAATAGAAGCTTTAGCAAAGCAGATCTGCAAAAGCCTGAACAACAGACTCCACTAAAACAACAAAGGCAGCTCTGCATTACCATGTTTTCATCTTGCTTATATAGCTATAGCTAGAAAAGGGCAGGACAAAATTAGTGTTAATGGAGTCAACGTTAATCAGCAATTCTTCCTGCCACGAGGAGCACTAATGAAGCTTCATTCCCTCCCCAGCCAAGGTCCTGAACGAAGCTCTCCAGCACACACTGAGCTCCCGCTGACCTCTCCTGACCTGGGGCATTCAAACCTGCCTCGCTCACGGGAATGCACAGAGGGCTAACAAGACACTGAACCTTTCCCTGACATCCCTTCCTACTGCTTCATGTGTTGAGCCATTCCTCTGTTCTCATGGAATTTGTAAAGACTGAGCATTTTGTAACAGTCTCAGCTTCAGCCAGAATTGTCAGAAGTTTGCGCTTTCTTTTCTTTCCCTTTTTTGAGGTGGGAATATTGATTATGTGAAAGATCCTGTATTTGTGACATGGCATCCTAACTTCACTCCAAAGAAGCCCATGGATAATATCTCTCTCTTTATAATAATTCCAAATACAAATGAATTTTCTCAGGGGCAATTAAGCCTATTAGGAAAAAAGGCAGAGATGACCTAGATACAGAAACTACACATTATTTCTCATTTAAAAGAAAGCTGTGTTTATAGCTTTGTATTTAGAGAATAACACTTCTCCAGTTTTCTCCTTCTTTATGGTTTACTTCACACTGATCAACATTTATCCTTTTTTTCATCCCCTCAGGAATATTACATATTTTCCTTTATTTAAAAAAATATGTTTTCATTATTCATTATTTTGATAGAGTAAATTGCCAAATTTTCCTAGAGTAAATATTACAGTAAAACAAAGTCTCATGTAGAATCTCTGGGACTCATCTTAGTGAATTCTGTCTGCATAGATATGTGCAAAATTTTGTCCAAAATATGACAAATTAAAGGCAATTATAAACAAACATAGACTCAAAACGTCACAGTTTTGGTACTCAGGTTTCAAAAGCTATCGTCAATAATTTTTTTGAATGGGGCTGACCTGTTTTCAAAATGGCCGACATCCAAAAATTCTAATCTGTCAATTCGTGCCATTTATGTAGAGGGCCAGAAGTAATTAAAAATATGGAAAATTTGAGGCTTTTCTTTAGGGACTAATTGTAATTCACAAGCCTCTGGTTTTCATTCACACTGAGCATTTTCTTCAACAGATTTCAACACACTGCTATCAAAATAAGCTTACATAATTCAAACTACAACTACAACCACAGAGAGATTAATTTTATTAGTAGTAAGTAGAAAACTGGGGAGGAAAAAATGCATAATGCTCAGCAATTTTTTAGTCACAAAGGAGAGCATAGAGAAGGATAGAATTAAATTTGCACTTATTAGTAAATTCTGGAATTAAGTTTTTTCTCTTTTCTCTATTTTCCCTTTTCTGTTTCTACTTGGTAGCATTTGCTTCATGTAGTTACTTCACTCTGCATATAAATTCATAAGTTTATTCACATAGGCTTTTTGTTATATTGATTTGGTTCAACTGCATAGTTCATATCTGTAATTATTAGATAAAACTTAGAAGCTTGTACATACAACAAGAATGAGTTAAAAGAAAATTCCCATGTTATACCTTAAAGAAATTAATGACCGTTCTAGAGAAGCATTTTATTGACAAAACAACCAGACCTACCTTGTATATTCTTCTTGGAGCTTGTTTGGGTCACTTACAAAAAACTTCACTCTGAAGTTCAGACTGTGAGGAGATCCTCCTATGGTCAAGAAAAGTTATTTCTAATTAATCAGAGCACCCTGGAAAAATAGCATAATAACAATAGATGAATTGACGAAATACATACATTACTCACTTTTTAATTGTTTCCTGATAGGTTTGTTTGGATCCAACCACCTCTGGAAAGAGACAAATTGTAACACCAACTTCAGAGAAACAAAGTACAAATCGCAGCCTTATACATCAAGAAACTGGTGCTTTTCTATTACTTTTTACTTGGTCTTTTACCAAAAAGCCTCACTGGCATACACAGGCTTATTACTGATTCTAGAGACATCATCACTATCATTAACAACTGCTACTGCTCTTCCTTCCCCAAGATTAACCTATGTTGTCCAGATACCTCTTTTACAGCAGTAATTCCACTTTGAGTTGCTTCTATGATTGTCACAGAAGCCTGAGAGAGGTCAGAACCCACCTATGCTGTGTTTAACAACTGCCAGAACTACCTATGGTAGTGAAGAGCTGTAAGCAGACTCATTTACCCAGCTCAGAAGTTACTTTATTTAACTACTTCCAGTACATCTGACTCTGGATTTTGCAGCTCTGCCACAGCCAGGGAGTGATCCCACTGGCTCAAACTGCCAGCCTGAGTGTCGGCACTGCTACATCACTAACTGGATCTTGGAAGTCACAGACTCAGCACTCAGCCTCCTGGATTAAGGACTACAGAATAATTTTAAAGAACGGTTCCAAATATTGATTGTTTCTATAGGAGAACGCAGCTGTGTACAGGCAGAGCTTTATAAAAATCAATGTGGTGAATTTCAGATATAAAAGTATGGTCGCCTGGAAAGTTCTGCAAGTTGTTTAAACCACTGCCCATCAGCAACCCAGCAGTCTATGTACACACCAACATAGTCCAGGTAACTCCTAAGTCTATCTTTGGTATAAATACTGCTCAATTCCTTGTGCTGCCTTGCAAGGCAGGTCCCCAAGCATCAGGAAATTGTTATCTGGGCACAGTTCCTATGCAGTGACAGACACCTAACCCAGTACAGAGTGCAACTCCCTCACACTTATCACAGGGCGTTTGTCTGTTTTCAGGTGAGGGAGGAGGAAGCAAACACACAGGTACCTGAGCTATCTGACACACACTACGGATCTGAAGTTAGTCCTGTGTCATTTTATTCATGAGGAATAACAAATAATGATGACTAGATCCACATGCTGTATCCTTGTAGCAGTTAACTCAAGAGGAAGTAAAGAGACAGTTCTATACAGCCTCAAAAGTGCAAATATCTGAAAAAAAAAAGCCTCATACAGGATCAATTCACTTTTAAGCCTAAATGTAAAAGCTTAAAGAACAATCTAGCCAGGGATATATATGTACCTTTTATAAGAATCTTTCCAAACATGTTGACAGATACTTGATTTTTCCTTTGATATTAATATTATAAAAACCACAAAGCTCTGCAATTCATGAGATCCATGTTTAAATACAATGCTAGAGGTTTCACACTCAATTAGCAGAATCTCCTTTTCCTCATCATCTTTATCTGCTGCTGCATTAACTACATCTTAACAAAATTCTGCTGTGTTACTTCACAAGTAACTAGAATATTTGTCAACCCAATATGATTTCCTTGTCCAAATGACCCAAGTGTAAAAGTAAATGTGTATCAAAACCTGAAATTAGTCAAACCCATACATTCTTCAAGCTGGCATGACTAATATTGGTAATATTTCTTTTTAGCTCTGACACATTGTTTTCATGGCAACTAGATATGAGCTGAAGAGACAAAATGTTTAGAAACAAAAAAAAATTAAAAAATCTTTAAAGTTTGTGCTTGTACCAAATACCTGTTAAGTCATTCTTTCAGACTAACCCATAATCACCTTGTATTACAGTGTTGCGTTCATCTGCTCCCAGACAAACTAAAAGAAACAGAGCTTAGAGGCCTACTCTTTGGAAAGGTAGAAAAATTTCTGAATGTTGAGTGAAATATTGAACAATATTCAATTAAATACTTCTTTTAAAAAGCTGAAAAATAATTCAGCCTTTTCTTCTGCTTGCTTATGTTTTTTAAGCCTGAAACAAAGGTTAGAATAAAAGTATTACAGAGGCAATCCACCAGTGTCTTAACAGAGCTGTCAACAAGTGAGTGTGGCTGAATTTGATGCACGAGTTGGGAAGTAGGTTTTGACCCCATCATTGTGCTGCACATATAATAAGAATTAGGTAAAGAAATGTCTTCTAAGGAATAATACTTAGCTAAACTACACTTTGCAAAACAAGAATTGACCATTTGATACTTATAAAAGAAAATATCCAAGAAGTACCCTTTCAGGCAATTAAGATCCCAGTAGTACACTGTAACTAGTGCAGTGAATGTTACATTTCATTCTCTTGGTTTCCAGTCATGATTTACAACGTTTCAGTTGTGTAGAATTTCCTTCCAATTAAGCCAATGAACTGCTGTAAATACTCATTTCCAAGGGAGTCCCTTCTTTGTTAAGGTGATGAGATGACTGCCCTTATCAGATACTGGACTATATGAAGCACTGTTGAAAGATCACCAGGTTTCTGGGCTAGAAACAGAAACTCCATACAGTACAATCTAAAACCCCCTCATTATTCTCTAAGTCCTAATGACAAAAACAACCACAAAACAAATCTAAAACAGATTTACTATTTTTGACTACGATAATGCAATCTAGTAAACAGATACAATAAAACAAGCAATATCCTTTTAATATATTACTTCGTAAGCACAGAACTCAATATTTTACTCCAAATTTGTGACCATTAACATGCAATTTTCTCATAACTACAAGATGATAGAGACCCTCACAAATGACACAGCTGGGGAAGATGGCACAATTTTGCAATGGCTTCTATTTACCTCTCTTTACATAACACAAAGCACAGTGATGAATGTGATTATGAGTTTTAAAACTGTACTTATAAAACAGAGTTTTTAAGGGATAACTTACAGGGTTATCAGTAGATTCATCAGCCAACTGTAAACCAAAGTAATCTCTCTCAGTCAAATCGAGATGCTTGAAGACTACATCCAACAGAACTTGGCCCTGATCGTGTTTCTGCAGATAAAAAATAGAGACCTTTTCTTTAATCAGTAAATATCTACAACTGGACACACAGATTTCAGGCAGGTAGAGCACATATACATTCTTTCAGATGTGCTCTAGCAGCACTTTTTAAAATATCACAAAGTGTATCCCAGCAGCACTATTTTTAAATGAGCTTCATCTCTTTTTGAAACATATGTAAGGAAATCATTTTTCTTCTCTGTCATTTTCTGACAGTAAGAATTTCTCACTTCTCAGCTAGCTACATGATTATTTCTGAAAGCCTTTCATTAGCCAATCTTGATATTTAAAAGGAGAACAGAAAAGAAAAAAAAGAGTTCAGGAATTAATAAAGAACTCAGTGCAAACAAGAATCTTGTTTGGGTCACTGAATTGAAATGTACAGGTCTACACAAATTATCCTTCCTGATCTGAAAATTTATTCCTGACTTTAAATGAACCAGCATATTGAAAATGTTTCCAAAGTTTAATGGCAGAGACAGCTGAAAGAGCCAAATATCTAACCAAGAAGTATCATTTACATACATTCTAAGATAGCACTCCACTCTAAATTAATTTATTTAATGAAACTGAGTAACTGTAACACTTCTTTTCAGAGTCAAGTGAACAAACTTGATTTCTGCTACGGGAACAAATTTTACCCCCAAAATGATATAAAAAGAATCTGTAGTTGTTAGTACCTCGCAATTTTTTTTGCCTAACCTGGAAATACTGCCAACATAGTAATTGAAACTCTCAGTGTCATCATGACAGGACTCAATAAATACATTTGGTGAAATTTGAAGGGAGTTTCCCAAAGAAGTTAAAAGTGTCATAGTGTCTTGAAATACAAAAGACAAGCAAAATTCTGCAAGAACTGTCAAACAAGAAGAAATATGAAAGAGATGATTGATACATTTTCCACCCAGATTTTCTACTTGTCACCAAGCAGAGAAGCTTCTAACAGTTTTCTAGGTGCCAAGTATTATTGCAGCTACAATGGATTTGATACACCTTGCCTTGTTTACTGTAGGCAGTAGGAATAACTTTAGAGTTTTAGAACAAAAAAACCTGCTGTTCTGATCCCAAAGGACACTGCTTTGCATAGAGATTACATAACAGTTTACCTTTACAGTTGTTAAAATGGAAGTATGTAGCTAAAAGATCAAGATAAGTTTGCAAGAATCCCATTAATATCCATACAAGAGAAAAATCTACAAATCTACCTTCAGACATCTGTTAGTATCTAAGAACAACCTATCAAAATTAACTTTTTTTTGTTCAGATGAAATTACACTGAATTCAACTGAAGTTTAATAAACTGTCAGAGGCAGTTATTTGAACCTAAAAACTCCAAGAAGCATGATAACTTATTTCATAATAATAAAAAGTAGAGAATAATTATCCACAAATTATGTTTGAAGTTAATCCCATGAGGACGATCATACCCATAACTCTGCATATATCTTTAAGTTGAAATTACATAAGGGATCTATTTCAGGTCCCATATAAATTTGACTAAATTTAGGTGACCTAAGAATTTCTGTATTTACTTTATAAAGGACCTTCTATTTTTTTTAATGGTACAGAGAAAATATCTTATGAAATGTAGAAGCACCATTGTTAGAAGTCCACCACTGAAAAATTTACTTTACAAATTACTAAAAACAAGCAAAGAAAAAAACAGATGTTAACACAATAAATGTATAACAGCATAAATGCATAAGGCATTTTTATATACAATCCAAATATAGTCACTTAAATTTTTACTAAATTGGGAGTTTCTGTTATATTTTTAAATAAACCAATAATCAGTAGTTTTTACAGCAAATATAGCTAATTTTAAAATTACATGGCAACACTAATTGCCTCTTGGCATTTTCCCCACATAGATTTAAATAAGAACACAAACTAAGAACTTTTAACAGTAAGTACCAGAAAATGGGAGATGTCTGGAACCTAAGTTTAGTCTTGCAATTACCACAGCTGACACATTACTTCCTCTAACAGCATGCAGATACCATCTCTGTAGCTTTTTTCCAATCTAATTCTGCCAATGTATACTGTTTCTTAAAAACCTGAACAAATGTTTCCTAATGAAAAAGCTTAGAACTGGCTGATCAGTTTGAATTAAGAAATGCAGAACATCATTCCACAACCAGAAGGAAGGTATTTTTCCTGCAATTGAGCAGCAAATTTGGTAAGAGAAGACAGGTTTCAACATGAAGCATTTGTTTGGATCACAAGGTTTTACTTAGTGCAAAATAAAGATAAGCATCTAGCAAAACCAGACCTTAGCTTAACCCATCTCTGATATTTATGTAATGATGCTGCAGCTTGCCAAAGTAGGTGAAGGTCACAATTCTGCTTGTTGAAAAATATCCAAAATACTTGCAATACTATCATAACATGGAATAGCTGCTCAAAATTATAAAACAGTATGATAGCAAGTTTAAATACCTGATTTTTTTATAAAAAAGCAAACCAAATAAATGTAGATGAGCATAATAAGAAACTTGCTTTGTTGCTACAGAGTCAAGTTAAACATTATTTCCTCATAAAACAAGAAATAATGAAAACATTATGAAAAATGGGAACTACCTAAGACAAAACCACAGGAGTTAGACACAAAAATGTCCATTTTTTTCTGAATTGAAGAATTAGAGGGTTATATGCACTTACTAGTCATTGCTAGAGGCAGAATATCTCACAGATTTTGGCCTCTTAGGACAAATTTGACATAAACACTAGACATCAATACACGAACTGCATTTTATGAACTATTTATCATCTATTTCCACTAGATATTTATAGATTCACTTTTAATTGCAAAATGATTGTCACTTGTTCACAAACACCATGTGTGAAAATTTAGGCAGACCCCTGCAGGTTTACACATTACACAGGTCTGATGCCTGCTTACCAACTCCCACCCTCTTCTCAGTCCCCATTGCTGACACTCTGGTTCTGCTGCTGCCAACAGGACTGCAAACACCACGAGACATTGCTGCCCTGTCAGCCCAAAATAATTTGGACTTCTGATGCCAGAGGAAGGGGATGACAGGTTCTGGGCTCTGCTGGAGCGGGTCACAGCTCTGCTGCTCACATTTGTGGGATGCTCTGCTGGCTCCTTCACTACTGGCAGCACAGAAACCTTTCCCTAACAGCTCACCACAATGCCTGGGTTGCTGCTCCAGGAGGTGCATTCCCCAGCACTGCACAACTGTCTCCTTTCCTTCTACAACTGATGCTATTTTTTTTTTTTTTTCAAAGAAAAAAGGGCAAATATCTAAGTAATGCTGAAGATTAAATTACTAAGAATTTCTAAAATTACAGGGGGGTGGTATGGGGTTTTTTGTTTGGTTTGTTCTTTTCTTATTTGGTCTGAATTATTTTACAGTTTTTAAAATTTTGCTTCCATTAGAGTATAAATTTATTAAGTTTGTAGTTCTGGGATAGTAAAGGCTCCAAATTGAAACATTTGTCTGTGACCATTAGCCTTGCTCACAGAACAACCCACCCCATCTACCTTGACATATTGGCTTTCAGGGAATATAAGTAAGCCAGCCTGCATGAAAAAGATGTAATTTTAGGTATTTAAACAAGTAATTAAAACAAATTAAAGTAATTTGATCTCGAAGAAACAGTTTTACGGTAATGCAAATCATCCTGATCATGTTGTTAACTCATATCAGCCTTCTTTCTTCCAGCTACATGTTCTACTGAAGTCTGTTTTTCAGGATTGAAGGAGGATTTCTTCATTTGGTAAGCATTTTAGAGAAAGGGTTTGTATTCATGGAACACAGGTTAATTCCAAATGCACAGGTTAATTCCAAATGATTCATCTGCCTGGAACCAATGCAGCCTTTTCTCTGGCTGCAATCCACGGGGATTATCTGGTTTGATTTGTTACGCTGTCTACAAGGTAAGGCTTAGCACAAAGGTGCCTTTTTTTCAGATCAATGGAAAGGGCTGGTTGGATTGTGAACTTAGAACATCACATACATTATCAAGAGACATTGTCTGTGATCAGCACTTTGCTGTTGGAGAAGAAATAGCATTTAAGTACATTTTTATTAGCACACCACTGCATCCTCCAGATGATTTTTACAATCATTAGCATAAAGAATACCTATAGCAATCACCAGGAGAAAAAAAAAAAAGGTGCTAATTTATTTGATATTATCTTTGTTTTCCTTTTTTGAAAACAAGTCCATAAATATTTATGGCTAAGTATAGTGTCAACCACAATAAAGTAAACCAAAGCTATAAAACCTGAGAACCTGTATAGCATGTAGGTTACATTTGCTACGAATGAATACTTTATTACTCCCTATTTGTGAAAAAACAGATTGAGGCTAAGACATGAGATCAAGATGTTCAGCACCAAGGAACTTTTTATTCCCTAAACTCAGTTTTAATGGACAAACTTGCAGGCTGAACTGTATAAACAGTAAAGCATGATCCATGCAACTAAAATATTTAGTACACTAGGAAGGTGGTAAGAACATATTACATAATTTTTTCTTGGGAGAGACAGAACAGACATTTGAGGATTTATAGCTGGTGATCCTGCTGTTCTGAGAGGCACTAGTAACTAAAAATATACAGCTTTTGAACACCTAGATCAGAAAGAAACACATCTCCCATACCTACTGCCCAACAATTATTCCTTATTTTTCCCAGTTTTTACATCCTTCATAAGAAAAACCCGCAAGACAGATACTTTAATGGAGAACTCATGCACCTGAAAGCAAAGATGACAACATTTGCCATTTCTTATGCACTTCTAATGCTTTATATCCAACTACATTTTGCACATATTACTTTTTGGCAGGCAGTGTAGACTGGGAAACGGTTAGCAAGGATAAGAAGTTAAGAGATACAGAAAAGGGGAAAGGATGTAGCAAAAATTATCCCAGAAGGGAAAAGAGGCTTGATGTTACTAAATTAAAGTCTTTAAAAATCCATCCCTCAGCTCTATCATCCAAAATTCCCACATTTTACTACTCAGAAGTCCAGAAAAATGAAGTATTTTCTGAATGAGCTACAAAAATGCCTCAAGAGAATATCCTAAACCCTTCCATCTTGACTGACATATCTAAAACAAATAAACATCAGATCTGACTCTAAGCCTTAAGCCTCTGGATGTTGGACCCTTGCAATTTTTGCCAGATAACAGATTTAATTTCTGATCAACAGCTGCAGGCTCTAACCGCTGATTACAGAACAGAAAAATGCAATCCTTCTCACAAATCTTCCCTGAAACATTCTAATATATCAATATTGCTTGCTGAACACTGGGTGTCAGAATTCAATATAATTACTGAGCATTAGAACTTCAAATGGTCTGAATTAGATTTGTCCACATAGATTTGACAATTGCTTCACTTTCTCCCTCACTTCACATCTGAAGTCCCACAGTCTTATTTGATACTCCTACACTCCATTTGCTGAAGTTCAATTTCCTTCTGAAAAATTTTAATTATTACACCACCTGTTAACTTTCATCATCACATTATTCAAACTTTCTCTACATAAGTCATTAATTCTATAGCTTTTAAAGTAAAAGCAGAGTTCTACTACCACAGGAAAATCTACAGCTTCTTTCTTGTTGAGTTCTGGTTCTTCTCACACACAGATGACTTTAAATGCTTTAATGTTTTCTTGTGAGGTCCTTGCCTATTTGCCTATTTTTCTTTTTTTTTTCCCCTCAGGAAGCTGAAAGAAAGGGGTGCACCTGTGTAACATATACATAACATCACGAACATTTTTTATTAGAAAATGGAATAAATAATCTATTTTAAATTCCAGGTTCATGTGTAAAAGTTATTGCTTTTTTCCATTAACAGTTCTCAGTATTCAGCAACCAGTTTTCCATTTTCCTTCCTGTCATTCTCATTAGTGTAGTAGAAGGTGGTGAGCTTAAGTAAGGGAAATCACAGAACAAGAATATTATTTGAGGAAAGCAAAGAGCAGGGAGATACTCTAAGATGGCAGCTGTGACCAAGTATAACCAGACAGGTGATTGAACACAGTCAGCTACACAGCTATGGGAAGACTCCACCTTACTCATGCTCAAAACACAAAAACCAGAATGCACCAGAACAAAAGCTTCATTCAACTCAATGACAAAACTGTCCTCCATTTCCACTGGACAACTTTAATCCATTAAGAGCATTACTAGAAATAAATTATGCTTCGTACATTGGATTTTGAAATGAAGATGTGTTAGTACAACAGAGGATGCCAGAATGACTAAGTTCCCAGTAACACTGTGCACGTGTACAAGCATGCCTGCCTGAACACAACTTCCCTTTTTATTCTCTACTTAAAACCGTTTCAAAGTCAAACTCCAGCCATACAAATGCAGAAAAGGAAAGCAAGCTTAGGATATTGATCTGCAATAAGCTAGATATTGATTTTCAATAAGACCATTACTTACATTAACTCTGAAAGCTTGTACAGTGTTATCCAGGAGAAGAATGTTGCAGACCACCTCCGTATGCTGCCTGTCTCGTGCCAGCTCAGATGCTCGGACATTGTAGGTTCTGCCAGCAGGCAATCGGAAACGTGCGGTCATTACTGTCCACACAGGGTCTGCAGGCAAAACCAAGAGAAAATTTAAAAAGAGCCAAAATCGCAAAGGCAAGAATGTCTCACTTCAAAGAAAGGTGAAAACACAGCAAGTCCATTATTTAAAAACTCCATTACTGACAAAAGAAAAATGAATACTAAATTCACAATAGCCAACAACAAAGCAATGTCTTACATGTTACAACACAATCTTATACCAAAATTCTCAGTCCTTTACTTTCTGCCCATTGTCCACACCCTCCCTATTTTAAGGTTGTTTTGTGGGTTTGCTGTTTTTTTGCTGGGCTTTTTGGTTTGTTTTTAAAGATTTGCAACAACATTTTCAATTCAAAAAGCTCTGTAATTGCTGGGCATCATGGCTACCAGCTTCCTGATATTAGATGCAATTAAGTAACTAATTTCAGTGCAAAACAGCAAAAAATGCTTAGATAAAAAGCTTTATGGAGAAAAAGACAGCAAACACACAAGACTTTGAGGCATTATTCTGCAAGGCGTGTGCATTCATTGTAAAATCATAAAACATGAGAATGCACAGTGGTAACAAAAACATTACAATTGTTTCTTTTCCCCTATTTTTAAATTACATCATGAATAGTTTAATGTTTGTCAAACTACTGAATCTTCTGTCTATGTCATTTTGATTGGATTTACACATTTAGTTTGGGAGCACAAACAACTCTCATCCTCTCAGCAAGCAACCATGACCATCACAAGTGTACGCCGTGTGCTGAGAGCTGATAAATAAAATGCAAGAATTGACTTTCGCTTTTCAAATGCAAGATTCTGGTGATGACCATCCAGCCCCAGCCCAGCAAAGCCCTTATGTGCCCACCTGAAGCTGTTAACTCTATCCAATAATACCAGCTACTTTCTCAAGGGCCTCACAGGATCAGGGCCTGTGATTCACTTAATTACACACTCAGCAAACTATTTCTACATCCTTTGACAAGGGCGTAAGCAAACAGAAAGTTTCATAACTTAAGTAGAGAATATATTAAGACATAAAATTAAAATACCCTAAGAGTAGCAAAAGAACACAGGTATATTCAAAACCAAATATAAAATGACTGATTTTTCTTATCTTGTGGAAAATTATGAAGCCTTCAAACACACCTACATATTAGCGTCACATTTGTGGAGGGGGATAGGAGCATATGATTAAAAAAAAGGAAAATTTAGCAGAGGACAGCAAACATTCCAGCAGTGATTAGAGAGCTTGCATGGATCATAAGAGGTATCTATGCTCCAATATACATAAATGAAGAGGGAGGGGTAAGAAATAGTTAGTAACTTAAATACATAGGCTCTTATGGGAAAGTGGGAGACCAAGAACCAAGCTGGGACTTTGCGGTTCAATCATCTTTCCACTGCCTGCAGACAACCTCCTAAGCAACTGCTCTAAAAATCCCTGAGGTATTTTGCTTTTCTAGATCACATCTTCAGGTCTTTAAGTATGACCACACACCTGACACATATAAAAATCTGCTGGATGATCATCCATCCTTGCAAAATGCTTGTTTTGACTTACTCAGCATTTTCAGATTAACAAGTACTTGCTTCCTCACCAGACAGCTTTTTTATTTTGGCTACTCAGTCACTGGCTTCAGAACTGAAATGCTGTATTCATGTAAAACTACAGCAAGTTTATTTTTGTTTTGCTAAACCAACATGATAAATTGAATGATACAGGCACCAGATAAAGCCATCAGCTGCTAAATTTATGACTATGTCTTAATGACAAGTGTATGAAAAATTGTGTCACAAACATTAAAACTCTTAAGTAAACCCTAAAAACAAAGTCCATCTGACAACTCCTCATGGAGAGGCTGCTTCTGCTATACCTTCTACAGATCTCAAAAATAAAAAGCAGGAGAAAACCCTTAAACACCAAAGAGGAATTGAACCTCCATACCAGTGATTTGAGGCAACTGTGTAGCATTTCACAGTGTTTTGCCACATAGACACAATCTACAAGCCTTACTAGTCATAATGACATAAAGGTTGCCATTATCAGTGCAGCTACACGACTGATAACTACAGCCAAAATTTTAGGATGGTATTTGCTGCTGAGCTGAACCTAAGAAGGTTTCAGGAAAGCTCACAATTTGATTAAATTTCATTTCTCCATACCACAGAATCAGCCCCTTGGCAGGTATAATACACAAGTATTTGAAAAAGTAACAAATGAACCAAGAAACAGTGAGTGTAATCTACAGAGTGCTTTTCCACAAATACAAACAGTAGAGCACAAAGGACTGTTCAGCTTTCAAATAAGTACTGCAGTCCTCACAAATCCATTTGGTAGTGAGCTAGGAGAGTCTACCTCAACAATACACAGTTTTGCAGCAGAGGGAAAAAAAAGACTTGTTAAAAGCTAGAAACCATCATGTTTTAAGAGAAGAAAAAGGTAAGTCTCACATTTTCTCCTGTAATTTTCTCTATTTTTGTCTTATTTGCTGATGAAGACAAGACCAGCAATACTTTTCCTTCTTCATCACTGCCTTAAACTAGACAGAAAACTACATTTCAGACACAGCAACAAATCCGTAAGAGTGAGCAAAGAGAAAATCATCCCTTAGTTATTCTAAATGCAGGTGAACCCGGTGGGAAGAAATGGTGATGTCTGACTCCAGTTCAGAAGGCTGAATGATTTCTTTATTATAACTATACTACAGTACATTAATATACTATTTAAAGGAGATACTACAACTACATACCTACTTTTTCTAACTACCATATCTAACTCACTCACAATTAGTGACCCTCTCACAAGAGTCCAGACACAGGTGGATCTGACTGGCCATCAGGCTCAAACAATCCTCACCAGAATCCAATCAAGCAATCATCCCAGGTAAACAATTATCCAAACACATTCCACACGGGAAAAACAAGGAGCAGAAATAGAAATTGTTTCCTCTTTCTTTCCTCTGTGCTCCTCTATCAAAAAATCCTGAGAGAGAGAAGAATGTGCCTGCCACACCTTAGTGACCCTCAAAATCCTTTATCACCATGAAACCATTCAATCTCTCCCTTCAACAGACCCAGCCTGCAGATCTATCAAGACTCTTGCTGTAATATAGATCATCTTTGCTCCAGCCAAATGAAAAACATTGCACAGTTACATACAATGACCGGATTTTTCTCAATGTACATAAATGAAATTATCAAATTCAAGAGAGCCATAGTATCAGGAGTTTGCTATGGAAACAGGAGCAGCTATATTGGGCCAGAACAACAGTAGCTTGCAGACTGGAAGGGCAACCCCTTCTCCACTCTCTTTAAGGAAGAAACAAATAGGACACACACACTTCTCATGCTGCTCCACAGTCTGGAGTTTAGCATCTTCCCAATGTGAAGCTCATACTCCCACTGTGCTGGACATCAGTCATTCATGAATGTTTTCTTCATGCACTTAAGAAACTATGTTTTGTACTTTCAGATTACACAATGAAAAATTATATTCTATGTCCCATATAAAATACACAGTAGTTGGAACCACAATCTCATAGTAGACAAGTTTCTTGCATGAAGCCAAGAGGTTTTTGCAACTACAGAACACAGTTTTAAAAGTATAATGACCCAAATCCTGAAATGCATCTAGAAAATGGAAAAAAACCAGCCATGAAAGTAATAGAGAAGAAGGTGACAAAAGACTGTTTTCTGCAAGCCACTCTTTGCCTATACGTCAGTAAAGAAATTATGAAAGAATGTAGAGAATATGTTAAAACACCTGCACCATCACATGCACTTTCAAAAATACTCCTCCTTCTAAGACCTGCCAAGGTTATTTCATGGAACTGCTTTGCGGCCAATCATGTGCACACAACCCATATTTAAACCTCTATCAGCACATGTACCCTTAACAAAAAGGACGCAGTTGTTAAGCACAGATAGACCCTGCAATTACTGGTTTTACTGACACACTTGTTTTATAACAGGATTGGTCCCAGACTGTACCCATATCATCTTCACAATTTCTTTCTGTCAGAAATACATACACCAAGAGCACAGATAGTATTATGTCTCCCAAACACATATTGCCATTCTTGCTATATATTTTGAAAACTTACTAATAGTGAGATGGCTAGCTCTTGCTTATAAGGTTACAAATTACAGCTGATTTCCTAACAAATATTGATATATAAAATGAGAAAATCTGACAGAAATTCAGCTACACTCATTGCAGACTTCTGCAATAAAGATACTATAGCTAATGTTAGTATGGAACAGAGGACTGCTTTAAGCTCCAAAGTAAAATCTGCATCCCCAAAAGAAATAGGAGTAAAAACAAAAGCTGAGACTTAAACAAAAAATCAGTTTGAGAACAACTGGCTTAAACAACAGGTTAACTTAAGCAAGGTACTACTGTGTGTGCATATCCATGTTGTGGGCAGTGCCACGGCCACTTAATACTAAAATATTTTTATATATGCAAGTGGATTATTTAAACTGGACTTAATCTTCACATATGATGAAGGTTTTCTGCTTAGAATTTTTCAGCGTCTTCTGGTAAGCATGTAATACTTATGTGAATTAACAATCTAAAGAACATGCTGCTACAGCAACTGGAGAAGGACAGAACTTGTGCAAAGCAACTCCACTTACCTCTCAGGTCTGTGGAGGGAGTAAGTTGTACATTTCCTGCCTGAGCTCAGGTTTCAAGTGGTGAAGCAATTCCAGGGAGTGTTCCCTATCAAAGGGCAGAACATTCCTGCAATACTGGCTTGGTTAGGGCACTAAAGAGCATACAGCAGCTTCACAAGTGAATTTTCAGCATCCTTTATTCTTTTATGTAAATGTATACAGTATAACGACAATTTGCTTGGGCTTACAACAAACTAACTGATTTTAAGCAGCTTAATAAATAAGCAGTTGGTTAAGCAGGTAATTAACTGAAATTTAATTTATCCAAGAGTGCAGCCAATTTGCTGACTTGATGCGAACTTTCTTTAAAAGAAGTCTTGATGTAATGTATAGAAAAACAACCACCTTAACACATTACTGTAAGCACATGTGCATGCAAAGACATGAGAAATTTCATTTTTCATGGCTCATCTAAAGCAGCTAAAGAAGCTCACGCATTGCCAGATTTCCATTTGTTTAGGAGCTCGTACTTTAGCAGCCCAGAAGGCATGGATTTGTACTGTGGCCCACCTGCTCATTTGGGTCCAACATAGTACATGAGTTTCCTACAAGAAGTAGGAAAGTAGGTCAGACTCACAGAAGACCCACGTACTTATAACATGATGCAGCTTGAATATATTAAGTAAAATGCAGACCCCATCTTTACTAAAATTATCCAGCCAACTTAATTATATATATATATAAAAAAAAAACCACCCACCCTTTTAAAAGTATAAAGACAATTATGAAGGTTTAAACAGAATAATACAACTTATTGCAATTCAGACAAACACTGAGATACACCTAGAGCCCATCTTCACAGAGGTTTACTGAAAACACATTAGTGACACTACATTAACTGTTTCAATCCAAACTAGTTTGAAAATACTAAACATTAGTATTAAAACATTAGTATATAAACAGCTGGTCATGCACTGTTCTGAGGGAATTCCACATTAAGTCCAAAGAAAAGGTTCTTGTCTTGTTTTTTGTCTTTCAAAAATTTGTTTTGAAAGCTTTCAGCAATTCTGATGCAGTACATAGCTTCAGGAAATTGCTTATAAATGAAAGCAGAGCAGAAATGCATTTTCATTTAAGTGAATCGACTCATGCACTACAATCCTGAAATTGTTCCAACAAGAGTTGGACTTGGATACTTGTGGGTCCCTCCCAAGTCAGGATAGTCTAAGATTCTGTGATTCCTTCCTGCTTTATGCTGACCAAATAATGGAAAGTATCTATCATTCAATAAAGTTGATACGTAAACACTGACTTATTTCACTTTGCAGTCACCAGGTGCAAGGCTTCCAGCAAGACTTCTAGCCAGGCAACAGCATCATTAATGATTCCAGGCTCTATCAAACCCTTTTGTTTTATTTCTAAGCTTATTTAATATCAGTTATATATAAATTGACCACATTTATTCTACTTAAGATAATATACTCCTGAAAAGTTATCATATGGCCACTTATTAAAGTTTTCCTAAAACTTCACTGAAAAAGAGGGATATTACATCTTTACTGCTGACCAACTGGGACAATTACTCTGACCATACAATATAACTACAGCCACTGGTTCTTCAGTGCTACTACATTCCCAGAGAGTCGTGGGGAGAGCCCTGGATACAAGGAGATACTGGCTTTGGAAGCTAGGAAGCTGCAGTTCCCAAAACCTCCACAACTTCTCTCCACTGGTGGGTAACCAGACTGTGCTCTTTAGCCTGGTACCTGCATGGGGCTGGCAGATCACAGACTCCAAACTGTCCTGCTCCTGGGTCAGGGATTCCTGCATCCTTCCTTACAGCCTGGCACAGAGCAGTCTCCACACTTCCTGTGCAAAAACAGTACACAAGTTGAGCTGATCTGCAGCTGCTTCTATACATTCCTCCAAGATCTCTACTATCTGCAGACATTGAGCTACTTCAGCAAATCCCTTATGGATGCCAGAAGTACAGAACAGTAAAGGAAAATCCTACTTCAATTCTGAAAGTCACCAAGAAAAACATACTCATGTTCTCCTCAAAACATCCATTATTTCACCTGCATTTCAATCCATTAGCTACTTCTTACAGCCTCCTTTTCCACATTGTCAATCATAAGAAAAGCCAAATCTAACAAAAAAAAAAAAAAAAAAAAAAAAAAAAAAAAAAAAAGCATGAGTTCTTAACGTATATATGAGAGTTTCTGAAAATATTGGGCCAAAATTTCAACAGCTGAGAGAAAAGAAGTTGAATTTAGCCTCTCTCCCCCACCATCAGCTTCTCCTATACATGAACCAGTAGCAGAGAACTAATTTAATACTCTAGCCACTTATTCAGATAAATTTCTAAGATTGTTAATGCATCTCATGAACATGAGGGTTTCATGGGCTTGGCTGTGGATTTCAGTGCAGTCTTGATGCCTAAATTAATAAGCATTCTCAGTTAAAAATTACTCAAGGATTTTTTTCAAGCTAAGACCTCCTTGAATAATGGTTTTTATCTACTTCTCTGAAAAGGAATTTCAAATTTGAACAACTGCTGTGTGATATCAAGCAAGATTTTCACTGTTATAATCACATAATTACTGATAGAGACAAAGGTTAAAGATGAAACACCTTGCTTGGTCACTCCCAGATCTTCATACTTTCTAACATAAAAATAATTAATGAGTGTTCAGTCACTCTGCATAGGATCTGGTAGAGACAGCTGGAAGCTGTATACCCGAACACAGCAAATTAGTGAGATAGTACTGTAGCACACTACTGTTTTCTCTGAAAAATAAACTATTTGGACAATTTGACAATTCCCTCCCTTGCTCCTCCCTGCCCCCAAGAAAAAGGGCACAGCTAACAGAGAAGCCTATTATAAATGACACTTCTATCTGATTAAATGTCAATACTCATTATGCTTGAACTGCATGCACCACACTCACAAAAAGCCTCTCAAATTCAGCTGATCCCTTTCTCTGTTTTGAGCCAGAAGAAGAACAGTACAGGAAGACTGGTATCTGCTTTGCTTCACTCCTGTATGAAACATTTCAGAACACACATAACAGCAAGATAAAATTCATTAGTTTGAGATTACAACGCCTACTGGCAGTTTAGGAGCAATATCAATAAATAAAAGAGTTCTTAGAAACCATGCCATCAACACTTACAATTATTTTGAACCTAAACCCTATATGTTCTCCCTTTCTCTGCTCAGTCATGTTTCACATGCAGACAATAACCACTCCATCTTCACTATCCAGGACTCTAGATGAGATAACAGCCTGAGAAGATATTAAAATCTCTTTGGCAAGGAAAAAAAGAAGTGGGAAAAAAAAAAAGCAAATAGACTTATAAATTCCAAACAGCTCAATATGGTTCCTTTAAAACCCATTTATTTTTAAGCTTCAAATTTAGGCATAGTGAACACCTGTCCAAACACATTACAGCTTTGGATTGCCAGAAAGGCTGAAGAAACTCAACCAATAGACTAAAAGTCTGCAACCAAAAAAGAGCTAGAATTAAAACAGTCAGACCCTTTCCCCCATCCCATCCTACTTCATCAGGGTCCCCATCTCTCTTTTCACGGCATCAGTCCTACAGGTCAGAGAATGAACAAATGCAAAGACAACAGAAAGCCTCCTGCCAGCTATTCCTGCCAGCTCATGGCCCAGCACTCACTGACCTGATGAAAACAATACTGCAGAAGAGACAAGACCTTTCCATCACTTTCGCATGATCCAAGGAAAACATCCAGAGTGTACATGCCTTTAGGCATAGCTTCACAGTGAGCACCTATGGTTATTAACAACCAACATAAACCCACCTGTCCTGCAGGTGACACACTGAAGCCACAATCAGAGTGGAAACATTATATGAATTTGTGCAGCTGTTTTGTGTTTTCTTTCTGACCTGGAGACTTTTCATTTCCAGGTGCTATTCAGGGGTTAGGGAGGTTTCAGGGAAGAAGTCACACATACATGTGAACAAGATGTGTGAAGAACCTCACATGAGGTTTCAGAGATTACTTTGAGCAAAACCATAGAAAATTTCTCTATAATATGCAATACACCCCTACACACCTTAAGGACCAGAAAAAAGAGCACAGCTATCCCCCTATAAAGCAATGGAGTAGAGTTGATCTTCAGGAATCACCTGATCACAGTGTGACTGCTTTATAGAATGGTTTAGGGAAGCCATACCTTGGTGTGAAGAAACAATTCACAAGGAGAGAAGGCAGCTGAGGTAGAAATGTCTTTATGTAACAATATTGGTACCATGTAAGGCCTGTTATATGAAAACTCAAGTTATGGCAAGCACCAGCTAGAGCAGTGCCAGCTTGTGAGGCAGTAAGGCCACAGAGAGGGAAGAGGCCCCAGGGGCACAGCTGCGGCCACTTCAGGCAGGCAGGCAGCAAACATGCACAGGCACCGTGGCAGCAGCAGCAGCCCACACTTCTGCAACGAGCCACTGAGGATGGAAATGGCAAAGCTAGCAGGGAAAAATATTAAATCTAACTTTATTTTTAAAAAAGCCAACCAATCCCTGTGGAAGGGCAGATAGCTGAAGCAGTCAGTAAAGGATATGTCTGCCAGGAAAAACAAGAACAGGAAGAGGAGCACTGTGTAAATATCACTAAATGGTGATTTAAACTATCCTCCTATATTTAAAAAATATTATAAATTAAACAAATATGCAAATGCATTTATAAGACATAAAACCTCCTTGTTTCCTAGTATGCAGCTGTCAGTTCATGATATTTTGAGGTGTTTATCATGTGTAAAGATTACTAAGAATAAATAGAAAAGTTTTCCAAGTGAGTTCTACCTCCATTATTTTAAACTTGATTCTATCCATAACTTGCCCTTGTTTGAAAATATCATTAAAGATGGTAATCCATGACCTTCACACAGATGATTACTACATCTATCTCTTTCCATTCCTGGAGCTGGATCTCTTATTCTTGCTTTTATGACTCAAAGCTATAATAAGATGTAGTAAATGAAGACTATAACAAAACATTACTAAAATATCTTGATAGAGACTTCTCAAAATACATCCCCAGTACTTTTTAAAATGTGTTCTTAAACTAGGTTAAATAGATTTAAATAGATCTTTCATTAAAGGGAAATCTGGCTCTGATACAACTCTAAGATAAGGAAACCTAAATATTACCTATCAAAAATAAAAAGGGCTGAAATCAGAGCAAGTTCAGACAAAGTACAGAAGTACTAGGTGGTAACAACTTAGTATTTAAAATCTTGCTTGTGGTTGGGGGATAATATACACCCCCCACATCCAAATTTCTTCCTACAGTTTTCTTCAAAGGTTTCAAAGCATAATTGATTCCCCTTTGCAATATGACTTTAAGAAAATTCTTCACCTATTAAAGACTTTACAGTTCTCCACAGACTTAGTAGAAAAGAAAAGCTTGTCAGTACATAAAATTTTTTAAATTTTTGAGCTTTTAATGACAATGCACAACTGCCTGTAGCTAGAATAATCAAGTACACTCCTTTCATGACACTAATTATTAACAGCTCTAAACTTGAGCAACAGCCCAACTACACATGCTGAATCAAGGAAATAAATATAGCAAGAGAAAATTAGGTTCAGATTTCAGCTTTTCCATCAACAAATAGGAGGGGTTTTTAAACATAATTTAATAAATCAAAAAGAGAAAAGTTACATGCAAATCACAACTAATAGTCCTTAACAGTTGAACACAATTAAGCAGATAAAACATGTAAAACACCAAATGATGCAGAGTTACACATTCAAATTTGGTGTGGCTGTAAATGAACACAAGTCCCACATCCTGTATGTTGTACAAGCCTCGACCACAATTATCTGAAAACAATAGTGACAGAAAATATATGATGGAGAAAATCTGTGGGCTTGCCGTCAGCCACTTGAGCACCCACGGATCAATACTGCTGCACGCTGAAGGACCCGCAAGTCCAGAGCAGCCACTGGAACTGGCAGCTGGAGTTCCAGCCGTGGCACCTGTGTTGTGGAGCCTTTGAAGTTAAAGGCAGTCTGAACTGAAAACAAACTGGCAAAATTCAGAAAAAGCTTTTATTCTACTCATAGCCAACATCAAGTTGAATTTTGGCTGGCACTAAAACTGAGGTATTAGACAGGGGGAGGAAAAGTTGTCTGTGTATATTTTGTTCAGAGTTGCTAAACCTAAGCCAAATGATCTTCAATAGATTTAAACACAGCAGATGCTAATTCTATGGCTTAGTGTAACCAATTGGACCCGTTCCATCAAAATTAGTTTTTATCAGAAACACCATTTCCATAAAACAGAAATTTTCACGTGGAAAATTTCAGTTTTGCCAAAACCCACCGATTTTCCAGGGGAAACACTGAAATAATGCCTATCTGGCTACCTGCCTGGAAACCGCTTGTCAACTCCGCTTCTTCCTCCAGCAGAAAACAAACCAAGGGATGTCTTCTGGCCCTGCTGCCCAGAAAAGTGACCTCAGTCCATCCGTGGCCCTGGCTTTCAGCCACACTGCCTTGCACTACGGGCACTCGGCCTCTCCACAGCGCTGTGGCCGTGGGCTGTGAAAGGCAGCAGGTCACGTTTTGGTTGGTCATGGGATGAGCACTCGAGAGACCCCAAAGCACACCAGGGAACTGGAACAAGGAGCTCTCTACATGAGGTAAGATCAGTTTTGTTGGTGCACCTGCCCAGTTGCAAAAGAACGATCCTATTTTACATCATCCCAAATTTTAAGGCCTCATTTTATCTATTTCTTTATTTACTATATTTCACAACTTCACCTCAGCCTAAGTTAAGCATTCTTCTGACTTCTGCCTCCTCTCAAGGACTTTCTTAATAGGAAACAATTTCCAATTTCAAGACAGTTCAAGATTAGAAATTCAAAATTATCTGAGTGAATCTGACAATGAAAATATCATGCATGTTCAAGCAATCAAATCTTATAATCATTCATGTGAAACAGAATTTTAAATGGGAAATATAAAATCACAGTTTCGTGGGTTTAGTTTCTTTAGCAAAGTATCTTAAAGATGCCTATATGCCACAGATTTGTAAATTGTACAAACCCACTTTGTAACAATTGCATCTGTACTTTTTACAAAGTGAAACTCTGAGCCAAATCAAAAGTTTTCCAAAACTGTGGCATACTGATCCCAACAATCACACCCTGTCAGGGGTTATGACACACACATTAAGGGCAGACTGCAGGCCCCCTGCACTCATCTTCATGTATTCAGAGTTTTGAAAATTGTTAAACTACACTCAAGTTTGGACATAAGTAAGAAGATAAATGATCTTCATGCATGTTTCTAAGAGTCTCTAAAAATACTTTTCCTTTTGGGACGTATTTCCTTCTCTTGAAAATAAATTCACAAATTTACAGAAGTATCTGTAAAAAAAAAACCTGTGAAGAAAACATAATGCAAGAGGAAAGACAAGATCAAAAATTACATAAAAGTTTGTAATTCTTACCAGGGTTCATTAAACCAAACTTCAAAAAACCCATTAAAGTTTTTTTTTTGTTTCTGAATATGACTGTTTTCTTCCTTTTAGCTTTTGTTCTTTATAGAATTACATAGCAATACTTGACAGTTTCCACAAAATTAACTTAACAAAAATAGCAGACACTATTAATGGTGTGAAAAGCAACACAACACTGTCACGGCTAACTATGAATATACCATGGGGGGAGGTGGGGAGCAGAAATCCCTACATTCCTAAATCCAAAAGTAAAGGCACAAAGTTGGAGGTATACAACTGGAAAAGGTGGAAGAGCTAAAAACACAGAGTTTATAATGCACTACAGCTCCAGAATGAAGACACCATGATACCCAAGTGAAACTAAAACTCACTGACAAACTGTATTTCTGTATTATACATCTTATCTATTCAACCTCAAACCTTTTATTAGAAGTTAGATTTCTTTTACTAACATATTAGCAAATACTTTCCAGGCATAGAGTATACATTTTCTGTAAAGAAAAAGCCATCTAGTGTATTTGTATTTTATTAAATACCAACTGAGAAAAATTACCTGACCATTTTGCTTGGAGCTGGGAACTTCTACAATCAGTTGCCATTCAGAACCAGCAAGAAACTTTCAATTTGGTTGGTCTGAGATTAATTGAAGTGAATTATTCTATTATTTACCGAGTTCATTTTTAGAAGGAAAACAACTTTTACTATCTCCTCTAATGCATTCATGTTCAGGAAGACACAGAGGCTTTAATGCTTGTTTATCATATTGACTCAGTTCAGTATCAAGTTTCACATCCGCTGAAAAAACAGACACATAAACCATGGTACAAACCAGTTATTCAACTAAAAATAAAGCAATAAAAGAAACAACACAACTCCAGTGGAATAAAATGTTACCAAGAAGGGCAAATTAACCCACACATGCAGTGTTTGTGTGTGCTGAAGTTAAAGAGCAAAAGGCTATTAAAAGGAGAAAGTACTACAAAATTATAAAAGGCTATTTATAGTCTTCATGTCATGCTACTATTTAATCACACTGCTATTTATGCTTTCTCTCATGCATTTACCAGCTCTAAGCAAGAATTAAACCTTGAATGTAGTTTAATCACCTGCATGTCACAGAGCCTTGAATTGTATTAACTTCTCTGATGCTTCCAAGAACTGACTTTCATCTGGCCGAACTGATTCCCTGCTAGGACACAAGCACACACCTCCTGCCACAAACCAATGTGGGAAGTGCCAGTAATCAGATTACCTCCTCTTCTTCCCTGGAAGACAACCAGAGGTCTGGAGGGACCCTGTAAAAATATGTTTTCTGTCACTAAAACTGCAGTATGGTTCAAATCCTCACCTTGAGCTGTTTCACTGTGCTGCAGCTGAGAGCACACAGTTACGTCTCAGCCAAGAGGCTGGGGGCAAATTCAGGTTTTGATTTTTTCCCCTAGCACAACTCTAAATGCCAACTTGATTGTAACCACAGCCCAATACAGAAGTCCGTGTCACGACTTCAAATTTTCTCCAAGTTGTAGTATGAAAGACTGGACCAATTTTTTTTTCTTCTCAATAAAGCCTAATCCTAAGAAAAAACCATGTTGTCAGTGATGATTACATATCTAGTCACTAAACTCTGAGTAAGTGTAAAACAAATGAACTTTTATACTATATTGCCTATAACTGACATCTATTTCTTCATAATAAAATAATCCAAGCACAATAGTTGCTCTCAGAAGAAGTCTTGATCCAGTGATTAATTTAGCTTTCTATGCCAGAGAATCATAATACTGGCACAGAAAATAACTGTTAAAAATAAACTTTACTGTTCAACTGTATACAGGAGAGATTGCCAGGTTCTAATCTTCAACCATCTTTTCCCACTATAATAAAGCTAAGGACATAGCACTCTTTTCCTCTTTGAAATCAAAGGACTAAAGCTGTAGACTTGAATTAGAAGCCTTGTATGCAAACTAATTCACCTTTCAGCACACAGCCGCTTTACAAAATGCTTAGCTAAAAATCCATTTGGATAGTCTCATCCACTATATTGCAGGTAAGGGAGATTATTGTAAGAGAATAGAAGCAGTTACAGCCGGCAGGCTGTTAGAAACCAGAAGTTTGCAGGGCTGCCCCATTTTGCCTGCAGTGAGTTCTCTGCTGCCCCAGGCAAGTGCTCAACTCCCAGCCCCACCCCTGGCTGAGCCAGGGGCTATGCAAGGCAGCAGGTTTGAATGACAGGTTTGAACCAATTCCCTCAGTGCTCTCTGTTCTCCTTTCATTCTACTGAAAAAGTACATAATAATGTGTGATTACGTTGGATGTCTCTCTGTTTTAAATTCACAACAAACACTGGAAGTATGTGGTAGCCTATGAAAACCTGACAGCAGAGACCCAAAGCAAGGCTTAGTGACCTTGTCTGCAGCAAAGTGGGCACACTATAAATACCAGAAAGTAATTTCATAGTCAAAATAAAAAGGTAATGCAAATCTGCCAGAAAACACAAACATCTCAGGATTTCCAAAAGCACGCAAGGAACACACACTTCAAGTAGCCGATTTACTGTTGGCAATGACAGCACAAGAAACTGTCACAGTGTAAAACTCACCCTGTATAACCCATATTTGTTATTTTTATACAAGGGGCAACATCCTGACTCCAAAGCTACTTGAGAAGCATCTCAGTTACACAAGTCAATGTACTTTGATGATAGTAGACCTTCAACATTCGGTACTTCATACAAGCTTTATGTAGACATGCTGACGTTAAACCACTATGAAAGACGACAATAACTCCTTGGTCAGAACTAAGCACAGAAACTGTGCTGCAGTCCTTAAATCTAGGACACAACTACATCCTCAGGTGCAAATATGGCTCAAGCCAAAGACAGCAGTGGACTTATATCAGCAGACAAGTTTCTGCCCAGCACTTTTGTTCTCAAGGATCTCTATAACCCATACTTGCAGTGTGAACTGCTCTGTGGAAATGCAAATCTCTGACAAATGAACTCTGAAATTCCTCCAAGCCTGTAGAGCCAAAAAACTTCAAAACTCTTTATAGAAATTATAATTGTAAGTGTCCCTACAGAGAAAAAAATTTGCAGAATGCACCCAAGTTTCCCAGTTTCTTATCCTTTTGGTAAAGGTGAGAATAAAGATTTTTAGCTGTTGTCTATAAAAGCAGTGGAAGGGAAGCTGCCAGCAAGTACAATCACCACTTCCTTAATACCTTCCTTTAAATCCACCATTAGATGCTGGCTTTTTTTCACTCAACTGCCAAGCAGTCAACATTCTGGGACAGATTCATTTCTCTTTTCTAAAAGGGAACAGAAGCTACTGTGGTAGAAAAAGGAAATGATGCCTTCACCTCTCAAAGTACAGAGCACAAATGACTATCTGTGCAGTGGTGCCCTCTGAATAATGCCAGTGCAGAGGTTGTTGATGGTCAAAGGAAGGAACATCTTGAATTCAACCCAGGGTCACCCTGGGCCAGCCCCAGATTACCAGCAATCCTCAGAAGAAATGTCACCACTAGATCAGGTGTAATTATTCATTGCTAGTGCGACCTTGAAAAAATGAGAAATCTTACCTGCAAGAACAATTCAGTAAGCAAACCTCAAAAATAATGAATGAAGCAAGTTCTGAGAAAATTCTGGGTTAGTTTTCCAAAAGCTCTAAAAGAGCTTTCTCAAGACATTTATGTTTTATATAAAGGAAAATGCAGTTCTAAAATTTCCCACTACAATTCTTGCTTACATTCAGAGTTCGATAAGTCACAATAAAAAGCTCAAAGGTATCAACACAGACTTGCACAGAAATGAAAATGAGTTACAATAATTAATATTTGAGTTATTTTTATGAACACCATTAGGGTCAAAACCCAGCCCATTAAGTTGATAATATAAAAAATACAATTTTTTTCCAATATATTTTCTTGTTTTATAACGACACATGGTGTCCCTTGGGAGAATTATTCTTCCATAAATATTTGACATGAAAATCAAGATTTTTTTTGTCTTATCAAGTATGTTGTGATTCCTGACAGAAATAACAGGTAACAATGGACAGTGAAGATAGCACACTATTAAGTTGAACATAAAATAGAAACTGTTAAGTTTATATTTTTGTACATTTCAATGGGGTCCTCCTTTAAAAGTCATTTGGCATTATTAGGCAATTCAGCTAATTTATTAAATCTTAAAATAGCCTGGCTCTTGCTCCTGTTGTTTTCCCTGGATAGGAAGGTACAAACGTGGGTCACATTCACAGGTTGATGGTTACTGATTCACAGGTTGATGAGATAGCCATGCTGAAACTACAGAGGTAATAATTCATCACTTAAACCATCAGTTCTCTGCCATTCACTTCCTGCAAATACTTCAGATCTCTTCCATGTATGTTCTTTCCTCCTCAAGGCTCTTACAGTCCCCCTTCTAACTGGTCAGTCTCCTATTTCTCTAATCACATTTCAACTTTCCTCTGGCTTACTTGATGCGGGCACAGAAGATGGAACAGCAACAGAAATCACAAGAATGCCCCCAAAATGCACAGAAAATCGAACAGGCTCTGCCTGAAGGCAATAAGAAAAACTGTAGCCAAGAGACAATAACCATGCCCAAGTCTGCTCCCAAGGTTAATACAGACCTGCCAGGTACATCCACAGTCAGAGTAACAGCACAGATGTCTGATGCATTCTCCTGAGATATTTTCCATGTGGTTATGAATGGAAGGGATGGATGGCAACCTAATCACCTATGCAGCATTACCAAAAATCATTAAAAGGCTTTTAAATTTCACACATTTTAACATGCGGTACAGAAAGATTTCCAAACCATTACAAAAATCCATTAAGAACCTACAGAATCAAGTTATTTCACCCTAACAGTCTCCTACATACATACATTGACTTTCATAACAGAAGACCCAGAAGGAAAACTGATTAAGTACAAGTTTATTCTCAACATGTACAAACATGCTGACAGTGACATAAGTCCAGTTGCTAAGTTTTCTGCTACTTAAAAAGAGCAGAAAGCTTTTTAACTATCAAGCTGGATTAGATATCTAACTTTTGGACTTGATGAACTTTAGAGATCTTTCCAACCTAAACAATTCTAAGTGTGAAGAGACACTCAGATGATAAAAGACAGCACTCATCTTTTCTTTACAGTGAAAATATTGTACAAAGTTCACTGAGAAGGAACAGTCTACCAATATACAAATGAAGATGGCATTAAAAGGCAACAAGCTGAGTCAGCACATCTGCACTGCTCCTCTTGGGCACTGTGTTTAAAAACTCTGTCATTCATGTGCCCCTGCAGTCAGGCCAAAATGGCTTTCTTACACCTGCTCCTTTAGGCACTCTTTTGTAATTAAACTCAGCTTCCCCAAACTCTTAACATACAACTCTTTACTCTATAGCATCCCAGAATTAAAAGGCTACAGAAGAGGGACATATGGCAGGATATAGAATGTGCACGTTAACAAAGGAAACCAAGCAACTGGTTTCTCTATTTTCCAAGTCTATTCACATGCACTTTTCCCTGCTGGCAACTCTACAGCACAGCCCGGGTCCCCTAGAAGCAGCTGCAAGGAGCCACAGGTGGAAGCAGAAGGAATGTTGATCTGCAGCGAAGGTCTCTCTGAAGAGTGGCACTATGCTTATCTGAGGACACAAAGCTCTTCCCCATGCTCCCAGAAATGCTCAGAAATTTTCTGAAAATGAAGACACTACTATCACACAAGCAATAGCCACCATACTCACCAATGAGACACAGTCACTTTCTCTCTAAACAGCAATTCACTTATCAGAGTATCACAGATCAGACTCAGTTCTTCTGGGGACTCGGGTCTTTCACTGCAATAAGTACTTTAAATTGGGACCTTAGGAAATTCAGTACTTTCAAAACAGAATTGGTAAACTCAGTTTGCAACAAGCTTCCTCTTAACAAAGATGTACAGGACAGCCCAGAATAGCAAGGCTCACCAAGTGCAGAGCACCAAAACAAAACCACTGGTTTCTTAGTTCAGCTTTCCCAGTTATGTCTTCTTAGAAACAATCAGTGGATCAGTGACAGAGATGAACAAGCTTGCCATATTATGAAAAAGCAAAAACTTCAACCCACAAAAAGGAAAGTATTCTTTTCTCATTGCAGGCTAAACCTGGGAACAGCCATAGAAGCTACATTCTTTAACAGAATAAAAAATGAGATCTGAAGCTATCACATTTGCACTATGATTATGCAGAGCACTCTGTCTGACAAAGTCCAGATTGAATTGATCCTTCTGAACTCCAGCCACCACACCAGCAGCATTAGCAATACTGACTTCAGAACAAGTACACTTGAGCAAGTGTCTGTTGCCATGGATAAACACATATGGAGTAGTCACCTAGGTACAACCATGCAGTTGTTGAAATGGGATGACAACAAGAGAATTCAAGATTCTCAGAATTGTCAGCACACTAACACCAATGATAATGTACCATGAAATTGTAAATACCTTCTGTGGAAAGATGTGACAACACACAATTTGTTCCCAAGATCACAGGAATCAGATCCTGGTGACCCATGACTGGAAATGTTTCAGTAGCTCCAGGAAGTTGCAAAGAGAGTAAAAAACCAGATCAATGAGCCCCTTTACCGTCCACTAAAGGTTCGCCAAGTTTTGGCTCTGCCCACTGCTGTAAGAGGTCCTCTCCCCAGAAGTCAGTCTTAGTGGGTCCAAAGCTGGAGCCTGTGAAACCAAGGAAAAAGTGATGCAGCTCCAGATGGATCACACAACCACTGAACTGAGGCTGCCAGGAATATGCACTGCCCATGGAACAGTGGGTGGCCAATGCCATGTACCATGACTCCTTCAGCATTAGTCGATGGCAGGGTGTCTCACGCTGAGGAGTATCTGAAGGGTTCTTCAGTTCTGACTATTCAGAGGAGAGAAATGTATCAAGGCTTGTCCTTCCCAGATGCAGAAACTGGTGTCAGGATGCTCTGGCAACTTCTTAAGAATGATGAGCATGATGTTATGTACATCACAAAGAGAGGCAATGGTAAAGAGTTTAATACCACCACCACATTATCCTTATGAAAAGTAGTTCCCATTCTCCAAGAACCAGCACAGCATGCTTATTTACCAGGTCACCCAAAAATATCTGAGGGAGCTTCTCAGCAGCTAAGAGTATGAAGAATCTACAATGCCCATCTGAGAATTTTCTGTTCTCAAATTCTGAAAGCTAGAGCCAGAGAGCAGAAATCCCTGTTATTTAACACAGAATCAGCAAGAAGCTTGTGTCTGCTACTGACAGGCAGGCAGACTGCTATGAGCTATTCTGATTCCTCATGAAGGATGTAACATAAGCATTATTAAATAACAGACGTGTCCATCTGTCCTCTAGAAGTATATAAAGAGAAACACAAATTAGAATTTCTTCACAGTCTTAGATCATCCGCCTTTCTGTAAGAAAATCTGCTGAAAAAAACAGAGAGAAATGAAAAGGTGCCAACTAGACTGAACAAGTGCTGACAGAGCTCATGAAAGTGCAGAAAAATCTCATCTAGCTCTCAAGAAAACCAAAATAAGTAGCTCAAGAACACATACACCCAAACCTACAGTTTATGCATACTTTGTTGTAGGCTTTGTTTTTTAACAGATATAGAGGCTACACTAGCTGGACATCTCTGTCATATGGTGGGCACTATGGCAAAATAACTCAACAACTCTATGACCAGCCATTAATATTTTTGCCACTATATATTCTATTAAGTCACTTTGTAAGATTACTGTAATACTCCTCTGAAACATGATATGGGAAGATGTTGGTAGCTGGAGTAGGAGCAGCCATGCCACCATTACATAGCAAGTTTTAATACCACTACAAATCTGGTTCTTACATCTCATCTTGCAGTTCCATGGACTGATGAATTTTTAGTCTCAACCACAAGGGATGAGAAAAGTGTTAAAATTGTAGGTGTCTGAACATTTATCTAAAATTCACTGTTGTAGTTAGCTTGTTTTCCTGTTTCATTGGCTTCACTAAGAAGTTTCTTTAAATTTTCTATTGAATAAGATTGAGAGTTTAAGTGAATAAAAAATTGCTTTCCAGAGTAACTATATCGGAGTTAAAGATGATTAGAGAGCTATTACTTAAATGCCTGTTTTCAGAACATTTACAGATAAAAATGCAACATCTATGGAAAGTATATGAAATCTAGGCAATGCAACAGGAGACAAATAGCTGAAAATTTGTCAGTAATGTTAAAGTAAAGAGAACACAACCATTGTCTCCACTGGCAGCAGATCCAGGAAAGTATTACCTGAAAAATCTGAGAGCAACTCCTGAATGAAGATCATGCCATCCTTTCAGCTGGGAAAAAAGAACAGTGTTCAAGGGCTTATGGAAAAGAGTAGGCAGGAAGATCCATGTTATCAGCAGGCAGCAGCAATACAGAACTGATACAGGCTTAAAAGACATTACACAACTACTGAAAACAGGAGGAAGGTCATGGAAATAGCTCCGAGAGGAGTGCTGCCAGCCTGATGATATGGGCATTAGATCCCCAAGTGTACACATAATAAGGCCACAGGATATTTTGGGAGAAGATCTAGAGAGGAACCCACAAAACGTCCTATTTATTTACACCTTATGTGCCACAGACAGTTTGCTTTCTATTTCCAATTTGGGATTATACTTCAAGACATTGGAATTTGGCAGTTCACTTTCATCAGGGCAGTGCATCCATTCCTTGTATTAAACTCTGGAAAATGACCCATTTACTGAAAAAACCCAATACTGAATGGTCATGTGCAGCCTGAGTGAGCTCATGTCTGTTTCAGTGCATTAAACTCAGATTCTTGTTTTATCTCATAGCTCAATCTTTGAAAGAACCAAACATTGATTCATTGGTATAGAAACAAAAGGAAATTTACAAAGTCAATAATTGGGATTATGATAGCCAGAAAGAAGCCATGGACAAGACAATGAACTGTAGCTCATATGACCGACCAGAGATTAACTTATTTAACTCCTTTCTAAAAGGTTGTACACACCAAGGTGCAGAAATTGTCTCCATGGTGTTCATCACACTGTTAAACAACGCCATTTTTTCCTGTTATTTTTTTCCAAATAAGTACAGAAATAGAGGGAACATAATATACATGAATTTTTAAGAACAACAAAAAGATACTTTCATATTAGCTGAGATGTTTTGAGACCTCAACACATGTAGACACACCATTACTTACAGGCTTGGAACAAGTCTATTTACATGGGAGCATGCAGAATTGGATTTAGAGGAGAATTAATATTTTTTTCTGTGCACTTTAACCTAAGTTCAGGAAAATTATTGTATTTGCAGGTAACTTAAATTCAGATGCACATTTTACCATCTCAATAACAGTTTAATATCTGTAGAGTAAAACTAACATCCCCCAAGAAACACAGAAACAAGAAAAAAACCACCAAACACTTTTATGCTACTTACTAATCATTTCACAAAGTAATGAAGTGCATCTCTGCAGATTTAGGAAAAGGAAGGGATTATTTAGTGCATTTGTTTGCCTAGAGCATTTTGTGATTGATTTTGGGGATATGAAATACTTTGTTGTCAAGATATCCAGTCACTGCTGGAAAGACACTATGAAAGCATAGGTTAGGTTGCATTACATTTTTTTGGTTACCAATGATTCTAACAAAATGGCTAAAGTTTTTAAAATTTCACAATAAGCAGGAACCATACTGTACTAATTTGGACAACTATTGATTTAAATCATTTTTTTTAGGCTTATACATATCTAACCTAAACAGCATATCAGTCTAAACCTCTCTGTAATTATTTTATGGATATGTACCATAAATGGTATAGTATGTACATACAAAAAAACAGACGGTACAGATTTAACTAATGATATCTACACAAAATAATTTTAATAGGAAGTTTTCAACCTATCCTGAGGGCACCAGGCTCCACTTCCTGTGCACACTAAGAAATGGAGGCTTTCTGTTGATGCTGTGATTGATCACTTATTCTAAGAAAGAGATAAACAAGGAGCTTTGCAAAATGTAAGGGGGAGAGGTAGAAAGGTTAAAGAAAAAAGCAGCAGAGATCAGGATTTCTAGAAGTAGGATGTGACAATATCACAGACAACTAGACTTGACTCTAACAAACTCTGTTTATTTTGACATAACCTGGCAGTGTTAGCTAACACAGCATCCCTGACCCACTCCTGAGTCTGGCCTCTTGCTTCCAGCCTTGCATCATCCTTTCCCTACTGCTGACATAGCCATTTGTATAGCCATATGGTAAACCAGAGTGGGGAAATAAGAAGCAACACAATTTTGGCAAAATTATTCTTCAGTCAGACCAATTCCCCAATATGACTCACTGTGCAGCGGCAAAAGCACTAGAGCAGCACAAGGAGGGCAGCAGGTGGCCATAAAGAGAGGAAGGCTTCCTTCGTGGTCAAAACAAGGAAAACAGTAAAGGTATTAGCATCCAGCCAAATAAATATCATTCACTCATCCATTTTGTTAAAAGCCATTTCAAGAAAAGAACAAAAGGGGGGGAAGTGGTGAAAAGGTGAGGAAAATGTGAAGATAATTTCAAAACTGAAGTTTTCAACTGTGTATTTCCTAAATCTGGGGCAGAATACAACCAGATAAAATGAGGTGATAATGAGAATCATCAATGGGTTTTTTTTTTTTTTTAAATTATGAAGCTAAAGCAAGCATTTCATGTGATGAAAAAATCTAAGAAAGCGAGCAAATTAAAAAGGAATTAAGAATGATGACAAATGGAATGGAAGGAGATGAAGGTGGAAAAACAGAGGAGCAATTACAAAAAAATACAGCAGTACATTCTTCCTTGAAGCACTGAAGACCATAAATTTCATGTATTCCCCACCATTTCCATAGCTACTTATGGACACAATGAAAGTACAACTTTATTTAAAAAAACAAAGCACACATCAAACCTGTCAATTTCCATGTCAGTACTCAAATAATGCCTTTCTTTTATGTTTATCCAAATCACCTTAATATATATACACCTGAAATTGTTGCATTATTTCCCTACTTATCTGCTACAGACCTCCCTTAAAATTTCCTGCATTATTTAGGTCCCTTTCACCACCGAACACACAAGGACTTGCATACAATACGGCAAACAATGACAATGAAGAATCATTGGGAAGAAACAAGTGGCACGTGATTTGTTTTGTGGTGTCTGAATTACTAATTTGTATCTTGTTTCAGGAGGTGCCAGAGGAAAGATTAAGACTATAGAGTTAACGCAGACAATTCTGAAAAGGTCAAGTTCCCCAAAATATTATGAAAATTTAGTGATAAAATGCAGCCAAAGACATAATATGACAGAGGTGATGGAGATTGACAGTAAACTACTCTAAAGGGCTCCCTGTACTGTTTCACCTGAAGGCGGTGCAACGTCTGGCGTATCAAACAAAATGGAATGGTAGTTACCAATGCAGACACCAGAGGAAGTTTTATTGAAGCTGTACTTAACTACAAAAAGAAACTGAACCCTGAAGTGCTAAATCTGACCTAAACCCCTATTTTTGTTTGCGCACTAAGAGGTCTTCAAAAGTACAATGTGGCTTAATACAATCCATAATGAACAGCAAGACTCACCCTACTGTGTCTGTACTGGTAAAAGACTTGCACAGAACCTAGTATTTGCTGCACTTTCTATCTTCAAATTTATATACTCAGTAGGCGTTCAAAAGAAATATCTCCTTTTATCCAATGATCTCAGAATTTCAGTGGGAAACTATTTCTCATTTATAAAGGAACAGAACAAGATGCAGAAAACCAAGTAATTTGCCTGTCATTACACAGTGAGTCAGTGGCAGCAGCCCACACTGGTCATACATCTCTTGCTGTTCTTACCAGGTACTGGCATTAGAATAAGGTCTTTTATAATAGTTACATCCATATGTATCAACAACATGATCCTCATAATTTCAAATTTATGCTCATTCTTTCTTTTGCTCTGAAAATGAACACTAAGCTTATACAATGCACTCTATTTAAAAGATAACACATTAATGCCTCCTTTTTTCAGCCCAGTATTTCTTGACTGAAAGATACCAGAAATGCTTTTGTGTTTGGGTTTACCATGAACATTTAACAATAGTTAAATATTCTACAGAATAAAAGTTATAGCTATAAGTAGCTACATGTTAAAACCCCACAAACCTAGGAATGGATTTACAATCAGTTGTATGTGGCTACATCAAGGAAGGCTTTCTGTATACAGGACACGGAGTCTGATAGACTCCATGTTGTTCATCACTGTCAGGATTACTGAGTTCCGGATCTTTTATTTGATCCAAGAGTGCACTCCCATTCTTATCTGCAGCACGTGCTGTGCCAGCCCTTTTGATGCAAAATTTTTCTCCCTGTGGTATGAAAAGTGACTAGTGCAGGAGGGGTGGGGGGAGAATGACAATGACAGTACAAATGAACAAGAAACAGTAACACATAAACAAAAGATGAATTGTTAGAAAAAAGGTTAATTTATGCAACTCAAAGAAAAAAATCTCCTCTAGTTAACAAGCAATTCTTAAAACCCACAGAACTTGGCATCAATTCTGTGATCCCTTTAGCATATCATCTTTGGCACGCAACCACAGGAAAGGTTGGATTTTATCTTCACCAATGACTTTGGCAAACCTTTCCAAAAAGGAAGACTGCTGTAATTGGTGCTAATATGTTTTCCTACAACTAGTCTCTGCAGCAGAACTTCCACTAAAGTTTCTTACTGTGCAGTCAGTTTTACCATTTGCCAGAATACTGATGGAGTCTAGACTTCTAATTCACAATTTTTCTTATCCTCCACACGTCCAAGTCCAAATAGATAAACTGATATTGGAAATAATGATTGCCACTTTTGCCAATGAAAAACAAATGCTATTCTGATGTATGGAAATACAGAGGTTGTGCTATGAAGAGCTTCATGCCAGTGCATCCAACATAACTGGCTTACAGCTTTCAGCTCAGGCAGCAGGGGGTGGGTAGTCAAGGCCAAGTTGATTATGTAGCTGTTGATACATCTTTTCCCACCTGAAAATGCCATGTAACTGTACAGGGACAGACTCCAAAGACCTATTGTGGGTAAAGCAGAAAACCACCAGCAGCTGAAGGAAGAGAGAAAGCAGGATCTGCTCCTTCCTTTCCAAACATCTGTCATTATTGGCTCTTTCAAACAGATATTTAAATGTAGCATCCTGGATCTTGAGCTCCTGCATGATTGTTTCTGCTGCACCATGTCAATCAAAAACCTATCAATCCACACCAGCAATGAGCACACACCCCCATCACACTCTGGTGACAGAAGATCATGACATATACTGAGATGGTGGCACTGGACTTACAAAGGCAAAGGCAGGTAGATGAAACAACCTCCCTCCAGGAACGCTGCAGGCTCCCACAGGAGTGGGGAACAGCCCCACCTGTACACTTGCTCTTAAACTTCTGATGTACGAATACAACTCTTAAGTTGCCAGTGAATGTATAGATTCCCTTAAAAAACCAAAGTATGCATAACATTTAGAATAATTCTATTTTTTAAATGCATGTTGGAATCTGCATAGCCATAGATAACCTTGTTTCACAAGATGTGCAGTGCTCAAAGGATGTATTACTGTCAATAATACAATAGCAGGCAATACAGCAGTGAGCAGAGCCAAGGGGACATGGGCTTAACTATGCATGGCTAAGCTAACATCTTCTGGAAAGTGACTACCTGGCATCAGTGTAGGTCTTGGAACTGTAATTGCTACAGAAGAAAAATATTTATACACAGTAGCCAATGTTTAATTGGCCAGAGGGAAAGGAGAAGGAATAGCTCTATATATTTTTAGGTGTACTTGTCTATTAGACAGCTTAGTTAGCTATAGGTAACAAATTGAAAGATGATTTTCACAGAGCAATGTTTTCTTTCTAAAATGGAAAGTGACACTGAAATAATATTTTAAATTTACCTTCCATAACATAAGTTGTAAGTGCTTGGAGTCCAAGTCAAGGAGTAGAAGTTTTTAACTGTCACATGACAGGAATTCATTTCTTACTTGTTCAAATATTATGTTCCATACATACTGATATTTTCTGCTTCCCTCTATTTTTATACATGAGATGTTTAAGATGCATAAAAAGACTCCACAAAATCTTTTTCCTCAAAAAATAAAAAATCCTCCTCCAAAAGATCAAGGCAAGTGGTTTCAGATGTTCAGCTTTCAATCCAGAATAATAAAAGAAAACTATTTTCTGAAAACATAAATTTCCTTCATAAGTTTATATAGTTTCTTTACTCTGTCAAGCAGGCACAATTCACTACAAAAATACCAAAATTGCATACAAGGTGGTTATATACCAATTCTGCTGAAAAGGACCTTAGAAGGTAAGTGGGAAGGAAAGAGAATATTTTTAGTAGGTCATAAGATACAAACATAAACCAACTATATCATACTGTTGTAGAGAGGGAATTCCTCAGATGAGGATAAGGAGTCAGGCGCACAGCCCACGGGACAGATGAACGTCCTCTCTCATGATTCTCAGTATTGCAAAACCTCAAATGGATTTGGTTTTAAACTTCCTAAACCAGATGCAGGTCAAGTAAGAGCAGTCAAGAGACTGTTCCAATACCAAGCACTACCAAAATGAAACACCTGAAAAGGCACAATAATAAACCAGAAAGAATTCAGGTTACTTGACACAATACTGCAGAAATTGAATGTATTACACCTTTCAAGCACTTTGAAACACAATTTTTATCCATATATAGCTGATAGAATGCTTACTAAGACATTCAATGTTACATCAATTAGATATTAGATTCAGTTCTTTTATTATGGTAAGGAGTGCAAAACACTCACAGACCTTGCCCTGGCAGAAGGCACTTCTGGAAAAGGGATGACAAGTACCAAACACAGTAAAGTGTAAAAAACACAGTAAAGGGAAGGCTTTAGTTCAAATTTAGGACCATATTTTTGTCCCTGAGATAAATTTTTAACTACCTATTCCACAAACAAGGTGTATACTTGTATATACTTTGAAACAATATTCAATAAAAGGGATTAACTGACAGTGAGGAACTATGAAACACACTATGTTGTATCAAATAATAACTTCTATTCTTGTTCCATACCAATACTATATTTTATTATATCCATGTTTCAGGTTTTCTGGCACATACTTGCATGAGCTGGATAGATTGCTGCTTTCCAAGTCTTCTCCATCTCCTATCACTTCTGGTATTTCTGGTTTTTCCACTTCTATTTCTTCTTCTTGCATTCAAAACAAATGACAAACATTTGATGCAAAAGGTATCAAAATGTTTCTGATATATTTGAGGTTGGCTGTCTAAGAACAGCAATGCCAAAGAAGATTGGTAATACCCACAAATATTTGACTCCTGTCAAATAAAACATGAGGTACTGGGTTTGTCTTGCTTACTGTCATGAACAGTTTTTCATAAAGAAGCAGAAGACAGATAAATCTAAAAACACCAAGTGACGTTCATTTTTAGACAGATCTAAAATAATTTTTTGCCCTTTAGCAGAACTAAGTTTCCCTAACTAAACTATTTTTAAATGCCATTATTTCTTCCAGCTTATAAATTTGTTATGTTCAAAGCACCTACAAGAACAGAGGAAGGGCAAATATGTATTTTAGGAAAAAAGAAAAAGCATGTTTAATAAACTTTAAAACATTAGCCTTACAAATTGTGCCAGCAACGTTCCATTATCTTGTTTCGATAAATGCTGAACAGCCTGGGAAATTAAAAGAAGCTTCATGTTGCAGTGACAAAATTAAGATAGGTTTTGGTGCACCTATCAGTCAGTTGAAATGCAGACATTAACATACTAACTTTGTGGATCCTTGAATGACATAAGTGTCAAGATGAAAGCAGCTGACTCAAATGCAATCTGAATTAGAAGTGGAAAAGGAAATGGGGAAGAACTTTAAGGAACCAACAGAAGATCTAATTTCACTTTTTTTTTTTTTTGCAAGGTAACACCATGACAGGATTTAAATCCTAAATGCATGTAATTCCAAATGACAGCACTGAACACCAATGGCTCTGCATTGTCTGTGTTACCAATCTTGCTCTTCACAATACTCTTATCTTGCCTCTCTTTCCCCTCATCACCAGCAAAACACTTCTCAGGGTGCAGTGTAAGTTTCATCTGAGGAGTCTTTCCACTCCAAGTGTTAGGACAGAGAAGGACTAGAGACAGGCCATGTTTCCCTACATCTCCACCAAGCTGAAATGTTTCTCAAGTGCCAAAATGTGCACCTGCTCATGCAGCAAGGTAGGTGAGGAGGGGACTGTGGGTCTGCATCTCAAGTGACTGGACTGGTGGCAGCAAGTCTCAGCATCAGTTGGTTCTCAAGATGAAATTCCACAAAGAAGCTCTTAACACCTCCTTCTCAC
Source organism: Anomalospiza imberbis (assembly GCF_031753505.1). Lineage (NCBI taxonomy): Eukaryota > Metazoa > Chordata > Aves > Passeriformes > Viduidae > Anomalospiza > Anomalospiza imberbis. The sequence continues at coordinate 12,581,389 of NC_089687.1, forward strand.
ACAGAACCAGACTGTCTGGTGAGTAGGAATTAAAAGATTGGGAGGGTGGGGAAAGGCAACTGCCATCTAAAAGGTACCTGCTGGTACCTTGACTTGGTTTTCTGAACTATCAGCAACAGTGAAAAGTAAAATGAGAACACAGAAAAATCCATTAATCTGAATACCCTGCTGAAAACCAGAACAAAACTCTTCCCCGCGTGGTAACACTGTACCATTACCTGATGGGAACTACAGGAGCTGCCCAAAAGCAACACCACTCAAAGGGCTCATTTACAAGGCAGTAAAGCATTACTGAACACAGAGTACTGCACTTCACATCACATAATCTTTGGACAAACATCACTTTTCTAAAGCTTCTGGTGTGCTCAAACCACCTCCCTGAAGATAATCTCACTTCATAGAACCCACCTAAAAACTTCAGGATCAAAGGAACTGCTCCAGATGGCATGGCCTGAGGTGTAATATGAACACTAAAGGCTGGAAGTAGTTCCAGCATAACCCTGCACGACCACAGGTTGGTCACTTCTGTGATTGTTAGCATCAGAAAATTGAGCAGTTTGGAGGACAGGATATGCTTTACACTGCATGAGTTGAACAGATGAAAATTAACCAAACAACTCCATTCTTTGAAGATTATTTTTACATTTTCATCACAATGAAAGAATAGGAGATTATGCCTAACATTTAATTGATCTCTGAGGAAAAATCCAGCAGTGAATATTTTACTAACAACCTTAGCACAGAGTGCAAGATGCAAAATAACATGAATAGAGCTTGAGAGAAAAGTTAAAAATTACACTGTTTTGGAATGCTGAATGTAAATACATCATTTTCAAATGAAACTGTCAAACATCTTGTTGTGGTGGTAAAAACCAAATCACTATGCAAAATGATAATATAAGAAAAGTCAATTGTATGTTTCTAATAATAAATGCTCTTGTGGCTTTTGAAGTCACAAAAAAACTCTTGGCTGAATTGAAGCATTGATTTCTGTAGTTATTTATGTGCAGTTCCTATTAGAATTCTATTGAATTCCTTGAATGGTGAATGGAAGTGCTTTTGAAAACACACACAAAAAACTGTTAAACAAGGGACAAAATAAATGGAGAGTGTTGCATTGCCAAGAGGTTTCAAAAAGTCAACAGAACATTTCAACATTTTTTGAAGTGCAAGCATGTATGACATGGTTTGACAGAAAATAAGTCTAATACAAAAACAATATTCAAAATACATTTCCCCATCACTCCTGAAGAGGAAGCATAAACACTGGTACTCGCTTCTCAGACGTTATTTCTAAATAACTTGCAATACTCTTGAAATATAATCTATAGTAAAATATTGTTTTATTTTACAGAATTTTAAAATGCTATCACTCCATCTTTTTGTCCATTATACACCCAATATGATGACCTTTTATTTACTATGCTTACAGATATATCCAAAGTGTATATTATGTTAATTTTGCTAAGAAAATAAGGATATTTCTACACTGCCAAAAGAAAAGGTTTCACTGTGGGTTTTTCTGAGTACTAACAAGAGACATTTAAGTCTGGAGAGCAGATTTTTAGAATGTAGCTTTCTGTTTACAGCAGAAAAATAATAACATTAGTAAGTTTATCTTCAGAACTTCTGTATCAGCCTATTTTTATTTTAATAGAAACCACATTTGTTTTCTCATTGAAAGTAATGAGTACTTCTAAATTAATCTTACCACAGAGTGCTCTTCAACAATTTAAGTAGTATCTTATTTTGAAGCAATTTAAAATTATTATTATTACAGCATTACTCAATACATATATTAATTCTTTTATCTATTTTTCCTAATTAGTCATGGCACACTCATTCTGCTGAACTATGGCAACTTCTTTGAATCTGCAGTTCCACATCTGTGTCCCTAACACGATGACATAATTTGCTATCACGCACCACTATCCGATGAGGGATGGATCTCTGGTCATATAACACATCCCAGCTTATTGTACACAACTGCTGGAGCACACACAGTTATCATGGCACACCACAACACAAAATATATTCAAATGAATATGAAAGACTCCAGTGAAAAAAGGCTTTTGCAGATACCAGAGCAGCTACAATCATTTGCCACAACAGTTAGAATGAATCTGTTTGTCTGGCAAACAAAGGAAAAAAAATACTGTAAAGAGGTGGATTGGAAAATGCTTACATCAATGTAACTTAGAAATAGAAAACAGAGATTTGACAAAGTAGCTTTACTGGCAACATAAGTTCTATTCAAAGGTGGCTGAACATGAGCTGAAGTTTCAGATGTTAATCAGGTTTCTCTTTCAAGCTATTCTCTCACATACATTTCATTAGTATAATTTCTACAAAGCACTTTTATTTCTGTTTTCTCAGGGCTGTGTATGTGCTTCCAATGCCAAAGAAGTTATTATCTACATCACCCTTATTCAGAGAAGGATGCTTTTTATGAAAATCCTGCAGAAAGCATCCAGCATTAATGAGCTCCCATATAGCTTTCCTGTAAAAGGAGGGAGAACATATGTAACTGGGGAGGGGACAGCACCACGATCATTAAAAGGAGGCAATGCTTCTGCTACTAACTACAACCGAGTCTTTTAATTGCTCACTTCAGTTTTATTAAATAGCTTACAGCTATCTAGAGAATTTCTAATCTTGCATTTAATTAATCTCAAGAATGAAGTTCTCCTGCAGGAATTTCCTCTTGGAGGACTTTCTGTCAGATGTTCATTTTCAATCTATTTTCTAGTCCTCTACTGAGGAATTCTGTTCTAAGTGTAACTGTATGTATACGTCCTTAGTGGTTACTCACACCTCATTTTCTTACTGTACATCTCTCAATCTTTCAAGTGGCATGTTTTTGAAAGCAGCAATATTTTAATTAATATTTATGATGTCTGTTATACAATTCTATACAATTTACTTAACTATTGCAAAGCTTGAACATAATCCAGAGTTTCTGCAAGCAGGGGGATTGTGGAAAGTCAAAAACAGCTTTGCCAAAAGAACCCAGGGAAGATCCACCACACTGCATCCCTCCCTAGGCACACACTCACATGGTCAGTTCCCCAAACAGATCCAGGAACTGCAGAACAAAATACTCAAATCTATACCATGAGAAAAGGGAAGAGACTGTATCACCAATACTGTAAGTCTCTTAAGTAATAGCAAACCTATTAAGTGAAGGTGCCAAAAAAGTTGTAAACCACATTACACCACCCGGGAAAGCAAAGCAAAGATCATGTTTTCCCAATAACAAACTCCAAAATTATTTCCTTACTCCAAATTTGAATATCTAAGGCCACTTCCAGCCTAAGTAGTTTACAAATCTGACTTACATGGTATGTTTTAATGTATCATACAATGAAAGGAGAAGCAAAATATTAATTAGGGAAGGGTTAAGAAAGGTAAGAAACTTTTGCCACCATTAATGTTCTGTCCCTCCTCACCTAGCTGCATGTATAGCAAACCTGAGAAGAGATGACAGAACCACAACTAGCAGCAACTGCACCAGCCCTTAGTACTGAAGAATCTAAATCAGTAGTCTCACTTAAGCCCACAAGAAACAAATAAGCCAAAAAACAAAAAAAAAATCAAATCATTTGGAGTTAAGACCCCATAATATAACTGGTGTGTTTGTGCCATTGTAATACAACTTCTGCATTTCAGTTTCTCCCTCCTGTGGTGGTGTGTGCTACAGTTATTTCAGTACAAACTTCACATCAGGTCATGACATTTGTGGACAATTAAAAAAAAGGATTTACCTCTCCTTTTTCATTATGTTTACCAAACCCCTACACACTTTAACATTGTTGTAGGGCAGCTGTCCTTCTCCTCTTTCCCCTCTTTTCTATCCCGACTTAGACAAAGATGATACACCCCTTCAGTTTTAGAGGCAAACAAATTTCAGTCTTTCAAAACCTTCTTTTCATAAATATTACATCCTTCCAAATATTGAAGAGATCTGCTCCATGGAAAGCAGGTGCACTTGGATGAGCTAACAGGATGCACTGTCTCCTTACAGAATCAACACACAAGCCTAAAACATAGTAAGTGGGGAATTACTTGAAGACTAGGATTCCCATCCATAGCCTCATTTGCACTCAAGTACTAAAAACAGACTGTGGCATCAATCCTAACTGCAGCCTGCCTCCCAAAAAAAAGGCAAGAGCCTCTTCCAAGGGAAGTCTTAATAGCAGCCCACAGTTTGGAGGTTACAGGCCACAGATTTAAAACTCAAATGCCAAGTTCCATAAAATTTTATTTTTAAGTCAAACAAATTGGTACACGTCTCTTCTCCAAAAGCAAAGCTTTTCTAAATAGGGGGACTCTATAAACTCAAAAAAAAATTAAGAGCAGTACTGAGGCTCTATGCAGTTTAGAGACAATGCAAAACTGGCATATGCAGTGCACACACACAATTTGTAAGGGAAAAAACAACTTACAATGCAACACATCACTGGACATCAGCATTGGTCATCTTTAACCCTATTTACACATCAAAAGACAAAAATATGTCTCAGTTTTCAGATGACACTAAAAGCTTGTTGCACATATCAAGAAAGACAAATGCAAAGTGACATATGTTAATTTTAACTCTCTCCAAAGCAAATTTTTCATGGGAAGACTGCAGGGTTTTTCCCCAAAAACATCTCTGAATTCACTAACAAGGCTAATAGAAACAAAACAAACCCGGTTTTATTATGTGATCTTCCTCCTAAATTGTCATTTTTTAAAAGCAAAAGCATTTAATCATAGATGTGCAATCTGAGAAGCATTTTGTTTCAGTATCAAGAGAAATATATTACATTTTGGATTATTTTTTGTTTAAATCAGTTATAAGAGCTTAATTACAATTAACATGTTTTGCAACTTCATGACTTAGGAAAATATAAGGGAAAGCACCATCAAGAAATTATCTCTTGGTCCGATAAAAAACTGTGCTAAGTTGGAATTTCAGAGAGCATTAACAGTTCTCCACTGACTGGTGTATTTTCCAGGTGCTCTTACTGACCATGTGATAATTTCTCTACCTGAAGGACAGGAATTAACAACAATTCCAGTTTATTCAAGCCTGAACTAAGTATGAAGTTACTTCAGCACTGTATCTCTGTTGGCACATACGAGTGAGCACAAGTCCTGGTGTGTCACACTTGAATTTCTCCTTTGAAAAAAACAGCTTTGCAGTGTTATCAAATCCATTTGCTGGACTCTTTTGCAAATACCACCTTCCACTGTGACCAGAAAACACAGAAATCTCGCTTGTTAACCTCCTCCAAGACAAAGTATGCCAGCACATCCCTGAGACAAAGGAGTCACAGCAGGCTCTTTTACCAGCTGCTGCATGGACAGCAATCTGCTGCAGATACAGTTTCAATTTCTGGTTTTAAATCTGATATAAAAAAGCAAATGACTTAACCAAGTATCATTTTCTCATCTAAGAACACACCACTTATGTAACTTTCATTGCACTCAATAATTGACACAAGTTTCAGAGCAATACTGATACAATTTGTTTCTCTTTTCTGTCTTTTGCAGCAGACACAAAGCATTCTTTGGAGGTTTGGTTGGTTGGGTGGGTTTTTGGGAGGGTGGGTGATCTGCAGGTCAGAGAGATGTTGGTACACTAATGCAAAAAAGTAGCCAAAGGACTCAGGAAAAGCTAAAATACACTCAACTGTCTTATAAATTAAAAACTTTTTGGAGACAAAATAGGATCATTTGCTTAATCCAAGCACAGTTAACAGCACAAAATCAAATCAACTAAAATTGTTACTCCTAGCAAACAACAGAAAAGAGCTTACATTTTTTTTTCAATTAGCTTATTAACACTATCAAACAAAATAGCAAAATCACATAGAACTCAAGACCTTCAGACTTAAACTGATGTTTCCCAAGAAAAAGCACCAGTCAGAACAAGGTTTTGACTAGCAGATTTTTAGCAATTTTTAATTTAAAATCCAAAACCCAGGCTAATAAGTGAACTGAATACATTCTCCTTAAATCTAATCTACACCATTCTAATTTTAAAAAATTTAAAATTCCAAGTATGAAAATGTTACTCTAGCAGCACTACATTTGATTGTCATTTGAAGATCTGGGCTTTTGGTCATGCAGAATAATTCAGTCATTACTCTCTAATCTAGTTACCCTGAAAAAGATAAGAAATACCCAGAAAGGCAATGTGAGAATGCACATGCCATAAGAAGTGGGTTCTCTATTTCTTCCTCATCGATCTTGGGGTCAGACTGAAAACTGTGAAGTGGCAATGAAGAGCTCACTTCACACTCCAATCAGTGAAAATATTTCCCAGAGCATTCTCCATTACAGATCATAAATACTCATAATCAAAAGACCGTTTATTTTTAAAGGGATATTAGCCATTTCCCCCTTCCTCATGTAACTGTAGAGATGGCAGTGTCTCATAAACCACACAAATTGTATTTATCATCCAATAGTCACAGTAAACTTGTCCAAGAGTAATTGCAGTGTGAGACAAAGTAGGGTGCCAAGAGAGGCCTAATTGCATCACCCTACCAAGTCTTTGTTTGAAGGTGCATAAGCTGAGAAAGGAGAAACTGGTTCAATTCTCACATTTCAAAGAGAAATTCATCAAGTTATGTTTGTCTGATCTACTGAGAATCTCTGTGACCAGCAGCTGTAACATTCTGTGGCATGCACTGGGACACTGCATACAACCAGCACAGATTTTAGTGTGCTGTTAACCAGATTCTTTTAACCTACACATCTGGACATTGGATTCTGGTATGTCAGCACATCAATAAAACTTCTGTGAACACTAACTGCCATAAACTTGAAGTAATTTATTTTGTAAGTGGCAAACAGCAATAGTTTTCTAATTCTGAAATTCTCCAAAATAAAGAAGGAATTTTTGAATATGAACCTGCATATATAATACTATGATAATTATAGATGTGTGTGTATATATATACATATATATATATAGACTTAAAAGGAACTCCAAAATTTTAGAAATTAAAGGTTTTCAAAAGCCTAGAGAAAATTGGTTTTGTGCTACTTCAGTGGATTACAAGTCCTGAAGGAAAAACAGCCACTGTTCCCAAACAAGCATATATGAACAGCTGGTCCAGACAGCAAAGACCTGCTGTTGTATCACCAACCCACTGCTGAGCTCCTTGGGTTTTGTCTCCTGCTCGGGCCATTCCCCCCTCCTTTGCTCTTCTACCTTCACATTTCCTTCTTTCCCCCATGAACAATTCCATATTATACACATACATGAACCACTTTTACAGTTATTTAGGTTGGAGGACATTAATACCCATGAGAATTTTGTCTGGCCATTTAATTAAAAGTGACAGCACCAGAGAGAAAGTGTTGTATTTAAAAAAAAAAAAAAAAAAAAAAAAAAAAAAAAAAAAAAAAAGCACAGTCAACCATCTGCTGAAAGATTCTCTTGTTTGACCATTTTTTAATTGGTGAGAATGGAAGTGAGGTGACATGGAAACAGGATGTGAAGGCATGGGATTCATATGATCTTGCACCAAATTTAAACCAAACTGGGGGAGGGGAAGAGCTAGGCACAATCATGATGAATCAGAAGATCAAACTATTGGTATTAAGAAGACAAACCACAGAAATGTACTATTTATCAGTTTGAGGAAAATAGTCTAACATTGATTCCAAGACCAAAAAAAAGCCATGCACGTGTCTACTGCTTGTTTTAATTAAAGTTTTGACCAGCTGAAAAGTTAAAACAGAATATTCAAACCACTGTAATTTTAAGAAGACATTTACCCAACTCATTGACTACGTCCAAAGCCTAAACTGCCCCGAGCAAGCTGTTCTTTTTCCCACATACAGGTGAGCTGAGGGCTGACCCATCCTGGCTACCTTCCCCTCCAGTGGAACCTCCCCTCAGTTCTCAGTGTGCATCCCACTTTCTATATGTGCACACAAACCAATGCACTAAACTCCCATGTACACTCAACAAAATCCTTATAAAGTAACAGCCATAAATAATGGCCCAGTGAATTGGAGCCCCAGATGCTGCTCAGAACCTTTCAGCAGTGCTGTTACAATAGGAAAGCAACCTTTTAGAAGTCCCTTTATCCCCAGCAATCATGTCACACACCATTGTATGAGGCTGCCAGCCCCGGAGCTCTGCATGCCCAGAAGCCCCTATGACATCACACAAACACAACCAAACACTGACACACAGCAAATGCCCACGACAAACACAGGCCTGATGCCTACTGAACCAATGCTGGAGCTCAAGTTCCTGCAGCAACCTCTGTGCAGGTGGATCCATCTGCCCAAAGAGGGGCCGCTGCAGGATCTGAGCCAAAATGATGTACCCTGAGTATTAACTTAGCATAGATTTCAAATATGCTAATGGCAGTGACATGTAAATACTACTGCATGAACCCTGCTCATTAACAGAGAGCTCATCCACTCCACAGAGCCATTAGCATTACTTCTAAGATTACAGGATTTTGGTTTTTAGTCACACTTTAAAAATATAGCTGCTGCTAATTAATTAATTCTAGTCATGGAAAAACAGTATTGGCTGAACTTTCCTGCTACTATGGTGTAAGTGTACCCAACCCTGAAACTATTTTTAGCAAGGGTGTTCATCAATACTATTATGTACAACCTAAATTAGACATTAACAGGACATGAGAATTGTAAAGCGTGGCAACAAACAATACATTCCACGGACAATTTTGCTGAACAAGAAGTAACCATCAAAGTGAACTCTAAACAGGTAAATCTGATTCCAAACAAATTTAACTGCAAACATAAGGAAAACATACTGAAAGGTAAAATTATTTAATATATTTCTGCTTGTGAGGAATATGCATTTGTATTTCAATGTTTAATCGACTTTGAAAAACTAAAATTAAAAACATACACATCATCTAAAAATACAAAGAAACAGTAATGACAACAAAATTATAGCAAAAAAAAATTGGACCAACAGTACATTTCTGAGTTTATAAAGTAAAAACGTGCCTGGGAAACATATTGACACACGTGTACATATCTGTAAGCTTATCACCCAGAATCATATTTTATCAACATGGTGCAAGCCAGAGTCATGCCAATATGTAAAAACAACTTTTTAGGTCAGTGAAGCAAGAAATCCATTGTCAAGAAAATGGCATCCATAAGATTACAATACTGAATATATTATGTTCAAGCAATGAACTGGAAAACTTTCCTACAATATACATATAAAATAAAAAATGGGTTTACCAATTCTAATGTAACTCATTCCTGTGTTCCTGCAACGCACATTTACAGAGTGGCGAGCACACAATGTCTGCATGCGTGTGAACACGTCGGTGGCTCCCAACATTACAGAGCACTTATTTGCCAAAACAAGCAGGCAAACGTGCACTCACAAAACCCCCTTACCACTGAAAGCTGAGTTTAGCTCAGGGCAAGAGAAATGCCCCGTGGGTGAGCAAATGTATGTGCACACTGCAGTCTAACAATTATTCTTCAGCAGGGATCCATTAGCACTTCTGTAATACACAAGTCACACGCATATTTTCTATCTCACGGTTCAAAAAATTTTAACAGTTTGGCCACACTGAAGTCCTGGATGGGTGTAAATAACAGCATAAAGTTCATTCACGTGTATTTTACATCTGAACGATGTATATCCTTCGAACAGACCAGAGGTGGGAACATCGCACGTACACTGGCAGCTATCTAGTTTTAGCTACTAGCTCTTGGAGATTTTTGAAAGGAAAAAGACGTTATGCCTCTTCCAGCCGGTGCTGCAACAGCATGCACGAGTTAACCCATCACCAGGTACACGGAAAGCCTCTGTCGCATACAGACACAGCGATTATACAAGCCTTCTGCTCGAGGGAGACACTAAAAATGTACCAGAGGAATGCAACGACAGCACTCAAACCTATTTCCCTGCCCATAACCAGGGCAACGCGCACATGTGCCTAGAAAGCACAGGATCGCAAAGTTTTTTATTAAACAAGCTAAAATAAAAATCCGTTTCAGGCGTTCGGCGGAGTTCACTGCATTTTAGAGACCCCGACCTGCCCCCGCAGCTCGTTCCCCTCGAGGCTATTTACGGCCCCCCCCCTCCAGCTCCACACAGCCCCCACACCCCCTTCGCCACAGGGGAGCCGGCTCTCCTGCTTTTTCGGAGGGGGGAACCGGAGGGAGAGCACACACACAGCCCCCCCACCCAAAAGGGCTCAGGGCAGAGTCGCTCTTCCCCCGCGGCGACCTGAGCGCGAAGTTGCGGGAGGGGGAGCGGGGGGGGGGGTTACAGCACAGAGACGCGGCTCGCAGCACCCCTGGTCCCCCCAGCCCGGAGCCCCGAGCGCGCCGGCGGCCGCCTTTACCTTCATGTAACATCCACGTCCAGGTTCCAGATGGAGCGGGGAGCGCGGAGGGAAGAGGCGCGGGGGCTGCGCGCTCGCGCCGCTGCCGCCCCGCGCGACCCCCAACCCGCCTCCGCGGGCGCGCGCACGGGCACGCGCGCCGCAGACGCTCGGGCACGCGCAGCGCCCGCACCCCCCGCGGGGTCGGGATCGAGACCGGGAGCGGAGGCGCCGCTCGCCGCCCCCCACTCAGTGTTCCCGCAGCGCCCGCCCGAGCCGCAGCCTCGGGAGCAGCGACAGCAGCCGCCCCGCGCCCCGCCGCAGCGGCGAGCGCCGCATCGTACTGCAGCGACTGGGCCGAGGGAGCGGAGGGAGGAGAGGGGAAAAGAGCTGGGAGAGAAGAGGACGGAGGAGCCCCGGGGGGAAGGCGGAGGACACCCCCAGCCTCCGGCCTCTCCTTCCCCCCTCTCCTCACAGCGACCGGTCGGAGGGGCCGCACGGGCCGGGGCTCTGCCTCACGGGGCGCGGCACTGCCTCGCACGGACCGGCGGCTGCCCCGCGCGCAGCCCCGGCCGGGAGGCAAAGGGGACCGGGGCGAGGTGAAGCGCCGGGGCGCTGCGGAGGCGCCTTCCCTGCCGGCGAGCGAGCGAGCGCCCGTGGGGGAGGAGGGGGGAGGACCTGCAGCCTCCTCCCCTCATCGCCGCCCTCCTGCCCGCCTCACGCGGGCAGCATAGCAACCAACATGGCGGCTGCGCAGCCACCCGGCGGCGGGCGGGAGGCGGCCCCCGAGAGCTCGCGAGAGCCGACGGAGGACGGGCGCTGGGCTCTCCTTTCTATTGGTCCGCCATGTGGCCGTAAAAGGGAGGGGGCAGGACCAGGAGTGCACCTGGCGGTCTGATTGGCTGGGTGTACCATGGCTGAAGGCGGCGATGAGCACTGATTGGTCGGCTGAGCCGTCACTCACGCCTGCAGCGGTGCGCTGAGGCCGGCGGCCCTCGGCGGCGCTCGCTGCCCGTGCTCGCTCCCCGCTGCTGTCCCGCCGCCTTCACCTCGCCCGTGGGTCCGGCTGAGGGGGCTGTGCCCGCGGGAACCGCAGGCTGCCCTTTTGACCCGCTCCGTCCGGAGGGAAAAATGAGCCCCAGTGGAGCAGTGGGGTTGTCTTAATGTCGTAAGCCTCCGTCTTGGTCACATGGCCACCCAGCCTCACCCTGGAAATGTCCCGGAGGGTCGTTACTGCCTCCAGGTCCGTGCCGGAGCTTTCCGGATTATGAGGTGTATTGTGCCTCCCGGCCACATAAAGGTTTTCACATGTGGCCCATGGGAAGGTTTGCGTTCAAAGACGTGGTTTAACATAATCCGGCCCTTTGATGTACTTATATTGTGTATGAAAGTGTTTGGTTAAAAATGTCTTTAATGGGCCCTTAGTAAAACACAACCTCTCACAACAAGCTCTTCACCTAGTAACAGACACATGGAATATATAGAATCATTTAGGTTGGGAAAGACCCTTAAGATTACTGAGTCCAATGTTTGGGAATGAGTTCTTGGATTTCACAATTAAATTCCTAACCATAGCAAGATGTGGACTAATACTGAAGGAGTTTGCAAGTTCTCTTCTAATTAGGAAGCTTTCTAAAATCTCATTTGTTTGATGTTTGCAAACCTTATATACATTTCCAGCCTAAATTGTTCTTGTGCCAGTTCTGTTCTTTTGCTTAAATAGTCCTTCCCTCTTAGCAATGTTTTCCCTCAATTTTAATAAAGCAGTCATACCCCCTCCATGTTAATGGGCTAAATAATCCAAGGACTTGTAAGCTCTCCCATTTCCTTAGTGAGTATTAGGACATAGAGGATACTCCACATGACTTCTTCCAGGAACAAGTTGAATCAGGGGTGAGAAGACTGAATTTGGGGAAAGCAGTCAAGCAGAAATTTCAGATCACAATTTCTGGAGCACTTTTAAATAATAGACTTCTTAATGATAATGAATAGAAAACAGTTATAAATTGAAAAATTACATTTTATTAACAAAAGTCTAAAAGATGACAAAGCTTGAAATGTGAATGATTCCCCTGGATTGAACAATTGCTAGACTGATGATTTCATAAAGCCCCAAAATAACACACACAGCACCAGTAATGCCATCCCGTGTTGCATTCCTGTTTCCCCAGCTCTTCCTGAACGTCTCTGTAGTTACACTGACAGACTGATTGTGGTGCAAGTGTGGATCCAGCAACTGTATCCTCCCTTTGTGAGCTGCTGCCAGCCTCTCTAGCAGGGCATATGTTCTTCTGTGCATTAAAGGCATCCTTGGCTGCAGAGTTGTCTCGGTTTCCTGATAATTCTCTTTCAGTTGATCTTGAATTGCACACGTACATTTCAATCCATTTGCACTTAAGATTCCAATTCTGTCTCTCACATTTTCATGTAATTTTCTTGTACATGGTTTGTGTCAAACATACAGTTATGTTCAGTCTGAGAAGAGCAATAATTAATACATTGCTTTCAACAGAGTGTGTGATGGAAGAGCAACCCAAACCACTCAATGTGGTGACTGTAGAACTACACATCGTTTTGGCAAATGCAACCTTGCAGTGTTACAAAGGGATTTGTTTTGCTGGTCTAACACAAAATTGGTGACATATACAGATGTTATATATACATTGCAAAGTTAATTCCTTGCAATACATTGTCTTTTCTGCATTTTGTTGCCTACAGAAGGGTTGATTCAAAGCCCTAAATCAAGGCAGTGGAAGATTCCCACCGTGTGCAGAGTACTTCAGGTCAGGCCGACATTGCAAGAGCACTAAACAGATATTGAGACAAAGTTCTCCAGCTCATGCTCTTACCATAGCAATGGAGCAAAACTGCACTGGAGAATGTTTGAGTGCTGGTATTGCTCAGACAAATTCAGCAAAAAACTTACTTTGCAGAATTCTAAGTTACATGTTATATACCCTGAGCAATCACTTTCCAAAATCATGAATGAAAGACAGAAAGCAAACTGAAATGTCACTTTGTCATTATTTACTTGAAAGAGCACATTTTCTCATGTAAAAAGTGCATTCACCTCAATTCTATTTCAAGAGCATGGCTCTTTCATATAACAAGTTTCTGGCTATTGTCTGCCTGTGTACATAAGCAATGGAAGCTGCATTTTGTGAAAATATTTTGCATAGCAAGAGTTTAATTTTCAAACCAGTGTGTGGGGATTTATCTGTAGTCTGTTGACCATTCTGGGGAGGATATGTTATCTCATAGCTTGTCATGTCCTGCTAGCAGAACACCAGTATCTTAAACCGTTTCATACAAGGTAAACCTCTTGTGTAAATACAGAAGCAAACAAAAGCTTCTCCTTTACCTAACAGATCCGTGGTATGTGTTTGTGCCAACAACCTTATTACTCATGCAAGACCTGCCAACCAAGCTGTGATTAACTTATGTGAGAAAACTGCATATTAAAAATGTGAATGGGATTTTAAGCCTCTCACTGAAATACATGCAGACTGCTTTGTGGCCAAGAAGACATACTTAACACTGCATTAAAGCAATTCAAGATAAATTACTCTCACCACAGGTGGAGTTTAGACGTGAAAAGAGGAGACAAGGATCTTAATGCTAAGCTTGATCAAGCATAACGTATGTTTATTAACAGATACATTTTCTGTAAAGTAGGGTCCTAATTCAGCAAAGCCCTTAGAACATACACATTTTACTCAGGGAACACCCTTAAAGTTGGCCAAATCCCATGTGGGAAGTGCCACTGCTCAGCATAAATGGCAGAGAAGTTTGCGCTGGAGCATGGCTTTGGGATCACTGTTAATATATCCATAGTGCATTGTATAGACATAAATACTGATCATGAGTATTCAGCAGTGTCCTAAGCTACAAGGACAGAAGAATTTTGCTGCTTGGGACAGGGACTCACCTTCTCTTTAAGTTTGTGCAATACTTGGTGCCATAGGGGTCCACAGTACTTATTGTTAGAATACTGTGAAACAGTAATTTGTGGTAATAAGCTTGTTTCAGCTATCATCCAGTCTGGAGGCTGGCTGTATTTCTTTTATTAATATATGTAATATATAATGCTCAGAAATGCACTGAAACTGAAAGATAATGGAAACATCAGTACTTACAATTTCTGGACCATGTTTCACCAAATCCTTTTTTTCCTCCAGCCAGCCTTTGACAAACTTCTTTGCCTTTAATGCACATCAAAGTACCACAAGGTTGAACTTCTAGATACCCACTGGAAACAGCTGAGTGATTTTGTGAAGTCCACTTGTGCATTCACTTGTGGAATACTGTTATTTTCTGCTTCTGTCCAAAAGGAGAAGCATAAACTCTGGCAAGTAGCATAAACTGGCAAAGCAAAACCATAATAAACCAGGTAAAAAATATTTTGTAGCATAATTTTTTTTCCCCCAAACATATCAGTAACAGATCTGCCAGAGAATGCGAGGAACAAGCAGGCAACAGAGATGTAACAGAAGCATTCAGGGAAAACAGAAGAAAAGTAAGTACTTTTTTTCCATCACTGTTCTTTTTTGGCAGATTTTGACGTGATTGCTACAACAAAACCTTTCTTAGGGGCATGGTCAGAAAAAACATATTTGCAAAACTGAGTGTCTGTGGTTTTGGAGCCATTCAGTAAACTGTAGAGTACCTGACTGCCAGGACAGTGTATTTTTCACCCCAGGGTTCAAAAGGAACTTGGATCTGAAATCGCCAAACTATTAACTATGCTTTGTAATTTATGGTTTGGAGTGAACCCAGTTCTGGAAGAATAAAAATTTTTAGACAAGACTTCAGAGAAAGCAGAAATGACAACCCAGTCAGTCTAACACATGGCTCACCACCATGTAATGAGAAGAAGCAGAAACTGCAAACCTGGTAGTGCTTTAAAAATGTCAGCAAAGTCAGCAAATATTTATAAAGAGGAGCGGCTTATGTAGACTTTGTATAAACACTGGGACACTGGAGTCTTCAGTCTTAATCAACTCCCTGTTGGAAGAAGACCAAGTTTGTACCAGCTTCTGCTATCTTCTTCCTCCTCTCCTCCTCCCAGCTTGCTTTTACTCCCAGTCTAATTGCCACAGAAGGGAAATCCAAATGTGTGGCACTCAGGGAGGCAGAGCATGTTTGGGCTATCTTCCCAGTCTGACCCATAAAGGAGCTATGGACATGATGTGAAGAACATCTAATATGCAGCCTGGCTGAAGCAATCACATACAAAGATTTCCCCAAACAGCTTTACAAAGCTGAGGAAGCGAGCTCTCTTTGTGGTTGGTAACTACTTCAAAGGGAAGATGGATGGGTAAATGATCACAAAGGGAGTAACCAGTGAGATTCCAAATGCACCTGAGCTTTACAACATGTTCACAAGTGGTAAGTGAAACAGGATTGGACAGTGTTTTCTAGGGATTCACAATTGTTCAGGAAAATCAAAACCAAAACTGCTGACACAAAGTAGCCAAAAGAAAAAAACCATCATGATAAAGATGGAGTAGGTGATAAAATAGCAGCTAAAATGCAATGATCAGATGTCAATTAAAGGAAGACAAAAAATATCTACTTGTGCGACATAGTAGATAGGCTCTAATTAGTTCATATCAGTCAGCAAAGATATTTTGAAGTCCCTATGGATAGTTTTCTGAAATTGTTATCTCAATGCTCAGAGAGGCAGTTTGGACTGATAAGGACAGAAGAGAATGAAAAAGCAACAATAAAATAAAATGCTACTGTATAAATCTTCAGGAATCACGTTCTTTCCTTTAATACAAGACAAAAGTCTGCTTATAGCATCTTGACACATGGTAGCATCTTAAGCATTGGAGAACCATGAAAAAACAGGAAAAAGAGTGACCAGATTTATCACAAAGACCAAATACCTTCTAAAATAGATCAATTACTCTGAAACTACTTAGAAAATAGATGAGAAATGGGAGATGTAATAAAGGTATCAAAAATCAAGTCTGACATGGGAAAGGTGAACGGGGAACAATTACTCATTTCTTATGAGAACAACAATGAATCTAATAATATTTTTTCAAATGGAAGTGTAAAATAAGCAAAAGGAAGTACTATTTAAACAACATCTGCTTAATTTGAATAATTCATCATCACGAGATCTTTTAGATGCCAAAAATACTTAGGGTTGCAAGAAGTTCCTAGACAAATTTACAGAAAAAAGGCTGCTTTGCAGAGAAATGGAGAGAGCCTCCAATTCTATCCTTAGATAATCAGAGATTGAACTAGTAAATAGGAGGAGAAATTAAGCTGTAACTGCTCTCTCCTTATATTTCCACTGTAGGGAACTGCAGGGCACCAGGTTACCTGGACTTTTGGTGTGACTCGGGTCAGCCTTTCTTATGTTACAGCTGCAGCAGAAAGATATCCCCACCTCAGACCTCTTGCTTCCTGTCATATCCTGTGGGGACTGAACCTGAGAAATCCCAATAAAACACTTAAATCAATGAAACATCTAATGAACATTTTAGAACTTTAAAAGGGATTTAATCCACATTTTTGAGCTGAGATCCAGTGACCTTAATTTAGCAAACCAGTTGCATAGATACAAAGCCAAAAATGACCATTTTGTTAGAACTTCATTTTGACTTAACCCAAAGAACCTCACCCAGTAATTTCTGCAACAGGCCTATAACTTTGGTTTGAGCTGTGTTGCATGTTTTAAAAGAGTGTTTTTTTCTTTTTCTAAGTCCATCATTAAGCGACCCAGCACTAACAACTGCCACTAAAGCCTTCTGGATTTGGAACTTTTCAGATAATTTCTGGAGTATGTAGGACCAGAGAAAGATACATGCAAAATTAGTTCAATTCTACTATTGATTTCTTTCTACAGTGATAAAAAAACCTGAAGTAATATTTGAAATGAGCAGCTTACATGTACAGGTTTCACTTCCATAGGCTTTATTTTATTTTTCCCTAACTTTACGTTGACCTTTATTGGACTGAATTGTAGGTAACTATCCAGAAAGCAGACAGTTTTCTTTCAAAGATGAAAGATAGCACTGGTTCTAATAAGAATGATGTAAGTGCACAGGTTGCTGTGTTTTGTACTCAATGCTATTTACATTTCTGTTGCTAAGATCCCTGAGTGAAGGCCACAGCACTTTATTCTCTTAAGGTGACAGCAAGTTGTGTAGATAAGCAGTGCACACTGTACATCAGTAAAGAAGTTGCTTCAGTTGGTTTTTCTTCCTTGATCTACAAGACAAACTGGAATAAGCTCACACTTTCAGATGGGCAGTTTCATATTTCAGCCCTGTTTCCAGTAGAACATCAGGAAACCTTTTGAAAAATACCAGTACATATAGAAGAAGAGAAGAGAAGAGAAAATGGCCTCTCTGGCATCCATTCCCTTTTTTTTTTCCTGCGGATTTAAAAAAAATCCTGTAGCGCTTCAGCCTTTCCCAGGCTTCTTTATAAAAGTTTGCACAGAACTCCTCACTCATGTGAGACCCAGCGGAGACCGCGTGTCACCTCTCGCTGCGCCGCAGTTTCACAGTTGTGGTTTTGAGGTCGGCATTGTCTGCCAACAGGCAGCAGCAGTGCAGGGCTTTTCCCCCGCTGGCAAAACATAGCCAGAAATGCAACCCCAGTCATGAAAATGTATTTCTCCATTGCAGTATAACATGACATGTTTCCAGAGTAAGTGTTCTTTACAAGTATTTCTGAAGAGAAAAATAAAAGAGCATTTATTGACTGTTGTGGTTTGCTCTGACCTTGAATTAGAGTGCGGTACAGAAAACTGCCAAATTTGGCCTGTCCTAAGAAAAAGACAAAGATAGCACAGCAGCAACTCGGCTAAACAAAACATGTGTGCAAAATACTTCCTGGTACACCCACATTCTGGCCTCCTGCAAAAAAGAATTGCCAAGACAGATTTTTTGACCAGTTAAGTTCTTCCAGGAACTGTACAACCTGTTCTGCATTTTTGATTCATAGAATGTTCACTTTCTGGCTTCCTGAAGTTGTTCCAATGTTCATGCCATAAGTAGAAAAAATTTTAGAAAGCTGGGCTGATCATGTAGAAATTAGCCAGACTAATTATAATAAAAGGCATCAACATTTACAGAAAATTTGGCTCACTGCATTTTCTAGTCAGGCAGAAAAATATTTTCAGATCAAGAATGCAAAATGTTGTATGTGTTCCTTTTTGTTTAAAAATATTTGTATCCTAAAATAGTATGGATAGAGTGTACCAGATGACATCTGAAACTTTCAGCAAAGACAAGAGGACCAGAGAGCCAGTGGGAGTTTTCAAACTATTTGCCATTTGGTGAATAGAACCCTGGAAAGATGCTTTCACAGACACAAAAGTGGCTTCTGGGTTACCAGGGAATAGAAGAAGAGAGATGCCAATAAAGGGTGAGTTCAGCCCTATGGACTGACAACATTGAAAGCAGCAAAGCACAGTATTGCTCTTACACCATTACTCTATCTGCACCTTTCTTACTCAACCCCAAGGGACCACACACGGAGGACAGGATCTCTCAGTGCTTCATGGCTCTGGTGACACCACCACCAAGGCTAGCATTTATTTGCACATTGAATGTGGCTTTTATCTGATCTATAGGAGGTCTGCAATGTTACCCACAGCTCATAAAATTTGCTTGCTATCTAAGAATCTTAGCTTTCATGTACTAGTGTTACCAACAGCCATGGGTACTGATGATTGATAATGACGATATTTCTAGTCATAATAGTTGTGGGGACTTGGAAACGTGAAAGTTAAAAAAGTCAGGAAAAAAACCATACAACAACAGAATGAAAATTAAAATGCACCTATATTATTTCACAATCTTGGAAACAAACTCTTTTTTGAATGCTTGCTTTTACCAGTAATGTTGTTACTCATACTCCCAAGTCATTTTTAAGACAGCAGAAAGTGTGCTTGTATTCCTCTCTACATAAAAAGGTAAAAATCTGGAGGTCTTTCTCTCCAGTTCGAGGCTCAGCAGTCACTGGACTGCAGTGAGAGGGATATTTTGGTGATGCCTGCTGCCATTTCTTATGTACTCAGAAACCAGGATAGTTACCCTCATTGCAGTGAACTTGTTCTGGGATCACGGGACAGGAGTCTCAGCAGATCAGAGGAGTAGGAAAACATCAAGTAATGAGGGCCTGGACTGAGATTAGGACAGAGCTGAAAGGCACTTTAGGAGATGACCTGGGAGGCATTTTGGAAGACAGCTGGGTAGTCCCACTGCTTGCAAGCAGCACTATCAGCTCTACTCTTTGCACCAAGGTAGGAAAACAGGAATCCCCCCTACTTTACACCTTCCAATGTGCTAATGGGGATGAATGAGTGAGCAGATCCAACCTATCTTGCTTCCAAGATTTACTAAATACAAATACAGAATGGAGAACCCTTGAGTCTGCTGCCTATTGGTTAGTGCCATAAGGCTAATGCAGATTCTTCTGTAATTGCTTGCTACACATATGTAGCAACATACAGAGGCCTCATGAATTGCAAAGAAATTGTATTGCAAAGAAATTGTATCTCAGATAATTTTGGATTAATCACAGTTTTCTCTAGAGGTACTGTTAATGAGGGACATACTCACTACTTTGTATTCCTGCCCAAGGCAGCACATTTCCATGCCATATAATGAGGGACTGGCTCTACAAACCCATCATTAATTTCATAGCTGTCTCCCCCCTCTAACAGTGGAGGACTCTCCACTATGAACTGTGCCTAGAGGCAGACTCTGGTGTATGGATTTGTGCTTCTTTGTTCACCTCCCCATAAAATACTAAAGACGTTATGCACTTGAAAAGTCACAATAAAGTTTAAAGAAAATAATTATAAAACAAGCCTTCTATTCTTTATTCAGTAAACCTCACAGTTATTGAAAATTAAGCTTTCTTCTCTTTTACCATGGATATGCTACTCTAATTTGTTTATAAACAGGATACAACAATGACATTCAGAAAAAATTATATTAAAAATGTTACACTGAGCTTTTTTTGTTGCTGTTAAGTAATTACACAGAAGAGCCCATTTTTCAAGACCTGCTGAGATTTAGTATGTCTTGAAAGCTAAGCCCTTGAATCCCAGATTAAATATGCAAAGGCAGCAGGAACAATTCCTGCTTTGCTTGTGTATTCACAACTTCCCTGAACTCTGCAAGGTCTGGCTGCACCTCGGGTCCTGGACCAGTCCTGAGCCAAATCCCCTGTGAGCCAGATCTGGCTGTGGTGTTTCCAGTGTGACCAGCTGCTGCAGCAACACTGACATCGTTTGGGTCGTGCAAGGGCTAAGTCAGGACAAAATATGGGGAACAGCAGCTCTGGCTCTGTAGTTTAACTGGAGACAGTATTAGCATGAACTCAAAAAACACAAAACTGACTAAGCCAGGACAGAAACATTATTGATGCAGCAAAAGGAAATTTAAACTAAGTAAGGAAGTTTCTAAAGGACAATTTGCCTTCACAGCAATTGTGTTCCTCAGACAGAGAGACTCTCCTGAGCTGAATTCAGGCCAGTGATACCATCCTGCTCTGCCTGGATTAGAAGCCTTGCACTGTACCCAGTTAATTGCAGACACTTTGCAGAAACCCTCGAAGTGTTCCACTGAATGATTTGAGGGAGTATTCCCAGTATTCCCTCTCCCCAACAGGGCACACTTCCATCCCCACTGTGCACCAGGGTTAATGGCACTGTTCTGCTTTGCATTTTTTCTGTTATTTACCCTTTCTCCACTAGATGCTACACTGAGACCATCAAACATTTATTGAGTCAAATAACATAAATTTGAAGACTTAGCACAGAATAGTGTGTTTAAAACAAAACAGTGACAGCATTGTTCTGTGTGGTGTGAGGGTGAGACTTGTGCATTTCACATTGGAATAACTACTCTGACTCAGAGCGTCTTACTTGGCACTGCGTGAAAGAGGGATAAAGCAAGTTTGTGTTTCCTGGCATTATTATTCATATGCAATTGTATCAAGAAATTAACTAAATGTGTGAAATGGTTTACTGAGAGTGCCACAAAATCTAAAATTAACCAAATAATATATGTCAATACAATGAGCTAGTCCTTTTTTCTATTTATATCTTAGAAATTCAAAATCACATGCTGAGCTGGAAAATTACACTAGATTATATTTTTTTATGAAGCTTCTTCAAATAATATCACAGATACACATTACTTTTCTTGATGTTATGCAAGCCTTTGACCCAGGCAGCTGGGGAAGTGCTATGCAGTGTGGCTCCCACAGAGCCTGCCAGCCTGGTTTTAACTTGTGCATTGTGCAACACCTTCTGGTAAACAACCTGAGATCCTCTTACCTCTCAGTGCAGGCAGGCCCAACCAAGCACTGCTGCACGGCCTTTCTCGTGTGACAAGTTTATGGGATAAATGTGTTCCAGCCTGTCTTGGAGGCTCTACTTGGACAAAGCGAAGCGAAGGTCAGAGACTGTTTCAGCTAATTAAGGTCTTCAAAGCTGTGTCTCTATCAGGTCTTTGGTTACCCCCCATTCCTAAAGGTCTGCTTATTATGGACCACAGTATTCAGAAATGTGCTGTGTGTTATAGCCCGATTAGCAGCACCTTTATTGTTTTAAGAAAGGGGTAAATATAATTTGGGAAAATTGCAATATGACCTGGTTAAGGTATAGCATCAGTGATATGCTTCCTTTCCAGCAAAAATCAAAACACAGCTTCAAAACCCTGCTATGTTGGCCTGTCTTGTTGTGACATGCTTTAATTTGCTTAACTGGTCTTAATCTGGAAAAAGAACTAGAATAGAAAAGAATGGTTTGTTGAAGCTCAATAGGGCCTCATAGCAGCCAATATTTACTGTTCAGGAACACAATCTGCTGCTGGTGTGATGAGATTCAAAATATAAATTATATACATCAGCTGAGGCCAGATGCTCAGCAAACTGGGCCCTGGCCTCCTTATTGACCATTCACAAGCTCATCTTCAGATTAGTACAGAGAAAGGTGGATTACGAGTGTGGGGAGGGGGAATCTCCTTTTTTGTTTTTCCTTTCTTCCTGTAGACATGGTTAGGCTTAGATCAGTTTAGCCAGTGGCAAGATGCAGCATTATTTATTCTAAGCTATGGACTCTTTACAGTGTTTCAGGCCAGAGGTTTCATTTTGGCAGAATTTCATGTAGTACTCTGCAGTGAGGAGTAAAAGTCAAGGTTAGGAGTAAAAGCCACAGATTTACAAAGAAGGGCCCTAAATATTTTTACATTGCACTGGTTACACTGAGAAGCTATTAAAAATATTTAAAATAAATTATTAAAAGTATTAAAAATAAATGCTTGTCCTCTGGTAATTAACTTACTGTTTACTCCATCTGAAGAGTTAAAAACAAGCACAAAGCCCAGCCTCAAAGTAGGTCATAATTCTCTGAAAAATCAGACATAAGGTCATGACCTAAATGAAATAGAGTTTGCTTCATAATGATCCTGGGAAAGAAGGGATCGGCCAGTGGTAGGGAATCAGCATGTCAAAGGGAATTGTAAATGGGAGCTTTGCAGAGCTTTCATCTCTTCCAGATGGGTTCATCTCCAGCTCAGGTCAGTATTGACTGAAGACTGTTACTCTGCACAGTCTGTTCAGTGCACAGTGACTCTGGGAAATGAATCATGTTCCCAGCAGACAAGCAGTTGCATCGCGTAAAACCACCGCTAGACCTGAAATTAATTTCTAATTTTGCTGGCAGCCTTCCAACAGAGAGGTCAGGCTGAGGAGCAGCCGTAAGGATGAGAATTCGTCCTGGCAAAGTTGGAGGCATATGGGGGGCACAGATCACAGGGAAGGGCGGATGTGGCAGGGCAGCAGCAGATTTGCACGTCTGCCGTTCAGGCAGGACTTCAGTCTTCTGAGTCTTGCTGGTGGAGCAGCAAGTTCATGGCAAGAGAACAGGCTGGAGAGAGACCATCATAGCCAGACATGAGAGCCAGCAAGGCCGGGCAGCCTCTCCCACCGTCCTGCCGAGCGCCTCCGTGGAGCTGCTGGTAACTCCAGGCGGGACCACACAGGTGACTCCATGGAGTCAGACCAACAGAGGCAGTGTCACAAGGGGTGACTTAAAGAAATAATTTTGTGGCATGTTATTTCCAGTGAGGGAGGTAGGAGGAAAACAAATTTGATAGGGTACAACAAAGGTTTAAGTTATCTCATGTGTGCAGATAAATATTGCTCTTTATCTGCCTGTGCTAGGAAAGAAAGCAAAAATATCCCTGTGTTTCTTTTCCACTTCTGCTGGCTTCTGTGTTTGGACAGCATCAGATAATTTTTGGGTGGAGAAATTTTGCTTGCTAAGGAATACCAGGGAGGAAGCATTTAGTTTTCAAAGTCCCTGGGTTGGAGCTTATTCTTGCCATTTGTAAGGAGAAACCCAAACATTATGTGGACCATTTTGCTCCATTTAACCATACAAGAAACAGCAACAAAGCCAGGAAGTGTTGCAGTTTGCAGTATTGGAAAGCTTGCTTAAAAAGGAATAGTAATAGGAATTACTGAAAGCAAGGAAGTAATTTTTGGGGCTGAATTTCTTCAACACATTTATATTCCTATAAGATTAGTTAATATTCTTGCCTTGCATGTGATGAATCACACTGCCCTAAGCCATGTAGAATGATGCACTGCTGATGCTAAATAAATTTAACTTATCTTCAAATCCCAGTTGTTGAGTGTCTGACTGTCATTTTATGGTAGAACTAATCCCAGGAAAATCTGGATGAGTGATAACCACTTTCAGGTATCAAGCATAGGAAAAAGCATGCACACATAAATTGACCCTATGATACAAAATCTCAGCAGACTACCACTTTTCTATTTAGCACATTCAAGAAATACTGCACTGCTTCTGCACTGTGCTGGTCTGAGCTGGGGTAGAGCTCAGTTTCTTCACAGTAGCTGCTTTTGGGGCTGTGGTTTGGATTTGTGCTGCAAGCAGTGCTCATAATTCACGGTGCTTTCATTATTGCTGAGCGGCGCATACACGGTCAAGGCCTTTTCTGCACCACCCACCAGTAAGCAGGCAAGAGGTGCACAAGGAGCTGGGAGGGGACAGAGTCAGGACAGCTGACCCCAGGTGACCCCAGGGATATCCCATCCCATATGGCATCACGCTCAGCATACGGAGCTGGGGGAAGGTCGGTGAGGGGCCACTGGGGGCCCCCCCCCTCCAGGAACAGGCTGAGCATTGGTCTGTTGGTGGTAAGCAGTTGGGGTTTTTTGCATCACCTGTCTTTCTGGGGTTCGATTTCTCTCTCTTTCATAATTTTCTTTTCATTACAAATTCTTATTAATATTATCTTATTTTTGTTATTTAACTGTACTTATCCCAACCCAAGAGTTTTCTCACCCTTCCAATTCTCTTCCCCCATCCCACCAGGGGCAGTGAGCAAGCAACTGTGTGGGGTTGAGTTGTTGGTCGAGGTTAAACCACAATGTACAACAACTTATTCCCTTTCATTATCCTCTCTCACTCTCCCAATCCGGCCTGCTTCTCTCCCAGTTCCACTCTATCTTTTGCTAACTATCTTCTTGCCTGTAACCTCTTGAACTTGAGCAAGTTTTTCCAGACTGATCATAAGCTGGGCTGGTACGAGACCATTATTTCTGGATTCATCCAAATGCTGCATAGATCCTGATGCACTCCCCCACCTCTTCTTACCAGCCCTCCAATCACAGCATCTGACAGCACATCCCTGACTCTTCTTAGACTTTGTTCCTTCCAAAATCTTCCACCTTTGGAAGGTGGGGAGTCCAATGTGCCATTGACTCCTTTTGCTGTCCTTTTTTGTGGATCTGAGGATCCTAGTGAGACACCTCACACATATTTTAGGGAAAGTAAAGAACCTCTGAAGGTGGAGCAGAGAGGAAATTAAAACTTTGTGCAGGATGGCTAAGCCACATGAAGCAACCATTTACCAAGTGTTTTTCAAAACCAAATTTTCTGGCAGGTGGACCAAGTGGCTAAAACAGAAGTTATATTTAGGGATTTAGAAAATGTCCTTAGATAGAAATAGGAACTATGAGAATGCTGTTTTTTCATGCATGCCTTGGACCAGTGCTTTCATATGAGGATGAGACAAAGGGCTTCACCCAAGCCCAGCACAGCAGGTTGTGCCTGACATGCAGAGCCAGGGTACATTGGCACTGGCAGCTCCCCATCTCAGGGGATAAATTACTCATTTAATTCCTGCCCACTTTACAACCCCCTGACTCCATTGCCTGCACCATTCAGGGTGCTGTGGTAGGTGCAATCTTGCACATGGGATGTGCTGCCACGTCCCCTCTCTCTGTCTGGTTTCCATGTGTCAAAGTGATCATTTCTCACACCACTGCAATACCCCCTGGTGGGGCACAGCACAGGTTTTGAGGCTGTTAGAGGGCAGGCACTGAGGCAGCTGTAAAAAGTGACAGATTTTTATATCCACCCACTGAAGCACTGTTAATGCATCATACACAAAGTTTAATGGAAAAAGTCAACGCTAGGATCACACTTCCACCACAAGTGACATGGCTTGTTGTGCACATCAGTAATTACACTTCTTGGCATTTTACCCAAGGCTCACAGTATTTTTTGGGGAGGTTTTTGTCACTGCATATTAGTGATTTTGCCAAAGCTGAGCCACAAATAAATAGGAAAATAGAGTGCTCAATTGAAAGCAGCCCAGGTGCAGTAATACGATTTGTATGAGGCAAGTTTACCAACTGCAGTGGGGGTAGCTCTCTGATGGATGGTCAGACTGGCTGGTCCCTGTAGCCTCACCTGGCCCCAAATGTTGGAACTAACCCTGGAATAAGGTCCATATAGGGAGGTGCTCTGAGCCCACCTGAAGGCTCATCACTTGTGATTTCTACCTTCACACACCACCTTAGGAGGAGAATACAGCTCCATGTTATCAGCTTCCACCTGCCAGCAGTACTGCCAAGGGGCTGCATATCTCACAGTAGCCTGGGGCCTGCCCTGCCAAACTAAGTGTAGAAGTTTGGCCAAATGTGCCTCAAATCTATTAATTTCACAACTGAAGGTCAATTTTGCTAACACTTATAACACACCATGCTATCTATATCTTGTGAGAGTAATCAGGTCTTGGCTAATGCATCATTTAATGCTGTTAAAATTTTGCTGAAACTGCCAGGCTGGTTTTCTTTTTTTTTTTTTTTTTTTTTTTTTTTTTTTTTGTTGTTGTTGTTGTTGTTGTTTGTTTTTAGCAGCATGAACATCTTGGGTTTGCTTGACTGAAATAAAGAATTAGATCCAGCTTGAATAAAATTCAAACATAGTTTCTGAAGCTGAAAAACAGCATTAAAGTAGGTCTTTTCAGTACAAACCAATTCAGGTTATTATTGCATGAATAGCCTCTCAAGAGAAAATATAAATGGAAAATATATATTTAAGACACAACTGCTCAGATACATTTTTGCTTTTACATCACACAGCCTGTTAGAGCTGAGGTGACTAAAACACCCTGCAGAACCGTGACTTGGACTGCATAACCTCTGTCAGAGCCTGCTCAGATCCGCAGTGTGAGCTACCCTGGAGCTTGGTCTGGAGGCACTCTGTCCTGTCTCAGCATGGAGGCTGCAGCTATTTAGTCCTCAGGTTGCCAATAGTACCTCATTTTCTCCTAAAGGGGTCTTCAGAGGAAGGCAGGTACTTACCAAGCAAAGCTTTCCAGATTGAAGGCTGCTGAGGGAGGCAGCGTGAGCAGCCAGAATACATTAGCCAGAGGCCAGATACCAAGGATATAAAGGAAAAGTGGAGAGGATTTTGCCTGTTTGAAACACGTCCTTAATGAACATGCTAAGATTTGATACAGCATAGATCAATGACTTCCTAAAAACACAGACCACTTGTGTAGATAACATCAGGTATAACACAGGGGGAAAAACCCCAAACACCTGAGAAGGCATCTCTCAGAGAGTGTTTAAGGGTAACCCTCTCATTTAGAATAGCATGTACCACTAGTTCTCAAAAAGAAAAAGTAAAGAAAAAGCTGGTCAAATCTGGAAAAGTGGTAAGAAGGTCTCAAAATGAAAGCACAATGCGTCTAGCAGTGAGGTGTCAATAACAGCTGAAGTGTGAAGTTGTGCTGTTTCTGCAGGTTAAAACTTCTGTCTCAAGGGAGGGGGAAAGCAGATTTGCCTTAACAAAGTGTCCTGTGTGATCCCAAGGGAGGCAGGCTGCCCATTACCCACGGCTGACATGCACTGTCAACTTCTGGTGGATCAGAATCCTGCTCGCATTATTTCCTAGTCAAATCCTTTACTATTACTTGCAGAAAAAGGCGGTCCTGGAGTTGTAACACCAGCTCTGTACCAAATGTCTGCGCTAAGGAATCATTTCACAGATAGTGTTTTTTCAGAACTGTCTGCAGATAAAAAAGTGGACTCAAAATGAATCCTTACAGGATATCCACTAAGTGGATTCATGGCTGATCATTCACATTTACTGCTGTCTCCTGAGGGGATGCTGCTTAACAAGCTCACCGGATGGCACGGCTAATTAGTAAGTCAGTGTTTCAGCTTTGTCACTTACAACATGCAGCATCTTTTTATGCAGCAATTTACATACTCAACATCATCAAGCTGCTCAGGTGTGACCATGCTATAAAACCTACATGATTCTAGTACAGCTTTGTGTAGATATTATTTATTTATTTGCTATAGCAGCCTACATCAGCACAAAATAAAAGCAGGCAGAAAAGGCACATGAATTTTCTTTAGCTTAAAAATCAGTCACAAGAATCTTGTTCCTACAAAGACCATATAGGCTGTAAACCCATATTTTATGTCTAAACATATCTGCTTCTTGCAGTCTTTTCCAGTGATTTACAATGCCAATTGTGCTAGGATTGGACATATGGAATGGCATCATCAGGGATGATGAAGGTCTGCAAGCTTTGTATAAAGCAAAGGTGTTTTAAGCAACACAGCGGTTAGATGTTTGTTTTCCAAGAGAAACCAAAATGTATAGCTTTCTGCACCCAAATTAAACCAAAGGCTCAAACCAAACAAAAGCAATACATTGCAAGAGCAAATACACTGACGAAATAATTTTACATATGCATCCATAGAGGATATCAGAGTGATCAGTTTGCATAGCCAATTCTGAAATAAGATTCCTGTGTGATTAGTTGGCTTTATTGCAATCTTTTGTTCCATCTACAGGAGCCTCCACCTGTGCTGCCAGCCAGCTGCAATAGGCTGTTACACAACTCAACACATGTCCCCAGTTAGGCCCTAAAACTGGTTTCACCCAGTTCTCAAGATTTCATTTCTCTTGAGAAAAGTAATTTACTAATTGTGATGTGTACTTAAGGCTTCTGGTAATGTCCTGTGCCTTCAAGGCCCTGCTGACATTGTGTTCCTGTGCTTTTGGTGGCCTGCACTGTATTGTCCTGCTTTTTTTCAGTGAACTTCAAGGCCTGGCTTCCTGATAAAATAACTCATGTTTCAGTAGCACAATGTGTACATCCCCACTCTAAGGTCACTGGAAAGTTCAATGTACAGAAATAATGGTCTGATGGGATGTGCATAAAGATAAGCAGAGATATAAATAGATACAATGCTTTCTTACTGTTCTATTATTAATATATCTTCATTATGGCAGTATGACTGCTGTGTTATCAAAACTGCTTTACAACAGATGCAAACTTTTAACCAGACATAGGGGTTGATACAGTCTAGAGAGCTCTTTGAAGTCAGAGGGTGAATAATCGAACCAGCTTAACTTTAAATCCTCTCAAAAAGCACACAGTTTTTGTAATCAAGCAATTGCAGTTTGCTTTAGAATGACAAGCTTTTAATAAAGCTAAATCTAAAGGAAATGTTATTACTGTTTCACAATATATTTTTCTTTTTTTTTCCTCTTACACATACCTCATATACATCTCTGTGGCTTGGAACATGGGTTTGTTCACTGCCTGTCCAGGGCTTAACAACAGGATGCCAGATTCACAGCTATTTACAATGCTTGACACCCACTGCCTGCCTAAATGTCAATTATAATGAAACAGAAGAAGAAACATGGTGGGGAGATCTTTTTGAGTGAGCTTTCTAGATTATTGTGTCTTGTTTTTCACAAGGGTTTGTCATCTTACATCACAGTGTCCAGTAATCAGTCTTATCCATCTTTTGGTATTTCTCATCAGCAATCTGTTCAGATTCTAATCAGCTTTTAAACACTAAATTATATCCATTTTAAACATGCCTTTTGTATTGATAAGAAAAGGACGTTTAGAGTGAAACGAACACACACAGAGCCCTACGGAACATATCCCTGGTTTGGGCTGCTGCATTGTTCCTCTATGCAAGTCCCAAACAGCCTCCCTTGTGACTAACATTGCCATGGCCTGATTTACACACAGATTTAGTATCTGCAACTCATTATCATATTTAAACTTCTGGGTGGTTCAAATCCTTTGAGAAATTGGACCTAACAGCATTCTACACAGAAAAAGATATAAGTACCTATTAACCTGTAGCAATTTACCATAGCATTTATAAAGATTTGAATAACGTGCAGAGTCATGCACATCTTACTAATGCAGACTGATTTATTCATTGCAAAGCTGGGCAATATTTTTATCAAATACTTATTATGGAGAGATATTTTCCTTATTCAGTACCTTGATGTATGTTTGAATAACACCTTGCAAATAATTCTTCATGCAAATGTTGCACTGAAATATTAGCTCTTTCTTCCTTTGAATAGTTATTTCCAAATCAATTTCCTTTGTGTTATTTATTCATTACAAATGAATAAATGGTATTCATGGAGCTTGTTTCTCTCTAGGCTAATAAACAGACTTGGTGTTAGCCCCCAAGTACTTGTACTCTCAGCTTCAAATGTGCAAACTCTTCCACACAGTGGATCTCTATGCTATCACAAAATTTCTGGCATCAACATGGAGATAAAAAAACAACAGGAAACCAAGGAAAAATGACTCAAAAGTTCAAAATATGAAGTCAATGCATATGTATCGGTTATATGTCCTTATTCCATTGACTGTCATTCTTTATGCTGGTTTTGATCTTTCTGCCCTTTTCTTCCTTTAAAGCCAGAATACACTCAATCTCATATTTTCTTGTCTATTTGTTTGAGATTTACCAGTTTATATTTGCTTCCAATTAGTCCTCAATTTCTGATCAAATGCTGCTCTTGCAGGACTGTAAATACAAAAACTCTATAAATAATTCTCCAGCCATGCAAATATTCTCCAAGACTTAACCCCAAGGCAAGCAGGTGCTACTTCTGTCTCTTTTCCTTTAATTTTCAAATATAAACACACCAACACCAAGAACAAAATTCACGTTTGTCATCGGTGGCCAAAACAGGACAGCCCTGGCATTTAGTGGTGCAAAACCTTGTGCATAGCCTGTACTTCCGAAGTTTCAAGGAAAGTATTTCTTCTTATAAATTATAGACAAAATGTGTATACCGTGAGATAAAATGTGGCCAGTGATTCCCAGCTCCTGGAGGCACAGGCTGGCTTGTGTCCATAACGATGAAGGCTCCCTCCCTCTTAGAAAGGTCATGCACACATTACAGGATGGCCCTTCTTATTGTTAGACATCATCATTACTGTCATTATTGCTGTTATTACTGCTACTATGGTAATGCCAACAACAGGGAGCTGGCTTTTTTCAAATGCACCGTGTGAAATAACATTGCCTGTGCTGCAGCCCTCTGGAGCAAGGCTTTTACAGGTCATGCTGTTGGCCTGGCATGGGGTATGCAGGAACGTGGGGGCTCTGGGTGACACTGGATAACCACTCAAGGTGATGGGGGAGTCACACCTGGCAGAGTTAGGAGAGACATTTCAAAATCATGCTCCTGAACCAAACTGAAATGCTGGTGCGGGTGCACCCTACAGTGTGTGCACAGATGTTTCTCTCCTGCAGCAGGTCAAGCTCCCTTCTGCTAGAATGAAATGCTACTTTAAAAATGCTTCTAGCTGCAAACTGGCATTACTGCTTCTTCCCAGTAATGAGGCTCTGGCAAACCATTTACTAGCATTACAATTTACCTGTACTCAGCTTTGCACTTGCATTTGCTGATCACTCCAGCTGAAGCAAAAGAAAATAAACACATTGAACACAGGCACACATTACTTAAATATAATGTTCATTACTACTATTTTCTCCTCAAAATAAATAAGAAAAACAGAAAGCAAATTCACAGAATAGGGTCTCTGTCTACTCTGCCAGCTACTTAAAAGTTTCTTGTGATCTCTGATCAGCCAGATCAGAGTCAGATATTAATGACTTTTTAATTTTTGAACATAGAAAAATATAAGTCATAGCTACTTTTAAAAGAAAACCATGGTGTGTTGAGAAAGAAAAGATAATAGCAGCACAGTTTCTGGCCAGATATAAATCCCAGGTGATGGAGAGAGAGAGGGGATTAGGATAGGATCCTGTGGTCCAGTGACAGCCAAACTAAATAGTGATTATCCAGTTCTAGTTTAGGCATTTTTCCATTCACCTATGTCATGTCTTTTAGAACAATAACCATAGGGATTATTTAACATCTTTATTTACTGCCATTCTTCTGCTTACAGATGAAGGCTGCAGCAGTTACCATCATGAAACAGGACCATATGGCTTCAAGATCAGAAACAAATTTGCTAAACCCTGTCTGTATTATTTTAATTCCTATCTTGATAATGAAACACCAAATGAGAACAGAACTCAGCCTAAAATATGAGGTGTCAGAATAATTTTTTATCTTGTCACTAGGTAATGACTGTAATGGTATCTCTTACTTAGGTACCTTCATTAGCAACTTGAGAGCAAGTTTTAGTGATTGTGAACATATGGAATACTCCATGTTCTGGGGCAAAAGATTAGTTTAATGAGGAGAGAGCCAATTTCCTGAAGAAGTGCCTTATATAGTTCTTGCTTTTAAAAGAAGAACAGTAACATGGACAATTTATCATTACAAGATATAAAAACACTTAACTTCATGGTTTGGTGCATTTATAGCACTCCTGCAGAGGGGAGAGGAGATTAACAGATTTTTCTCACGTGGTAAAATAGGTGGAAGTCTGTTCTTCCATTCCTTTTGCTCAGTAGAGAAACATTTATTACCAGGAGACTGTGTTCAAAGAGCAAACTATCACTTAGGCTCTCAGTCACTTCATGTTTCTCTACATGTTTATTATGTTTTTAGGCACACCTTTGAAAATGTGGCCCACAGTCATCCAAACCCTGTGAACAGAGCTTTGATAAATGCTCATATCTTTCAAATACAATGTACTTTATTTTGTTACAAGCAAGTAGCTTCAACTTCAGTGGTCAAGAAACAATAGCAATAACAAAACCTCAAAACAACAACACTGCAATCTTTAGCAGAAGTAAAGAAGCTGCAGCAAGGAACAACCATGAACATTATGTCATCTAGTCCATCTTGCCAACAAACGATGTTTCTCTACAGCCTTGGCAAGCAAACCTTGTAATTAGCCTTGCCAAAATAAAAACTGGCAAAAGCCTGGATACCTGATGTGCAAAGAAAAGAAATTAGTACAAACCTAGTATTTACTGTGTCTGCATCTTTTCCAGAATTGAAGCAGAAAGGCTTCAGTGTCCTTGAATATTTATCTCCAGGAAAAAGCTGATTTAAATTTGCTGTCTTGGTACTTCACAGTTCATGTCATCTTGCATTTTCCCAGTAAGTTTAAGAAGAAAAAATTATACAGGGAAAGTTTAATTTTCTTTTCCTATTTGCTAAATATAAGATTATTTACCAGCCTACATCTGCAAGTTATGACAAGCTTACCGTAATGCAAAAAGACTGTGACTTTAGGGAACTGAGATTTAGCACATTAAAAGATTATAGTTTTAAACAGTCTCAAGCTCTCTTACTGTTCTGCAGCAAAACCCTTCTGTCTCTGAGCTGTCAGGCTAGCAACCCTTTTCCAGTGCAACCATTCTATTTCTTGTTGACTCCAAACAACATACTTGCATAAAGAAAGTGGATTCTGTCTATCTAGAAAACTACATCATGTTAGTGGTCCTCTGTTACACAAGAAAGATGAAATAAGCTGGACAGACATCAGACAAACATCTCCAAACAGAAGATATCCTCATCCTCACACAGGAGTGAGGAGAGATACTTGGAAATTTGGATGGCAGCAACCAGTTTGGTGATGATGAATACTTAACTG
Source organism: Anomalospiza imberbis (assembly GCF_031753505.1). Classification (NCBI taxonomy): domain Eukaryota; kingdom Metazoa; phylum Chordata; class Aves; order Passeriformes; family Viduidae; genus Anomalospiza; species Anomalospiza imberbis. Next base: position 12,614,900 of record NC_089687.1, read on the forward strand.
GACAAAATGCTTTTCCTTATAATATTAATTTCTGTTAACACCAGATACCAAACAAACCAGACCAAATAGGGGATCTTTAGGCTGATGCTGCACAAAACCCATTCTGCTTTGGGGTCAGGGGGACTGGAATGGTGGCTGCCACTCTCCCCAGCCCAGGCTGGGCTGGCACACACAGCACTCTGAAAATCCAGGTAAGAGCCATGGCCAGGATGTGGCAACTGCTCCCCTGCTGTCTTGGCGAGACAGCTGGTGCTGTGCTGCTTTGAGAAGACAAAGGGCATCCCTGGAAGGGCTCCTGTATTGAATATAAACCTGACAGGCATCTTATGACCAAATCCAAGGAATAGGAGATGTATAAAATATGCATTATTTGATCCTTGTCAACTAGTAGAGCTTTCTGTCTAGATAAGCTTAGCTTTCAGGACAGTCACACTGACTATTTGGGGCTCTATTTAAAACAGACTGTTCAGAACTTATGGTTCAGAATTCATGTAACTGCTGATTTCACAGGAGCTGTTGCAATTTAGATTAATTGAATTTCTAGTTCATAATTAAAAACTGTGACTTGCTTCTAACATACAGACACGTGGAAATGTTGTAATTTCAGTATTTTAGTGGAAAATAAATGTTACAAGTGATTTACATCCTACAGACACACAATAAATGTGTGAAAAATTAATTGACATTGCATTATTTTCAATTAAAACTTCTTTTTTATAATACCTAAGTTTACACGAGCTGTGGCACTACATATTCTGACTTCTCTTCACTCCTACCTTGTCACTTTTGGTTATGAAATATCAGAGTTCTCAAATATCAAATAATTAATTGATTGTGGGAAATCCGAACAGGAAAAAAATATTTTCCCAGTATGAAGCTGCTGTTCTCAGAGAATCAATAAGAAACAGAAAATGTTAAATATATGTCCACAAAAGAAAACTGCCTGAAAAAAAAGCATACATTCAATTTTACCATGCACCAGAACCACTTGTCCCCTCTGATGCCCCTGCTTCACTTCTTAGCTAACTCCTACCCATTTATGGTGACTGCCAATAGAGATTCTCACACATCAGCATTATTCCACCACAAATAGTACAATCATGCTAATTTTAATCACCTAAAGATTTCAAAAACCTAGTGCTTGTGTCTGTTATACAGTAAGGCTTTTCTACAAAAAGTGATGCTTTGCTGTGATTTCTTGAATTAGTAAACAAAACAATGATCAGAAAATTAATATTAATCACTTTAATGGAAATTTATATTCTCCAGCAAAAAGCTGCTTTTGAGGAGTAAGTGATCAAGGGATGCCAATCAATGGTAAGCTGGTTCAGAGACAGAAAACAAAAAATAGAAATATTTGGTAATTTTTCTACATCACATAAGCTTGATTGCAAAATATGCCTATGAACCATAATAAAATCAATCTGTTTTGCTAAATTTATTAATGAATGAATATGAGAGAGTAGAGAAAATAATCACTTCATAGGCAGGAAAAAGAGGAAAAAAAAACCCTCAGTAGAATTTGACAAAACTAGGAAGTGGCTCTGTTGATGAAAATCCCCATAAAGATGTATATAACAACACTCTGAAAGGGGGTATTCACCCACAATATAGGTTTAAAAATCCTGCAGGACTGCATTCGTATCTGATCAGGGAAGCCAGCAGGCTCTGCTCTCCAGAGGCTGCAGATATACCCACCACAGTCTGGATGAAGGCATTGGGTCAACCTAAGCATTACCATATTGGTCAAGATGTCAGATGGCTCAAATTCTCTTCGCTTTCTTATGTACTTCTCACCAAATACATAAACCACTGAGATCTCCTGTGTTATAGGCAAGTTCTGTAGCAAGTGGTTAAAACCCTATTTTTTTTAATGATACAGAGTAAGCACAAACTGAGAGCTGCCTGAAAATAATATACACATCAAGCCTATGGTACCATTTGCTTGGTCAACAGATACCACAGAGTAATAGCAATGCTGTGCTGATCATTTTTTTCCATTATTGGCCAAACAGAAATTTTTAGGGACAGAACATAGTAGGCATCTTGGAACTACCCTATTTTTTGAGTGGCAAACTTGGCACAAATAAAAGTCTTGCCTCTTAGAGAAGGGTCACTCAGTTCTTTCTGAGGGACCAACATCTGGGCTGCTAAAGGGCTACAGCTCCGAGGGAAAAAGAAAATGGCTCAGTTGGCAAGACAAGACACCTACTGCATATGCCTTACACCAGGCTTTAAGCAAAGCCAGTGTCTGGCCAAACCTTCTTGACTCAAATGGCATCCTGTCCATCTCTGGTAACTAAATAATTCAGAGTTGCTGTGGTGTGGACACTTCATTTTGGTCTTTATTAATAAATGACAGCAACCTTGGGCCAGTCTCCCTTTCCCTTGGTTTGACTCATTAATCAAGCCCTTGAGTGAGATATTAGTTTTCCTACCAGCATGGCCTTGGCACTTAAAATCCCAGGATTATACAAGGCAGATGTAACATTAGGTGAACCAAAGAATCTCAGCCTGCAACTCCATTGAGCCTATTAATTCCAGGAAAAGCAGTCATGTCCTCAAAGTCTTTGTGCTTTGCTGAATTCCTGAAAAAAGTTCTCTTTCAGAGAGAATGTCAAGTGTTATCCCCAGTGGGCAGGAGTTACTCAAGCACACATGCTCATTACTTACTTGCTGCCAGTGCACGTGTGACTGCCTGCCTGCCAAGAGGGACACACAGTTCACATCTGACACACAGAAGGTTGCCCTGGATGTTCTCTGCTGGGCAAACCACTGCTCTTTGGCCCACAATATTATTCATTATCATCAGAAACAGGGCTGGGGAAAACTTCAGAATTTGTGATTTTCCTTAAATTATTTATAGGGACATTGAGCAGAACAGAGTAATTTTTAAGCTAGGGAATCACTGTTTTATAGCTGACAGCCCATGAACCCATCCACCAACTGCAGGGTGGAAAACTTTTAACAGCTGAGTTACAAAATGCACAATGAGTTTATGATGGCTTGATGGATGCACACATTAAACACCAAGAAAATAAAACAGTTACAACATGATCTGTATTTTACACATTGCTTTTCATGGAACCTGTTCATGCAGTAAGAAATTTATATTGCATGCTCTTTGATAGCCTGGATAGAAACTAACCCAAAGGAAATTACAAAGTACTAGAAAGTACTGTAAAAATGGAAAATTGTAAAAGACACATGAGGTGATTATGTTTCTGTGCTGAAGTCTATAGAAAGGAGCTTTTTTGATCATAATGAAAAAATTTAGCAGTCTTTTTGCTCTCCATAACCTATTTAGTAGCAATGATAGAGTTGGTTTGATTTTTTCTTTTCTAGGAAGCCAACATAAAAAGAAAACCCAAGGTAAAATAAGACTTGAGAAGGAGGCAGAGGGGACACTGTTCCACACTGCTGAAAATAATCCGTCCAAGGAAAACCTGATTAGTGCTTTGTGGTGAGGTCAGTCACTTTGTGGGATTACTTGGTTTCAGTCCCTTATTTCCCAAGGAGTTACACACTTTCCACATTAGCTACAATGAGTATGATGCAAATGTTCCTTGGATTGCCTGACACAAGTATCCCAGTCCCCATTCTGTTTAACCTACCATAACATTCCCTCTGTCTCTTCCTATTCCAAAGCTACAATTCCTAAATTTCCTCCTGCACTGTGACACAGGAATCCCCTTCATCCATTCGTGCCTGCAACTCCCTCTTTCATATAATCTCCAGGAGATTATGGTTTAAATTTACAAATCATAAGCCTGAAGAGACGATTTAGCACAGATCTATATTCTCAACTTGCACGCTAGCATGTGACACAACACAGTGGGCACAAAGTCACCTCCTGCAGCCACGTGTTAAAAGGACATCCCAGATCCCAGTGGTAATGGGTTGGATCCTAGCAGTGAAGCTTTGGGTGGCTCAGAGCACAGACCAGTCTGATCCCCTCCACAGATCCAGCAGCAGTGACCCAGTGGCTGAGCAGGAATCCTCACTGGTTGGCAGCAGCACGACCGGGTCACTTCCAGACCCTGGCTGCATTCTGCCTGCCAGACAAGCAGAGCTCCTGCTGGGGTGATGCACCTTCCATAGCTTCCCATGTGTATCACAACATCAGCCATGCCTCCTGCTGGTTTGAGGCAAGCGCCTCTGCTGGATTTGGCCATCAATATTGGCTCTCTCTATACCATTCAAAGCAAAATTCAGTAGAAAATCTTTAAGATTAAAACCAGAGTGACACCATGAAAGAAAACTAGTGCATAGTAGGTCTGTTCTTTTTCCAGAAGCTTTCATAGTTTAGGCTGAAGCCAACATGCACCCAACACCCATAAAAAACAGCTAAGGAACAATTATTTCACACCAGACATCAGATTAGAAAGTCCAAGGTGACAATGTTCAGTAAAAGGAGAAAATATTTGACATATCTGATCCCAGAATATGCACACACACATTTTTGCAGAGTTCAAAGCTGCATCAAATCTTCTTCCAGCCTCAGAATAAAACAAACTTCAAAGAGAGCCATGGTAAAATTTGGGAAATCTGTGCTACAGGTAAACTTCCCTTTAGTTAACACTTCTCCAATGCAAGCAAATTTTTTATCTGGATCAAGAAAATAATAAATGTGTGTGCCATCTGAACTGCTTGTTCAGAACACAGCACCATGCTTGGCTACTGCAATTTTTCTGCATAAGCAGGAAAAAAGATCTAGTCACCACGTGACTTTAGAAGAAAATGTACCTTTTTTGATTCATCTATTGTGAGGTTTCAGCAGAGATTTTTTTCTTTAATACTAACTGAAAGAAATCCCTAATATGTAGAAAATCCCAATTACTCTTCTTCTCATTCAGCTCTCAGATTATTTCCATGGCTTTACATATCCAGTTCTGCTGCTGGAAAGCAAGAAAAAAGGGAAAGAAAAGTTTTTGTAGTTCAATTTGCAATTACTAAAGCATGACTTCAATTTCTAATACATAAATTATGTTCTGGCCAGAAAATCAAGAAAAAACCTTTGCCTTTTCACCTGCTTCACAGGTGTAAAGCCGTCATACACAGGCCAAGTTTTCACCCAGCCACCTGCAACTGTGCCACAGCTGTCTCATATATGATATAAGCAAACATGATTAGGATCTCTAAATTGTGTTTGCAAAAGAACTACCTGAATTTATAACTTAATAATCCATAAAATTATGGATTTAGCATTTCCTTTTATAAAGTGCTACCATGCTTAATGAAAACTTCAATAAAAAGTTAGTCTGGTTTCTGATTTGACTTTTTCAATATTCAGTATGATATCTTTAGTTTAAGATGAAGAATGTGGATATCAAAGGGAAATAACTGTTAGGGGATGAAAGCAATTTTCCAAATTGCTTAAAAGAATATATATAAATAATAATCTTTAGGATCACTGGCTTTTATTTTCCTATAGCAACTTCTAACCATCACAGGCATATAATGAATGTCTGAACATTAAGAATTTATGTGTGCTGCCTTAGATGAGCATAATTCTCAACTATTATTAATGAGGAACTATAAAACACACTTCAAGATTTATGCCTAAAGTACATGAAGTTTCCAAAACCCATAAATACATCTGTCTATGAGTATCTACAGAGAATTATATAACACGCTTTTGAAACATGGTCACTGAGGCAGTGAAACTCATCCCAAATGAGAAAATATCTTACAAGGAAAACTTTCTACAGAGTAATTCTTACCCTGCTCTGTTGTCTGAAATATTTATATAGATGCCTCCAGTCCAGTCAGAAAATGAAGAATAAAAAAATGGGGGGGAAAAGAATTTTTTTTTTTCAAAACCAGGTTTGTTATTTACAACATGGCTTGATCTTAATTTTACCTCACCTAGCCATAAGTATATGAAATACCCTGCAATTTCCAGGAACTGGAACCAAAGTTTCTAAGGGCTTGAAGGGAATAGCAGCTTAAAAGTGACATAGGCAAATTAAGATCAAAAGTGAACTGGGTGTTATAGACAGCAAATAAGAAATACATCTTTTAAAAAGTAATGCTAAGTGGAAATTTCAAAAGTAACATTAAATTCTTTTCTTATGGCAAAACAGGAAAGGTTTTATCTAAAATGCCTATTTTTCATGTAGTCAAAAGCATTTTTCCTGAAAAAACATGTAGACTAAATGTAGTAAAACACAGGAGAATGGAAGTTGCTGTGATCTTTGGCAGGTAAGTACTGCAGGAAAAATAGGAGGTGCCAATGAAAGTGCAAGCAGCAAGTGAGCACTTAAAAGTTCACAAATCTTGCTTGAGCAAGCTAAAGCATCTTGTAAGATGAGTCAGCAGGCAGAAGAGGCAATTAGAGTAGCAGAGCAATGGGAAATGAAACAGAGAATGAAGAAACAACAACATTCCCACTGGAAAATGTCCAGCATGTGATAGAAACAAAGCTTCCAGAGGTCAGCAGGTCTGCACTAAACCACTAAACAGTTACTGGATAAAAGTTGTTTGGATACTGCATTTCCTTTCTTCATGTTCACTCCAAAAGAACTGCTGGAACTGTGAACCTGGGACCAGGCTCACAATGTCTTGTGTTTTCTAAATACTCTTAGTCACCCTAATGAGATCTGGTGTTTTGCAAGACTTCTACAGAAGTAGTTTTGCTATACACAAAGGAGGACACAGCTTCAGCTTCACCTGCTACTCATTTATATTGAAAGAATCACCTTGACTACATTAACACGGTAATGCTCCTGCAGACCAAAGTAGAAAGCGATTCTGAGAAACCAGGTCGGGACTGGAAAGTGGACCAACCTTTTGATGGAAGTTCAACCATGAGAGGAAAAAAAAAAACTAAACAGGAAAAAGTTCTCCAGTAAGTATGACTTGGGGGACAATTATTTTTTCAAAACAAGCATAGAGCACCACAAATTCTTCTGGCAGTATGTTCTTCCTACAGAAAAACTAAGGTAGGAGTCAAAAAAAAGGTACACCTGGGTTGGTTGTGTTTATCAAAGTGCATTTTTGGACACAAAACTGAGTTTTTAAGAACACTCTTTCTCAAAATTGGAGACCTGGTAGATTTCAGCAAACTTAGTCTTACTGAGAAGAGTAAAAATTTCCAGCTGCAGAGATATTTCAGTGTTCATTTCTGGCTATGAAGCTTAAGAGTTTGGCTTGTACTTCTCCAGATGGTTTCTGGCCAAATTTTAGTAATTTTCTCCACTGTATGGATTTGGCAGTTTGAGCAGCCTGAATATACTCACTTCAGCTTAACAAACCAATATATTGTCAGTGAAAAAGATGCCCAGCAAAACATCCATAAGCCATTTTTCAGTGCCTTCAGTTTAATTTGTCCAACATACATTCCTGGGGAATAATAACTTTTTTTTTTTTTTTTTCTGTTCTTAAGTCTGGTTTTGACAACAACCAAATTTCTCTCTTTCTGAAGGTGTCCTGCTTATTCCAAGATCTTAAGTATGTCTTCCTACACCAGCATTCTTCTGCCTTTCAATAATATACACTTCCAGCTGAGATGAGTGAAATCAAGGAGGGACTGGATGCATAGATAGCAGATTGTCTGCAACTTACTGATTTTTATATGAATGTAATCACACCGGCTACATGGAGCTTCTAGTGAATGGGAGCAGATAACAGTTGCAGGATGGGGCCCACATACTGCACATAGCAGTACTCACTCCTTGATGGATCCTCTGTGTTTGTTCCTCTGGTGAAAGCCACCTGTGTTTCAGTCATGGTGATTTGATTCATATATTCAGATTCACACCCCACCCATGCAAGCCACACTTTGGCACTGTGGTTTTTTCACAACTGCTACAGCCAAGGGCAAAACAGTAGTAGGCTCTTCCCAGCATCACCCCCTCCCAACAACACCAGCTTTCCCTGCAGGACAAGAAGCTCCACAGATCTGCAGTCTGCTATCTCACTGTCTTATCTGTCAAATTCTGGAAACCATTTTAATGAGAAAAGGGGTGATAGCAGTGCTGTACTGTAAGAAAAAAGGCTGTTTCCTAAAGGACCACTATACTTCAACGGAACCTCTCTGGGCAAGTCCACATACTTTACTCAGTGCCACCTGGGTGGAGATTTCCCTCTCTCTGAAGCTCCTGCTTCTGTAAACTGCTAGAGAAGCCAGATACCCATAGCAGCTGATTCAGGAATGGCTGTAATCAGATGACTTCCACAGCTTGTCTTCAAGACAACTGTCTAGCTCTCAATATTGCTCTTTTCTAACAACTTTATGCTTTTGACCATTAAACAAGGTGAACGTATCTCCACAACAAGAAACTGCAATTTTTATGATAAAGAAATATGTGAGTCAGGTCCTGGAGTACATTTCTTACCCTTCGTTGGGAATTCTGAGCAAAGCACTTTGGTGACCCTCATCTCTTGCAGCATTACCCACTAAAGCTTTATGTAGCAGTAAGAATTACATTTATATATAAAAAAGAAGTTACAAGGATCATTTTCTTTTCAGTTATGTAGAACACTCAGGATAATAACACAAATAAACCAGTCAAGCAAATCCCTCTTTAAACTAGATTTTATCTAAATTTAAACTAGCAACTCATTTTGGTCATTTTCCACTCATAATTCTTCATCCTTTAATCACTTTACCAGACAGAGAGCTTCATATCTGTAGTATCCATTTTTATGAGAGCTTATTACACTGACATCTCTGCTTTTACAGTTTCTAGACTTAGACTTCTTTTATCTACATCTCCTAGTAATTCCTTTTAGCTTAACATTTTTTGTTGCTTTTCTACACAAAAATTTGTACAAAATCTGCCTTGTCTGAGCAGCAAAAACAAGCCAGTTAATACTAAAACAAGTTCTTCAAATTCCTCAGATTTTCATCTTCAGAGCTGGGGGAGGCTATTCACTGACACGACTTACAAACTGATTTGTTTGGCCTTTTCTGGGCCACTGAATGAACTTGCTTTTCCACAACAAACCATTCTTAGTATGGAACATTTCCACCTTTAATTCTGGGATGCTTGCTTCTAGTGAACCTCTCAAAACCAGACCATTTTTATCACCAGTATGTGGAGTTCATGTGTGATTTCAGTGATAGTTCTACCTACAGAAAAACATCTGCAGTATAATAAAAGACTTTTCATGAGTACTGTCAGGGCCATGCATTTGAGTTGTGCTATTCTTACTTGCCGAATAGCATGGGTGATCTTGCAAACAGCAATTACCTGGCAAAACACACACACAAAAATCTTTTCCAGGACAACCTGCACATTACCAAAATTCAGGGAAATCTTACTTAGCAGGTGTAATTGCAATTCCTGCTTTCCCTATATTGACACTATGACACTGTGCTCAACTGTATAGAGATAGAGATGTGTAAGCCCTTGGCAAGAATCTGTCTTTGGAAAGAAGGGTCATTCATCTTGATGCTAGCCAGCCCTTCTTTACCAACATCAGTATGCCACAGCAAGTTCAAAGAAGGTAAAATGGGACACAGCATTTATAGATACGTGGAGCTCCTTGGAGAATCCCACTGCAAGAGTCAAGTGAAGTGCACAGCTGCAAAACCCATTAGCATCACTGGGCCTTTACACCTAACAATGTTAAATAACCATACTAGTTGCAGGCATCATGATGAAAAGCAACAGTAAGGAGTGATAAAAATCAAGTAGATGACTTTAATTTTATTTTGTTTAAACTGTTACTTGTAAATCTCCAAGAAGGCCTTGATTTCCTTTCTGCACTCTTTATGTAGCAGCAGCTCTGCAGCTCCTTCAGCCACTCAAACCAAATGGGCCAAGTTTTCTCTGAGAATATTTCACGGATTTAGACATGTCTGAAGGAGTAACAGGAGGATAAACTGAACTCACAGGCTATAAAAACCAGGAATTATATTCCAGTCTTGAGTCACTATGTCACTCTACCAAAAAACCTCTGTGATGTCTTATATTGGATTTATCTGGAAGACAAGTTAAAAAAAAAATAGCTCAAAACTTTTAAAGACCCCTACCTAAAAGTAAAGTCTCTTCTTATTCCACAGACTGGTGAATTTTATCAGACTCTTTCAGAAAGGACACAAAAACAATAGCTTGATGCCTTACAGTCAGAAAAGTACCAGAGAGGCATCTCATGACCTCATGAGATGAGGACAAGTGCAATCGATAGGTGATGTTTCAGAAGCACATGGCACAGATTACTTCAGCAGAAACTCAAACATCTCACAAGCATGGCTTCAGCAATGGAAAGCAACAGCAGCGCTTCAGCAGCCAGAATATCAATTTTATGTCACCATGTGATTCAAAAGGAAAACAGAATTCAGTAATGCTTTGAGCAAACACAGGTTGACATTGTAGCAGATGAAGAAAGGACAAAGCCAAGGCAGAGGACACTCAGCACATCTCTGACTGAGAAGACACAAAATAATAGAAGTTGCTGGTGAGAATGACGACAAAGATGAGAACTACTCTGACATCACCAGGGAGAGCTACTGGAACAGCAATAGAAACATAGGAAAGAGGGAACCACAAAGTTTGAAAACTATCACCTTGAAAAATCAAGGGGAGGCTATAGTGCAAAGTTTACTAAAGACTTCTCCAGAAGATTAGTAATCCTGGGCAAAGCTTGGCCTGCCAGACAGTTGGCTACAGGAGAATAATTTCCTTTGGCAATGCTTCAAAGACCTCACCAGTTTCTACACCAAATGCCAGACTTATGCCTCATACCTTGCCTTCACTGACATAACATGTGACATACATCTACACATATTTTCAAATGAAACAAAAAACTATACCAAAGCAAGCAGAAAAACCTTTTCTCAACATGCTTATCCCACTTGTGAGAAAACAACCAATGCAGGACAGTCCTGTTATATACTACCACTCCTGGGAAACATTCACGGTGACACTGCAGTCACCATGTACTAGAGAGGGCAGAACTAGGCTTAAGCAAATGATGCAGGTGCTGGTAATAATCTGTCTGTACTGGTAGGAATTGCAGCATAACTAATGCCTCCTACTGAAGAATGGTGACTGCAGCATAAGAATATACATAGCACAAGAACTTACACAGAACAGAAACACTGTGGCTTGATATTTATGTAACCACACACTACAGAGTGCCCATTTTTTAAATTATCTGAGTTGTTCCATAGGAGAAATGGCAAACACCCCAGTTTAAATAATAATGATCCCAAAACTCTCTGCTGGATTTGCCCCTCCCAGTTTGCCAGACTGAAATGGCAGGAAGGCAAAGCAGCACAGCAGAACTTCCAGATCAGTGTCTGAAAAGTTTCTCTTCTCAGCAGTCTTGTGATTTGAGATGCACACAGAACTGAGCACTTTGGAAGCAAGTCTTTAATATTTTAAGAGAGAATTCTTTATTCAAGAAACGTGCAATAACTCTTCCTGAACTATATGCAAAAATAAACCCCAAAATTCTATTGAAGATACAGAAGGAAAAAAAGAAAAAAGCAGCACAGCGGTGTTCCACAATACATAATTCACAAGTTTAAAATTCAAGCACTCCCATCAGATGCCTGTAGCTCTCTTAAAATATTAAGAATCAAAGTTCTCCGGTAAGTGTATGGGGTATACTTTATTCTGAACCAGTGCCTTGGGAAAAGGTTACCACTCGGGGCATACACTTTCATCCCTTGTTTGCCCATCAGACCACGAAAAATCCTGTTGCGGGACAAGATTTTATCATAAAATTCAAGGCCACCTCTGGCATAGTCCTCGGAAAGCCTGGCTGCTTTCGTGTCGGCCCCACAGTCCAGGTGATAGGTGATGGCATCAGAAGAGACATAGTAGCAGAGCAGTCCTCCCATGGCAGTGACAAGGTTACAGAGGCCACGGAGGATCACGGGGCCGGTGGATAACCCCAGCAGCAGCTTTAGAGCTTTCCCACAGACAAAAGTCCCAGCCAAGCAAGTCGGAGCCACAACTGCACTTGCTAAAGGGCTGCCATTCTGCAAGTACACAACTTCTCTGGCAATGGCAAACTTCTGAGCTTTAAGGGAAAATGTGAGAGCTTCCGTCAAAGCCACGCCTTCTCTGCTCTCCCAGTCTACTTCCTTGCCATTTATTACAACCATATGGTTAACTATTCCTTTTTTATCCTTGGCTGTGCTATCAAAGTTAGGCGGGATGCCCACCAAACAGCCTGCAGGCAGCCAGGGAATGCCAGCGCTCACAGGTTGGAAGCCAGAAGCTGCAAAGGCTCTGTAGGAGCCAGTGGACTTCACATCAGTATCTTGAAGGACATCCTGAAACACACCACAGAGCTTCTCTGAAAGCTCAGCTGGCTGCCCCTCTGACCAGCACTCGTGCAGCAGTTTGAATGTCTGCTCAGGAAACACATGATAGGAAAGGTTAGTGCCAAGCAGTCCCATGCAAGAAACGGCCAACACAGTGATCCTGTGCTTCTTTAACCACACAGATGCCTTCCGCAGGAACCGCACTGCCATAGTCAAATCCTAACCTGTTCGTAACACAAAATCAGGAATTAAAGTGTGCATAGATAGGTTTGTCATCTCCCTAGCACTAAAAAACCCCAAACAATCAGAGCAGAAAACATTACAAGAAGCAGAGCACAATAACCAAATAAACAATTTTTTACATTACCAAAACACAAAGCATCTTTACAGAGGAAGAGATACGCAACAGTTTTTGGGCCTTGTAACATAGGATGATTGATATGAAGAATTAACTTCTCTCTTTCCTCCAGTAAATCAATTTACCACAATAAAGACAATACTAAAGCCACCACACTTAATCCTCCCCCAGCAATCAATACAGACCCTGTTTTTACCCAACATACTTGTCTAATCCTTGCTAGCACAATCCCACTCCTGCCTTCCACTGAACAGTCTATAGGTATTGAGGTCAGAAAGAGCCAATAATTAGATCAGCCTAGGCCAACCTCCTCTAGAATACAGCTGCAAAAATTTAAATCAGTAACCTGAATACTATATTCAATAAGCTGAGTTTGACTACAACTTTCAAAACAGGATCACATTTAGATTTGAAAAATTTCAGGAGACAGAATTTTCCTTTAGTAGTTTGTTCTGATGGATAGTCAAGCTCAGTATTAAAAAAGAACCCCAAACAACAAAAAAACCAACCAACCAAAAAACAACAAGAAACAGTATGTGGTTTTTATACATTGGTTTTTTTTTCTCTTCTTTCAGATTTCAACTTCCAGGCAGTGGTTCTAGCTTACTCAGCAAAAACCTATTTTCAGAAAGCAGCATGCTTTCAGCAGCTACTTTTAAAAATTTGACTCTGAACTAATTTCTTTGACAAATACTATGTTCAATCTAGAGCAGAAACTGGAACATAAATTGTTTCAGGGCCTACGACTATGTTATGACTCTTTAAATAAGCAAATAAACTTAAACTTTCAAATCTGCCAACTCATTCAGTTCAAGAGTCGTGCTTCCCTTGGGAAGCATCAGTTCTTTTTATGATCCAAGCCATATTACATGCTCTGCCCAAGAATGCTCCAATTTCTTAAAAGAATTCTATTGGGTACAAAATTCCCACCTAGAATGATGCTACTATGAAGGTATAAAAGTGAATTAGGCACCTAAATCCAGCAGAAATCAGTGAAAACTGGACGTCACTCTTTCCATTTGCAGAGTCTCTTCTCTCGGAGCTTTAACACAGGAGCTTCATAGAATCTTGCTGCAGCTGTTAAAGACATGAATGTTTCCAGCTGTCCTCACAGGAAGCCGAGGTGCAGAAGGGAATTGCGCTCTGATACAACAACCAAAGTCTTAGCGTGGAGTACCATCAAAGGTGGGTCTCAGCTAGGCTGCTGGGCTCTGTATGGCAGCAGCTGAAGCAGGGACATATGCTCTCCTTCCACGTGTGCTGAACAAGAACTTCTCACAGAGTGTTAGAGTGGATAACTGGGGTCTGTAACATCATCAAACCGCACTACAGGACATGCCAGGACACACCAGTCATGATCAACAGCAAATGAGTGTTAACCACAGGGAAACAAAAAGAGATTAATTTAAAGGTGCTGTTTTAATAATGTTATTACTACTCCTTCCTATGAAGATCTTTCAGACTCTAAACTCACCAGGGGAAGAATAATCTTGTTTAATATTTATGCTGCACTGAACACACACTGAGTGCTTAATAAAAACAATGATGTATGTAATCATACAGTAATTTAATATGTATTTCTTCATGTAATAACTACTAGTATTCTTACATTCTGCTGAAGACAGAGGTGGTGAGTTTTTTGACAATATTATTTAAGAAAAGCACACTAAAGAGCCAAGACCTTGGATGAAACCAAATTTCAGGAGAAAATCTCCTTGATAATAGAACTAAAAACCAGAAAATGGTAATACTTAAAATCAAATGACCATTTTGAAGTTTATGACCTCCCAGCAAATCTGCTAGTCTAGATCTGATTGAAAAGGTCACGTCATTTATAGTGCAGGAGGAAGCACTTCCAAGGGGATGGTTGTAGGGAGCCTATCACTTGATCCTCCGGTGAAGCTGAGGCAGGGACTTCACAGGTTTCTCCTGTCAGAGAATGCCCTCTCACTGAAGCTGGCTAACACAGTTTTAAGATTAGAAACGCTGCAAGGAAAAAAGTCCCTCTTCAGCTTACATCCACACCCGTGTGGGGAAGGACAGACCACACTGAAAACTCACTCTCCTTTCTTGCATTACCTAATGAAAACTCCTTCCTTGCATGATCAAATGTGATTGTGCACATCGAATGCAAAAGCAAGCAGGAAATGCCACAGAGCATTTGTTTTCTCCTAATAGTCAGTACTCAGGAAAATAAAAGGAAAACTGCCCACAATACATTTTAGCATTCATGTTTTCAAACCTTCCCCCGGGGTCAGTGCAGATGCTCAGCTCCTGCAGATATCCCACTGCAACCCTAACGGTGCGTGGCATCTTTATTTTTATTAATAAACTTTGTGCGATTTATGTATGAGGAAAGCAGCCGGAAACTGCAAGGCAATTTGTATGGCCCATAGCCTGCAAATTTAATCGTTTAGCAACCATAAAGCCACCACCACACTTACACGGCGGCCTCCCCACACGCTGAAATATCTCTGTGGTGTCATAGGCACTTAATTCTCACTGAACTCCGAGATCTGTAACAGCTGAAGTTCAGATGGGGGATATCTGGACAGGTTTGGCCATAACACGCGTGTATTACTGAATTTATTGCTTTAAAATCGCACGTAGTCGAAGGGAAAGCCCAGCTTAAAGCACGATCAATCAGGAAACGGGGCGCGGGCCAGACCCGCCTCCAGGGCTCCGGCTGTCACGAAAATTAAAAACATAGAAGAGGAGGGCGGCAGAAATCCACAACCCCGGGGCCCCCTGCGGGAACCGCCCGGCCCTCCCGAGCCGCGGCCGCCCAGCACCTACCGCGGGTCCCGGGCCGAGGCGGGGCTGCGGGCGGAAGGGGCGGCGCGGGGGCGGGCGGAGGAGCCATGGCGGGCGGGGCTCGGCTCCCCTCAACGCTGCCCGAGTGTGGCTGCAGTGACACAGGCTGGAGCCGGCCTGGGGCGAACGGACCCAGGGGAAGATCCGACCCGCTGAACCCGGCCTGGGGCGAACGGACCGAGGGGCAGATCCGACCCGCTGCCCCTGTAGGCGAAGAGCAAGAGACAGCCACCCCTAGCCCTCAAAGGGCAGCCGCAGCGTGAGGCGGCGACTGCCGCTCTCTGCCCGCGTCATGACTTAATTGTGTGCGCTGGTGTTCTGAGCTCTAACTCCCAGCGTTCTTCCTGCAAAATACTGTGCGTCTGCATTATTAATTCAGCTCTCTCCACTGCAGGGCAGGAATGCTTGCCGCGAAGGCAGCAAGTGGCAGAGCTGGCATCCGTCGTGTAGGATTTGATTTTTCTCTGTCATTCCTAGTGGGAAAATAACATACGCAGGGATTTTTTAACTTGCTTGACAGTTTGCTGAAAGCACATGGCCAGTGTGGTTTCTCAGTAAGGCCCTGTGGATCTGATCTACAGGCTGGGCACTCCGAAGGCCCTGGAAAGACGTGGAATGCAGAGGAGGAGGGTGGCAGAGCAGCACCCTGTGGCAGCCCTGGCATCCGAGGGCAGAGCTCTGGGAAGTCCAGCCCTGCCCGTGGGATGTGCAGTCCTTGCAAAGCAAGAATACAGAAGAGCTTTTGGCCAGATTAGGATTTTATTTGCGTAGGGGATAGTAAAAGGTTGGGTTTGTCTCACTTATAGGAAGTTTGCACTGATGCTGGATGATTATTTTAAATGTCCCTTCACACCAGGCAGTCATAAGGCAATAATTTTTCACTATCCAAATGGAAATTATGCTGGGTAGTGGATTGAGAGGCAACAGAATAGAAATGAAAGCAAGCTGTTCTTACTTTTTGCTTATGATTAATTTTGACAGATCTTGCTTTCTTTGCAGCAGCCCTTGATTGAAGTATTTCTTACCAGTAAAGGTTTAGTTCCCAGACATTTTAGCATGACACTTGAGTTCACATGAAAGGATTAAGATCGTAAACTGACTACTGAGGAGTTCTCTTTAAAATTCATGGGGATTTTTAGGACTTTCATTAAAGTATCCTAATGAAGAAATGTATCCTATATTTTTCCTACTAGATGATCTGATTTTTAGAAATGCTAGTGCTAAACAGGCCTGGGTAGGCATAGCCTGTTGTGACACAGAAGCTGGTAATGACAACCTTGGTTTTAACTTCCAATAAACAGATTGCTAACTGCTAAGAAAACACTCCTTCATGTCAGGGCACAGTTCTACCCTTAGGTTATGGTTTTATGCAGTATGGCAAGGCAGATGAGTAGTTTGCTGCCACCCAAAGGGAGAAGTCAGAGGAAGAATCCCACCTTTTTCACCTGGCCCTCTCTGAGCCGCTTTTTGCCAGCTCTGTCACTCATCAGGCCCTCTTAAGCATCACATTTATGTCACTATTAGCAGAAAACATAGCAACAGACAAAAAGGCATCATTTTCTGCTAGGTTATTAAGCAGAATGGGAGCACTGAAAACTCTGAGAAGTGCCAAGGCTCTAACAAGGTATGAGGCAGCCAGAAAAAAAAAAAAAAAAAACAAAAAAAACACAAAAAAACCCAAAGAAAAAACCCAAAAAAACTTAATCTCCCTCTTTATATCAGCAGAGAGCTGTTAGAGTTTTTGTTCTGCAGCCTCAGCATGGAGCTTCATCATCTGCTGAAACTTAAAATTTGTAGGTTGGCATTGGTATTCATACTTCATGCAGATGTACAAAGAAAACGTGTATGTAGGTGATGATGGACAACAGACTCACACTAACTGAAACACACAGACTCTCAGGCTTTTAAAATCTCTCATCACACTAAGATTTAGTTATCCTGCTGGTGAATATGGAGAGAAGGTTGGGTGGGTTTGTGAAATCTGACTTGGAAAGGTGCTTCTGCACCAGGTGAAGAGATCCAGAAAACCAGCTTTTCTTACACTAAACCTCAAAAATCTGGCATTGCATTCTTACTATTGTTTCTCTTAAGAGATTTAGAATTAATACGACTGGGAAATACAGACACCTCAGCTTTACTAATCACCACACTGGCACGGTTCTGGTTTCAAGAAGCAGTTCTTACACCAAGGAAGGTGAAACATGACCGAAGTGCACCCTGGTTTTGATGCACATACTCACTGTTGTAGTCATGGATCCAGGGATATGGACCACTTCTAAATTAGCCTGCTAGGTGGTGCTGTTGGACACGCTCTGCCTTTACTCATTCAAGAATATGATCCAGTTCTCTCACATATTTTACCATAAGACAGAGGTACCTAACATCAGCAGCCTCTCTAACTTGCAATCTGTATGTACGAAGCCTTGTTGCTACATTAGGAAAAAGACTGACATTTAAATACAGAACTGAAAGTCATTCATTTTGCTTAATGATTTATGTGGTCTTGCAGTCTGTTTTGCTCATGTGATTTCCAAAGTGGAAAGGTGAATGTGGTCAGTCAGTGAGTGTCCACCAGCCTAAGATATAGACATGTCTTCCCTCAACATCTTCTGCCTTTATGGAGTCTATTTATCTGATTTATCTGCCCTTTTATGCAAGTTTTTCTGTAATCCATCTTCTAGATATGAACATTAATGGAGGGTAATAAGAACATTATAATTTTGGCACAAATTTATGCAACATTGCATGTCCCAGGTGTCAGATGAAAGAGACGTTGCAGGAGTGAGATTTCAAAGTCTGCAGGGTACAGATCATCCACCAGTTACCTATGGATGCAATCATGAAAACCAGGGAACTGGAGTGTGGACACTGGGGGGTTTTACAAGACGTGAGGACAAAGTCTGATAAATAACAGAGGAAATGTTAGAGGGTGAAAAGGTCCTGGAGTGAGATGTGTTGGCTGATCTAGAAAAGATCTTACTGTGAAGAAAGGGTATGAGTTGTGAGCCTTCTTTTAAGTGCAGCTCCCTGGCCCACTTTCCAATATTGCTGAGTGTAGTGCTTCAGTAATGAACACGCAGAAGCAGCGCAATGCTCTGAAGCAGAACATATGCCTAGAAAGTACCTGTACTAAGGTGACTTACAATGCCCTGTGCTGGAACTACTTCCAACTCAGCAGAAAATGCATTGAAAATTGCTGTATTAAGTGACCTTTAATGTTCTTGACAGGTGCCAAAAGGTTGAGCCTGTTCGTACTTGAGCAGTCATCTTACTGCACTGAAGAGGAAGAAGAGCTTGTGGCAAGATGGGCTTTCCAGCTGTCATTCTGAGCAAGTTGCCCATCTCCAAATTGCAGCAAATAGCACAGTGACAGTGGAATTGAAGCATACATGGCATTGAGCAAAAGCATGAAGGTGCAGCTCTTCAGATCTCAGCAGTTTCTGTTGCTGGAAAGGGGAGATAGCAGCCAATATTGACAATATATCCTGGCATGTCCCATTCCCACTGCGCTTCTTATAGTCACATGTGTTCCACCCCTGGAACATTCATACTCACCAGCTGATGGGGAATACAGCTGCAAATTTTGCCTGTATGCCAGGATTTTGCTTTTGACTCAGTTAGTGCAGATTAGAAACCACATTTTCCTTTCTATCAGGTTTACGGACAAGGTTTGGCTGAAATGGCATTCTTATGCTTATAATCAAAGCCATATATAAGAAGTAGTAGGAAAAAAAAGTTCCCATTTCCTTGTTAGACTCTTCTGTTGAAAAAGATGAACTATTCACAGCTATTTTCTTATTCCTGGAGTTTGTGCATGTTAAAGATAGATACCTTGTGTTTCCTCTCAAGATGTGTAATGTAGACAAGCATAATAAAGGATAAACATTCAGAAACACAGGCATGGGAAGTGGAAATTCTATTTCTGGTCTCAAATCAAACCTTCAAACAGTGGTATTTATAGATATAAATACATAGATTTAAGAAGGATTAAAAAGATGACTAATTTTGTTGTTAGTATTGGCAGGTATATAGATCACAGTAAAGCAGAAAGTCTTTAAAGGAGCTGGGAAGATATTTTATTCCCTAATGTATCACAGCTTGGAAGTGATCAGGGATGAAAAACTAGTGTTTTAGAAGCCATAAAGAGGCTGCAAGTCATTTGGATGCCTACACAGCTCTGGGACTG
Organism: Anomalospiza imberbis; assembly: GCF_031753505.1. Classification (NCBI taxonomy): domain Eukaryota; kingdom Metazoa; phylum Chordata; class Aves; order Passeriformes; family Viduidae; genus Anomalospiza; species Anomalospiza imberbis. Next base: position 12,634,484 of record NC_089687.1, read on the forward strand.
ACTTTTTGTTCCAAAGTCTTTGAAGTATTGATCTGCTGATCCAGACCTGCATAAACCTCAGACAGGCTCTCTGTGGCAGCAGACACAGAAGAGTGAAAATATGCAGGTTTTTATCTCTTTGCTACTGCGTTTTCAGATCTGGGGGCTAATTGTACAAACTCCCTGACTTCTATCTGGATATACCAGAAGCTGATAAAGAGTGAGCACCCTGTAAAGTAAGATAGAAAATCCTTCCCTCAAGCAGTACTCATTTGAGTATAATCATCAAAAAAATCCTTGATCTGAATGTGCTTTGCGATCTCTGCTGAGGCTAATAGACGCACACATCCACTTTGTTTAGGGGTGACTATGGTGGTGCTACATTGATGGTTGGACTAGATGATCTTGAAGATCTGTTCCAACCTTGATGATTCTGTGATATCCAAGGGAACATGGATGCTAGTGGAAAATCTGGATACCTGCAGCAGAGAGCTGAGAAGCAAAACCACTTGCAGAGTCTGGTGAAATCAATTCATGCTGAAGTCCATGGTTCTGCAGGTAGTCTACTGCTATTTAAAACTGCTTCAGGTGTATCCATACTGTGCAGACAGACCCTATACCACATTGCATGAGTTGTATTACAGACACCATTGTGATGTCATTTGGTGAAATCAAATGAAAGCTGACAAACATAAGTTCATTGTCTAGCCTGGGATTTCTTGGCAGTGCACATGAGCCAAGCTGTTAACCAGGACGATTGTTCACTGTCTATAACTAATACAGTTATTTTTAAGAGCTCTGGTCCTGCAATTAGCTAGCTCTCCTAAAAGGAAGGTACTATAGTGAATTAAGATGTCATATCTTCATAATACAGCTAATTAGCACTATTTCCCTTCAGAACTGGAAGAAGTGTGCCTTGGGAAGGAAAGGAAGCCAATTCTTTGATGCAATGCTATAATATTTAACAGATTGAATCATACTGCCTAACCTTGGGAATATTTGAAGTTACTGCAAAGATAACGATATTTGAAAGCAAGTAGAAATTGGGGCTGTTTCACTGAGTCAATCAACCTAGGTGGTCACTGAGCACTACACCATGGTTAGAGTACTTCACAAATGCTGTGACCTTCCAAGGAGGTCCTTATCACTGCAGATAAGGGTAATTTTTCCTCTCTCATTAAAACCTGTGGAAGCTACAAACAGAATACCAGCTAGTCTAAAAACCAGTATATTCTACTGTAGCAGCAGACCAGAGATTCCCCTCTGCCTCAAGTCAGTTGAAAAGACATCCCAGTTCTAGGGAAGAGCTATCACTAGAAATAACAGAATTAAATTATGAGAAAATGCAAGATGAATGTTAAAGTGAGATCTGTTTGGAACATTGGATTCCTATTAATTCAATCTAAGACTTGCCTTATTTAGTGTTATTACCAAAGCTCAGATCCACATCTTTACTGTCTAGGAAAAGGAGACTCATGCTGATAATAGTAACAAAAAACACATTCTGTTAATGTATAAATCACTTTCTTTGGCACTGGAAGTCCGGCATTTTCTTTATGTTACCCTACAGATTGCCCCATGCTTTGTTGGGGAGCTGGAGACTCAGGCCCAACCCGTTGTGTTTCTAATTCAAAGATACCTGCCTACAGTTTTTTTTACCCACTCTCAAAGTGGCATCTAGTTTTTTTTCTTCAGTCAGAGGTCTTACTTTGAAATACTTAAGAAAAGGTCATAATGAGAAGATGGGATCACATATAGCTGTAACACACAGCTTTTTTCTTGGACAGCATGTGTAACAGGAAAAAAAATAACAGCTTCTGAGTGGGAGCTAATCAAGTCTTACACAGAGCGTGTGAAGCAGAGAGCAGCTACAGTAAACCAAAGCTGTTCTCCATAAACCAACCGCCCTGCAAACCAGGTGAAATCTGTCTGCTTTGGCACTGTGGTATGTCAGTGTGTAGGAGGGAAGGGGTCTGATCCCACTCTCTTCTTGGGAAAACGTGTTCGGCCACTGAACAGTCCGTGTTTCTACTGCATCAGTCATTTAAGGATCTTCCAGTACTTTTAGAAACTTTTTGAGCTGTATTTCAGACTACACAGATTCTGAGACTTGCAGCTTTATATATGACTGGATCAACTCATGTGTACTTGCAAATGAATTAAGTTTTGAAGAGATCCTCTCAGCTAAAAGGTCTAAAGAAAGCAGTATCACCCAGAGAGACTCATTCCTGTTTAAGCAGTAAATTTGTTTTGAAAGAGACAGGTTTGTTTACATGGTTTATGAACATCTCTTTAATCAAATACTAGCTTTCCGGGTCAATAACTTTTTCAGGATAGTTGCTAAAGTGAAATCTGGACACCATAATGTCAAGTTCATTTATACATCTACTGCCAACTCCAATTATATATTGCTGGTGATGCCTAATGAAGTTTGGGCTACACACAATTTCCTATAGCTGGCTTGCAGCATAAGCATCCCAATCTGTGAGGGTAAACTCTAAAGAAAGATGTTGTGAGTACCTTTTAAAATAATCATTGAAGACCTACACAGCTGATGTAATTGTCACCTACAGTCATACCACAACACATTTTTATATTGTCTTCCAAGAGTTAGCCAAAACTAAAATCATCCAGATCTCAGTACTGAAAAGTGAAGGACCACAGGTTCAGTGTCATTTAAAGTGGTAATGTATGTTCATAGGTATAAAACAATAACCACTCTGTATTTTTTCACATCCTACAAATAACTCTGCATGAGGAGAAATAACCATGAAAACCCAGAGACAAACTTCAACCCAGCCAGCATCCTACGAAAGGGAATCTACATTGGTTTGCAGAAACTAGTTTTGTTTCAGAGTCTGTTTGTTATCAGTGGTGTTACATCCTCTTCAATCCTCCTAATGACTTATTAATAAAACCCAAAGTAGAAACCATTGTTTTCCACCAACTGAAGGTATTCTTCACCTTAAAATATAACAAGGGAGTGAGAAAGTGGACTATAGTGAGGATAAAGTGCTAGGTACAGGTAAACAAGTATGAACCTCTATGACAAAGAATATGCAAGGCAGGAACCTGTGATTGTTGGACCCCACCTACAAGAGGCTATCAGCACTGAAGTTTACATTTGTATGTCACAAGGGAAGACACATGGATAACCGATAATCCACATTCTGAAACACAAGTTGGTAAATGCCAAGAATACTTCTGATGAATGCAAACCAATCTCCCTGCTAATCTGGAGCTGATAACAGTGACTGATTGCACAATTCCATCTGGAGAATCACATGGGACCCGACAAACTGGAGAGTCAATCAAAAAGATGGAAGCTGCATTTGAAGGAGCAGTCCACATTACCCATAAAAACAAAGGAAAAGTTAACACATAATATGATAACTACTTACTAAATAGCTTGTCATAGATAATTTAGTGCTAAAAACAAAGTCAGGAGCATCCATATCAAGTGCTGCAGATAGCCAAAGTAGTTTACAGAGAGCAACTTCACAGATGAGGGACAACATCTAAGAATCGGGTAAGAAGGAGTACTGGTGTCCACAGCTTGAAAACAGAAAAAAAAAATCTATTTCTGTCACATGATTTCCTCATTCAAACATTCAAGAGATTTAAGCTTAGGAGAACTTGCAAAACAGCACTCTATCCAGCAAGAGCTGACTATAGCTTACAGATGCCTCTGATACCATGATTTTCTGCACACAGATGTCAACATTCCATCCAGTTACAGGACAGGAAGACCGTTCCTGAGTACTCTCAGAGACCATTCAGGTTCTTGTTTTTGCTCCATGCAAAGGAAGAGCTGGAATGAACAATTTACATGGAAACACATACACAGACAAAAACCATAGTGCAGACAAAAAAAAAAAAATTAAAAATGAAAAACAATTAACAAACCTGTTTGTCATCCAAGCCTATCCTCAGCAATGCAGTGAGTCAGGAGCAGTGTGAAAAGCTTCATTTACAGAACAACCAGCAACACAGAGAGAAAAAAACATCTAATATAAAAACCAAAAAAACACACCCTTTCTTCCAAAACAGACTTAATTCAATAGCAACTTCTCTCTCCCCCTTAAATGTACCCTAGGTTAATTGATTCATCTCATGATCAGGGCCACCTGAGTCTTGTTTCCTTTCTAACCTGCAAATTTACAAACATTAAGGACCATTTCTAAAGGTGTGAACAGTACTAATTAGCCATTTTACACAAAAATCAAGATCTCGATTGTGTGTATACTGTTAGTATCGGGGAAAGTCTAATAAAAACTCTAAACCTAAAAACCCTATTCTAATAATGACCAGAAGGACAATGTAGTCCTGGCAGACCTTCTAGCCAAAAAACCCCTGTGCCTGAAAGGTTCAACCTGCTCCTTTCATCTTTTATTTGGCCACTATATATCTTGCTTTACTCTGTAAAGCTGTTTATAGTACAAAATGTAGGCTATGTGCAATCTGAAATAAAGCTGCTTATTGCACAGAGGATGCCAAAATTATTAGTTCTGAATTTTAATGAGGAGATGCTTGATTTCTATACCACTGGGATTTCAGGAAGTAAATAATACGCATGAAAACAGGGCAGGGGGAAATAAATAGAGTAACCATTTTTGTCTGTATTAGAGTTAATCCATTTAAATGGCTGTAACAAAACCTGCCTGCAGGTTTCTGTTTTTCAGAGACTACATGTTTAAGCTCTAGCAATCTGCATTCCCAAGTTACTCTAGGTCCAGACAAAAAATAACAGAATCAGGGTTTGTTAGGGGGAAGTTTGCTGCATTCAGGTCATTGAAGAATCATTCTGTCTGGCCAAATTGTACCAGATGGACAGCACAACATTTGAGCACTCATGGTACTACTCTTTATCCTGCCAAAGTACCTCGGGAGTGACCTAAGGAGCCTTTTTCTCCAGCGTGAAAGTCCATGCTGAGCCCCTGCTGTCCACAAACACTGTTTAACATCTCATTGTAAGATTTGTTTTGATTCCATATGCTAGCAGTCAGTATGTGACTAAATGATTATTGGCAAAGATATTGAACTAAAACCTAAAGAAATGGAAACTTTCATTTGGACTCCGGTGGGCTTTGGATCAAGCATAAAAAGAATAAGAGCTCTAAAGCAAATAAAGCTAAATTTCAGGTTTCCCACCCTGTCTAGTCTCTTGTAATCAGAGGTGCCAATCAGGTTTGTTCAGCTGCTAGATGCTATCAAATGCTATCTCAAACCAAGGTAATTATAAGAGATTTTCAGAAAAGCAGTGGAAAAGAGTAAGTGCGTTTCTGTTGACATAATCACTTCTGGATAAACAACACACAGGCTGAGTCTCAATTCACAATCTTTCCCAGGAGGTCACTAGGGCTGCATGTCTTCTTCAGTGGTTTAACCTGGGATTTACTCTCTTTTTCTAATCAGAAGAATGATCTGCTTAGACTTGACCAAGAGTTTTTTTATTTTGAAAAACAGACTGTCTTCAGTTCTTCCTTATGCTGGTCTTGAATTAATACTAGTTTAAAGTAGCTGAGGACTTCATGCAACAACCAATGTGTTCAGAGCTCTAAACACTGTGTAGATAATGTTGGACACAAGGCTCCAAAAAGTCAGTGTGCCAAGTAAGATCACCATGAGGGGAAGCACAAGTAATAGGATTATTGGTTACTGTTGCATTATTATAGATAAGAATGGTATCAAAACTCATCCCAAAGTCCATCTTCATTTCCTCTGCTTGAGGAACTTCTGTTCAAGGGGAAATGCCTTACGATGATTTAAAAAGTTCTCCCACTTGACTCACCCTTAATGCACACATGGCCACCTCACTCTTCCAACTGGCCCCTGGCATTTTACCTGTCCCCTGCACCAGTGACCCCTTCCCTGCAGCACCTTCTGCTGGGCTTTGTACCACTCATGCCCATTTTCATCAGCTACCAGCCAGCCCTGGGCACCACTGATCTAAAAACAGGCAGCAGTTGCAAGAGGTCATTCTTAGCTTCCACCTCTTGGAGGGTTTCACATGGCACTGCTGGAAAAAGCAGCAGCAGATCAGGTAATCCTTGGCACATTTCCCAGTGCTTTATGGTCCAGACAACAGGAAAAGATGTCCCTGCACTTCCCAGCTAGTGAGTGAGAGGCATTTGTCTGCTTTGGCATGGGCATTGACTGGTGCATGGGACGAGAGAGCAGAGTGGATCACAAGCTGCCAGCAAACAGCATGGGCTTAGCCCTGTCATTTCTCCAGGGATGGTTTCATCTTGTCACTCCCAGTGGCAGCACCTTATGCACTGAGGTATTTGGAGAATTTAGGTATTTGGAGGAGCCCATAGGGTTTTCTATCTCATAATTATTCTTAGGAGAAAGGCTTAAGCTTGGTACCAGAGAATCCTCCGATGGCAGGAAGGGAGAAAGGGCAGCTCACAGAATGCCCATCTCTTGCTATTTTTCATCCACCAAAGCTGAATCTGATCCAGTTCCCTGTGAAGGGCTGTTGGACAGGCAGTCTTTACTAATTTTCACTCACCTCTTCCCAAGTGACCGTCTCCTTCCAAAGATGATGAGGAACTCATCTGTCTCAGCTGCACTCTCTGGGAAATATTATCTTTTACAAACTTTAATTTATCTTCATTGAAAAGAATTGTTTTCATTTGAATTTAGCTTCAAACTTGGCTGTGTGACTGGGAAGAGATTCACTGCAGTGCACAATAAACATTGTATCCTGTGCCTCTTCCATCTTTTAATATCTGCACAATAGCAAGAACCTGGAAAGCAGAAACACTGAATCATCTTGGTCCAGGAGTGTCACTTGCTTCTCTAAGAGCAGCCTGCGGCGTCACACATATCATGTAAGAAGTGAGCCCATTCTTGAAGGCACAGATCACACAACATGGCTCATTTAACTTGCAAGCTCAATGCTTCATAAATGATACTTTCCTCCAGGGGCTGTTGCAGGAAGACATCAGAGCAGAGAGCTGTGTTTCAGGCCTCTGTTTTCTAAAGCTTTGTGCTAACCCAGAAAGTCTCCTCTCCTCCCAAGTATGAACAATAGCTCCCTATAAATCTGTTCTTTACAGTTTTGTACCCCTTTAGATTTTATGGGAAATACCTCTGTTTGACAGATGATGGCAAATGGTTTGTAGAGAATCCTTCTGATTTTGCACAGTACTCTGGGAGTCATTATCTTTACTCTGGGATAATGACTGGTAGCCAAAAGAATGCACAGGTTTAGATTAGATATAAGGAAGAAATTCTTCACTGTGAGGGTAGTGAGGCACTGGAACAGGTTGCCCAGAGAAGCTGTGGATGCCCGATCTCTAGAAGTATTCAAGGCCAGGTTGGATGGGGGCTCCGAGCAGCCTGATATAGTAGAAGGTGGAGGGGCTGGAAACAGGTGATCTTTAAGGTCTCTTTCAACCCAAACCATTCAATGATTCTGTGATCAAAGAGTTCATTCAAGGACAAGTATTGAAAGCATTGGAATAGCGTATTAGAAATCCTAAAAATGCCCTCTGGGTTTAAGAGAGCAAAACATCAACACATTCTGTCTAAACACAATTATACAAATCATTTAAATTAGCTGTATGGATCATGAATAAGTCAAAAATTAAAACCCCCTCCTCCTTATGCCATCCTGCTGCTCCATGTTACAGTTCCTTGCTTGCACAGTATGCCTGCATAGCTGAGAGCAAGTAACATTATCCACTTTGAAGGACATTCAGTAAATATGCGTAGGAGCAGAGTTAAACAGAGGCATGAAGGCCCATTTCTCTTTGTTTGAAGGCACTGTACATTTTAAGGACAAATTCTGAAGCAGAGAGTGCCATGTTCTCTCACAGAAGTCATAACATCATGCTTTTGTATGTACTTTCCTGGAAAGTCTAATTGTTATTTGGAGAAAGTCCTGGGTACAGGAGGTCCTTCTACAAATTGCCACACTGGGAGTTGCTTGTGAAACACCACAGTGCTTCTGACCTCTAGTGTCCATCCCCCTAGTTCCTCCAGCCTGCTGCCCTCCAAGGGAAGTACTGACACAAAAATGTGTTTTTGAGGAACATACTTGGAAGTGCACACCGTGCGCATCCCACTCTGATTGCCACCATCCCAAAAGATTCTTGATCCTGTAAAATTTGCATGGCTATAACCTGAATAGTGCACACAGGATGATGTGCTGTGTCTCTAGTATGGAGGACTGGGACATTCTTCTGTCTTCTTGGCCCTAAATTCGGATCCTTCTGGGCTTCTTTTAGTACCTTTTGGGTGTTACTTGATAAATAACTGAACTGGACTTAGCTCTCATGAAAAAATTTGAGAAATTGCATAACTCCTTAAGTGTATCTCTCTCAGATTAAAAAATTCCCAGGTTCATCAAGAGTCTAAGATAAGAGTACAGATAATTTTTAATAGAGAAGGATTCTGCAATTCTGATAAAATAACAGGTAAATATTGCGAAGAGAGAACAAAGTGACCTCCCTTCTGTTTTTTCTTGCAGCTTAGAGAGTAACGTATCTCATTCCACTTGATGCTGAGAACATCCCTCATGGACTAGCCACTTGATCACACCACATCCCACATGCATGAAATCTTCTCACAGCACTGACAGAGGAGGAGGAGGAGAAACACACCCAGCATTTCTTTACCAGCCTATTTCCAATCCCAGATTAATCCTGCCTGGACATCTCAACGACTAATCAGTTTTTCTGACTCAGCTTTAACAAAACCTCAAGTGGATGAGTGTCCGCTTCATTAATGCTCTGCTTGATCTCCCAGTGCACAGTCCTTATGAGCAAGAAGGGGCAGACACACTTTGAAGGCATTAAGCTACAAGCCGTTTGCAAACAGATTTTCTCTCTTCCCCTAAACAGACAAGTGCTGAATGCTGCTCAGCATCCAAATTCAGGATAATTATAGTGACCTCCCAGCTGTCACCAACAGAAGTGCGGGAAGGCGGATTATGCACACGAAGTCCTCTGCAGCTAAAGCTACCATATGTGCAGGTTTCACTGGGCATGTTTCACAAAGCCAACTTTCTCCAGGCTGAAAAAAGACTTTGGCCATTTGTCCTGAACTCGTTTGTGGCTGGAACCCCTCCCAGGCTGGCTGACACTTGGACTGTAGCCATGAAGCACACTCAAATCCCCTGCATATGCTGGCTTCAGACATGCTGGAATCACCATGTTTGTGCTGCCTGTCTGCTGGAGCAGAGCCTGAGGGGCCTTGAAAAGTCAAAGAGAAAGGGAGCTTAAACCTTAGTAATGACAATTTTCATAAAGAGAGGGAAGTGAGAGCTCTCTCCTGCCTGCAGATCCTGCAGGCAGCTCCCAGCACAGGCAGGAGTGATTTGGGGCAAGAGGTAGAGCCTGAGCTCTTTGACAGGAGGCTGTTTCTCCAGACAGGAACTATGTCCTGCATCACTGCTGTGAGGAGTGCTTGTGGCATGCTGTGCCTGCACAGCCTCTCTGCACAGATGCTGCTGTCCTGAATGCCCCATGAGAGGCCTTGGCAGCCACAAAGATCTTGTGAACCAGAGTTTATTACAGCATCAGCTATGTCTCGACTAGAAAACGCCTTCTGCAATACACTGCCTATAGCTCAGCTACAGATTCGAGAAGGTTTTTGACTGTAACTCTTGGGGTTTAAAAGGCCAACTGTATTCTTTCACTTCCAGAGATTCATAGATGTCCTGCAGACATCTTACCATAAAATGAAATCACCTCCCCTCGTCATGTCTGCATTGAAAGGTTCAGGTTGGTGAGTCTCAACTGGTTTAATTCACCAGGAACTTTTTGAATGCTGAGTCTGAAGAAATGTTTGCTTAAGCTTTTATTAAAAAAAAATAAACCTATGCCAAAGAAACTGAGAAGAAAACAAACAATTAGAACACGCAGAGCTTAACTTTTTCCCTCCAGTGAAACAACACAGACATTTTAATAATTAAGCAGTTTCATAATGTTTGTAGAGGGAAGCAAAAGTTTATTGCTTTTGCTATTTCTATAAACCCACATGGCAAAGTGTAGGGGCTTGTGGAGGAGAATACTTAGGGAAGGAAAAAAAGTGGTGGTGCTATAAGGGTGAAAAAACAAATCTCTAAATCCCTAGGTAATATTTAGAGTACTGCAGTGGGAATTCAGTTAAGGAACATGTGAGTCAGGGTTTGGGGCCTCATTTGGTAAACCAGTATTTTTGCACATGAAGAACTTGAGTGAGTATGTGGTTTAAAGGAGATTCTTTAGGCCTAGCCCAATGTAAATTGCGTTGTGCAATTCTGATTCATATTTTAGGATCTCTCATGCTCTAATTTAAACCAATGGGAATTTTTTTATTGACTTGAATGAGAACAAGATTATGCTTTTACTCCCTTGTGATTCCTTCAGAGAATGTGGGACTAAGGTAAAATTAGCTGATGGTCACTAGAAGTATCAAAATCAAGTTATTGCATCTTCCCCCTTCCTCAGAAAATGTATGATTTGGGAGAAACACATTTATTTAATTTCTTTAGACAGATGCGTCCTTGAATTAAACTCCCTTAAAGTTAGGAAGATTATTCTGCCTTTGTATCTATGCAAGAGAAAGGCAGAATTGATTCAAGTCGTACAAATCTAAGAGATTTAAACTCTGCCAGTTCCTACCTAGTGCTGAAATTGATACAGTATGTCTGGAATTGATTTTTCCTTGGATGCTTGCAGACAGATCTCAGAGATATGTTGGTGCCTGCTCTGTAAGTGAAGGAACGGCTGTTAGTTTACAAATACCTATTTTGTACTTGCAGCATTTGTGAACAAAGAGAGGGAATTAAATCCAAAGCATAAGCAGCAGGTAATATGAAAAGCAGCAAAAAACACAGAACGGCAACTGACAATTATAAAGCAAATGTAAGAGCCTGCTCCTACCCTTTAGTGGGAAACCCACACTGCTCAACAATCAAATTGACTGAAATAATACATAGCATGGTTTGGGAAGATGAAGGAAATAAAATCAGCTAGATTCCAAGAGAGAGACTGGTAATGGTGGATATTTAAAATCTTTACAGCTTTGTTTTTCTGATATAATTTCAAGGTTTTGGTTTTTGTTAGGTTTTTTAATATATATATATATATACAGTATGACAGAGCAGCTATTACTGAAATAATTATTTCATTTCCAACAAAAGAGATGACAGATCTCAACAAATCACATTTCAGATACAGAACTGCTTTACCTGTGCCCTCATTCCTGGACTGACTTTCTTGTACCTCTCTGAAGGATTTGTCTTGTTTGGAGACATTGACTACAGAGCTCCTGGGGCAGGGTCAGGTGTGGAAGTGCTGATGGACAACTGTCTTGTGACTTAGTGCCGCTGAATACAGTTATGAATGGGCACAGTGGGAAAAGTTGACCTGAGTCCTTAGATCCTCTCATATCCCTCTGATTCATTCTGTGTTTGGCAAAGTAAGTTCCTATGTGCTCATTCTGGTCTGGAAATAAATATACTTTATTGTAGAGTAGGAAGCATGGGAATACACCTTAATTTAGTAGCAACATAGGAGTAAACCCTAATTTAATAGAAGTTTGATCAGCCTTACTTCCATCCAAAACATACAAAATGACATTAAATTACCCTTTTTTTAAATTTTTTTTAAGTCCAGGCTTCCCTGTGTGTGCATTAGTATTTTATAGCATAGTGTAAGAGGAACTCTTACTTGCTTGGCAAGAGTAGTTGAATCTCTGTGACATGCTACATTACAGTTTCCCAGAAGCAAATTCACTTTAAAAAAATTTGAGAGCATAACCACAGGAAAAGGTTAAGTTAACACACCTGAATGGGGTGAAGCATCTGTAGGTGGGGGCTTGAACTCAGACAAACTTCTTGGACAGGCTTTGCTGCCAGAGCAATCCTAATAGGAAACCATTCCCTCAGTAGCAGAAGAGCCTTGTCAAGGGGGCAGCAATGAACTTGCTGCTGTGAAACATGATGAGGTGACAAAGCTGCAGGGAAACACAGATGTGCTTGCCTTGCAGCCTCCATAAGTGAGATCCTGCTTTGACTGTAGTGCCAGATGTCAAAGCAATGGGAATTACCAACCCAAGCTAACTAATGGCAGGGGGTGGGGGAGGAAGTGTGAAGTGCTGACGTGTAAGCATCATATAAAATGCACTTGCTCTGTAAAGGATAGGTCCCCAAAGGCCCATAGCAAATGCATGTACCTGCTTGGGCAACATGCTCTGTGCAAGGATGCACACGCTTGTTCAGATACTTTATCTCGGAGGAGGGGACCTGCAGTGAAAGAGTGTTTGGAGTACTTCTGTTGTAAGCATAGAAATACCTTTGGGATTGGAGTGAACAGAGGTGGTAAATGAGGGTTGCTCACAATCTTCATGGTGTTTATGCTTCTCTGGGGTAGGAAAAGGAGGAAAGAGTTGCTACTGCTGACAGGGGAGGAAAGTGGAGGAACAGAAACGCAGATGAACACATTCGTTCATGGTCCCATCAGTGATCTGTGGAAATAATAGATATTAGAGCCCACCTTAGGAGGATGCCTTCTCAACTAAAATGTTAAATGGGGTGGGAAGAAAGCCATGCACAGAGACATCAAAGCCTGAGCAATGAAACCACAGACATGCTGTTCCCATGGGTTCATGTACGGGCAGAGCTCCAGCATGGACCCTCCTAGATCTAGGAAGGGTCGTCTCCATCCCAGCCTTCCCTTCACCCTGCGCAGCAAGCTGAGGTCCTTAATAGCATTTGTCTTCTTCCCTTATTTAATGAAATACGTGAGCACTTCATAACATTTCAAATTCTATTTTCCTCCCCTGTCAGTTGGTTTAAATTTGGGTAATACAGCTGACAGTGATAGGACTGGGAGAACAAGGATGTGGGTGACAATGTTGTTGCATAAGACTGTTTTCAAATGGTAACATAGCTAAAAACTGAGCAGACTGGTGTTTTGTATTGTCAGTTATAAAAGGCACCATCAAATCTCTGCCAGTGAGGAGCACTACAGGGTGTAGAAATTGACCATGTTTTTATCACCACAAATATCAGTGTAACAAAGTAGCCACTCTAAGAGTGACTTTTGGTTGTTTAATTTAGATATCAGCATAGTTTTTACATAAGGGAGGGTTGAGTTAATTATTAAAGCAGGTTCCCTTGCTGCATGTTTACCTTTGCAGAGAAACTTTTGCAAAAATATTGGAGAAAAATTTTCTAGCCTGATGACCACCCTATTTTTCATGCCCTAATTATCTGGTTAAAAATCCTACTTTCCACTGAGTCAGTCTTTGCTGAGATTAGTGGAGATGCTTTTGGTTTACAGTGAGATACGAATTATCCAGAATGTGCCCCGAGGAAAGAGAGTGAATGCTATTTAATATCATTAAAAAATAAGAAAGAAGCTCAAATAGCTTTTGTCAGTGGCATAATACTGTTCCCAAAGAGTTGTGACATCTCTGTATTTCCCAGGGCTAGAAAGGCACAATGCTTTGATATTTTGTCCTTCAACTCCCCTTCCCCACTAACAACCTTTTTTCTGGGCTGTAATAGCTCCATATCCACTTCAAATTAGTTGAGACCTACTGGAAGGCAAAGCACTCAGCAGGGACATGGAGTCTTTAAAGCTCCTCCTTCATCAGCAATCTAGGGATCCTGGCAGTGCAGGGGTTAACCTGAGGCCAGGGAAAGTGCTGGGAAGAGACTAACTGGGGAAGTCTTGAATACGTGGAAAAGCCACAGCACAGAGAAGAGGAAAGCAGCAGCAGTTGGACAGGGTAAGGGTGCCTCACCACAAAGCAGCAGAACCAGCCCTAAGTGAGAGCAGCTCTGACAGACCCCCTGGGCATCCAGCAGTGTTACCAGCCTTCTGCAAGAAACAGTGAGGAATTCAAGCACAGACACAAGGCCTTCCCATTTCAGTGCCAGTTGCTGGAACATGCTTGCTTCTTTCAACCAAATGGCAAATGAAGAAATAAGAAATCTGAATGCCATGGCTAAAAGAGAAACACTGATTCCTAGAAAAGTTCCCAAGATTTTTCTGATTATCATTTGCTTGGGTCTGCTCCGCTCATAAATTGGGCAACAGCTGAGCAATTGGGGAAGAGAATGGAAACTTAGATTACACAAAAATTCGCCTTGAGGACTCTGATTTGAGATCTACTTTAACCTAACCCTTCCCCTTACTTCATTTGCTTTCCCTGACTCGATTAAGCATGCTGCCTTACCATGCAGCCAGAACAAGGGACTTGCAGTGGGTTGAGAGGCTCCTGTTTTTTCCCTCTTTTGGAAATATCTCAGAGAAACCATCTGTCAGTTCCCACCAGCCTAGAGAGCTGTTCTGAGAGCAGATACACACAGCATCTCCCTGTTCAGCACTGGCACTGTGAGAGGAGGGGATGAGGGAAGGGTGGTGCAGGGTTTGGGAGCAGAGCTGAGGGTTGCAGCTGGTGTGAGAGCTTTTTGCTGAAGTGAAAACCCACCAAATGGCTTTTCTCTTCCAAATGCACCTGAAAGGGCTTGTCTGCTACAGTCAATAAGTAGATATTTCATTTACTGCTTTCTGTGATGAAGGGGAGGGTGGTATAGCTGTCTGACAGCCACCTGTGCAGATTTGGTGAGATCCCAGGGTTAGTTGGAAAGCCTCTCAAGTGAGCAGCATGCTGTAGGAAAGGGGCTGGTGGTGGCTGCCTCAGTGGTGAACTGACAAGAGATGAGAATCACAGGTTAATGATTTCTTGCATCTTAATGGGTTTTAGGTGAGAGTTTGCCAGAAAAATGGATAAATAACATAATAGCAAAAAGCCAATAAGCACCAAATCATGATGAATTTCTGCTGTGTTTATGAAGCACATGAACAGTGAATCTGCTGCCACTGCTGCACATGAAATGTCAGAAATCAAATCCTTTAGCCATTTATGCAAGTATTTGTTCTAGAGGAGTTGTTGTAGTTATTCACTCAGGAAATGGAAATCTATCTTGCATTTTCTCTCTACCCCATAAAACTGCTTTTGAAGAGTTTGTAGCAATATGCTAATGGAACACAATACTTCCAAAATTTTACTTACCAATAATATATACCAACAGCTTTACCTAATGCCAACAACAAAAAACCCTCATGTTTTATATTTCAGAGGTTCCCCCCTAAAGTTTTAGCCAAACTCTAGACTCCAATGATTACACTGAGCCTTTATGCATTTTCCCTCCTGCCTGGAAGGTGATACCCATTTCCCTCCTTGGCTTCACATTCCCTGCTCCAACTGCTGTGTGAACAAATACAGACTACAGCCACTCCTTTAACACATTCCAAGTCCTGCATCCAGACTAACAAAATTATCCTGAATATCTTTGAGTCTAGGCTGCAAACAGTCAGCTGGTACTGCCTACCAGTTGCTGGTGCTTTTGGTCTAGGGCTCACACAGGTAGAGTCAGAGTAGATATTGCTGTGCCCAGGTGCTATAGATGCCACAACTGAAGCCCAGATAGATTTTTTCCCAGTAGGAGCTGAGAATACACATGCATTTTATGTGGCAATATGGCTCCATATGGTCAGAGGCTCTAGGTTAATGCAATTTTTAAATCACTTTCTTTTTAATGAAACTTTAATGCTGTGGAAATCCATGGAGGGAATAGAGGAAAAAGATCATACTAGATACAAGAAAAGCTCACTCATGTTTGATCTGTCTCTTGTACCCTTTGGAAGCAGATATATTTATTTGCAGCACAATCTCAGCTCCACTGAAGTCAGCAGGAAGTCTGCCACCATCTTCACAGGCAGCAGGCTGGTGCCTCGCAGGGCTGCTGGGCTGAGCACGCTCTCCTCCTCTGCTGCAGAACGAGCCACTAATGCCTGCCCTCGGCTGCTTGCTGTGCTAAACCCATTTATCTGAACCATGGCAGCAGAAGAAGCAGTTTTAGTGATTAACCCCCTTTTACTGCTATAAAACTAATCAAGCTGCTTCTTTTTATTTACTAGTGGACTCAGTTTTAAATTCCCAGATGCTCAGTTGTAGCGGGGGAAGGGAAGTTTTGCAAGTTTAAAATGGAGTATTGTATTCATTTAGGGAACAGGAGGGGAAGGGAACAGCAAGTGATCTTTTCCCTGCCTGAAGACTGACAGCATGGCAGCCCCCAAAACAGAAAAGCCTTTGTTTGCTCCTTCATGGCCACAGTGCCCACAGCTGTCAGGTCCAGTGCTCCCAGACTGGCCAGCTCCTAATATTAGGAAGAACTACTGTATCCAAACCGTCAGGGACAAGCTGAGCAGATCCATTAAAGCAAAGTACAGAGACAAGCTAACAGGTCAGGCTGTTGAAATCAGGCAGCTGACTTCTTGAGATGGGAGACCCTGAAAATCCAGGAGGGTTAAGATGCTTACCACATCTATAAGGCTGTGGAGCAAATCTTCAGGGGAAATAACAGTTTAAGAAAGCTTTCAGATGTTATGGAGGAGGATAGTTGGAAGGTACTGCTTCTCTTTGAAGTGGGTTAGCAGCATTAAATGTGCACTTTAAAGGTCTGTTAATATCTGAAACTGTAACAGAACTCACTTCCAACTGTCCTTTGCTGTCTGGGGGACATGAGCAGCTGCTCCCTCCAGCAAACTGTGTGTGGATGAAAGGAGAGGTTGGGAGGTGAGGAAGTCCTAAACCATGTGCTTACTGTTCGTGTGAAAAAGTTCCAAGAGGTGCCAAGCTGAGTTATTCCTGCTGCACTGACAAAAAAGAAGCACTGCTCTTCAAGTTTCAATAATAAGAGGCCCTTAAAGCACAACACATCCTATCCTCTGGATTTCTAGCAAGAGCTGTTCAGATGAGCACCCATGGGATTTAACAGCTCCCTTAGGGCCACAGAGCCCACCTTCCCCCTGCTTTATAGCCCAGAAGAGCACTGGTGATTCCTCTTGGCTGTAGGTGGTGGCCTGCTGGAGGGGTTAAAGCTCTTTCCTCAGCTCTGGTCCAAGCAGACCTTGAGCCAACATCTAAACAAAAGAGCTTTGCCTACAGCTTCCTCAGCCAGCTTCAAACTGCAGCTTACACAAACAGTCCCTGGCAGCGAGTCGGAGCAGCGCCGCTCCCGGGCACGCAACCAGGACCTGCCCTGTGCCTTGCCAGCTGCCAGCTCAGTTAGTTATGGAGTCCCCCCTTCTTGCTCCTCATGTTTTCTAAAACACAGGGCACTTCTACTGCCTCCTTTACCCCCTAGGAACCATGACAAACATCTACTAGAAATATCAGTGAGATTTAACTCGTCAGAGCCACCCCATGGCACTTGCTGCCGCACAGGCATTCACCACAGCATTTGTACCAGCCCTGCTGCTCCTGTATTCCAGCTGGGGAGCCATGTGCAAAACCAGTCTATCAAATACTGTCTTGAAGGCATTAAAGTTATTTCCAAGATTGGGACCTTTCAGAGTCACTGCAGCAAGCAAGCTGAGTGCAAAGATTTGCCTTGCAGGGGGCCAATTTGGCAAGAGCTCAGGCAGTAAGGTGAGCCCTGACCACAACTGCTGGCCTAGAGCGAGCCATTTGGAGTGCTTGCTAATAAAATAAAATATAATTAAATAGAACAAAATAAAGTGAAATAAAATAAAATAATCATTGAAGTGGCACAAAGGGGTAGTTAATAGCCCTCCTGTATTTTAAACTCTGGAAATATGGAAGACAACTGATTTAGACCCGCTGTTGTTCTGTCCTCATTAGCTGCAAATGTCAGCTAAACTGTTGAAGATGGCAATGGGAAAGCAGCTTTGTGTGTAACAGTAATTGGTTCTGAATTGCTTGACAATTCTAATAGCTTTCAGCTGACTTGGAC
Source organism: Anomalospiza imberbis (assembly GCF_031753505.1). Classification (NCBI taxonomy): domain Eukaryota; kingdom Metazoa; phylum Chordata; class Aves; order Passeriformes; family Viduidae; genus Anomalospiza; species Anomalospiza imberbis. The sequence continues at coordinate 12,652,230 of NC_089687.1, forward strand.
AAAGGGCCAAGTTATGGACACTACAGCAACACCAAAGTGCGATAAGGCAGTATGAAAAGGTGACAAATATATTATAAACCTTCTGAATGAAAAAAACTCTACCATTTTCACAGCCTTTTTCAGATGTCAAGCAGGTGCCCACAGCAGAGGAGAAGGGTCTGAGAAGCCCTGGTAGCACTCAGGAATTCCTTCCAGGAGCCACAGACAGGGTTTCAGAAAAATTTTGGTGGGAGTCACATTGCTTGCTTTTGGGCTTTGAGGCCAGGTAGAGGCTAATAAGGCAATGGAAATGGTGGTCTGCCACCACTGAAATAAGTCTTCCACAAGAAGCAAACCCATTGAGAGTTTGTGGTCCATGCTCCTGCACTGCCCCCTGCAATGGTCCATCTCTTTGTTGCTGCTCCTTGGGACATCCCAAAGAGCACGGCCTGCTCCTCACACCTCTATCTCTGTGATATTTTTCCCATGTTTTTCTCTCCCTTTTGTTCTTGTCTTTCACTCCATGATACATCTTCTAAGCCAACTTCCCAGCTGCCTCCTTGCCCTCCGTCATGTATTTTTCCTCTTGCCATGTCAAAAGGGATTATGGGATTTGGCTGATCTGAAGCTACACAGGGCTAGCTGGCAATCAGCCATCAGCAAGCAGAGGGATGGCTCTCAATTTTCACTCAGTAGAGGCATTAATAATTTTATGCTCTCTCCAGCCACAGATTTCAACATTAAGCTTATGGAAACTTCTCTTGGAAGCCTCCATTTGTCTGCCTAATGTGTTTATATGGACAAGAAATTCAGATTACCACAGGCAGACAGAGAAACAGGCAGAAAGACTGCATGGATACAGTTGTCTTAGGAAGCTATGTTAAAAATCTAGAATGTAATATTTATGTATGACTGAAAAAAAAAAAGAAGTCTGTAATAAAATAAAGCAGTCTTTATTAGCTTCAAAAGAAAGATTTCTGGGGAGCTGACGGGTAGCAAATAGCTTTATATGCATTATCTGATGTCTAGCAGGTGTCCCTGGAGAAACAAAGTCCATATTTCTACATGCTCTGTTCACTCTTTGGGAGACACCTCTTCCTCAGACTGATATTTTGGTTACATTCATTCCCTGAGGCATTTTACAAGAAAACACAGGAACGTATTTGATTGTTCAGGAGGTGCTGAACTTTACATAGATGAAATTTGGAAACACAGAGAGCTCACGCCTGGGAGCTCCAACTGCTCTGAAAGAAGCAACACTGCTGGGCTCAATTATTTAGAAATGTAAATTTGGGATGGCAGTAATACCAAAACAGGGAAAGGAGTTAGCACTGCTGGATCGCACTAACCTCGGCCGCAGAGCATACTGGAATTTCACAGTAAAGTGCTAAAAATGAAGGTTAGAGAAGACTTTTGTGGCAAAAGCTTGTATGAGGAAGGCCACACCTTTCTTTGGGTGTATGAAACCAAACCCTGAGAGTGCCATTGGGAAAACATCCTAATGAATGTGAAATGCAAATGTTATAGAAACCCATGGCATTTCCAAGGTCCCAGTCTCAACAATGAAAATTAAATAATCAGTCATGCATTTTGGATCATGCCTTGGTTTAACTGGCTGAGCTGAAGCAGAGTGTGAGGGAAGCACAGGCACAGATACTTTACCCCTTGTTAGCCAGCCCCTGCAGAGGCATCGGTGTGAAGGAGAGGGGATCCAAATAACAACATTTCACAGGTGAGAAAATGTGCCCAGTCAGCCTCTACCCCGTGCTCAGCACTGTCAAGCCACAGAAGAGCACCAGGCAAATAATATCTTGTGCTGCCAACAGAAAAGACAAGAACATGCCCTGCAAAATGCAGTCACAGGAGAGCTACAGCAACACAAGGAGCTGGGCAAGCCAGAAACCCAAACGTGCCATCCTGGGAGCAGCCCTGGAGATGTTTCATGTGGTGGGTGCAATGGCAAGTGGCCCCAAGGAGGCTCAGATCTACCAGTAAGAGGCAGCTCTGTGGTCAGAGGAAGGTGGAGGTTCTAGGGGAGATGCACCCTCCAGCGCCCAGAGGAGAAGGAACAGCTGGATAAGTTGGCCAGCTTTGTCCAGAAGATGGGCCATGACCCAGGAAAGGTGCTGGATCATCATCACCCTGCACTTGCTTAAATGATCACTTGGGTTTCACCTGCTTCAGGAAAAGCTGCAACCTGAAAAAAGGCACAGGCTCCTGGCCAGCATGAAAGGTTTTACTTGAGCCCAGTTTGTTCCAGTGACCAGCAAATGTTGAGCCTTTGGCCCCATCACCTGTCAGACCTGGAGAGAATGGGAAGGCATAACACAGTACCATGAATTTACAGAAACTGGGTACAGAGGAGGGAGTCTCAAATGTAAAGTCAAGAAATGGCAAGGCTGTGTAAAATACACATTTCTTATTTGCACACACACACACATCCACATGGTCTCTCTCATTGCATCTTCCAATATATTCTCCTCTCCAGTAGAATCTCACCTCCCTTCTCCCCAGCCAGAGAGTGCAAATGGGTTTGTGAACCTTAGTACATCATTTACAGCTGCTGTAACTCTGGAACAATGTACACTATCAGATGTGCGGGTTTCATTTATAAAGCAGGATTTATGGTTTCACCCCTTAGATCTGCAGATGGGTTTTATTGTGATTTATGCCTGCGTCATGAAGGACCATATATAAGAATTACCTGATATTATCAAGGGACCTATTCTTTTTGGCCCTTATCTTTCTTCTGAAAGCAGAGACTACTTAATCACTGTTAGCTATATACTGAGTACAGTGTCCTTTGTGAATTATCCATATCCCTGTTTCCAGTATTATTAGCTTGTGATGTTAGGACTAACCCAATGAAATAGTCACAACAGATGCTGAATTACAGCTACATATACAATTTATAAATGGCTCTTTGGTGACTGTGTCGGTAAATTTAATTACAGTCTTTTTAAAAAAGACATTACATCAACATTAACTGAATGCTAGCCTCAAACTGAGGTATGAAAAAGACTCTTTGAGTCCTCTGAGTAAAATATTTAGTTTTCTACTGTTATTGTCAGAGGCTACACCTCAATAGCATAAATCATAGGGAAATTTTCCCATTTCTGAGAAAGGTGGAGGCCAGATTTCTGAAAGCATTCAGCCATCTAACCACCACTGATTTTTAAGGGCACTGTAACACTCCAGGGGATCTTGCCTGCAGAAGGAGACTGACACCTAATAGAGTTTCACAATATCCCATTTATTAGGCTCCCATGGTTTTTACCAGGCCTGGAGACCCACAGGTATCTTGTCCAAATGCCACTTAGGTTTCCTCACGTGTCTTCCAGTGCTAGCACACCTCCAGAAATCAAACTGGTTTTCTTTGAAAGCTATTAAGTCAGAGGAAATATTTTGGTGTCTTGCACTCACTAGAATCACCTTTGATGGCCTGGGTCTAACAGCATACAAAGGATAACCTATGCCCCTTAGATAGGCTTAAAACATCTGCAGCAATTGCCAGGAGATGCTGCAGTAGTTCAACAGATCTGTTTACTCTCAGTTATGCTAACAGCCAGGTGAAGGCTCAAAACATGAAGCTCCAGCATTGTCCTATTCTGTAAGTGTTCCTTGGCCATATGGGCCTGACAATCCTTTTCTCTGCTTTTGATCCAGGAGAAATGGGAAATTTCTCCACTCAAAAACTCCTGTAAGCCTGGAGCAAAGCACTGACTTGATGCAAGGTCTTTGCGTCTCCTTTGAATCCTGCTTCTTGCTGATCTCAGCATTAGGAAACTACACAAAATGTGGCTTTGCTGTTGCCTTTCTAGCAACTGCACCTATGTGTTGTAAGAGAAGGGCCCAGGCGTGTCTGTGGCCCCAGCTGCACAAAGAGCTCTTGACAGGGATTGGGCTTGAGCCCAGTCTTGGTCTCAAGCACCACAGGCCCACCATAATGGCCAACCTCACATCTAATCACATGTTCATCTAGATGAGACGATAATTGGAGCAACAGCCCTCTTCCTCCTTCCATTTCTACCTCAGCAGTAAGAAGTGCTCCCTGGGAAGAGGCTGGGGCAGTCAAAGGAGCAATCCCTCAGAAAGCCCCAGGCTGTGAGGTGCATCTGATGAAACTCCTCCCATGTGCTCTCTGTTGGCCCTGACTGGTGAGAGCAGCAGCTCTTTGCAGTGCTGCCCCATTTCAGGGAAGGCATTAAAGTAATCTCAAGGAGCATTTTCCTCCCTTTGTCCCCCAGGATGTTTGTGAGAGCAGTAAGATAAGAATTGTAGGGAGCACCTTCTTATCCCAGGCTCCCTAAAGCTTTTTGCCTTGCCAGAAAAGGACTTACCAGGCATTCATCCCTGCTCTTGCCTTGCCTGCCATGATGGTAGCTTCTTCCTCACCCATGCAGGAAAAGCCCCAGACTTCTGGAAACAAAGTTGGGAATTTGGATCAATCTAAGAGATTGTAGAGAGGATGTCAGTGTCTGATGGAATGGTTCATTTAAATGAATTCAGCTTCAGGAAATGACTCTCATGATTTGAGTCCTGAGGGCTTTTTAACATTCACATGAAAGTATGCGACGTGCCAAGACTTTGATCTCAAGAGCTGGCACAGAACCCACAGATGGTGAAACATCAGACACTGGGCTTCACTTGCTGTGGTCCATATGTGTGGATGCAACCTCTAGAAAGTCCTTGTAGGAGCTCAAGAGTGGCCTAAGCTGCTGGGAGAGGTACAGCCCCTTTGCCCGAGCTATTCTTAGTGCATGCCTACCAGGCTGATCCTTTGCAAGGAACTGGGGAAAGAAATGCCAAATTTCTGGATCCCAAAGAGCTGTAGACTCACATGACATTCCCGAGCAGCTCAGCCTGGATGGGGTGGGAGCACTTTTGAGACCCAGAGATCAAAATGACTGTAAACATCTGGGGAGCTTTAAACAGGGAGGTGCCTTTGGAGGTCATACACACAGAAAGTCTGGCAAAGGCTGCATTCAGCATCAAATTTTAGATTAGGTACCCACATCCCCACTTCAACTTTAAATCCTTAAGTAGCTCTAGTTCATAACACTCAAATTTCCTTCAAAAATGTTCTTATTCTGTGTGCAACTTCCCACTGATTGTTCCATTTGCTTTCAGGTTGACAGCCTAAAGCACTCCAGTTTAGATACTTAGCTGCTAAGTAATATATATTTTTCATCAAAGCAAGTAGAAAATTTAAATGAGATATATAAATTCTTACCAAAAATTCAGCTTCCAGCAGTTACTGTTACACCCATTAAAAAAAAAAGTGTAGGTAAAAGTTTTTTAAAAGTGCAGAAGTTAATTTCTTCTTCAGATTCAAACAGCAATTTTAGAACTACATGACCCATTTTTTGTGCTTTCTATTACATCTCCCTACTTTTTCTCACACACAAAAATTAAAAAACTAAAGTCTCAGCCCCAGAGGAGCATTCCACATAGCACAAGCACATGAAAATAAGAGACCGTGATGCTCGGTGTTTTGTAGCTTTCTAAATGGGCCTAGAAACATTTACAGCCTAAGCTAATCACATTACATTTGCTTAATTAATGGGAAGAGCCTATGCTCTCAAGCTGACAGGCTTTGATAGATGAATACAGCTGGCCTGGCTTTCAGCAGCATGTGTGACTGCTTAATGGGAAGAGGGTGGGGGACAGCAGGGGGGGCAAAGCAATGAAATAAATGTTCTGCTTGCATACTATTTGTGCTTACCCTGCACCTGACATGCAGAGCTAGCTCCAATCCCTGTTTGGGTTAGCTGTACCTGAGACCCGCCATCCCTGCCTGAGGAGGTAGCCCATTCCCTGGCACAGCCCAGACCCATCATCATGTCCTGGTCACCAGTCCCTGAGGGTGCTCCCACCCAATCTGCATTGTTTTAGGCAGCTTGGGACAGCCTTACTGTGAGAAAGAGATTTCTGTAAATGAGAGCTAGAGGATGGGGAGAACATCAGTGGTTTCCTAAGCAGAGAAAGAGAAATCCTGCTCTAGGTGGCACAGGAAATCACCTGCCTTTTTCAGAACTTCTCCTGTACTTAAATCAGAAAAACAGCATTGTCTCCTGAATTACCAACTCCATTCTGTCCAAATGACTCCTCGTGTGCTTGCGTTGCAGTACACGAGTCTGAAACACATGATATAAGCAGCTGCCAGGCCAACTGCTCAGATGATAATTGAGCCAGTTGTACACACTTTTGTACATCATACCCCTTGCATCCAACTCTTACTCACCCTGTTGCCAACTGCTTCTTGTCTATTTCCTCCAGGAAACAGACTTTATCTGTGTAATTTGCAGGAAACCCTCCCAGTCCCAGCTGGAAAATCACACTCTCTCCCACCTCCCTTCCACCACTTTCTTCAGGGCTCTAAGTTGCTTTAGCAGGGCTAATTAGGAATTCAAACCAGGTAGAAAGTGAATATGGAGTAGTGATAAGAGTCAGTGGCATGATTGATGATGCTTATACATATGCTTCTGGCTTGAAAAGCAGTGTCTGGGTTGATTCCAGGAGTTGGGTCTAATTTCAAAAGGATTTTCTAACAGAAAAAAAAAAAAAGGGTTAGCAGCACATGCTACAGAAAGCAACTTCCACAGATTATTCCATCCCTAAAATATCAACCAAGAGCAAAGTGTGAGAGAACTAACAAGAGCTTTTACTCATACTGATCCTCCTGCACATTTACTGAAATAGGGCTGAAAATGTTTTTTCCTATGGGTTTCCCAACATTCAGAGCTGAAGTGGTCTAAGGTTTTAAATTTACTTTGTTACATATGTTCGGAATAAAGGCTTAAAATTTTGAAAACCTGAATAGCTGTTAATCACAATGAAAAAGCAAACAGTGAATTTCCCGCTGGATTCAAATGAATTTGTGCAATCTTTGGAGACAACGAGAGATTTTTGTACATCAGCCTCTGATTTTTACTGACATTTGCTTGCAATGCCTGTGGGTCTGTGTTTGTGCACAGCTTTGACAAAGTTAAACCAAAAACCCTCATTCCCTGCCTGTCCTTCCTCATCAGTCAATGGCTCTTCAGTTCTGTCCTGGCACGTCCCCTTCTGCCAGCCATGGCAGGAAGGGAACAGAAATGCTATGGAAAGATGTTGACCCAGATTTGCCCTGGAAGCTGCCAAGCCCAGGAGCAACAGAAAATGAATGCGGGGCGAACGTCGAGGAAGTGTGTGGACCTGCCAGTCCCACAGTGGCACAGGCAGTGAGCTAGTGGATATCTGGATATCTGCCAGGCAGGCTCTGGACATCCAGAAATCCTGGGAAGGGCAGAGGGACACTGTTCCATTCTCAACAAGCCCTATGCATTGGGATGAATCTGCCTCCTTCTGTATGTGCAGAGGCTATTCAGAGCAATGTAGTTTGGGACGCTATGAAACATGCTTCTGGACCCAAAGGAGTGGTTGGAGTTTTACAGGCTGTGGAAGACTGGGAGAGTCCCAGAGAGCCAGTGCACAGGCATTGGACAAACAAGGGCATTGGTTAAACAAACAAGGGAGCTGGAGGTCTCCACTAGAACCTGGTGCTGTGAGTGTGCACAGCCAAGCTGAGGCATTTACAGGAGGTGTCTGATTTTGGACTGTGGTCTCCAGAGCCCCTGTACATTCCTTGGAGCGTGGTAGACCTTCCTGCAGCATGATCTGCAGCAGAGCCTGCGTTACATGGGAGAGGAGCTCATCTCACCCACCAACTGCAGAGGGAGCCATGGTAGTTTGGACTCTTCCCTTGCACCCCTAAGCCAAATGCAGAATTAAATGCTGTAACCAGCATATCTGTCCAAGAGGGAAAAGCCATAGTGTTGATGTGTTTAAGCAGATATCTGGATGGGACAGGACATCCTTTGTCCTGGATGTAAGACCTGTATCCCTCACTGGACTGTATTCTCGTGCTCCAACAAGAACCACTTTCCTCTGGGTCACACCAGCAAGACTGCTGCTCCTGGCCTTGTTCTAGCTCTTGCCAGAAGTGCAAAACATGGTTTTCATATAGCCAGGTGTCTGAATCATCCTGGGATCTGACTGGCACTCATACCCTCAGTCTGTGTGTGGTGCAACTGGTCCATGGCTCAGATGTGGGAGTGTCATCCTGCTGAGAAATGTTAACCACCATAAGACATCCCACCTCTCTAAAGGTGTTTGCTCCTTTGGTGACCTCTACTTCTTTACCTTTAAAATGGGACTATCCTTAGCATCAGTAAAGCTCTTCAAGTTGGTTTAGTTTTCAGGGTGCTGCCTGTTCTTTTATTTTGTAATCACTGAGCCACAGTCAGATGGATAATCACCAATGCTTCGTTTAAGGCATTGTTGCATGTGGCAATTCATTAAAAAGCCCCAGGGAACAAGAATGAGGTTTTTATTTTAAAAGCTATAATCTCTGGGACATGCACAATGTTCTCTCCCAACCCAGATTTGTCACAGCTGGCTGCTATGAAGTGCCATTCTCTGCTGCAAGCCATCTTCAATGCATTGTCATTATAATTCACTACAGATTTTTTTCTTCGAGTGACACTCAAGGAGGATTGGAGGATGACAGCACATGGCAGAGTAAATATAGTTAGGGAAACATAGGAAGAGCCGACTTTTCCCAGAGAGCTTGTGGCTGTCAGGCAGGAGTTTCTTTTTTGTGTCTGAAATGGGATTAAACCAAAAGGCTCATGGGTTTACTGCCATTTGTGCTCTGGTTCTTTGTAAAAACAAGTTAAACTCTGTCTATTTTCAATACACTAGATTAAGATCTGAGTTCACATTTTGCAGGGTTTGGGCATCGGAGCAAGTCCCTGGCAGGGCCTGGTGTGCACCAAGGGGTTTGAAAAACTGGGGGGAGCTGCCCATGCTGCTGCCCTGGGTTTTCTGGTGTGGTTATCAATAACCACTTTGGCCCTTTCCAGGCTGATGCATTGTATGAAGACGGGGGCCTCCAAATTTGTTTTTGGTGTTTAAACAATCTCCCTCCGCCACTTACATTTCAGGCAAGAATTATTAAGTTCTTCTGTGTAATTACTGCCTGGCCTCCACGTGAAAGGCCCTTCTAACTGATCCAGCTGAGACCCCTCCTGCCTTCAGAAAAAGCCCCTGCTCTGGTGCCACCTTACAGGTGCCACCTTGCAGTCCTGAGCAGCACGACTGCAGTTAAGACACTACATTCAAAAGGCTTCAGCAAAGAAAAAACATTAAATGCCAGTAAGTCTTAAACAAATGGAGAATCAGTGGCAAAAACTACAAGAATACTCCAAAGTACTCCAGAAATGTGATGCAATGAAGAAAGGCTCTTATACCCACCATGATGGATAATATGGATAGAAGATGGAAAGGTAACAGCCGGAGGAGTAAAAGCAACAGCTAAGAGAAAGGCAGATAAGAAGGAGGAAAGTATGAAAGGAAAATTATCTGAGTGCTGATTTGTGGAGGCTCTTCTCTGCTTGAAAGTACCCTGCAGCAGCAATGCCAAGCATTTTTTGTGTAATGCATGCATTGGTGAGCACTCTGGATTATGTTGTAATGGCCTGCCCTAAGTCTCTTAAAGGTAGCTATTTAACTGTAAAGGTTTTATGCAGGTAGCAGGTTGGGTGGACTTCAGCCCCTCTGCAAACCAAGCTTCTTACTGTACTCAGCAGATACTACTTGTCCTGACATTGCTGTGGACTTAAGAGATAAAATACATCTCTTTTCAGTTTTGGATGGCACAAATGCAGAAAACTCTTGTTGTAGGCTACCTCTGCATGTCACTGTCATATGTATGTGGTCTGTTATTGCTGACCCAGTGAAGACAGGCTCCGTGAGTGAGCAGGGAACTGTGCAAAGCAAACAGAAAGGTGATTCTTGAAGCACAGGAAATAACAAGATTCAGAGTACAGGCAAATAACAATAGTAAACCCCTCTTCTGTTTAAGAAAACTCACACCCATAAATAGACAAGTGATAAATTTACCTGCATAAGTGTCTGTCTGGTTTTCAGGAAGATGTTACCAGATGAAGACAGGAATAAATCTTGTAGCAGAATTAAATGTTTTATGGAGAGGTAATTTCTTAATTGAAATTGTCCAGAAAGAATGGCTATGAGTTAAGGTGCAATTGCAGGGCCACATGCCTTTTTTATGAATAAAGAAGCTGGTCACAGCTTTTCTGTCAAAATGATTACTGACTTGAAAATTATTGGTGAAGTTGGCATTTTTTGTGGAGTGTGTCTCCTTATACATAAGCATTCTCCATTTGTGTTGCTAGAAGCCTAAACCAGTGCAAGGTCTTAGACACTTCTGATGTCTAACTGAATCATATCTGATTTATATTTTGTCTTGCTTGTTGAAAAGTCAATATTTTTTCTGCATTTCTCTCCATTGCTCTTGCCTGCCCACTGCTTATGAAGGGAGAAGCTGAGAAATAGAGGAGCTACAGAATGGAGCCTCCCAGTACCTCTGAATGGACAATGTGCTTTAGCAGTGACTGAGGGCTCCTTTGAAATCAACAATAAAAGCATCTTTTCTGTCGAGGAGTACAAGGCTCACAGAGGCAAGAGACTTTAATGACACCATTATCTTTCAGGCAATTAGGACTCACTGGCACAACCCAGCACTGGTAGAAGCACTGTTCTGATTGCACTGCAATGGCTCAGTGAAGTGTAGACTGCTGAGACTTAGCATCACCATAAATCGCTTTTAATCTCAAACCACCATGGATCAAAATGTACTAAGACAGGCATAATCAGAATTCACAGGCATATTTTCTCTTTTAAAAACATATGCCTGGGAACAGAGGCCTCCCCTGCTCCCGTCAGCTCCCCCCACACACGGGCAGTGTGATGCTGATCCTGACGCGCTCGCTGCAGAGACGCCTCGCTGCAGAGACGCCTCTGGGCCTGCCAGCTGTGGGCATGTTTGTTGTCCGTTGTGGATTATATTTTAATGACATACCCTAAGCCTCTTAAACTTGAACAAATGTGCATTTAACTGTCTGTGCATTTGTGCCAGTTTATAAAGTAGAGGGTCAGCCAGCTTATCCCCCAGCTTCTCTGTGAGGGCACTGTCCAAGAATTTTAATGGAGCTTTCAAAAGCCTCCCGGTAGGAAAGGTGCCTTAATGGAGAGTCCTCCTGCCTCTGAAAGTTCCCTCTTGTTGCTAGACACAATGAAAGGCAAGCCATAATCTCTGTGGAGAGTGCCCAGATTTTTTCCTGTCGCAGTGTGTAGCTGGGATGCAAAGCACAGCTTGCTCCGCTCCCCTGCCACAACCAGGGGGATTCATTTCATTAGTTTGGAAAGCGATTTTAGAGCAAAGGGAGGTTATGTAGGTCATCAATTCATCCCTGCTGCCTTGAAAAGAGAATTCATTATGAAATTTCACTTTAATTAATGCAATGCACCAGCTTGTAATAGTGTTTCATCAGGACATCTGGTAAAAGCACATTAGCTACAGTTTAATGTTAAGACATAATTGAACAGAACTCCTGTTGGAGCTTGGCTTTTGCAATATGTTTTACTTCTGCTTCTCCTGCAAGCTGCCAAATAAAGAAATTGTGGGACTCCCTCATCAGAGGGTGATGGATCCTGACCCAAAGCCCGTTTGACATAACAGAAAGGCTGCAGTTAACATTCACAGGCTCTGAAGTGCATCCCTGAGGAACAGACCCAGCATCCATCCTCTATTTACATACCAGGTACTACTGGTACCTCCACTGATCTATAATCCCAAATATAAAGTAACAGGCTTGGTGTTTTTTTCCAGTTCTGTTTGAAAGGCCGTGATCAAATGGTCTTTATAAACCATTTTCTATTGGCTTAACTTAAAACCTTTTCCTGTTCTAATTATATGTCTGCATATTTGTTTGTTTTAATACTTATTTGATTATCTTCTCAAATTAGTGTCAGTGCAGCAGCTTTCCAAATGATGTATTAAGTATTCACATCCAAATGGGATTTCTTTCTGCCCTTTGTTTTGCAGTGATCTGGACTATAAATGTGAACTCTCAAAAGATTTTAGTTATTTAGTAAGTACTAGGTCATGATTATTTAAATCTAACTAACAGGCTAAAGAGTGTTTGGAAGATTAATATGTTTTGAAAAAGTTCGTGAAGTGTTTGAAATCTGTTTGATTTGAGGCTGCTGTCTCCACTTCTCCTTTTCTTTTTTTGGGTAAGTGTTTGAATAGCCAATAACAGTAATAAAAAACATCCACCAGCAGCACAAGTGCACGTTGTAGTTTCTCTGTTACACTCTCCCCCTTCAGCATTTTTTTAACCATTGTGTCTGGGATAGTTTTACTCCCAGCCCTCACTGAGAAGGGACACAAAGACTAAGATGCTAGGGAAGCTTTCTTTGTCTGCTGTTTAGTTGTTCTTTGGTTTATTTTCTGCACCAATGGGCAAGAGAGGGGGAGCAGGACTGACTGGAAAAGCATAATGTGCCCTTACTAAAGACTCCAGTGCATTCCCAGTGGTGCTGAGCAGTCCTGCTGCCAGCACCTGCACTGCATACACATGAAGGGGTCCTGGGCTGTATTGACTTCCCTGCTCATGCCAGATGCCACCCACCCCATGTGTGTGTTTGCTGCTGGACATTTTTGCAAGGGGCAGGTGACTGACAGAGACTGGGCTGGGACAAGGCCAGTCCACATGGCAGGTAAGGTCATCTCTCATCACAGATGCTCTCCTGAGGTTTAATCTATATATAAACCACTTAATTCTGATACCACCTAAAAACATAGACAAATTGTTCCTGCCCTCAGCTGGTCAATGCAGATAATTCATTTCTTCTAAACAGCCAAATTACCCCAAAGAGATGCTAAGATTCCCTTAATGATAAAGGCATGCAGCAGCCACAAGCCCAGGCCCACACAATCAAATTCAAGGCACTTACGTCTCTCCAGGGAGCAGCAGCAGCTCTGTCCCACCTTTACAGAGCCTGTGGTAAAAGGCTGTTGCAGACAAGAGGCAGCTGGGCAGTAACAAAATGTTGTGCTGTGCCTAGACTGACTTTCCACTGATTTTTCAGTGCTACAAGTCCCATACTAGTCACAGTAAGAGGAAATCCCATACTAGTCACAGTAAGAGGAAATCCAACTTGGACTGTTGGTAGACCTGACTAAGCCTGCAGTTTGGCATTAGCTGGCAATGAAACATAAACAAACAGGCAGCAGCCTGGAGCACTGGCCAGGCTGGTGCTAACTCCTGTCCCAAGAAGCAGAGGTAGTTTTTTCCACGAGACATCAGTACCATTATTTACATGGCCAGATCTGGTGGCCCTTTGGTTGCTGGGAGGAACAGTCACTGCCATTAGACAATGCCATTTTTTGCTGTTGTCTTAGGACAGCATTTCCAGAGGACCTCTCATTTTAAAATTAAGCATTAGCCTCCGACCCTTGGAAATGGAAAACAGCAGCTTATCTGTGGGCTCACACAGCTTCCACGTGGTGCTCGCAGGTTTGATTTCCTCAGGCAGCCCATCCCTGATCCAGTCACTGGTATTGAGGGCTCCATGGGACAAGCAGGAGTCAAGCTTTTTTCTCTAAGAAAAACAAAAGCTGTCATGTAAATAAGTCTAAAGGCATTTTACAAAGGGTAATTTTTTTTCCCCTAAATAAAGTAGAACTTATGACCTTTTCCATTTTTAGTTTGTCTCTATGATGTGATAAGATGAATGCTAAATTAGGAAGGAGATAGATTGCTTAGGGGGAAAAATAATTTGAAAATACTGAGAAAATGCCACTTATGAAAGCAGCCTATATCTAGTAGGCATTTACAGATTTTATCAGGGGCTGAAGCTCTTGAGATAGTTGGCCTTAGACCTCTTATTTTTGCATTTAATATTTATTTTCAGCTTAATCTATGTTAATTATAATTTCACAGCTTGAAGCAAACTGGTCACAAGTCCCAGCAGTGTTTGATTTTTGGGCATCTCACTAGCCCCTGTTATTTTTCTACATTTCAGATGTCTGTGCTCTTGTTTCTTCAGCCTATGGAACAGGATCTTCTGCTTCTAAGAGTCCTGACTGCGAGAGGTTGGATTGTTTCTTGAATGCTTTAAGATCCTGAAGTGAAAAATCATTAGTTCTCTAATTCTTTCATGAGTTCTAGTTCTCTATTCTCTATTCTTTTATGGTAGCAGGTGTCACATGAATTTTCCCAGAACAATTTTTTATGTGCCAAAGTAAAACCAACAAAAACCTGAGTGCCACCTTTGCCTTTAAGTGTTTTATGCTGATGGTGTGACTGCTTTGCTTTCCCTGTCTCCTGCTGAACATCCTCTTCCCCACAAAGCCCCTTCTGCCAAAGGCAGCCCAGACACCCCCATCACCACTCGAACCCTGGTGCCCAAAGGGTGCTGGGGGAGACAAAGAGACTTCACTGAGCCAAGCAAAAAAACCATGGGAACGAATCTTTGTGACCTGCTCTGTGGGAAACCTCAATGCCAGAAAGCAGCACAAGCTTTTATGAAAGTTTGGAGACTGGGATGAGACAAGGCAAGGCAGGAAGCTCCCAGGGGAGAGTGAGTAGCACCCTGTCCCCAGCTCACATCATTGTGCTTTGTTCGACCTCAACAATTGTGTGAGCAAAGCCCGGAGCATCAGCCTTAACTTCGAATTTCCTGCTTTCTGTCGGCTCCATCCCAGGGACTGTTGTTTGAAATGCAGCTCTTATTATGGAGTTGCAGAAAAGAACTCCCTGTTTTATAGGGACATGAGCTATTGAGCTGCAAAGAGGCAGGCCCAGTATCTGGGCTGGTTGGGCTGGACTACAGTAGTGAGAGGGGCCACTGTCACAGAAGCCACATGATAACCACCTCTGTGTGTGGCAGCCCAAGGAGCAGCTCGTGTCTTGTTCAGCTGGGCTGACTTCTCAGCAGAGATTGTCTTAATCACAAGCTGTACAATGTCTCTTGCCCAGATTTGCAGAGGATTTGGGTTTATAGAACAGGGTCCTGATTCACAAAGCGCCTTCCTTCGCCTCTTACTCCTGCTCTCTTATTGGCCAAATCCAGGACGTTGCCGAGTCCCTCTCTTTGGCTCCTGGATCTGACCACATGCCCAGTCTGAGCTCTCAGACAATGTTGTACATGTCCTGGTCTGCATGAGAGAGACCTGGGAGGAGGGATGGAAACCAGAGGAGTAGTAATGCTTGTGGCAAGTCAGACTGCTGTGTTTGGCTTGGCACGATGTTGCTGGTCCCCCAGGATTTGGCAAAGGGATCCCTGAATTCAAAAGAATTAAAAAAGCTGTCCCGGAACTGCCAGGATTAGGGGATTTTGGCTGTCTCTCTGCACTCAGCATTGCTGAACATCCCCCTCCTGTCATTAGCAGTAACCCCTTGCACTCACCCACCTGGCAGGTGCCACTGCTGGGTGTGAGCCTTCCTTCCCTGGCCCCTCCCTTTGGCACAGCAGGGACACAGTGCCCGCACGTTTCTCCTGCCTCAGGAAGTCTTGACCTGCCTGACCTGCTGGCCACTCATGAGTGACTTCTTGGAGCTGGAGAGAAGCAGCAGTGATTTAATGCAGTGGTGGGAAACCCCCTCAGACCAGAGCCTACCTCTGTGCTGTAACTCCTTGTGCCTCCCCATCATGGGATCCAGCACATGCAGGCATCTCTCTCCCTGCTCTCTTCTGCTGCAAGCAAGTCCTGTGTCATCCAAGAAACCATCTGTGAGATCACCTATGAAATATTTATTTCCCTTGCACGCAAGAGAAAAGGAAGCAAAAGGCCTGCATAATATTGATGGAATCCCTGATTGCCAAATATTGAATTATTTACAGCCTAATTGTGCAACTGACACTCATGAGATCGCCTAGGTTGCAAAATGCAATTAATACATTTCACAAAATTGGTGACTTCTACTTCAGACTTTGTCTAGATGCATCAATGAGTCCCTAAAACACAGGTGACATCACTTTGCATGAGAAGAACGAGGGTATCCACAGACACTTGAAATATCCACTTCCCTCGGAAGTGGACTTCCCTCGGAGCACTGCTGTGAAATAGAAAAGGGTTCTCAGAGCACCTACTGGCTGCCCCAAGGTACACATTGGAGCCATTTCAGGTGCTTAGGTGAATCCTTGCCTGGCTGGTGGCTGCTGCTCCAGAAGGGCCCAGATTTCCCATAGGTGCCGTGTTACAGCTGAAACTCACAGGTAAATGCCCTGGATACCTCCAGGCAACTTCAGGTGGCATTAAATACATAAATGCAAGACACTCAATTTAGCCTGTGTGACCGCTGGAGACCTCCCAGCACAGGGAGCAGTGACCAAGAACAGCAACACTTCCCATGGCTCAGCATCCTTCCTCTCCTTTTCACTGCCATGTTTGCTGTGCACTGTAATGCAGTCCTTAATAAATGCACTAAAGCTCCTCCTTCCTGCCCAGCCTACAGTAGACAGAATAGGTTGGCCGCTGAACCCAGCTCACAGAAAGCAGATTTCCAGACACAGAGCTCTTCTGTCCATTCCAAGGTATGCAGGTTGATGTGGCAGTTGTCACAGGGCCTTGGCTATTTCCCTAATGCCAAACTTCTCTCAAGCCCTCTTTCTCCCTCATTAATAAATAACTGAACTCTGACATCTGGAGTAGACCATAATTGTGTCTCTTAAACTATCTGCTGTATTCCCCATTATATTCTACTCTTAGCAGAGTTTGAGGGGGAATCGCCTTCTTCCCAAGCACTTTGGCAGCATTTAGGGACCATCCCTTGAAATCACTGGAGCTGAATAAGCCTCTGGGCAGTCCATTTTGGCCTGAGGATGGTAACAAGCGAAAACAACAAACCTGACCCAGCATTACAATGCTGTCCTCTCTGTGCCCAACAATGCTCATTTCCTCTCCAGACAAGACACACCATGTATGTCTAAACCCCTCAGCCTGTCCTAATTTGCAAATTCTAGTACAGCTGTAGGTTAAAAGAGCCAGCCAAAATTAATTATTGCAGATTAAGGAACTGAGCAACAAACGGCAATGGCCTCTTGTTAAACTGAAACATCTGATCCAACCAAGCAATTTCAGCCCCTTGTTAAATACTTGCTTCTCTTATTCACTGTCTCCTGTGTTTTGCTGCTGAGCACCACCATCTGAACATGGTTTATTTATATGTACCCAGGCTATCACAGAGCAGCTTTGCCAGTGACAGCACTGGCCTTGGCTGAAGCAGCCAAGAAAGCAGGTTTGTAGGTGGCCACCACCTGCAGGCCTCCTCAGCTGTGGGGTGGTGTTGTTTGGTTTTGCTGTTATCAGGCTTTTGTGCCATTTAGAATTGGCAGGCAGAGAGGGAAAATTAAACTCGGCTCATGCCAAGGGAAAGTGTATTTATTTCAACCTTCTTTTCTTCCTTCCCACCCCCCTTTTGAGAGACATGAGGTCAACAGACAAAGAGGTGACTTGGCTTGTACAATAAATGTCATGCACCTCAGAAGTTGGTAAGAAAACAAAGCCAGTGGCTGCCTTATAGGCAGGACCAGAGAGAGGAAACAGGAACGTGATTTACCTGATGGCAGTGGTACAGATGCTATGGGATCCCAGGTCCGGGAGGTGATGACACTTTTGCAAAGCAACAACTTAGGTGGCTTAATACTTTTGGTTTGTGGTTCTACAAATATTATTCAGTGTCTAAAATAGAAAAAGGAGGTTATTTGGCTATTAAATGCCAATAAATCTGTAAGGTTTTACCCCTCTTTTTATTTTGTTTGAAACTGTGTGTTGAAAGCAAGGTCAGCTCTAACATCAGATGATGTTAGGTCACTTGGACCATCAGCTCTTTGGCAATGAGCCCCACGTGTACCCTTACAGGATCCTTCTCCAGACTGCCCCTGACCACAAAAAAAATGTCCCTATCCACTGGATGCTCCATAGAAAAATATAAGCATCCACAGCACAGCTGTTGCTCTCTGCAGTATGTCACCAACTGGTGTCTCCCTGCGAGGTCTGTAGGTGCTGTGCATGGCAGGCAAGGTGCTCTCCATTTCCCCACAGCCCTGAATATGACAGGGTGGGTTAGGTGGCAGAAGGCTTTGTATACCTTGCTATTTTCAGCACCCTAGGATTGTCAGAGATGCAATCCTTACTGGAAAACACTTCTTGCTATAAACAAGTTGATGAATGTAGAAGAAAATAGCCATGCTTTCCCCACTGGCCACTACTCCATATTCTGTTGTTAATCTGCTCCTTTCCCCTCCTCCTCCCCTCAATTATTCTGCAATAGCTGTTAGTTGCTAGAGGAACTGAAGAAACAATTAAGAAGCTTTAGAAAAAGCAGATAATTCCTCACATGCAGTGCTGAGTACGCAGCAGATGTGACTCAAGAGACACACGTGCTGTTTTCAGGCAAGCATTCCCAAGGGTTTAGATAAAAATAATAAGGATGAGGTGTTTCAGCAGAAATCAAGTTATTTTTAAGTGGAAGGACTCTAGGGGGCATTAGAAGAGCTCCCTGAAAATGCCACCATCATCTTCCATGTGGGATCCTATAGCATTAGTAGTGTATAATTAAAACTATTAAGCCAGCAGTCAGGCTAGTCAGGGATTCTGGTAGGGAAGTGGTTAAAGGAGTGATGGTGAAATGGGGCGGTTGCAAAGATCAGACAATTTCTGATTTACTAGAGGTTTTTGAAGCAGAACAAATGAAATGCCTACAGGGAGATCTTCCTCCAGAAGGCAGAGGCAAGTCTCAAGGACCAGAATTTGAAGTGGATGGCTTCAGTTGCTGCAGTTCTGTTCAGCCAGCACTGGGAGAAATGCTGTGATGGTCGGGAGCCACATCTCAGCTGACACAGCACGTTGCTACTTCACTGAAGTGTATGGCCCATATCCTACCTAAGGGTCCGTGAGAGACACTTCTTTCCAATATCCCCCTGCTTAATCCATCCCCAGCATCTGTCACCACACCAAAGGGGACAGAGGCAGCAGAGCCAGCATTACCCGGAGCAGCTTGCTGAGCCAGCCGCAGGCTTTTGCCATCTTCTGGCTGTGATGAAGACTGGACAAATTAAGAACATGTTTCCATTAGCCTCATTCACCTGAAAAATAATCAGCGGCCAACTCACTTCTAAAAAGTGGCCTGGAAAAGGGTCAAGAAATGAAATCTGGTGGCAAATTGACAAGTATGGACAACTAAGTTTGTGATGATCCATCATCTTGGATGGATCCTCAGTATCCAATACCAGGATTTTCTGTGCTCAGACACATAAATCTCAGGCATTCATTCTCTGCCAATATTTTAAGTCATGCCCACAAAGCATATTTGAATAGGATTCAAGCTGATGAAAAGCAAGTTGCTACTTTTAAACAGATTTGGTGACCATGTGAATGGAACCAATGGATTCGATCCAGCAGATGACATACCATTAAAGACAAATTTGCTACTGCAGTTCTTACTGCCAGGAAAGGTGTGAAAGAACACGTGGCCCCTCCAGGATGTGCATAGCCATATTTCTGGTGCTACAGATGGCAGTTTGAATGCTTGCAGGTTTTTGCCTTGTCTTTTCATAAGGCATATTTAGTCCTTGCTGTTTTCAGGGAGACATTTTAGATACAGTCAGCTTATGAAGAGACCCATCCCACTTGAATAATTTTAAAAACACCTCTTCCTTACAAGTCACCAACTTGGCGAAGGAGGGAGAAGAAGAAACATTGAGCCAAGCTCCATAAACAGATTTTGTTTCCTGTGTGTGTGAGATGAGCCTGGGAAAAGCAAAACAATTAATCTACCCACGAGTGGCTTTGCAGGGAAAGGTTAAGGAATAACAGAGTGATTTAGATCACACCACTTTACATGCATTTATGAGGGAGAAATTCAACACCCAAATAACAAATTCAGTTCAGATTTTACTTCCTTTCTCCCTCCCCCTCCACCCCCCTCCCCCAAAAATGACATACCCTTCCATTTGTAAATTATTTTAATTTAAATACTTCCAGGTTAACAAAATGTCTTAAGTTTGACATGTCCAAAGTTACAAAACAGAAACAAAACCTCTTGACAAAGGGTAAGAAAAAAAAATATAATCCAAGCCCAAACCTCCTTTCCTAAACTGGAGTTTATGGTCTGTGAGCTGGCAACCCTCCAGAGTCTGACACAATGTCTGGAGCACCCAGAGCAGCTGGAATTAATTTTCTTCCTCCAAATCTATGCACTTTCATATGAAGTTGTGTTTTGGCACTGCCGCCCAAGAGAGAGTCCAGTGCAAAAAATCTAAGCCTGGCCGTTGTTTCTTTGCAACCCAACACTTTCTGAGCAAACAACAAAAAGGAAGAAGAGGACAAAAAAATTAAGAGAAAGAAAAACCCCTTCCCTTCCCCCACACATACACAGAAAACTGTACCAAACAGGGGGGCTATTCAAGGCTGTTCAGAAATGGGTCACAAAGAGAAATGTTTGCAGATAAAACCAACACTTTTTTTTTAAACTTCTGCCTTTTTCTTTGTTTTTATAAACATCATGGAGGCCCCTGGAAGATGCTGGGGATGTTTGAGAGTTGAGGTCCTGCTGATCCCTTCTGCCTCCCATTTGCAGAGCTCCCACGCTGGCCGCGATGTGCAGCCCCTCTCCGGGGGTCCGGACCCTTTGAGCCTCCTGCTCCAAGTCTGAGCCGCCGTAGGGAGCCCGGGGGACCACGGGGCCATGTGGGCATCAGCATCGAGCTGCGGCTCCTTGCCCGGGCTGGCAGTGGGTCAGGAGGGAGGAGGGAGGCATCCAAGGCACTCCCAGGGTGTCCCGTCACAAAATCACACACTGGAGTTTATGGGAGCCCGTGGCTCTGTCCCCTCGCCATTTGGTCTTTTTCTTCTTCTTCTGGCTTTTCTCTGGGATCTGTTGCCTGTTTTGGGAGACAGAGAAGAAAACAGGCAGGTGAGGCATAAGGCTGGGCTGGATCCAGAGCCCTGGGCAGCCTGTAGAGCAGCATCTTGGTGTGCATGTGCGTATTTGCATACGGATCTCCATATACCCTTCCAGCACTGCATGGCTTTTCATGGCACACAGCTGAGAAGGCCTTGGCCTGCATTCTTCAGGAAGGAGGAAAGAAGCCATTAAGGCTAATAGCAGGGACGTATGTCCTGCCAGGGCACTATGCCTCCAGCTGCCCATGGTGAACTGCTGCCTCCTCCCATGCCATGGGGGCTGCTCTGGGAAACAGGGATGCTCTAAGCCATGCAACCATCCATTACACTGCTGACACTCAGTAGGGAAGAGGATGAGAGAGATACAGAGAGAACAGAGAAATACACTCTTCTGCCTTTCAGCTGGCATTGCCCTTAGCCAGCTGCACTGAGGCAGACTTGGTGACGGAGGGGAGCTAAAAAATAATAAACCAAAAATTGAGTTTGCTGCCAAAGGGGCTCTGGCTTCCTCTGAAGTTGTGAAGAGCACCGATGCACAGAGAATGAGCTGACCCCAGAAAGATGTCCCTGGCTGTCTGAAGTCACAGCCACTAGGAACACACAGCTGAGCGCCCTCCTGCAGTATTCCCTGGTGTTGTGAGCAGCCTCTGAAGCATTCTGTTGAGGGCTTCTCCCTGTCCAGTAAGGTGAGGCACTGCCCAAATGCGTGTTTGCAGCTGCACCCAACTGCAGCAGCTACTCTGGCAGCCCAGCAGTGCAAATCCAGTGAAGGCTCTGTAGCTCAAACACCTGACGGGCAGCCTGCAGATGTAGATTTTAGTGCAAGATAAAACATACAGACACCAGCAGCTTCTGTAAATTCAAACCTGAGTCTGAGCAGTTCAAAAGCAGCCTGTTTGTCATGTCATATGCCAGGCATTAAACCAAGTGTTCATACCAAGTAATCCAGACCAGGATGAGACATCACTGGGGCATAAATCACTATGCCTTTAGCTGGTGTTTCTCTTACAGACTCAGCTTCCAAATTCTTGCAACCATCTGAAAAACTCAGCCTTGACTAGTAAGACTTTTTCTCAGTGAATCTGAAGGCTGGAAGCATGAAAAACATAAAACTGTAAAGCTCAAAACTACAAAGATGAAATTCAGAAAATACTTTAAATCTGGATAAACACTAAGTGACCCCAAGCTGTTCACACTCTTCTGGATCTGTTTTTGAGATCCAGAAACCAAACCCTGGGCATCCTCAAGGCTTCTGCTGTGACAGTTCCTGTGTGTGCACTGCTGCAGCATAAAAGGGGCATCAAGAAATTTAAACCATCTATTGAGTGGACTCAATCACCCCACTTCTTTCTGCATTACTTCCAGACAACAGTTTCTTGCATGAAGCTACATAAACTGGGAATCAGCCAAGTGCAAGGAGCACAAACAGTGCAACCTGAACAAGCATCCTCACCCTGAGAGCTTACAAGGGCTCTGAGGAAGCCCTTCATTTGCAAAGCACTTTGTCAATGACAGTAACCAGGGAACTGAAATTTACATTTTATTTGAAAAAGCTTACTTGAAAACCAGAAAAACAATACTTGATGGGTGATGCTACCCTCGACTGTGGACAGTTTGTAATGTCCAAAAACCAAGCAAAGCTGCTTTGTTGCCAATGACCAGCCAGATCACACAGCATCTCCCTGCTGACTTAACCTGAGTTCCAGCTCTTGTGAACATTTCTGGTGCCCTTGACATCACAGGCTGGCAAGGATTTTCACAGTAGCTACTCAGGAAACTGAGGTGAACCACTTATTTTTGAGGTTATGGAGTGCATTTTCAGGGCTTCAAATTAGTAATGCCTCATTACAATACCCCTTTCAGCCTGCCTGGAGCTGTATGACATGGAGAAAGCAAACAAAGCCTTTCCATCTTATTTTTGGCTGCTTTCCTTTCCTGCAGAGCAGAGTAGATGGTGGCAAGAGCTTGCTGCAACACAGAAGTAATATCTAGGCAGCTAATACTGAGTTAGAGAACAGTTGGGAAAGAGCTTGGGAAACTTCCAGCTCAGTTCTCCAAAGACTTTCTGCCCTCTGCTTTTGAGACATGAGGGAAGAGTGGGCAGTACCATCTGGTTTTGATGGAGGCTGGCTTGAGGCTCTGCTAGGATATTCACAAGTACAGATATGCTGTGAATAAATGCCTTGTGGTTTAATTGCCGGGCGAGGCACTTTGACTGCACGGCAGGGAGGAGCGTGATTTCAGCTCAGCGCCCTCCCAAAACATGAAAAATGAGGGCCCAGAAAATCTGGCAGACAACTAGTGCCAGAAAAACAAATCTTCTCAGAGAGAGCTGAGGTTATCAGCCGAGATGCTGGGATGTGTGTGCAGCTCTTTTCCTGCAGGAGAGCCGAGCTTTGGGAAGGCAGTCCCTCCCTGCTGGAAGCCGGAGCAGGGGTTTGCCCAGAGACCGCGCGTTTGCCAAAAGGCAGCTCATGCCAAAAACTGGGAACAAACCTCTGCAGTCTGAGGAAACCTGGGGCTTAGCCATTAGGTCATGCAGTTTCTCATACAAAATGGCTTAATTTTTTCCATTAGTGAGCAGAAAATGTTAGAAGTCACTACAATTAGAATTTTGTAGAATTTTTTGCCAGTCCTTTTTAACTTCTAGCAAGGCAAGACCTTGAGAGGACAAAACTATGAAAACCCAAATTACTCGTCCAGAGCTTTCAATGCTAGCCTTTTAGAGCTGATCATTGTAGTAGGCTTTGCACTGTTCATTGAATAAAAAAATTTCACTATGGCCACAGTTATTTCTTCCTGGGCTTGGTACTGATGTCCTGCATGGGTAGCTAAGTGCTAGTAACATACCTAAGCAGATACAGGACTAGAAAGTTAATAAACATCAGAAATATCCTATCCCCAAGAAAACCTGCTCCCCAAAAAATTGGCTCCTGACTCTCTGGGCCATGACTCCTGCACATCCCATCCATGGGCAGTGAGGAAAGGAGGAGTTTGCAGCTTACCTTATTACTCTCACGAGATCATGGAAGGCCTTGTCCACGTTCAGAGGTGGGTCCTTGGCACTCGTTTCTATATAAGGAATCTGGAGGAGAGAAGTGTATCATGAAAGAGATCAGTGATAACACCAGTTTCAAAATGAAAAGCCTAAAGGCTGGAGAAATGGGCTGCTAATACCATGGAAATACAGGTAAACAAAATGTTGCCATGACAGACACTGCTATCAACACCCTCACACTTGCAGCAAGGTCAGCGGCTGCTCACAAAAGGTCTGAAATAAGCACCAGGCTAAACAGCTGCTATGGAGCTCTGGGTCTGGGGGAGAATAATCCCAGACTTCATGTCATCAGATGTTCTCTCCCCCTGAGCTGTGCTCACAGACATGAAAATAGCTGAAGGTTGTTGAAAGACCAGCACTTGCCAAAAATTCTTGCTTGCCACATTTTATTGGGACTACTGCATGAATATTTCATGACTACAATTCCCCTTCAGTGTAAAATGATCTTCCCCTTCAAAGTCTGACAGCCAGATGGGGCCTCCTAGAGTGCTTGTCCAGCACACTGGCAGATTTATAAAACTGCCTGTGATAAGGTATTTTCATGCATGGCCTTTTCCAAGGCGTTCGTATACAGATGGACACAACATGCTGTGCTGCAGTTTAGGTGTCCTGGCTCTGATAGAAACCAGAGTCCGTGGGGAGCTGGGGGAGTGAACCTGCCCTGCCAAACTCCCATCGAGGTTTGCTCAGAAACCACCACACAGCTTGTCCTTTAGGCACAGCAAGCTGCCAAGAGGTCTCAGGCTTGTTTGCCTTTAACCTCTCCTTCAGTTCCACCTCCTAAGGGAGTTGTTGTCTCCCTCTGGGTATTCAGGGCTGCTGGCATTTAGAGGTGGTTAGTGGAGCAGCATGTGATCTACACCCATCTAAGACCAATTTCTCAGGCTAAACTAACAGCATGAATAATGCAGAGCTAAGATGGTGGGCCAGATTTATATAGGCTTAACAACCCTGTTAACTTCATTATCTTTAACAAGCTCAGGCACCTGGATATACCTCCTAAAGCCTGACTCTGCCTTTTCACTCCAGGGAGGTGCACTTTCTTCCCTCATCCTGAACACTTCTCACCACTTTCAGACACCTTGTACGTAAGTCTTAGTGACGGCCACAGCTCTGCTACAGCCTTATGCACAGCACAGGTTCTGGTTTCAGTGAAGATTTGGCCCTACTGAAATGAAACTGCATAGCTGCTACTTTGTAGTAGTCAAAAATGTATATACAAATGTTTAATTGTAAGCTTTAATTCAGCTCCTAATGAGCACAGCTTTCGATTCTGAATGCCTGTAATAGGACTTTCAATAACCCATTAAACAATCCCACAAACTTACGTTATGTTTTGTTGCCATTTCTCTCCCCTGTTCTCTTGTAATTTTCCGTAAGTGCATTAGATCAACTTTGTTTGCAACCAAAATCATTGGAAAAGACTCCCTGGAAAAAATCAAAACCACCACCCAATTATTAGCAGACTACAACAAAAATTATGAGCATAAATTTCACTTTTTGATGCTGACATCATCTAACATTTTCAGCTACAGACATACCACATATGTGTAAAGAAATAAAAACAAAACCCTCAGGCTATACATATGTTCATATTGTAAAAATGTACTTGACAAGCTGCATGCATGCACACATTCCTTGTTATTTGTAGGGACTTCAGGAACTTACTGTCACCATTTTTGCAATGCCTGATGATAACTAAGCCTGCAGATCGAACTAGGTGAAGAAAGATCTAGAGAATTAGACAGAAAATCAACTGAGACATAAAGACAGATCTTGGACAGGAGACTGGGACTCTTGTAGCAGTTAAGGCATCTCAGTAACTGCATATCTTGGCAAGATACTGAGGGATGATGGAAGAATTGGAATAATTTCATTCCTGGTCATCCACTGAGAGCAACTGTGGGGAAAGCAAGATAGACTCTGGGAGCTGGTGCTAAGAGGGGCATCAAATGGTGGAGAAAATGAGTGGGAGCAAAGAGATGCCCTTCAGCTATTACCCCAAGACAAACTGGGCTTGGCAGTGGTAGCTGGAAGGAGGCTGGAAGGAACCAAAGAGATTTGTTAAGCTTCCAGTGCCATTACCTACCTTCTCCTGCTTCCAATCCCAGGAAAAAAATACCAAACCCATCTTCCTCCGTAATAATACACAGTCTTTCCTTAACTACCAGGCATGTAAGTGCCTGCCTTCAGCCACCACCTGAGAAGAGGTCCATCTATCCACAGCATGTCCTGTGCAAGACTCTCCCCCTCTCCCCTTGCAGAAACAGCGATAAACAGAACCACGGCTGGGAGCCATGGGAGGTGTTGGCAGTGCCACTCTCTCCTCTGGCTTCATGAAACAGAGCAATCAGCTGCTACAGGGCCTCTTAGCCACTGCTGGGAGGGAGGAGGTCCCTTCTGATCACTGACAGTTACTGCAGTATTGTTGTCTTATATTTAACCTTAAGCCCTCCTAAATGATCCCAGTGTTCTCTGCTGTAACAGACCAGATTTTACTGGGGTAAGGAGCAGCTGGCCATACTCATTTCTGTATAAAACACTTCTCTGGTAACTCTGGATTTTTAAACATTGTTTCTGGGTCATTTTTCATCAAGATGATAAGAGCTCCATCTTCCCTCTGGCATGTTGCCCCATTGCTCTGGCTGGAAAAATACTGTACTGCACTCTGCATTTTAAATGAGTCTTAGAGTTATTCATTCTGATAATGTGACTGTGATTTAATGTTAATACTTGAGCATTGATATATCTTGACTCTGATCCTTCTGGAGCAAAATATTTGCTTGTCTGGATTATTTGATTGCTTTTTGGCTTGCAGCACATTGATTAGAAAGGGATTACTTTTGGATGGTATCTCATTTGCCTTGTTTACATCAGGCATAAAACTCTATGGGGACTTTGTTCCCTATTGTAAGCTGTACAACTGCTAGCTGGACAAAGCTGCTACAGTTGGAAATTTTACTATAATGAAAGCTGCGGAAAGAAATGGGAGGAAGGCTTTGAACAGCCCTGCTAACACAGCAGCCTGCAATTCTTTTGGATTTTAAGTTGCCAAAACTGCCTGTCAGACTGAAAACCAGAGTGCTGCTCTGCTCTCAGCTACCTGAGGGTTTAGCAGGAGGGTTTTGTTACTCATGCTGCACCCACTGCTGTGATTTTCTGCCCAAGCTCAGGTTTTGGATGAAGCATTAATACGCTCCTCACGCTCGGAGTGGCGCTGAGCCGGGAAACACAAACAACCTCACCAGCCTGTTTCACTTCCTGCCTCTCACGCTGCTGCAGCATTTGCACGGCAGCGTACAGAGGGTAAAAGTTTCAGTCCAGAGCAAATAGTGAACACCGTATCTTATTTTCACCAAGTTAAATTAGATAAAATCAGCATCAGATTGGGGCAGGTTACAGGAAATTCTGTCCTGTCTCCAGCTTTTAGAAACAGATTTACTTTGCCCCAAGCTAAGCCAGTCAGTGCTTAGACTGCTGTGATCTGAGAGGCTGAGGGACTGACATTCTTCTTCATTTAAATGAAATCAGAAGGTGGTTTTTCCTTTACTTTTCACTCTTGTGGGCTACACTTTAGATGCTTTACTGGAAGAGCTGTCAGCTGTGAACCTCACATGATAGGAGTCCACCCTTCCTGTGGGGAAGTTATTCAGAGCTGTGAAAGGAAGCCAGCAACAAGGCCCAAACCCTCTGGTGACTTTTCTTGATGACTTCCATAATTAAAAGTCATTATGAACGGAAGAACTAAGTGTTTCAGAGCTGCAGACATATAAGGGCTTAATTCACACCCCACCCAGTGAGAATGGATTCACTGCCTCTTGAACCAGGGTGGGAAGAGGGAGTTATCTTGGAGATAAACCAGCAGCTTCCCCTCACTGTGCCAGGACACATTTATTTACCATGATTAAACTCCCAGTGCTACCTTCTCCCCTGCACATGCAAGGAGGAGAGAGGTGACCTCTCCTGCTGTCTTTCCCAGGCACAGACAGATGTTTTATTCTGTGTAATTGTTTGCTGCAGAGCACAGTGCATTAACTGTATAACATCCCTGGTAAGAAATACAGTTCCTTCCAGCACGAGTTTTTCTCCTTCAAGACACTTGTTCACACCCCCAAATAATGCAGGGCCTTCGAAGGTGTGTTTGGCACAAGCCAAGGAAAGGAAGATGGTACCAGGACACACAAAATAATTAGGGCTAAATGCTTGCTGACTCCCTGCTGGTGATCCCGAAGTGCCTGCACTGTGCACAGAGCATCCTTCTTCCTCTTCAGAGCTGAGCTGGTTACCCTCAGGAGTGTCTGATCTCTTTTCTCACCCTGCTCTGCCAGGCCATTCAGGCAGAAGTTTCTCCCTTCCAGACACATTTTCACTCCATTGTAACACTACTGACCCTTTCCACCATGAGAGCGCTTCATGCTAATCAAAGTAAACCACTTCTTATTCACACATAAGGATTTGTCTCAGGACACCCAGAAGGCAGAAGCTGTGGTCAGAGGTGCAGCCATGCCCCCAGGACGGTCAGCAGCGTGCAGGAGCCTGGCGGGTCAGGCAGTGTTGGCCCCGTGGCACCCACCTGTCCTTGACTCTGAGGATCAGCTGGTGGAACCGGTCCACGTGCTCGAAACTGGCCTTGTCTGTCACCGAGTAGACGATGAGGAAACCATCTCCAGTCCTCATGTACTGCTCCCGCATTGCACTGAACTCCTCTTGGCCTGCAGTATCCAGAACTAGGACAGAAGAGACAAAGGTTTTTAATTACTGTAGCTGCTGGCACCACTATGTGGCCTTTCTGCCTCTGCTGGGCTTCCTCAAAGACTGTAAGATGTGATGAAATCAAGTTGGATTGACAAGGGGTTTCTGTCCCAGACATCACTCATCCTTGTATGCCTAAGTTGGGAGCAGGAGAAGATGACTATGTGGATTTCATTTTCCTTTTCCAGTACCAATATAGATCACTGAATTTGGTAGAGTTGCTCCTCTGGTAAGATACAGCTCAAAGGATTTCACAACCCTCTCAACTTTTCCCTCTCCCAGAAAAGAAAACCCAAGATTGGAAGATAAGCTAAAAGCCAGTTTAAATGTCAGGGATAACCTACAAAATTCATGGTGAAGCAGAGTTGTGAGACAACCCAAAGTAAAAGGTACAAGCATTTTCCTTTTCTCGACGCCTGGATATTATTTCTAGACAATTTTGTCCTTTCAGAGTGAGCCTTGGGGAACTGCCCTTAAATATTTAGTCTCAAATGGTGTGCTGATATTAAGGAGGTACCTAAAACAGATGGAAAAGCTTTAAGTACCTTGCACATCCAATACAGTGATCACATTTCAGTGAATTAATCCATGCTGAAATCCCCTAAAACACCTCACTTGTGACAGCCACCCAGATGCTGTTCCCCACTAGATTAAACTTAATGGCTGTCATGGCTCTCATCATAACTCACTGGTTCTCCATGGATCTGTCTTGTAGGGGGTCCCATCACTTGTGGAACAAGCTACCCCAGCCTTCTGGGTAAACACCACATACTGATACACGTCAGTGCTAGTTCCTGAGCCCCAGCTTTGTGCACAGCCAGGATTTTGACTGGCAGGAGGAGGGTACAAGAGGAGTTCATCAGTTTAGGCGATGCCAGTACAAACATGGGGTGCACTCGAAGGGCATCAGCTGCTCAGAAGTACTAATCCTAATGCATCGTTGCACCCCAGAAGCAAATGTGGGACCTTCATGATGACTGGAGCATTTTCACATCCCAGTCAACCGGGCTGGGTGGGAAAATTGTTCTGCCTCTGCTGTACAGCTGTGGTGTAAACATCTGCTGCCCACAAGTGAAGGGGAAAGCCCAGCGTAGCCATGGATGGAGACAGTGGCAGGAGCATACTGCTGACAGAGCAGCAGGGCTTGATACAGGTTTGTCTAGTCTGAACCGACCCACAGACCCAGCAAGGTGTTCCCTGTAGGGGAAGTGCTCAGGCTGCCCCAGCTTCCAGATGGGGCCATGATAAAGACCACTTTGCTGCATCAGCACAGGTGGACATGCTGCACATCACAGCACACTTCACAAGCCAGCCACACACCTCCACTCCATGTCTGGCGGAGAGACAGCTACACTGGAAGACCTGGAGACCTTCCTTGGTGCTGGCAGGCCCTTTAAAGCCTCAGCCTCATTTGTTCTCCTGCCTTAACTGGTGCTGAATGTCTATTTTCATGAGCTCTTAAGGTAAAAAGAGCTTCCAGGCTCTTGCAAAGACCCTGAGATTTAGGCTTGTTTGCCAAGATTGTTGGAAAGTCACCTGAATCCCTTCATAGCCTTTTATCCTGCTCCTCCCCTCTAAATCTAGAAAACAAGAGTCTCAGCTCAAAGACCTTTCAGCTATTCTTAAGGACTGTACAAAGAAAAAGAAAAAAAAAAAAAAAGGAAATAGAAAATCCAAAGAGACTGCATGTGCTGGTAAATTTCTATGCCCTGGGCAGAACTGCTACTTGGAATAAGGCCAGGACTCTGGAGCTGGGACAGAAAAGTAAATTAATCTCTCCTACCTGCCCAACCTGTACAGAGAGGCTGGGCTGCCCTCATCTGACTCCTGCAGCAGCTAGACATGGTGTCAGGGCAGGGCTGAGAGCTGACAACCAGCACACAAACCCAACTTGTGGTGGAGTGGGAGAGCTCACCACTGAGAGCCGAGCCCTCCTGCCCTCCCTCCCCCTGAGACAGGGCAGGTGTCCCAGCACAAGATGTGGGCAGGAAGGTGGAGATGGATGTGCTGTATCCTGCATGGTAATTTGCTTAGGGACTTCCCCTTGCTCTGGCACATTTGCAAACTTCTCTTGAAACACATAAGAAGCATCCAGCACTGCCTTTGCACCCATCAACCCATCACCAGCTGCTGCCCCTCCAAAGCTCTGCATTCCCTGGGAAAGGGGGCAAGCCCTGATGGGGGCTGTGGGGCTACCCCAGTGCATGGGGCTCTCCTACCTTGCTTGGATCTTGGCCATCACACTAAACACAGGCAGAGCTGCTGTGTCAGCAGCTGCTAGTTAAAGGGAATTCACTTGCAGCATTGATAAAAAGGTGAGCAAGTCCAGGCAGCATTTAAAATGGCAATTTGAAAGTGTAAGTAAAAGACACACAGCGGTGAAGGTTAAGGTTATTCATACAAAATTAAGCATTGTGTAGATGACCAGAGAAAGTCCTTGTTTTAACTTTAAATGTCCTCTTCATCAAGGCAAACCCCCAGGCTAACATTTCTGTGCTTTGTGAATTGTAAACAACAGAGGAGAGGGATCAGGATCCTTTGTAGGCAGGAAAGGACCCCATCCTGAAAAGCATCAGCACTGAAAAGGGGCCAGATGTAAGTGGCTTTGCTTGTGGTATCTTGTGGCTTAAAAGCTCCAAGAAAACTCCTACCCATAGAAATGGAAAGTAGCAAGGAGGGGGTAACTCAGAAGGTGATTGGCTTCCCAAAGGGATGAGAAGATTTTGCACGTTAGCCAGCATTCACCTTCTTTTAAAATTCCTGTTTCCACAGACAGGATGCCAGAAGTAGTGAGTAGTGAACTGTGAGCTGGTACACTTTAAACCACCAGCTGCCCCACTGGCAGCACATAAATGCCAGCATGGAAACAAGAACCAAAGCACAGTGGGTTTCTCCTACCTCATTCTTCCAAAAACTGAAATCAGACTTATAGGTGGCACAGTGCATTGTCAGGAACTTCCAACAGAAAACTTGGATAAGTTCTCACAAATTTGACCAAAGAAGCAAGGAGCTTTATGAAAGCATTTGGGTAAGCTGAAGGAGAGGGAAGCCAAGGATGATGTATGATGCAGGAACAGACATCCAAAGAGGGCAAAGCCATTTAGAGCTATCATGAGACCATGAGAGTCTGCTGGAGACTAAACTAAGAGCAATTAGGCTGTGAGAGCCCAGCAGGGAGGTCTCCTGCTTTGCAGGTAAGAGGTTGCTGAGTGAAGAAATGGCCTTTTCGACTTTCTAGTGGATGTGACCCCCAGCTGCTGTGATGAACTCCTTGCTAATTGAATCCTGCCCCTTTAGAGCTCTCCACACCATTTTCCTGGGAATCCTGATGGGTTATGCAAGAGTGCAGCTGCCTAGAGAGCACTTCTGAGAAAGCACAGGAGGCCAGGAATACATGGGAATTTGTGGTCCAAAATAGAAGTCCTTGGTGCTTCAAGGTGTACCATGTGGCAATGTCTCTGCAACTGACAGCGCTCCAAGTGCCCATCCAGAGACAAAGGCACGTGGTGAATCTAAACCAAGGACAGAGACACACTGTGAACTCTAAGGCAGCAGTGGCATTGCTTTTTCTGGAGCCTAGGCTGGATTCAGTTCAAACACAGCATTCCCAGCCTTCAAGGAGCCCAGATCTGGTTGTACAGGTGAGTTCTCTTTTCATATCTAGGCAAAATTTCCTCCTACATCTTAGCCTTTAGACTGTCAGGTAACTGGGTGTATAGATCACCTCAAGAGAGCTTCTCCACTGTCCATGGCATCTAGAGGGGATAAAGATGAACTGACAGGCACGTCAACCCATTTTCTGTCCTTCAGCCTTTGGGTTTCACTGCCCTGCAGCTTGGTACCTAAGCTCATGGGAAAATTTAGCTTGAATTGCCAAGTCAAACTAACGAGCCTCAGGCTGAGGAAAGCCACCTCCACAGTCTCTGTCTTCTCCCATCAGCAGCACCATGGGAGAGGGCACTCCTATCAGCCACTGGCTATGGCTGAGGAATTGGTATTCTGGGCACTGCACAGATGGGGTACTGGGGTCACAGCTCCTATTCTGTATCCCTGCACTCCAAATCACCTTGAAGAGATATGAGGTGCCCTTGCCATGTGCAAAGCAAGACAGATGCTTCACTCGATCACTCTGATGCTTCTGCTCCTTCTCAGACACAGCCATGCTGCCCCTGGCATGACAACTTTCCTCAGAAAAAACACATGATAAGAAAACACTGGGGCTTTTATGAACATTTCTTCTGTGCCCTAGCTAAATACACAGATGTTATAAAATGGAAAACACCAGTACTTGAATTCTTGCCCTTTCTTTAAGCAAAAAGAAGACAGGCTTCCACATCAATAAATAGAATAAAGATGCAAGCCCTTAAAGGAGCCCTTTCTCTAACAAAGGGCAAGTATTCAAGGCCTTGTGTTTTCCATGTTGCAACATCAAAATTTTCCTGGCAGGAAAAAAAATCCAACCCAAGACAAAACCCCCCTCTTTCATTGTTGCAAAATCTCAGCAATTAAGGGAGGGGAAATACAGTACACACAAATAATGAAAGTACAAATTTAACTTGAATTTTAATGCTATCAGTGATGCTACTCTAAATTAACAATAATGAGAAGGAAGCGAGCCACAAACCAACCCTTCTGCCTGCAAATCTGAAGTGACCTTTGATCTCCCTCTGGCCTCATGGCTGAATTGATCTCAAGTTTCCCCAGAAGAAAAGCAGACACTGTGCCCAGGGATGACTAGCAGCAAAAACCCTCAACAAAAAGGGATTAAAGGGATAGACAGGTGGAAGGGCAGATAAGAGTGTGGGGGAAGGAATAGAGCTTGGTGTGACTGCACAGGGGTGCACACTAGGCTGTGCAGGTCCAGCCCAGCACAAGGGTCCCCCAGGATTGGGAGGAGGTCTTGGGAAGAGAACTACAAGGGAAACTGAAGCTCAGGAGCAGAGAAACAACTTCTAGGCTTTAAGAGTTTCATCAAAATCAAACCAGGGAAAGGAAAGGGAAGAGAAGGGAGACCACAGCTTCTTTTCATCCAACACAATTCTTTGTTTGGCTCATACCAATAGTCACAGCCCTACTGACAACTAAGAGTTCAGCCCAATTCCCCAGCAAGACCAGGCCATGTGCTTGTGGTCATCTCTTCATCTCCCTTTGCTTGCCATCTTTTTATCTCTGTGTGATGT
The DNA here is from genome assembly GCF_031753505.1 of Anomalospiza imberbis. Lineage (NCBI taxonomy): Eukaryota > Metazoa > Chordata > Aves > Passeriformes > Viduidae > Anomalospiza > Anomalospiza imberbis. Next base: position 12,686,020 of record NC_089687.1, read on the forward strand.
ATGAGCCATAAGGAATTCTGAACCACAGGGAACTTTTTGCCATATTAAGGTATTCCATTTTTGGCTTCATGCCCAGATTAATAATTCCAGACTGGCATTTTGCAGCCACACCGCAAGAAATGCTCTGCTACTTACTAAGTTAGCCTGCACACAGAAAGGAGTGTGCAAAATTAATCACAGCAATGCAACTGGAGCAAGAGCTAATCAAAGCAGATTAACCCCGGCCCCCACTTAATTCTGACCTCATGTCTGTACAACACCTATGTGCATTTCACTGAGCACAGCACTGTGCTGATTTCAGCACTACCAGAAGGGAATAAACCAAGATAATATATGCAGAGAATTGGAGGCTGGCCCTAAAGCCTCATTAGAGTGGCAGCAACCAAAAAATGGGCTAGCCACAAATTGCCTGCACATCTTTGATTCAGGTTAAGTGCCCTCTTCCACTCTACAGCACTTGTCTTCCAAACACTGCGCTGATGGTCTTCTAAAGCTGGCATAAGGTCAACAACAAAGTGGTTTTGTGTAGTGTGGAACATGAACACAACAATCATAGGTCCCACAGTCTTTTGGGAGGCAGGGAACACAGACAACTCTTGGTGAGAAAAACAGAGATGTGCCCAAGCCAAAGAACAAACAGGTAAAAGAAGATTTTAAATGTAATTTTTGCTCCAATATCTAAAATAAAACCCTATTCCATTTCAGCCTACTTTCATTGAGAGATTTCAGCAAAAGAAAAAAATGCAAGTCAAACATTTCATAATGCAGGCAGTTAGTGCTGTTGAATAAATGTGGGTGAAGGTCTTCATGGAGGGAAGCCAAATGCTTTATGCAAACTGCCTAGCAGAAGGGTTTTTTTACAACATAATGCTGGTGCAGTTACAAAATGCTCGAGATGTTTTGTACAGAACTGCTCAGGCAAAAGCCTGGAAAAGGGTGGGCTGTTTCCCTTTTTCAAAAAGTTGTTGGATGTCTACGTATTTGGTTTTTTAAAAATAATAACTCTTTCTGAAAATTTCAAAACTTACAGAGCCCCTCATGCTATAGCCTTATTTGGTTGTTCGTGTTCCAAAACTAGTTCCTATTTTGGGGGTGGGCAGCTGCTTCTGCCCACTAAGCACTGCATGAAACCTCAGCTTGTAAAGGCTTTGGTCATAAAGAACAACTGGAAAGTCTAGGATTTATCATGATGCATCTTTACCCTACCTATCATGTTTGTCCCTAATTTTATACTGTAAGTGATTCATGCAGCCACAGCAAGAGCAGCTGTCCCAGGATATGGTGACCTCTGAGAATGGCCTAGATCCAAAGCCTGTGACAGAGTGATGAGGCAAATGACACGAGTGTTAGTCAGTCCTGGTGCCCTGTTTCTTCTGGGCAGATGGAAAAGGGCCACGTACTTTTTCAGGCAAGAATATTGCCTTTCTTCCAAAACTGCGATTGTTCAAAATCTCAAGCGATAGGAAAGAGAAGCAGCTGCAGTTTCACTTCTCTGGCTGTGAAGCATCTGTGGGCACACAAGCCCTGGAAGTCAGGGATTCCCAACATGCCATTCAAGGCCACAGCTGAATTCAGTCCAGCCCAAGTTCAGCCATTAAGCTCCATCTGAGCAAAAGAAAGGCTTTTTTGTTAAAACAAAGGGTTAAGTTTCTGCTTGTTGGAAAATAATTTCTTTCACCACTCCCACTTGAATCAGGTTTGGTTGGGTTGTTTTTGTTTTGTGGGGTTTTTTTTTGTCTAAACAAAAATTCCAAATATTCAGTAAAAGATGCCTTTTCTACTTTTCAATAATTTGCAAAGCCAAGGCTGTTTCAGCCAACATCAACAGGTACAGCAGCTGGTGTATATATATATATATATCAGAACATGAGGCACACCAGTGAAGATAAAGGTCACTCATTTTAGAGGGCTGGATTGTGGACTCAAAATAATGAATTTCATTTACAGCAGGACTGGATTTCTCTTTTATACAGGACTGCAATTTAAAAAATAAAGGTGCATGTATACATTTTGAGATGGTTAATTGGGAGCAGATATCTCTAATGCAGATGACAAGAAGAGACATTTCAACACCAATTTCACAAATACTGCCTCATATCAACTACTATCATATTCAAATGAACAAAAGTTGGCAAGACTAACTTGCTTTATTGTTTGCTGGTTTTGTTTAATATTGAATGAAAGCTGTTCTTTTAAGGACTTTGTGGCCATTTGTACTCACTAAATTATATCTGATAAATCCATAAGAGTGCAACTAAGATCTCAGGTTTCAGACCAAGCTAAAAGTCTTCACAGCAAACCCCACCAGCATCCATATTCCACCACTCCTGACAATCCCCCAGCTTTCAGTCCCCACACACCAGTGACACTTATGCAGAGACATCAAAGATCTTGAGCACCTTGGTGGCAAGAGGGTGGAGGTAGAATTTGGCACAAGTGAGGCTAAAATTAGTGCAGTTATGTTAGTGGCCACATACATGAACTTGGGTAATTAAGGCACAAAATACCTGGCTTGCATTTACGTATTACCTAATTATTCTATAAAGCAAAACAAAACTTATAACATTTAAGAGCAAGATTCCCTTTGTAGCTGTGGTTAGTCTGCCTCATGCAGCACAAATGAACAAGCTGCAGCTTTATGTAATACAGGGCTTTCTCCTCACCTGCTAATCAAGGTGGTTGGTTTTGGGGGTTTTTTTTGTTTTTTTTTTTTTTTTTTTGTCTGTGTGTTTCACTGTTGTTGTTTTGTTAAAAAAAAAAAAAGGCAGTTTTTTTTTCTTCAAAGAACTGAAAACTTGGTTACAACAGATCTTTGATCTCCAGGCTCCGATCTCCTACCAATATTTAAATGAAACAGGTAATTGAATGTGAAAACATCACCCTGAATGACTGGATTTAAAAGCTGTAATGACTGTTCACTGTCAGTGGACAGCAGTTTTGATTAAATGTTCTTTCTGGTTATAACCCTCACTCAGTTACCCACTCACTGTTATTTCCCAGGGGATGAGCTCAACCTCAGTGAAGTATCTTTAGCAATAGCCACCTGGCAGTGCTGGAATTCACCGGCTGCAGAAGCCTACTCCAAATGTCAATGAGAATCTGTAGGTTTTCACAGGCCTGCAAGAAACATTTTTGTGCAGAACTGGAACCACTGCAACTGGAAGCAGAAGCTTTGCTGGAGACCAGCTGCAGACCATGCACTGCAGCTCCAGATCCTGCCAGCCCACAGCAGAGCAGGAGGGACAGAGACACTACATGCTGTGCGGGACACTGAGGTCTATTTGCAATTGTGCTCGGCTAGAAGGGAAAGGGGATCATGAGAGTAGCTTGCTTACCATCAAGAATTGCCCACTGCCCATCGATTTCTGTGTGCTTCAGGTAGGAGTCTTCAATAGTTGGGTCATAGTCTGGCACAAAAATCTTCTGGAAAAACTGAATAGTGAGAGCACTCTTCCCCACACCACCATCTCCGACAACCACCAGCTTGTATGTGGGGAGGTTTTCGCTGGGAACGGCACTTGTAGCCATGCTTCCAGTGTGCCAAACCTGCTGGAGAAAGAGATCATCTCCAATCACTCAGCAGCAATGACAAGAGGGCAATATGCACAAGGCAGCTTTTACCTCCTGCCTAAGAAGTGAGAATGAAGGCAGCTCTGACATCCAGAATCCTTCTGGAAAGGAGCAGCAGCACCAACCCTTCCCAACAGCTCTGCTCCAACTCAGACCCAGCACTTACAAGTGCAGACATCTCCACCACTGCACCTTGTTTGTCTGCAAGCATTGCTAATTGTCACCAAATGCACATGCAACACCTATGCCACTAAATATCTTTCCTACAGGGGCTGGGTCCACACAGCAATGACAAAAATCACCTTGCCTCAGTGCACCTATCAAGCTCCCAGCAGTTTCCTGTTGCCAGTGACCAAATCCCATTGATAAGTCAGAGTTGTGCTATTCCTCACTGCTTAACCCAAGGTATAGCAAACATTAAATGGTATGTTACATCCTAGGGCCAGATCTGCAGGCAGAACTGCTGGTGATGGATAAAACTGGAAATAAAGGTCCAAGCATGGCTCTGCCAATAGACAAAAATGCACTTAGCTGCTTTCTTCTCTCTCTTTCAATTTTGAGAAATAAAAACAAGACGGCAGAAGGCCAGGAACAACAGTTGGTTTTTGTTTTGCCTTTTTTTTTTTTTCTTTTAAAACCTCAACCCTGCTGTGGCAGGAAGGCTGGTGCCTGTGGCTGTGACACAGCCTAGAGAGCAGCATGGTCACACTACTCCCCTCACCTCAGAGCTGCCTCCTAAAAGAAAGATGAAAAAAATTCCCTGGCTGAACCTGGGCAACAGCACAGGTATGTGGAAAGGAGAGAAGAGGCAGCCATTGCTGACTGGCCCATTTCAACACTCAGCAGCAGAGACTGATCATTTAAGGAGAAGGCAGACAGGAGGTTCTGTGCATGTAAGTGTCCTCCACCCACCCTTGGGCAGCAGTAATACTGACTCAGATCACAGAGGAAACAGGTGGCCATCTCCCAGATCAAAATGACCGTTGCATTTTCTGGGAGGTCTTTAACACACTTAAAGAGAAAATTTTAAAAAATCCATTATAATGATAAGGCTGAAGACAAGGCAGTTGATTTTCTTGGTATTGGTTTTCTTGAAAATACTGTTCAGTGCAGCAGCAGCTGTAGTGACACTTTCTGCAGGCATCTGCTCCCAGACATTCTGGTTTTGCTGGTGCCCTTTGGGCTGCAGGTGCTGGCTGGGGTCAGCACTGAGGCGGGACCAGGACTGCTCTGAGGGAACCTCCATAAACTGTTGGCTCCCAACCTGAATCCCACCAACCCACACAAGCTTTTGGAGGCTTTCCCAATAACTCTAGGGATTTCTTTTTCATTAAAAAGACAATTTTAACTTTTTTATTCTCACTAAGCCAGTCTGATGTGCTCTGAGCCACAGAAGCTGACTGTGTTCTTGTCAAAACACAAGAACATAATCCCATAATCCAGGTTAGTTTCTGATTTCTCTAGTCTCTTTCTCCATAATCATTACTTCAGTTTAATCCAAAATATTGAATCATAAAAGCACTTTTGACCTGGCAAATTTGGGGGTCTCATGTTCTTTCAGTACACTGGAGACCCCATACCACCTCTAAAAAGAAAATCCCATAAGGAGACAGAGGATGAGATTGTTGAGTCTAAGAACAGCAAAGGCCTCTTGTCCAAGTTGAGACCAGCCAACATTTTCCGAGCAAGAAGCGTGATCAAGTCTGCTTGTTTCTAAACCACCTTTGGAGGAAATTCTTGAGAATAGCAAGAATTTCCACTGCAAGCAACACCTGCTGGATGGGGAGAAGATCAAACCAGCTGAGATTTCAAATGGTCTTACTGCATTTCCTCACAAAAAACCCAAGGAAAAGTTTCTTAGCCCTATTTTTGAGTAAGTCACTTTCTCATATTTATGAAACCACACATCAATACACAGCAGGCTGGGCTGCAGAAAAACCTATAAATTTCAATTAAATACCTTCTTTTTGCTTAAAAGACCAAGTTTTATTTCAGTGTAATCCTTCTTGGGTCAGATGATCCTCACAGGCTTTTTGACTGGCCCTGGCTAAAGCTCTGCCCCTCCTTCCAACACATTTAATGACAATATTTTGCTCTGCTCATGGCCAAGATTTCACCCATCTTTCTTTACACAGCAGAACAGCTCCAGCCAGGCAGAATGAAAGACTGATTGTTACTGACATGGCGGGGGACAGTCTGTGGATGTGAAAAACATATTCCATTTGTGCACGATTTCTGACCTCCTCACAAAACCACAAGTGGCTGCTTGGCAACAAGCATTACATTTTTACTGACATTTTGTGCCAGCCCTTTAACCCGCTCCTAAAAAGCCTCAAGCTTATCTTGCATGAAATGCTCCCCAAAGTGCTAGGATAATGTTTAGCCCATTGTACAAACTGTGTCTCTGCCCAGCATGCTTATCGGCTGAATCAGGGCATTTGCTTCCCGTTGTTTCCAGAAGTTTGGTCATGCTGTGTGTCTGAACCACCAGACTGAGTGTTACATCGCCTGGGGAAAACAGCAAGAACTGAACTGAAAAAACTATTAAAAAAAAAAGTCAAGAACTGTAGGCTGGCTTGTTGAGCACAATTCCCTGTGTTTTAGGTGATGCTAGCACAGCAAATGAAAACTTCAGAGTGTCAAAAGGCAGCAAGTTTGGATGTTTCTGCTACTCAAGGAAACACTCCTCTTTCTACTGAGATGGCAGATCCCATGCTTCAGCCATGCACCTACATAATGAAAACCTTCGGAAAGTCAAGCACTTCAGTCCCTCTACCCCTCCATCTGCCCTGATAACCAAAGCACGAAGACAACTCATGCCTTGACAAGATTATGAACTTAACCAGCTCATGATTCAAACCTTTCAAACAACATATATCATTTCCTGGAAATGCTCTCCCAAAGGTACACAAAGCTACAGGCAAGTGCAAAAGACTTGGGCTAATTTTCATGTGTTTTTGGCAAGAGTACTGACACAGTCCTCCTCAGATGGGAGCAAGAATAAGCATGTTTGCTGTAGATCTGACTGAGAAAAGTGAAGCACAAATGTTTTTATCTATTGTCTGAATACAAAGCAGCATGTGGTAATACACTAATAAGGTCTGATGATAATGATCTTACAATTTATATAGTTGTTTATTTTGAAGGAGCCAAGAGAAAGATCCATACCCTACGCTGACAAATGCCGTCAGGGCTCTGGTTTAGTCACTGGAAGGAGACTGACTTATACAACCACCTTCATACACACTGGCAAGACTGGTGGCCTGACAGCACAAGACAGTAATGCTGAGACAGTCAGAAGTGTGGCTACTTCTGGGGTAGGTGGATAGGAAGAAAAAAATAAACATTGGTCCAAGGGTGTCACTGAAGCTGAGCCTTCTCAGCAAAAAATATTTTCTTTTAGGAGGCAGAATAAACTGCATAAAACCCCATTTACCTGTCTGGACATGGAGGTGGAGTGGAAGGGCTGAGCTATCCCCTTGGAGCAGCCAAGTAACATAAAAACACCAAATTCATCTTAGTTTGTATGACTGGCCCACAAAATGTAAGTAGTGTATTTAATCCCCAACCTCATTACAAAACTTGCCCTGAATGCAAGTGGGTCCGAGCACAGCTCCTGAGCAGAGTTGTGGCCACATAAGACAATAATAAAAATTAAAATGGACCCCAGATAGCTGATATTTAATGTGCTGGCACCCCTCTCCCTGGTTTCTGCTCTGCTGTCCTGGAGGCTGAGCTCCCAGGGCAAAGCCTTTACAGAAGGTCAGCAAGCTGAGAACCAAGCCCTGGATTTGTAGGGGAGGTTAGTGCAATTAAAGACACCGGCTCCCTGACTGGGAAGACCAGCATGACAGTGATTTACAGTCTCCATGGCAACATGCAACACAAATTGCTTAATTCTGTTATGAAACCTCCAGGAAAAGCTACAGCAGGGCCTGTGTGGGAACTACCAAGCTCCCTCCTCCTCTGCTGCAGCTCTCCAAAGCAGACAGCCTTAGGGAGCCGATGTCCACCTCAGCAACAGGCCATGATTTAGCACCTACTAATGTACAAGCACGGATGCTGATGATTCCATCAACCCATGGCCAAGGCAATTTTCCTATCATCAGCTTGTTTTCGTCCATGGCTTCTCACCCATGGCCTGACAGAGCTCTGCATACCTGAGGACACCAATCTCACCTGAGGAAGACTATCAGCCACCAAGGCTGCCAACTACTCCTACAGTTGCAATTAAGGACTCTTCCTCGACCCACAGCTGACTCGATTACACCCTTTTACCCAGCCACTTTGTAAGCATTAGCAGCTCCACGCAGTGCCTGCAGGGCTGAAACTCTGCAAAATCTGAACACTTCCCGCTCTGTTCCTCTTGCAGACTGCTGGCTGCAGCCACACAACCACCACGACACACCCAGAGACGCTAGCCAGGTACCAAAATAGTTCAGCCTGATGTGTTGAAGGCAATCCCTTGGGCTGGGAACTACTAAGAATCCTTGAAAGACAGGACATGCCCCTTTAGGAGGCTGCTGCTTCCCTTGAGTCATGCTGACCAGGACTGAATGAACTTCAGGAATTTCTCCCTCAAGTAGGCATGACTATGTCCCAAGCTGCCAAGTGCCAAAGGACTTGTAGGTGTATGAGAAAAACCTGCCAATTATTATTAAATAAAGATGATTAACTCTTAGCCAAGTTTTCTCCAGTCTGTCAGATTTCCTTCCCAGTCAATGCCTCTGAAAGGACACACTGAACAAAAGCTGGACTGTGTTCCAGTCTTCAGTGGGAAGTCAGCATGGAACAGATATGTCATGTGGGAAGCCAGAGTCTGATGCCCTTTGTAGCTCTGGCATTACGGTTTTTCAAAACACAAGTGAAATTTCAAGTCTCTGAGGATTTCTAAGAAGGCAGATTCTAACAGGTGTTCCCAGCTCCCATCAGCTTCCGGATCTGATGGAGCCCAGCACCTGGTAAGACCTGCACAGGAAATTACAGGCATTTCCTTTTGGCCTAGTGATCAAAGCACTATCAGATGGCTACTAAAAGGGAGGAAAAAAAAGAAAGCCTGAAACCAACTGTAGTTTAAAAATAAAATCCTCTACCAAGCAATATAGAGCTGCAACTGGCTGGGCTTTGAATGTGAGATGTAAGTGTGGGTCCTGGAAGTGGCCTCATCAATTCTCCTCCTGTGCAAAAAGACGCTGTACCCCAAGTGTTGTGTTCCCTGAACTGCCCACTGGCTTCCTGTGCCAGCCAGACCTTTTCTCCCTTTCAACCCAAAATTGCATCACCTCCCCCACCACACAGATGCTGCTCAGATTTACTGTAAGAGAAAGAAAGCGCACCGGGGGAGTAATGAAGCACTTGAGATTCACACAAAAGGCAGCTAAAGGCAGGAGCTGCCTGATGAATACTTGGTAGTTATTTCAGGAAACACAGAATTATAGCCTGAGCAAATAATAATAATAAAAAGCCACGTCACTGGAAATGGCTTAGGTAGTAGGCAGCCCCCCCACCTTCCCCCTCTGCGGATCCCTAAGTGATGTAAGGGGGAGCCCTTGCTGTAGAACTGAGCAGCAGCTTTCCGTGGCCAGCCTGGGTTCAGGGACTCACTTGTTTTTACTGGGAAGCACGCGCTGGTCGGTGTCCCAATCTGTATGTAAGTGCAGCATAGCATGAGTCAATCACACTGACAAATGTCATCCAAAACCAACTCTGCTTCACTCTCCCAACTCCTCCTCCACCTCCCACAACAACTCCATTAAACTTCAGCCTGTTTCCCTCGGTGATGTAGTGCCCTTTTCAAAATATGTAATGAGAGTTCTGTCACTTTGACAAGCCAACAGTGAGGTGCAGATGCCAGATTTTTTTTTTTTTCATTATTATTAAAAACAATACTTCAGTCAGATTTGGGCCATTTGTAGTTACAGCTCTGCCACTACCAGTTCTGTAGAAGAATCCAGTTATACAACCAGAAAGCATCTACACAAGATCCATTCCTTTATCTCTAAGACCTCAAATGCAACTGTATTGCTGCCAGTTTAGGGGTGTCCACTGAAGGATGATCCAAGCCTTCTACCAAGGTATGAAATGAGAGCATCCTACTCAGTATCTGGGGCCTGTCTCAGCTACTCTTGCTTCCATTACTTCTTGTGTGTTTAAATCCACCATTCCTTTCCTTATTCATTTATTTCCAAAACTCTCAGGAGGCATTAGGGGATGACAGATTCCTGTATTACTATTGCAAATTCTTTGCTAGTGAGGCCAGGAAGGCCTCTCCTATGTTATCATGGAACCAATGAAGCTGACCTAAACATACTGTAGCAAAAAAGCAGATTGCCAAGATGTTCCCCTGCCCTGCCCAGGCAGAGATAACACAGCAAGAACAAATTTAGTGGAGGAAGCGGCTTCGAATTCCAATAGCTGCCCTTCCTGCTCGCACAATCCCTGGAAATGGGCAGCTTCCCTCCTAAACATCCCAGCCTGCTGACACACCAATAGAAAAGACCCCAAATTCACTGCCCTGGGTGGTTTTGCTGCTCTTAATAGTCCTCAGTGAGGTTACTGAAGCAACAGCCCAATACTTCAGCAATGTCCTGTTTGCAGCCCAGATGTTCTGCTGCCTGCATGCGGCCCTGATGCTGGCAATGCAGCCAGATGTGCATGGCACACCAGATGTGCATGGCACAGCCCTCCTGGCCTCAACCAGCATGACCCTGGGCAGGTGGAAGTGGTCCAGGCAACAAATTCCTGTGCTGCATCATGGAGCTGTGAGGGGATCCTAAGCAGCACCAAGGACTGCCCAGCATGGACCTCATCACTGCTCCACCCTGCCTTCCCCACATCAGTCCCAAAGCCCCTGCCAAAACAAGGGGTGCATCCACCCCTCTGCCCAGCTCCTTGAAGGGTCATTGCCCTGCAGCCTTATGGGCACCATGGTGTCCACACATGGCTGTGCCAAGGCACAGACTTCATGGCACCTATGGATGCTTTGGAGATGATTAATGGATAGAAAGGGTACAGGGCCACCTCATTCCAGTCACCCTCCTGCAAATCAATCAATGTAATTGGCTCCACGTTTGTCTTCCAGTCAGGCTCAATTCAGTATTTAATGCTTTTTACATCTCCAGTGTTGCTACCGGATGTCTTTCAGGATGTAAATGGCTTTTTAAAGACTCCCTTCCCTCCTGGCAAACACACTTTGCATCTCTTAGACAGCTGCAAAGAGCTGAAGGCTGTGAAGTTCCCTGGTAATAGCATTTCCACTAGGGGATGGGTGAATCCTACTAAGTCCAAGGGACAGATGAAGGAAAGTGAGGAGAGTAGGGATCTCCAGGCTATTTACAAAATCTGTCCTCTACCTGCAAATCTTTTTCCAAAGCTTGACTCATGTCTATGTCCTTCCTAGGCAAAAAGACTATTGTTGTACATATCCTCTGGGAAAAAAGACACATTGCCTGTTCACTTTGCATCACAAGATTCCCAGAAATTATCTGTGAGCTGTGGGGCAGCACTGATGTTTCTGCAATAGCTCTACACCCCAAGGCACAGGGCAGGCTTGAAGGGCTCTCTATAAATTTCCCCAGGGTCTTGGATCAAGGACAGCTGTCCCGGTTCCCTACAACACATCTAATACTCACTTACAGGTACAGAAGAACAGAGAGTATGCTGCTCTGTAATGCTGGAGATTTAGTAGAGCTTCACCAGCATGGACTTCAGAAGAGGAAAGAACAGCTACCTCCCAAATTTACCCAAATAGGCACATGGCCTATTTTACTTAGAATCTAATGACGCTAAATCCCAGAACTGTGTGGAAGGCTATTCCAGGCATTTCCCAGGTCCATGTCATTACTCTGTCACTTGGAAGACTCCAAGATATCATCACTGGGCCAGGACCCATAACAGTAATTTTTTCCAGGCTCATTACAGTGTCTGCCAAGAGCATAAGCCTCTTATTTACGAACAGCATGCTGGGGAGCTGACTCCATACTTGGCAAATCCAACTGCTTGTCTCAAAGAGGAGGGTGGGCAGAAGTTGGTGCTGGGTACAGGGATGAGGAGTGGATGCACAGGCCCCTCCTCTGCCTCACACATCATGATGCAGGGTTTTGCAAAGCCACAGCTTTCCAATGAACCTGCCTGAGGACAGGGTGCACATACACTGCCAGCATCCCAGCCATGTGCCAAGCCAGCCCTGCTGCCTCTTCCTAGCCCCTCTCTTTGGCAAACACCTTGGCTGTCCCTCTTTAGCTCTTTCCCTGCTATTGTCCTTCCACTCTGTGCCAGCCTGGACAAGCCATCCTGGTGGCAAGCACACACCTTGACACTCAAACCAGTGGGAAACTGGCCAAAGCACCAGTGAGGAACAGTTTACCCTTGTATGACTCAAGTCCACTCTCCTATCAAGTGCCTTCACCCTGCCAGCACTGGAGAGAAGCATCCCATGAGAATACCCCTCAGAAGAGAGGTACCAGGGCCTCAGCTGGTGCTGCTCAGTACCTGCACTTTGTTGTTGAATGCCCAAGTACCATCTCAGGTGTCACGACTGGATGAATCCATAGAGCAGCAGCTGAAAATCAACACATCTTTGAAAGCACCCTGTAAGTCAGCTGACCCAACTTTACACCCCCTGTGGCCACCCCTCACTCCCCAGTTTCAGCAGAGATCTGCATCAGGATACCCTAATTCTGGTTCCTTCTACACTCGGCCTAAATTCTCTGCCTTGACTTTTAAGTCATTCAACTTGCAGCCATGTGGGAGGGTATATATGTACATTCATTAACACTTCCATTATGCCCCGTGGTTTGGCAGGTGGTGCTGCATTATGGATTTAAACAGTGCCAGCAAGCAAATCTACAGCACTTCACTGGATTAGCATGTGATGGGAAATCATACCTCAAAAGTGTTCTGCACTCTCGTGAAGCAGCTCTGATGAACAAGGCAACAGCAGGGCTCCAACCACCACTACACTGTGCAATCACATCAGAAATTCACCCACAATTTCAGGGAAAGATAAACCCCCTCAAATCTCAATTACCATTGTGCAGAGAAAAAAAATGGAAAAGAAGAAAGCAACAGCAGATTCTCTTGCCAGTTAAAGGAGAAGAGAGGCACACCCACTTCTACCACAAAGCATCTTTCACACACACTAAACAATAACATCTGCTTTTGCCCTATAAACTGTTTTCACATGGGAGAAACACACCACACTTGGTTATACTCATTTCAGAAGTCAGCTTTCAAGGTACTAAGCACTCCACACCCAATATGATGCCTCCTTATGTCTTATCAGGCTGACACTGACAGATTTGCAGAAATTGCACAGTCAGATTCCCTGAGGGGATGCTGTCCCAGAGGAATGAGAAGATGTGCTGGGCTACAGAGCAATACAGGTACTGAACACACCACTGAGTCTTGGCAACAGGGCAGGTAAGGACCTTGGATGGGACAAGAGGATAAAGCATCAGTTAAACACTGGTATCACCGCACTGCTTGTCATTTTCTGGGGCTGGAGCACACTCACCTTTCCTTAACTGTGAGTGGTACTACAGTGCCACTGGACACTGCAGCTGTACCTGAGTGGTACAGAGCTCCTTCAAGTGTACAGAACTTGTGCTTTACCTGAGCAGTGGGAAGGGTCACTTCACAGGTAAGGCCACGCATGAATCGAATAAAGCAAAGTAACTGGACAAAGTTTCTGCATCTAGACTATTAAGGTAAATCGAGAGCTACCTTCAAAAAAGAATCCCTGGTCCTTCATTAGCTCTTCCAAATCATTGCTTTGGTTCAATTACTCTGCTCTCCTTCTCCTGTGTGAAACTCCGAAGAATCTGAGCAAGGAAACACATTTAATCTCCTAAAGATTGGTTGAGAAATTTCTCTTGGCTGAGAAATTCCAAAGAGATGTTTAGGTTCTGCCATAAGACCCATTTTTAATTTCCATCCACCACACAGCTCTGAAGTACAGCTACCCTGCTGCAAAGTTGTGTAACCAAGTCGAGACACCAGGGTCTCTTCTCAAAACCAGCGGGGCGCAGCTTTATGTTGCTCTCGCCTTAGGGTAGATCTCTTATGCCATTCCTATGTATGTACAGTGCCATTATTTTTAAACACCAAGCAAAGAGATTATGGATTAGCCTTAGTCTTGGCAATCCAGGCAAATCTCTCGTTTGCATCATATTTTACATACCAGACTCGCAGAAACAGCAAAAAATTTGGATTTGACCCTTCTTTGTACTGCAAGGTTCTCTGCAAGGACACAGACCTTTACATGGAGTTATCCTCTTATGCTTCAGCACCTTCAATGACGATTCAGACTTAAAATTTTAAATAAAACACAACTATAGATATTGGTTTTTTTATTTTGACCTAGTGAGTGATAATATAACATGGGGTGATTTAACCTGATGGCATCTTGACACATGTCTGCATATAAAAATACCTCTACTAAAATCACAGATAGAGACAGCATGGATGGCAGCCACTTGAAAAAAATAAAATAAATAAATCCCCAAAGCATTAAGGCCTTGTAAGGGACAAGATTACTTTCATCCTGCCACAGCATGTTTCAATTTAACCACTGCATCTCTCAGCACTTTTGGTTCATATTCTTTTACCACACAGAGACACAAGTTTGGTATACGCCCAGCCTTAGGAAGGGGAAATGGTATTTTGGGTCACCAGTTCCACCCACCCCTCCACTCAACAAGGCTTTTGAAGTGCACCAGTCCCAAACAGAAGCCAGAATACATTAGCCTGGGGTCAGAAGGGCTTGGAGAGCCTGAGGTTGGGAGATATTTAAGGAGCTTTTTGGGTCCAAGTGGCTTTGTCAGCAAGTCCCTCGCCTCCTGCTGCCCACGAGGACACCCTGCCCAGAGCTGCTGGCATGTCTGCCGGAACCATGGACACTAGCAGGCATTTCCTCAGCCCTTTTGTCATTGCCTTGAAGGTGGCAGACCTCCAATACACTGCCCAAGTTTAGCAGTTCTTCACTGCTCTGGCTAAGACAACTCCCCTTTCTCCCTTCTCACCTCTCAGCTATGCCAGTTCATCTTCACCAGTCTTCCCAAGCCCACATGAACTACAGCTCCTGTTGCTTTGCTCTATTCTCTTTTACTCCAAATCAGAGAGCTGCTCCCAGTGTTTTGTGCAGTAGAAGGATTTATTCTTATGCTGCACAAAACCAAACAGATGCTTCGACACAGGATATGCCCAAAAAACCAATTTTTTTGCTTTGCTTTGACAGCCTAGCATTTATTTCCATATTCTTTTGAGGCTGGTATGTAAACAACAGAGAGTAACTTGCTGTGCTCAGGAGACCTTAAAATAAGAGTCCTATTTCTCTGTCCTCCTGGATCCAGCAAGTCACCCTCCTGAGGTTCAAAGAGTTTCTGGAACTCAATTTAAAAATCCATGGAATAAAAACAGGGTTGCTGGAGATCTTTACCAACAGAAAAGTAGGTTGAAACTGTTCTGTTATTTAATAATTCAAATCCCAGTTGCCTAATTAAACAGGCTTGCTACATTGCAAAAAGAATAAGGAATTATATATTCTCTTAGCTAACTTTGCCGATTAACATGAAAGCCTTTTCATGCTCCACAGGCGTTTGGTCCAGGTAAAACTTTAGAAAACAGACTTAATACTCCACAAGTAAATCTCACATAACAAAACCCTTGCTGCTCACAGGACTAGGGTGATGCAGCAGCTTGTCAGCATCCTTGTGCTTCGTGGAGCTATTTTGCAGGATACACAGAAGTGATGCCCAGCAGAGCATCTTAACAGAGCATTCAGTATCTCTTTGGACCTGCCCAAAGCTCAAGAAAAGCAAATGGTCTGCACAGTTCCTCATGCCTGAAATATTCCCTGTTTGCAGATTAGACCTGAAAGCATCCACAGCATGTGGAGGAAACAGAAGTTTCTCTCAAAGCACTCTGCCCTTGAGCTACAGAATATTTTCTTGGAGAAGTTCTGCAAGCACTTATTCAAGTCCACCTCGTCTCTACAGCTGATCACAACCTCTGGATGCTCAAATTCCAAGCTATGATCCATCCCCAGCTAGCACCAAGGTCTCTTCAGGTGAAGTGCACACAATGGGCTCAGGCAATACCTGCCTTCATCTCCAAGGGCAGGTGTGTCAGATGCAGGCAGGTACCTTAACAGCAAGATCATGCACTATTCTGAGAGCTACAACACCAGTGTTTGACCTTGCACTGTTGCACAAAAACAATTCACAACAGCTGAGGGTTTTTCCAGAGCACTGGGGCATGTCTCCTCTTGTTCCAAGGTTAGTTAGGGATTCTTGTCCCTACGAAACACCAAGAGCCACCAAACCAGCCTCAGTCTACAACTGCAGTCAGCACTGCTGAGCCAAAGGGATTCCTTCAGTGATCTCCCACCTCCCAGTTCATCACCCTGCAGCACAAGCTCTGTGGATACCCTTATGACTCTTTCTGGGATTGAGTGCTTGGTACTGAATAACTTCTTCCAAAGAGTCCTGCTTTACAGACATACGTTCCCCATCCAGCAAGCGCTGCACGTAGGCTGGTGACACCAATACTTCCATAGCAAGTGTTACGTAAGACATCAGCTACTTATTTTCTGAAGATCACAATCTCTACTCAACTGCCAGCTGTCTACACAGACCACTCAAGAGCTATCTGGGTATGCCAAGTACAGATGACAGACCCGATTACAGCTCTGGATGTGTCCAAGAGATTAAATTCCATCTGCATCCTGTTACTTTTGTCATTTGGTACCCCTTCAGAGTGAGTGTTTCAACAACCAATGGGCAAAGAGCTTGTATCACAAGATCACAAGTTTACAGGAAAAAATCCTTTAAATGCTTTCTTGGAGTCAACAGGTACCTGAAGACATGCTACAGTGGTGTTTTAGCAGTTCTTTAAGTGGGAAGGCAAGTTCAAGAAAAAAGTGGCTGTGATTCCCACTACACTTATGTCCATTAATATCCTTTTAATCTGAAATGGGTGGGTCTTTGATCCAGCTATTGCCTATCAGGCTCACCATGAGGCTTAGTGCTTCCAGCAGTGCAAAGAGCAGATCCCTATTCAAAAGCCTTTCAATCCCTCTTATATTTCCAAGATGAACAAATATTTGTTTCCATAAACCAGAGCATTCCTTGCACTGGAAAACAGAACAGGCTGCAATAGTGTACTACTCAAAACTATATCAAAGGAAGATTAAACACATTCATTTTCAAACTGATATGAGCAATTCTTAAGAAAAAACAAACAAAAAAAAATCACATGAAAACAAAATAATAAAGCCCAATAAAGCTGAAGATTTCACTTTAACAATTGTTTTTTGCTCACTTCAAAACCTTCTCCTTTCAGTAAGTGGATTATACAGAGGATCTACGGAGCCTTTTGCTGTTGTCAAATCTGCATTTTTTGGACACATGGCGCTGTCAGGGTTTGTTCACAGAGTCCCTCTCCATACTCCATTGTTGGCTCACCCACCACTGAAATCCTGATCCCAGTCCTTCCTACAGCTGTGACAGGAGCTGAGGCATGCTGACAAGCAGATGCTTGGAAAGCTGAATTCACTGGCACTCTCAATCAGATCGCAATTTCATTAAAGAACTTTTAAATAAAACAAACTCCAACATTTGCACTTCATAATTAAGTGGAAGCCAACTGAATTAGTGTCAAGCCATGGCATACGTGAAAGCATCTGAACCCTGGCACCCCTCTGACCCTAGCCAGCTCTGAAAGGAAAGCTCCAGCAGCTTGTACCACAGCAGACCCTGACACTACATCTCCTTGGGACTGCAGGAGAAGCTGAGACATGCCAGACTCTGCCTGCTCCCACTCAGGGCACAGGTACCCGTCCCTATGGTGCTGCAGGCATGGCCTGGGAGGCACAGCACCATTCCTGCCCTGGCAGCAAGCCAGGAGTGACTTTCCAGCGGCAGAGTAATAACCACTGGGAGCAAGTCAAGCTCCGGCCCGAGCCCAGGGAAGTCGGAAGCACTGAGCGCTCCCAGGTTTCCCAAGAGGAATATTTCACTGTAACCCACACACAGTACATGACATGGGCCCCGAGCAAGGCACTGCATGACTTACAGCTGACTTCAGCAGGCTTTAGTTTGATCCGTAAATCCTCTAGACACTTCACAAGAATGTTGCTCAACTCCCACTGCCTTCAGCCTCACAAGAGGTAGACATAAATACTTAGCATTAGCATAGCTCTCCATGACTCATTTTTATTCCTTTTTAAATATAGCATCCTATAAATGTGGATACATTCTGAGCAATAAAACTCATATTGTTACTGTTCATCATGCAACCGTAACAAAAAATTCCTCCTGACAGCTTTGGACAACTTCCTTCACCAAACTCCAAACACTGGTGACCCTCACATGGCTGAGATGGAGCAGTGGAAGCTCTGCTCCATCAGGGAAACCAGGCAGCACAGGGACTCAGCACTGTGGCAGCAGATATGGAGCTGGGCAGGAAGCTCCATCATCAACCCAGCCACTTATATCAATTTTATTAAGAGGAGCAGAGCTGGCTCTGGGCACAAGCAGAGCAGGGATTTGCCAGAGAGGAACAATTTCATTAGCTGAGAAGCAGCCTGTGCCAGCCTTGGGGAAGCCACTCACTGAAGAAGTGGTGGTGGAGCCATCTCTAGCTAGGGGATGTTCCCCACTCTTAATCTTTCCCAGACACACAGCACCTCCCTCCCTCCATCACGAGGCTTGAGCTTTCTTAGAAAAGCCAAACCCACATTGTCTAACCAACCAAATGCCACAAGCTGCTTCAGAAGCACCAAGGAAGAATCTGGGAAAAGCATGGACCAGAGCTTGTTGATTTTCATGGGAATTAAAACTGTTTGAGCACCCTCCTGTCTGTCCTGCTGCAGACTTTCTTGTGTGATCAATCCTTCATGCTGTGTTTAGCTTTACTGAATACTTCAGTTCCCTAGCTGTACAAATGAGATAAACAGCAGGTCCCTATCTCACAGGTATGTTGCAAAATAAATAGATTTTGCATTACAAGTGTTACAGGAATGCTTTAAAACTTGCACAAGTATCAAGACTAATCCATCACTGCTCATAAAGAACCCTAGGACTGATAGCAAATTAAAATCTTACCTACACAAACATTACAGTATGCAAGACTGTTTTCTTAGTTTATCTGTTTCTGCTGATAACCATGTTTGCCCCAGTAACTTCAACTGTTCTAGTCACAAGCTGTGAGTTAAGTGCACCAAATCCTGTCTAGAGAAATACATGCTTTGCTTTGTCTACAACAACAGCTGAGACATCTGTCATCCTCTTAGCTGTCCTAAAGACACAGCTGAAAATGCATGCCCATATCCATTCTGCTGTCAGGTGACTGAAAAGTACATTTTTACCTCTTGGACTCTCTAGTAAGATTACCCATGAGAATTCATTTACCACAGTATTTTTCTAATTGTTTCTCCAACACTCTTATTTAATATCTGAAATAAGTGGAGTGGCAGAGCAGCTGCTCTCATCCTGGAAACTGGCATTTTAAAGACAAGATAAACAGAAGCCTTTGCTTAAAACTTCCAGGAGTGTGTGTAGCTTAAAAAGCTAATTCCTTTTTAAAATAATGACTAAGACTCTGAGGAATCTAACTCCCAAAGTCACACAGGTAGTTTTGAATATGTTACCCTTTCAGAGTAATTATGCCATCAAAGTTCCAGTCAAAAGCTGATGAGCGTTACTAATATATGCTGATGAGAGAGCCTGAATATGAAAACCTTCTTGGTTTATTTACACTTCAGTAAATCAGAAAGCACACCAAGACTTATTTTCACATACAAGAGTAACAGACCTGACTACAAGGGACATTTAAGGAGGTTAACCCACAGCCCAGGGAGTAGGTTTACTGTAAATTGGCTGTAAGCTGATGTTGTACTTGTTTTCACTGGAGATGCTAGAAACTTGGAGCAGCTGTCTGGACTTCAGTGGACTAGCACCAGTCACTATATAAAACAGTGGTCTGGCCCATTACCTGAATCATTACAAGTCACCATTCAGAGGCAAATTAGTCCCCAGGCAGTCCTCAGTGACCTTTATCTCTAGACCAAGAACTAGGCAGATGCAGTCAAGAGCTGGGATGAAGAAAGAATAAACCATTTTTACCACCTTGCATAAAGTTATATATTTGGTACAACATTCTTTACAGAATTAGATCTTCTCAAAGAGAAAGCAAGGCAGGCATTGTGTTATTTGGGAGAAGGTGAAAGAGTGCCAGGAACTTTTTAAGCTGCTCTGTAGTAGAAGAAAGTACAAGAAAGTAGTTAAAGATTTTAGTCTTGAGCCTATCAATGTCAAACAAATTCCAAGGTTAACAAAATTTAGCCAAAAATTAATATGTAAATTGTACAAGCACTGACCATTTCTACTGGTCAATTCTGGCCAGAAGAGAAGTAGCAGGAAGGGAAATCCCACCCAAGACTGTCTCAGATACTTAGATGCCTTCTGAACTATCTCAGCTATATTTATGCTCTTAACACACCCCACAAAGAAATAATTTCTACTACTCCATTTTAGAAAGAAGAAAAGTGGACTCAGTGACAGGCAGGTTCATTGGTGCCTGTAAGAGCTGCTGACCTTAGCCTACTTACCTTTGGCCATGTTGTGACAGAGAAAGTACTTGGGGGCAGTTTCCCAACCCTTCCCTAGCTCCAGCAATTGGGCTGGTGTCTCAGATGGGACCTATCTGCCTGTGCAACATGAAGCACCACTCACTGGAAAAGCAGCGTCTGAAGCAGTAGAATTGCAGGAAAGTCAGTAATGAGTACTATAAGTAGAGCAAACTACTCAAAAATATTGTTAACCTCCCCCAACCCTGTCCCTACCCCTTCCCTCAATCATTATTTCATTATCTAATGGCAAACTGGCTGTCTGTTCTATCTCTATGCAAGATTTTCATATATATTACTCCTCCACTGACATTTTCTCACACATACACATGCACGGATCAGCAATTGCACCACTACATTCTCAAACAGAGAATAAAACAGCCATAAATCTCAAGAAAAAAGAGTATGCAAAAAAAAAATTCAGCATCTGAAGTTACAGCTCTTCATTTCTCCTCTCTGTTCAGACAGAGCCAGTCTTGGCTTATTGCAGATGTTTTTGAAGTAGATGGTGTTGCTTTAGATTTACTTTGGATACAAACACTCATGATGCGACCCACTGGAGCACCGGAACTTTGTTTCACCACAGAGAAAAATACAGCCAGTGACATTCAAGTAGAACAGGAAGGCTATTCTCCCCACCCCAGTAAGTATCTTCTCTCAAGCACCCCAGTAAGCAACAACAGGAGAAAGAAGCAACAACTCCAGCAAGGAGTGGGCTAATGTTCCTCCCATCTGCCAGTCCCACGCTCATTCTGTTTTCACTTGGACCAAATCCTCCCAAGCCTCCTGCTTTATACCTCGTTAAACTTGGGTGCTTCACACAACAAAATTGTCATCCATCTTTGCAAGGTTACTTTCAAGGCACATTTCCATATCTTTTAACACCATTCTCTTCCTCAGCCCTGCCTTGAAAGCCTGAAAATTAATTCCCTATTTTTCACATTGAATCTGTCCCCCGATTCCTGATCTACTTATTTATGACAGTAAAAGTTTATGCAAACACCTCCACCACGCAAAAACACTCCCCTCTTCATTCCTGTGGATTCATGTTCATATTCTCCACCTCCAGAGTCTGAAGTACTCCCTGCATTGAGAGCTGCACATTCCCATGCTGAGGTGCAATCCCTCCTAACTCCCCCTGTGCAGGTAAGAGAGGTAAAGGGATGAGTGGTCATGGAGAGGTTACAATGCTGAGGCAAAAGCAGCTCCACAAAGTGTAGGGGCACTGACTGAAGGCCCTGCATGGCTCCAAAGGCTGAGCAAGTCTGAAGCAAGGAGCCACCAAAAGTGACAGCTTAGCTGAAGCAGTGACAAATAAACCAGGTAAACCAAATTATTAAGAGTGGTCAAGCTGAAGTCTGGAGCCTAAAACTTTTACAGGGCATACTGATTCATCCTAATGAACTGACTCACCTGGAGCCAGTAGGGATGCCAGGCTTGGCAGCTGTGGGTAGAGGCCCTTGGCTTGAATCCAGCTACAAAAAGGACTTCACACCCAAGGAAGGAAGATAAAAATTAAAGGGCAGAAATGAATAAAGCTTAACAGTTTTGCTCAAGGAGGCTTCTAGAATAAAGAGAAGGGAGTAGTTTCTGCTCAAATGTTTCAGCCCTGAAACACCACTAGGAGCACACGGTGCAGCTAATGGGCCAGGGAGGACTTGGGGGCAGGACACTGCAGTTGAAGAAGAACCTAAGAAACCCCAGCACAATGACAATAATGAATCATCACATCCAGTTTTCCTATATCCACCTGCCTAACATTGCCTTTGCCAATGACAACACCAGCTCATCTGCAGGACTCATCTTCCTCCTTCCAGTCCCCAAATGCCATTTCTCCACCAGTGCCAAAAAAAATCTGTGAGAAGAAGGAAGCAAGTCCTCTCTAACTACCTTCTGCTACAGTGTTGTTCCTCCCCGGTGTTAGCCTCAGTCCTAGGTTAAGAAAAGAACATCCAATGCGACACATTCCAAAAGTTCCCCCCAAAGAAGGCAAGTTTAGTTTCTGCAATTCTTAGCACCTCTGCAAAAATTTTTGAGCTTGTGAAAATACCCACCAAAAACATAAATAAATAGAACTGCCTCTCAGATAATTTCTGAAAAGAGGTGCTGGGCCAGCTCTGACCCTAGTGCAGCTGTTCTGGTTCAGGAGCGATGCTGGTGGGGTATTTGGCCCTCTGCAATCTGGGTATACACTCTATCATATTGGATAGCTCCTGGAATGGAGGAACAAAATCAAAGAAAGACAAATTGATGCAGAACTACAATATGAAGCTATTCATACCTATTTTCCACATACACTATTATTTTTAAGGAGATGCTGTCATTGGTATTTTCAGACTCAAATATCTAGAAAGAAATCTTACCTCTCTTAGGCAGTTTGAAGCTCTACTACAGTTTTTCTTTAAAGTTGTTACTTCATAATTTCCTTGCCATACCCCTTGATCTTTCTCTTATCTTTCTCCTAGTCTTTCTCAATAGACCCTCTTTTTGCAAATGAGTTTTAACAGATTCAGAGCAAGAGACAAGTACCATTCATAAAGAAAAATAACAGTTTTAGGCATTTGAAATATATCTTTTGTGCAAAAAGAGCCTGAGTTAACCAGGTAATTTCAGACAGAAAACTCAGAAAGCACATCTATAGCTGATACAACTATAAAGCTGATTCACTTTTGTCAGTATCAACTCTTGTATGAACAAGTTTCCAGGCAAGACGTACATAAACATTTCCAGTCGGAAAATAGCATCCCTTTAAGCCTGCCGACAAAATCCAAACTTAGGTGATTTAAGCTACCTGAGGAGTTGGTGGCTTAGATCTTCCTATTTCTGTGGCATTACTGGAGATCAGTGCCAGCTGACAGTGCTGAAGGGCTGCAGTTCCCTGTGCTGGGAAAAAGCCTCACGCCGGGGTCGGGGCTCCCCTGTGTGCTTTGCTCTTCTAAGAAAAGCCCTGTCTCCTCTCCGACCTGCCGGTGCGAAGTCCCACTTTGATGCACGACGTGATCAGCTCGACAGGGAGGCTCACTGGAGCGGAGGAGTGCAGGATGCTTGCGACTGATCCACTCGACGACTAACACTTAGCTTGCTCCTCAGCTTGCAGCCAGCGTGGCTCTATCTTAGTTTCTCTGTCTAGGAAGTAGGGCTTTATGGGTTGCTTCTAGGGCTCTTGAGCCATTGATTAAAGAAAATAAACAAACAAAAAACCTACAAGTTTTCTTTCTAATCCCCAGCAATCCCAATCACGAGGTCTGAAAAATCCTTGTCCTACCTGTGGTTCAATTTGTTTTCTTAAAGCAGAAAGTAAAAAAGCAAAGTAAAAGTAAAGTAAAACCAGAAAAAAAAAAACCACCAAAAAAACAACCAACAAACCCAAACCCGTACCGCCTCCTCTCCTCGTTTCTCTGTAAAATAGCATCTCTATCATTCCAAAAGTTATGGAAGCTTATATAAAGTACTCAGTGATCCAAGAGCAATTGTAATGTAAGATAAGAATCCTTACCATACCCAGATCACATCCAAACACACCCGGGGCACGAAAGTAAAGTATTACCGTGGCTCTGAATCTGTGGCGGGGGGAATAACCCTGACAAAAGCAAAATCCAACAAACCCTCAACTTACAAAGATCTTCCATTACACCTCGTAACTCAGAGCGACCCCCCTCCTCAGCGCACACCCGGGAGAAGACATGGACCGCGCGGCGCTCCGACCACTGCGCCATACATTCCCGTTTCCCGGCTCTCGGCGGGGCGGGCACCCGGGCCCCGCAGCCCACCCGCCGCACGGAGCGCTCGTACCGTCCGTCCCTCGCCCGGCGTCCGGCGCTGCCGCGAGCGGCGGCTCCGCGGCGACAGTCGGCGACAGCGCTTTCTTCCCGACACCGAGCTGCGGCCAGGGAAAGCGGCGGTGCCCGGGGCGCGCTGCTCCCGACGGGGGGGCTCATGCCAGCGTGGGGCGCCGCATTTCAGCAGGAATCGCTGTGGAGAGAGGAAAGAAGCGGAGGGGGAAGCCCCGCCGCGGTTACCGCCGGGTGTCACGGCGGTCCCGCCCCTCCCCCGGGCTTGTCACGCGTGGAACGCCGAAAGTGCGCGGCGCCGTCCCGCGCCCCGCGGCGGACGGGCAGAACGCACCCGAGTTATTGTTTGCTTGGCCGTGTCCCCCCCGCCCCGCTCACAGAACGGAGCGGCCCCGCTCCGCGCCCGCTCCCCGCCCTCTCACCCGGGCTGCGGGGCCACGCCCTCAGCGCCCGCCCAGAGGCGCCCGCGGCCGGACAGCGCCGGCGGCCCCCGCGCGCTCTGGCCCCGGCGGCCGCGGCAGCGCAGCCCGCGCCCCGCCATCCCTTATATCGCCGCGGCGGCTGCTATAAATAGCCCGGCCCCGCCGCCGGGGGCCGGCCCGGGCGCCGCCGGAGGGGGATTCGCGGCGGTGCGGGGACCCGCGGTCACCTGCGGCTCGGCGGCTCGGCCGCGTTTGCCACTTGGGCCGCGCGTGGGTGCCGCTGTCCGGCGGGCGCGGCGGCCGCGCGGCTCCCGGGGGCCCGGGCCCGCCGACCCCCGGCGCGGCAATGGGCCCGTCCGCCGCCGCCGCCGCGCGTTAAGGTGGAGCGGAGCGGAGCGGGGCAGCGGCGGCACCTTAAACCGCTCGGGCCGCTCTCCCCGCCCGGCACCGCGGGCCCCACGGGGCTGTGGCTGAAGGGGAGCGGGGCGACCCTCCGGCCGCGGGGTTTGTGCAGCCGCCCGCAAATGAGGAGGAGGACAGTGAACGGCGGTTCTGTCTGATGGACGGGGCAGCAGCCGGAGGGCACGGACTGCTACGAGTGCCGTTCACGCCGCATGAACACGGCACACACCGAGCCTTTGAGAACCAGCTGCTATGCGCACACAACCCCCTTCTCCCCCTCCCCCGTATATATTCATACTTAATACGAGGAAGCCTCATCAACTTTAATCCCAATAACAGAATTCGTGTTTAATTCACCAGAGCTCATCCTATATAGCACTCGGGGAACACACATGGGCAGTGGTTACTTTTCTTACCTCTCATTTGTGCCCTTGGCTGGCACTGGGAGGCAGAACCAAAGCAGCGCTTCCCATGTCACCTGCGGGCTCCTTTGCCACCTCACACCTTGCACCTGACACCAGCAAAAGCTCTGCTCCCGCACCTACGCACACTTAATGACATGCTGCCCTCACAGAGGATGCTAGCAATGGCTGTGTGAGAATAATCCGTGGCAGGAAGGACGTGTCCCACCACAGAAGCACCTTGGGCACAACCCTGGGTGGTGCTCAGGTACCGACCAAGTGCCTGCAGCATCTCAGGGGGTACGTTTAGGCACTTGCTGATTTACCGTGCTGGGTCAAGGCTTATGTCCCTGGTGGTGTGCAAAGCAGAGGTACAGGAACTCAAAATGGTTCTTAAACCCAATTGAGCAGTCCCAGCTCTCCTCCTGTGCTGAATTAGCATTCCATACACTCCAGCAGTCCTCAGAAACATCTACCCAAGGAGTCTGGCACAGCGCTGTGGCATGCACGGAGCAAGACAGCCTCCGTGCTATCTTTCCCACACGTGTAAGAGGCAGAGAGAAGTGTACTGCCATTTTACAAACAAAATAAGTGAGTATCTGCTTCAAAACCTGCATTGATCCAGCAGCATGGAAGAGGTGAGAGGGAGCAGACCAGGAGGAACCCCACAGGCTTTCCGAACCAAACCTTGGGACAGGTGTGTTTTGTTCACATGAATTGACGGCTGGGTTTGTAAGATATGCATTTGTCAAAAGGAGTCACATGTTTACACCTGAATTTGGTGTGAAACTGCTTCTCTGTTGGTTACAGATTTTCCCTCTAGGACAAAACAGTCTCCGCATCTTCCTAGGGCAGACTGCAGTGCAGTGATGGAGGTGACTGTTTATGAGGAATCTGGTTTTTGCTATCAGCACATCTTGCCACCAGGGAGGGTAGAATTGGCAAAGCTGTGCACAGCAGGTCATTTGTACACTCTCAGAGGTGTGGAAATGCTGTCACTAAATGCTGGGGAAAGCAGTCCTGGGACTGGTAGGCCAAAGATTTCAGGTTTAGATCTTTAAATCTGAGCATCCAGTTTTCTATTTGGGCATCTTAAACAGATCACCCTTTAGAGCTGCACATTTTTGCTTCTGCATTTGCCAACCAAGCCCAATATTCATACACCTAAACCTGAAAATCTCTGATGCATTTCATACCTAAGTCAGGAACACTTGACAGGAAAAGCCTGTGGCCTGGCTCCTGTACATCAGGTATCTGGGTTATTGCTCAGTTCTCAATAGCCTTCCTACCATAAGAAATACTAAAATTATGGATGGAAGAAAGCCAAAAAGTCCTCTTTCAATTCCATCCAATATCTGGAGCAGCATTAAATTTCTTGTAGTGCGTACTAGTTAGCAACATTGCTAAAGGGGAATTGCTGCTGTGGTTGAGCGCTTATACAATACAACTCCTATTTTAGTGCATTTTTGTATCCTGCTGAGTCACCCCGAGGAGCCTCAAACAAAGCATCACGTTCAGTTTGACAGCAGAGGCAGTGGCATGAAGAGCTTCCCCTTTACCAGCCCTCCCTGGGGGGATGTGAATGCAGGATGGGCGACACTTCAAACCTTGGAACGAAATGGAAAGCTAAAAGAAAAGAGTGCTTTAAAATTTCAGCCAACATTTCCCCCATACAGATTTAAGCACATGACATTTCCAGTGTGTTTCAGCTTCAGTGAGTAGATTAAAGTGACCATACAACCTCTGAACTCCTCAAGTCAGATTATACTTCAGGCAAACTCTCACTAAATCAGAGGATGCATTATGTATGCAGCATGGTATTTCACTATTAGGTCTAGATGAATGTGGCTGTTTATTATCTCATATTAAAGCTGAGTGGGTTAGTGCAGCATGAACCTCTTGGCTTGTTTTGTTGGCAGCTGCCTTTTGGGCTGCTGGGGACACTTCCCTTGCCCAGGCTCTGCAACAGGAGGTTGCAAACATGAGGGCTTGCACACAGCACCACAGCAAGGCAGAGACTGTTTGCACCAAAAAAAAAAAAAAAAAAAAAAAAAAAAAAAAAAAAAAGATTTCCTTGCAGGAACAGTGCAATGGGTAAATTTTTTGTCAGTACAAGTTCCTGCTGGTGCCATATATCCAGGGATAAGAGGTCACTTCAGGGAAGTCAGACGATGGAGATGGGGTTTGAGGGGATGCAGTGGCCCTCCCAAGAACTAACCCAAGGTGCTGCTGGCATCAGTGTCTGGAGGACATGCAGGTTGTGCTGCACCAGGGAGCTGTACCTGCCTGCATCCTGCAGAGATAAAAGCACCATCCTGCACCAGATTGGATCTTGCAAGAGCAGAGTCCTGCAGGCTTGACCCTTGGTGTTGAATTTGGAGAAGAGCACAAAGAGACCACAGCCTGAACCGTGTCAGATGGCACAATCTCAAATGAGCTGCAAAGGAAAAAGCTGAGGTGTTCCTGCACTGCCAGTTGACTCCAAATCTGCATGAAAACAATGCAGTAGCTTTGCTGCCACGGTGAGTGCAGTTGGTCAGAGAAAGCAGATCACACCTTTGGGCTATGGAGGAACAATATTGTTCTGCTTCTATGGACTAGGAACAATGAAGTTATAACATAGTTTAAACAACTGAGATTGATTTAACCAGATTTTTCTGGTGCTTGGCACAGACCACAGTGAAGCTACTTAGCAGTAGAGGACATCTAGTGATATTCACATGCAACTACATAAACATGATAAAATTTCTCATGTGACTTCCTGAGTCAGCGTTGCTGGAGATGGGACATGGTGTGGCTGTGACATCTGCAGGAGGGCTGGGACAGGCTGACCATGAGCACCCTCTATAAACGGGTCACAAAGAAAACACCTCCTGAGAGGCTTAGGGAACATACAGTGAGGGCACAGGTAGGAAGCTGGTGGTGCTGCTCCTTTTAAGGAGACATTACAGGGCAGTGCAGAGCTTTTATTTCTACAGCAAAGACCATGTAAACTGGGATACAGGGATTAAAATCAGTCGTATTCTTTCAGGAGTCTTTGCTCTTATCTCAATTTGCCTTTCATGTGACTCATCCTGAACACATGCTGCAAACATCAGCCTCAATATCAAGATTTTTTTTCTCTAGTACACTAGATCAGCCCTTTCTCCATGGCCTTTTACAGCCTGCTGCTCTTTGTTCTAGTAAGGATACAAAGAATAATTCCCTTCTCCAGGTTATAAATAACAGAGGATTCTCTAGAAATGTTTTTCCAGACATACTCCAGGCCTAGGATCAGGAATTTGGCTGTGAAACAAAGAGACTGCCAATTTGATTTCTAAAAAGGCAAGGATTGGCAGAGCTTTATAAAAGAACACACTTCCCTAAGGAAATAGACTAATTTTATCTGGCACTTCCTTTGAATGGAATTATTCCCATTAAGATCACCATTCATTTAGGAGTAAGGGCTTCACATTTGAGGTCTCACCATCTTGTACTTCCATGTCAGATGCACTCAGTTTACAAGTGTTGAGGAAAGGCAGGACTTTTATTACTCCTATTAAAACACAAGGAAAGTAAGTTTCTGCTGGCCAGATTAGGTCCTTGGAAACAGCTGTGCAAAGCTACAATACCTACTCAAAATGCAAAGGGTGATGTTGAAAGGCATCAGTGACACAGGTGAAAGAACAGAGGAAAAGGCTGCATTAGCACCTGCAACAGCTGTTGATTTTGTGCCCTCCATGCATTTATGTTATTTATCAATGGACTGTATTTAGCAATCATAAGACCAGAGCATGGAGCAGCCCCCAGTCTTTGCTCTGCTCTCCAAAGGGCAGCTGGTGGCTAGCAGAGACTGGCACAGCTCTGAGAGATCCACAGTAGCTGCTCATAGAAGGCAGGAGTAATTTCTGGAGCACACTGAGTCATTGTAGGAAGGAGACCGAATCTTACCCAACTTCCAAAAGCAGAAGAGCTCTAAGCTCTCTTGTGATGAAACAAAAGCTGGCAGAGCACATGTTGTTATGTGGCAGGCAGGGAGGCCACTTGAGACACATTCAGGAGGTCTTCATGTGAGCAGCAGTGAAGGACACTTCAGAGGCTGAAAGCTGCTGGTGTTGAGCAGCGAAGGCACAGTGCAGCTGCTTCAGTACCAGAGAGCCACAAATTAATGTATGATGTGTGTTTCAAGGCAGAGGAGATGAGGAAATCAATGACCCAGACAGGAGAGATAGTGCCAGATGAAGCCCGATGACGACATTTCCAGGCAATTTGTTCACGCTGCTGGGTGAGCTGCTTGGGGAGAGATGGAACAGATTAGAGATGACTGCATATACTTTGCCTAAGAGCAAGACTGTGAGATTCACAGTAGCAAGGGCCTTGGTGGCTGTGCTGCCTCCATGCAGAAATATTAATAACTGCTTCTCTTAACTATCAGAGCATTAGCTCCAGCTGATTTTACTTTTGCGCATGTAAAAAAGCAATTACTCTTCCTCTTGGGGATTTCATCTGAGGGTTGTACAATGTTGGACAATTATGTGTTCACTCACAAATACAGTGTGGTGAAAAAGGCAGGCGTCAGGGGAATTTGAACCTGACAGGACACATATCAATCAGAACTCTAGCAAAATTTAGCTATGAAAATCATGTTCTAAGGAATGTAGTAAATTTCATTTTACTGGGAAAAAAATGACACGGGCATCTTATGTTGCACTTGAAGTTCCAGGGCATTAACCTGCAGAAATCTTGAACAGGAAGAAAAACTAGCTAATCTGTCTAATGAATATATTTGGTTGTTGCTCAGGTTTCTGGCCGGACATTCACCACACATCAGGAGCTCAGGCAACAGAGTTAAGTGCAGGGGAAAGACAAATGGTCACGCAGATTGGCTGTGTGCTGCAAGGCATGAAGACAGGACATGGCAAGCGGAAAGTGAGGTAACTTTCAGCAGTTGCCATTTTAATGGTCTTAGTTGCACACATAGAAGTGAGTTTATCTTCTGGGACTGGCTGAGCTTGGGGCAGGTCTGTTCATCACCACATCTGAAATGCAGCAATGTGGTGGAAGGCACTGTGTCTTAGCCTGTGACTCCAAATACAAAGCAAGGAACACACTCTGAATGAAGCATATTATACTGGGAGAGCTGTAACAGCTGCAGTTGGTCGTGGCTCTGTCCTGCTGCTCTCTACAACTTCCCTACAAGTAATTTTTTATTTCTAAGCTCATTTTAGTCATCTTATCCAGTGATCTTATGCACCTTTTGGGCTGCTTCCATATGGTTAGAACATAGGACAGATGATCCCCCAAAAGAAGACACAAGACAGGCTTAGCAAGGAGACTAAGAAAGACAGGCCCAGGATTTCCCAGATCTCTGTCCTTGCACCTGGAGCTTATTTCTGCTTGTGCTGCAGGCACACTGCAACTGTATGCACAAGTGCTGTGTGTGGGTGACTCCCTGCCCACGCACCCTGGAATTGGCAGGGCTAATCTGCCCTGCCAGTTACTGAGGGCAATACCTTAATAAAGCAGTTGAACTTGTAGTGGCCGTCAAACCTACACTGGGACAGGGAACCTGCTTTTGTCCCTGTTCACTTGTATGCAGAGCAGAATGCTGTAAACAGAGCTATAAATACTCCTGTGCCCACTGAATGCTCGAGGTCAGAGCAGATCAGCATAGCAATTCCTTCTGGCTTTGAAAATAAGCTATGAATCAATGCATTCATTGCAGGCTGAGTATCTCTGGGATGAGGCTGATAGTGCTGCTCCAAAACACTGGCATTCTGGGCAAGAGCACTGCAGAGAAAAGAATACATGGTAGTGAACCACACAAAGGGCACAAAGCAGCCAGGTCCCTAAAACCTACCTTTGGCAAGAAGTAATTAATCAGGACATTTGGATGCCAAACCTGGAAATACCTGGTGGCTCAAGGAGATATTTATAGCTCTCTAAATAACAGTGATTTTTATTTATAAATTATATGTTTATAACCCTCTGAATGGCAGTCAGGTTACATTTTGGATCTCCCTGCTACATCTCAGCTCCCATGCTCACCACATGAAACTCACTTTATCAGCTTGTAGTTGAGGAAGCAGGACAGATGAGAAGATGGGAATTGACCTGGAGGTGGAAAGCCAAACCTCAGCCCTAGGCAGGACAGCACATCAGTTACCACCCTGCAAGCCCAGAGAACATACTCAGGAAGGTAGGACACATCCTACTCAATACTGCCGAGAGCAAAACCTAATGTTCTTCAAATTCCTTCAAGCCCAAACTCCTTACACTAGGAAAAGGTTTTAGATCCAGAAACCCAGCTGTAGATTAATCCAGTTTGAGCCAAGCATGTGAATGAAGGTCCAGCCTCACTACATCCTTTATGGGAAATCCCTGTAATTACAGCTAGATGTGATACACCCTCTGAATCCACCTTGGATGTCTCCTGCAAGGAGACAGAAATCAGTTCTCTGGTTTTTGAAAGACAGTTTTATGTGGAAAGAACAACCACATAAAAAAACCCCAGTAATTTCTTGATGCTACCGGCCCAAAGACTACAGTCGCCATGGAAGCTGGTGAAAGGTCTGGAGCACAAGTCCTGTGAGAAGCATTTGAGGGAGCTGGGAGTGTTTAGCCTTGAGAAAAGGAGGCTTGGGGGTCACCTTACTGCCCTCCCTGAAGGGAGCTTGTAGCCAGGTGAGGGTCAGTCTGTTCTTCCAGGCAGCCAGGGACATGATGGGAGTTGCACAAAGGAAGGTTAAGATTGGAGGTTTGTTAGAAAAGAATTATTCACTGTTAGGGTGGTCAGGCCTTGGTCAGGCTGCCCAGGAAGTGGTGGAGTCCTCAGCCCTGGAGGTATTTAAGAGAGGTTTAGATGTGGCACTTAGGAACATGGCCTTGGCAGTGCTGGGTTAATGGCTGGAGTTGATGATCTTAGAGAGCTTTTCCACTGTAAACGCTTCTATGATTTTTGTGGAAAAACATTTCAGAGAGACTCTCCCTTGAATTCTCTTTCTGATTAATATTGTTCTTCTTTCCCTCCTTGCCAACTTAACAAACATTTCTGTGTCTAAATAGCATTTTTGGTCCACTGCCTGTTGCAATCAAAAGAACCTTCTTATTGACTTCTGGGACAGTCAGGCCCAGCTATTAGTGAAACATAAAAGCATTCGAACTCCACACTACTGGGACTGTATGTGTAAATGGCATTACTTGCCTCCTCCTGTGGTTGTTCATGAGATCAGGACACAAAGCCTTGTCTTTTGGGAGCCGTCTTTCCTTCAGAAGCCTGTTTGCCTTTCTATCTCATAATGACAGTGAGAAATCCTTAAGGGTTTTCTAACTCCCATTCCCCAGCAGAGAGCCCCAGCAGGCAAAGGCTTTGTCAGGCAGCATATTAATGAAACAGAAAACATGACCTGAATTTTTATAGCTTGTATTTAGCAGGTCATTTACTTGTCTTGAAAAGGGATATTTTGCATTGGTTGCCAATAATAGCTTCAGAAAAGCGAGCATTTAGCTCTCGTGTTTAATTCCCATGAGGATGAAGGGTGAGAGGAAGAGCACCCCAGCTGCTCCCTTACCCCAACCCCACGCTGGGATATTCAAACTATGCTGAGCATTCTTCTAAAATTTTGTTGCAGGAGCAGGGGTCTTGTGTGACCCTGGTAGTGAAGCCCACACACAGGCCGGGCTGTGTCCCAGATCTCATCCTGGAAGGATTTCTTATCCTTGCATCCCACGCAGCAGCAGCAGCCCAGCTGAGCAGCTCCTTGCAGAACTGAGCTTTGCCAATTTCCTGTCAGCCCAGCACGGTTCTGGCTGGTCAAGTTATCTCTTCCAGTCAGAGGTAGGTCACTAGACCCAGGCAAAAAAGTTGATGCAAAAGTGGGGTAATTTTCACAAGCTGTGGGGTGATTTTCACAAGCTGTGGAGTGATTTTCACAAGCTGGAGGGTCAGGCTTTCCGCATTGTGCAAGTGGAACAGCAAGGCATGCAAATTCCCTCAGAGATAAGGAAGATGTTCTTAAATAGGCTCTGAATCCAAACTAGTGTATGTATCAGCTACAATATACGTGAACTGGGCACAAGAACATTCTAGATCTGTGCCAAACTTTCATCATGAGCTGAACTGTTGGTAAGTGCCTTAAGTCTCTTCAGAAGGGACAAAAAGGCCCATTTCTCTCTTCTCCCCTCCCAGGTAACAAGTGACAGGACAGAGGAAATGGCCTCAAATTGCAACAGGGAGAGTTTAGATTGGATAATAGGAAAAATTTCTTCACTGGAGGGATTTTTAAGCATTGGAAGAGGCTGCCCAAGGAAGTGGTTGAATCACTGTCCCTGGAGGTATTTAAAGGATGTGTAGATGTGGCACTTGGGGACATGGTTTAAGTGGTGGCCTTGGTAGTGCTGGGTTAATGGTTTGACTCAATGATCTTAAAGCTCTTTTTCAACCTAAACAATTCTATGATGACTTAAGCTTCAAATAATAAAAAGGGTTGGCATGGACCTCCTCAGAGGGCCTTTGAGCTCCTTTAAGGGCAACAGTGTCCAAGAGCTGACACTTTGTCAGTGATTTCACATCCTGCATTTTGAGCTGTGCAATATTCTTTGTGTCTCGTGGAGAAACCTTAAATCTGAGGCCAAAATCTTTGTGGGTCCCACTCTTTAAATGGGAAAAACTTAGACTTCCTCAGAAAGCTCTAGGGACTAGGAAATATCTGTAGCTTTGCTCTCTACCCAGTATCTCAGTTTTTCGTCTCAGCTTGTTGCCCCTGTTTCCATAAACCTCTTCAGCACCTCCTTGATGTCTTCAATTAGCTGAGTCCCTTCCAAAGAAGAATACTAAAGACCAATGAAGGAAAAGAAAACAACACCGTAATATTGTTTCCAGATCTGTAATGATTCCCTGTGTGTGTATATCCAGTAACTTCTCCCCATCCCTAGACCCCTTTCTTTCTCACTAGAGTGTGAACATCTGTGTGTCATGCAACAGGACAGGAATCCTGGGCAGGGTCACAGACTCCTGGAAAGACGTGTTGGGAGGGACTTTTGGAGGTCTGCAGTCCAGCCTCCTGCTCAAACTGGAAGTTACTGCCAACAGCAGACCAGCAGCTGTGGGTTTGAGCCTGCAACAACAGTAGTGTGTCAATTTCCTGCACTCTCGTGTAAGTGAGCTATGTGACTGTTGGTCAATGGCAACAGAATTGGGTCAGGATATTGTTCATTCCTTCTGTTCCTAAGCTTACTTCTAAGTCCTGCTGTCATCTATACCATTAATAAACTAAAATAATTTTCTGGAGGGCAGTGATACTAAAGGCCAGTGGTTTCATGTCCTAATCAATTTAGTAACACTAATCACTGATTAGTGGTTCATCATTGATTGTTGAATAGCCCTTCACTCTGAAAGACCCAGGTGTCAGGAAACCATCCTTGCCAAGCTGAAGCAGACCAAGCATTGATGAGGACACATGGCTGCATGAGGTAGGAACCAGGAGTACTGACACTGTTCTAACTCTTGTAGTTCCACACACTTCATCACACGTTTATGTGCCCAAGGAACAAATTCATAAATCTGTCAGGTAGTTCTGGTTGATTCCTTTCACATATGAGCCATCAGACTGCCAAACGTGCCCCTGTGCAGGCTCTCTAAGAACCTGGTATCCAACCCTGTTCACCAGGCAGGATCACTAGATTACTGAATGCAGTTAGTACAGGAGATTTAATAAGGGAATGAAAAGGCTACTGAGAAACAGAGATCATGACCGTGCTTCTGCTAAGCCAGTTTAATTTTAAAATAAAAATCTCTAAAGAAAAATTTGAAGGGACTTATAAACAAGGCTAGCATGGCTCATCAGATTAATTACAGGACAGAGTGCATTTCAAATATTGATCTGGGTCTGGAACGGATTTAATAACAGTAGTTAGGAGTTACTAGCACAAGATGGAGATATTAATCTGGTTCATAGCTTTGCTGAAGTCAGAGTACTTAGACTAGGCAGAAGTGCAAATCTTTAAAATCCTCAGGCAGAAACTACCATGTACTTTACAAACATCAGTAAAACAAACCTCACTGGGAAGTGGGAAAACAGGCTCTTTGCCCCACTGTTTTACAGGGAATTGATGGAAAACCTTCAAGCAAAGCAAATTTGAGGAGACAATCTTGCAGCTCATTGAATGTGGCAGGCATTAGATCAGGTCTCAAACAAACTGAAACTCCTTACTCAAAGAAGGACTGTCTTGGAATGGAAAGGCACTAAAATTCCATAATGGTTGGTACAAATCCGCTCTTTTTCAGTGCTTCCTCAAGGGGAATTGAGTTTGGAACAGCTTCAAAGGCAGAGTAATGATTTCAGCCTGAGGAGACACTGCTTGCCCAGCATCCATGCCCCACATGGACACCTCATAGGGATGCTGCTGTGATTGTGCTGCTCTTCAGACTTCTGCTTGCTGCCAAGTTTTAATAAAAGTGAACGATTTCTTTTCAGAAAGAAACTAATGAAATGTTGCCTGAGTGAGAAAGGACTAAGCCCTTGACACCTCCATGCCCTCACTGACCAGGACTAGGTGGTGTTTATGGAAGGCCAGACATTTCCATAGCTATCTCTTTGCAAGAAGCAAAGCTGATCTCAGGCTTTCTGTGGATGATGAAGGACTCTGATGCTCGAAGAGCCTTTGCTTGAACATGGTTGGGCGGACACATGCAAAGCTGCTTGCAGTGTTGAGGTTCCACCTCACCCTCAGCATATTGCCACTCCAAAGTCTATTTGGATAAAGGATGTTGTTCCTTGCACAGGTCTATATATCCAATGATATAATCTTTTGAATTCTGCAACAGTCCAGGTTCCAAAGGAATAATCCAAACAGTTTGAATACATGGGGGTGGTTTGCATTGACAAGAGGTTAATTTGATCTAAAGAGATGTTTCATCATGCTGCAGTAATTCAGATTGCATGCTAATTCCATCCTTGGCTTCTTCTCTGTTAAGAATGTGTCACCAAAATTTCCAGTATTCCATATCAACCACATACCGTTAGAAAATAGAAACTGCCAGTTCATTTCAAAACCAGCTGTCAAGTAATGTCAGTTTTTACTCAGACATCAGCCAAGATCCAAATCAGTGAGATTAGGAATAAAAGGTTCTGAAGTGGGCTACTAGCTGGGAACAATCTGTTCTCCCTCAGCTGTGCAAAGATCATGAACAGTTAAATAACTTGAGTGCCTGAGCACTGTTTCTAAAGCAGAGAAGCCACAGAGAAGAGGAGTCCAATTGCCATTACTGGAGACACTTAAGGAGTCATCCTAATAGTGTATGAGGACAATTCAGTGACTTGCAGAAATTCCAGGAACAACGGCAGAAGGACCTAGTTCAACCATGGATTGTGAAAAGTGGTCTGGGCCATTCATGAGAGGTTTTCCATTCTTCCATCTTCTGGTAGATGGCATGAGCAATCAAGTGCATTGATCGTTGCCTAGAAGTAAAGCAGAAAATCTAAAACTTAAGAGAAGATGGTGTGGTTGTGTGATGGTATGTGGTTACTGAGTTTTAAAATGCTAAAGTTAAAAGGAGAACCTCTGAGGAAAATGGGAAGTGACACAACAGACTGAAAACAAAATACTTGGACGAGTTCAGACTCAGACTCAGAATAAAGGGATTTAAGGGGCTGACATATCACGTGCACTTAAGTGTTCAGAAAAAAGCTACAAATAAAAGTAAGCATTCCTTTACAACTTTTACTTTTCTTTGGGAGTAGGGACAGAAAAGAAGCCTGACTCTCAATTGCACTGGGGGGAAAAAAACCCATCTGATTGTGTTTCCCTCTTAAGAAATTAAGCTAATAAGGGATTTCAATTTGAAAGGAAGAAAGACAATCCTCTTTACTTTCAGGTTAAATACCTAACAATGCCACTTCTGCCCATAGTGCCTAAAATCTAAGGAAGTGCTCAAATGTACACTAAATCCAAAGGAGTTCGGTCTTAGAGGGTGAGACTGCACAGGCCTGGTGAGCACCAGCAGTCAGGCTCCCCCTCCTCCTCCAAATCTCTCTCCTCCCACTTGCCTTTTCAGCTTTGATGTGAAATCACCATTTTTAGGATGCGTTCTTGGAAGCTCACAATCTGATTTTGGGGGAAATCCTTCTTCCATGATAAGCTGTTTCCATGGGGATTAAATATTTCATTTTCAGTTTTTTGCTGGGAGCTTCTATAGAAGATTTACTTGCCAGTTTTCATGCTGCTAAAAAGATAAGGAAAATATCACCATGAAAGAGGTCAATCTATGCTCCCTCTATGTAGAAGATACTGGCTGGGGTAAAGTATGGCATATCAAAGCTGCTTGATTCTGTATGAAAAATACAAACATTTTCTCATTATGGAACAATCTCAATACATAAATCAATGAAAAATATCAAGAGATCAATTTGAACAGGTTCAAGTTTCCCAGTCCCTATTAGCATTCCAGAAAAGCCAGTAAAAAAAAAAAAAAAACCAAAAAAAACCCCTAAATCCAATCAGTCTGGAAGCAATCTGTGAAAACAGATACTAAGAACAGACCTAACCAGGGATTTGTCCTTTGCTTTTTGTTGTAGTAATGATGACTAGCCCCAGCCTGAATTCTGCAGGTATGCAAGATCCCCAGTGAAGCCACCAAGCATTAACCAGGGCTGGGGGAGTGACACCTATCAGTTGCACCTTTGATATCTGGTGTCACTCCAGCTGTGCCTGGGAAGGCTGAAGAGCCTGGGCCTTATCCTTTTACACTGACAGAAAAGCCCCTAACTTGTATATAACTTTGCAGTGTGACTTTACTGTTAAAAAGTACATCTTTGATGCAGTTTTTCCTCTGCTTACTAGAGTACAAGATCACTGATAAAAGCAGTGTGTCCCATAGACTTAGTCATATCTCCTGACTGCAAAACAGATATTTGTCTGGTTCCATATCTGCTTATTTGCTCAAGCCTGAACTGAGAGTAAATTCTTATCCCTTGGGCATCTCCTTCACATATTTCCAAATCTGGTCATTGAGAGCAGTTGTGAGGTCTGTTGGGTAAGCTCTCCATGCTGTTGTCTCCTCAGATGAGCCATCTGAGAAGTCTAATTAGCATCCTGCTCTTGGAGCAGTGTCCTGTCGGGAAGAATGGATACAAACAGTTCAACAGCAGAGACAGAGCAGACACAAGCCAGCACAGTAAGAGCAGGCAACTGAGCCCTGCAACAACCTAAAGCAGAACAGTTTTGGTGCAAATGATGCCCAAATGTGTCCTTCAAGGGAACTCTGCAATGCAAGTGCTGTTCCTTGTGCAATGTCTGGATGGGCCCTACTTAAAAATGATGACTATAATCAGACTATAATCATAATCTGAAGGATTTGTCTTCATACTGGAGCTGATCAAACAGTGGTCAGAAAAGTTTGGGTTCTGTTCTCCAGAAGTACCATTTTCTGTTGAAAAAGTGTGTTTGTGTGTGCGTTTGGGTGGGAAACCTTAAACCAGGTTTCATCAAGAATTCTCCTGCTTTCACTGGGTACCTCTAGCACTTTTAACCTCAATATTTTCCAGAGGTAAAAATCCACGAAAGTTAACAACAACAACAACATCTAAAGAGATCCCTGTGGCTGTCTTTCTTCCCTCTTTCACATTAAGAATGGGAAAGTATTGAAAGGTGCTTTCTGGACAGCTGTGATGGTGAGTAACACGCAAGGAGTATGGGACTTGAACAGAGAAAAGACTTGTTATCTTATCCCCTCCCTATATCTGCCTCTCTGGGAAGCACAGCAGTGTCTGTCCACCTTTCTGCTGTCAGATAACACCGACTCTAAGCTAGTCAGTAAGATGCTGGGGTTGGACACTGAAGAGTAAATGAGCGCTGCGTGAGCTAATTGCAGCGTCGAGGAGAAGGGAAGGGAAGATCCTGGCTTCCAGCAGTTTTGTTGTGTATTGTCTCATTCATTTAGTGATTTATAATTTGTTGCTGGTGAAGCAAACCAGAGCTGCTGCCCATCGCTGCCACATGAAGAGCAATGGGGAAAAACTCCCTCTGTGATCTGACTGTGATACAGACCTTCCCATGGCTGCATCTTGGGCCCAAGAACATTTGCAACACATTGCTTAAAGGATGAATTTGACACTGTCTTTCCATTTAAAGAAGCTTTAAAGCCACTTCTTTGTATTTAGCAAGTATTACTACTTTGAAGAATTTGGTTCTCAAATTCAGCTTGTAAAATTAATCTCACCATTTCCCTCAATCCCTGTTACCAGCTGGAGTAAAACATCCACACTGTTTTCTTGATTAAAAGATTGTTGCAATCAGCAATGAATGAACAACTGTTCATGAGGGTAAAATTGAAACAATCCCTGATGTGAGCACATGAGCTGTTACAAATTTTTCCATGCTGAGCTTTCAAAATAATTATAGTAACCCTGCATAATTTAGCCTAGTTTTTATTGTATTCCACATCAAACTAAAACCAATAACAGTTATTTTTAAAATAGCAGTAATTCCTTCAGTACAGCTCACCCAAATACAATCAGTTCCTGCAAAGAAAGTGCATTTTCTGCAAAGAAATACAGCGTGAGTTTCAGCTGCACAGAAAATTGGCCCATGGATGCCATTCTCTCTGGTGCCATGAATAAAAGGCTTTGCTGTGAGAGATTCACCTTATTAAAGATACTGGGTATTTCACACCTAATACATCAGTGACAGCCCAAAACTTTCAGTTGCTCTAGGTCTATACCTTGGAGAAATAAATGCTTCTGTTTTTTCAGTTTTGTTCTTGATCTTGCAAAAAAACCTGGCTCTGCCATCCACATCCCAATAGCCTCAAGGTGGATTCTAACAATTCACAAGGAAAAGGATCAGGTTAGAGGCATGTGTCCTGATATTTGTCAGGACAAAGAAAAGGAATAAATAATTATACAGCAAAGGAGAATTATGCTGGATTTAAATAGACATGAAATATTGCTAGATACAATTGTTCAAGTTAATGCTCAATTGGACAAAAGTCAGAAGCCCTAGAAAATAATTAAGAGACTTTGGACTGATGAGCATTGAGTTTGGGGAACAGGAATGGGAACTGAGGGAGATAATCCTCTTATTATACCCCTAAACTGTTGG
The DNA here is from genome assembly GCF_031753505.1 of Anomalospiza imberbis. Lineage (NCBI taxonomy): Eukaryota > Metazoa > Chordata > Aves > Passeriformes > Viduidae > Anomalospiza > Anomalospiza imberbis. The sequence continues at coordinate 12,726,311 of NC_089687.1, forward strand.
TGGAATTACTGGGTGAAAGTCCAACTCATGAATTGATGCTGTGAATATTTACTTAACAGGAGATTTTATCCCTCTGAAGCTTACCCTAGCAGCGATTGGCTGTACTTGAACAACCTGCTGCAAACTTAAGCTAGAAATGTTTCACAAAAGAAATAGGGCAAAATAGTTTCTATCATTGGAACAAATCTCTAGTGGAAGGGCTGGATTGTCTCACATTTGTGCTTTTGTATGGAAAAAGATCTGAAAAACCTGCATAGGTTTTCACCTTAAAATAGGAGAACTTGGTAAAAGGAGGATAATATGAAATACAATGTTGTTCCTTCATGAAAGACTTCAGTTTTGAAATAGATTTTTATCTTCTACCAGCTACAGAATTTAAACTTTCAGGGTTCCAGACTCCCAAGTAGAGAAAGATTCCTGAAACAATTATTATGGCAAAGCCCAGGGCTGCTCAGCAATGTGGTTCAATCTTCCTCTGTCCAAACTGAAAACTTTTGGAGCAGGTGCATTGTTCTGTGCACTCCTTGTTGTCATCATATAAAAGCTGCAAAAACATTTCTTTAAGCTGAGCAATAGTTATCATACTAAAGTTATAAAATTAGTTATAAATTCTTTCATTGCATTTACTAAAACAATTTCCATTATGAAAGGATCCATTTCAGGTTTGTGGAATTGGGCAAGGAGGAAGTGTGAAAAGATTCCCCTGCAATTCCATATGTCCTGTGAGGTGCAGGTGATTGCGATACATGAGCTGGTCTGCACAGACCTTATTCTCCCCAGCTTGAGACATCCAGGGAATGAGATTTTATTAACAAGCTAGCTGAACTTTAAAGGCAGTGAGCTTAGGAGCTTAACAGAGACAGTTGTGAAAGCTCAGTCTGGTTTTTCCTCCAGTCTGAAATACACACAGAGGTCTATGGGATGTTTCCCAGTTGGATTGTTTAGTTATCAGTGAACATGCAAGGGAAGAATTGCCTTCAGCATGAAGCACACACTGATGCTTTACAGAATCAGGACTCAAAATGAGGCCAGTCCATTCTGTCCAGTGCCCAGTTAGCAGACACGGTGTGAAAGCGTTCACACTTGCTTATCCACGGTGAGGCAGACATGCTGTCTGGATCAGAAGGGAATCCCGGGGATTTTCGGCTCTGAATCAGACCCTACAGGTCAGTCTGCCATACTCCACAGGCTTCGAGGAGCTAAGACAAGCCCCTGAATGTGGATTACAATGTCTTCACAGTGTGGGTCCCATCCTGAAGCCATTCAAACCCAAGAGGCATCAGGGGAGACGCTGCAACCTCAAGGTGCTCAGTCAGAGCCTGGGGAGGACTGATTTTTTCAGATTAATGCCTGTCGTAAAAAATGCGGGTGAACTCAGGTCTTCTTGCTTTCCAGCCTCTGTCCTTCCTGAAACCAGAGCCCTTCCTTTTCCTAGTTGATCCAAAAGCAGGCGAGCGAGGACACGAAGTGGAGAGTCCCGTAAGAGCAGCTTGCAGCCGGCTCCCGGCACAGGGGAGCTCCCCATGCCGGGAAGCCAGGGCAAACCCGAGGTTTTAGTGGTCACTGGAGCTGTCTGCGGCCAGACCAAATAGCAAAATGTTCACACACCTAGAGGTGGCACCCCTGGGCTCCAGATGTGCACGCTGAAGTACTGCTCAAGTTCTGTACAGAATAAATGACACAGCCTGGTCCCTGTGCCCGGCAGTGTGAGCGTCACAGCCCTTGTTCTTCCACGCTCCCAGACTTGTTTCTTCATTCCACCTTGGATAGTTTAATATTTTAGTTTATTCAGTGTGACTTTTCTGGTTTTGGCTGAGATAATTTTTTTCATAGTAGCTGGTAGGAGGCTATGGTTTTGATTTGTGCTGCTATTAGTGTCGACAATTTAGGGATGTTTTCCAAGAATCATAGAATCACGAAGGCTGGAAGAGATCATCAAGTCCAACCGCGAAACCAGCACTATCACTGTAACCCCTACTCCACTAACCTTATCTCCCAGCTCCACATCCAGATGCCTCTTAAACACCTTCTGACACCTCTTGCTACTATTGAGCAGCGCTGACACAGAGCCAAGGCCTTTTGGGCTCCCCACCCCACCACTGAGGAGGCTGGGGAGGGGCTACAAGAAGTTGGAAAGAGCCACTGCGGGGACAGAGGACACCAACTGGCCACAGGGACATCCTGTATAGCCACATGCTCAGCATAAAGCTGGGGGGAGAAGGAAAGGGGGTGTTCAGTGTGATGGTGTTTGCTTTCTTCAGTCGCTGTTACATCAGAGGTGGCTGAACACCTACTTGACCATGGGAAGTGATTAATTAATTTTTTAGTTTGCTTTGCTTGTGGAGTGTCATAATTTATGAGTGGTGAGGCTCATTATGCGGTTGGCAGGGGAAAATTCTTTTTTTTGACACCTTCTTGTGGTGGGACTATGGAAGTACCTTGGCACTTGCAACAGTTGGGGGGAAAAGATTGTTCCCTGGTAACTGGAGCAAAGGGATTTTGTAGAAGAATGTGCAGTAATGTACTTAGTTACTCTGAAAAAACCCACCTGACATCTATATTTGATACCAGAAAGCTGATGCCTGACATTTTTAAAAGAACTGACCAAAGTACCTTAGATAATAATATATACATAATCTAATCTAATAACATAATCTATTTTCTTATCCCTGTTTTTTGACTCCTTCGTTGCACCATCTGTTTTCACTGCAAGCTGTAACAAATTCCCTGCAATCTTTCTGCTACAGAACAGAGATAACATAAGAGATAGAATAATAACTGTCTCAGACTAAACCAAAGGTTCTTCTCTCACAGAAACAATTTTTCCCAAGGCTATTATCATGTTTGCAAACTCTGCTAACCATGTTGAAATTACATTGCAAATGACATTCTTTTTGCAGAAAGAGATCTCTGTAGCACAAAGGGTATTTGCAACAATGCTACTAAAAATAAGAGCATGGTCTGACAGAGCATTCAATTATTCATGTGCTCACAAGTACAGGGCCAGCGGGCTCACAGAACTGCATCCAACACATCTCCAGGACTGCCTGCCTCTATGTCCAGTGCAGTGTGTGCTGGATGCACAGCACCCTTCTGCTAAGAAAGGACCTAAGTTTTATTTAACAAAAAGCAATGGAAGTCCAAGGGGAAGATCCTCTAAGAAAGCTGCCTCTGCGACCAGAAACTTCATGGCTTGCTCCTGCAGGCCCTGAAGCTGCCACCACCATGCCAGCTCCTTCCTCTCAGGGAGGAGTCTCTTGGGAGACTCGTGAAACATTTATTCTGCATCCATGCCATACTATGCACTTTTCTGTCCCAAGCTATAAAAAATGCAGCATGCCTGCCTGCCTGCAGTTAAAGGGAATGGTTTTGCAGTCAGCTAGTTAACCTTTTGTTCCCCAGCCTTCTCTTGAAGAAATCTCCCTGCAGCTTTACCTTAGCTCAGAAGGAACCCAAGTGTTTAAGGTCACTTGCAGTATAAAAGCACTTCTGTTGGGTGAACTTCCTTCAGAAATGACTGGGATAGCAGGGGTTTCTGTGAGCAGTGAAGCAGTGGCAGGGACATCAAAGGCTTCAACTGAAGTCTGTGGCATACCTGGTCTTTTGAATGAATCAGCCAGGAAAAAGTGGTGTTGTCCTTCAGGTATGAGCTAGAAAGTCAAGAGATCCATCTTCATTGTGTTATATGTTTAAAAGGTGAAAGTAAGACTGATATGGTTTGTAGCACTCAGGCTTCTTCTTCTTTAGGAATTACATGATTTTTTTGTCCAACCAGTTTCCAACCAATAGGTCATTAACTGTTTGGAACTATCAAGTGCTAATTTATTTGTTAATATAACTTAACTCTTAATTTACTGGTAATGATTATGGTACTCTTGCAGCTCTCTCAACCCATGAACACAAACTAAAGGCAAAAACTAAACGGTTAAAGAGCTTAGGACTGTTTGAGAAACAACCTCCCCCTACCCCACCCTATAATATATAACAACTTAAAAATAGCCACAGCAAAACTTGTTGAGAGCTGTGATGGTGAAAGATCAGATTCAGCTCCTATTTTGAAAGGCAATGTCTGCAGTAGAGACTACAGCTGGTTGAACTCATTTGGTGGAGTGCTGCTCAGGAGGGCTGGGTGCTAGGGTAGAATGAAAACTTAGACTCCTTGGGTGGATTTGTTGAGGTGGAAGTGATCCAGCCATGTTTTGTGTTAAGGAATCTGCAATTCAAATAGGAAGGAAAATTCTCTTTCATCACCAACTTCAAAGTAATTTCCAGTAGTCTCTTTGACCAGAATCTCTTACTGATTCTGCCTTTTGTTCTCAGAGAGGAAAAGAAGTCCAAGAGACATAGCTTGCCTTAAGAAACAAAAGGCTGTACTGTGAGTCTCATTTAAGTTCCCTGTGATTATTCATTATGTGGCAGCTTGTTTCAAAGCACCTCTTCAGCTATTTTACATGCCTTCATTTTTAATATTGTCCAGGATTATCCTGTAAGGTCCTGATCTCCTAATGCAAAGCTTCCCCCATGCAACAGAACACAAAGGAACCTTTCTGTATGTCTTAAACATTTTACAAGCAAACTCTGATAGGTGTCTGCAAGTTCCATGTACTCCATGCCAATTCTTGCTTCATCCCATGACCTTTCATGCAGCCTGGGGATGTGTGCAGAGCATGAAAAAATCGTGCTCAGCAGTGTACAGGGAAGACCACAGACATCCTTCTCTCCTCATACTCTGCAGCATGTCTCAAGCTCTACCAGATACCCAACAGCAAATTCACTGTTATGTTGCCCCTCAAATGCAACAGAGATGTAGCTAGGAGCAGGAAAGTCACAAAACATTAAATTCAGGCTCCTAAGTTTGGTAATATTTGGTGTAATTTTTTTGGAAATGAAAAAAAGTACTCAGGAAAGTTTGAATCTCAAATTATTTGATGTCAAGTTTAACAGCAAACTGGCAAGCTTCTGAACTGGCAATTACTTCTGTGCAGGGCAACATTCAGAGCATGAGGATGAGTGCAGAGCCTTGTCAAGTAGTAGGAAGTAAGATGGGCAACAGCTGCAGAAATCACTTTGCCCACATTTATTGGAGTTTAGCACCACCTAATGTGTGAGAAGTTCAAGCACTTCCCAGCACAGCCAGGATGAAACAGCCTAAGTGGAGCTAGAGAAAGCCTCTGGTGTCAGAAAGCATTGAAATTGAATCCCTTGTCTACTCAGTTCCTTGTTGTTCCCTTACTAGGGGAGAAGAACCTAGGAGCAGGCAGCTCCTGCTGTGAGCAGACCTGGAACAGTCAGGAGGCAGAAGAGCCAGGAGAACAGGGACACCAGGGACACCTATGGTGACAGTCCACAGATGAGATATAAACAGGGAAAGGCCGTTTTTTGCTCAGTCGACAGACACAGCTGGGAAGAGTTTGCAGCCTTCTCCTGGTTGTTTTCATCCTGGCTACTCGGCATTTGTAGGCTTAAAATTAACAGATGGCCACTCCAGCCGTTTTGGGAGCAGCAGATGTCAAGGGGACCTGTAAAGGATTTCAGGACTGCTCTGAGTCTGGGATCAATTTGGACTGTACAAAAATTGCAGGAATTGCCTTAGAAACAGCTTTGCAGGGATTGAGAAATGAGAAAAGTACTTACACTTCTAAATTAAAGCTGCAAGTGTAATGATTCACAGTGCCCTGCAGGAGCATGGGCCTATTTTGGCACAAGTAATTCAGTTGAGCCCTAGGGATATTTCTATGCTTCTAACTTCTTTAGCCTCCAAAGAGTTATGATTGTGAGAATATTGTCTACAGTAATACTTGGGAAATCAAAATGAATATGCTGATAAACTCTGTCCTCCTTCCTCCAATTTAAAAAATTTGCTGTTACAATTAGGATATGCAGACTGTGGGGCTAAATGATAAATTCAGCAAAAGAAGATAAAAGAAAGGGTTTGGGTTTCTGACACATTTGGATCTAAATAAACAGAAGAAGAGAGAGGCTGAAGTGCTGCCAGGTTTGCCAAGGCTCCCTATGGAGTACCTGGGGAGAAGTAAGCGCTGAAGAGGCACCTACAGCAGCCACTTCCTCTTACACACAGAAGCTGGAACATCTCATCACACCTATCTTACAGAGCACAAACTCATCATATACCCATACTTTGAGCTGTTGGACATTCCTTAAAGCTTAGCACTTGGGCCACATATGGTGCAAACAAATGTTTTGTCCTCTGTCCTGGCTAGGAGCCACCCTTGGCTACATAAGCCATTGTGTTCTTAACATACTGTAGCTAAAAAGAGAAGAAGCCCAAAGCTTCCATCTGCTTCTCCAGTGAGACAGAGAAAGGACACAAAATAGGCCAAGATGACAGCTGCTTTTCAAAAGACCCCACAAGGAATGATATCAGGATGAGGAAATAAGTCCCTCAGGCAAAAATCCACCAGGGTGTCAGGAAAATGGTGAGACCACATCCTGTCCAGCCTACACTGATTTTTCAGAACAATCCATTCAGAAGGCAAGTCTAGTAATATCCATACATATCAGTTTTACCCTGGCAGGCATCCCTCAGGACATTGGAATGCTGTTTTCAGTATCAAAAACCAGATAAAGAAAGCACACAAACCTGAGCATCCTCCCTGCCCAAGTCATTTGTCTCTTCTCACTGCTTGTGTTTCACACAGTGGCCTGGGCAACCTGACACAGCCAAGGGCATATCTGGGGCACCTAGAGGAGATGGTTCCTACCCAGCCCTCTTCCAGAAAGAGGGATTCCCCAGCTCCACTGCAAAAGTGATATCCTTTGGCCTCCCCACAGTGACACATCAGACTTGTTATGAGCTAATAAGAAGTAGGCTCTGAGTTTAGTGGGGGTTGAACCAGAATAAAGAATGGGGTTTCAAATAAATATTGAAAGTCTCAGCCATTCTAAGTCATCTTAACACACAGATGAATAACCCCTTTGAGAGCACCATCCTCCCTCCACCAAGTGCACTTGCTATCAAGGTGACTCAGATATAAAATGTATGCCTCAAAAGAATTGTAAATTAAGGGCTTACAAGACTGTGACTTGTAGCATCTGCATTACTTGTTGAGACTTAGTGAATCAAACTTGAGAGATTTTTCTCTCCAGAATCATTAAGTTTTGGGTAATCAGAAACTTAAAATTACATGACCTCTTAGAGAATATGCTGAAAAAAATAAAACATGTCTGTTATATTAGTGCTAATGCTGCAGAATATATGGTGTTGTAACAAATGAAAGGCAAGTTTTATCTTTGTTAAGTCCAAAGTCAAGTGATTTTTAGCAGGCAGAAATTAATTAACATCCCTAGAGATAACTATCTGTGTGCAGTTATGGTTCCCTGTATTCCTACCTCTTAAAAAAGCTTGATCCAATCTAATAGCAGACAATTCAGAAGTCCCTCAGCCCCTTAGATCTTGACAGCTCATGATTTTCAGCTTGAATATTATAAATATTTTGGTGTTTAAAGTAGCTAATCAATTATGATTCACAGCAAGATTGTAAGTGACTTTGTAAACCACTTTCAGGGACAGGTCTCTCTTGAGGTGCAATGCTCTGGACATTTTAAGTCATTGAATTTAATCACCTTACCAAAGTACATGAGAAAAATATCTGTGTCTATGTAGAGCTCATCCTAACCATAAATAATTTTGTTAAGGGACTAGTAATACATAGGAGAAGGCTTCAGCATTTCTCATTTATGTGACAGGAAAACCATAATGAAGTTTCATCCTGGCTGATTTTTCTCCCCCTTTGTAAAACAAAACAAAACAAAAACCCTACAAATGATCCTACTTATTTAAAATCACCCTTCTTTTAGCCTACATCCTTTACAGAAATTTGGTTGCCCATAAACAAACCACTGCAGTTTTGTTAGTCTTTTCAATAAACTTAAGCTACTATTCTTACAGCCAGGACTGTAGAATACCAGTCACCAAGCCAGTATTATGGCCTGAACCAAATAAATTAATGGATTTATAATACAGTACTAGAAAAGCAGTTAATAAAACTATCAGACTGAAAAACACTGGTTAAATTCAGGGAGCCCAAGACTAGTTTTTACAAATCATCAGAGCATCTTAAACACATTCTGCTCACCAGACTAAGACAGCAGATGAGTCTTTCTGAAATTTACTGAAGCTTCACCTTGTCAAAGCCTTTAGTGAAATATTAAACCAGCTCTCAAGAAATACATTAAAACTAAGGTGTTACAGGACAGTAATTTGGGGCTCAGGGTTTGCATACCAACTCTGCCTGCATTTCCCGGCTGGCAGGCTCCAAACCAGCTCTGGTTAAAAGCCCTGTAAAAGACCTTCATCTGTGCATCATTCCCTGGCCACAGAGACTACAACTTTTTAAAACTTACTTGTACAGGAGTGTGTGCACTCTCTGAAGATGACATTGTAAGTCTCTTTTTTTTTTTATCTCAGCCATCACAATCCCAACAGTACTGTCACAGTGATCAATACCTCTTTCTCCAACAGCATCCTCTGAAGCCCAGGACCTTCCAGCATGTTCTCCCAACAAAGCTAAAAACAAAGAGAGAATAACAGTAAGATAAACATAATCTACATTCTATAGAGCATGTTACGCACACCTTTGTCCTCAAACACCATCTCCTACAGATACACAGGACCATTTGCCTCCAGAAGCTCATTTACCCCCATCAGCTCCTTCCTGTTCCGTCCTCCCTGTGCATGACAACTTCCAAGAGGAACACAAGGGAGATGTAATGGTCTATTAAGCCCTCTTTAATTAGTGTGGGATTACAGAACTTGTGAAAAGAACTTCGTTAGATGGTGCAAATGAGACGATCATTATGGAGAAGTATACGACCTGACTATATTTCTACTTTGAGAAAAAAAAAAGAGAGAAGAATAGCATAAGAGCTGGATTAATTTCTCCTTCACCCAGACCATATTATCAGTTCTCCTTTAGAATGAGACAGAACTCTCCAAAGCCCAGAGTGAAGAGGAAGCTTGTGCCAGATGTAATACAGTTGTACAGGAACAGGACTATCACTGAGCATCTTCTCCAATGGAAATGTGCTCCAGAGCAACTTTCCAAAAGTTTGAAATTCTGGCTCCTACACACTGAAACCCAAGTATTCTCCTTAAAGAAAAAAACTCAAGTGATTTTTTTTTTTTTTGGTAAGGCTTTTGTAATTCTCATCTTGCATCAAAATACAGCCTGGAATGGAGATGTTTCAGAGACACACTTTCCATTTAGGCTGTGGCTATAGGTGCATTTGGAGATGGAATGATGCAGGTACAAAACAATGCTCATTTCAGTCTCCATACAAGAGAATGGATGTAAAATGAGATTAACCACCTGTAAGACCAGCTACTGCGAGTGCTGTTCATCTCAACTGATCTTTGAAATAGAAGGGTTTTTTTTTTTTTTTTCTGCAGCAGTTATTAAATCAGAAGGAATTGAATCTTCAGAATAATCCTAAGGAAACTGCAGCAGCATGTTGCAGAACACCATTGCCTTTAAGAATGGCTTGGTGGGTTTGCTTATTGCTGGCAGTGGCTGGAAATCTTATTGGTTCTACATTTCTACAGCCTGGTTTGTCCTGAGAGAGACCTGCCCATTGCTGTCCCTGTGGTTTGATCGGGTGGACAGCAAATGCTGATGGCTCTGGCAATGATTTCCTTGACATTATGGCTAACGTTACCTGGAATCGTTATGGTTAATATATTTGGCATATGGAAAATGGTACCAGAATAAACCTAACCTAATGCTGCCCTTAGTCAAACTTCATATCACTGAATTTTGGGGCTGGAAGGTTTAACTGCAGGAAGAAGCTGGCTTGCTTTTTATGTAAGTGAAATGTTTCAAGTGTGTATTTCTTCCTCCATGCTTTGTTTAATTTCCTTTTGCTTGCACTTCTATTTTTAAAGAAACCAGTTAATAGAAGTTTTTTTGTTTCATTGTTAATTCAGTATTCAAAACTCATCATTCCAGTAAAAATATAAACTTCCCTTGTTCAAGAAGATCGTGAACTCAAATCCTATATAAACACAAGACATTTTAAGCCATTGATATCCAAAGGTTTTTTTTTCTTTTTAATACACTTCTCACATAACACACTTTTAAATTCTGATTTAGTAACTCCATTGCTGCACCTCCAGTAATGAGGCAGAACCACACTATGCCAGATGCTGTGTAAAGAGAAAATAATTCCTGGTTTAAATAAGTATGAAGTGCAGTTTAGGTAAAATATTTCATGTCCCTTTCCCTGATGGTCGCCATAAGATGAAAGGAGTCGGCAGCACAGCCTGGAGCAGCCCCCGCTTCCCCTCTGCCAACTGCTGCAGCAAATGCTGCTTTTGCCTGAAAGGGCTCTTGTCTTCCAGGGCTGCTGCTCACTCACTGCTCAGCAGTGACCACCACAGTGCGTTTCACAGCATAAACCAGAGGATTGTTCTGTGCTGAGTATTGACATATGATGATGGTGCATTTTAAAGCATAAACCAGAGGATTGTTCTGTGCTGAGTATTAGCATATGGCTTTTGACATCTGGTCCTCTAAGAGCAATAAACTGCCAATCAGGCAGTTTACATTTCGTACAAGCATATTTTTTATCACTACCCGTACTAATCACCAAGATTAGTCCCTGCTTGGCAATTGTGACTGACAAACACACCAAACCTATTCAAACATCCTCATCCATATTCATTTCCTTTAAAACAAATTAAATTCTCACGTAAAATATTCGTCAAATTCTCAAAAAAGCTGTTTGTTTTTTTACATAGGTGGCATGAGTTCAAAGACATCTGGTTAAATATGCATAATTTCTTAAGAGCAAAAATTACAGCCTTTAATGATGTTTGCCTTCCACTTCATGAAAATCTCTTTTAATGTCACTAGAGATCTGTGTAGCCTGGACAGAAGTTTCCTTTCCTAGCCCAGAGGGGTAGAAATGTCATCATTTTCAGAGCACAGCTGCTTTGTCAAGACAGTGGCACAGACAATTTGAATAACAAATACTGAATTCCTGCAAGCATTTCTAAATCTCCTTTGATTGAAAAAAACCCCAAAAACTTCAAATCTACAACAATAAGCTATAAAGGAAGAGGACAGGATAGGGATTATCATCCATTCATCCTGAATCTTTAGACTTTTGGGGAAGGAAATAGGTTTTTCACAAAGTGACCTTCAACAGCCAGTAAATACACATCAGAGGAGGTCGCTTTTCAGTGGTTGTCTCTCAGAGGTGAGAGAGAAGGACATGAATTTTAAGCAGAGATTAATCTAATGAGCCATTGTATTTATAATAAGAAAAAATCTTCAAGCTAAACTGAATTGTTTCAGGGAGTCAAAGGCAGATGAAATTGAGAAGATGAAATAAAGCCAAAAGTGAAAAGTAGTTAAGATAGAGCAGACTGAATTGCTATTTGTCATGGACTCCTTAGCCCCTCATCACTTGGAAATAATAAAGAGAGAACAGAGACTCTAGGAAAAACTTCATTAAGACAATTAGTGCAGGAAGGAAGAGTTTAAAGGAGCCAAGGGGAACAGGTGTAGCTGTATAGGTGTAACTTTGGCTTGTATCTAGCATGGGCATGTGCTTCCTGTTGTACCATGGGTCTCAAACCTATTATTCAAAAGAGCTGAATATAAAAAAAAAAAAAAAAAGTAATCAAAGCAGTGCAATCAAACCAGTTGGCTCCTTTTCCATCTTCCAGTAATATGTCACCTCTTTCTGGTGTGTGGTTTTGTTCATGCCCTTTTTTGGAACACTTTCTTCTGAATTGATTTAAGGATTTTCCTACTATCTATAGGTAATAGGAATTTTTATTCTAAAATTGTTTTGTTTGCTTTACTGTGACAACTTACTCAGAAGACCGTACCTCATTAGAAACATGGATATCTGTTTCATGTTTCATTTCACTTATGAAATAATTTTACAGTACAAATTATTTATCTGGAAGAATTCTTTCTCTGTATATTTATAAGAATATAAATATACAGAGAAGCAAAAATTGGATTATAGATTTTCAAGGTCTGTGCTTTCTTGCTACAATAAACTGTAAAAAAGGAACTATAATGGAATCCTCTAGATCAAAAGGCAGCCCAGATGCCATTTTAACAATTTCAGGGTATTGCCATGACCTTATAAAATGACTCGTTAGGAAATTGCAGCAGTGTGAGAACCACTTGTGATGTTCACTTTATGTTGCTTTGTCTCTGCATGCATAGGGGAGAATAACATGTCATTTTGCAAGTAACATATCAAAAGGAGACGGTGATTCTATGGACTTATGTCTTCCAGCTGCTCTCTCAAGTGCATACTTTGATGTCTAATCAAGGGTCAGTTTATGCTCCACTCTTTATTCTGGGTAAAAGCTCTACTAGAGTGTCTCTGATCTTTTCTTATTTTTGCAAAATGTATGGGAATTTCAGGTCTTTGAAACTTCCACTGTGTCAAACAAATTCAAACTGAAGGAAAGAATGGTAGAGATACTTGCAGTCCTGCAAACTTTGCCGCTACAGAAAATCAGGATAATGAGACAGATTATTCCCTGTCAGAACCGACTGGAAAATATAATGCAATTTAGAAAATATACTAGAATGCCATTAGATATGTATTTTCTACAGTCTCTAACCTCACTAATGTTGCCATTACTTACCTAGCAAGAAGTACCAGAAAAAGTTTTTCAGAATTTAGCACAAGCTGGCCTAGACAGAGTGCAGGAGACAACTTTGTGCCCTGCGTCCCTGGTGTTGTCAATGGGGCTGACAAGGGCTGATCCCTTGATAGTGTAAAGAATGCTTAAAAACCAATACAGCTTCCCTGTATCTTTCCTAAATCCGAGTGAAGACAGCTATATAGAACAACAATTAATCCCCATTTTGCTTCTTCTGGGAGTCAGGACAGGCACTAGTCCTCTAGGCAGATCCCACCATCCTCTTCCTTGGCCACTCACTAATTTCTCTCTGGGAGCTTTTGATGGTGTGTGGGAAGGCTTGGAGCAGCAGCCGTTCCCAGGGACGAGGGCAGGCTGGGAGGCAGCACTGATGGGCACTGTCTGTGCAGCCGGGCTGGCTCAGGGCAGCTGCCAGGGATGCAGATGGCCAGGGATGCAGATGGCCAGGGATGCAGATGGCAGTGCCGCTGCAGCCCCGCGCGATGGCACAACGCGCACACGAATGCGGCTGCAGCCTCCTGCAGAGCAGCAGAGGCAGGAGGGAAACTGCCTGCTCCCCTCCCTGCTGCAGCTGCACAGGTTTTTAGACTACTGAGGGGATAAGACTGGTGAAAACCAGGAAGAAATTCCATCTCCCTAACTGCGAAAAAAGGAATACCGCTAAGCCTCTTGGAGTGGTGGGGAGCATCGGCTGCTATGTGCTGCACATCACAAATGGCTAACAGGCATATTCTGGATTAAAAAAAAAAAAACCCAAAACACAGAGCTGAAATTAGAAGCAGCATTTTTGTCCCCTCTTTTATAAGGATAAATCTTGGGAAACTAAATTGAGCCTTCTTTCCATTACACCTCCTATTTATGAGAGAATTTGCTACCTAAATGACTGTTTGGTTGTTAAGGCAGAGAGGCTTGATTGACAACAAGCAGTCAATCAAGCATTACATTAATCCTGTCAGTCTATTAATAGGTAGACAGACAAAAAGACAGAAAGAAGAAGGGAGAAAAGTGCAGATATTTATCATGGTTATCATTTATCCTGTCAGCAATTAAGCACCACAGTGGGGTGGGGGGACAGAATTAGAAGAATAAAAGTGAGGAAACTCCAGGGTCAGAGTAAAGACAGTTTAATAGGCAAAGAAAAAGCCCTGTACATGAGGACACCAAACCAAGGAATTCATACACCACTTCTTATGGGAAGGGATGTGTTCAGCCATTCCCAGGACAGCCAGGCTCCATCACATGTAATGATGACTTGGGAATACAAATTTCATCACTCTGGACATCTCCTTGTCCTTCTTCCCCCAGGTCTATGTGCTGAGCATGATGCCATATGGGATGGGATATCCCCGTGGTCAGCTGGTATCAGCTGTCCCAGCTTTGTCCCCTCCCAGCTTCTTGTGCACCCCCAGCCTCCTCACTGGAGGGGTGGGGTGAGGAGCAGAAAAAGCCTTGACTCTGTGCAAGTGCTGTTCAGCAATAATGGAAACATTATTATCAGCACAGTTACCAGCACACATCAAAAAGCCCCAGAATATTTACCATGAGGAAAATTAATGATGGCAAAATAACTAGAAAGAGATGTAGGAACATTCAACAAGTAAATCTTGAAATGCTCTTGCTTTTACTCATGGATTTGTTTTTTTAACTTGTGGAGAGCAAGGGCAGAGGGCATCTGTCATCAACTAGATTTATATCTGGGCATCAGGCAACAACACAAGAAGAGTAATTTCACTTACCTCCCCATTAATCCTAGAATGATCAAATCACCTTCAGTGTTCCTGACTTCTTAGAGACAAGTTCTGCACAACAAAGACGGCCTTGCTGGCTAATTGTTAGCAGGATATCAATTATTATAAGATGTTCAAGGTGAAATATTGAATACTAAGTAAAATGCAGGATTGTTTTTTCTGCCTCGTGTAATAATCTATTCCTGAAGCTTCTAAACATTTAATGAAGTGCATCTTTTACATCATGCTTTAATTTTTGTGAAGGACTCATATTCCATTAGGAAGTTAAATTGGGATTCAGAACCAATTGTTTCTTGATAATTTCAGTCTAATTAAGTAGCTACAAGGGATTGAGGCAAATTCTGAAGAAAACAGGAGCTCTGATGGCCTTATGACTTCAGAAGTTCTCCTAGACCCCAGGCAAAGCCAATTCTATTTTTGATCCTATGGTCTACTACTTTTTGCATTTTCAAAGCACTCTGAAATGACACAGCAAGGGTTCCTGTTTGTAGGGTGCATAATTTTTCAGAGTGTAGTTTTTCCTCCATGTTCCTGAAGATTTACTGAGAGATCAGTTAGGAACAGCATGAAACTTCTGCAGGTGGCACTGTGACAGCAGGGAAGTCAGCTCTGTTGTTGCTGCTAATCTCAAAGCCTTTGTGTGTACCCAGCTCCCTGCTCCACTACCACTTTCCATATGTGAAGAGCTGTGGTGCTGCATGTTCTCTCCCTAGGAAATGAGACTTGTTACTCATGGTAACCTTTATCTCTGTGAGGCATTTGAGCTGTGAGGAGAGGATGGCAACCCTTCCATTCCTGTGCTTGCGCCTTTCCTTGGCAAAGTGTCAGTCAGTTCTGGGTTGTGCTGCTTCTGCTGCAGTTCTGGCATACTTCACAGGAGGTACAGAATTACAAGGTTTACAGGATGCTTTATCACTGCACACAGTCTTTTCCTGTGCCACTGCCTGTATTCCTCTCCAGTTAGAATAAAAGAGAGCAGAAGCTCCTATCTGCTTCTGCTGGGCACGCGACTGATCCTCTCACCTTGCACTCCTTAAATTCCTCAGTGACCTTGATTTCACACTGATCACTACAGCTGTTGTTTTCTGTTTTAAGACTTGTGTACCTCTTTGTGCCAGGACTGAAAAACTTTCAGTATTTTCCTTTTTACTAAGTACCACTCTACTTTTAAAAATAAAATTCCATTTAAAGTAAATCCTTTTTTTCTTTTTGTCTTTAAAGGGATTATATCATGCAGGTATTAGCAGGGGACTAAACTTTGTCATTTAGGAAGTTCTTTTACTCTTACATTTCTGTTAAGATGATAAATCTTTGTCATGCTGCATTAGACTTGTGCCTTTGTCCTGAATCTGAAATTTGCTTCATCCAAAGTACAATGAAGTAATTTTGAGTTCTTGAGTCCTTCACATCATACTCAGGTTTTCATTCTGTTACACAGGATGAAAACTCATCTGAACCTGTCTGAAAGCTAATGTGGTTGGCTCAGATTCTGAATGGGAAAACATCCTGAAACTTTGTGTTGAAAATAAAGCTTTAAATAAAGTTACAAGAAATGGATAGCATGCTTCTTTTACATCTACATCCCTCTAATGTGTGTCTATACATGACAGAAATGCAAGGATTTTGGTAGGAAAGGCAAGGATTTTTTTTCCTTCCCATGAAGTCCTGAGAAGAGTAAATGTGGCAAAAATATACACATTCTGGTTTATCCTTCCTGACACATGCCAGACAGGGGACCTGTCCCTGGAAATTCTATTTCATTAAGAGATTCATATTTCCTTGAAGGTGGAAGTCAGATGCAAGAAGCTGAAACAATGAATGTTCCTGAGCAAATCTATAGTGAGAGAAAAAGAGCATTAACAGTCCAACTCAGCTGGTATTACTCACATTCTGGATTTTGAGTCTTGAAACACTTTTATTTTAAATACTCCGCTCTTGATCCCAGTGAGCTTCAGTATTCACTTGTTTTTAAAGTTCATTTTTACAGCTCTAAAGAGAAGATGTACGAATGTGATCAAATACTACCTAAAAGTTACAAATCAAAGTAAAATGCAGTCCTGGAGACTGTGAGATTTCACAAAGGTCTACAGTGTCGGTCTTAAAACTTTGAATGAGCAGGTGTCTCCATTGCAGCACGTGGCAGTCGAGCACCTCTGCAGAGCAGGGGCAAGGTGTACAAGTAGGGCTGAAAACAGCCCCCAGACACTAGTGCACATTGAACCTCTGCGTCGTTGGACCTGGAAGACTTTCAGGCCATTGCTGTACCAGCAATGTCTGCCTCCTTCCCACCTCCTGCAGTGTGAGATATCTCTGCAGAGCTGTGCTGGCAAGGAATATTGCCATGTTGTTCTGAGCCTCAGGCCAGTGTTGTAAAGGTCAATGTAAATAGCTCCTTAGTTACCCCTCAAAGACTTCAATAAAGCCCTGCAATAATGAAGTTGTACCAGACTGCCCTAGAACAGAAATGCCACTGACACCTGGCAAAACTGATGATCTTCATAATTCTAAACAAATTCCAAGTCATTCCAGTGACCTGTACTCATAGCTTCAGCCTTGATCCCCCTTCCTTCCAAAGAAAAGGGAAATATAATTTGGCATAAGATATTATAAAGTCTGGATTTCTTGAGGAAATAACCACCCTTTTCACACAGGGGAAGTGCAGCAGGGTCAGGAAAGGCTCTCTTGGCAAGGGAAAGCCAACAGTTGCATACTATATTGGGTTGCTGTGCTGAGTTTTACTTTCCTCTTGAATAGCTCTGAGGGATTTTTTTTTAAGCTTCAGTGATGAGATTTCTGTATTTATGATCCAATCAGTAACTGTGACCCATTAAACTAGTATCCAGCATTATTCACTGAAAGAAACCTGGGAAGTTAACCACAGAGCAGTTAAAGGGAACTGATGGAAAGGCTCAGACAGTTACTAGGTAGAGGTCTAAAGTGCCTTCCCCCCCCCCTTTTTTTTTTCCTTAATCTTTCTGCCTGGTAATTATGTAGGAATAAAAATGTCTTATTTTGTGAAGCATGAGAAGTGGGGAAGGGATTTAAGGCTGCCTGAATGAGGGAATGCCACATTGGAGATACTTCAGACTTTGGTTCTTAAAAAATTCAAACTGATTGACCTCAAGCCCAACATAGACATTTACCATTTTATAACTGGAGAACCAAAATACAGAAACTATGTTTATTTAGGATTAGCACTTTTGAAATGAGCAACTGATCTCTTTTCATGCTGTGGGAATGGGGAAAACTCTAAGGAAAGGCTGTTGTGCTTGAGAAAGGTTTGGGTACCTCATACAGAAGGCTGGTATGTATTAATGTGAATAGATACTTATCAAGTCTAAGTGCAGAATGGGCTCTTTTATATCAGTGGGTGTTCCTACTTTCAACTGCAAGGATTTATTAGAAGACATATTTTTCAAGGTATTTTAGATACTGCCAATTCTAATCCATGTCAGAAAACAGAATGGGAGATATATGGGGAAAAAAAATAAGCATCAAAAGTAGAAAATAGTGTAACACTAGAGGTGTTGCTTTAAATTTTAAAATGCTCAGGAAATGTAATATAGTGGTTTTGTCAACATTTCACCAAAAAAAGAAACAACATTTTAAGCAAAATAAAATCATCTTTTCTGTGGCTCTGTATAGAATTAACTGTATCGTGTCAGACCTGTACAATATGCTAAATAAAACTGTTTTAGTGCAGCCTATAAATAGACTAATATGTTAGTTTGCTAACACCCTCCTGCAACCCCCCAGATGTGGAGATCCAAGTACATAAATGTATTCAAGACAGCGTGTGAGGGAAAAGTGAGGTAAAGTCTGTGTGCATTGGAGACCATTGGAGTGGCCTTTGTGCCTCTAAGTCAATATCTTTGTGTCAGACCTGGCTCCTGGGTGACTGAGTCCTGTTTGGGATTTGGGACACTGCTGCTCTGGTGACACCTCTGTCACATGCAGTGTAGAGTGTAGCAAGTGAAAAGAAGAAGTTTGACTCTGTAGTCTCCCCTTCAATTTCCAGTCCTCCTCACTTTCTACTCCTTAGGCCCTTTTGCCGTCAAACTCAAAACGTTTCAAAATGCTTCCAAAATCAATGTTTTTCATTGAATTTATGTTTCAAAATCTCATAGGAAAATGTTGACCTCACATAAAATTTGTTAGTGCTGAGGGATAAATTTCAAGATGATTGTAATTCCACAAAAGTTAATAATGAGATCAATTAATTCTAAATCTCTGACAGTGATGTTAAAATTGGCTTCATTAACATTTTTAATTGTGATTAATGGAGTTAATAAAGGTAATGAGGTTTATTTACTTCAGTGCATATAATATTATTTGTAGGCATCCCAAACAGAAGTATGATCGTGGTATCTAACAGCATTTGATATGTGTAAAGTGATTAAAAAACCTTTGAAATATCTTTAAGGAAGGAAGAGATGATGAATGATTTAGTTTAAGTAAAAAAGAAGGAAATGAGAACAAGTAAGTGGAGCTGAGTAAATATTTCAGAATTAATACTTTATTTCATATATACAGCCCTACTTTTGTTGCTCATGGGATCCACTGAAATGAAGAGATTTCCTCAAACCTATTTATCATATGAACTTGATAGTTTAAAGAAAGCCTACACAGCAATGGGACCAGGAACATTAGAAGCTCAGGCTTCATTGTGAAGGTGTGAATGGCTGGGGAAATCAGATTGTGTTACTTCTGTTCTCTCCTTAACTTAACAGACAAAGATTCCAGCACCAGTAATTCTCAACTTGGCAGGTAAATGCCAAGTATTATCAATATATATTGTCAACCCTTATAAAATGTGCTGGCTGTGACTGGAGCCTACTGCTCCAGGGTATTTGCAAACACTGTGTTTGTCTTCAAGGCTGTCCACAGTGCTGGGGTCAGTCCTAGGATGCCATCAATCCTTTATCCTGGTCCACTGAAATACATCCAGTAAATCCCTTTTCTTCCTAGCTCAATCCCTCTTTTGAATTCTCATTCTGCTTAGTTGTTGCCCGATGTATGTGGGAGCTTTCATATCTGCAGCTTTCATCCATTTTTCAAGCCTCTAGCTCGAGCAGGGCATGCCGGCAATGCCAGAACTCCCTGTTTTGATTTCTGTTTTACAGCTCATTTTCTAAATCTGCTACAGTTAAGTTATGGTCTTCTACAAGAAAAATCAAATAAATATGCAGGGTGATCCCTTGAACAGCTCTTCAAGTGAACCTGAGATACATTTTGCAGTATTTAAGGGAAAGGGGGAAAAAGAATCTGTAAAACCCTACAGAGAATAACTTCTAAATCAACCCTAAATATGAATACAAATTCAGAGTCTACCTGAAAAAGTACTAACCCTCTGCTTTAGGGTGACCCTAGTGATAGCCCTTATGACTAAGCCACTTTTCTTGTGTGAAATATGTTATAGGAACAAATACCTACAAATAGGGCACCAGGCTCAATAGATGTACAAAGAGTGAGGGAAAACAAGGGAGCTCCTGTAAATACTCATCCATACAAACTTTGGAAATTCACTTGTTAAAATGCACGTGGGCATAAAAGTGGCCACATAATGGCATAAGGTTGTAAAAGGTACATGGGGAGAGTGAAAGTGAGTAATGGAAAATGAATACTGTGTTTGCTGCAAGGATTACACTTATAGCTAATTTGTGATTACCAGCAAAGGGTGAAGTGGTCTGTTTGGAAAAAGGGAACTAGAATAAATGCAAATTGAAAAGAACAACAATCATCAAGACTTAGTTGTATCAAAAAATTGCCTGTTTCATTCTAAACCATTATCTTCCAAACAAATATTAAAGCAGTCAGAATGTTTTACTTTGGTCTGAATTACACAACTCAGCTTTATGAGAGAGTATTTTCTTTATAATATAAATCAGACACATTGAAAACAATTCTCTCAGCTTCAAAGAAAGCAGGGCTGAATTCCAGTTATTAAAGGAAGTGTTTCATTTGCTCTGCACCCCATCTCTGCACTGAAGAATTGCTGGTCAATTGACCTCAGATGCCTGGCTGCTTCTTTCCTTGCACATGACTTATCTTCTTTGCCAAGGGATAGCGTAAATCAATCAGCTCTTCAGGTCATGTCACAAACTTCTGAAATTGCCCTGGTAGCTACCAGTTCCCTCTAAATCCTATTAGTTCTCTCCTGAAGCACAATCAGCTTAATAACAAAGGAGGTGGGAAAAATCTGAATTTCCCCTCCCTATGGAGAGTTGAGTTTTGAATCAAATTCAGTCATAGTGAAAAATGTTTGTTTTTTGTGTGAAAATCTAAAAAAAATTCTGTAGGGAATGCAAAATATCTCCATGCCCAGCCACAGCCTGTGATACTCAGACCAACATGGGTGATGGAAGAGAAGTGGTTGGCAAGGATTATGAAGAATCCACATGTCTGGAAGCTCACAGTGAGATTTCTACAGTAATCCAGGCTTGCACTAGCCCAGTCTGTGATAAACAGTCACAGTATGAAGATACACAAAGAAAGACAAGAAAACCAAAGCACAGGGATGCCAAGTCATGGTTTTCCTCCCTTTTTGGACCCTTTGGGATGCATTTCCTGATAATTCACCCAAAGCATTAATAAATCTCCACTAACAGGAGTTTTTGATGCAGTCCTGGGCCACTCTTGCACTGTCTGGAGGCCCTGCCATCCTCTATAGCAAGGCATTTTTTCATGGGTCCCTGGCCCTAAGCCCATTCTCCTTTTATAACTTTTCCAGCAAAACAATGTTGGAGGTCATTGTGAAAGGAACTGGTCAGAACAGGGCATGCTTAATAACAGATTTCAGAAAAACAGGCTGAAGTTTTTAAAAAGCAATCCAAGATCTGATTGATTTATCAGGGCCTGTCAGCAAGCTTCTGCCTACCATGAATCTTTGCTAAAACAGGCCTCCCACAATTTAGGGGAGATAGGCTGTGGGCAGCTCTTGAGACAGTAATGAGAAATTTCTTCATCAGTATGGGCAGGGGGCTTTTTTCTTGTTTGTTCTGGTTTTTGTTGTTGTTGTTTTATTTGTTTTTTGAGGCTGAATTAGGAATTTCCCACTCTGCTGATGGCAAAGACCTACAGCAAAACCACTCATGGCCCACCTGTGCAGAGCACCCACGCCATGGGCACCAATGCTAATCCCACAGTAATTCCCCAGTAGGGAGCCTGCTGCTCCCAGCACTGTCAGCTGTGCTGTTTTCATGGGTACTTGAAAGAGGTTTAACCCTGAAATGCAGCATTTCATCTGGTGAATGTGCAGTAAAACCAGCTTCATTGTGGTCACTCAGATACTCCTCAAGTAATTTACATTAACTTAACCTTGCTAAACTCTTAGAAGATCCTACAAAGTGCACCATGGGGGACTTCTCTGCTGTTAGCATTTTATATTAAAAATGCATCCTCACAGAAAGCCTGCCGTTTGAATCCTTAATCCCATTTAAATTTTTTTTTAGCAGCACTGAGACAGTACAGAAGCCTCTTGTCCATACCTAACCTTGCAGCTCAGCAGAGGCATGGTGCAGCCTGTGCATCTGTGTGCTTCTTGCTGGAGGATGGGTTTCATGTCATGACAGGTCATTGTGAGGAATCAAAAGGACAGCACAGATTTCAGGAGCTAGAAATTTCTTATGAGCGCCCTTGAAACCCCCAGCAACTTGGATGAGAGTCTTGTTCACTTTATTGCCCTTGTCACTTGACTTTTTACCTGCAATAGTCAAACAGAAAGGCAAAAGTTGTCTTAGTATTCGTAGTAAAAAGTTTCTAATTGAGCAGGAAAACTGTCTTATTATGCTAAGTGAAGCCCTTCTGGTTGGGTACAACCTTTTGCTAATTTTGGAAAGGGAGAAATGAATCCTTCCAGGTGCATTTAAGTAGTACAGTGAAACCTTGAAAGGTTTGGGACCTTCACCTGCACATGGATTTTCAGAGACATTCAGATGAGCATCTCCCTTGTGATGCTTTTAGGCAAGTACTCAAAAGAGCAGCTTGCTGGGCTGCATCCAAACCTTGTTAATTTGGCAGTATGGAGGGTTGATACGCTTTGATCTGGCTCTGGTGGTTGACACTGAGCTCCTGAATACTTGGCCTTCTGTGACTTGCCCAAGGTCACAGTGGAGGTCAGTGCCAGAGTTGAAAAGCAGACTCAGATTTTCAAATAATTTAATTCTGGCTGTTAACTCAAAAAATACACCCTCTCTCATTAGGGACACAGTACTGAAGCCACAGGAGGCCACAGATGGAAAACCTTGTTTGGATCTGGTGATCTCTACTCGAAAATGAAATGGACACATATATAAAGCATCTCCTATTTCCTCTTAAGATTTCAACTGATTAAATGAAAGCGATGTGAGAAAACCTGCCGTAGGCCACTACGTCTTTTAGGGCTCTGGAAGGAAAAAACCCTTATAGCTTTTAATGAGCTCATGAGATTTTACACTCTGTAACCACTAAATCCATCACTTTGCAACAATGAAGGTAATTTATGATTGCCTCAATTGTTTCTTTTATTTATGGGACATTTTTAGTATGGAATTTAATCAAAGAGATTAAATGTCACACTACCTATTACCTTGCTGTTAAGATATTAATCCTATAGAAAGACATATCAAACTCTGGATTAATCATAAAAGAAAAGTAGTATGATGGCAATGCAACTGCTTTAGGATTCATGATTTTTAAACTTATTTAATGGGGGCAGAAGTTGAGCTGTCACTGCCTCTTGTACCATACTTGTTGTTTTTCAGAATTAGAAAGGAATATGAAAATAACCACAGTTAGGCCTTGGTTTAACAAAGTGCTTAGCACACACTTAGCTTTAATGTGCTTGCCTTGACTCCAGTGAGACTTATGTCTGTGGTTAAGAACTGTATAAGGCAGGATTAAATCACATGCTTAATTTTAAGCATCCACTTAAGTGCCTCTTGGTAGGTAGGGCTTCAGTAAGTTAAGTTACATATTTGACATGTTTGCCAGCTTAATAGGATAATTTCAAAACTAAGAAAGGGGAATGAATATGCTGCCTTTATTTATGTTACGCATTCTATACAAAATGGTTTCTCAAAGCCCTTTATGAACCATAAACTGAACTACATTTCAGCAATTGATTTCAAAGCCTTTTCTACTGCAAAAGCATACCACCAAGAAACCTGGTGGGAGGGCACAAAGACAACAAGTTTGATACACACTTGCAGGAGCTACTGTATATTGAGGGGGAAATCTGAGACCACAGGAACACAGCAACATGGTGTTAATTTGTAGTTTTAATCTGTTGATGCACTTTTGAAAAGACCTGTATTGAGTTAAGCACTGTTCCTGCAGAAGCTATTTACCATCACAGAAAGTAAAGGTGACCTCTGTGTCATCAGGAATAAAAATTCACTTCCATTCTAAGTGCCACGTTCTCATCACTGAGTGAACACTATACTGCCCAAGCCATGAGCTAACCTGGGTCACTGGCATTTACTGCTTACGGCATCAGCGATGCGCTTGCTGGGCAGGCCTAGTTTTCAGTACTCAGATCAGCCAACTTGCTGTAGTGTCCTACAGCTGGCTAGACCTCCTTTTCAGAAGTTGTTGGGTGGGTTAGTTTTCACCAGAACTCCCCTCAGTTCTATGCTTTGCTTCTCCCCAGGTAAGCTCTTTTCATCCATGCTGACCTAGACTTGGGCCAGTGTGGCCTCTCAGGGACCATGCACAAACACCTTCCAGTAGCACCTTCAGAAAACAAGCAATCTGACAACTACTGGAGCTGTAACCTATGGCTTAATAGTTGCCTGAAGGAATAGGTATCTAAAGTAAGCTTTGTCTGTGTATAAATTGAATTTATAAAACCAATTAGCCACTTCTGACATCAGCTAGGTTGAGCCTGGCCAGACTGGAATCAAACAAGCAGTGAACAAGGGCTCCCTGTTTGCAGCTACCTTTGTTCCTCCCTGCACAGATACAAAGAAAAGGTTTCTAGGACACAGCCCCTGTCAGTGTCTGCCTTTACCTTGGCCTTCCAGCTTCATCAGGGCAAGGAGCACAGGGATTATATTGCTATGTCATTCAGAAAATACACAAAAAGCCTCAACAAAAAGCATCATCTGGTAGTAATGGAATATTCAAACAGGTTTGCAGAAGACAGTGCCTGTTTCTGACAGGAGAATATTGTTTGGAAGAAGTTATTTGCACAAACCAGTGAATGATTGATGCAAGGACAATGAAAGATTGATGTGTGAAAACACAAAACGCATCTGCCCTAATTGAAAGTCCTGGGTTCCCCAGAATTATGGGAGGGGAGAAAAATTCCTGCTGATAAGATTCACCCTGTCACCCCATCCTCTGGAAATTTTCTAATCACTCATCCTATCTCTTTCTTTGATGCTGATTTCTACTTGATGCCTCCATCAAGATTATCATGGAGTGACAAACTGTGCATACATAGAGGACTTGGTAGGAAGTCAGCTTGGAAGCAGAGTAGTTGTGGAGAAGGAAAGCAGCAAAGTGAGGGGAACTGACAGGGAAAACCAGAGCTTCTGCTCTGTCCTTTAGCACCCAGCTTACTAGACAACATCACAGAGGCCAGGAAGATCCATTCCGGTGCTTTGGTTTATGACCAACACTAAATTACATAGTCAGGAGAAACACATATGGTCCTCACTTCCCCTGTAGTTAATACTTAGAAAACTTTAAAAATTCTAAAAAATACCTTGAAAATCATGTGTATGCATATGCAATTCAGACAAGCCAAAATGGCATCAGGAAGTTTATTCCTGGGAAATACTTTGCAAGGGCAAAAATATATAATGCATGGACTTATCCAATAGTAAAAGGCCAGTCTGGGAATCCATTTGCAAATCAGAAGGCTGAATGTTTTGAAGGTTTAGTTGTACAGAGTTTGTAAGCTTCATAGTCAAATCTCACTGGCCATATAGCCAGGACATGGCAAATTGAACCTTGCTCTGAATGTCATGCCCAGGATATGCTTTTTGGTACACACTGGCACATAACAGAATATTAAACAAGGGCATATTTTCAGTCTCCTCTTGCAACAGTCTGAACTTCTCCCTTCAGTGCTTTCACTCTTTGACCTCCTCAAACAGACACCATCACTGCCCTTTTCAGTGCATGGATTATCTGGCACCTTCAAGGCCAGGAGCTGTCTTAGGAAACACCAGGGAACCTGCCCAAAAGCATGAAATGGCAGGCAATAACTCTCAGCCAGGGTTCACTGGTAGTTCACAGCATTTCTTGCAGCCAGGAGCTAACTAAAGAGAGTAGAATACATTTGATATATTTTAAATGTCATTGTTTTCCTGCTAGCCCTGCTGGTGGCGGAGAGCACCAGCAGCTATGTAGGTAATGATACCTCAACAATGGGCACCAGCTGAATTGTTAGAAATCGTCAGTCTCACCCAACAATTTCCTTGCTAATATTACCAACACTGCCCTCTCCTCAGAGCTATAATATGGTAGGTGGCAAGAAATGTAGTTTTGTAGCCTGGAAAGTATCTACACAGCAACAGAGGTGGTGCAAGGAGACTGGTTTTCCCTCAGCCTTGCAGATTTTAAGAGAGCAATAAAGAATAAAGTGGGAAATAATCACATATGTGATTATCTGCAGTCAATCTCACATAATCAGTTTTTTGAAAATTACTGGGAGACATTCCTGTATCATTATTTAATTTCCAGTTATGCCTGGGAGCTCTGTATTTGAACTCTCCCTTCTCAGAGCAGACTCTGAACAAGCATAAAACAAAAAGCTATCTGGTCCCAGTGATCTATCACAGGACAAGCTCTTCCAGACTGGATCAAAAATTTTAATGCTTACTAGTTTTCCCCAAAGAACAACACCCAGGGCTGAAAACAGAGTGTTTTTATAATCATTACTTGCCTTAAAGCAACTGTTAATTGCTGTTCTATTAGCAAAGTAAAAAAGAAGTAAGTGGAGGGTTGCAAGGGGACAAGAGAAGGCTTTAGCATTTCTAGTTTATCTGTTACATGCACATTGCACTGTGATCCAGTGAGGAAGTTTCTATTCAGGCAGCATTAGGGTGACATATCTGTCTCTGAGCTGGTTGATTTGGGCACTGAGCAAGCACTGCAGTATTCTTGAGTATAACTTATTTGCATGGACCATTAATAAAAAGTGACTTTATTCCTTCTGCTGGCCCTGCTTTGAGCAGGTGTTGGCCAGAGTACTCCTTTTCCAACCTTACTGATTCTACCCATGGCAAATGCCCGGTCTCTCATCTTTAAAATAGGCTTCCCTTTCCCAACACCTTCTGGAGCCCCTATAGCTTGATTTTTGTCTCAAGAAAGCTCAGCCTTTGATTTTCCTGTGCTTCTAATCTCTAATTTCACAGGTCAAATCCAGAGATTTTGTCTTGAATGCCCCTGTATTTGAAGGGGCTTCGGGGTATCTGAGGGGTTGCCGTTGCAAAGGCTATGCTTATAAAAATACTTCTGGGAAACGTGTGCTACCCTGCCTCTCCCATTAGGAAAACAGAAGTTCTGGTTTAGGACTAAAAAGTGTTGTTTTTACACAGCAACAACAACAACAAAAAAGGACTGTCATTGTAACATCTGCTCCTGATATTGTACGGTGATGAAGTGTAAATCCAGACTGAGCAGGCTATAAATTGCATTATACCATTGCTCCTCCTGACCCTCTAGTCAGACAAGTTTTCTATTATGAAGACCCCATACTCAGGAGTTTATATCCTGGCTATAAAAGTTTAGTTTAAGCTGAAAGTTGGTATAAAATACCCTAACTCCAGAATGAATCTATTTTGTAAACTTGATAACAGCTTTTAATACACTTCAATAACCTCTTTCACAGAAAGAGGATGGACTGTTTAAAATTCACTGCACCCCCTGCATGGAAGCATTTACCAGTGGAATCACCTTTGGAATAGGCAGAGTAAAATATTGCTTCTAGTTTAATCTGCAGAGGGAAAAGCTGACTTTTGATACCTGTTTTGGCAAACTGGGAAGGAAAGCAGCAGGTTTTTTTTCCTCTATAAAAGACCAGTACAGTCATTATAAACTATTTTTAAAGATTTTTATTTAAGTTTTAAGCTAATTCTAACTTTAGTTACCAGTACTATAAAAATTAGAAGCTTCAAAACTAGGAAAAAAATATATTTCTATTTTTCAAACACACTGGGTAAGAAATAAAGATTATATTTTAATATTTTCCCTTCTTACTTACTTGCATGTTTTCAGCCTTTGAGTTATATCTTAGTTCAAACATTTAAGTCAATTATCTTTCCTCTGCAATCTTGATTTTTACTTCAGTTTATTTGATCCCTTAAGTCCCATATTATTGTCCCTGTTCTCTGCACAGATTAGCATCGCTTGAAGCACCAGCAGATGAATACAAGAATTCAACTGTTAACCCATAAAGAGCAGACACAACCCAATATCTTCTGGGCAGAAATAGATTCTCAGGAGCATTTGCAATGAAAAAGGATCAAAATCTGATCAATATATGACTGAGGGTGAATCACAGCTGCTGCTTTGCATGGGAAAATCTAGTTCCCAACAGTTTCACAGTAAACTCCAGGCACAAAGTGGGCTCAGATTGGAGTAAATCCAATCCAGGACAGTCTCAGGGGCTTTGCATTTGAGTGAGACATTATTCCAGCACTAAACAGAAGAGTTTTGATTAAGGCATTTTGAAACTCTCACACCAAAGCTCCTGTGTTGGAAAGCCTCCTTGGGGGAAGCAGTGTGGGACATAAAGCTGTGATCACTTAAGAGAGGCATGCCAGGGGACACCAGGTTTCCCTGTCTCCTGCTTATAGTAGTGGAAGCTCTTGTGTGAGAGCTGTACATACAGCTGTCAAGATAATCCCCCATAAAAGCCTCCTGACTTGATAAATATCCTCCTCTCCCAGGAGGATGCGTTGTTTCTTTGCTGTTTTGGACTAATGAGTGTTGATTGTGATACAGATCTCAACACGACCTAGTCACCAGTCAGGTGAAACTTGTGTCAATTTTTCCGTGTACACATAGAATTAAAACCTTCCTGAGACCTAATGATCCACGAGGTAAGTGGGAGGAAAGGGGAGGAGGAGTGATTAATCTCCCACTGTTTAGCATCGCTTCATTCTTTACAGAGAAACACCTTTTTGCATGAGAGTTTTATAGATTGTATCATCAGCCAACACCTCAGTATGCACATCCCTGGTCCCTAGGGGGAAATCTAATGTTTCTTGCTCAGTAAAAATCTCCTAATGTTTTCCTCCCCACAGCATGCAGAGCTGTTTCACACAGTATTCCACCTGGGCTGACGCAGCTCCATGCAGGCTCCAGGCTGGCAGCACAGCAAGATGAGCTTAAGAAACCCCCACAAGGGATTTGAACTCCCTTCTCTGAGCTTTGTTGGGAGGCCCCAGCTTGGTTTTCATCAACCTGCTATTGGTGCTGGGGATGAGGATGGCTCAGCAGCACTAAGTGTGGCAGTGCCTTATGGGGCAGCCCAGCTGGCTCTCCTTATGGAACACACAGTCTGCTACACTCCCTGATACTCTGCAAGGCTGACAAACACTGGTAGCCATTTGGCATACAAACTGTGGAAAGGGAGGAGATCTCACTGTTTTCTGACTCTTCAGTGTCTGTAGATACTTATTTTTTCTTAGTACTTCAGTCTTTAGTCTCTTCCAAAGATTAAAAAAAAAAATATTGCAGCAAATGGCATCTCCTTTCTGCAACATAAGCTTTAAAACACACAGGGAACAAACTTCTTCCAAAGATTAGAGTATTTTGTTATTTGCTTGAAAAAACCTCTTTGCTCTGGTGTTTTTCCTCCTCCATTAATCAGAATTCTTTCTGTATGTCATCTCAAACTTAAGGGCATACCTATACTGCTAAAGAGAACAAAGTGCAGCCTTATATCAGTGGGAATGACTAAGGAAACCAGGAGCAGGTACTTAGGCTGGGCAAAGTGAGACATGAAATCAGCTAAACCACTGTTGGCATTCCCACTGCAGAGGTGGCTTTGGGTACACCCAGAGAAGGGTCCCCAGGCCAAGGGTTTCAGAACTCCTGCTTGGGATTACCCTGCATCTTTAGGCAAGGATCAAATATTGATCCACAGCAAGCACAACCCACTGCTGTCCTTGGCTACCTGCCCTGACTGCATCCACTGACTGCTGTGGTGTGGACACCCTTTCTCCTTCTTGAATGCTTACCTGAGGAGTAAGGAAGGCACAGGTAGTCCCACAATTTCCTTCTGTCCCTCCTGTGGGTTGAAGACTACCAAATACATCTCTTCCTCACTGCAGCACACAAGGATAGGTTTTCTTCCTTGTCCATTCACTCTTTAGTGGCAGCTCCTCCAGTGCTCCCTGAGCTGCTGTAGTCACTCCTTCCTCCCCACTTCTCTTGTCTTGTTATCAGGGAGCAGCAAGAGCAGAAGGGAACAGAAGGGAAGCTGTGAGCTGAGGAAGACCACAGCATAGGAGGTAACAGGGTCTGTCAACAATCCCAGATAAAGAAAGGCAACACATGAAGTCTAGAATCCATGCAAAGAATGGACACAGCAGCAAAAGAAGAGAGACAAGGCTGCAGCCTTGGTCCAAGCACCATCCATGAGACAGGGCTGGAAACATGCTACCTACAGCCCTGGGCCAAGTCTGAAAAGAGTTTCTGCAGCAGGGCTGAGAACAGATTCATCCACAGCGCAGCCTGGGGAAGGGTTGAACCCCCTGCCCTTTGCTTCAGTGCAGTCCTCAGACCCAGGGGAAGGGTGTGGATATGGGTCCCAGCTGAGGCTGGTTAGGGTCGTTTGAGGCCTATTAATGCCCTCACACCTAATTACATTTTCTGCACTGTCCTTCTCTGTCTTCTGTGGCTTGGGGTCCCAGCCCTACCTGGGACCTGATGGTGTTTTTGCAATGCAAATAACAAAGCAGTTAATCCGTGATGTGAATTAAATTCATGTCAAGTTCTACTTGAAGGGTGCCCACACAACCTGCCAGGAGTGTAACTGCTAATTAGCACCCATGTTGGCTGTCGGGTGAGGACATGAAATGTGTGAATGGAATACAGAGAATAAACTACCCACGCTGGGAAACTGCAAGTTGACACAGTCTTTTCTATGCCAGATTTTTGGTGCTCTAATAACAGATATCATCAAAAGGGAAGGGAACTCATAGGGCTGTAGCATTTCAGATACAGGAGACTGAAAACCAAGATTTTGGATATAAATAATATTGAACTTTAGAGGCAAAGGTACCTGAAGTGATAGGTGTAAACTACAGTGAAACCCTTAGCACTATTTAAAAAAGGTAACATAAGCAAAAAGAAAAGGAAACGAAACTGTTTTGGTCATTCATATTGGTTTCTCTGTGTCTCTGCACCCTCACTCTGCTGGCAATATGGGTAGTTTCCCAGCTTCTAACCATATTGATTTTCTTAGCAGAAAAAGCCTAAGGCTATCTAAACAGTTTAGTTTCGTGATTCTTTGTGTTGAATTCATTATTTTCTTTCTGCTGGGATACGCTACTCTGTGTTGCACATGGTGCACCAGTCTATAACCTGAGCAGAAATTGTCCACAGAGCTGGCCAACAATCGAGGCGGGTGTGTGCTCTGGTGATTAACACATCAACACTCCCATCACCTGCCAAGATCTCCATTAGAACTCTTCAAAGGGACAATGGGCCAATTACTGGTGGTGTCAGTGGATGCAGTTCCCAAATTTGATATGTTTCCTTATTTCCTGAGCTGTGTTCAGCCTTGCAGCACAGGGACCCTTTGAAGGTATTTCCCACCAGGGCAGCTGGTACTGACTTTGCTGAAATGCTTTCATTGATTTCATCCCAAATGCAGAACAAAGAGAAACAAGAGGAGTTTCCAGGTCAGGAATATAATAATTTGCATATTAGGTCATCCCATGCATCCCTCTTGTACCTGAGATTTCAGAGGCAGGTTAAAATCTCTTAATAGGGCTGGTACACACAGAAAACCTGGCATGTAACACAGGAATGAGATGTGATTCCTCTCCAGCTCAAGGCCACCATAAATCATTGGCCACACTCCTGCCTTGGAAAAGTCACTCAGGGCAGAGTAAATCCATTTGTCTGGGTAGGAGCTGTGCTGGCGCAGCAGAGGACGGGACACTCCTGCAGGCAGAAGTGTTTCAGAGTCCTTGAACCCTGTGCAACAGCTCCATCCCTGCATCCCTTTTTTTTGTCTGGATTGGAACCAGATCATTGGCAAAGGAGGTTTTGTAGCTGAAGGCCCCATAGTACAGAGCACAGGTGGGATTTGACTGCTGAGCAATGCACATAGCCATAAGAATCTTCTCTTCCTTGAGGAGGAAGCTGAAACCTCTTCAAGTCTCCAACACTCCATCTGGGCTCCCTCTCCACTGTAAACCCCTCTGCTCCTCCCACTGACCAGCCAGACTTGCATGGCTTGTGCCAAAGTATGAATGGAGGGGGTTGATCATGCCTGGGTGCTGCTTGTCACCCCACTTCATGACCTGTGGCCTGTGCCTGCTTAAACACCAGCAAGCAGTCCCTCCATCTCAACATGCCTCAGCCTCCTCTCCAGTGCTGCTAGTGCCAGCTGTAATTGTCATGGAAAAAGCCCTTGGAAGCAGTGTTTTATAGAATGACAAATAGATTCTAGATTAATGACCAGGCCTGCAAGGCTGGGAAAGAATCACCACAGGTTGTACATGGTGTGCTGGGACAGGCTGTACCATAGCTGATGGTGGGCAGGTGACTCTTTTTTTTGGTGTGTTATATTCAAGGAGATATTAAACCAGCTCTCTTCCACTATTGTTACAGATGCTGCTCTGATCTGCTGCATTAAGTAATTTGTGCTTCTCCCCTAGAAAATAATTTATTTCCTCTCTGTGCTGGTGTCAATGCTAATATTAGCAAGTGTTACTGAACCGTTTTACATCTGCTCCAACAGCAGCTGCTCTGCAGGAGGGTGACTTGACAAGGGGACAGGGCAGAGGAGAAAAGTCACAATAGGTGCTCAACAGAAGGGACAGGAGGGAAGGGCTGGAGACTGTGGGCAGCTGGAGAGGGGCATGCAGCACTCCACAGCTCAGAGATGCAAAGAAGGATATAAATACAATATAAACAGACCTCTTCCCAGATGCATGTTTGAGTGGTGTGAAATGCCCCACCTGAGAGGGGTCTGTTGCATAATTGTCACCAGGGAAGCCTGTGGGGATGTGTCAAATTAGCTCTGCACAAAACCTGCCTAGGAAGCAGTCTGGCAAAGAAAAGAATAAATTGTAAATTTTCTTTTCTCTTGTGTTAGCAAAACACAGGCTCAGACCATCCTGATTCTGAGGCAAATATGTTGAAGTTCATGTTTGTCTTCAGCAAAGTAAAGGGGCTCACTGGCAGCCAACAGCTCTGCAATCAGGGTTTGACCCCTCCTCTTCCTAGGGAGGTCGAACCAAACTGGGGAGTATCTCTGCTGGGCAACAGGGTGAGACAGAGCCCCGGAGGTACGAAGCAGCACAGCTTGTACTCTTCCTGGGTTATAGATTTTGCAGTCTCCACGCTGACGTTTCCCTGCGCAGGGTACCTGATGCTGTGTAGCTGACAATGGGAATTAGGCTTCTAACTCATGTTAGTGAATTTAAAGGGATATGATCCCTGTCTTATGCTCTTACTGCATTTCAATAGGTAAGCAGCTCGGTGCTGGATCTATGGCGATGAAATGGAAAGCTATTTGGTCAGCATATCAAGCACTAAAGTGGAAAATTCAAGAACTTAAGAGTGTAATTATATTATTTTGGTCCACCCTATAGAGCCAGTCAGGGCTGGGCTGGAATGTGTCTTTAGTGCAGGGAGAAGGCAGATCAATGGAAAGCAACGTGGCAATCTACATCCAGCCTCAGGAAGAGATTCAGGTTTCTTAAAAAATCTAGATCATTATTTTTTTCTTCCTAAATAGCAGGGATTTGCAAACCTTCCCTCTCCCCGCAGAGTTACGGTGCCTTCCGCTGACCCTGGGAGCAGAATGGCCCCGCGGGGAGCGAGGGCTCCCGCAGAAAGCGCATTTCCCAAACCTCCGTGATTCCAAAACAAGTTTTCCTTCTGTGCAGGGCTGAGACCAAGACACGGTGAGAAACCGGTAGTACGAAACCCCGCATGTAAGTGCGTTCCAGCGTTTTAAATCTCGGGAAGGTCCCACCGCCGCTGGACGGGAGCCCTGGCGGGATGCAGCCCGTCCTCTGGCGCGGCTGCTGCAGGGGGTGCTGGAGATCGCGCCTCGCCGCGCACCCTCCGCCAGCCCCAGCGCCGGGCTCAGACTTGTTTACATCTGAAAAGATTTATTTGTGTTGTAAAACTATCTGCTGCTGAATACATGAAAAGAAATATGTGAGGGAAACCATAATCATTTAATACTTATTCCATTTATTTTCTATTCATTCAGCAATGGTGGCATTCCCATTATAATTAAAGGGAGATGGGTGGCCTTCTAATGCTTTTCCACATGTGTTTCTTCCTCTGCTTTGAAAGTGCTTGGCAGATTTGGGTCATATATTTTCTTCCTATCCTACAGCAAGGGGAAGAGGGGAAAAAAATTCCCAGCACCAATCATTTCTAATACTTCTACATTATTTCAATCCAACAGAGGTTTGCTCTGCCTCAAGCTAAAGAAAATCTATTAGGCTCTTTAAAGAAGTAAGTCAAAGGGGATGCGTCCAGGATAAGGTCAGGCAAAGATGTGTACAGCAGAGAATGATAGTACTCAATATCATTGCTTTGGCTGCCTGGAAAAGTTCACCCCACGGGATGCCAAACTCCACTTAAACTTGTCTCTTGTCTTCAAATATCTGCAAGCTGGAGACAAGCACTTTGCACATTTTCCTGGCACCCTGATGTAGGTGGGGAACAAAAATTCAGAGGGCAGGACCAGATGCCCTTGTCCCAGCAGTGCAAACTGAGAAGGGGTTGAAGCTGGAACTGTCCAAAAGTCATGTTGCTGCTATCTGCTGGGCATTTTAAAGCATGCTTAATAATGCTCATCTTTAGCAGCTAGTGCTTGTAAAAATTGCTACAGATAGCTTTTTTACTTAAAAAACAGCACATGCAGCTCATCAGGGCACATATTTAAGCAATTTGATTTATGGTTAAGTTAGGCATCTATAAACCTGTACCATTGCACCCACTGCTACAGATTTTTTTTGTTCAGGGTCTGAGATAGGGACAGAGTTGCTGGAGGTTCCTTCTACACTCCCAGACAGTTGCATGTGGAACAGTTTCAGAAATTAGGATCCTTTTGTGACTCAGCCTGAACAAGACACCGTGTCTGTGGAAGGTCCCGTCTGGGCTGCTGATTGTAGCAGGGCATGAGGGTGACAGCTCAGTTAGACACTTCATGTCAGAGGGAATGAATAAAGAAAGTGCTGCTGAACTGCATCTTGCCTGTTTTTTTTTTTTTTGGAGTTTGGCAGTTGATGAGGGTTCAGCATCAACCTTGGCACATCTCTGATTCTGTGACAGTCAGGTACCAGTAGCTGCTCCTGCCTTGGTTTTGATAGATCCCCAAGCAAAGAAACAGTCTTTTTGTCTATCTGGAAAATTAAGCCAAAGAGAGAGATGGGAATGCATAACTTTGTGCCATTTGTCCCTCTGATCCAGCTCCACAGCAGTTTCAAAACACCCTCAGCTTTGGCAAGCAATGCCTTTGCTCCTACTCCTTTCCTTTGGCTGTCTCTTCCCTGTCCAAATCCCGGAACCCTCACAGAGTTTTCTTGTTGACTCTTTAACCTCCTCTGTATTGCAGGTGTTGTCCATGCACTTCTAAATCACCACAGCCAGAGAGGAAAGGGGGAAACTAATGTCATTTTGAAATCCTGGTCTGTAAAACCTTTTATATAGCAGCATGCCAGGAGAGAAAAAATAACTCTGAAGAGACAGGATGTTTTAGAAGCAATTTCACTTTCCCCACTCCAGCAGCTCTGGAGTGCTGGAGCAAGGGGATGCTGGAGGAAGGAGGATAACCCTGGGTGCCATGGTACTGCCTGGCATTTTACTATCAGCATCAGGTTGAACACAAGCTTGGAGTGTACACTGAACTCTGCATGGCCATTATGGACCAAAAAAATTAAAGGCAGTGGCCAAGAATATCGTAAGCAGTGGTGACTGAGGGATCTGGCACCAGTAATTTAAAATGTCACAGACTGGAATTTCCAAAACCCTCATCTCTGAAGTACTGAAGTTGCCAGGAAGGGTTTGCAGTGGCTGTTGGTTGGGCAGCCCTGACAGCTGCCTCCAAACAGCCTGCCAACCTCCTGCCAGCAGCATCCCCAGCCATGGCTTGGGGAGCTGTGGGGAGCAGCCCTGAGATGTACACAGGGTCTGTTCCTGCACAGCCCGAGCGTGGCCCTGCTGCCATTATTGCTGCTGCTATTGCTCTGCAAAGGAGTCCCACGGCAAAGGGGTGTGCTCTGCTAAGATAAGGCACTTACAAACAACAAGGGCTATCAATCCTCATGCTTCAGGGCTCAAACTGAACACTGTTTCAGGCTAGGGATGAGCCTGTGAGAACTGTTCTCCACAAAAACAAAGGTGTGCAGAATCCACTTGCTTGCTTACAAATTCTCAAGCCCAGATTTGGCCTGTTAAATTGTTTGGGTTTTGGGGCACAGGAGGGAGGTTAAGCCAGTCCCATCACAGCAGAACCCCCAGAGTTCCCCGTTTCCCTGTGTTTCTTGTGATGGGGCATCAGGAATTGTTGCAGAGTTGAAAGGGTTTTGGTTTGCAGCCCTGGTCTTGCCTGGGAATGAAATGCATAAGAGGGAAAAAAACTCTCTGCAGATAGAAATGGAAGAGTCAAAATGTTGACTGGCAACACTTCTGCCCCTCTCACCTCTCCAGCTTAACTCATAAAATAAATTTCCATTGAATCATGTCAACAGCAGAGGGTATCCCAATTGCCTCTGCTTCCACCCAGCAGTTCTTATTCCAACCTGACATCTCCCAGCAGCTAATTCCAGTGTTGCTTTAGCTAATAAACTACAGAGAAGTCCCAGTACCTTTAGAAAATCCTTTCTTTGGAGATAGCTGTATCTGATTCTCTAATAAAGATTCTATTAAGAGAAGCCTCTGCTGTGCTTTGTTAAGGAATTGATGCAATTTGATTTTTATTACATGAACAGACTAACATGGATACTAGCTGTCTCTGATACAAAGAGTCACTGCAAAAAGTATTGTGCTTCCTCATGCACACCGAGATAAAGTAATTAACTTTATATTAAAAAAAAAATCTCTGTTGAGATCTGTTCTGCATAATTCAACACCTTGTGCCAATTAAAGAGAACTTCTTTGGAAAATGGTTTAGGCTGTAATTTTATAAGTCTTTAGATTTGTGTGCAAATATGCATGGCTTTATGGATGTTTTGATGAGTGTAATTTTTCTAGTAGAGTTTACATATTTGTTTCCTTTATTCATAGAGTGAGACTTTGTAGGAGAGCTCCTGGATCACGCCTAAATCTCAAACTCGATGCCCCTGTCAGAGACAGAAGAATCCTGCCCAAGATAGGAAAACTCACTCAAGCATCCCCTCCTCTGCCCTCCTCCCACCCCTCCTGCCCTTTCCAGCCCTCAACACTGACCCATGGTTTGGATGGCAAGACCAGGGTGGGTAAATCAGCACAGAGACTCTAGTGGTTCACCAGGGTGTTCCAGGGTGCCTTTCTGAGTTGCAGGGAAAATTTTAGGACAAATTTGGAAACGTAAAAATGAACTGAGGACCAGCTGGGAACTGTCTGAGAACGACTGAGGACAACACAGCCCCTCTCTCTCATGGACAGTCCCTGTGTGCTATTGCCTCTGGGAAGGTGGTTTCTTCAGGCCCATTGGGACATTAGAGTGAATCCTGCACTCTGGTGTCTGGCCAGCCTCCTCTCCATCCCTGTGGGGAACAGAGCCTGGGTGGCTGAGAAAAGTCCTGAGAGAAATGTGCAGGGAAGGTAGAAGTTGCCTGTCACGACTGAAAGCCCACCCTAATGCTGTCAACAGCTTGTGCTGCTTCCCCATGACCATCTCAGTTAGTGCTCCTCTGACTTTAATTGGTGGGAGGGCTCAAAATAGCTTAAAAATATACAGCGAGAACAAAGCATTTCTTGTTACCCTGGGATGCAGGAAATCAGAATGGTTGCTTGATTGATGGGGCTTTCTGAGAAGATGTAGTTAGAGTGATTCAGCAACAGTAACAAAAATCCATGACATGGATGGATTAGACCAACATCAAGAGATTAGGTGGTGTGCAATCAACTATTGAATAGGATAAATACCTTACACATTAGGGCTACATTTTAAAGAAGAAAGTGTTAAATGAAGGTCAAAGTGAGATGCAGAGTTTTGCTCTCAATAGCCTGTCTACTTACCTGGACTGATAAGCTCCATATGAGGGTGATTCAGTTAAGAGGATAATAATTAACAATCCCCCAAAGCAGACAAACTCTGTCACTGAGCCAGTCAAGAGTCTCATTCCCCCATTTCCTATACTCAGCTTGCAAATGCTATAAGTCACTTATGCCAACATTAGGAAGTTAAGATAGAACAGCAGCCCATGTGTTTTAGCTGACATTTCTTGAAGCAGCTTGAATTGACTTGATTAACATCTGGAGGCTGCCCAGCTGGACTTCAGTGTGGTGGTTCCCAGTGCCACAGATGGAGACTCTGAGACTTAATACTTTATCCCAGCATTTGGGCTTCCAATACTCAGAGAAGTGTGCCTCTTTCTATCTAGGTATCCATCATCTACGTCTAAACTACATCTATATCCACATCTATTTGCACCTATATCTGCACAGATACAGCTAGTCTATGGTGAAGGTTTTTCCTAGCATTAATTTTTCTATAATCTTAATATTGCTAAGCGGTTATGATTAAATAAGATCCAAATAATACACTAGTTTACATTTGTTGTCTACTGTTTCTTTGAGTGTTTATCAGACATTCATGTTTCACTCAGTAAATTTTACTTTGAACCCATGACCACTGATTTATCCAGGGTGCATCTTTTGAGTTTACTTCAACAGCTCTGAAGAATTAAAATGGGGTGGAGGTCAGTACATCCCTTCACCAGCTTTTCCCAAGCAGTTATCACTGTGTCCAGGTTGCTCAGCACAAAGCATATGTAGATACACACATGCTCACTTTAAGTAAAAGACTCTGACCTAAAGAAATTATATATTTGGACAAGTAAGATGTGCAGTGGGTGGAAGAATATTAAACTCTTCTTCACTCTGAGTGGGAGAAAAGAGGGAGAGATCTGAAACACAAGTATCAAATAATATTAGATCATATTTTTATAGCACAAAATATGAAGTCGCTTTCAAAATTCTAGTATAAATATGGCATAGCACCGTAAGAGTAGAGTCATGTATATCTGTATTAAGGTACCTGTAGTAATAGATCTTATATCTGTCCAGCAAGGACAATATACTACCCAGCTACTAAGAACTTTTACACTGATACAATTTATAAAATGGTATTGATTTACTCTTACAGTAGAAAGGCATGTTCGCTGCAAGTGAAACAATGTGCTGGTAAAATTATTCTGGGTAGTGGTCTGTAGGAGAGCTTGAAACTTTTAGCACTTGGAACATTTAGCTCTTCCACAGACATAGGAAAGGCATGATTTGGCTGCTTTTTTTTTTTTTTTTCCCTCTAGCTTTTAATATTTAGGAAGGAATCTGCAGAAAAATCAATCCACCAGTGAGTTCATTTGGGAAAAAATAGGGATTGCTAAAACTAATGCTATGTTATTTTAAGCCATCTATATGATCCAAATACAACTGTAAATGTCATGCACAAAGGCTTCTTACTAGAATGTCACTATTTTCTCTTCCTATTATTATTCAGTTTAGTAATCCCACAAAACTAGCATGTTTTGGTTTTGCCAGAGTCAATGAAGGAAAAATCATCACCCGTAAAACAGATGCAACTTCTCCTCTACCTTACCAGGTTCTTTTGATCTAATATTTGCTATTTGTCTTGAGCCCAGCAGGTTTGTTTTTTTTTTTCCTAGTTTCCAAACCAGGCTGTCTTGTCCCTATTAGAAAGAGGGTGAAATTCTGGCTACAGCTACAGCTTGCCAGTCAGTAAAATTAAATGTTGCCTCTGACTCTGCTACAGTCTATTTGCACCTTGAATTTTATTATATTTGTTAAATACTTTTATTTTTCTTAATACAGAATAATCCTTGTGCTACAGCCTTCAGAGAGAATTAAGATAAAGGTACAATCTCTCCAATGTTATTGTTTTATTAGTCTAACATATTTCTCCCTGTCTCTGTTGGAATTTGAATTGCTTTATCTGTCCCAGTGTAATAGCCTGGTCCATGAGCATCCTGGCTAATGAAGAGAGTCTGTTGTGCATTTGTGTCTTATATCCCTAGAGCTCCACTGCAGTAATAGATTGAGTGCTGAGACCTATCATTTTTTTCCCCATAAAATTATTTGAGCGTCTGTGACGTCTCTTTAGCTATGCCAAAATTGCTTAGAATTCTTCATAGATTGAGAGTTGTGGGTTGCAAAGACACTATGGAGCGTGCAGAGACTATGATCACATTGCCTTTTCCTCTGAGATCTGAGCAAAGACAGAACAACATCTTGGAGCCATATCCGTGGGATTAAGAGCTTAGAGATTCACTGGGCACAATCCTTCACTGTTGTGAAGGTCAGCCAGTGTGCCCATGGAAGGTCCTTCAGCCCTAAGAATACCAAACAATCTATCAAATCCATCAGTAATCTATCAAAAACCACTTCACATGAGTAGGAATCCAAGCTCTGAATTGATTGCCTTTGGATGCCAGCTTTGTGACCTCTTCTTGAGAGAGCGTGGTGTAGAGTTCTGTACTGCAGAGAGATGTTTCTAGGGATACATATTGGAGTTATGTTAATTATCCAAAGCACCTGGAGTTCCTAGGAGAGAAATTCTTAAAGAAATGTAAAGCATCATTTTTATACTGAGAATTAGGGAACTGCCAAGGTTTTCTTGTCAGACAGGAATAGCAAGGTTTTAATTCTGAACTTTTTAAAGTAGCCTTTAATAAGCAAATGCTTTAAAATGCGAAGGCTATTGACTTAGGAACATTTGTAATCTGCTCTCAGTCTGGGGAGAGCTGTAAGCCTCTTCATGCAAATGATATGATGAATAGTCTAAAGCCATCGATGGAATGCACCAGGGTAAGCTTTTTAATGCCAGAAGCACCAATGAGCTTGTGAAACACATCTTCAATCTTTTTTTTTTTTTTCAAAAATGGATTAGTTGTCTTTTGTTATTTTTAAGCCTTTTCTAGAGATCAGCTGGTGGCACTGATAAATTATCCATGGAGCTATACAATCTCTGCTTATTCAAAGCCCCCTTTTCCATCAAGGAGATTGGTCTGAATGGAATGTGTTACTTTCCATTGACATGATTTTATGAAAGATTTCTTTATGGCAACACTTGCTTCACTTACAATGCATTACTTTAAAATAGCATGTCATGGTGATGGAAAAGAGCATATACAGGGATGTCAGCCCAGGGATGGAATGCAATGAAAAAAAAGTAAATACATGGGACTTCCTTCCTCCCCCTCTATGGTGCACTCTCCGTACTCCTATAAATATGAGAACTGGTGTATTTTGCATGCTAATACTGAGACAGAACTGAGTCTACCTTCTGTCCTGTTACAGAAGTCAGCTGGACTACCTCAAGTATTGCACATTAGCAAACAAACCTAGCACAAAATATTAAGAGAGAGCTATCAAACCATCATGACTATTTTAAGCATATCAGAATTAATTTTGATGCCTCAATTAAAGCATACTTTACTTTTATGAAAGGTGTCAATTTCTAATGTAAAAATTAGTACTACCTGAGCAGACTGTAATCATAGTCTGTTCATGAATCTGTCTCTAGCAATGTCTGATGCAACCTGCAAACACAGTGTAAGAAACTCCACAGTATTTAATTATGGAGAAGATTGCCCACAAAATCTGCTTTAACCACTGGTAGTTAGAGGCTGTGTTAAAGCTTGAGGCATGTGGGTTTGTGGGTTTACATCCCTTTCAAGAATTCTGTGCTTAGTAAAATACTTCTCAGAGAATTTTCTGGATTCTGATGATTTTCTTACCCATTGAATGTCCATTCTGTCCTAATACAATGACATTATTAACTTCTGTGAAAAAGCCTCCCAGGATGCCCATGTGTGAATAAGAAAATTCCTTCCTTCATGTGAATAGTTAAAATAGTCATGCTTCCTGAGAAAAAGCCCATGAATATATATATGGTATATATATAGAGCACTCATGAAATGTTTATTTTTAAGTTGAGAGAACATTAAAGATAACTTGCTTTCATTTAATTTTACATGTGTCAGAAAATGTGATATATGGTGACCAATGAATCAATTTTTTTGATGGTAAAAGGTCATAGATTATTTTGGCTGATGTCTTTATTATCTGATATCCTCCTCAGGGAAAGTCTTGAGCTCTGAGCAACCTTGGATTTTTGTTTTTCTCTTAGGGAGGTCAGCTGAGCCGAAGCAGTAAAGATGAGCACTGACTCAAGAAGTAACTTTGCAGTGTTGTACAGTAGAAAAGGTAAGTCATATTTCCAAAGGCTGCACTCAGGTAACTCTGATTTGGCTTGGGATTCTCATCAGCCACTTCACAGCCCAGTTACATCTTGGTTCAATTAGCCCAGAAATCAGTTGCATATGAGCATTTTTGTCACTATAACCATGTTTCCAATAAATGTTCTGCCACACAAAAGGGGATGATTTATGGCAAGTTGTG
The DNA here is from genome assembly GCF_031753505.1 of Anomalospiza imberbis. Lineage (NCBI taxonomy): Eukaryota > Metazoa > Chordata > Aves > Passeriformes > Viduidae > Anomalospiza > Anomalospiza imberbis. Next base: position 12,768,473 of record NC_089687.1, read on the forward strand.
GGAAAGGGCAGCAGCTCTTCATCTTACTTTTCCTTGTAGGGAAAGGCAGAAATAAAAATCTATGAAAAAGATAGAGGTGCAAGCATATCCCCATGAATATGCAGTGATCCTTCTGCCTATGGTCTTCAAAGCAAAAAAAAAACCAACCCATTTTAAAAATGGGAAAATAAATCTAGATGGATTTCTGCAACCCAATTCTTGATCCGTATTCCCACTTTTTTCCTATGTAACACTTCCCCTAATTGCTGAAACAAGCAATTGCATAGGTTCTGCAAATGATCTCGTGGCAACTTGAAACTGCAAACACCTAGTGAATCTAGCAAGTAAAGAGTTAACCCTGCAAGGATTTGATATTACAGCAAAACAGCAGCAGGAAATTGCACCTGGATTTTCTTTCATTATTCTGAACCCTTTAACATGAAGGGCTATAATACACTAGTCTGATAAAGCACAACCTGCATGACTTTAACACCACTGTTATTCTCTTATCCACAAAGTGCATTGCCCATGTAAAACAAGGTATCAGTGCTAATTACTTTGGTTAAGGCTTATATTTTCATGGTAACTTAATACAGCTAATATCCAGGGTAATTCACCAGGTTCCAAGTACAAATATAAATTAGGGCCAGATTTTACATTTTTCTTCATAGTGCTAAAGCTACTGGAATTATGTAAGGACAAACAATACCAGCTGTGACATTTAGGCTCTTTCTCAAATGACTTACACAGTGTCTCTTTGAAGTCCATAATACAGTGTCTGAGTGAACTGCAAGTTTTGCTCCCTGGTGCACACAGCTCTCACTAAGAGCTGGTGTAATAGCTACTTGTTCTGTATTTTGCTGATTTTTTTACAATTGTAATGACTTTAAAATAAGATTTTTCCTCATCTTTATGGTAGAATTCTTGGCATTTCAGAGGCCAATGAAGCAGTGTCTGCCAAATCATGAAACATCACCATTTTGCTTTGCAGGATGGTGCTCAGGAGTTGCCATTCCCAGCCATCATGTTCCTCCTCGTGTCTTGTGGCCAGGGTCCCAAGTGGAATTTCATTTTCCAGGGTGACTGGACTCGCTGTAGGAGGCAGTTCACCATGAGAGACACAATGTAATGTAATGTGGTAATGTGGTTTCAGCTCCCTCCACAAATACCATTTAAAGGAATCCCAGGAAGGTGGACAGAGAATGACCAAAGCTTTTAAGGGTATGAGCTGTGGGGGCATAACCTGACCTGTGTAGTCAAAAGGAAAAGAGAGTGAAGATGAAGGCACAAAAATAGCTATGGTATTTAATTTGGAATTTTTTTTTCTATATTGGCATAAAGCAAAAAGTGTCAGGCTGACAAGGCCATCAGGGATGTATTTCAGTTAGACCTCAAGGGACAAAAATTATTATAGTACTAACAAGTAGGGGAGGTCTCACAGCCTCCATTGCTGGGGTCTCTTAAGAACAGCTGAGTTGAATACTGGCTGGTTCAAAGCAAAAAATGTACTGAAACTGTTTTAGGGTGCATGAACAGGCTTCTTGGGGCCCCTTGATATTAACCTTTTGAGAAAAATAGACAGTTTAACATGCAGCTACCTTGGAAATACCTGGGCCAATGGGCATTAAAAAAAAAAAAAAAGAAGAGGAGCTGGTTTCTGACCTGTTACCTGTTTGGGTGGCAAAATCAGTCCCACTATGTAGCCTGCCTGAGCAGACTTCTTTATGAAATCTATGTACATTTGTACCACTTTATATTTAGTTTAATAATTTATCAATGGTTAATATTTCAAAAGAGTAAAGTAGAAAATCAGATAAAATTTTTATACCTACTATTAAAAGTTGAATGGGGCATTGAGAGATAATCCAAGCAATCATCCCCCCGAACCTACCTACTGAATCAACCTGGCTTGGATAAGCAGGGAATCCTGACTCTTTATTTTGTGCTCAGCATGAGGGTGTGTGTGTTTGTGTGTGTTGTCCCCATGGTGATGATGACCTCTCCCAGACATACACCTTCAGCTGGTCACCAGGTCCTGCCAGGTCACTGTTAAAAAGACCCCAAAACCTGTCCCTTGATTCCTTGCTGGCTCTTTGTCCTGCTGAGGTACCTGATATATCCAAGGTGTGATCTTTCAGCTGCTGTAATGCTGACTTGTGCATTTAAAGTCTTTGCTGCTACTAATTTCAATGGCACTGAACTGATTTGCAATATATTTACTTCTTTGATATGTCATGGCATAACTGACTGAGAAATCAATAGGGTATGTGGCCATCACCTTGTGTGGAAACTTGCTCCTGACATCTAACACAGTAATACAAAAATAAATTAAAAAGAAAGGAAGAAAACCAGAAAATAAACTGCTTAAATGTTAACTCAGGTGATATCAAAATAGATTTTAAGATATTTTAGAGGCTTTTTTTTTTGGAATTTTTTTTGCTTACTCAATAAAAATGGCAGGAGTAATATAATAACTGTATGGTATTTTATAGCAGCTTTAATGCAGTCTAAGTCCATTAAGGGACCTTTCCTCTGCTTTTTCAAAAAAGGTCTTTCAATTTTCTTTTTCAAGGGAGACACAGTTAACTTTTTATCAGGTCTACAGCTTAATGCACTGAGTCAAGCACAAGGTGGAGAGTACCTTTCTTGGGAAGTCAATAGGCTCTTACTACAATAAGTCAAAGCAAATTTGTCGATTTTGGTGGTAATAGAAGGAGGGCAAAACCAAAATTACTGCTGCATGTACCTGTGGCTGAAGAGGAGCACAGATCTGTGAACTGATAAACAGCTCACAGTCACGATCAGACATTTCAGACTAGGAAGCAACAAGGAGTAACCAAAGAAGATAATTGAAGGAATTTTATCTAAGAAACAGCACCAAAGCTAAAAGATGCTTGGGTTTTATTCTCAGAAGTGAGTGTTTCCATACTGTGCAGGGCTTTTGAAGACCTTTCTGTGGGGTGCTGAAGCAAAGTTACCGTGATGTGGGTGGATGTACGTGTAAGTGGACACTGACACACTCTGACTTGAGGTGTGTTTGCTGTGTCACTCGTGGAGCCCGGCACTGCACAGCTCACACAGCCCCATCAGCTTTCTCCTGGAGCAGCAGGAGGAGCTGCGATCTGTCACTTGGATATGAAATGTAGATGGTGAGACTTTAAATTTCTGGAGTTAAACTGCCATTTGAGGCTTTTTCTAGATAGCAGGCAATAAAACACATGGCCTGGTTATATCACAGGAGAGTATCCTCCTTCATTTTCACGGGAAGAAAAAGAAAAGAAATCAAAAATTACCCATCCTGAGTCTTTGAGAAGCCCTTGTGCCTCTCAGTGCCCATACAGCCAAAGGCAATGCATCCAGCAGGAATGACAAAGGAGATGGCTGAATTGCTCTCCTATCAGTAACAACTAATTCCCTTTTGTCCCTGACCACTCTAATAATACAGGCACTTATTCAGTACAGAGATAACCTAACCCCCTTCGATGTTAATAGGTCTGCTTCTATTGACTGCAGCAAGTTTTGCAAAGGGCTGTGAAGATTTTATTTCTGCTTGCTTAACTGGTCAAACAGGGCTTCTTATTCCATGCCTTTGAGTTAAATGTGCCATCTTCTCCCTAGAGCAGATACTAAGTTCAATTTTTCATGTTTAATTATTTACTAGTGATGTGTTTAAATAGTCAAAAACCAAGTATATCAAAAAGTTCCATCTGAAATATTATATCACTTGGAGAATATTTGCTTGAAAAAATCAGATTCCATATACTTTAGAATAGCAACCAAAACTTATATCTATCAGAAAGAAAACAAGAATTATAAGGACAGTAAATTTGTATTGGTTTAGTATTCATCATTATTTTGTATTGTTAACGTCTCTAAAATTACTTGAAAAAACTATTTTTTATTTATTGTTTATGTCCATGATGCTATATTTTTTATTTGAGTGAACTATTTTTTTACTGAAACTTTACAGATATCATCCAGTCTACTTAAAATATTTATGCATTATAGACTATGGAGAAAAATAGGTTCTCATATTCTTTTAGGATTAAGAAAATTTTCACAAATGGACAATAAGAAAGGCTTAATTTTTTCTAGACTTAGCTAAGAATAAAATAAAATGTTACAGTGTCAAATCCCCAAGTGATAAAGTAATATGAGGTTATAGTGGTGTCATTAAGAAATGGGATTAGTGCCTGGGATATTGTTTAGTTTGAACAAGATAGAGGAGCATTTCTTATTTCCCAGAAAGGGAAAGAGCATGTGTGCTGCCCACAGCAGCTGGTATTTATTGATTCCACTGGACTCAATATCTTAACCCTGGGGTAACAAAGTCAGTGAGGCCTCGTCTTGTACTGATGTACCACAGGGTGGAAAGGTGAAATGGAAGGGCCCTGGGGGTTTTATCAGCATTAAAAGGGGGAGTGCAGCTCCATCCACCTGAAGATGAAAGGACTCCTTTCACGGAGAAAAGCCACCCAAGAAAGGTGCTGGCCACTGCAGAGGGCCCCTACAACCTCCCTGTGGAAATACCTTGAGACATGAGGTCCCTAGAGGTCTGATGAGGAGAAGGTGTGGCAGCGAGGTCACCCCCAGGTAGAGAGCAGGTTAGGGGTGGGGTTAACGATAAATCCAGGCCCCAAAGAGTCCTCCTCTGGGATTTTTTGACTGTTGGGTATATTTGACTTCTTGACCCACATAGTTTAACTTATTTGTAGTTAAAGATTAATTTTTTTTCTCTTGATAATAATCCCAGTTCAATTCCTCAATTAGACATTTTGTATGATTAATGTTTTTGCTGCTGGGTTTAATTTTTTTTTCAATAGACTCCACCGTTGACATAATTTAGCAATGAACAAATTGCATGTAACAAATTTTCTTAGGACATACGTAGGACTGAAGACCCCTTTTGAAGGAATGACCTTTCTGCTGTAAATAACATTTTCTTTCCTAGCATTTGCACTAATTTACTGTTTATGTAGCAACAAGTTGCAATTATAAATGTCTAGACGTTTTAGGGAGCAGCTCTGGAATGATGAAAAGTCAGATTGCTTGCCCTTGCTATAGGTATTGATCACTATCACTTGAGGTGCAGAGTACCATTTAATCATGCTATTTACAGTGATACCAAAGGCCAAGACTATTCAATGTGCAAATGTGTAACAAGCAAAACCTTGTGGTGTTCAGAGGATATTAAATCTCACAATTTTGGAAAGAGGAGAGCAGCAAACTTCCTTCCTGGTGTTTTTTTCTCACATTATTTTGCCCATGGCATTTATTTTTCCCTAGTGAGGCTAAGGCACAGCCAGAAACACTGTCTTGCAATACTGATTCTCAGGCAGGTGCTTGAAATGCCTGACTTTATTCTCATTTATATATCGAAGCCCTGTTGCACTGCCAGAAGCAACCCATTTTTGACTAGTAGTTTTGATGTAAATTGCCTCACAATAAGCAAGAAATGAGCTAAAGGCTACAAATCAGGTTCAAAGAAAACCCTCCAAGAGACATTTTAAATGTTATGTTATCCAGAAAACACATGTTCCTTTTACCAAATCCCCAGCTGCGACAACTGATATGGTAATCTGGGAAAGGAGGAAGACAGGTTCTATGCCATGAATATCCTTAGGTATTCAGAAGTTGGCAAAAAATTTGCATGTGGTATCATCTACACCTCAAGTTGTATGTCTGTATGTACATTTGATTTCACCACACTGGCAGGGCTGGAGATGACAGGAGAGGAGGTTGTGCTTGGATTGTGGAACCTAAATTTCTTCTTCATGTTTTGGTCACTGTTTTATTGGAGGAGAGTGGGGAAAGGCCCTTCAGTAGATGATGAGCTCTCCAGAGCTCTGCATACATGGATTCATTCTCTGCATACAGTACTGGTAGCAATTTGTCTGTAGCTTCTTCCAGTGTTGCCAGTGGAAAGAAAAAAAAGAGGCTCTCCACGAATCTGGGGAAGTTATCAGTGCAGTTTAGAAGAGTCTGCTAGGGCACACTGCTCAGAGCCAAATTTAGCCCTAGGTATCTTCACAGCACTGGCTGCAAAGAAAAAGAAACCACGTGTATAGTGGTTTCCTCACAAGGGAGAAGGAAATGTTAGCTGTAAGCTAAAAGGAAAGAGACAAAGAGCTTCTTCCAAACTGTGAAAGAAAACTCGGCAGCAAAAATAAAAACTTGTCTGTCAGCTGCTCCATGACAATGGGAGGAGGCAAAGAGGCCATACAAGTTCATCCACTACACAGAGAGAATCTTTGTTGCTGTCAATGTGCATTCAGCTAATTCCACATTCCCTATGCACAAATGAAAACTTTCTCTGCCCTAGACTCATGAATACAGCATTTTTCTCCTTACCTCCCAGCTGTAGGGCCTTCTCCCTTGATCTCTTTGCACAGGCTCCAAGTGCTACACTCATCAGCATCCTTCCCTCTGGCCTCATAGTGGTGATTTCGTCCTTCTGTCTCCTCACAGCCCTCAGCACTTTGTAAGAAGGGATTATTATCAGCACACATGATTAGAAGCTAATGGTGATATTCTTAACCTGTATCACTGTCAAACATAAAGAGGACTAAACCCCACAGACTATACTGTCTGGCTCAGAGTAGACACAGTGTTTACATTGTGAATGAAATCAGTTCTGAACAGTGGTCAAAATGTTAGGCATTAATGCTCTCGCACTTTGCAAACCCCAGTCAGCAAGCACAGGAAGGACAGGAGAAGTTCAGGGCACTGTTTTTTAGGAATCTGGGACAGTGTAATTTAGTGTCTTAAGTAATGTGTTTGTCCCATTATCTAAAACTGTGACTACAAGTCTACTGATATTAACGAGCCAACACCCCCACTACCAGAATTTTCCTTGGGTAAAACAGCTTGTACCTTTCAATCCAGAGCTGCAGGAGCCCTAATTGCCACAGTAATCAGGCTTGAGTTCAGTATAAATCTCAGGTACATTTTGCATCTGGTCTGAACTTTCTGGTAGTTGTGCAACTAATCTGGCATGTCTCTTGGCTTGATTTTTTTCACCTTTGGTTTGTCTGAATATTTACATGAACCATTATCAAATGGTTCATGTAAATAGCCACTAAACCTTTGCTTGGTCAGATCTGGTTTGCCAAGATCCTAAGTTAGGTTCCACTGCAAACGTCTTCTCCTCCTCCATTTTCTGCAATGTTGACGTGGTGGAGCTATTTAATATTAAACTTAAAGGCAAACAATTTGTATTCATCTCTCAAAGGAGAAGGAAGAATAAGCAAATGCTCTATTATGATTGTGTGCATTTATATTTGATAAAAATGGTTGCAATTTATATGCAAATTAAGTGTGACTCAGCCTCCTGGCAATTTGTCAGTGGGACCCTCAGCATCAGGAACCATTTCTGTCCCTACCTAAGCAGCCCTGGGGCTGTCTGGAGGCATTTTAATGAAGAGAAGCCAAATTCTGCTTTAAGGGGTTGTAAACACGTTCAAACTTTGTGTTTATACAGGTACCAGCCTGGCTTACCACCTCTCCCTGAACCACTGAATCCTCTTTGCTCATTCCTAAAGATGTTTTCTTGTGTAGTGCTGCTTTTCATAACCTCTCCCTTCACACAGAGGCCCAGTGGCAAATGTGTCTTGGCTTTAAAGCACAGATCTCCACAGCTTCTTTGGGATGCTCACAGTTAACTTGGTGGTGAAACCTCTTTTTAGTCCACGTAAGACTACTTATTATGACCTTTTTACTACCACATATTACTACTACATGTTACTACTACCCTCAGTGCTTAACAGCCTTGGAAGATGGCAGCAAAAGCAGGAGCACCACTATTCACATCCATTGGAAAATGCACATCCTGACTTGACCTGCTCTTCCTTCACTTTTTCCTGATGGTATCCTGCCATTGCCCTATTACTTCCCTTCTCTCTTCCATTTTTCTATCTTCCTTCAACAGTGAAAAACCAGGACCACAGGATTTGTCTTGTCTTTCCTCCCTGACCTTCCTGCCATGTCAGCTGGACACTTCATAATTTTTCTGAGGAAAGAACTATTTCTTGTGTCTGCATGCCCTCCCTTAACCCTCACTTTGGAGAGGTACATTTAGGGATACAGAAACAGTACACCATGTAATTCCACAGCCCTCTGTCTGGTACTGATGTACATCGAGATGTGTACATACACCTCCTTGCCAGGAGCAGACCACCCCTACTGGCAAAACAGAGACTTGTGCCAGACAGCTGACCCACCTCTGGGCTCAGGAAGAGCTCTCAGGAGGTATCACTGAGAAAACGCATTCATGGAAGCCAAAAGCCCAAGGAGGAAAGACAGGCAAGGCCAGCTCCAGGGAAGCCCCAGTGTGAGAGCCCATAATGCAATACTGTCAGTAACCAATAACACATCTAAACATTCCAAGAGGCAGATGTGCAAGGAGAACTGATAACAGAGCTCTTCTCTATACTAGATTTAATTTTGTTAAAGGATGGCTGGAATTAACTCTGGTTAGATAATGCATTTGTAAATGCTAGTACAGACTGCAAACATTTATTCCCAGAGATGAATGTTTGTGGCTTACTGAACTGGCTGGCTAACACAAGTTAACTGGCAATCAATTACAGCAGTGACATACCACAACAGGGGAACCTAAACCACCCGTGACTCAGTTTGCTGCTTGTGATGGTTAATGGATTAAAAAGTGTGCTTTTAAAGAGAAGATGAAAAAATATGCATGTGTTTTAGACCAGTTATTTGATGGCCTTTGCATTCTCAATAGCTTTCAAGCACAGGCAGAAGTAATCTTTGCTTTGTATGTATGAGGAAATCAGAGGAGGAAATTAGTTTTTATTATTAGTATTGTCACACCATAAAAACAGGGTCACTGAATAAGCCAGTGGGCATTTTTCAGATCACCTTATCTTGCCAAGGAAGAAAAAAGCTATTAATGAAAGAGAAATTAAAAAAAATAAATCAACATATATAGAGAACCCTGTAAAAAATATAATTATGGCATGTCATTTATGATGGGAATGAAAGTTCACAGGTGTAGAATTCAGTAGTGCCAGTGCAAACATTTCAAAGTCAGCTGCAAGGTATTATTTATTGGACTGTTTCATTTGAATTAAACTCACTTTAAAGTTCCAGAAAGAACAATCACACCTACATTTTTCATTCAAGATTTGACAATTCTGGGTGACATTCTCCTTCTCCTCTCCCATTCTCTCCACCCTCCCAGAGATGAGAGGCTAATCCTATATAGAGCCACTGTAGATATAATTGAACCCCAGGGTGCCAGAGCAGTGCTGCTTTGACATGAATTCCATATAAAGGTGTTGCTGTTACTCTAAATTTGTGCTGTCTGTGGATTTTAGTAGTGATTTACAATATTGATTGATTACTATCTATCCTCTTTGATATTCTGCTTTGCATTCCACTTCAGAGAGGCTGAATTAATCACTGACAAGGCTAGCAGTCTTAAAAGTATATCATGAAACCACATTGTTTTATTAGGCATATGTTCTGGTAACACATTGTTTATAAAAATAACATTTCCCCTAGGATCTGAGCAGTAAAACACATGGACTCCTGGACAAACTAAGAGGAAAAGAAAACAAACAAATCAGCAAACAAAAACCAAACAGAACCCCCCCATAAATTAAAATTTAGTCAATCTGAACTGATTTTTCTCTCATAAATTAATTCTTTTTGGAAAAATATCCTTTCAGGTGTACCCTAAATGGAACTGCTCTATTCTGAAACTCTCCTCTATAATTTTACAAATGTCACTTTAAAACTTTTTTTTTGAGCTGAAAATATTTGTTATGTTTTATGAATAGCTTCAGCCTCACAGATGCATTTTAGATGTATTTTGACAACTTAGTTTGAAGGAACTCAACTATTAGAAATAAGTTAAGAATTTTTTATAGATAACATGCTGGTCCTTTGAAAAAGCACATCACATGGATTTTATCTGTCCTTGTGAAATCACCTTGGCTGATTAGTGGCACTCACTTGTTCAATAAAACCTGCATAAGTTAAAGAAACACTTACGTTAAACTACACATGCTGGTGGTGATGCACACTATGGACTTGACCTAAAGCCTGTGAGAACCAGAAGCTCAGCAAGATTCAGATCAGGATAATTGCTTGAACTCATGTAGTGGTATTGAGAAAGGTGAGCTTATGGACTCCTTGGCACCACCAATAAAACCCTGCAGTGTCCTGCTCTTCATCTCTCACATTTTTTTGTTCTGAGTTAGTTTCTTGTTGCATTGTGGAAGGTTTCTGGTCTGACTTCCTTCTTCTGGAAGGCTTCTTCTCAAAGTGGGAAAACTCCCTTTTCTAACCTGTTTCACTACTTTTCTCCCTGCATTTAATTTGTACAGGCTGCATGGGGTCAAACAGACCCTTGATTTCAGCAGAGGTGGAACTTTAAGGGTGGGAGAGTTTTTTCTCCTGATGCATTTCCATCATAAAGGCTGTGATTGTGAGACAGAGAAACCCAGACTTCAGAATAAAAAGTAATTTGTAATCAAAGCAACAGATAAATCTTTGTCAGGCAACGTCTGAACCATCAAATTCTTTCCAATGTCTTGTTCTAGCACACCATTGTGTAAATAAGCAGGATACTCCAAATGAAGTTCAGAAGGGTTCCAAAAATGTAGCTTGGGGAAGCAGAAGACTTTTTGGCTATTGTCATTCATGTTGAATGATGTTTAGCTCCCAAACACCTCAAGCATATTCCTGAAAAGCAGTGTGCTGTAAGCTGTGACTTGCAGTTCTGTTTGGCCAGTAGAATTTCATGGTGTACCTTATCCCTGAAAAAGCAGGTAAATATCTCTGAAGTGCTCATTTTGCAGCAATGAGTGGTTAAGAGGAAATGATGGGCATAATTACAGTATGTGCTTTGTGCTATTAAGCCAGACAGCCAGTTAGTTGACTGTGTGCCCCAGGGCCAGTTTTTAAGTTCTCTCTACCAAAGTGGAAACCAAACTTCAGTTTAATTTTATTTGACTTGTAGGATCTGGTGTGCACATAATTTGGAAAGAGCTAATTTGCTGGTAAGCAGCTTTTAACATTTCACATTAGACTAGAAAAGGATAAGCTCTAGAGGTTTTGGATGATAACTCACTAAACAAACAAGCAAACAAAAATCTGTAGCATCTAGAGTCAAACTGCTGGAAAAAAATTAGATTTAAGAGAAAAGAGAATTAGAGAGAAGACAAGACTGCTGTGTGTGAAACAAATACATCGGGCATATAAGTAAACACAATTCCATCTATTTTTATATTGATTCTGTAGTCAATTTGGCAGGCAAAGGTTTGGCAGACCTATAATATTCCTATCTCAGTCTGCACTATTTTTGTGATGTGCCTCAACATTTATCCTAAGAGTTGAAGACAGCTGGGATGGAATTTGGAAAGCATTTGCTCAAGAACACATTGCATTTCCTTAAGTGAGGCTGTGTTCCTAAGTGTCTTGTGCTGAAATTTGATATATCAAGGTAATTTATTATATAACATGAAGTTATCAGAAGTGCCACAGGCTCCAAAGTCACATGTGGTCATTGCACTTATCTGTTATTTCTCCCATTCCCACAGTGCTCAACATGTCCACTCATGTTCCTCAAGCCTTCCTATGGCTCTTTTTCATCTCACTGTAGGAAATATTTAACTCAGTGGCCATTCTCCACAAAGCCTCTTGTCAATCTCACCCCCACACTGTCTCCAGCTCCTGTTGCTGTCTGATTTCTGCCTCAGTTATTTCCATGTAAGTGGTTTATTTTTGTAAATTTGAGTTTTCCTTTTTATTGTCTTGAAATGGCTATTCACAAAGTCTCAAACATCTTTTTGACCTTATTTCAGTCCTTCTGGTCATCTAAATCCTCTCTGTTGTCTCAAGTATTTTTGCTAGCCCCTCCATAATGATACATTTTCAAGACTTTTGAGGTTCCTCCAGCCTCTCAGGGTGCCTCCCCACACACCAGCATCAGAATTCTCCCACTCACTCAAACTTGTTCAATTGCCATTTTCATGGAAATTATTCCAATCTCTTCTCACTCCTAGCAACCATATCTCCTTTCTTTTACATTGCAGGTTTTCCTCTGTCAAACAACTCAGGATCAAATGAAACAGCCAAGGCCCAGCTTTTAACAGAAGCCTCCTTTCACTCTCTGTGACCTCACCCAGTCAATGCTGCTCCATTCTCTCACAGCTGAGACAGCCACAATACACAGAGCACCACCACACAACTTCAGAAGGCTTCAACCCATACCAAGTGACACCATACCTCATCAGAGAGCTCCAAGCATCTGCTCATCTTGTTCTTTAGCCCAACCTTTTATACCCCTCATGTTCATGCATGGCACCTGTGTGCCCTCTGTTCCTTTGGTGGTTGGTCAGTGCCCCTGGGCACTCCATGGCTCATTGCTGTCAGTGCTGCTCACCTGCTTCTCACAGCTGTGCCCACTGGGGATGAGGCTGGGCCAAAGCCCCACTCCCAGTCACCACAAACTGTGTGCCTACACAGTTCCTACTTCACTTTTCCAACATCCAATCAGATCAGAGAGTATGTGCATGTATGTGCACATCTGAGCTTCCTCCCACATGGATAAGAGCTGGATCACAATATCTCTGAAGCAATTGAGATACTATTTTTCTGCAGCCGTTTTCAAATACTGGTTTACCGACTCTGGAAAATACCAGAGAAAATTTTCAAAAGGAAGAGACAGATCAGCAACTCAGGGGAGTATAACTGATTATATAAACAATTTAGACTTTTCTTTTCCCTTTAAGTTTGGAAGCTTATTTTTACCTGTGTTTTATTACAAAGCCGTTCCTATTACTTGACTATTTGTACAGCTTAGATTCAATATATGAAATCCACAGCCTCTCTTCATAGATAACATCACTGACAGCTCAATATATTCTTCCCCTTTGGTGGAAAAATGAAATGAGGCAAACCTTGGAGTTAATGAAGAAAACACAATGGATATTGAGCAATGCACTGCTTTTATAAATTAAAAGTCTTTCTTGGAGGAAGGAGAATAGCATACACACAGTTCTTTTCTCATTTTAAATGGTCATAGGACTTTGTTGAGGACTCCCATAAGTTGTTTTTCATAATTCTAGCAGCAATGATTTAATGTACTTTTCTGGAGTCAGGCTGCCTCTGCTGAGGCAGTGATGCTTGATCAGATCACTGTAGTTTATTGTTACAGTAAATAAAGGGCTTTTATATATATATATATATATATATACATATATAGGTGTATATATGTATATATATATATATATACATACATACATATATATACAAAATATTTTTTGGCTATGGAATAATAACAGGTTATCTGTGCTAGAGGAATTACATTGACCTTTGGGTCAAAGGAATCTGTAGTAAATCACACTGGCAGGATGATTACATTATCCCTAAATTGTTTCTCATAGATGAGCATCATTTAGCTGCACTACTGGAAAAGATGAACCCACAAAGCTGCCACCAAGTCTTTCAGTTATTGCTGGCATGGAAAATAGTGGTCCTAGGCATGCTGAGCATATTTTAAGGCTTAGATTTTCTCACAACATTAGTTATCTCTGCTCCATTACACACCTTTGTTTAAGATCAACTCTGTTATATTTTCATTTTCCCCTTTTGACTGTGTTGCTGCTCAGCCCTTGTGACTTTTGACAGGTGAGAAATGCAAGATTCAACGCAGGATCTGTGACAGCTTTTGGAGGACACTGTAAGGAGATGTGAACTGAGGTGCTCATGACATAATTTCCCAGTGCTATTAATGCGGCCTTTCAGGATCTGAGCTTTTGGAAAGGCTTGGACCAACTTGTCCACTTGTCAACTTGTAGAGCTCAGACTTTCTTCAGAGATTGCCTGTGTTTGGAAATATCCTCAAGGAAATAATTATGTTACAGAAATACTGAAATTATTGTGTTTGATTATAAGAAATGCTTCAAAGCCTGGACATAGACTGCCATGCGCATTCCTAATCTGAGGTAACTACACTCAGACAGCTAAAATTAACAACAATTTTGAGATCATGCTGAGTTTGTTACTTGAGCCTTGCTCAGGTTCTGCAATCAAAAAGTCCTTTTCTTCTTGTTCCTTGGATCTACATTTTTTGCACAAAGCCATGTCACAGAAATTAGTGCAGCTGTTGTTCAGATGCTGGATGCATTTGATGCTCTCAGTCTAACTCATTGTTAACAAAACACATAAAGCAGCACATTGCTCTGCAAGCCTTCCTCCAGACTGTAGGCAAAGACCAACCTCTCTTTGCAGCAAGACAATTTTCTACTCCCTACCCAGCAAGTCCACAACATTATAAGTGGCTTTCCACTGACAGAGTCCTGTAAAAGAGGCATTATAGTAAAACCAGTAATTCCCAAAATATACTAAAAATTGGTGCATCAAGCTGCCACAAGAAGCCCCTTATGACGAGAAACAAATACTGCTTCTCTGAAAAAGCAAGTCAAGACCCTGAAATGCTATGAGTTCTTGAGCACTCCTGCTGTGACTTTATCTATTAACACATATCCACTTACACAGCATGGTGCAACATTAACCAGGACACCTCTGACACTTCTGCATAGTTCTTCTCAAGATTATGGTCATGGGTCAGTTTTTTGTTGGGCGTTTATTCATGGCTATATCACCCTTAAATATAATATCTCTTCCCCAGCACTGGCAGCAACATTAAATATGCTCTAAGTGCCCAGATTTTGGGATGCTCTTTGGACACTCCCAATGCCAAAAGGATCAAGAAATGCCTTGGCCACCTCTGTCTCCTGCTGTTGGGCTCTCTGGAAAGTTGGCCTTTCCAGCTATTTCTGCTTGTGTCCCTGCATGAGTCTGGAAAACAAGTGCATGGTCACTATTGTTAATGAACCTGGTATTGAGGTACTGAGGGCACATGGGTTGTACAGTGCAGTTTAACCACTTACTGAGCAGAGATTACATTTTGTAAAAAAGGTACAGGCAGAAGTGGGTGGTCAGCCTGCATATGAAGTGGCTGAAATGGCTGTTTTCACTCTTTGCTTCTAGGATATAGCTATTTAGGAAAAGAATACTGAAGCTGAAACACTTAAGAGTAAAGAGCCTGGGGCTTTGTGCCTGCATGTTACTTTGCTATAGGCAGAATTTTAGAGAAAAATTACTAAGGGCTCTTGGCCATATGGGTATGTAGGGAGAGAGAGAAAAAGGTAGAAAGTGAGAAAAAGTGTAGTCAACTATGTGCCCTACCTCTACAGGAGAATTTTTGGGGTCAATTTCTGAAGTAAAACCTATACTCTAAAAGTACTCTTGTTAGTCTTAAGTGACCCAGTACAGTGAGTGGCCCTCCCAGGGGCATTTACCTTTGCTAATTCTGTCAAAATCTACACATAAAGGAGTTTCTCTATTGACTGGTAACTCAAGATACTTTTTTTTTTCTCCTAAGATTTTCAGCCACTTTCATTTTTATGTGTTCTTATTTTCTGCTTCTGATTTTAATTTGAAAGACCAGTCCTGTGAGAGGTTGCTTAATTGAGAATAGTAATAAGATAATGAAAGAAGCGATTTGTTGCATCTCTTCTTGCTTGGTTGTGGCTTCCCTTGGTGAGTTCGCCTAGGGAGCAGACAGGCTGCCCTTATTCCATGATATTTCAGCTCTGCTCATGAGGAAAACTACAGTCACCAGAACTGTACATTGTCCTGATAGCAGAATCTAAATGTGGCTGCTTTTCATGACATTAGATGAAGGAGTATTCTTAGGCAGCAAAATAAATGCAGGACAAAAGAAGGTCAAAAGACAAGCTTTGAATTGCATTATTTACATCAATGCTGGGAAAAAGCCTGGTGAGCTGAGAAGGGGTAAGTGGAGATCAAAGGTGGGCACTAAAGTTTCTAGAAATCAGTGAGTAGGATTCCACTGACTTCTGTGAGCTCCAGAGCAGATGTGAACAGCTGTCACATAGCCACATTGTGGATAGTCTTTTTCTTCTAAAAATCCCAGTGTCAAATATAGCTCTGCTGGAAGGAATGCCAGAGATTTTACAATTCTTCTCCACATTTCTTGTATAGTTTGTGTTTTGGTTTTCTTTTTTTTTTTTAATTTTCTCCCCTTGATTGTGGATTTTCCTCAATGTGTCAAAAGGACTACGGACTTCATCACAAAGTTTTATTAAGTGGAAAAAATAACAGGCATCTAAAACAGGAAAGGTTTGTGAAATGCTGTCTTCTAATTAAGTGTGTGGTGGAACAGAAATACACAGAGTTATTTTGGGATCATTATTAGGAGTACAGAAGACTTGAACATGGGTATCACTATTTCCTGTAAGTTCTCTATAGCTTCACTGTGCAGTATCTGAGCTGAAAACCCTCTTTCATCTGAAAGGTTTCATACCAGGGTTAGGGGTAAGTACAGCAGCTAGAGGTGCTGAACTTCTGTCAGTAAACTCAGTCAAATTCTCTTTCTACACAAGCTGTAGCAGAAAGTAACAACGAACCAATTCCTTGCTTTTAGACAGAACTTTTATCAGGTTTTGGGCCTTTCCCTCCAAGAAAGCCCTTGAGGTGCTGGAGCAAGTCTAAAGAAGGGCAATGGAGCTGGGGAAGGGTCTGGAAAAGTCATATGAGGAGCAGCTGAGGGAGTGGGGGGTATTTAGTCTGGAGAAAAGGAGGCTCAGGAGAGCTCTCTACAGCTACCTGAAAGGAGGTTGTAGCCAAGTGGGAGCCAGTCTCTTTTCTCAGATAATAAGCAATAGGACTGACTCAAGGAAATAGACCCAAGTTGTGCCAGGGGAGTTCAGATTGGATATGAGGAAAAAAAAACTCCATGTAAAGGGTTGTCAAGCATTGGAACAGGTGATCTAAAAAAGTGATTCAATCACCATTCCTGGAGGTATTTTTGAAAAGTGTAGATGGAGCACTTAGGGACCTGGCTCAGTGGTGGACTGGTCAGTACTGGGTTAACAGTTGGACTTGATGATCTTAAAGGTCTCTTCCAACATAAATTATTCTGTAATGAAATTTTAAAATGTTTTAAAAAGAAATCTGATATATCAACAGGGAAGCCACTGCAGAGAGTGATGTTATGACAGGTCTGAGTCCAGTCAATAGTCTGACTCTCTTGGTTTGAGATTGTAAGTCAGACTTCCCCAGTTATAGGACAAGAAGCCTTTAGGGTGCTCTGCAGTAAAAATAAAACAATAGACAGCAATAGTGTAGAGATGGAGAAATTATTTCTTGGTGTCTCGGGTTTGCCTACACATATATGTAAAAGCTATTACCTATGAGTAACACTGAACAAGTAATCTTCAGATGTGTATTTTCCTTTAATACCATTTTGAATGGAAGTGTGTCTATGTTGAGTGGCGTGGATGCTCTCATGAAAGGTCCTGGGCCAGATTCCACTGAAGTCAGAAAGAGAAATCACATTCTATTCTCACTTAAAAAGCAGAGACTATCTGTTGATGTCTCAAACAAAAGCAGCTGAGAGAAAGCACTGGATGTAAGTGCACACAAGGTATCTTTCCTTTTCCTGAAAAGCTGAATATGGAAAAAGTAGCAGTGGGCAATGGGTTAATGAATCATAAGTTAAATCTTGACACCTCCACTGAAAGAACAAATGAAGATTAAGTTCCTTTGGAGAATCATGATTTTCATTAAATTTATGAACTTCAGGATCAATAAATTCTAATCTCTAATGTCTCTGCATTATTCCAAATCTTCTTGATGGGATAAAGCTCTTATAGCAAGGCAGTGAAGTGATTACATTAGATAAATTGGGAATAGGACAATGATCTCCTGCAAACCAGCTACAGCAGGGCTCTTGCGGACTGGATTATCCTCTGGATGCACAAAAGGGGTCAGTAACAGGTAAATTAAATGATGGGCTGCCAGAGAAGTTAATAACTATAACTCCCATATCAGATGCAAAGTCCTCTAAAGGAGCAGCCTGGTGCATTCATTAGGTACTTGACTTCTTTCCAAAATCCTCAACAGAGACAGTGTCACCACATGGCCAAAAGAAGGGCAAAAGTGTGAGGGGGGAGATTGGCGTAGATCACTTCGGCAGCTGTATTCCTCTGAAAATCCTGAAACCCAGTAATTAACTGCAAACCTCTTGAGCCTTTTCAAACTGAGTTTTGCTGCGCTGCTGTCTGCAGCAGTTCAGGACTCGCACACACTTCCTAGAAACTGTGTTCTGGACAGCTCCCTGTGCAGAACCTGTCTCAGGATGGAACTACAGAAGGATATTTACAAAGATTCCCCAGAAACTCAGGGCAGAGAATGTGTAAATGAAGAGAAACAATCCATTGTTTTACTAATCTGGGTGAAATGTGAGTTAATTACTCATATCAACCCTCTCATCCTCTACAGTTGAAAATGACTGCTGAAACCCTGGCTTTTTTCCCTTCCTTTTGCCTTATTTCTACCTCAACAAAAATAAAGGATTGTTATAGTGTGTATCCATTTATGCACTTTAAGTGCTTGATCCTGCCTCAGCAGAAACCATTAAAAGAATTTATGTATAAGTCAAAACTCTTGAACTGATATCTGTAGCTCTTAATAGTTTATTCTGTCATTTTCTTGGGCGCTGCTGTTTTTGCGTGGCCTTGCCTTATTAGAAAAGCCATGCTTAGAGGGATCTCACCTAAAGTCCTTCAGACTAGCTGAGCAGAGAGATCTGCATGAAGCTGAGCTAAGCCTGAGTGCCTGGGGAAGCAGTAACAGCAGGCAAGGGGCAGGATGGAGCTGTACAGACCTCTCTGCTAATGCAGAGGAGTATTGACTCTGCAATCGGTGCTACGTGAGAGGATTGGAAATTCAGAGACAGTTTCTACTCCAGAGCCATGTGTGAGTCTTGCTCAGTCCTCAGATAATCACCTTTTGGGGTGATAATGAAAACTTTTCATTTAAAAACAGCTGGAGAAAATAGCAAATAACCACGGAAAAAGGAGGATAATGGCAAAGAGAGCATCATGCTTTGCAGCAGCACACCACATTTGGAGCATTAAACCTCAAATATACTGAAAGCCTTATCTTGGACACAGCAATACAGTGAAGTAGCATGTCTGTGTTGGCAAGGATATGAGAGTCTTTCTGTTCTTCTTGTAGCTGCATAGCTTTTGAAGCAGGAAAATAATGTGAATTTGCTTGAGCATTGCTGGTTGGGAAGGAAAGCTATTCTGTATCAAATAAGGCTTCCTGCAACACTTTGTGTTTCCTCTAGCAGCGCCTCATTTAATCACTGCCCAAAGCCTGCTTCAATTGCTTCAAGAGGGATTTGCCTGCTGCATCAAAGCAGTGGTCCACCTAATCCTGTGTTCTATTTCTAAGGGTGACTGGCTTCTTCAGAGAAGAGAGGGGAGATCTCCTCCATAGGCAGTTACAGGAATACTTTCCCCAGGGAGCTGATACGATCACAGCCAGAGGTTATATGAATGTCAATGAGGTGAAAATAAATATGACTAAAAAGACATCATGATTATCAAAGTAGATGGAAGAACGTTAACTTAGAGATCGTGTGAGGAAGAGGATATGGAGGGAAAGAGCAATAATGGAGAAACATATGTCCTACCAGGGGGCATTTTAGCTCCCTTTAACATTGTCCTCAGCACAACAGATGGTAAATCATCAGCAGAACATGAAGAAATCAAATAACCTTCACAGCTCAATTGAAGCTGTGTCTGTAATATCTGGTTTTTACTAAGTAGTGGAAATTAACAGTGCCAGGGTGTTCTCATACTTAATTTCCCTCTCCCTTTTCTTCTCTGTGCAGATCCTCACTACAGGTAAATGAATTTCACTCAAGTAGGTGTCACTACCTAGAGGAGATGGAAAGATCAAGGCACTGTGTTAAACTGGAATTATTTGAGAGGACAAGGCAAAAGCAAAACACATGAGTATATTATTTGTAGATAAACAAATTACTGAGACCTGAAAATGTCTGCAGTTTGTTTGTATTGCTCTTGAGCCTATCATCTGTGACTAGCACAGGCTGAAGACTGGGAGCAATCTTGGTTTCAGTGAGAAACTCCTGGTTCACTGCACACCCTGGATCAGGTTTTCTGTTCTCATGTAGCAGGGGGGATCTCATGTGTCTTGCCTTATCTAAGATCATGGTAATCTCCCTGTATTCCTGTTGTGTTGGTGCATGATTGAAACATGGTCCACAAAATGAATGGTTTTTATTTTTGAATGCTTGGCTCAACACCAGTTGAATTTTTATTGGCTCTTCCTATATGACATGAAAGTCCAAGAATAATCTGTAAAGCCTCCTAAATAATCAGGCATACTATTTTTAGGTCTCTTGTATTTTTATAATAGGAATGCCAAATCTACATGTACTTTAAGCTGGACTTGATGGGATTCATGTTTACATCTGAATAGAATTTTTTCTATATTGTGAGGTATCCTGAAGCTATTTTGACAGAAACCACCATGACTGTACAACAATCATCACACGTGGCTGGAAGGCAGACCAAAGACCACGTAGTTCCTCCTTCTCCCAATGTCAGGCTGTATACTGATAGTGTTCCTACCAGCTGCCTCTTACACCTTCAATAATGAGCACTCCCTGCTCTTCTCTGGGGAATCCACTCCATGACAGTGCATTCCTTACTTTTATAAACATTTCTCTAACATCTGAAATCCTGCTAGACTCCCTGTGCCTAATGATTCCCTCTGGCTAGACACCACTGAAGACACAGGGATGTAGATGGAATTAGGCTGTCTGGAGATGTCTCTGTACAGTCAGAATTATCATACAAAACAGCTGAAAAACTCAAATAGATCAATGGGCTTTTTAATGGTAATTTACATGCATAGAGACTGTGCTGTCTGGACACAGAGGACATAAGTCCATATTCAATATCTTGTTGTGAACTCTGGGAGCAGCTCAAATTGCATCTGATGTGACCACATAACAATATTTGGAGTATTCTATATGGAAGTTAATATATGAGCAGCTCTGGCTCAACACATAATTAAAATTAAGTACATTTTAAAGTGATTATTTGCCCTACAATGAATATTTATTTTAGGCTGAGAAAAAGTCCCTGAAATCCAACCCTTCTCTGTGTAGATTCTTAGCACTTCCTATTGCCATTCCATGATTTTCTTTACTGGCTGGGTATAAGATAAGCTGTGTTCCAAAAGGTATAGGAAATGTTATATCCACAGTTTGTTTTTGGTGTTTCAAGAAAGTCTATTAGTACCACTGCCACTAATAGTGAAAAGTCAGATGCTGTCCCAAGGAGAATCTCAGATGCTGGCTTGGAGATGGAAGGCATCTCCTCCAACACATGGCCAGGTCTGGTTACCAGAGGGGGAAACCCAGGGAGAAACACATGGTTCTCACATGGTTCAGCTGTGTTCTCCAGGCTTCAGAAACAACTTTTTGAATATTCATTTCAACCCACCCCCATTTCTTCTCCTCTAAGCTTGAGCAGTTCACCTGCGTTTCAGGGTTGTGCTAGAAAATCAGCTGGGGAAAGGTTTTCCAAGCCAAATAGCCACCATGCTTCAAGAGTTTAAAGAACAATGTCAGAATATGTGACTTTTCTAATCGAAGGTTTTCATGCTCTTTAAGCCAGGGATACTCAAACATTCCATTAAATAAATGAAGGTCCCATCATATCCCCTTCTGTACTTTAAGCCCTGAATCTAACTGCCTCATTTCTGAGTCTGACTGTGAACCTTTCAAATGTACCTACAGTCACTGCATCATTTGTTGGCATTATTAAAAGAATCTTCTCAAAATAGAAAAGCAAGCAATGGGGCATCGTGTTTCATAGAACTGATCTTTATCTCAGAGATTTTACAATCCAATTTTCTTCATGCATTCTCTGCTCCATTGGGGCCTTTTATGTGAGGCATTCACTAGAATAACAGTGCATTTCCATTTGTATCTCTTTTGTTGCACATAAAATCTCAATTAGTATTCTAATTCACCATCAGCCTGCACCTATTTAATGAACTTTTATCCACTTCCATGTTCCTTAAGTTTAATTAACTAAAACAGAGCAAGTATCTTGGCATTATTAAATGCTTCTGGAATAAAAATATTCTTTCTTTGAAAGTTTTTATCAAAAGTCAGAAGCAAAAATCTGAGTTCAGTTTGGATATTTAGTAACTTTAACATTACTTTGCAGTTTGTTATGGGACTCAGTAAAACATTATACCATAGCTTTAAGTTGTTCCTTAACTGGATTTTAATCCATGTAACATTTTCAACATATGGTGCTGTATCCCAAAGGAAAATTCAATTCAAGCATATCTCTTTAACAAGAATGATAACAGAAAAAATGATTCAGAAATATCAGTGGGGGATTTGTAGGAACCTTCTCCAAATGCCATGACTGAATCTTATGTCACTATTCTGCCTTTGAGCTCAGAAAGTGAGATGAAAATACAAAAAAATTTTTTTCACTCAGCCTATGCACAACTTTATTTTCAGCAAAAGAGTAGTTTGTATTTTTAAAAAATAATCTTTTGAGTCAGGTTTTGGTGTGATAATGTGTGGTAGATGCTGGTGAACCCAATGGAAGAATGATGATGTCTAACTCCAGTTCAGAAGGCTGAATGATTTCTTTATTATAATTATGATATAATACATTAATATACTATATAAAAGAGGATACTAAAAACTACATGCTACTTTCTCTATCATATCTAACTCACTAACAACTCGTGACCCTGTTCTCTAAAGTCCAGACACAGGTGGATCCAATTGGCCATCAGGCCCAAACAATCCACCGTGATCCAACCAAGCGACCACTCCAGATAAACAATTCTCTAAACACATTCCACAAGAGAAAAACAAGGAGTAGAAATAGAAATTGTTTTCTCTTTCATTTCTTTCTGTGCACCTTTATGAAAAATCCTGAAAGAGAGAGAAATGTGCTTGCCACAATAATGCATTTTGCCAAGGGTTCAGCATTTTGTGTGTTGGTTCAATCTACCATGGCCGCCTGCAAAGCTCCAGCTGGGATTGAGAGACCTCAGGGAGACAGCACTTCTCTGAAGGCTCCCTTGTGTCTGCTACAATGCAGGATTTTGACTGACAATGGTCCCTAATTTTTAGATGAATGAACTTATCTTCTACTTTCATCTTCCTTAAGATCCAACTCTTTGCCCACTGCTCTGCAGTCACGATAACTGCAAGGAGGTTTGGCCACCTCATTAAAAGGCAGGATCTCTCACTGGGCAGAGGGTTTGTGGAGCTACATTGCAGCTCATACAGGTCAGGACAGGAATAAAAGGGCAGCTATTGAAGTTTTCTTGTGAGGTATTGGTAGAAGTGTCCAAGCCACAGCTGATGATGGAAGAGTGGTAGGAAAGCACAGCTGTTCTGTTGACTCTCTTATATGGCAATAACTTTCCACTTTGCATTTTATTTTTGCAACATGAACTGTCCCAGGTCTTTCTGTTCTCCCTGCTCTAAATCCATTTCTTACGGTACAAGACCATAATTGAACATGAAATAGGCTTGAAGCCACATGGATAGAGATATTTTTTGAATATCCCCCCGGAATTTTTATAATTTCTTTTGTCACTCACTTTATTTTTTCCCATTTCACCCAGAAACCCAAACAAACAAACAAAAACACAAACAAAAAGAATAAAAAAGAACTTTAAAAAATAGAAGGTAGTCATAAGAAATGCCCAGCCACTACTTTCACAAAGGAAAAGGTGATATATCTGTTTGATTCAGTGCCTGGAATCTGTGGGATGTGCCCTGGAAAGACAATTTGCTGTTAGTTGTGTGTCTGGTTCCTGTCCCAGTGGTAGCTGCAGTTAATTGGCAGTACTCTTCTGTAGATGGGTAGACATTTTCAAAGCTGCTCAGTAGGAATTAGGTGCCTAAAACTTCCAGCAGTTTCCAGTTCTGTAAATAAACATACAAGTTGTTTTAAAATTTACTTGTTTTAGAAGCACATGACACTGTGCTTATGTTCTTTTCCCCCAAAGAACTTCTGCAGCCAGCATGCTACAGTTAAAGCTGAGAAAAAAGGGAAGATATTTACACCTCTGGCAGTGAAAGAGAAGATGCTTTTTGCTGTGATTTATAGAAACCGACATTAATCTCTATTGCTTTATACTATACTTGCAATAAACAGCTTTGGAGATTGATTAAAGACTTTGTGTGCAGCTTTCACTCAATTTCAGCAGATCTTCTTGCTCCATAAACTCAAAAGAAATAGAGATTATGCCTTAAACAAAACCCATGATATCCATCTCTGGGAGCATTTACTATTTTCAGTGCTTTGATTTGAAAGTTATATACGTGTATATGTGCATGTGTTAATTCCAAACTTTTCTTACAGAGTTTCTTCTGCAATAAATGTAACAAAAAATTGGCTAAATACACAGTTCTAGATCTCTCTTCTTTCCTTCTTTTTCCCGATTCCTTTGCCCAAGCTTGATTGTTGATAATGGACTTATTACCCATTGCATGGGGTTTAGGAAAACACATATGAAAGAAAAAGCATGACAGAGAGACAGAAAACTCTCTCCAGCCTCAGCAACATTTTCTCCACCTCCAAATGCAGCACTTTGGTAAGTGCTTTGGTACTTACTATGCCAACATCACTGATTACATTAAAATTTTTAGAAGTGTTTATTTTCATATATGCCTTGTGTTCAGTATTACTGACTACATCATTTTCTTCAGCCACACAACCTGCTCCTGACTCCTGCAATCAATTTAATTCCACGTCTGTCCTGTGTCTTGTCTCCTCCTGCCCAAATTCAATTTATTTTTACACTTCAGCACTCTTCTCTTTTTTATTATCACAAACTCTCTCTTCCAATTCTTTGGCTCTACATGACAATAGTTTTCAGCTTTGATCCTACCTTTTTAGCTCCTATCCACACTTCTCAAAATCCTACTCTGCAGTTTTCCAGTGCAGTCTTGTCACATGCACCTGGATAACTTCAATCCTTTCTTTTCTGGCCTTTTACCTGCAGCTCTTTGATCCATTTAATGAATAGGTACAATGATGAATATGCAGTTCCAGGCTGGGATGTTAATCTATTCACATCCTCCTCTGCCTTCCTGTCACACTTCTCCTGACTCATCTCATCTCCTTGACAGTCTCTGTCCCAGCCCCATGAAGGTGCTCAGAGACTCTGCACCACCGATTCACAGATTTTTGACTCTATTGATCTGATCAGATGCTCCCATCTCAAGCACGAGTGCCATGCTAGGCTTCCTACAATCCCACACGGCTCTTTAAACACCCCTAGAGCCCCTGAGAGGAACATTCCCTTCCTGAGCTGATACATGGCTATATCCATTTAATATCTTCTCTTAAATCTGCTTCAGTCTTTCACCAACCCCAGATTAGCCAAGCTAGCTAGAGAAATTCCAGTCTAGTTACATAACTGCCCTCACTAAATTAACTGCCCCATTAAAATGCTACCTTGTCACTGGTTTCATTATACTGACTACCCTGCAAACTCTTGACAGCTGGTTATTGCTATCTGGACTTGGCTAGAATAGATTTTAGTGCTGATAAAAATAATAAAAAACCAGAACAAAACAGAATGAGTAAAATTCAAAGTTGAAGCAAAGGAAATCTAAACCTTTATATTCAGCCAGCCATAATGTTTGAAGAAATATACGAGTTTTTAATCCACACCTGGACTTTATCTCCATAAAATAACGAGTAAAAACTTAACTTTTGAATAATCTTGACTGTTGGAGAAGCTGTCAGCAAGCTGGCAAGTTTCAGGTTAGGATTTCTCTAGAGCAAATCACTAATAAGTAAAAGTAAACCCGAGTTCTATATCTTGAATGTTCTTCTCCTAGTTTTTTTGAAATGGAAAGCTGTTGGAGTTAGGAATTTATGAGTCTATTGTAAGAAAGTTCAGTGTGATGATGTCCCTTGAGCAGGGGTAAATTGAAAATATCAGCTACTCTTTGAACTGACTTTTGTATAAAGCAGCAGGAGGCAGCATTCCCAGCACTACTTTGTGGACACATTGGAACAAAACCTTTTCCATCGGGCTTTTCAAAGCAACCTATCCTATTAGATGTGATCCATGTTCTTGGTTGTGAGCAAAAATATAACACTGCAGAAAGAGAATACGTGAATAAAAAGGGCAAGTAGGATCCACCTCCACTCCAGAGCAAGCCCAGACAAAGGAAGCTGAAGGCAGTTTGCACATGAGCTTTCCAGGGACACGAGGGACAGCTTGCATAGGTGAGCACAGTGCCTGTGTCCTGCTCATACCTGGAAAAGGACGTTTGTTAATTAAATAATCTCCCATTGCACACAGCTCTGTTTGGTTATTATCAATGTGCTAATTTTGTCATTAGGAAAAATAAATAGCACATCTTTGCCACCTGCCAGATTGTGCACACTCAGACTGGTCCTTTCTAGCTGCACTGGCTGCCTGGCAGGTGGGCTCCCAGTTGGCACTTCTCCCTCCAGCTTGCTGTCTTCCAAAACAGGAGCCAGGGTCATGCAGCTGCAGCAAATTGGGTTACAGTTATCCAATAAAGCCCTAGTTAAAGGGTAACCATCTAGAAATATGCTGGCAAGGTTGATGAGTTTGGATGAACTTGCATGTGTGGGGAAGAGCATGAACGATGTCCAGGTTTTGCAGTTTATTTACAATGAAAGTGTATGAACCAGATTCCTGAACTGGAACAAATCTGCTCTCTTCATTATTTTAGTGGTGCTCTGTAAGAAACACCCCCTGGAGACTTCAGCCCTGCCACAGAATGAAGTGTAGCTGAGTAGATAAAGCTTGAGCTTGGATCTCCAGAGATCTGGGCTTTGTTTCTGACCCCTTTTGTGGTCCCAGCCTGAGCAGTGCTTGTTTACTGGTTGTGCTGAGGCAGTGTGGCACCGAGGCTCATGGCCCTTTTGGCTGGGCACCGTGGAAGCCTCATGAAAAGGGTCCCCTGCCCAAATGGGGAGGGGAAAATGAACTTCCAGTGATTTCTGAGCTGCTGTGTGTGCAAGCTCTGTGAGTCAGACTTAGTGTGGTGCAGGAAGCCTGGCTGTGCTATTTGTGGTGCAGCACATCCTGTCCTACACTCAATCTGGATTGTCCTCAGGCACCAGGCACTTGGTTCTTGAGGCAGCTGTATCTTTCCACTTCAGTACCTCACTTGGAGTCACATGAAGGGCTAAAGTAACAATTCCAAGTAGGCACCTGAAGTAATACACTTCTCCCCCTGGTGAATGCAAATAATTAACATTAATTAGAGCTGTGCACATGCATTAGGAACAGACTTCAGCACTCTGGGGAAATTTTATTTTCAATTAAGTGAAAAAATACTTTAAAATCTGAGAGCTCTGAAAACAAAGGGCGCTTCTGTGCCAAGATACCTGACTCTCTTTTAACCAAGTCTGCTCAGAAATTGAAGACAAGGGCATCACATCTAGATGGTGTTTCCCACTGAGGCAGATCTTAAGCAGCATTAATTAGTCTTGCTAGAGCTTACAGTTATGGATAAATGGCCAAGGGCACCAATGGTTTCAGTGGCTGACAAAATGCTGGGAGATCAACTCTTCCAGGTACGGAAACTAAATTGTGTTAAGCTTGTGTTCCTAGAAGCTCTCCCTAGTGGGGCAGTATAAATTTCATAAATTATCTGCCACACCTCAAACTCACATTAATATTTTTTCACAACCAAGTCCTTCATCTACAGACTAGGAAATAACTGAGCAGGGCAGGTTTGTAGCCTGAACTCAGCTCCTAGAGCTTTTGCAGTTTGATAGGCTCTTCTAGTCTTCTTTTATTTCTCTGAACACCTGCCTGTTTGGCAAGCAGGATGGATGAGCCTCAGAGGACATTCAGATGTTTGATGTTTCTTCTTAGCTTTGTCATTCAGCATGTGGCCCTCTGCATTATTTACTATGGCTTCACTGGAGCTCTTAAGGCAGAATCTTTCTTTTCCTTACAGACTCTTTCATAATGTTCATGCTGTACAAACTTCTTCCAGAAAGTCTGGTGTTCCCAAGGCAGTGGGGAAGGACTTGGATTGCTTGTTTACATTGTATCCTGAGCATCGTTTATCTTCCTTATAAAGAGCTGTGTGGTGTGATTTGGCCATAGCCCATTTCAGCAGAGCCTGGGCCATCCCACATCGCACTCCTGGTGCTGGTTAACCAGGTTGTATTCTTGGAAGAGGGACAGAAGTAATAGCCAGGCAAACTATAAAAACTCTATAGGTCAGAAGTAAAACAAACCCTTTCCCAAATGACACAAGGCTTCATTTTGGGAGTGGGATGAACTTGAAAACCAATTAAACAGAAATTATAATCTGTCAACAGCATTGTTTTACATTAAGACAGTGTTGGGAGAGAGGATTTCCAGATGCCTGGGAAATTCTCTGCTTAAGATGGTACCCTTATTTCATTTGTCTTTGACTCACAGCAATTCATCTGCAACACACAATCAAGGAGAGACTTCACAGAAAAAGGCACTTGTTAGAGCTGGGATGTGCTGTGAGCAAGGCTGGCAGCCCCTCATACGGAACACCTTTGCAGTGATGGAGGGAAGAATTGGGTATTTCCTGCTTTCATTTGCTCCACGTGGGAAGGAGTGTGTGACGCCTGAGCGTGGCTGGGCTGGTTGCACACGACGGGCGGTGGTGCCAGGGGTGGCTGTCCCGCCTCCCTGGCTGGCAGCGGTCCTGCACACCAGCGCTCCCGGAGCTGGCACGCCGCGTCCCGCCCGAGCTGGCCATCCACCAACAGATGGGCAGGAGCGCTGGTGGCCAGGGCACATCACATCCCCATGCTGCAGAACCTCACAAACAGCGTTGTCAGTAACGAGAGCTGTGGCTGCTGAAGATTTTCTCTTATTATTTGCTGTTCATGGTGTTGGTAAGGTTATTTTCAAGCCAAGCAGTTTTTCCACAATGTATGTTTTTGTAGATCTCATTTAAAACAGTAGGTTGTCACATGCTTTATACTCATGGAAACTTCAGAGAACAGTTTTTAAAGCCCATGCAATCTGTATTTAATTTGCATTTTAATTAATATTTCAAATTAATTCATTGGACTCGTTTATTTATTTATTTATTTATTTGAGCCTTCAAGAGCAAAGACTCCATCAAAGTCTTGAAATTAGAATGACTGGGATTTCTTTAAGTGCAGCTTTTATTTGGTCATATTGTCCAAGACACCACCTCTGAATAATTATTAATATTAAATGGAATTAGATACTCTGCAGCTTATATTCAAGCTTGTCATTTGCTTTATGGCAGATGCTGCAGCAAACTCACTTTGCAAGAAAGAGAAAAAGTATTCATATTACCTGTTAAGAGGGACACAGTTTAAAATGAAGTTTTAGATACATGAAATTAAAAAAATCTCAGTGTTGTAGAAAGAATGAGTTTACATGTAGATCTTGAGGAGACAATGGAGGCTGCATTTCAGGAAAACATTTAAACACATGCTTAGCTTTTTGTTGCACAATGCTTAAACACATAATTCAGATTAGATACTGCTTATCTTTCAGAAGTTAAACAAAACAAACTAAAAGTTAAGTTAAATTCTGTTCAAGCAATGAAAGTTTCAAATATGTTTGAAATTAATTGCAAGAGACTGTAATCTTTCACATATCCCAAACTGATTTGTTAGATGTTAACAGCATCTAACAATACTCTGGGTCAATAATGGGTTCTTTATAAAGGGAACAGTAAAGTTATGTTGGTTGGCTCTCTACCTGCTATAGATGGTGAAACAGTAGATAAGATGATGCACAGCATAGCTGCCTTCATGAATTCAGTGCAGAAATAATAGCACTGAACTCTAACAGTGCTTATTGCCTGAAAAATTACGGGCAAATTAGCATGAAATTAGCAATTAAGGAAATTAACCTTACTACCTTCTCATCAAAGAAACTGAGGCAGGAGACAAAACATCAACTGTTTTCAAATCAGCAGCCATCTAGCAGTAAAGCTGGAAGGAAGACATCCCCCAGTTCAGCACTGGTGATCACAGCCCTGGCAGAAAGTCAGTCCCTCTTCTTTGTCAGGGAGCTTCAGGGTGATGAACAAACAGCTGAGTCCTCACTGGAGTCGGGGTAGGAAGATCTGGGGGTACAAAAAAGTGTCTTCTTTTAATGCAGATGGAGATTTCCAGCACTTATGGCTACTGCCAAATACACCAGGTGCCATGAAACATTTTCCTTATGGTATTTGGGATTAGGATTTTAGTGATTTTGCATTATTTGGCTTTTTGACGCCTTTAGCTTTCCAAACTTAAATCTATTTGTGAAGAGCACCAAATTTTCATCCATTTTCTGATTTTCAAAATGAATTTATAACCCTTTGCTTCAGTCTCTAGGCTTCATATTCTGAGAATGCCACAATAGAGATGTGTAACTCTTAGAATAATCCACCATAAATTATTAGGAAATACATTCAAGTACCATAGACTTTGTTTTTGCAAAGCTGATTATACTCAGCTCAGCTTTAAACTCTTTTCCTGACCAAAAGAAACCAAAATTCTTCTCCAGAAGATTTAATTTGTTCATCTCTTTTTCATAGTCAAAGAATCAAGCTTGCTGTTCTGTGTTCAGTATCCTCTGTTAAAATCTGCTGAGAACACTGGCAGGTAGCTGACTCTGCCAAGCACATCCCAACACCCTCAAAGTGTGAATACTTTCAGGGATGGTGACAAAGAACAGGACTCCAACTTATTTTTGTAATCAATTTTGCCAACAAAGCACAAAATTCAGACTTCTGTAATTGTAAGAGATTCTGTATTTTATAAAGGAATTAACCCTAACCCTAACCTTAAACCTTACCCTAATTGCGCTGTATTCATGCCAGGTTTCTCACTTGCTTTCTTCTTCTTTCCCCCATGTCCCTTAGTCATCGCTGTTACTCATTCCAGCTGATACTCAGCAGAATCTTATAGAAATCTACCTTGAGAAAAAGCAGAATTAGTGAAAATGAGGAAACAGGAGCTGCTGCCTTGGAACAATGGGCAAAATACTTCCAGTAGTTACCAGCAGCAAAATGCTGGGCAAGGCAGAGTGAGAGTGGGAACTGTTTCAGTTCGTGATGGTGCCTGGAGGCATTTCCAGCATGAAAACTGTTCTTTTCAATCTTAAACCAAATAGCAAGAATTAGGAGGCGATGGAATAGGATTTAGAGTCCAGACAGAGGAGAATTACATTTTCCACCAGCTTCTCCTTGGATCTTGAAGCTTTCAACCTCTTTCTGTTTCTCCTGTCTGCAGCTGTTAAATGGGAATCTGAAGGAACAGCCATTGCCTTTCTTACCACTTTATAGTCAGTTCTTTGGCATATTCCATGAAGTTAAAAACTCCCAACATCTTCACCCTCCAACCACATGAGAGTGGTGAAATTGAATCCAACCACAGTCATCAGAAAATACTTCCAAATTAGGACACTTTACTTTGTGAAAATCTCGAAGATGTTAAAGAATGCATTCACACACACAAAAATATTTATGATTTTGTTAACGACACAGAATGAAATGTGTTCAGAACTCTTCCTGTGTTCTGAAAATAATCAGATTATTATCTGATGCTGAAATTGCACAAATAGATTCTTGGCAGGCAATTATATTTTCCCATACAGGTTTTTTAATCTCCATGTTTCTCCAACATGCCACTCATTTTTCATATTCATTTATAGTTAAATGTAAACAAAGTGCCATAAATTAATTCCATGTGTAGTTAATTTTTCTGATAAAATATGGATGAATGAACACATTGTCTTCATTCATTTCAATTAAGTGGCTTCAATTAGTTTTAAAATCCCAGTGAAAAAAGCATCCATGAGACATGCTTTCATTCAGGTCACATGTAGATGGAAGCATTGGATAAAGACCTACCATAAAAACAGTCTGAATGACATCTGGGTTGTTCTAATCTGTCTGACAAATGTGACACAGAATGGTAGTTTAGTTTGTTTTAGAAGATATGATCATGCCAAAATATGGTTCAGGGCAAGAAGACAGTGAAGCATGGTATTTACAGAAAGATGGTGAGGAGGTCATAATCGCCTCCTAAGGAGGGAAGAACCAGAAGACAGAGAAATTTTAAAGCTGGACTCAGGCAAGCAAGAGAAGGACAGAAATATGGTTGATTAAGTTGTGTGCATGACCATGAGTTTCAAAGTGACACAGTGTCAAAGATGAGTTTTAAATAAAGAATAATGATGATAAAAAAATAATTAATTTTAGAGAGCTTACACTGACCTTAATATGGCAGCAACATAATTTGAAAGTCATTCTTTGCCTTCTAGTTCCTGGATACATTTAAATATGTATTGGTATATTAAATGTATATTGCTATTTGCAGTGCAATAAAAATCGTACTGACTTTTGTGTTTGGAAATCTATTGTTACTGGAGCACAGTCACCTTTAGACAGACTGAGTGAATCCAGGTTCATAGTGATAGACACAGTATGATTATTAAGCCTTGGCATTTCAGAGACCTGGCATTATTTTTTGGTGAGTGTTGCAGTGAAATTATTGGGTGTTGTCTTTTATTTTTCCCCTCTAAACTGGAGAAAAGTGTTCATTCCATCTCTCCCTTTTCTCGGTTTTAGTGATATCTTCTGTAGTGCCTTGGTATTTGTGGGTGCAGTGTCACACAACTGAAATTTGACAACTGCAGAGCGATTTGTAAAGCAGTAAAACTGTGAAATTTAGGGGGTATATTTAAAGGCATCAGAAAGCTCGCTGAGGCTGGAACAATTCCTACCTCATAAAGAGTAATAATCATAATCAACCTGGTAATACTGGGACAAATAACATTTGGAGTTCTGAAAGAAAATGAAGAAAAGGGTTCTTAAGCTATCAGGCTAGAAAAGACAATATGAAAGTGGAAGAGAAATGTCCTGCTTTTCTTTCTTTATCTATTCAACTGATGGATGTATTCTGGTACAACAAACAGGATGATGCCCCCTGTGCAAAGTTGTTGAACGCAAGAATAATTAAAGGTAATTTAAATAGTAAAATAACTAATTAATGTCATTTACAAAGTGCTTAATCAACATGCCTATGCAAATCAGCCATCTTCTCAGCAAACAGTTCCTGCAATTGCAAATGTTTCTCCCAGGATTTCACCAGTTAAAGCTTAGTTGAAATAGGTCCCCTTGGATATGTGGCTTTCTTAGCACAGAGGGATAAAATGTTCTTCGTTTTGTGCTGCACCAGTTCTGAAGGATTACCATTGTGAGCCTTTTTTCCTTTTAAGTGCTCGAATTCCCTCCAAAAGATGACTCTGCAAATAATATAAATATGTTACTCATGTTAGTCTGTTTTTTTGTGTGAGCAAGTTCACTTCCAGTTTAAGAAGTTCCTTATCTCTTACAAATGAAACTAAACAAATTTGCTTGCAGGTGCCACTAATACTGCTGACCCTGTGCTGAGAAATGTTTGTTATGGTGGCATCTGAAATACATATTTGGGGGATTTTCTTAAAAAAAAATAAAATTTAAAGAGTGTCCAAGGGACTTTCTCATCGGGGCTCAACACTAACTGTCCTGAGGTCAGGGAGGGAGTGAAGAAGGAATATTGAACTGAGGGTAGTCACAACCCAGCATTGTTTCTGCCTTCTGTCAGTGTTGTGGGCCAGGGAAACCCACCCAGTCCATTGTTACAATAGTGGCTTTATGTTATTGATTCTACCTATAGACATAGTTGGTTTATTTCTATGACTATATTGTTATTAATAATTTGTTATTGTTATTGTTAATTGTTGTTATGAATTTAAACCTGGCTACTGTGAAAACATGAGCTGTGCAAATGAAGAGCTATTCCAAGCTTGTTTTCCATGAGATGGAAGCACAGCAGCATTCCCTTGTACAGCAAGCTGGCCAAAGCTTTGCTCCTTTCATTTCACTGATTTTGCCTCTAAAGTGCAGGCTCCTAATTATTATCCTTAAAGGGAGTGCTGCCAGGAAGGATTCACTTTGGAGATGTCTTGCTTCATTGGCAAGGCAACTAAACCTGACAGTGAAGGCTGCCAAGAGGAGAGTGGTGTGATTTTACTGAGTAGGAAGGGATGACAGGAGGAGTCCACTGTGTATAATGCTGCCTGGGAAAGGCCATGAGAGAGTGATGCTCACATAAAGGAGAGGATTTGTGGTGGAAAGCGAGAGAAAATCAACAAGGAGGTGAAGGGCATGGAGTGGGGGTGAGGGTGGGGATGACAGCACAGCAAGAGCAGTTATGAAAGAGAGGAGGCTGATCTGATTATGCAAAAGAGACTGCTTCAGTGCTTTTTTATTCTATTCTGTCTTAAAAATGACTGAAAATTCCATATGTGGGATTTTCTTCAGGCTACCAGCAAAAGCCTTAGCCAGCTTCATTTGTTTGCAGCAGTTGTACCATCTATTCTAGCCTAAGTTCTATATCTGTTACCATATCTAACACCCAAAGAGAGTTGGGTGGTGGGAGAAGGGGAGGCAAAGATGTAAAAAAAAGGACACAATTCTATGGATAAAACTAGCATAAGAGATAAAAGTGTGGTGAGTCAGTGAAGAGAGAAGGATTTTGGAAAAAGAATTTTTAAAACCATGAAGAAGAATGACCATTATTACCCTACACTTTCAGGAACTTTTTCCGGGTAAAGGACTACAAGTGAAAGTATACCTAAACTATGCTAGTCTTCACAGCAAAAGAGAGAAATTAATCTATTTGGTCAAAAAGTAAGGTATTTTGCTATTCTAGTTAATGCCTCATTAAAGAAATAATATTTCAAAAATTATCAAAGTCCTAGGGAGCTCTACCAAGTATTAAATGATTTGTATTAAATGCACTTCAGTAAAATGAGAGCACAATTTAAATGCAATGTGTATCAGCTTTCATGACTGTAATACCAAAGCAGACAAGGCTCTTACCTTTGCAACTCTTCTATTTCACAGCAGGGCAACTGAGGCATGGAGGGTCAATGTCTTAGGTCTTTCAGATCTTAACTTCCCCTGAAAACAGCAGGTGTTAAATGCTGCAAAACCTCAAAGAGACTGGTATTAAATGATTCATTGAAGATCAGACAGTAGAAACCCATGAGGAAATGAAGACTTTAGGCTGAAAGTCCTCCAGTCTAAGCCTCAAGTGCTAGGTTACTACCTTAAACACTAGAACATTCAGGTCTCCTACTGAAGCTGAACTAAAGTTTCAGGTGTTGTGCCTGCTCTCAGTTTAGATTTTTCAACAAACATAATTTCTAAAGTGTAATTACAGGGGAAGAACCTTTGCTCTGTAGCATCAGTGGAATTCAATATCCTTTGATAGGATTGCTCATCTGTAACTGATGTCAAAACGTGGTTCTCTCTCAGATATATTTTACTTTGGCTTAATTAAAATGTTTCTCCACTATCGACATAGAAGCAATTTTATACAAAACCATAAATGTGTGTATTTATTCATCTTGCAAAAAAATGGATCAAACAGTCAGTAATGGTGATATAAATACGTACTAAATTTTTTTTCTTATAATAGAATACATGCATAAAAATTACTGGCATTTTCTGTAAAATAGGACAGTGAAGGGACTGAGAAACAGCTTGATAAAAAAGCAAATGCTCAGCAGGCATGTAGGTATTTGTTCATTTTCATGTACATTATAAAGTATTGAGGCCAAAGAAACACATGTGAAATTTGGAAACTAGAGGACTGTCAGACAAGGTCCAGTAGTTTCAGCAAGAAGAAAATTGAAAAATTTTATAGAAATAACTACATTATAATTAACAACTCGGAAGCTGTGAGAAAAGGCAATATTAGCCAAGTAACATATTGCAAAGGAGTTAAAAGGAGAACTGATAATTCTGATGATGTGTTGACACTCAGTGCTTTGATTTGTTGGAACAGCATTAGCAGTTTCAGTCTTATTTATTTCCAGAACTGACCCATTCATTTTACAAAAACATCACTATTACAGCTAGAAAAGCTTCCCCTCCCCCTGCCCCAATTCCTTTAAAGTGTGAAAGGAAGTGGTTTTTTTTGGAGCTTTGCACTGGAAGCAGGATGAGAAGAGGCAGCACCCATGAGCCAGGCCCTGGAACAATTTCTCAGTTTACATTACCATGAACTCAGAGAGGCTGGCAAAGAGTTCCTGAAGGACAGGCTTTGTGCCAATGGGCTTAAATGTTACAATATATTTGCACTGGAGAAATAGCAACCAATAATAAATATGCCAGAGGGCAAGGGGCTCTTTCATATATCCTAGCTGGATTAGGAACCTACTGAATTTTCATCAGACTTGCAGTTATTTTGCTTTTTACATACTTTAGAAGAGTTTCCCCAATACCCTTCAGAAATGCTATTTCTCCTCTCCGGATGCTATCTTGAAATTATGACTAAGCAAGAAAAGTGCACAGGGAAAACCCACTTCTTCCTCTCTGAGTATTTTGTACAGTCAAATTCCCACTTAGGATTTTTGGAGCACTTTCAGACAGCTTGTTAGTTCTCACCACTAAAGTGAGAAGGTACTGAAGGTATCTTTCATTCTCTAGGATGGAGCAAAATTGTGAGAACAGCTCTGCCAGCCTGGTCTGGTGTCCCAGGGAAGCAGGGGTGGGTGGGCTGATGACACTGCTTTGGGCAAGGGGAATGAGCTCAGCTGCTGGATAGTAAACTGCAGCTGGGGGGAGGGCAAAATACATTTCCTTAACCAACAGCAGGATCTCAAGTGTGGAAGAGGGGGAAACTGTGTTTTCTCTCCTGCTCTTCTGGTCCAAGATCCACTGAGTTTTATGGAGTAATGTTCTGAAGTCAACAAGGTCATTACCATATTGTTTTGAGTCTCCTGGTTCAGTGGCTTGTGCTAGCAAGGAGGGCAGCCTCAGTATGTGGCTCCTCAGGTTTTGGAGAAAAAGCTTCTCCTGAGGATGTTTCAGTCAAGGAGCCTAAGCAGAGCTTCTCTCCAGCAGCAAGGCTGAAGGACTGCTGCCTCCTCACAGACCCTCTGAACTGGAATAAGCTCCCCACAAACTCATGGCAGATGCACCTTTCCATGGGACAGGGGGAAATAAGAATATGGTGGTGGGGAATCTCTGCAGGGACAAGGCATCCTCCTTGGTGGCAGCTCATTCTTTGCTTTTCTTCTGCTCCCTTAGTCTTGTGTATGGGGTTGTGGAGCTGAGAAATATGTGAGGTTCCAGCACCAGAAACAGAAGGTCAGAGGGAGCTGAGCCACCAGAGAATTTACACTAACCACTTAAGGAAAGGAGATGTGAAGCCCTTCAGCCTTCTCCAGCTTTCTAGTAAAGCTGAGCAAAATAAATACTGATAATAACAACAGTAAACCCTCCATCCTGAGAGTATTTCCCGGTTTACAGTCTTCACAAGCAGAAATGCCCTTAAAGCCTCTTGGCTGAGATTTATTTAATCTCAGATTCTGAAGTAAATTTGCACTTGGTGACCTGGCAGCAATCAAGGAAAAGAGGCGCTAACTGGGAAAAGATCCTGCTTCTCTTTGTTTAAACGTTCAACTTGGGCTGTGAAATTGCATTTGTAAGGGAGGAATAAACTCTGAAGCCCTTCAGCAGAAATGGATTTCACATATTTAGTGGATGCCTCAAGGCAATTTCTTTTCTTAATGGGATCAGAGCACAGCTTTAATTTTTCACATTTTATAAGGCTTTTCCTTGGAATTACTTTTTATGTGGTTCCTCTGTTAATGGATCCTTCACACTGAAGCATGAGTAGGAGAAAAAATCTTTAGAGAAGAAAAAAGTAGAATCATACTGGGGAAAAGTCACATAATAAATTGGAGATCAGAGGCAATAAAACTATCTGCTATATTTTTAGTTGATAAATGCTGGTCTCATCTCCTTTAGATTTTGAAGACATTAAAATATTAAGCCAAATCTTTGTTTTTTTAAAGGAATGCTTTACTAGTTCAATAGAGTCACAGGAATTATTTGGGCACAATATTAAATTGTCCCTGGGAACTCTGACAGTTCTGATATGTTAAAATATCATGTTCCTAGGCAGGAATAGTGACCTCACCTGAACAAAAAAGCAGTGTCTGCAGACTCTTTGCTTAAAATAAGACAGAAAAAGATGAAAGAGTCTTCAGAGAATTTTAAGGTGTCCACTTTCTAACATCAGAGCACTTAGGGTGGATAGCAAAGGCAGAGAAGGATAATTTTTGTTTTCTAAGAGGTTATGCACAGCAGTTGAATTTAATATAATCCGTGGAAAAAGCCCTTACTTATTACTGAAATCATTAGTCTTTCTGGGTTTTGCCACTGGCATTTTACAATACTGGTGCCATTTGATCTCAGAAGGTTTGTTTTTTTTAATGCAGCTGAGGAGTCATATTACAAATAACAAGAATAGAAACAGCTCAGTTATAATAATGAGGGACATTTCTGAGATGCTTAATATGACAAACATACCTTTTGTTTTCCTTAGATCCTAATTTTCCTTTAAAAAAATAAAAATGTGCAGAAGAAGTCCCATTATTGATCTGGAATCCAAAAGAGTTAGTTTTGAGTCAGTATAATTGGCAAAGGCTTTTACAGCTCATTAACTGCAAGATTATGTGGCACAATTCATTAACATTCTGTTTCACTGAATGCATTTGTAAACACCTTCTGAGAAGTTTATCACTCTTTGCATAATGCTGAGCTTTCTTTCAGCAGATACATTTCTCTGCTGCTGTTTACTGATACAGGAGTCTGGAGTAAGTTATGGTAAGAGAGTCCTATCTTCTCACAGCAAAGGGAAGGAAAAGGAATTGTGTTGACTCTGAAGCGTTACAGATATTAATTAAACATTGCTATACGATTTCTGTTAGACCACTGTATTTATTAAACCTCTCATTCCATTACTTCAGTGCACATTTTTTGCAAGAAGAGTTTGAATTTTGTACAAGTATGAAACAAAATTTACAGGACAAGCCATCTTTACTTTTTCTTTCTCTACAGCAGCAGCAGAAGAGATCGCTACATCCTGGCCAGCAAAACCACAAATAATCTTTCTTCCCTTCTTGTCAGATGGATTTAAATTATTTTTCATCTAGAAACATTTATCCAGGAGAATATCTAACCTATTCCTTGCAGCTCTATGACTAAATAAGTCTTGTACTCACAATATAAGCTGGGCAAGTGTGTGAAAATGATGAGAGATATAATTCAGTTTAGAGAAGATTGAAGAGTAGAGAGGTCTCCCACTCCCCTTCTCATTTTAGCATCAGGGGTTTCAAGTCATAACTGCTGAAAGCGTAAAACATTTAACCTTCATTACAGTTTAAGTCTTTCAGGTAGGAGCAGAGCAGATGCTTATGAATTGTGAATCCAAATGGGTATGGCCTGCCAAAGCACAGAGTAGGTGGTCTATCTATGGATAAATGAACCCTAAATTCCATTAATTATGTTGGCTAAATTTTCCTTGACTACACAGTTAACCCAGCTTGCTTGTTTCAGAAACTGTCATCTACTTTGTAGATAAAGCAGACAGATAAAGCTGTCAGACAGCCCTCTGAAGTTGGATCATGTTGTAGGTTTCTAGTCCTTCTGCTTTTTACCTGCCATGATACTTCTGCCATTACTGTCATTCTTTCTCACCCTTGGCTTTAATATATGTGTGATGGCAAGATGGGATTTGTTCCCATATGAGACATGATTAACTATGTTGCTCTGGTTTTATGGAGGTGGAAAAACATGTAATTTAGGGACTTACAATGTACTCAACAGTAAGGAAACAGGTGTAATAGGTAGAATCTAAGACAACAGCCCTGAGCCGTTGTGCTAGAATTTTTTATGCAACTATGATAATCTACCAGAAGAAAAGGCAGTACCTGGTACCTGTGCTTACTTTTACCAACTGTGTCTGAGACTTGGCATTTTTATGTTGCCAGTTTCACTGTTGAAAGCTTTAGTGCTGAGAAAGTCAGTTTAGCTAATTGATATAAAAATTATGCTTTTCTTACATACCTGTAGGATTTCTTTGATTCAGTACATGAAAACATACCAGTTGGGCTGTTGTCTGAACTCAACTGTGGCACCAAGGTAGCTACTGAGATATAAATGTGTATTTTGTGTGTCTGGCACTACTGTCAAACGAGTAACAAGACTTTGGTTTGTTCCAGTACATTTTGTGTTTTGAAAATAGCAGATGGTACAAACTCTTAAAATCAATTGACTGAATTTTCTATTTAATGTCATGAGAATACTTTTTTCCTCCCCACAATAAACTGTATCTTTTCCTCTGTACACTGGGCAAGGACCATCCTTGCATTTGTAGATTCATTTTCTTTGAAGAAATTAAATATACATATTTGTGTGTGTGAGCATACATGTGCATGTGTACACGTTTATGTGTATGGGCTACATTAATAAATAAACACTATTGCATGTGCATATCTGTTGCACAGTTTAAGCTAAAAACTCTGGATATTTTTTTAAAGAAGCTGTAGGTGTTCAGGTCTGCTTACCTTGGTGTCCAAAGTTTCAAACAGACATCACTGAGTTGGTAGAACTAGCAGGGCTGTCAGAATATGTGAGCACAGCCTGCCTGAAAACTTAAAATGTCTGAGAAGAATGGCAAATCAAAGCATATGAGTGGCGAACTGAAGACAAGTGCATCTTCTGGTTTCTTTTTTGTCTCGGCTACATGTTCCTCTCTTTCATGTTTGTTTGATGTGCTCCACAGGTTGGTGCAACTGTTATAATTAACTTGACTGAAGGGATTTACTGCTAGCAGATTAAAACAACCTTTCCTTCTTTAAATGCCTCTCTTCTACTCTAAGGAAAGGGTGAATGATTCAAAAAAACAAGAATCACCCAAGGAATGCAAAAGCAGCTAAACTGCAGGAATGAGGTGGACCC
Organism: Anomalospiza imberbis; assembly: GCF_031753505.1. NCBI lineage: Eukaryota > Metazoa > Chordata > Aves > Passeriformes > Viduidae > Anomalospiza > Anomalospiza imberbis. The sequence goes on from NC_089687.1 coordinate 12,809,208, forward strand.
TGCCCTTGGGCTTTCTGCTCTCACACGGTTTATGCAGAAAGCTTGGCTTTAGAAAGTAACACACCTGTGATTTTTTCCTTCCCACTTACAGAAAGCAAGCAGGAGGAAGATGGGAAAAACTCTTCACCCTGTTCTCTGCTACCATCTGAAATCACAGGACAATAAGGGGAGCAAGCACATGCCAAAAATTGAAGGTCATACAGGCTGATGCTGAAAAGCAGGTTGAGAAAGTTATTTAGATTCCTAATCCCTTTGACATCGCTTTTCAAGCTCTGGATTGTAAATGACTCTTTGCTGCAGTAAAGGGAAAGCTGAAGGAAAACAGACAACAAAGTTTTTACATTGATCTTGTCTGATAACTTTGTGAAGACAGGGTCCAGTCCAGGCTGGGTAACACTATATATCTGTCATTCAGTGCACTTACAGACTGCCATTGTCAAACTGCAAGGAACCATAATCACATAGGTACAGTTATCTCAGACTTTTCCTGGATAAATGCTACATTTGTCCCACATGGAAAAAATATTGCAAAGTTTTTATTATTAGGTGATGCAGCAGAAGGAATACTGTAAAAAAGACTTTTTCCAAAAAATGAATAGAAAGGATTTAATTTCAAATTCCTGGAAGAAGATGAAGAATCTTGTTGAGAAAGATAAACGAGAATATGAATTCTGAATTTTGTCTTCTAGGATCATGGACACAGAGATCTAGAATTTCCTGTAGAAAATATTTTGTGATTTGATTATTTTTTCTAATGTTTAAAGTTACAGCATCTCAGGAAAATTATTATGTTGAAACATCTCCTTTCCATTGGTATTTCTTTTTCTCAAAACTGATGCACTATTGAAACAGCTCAGGCATCGTGCAGTATGAAAAGAGACTTTAGAGACAACAAAAAGATTCACACTACAACATATCAACATGACATTTCTCAGTGAAATTCTTTAATTTTAAGTGTACATATTCAAGCTCCAAATAATGCCTTGTTTTCATTTTGATGAAAGTGAAAATGACAGGAAAAAAATCAGTTTGTGGACAGCCTTACATTCCTAGGACTTTCTTACCACTGATGAGACTGAGGAAGCTGAGAATTATCACAATGAAAATAAAAATACTGCTAGTGTAATGCTTATTGTCTCAGACTCCTTGTTTGCCAGGAACTGAAGAGATGGTTGATAGAGCAGATTGAAATCCAGCTAGTTTTCCATTCACATTCACCTGAGATTTCATGGCTTCCCCTCTAGCTCTCCATCAATGCTTGCTTGAAAGTTAAAAAATGTCAGGTTTTGCAAAAACACAGCTCAGAGGCAGGACCCTTGATACTTGTAATTTTGAACTTGTCAAAGTAAATATGGTTTGTATTGTATTTATTTCCTGAAATCTGAGCTGACAAAATTCATTCCTTCTCAAGGGGATTTAAAGCAATTGCCCAATTGCTTTAGAAATGTGTCTTTTGAGGACAGACAACTTTTATTTGTAGGGTTCTTCTTCTCATGCTTTTTTATATGCACCTCCTATGCATAATTTTAGGGACTGATTCTCCTCTCCTACAGCATTTTAAACCCATATGTCTCCACTGCTGTAGAGGAGATGCTGCTATCAGCATCATGATGAGCTAAAATAGTCCATAAGATTTGGCCACGTCATTGGCAGAAGCAGCTTTTCAATTCAATGAACTACATTGAATTTCTTTGATTGCATTTTCTTGCTTTCAACAGCAATCTCTGCTTTTGTAACTTGTCCTTATTTAATATTAAACAAGGCTGGGAATATATTTAGTTTGATTATAGAACATTGGAAACCTTCAAGAAGAACACTGGCCTGCTGAAGGGGTGAAGTGCATTCTGGACATTTCTGCCACTGCCTTAAATTTTCCAAATTGACTTTCCACATAGCAAGATCAAAGGCTATGGTGCCATATCCCAATTCCCTTCTTTATCTCCATATATCCATTTACCATATTTAAATATAGGGATTTGCAAAATAGATAAGAACAAGACTTTTGATCCAGCCATAACAACACTTCTGCTATTCTTGATTGAAAAATTTTCTTCTGGGCAAATACTGCATTTATGAGCTGGCAACAAGTTATCTTTTCCAATTCCCAGCGCTGAGGGAGCAAGACATGCACTTCCAGGCATAATAGTTAGGTGAGAGAATTCTCTTGGATATATGCCTAGTCAAAAGTTCTGCTTTATCTAAAATAATTAAAGGCTTACATAGTAGAGATTTTGTGCTGAAGTCTTCCATTGTCCCAGCAGAGCAAGACAGCTATTAGACTACAGTGTCTCATTCCCTTAGTGAATATTAAATCATTAGAAATAGTTCCACTTGATATGAAATACTTAAATAACTCTTAGCTCAAAAAAGGAGAGAAAAAGAATCAATATTCCAATGCTGAACACTCTTCTGGAAAGCAATGAGTTTAGTTTCAAATCTGGCTCTAGTGGGAAAACTATGGCAGAATTAGAAGCTGAACCTGGGTTTCTGAGGGCACAAACTAGTAGTCTCAACAGAGTTCAGAGCACTTATTTTACAGTCAGCTTGGAAACAGGCTCATAACTGTGGGTTCCTGCCAAAAATTCAGAGTCGCTGTGAAGACACTTATTTCTCTAAAAACACTTAATGAAACTTTTCTAAATCTTCTGGAGTATCTTGTCTGGCTTGTAACTTGTTATTGGTGAGATAAGTCACAAGAGATACCAAAAAATAAATTAGTTAAAAATACGGCATTTGGGCGGGAAAAGTGCTTTCTTATCAGAGTGATTATAGTCTGCTTTATTTACAGTATGGACAGCAAGCATTGAGTGTGCTATTCAAAAATTCAGCTACACAACAGAAATCTTTATAAATCAAGTGATTTTATATTCAAGTTGACATTATCATGAGCAAGGATGGATTGTCTCAGTTAGTTTAAGATTCTCGCTTCAAAGTCAACCAGGTATTTAACACGTATCAACAAAATTAATCACTGGTGGCCTCTGAGGGACCAAGTGGCACTGGTGGCAGTTTTTTCAGAGAAGAATCCCATTAAATAATACCTAATGTCTTCCTAGTTTAAATAAGAGGAGGATTTAAACCCTTTAAAACTAAAATAGTATTTAAGGTTTAAAACATTAAAATCCTTCATGTTTATGTCTGGGCCCATATAGACAAGACTGCCTGGGTGAAACACTCTTCTCAGAATGAGAAATTTCAGGGATGATCCAAACTGGTACAAAACTTGCTGTGTGAATAAATCTATCTTTTCCTAACCCGATGTATTTCCTTTTAACTCTTTAATCAGCTGGGAAAAAAAGATGAAGTACTAGTGTGTTCCCCAGGTATGATGTGAAGTAACTACACTCATGTGGTTTAGCAAGCAGTGGCAAAAAGTATTTCCTGGCAGTGCACGGGTCTGCTCTGCTTTCCAATGCCAGGATAATGCTCTTTATTTAGGCACCCAGCACAAAGTTCCAGAGAAGTACATAGGGTACACATAGGGTATGGTGCACTCTTGATAGAACACATGGACAAACACTGTTGGCACCACTGCATCAGTGCTTTAGTGGGAAGATGGGACCCTGTTACTCCCAGCTGTGGTAAATGGCTATCCCTAGAAAGGGGGATAATGGCAGTGGCTGTGTGATCACACCTCATCTCTGATTTGCCTTATAGACAAAGTTCTGTCCTTATTGATACGACTACCACAATAGTGCAAAGCAGTTAAAAATAATTTTTTTTTGTTTTGTTTTTTTTTTCTCCAGGTCTGCAAACACATTCTGAAGAAAGCCTATGGACCTACTCTGCAACTTTGTGGATATTCTTTCTGCAAGAGGTTTAACATGAAACAAATATTCTTTACACTCTTGGAATCAGGGTGTAAGAATTTATTGCCCTAGCCCATGTTGGAGTTTGCTATTCTTGTGACAGATGCAGCAGAAGGGAATTTACACCTGTGCTTCAGCTGTTCAGTTTGCAGTCTACTGTCTTAACACAAACTCACACATTCATCAGCAGGTTAAACTGAGATGCCAGGATGAAAACTGGAGCAGCTGAAATGCAAACACATGCTCTCCCTGAAAACACAGTTTTTTCCTGCTCTCAGCCCTGCCAAAGTATTTCATCAGTCCTTTCCAATTTCCACAATTTCCTACTGGCTTCCTGGTTTTGAGGAAATGGAGTTGAATGCAGTGCTTGAAATCTGCACACAGTTTTTCTAAGAGACATTATTCTTCCTTGAAAGACTTAACCTCCCTTTTCTCAGAGCTAGATTCTACCTGATCATGGTGGGGGGCTCACCCAGTAAGTAATTAAATAAAAAATGAAAATCTTAAGCAATAGATTTGGATTCCCTTCCCTAGTGCATTGATTTTTTAAAGATGTAGTTCCAAGAGAAACAAACCTCTTTGTGAAACAGGAGTTGAACCTGTAACACTTCGGCACTCTGGTCAGGGCTATTTCTGGTTCCTGCAGGCAGTGCAAAATGGAAAGATGACAGCCAATTTCTAGGCTGCCTTGACCATGATCATGTTTTCAAGGTGATCAAGACAGAAGTGTCCCAACAAGGCTTTTAACTGAATTTGCAGAACATTTTTGGCCTGGAAAGAACCCAGGTTACCAAAGAATATTCTTTGGAATACTCTTGTGCAATACTAGAGAGGAAAAGAAGAAAACTACGAAGAAGGAAAGAATTGCATTATGTTTTACGTTAGTTTTATCTGCTCAGGCTCCACAGCTTCTTTAAAGCTACTGTAAGATGATTTGGTGGAAGATACCAGGCTTTTCCCAGCCATCCCCAGAACATCCAAATCCCACTGTAAATTCGGTAAGTTGCAAACCTTTAGCAAACTCTCTCTGAAGTATACAATGAAACATATAATGAAAATTAAATGGACAGTAGCCAGCACGTACAAAAGCAATCTGTCACTGTAAGATATTTCTGCACAAACCTAAAATGTTGCACACAAAAGGTGTACTATCAGTCAAAAGCAGAGGAGCTTGAATGTAAAACAGCCCCAAGCTTCTTTGTACTATGGGTCTTTAATTAGACCTAACAAATGAATATGAATCTGGAGGAGGAGAATTGGCAGGAGACCACTGCTGACGACACTCTTCACAATGAACAGCGGTGTTTTGACTCGAAAATGCAGATAAAAGCAAACGTGTGTCCTTTGTTTCTATAATAGGATGCAACATGCATTACACAGACAAGAAAAAAGAAAAAAAGATCAATGTCTGAGACTTTCAAGGCTCAATTTCTAGAGGGCACAAGGTACAAATGAAAAAGTTCATGGGAGACAATGATCCAACACTTAGCCCCAAGTCTGTTTTCTTTACAATTAGAAAACGCTGTTCAAAAAACAATACGAGAGAGCCCACACGCAGAAATGAGGAGATACATGGAAACATAGGAGACTGGGAAGGATTAATATTAATTTTGTTCTAGTTTTACATTCATGCTGACATTTTTTCCTAAAGACCTCAGTCCCTGAAGGAAGGCTGCCTAGAACTTAGTAGCAGACTCTTTTTACATCAGCAAGAGGAGTAGATGGTGTTTCAAAACATGTGAGATGGTCACATTAGAATTATTTGCTCAAAGGGCATGGAAGATGACATTTTGAACTCTGGTTGCAACAGGCCCCAGGAAACTGAGGACACCCCTGACTAGCTGGAACTGGGATGTGACTCTGACTAGGAAAGCAGCATTGCTCCCATGTATGGCATTTACAACACCTTGAGTTACTGCTCTCCTAGCATGTTAGATTCCCTGCAAGAAATCCTGTCACAGAGGGAATGTGGGCTCTCTGAGGGAAGATCCTGTTGGACCACAACCTCTCTAGCCTCTGGGGGAGAAGAAAGCTTCAAGAGGTAGCAACTAAAAAATGAGGCTTGATGAATTTTCTAGCAACTTGTGAGTTTCTTGAACCAGGCGTGAGACAGCAGTATAATATGCCTTTCAAACTCTTTATTACTGTAAATAATTAGATTTTAAAAACTTGCTTTATTTGTTAGAACTTCAAATATGGTTGAATTTTGTTTTAAAACATGGTCCTCTGTCATCCTGAATGTATAGGCTTAATATAAAATAATCATGGTATGAATTTCTCCAGATTTCAATGTGAATTTTAATGACTGTGACAGACTTTAGGCCTTAGGAATGTGTTGGTCAAGCTATTACATCTGGTGTCTTCTATATATGATTTGATTTGTCCCAGATGAACAACATGTTTAAACGGCAAGATTCTTTATTTTCAGTATTTTATTTGAAATTCAAATGAGTTCTTAATTGACAGATCTTTGAAATAAAATAATTTCCTAATAGCCTTGAAGATTTTGTATTTCAAAGCTGTAAGGAAAACTTTTCTTAAGAGATGAAATTCTTACTCCCTAAAAGGTAAATAAAAATTAGGTTTTAGCCTATTTCATTTGGGGGGGTCAGGAGATAGTGTGAACATAACCTTTCCCCTGTGACTTCACAAATGTATTTGGAATATCTGCTCAGTTTATCTCACTTTAACCTGGCTGACTGAAGTTACAGCTCTTACTCAGAACAATTACGTCAAGACTTCTGGATCTCAATTTAGGCACAGACCAAAAAAAAAGACCTGACTTCAATGATTCTTAGAACAAAACAGGACCCTGGGAAACATGAAGAGTATGTGAAGATGAAAGAACCCTCCACACTAAAAGTGAATATTGCTTTTGTGCATCTTCAAGGGATTCAGTTCCTGATAGAGGAACACTTGAGGAGTTACTCCTTTCTTTTTACTTACATGAGCTCAGTACTCCTGCTGGCCATCTCACAGACTGTTATGTCTGTTGTGAGATGTTAAGAGGAAAGGGAAGGGGAGGACCAATCATTGTAAAAATGCAAAAGTTATGGACTGCTCAAAGTGCAAGAGCCATGGGTTCATTGAAAATCAGTGGGGCTCAGGAAAGAACCAGCCAGCTCCCTGTGTAGGCCTGGGATTGACAGAGTTTCTGTTTGATGAGAGGAATGTGATAGAAAGGCAAAGAACATGAGATGCAGAAATTGAGGCAGTAGCAGAGATCTGGAGAGCCCTGAAGTATGGCTAATTGTCTCCTGGGTTATTTGACTTGAGATAAGAGCACCAACATTAAAAAGTACCTTGAGGAAATATTCATAGAGGGAGAATGCAAGAATGAGTGTTTTAGCTGATTTTCCTTTCAATGTATATAAAATGGAGAGAGAAAGCAGTTAAAGAAGTAGAAGCTGTAGGCCTTGAGGAAAAACTAAAATTAAATTTTCTTATATGGCACTTAAGGAAAAAATACTAATTCTAAATATGTCATGATCTAAGCTGTAGTTGGCTGTGCAGCTCTTTTTTGCTCTCTGGATGAATGCAGCCTGTTGGCTGATTCTGCACATTGGCTGTGGGTCCACCTGCAAGAGACTTATCTGTCTCTGTTGAGCTTTTGGGATCCTGGAGGTACATTTAACTCTTTGAGTGAGCTCTGTCTGCCTTCACATGTCTATATCCTCTCATCAGTTAAAGAAAGGCCTTGCTGAAAACAGACGGGAAAGGATGCTACCCTTCTCTGCTCATCTTCAACAGAAATGAAGAAAACTATGGTTTAACCCCACCTAAAGTGTTTCACCACATGTGAATGACAAAAGATCGATGGGAAATCCTCTTTACAAAAGCTGATTGGACATCACTTTAGACAGGTGATAAAAAGAGGGTCTGTAGAGAGACATACAGGAACAAATGTCAATGTAGAGAGAAAGCTCTCACTGCTGCCAATGGGCTCTTTTGAGCAGAGAGAGGTCAAATAAAAAAGTCTAATTCAGATCTCATGTGACACCCAGCTCTCTTCCAGTATCCTGAAAGATCGAGCTCCTTTCTGGAGGCAGTGTCATCCTCCTCTGCACCCGAAGGCAGAGGTGAGAAGCAGGACCCAAGCACAGTTTCACAGCACATTAGTCAAGGTGATGCCGCCTATCAAGAGGAGAGAGGAGCTCCAGCCGGACACAGCAGTGTCAGCTGTGCTGCCATCAGCCACACCCAGAAGGGGAAATGGTGCTGCCTAGCCTTCTGCAAAGGGCCAAGGCAAGTGGGGATGGAGGTTTCACTTGTCAGATGTGTGCCAGAGTGGGAAAAAAGGTGTGGCAGTTACAAGGGAATTTCAAAATTCCACAGCAATTGATTTTTCAGGAAAAAAAAAGAAGAATGAATACAAATGAAAATGCTTCTGGTTTATAGTTCCCTTCCTCTTGCTGGCCAGCAGTGAGCTCAGTGAGAAAATAAGATCTTTCTGTTACCATTTTCTGCCTCAAAATGAGAAGGTGTCTCAGAGTGCCTCAAATGTTGTTGCATCACAGCAGCAGGTATCATCCAGTGTACTCATTTATAACCGATGGGAGGAAGCAGAGAGATAAGAACAAGCTCTAATATTTTATTACCCTTTCCAATCTGATTAATCCAATTTAGTCTGATGAATGTAAAGAAAGAAAATAGCGATTCTTTGTACTCCACTTCAACATTTCATTACACATGCCTAATGAATGTTAATAAATTAATTTTCAGACACCTTTTCTGAAGCAAAGTATTTTTGCACCTGACCTGATTACACTGAGAAAGGGAGGAGTAAACAACTAAATACTGAAGGTCTTGCACATTAATCATAGTCCTTTAAATGCAAGAATAAACTTTACCTAACTGTGACTTATACTATCTGTGCATCCAGTTTCAGAAAGTGTAAGTAGAGGGTTTTTCCCTCTGTCTATGGTATTTTGAAATTTCTAATTAGTGCTATGTTCTACATTAAAGGGACTCTTATAAATTATTGTGACCTAGAAATAGTAGTATTTAAAAATAAGCCGAATGGAAAATTGCTAGATTTAGTGTAGGAAAACTGTGGCATAAAATCTTAAGTTGTTCACATGCTTCTTGGGTGTGGCTAGTATATACATACATACATATATAAATGTATGTGTACTTACTGTGTTGGAACTTGGGATGACATCTGACTAACTGCATCTCCTTCCTTTTATATGTTGCTCATCCATTGGTTAAGATACAAATGCACAAAATACCATACACACCTGGATTTAATTACTTATAGAAATAGTATACAGAGGTGACAGTCAAAGAATTTTAAACTGATGAAAATAATTAATAACTTCAAAAACCTGCAGTAAACATATTCCCCTAATTAACAGAACAAGCCAAGGGTTCTTATAGAACTACAAAGCTCTGGAGATATAATGTAATTTCATGCTAGCTTCTCTTGCACTGCTTATTGCTTTAAAGTAACTGTATTGCTGAAAGTATTTAGGAGAGCAATTGCTCTTGGGGATGTAAAAATCCTTAGATGTTTGCATCTAAATAAACTGGGTAGCCCCATTAAAATAGAGATAAAGGCACATTATCAAACAAGTGGTAATTAGAGCTCTTATACTTTCTGCATGAGCAACCCCCAAAAAAGTATTAATTAGTGATTAATATCACCTGAGATTAAGCTGAGCCAATATTAAATTTAAGTACTCAAGTTCATTAAATAGCTTAGACTGGTGCAAAAATTTATGGACAGGCGCTCTAATGATTTTGCACCAGCGAGATGTGGTTTATCTATTTTAAACCAGTGGGCTACATTTTATTGCTTTATTGCTATTCTCAATAGAAAATTAGAATAGAACAGATTTATGGTTCTAGAAAGATTATTAGGCCTCATTTCACTCTTGTTTAGGCCCAGTTGCAGGAAAACAGAGCCAAGTCCACAAGGACTCTGCAATGCTTGGGATCTTCGTAGCGTTCCCTTTCTGCATTGACACAGCTGGTGGATCCCAGGTCACCGGCTGTGGGAGCCATACAGAGCTCTTGGATGGCTGGAAGCTGTTCCTAAAATCACAGTTGTCTCATTTGTTTCCTACTACTTGTTAAAATATTTTGCTTCAGATTGTCCAGCTTTTCTTGGCAAAAACACTAGAATGAAAAAAAATATTATACTTGCATGAGTCACATCATCCCCAGTTCTCCACTCATAAAACAATTGCTGAAGATCAGAGATGGCATGAGGGAATTATCTGAGCTGGCAGTGGCTGGTTGCTGATGGCCATGTTTTCCAGTGCTGGTTATTCTTGTTAGCAATAGTTGAACTATGAGTATCTTCCCAGTTTGAAGGCTCCAGTATTTTTATCAGGGAAATGAATCCTGCAAAGCATCTGCATTGATTTTTTCTGATCCCCAGTGCTTCCTTCATCCAGCTTGGTCCACACCTGACTGGCCATCTCCCTTCCCAGCTTCTGGGTGTCTTCCTGGAGCCAGAGGAAGAAAGAACTTGAAAACATACAACAGCCAGGCCAGAAACATTCCAGTGGTGCACACTGCCACCTCTGTTCTCTGGAGTCAGCCCTGGATTAAGGACTTGAGAGAAAGCGACTATTTGGTTCAATGTTTGGGTTTATTTAATCTACAGTTTTCTTCAGCTCCACTATTACCATGATGAGGGGCCCTGGCTACCTCATCTCTGGGCATTGATCCAGGGAATGTTTTTGCTGCTTGGGGCACAGATTGCCTGTAATGCTCAAGGGCAGGAGAAGCCTCAAGACCACAATGTCATCTGACTTATGGAGGAAGATGGAAATCCATGCTGTGACTGTGTGGATTATTTTCTTGTACTGAAATAACATTACATAATAAATCTGAAACTTGGTGTATTTAATTTTGCCTGACAATCCTTGAAGTCCATTCAGTCAAAAGAGCTCTGAGATGGTTCAGCTGATATCTGAATCTCTCCTACTTAGGCAGCAGTATCACAGTAACACAATTAAAAGGGTTGTCCTGGCTCTTTGCTGAAATAGAAATGAGACCAGCTAAATTGCAAACTGAGCCCTAATGGTGCAGAATTTGTGACTAATACAAATGAGGCTTTGCCTGTAAGTCATTACTGCCCCTAATTCTTAGAGAAGGTGTGACCATTATTATTTCTCCTGGAAACTGCCACTCAGGTGTTACAGAAAGACTGTCCACCACAGCCAATGCATTGTGGATGTGTTGTGTCACCTGACAAAGTGATCTCCTCAAAGGAAAAGCTTTGCTGGCTGTGCACACTCACCTCCCTCTCCTCTTGGCACTTGTGAGCTCCTAACATGAGCACAGGATGCTTTCAGGAGGGCATGGGGCCATGCAGACAGATGGGCAGGGGGAGTGACATGCCAGAGAAATGGGATGTGTTTCAAGGGTTGACTAACTAGGCCTAAATACTCATCCAGGGATGTCAGAACAGCAGTTTGGTCTGGATGCCTGCACAGGAGATCAAAGGAATACTCTTTTGCTTCCCATTGCAGCTCAGGATATGAGGAATTAGGTACTTAGCATTTACATGGTGTTTATATGATCAAAGTGCTGTTCTGACATTACCTAATTAAACAGTACAGCACCCTTCTGAGACAAGTATGGCCTTCAATTCACTGATGGGACAACAGATGGGGGAAATTGTGTGTTTTGGCCACCAGTGCTTCTGCCAGGATCTCCCATGCCCCTTCCCTTCCCTTCCCTTCCCTTCCCTTCCCTTCCCTTCCCTTCCCTTCCCTTCCCTTCCCTTCCCTTCCCTTCCCTTCCCTTCCCTTCCCTTCCCTTCCCTTCCCTTCCCTTCCCTTCCCTTCCCTTCCCTTCCCTTCCCTTCCCTTCCCTTCCCTTCCTTTCCCTTCCCTTCCCTTCCCTTCCCTTCCCTTCCCTTCCCTTCCCTTCCCTTCCCTTCCCTTCCCTTCCCTTCCCTTCCCTTCCCTTCCCTTCCCTTCCCTTCCCTTCCCTTCCCTTCCCTTCCCTTCCCTTCCTTCCCTTCCCTTCCCTTCCCTTCCCTTCCCTTCCCTTCCCTTCCCTTCCCTTCCCTTCCCTCTGCTTATTTCTCTAAGCCCATCTATGCAAAAGGCACTGTGTGCTAGGCTGTAGTTGCCGAAGGGGAAATTTTGTTTCAAGGGACTTGTTTCTTTCCAAGTTGATTTCCATCACATGTAAGAAACATTTGTTGACTTCAATGAAAGAAAGTTTTCCCTGAATTCTCTGGCCATACTCCCATCCCTGCCTCCTGTGTTGTGCCACACCACATGACAGAGGCACTGATCTTCTTCCATGCTCATTTTACAGTAAAAGCTAATGTGTTGCTCTGAGCATTCCTCCCACTTTGTTACTGCAATGCTGAACAACTCAGTACACTTGTACGCTATTTGGGTACAGAAAGACATGAAAACAATTTTTAATGGAAAAGTTTCCTTTTTGGGGGGCGAGGAACTCTGGACCCAAATGCACAGTCTCCCTTTTGGGGCGTCTCATTGAGACACCTGGTTGAGCAGACAGAACTGTTCATGCTGCATACCCACCGAGGGGGAATCTCTGCTTCCACAAAGCTGTTCACTGGTGATGCTGCCAGAGCTGTGCTGATGAGATCACAGGTGAGGACCAGGCATGTGCTAGGATGGACCCCTTCATGGAGCTAGCTGGGATGGAAAGCACTGGGAGTGCCCAGGGCTCCTGCAGTGTCCTGTTCAACAACCATCCTCTGCTGGCCCCAAGCACATCTGAAGCCTTCACAGCAAGGGACATATCCATGTATTACTCCACCTCCTTTGGAATGTCTTATAACCTAACAGTTCTTTAGAAGAAAGTATTTGAGGGGAATTTCTGTCTCCCTGGTATTTTGGTCTATCAGCACAAGAAAGCAGTTGCAAGAGAAAAAATGCATAAACTTTTCAGAAACTACTCCTTCCATACCCAGACTCCTTCCTATGGAGTAAGTGAGCACAGACTGGTCTTTAATGTGGAAGTTTAATTATCAATATTTAGCTAGGAGGTTTGATATTATATTTAATATGTAAGTATGGAAAAGCACTTCAGTCCCTGTATTTAACTTATCACTTTTAATGCAGCAGAAATAAGAAAGCCTCCTCACACTCTGTTCTTTTCTTTAACAGGCAAACTATAATGTTCTTTGCTCTCATGCTGCTTCATTTTCAAACACAGCACATGTAAACAAATTTGGCAATAAATTATGCAAAAGTGTAATAGCAACAAATATTTCAGAGAGCTAACTGGCAAGTTTATTCTCTGAATATGAATGACAAATAATTGCTTTATTTGCCTAAAGGAGCTTGTATGTATATTTAAAATGCTTAGCATTCCACTCCTCTTCAGCTCAATGACAAAATTCTCTGCACTGTCACTGGGTCTCAGATTTTATCTATGGATATAATAAATTAGCTGTATTTATAATTTTTATCCCCTGAATGAATTAATAGTAATTGATCTTTACCTTTCATGTGATATAAATCTTATGTTGATGAGAAACGGCTCAAGTTTTTCTGCTATAAAATCTCACAGAAGACTTCTGCATCCCATGTTGGACTGCTAATTTCTCAGCATTATATAATGTGAGGCCCTGAAGTATGAAGACTTTTTTTGAAGTTCCTTAGGTTTTAATTACTTACAATGCAGCCACTAGAACACTCAAAAAAACCAAAACAAAACAAAAAAAACACCCACAAAAAACAAAAAAAAAACCAAAAAACCCCAAAAAATAAAACCCCAAAACAAAAAAACACCACACAACAACAACAAAAAAGAAAACCAAAACAACAAACCCAGCTTTATTTCCCATGAGGAACTATTTGTCCCTTCTCTCATCCACAAGATGAGAATCTCTCATCTGCAGATGGACTGTAGAGACATCATGAAGTGCTGCTGTGGGATGGGTCTATGGTGAGGATTTGTTCACTGTCTTCCATCCTGAGATTTGCACCTCACTTAGCTGGAGGAAGTAGCTGCTGTTCAGCCCCATTACAGCCTGGGCTGGAGAACAGCCAGGGATCCATCTTTGGCTGCTGCTGTAGACTATGAGCAACTTAACTCCCTGTTGCGCTAAAGGTCAGCAGACACATTATCAGAGCTGAACAGACTCTCAGCCCAGGGCCCAGATTTTATTCCATCTTTCTGACACACACAGGCCATGTGATGCCATCAAAGAAAAAAAAAAAACATCATCCCTTCAAAACCTTTCTCTTCACCAAACAGGGTTTCCTTTGGATGAAGCACTGATGCAGGTAACTGACCCACTGTTACTGCTTAATGACAGTGAAATAAAAATCTACTGCTTATTACCCAATAAGTGAGCTTAAAGGACCCATCTCAGCTCGCTGAATAACCATAATTTCTTGCAAGTAAATGAATTGACATCAATATCTCTCCACAAATGGAAGGACTGGATGCATGGAGGAGGGAAAATTAAACATGGATTATTGTATTTTTTTGGTTCTTGCTGCTGGGAAGGACTCCCTCTGTTCAAAGTCCACAATCATATTTTGGTGGGTTCTTTAAACTGTTATCAATGAAATGTTTAGGAACTGCAGCTGCAGGCTCACTTTATGGTGCACTAACAATAAGTAGATGTGGTGCCTATACCACAGGAGGGAAAGTCCTATGGTTCAACATGAATGAAGAGCACAAAAACATGCTTATTTGTTAGAGGCATGGAGGTACTTCATGGATGAGTGCAAGGCTTGAAGACAAGTCAACAAACTGAACAGATGTGCATACAAGAGTGACATTTTCCAAAAGTCATGCTACAGTATGTATGAGACACCTTCAAAAATTTTCATGAGACAAATCTCATAGACAGTGAAATAGGCATGGGAGGTCACAGATTTGCTTCCAGATGAGACTGCCATAAGAAATGGCACAGTTGCAATGTACTGCTTTTTATAGGAACTTGCTGTAAAAAAGCCACTTTGCATGGAAGCTTATAAATTTGTGTTCCTTCTGTTGCATGTAGAAGAAAAACTTCTAAAGAAAGTGCTTAACAGTTGTTTTGACAGAAGAGGTAGGGAAGAAAGAGTTCGAATAAAATCCAGAGAGCATATGAGTTAAAAAACCCTCCCAATGGACATGAGATGTTCAGATTTCAGTTCCTGGGCTTGAAGAACCAGAGTATCTCTTTACCATCTTCAGCAGTCTCCTGCTTATTCTGGGTTCAGTACCCAAATTTTCATTCAGAGTTTCCTACTGAACCAAAGAAACATTTCCAAATGGAAATGTTTTTTATATTGCTACATTTCCATGAAAATGATGACTTTGAACAGGTGCTGTGCTGCAGCAAAAGCATTTGCTAGAACATCCCCAGTGAACACCACTGATTAGCTGGCAAAACACCAAGCTTGCTTTTTAAGAGAAGAACTTACTGATTAACATGTAATTTTACTGTTAAAAAAAAAATTCCCCTCAAAAGAGTTGCATTCTGTACTTCAGTTCCTACCATGAAGTTGTAAACTTCAAGTGGCAGCATTGTGGTTGCTCTCATATAACTTCTTCTGAAGGATAAGAGTGAAGCAGAGACTTTCAGATAACATTTCATTCATCTGTAACTGAAACAAAGGAGCTATAGCAATAGTTGGCCAAGGAAGGATGGTACTTGCTTCAGGAATTGCTGGTAGCCAGGATATCCAAGTCTCTTATTCTTCAGAGACAGGAAGAATTCCTCTTGTTGCTGAGCAGTTTTATGTCCACTAACTTAATGACATTCTGACATTCCTTTCACTTTTTTTAAACTCCAGGTTACAGTGACCACTAGCTCAGTTCAGGAGCATAATGTATGTACAGGGGGAACATAAAGTTGCTTGTAGCAGCTTTAAAGCTGAGAGATGTTCCATTCTGTCTGCAAGTGCTTCAAATTCCCATAGAGGCTCTTTAAAAGGGCCTTAACTATTTTTCATGTTTTTGATAAACAAAAGGAGAAAACCTGTCTGAGATGATTGTAGGAAAAATCAAGGCAGAATTCTTTCTGTGATGTACCAGGAAAAGGTTTCCCTGCATAAACTAAGAGGAAAATAGTTTTGTAACTTAAACCATGTATCAGAGACCTTCACCTGTATATAGGACACTTGTTAGTAGCTAAGGAATAATGCAACCTGGCGTTCTGTGGCTAGAAAAAAAATCAAACAAAAGAGTAGAGAGGCAGCAGAACCATTTACCTTTTAACTCAACCCCAGAACTGCATGCTTAGCATGAGCACTCCCTCCACTCCAATCCCTAATACTTCTTGTTCCTTTTCTCTTTTTATAGACCCTGCTCTGAATCCTGACCTAGAAGCCTGGTATTCATAGAAAACGAAGGAAACCTCACAAGTTTCCTCAACTGCTCCTGCCCTCCCACACTACCAATCTTCCAGCCCACCCAACAGCCCCCACAGGCTGTCATTCTCTAACACTATGCTGTTGCTCCAGCTGCACTCTTTTGTGGCAGTGGCTTTGTGCCTGCAGCTGGTTTCACACCTGAGGGCAGTAATGAACTGCTTCTGGCACACTCTGCTGAAGTGGGAAGATGTTATTAACTCATATTATAGGTGAGGAACAGCTTGAGGGACTGAAACTCAGCTGCCCCAAAGTATGTAGGCATTTTGTATACAGCACAGTAAGGCACTTTGCACTTTTAAGGACTTGAGCTTAGTCATTTGTGAAAAATTGTAAGCTGTTATGTGACAAAAGAGAATCTGTGTCTGTTTTCCCCAACAAGGAGATTTTTAAAAATCATTTGAGTCCTTCCAAGCTTGTGTTCTTAGTCTGACTATAAGGTTGAGTAACACAGAAAATGTGGACATAATAATTGATTTTGCAATAGCATTTCTCCTACAAATGAGGTCAGATGGGTTTTAAATAAGGGTGGCCTTGCAAATTATGAGGAGCTTTAGGAACTCAGCTACTTCCAAAGGAACCAGGCTTATGCAAGGTCAAAATCTAAGTCCCAGTCCCCAGCATTTTTTTCCAAGGTGTTGCAACACGTTACAGAGAGGCGAGGGAGGCAGGGAACTACACACTTTGCCTATGGAGAGAAACAAAGCAACTATTTGAAGGTCACTGCTTATTAGAGCAATCAGATGAACATTAAATCAGCAGGGTGTTAATATCCAAGGATTTTGGCTCCAGTCCTATAAAGTCCTCCTGCCAGCTCCAGGCAGGTTTTCTTTACCTGCAACTTGTTGCTTCCTTCCTGTTATTTCTTTGCAAGGGAGGACTTGCACTAAAAGTGTGAAGGACTTTGCTGAGCCAACTCTTTGTTTCTGGACAGACCTGATTTTTGCAGAAGTTCATATTGAAGACACATGCAGGGTGCTTCCATTGTCAGCTCTTCCACAGATGATATTTATGCCCATCTTGGAGATCTGCCTTATGAACTGGCTATCCGACACAATGTCTTCAGTCCAAAGTCACTTTTCCCCAGAATCTACTCTATTAAAAAAAAAAAAAACAAAAAAACAACCAAAAAAAACAGAAACCAAACAATTTGTTATAGTTATTACTGGTAGTAATAAACACTGCCTCACTCACTCAGTACTGGCTCTTGCTTCAGGTGGAAGAGCAAAAAGGTCCATCATGTATTTTTTTGTGCTTTTCACCAGGAGGGGTCTGGAAAGGGAAGCTCCCATCACTCAGCTCTGAAGATTCTTAGTTGTGTGTCCAAACAGCTGAGACAGAAATGTCAATGTTTCTGTAAGGTGACGTGAGAGAAGCATGACCAGACCTGAGATACCTGGCTGTCAAGTTCCACAGGCTAATACCAGCAAGCACAATTCTAATTTTTATTGGGTTTTTATAACCTCAGCCACCAACCCCATATTTATCCCTCCTTCTTAATTTCATCTATTAGGAAAGCTACCCAAACAAGGTTACCCAAAGAGTTGTCCTACTAAGGAGTTTTCTCATCCTGTAGGAGTAAGTCATAGAAGACTACCCTTCATCCTCATCTGTCCTGGCTCTCTCCTGTAGCTGCCAGAAATTGCAGCTGTTATCATGGCTCTGCTACTATTAGTACTTTCCTTGTGTCCCACCACTCACACATGGATCTGCTGCCTGGGACTCTGAGCACACACTGAAGGACAGTCACTGTTCTAAATCACTTGTGGTCCACGTAGATGAGATACGCCAGGGGTGAAAATCAACTCTAATTTAACAGAGGAACCATATAGCGAAATCACCATTTAAAGATGTTCAGTGCCTTACCAAATCATCCAAACAGTTTAGTTTTTAAGAAAAACTAAGCAGTTAATTCCTCAAAGGCTCCTGTAATGATGGATGGATGGATATGCATGTGCATTATGTGGAACCTGTGAAATCACAATCAACTGTCTTAAAAGCTAAACCAAAGTTGCCTAAGGTCTAGACAGAGAACTACCAACAGAAATTAATTGCTTCCCAAATCTTCATGTGGTGCTTTCTTTGTTTTGCTGGTAAATTATAACAGCAACAGCAAATTTGATCAATAGAAAGAAGTGATTTTTGGTTCTTCTCTAATAGTTTTCATCTTGGTGATTTTAGCAAAGAAAAAAAAAATTAGTAATCTGATATCATGGGAAATACAGTATTTGCCATGAAAATTTTCATAAAGTTTTTCCCATGTCATTCTAGTATTTAATACCAGTTTGGCACTGAGGCTTTCACTTTGACTCAACTTTGGACTTGAGCTGTAGCTTAGGCATAATATAGTCTCCAACTGTGATAATTTAAACTCCTATCAAAAATATATTAAAAAAGCTTATTTTTAGGCATCCACTTGCCTCTAAAATTGCTTTTGGTGACAACTACTGTAGGACATGACTGCTAAGGTATCTGCAAACATTTTACTGCCTGTCAGGCTAACTTGCTTTAACCATGTCAGGAGAACAGCTTGAATTCTAGTGAAGAGTAATAGGAACACGATGAAAATGCTTGTAGAATTGATAAGCCTTTTACAGGTAAACAAGTTAACTTTTGTCTTTGGTAGACCTAATTAAATCTATTTTTAAAAAGCAAAACCAATAAGTAAATAAATAAATATATAAATAAACTAACCCTCCAAAAACCAGAAGCAGGTTGCTACATCAGCATGAATATTTTATGTCTGATCTGAGTATGCCCACACAGAATCTTGTTTTTCTCTGGGACTGGCTGGTTGTCTTAAGTAGAGAGAAAAAACCACCCAGAAATTCAACAAAGTCTTACCTACATGTGTGTTCCTGGCACTTCATTCAGGGACTGATACCTCTTGCACATTCAGACCATCCCTGTGCAGTGTGGAGTGGAAAAAAAAACAACTAGAAAAAAAGTGCCATTTCCATTTGCTTGAGAAGACTAAAAAAAGATCAAACAAAGCCCTCTCAAGTGTTATCAATAATAAAAGGAACTGACAGCCTTTGGCTTAGACTTGTCCATTTTGGGCAGGGGCAGTCCATGGTTTCAACAGTTCTGAAAGGGAGAGAATGGCATGTGCAATCCTCGAAGGGCCACGCCACCACTCCTGTGCCCATCACATGTCAACATACATTAGGTTTCCTTTCCTGCTGGGAAAGTGCTGCCAGTCTGATGGCTCAGTGTACTGATGTTAATAGTGCTTCTGGGGGACCTGGAAGCCTGAAGTGCTGTGCTGCCTGTGATGATGTGGGGGACAGAGAGGAGGTTAATGATCATAGGGGTCTGAATCAGATAGTATGGTGGTGGTATCTTGGTTGCCAGGCTCTTTTTACCCACCCAGCCCTTGCATTTCAATTAGAGTCAAGCTGAGCTAATTGTTCTTTGGCCAGCTATATTTAGAGGACCACAATATCCTGCAAAGGTGACACTGGTAGGGAAATTAATGTACAGGTGCAGCTGAAAGGCTGTGAACACTGTCTCTATGGCATTTGCTTTCCAACTGCCTCTTGCCCTGAATGTCAGCCTCAATAGCAGTGACCTGAGCATGTATCATCTTTGTGAAGCCACAGCTTCCTCATCTAGGGAGCTGGTTCTGCACCTTCCTTGTTGTGATTTTTTTTTTTTTTTGCTTTGGTTTGCTGTTCTTTTTTCCAAATCTATCCTACTCTTCTCTTTCATGTTGTCTCCAGGAGCCTGTTTTGCCTCCTCTGCTCTACCCACTGACTGCAATGGTGTTCAACAGCAATACTGTTATTAGACAGCAGGATTGCAGCAGTCTTTTGAGGCTCCAGCTTTAGTGTTTTGTTAGGCTTACTACAAATGTGCAAAGGCCATGTTTCTCAAGAGGAGCTAATGATTCCACGTTCACTTTAAAGACTTTTTAACATCAATATAATGAACCTGCAGGTCACAGAGAGTTTAGGCACCACTTTTTCATCACCAAGCTGTTTTTCTCCCAGCACCTCAAGTAAAAGATGATGACTGACAAAGTGTCACACACAGTCTAACATTAGTAAATGACAGCGCCAACACTTGTAAAGAAATAAATATATCTCCTTTGCATGTTGGAGGCAGAAAGCTTGCCAATTTTAATTGAGGACTTGTATGCTTAGTACTTGAAATGTAAAATTATGAAACCTTATGCTCAGTGCAGTCTACACATGCAGTCAGACCTGACCTTGCAATGCTCTCAAATCTCTAAGGGCAGATTTTTAGAAGCACAAGTAAGAGGCAGATATTGACCCCCTGCTTCTTTTTCAGTGGTAATTTGTCACTTAGCCATTCTTTCTGTTTTGGAAAATGTCATATCAAGTAACTTAATTTTGCTAGAGTGTTCCTCGGTATTTAATGTAAGTTATTAACTTCTTGCAAACAAGTGGGATACAGTAAAACATAGTAGAGAAGATTTAGAGCGGGAGTAAAGAGCAAAATGAGCACAAATAGATAACTATCAGGCATTTTATATGGACAAAAGGAGAACACACAGAGAAGTTCTTTGATGAGACATTCACAAAACAAAATAATGATATAAGATTGAAATAAATTGCAGGAACAAAAAGATATACTGGGAGAGAAATAGCTCAAAAAATCTGGAGACTACCCTGGAGAATAATGGAGACAAATTTCATTACAGATTTCTTGTGATGTTATCCCCTATAACACACAGTGCAAGGAGGAACATGGAATAACTTTCATGAACCATACTTGTTTATTGTTGTGTTTGACAAAGTATAGTATTAGGCAGCTACAGCATAAGTTAGTGAAATAACTTGGTAGCTGTGTTCACTCATACAGGCTGTTTTAATTTGAAAAATTAATAGCAAAGTTACAAATCATGGAATTGTAGAACAACTTGTTTGGAAAGGACTTTTGTAGGTCAGCTAGTTCCAGCCTCCACTTCCCCAGTGCAAAGCAGAACTAACTTCAAATGAAAGGATGAAAAAAAGAGAACATTCTCTTTTATGCTAGAGAATGCCTGACATGTTTTTCTTGTGTAATTTTCTATGACCTCTATTTATTCCATTTATACCACTCTATAACCTCATTTACTACCATATTCTGAGGTCTCCTTGCTGCAAGCCCTTGTATTTCAGACAAAAATCAGGTAGACTGTACCTGAGCATTAATATTTAACACAGACTTATGGGAAAGGCAGTGACTGAAAGTGACATGTGCATTTTACCAGAATGAAGGTTGTGAAATGACACTAAGGACTGTTTTATCCTTCTCTTAATCTTAATTGGCAATTCAGGCTGCATGTTTTTTGTGTAACTTCTCTACAATAAAAGGATAGTCCTTGAGGCAAGAAGCAATTTGACATGGCGTGAGAATAGCATTTCATGAGGAGCAGAGGGTTTTTTATTGCCACAGAAAACATTTTGTATGTGTGATTTGATTGTGGGTTTGATAGACAGGAAGGTAGAGGCCATTTGGTGACAAAGTTTATGTCACAACTCTTCAAATTCCTTGATTATTCTCAACAGATATGGAAAACCTGGTCCATGGAGATGCTTCAAGCTTAGGATACTCACGTGAACCAGCTTTGCATGTCCGACGTGCCTTGGTAGCAGCAGTGATTTCAGGCTGTTCTTCGGTGTCCTTGTTGAATCCCAGGACCCTTTCAGGAAAGATTTCTGGATCTCCTCTCCTCCAGCCTTGTCTGAGTGTTGCAAAAGCAGATGCTGGCAGATGGCTAAGTTAGTAAATGTCTACTGCAGGTATGTCCATGGAAAGAAATGCCTGGGGTTCTCCCATTCCCTTCCTTAGGTGTATTACCTGGCTGGCCTTAAGTGTCCCTCTGAGAGTGTTCCTGCAAACCTGTCTGGCCAGCTGGTGACTTTACCACTGTGAAGTGGTTTCTTAGACATCAAGGAGATACAGTGTCTACCTAACTCTGTTGATTATTTTAACTTTTTGCCTGTTTTACTGATAGACCACGTTGATTATCTGTGCTGAGAAATGAGGGAAAGCATAAGTTAAGTGACTTAGTTAAAGTCACACACCAAAAGTGTAACTGAGCAAGATACTGAATTTTCATCTCTGTATTTCTATTCCAGTGCTTTACAATCAGATCACAATTTAAATTCACTTTCAAATTGGAAGAGAAAAGTCTAAGGATTTTCAAACATTTTCTTATTATCAATCATTCACATATCCAAGACTGAGGAAATAGCTGGAAGATAATTCAAATTGACAGGCATATTTCAGAACTGGTTACCTGATCTCTAAACTCTGACTTGCATGAAAATACACCCTTGCTACCAAAATCTGATCCAGATTTTTACCCTTCAGAGTCAGGTTTTGATGTCAAGCCATTCCTGAGAAGGTATGACAACGTCTCACTGTCTGTCAGCTTCAGGTTTGCTGCACATCTGCAGTTCTTCAGGCTGGAAAATCAAACCACTGCTACATGTGTAAATTCAAAAGTTAACAAACAGAAAAATGAAGTACAGCATACAGCAAATGATTTTGACCATTAATTTTCATATATGCTTGATTTGCTACAAAGATGATGGGCTTGGATCAGTGATTTGGAGGAGGGATTTGAAAGTTAGATTTTTCACCGCAGAGGATAATAAATGGGAAAAAAAGTATGAATAATAAGGAGCAGAGCAAACACATTCAGAAAGATTTGGATAATTCATTAGGCTAGGCCTGAGAATAACAAATACATTTTGATGAAGAGAGTTATAATGGAATCCAGAAACTTCAGAGATGACCCAAGAGTTATCTTACAAAGTTGGCAAAAAAACCACCATTCAATCCCCACTGCAAATTATCACTCTGTTATTTCATCCATGAATCAAATGCATGGCATCCATAAGCTACTTTCCTTGCAGCCTTTACACAATGCTCAGACTTTTGAAAAATATTGAGCACCACAAGTGAAGTTATATTTTTGGAGAGAGTCTGCTCCTATTCAGCTGTGTGAAAAGCAAACATTGGGATATACTCAACACCAGCTTGGAGAAGACATTGACTTTCTCTGCATGTGTAATTTGCTTCAGTTTGGCCTTGCTGAACCAGGGCCAAAGATATTAATACATCTTGACAAGGGGCATACTGGCAGGGACTGCTTACTTTGAGTTCCAGGGCATTTTTAGCCATAAACCCAACATCTTATTTTCTTGTAAGGAGAGAGAAATGATAATTTTCTTTTTAAAAAAACAGATGACCTCTTTCCAGACTATGGAAATGTTCTCCCAGGAGGAGTCTCATCATATTTGAAGAAAATATCTTGCAACCAGTGGGAATTGCCAGTGTAATCACAATAAGTAAACAAAACTAGATTCAAGCCAATAGTTCCAGCAAACATCTGTGCTAAAGCCAGTGTTAAAAGAGGCAGGAAAACATGCTGAATACAGCAGGACTGAATTTCAGCAGGATGAAAGCAGCAGCAAATTATAGCCTTCTGGGAGAAAAAGAGGGAGACACAATCTGAATAACTGGTATGAAAATGGTGAACACAGTTTATTGTTGTTTTGCAATAAAAATATTTGTAATAATAGTACGTAATTTTAACTTGGAGTCCAAACACTGCTCTTTTAAATTGGCATAAATCAAACACATTGTCTGTGCAATTGGTTACCACCTGTCACAGTTCCATCCCCTTTTCTTCATTAGAGATTTTTCTTGACCAGGGAGCTGTTTTTGACAGATTAGAAAGGACAAACTGCTCCTTGGGTCACCCCTGTTCACATACAGTCCTTCTGAAATAGCTGTCATGTGCCACTGTATAATCACCAAAGCTGTATTTTCTAGAACATTGCATTCCAGTGCCAGCAGGCATTTTGCAATTTATGTCTGGACAGAGTACAAGGGTTTGACTGGGCTTCTTCCTGATTTCTGCATTTCTGACCATTTGACTTCCAAAGCTCCTTGTTAGTGAATCTTCCTCCTCACACTATGGCTTCCATAACTGGTAAATGCAATGGTTTCACCAAAACCTCACAATGTACAAGAGTAATTGGAGTGACCTCCAGCTGGCTTTAGGTGTAGCAGAGGTATAGGGACATCATCTACAGCCAGGATGAACTGTCTGGGTTTGAGAAGTGCCCAGACATTTAGTGAAGGCTAAGTGCTCCTGCTTGCCTGATAAGTTTGCTGCCCTCAGTGAAGCTTTCAACACAGATGTCTTCTACAAGATTTCTCTTATTTACCATTTGCAACTTGCTACATTTCTTTCAGTGTGAACTTTAATTATCCACTGAGCACTCTTTGCTTGCTCTATTTTGTTTTCTGGATGCTCCCACCAATCTGTTACAATAAGAAAAATAAGTGATGAGGCCCTATTCATTTATTATTTAAAAAAAAAAATCACTGTTCTTAGGCTATTGGTTTCTCTGGAAGGCTGCCACTGTGTTTCAGGAGACAAAGAGCAGATATTATGATATCTTCTTCCAAGATGATTCACAAGGAAGGGCTGCTGTGAGACTGCTACCATTAGGTGGGGGCATTGTAGACGTAGCACTGGAAAAAGAGTAACACTTTATCTATGGCATGATTAAAAAAATGGTAACTGAATCTTGCTTTAAAAGGAATTTAAATGTATAAGCCCATCCCACTATACTTTTGTGGGTACCCTGATAATGTGACTATGAAAAAATGATCTGGCTCTAGAGATCAGTTTTCTCTTTGAAATCAAGGAGTTTTTTCCTGCTTGCCTTCCTCACCTTTTTCTTTCTTTTAAACAAATCTGACCTCACATGATTTGGCAACAGGAAACTCAGAGCAAACCTCTGATCTCTACTATGTCATTTGCTCATGAACAACTCATGCTCATCAGAGCAAAATCTGGTTTTCCTGTACATACATCAGCAATTTATTTGACAGACAGGTCATCTCTAAAAAAAAAAAAAAAAAAAAAAAAGAAGAAGAAAAGAATAAAGGGTTTAAAGTAAAGGAATTCATATGCACAAAGAGGTTAATATGCCTAAAGTGGCCTACAGCACTATCATGGCTGAATGGTGTCACATACTATAGTGATTGTTGGGAATTGCTGGTGAGAAAGCTGTGGTTGAGGTCAGAGTAATGTGTTGCTGAAGCACAGAGTTAATTGAGCAGGGATACAGAAACAGGTGCCTAATTTCATTTTAGGCATCCAGAGCTATTCTTACTTGCATTTGAAATGGCACTAGAGGCCTGGTTAGGCACCTGAATTCCTTTCTTGACATTTTACCCAAGCTCTCAAAGGAAAACTCTGACAGACTCGAAATCACATCTTTCAAATCTGTGTGAATATTTCTGTTCTTTAACTGGATCTTGTTACTTATCACACATACACACACACACACACACACGTAAGTATATGTATAAATATGCACATGTATTTTTAAAGCAAGCTGAATAAGAACAGCAAGCTGCCATCAATCAAGACACTTTCCTTCTACCACACAGATCTCTGCTTCATTTACACTAACTGAGTGACTGATAAAAGCAGGTTGGTAACTTCTCCCATCAACCAACACTAGAGAGGGAAATGTCCCTTTGTTTTGTTTCCTTGCAGATGAACTATTGATAGTTTTTGGCAGCTGAGATGTTGGTCTTCTTTGAAACATAGTTTATGATTTTTTTCTGCTTTGACTAGGAAGTGGCTTTTTCAAAGGAAACTTGTCCAGGTTATTGCCCATTTTTCCATTTTTTCACTATTTCTGCAGCCAGAAAGTCTGTTTTCGTCATTCACAAGGTAATTTTCCTCTCTATTTTTGCTTAGAAGTGTTTGGTCCTTTGTAGGAAGATCTAGCATTTGCCCCACTGCCTGCTGCTTTTCTGAGCCTGATACCCAGAATTTTACTTCCTTTCTGCCTCTCCCTGCACCTGAATACCAATACTTACATGTTATCCACAAGGGGAATGGCAAAAGCAAGACTTCCCAGAAAGCATGACTTGAGCAATATCTGACTCCAGACCCATTCCCATCTAATGGTGAAAAAAAATCTGTCTTCTAAGCTTAATTATAATTGTTTTTGTGGGTGTCTGATTGAGAGGCAAATGCAAACCATTGTATCAACAAAATATAAAAGCAATTGCCGCTAGTGTAATTGCAACAGTTCAGATACTGGTAGTTCCTCTTTGTCCTTCTGCCACATTACTAATGATTCCACAAAGATTCAGAGTGCCCAGGGCTCTGTTTCAGAATGCCCAGAGCAGGGTATGAAAGCTCTTTTATTGTCACTGCTTTACTTCCTTTTCATAAATGAATGTGTTTGCGTGAGAGAAAGAAAAAATCCCAGAGAAATATGGTCTAATTATGAAGGAAGAGAGTACAGCTGTAAGACCAAATGCTCTTGGGGAAAGCATCCATCAGGTTCTGCCATGAGAACAAAAGGCTGCCAGACACTTTCTAATTCTTTGATCTCAGCAATGCCAGTTAAAGCTTTCCTAGTTTGTAGTTCTGGATGGTGAAGCCATCCTTCCTGCTTATCTCGCTCCATTGGTTTGTCTCTACTACTGCCAGACTTTGTTTCTGCAGCTTTTTCCAGGTTTAGGCACCTGACTTTATTTACGATGCTTTCATGTACCCTAAATTCCCTGTAAGGAAGACCTTATAGTCATCTAGACATTCAACTGTCATCTGTTCACAGAATGTAAATAAAAGAGAAAAAAATGTGGTCATTTGGGTGGATCTAACACAGGCTGTCAGATTTGATTTGGGGGCATCGGTATTGAGCTCAATAGTGTGGGATTGAAGCACAAATTAGAAGTTACCAAAGGCAAAACAAACAAACAAACAAACAAGCCAGCAAGGCACACAGGTCTGATGTGGAGATATTGAGAGGCAAATGCCTTGGTCCTTACAGAAGTAATTCGGTCTTACTATTAAAAAATGCACCTCTCTCCCAAGTGAATTTCTCTTATTTCTGCTTCCAGCTATGAGTCAGACTTATGTTTTCCTCTATTAACATAAAAGCCTTTTAGGTATCCAGCATTTTCTGACAATGAAAGGCTAGTTTGTCAGGTTACTGTTTTTCCTTTGCTCAAATAACTAGATTGAAGTTTTAGACTCTTTTTTACGGTGATGGTTTTCCCATCCCTCAACTTCTTGTGGTTCTTTTTTTTTTTTTGCCCTGTTTAAAGGTATGTTTTCTAATGCCATCATGAAATAGTTGGTATTTTTCAAAATGTCACAAACTACTTTAAGGGTATATTGCATTTTCACAAAAAAGAAAAAAAAAAATTTCATTGAAATTACAATGAAAACAACGTACTTTCTTGTCCCCAAAACATGCAACATGAGTCCAGTATTGTCAATAAGTTGAAATTATGTTTATGTGAGAAGTTTTCTTTACTGCAGAGTATGAGCCTGATATTTCTAAATGTCTGTAAAGGAGCCAAAACAGATTCACAAGTTGAGATAATGGTAATCACAAGTCTTAAAATTGCAAAGGATACTTCTGAACAAATTTTTGGAAAGTGGTAAATGATTATGCTAACTGATAGAGACTTCTCCAACAAAGATGAAGTGATTTTATGTCTGTAATATTCAGAATATGCTATGAACATTTATGAAGTGTTCATCAGTTTGGGCAATGTAGAGTGTATATTAGAGGTTATCACAGCAATAAGGATAGACTATTGCTTCCTAAGTTGAAGATGGACATGCACATGGAAAATGTTATGAAAGACGTACTAATATGACAGGTTTAATATCACATAAAGCAACTATGAAATCTAATTTCTGAAAATATGTGTATATATAGCCATGACTTTGCTTTTAATTTGGCATATTAAAAATAGTGTAATTTGAAAGAATATTCTAAAATCTGTTTATAAAAATAAATGCACTTAGAAAACAAAAATTACCCAGAAAAATCGCTGTCTTTCAGGCCAAAAGGCAAAATAAGTGGCACAAGACACCACCAGCCCTCTGTGTCCCTGGCCCTTTGTAGTGATGCCAGCCTAATGAAATGGCTCAGCTGCTGAGTGTTACCTTCAATTAGTGTAATTTGATCTCTCTGATACAATTAAAATCCAAGAAAAATACTAGGAGAAAGGCCACCTGTAGAGCTCGAAGTTGAGCTTCTCAGGAAAACACTAATAGGAACAGTGAACCTGAACTACCCAAATACAGCACAGATTATTTGTAAATCCATTTATTCCAAAGCAATTATTTTATGGTGCTAGTACTCCTTTGAGATTAGAGCAGAAATGCTTCCAAATTGTATCTGTAGAAGATATTGCTGCATCCATAACACAAATCTGAGATGAGAATTTTGTTTCAGGTGCCAGCTTCAATCATGATTAACTGCTAAGTTTCATCTATTGCAGCTGTACTAGGAGGTCATTAAAGTCGGTTCAGAAATGTCTCCATCCACTCAGCCATGCCAAATGCCAGCTGTTTGTGAGATAGGAGAAGTGGATCAAAATGATTTTGATAGTGTGTTCAACCTGTGATAGGAGTGCAGTTTCAGATCTCTTTATCATATTAAAGCCCAGCTTAGATTGACAGGGTAGAAAATCACCCATGACTTTGAGAAGCTGCAGAATAATGTTTCACTTCAACAAACATGAGGTATTTGTCTAGTCACACATTACCTATGGGTTTGGAGAGGATTTAACCCTCCACAAGGCAGTAGCTGCTTAAGCTGTGTCAAAGTCCAAGTTGTATCCAGGTGTGGGAAAAATGGAATGGAGTGGGGAAATGGATAAATCAGTCTACCCAGGCTCCTCACTTGAAGGAGAGGATGTAACTTACTGGAGAATGAGAAGGCAAAAGCAGGCTGGTTTCTTTTTTGTTGCTGTTTGTGGGTTTGGTTTTTTTTTTTGTGGTTTTTTTTTCTATAGTACTGTGTATAGACAAACAGGAACATACATTGAAGGTCATCTGATGACAGCTTGGCAGTACTATACTGTTTTTCAGCTTCCGATCACCTCTCCTGGTCTACGTGCTCAGGTTGAAATAGGACAAAGATTAAAAAGAGGATAATGAAATTAAAAAATATCAAGATACCTGCTCACTTTCAAAGACAGCCTCAGCAGATATCCCTGGCTTGAAAACCCAAATGTTCTTACTGATTTTCTCTCAGTATACCGTACCAGGCAGGAATCATTTTCCTGAACTGTCATCTTTAAAGTTTTGTGGGCCACTAAGGGTTTGTGAGGTAAGACACTAATACACAAGAAAGCTTCTTCACAGTGCTACATCCAGGTTCTCCACTTTCCCGCAGTAAAATTACGTGTTTGTGATGAAAATGACAGCCCCTCAATTTTCTGTTTTATACAATGACATGTTGCAAAGGATGCCCCAAAAGAACACATGATGTACCCAAAGTGCTCAGAAAAGTAGAAACTTGTTTTTTCATTACTGAAGGAAAAAGGCCTCACTGTCTTGCTCTATTTAATCTTGTCTTTCCAGCTGACAGAGCCCCCCTGCACTGCAGATTACAATATTATCTTAGAGAACCAGATGGGATCCATTCAAAATATATTTTTGCCTAATATATTTATTGGGATCTTTCTTTACATAAAACAGCTCCTGTTTGTCTTTTTCATTTGGCTCCTTTAACCTGTGCAGGCACAATGAATTCAAAGGGTAAAGCAATAGCACATGTTCCTTTCATCCTGTGACATGGATGTTTGTACCATAGATCAGCAATTTGGAGGAGAATTAAGAAAAAAAAATGCTGTTACCTCACTTGCTTCTGCAGTAAAATACGTCACACCATATCTCAGCTGCACGATAAAAAAGACAAATTTAGTCATTCTCAGGAAACTCAGGTGTGCTATGATGCATTTGCTTTTGGCAAGGGAAAAAAGTGAGAACTTAACTACTTCTCTTGACCATTTTGCTCCAAAGAACAAATCTACAGGAACAAGCTGATTCTGCCAACACTTTCCTCTAACACAGGCACAGAAAATAGCTTGCTAGACTTTCCACTTTTTTTGCTTGTTAGGAAGAGGTTGTTGCAGGGCTTTTGACAATAAGTGGCAGGGATTTGGAAGGTTATATACACACCTGGTGTAAATTGTCCAGGCTTTCCCAAAGTCAATGAGTGCTGAAATGTATTTGTAGGTTCCATCTCCACCCCCCCTGAGCCAGATTTTACTTGCAAAAGACTGTAACTAACTTCTTTGGTAAAAATACTAGATTTTGTTTCTGCACCTGTAAAATTTACCTAAACTTGTTTGCCTGCACCTCAGGGGCATTGTAAGGTTGAATTAGTTAAGCAATGTACACTTTGAATTCCTTGAATAATAAAAGCAGTAAGAATGCAAAACAGTGAGAATCCAGATCTCCTAAATTCTGCTTACTTTGTTATAGTAATTCTGGGTAAACTAGTCCAGAGAGCAATGCACTAGCAATAACTCCACATAATCCTCTGTGAACTATTATTGGTCAGGGTATAATAGATGATATCCTGCAATTCACAGAGGTACTGGTTGAGTAGTATCATATTTATAGATATTACTGTAGCCACAGAGATAGGCAGTTAGGTTTAGAAGTCCTTGATTAGTTCCCCAGTGCTAGCCCTGGCTGTAGAGCTGAAATAAACAAGTTGCTTCAGGTGATATTATAGCACAGTAATGAGGTTTAGATGGCAGCTGTAGCAGCTGTGGTTGCCCTTGTTTTATTCTTCTGATTAACATATACAGGTTATTATAGCTAAGGTGATTTGGGCCGTTATTTCTGTCTTACACTTTCCTAAATTCTTTTCCTGTGGGATGAGATACTTGCCTGAAAAAATCTAGACTGAATATCATTATCACTCTTACCTTATCCCCCCTTTTTTCGATCTTGTTTCCAAAAAAATAAGATGAACCACAATGTGCCTTTACAGCTCCAAGTCAGCTGATATTACTACAAGTTTATAAGAAGAAGCAACATGTTTAGCTTTGGTAATTGCAATCTTTGATGTAGATCTTGTTTCTGTTCAAGCAGACCATCATCTGACATAAATTGACTAAACCGGTCCACCTGCTGCCAGTTTGTTTTTATGCACTGTAATGGAAGTTTCTTTCCCTCTTTTTGTTACTCTGTTCTACCAGTGTATCACTTGTGGTTTTTCTCCCACCACAGCTGAAGACTTGACTCATTCATTACCTGTTAGGATTGATTATTACCTGCCTATACATTGATTTTTAGAGTAGGGTTCAGAGGGAAGTAGAGAAAAAACCATGGTTATGTTCTAATCATGTTTTCTTCTTTTTTCAGAAGCTGTTAGGCCTTTGTTAATGGGAAGTCATTGGGCAGTTAGGCAATGAGAAACATGAACAGATGATTGATAGACACAAACCTTTGAGCAAAAGTTCCAGATCCAATTGATTTCTCTATTGAAGGAAGAATCTGAAAAGCTATCAAGTTGCTCCTCCTCTTGTTATCTAAATCAATCAAACCAAACCAAAACTAGACAATATTGTATGATGGATGCTTATTGATTTTTTTTTTTTATTCTAGGAAGAATTAGTTATGCACTGAAGTTGCCTTTGTAATTACTTTCCCTTGTGTACTTCAAGCACTGTGAAGAGTTAAACATCCCTGTATTTCAAAATACAGTGAAGACTTGATAAATGTACAAATAATACTGTATAAATATAACACTGTATAAATAATAGGATTGTCTTCAAAGATAAATAGGCTGTTAGCTTTCCACTGTTGAAGAAAAAGAACACTTTGGGTTCATATGAAGAATAGGTGGTGTTTGAGATTTGCTCTTTCTTGCAACTATTTATCTTCCTGCCATACAGCACTTAATGGCTGAAACCAAAGAAAGGGTTATGAAATTTAGGAATGGAGCAACCAAAATCTCACATGCTTTAAAAAATCATTCATAATTTCAATGCATTTTAAAAGGCACTTTCAAGTCATTATGGAATGTCACAGCAGTAGCATAATTTCCAGTTTTTTATCTTGTTTTACAACTTATAACAATTCTACATCCAGAAGAATGCAGTTCAAAATATATCATCAGTTCCTGAACTCACACTTTATCATTCAATAAGCTTTTTGGTAAAAGAGTGAAAACCAAAATAAATAATAATATGCTTAACAAAGAATTGCATACATTAAGATCAATTGTTGTAATATTTCATCTCATCTTTGGATTTGAAAATATGTATTTTCTATAAATGATAATTCTACAGGCAGAAAGAAATTAGATCAAGTGGAGAAAATTAGATCAGAACTTGCAACAGAGGAGGAGAATAATGTTCTTAGAAGAAAGAATTGGGTAGCTGGAGTCACTTTCAAGGGATGTGGTCAAGACACCATTGCTACACACATTAAAGAATTAGTTAGATAAGACATTAATGGAGATTCTAAATTGAATTGTCTGTAATAGATGTAGGCTCTGTCTGCAGGAAGCAAATGTTTTTCTTGTTTGACTTCACTGATTGCAGACAAAAATCTGTTTTGGTGTCAAGTAGAGACTGACAAGGGATTTGTCGTCTTTTTGGTATCATAAATTTTAGCAACAGGCAATTTGAAATAACTACACTGGGAGTAAACTTATGTTTGACTCAAGTAGGAGGAAGACTCCTTAGGACAGAGATGAAAAAAGAACTTTAAGCACAATTAGGTCAAAGCCAACTGATTTTCAGTTTAACGGAAAGTTTATCTTCTCTATAGTTAAACCAAGAGGAAATAAATTCTTAAAACAAACCACTGTGGAAAAATGCAGGATTCTTTTACATCTTGCAGATGGATATTGGCATAAAGGTAAAATGAAAATGTCTTAATTTTGACTTTTCTCATTTGCACTTAAAGTATAAACAAAATGCAGAGATAGGTATGAAATATAGTTTTGCATGAGGATAATGAAGGAATATAAGTTACTAGGTACCAATTTGCTTCCTCTGCAGATTAGGAACACGGCAAAACAAGTAATTAGAAACAGTGGTGGTTCCGACCTAGAATGGTTTCCTTTCAGAAAAAAAAAATGTTTTTCTCTCTGAGAATGAAAACAGATTTCTTAAAGTATGAGAGAAATGTGATAGATTTTGTCTTGTTTCATTTCACACCTCACAGTTGATTTAACTATAGCATAAAGGAAAATGTTGTCTCTGGCCGAGATAATATACAATCCATGCAGAATCACAGCACTGAGAATAAGTGGTCATCTGAAAATACCTTTTCAATTTATCTTACATATTGATTGCTCAGTTATCAGGGGAGGTAGATTCCATTTGTTATTTACTTAAAAAAAAATTCACTCTTAAATTAAACCTTTGACAGTCTGAAGCCTTTCCTTGAATAAAGTGCTGGCAGTGGGAATAATTCCTGTGTTTAATGTTGCAGACTACTCTGGAGTTCATACTTGTGTAAAGCTTTATGTTTGTGTCAGTGGCACATGTCAGTACAGGCAAAACTTGGGAGAAGCCTTGAGACAGCCCAGTTCTCAGCTTGTACATGGGCCCCAGGCTCATCTATTTTCTTCATGAAGGCCACACCCAAACTGGACTAAGGCACAGGCCGCACTCCAGCAAGATTGCTGATGTTCACCCTTGGTGTAGACCATTCTGGCTACATGAACTGTACTTGTTGAGTTACCCAGCTACAGGGATGGTGATCCTGGCACCACCGTGCACTTGCTGTGAGCCCAATCTACAGCTGGGCCAGGAGTGAATACAGAAAGGAAATGGGCAAAGGCCATAAAAACATGTAACCCTCCCCTTAACTCTGCCCTTAGTCCCATGGTAGAGGTATACTGCAAATTAAAGAGGATCACTTCTGAAGGATGTGTTTGTGCTTCACTCTCAAAACAGGGCGAGGGATTTCTTCAGAAAGATGAAATTCCTATGTCCAGGACAGATTTTCTGTTGTAGTGCTATCTGGTAGAGCAGGCAGAAATGGACACATCTCCCACCTCCTACTCAAAGGTTATCTTCTCTCCTTTTGGAAAGCTATTTACCTATTCACTGAACATTCTTCTGCAAGACTGAAATATGCCAGAAAAATACCTACATACTATCCATCCTCCTATGCTTGAGCTCATTGCCCTACTTCAATCTCATTGTGTTGTCTGTTCCTTTAATGTAATTCATCAGAGGTGCTTTCTGAGGGGTTTTCTGGCAATATATTCCCATTTCTTCCACTAGAGTCAGTAGTAAGGATTGTTCCCTATGAACTCAGGAGGCCTGGTTACCCTGTGTCTCAAAAATAGTGATGGAGAGAAAATTAGCTTCACTGAAGTCAACAGAAATCCCAGGACAGAGGCAAGAATAGATTCATGGTTCTTCAGTATTTTTAAGTAGAACAGAAACTATTCATATTACGTGGAGCAAGAGAGCAATGCTAACCAGCAGTATTAGAGAAGAAATATTGGTTAATAAAAATGGCTATAGCTACATGCAGGCAAATTAGATGCATTTCAGTTAATCTGAATTCTTAGGAGCACAGCCATTGAAATCTACTGCTAACATTTATCAATAATAACTACAATAACAATAATTATTAATCAGAGTAGTTCTGATTAATTATATACTCTGACTGTATTTTAAATGCTTTTTTTCTTTTTCCCTCATGCTTCTGACAAAAGTAACTTATCTACCCCTTTCATTACTGCTGGCATTTCACATACGCACACACATATACGTATGTAATAATAATAAAAAAAGAATTTTTTCTTTCATTTTAAACAGCTTTTCATTTTTCTAAACTTGCTACATAGCAAGCTTTTTTACCGTGGCTTTCAGTTAATGTATATTTCTGCACTTGGCTCTTAATTTCCTGCACTTTATCCACTGTACATACCCACTTGCTGCCAAAAATCATCATTTTGCATTTTAGTCTGAATGGTTTCAAGCTGGTTAGGTTTCATTCCCTTGCTTTCTGGAAAGTAGCGGGGGAGAAATCTTCTTTTCTTTTAATGCTGAATGAATAACTACAGTACTTGAAGCCTATAGTGAACCAAGTGGGCAGAGTCATCATTATCACACTGAGTCCCAATTTTAACATCTTATGATTTGTCTGAAATTCAAGATATGCAGCAGTCAGCCTTCTGTAGTTAAGCAGTTCCAGCAAGATTTCCATAGAGCAAAATGCAAAGGAATTACAACTCCTTGGGCTGAACATTTTCACAAGGAGTTCTTAGGGGTTTTGTCCGATTCCTCAGGAGGTTAAAATCCAAAATAACACAATTGACACTGTCAGCTCTGAACTACTTCAAAGGGCTGGAATTTAACATGACAAATCTTAAGGTCCTTAGCTTAGTTCTTGCTCAGACAAGCTCTTCCCCTCTCCTCGGTGGGAGGCTGGAGCGCAGTGGGGAACGTCCGAGCGGCGCTCCCTGAGCGAGGCCCCAGGGCTCAGCCGCGCCCAGGCCTCGGTCAGAGGCTCAGGAGTCCTGGATGCACAGCTGTGCTTTTCTGTCAAACAGGGCAGGGTGGGCCCTGCTAGTCTGGACTCACACCAGGGATGGGTGTCCCAAACCACTGCTTCCCACCTCTGCACCTCTCCGTGGCCCTGTGGCTGCCAGCACGGTAGCACTGTAAAGGTTTGCTGAGGGCTCTTTGAGAGGCCCAGCCTTCTGGTCCTCAGGTGAAATTCCAGCCAAGGGAAAGCCCCAGACAACGATATACCACTGAGGGGACTTTGTGTGCCCCTTGCTCGCCACACACTCTCCTCGCTGCTCTCACATGGGCACAGTCTGCAAGCGGCTCCCAAACCTTACCTTATATCACCAGGCCCCAAGTCCTGCAATGTCACCCAGCTTCTCTCCTTACTCCTCACGGGTGGGGGGAGTCTTTATGATGCTTTTCAATGTCCACCCCTCCAGAAACACTAGTGAGTGCTTGCTTACTCTCTCTGTTCATCTTTACCTTCTTTAGCAACTTGTCCCCTCTTTGAGACCCTGGCCTGACAGCTGTGAGGGAGGAAGGAGAGGAGAGAAGGGAAACCAAAGTGTTGTGAAATGCTGGGAGAAGGAAGGACTGGAAGAGCAAGGTGGTGTTGGCCACATGGCTGGAGCCACTCCCAGAGCCACAGGGCTGAGTGGAGCTCATGAAGCACAGCTGACTCGTGGGACAAACCTCCCCCACCTTCCATGGAAGCAGGAGACACCAAAGGGCTTCATGAGAGACAGCTCACAGGAGTCTCCATGGTGGAGACCACACCAAGTGCCAGACTGGCTCATCCGAGCATGCCACTGGCCTTTCAGAGCAGAGGAAATTGAGGCTCATTTCACAAATGCCTCTCTCCTCTTTCCCTGACTGGAAGTGACCACCAAATATGACTGCAGACAAATGATTTCTACCTCTCTCAAAGCTTCAGTGTTGGGCTAGTTTACAAGAACTTTACCTGTCAATCTCTCAACTCTAGCGAGCCAATCCTAAAAATTTCTTTGGACTCAAGCAGAAGACAATTTAAAAATTTTTTTGTGTGTGTAGGTCAGAAAGCAAGACCTTCAATTATAAGTCTGAGACAACTACTTATGGTCACTTCCTCTTGAGGCAGTTTTCATTTGATGAAACGGCTCTCTGTCTAGACTGGATTTTTTTTTTTTTTTTTTTTTTTTTTTTTTTTTTTTTTTTTTTTTTTTTTTTGTTCTCAGGGTGATTGCCTGATGCAGGGTCAGGCTTTCTTGGAGTTACAATTAAGCTATCTCACTGAAAACCCAAAGCAACCCTCAAACCTCCAAACCCTGGCTGTGCACCACACATTACCCTCAGTGCACCCATCTGTAAAGGTGTGTCCAGGCACACCTGGCTGGCTGGACATGCTGCCAGTCCTGTCAGTCCCTTCTGTTACTGGCCTGCCCTGGCTATGATGATAGAAGGGATTTTGGTGAACTTGATCAAATGTTTCCTCTCTGCTATGGAAAGTATTAACTTTCAACTCTTTTCTTGCCTGCTAGAGTGATGGGGTTTTTTTAATAAATATTTTCTTCTGAAGGAACATTTGTATCAGCTATAAGGTTCTTGATAGATTCCCTCTCCTGTTTTCCAAAATCAATTAGGACATTAGGAGTAATGGTTGCACTGATTTATAACTGTAGGTTTTTGAGGATGCAGAGCAGCACAGGCCTGTGGAATCAGGGAGTTTAAAGCTATTGGCTTCAGTAGGTTTTCACTATACAAAAATAAAAGTGCCTAATTTCATCATAGGAAAGTGAGTACAGGTGTCAGTACCTTTTCTATGTTATTGGGACATTTATAGTCATACAAAAGAAAGATTAAGGAAATAAACCCTATCAGCAGCTTATTGCACTGGATATAAATTACATTCAATTAAAAAGCTTATGTAATTTTTTTAAAAAACAAAAGTAAGAGAAAATAAATTTCTTTTCAGAATCCATAAAGAAGGCATGGGATACTTAAGAAAACAATTTGCTGAAGACTCATTAGGTCAAAGCAGGTCTTGGAATTTTGCCTCTGGCTCTCTAATGATCCATGAAAGTTGAATTCAATAAAAAATGATTTAACTGTAAAGTAGTTGAACTGAGACGACTTTTGCTTGCAAGGATATTTTTTTAAAGCCCTTTGATGTGTAAATAATATTTGTTTCTCTTGGAGTTAGAGGCTTTCCATAGAGATATTACCAAGATGCTTTGAGATATTTTGCAGCCATATTGACCTTTGTGTCTTTTTTCCACTGACAGTATCAGGTACACCCAAAACCCAATAGCAGGAACTTACGGGATATGCACAGTAAGGCTGCTGGTCTTGAGAGGCTTTTGAAAGCTCATACATTAGACTCTCACTTTCCAATCCATTAATTCTGCTGTTCTCTGCCTGTTGGGAGTTTTGTTGTGTCTTGTAAGAATAACAGATCACTGTAGAAGCTTTTAAGATCTGTTACCAGGAGAAGCTGCTGTGCAGACAGTGTGTCTCCACTAGCCTGGAACTTTTGGCTGCCAAATTTTCTTTTTTTCTAGTGGTTTTTGTTTTTTTGTTTTTTGGTTTTTTTCCTAAAAACATTATTTTCAAGAATGAGCACTGGAGAGGTCTCTTTTTCTCTTGAACTTGAACCGCACAGAGTGATATTTTATATACGGACCTGCCAGAGGATGGAAGAGTATGTTGGAGCACTGCACCTGCCACTGAAGAACTTGGGCTGATTAAACTTGCATGATGGGGGTTGCCCTGCAGACCCCTCTAGGCAGATGTCTGGCAGCAGCTGACTTAGCATAATTTTACACAAACTCCTCTACCCTCAGGAAAGCTCTTCCTGGAATAGAACCTGTGTGAAATTTCCTGGGGCAGATTTACCTTAGAGCAAAGCGTTATGTCTTGTGGCTGCTTTGCCTTTCCTCCTGGCTGCAGTTGTGCCTACATTCAATGTGTAAAAAAGCTGCTGCTGTGAGTTCCTAAATTTGCACACTATTGTAGATATTTTGCCTAGAAAACTGCAGGATGCTGAGAGTCTGCAGGGCTCTGGTGACCATAGCATGGAAACCAGGCCAAATTTGCTGCAGATCTGAATCTCTGGACCTGCCTTGGCTTGTAGGGAAGCATTCTGCCTTACAGAGGGGAATTGGTTTCATAGGCTTGCACTGCCAGCCTACATATTTGGGGAGAGTAAAAAATCTTAAGTGTAGCTTATTAAGACATTGTTAAGGATTTATCATCCCAGAAAAGGTAATGTGTAGAAATTGATGTGTCAGCTGGTGTAAAAAAACCTATCTAATAGGGAACAAGTGCAAAATAGTTTGTTAGACTATTGCACACAAAGGCATTCTCAGTGCAGGCTAAGAAAACCCTCATGGCAGGTTATTGCAGAATACCTTGAGAACTGTAAATCCACATCTATCTGCACACAAACTTCCCCATCTATCCACATGAGCTCATTGCACATGACGCTGATTTTAGAGCAGAACTCCCCACTGGATTTTATAAACATAAACATCAGTCCCCTGATTTCCCTGCTTTGAAGACCATTCTCCAAATATGGTATATATCTGTCCTTTAGTCTTATTTATGTTTTAGCTTAGTGTGGTATAAACTACCTTCTATCCAGGGATTGCTAAGCACTTTGCAATATTCAGTTAACAAAGTCTCAAAACACAGGTAAATAGTCACATACAAAAAATGTCCTGGGTTTGTGATTATTCAAAACAGTTTTATGGTGAGCCAATGTGCCTGTATTTTTCACTTCCCTCCAAATTCTGACTTTCAGAAAATCAGTAAATATTCAGATCAAATATTCAAATATGCAATATTTTTTAAGAGAAAGGAGGCCAAGAGAATTGAAGTGCTGGCTAAAAGTGTGCAATTGAAGAGCTACAGAGAGCCTCCTAAGAAGCAATAATTTGTTCTCATGTCTGACCCCAAATGAGTGCAAGTCGTTTTGTATCTTATAAGCCAAGGAGATCACTCAAGTATGTTCACAGTAAATACATTTCCAGATATTTCATACCAATGCAATTTATCAGTTAAAAGAAAAAACCCAACCCAACCACCCCTGCTCCTACTGAATTGCATATGAGTAGAAGTAATACAGGTTGTGGACTTTCTATTGATATAAGGAGAATGGGTGTATTGAAATATAATATATAGAAATTTGAGAACAGGGATGTGACCAGGCAGGGCTTCTCCTGATTTACACCCATCTAAACTTGTACTGGCTGAAAACCTGGATGAGATAAACTGCTGAGATGACTGTAGCCTTGTCTTGCTTACCCGGGGAGGGACAGGGAAAGATTTCAAAAACTCCCCATTTCACCAGGGTAAGTTGGGACAGGTTCTCTCAATACCAGGTTGGTTGTCTGTAATGGATTAAGAACCAGCTACTCTGTCCACTGGGGCCGTGCATAGATGACTTGGTTGCTTTTATCAAGCAGATTTCTTCTGTTTCTGTTCTGTGAAATAGTGTTGCATTCTGGATTGGGAAAGTGAAATCTTTCTACATTCCTATGTCCTCACACAGGACTAGAAGTCTAGTCATGCCTGATTTCCAATCCTGCTTTGGGAACAGAGAAATGCTGCAAGGTCCTGCAATTTAGCTGTGCTCTTCCATTTCTGCTCTCCTACCTTCATCCTGCAATGAATTTCATATACTACCCTACCTCTTTCAAACACTAATAGGTTTCATTCACTGCTGACTTGGTTTCTATCTGAGTGAAAGGGAAAAAAATTACAAAGATATGATTTTTGGTTATCAGTGGTTTAATAGTGCAGTTATATTAAAGTATTTCATACCTTCCACCCTCAATAAATATCTTGTGCATTCCACAATGTTTTAGATGATTTTCACTATTTTAGATGAAAAAATGATCAGATTATAAAACCTGTGGTGTGCATTATTCTCCTAGTATTTTATTTACTCTCAGGAGCTGCTCCCTGCTCTCCTTAATATCTTTGCTTTCATGACAAAACAACTTATTTGGGGTTTTTTCCTGTTTTTTCAAAGTATTTTAACAGTGTTGGTATCTTTCTGCCTTTTCTTTACATGGTTCTCCAGTGACAAGGATAGGGGAAGGAAAGAAATTCATGCAGAAAACACCCATATTTATTAAACTTCCACCCTATGACACACTGGAGCTGCCTCAGAGATCATCAGAGCCTATTATATATGTGCATTTCTCATGGGATTCATTTAGGCCTGGAGGAGAGAAACTCATTAGATAGGTCTTTAATGAAGGTTTAGAGTCTAGTCTTGACTCTAGAATTGATCCTTACTAAACTTTCATGCCGCACAGATCCCTTGTTTGAATTCACCTGCTTTAATTAAGAGTCTATAGGCTGGTGCTTAAATGTGGGTTTCAATTTGGCTGGTAACCTGTACTAATATAAAAAGCCTAAGGCCTCTTATAGTTTTTTGGGTGGCTTCCAACAGTTGCCCTGAAGATATCCAGCCATTTGACCAGAAGACTTACAGGACCATTAGAAACCAAAGATCCATGAAATTTTCTCCATGATCTCTCAACACATACACAAACAAGATGAGTAAACTTCTGCACCTTTATGGTTTGGCTGATCAGATCTTATTTGACCAAATCTGAAATGTAACAGCTTTGAATTTATTCTGGAAGAGGGACATAAGAATAATCAGTGATCTTTTCTCTTCGCCTAGGAGAATTTCCCTGCGGAAACAGAGCTCTTGTCTGACAAAAACAAGAGCAATCCTTTACAGATATGTGTTGACACTGCATCTTTATGCAGTCTCTTCATCTCAGATACATTGCCAGAACTTACAGTTTATATGTAGGATATCCAGAGGCTCCAGCTTTGATCCAAGTCATGGAATTGGTGGCCAGATATAAAACAGTTACATGATCATGAGCACTCAGGATTGCTGGTATTATGATGGTAGCTGTACTGAACCTGGTGGAAAGAACTATGTTGGCATTAAGAAACTCCAATACGTACAGTCAGTCAATCAAAACAGCTGTGAAAACATATCTCAGTAACACCATCTGATTTTTCTGGTACTTGGAAGAAGAAGCTTGCTGCTTGTCACTGGAGGTGAAAAATCACTGTTTCAACTTTCCATTCAAAATAGGATGTTTTTATTACTTATTCTTTATACTTCTTATTGATGCTGAGGGGAAATAACAGGTCAAGGATGTTTAGAATAAGATTTTACTTTCTTATGTTCGTGTTAGCTAATGGATGCCTAAGTTCTGCTGAAAGAGCACCAATTGCTTTAAGAGAGGAATCTGAAAGGGACTTGTGTTTTTAATTTTTAATCACTACTAGGTGACTCAAGTAAATGGACAAGTCATATATGAGACTTTAGACTAGCATAAGTTGCTGAATGTCTTCTCAGAGTTTCAACAGCAATGAAACATGCTTTTGTAACACATTTCATCCAAGAATTTCAAAACTCAGAAGTTCAATATTAGTACGTGTATTTTACTAATATTAAAAGAAAGGTTCAGAAAGATCATAAAAAGTAGGGCCAGAAGTCATCTTATAACCCCAAGAACAAATAACCTTGATTTAATTATGGTGGGAATTATGGTGGGATGCTCAAAACAATTGACCAACTTGGAATCTAAATTTTGTGTTCTTGCTGCAATTCCATCAATCCAAGGTAAAAGAAGGGGAAAGGAAAATGACTACAATTCTGCATCCCTTTGAACTTTCTGGGAATGCTTTGCCTTTAGAATCAATCAGAAGTCAGTTGTGCTCATTCTCTAGTGAGACGCTTTGGTGCCTAAATTTGTAGGTCCTCATTGTCCACATGTGCTTTTGCAAATGTGTTTTAACACACCCAGAGATCCTTTTTCAAAGAAGGGAATATGGGAGACTGAAGTGGAAATAAGATTTAAGAGCTTCTCCAGATGTCCATTTGGACGTCTCTTTCTTACTTAGACTTGACAAAAGTAGAAAGTGTAAAAGTAGAACTAAAAGACCAAACCACCATAAAAATCTGTAACATTTTTTGAATTTCAAAACTTGTTCTCATGGGTGATCAGTAGAAGCTGCTACAAGTTCTCCCAGTATCCATCATTGTCTCATTTAAAATACACTGAGATAATATTATATGTCTTTAATTTACTCTTTAAATATGCTGCAGAAGTAGCTCTAGATTGCTCTTCACCCTTGAAAAATGTGAAATGATAGAATAAAAAAAAGGTATGAAAGTATGTTACTTGTTGTTGGGGGCTGAACACCTACAGCTGTCAGGATCAACACTGATTAGCATTCCCATGGTACCAAGAAGGTTCCAATCTGGAGCTATCATATCTGCAGTCTTCCTTTTAGCCTCATTTTAGTCTCACATATCTCATTCAACAGATGGTTTCTTGGCAGGAAACATTACATTCCTTAAAGCAACATTAATACAGCACTTATGGGAGTGGCATAATTGTTCAATTATTTAATTGTCTGTACAGAGCCATAAAATGCTGTTATGCTGTGGGAAAGGGAAGCTTTTTCCAAAACAGGAGTCAGCTATACTATTCAGGCAGAGCTATAAGCATTTTTGACTCCTGTGCAGTTGGTATGAAAAATCAGATTGGTAGCTCTAATGGAGAGAAATCTGACTCTTGGTTCCAGAAAAATGCCTGGGAGTCAAGTTTTCTGCCAGTGGGATTGTTTGTGGTAAGGAGCTCTGATGCCCTGAACAATTATTTTCAAGTACAAATAATAAAAGTAGAATTCTTTGGTCCATATGTAGTTCCCCCATCCCATTTAAAGGTCATTATGTGAACCAGCATGGAAAGACAGCTGAAGGAAGTTGTCAGCTTTTGGCCTAGCTTTGAAAACAATTGTGAACTTTCTTGCACTTCAGGGAGATGATGCCATGCAG
Organism: Anomalospiza imberbis; assembly: GCF_031753505.1. Classification (NCBI taxonomy): domain Eukaryota; kingdom Metazoa; phylum Chordata; class Aves; order Passeriformes; family Viduidae; genus Anomalospiza; species Anomalospiza imberbis. The sequence continues at coordinate 12,852,494 of NC_089687.1, forward strand.
ATTATGTATCTGAGTCTCTTTGGACTGTCATCTCTCAATTCCTCAAACATTAGATGCTTCCACAGTCCTAAGTTACAAGATAAGTGGCCTTGTTTAAAAGCAAGAACTCACAAATATGTGGTAGAAGGGTTGCTGGGCACCCCTGAAATAACAAATCTCTTCTCAAAAGTTCCAATTCCAATTGGTTCTGGTAGTACCAGGCCTTCATAAGGAAGTAACAGGGTGAGAGGATCTCTGGAAGGGTCACGGTGTATAAATTTCTGCCCTTAATATAACTCTCCCTGAGAACTTTGAGGCCTGAGCATGACAAGCATCACTTATAAAATATTCCTTTGCCCTTCTGTGCTCTAATACTGCATACCTGCAGAACCTGGGTGTGATTTCCTGAGCCTGTTTTTCATTGTGTTGGTGCTTTTGATGTATGGCCTGGCTATTTCTGTTTGCATTTACATTCATAAATTGCCAATGCAATTTATACATGTACAGACCTGATTTATGCAGCAGAATCATGTTTATGGTCATGTTTGTGCTATCATTCCCTAAAAGTTAACAGAAAGTGTTTGGCTGCTTTATGAGGTCCCACATAAATGCTGAAACAAAGGCTGGGAATGTGTGATCACTGACATTACTTAAATATATATATATATGGCCATTGTTAAATTAACAACCTTTTTATTTATAATACTATTATAAGACTGATATGTTTATATCCATACTGTCAATGATAACCTTCCTGCCTTTATTTCAGGCTTAGCTGCTAATATTTATATTAGGCTTTTATGTCAATGTGTTTTCAATGGCATTAATGTCACACACAAAGCAGCCTTAGGCCTGCAATATCATTCATAATGTTTTGATATGGATTCGGTATCTGTTTCTTTACTGTTAACATAAGTATAATTTACGCCTGTTTTTCACTGGAAGGATTTTTGATGCTTCAGAACCTCAACATCTGTCTCTGAAGACACAAAAGTTGCAATTGTTGAAAGCCTAGCTTTCAGATTAAAAAACCATCTTGTTATCAGACTCCTCCAGGTTGACAAGAAATAGAAATCCCCTTGCTCTCTTCAAACAGACATGAGAGAGACAGTCCCTTTATCACTTAGCATACCTCTAGTCCAACAAGGCAATAGCTTAAGTATATGCTGTCCTCTGCTGAAATAGGACTGGAAATCAATTATTATTATTGTTGGTATTTCAGTTGAGTTTAAAAGAGCTAGCTAGTCTTGTCTGAATGACTGACTGTTTGATTTGCTGTTCAAACTGAAGAAAGGAAATTTCAAACAAAGGAGAAAGGATTATTTGAGTGTTTCTATGAAACAGTAAAAAAACCCTAAACAACAATAAAATGCCAAGTCAAACTAAACCAAATAAAAATAACCCCTGAGCTTTTTTTTTCTGAATTAAAGGGAAATGCTTCTCTGATTTCAAAATTATTTGCAGATTAGGACCTGATTGTGCAAGATGCTATTTAAATATATGCTATATATGCTACAGCATCACCTTAATAAATTTAGTCCAAATAGATGTAAACAGATGTGGCAGATTTTGAAGGTCCAAGGTTATACATTAGATACTTAGTAGGGCTGAAAAAAGAACAGAAGAGGATTTAATTATCTAGTTGCCTTCACCAACAGTCTATGCTCCAAGATTATAAATTGTCCAATAGAAATGCAGGCCGAAGAATCAAGACTCCAGCTCTGTGAGCTGGATGTGGACTTGAAGTGTTAGAGTGAAGTAGAAAAAGAGAAAGGATTTAGGGACACAGAAAAGACCTGTACAGAGAGGACACTAGCAAGAATTCACACTGAAGCACGAATAGGCAATGATGATTATTATTCACTATGTTGAGATCTAGATTTACAGGTATGGAAACCTCATTCAGGAGTCATAGAGAGAGACAGAGAGATGAGAAATATAACACAGTGGGGTTCTGATACTGTGGGTGCTGTAGACATATAGATGTGGGGAAGAAAAAAGGGCCTGGAAGAACAGGTGGAATGCCTCAGAGTACATGGAGGAAGGATGGGTGACTTATCAAGTGCCCTCAAACATGAGAGGGTACCACATGTGGGGGCTGTGAGGAGTGGGTCCCGGTGCTTGATCCACCAATTTTATGATATGTATATATCTTCAGCCTTGACCCAGAGGAAATGATAATTTCTAATTAGAGAAAGTGAGGTATTTAGGGATTCCAATGACTTCATAAGAAAGACAAAGAAAAGTAAGGAGATCCTCTGAGTCACTGTCATATTTACATTGAAATATCTCTGAATGATTTTCACAAATGTTAATTTATGTTTCTCCAACCTTTCTTTTATTCCTTCTTTGTCTAGTCATAAAAATCATGTTTTAGTGTTGACCTCTAGCAGACTTCACGGGATGAATGTGATGCCTCTAACTGAGACATTACTATACTCACTGCATGACTTTGCACTAAGGAGGGTCTCTATATGCCTAGCATATACATTGAAGTAATGTCTTTGCTGAAGACAGTGGGAATTTTGCCAGTGATGTCAAAGGTGACAGGATTTCAGCCAAACCATTTCAGTAATGTAATTTGGCATAAGTCCACTAAAATCTGTGGAGTTACTTGAATGTACATCAGCTAAGAATCAAGCCAATAAAATACATATTATTCAGCATAGTCATGTAGATGTTTAAGAAAGATTATGAAGAAAGGAAGCAGCATATGATACCTGTAATTTTGATTCAAACACATGCATGTAAGTCATAAAGAAATTTGGATGGCTACAGATTTGAACACAATTTAAACTAAAATGACACCAAAGCTGTGCTGCGATTTCACAGAGCTGTGCTCACTTTGAAGGCTTAGACTAAGACAGAAGGAAAAACCAAGGAAACAAGATATTTTAAAACTGCTTGCTGCTAAAGCTCTCTATTTTCAGTTATTAGAGAGCGATATTTAAAGGGTAAATAGTAATAAAGAGGGTAAATATGCCTGGTTCTTACAATCAGGTGACTGTATGGAGGCTATTTTAGTAGGTTATGGAAAACTAGACTACTTAGTTTTTAATATTTAGCATGAGATCCAAGGATATGGACAAGGTAATATCAGATTCCATTAGTGGATGCTTGCAAAATGCAGAGTGGTTGTTTCACACAGGAAAAGGCTGATGAGAACAAAAGGATTTCAGATGAAGTGGAACATACGGTTGCAAAACAGATTTCTATAATGAATTCTGAGGGGCGCATCTGTTATTATCTACGTGATATAAAATTGCTCTTTTTGTCTCATTTCGCACAGTTGCACAAGATGCAATCACATCAAACAGGCATGTTCAATAAAACTGTGATCTGACTGATTAAAATGAACAGCAATCTGTTTTCTTCTGACAGTCACACAGCAACTTGAATAGCAAGGACTATCAGCATGGAATTGAATAGCCACTTGGAATTGATATTAATGTTCGTGAGTGCTGTTAAGGCATTTGACCAAATCTGTCCATCCAATGAAATAACATCCCTCTATCCTTAAATCATTTAAACCACAAGTAATTTGTGAGGCATATTCAATAGCATCCTGCTGCTCCTCTTCACTTCCACAGCCTTCTCTGGAGCCCCTGCACTGCTTTTCTATGCAGCATAAATACCAGAAAAGGAAGTGTTCCTTGAAGGAAGGCATGGGCATCTGTTAGCAAGACTGTGAGAAGTTTTCATTTGCAGTAGCAGGAAGAAGGTTTGCGTTGAAAAAGACATCTTGATGGAGTCATTCCCCCTAATTCCAACATCTAACCTAGGCTTTCTGCTCACTCCCTGTGTAGATGAGAGTGGAGAGATAACCCTTCCCTTCCAGAGAAAAGTTAATTCTGCTTGTTCAGACACATATTGGTGGTGGAGACTGAAATGTGTTTTGAGATGTCTCCTGATGAAAATGTTAAACAATTGGGTTTTTGTCCTTTTCCCACAAAATCCATCGTAAGAGATTAGTACCACTGAGAGGGTGCATTCTTCTATCTTGGAGCAGGCAGCCTTAAGCTCATTTATCTTGAACATGATGAAGTCTAACATAGCAATCAGGGGGTCATGTAAATCTACCTGCTCTGTTGTTAATGTGACATAGCTGAGAATCTATTGATTCTAGTATTCAGTCTCATAAAGTGCTACACTTGATGCCTGCTTTGTTGTCTACTCCAGATGTTGTTCCTTTATCTTAAGGGTCTCAAACCTACAAAGAACTTTCAAAAGGGCTTCAGAAGACTTCTAGCATGAACACAGTAAGTAAGTATTTTTATTTGCCCTTCCTTTCCTTGTGGTTTTGAAAATCTGTATTAGCTTGCATAATATATTAAAATATGGAAGCAAATTGAAAGGAGATGAGCAAAAGCAGAGTGAATTCATTCATCCCCATACTCTTTTTTAGTAGTATCTCTTTGGTTCTCTATTACAACCTAAAATATTAAGCAATGAGAAGAAAATTTCAGGTCAGATGTGTAAGGCATAAACCATACATAGCCTCCAGATCATAAAGTCATTTTTTATGTAAATTTTTGCTCTTATTTTTTAATAGACATCAATGCATCATTGAAGTAAAGAAAAAAAAAAAAACCTCTTAAACACTTAGAAGGGAAACTTAAATGTAACATGTCTGTAGATGACAGAAATTTAATTGACTTACAAAGAGGTAGGAGCAATGGGTCTGAGGAAAATAAGCTTCCTCATGTATCACTATTGAGGGTAAAGTCCAAGACCTCCATCCTCCCCATTAGCAAACATTTTATGGAGCAAGGAGACCAGTTGACTTGACTTTCTTATCAAGACAAATACCTGTGCTGCTGCCCATCCTCTTCAGGACTATTGGAAGAGAAATCTGTGTCTGTAGGAATAGGACCTCTTCTTGCTCTCTATGTATCCTCCTCCTCTTTATAGATCCATTAGTAGGTGCTATTGGGAAAACAACGCTGTTGGACCTTGGACCTTTCCTCTGATGCAGGAGGATAAACCTCCTTTGTTCCCCCTGTGATGGGAATAATAATTTAAAAAAAGCTTCACTTCACTGTACACCTTTAATCCAGAATCACCTTAGTTAAGCTCTTAAAAGACAAAATTCTTAGAAGAGCAAATGTGTCTCCCTGTGTGCTTTTCACACAACAATTTTATGTCAGCATTTCAGCAGGGAGGAAGAATTGTTGAGTTTTATTTCATGTGGTTGAAGTCCTCATTTTTCTCATTCCTCTATTCTCTTGACAGAAACTTCAAGGCTGTGAAAGTTGCTTGGCAAGTATTTTCAAGATCCATGTAAAACTGTCATGGCACATTGAGTGACTTTTGGAGTTTCTTGCCTGCCGGTGCAATTAGATTATGAATAAACCAATTGTCAGAAATGTTTCTTTGATGACTTCTCATCTTGACAAGCCTTTAGTGAAAAATAAGCAATACTAGTTTCTTAGGGACAAAGGAGTAAAGAGGAGAGAGATAGGTGAAATATTTATATTCGTGAAGGATTTTGTTTATAACACTAATTTTAAAATTATACTTTTGTGAAAAATAAAAAAGAGGAGTCTACTTACTACTTTTTGCAGGCAGGATAAGATAACAGTGAAGCATCTCAAAAGTCTGTGTTCTCTGTAAATTAGTAATAGACTATAACAGAATTGTCTGGCATGCTGTGCTGCTTTTGGCTCAGCCAGAGCTAATTTTCTTCATAGTAGTTACTATGGAACAGTATTTTGGATTTGTGTTGGGAACAGTGTTGATAATTTAGGGATATTTCTATTATTGCTGAACAGCACTTGCACAGAGTCAAGGCCTTTTGTGCTCCTTACCCCACCCCACCAGTGAGGAGACTGGGGGTGCACAAGAAGTTAGGTGGGGACACAGCCAGGACAGCTGATACCAGCTGACCCCTGGGATATCTCATCCCATATGGCATCATGCTTAGCACATAGAGCTGGGGGAAGAAGAAGGAAGGGTGGGACATTGGGAGTGATGACATTTGACTTCCCAAGGCACCACAGGCATGATGCAACCTGGCTGTTCTGGCAATGGCTGAGACCCAGGCTGCCATGAGAAGTGGCAAATGAATTCCTTGTTTGGCTTTTCTTGTGCATGAGGCTTGTTCTTTACCTATTAAACCGTCTTTATCTCTGGTTTTTAACCCACAGATTTTCTCATTTTTTTCTCATTTTTACCCGCAGGGTAAGGTGCAAGAAGGGTAGAATGTGCAGTGAGTGAACGGTTGTTTGGGTCTATGTTGTTGGCTGGGTTAAACCATGACGTATGCCTAACTCTGTGGAAAGCCAGTGGAGATTCAATTCTAATGTACCCTATTGACACTTCTGAAAATGAGAGATTCTTGTTCCCTGTGCAGATTTAAATTTTCTGAGCTTCTGTCCTTGTGCGGAAGACAGGGTGAAAACATAAGAATGGAGGCATATGCTTTAGACGTGTATTGATGGCTTACATCAGGTTATCATAGTATTATGCAGATCTTGAACATTGTGCAACTGGCAAAAATTGATCGTGGACAGAGAGAGCCTTGCATCCTTCCTCCATCTGAGGGAATGGTCACAGAGAAAGTTCATCACACCATATCTGCATGGGTTAACTCACCTGTACCAAATAACTCTGAAATAGTCTTAACATGTGGAGCTTCACACCCACAAAAGAAAGATATGACCACTACATAAATGACCTATTGAATGGGTATGTAAGAGTGCACAGAAACAGAGGTGTTCAGGAGAAGCTGTGAAGACAGTTCAGTGAGGTGGCTCAGGAGATGACTTTGGAAATGCTGAGGATTCTACAGGAGCAGGTGGTTGCAGTAGGCAGTGACACAGGACATCAGTACAGGGGAAATCTCCCTCCAATAGTTCCACTGATCATAGAATGATCCTTTCCTTTTGCTGTTTTTTTGTCTTTACGAATTGCTTTGGCCACTTACATGTGACATTCACATTCTCTGGACAGAGAGACATAATTCTGTCTCTCAGGAGAAGCAGAGAGAAGAGAAAACAATATTTATCTCTGCTCTTTTGTTTTCCCCATGTGGACCGTGGTATAGAGACTGTTTACCTGAAGTGATTGCTTGATTAGATTCTGGTGAAAGTTGTTTAGGTTCAATGACTAATTAAATCTAGCTGTGTCTCAGACTCTCAGCAGAGAGTCACGGGTTTTGGTAGCAGTTAGTTAGATGGGTAAGTAAGAAGTAAGTATGTAGAATAGTATAGTATCTCTTTAAATAGTATATTAATATAATATAGTATAGTTTTAATACTTACATGTCATTAAAAAAGTATTGTTTCTTGCATTTCTAGTATCTCATTTAAAGTTGTGTTATAGAGCACTTTCTGCTGCCATTTTTAGGAAGTCTCTCTAATATCTTTTATTTTTTTCCTCCTATGGTATGTGATGCCACATCCATTTTTCTGAGCAAGAAGGCACTGGAAATAATTTTTGCAATTGCAAGAAATAATAATTGAATATTTTTTTGCCACTTTCCTTAGCTATAATTCATTCCATGAGGAGGCTTACAAAAGGAGTTTTTAAAATGCATTAAATCAGGTAGATTAGACAAGTAGAATTAGTGTAGAGCATATTCTTGTGGATCTGTTCTGTCCACAGTGTCAGAGAAGCTGTCATATTCCAATAAAATTCTGCAGTGGGAAGTAAACACACACTAGGGATCATTAAAGTCAATGATGGCAGCTTAAAAAAAACAGAGAAGAGCTTATCCAGAGAGTGTACAACTCCTTTCTGGAAAAACTTTATCCGTAAACCCAAGCCAGGTCAAGTAAGAGACTTTGTCTGTAGGAGTCATGGCAGGCTTGCTTGTTACTCACTGTGGTGTCAGTCAGGGACAGCTCTCTCCAGGTGACAGCTGTCCTCGAGCCCCTCAGTCAGAATATTGTTACCTTCTTTGAAATCCTCCATAAATGTTATCTTGTGATATCTGAAACTCTTACAGGCAGCCCATGTGACAGACACGACTGTGTCACTCTCATCATTGTGCCCAACTGAGCTGAGAGTATCCCACCATTTCCTTGAACTTTGTCTCCACCCCTCTGCTAACTTGCAGATTTTTATTCCATTTGTCTATTAATGCCTAGCATCAAAAAACTTGTGTCTAACCTGTCATCCCTAATAAACAATAATAAAGATGAGAGAAGGACTGTTTTGACATCTCTCTGATTGCTTCTCTGTCAGTAAAAAAGAAAATCTTGACAGAATATCAGTTTCTCAAGGAGAGAGCAGGGATATCAAGGTGGGAGAAAAGCATATTTATTAACGTAATGATTATTAAAGCCTCATGAAAATGTCCTCAAATCAAATTCTGATTTTGCAATTCCTCTGAAATCAGTAGGCAGATGTGGCTTAGTTATGTGCTCTCTTTTTCTCTTCTTGCCTTAATAGCTTCAACAATTAATATATATGAAAAAAACAAAAAAAGGAGTTTTATAGACACCAGTCTCCACTTTAGTTTGTATCTGCCCACTACTCCATGTGCTGTGTAAGCTGAGTATTTTCCATAGCAACCTCCAGACTAGTCAATTCCCAAGCACAAATTCTGGAAGAAGCCCTGCAAGTATTCAGAAAGGATTATCAAACATTGTGCATTCTTCCAAACACAGTAATTATTCAGATACTTAAACTGCAGTATTTAGTTTATTGGATGGTGCAGCATATTAATTTTGGCATTTTGGCTACAACTTCATTTTTTAAGTTTCAGATCATTAATCACTTCATTTTACCTTGACCATGATCATATTTATCATCCTCCCACCCACTCTTTGGATAGGAATTTTCTGATTTGATGCTAACAATTACATTATTGGAATAATACATTAAATTGAGTGTGGAGATCAGATAACATCCTTTGAAAATGGTACATTCCAATTAGATACATCTCTTCTGCACCCATTTATTCATAAATTAGTGTGCAATGATGAGTGCAATACTTAATGGAATTGAAGATTTGTGGTTTACATTTGTGTTGATATTCTTTCCTTTCATAAATGTAGAGACAGGCATTTATGGGGTAAAAGAATTGCAACAAATGAGGCCTATCTTGTTCAGTTTGTTGCCACCTTCTGAGCAATCATAATTTGGGAGTAACAGCCCTCCAAGGTTTCAGTCGCTAGCAATGAATGTACTATTAGTTGGCCAAATCTAAGCATATGTATTTCAGTGGATGGAAACAAGCAACCACTGCACACAATTTCCACAGCTGACCTTCCCACATATCTCTGCCAAGCCTTTTCACTGCTTTAATGAGGGTTAAATTTTGAGTTCTTAGATAATTTTTACTTAATCTCAGCAGCACACCTCTCCAGCAAACCCTTTAACCTTTGGATACACTCAACTGCAAGTTGTCTGAAAGCTAAAAAGGAAATTTGGCTTTTGCTTTAACTGTTGAAATGAAACAGCCAAGCAAACTTTTGTGAGTTTGTCACTTCCAAATTCAGAATTTGAGTCCAGACGGTGTGCCTGACTCATCTGGTGTCACTTCTGTCTACATTTGGGTTAGCTAAATCAAGAATTGTGTGAAGGCAATTTGGCATGTTGAATTTCTCAGGAGGTAAGGACTCATGCTCCAGCTTGGTATCAATGTCATTGCTATGTTGCAGTTTTGTTGCTGTATTTTCTTTCCCCAACTGCGATTGCTACTAGCTCATTTACTAGTTTTCCTTGATCAGCAGTGGTGGGATTGACAGAGCTTTTCTAATGTGTAAATAGCTCTTTGATGGGGGACCAGCCCTCTCTGCAGAGCCGTGAAATCTCAGTGCAGAGAACATTATCTCAGTTTAAGTTTCTCCATAAATAGAAGGCTGCATATTTAGTGCTTTTCATCAGAAGATTTCAAAACATTTTACAAGAGATGATAAGTGTATTTATAGTGCAAGTGTATTTATAGTCAGGAAAGACATCAGATTCTGAGACATCAAAACCAGATGTAAATGTAAAGCCTTTTTAGAGGGCTATTGGGAAAACTTGTCTTGCTATCTAAACCAGTGATGTCCCTCTTTCTGTGATTTTCTAAGCCAAGAGTACATTGCCTCTTTCCTGCACCTGACAGCTTACTAGAGCTGTCAGTCTTTTTTTCTTTTGTGCTTTGTTTATGCTGGATTTTCAACTGGTAGATCTAAGATAAGCAATGGGCTATTGTGACCCCTCCAAAAATGTAATAGTCCTAGTGGCTTGTGTAGATTAACAGGTTCTGCACAGGGAGTGAAATGCTCTAATGATATGCCCTTCTACTCAAGAGGCTACTGGGAAATCTGGAAAATCTGAGTTCAGACTTGAAGATACAAGGAAAATACTAAAAATTGATTAAGTTTTTGTGCTTAGTTTTGGACCTGTTTATGAAGTTTCATGCATGATAATAATAGATTAAAATATTTAAATGCATGATCATTATGATTTTTAAATGAAAGCTTTCCTCTCTATCTCAGTCAGGGGAGTGATCTCAGGTAAAATTTTCACTGTCTGTGCTGCTGATTTACTAATTTGGATGCTAATCAGAACAGAATGTGTCAATTTACTTCTGTAGAGTTTTTATTTTGAACCTTTTCTTTGCAATCAGGCAGCTGGAATATTGGTTAAAAAGTTTTAATTTCTATTCATTTCTTTCTGTTCTGTCAGCTTCTCTACTGCTGTGGTGATTGTAGCTGTGAGGCATAAGTATTACCTGAACTTTCTATGACCTAATCAAGCTCAGGTAAAGATAAAAACCAGGCCTAATTTCTCTTCCTTTGTGCTCTTAGAATTCAAATTATATTTTCAAGGTAAAGGGGTCATCATCTCTTTTCTGCCAGGTTTGCTTTTCTTTTTCCTCCAGGTTGTGGATGTATTGTGAAAACTGAACAAAATCAGATTCATGTTAAGGACATGAGCTTAGTCTTTACTGTCTAATCAGATAACAGCTCTTTGTGTATAGTGCTTAGAAATCTGAGTCATGGTTCATAGCTCTGTTGTGTGAATGTATCCAAAGGCAAAGAACAAAGAGAAGTCTGTGTCACAGAGAGTGGTTTAACTTTTTATTGGATTCAAGGTGACAGAAAATATAGCTGACACTTTAAACACTACTTTAACTAGATTATTATTGGCAGAAGTTACGAAATAGCGAAGGTTTCCTCAACTTTTCATGATTCTCCTAGTGAGTAACATTGGTTTTCTGGCTAAGATTACAGTAATAATCTGTTTAACATAGTGACTATCAGTGATTAGATAATTAGATATTGGAATCAAAGATTTTTCTCTTTTTGTTTTTTGCCATGGAAGATATGAGACAAAGACAAGAGAACAATCAGTATTAGGTCAAGATTTCCTTCCTCCCAACCACAGGATAAATTTCAGGAAGGACCTTTTAGGGGAGACCCTATGATGCTGTATGATCAATTTATATGATAAGCAACACAACCACTTTGAAAAAGGTTAAGAAGTGAATCCTACCTGTGCACACAAGGGTGAAAGAGCAGCTTATTCCCTTCCTTCGACTCCTTCGACCCTCATTCCTCTTCTGAACCAGGGATCTATTTCTATTAGATGATACCACCCAAAGTCATATTTTCTTTTAAAGAGTAGATCTGCTTTGGATGAAGTTCACTAAATGCCAGTCAAATTTTAATTATATTAATCACGTGTTGATCCTTGGTAGTACTTTTTAATTATTTTGATATTTCAGTTTCAGAGGAGGACCTCAAAAGAACATGCTGGAATCACCTAGTCAGAATTTGAGTAGAGGACAACCTGCCTGTGAAATTGTGCATCAGTGGCAAAGGTAACGTCCCCCGCCTATGTTTCTGTAAAATTAAATCTTCATAGTAATTTTCTTACATTACTAAATCTTACCCCTTTGTGTAGGCTGTATATTATGATTGTTTAGTTTTAGAAACAGATGACCTAGCAACCCAAGTTCTCTTATGGATTTTTACCCCCAGGGGAAATCTTTACAGCTTCCTCAGTTACCATAGCAATCCACCTCAGATGCCATTCAAAAGCTGAAAGCCAGAATTTTGTTATAAATCAGTGGAGAGAGGCAGGCACCTTTGGTGCTGACAGTGAAATTTTAGAACACTGAAATTAGCTGTCTGAAGTGCAGAATGTTGATATTATCAAGTTTTTAAATAATTCGTAAAGCATTATTCATGGAAAGGTTTTCCTAAGGTCACACAATAAGCCTGTGGTATTTTGCAAATATAAATGCCTGTCTCCCAAGTTCCATGATTGCACCTTACCATATGGACAATTCATCTTCTCTGGTAGTTTTCAGGAAGAGTAATAATAATAGTGTATTGCACTGAGTGCTTTTTCTCTTAAGAAATTCTTCATTATTCAGCTTTCTGGCATTTCCATGCTGTTGAGGGTAAAGCTCAGCAGTTTACACAGGCAGAGTCCTGCTTTCTGATCCACTTTCCTACTGCATTAGGTTAGCTCAAAGCAAACAGGAAACTATTGTCCCTAATAAGCACCAAGGATTACAAATTTGTAATGCAAAGAGGTTTGTCCTGTGCTTATGCTGTATTTCAGTAACTTAGAAGAGCCTTTGTGTTACTACTTAGACATATTATCCATGCTGGAAGATTCACTTTTTAGAGACAATCAGTTTATGTCAGTTATCAAAAATGTTAGTTACAGGTATTAGAGATCATGTTTGTCTAAGGGAAACATAACCTTGAGGGCTTTTGGAAATCTGTGGTTCCCTTCTTATGCACTCCCATTTGGCAGTGTAGGACTGATCTGAAGCAAAGGACTGCACCTGAATTGAGGCTTGCACCTGAACCAAGGGCAAAATCAACCATTCTTCCATGAGACACAGGAGATTATTGCATGAGATCTTGGGCACATTTAAATCATCAAAACATCTGTATAATGAAATAGCAGGTACATGCACTGTACCCTATTTTCCAGACTGTGACAGTGTGCTTTCTTCTGCTACATTGTCCTGCTTTTGGCTGGGGTAGAGTTAATTTTCATCTTAGTAGCTGGTACAGTGGTATGTTTTGGATTTCTCGTGAGAATTCATGAGAATAACATTGTCAATGCACTCACTGAGTGCTGCTGCTCAGCAGTGTTTACACAAGTCAATGACTTTTTGTTTCCCCTGCTCTGCCAGCAAGCAGGTGCACAAGAAGCTGGGGGGAAGCATTGCCAGGACATCTGACCTGAACTGGCAAAAGGAATAGTCCATGCCTTAGGATGTCATGCTGTGTGGAAAAGCAGGGGGAAATGGCTGGGAGGGGCCAGTTGCTGCTCGGGGTTGAGCTGGCATCAGTCAGCAGCTGGTGAGTGATTGTACTGTGCATCACTCATCTTTCTTGGGTTTTATTCCTATCCTTCTCTCTCTGCTTTTCACTACTACTATCATTATTATTGTTGTATTTTATTTCAGTTATTGAGCTCTTCTTATCTCAAACCATGCGTTTTAACTTTTTTTCCAATTTTCTTCCCCATCCCACTGAGTGGGGACAGTGAGCAGCTGTGAGGTACTTAGTTTCTCTCTGACGTTAAAGAATTAGACAACACACATACACAGCTGTATTTGGGGTGATATTTGAATGGATTGGGCTGATGGGAACTGAAGGATATCAAGTGCTTTCTCATAACCTCATCCTGCAGTACTTGGTAAGATGTCTCTTTGTCTAGTGCCTGTCCAGACAGTGCTGCAGCCTCCTGGAGAGGGCAGAGAGGCAATTCTTTCTGTGACTCCTTGGTGCTGCTGGCATGGTGGGGTCTGAGCCCTCTGGATGCCAGTGTGACCAACGTGCTACTCCTTGCCAGCCCTCTGAAGCTGTCTGTATCTTCCTTTTCCCACACCCAGCTGCAGGAACATCCCCCTCCCAAACCTGCCCAGAGCCTGGTGCCTAGCACACATCGCCCACTTCACTTTGAACTTTCAGGACTGAGAAATTGCCATTTTTCAGTCTCTGCAGAGCTGCACTCAAAGCTTAGCTGAGCAAGAGCAGGAGATATTCAAATGCAAAGATGAAAGGGACAGAGAGGCTGTGATTCACACACTAAGACTGGTCCCTTGTTTTCTCACACAGGTCAGGATCTGACAGATTTCCAAAGAAGAAGCTGGACTTTGAGGATTTTCTGAGGGGAGGCCTAATGCAATTCAAATTATTTTCTATTAAGTCCGTGGCAAATACCTGTTTGGTTAAAATGCTGGAATTCTGCCTACACACTCCTCTGCTGAATAAAACCCTGTGTCGTTTGCTCCAAACAAGTGACTGATCTTTGGATAATTCAGCTGTATGAGTGTGCTAAACTAACTCCCAATTATTCTCATTAGGTTCCTGTGCTCTACTGCCCACTTCATCTGGGCTGGAATCCAGCTGACAAGGGCTCTGAGAGGCTGAAGGTGGAATTCAGGTCTGATGACACTCACTAAAAACTCATTTATTTTCCAGGCAGTGGCATTTATTTAATTTCCATTTTAATAGACTGTTATTTCAAATACTAATCTACCTCCCAGATTTCTGCAGGTTTCTCTCATCCTATGCACAAAGTATGAAGAAAAACATTTGCTGTCATTTGATCTTGGACTCAAATCAGTGTTTAGCAAAGCAGTTAAGCTTGTACTTAACTTTCTACATCTTCATAATTTCATTCCATATTAACAACTGAATATTGGTTAAGTATTTTCTGCTAATAATTTTTCAGATTTAAGTAAAAACAACTTTCTCAGTCCTCCTGTAATTTACTATTTAGCAAACTCACTAAGCATATTAATAATTTCTATAGGGATGACTGAACTTTTCCATTCTCTGTAGTCCTGTCTATCTAAAAAAATAATTTTGAAACTAAAATATTTTTTAAGATAAAGAGGGTTTCTACCTCTATTTAATAAATAAATACATCAAAATTAAAAAAACCCTGTATTAAATTTTATACTATATTAAATTTTAATTTTGAAAGCTTAGTTTTTTGTGTGTGAAATTGAGATATTTTTGGAAAATTCCTTGCTTCTATAATGTTATAAGAAAATTTCCTTGTAAAAAAAGATTGATATTTTCTTATAACCTGGTTAACCAGGTTAGTGATAATTCCTGTTTCACAACACTACAATTCTTATAATTCTTATATATTTTCTCTAGGAGACAGGCAGTGGGCAAAAGAGGGTACAGCTGTCCCTCCAACACAAGTAAGAACAGAGGGAGAGAATTATTTAATAAAGCTGGTCAGGTTGTCTAGAAAAAACAGGAAGAAGAACAAGAACTGAGTTAAATTTTGAGCCTCTTTTTCCACCAGTGAACTTGTTAATCTCTCCAATAACAACCTTCAATTTCTCTGTCCTGTTTGAATCTGTATTTGTTTTGTCAGCTTCTGAATCCAAGTGAACTGGATTAATTCCACTTGGAAAGATTTTCTTGAATGACTTTTTTTGAATATGAGTGGCAAAAAAAAAAAAAGCTGCAAGACTCTAACCAAGTTCAGAAAAGAGAAATGAGAAAGTTTGGGTTTTGTTGTTCTTTTTTTACTCATCTGGGGAAAGCCTTCTGTGGTTGCAGCCTTGTTGAGGCTGACAGAGCAGCCGAGGTTCACTGGGCATGCAGAGCCTGGCAGCTCCCTGGGCCGTGTGGGATTTATCACTGCGAAATCAATCGTAAACAGGATAAACTATACCGAGCACCAGGGCTGCAGGAGGTGGAAAATAGGAGGTTCTTATACCACCAGTGTGGAGAAACACAAACCTCTGAGGAGGGGAAAGAAATGGAAACAATCTGACCAACAAGTTTGTGCAGGTGGTATTGTGGGTAAAAATTTATAAACCATAAAATAGGCTTTGGCCCTCGAGAGAAAATGCTTAACAATAAAGCACATGATCATGGACATTTTTCTTTCACGTAAGTAAATACTACCAGATCTTGCAGAGATTCCTAGGCTCCTATATATTAATCAGCAGAAAAATCATAATCAGCCATTACTGAACTTTTTACAGGAAAGGATGATTTTGCCATGTTAATCTTGCTATCATAAGACTCATCATATGTAGCCTTCCAGTCTGAACTTTGCAGACAAGGTCACCTGTTTTTTCATTGAAAAATAGAAAGGCAATTTTAATCTTTATTTATGTTCCAGTGTAAAACATAAATTAAAAACATTTTCATTATACTGAACATTCTATTAAAAAATGGTTTTAAAAACTAACTTTTTCCTCCCCATTTTTTGTTTAGTTTTGTTTATTTTCACTGCCGTCATTTCAGCAAAGAAAATAGCAGGCATTTCACTCCCTCAACCAAATATTATTTCTCTGGGAATGAAATCAAATCAAATAAATACACCCTCATAAAATTAGAGCTACCTAAAAGCCTGGGTCCAGGTGGAAGAATGAGCAGATGAATAATTTCTGAATTCAATGGAACTGCTCATCTGCAAAAACTGTTTGGAGAGAGAGAAGCTGAGCCCCAAATGCATAAGGGATCCATGAGTTGTACTATGTATTTGCAGTATATATGTCCCTGACCATGCCATCAGTACAGCCCTGGGTGCTGGGGAGCTGTGGTGTCACACATAAAGGCATTTACAGCCTTTAGCTGCTGCTGAGATTGTGTGGCAGACAGGCAGATATATTGAACATCTGAGTCTGAGACTTAAAACTATACACACTAAAAATGCCTATCCCCACTCCCTAGTTAAACCTAGAAAGAGAAACCAGATTTCTTGGTTTCCTGTACAGCCCCTTCATGGACCAGTTCTCTCTTCAGATCTGAGAGGGAAAACGGCCAAAGGGGTGCTGTGCTTGCTGCACAAACCTTGCAGTAAAGTGTCACGCTCTTCTGAAACACTGTCTGAAGATTTCTAAGCCATTTGCCTTTCACTGACCTTAATCTTAAAAATTTCCTCTACACATCTTATTTTGAATATAAATTACAAATTATTCGCATCTTTTTCACAGAAAATGTCTAAAGCAGATCTACTGTCTATTTATCACTTCCTTTTCTTATCTTTTCATTGTAAAGATATTCTTAGCCTAACTGAGAACTACCACAAAACCCATCATGATTTAAGTGAGTGTGTAGAATACGTTTCATAGAAAGCTATGGCTATCATAAAAATGATTCTCAGTTGTTAAAGTTGATTCTGCCTTTTAATGCTTCCTCATAACCTGATGCTTTAAAATAGTCTGTGTTTGGAACTTGCAGCAGCTTTGCTTATCTAAATAAGTCATATATTGTTTCTACAGATCAGCAACAGAATCTCTGTAGGACCATCATATGTAATGCTAGGAATCCTTCAGAATTCTCAGCTAAATTTAAAAAAAGTGAAGAAAAAAGCTTCTGAAAAGACTCAGGATAAGTCAACATCCAGCAAACATTTGAAGTTTGTAAAGGGTAATGATGAAGTTGATCATGTCTACATAACTGAAAATAAATAAGGCATGCTCACATTTCATGGAAATGTAGATGACTTAGCCTGCTGAGGGTGTTTGCAAAAAACCACGATATTGGGGTTATAAGGAGGAATGTGCAGTCTGTATGCTGATTTAAGTCCTTTTTTCCCCACTGCTCTTTTTTTGACATGAACAGCTCTCAGGTCATTGTTAAAACGTGTTGCTGAGATGAAGAAACTCATAGCCCTTGTGACTCACATGGTGAGAACACCTAGACCACAAGGATCATAACAAAGCAAGCGGATTGCAGGATTTGGTCATCATAGAGAATGGAAAACCAGAATGTGCATTTGGATGTGTAAATTATTATTATCGTGTCAGTAAGTGATATCTATACAATCTCAGAAGTGGTATAGTCATCATGGAAGGTGAACTTTCCAGTTGTGTCCATCAGGAGTGGTCAGAAATGAGTAAATTTCATTTTCTTGGATTTCCTTGCAACTGCATCCCCAATGCCAAACATAATGGAAACAAAATTGGATCTTAGAGAAGATTTTTCACAAAACCTGTGAGTTTTGTGAAACTCTGTTAAGGTAGAGAGGACAATGGTTCAGTAGAAGTTTAGAGTTTGTGAAGGAGAGCATGGGCATGGGGAGTGAAGCAGCAAACTCTGTCTTCCATTAGGGAGAAGAGTTATGTTTATTGTTTTACTTTCTATTAAAAAAACTGTGTTCATAGAAACAAACATTTCTTACCAATGGAATTTATTCTTTTGTTTTAATAAAAGAGGTAGACTTGTGCTAATATTTGGTTCCAGATTTCAGTACTAACCACAGAAACTATCTTTGAATTTATGATGCTCTGCTTCAGGGGTCCTGCAAAACAGAGTCTGCCACATCAGTAACCAATGATGCACCTGAAGACCTTCCTTCTTGTCCCTGGCATGTGTGATACCTTAAGCATTTGCAGGAGAGAACATCTATATGAGTATTTCTGTGCCAGCTGGGTTTATTAGGGATAGTTATCATGGTTTGTACATTTTTCTGTATTAATATTATGTGTCCAATTATTTATCTAGCTGTTACTGAAAAGTGCCTAAATAATATAAAACCAAGGTAATACAAACCACATATAAAATTAATTAAAACTGTGTTAGATCAGTGATGCTGGATAATGAAAGCAATAAAATTCACAGCCATATTCCAATCCTTGAAGGTGCTTAGCAGATGTGAGGACCTGAGCACTCTTGCTGTTGCCTCAGATGGGCATGGCTGTTGCAGGAAGACCTCAGATGTCTGGTGTGACCTGCTATGTTCTGTTAGCAAAGGGTGTAGCCTGTGAATCTCCCTGTGGTTGTGAATTTACCTTAGCATTCTCTTAACCCAGTTTTTTGTTCTCTGATTAAGGAAATTATGTGTAATGCAGAGCTGCAGAGCTACTGAGCTACAGAGCTACTAAGCTTAGGGAGACCAGAGTCTTTAATGAAGGAACAGATGATGATGCAAAATACATGAACTTTGTCAGCTCAGTCTGATGTCTGATGGGAACTGTTGATGTGTTATGAGAAACCACTGCACTTGTGAGAATTGGACGGTACTAAAGAGAAGCACAGGTTTTGTCCATTTCCAAAGACTGTGAATGCACAGTGGAATGAGAATGAGTAGCTCTAGGCTAGATTCTCTCTCCTTAATTACATGACATGTACCAAGGATTGTGCATTGGCAAACACATTTGGCAGCAGTCATCACCCTTTACATAAGTCATCACCCTTTAATCCCTACTGCTTGCTGTCTCTGCAAATGCCCACTGTGGGGCAAATAAATGATATGACCAGGAGAAAACCTCTTTTCTGTAAAAGTACAGTGTGGGTGTGGGTTTTTTTTTTTTTTTTGTTTTGTTTTGTTTTTTTGTGGTGGATGAGTTCCAGTAAAGGTTGTCATAGAAATCCTTGTAGAATAATGCAGAAGGGAATGGGCACATGTGAGGTTAAATGCAGGCAGGAGCAGTGTGTAAGGGAATGGTGAATATGTGAGTATAACCTACTTACAAATGAGTGAACACCATATCCTGTAAATCCAATATTGTTGTTTACAGAGGAATTCACTTCCCAGCACAGCTAAATAGTTTAAGGGCAGTGTGTTTTTTGAAAAGGTTACCTTGTTACCCACTCCAGAGCCTCCAGTTGTGCATTGATTTGGTTATAATGTGTGTATGGATGAAAGAAGGCGAAAGCACCTGAAGAGGGACACAGTAAGAACATAATGTCTGTACCAAGCTGAAGTTCCATCTATTCTTTTGTATTTGGTGACACACGTGTAAGAAAACACTATAAGGATACAGGAGGCACATACACAGATCCTTCCACTTGTATGACTTAATCTCTGAATATTTTGCACATTCAGGGACAATCTGACCTCAACCTTTCATCTATATTTATATATATCTGTATTTAATAGATGTTATTTAACTTTTGTATTGCACTTGCTCTCTGAATCCATGTCCAAATTTCGTCTGTGGTTTAATTATTTGTTTTAATTCTGTGTGATTTTTTCACTAGATGTCTTCTCACTCCTGTTTATGAGAAATAAAGAACAGCTATTTCCCTGCTCAAGACTCTATTCCATTAATGCTTTTATATCTCTTTATTGAATTTCTCTCACAATCATTTTACCTAGGACAGTGGATCCTAATTTTGTTTTGTAACTTCCATATGGATACTTCTCTATGTCCCTAATCACCACCTTTCTGTTCTGAATTGCTTTTAATTCTGTTATATCCTTATTGAGATGGGATGACCAGAATTCCTCTTAATGTTCTTGCAGGTTAGGGTACCCTGTAGCTTTAATAGAGATATAATCATGATGATGTGTCTATTAATTTCGCTATTAATTTCCTCATGACCACTAATACTCATCTGATTTGATGCAAAGGCCTAAGAAATGATAAGATACTTTCATAGCACTGTCCCTTATGAATTCAAGGTCCATTTTGGAGCTAATTTAGCACTTATCCATTTCT
The DNA here is from genome assembly GCF_031753505.1 of Anomalospiza imberbis. Lineage (NCBI taxonomy): Eukaryota > Metazoa > Chordata > Aves > Passeriformes > Viduidae > Anomalospiza > Anomalospiza imberbis. The sequence continues at coordinate 12,872,808 of NC_089687.1, forward strand.
ATGTATTCTTTTTTTTTTTCTTTTTCTTGACTGCACTTATTTGCATATATTAATATTTACATTTCTTCTCTTTTTTTAGTAGCCAGTCACACAATCTTGTGAGATCCTTCTGCAACATCTCAAAAAGAAGTCATTTTGCATTGGAAAACTTTGCCTCCTTGCTATTTACTTCCTTTCCAGATTATCCAGGTGTATTTTGAACAGCCCAAACTCCTTGGCAGCCTACTAAGGACTATCTGCTAATCCCCACCCTTTGCTTCTAATCTCTTGCACAGTTACTAATTCACAGTAGTATCTGTTCTTGTATTCCATGGCAGCTTCTCCTCATGATGAGCTTTTGCTGTCCATGTTAAAACTTTTGAGAAATTCACCTATCCCATTGTGACCTTCTGGACCCCAGTGACCCATGTCCTTGTACCAGTAAGTGCGATTGGAGCACTACATCCATCTGTCATTTGGATTAATTCTTATTTTATCACATTTTATCACATGTCTATAAACTCCGTTCTTCATGTAATGTCAAGTAATTTGCTCTGTATCCCAGACTAGTTCACTGACACGTAGCTCTTTTCATCCCCATAGCTTTCTTTCTAAAACTGAGGTCCCATTTTCTGCCTTTTACTCTTTTGGTAGTATGACTGATTTAAACATTGGCAACATACTACATATTTTACATTTTATTTCCCTTAGAGCTGTTGCATGAGTAGCATCTGGTCCCACACATTTGTTACTATTTATTTTACCACCTCTTTCAAAACCTTTTCAACTAACATTTGAATTTGAAACAGTTACTCTGACTCATTCACTCTACAGAAAGGTGCAGGTGTGGGATCAGGCCTTAAATATGTTATTTCTTTTTATAACTCTTTTCCACATTAAAAATATATTACAAATCAATCACTTATCTGAGCATTTTCAAGAGATTCTATATTTGAGCTTGAGCATTTTTGTCATTTTTTTCCCAGGGAAAAGGCATTCAATAGAGCTTTTTTTTTTCTGAATCCACTTTAATTAATTGAGTTTCCTGATGGCTTTTTTTTTTTTTTTTTTTTTTTTTTTTTTTTTTTTGTTTACTGCTGTTCCCTCAGCCTTTTTCTTGCAAGAAGTTTCTTTTAGTTGAAATATCTTGTAAAGTTTGAGAAATTGTACCAGGCAAAGCATCTGACTTTTTGGAGTGCCTTTCATGTGTTTGCTTGAGTACTATCAGTATTTTCAAAGCTGCAGCCTAGGGGTGGCCAAAGTCCCTCTTCACCCATGTTTTTTCCCAAACAGGATTTCAAAAGCTTCCTGTGTTTTTTGGCTGCTAGTAATCCTAAAAGAAGCTGGAAACCAGTGATCTCAAGTCAGCCTCACCAACAACAGACACTCACAAGAATCAGGGCAGGGTCCTTGGAAGTGCTCAACAAAAATGAGAGACATGCATAATGGAAAAACAGCACTTCAAAACTTAAAACACGGGGAAAAAAGGTCGAGGGGGCTTTCAAATACATACTGGAAAGATGTGAGGATGCTGGAGGACACCGAAGTAGCTCAACTATACTGTACAAGACTGTTAATCTCAGGTCCACTGCACAGAACAAATCTTTGGTTTAATAATCTGATTTTTCAGGATTAGAGGTATGCCTGACTACATTCTGAGAATCCTTTTATTAGGTACTTCTCCGCAGTCATTTCTTCTGAAGAAACCACTGCCAGGTTGATAAATCCACCCGGAAGACCTTTTAGTGAAGAAAACTTCTGTTGGAGCTGAACAATAGCTGCAGCCCTTTCAAAATAAAGCTTTGGAAGCCTTTTCAGTCCTGGGGACCCTCATGTTCTCAGCTCCACACGGTGCTGAGTTCAAGGGGGCTGTCCAAGGACACCCACTCCTTTGCAGAAGGATGTTGCTTGTGAGTTTGTTTTGTTACCCTTAACTTTCCAAAACCAAATGTTCTCCTGTCTCAGTTACAGTTCCCTGGTGTTTCTCATTGTGTCCTCTGATCCTGAAGAGGCATCAGGCTGGCAGAGCCATTGCAATGAATTTCTGTTGTTTAGCTTTCATTTGTGACCACAGTTGGAGTAAATGATTCATTTCAGCAGCGTTTCTTTGCACAATGGTGTTGTGAGCAGGACTGAAGAGAGCAAAATGCAGTCCTCAGCTAGAAATGGAAAATAGTCAGATGCCCCTCATGAATTTTAAATTGCTTTTATTTCTAGCATCAGTAGCAGCCAGAGGAAACTTGGTTATAAAATTGAATAATTCCTACTAGATCTAGGATGAAAAATGAAAAGTCTTCACTCCTCAGGAGCCCATTTGACAGGGAAAACAGTTTGATATTTCAGGGATCTTGAAAACCGTTCAGGCTTGAAGCTCCTTCTGCAGACACCTGTCACCTGAAAATATTTTCAACGTGGGAAGTCAGAAGTGAAGAGCAAGATTAAGGAACAGTGAACTCATGCTGAAGGTCTAAGATGGACTGAATGTGAATTCCTATTTGAGATTAAAATCCTCTTTGCCCCAAAACAGTCACATTAATTCCCACTAAGGTGGTCACTGCACAGGATAATGTGGTAGAAGCCGATTATATACTATGAATAATTTGGACACATAATATTTTCTATTTGATTTCTGTTTTGTTTGCATTTTATTTTTATGCTGCTTGTGTTAATACTAATGTTTTCTTTGGCTTGTTTATTTTGGGTACTGCAGAGTCCTTTCCAAAACTCTTGACAGATGTATCTTTTCTGCATTGTGAACAAAGTTTATTGCTAGTACAATATTAGCTTTTCTAATCAGAAACTGACGTTATTACCTAATAGTTATTGCTCTGCATTATCAGTCAGACGTTGGAAATAATGGGCCGATAAAGATTCTATTATTTTGAACAGGTTGACAATTTCAGGCTTTTGCTGCACAAGATCAGGAGACCCATAAAGGAACAGAAAAATAATTTGAGTAGTGAAGGTAATCAAAAGCTCGTAAACTCAAGAATTATTTTCCAAGTGTGACTCTCTTCCTTAGGCTGTTCACTGTGGAGCCACACGGCGTGTGCTCCAGTCCAGAGACCAGACATGACCAGACGTCAGGCAGACAAAAATTATGAGACTGTGCCAATGTCATTCTGAATCTGAGCTGATAGGTTGCATTTCTTTGCATAAGGTATTTTGTCCTCTAGCATTGAGATGGTCCTGAGGTTTTAGGTCAGCTGGAGGTGTGGACAGAATGGGCTCATGTTCCCAGCAGCTTACCATGGATGGGATCTAAGGACATGTGGTTGTGCATATTTAGAAACCAGTTGGAGAAATTTTTCCCTGTGCTGATAGAAGAGGAAAACAGAAGCTCATTTTAGTCTAAACCCCACCCTTTTCTGCTAGCAAAAGAAAGCCTCACTCATCTTGAGAATGCATTTTTGGGCTTGCTGATCTAGAATGGGAATAAGGAACAAAACCTTGGTATCCTACCAGGTACCAGTCCTTGATCTTCCATTCTATGTTTAAAATACAGAGTACCTGAATATAACACAATGGTATAAACCTAAGTAATCAGCAGATAACATTTCAGTGCATGCCTGTCCATCCTTGGAGAAAGATTAGAAAGCAAAGAGCTGTCAGTTAATAGAATATTTAATAAGCATTCATAGTATTTAGAAGTAGTAGCAATGATGAAAAGAGGACATCTATTGCTATTCAAAACCCGAACAGAGTACACAATAGAGCAGTGTCCTTTGGGAGCAGAAAAGGTTTGCTAACTTTTCTATACTGATGCTTCAATGTTCAAAAAAGTCAAAAGGAGTTTGCCACCTGTACATAGGCAGTAGTGTCACCTGTGATTGATTTTAACGTCAGTTCAAACTGCATCAATGTCCAGAGCAACTTCCAATGAAAGTAGGTACAGACTGACTCTGATTCACTTTCCTGAGCTTAGTCCTAACTGTCTTAAGGGACAGGAAAAATGCAGAAGTTAACCCTCACTGCTGGATTTACTTGTAACTATTATGGCTGAATTTGCTTGTATGGTCAGTACTTTTTTATGGTCTAATTGGGATATCTACTTACATGTATCTGACACATAGCTGGCTAATATAGAGAATTTATAGAGCATGCTCTTGTCCATGGTTTGGCTATTCCTAATTATACCATCTAGGAGAGGATGAGAAAGAAAAGGAAAGACAGAAGAGTAATTTAACTTTATGACATTTAAATTTTGAAATCTTACATTAAGAGGCTTGCATTTTACTGTTATTTCATAAATGTAGAATAACATAATGAGAAAGAAACAACGCTCCTTCCAAACTTTTTTGTTTGATACTATGGCATTTTTATATTTATGCCTTTAATTAACTATTTCTGTTGTCATTTAAAATTTCTCTTGGAGAATGAATATATATTTAATAGAAACACCTATTGAATCTTTATGGGCATACTTATTTTAGCCTTCGGGCATTTCAAGAATCTTGACTAAAAAAGTTCTAATTTTGATGTCAAATTGGATCTGACAATGTAATTTTTTCTCCTTTTTTAGTACACTGGTAGAATAAATGGAAATGCCACACTGATCACTGAAACTTACACTGAGAAATCTTTCCTGTGACAAAATGCTTCTCATTCTGTTTGATTAGCATTCACAGTGGCTTACGGGTGGTGACTTTTATTCATCAGTGACTATCAAGGTACCAGTGTTGTAGGACATTTTCTGTGAAAATGGCATCATTGACTCACTTCCTCATCAGAAGTATAGTCACCCAAATATTATGGACTAGATACAAGGCCAACACTTAAGTAACTATTGTAGTACTGGTGTAGATGAGTTGTCTAAACCAAAAATAGTAATCTAAGACACATCCCAGTGAGCTGTCAAGTAATACTGGAAATATCTGGATTCACTACTTAAACAAATATATATTTGCTTCCAGAGTTGATCGTATCTGAGGAATTATCTGGTCCAATGATTAGTATTTTTAAAAAGATAAAACAACCCCAGCAAGTATGGTGGTGAGATGAGCCCTGGTGTGCCTTTCAATTTGCTGATTACTCCAAACCAGAGAAGGACAATGAAACTGGTGAAGGGTTTGGAGCACAAGTCTTATGAGAAGCAAGTGAGGGAGCTGTGGGTGTTCAACCTGGGAGAAAAAAAAAAAAGCAATATATTTTCTTTCACTTTTTTCAGAATCTGAGCAATGTTATTGTAAAAAAAGTTTGGTTAGAGACATAATGGATTTTTAAAATTATTAATTTTAGAAGCTGAGAAATGGCCTTGAGCAGCTATAAAGTGTTTATTTGTTGGCGGACTGGATACCTGGAGGAAATCACACAATAAGTTCATTATTAAGAAGAATTTTCAAAAGGGGATAATTAAAAATTTTTTGGGGGGAAAGTCTGTATATATTTTTCTCAAATAGTATAACGGTAAAACCAATTGTGCCAATTATTTTTGTTAAATGAAGAGAAAAATGATAATTAGGATCAACATGAAACTGCAGTTAGAGCCTTTGTAAAAGCTTCAAGCTTTCATTCATAAGGAGTGGTTAACAATGCGTTTGTAATGCAGATTTACTTACTGTAAGAATATGATGAATTGAATTATTTAGAAGGCACTGAAAGCAGCACTGTCCTCACTGGCATGGTGTCAACAATTACAGTCCAGTTATTTTCACGTTGCACTCTACCTGTGTAAAGTGGACAGACTAGAGTTTTGTAGGCTAATGTGGATCAGATTTGCATGGATGAATTAAAGAAGGTTGGTTGAGTTGCTCTGAATACATATGTGTATCCAAATTCAAATTCTATTTGAAATGTGCCTCATATGCCTGTTTCTTCTCCTAAGACATTAAATTGTGATATGTTCCACAGAAAGTGCTGTGATGTAACATGTCTACGCAGATGATGAAAGAACTCTGAAAAACTTGTGGTTTTCATTATAACAAGCAGTGGTAGAGGATATAATTTACCTCTTCCTATAAAGCACAGGCTATTTCACCTTAGGAAGGAGGAATGCTCAAGATTGCAGCTAAGGGTACATGAGTTTTTTGAAACTGCCTTCACTACACAACATTTTTGTGTGAAGGAGATAGCTTTCCTTCAGTGGGTGAAATACCTGGTACTTGACAGGTCCTGGCGCTGAGTTCTAAAACCTGCTCTTAAAATAAACTTGCAGAGGACATGCAGCCAGACAGCTTCTCACTTCCAGGTTCTTTGCTTAGCAAACAAACAGCTGCACATGCTTTTGCTATTTAAACAAGACAGCTTCATTTGAAATGCATGTACAACTCCTATTGAAGTCAAGGAGAGCAGGTCATATCTGAAAACAAGGTTTGTCTTTTACTTTCCTTTGGCCTTCTGATCAAGACACCAGGAAAAGGAACAGCATCTTGTTTGGGAAATTCAGGGTTTCAAAGCATGTCAAAAGGAATAGTGAATAATGAACAGAGAAATGGGGTTGAAAACAGGAGATATGAAAGAAAAGAAAGATAACAGAAAAAAGTCCCCTGTTACAGAGTTATTGAGGGGTGGAAAATGAAGGATGCTGCTAACATCTTAAACTGAGGTACTTTTGTCCCAGTAATACCATGCAGGGAGGAATTCTGCTCTGTCTAGTCCTGTCTTGGAGCATGGGAACTTTTGGAATAAATATATGTTTATTTCTATATCAGCAGTGGATTCCTTAAAATTCAGCTTTTTTGAACATTTCATTTCCATCAGAAGCAAGAAACTAATATTTTTTAAATGTCTGCTGAAATTATCAAAGATTATCACCATTCTCAGAAGATGAGGGCTTCTAAGAGAACATATAAAAACTTTTAACTTGCAATAAAATTGTGAGATTTAATAGAGCCAGGCTTCTGGAGACCACCAATGAAAGCAAATTGCTAAAATCACCTCAGAGTGATTTTGCAAAGCACTAAATTACTGAAAATTGATCATGGTTTTGTATTGGGATCCCAGAAGCAAGTTTTTTATTCTAGTTTTTGTTTTGTTTTGTTTTTATTTTGTTTTGTTTTTTGACTGTGACCTTGCCTTTGCAACTCCTTTCTGCAACTCCTTCCCCTATTTGGATCTGAAAGAGTTCATAGCTAAATAGAGACTCCCTTACTGTGAATTTACAGTGGCCCATGTCATTGACCCCAGTCTTAAATTGCAATGTTTAAAACTGAAGGGACATACCTGGATATTGAAAAATATTGGTCATAACCTCTGCTCATTATCAGAGGAATGATAAAAATGGGCTGGAGACTGAGATGGAAAATGTACCATTTCTGAAACCCTGATGGGAAAATTTTGGGAATTAATTTGAAATACTTTGATAGAAGGAGGTACAAAGGAGAAAGTGGAAAAGAATACATCTCCTTCAGTACTCAGCAGAAACTTCACTAAAAATGCACGCCCCAAACCACAGGCACATACAGATCTGGGCCATGAGGATGAGTCTAGATCTTAGCAAACACATTTTGTTTGGATGAGGAGCTGTAAAGTCTGTCTTTACTGCAGGACTGAATCTCTTACTCAACCAGCCCTTCTAATTGCAGAGAAGTCTCACCCCAAACAAGTTCTACTGGACACAGGGGAAGCAGAGGAGCTATAGCACAAATGAAAGAGAGGGAAAAGGAAGCTTTTAAAACAGGAGACAAATTGCATCATCATATTTCCGCCACAAATAACTCACAAACACAGAAACAGATCTCTCATGTTAACAACAGAAAAGAGCCAGGAGCTCTGGTATTGGCCTGCATGACAGGAAAACCTCAGTCTGATCTTCCTCACAGGTGAAGAGCACCAGAAAGCAGATGGAGCCAGGGCAGCCTCAGACTGACACCTGGAGCAAGGGCTGGGAGACTTCATCGTGTTCCTCCCTCCCAACCTGGCTCTTGCACAACCTGGCTTTCAGCTCGGTTTTCTCTGGTTGCCTGCAGTGTCTTGGATTTTGTGACCTGACTTCTGCTGCCTTTGAGGGAGGGTGTTTGAGTTAAAGTACTTTCTTGAGTAAAAGCTGGTAAGACCCAACTGGTCTCACTCTCAAACCAGCATGAATCAGCAGCACCAGGCAACTTGGTACTGTTAAAAGTGATTTTTCCTGTAATCAAGAGAGGTTTATTATATTCTGAGCTCTACAATATATGCTGATTATTAAATTACAGTATTTTTTATGCTGTAAACTACTTTTTTTCTTTGTAAAAAATATCACTCTTGCTTATTAAATTATGATCAGATGAGGTGGTATTTTCTATGTGTGTGAGGATAAAATGATTTCTATTTCCTTATCAGTTCCTGTTCAGCAGCTAAGAAGCTTATATGAGAGGTAAATATGAAATTTATGTTCCTTTCCCAGAGAGTACTATAGATGTTTTTGCTGGTGTGGTACCATTTTCACATAAGGACAGGAATACTGTCAGATGGATCTTTTTTTCTGTTTTTAAACAGATAATTTATGGGATATGAAAGAATTAATTTAGGAAAAAAAAGGAGGAATAAATCACTGAGCAAGTGGATGGGTACATTGGAAAAAATAATTAAAAACTTAGAAAACAGATGAATATAAAAATATTTTGGGTCCTAATGTCTAACTAACATTTTTCTTGCTTTTGAGGAGTGGTTTGGTTCTAGTCTGAGGGTTTGAAGAAATCAGCCTATGAATTGTAAATGAAATGCTAATGATTTGGGGGGTGTGTGTGGGAGTCTTGGCTCAAAAATATGCTTAATATTTTCTGTAATGGGTGTATGTGCCCACACTGCAAATATCTGTGTTAAAATTATGTGTCATATGGGAAAATTACATTTATGGGTTAGTGCATTTTGATTTCCAGACGCAGGCCAGGGTCACCATTGTGCCTTAGGACCCGGATGCTCTATGTTGCATTGGTCTCAGTGTAGAATGAATTCACTATTGCTTCTGCAACGTAATTCACACTTGCTAATCAGCCACCAATCGAACTTTTAAGACATCAGAAGATAAATAATGGGCTCAGTGAATCCCCAGAGCATCATCATAATGGTTCAGCACAACAACCCTAATGATCCCAACTTTTAAAACCTTGGTTTTCATAGCATTAGTGCTGATGCTGAGGTCCAGTAAGTGATGAACAGAAAGATATCCAGTAATCAAACAGCCCAGGGAAGACCCTTTTTCCCTGCACCCATATCTTCTGCTTTGTGCTGGTAACTGTTTGCACAGAGTCATGAGTATTTCTGAAATTCTTAGAAAGAGCCATTAAATGAAAAGGAACTGCCTGACTTCAGGAGCCTGCGCAGCTATAAATAGCAGCACAAAACTGATCTATAATTCTAGTCAATGGCATGGCTCATTTCTAAAGTTGTACTTTCCTGGATACATTCAATGAGAATGATGCTTCTAATAGCGATTTAACATGATAGTAAATTTCCACTTAAATCATAATTTAAGGATTTATTACCTGGGTTTGGGAAAGTAAATCTCTCTCTGTATGAAAAAGACCAAGCTGTGAAGGCATCTGGATCAAGCCCAAAACATTACCTATGGGAAGAAAAGTCAAAGAGTGATAAAAAGCTCTTTAAACAGTATGGATAATAACACATATATTCTTGTAATGAGGAAGGAGAATAAAATGTTAAGTCACCCAAGGTTTAATAGATTTATTAGCTTTGAGACTTATTAAGGAAATCCTGAGACCCTCTGGATGGATTTAGAAGGGTCGTTTCTGATCCAATTCACTGCTCTTTCCATGTCCCCAATGCCCCATGCTCTGCTCACAAGTATGGATGGCGTGGGAGCCACCCAAACAGTGAGAAATCCTGTAGACTTTCCCCTTATTGTACAGGAATGTTCCCAAACATTTTCTGTACACCTGAGAAAACCTCTTGGGAGAAACAATCTTTAGCTATTGTTTACCTTTTACTTCCTTTGCCATTAAATTGTTCTTTAATTTTTCACAATTTCAGCACAGTTTGAGGTGCTATGGGACAGCAAAGTTAGTCAATACACATGTATTGACTGTATATACATGAAGCAGTGTACCACTAATAGTTATACCACTGCTTATAGTGATAGTACAGAGCTCACAGAGCCATAAGACCCCTCCAGACTGAATGATGTGGATTTTAGAAGCAGGGCCAAGGCTGCCCTGCCTCTACACAAACAACCCTACACCCAAACAGACCAAATAGCCCACAAAACCACCCTACACTGCCTTGTGCAGAAGGTTGTTTCCGCCTGGGTCAAAAATGCTGGAAAAATGAGGTTGTGGAAGCAATTGCTATACTTGGAAGACCTTTCCGAAAAGACTATTTATTTAAAATAAAAGAAGAAAAGTAAATAGTCAGGGGAGGGGATAATAATTGAGAAAATGTGGAAATTAAATTACATAACTGAGGGATTTGAACTCAGAAAGAAAGCGGAGAATATACATAAAGAGAGCTTTACAATTGGTATTTCTGATTCTTTTTTTCCCCTTTCCCTTTTTATTTTTTCAGTGTATTTTCCTTTTATTTGCAATTCTATTTTTCCTTTTTTTTTTCTCCTTTTCATTGCCACCCCCACAGAGGCTTCTGAGACCATTTTTAAGGCTAAGAAAATTAACAAAGCCCAGAGAGACCATCAATGACAGAGGAAATGTTATGAAGGAAACTGGTATGATAGAAGTTATTGTGAAAGGTCAAGGAAACAGACCAAAATGCCTGAGTGCCATGAAACTTATTAAGGAAAAGTCGGTTGGAGGTTATAATATGATGGAGGAAAATGAATGAGATAAAAAGAGAAGTGGAAGTGAAGATTATGATGGATGGATTTAATATAAATAAGGCACAGTGCATATGACAGGTAGGCACACATGGCACACATCTCTTAGCTCCCACCTTGAAGACTAGATATATGACTGACAATATCAGTAGGCAATAATAAGAATATTGAGAAGTAAAATTTGTAGGACAGAACAATTTAGTGTATCAAACACTTAATTGTATCTCTTGTCTCAAAATATTGCCCCTTTATTCATGTTTATACCAGACTTTTTTAGGAATTAAACAATATTCAGCATGACTAAATTTTCCAGATAGGATATGATATAATGGTGTTTTAATTTTGTTTGAAATATATTGCCTTTAAGCAAAAAAAAAGCTTTGAGTAGAACAAGGCAGCAATGATTTTCTTTCCTGAGAAAACTTGTAGAGTAAAAAAAATTCTCTGCAAAATTGACTGCAATACCAGAATATTAAAAATATCAATAAACACATGAGTCAAAGGACCAAACTCAAAATATTGGAAATTGTTTGATAATGTCAATATGTACCATTTTTACTTCGCTTTTTATTAATTTGTAGACAAATTTCAGAACAAAATTATATTGATAATGATAACAAAAAACTTTTGTGATTTGAAAACACTGAGCCAACTCAATCATGGAGTTCCAGAGCTTACTCAGCCATTTAAACTGATCAGTGAACTTCACTTCTTATTGGAAAACTTGGACTGATTCTCAGCCCCCAGCTGATGTTTCTTTGGCTGCATTTTTTGTAGTCGCATAATCCTTTCCATTCAGCTGCTGCCATGTCCAACAGAAGAGCAGGCTAGAAATATGTCTTTCTGCTTTGCTTTCCATCCTTAAGAAAATATATTGGATTCTTCATTTGAGAAAAAATCCCTCTGAAGGATTTCAGTGAGTCTTGGCATTTCTGTTGGTCTCAGGGCTGGGAAGCCTCTGCTCTGTGGTCCATAGCAGATCTGATCTCCTCTGCTTCTCACTGTCCTGCCTACTCTGGCTGCCCAATGCATTTACAACGAAATTTGGGCGCACCTCTGCCACTCGGGTTCCTGATCTTTCAGCTTCAGCTCTTGTTAATACACCTGCATCGGGAAAAACCCTGCAGGGGGGGACACACAGTTATACTAGTGAAAAAATAAGAATATCTGATGTTTGGGCATAATTCAATTTACTCAGAGGAGTAGTTTACAAAAGAAGAGCCTTTTCTACTTGAATATTTTCTGTGCTCCAGACCTTTGGGGTGCAGTATGGCAGCAAACCTAGGGCAAGGATACCTTTTGCCCTTGCTGGAAATCTGGCACAACAAAGTCTGAGTCTTCACTGGGCCGTTTAGGGGCTGTTTTAATACTGCTCATAACAAGGGAAAAGAAGAAACAGGCAAAATAGCGCACAGCAATTTGCTGAAGTAGATTTCTAAATTCCTTTTATGTTACCTGCACTAACATCCTCCATATTTATGACTAACCTTTTCCACTACACTCTGCAATTATTAGTCTGCCTAGCCAGTATTTATAATGGTGGGACAGACTCTGGTGCCCCAAACGCATTATAACTTCCAGAGACACTTCTAACCAACAGCTAAACGTATGCAGTAAAAGCTGACCAAGCATTTGAAAGATTTCTCTAATTGCTATAATTATGTAGAAGCTCTAGAATAAAATACCATTTCTCTCTGCCCCTCTTTACCTTTGAAAATTCATTGTCAAAGAAAATGAAAAGGAATTGTTCAATAGCGGGGTCACTGTCTGCAGACTTTGATGCTTTTGATTGGAAATTAAAGCCATAGTGATTACAAAGTGGATACAGTACCTAATTATAATGTTGTTTCTTGTGGTAATATCTAATGACAATGTACCTCATTTATATCCCTTCTTTTGTGGTAGAGGATTACAGGAGCTGGGGAAACAGGGCCTAGTTATAACTCTTTAAAAGTTACTTCTGGAATAAAGCTAGGGCTGATTAAACTGCAATCCTATCACAGCAATGGAATAAAAGCTTTGTGAAGATGTGGGCAGGAGGAAGGACTGTTTAAGAGCCTTTTATAACCACGCAGCATTTTGAGGCTTTGAAGGTCACAAAGAAAGATGTCTGCAGAAGCAAGATGTAAGGAGGTCCTGCTCTATGGTGGTGCACCCCCAAGGGCAGCAGCCCCACCACTCAGCCTCAGCAGTCCCTCTGGCAAGTGAGAGGCCATCAATCCATTGCAATAGATGGAACATAAGTCCACTTTTCACTTCCTGATAATAAAATTCATGTCACAAAGGCTACTGTGTGAGGAGAATTTCAGGCTTGAGAATTCTGTCAGATGCCATTGGCCTGCCCGTGATTACGGAGACTAAAACTCCATCTGTAGCAGTGAGGGGCAGTAGATGACATTGCTGTAAAGACTCCTCAGGGGGTGCATTGCTTCCCCAGTAAGGAAGAGCTAAGGTCTGGTGTCTGTTTCAGCCAGAAACACATTTCTGTGCAGAGTGCTTCTTGTTGAATGGGAAAAATCCAGCACACAGCCTGAGCCCTGCAACATCCTTCTCTTCTGCTTAAACAGCAAGAATTTAGAATGACAGTGGCGGAATTTCAGTATTTCAATGTCTTTGATGGTCAAAAACCTGGCAAAGAATCTGCAACAATTTACAGATGCCTAAGGAATATGTTTTTCAATACCTAGTGAAATTAGTTGCTTAAATTCTGTCCATATCTTGAGAAGAAATCTGTAAATTACACCCATATGCTTAAATAAGAAAACAGTATTGAAAATTCATTCCTGGTGTGTTCAAGCTACAGCTGTGGATCAATTAAACATAGTTAAATTATGTAGAAATGGTCACATTTTCCTCTCTGATGGGTCAGTATCAATCTAATTTTCAGAGCTCTTCCCAGTGTTCATGGACAGGAAAAAAACCCCAGAATTTCAGTATCGGATCATACATAAGTAAAACAAATAAAGCAAATCAGATATGAAGAGAAGAAACCTAATGAGAAATAGATATAAAAAATATGGAAACCAACTCTATTTCTATTTAACATGTCATCAGTAGAACGAAAACCTAGTGGAACAGCAGAACTTATTGATGCTTATTAGGACCTGATAGTTCCTGAATTATTATGTTGTTCAAAGACTGTTTAGGAATTAGGTTTTAAACTTACAGCAGCAAAGTGTAAAAGGGATTTGCATTTATCCCTTCTAGTATCACTGTCAGCAGTAGTGTCACGAAACAGCACAAAACTGGGAGGTGTTTTGGATCTGTGGATCCAGGAATATGGGAGCTTCTGCTTGTAGTCTTTGCACGTGTCTCTGCTCTTCTCTCCTAAATGATCTGTGGTTAAGCTGATTAGCCTGCCTCTTCAAGCCAGGCAGAGAAATCCCAGTGATTTCACTGCCTCAGAAATCTCTGTGAGCCACAGGGAAGCACAGTAGTAGTGCAGCAACAGGATGGTTGCAAATGGGATATAATCAAGTGACACAGCTAACAATACAGAGCACATCTGTGGCCAGCAAGGCCATCTCTAAAAAAATGATTATCTACTCTGCTCTATTCTATTTGCTTCTTACATTGCAGCTGTCAGCTCTGCACCAGAGCCCTAGTGATTTCCATGACAGATAGTCGGTGCAACACCAAAAAACTTGCTTTTTATGCTGCTTCTAATGCATACTTGCACATTTTATTCTGTCTCCAGGGTAGTGTGCTTGTCAGCTTTATCCTGCAACCATTCAGTAGTTAATTATTACCCTAGAACAATGAACAACTCATCCAGCAACACTCAGAAGTTTGCTGGTGGTAACAGAGAGTTTTGTTAGTTGAAGATGCCTACTGAGCCCTGGAGCTGTGTTGCTCTTTTGGTACCTTATAATTATAAAGACATGTGAGAGAAAAGAAATTTTCCTTCTCTGGATACCTTTTTTCCCCCAGAAGTTTTTAATAGGCATTGATTTCAGCTTTTTTCCAGCTTTTAGAAGGAACTATTTATTGCTCCATGGGTTGAATTATCTCAGCTGACCTGCCAAGTCAAAAGCTTTCATGTAGTCGATACAGTGTATCTAATGTCTCTGGTTTGGGTCCTCTGTCAATTCTGTAACTGTCTTCAGCTGAAGGAGTCCATCCTATATTGCTTAACTCGGTGTTTTCTGGCTCCATTTCACCAGCCAGGATTTTTCTCTTGACCCATAGTGATACCTTGCTTGTAGGACAAATGAATGGGAGGACTTTTAGGGTTAATTATAAGTGAGAAACTTTTGCCAGCTTTTTTTCTCCATTGCCTACTTTCAGAAACAAACTAGCAAGGCTTACTAAAAATATTATGATGCTCAATCATCCTTTTGTCTGGACATTTGCCTTGTTGTCCTGCCTGAGGGACATCCCATCCTGATCATAATGTTCCTTCTTTTAAAGCAGTTTATTTTAGAGGAATTTGGTTTGGGTACTGTAGCTGTCCAGCTGCAATTCAGGTTTTTTCCCCATTTTGAAGGCAGACACAACAGTTTCCTTATTACACCGTTCTTCAGCTCTGAACACTCTCGGTATATTCAGCCAGAACCTGCACATGCAGGAGGCTGACATCCTCCTGGACTGTGACTGTCAATTGTAAATTTAGGTCTCTCAGCCTTCCCACTTGTCCAGTAAATGAGGAATGAGTGAGGGAGCTGGGGTTGTTTAGCCTGGAGAAAAGGAGTTTCAGGGGAACCTCATTCCTTTCTGCAACTACCCTAAAGGAGATTGCAGTGAGATAGGGGTCAGTCTCTTCTGCCAGGTAAGAAGTGAAAGGACGAGAGGAAATGGCCTGAAGTAGTACCAGTGGAGGTTCAGATTGGATATTGAGAAAAATTCCTTCTTTTTAAGGGTTGCCAAGCGTTGGAACAGGCTCCCTAGGGAAGTGGTGGAGTCACCATCCCTAAAGCTATTTTGAAGATGCGTAGATGTGGCACTTAGGGATATGGTTTAGTGGTGGGCTTGATAGTGCAAGGTCAGTGGTTGGACTTGATGGCCTTAGAGGTCCTTTTGAACCTAAAAGATTCAATGATTTTATGATTCTAAATTTTGTCTGGTGCAGAGATATTGCTATATTTCCTTTTTTTAATGAAACAATGGTGTCTTTTGGAAGTTAATTCCTTGAATGTCACTACTGTTTCTGTTTGCGGAATGGTTTTGGTGAATGTAAACTCAATTCCCTTCAAAAGAAACTAGTCCTAGATGTCTTCAAACTAGACCAAGAGTCTAGTTGTCTATCTTTTTGTCAGATATCACCAAATGTGTTCAAACCCCAGTGGAGACAGGAAGTTTGAACCAAAGGTGTTTTGGAGCTGTTCGAATGACATATTCACTGTGGGAACCTGTGTTCCAAGACACAACAAAAAGCCTGGTTTGACATTCCACCCCAAAATTCACCATCTGGATGCTTGAATACCATTTTGCTCTATTGAAATATTGCTCTAGCATTAAATTACTTGTATTCTTTGATATATTGTAAACTTCTGATTTCAGTTATGTCAGTGGGAGCATTAACCTCTCGGTTTGAAAACTACTTTCTGCACCCTCTTGCAGAAAGCACAGAATTTCTAATTTTAAACAAAGAATTATACTTCTTATTGAGGCTGTCTTGGTTTCAGGAAACCAAACTTAGGTAGAGCCACTTCTGAAAATTCATTCTTTAAATTCAGATACAAGCTAATCTGAACTGAAGAGAGAAAGAGACATTTAAGGAAAGTTCTAGACCTTTATGAAAACTTTTTCAAATGAATTTTAATTTAAAATGGGTTGAAGTTTCACTAAAAAGAATACTACACTTACAACAATCTGAAATTTTCTTCAGCATTCAAATTATGGACTGCATTTTCATTGTCCTAATATACATCATCTGTCAAGGTAGCAGCTTTCAATTTGATTGTTAATTATTCTTCTTTGTACAAAAGACATTTGAGCCATTTTAGAGCTTTATTCCTCTTTGCAATTAGATTAGAATATCTTTTATATGCTGTCAGAATATTCTTTTGACAGTGCTTGACTACATAACCATTCTTGCTTCCAAGTATTCAGAAACTTCTCTTGATTGAACATACCTCTAGGTATGTCCCTGTTGTTTTTCCATTCCAGTGTCTCAAACTGATCACTGATGTAGCTGATAAGTCTTTATCCCATCTCAGTAGAGAGTGCATATGTTGATTTTCTGCTAGCTGTTCCCTCCTTATTTTCTCATTTGGACTTATTTTGTTTTTATTTTTTGAACTTGTTTGCTCCAATAGCTCATCTGAAATCCAGGTTTTAATTTGAACAACTGGATTAAAAAATAGTTATTGTTTTTGTTCAAGAAGCCTTTTACTGATTTTTATCCAGTAATTTATAATTTAATTTTATGTCACCTTCTATTTTTGAAAGACTGATGGTTTCTTATGGCAACCATACAAGATATGTTATACACTTGAGCTCATGACAACACACTCATATTTAGTGTGAAGTATGTTGGTGTTCTACCTCCTCAATAATATATATAATTAATCTGATACTCACCATTATATCAATCTCACTGCAGGTCTAAGCAAATTATTTGTGCTGTTCCTGACATGACCTCTGTTAGCTTAACATCTAATTACACCCTGCTTGATTCCTTTCACTTCAAAAAAATGGATTTTGTTCTAGATAGACACTGTTCTTTCTTAAGATTAGTTTTGATCTCAGCCTCCAAATCCTGCTGACAACCACCTGTGAACGTAGGGCCCAAACCCATCTATTATTTTCCTATGATGCTTTTTCTCATCTATTTAATCCTTGGATCAGAATTAGAGTTAATTCAGAACGTTTGAAATTCAAATAGGTTTTAGATCTCAAAGCTTTCTTCCTCTTAATCCTGAACCTTATATCCTACATCCAATCTCATTACAATTAGGAGTACTTCTGTTTAGGTATTTTTGTTAGGGTTTTTTTGATTTGTTTGGTTTTGGGTTTTTTTTTTTTTGTATGTGTGTGCAAATTTTTTAGAAATATATATGCATTCGACAAAGTATTTGTTTTAACAATAGAAAATCTGAAAAATTCTGTACCAAAAAAACCTTTGATTTCAGGATCCTCTGGCATACCTTGGTACAGATTTAAACTGATGAATCATCACTGAAGTGAAATATTCACTTCCTGCTGTTCCAATTCTTTGAATAACTTTCAGGTCTCAAATAATGCACTTTGTTAAACATTGTCTTTGCTGCATTTTTTTTTGCCTCTATGCCTCTCAAAGACAGCAGAACAAAATATAAAAGTTTTCAAAATTACTTACGAGTTTAGTTTTTTACTTCGTTATCACAAGTATTTGAATATACACTTTCCAGCAGGCACAAGCTGGAAAGGCTTTAGTTTTCTTGGTTTTATTCTACATAATTTGAATTAAATCTGCTGAGAAACATCCTGAGTCACCACAGTCATTGACCCTGAGGTCTGCTGCAAATCCTGACCTCTAGGTGATGTCTAACACCCTGGCTATAATTTAAATAGTGGTAAATTGTCCAAGCACAGCTATCAGGGGTATATATGTTTCACTGTGAAGTGACATGGCAACAGAATATTTTTCTTTAAAGATTCCAGATCTATTACATTTCCTGTCACAATTGTCCAAGTCATACTAGCTGAATTTTGTCTCCCAGTGTCTTGCATATTTCCATTAATTAATTACAGAGGATACGCTTTCTCTTTGCAAATAACTGTAAAAATATCCTGTATGTTCTGTTCTCCTGAGTAAATATTTCCAATATTATATTGAAATCTCTGGCAGTGTATTAAATTACTAAAGTCTCAGGGTGTCTTGGCTATACAACCTTCTGCAATTCAAAATATTTTCAAAAAAGAGAGAGAATTTCATGAAGATCATAATGATATTGCATACAGGACTCTGGAGGATATTTTTTGAAGTCCCTGCTTTTGTGAAATGTTGATGAGACACCATCTAGAAAGCATGTTTCCTGAAAATGTTTCAGTGTTTGGCCTTCAAAACTTCAGAGCACTTTAAGGTCAGCTTTGAAAATGTATTATGACATTTTCTCAAATTAGTACTTGTTTGCCTCTGCTCTGGCAAAGACAGCTTGCTTGGGTTGTTTGAGTCTTCAATCCTCTGCTTGCTTGTAGGATAAGCAGGGATTCACTAAAATGTTTCTCTCACTTTTCTGATCAAAAAGAAGTGATCAGCTGTCTAAGGGAAATGACAATGATTTTCTTCTCTTTCAGACAAATAAACAGTGAAATCTGCCTTTCTATAGAAGGCAGTTCAGCAAATGGCAATTATCATTGCATCATATAAACAATCAAAAAGGATTAGAGAAAAAATCTACTAATTGGATCAATATGATCCAATTTCTCTCTTCTTAATTAGTGAACTAGATAAAATTCTTTACACTTACTTACATGTAATCCTATCTTATATATTCCATCTTATACAATTTTAATCAGCAACACGATAATTCTATGGAGACTCTCAGAAAGGTTGCTAAACACCAAACATAATAATGTAAAATGGAAAAAATAGGTATAATAAAAAATGTTGTCAATTTATGCTTCAATTAAAACATGCTTTTGTTGATGAGTACTAGCAATGATGCACGGTTACTCTGCCATACTGCTGTAAATATTGTACAGCCAGGGCTTTCTTCCTTCTCTCTGCCTTTCATTACAGTGCTGCTTGATGACAAAGCAGTTTGCTTCATTTCTAGTTATTTGAGATGCCTGCTATTTGTTTTGTGCCTTAAGGAGCAGCCAGGTGTCGTTAATGAGACGAGATGACTGCAAGGCAAGCCAACGCAACATGATCAGCTCTGGTTTGCTACTGCCTCTGTGAGTTTCCAAAGTGTTCTGAAGCCTAGTAGAAGTCTATTACCTTTACTTCTGCCTTAAAAAAATTATATTCACAGAACAAATACTCTAAACAAAGTAATTTATCATTTTTGTTTTTTGCTAAAGAAGTAATTTTGTTAAATAACAGCCATGGGTCTACCATTGTCTTTAAATCAACAGGGATTACTTTATAGGCTTACATAGTGAAAGAAGAATACAGTAAAAACGCTGTTGGGATGAAATGAGGAGGAAAGCCATCCAACTGTTTTTTGCTACAGAAATCATACATTCAAAATAAATAAATCATGAAATCTAGGATACAGGATTTTAGGTAGGATTTAATTAATGCACTCTGTTAAGCAATAATTTTCAAAACTATTTCCTCAGCAAGGGGGTATTTTAATAAATAAAGCAAACATCCAATCTTTTGAGAGTTATTACAGGTATTTCAAATGCTAAAACTGTAATGGTTGGCTATTCTTTATTGCCAACTTTTTTTTTTTTCTGTATAAATAACCTGCTGCCAAGAAGCTAGAATTACTCTATGCCAAGAGATTTGATTTAATGGGCAGATAATCATCTGTTGATTCTTCCTAATCTAAACAGGGTGTTTTGAATAAAAGGTAGAATATGAAAGGTAGGTGGCAAAGCCCATGAAGTTTTTAAAAAATGGCAAAAATTGAAAATCTAAATCAATGACTGCAGGATACGTTTTCAAAAGGCCATTTGAGTCCAGAGTTCTGAAAAATTTGGTGCCAAATATCCTCTATAAACAAATAATTTCAGTTTGATTTTGTATCTGCAGTGAATTTTTAAAATTATTTTAACAAGTTGTTGTTCTTTTAGACATTTATGTAGGTAACAATAAACAAATATGCCTTTCTTGTTGTTTTGGTGGCTGGCCAATTTAACAGCTCTTTTGGAGATACTTACTTCAGTTAATTGACTATTCTATCAAGACATAGACACAACAAAGCATTTGTATCTTAAATGAAATATTTCAGCATCCGTCTTCTCCAGAAATGGGCACATTAAAAAATTTGGCCAACACTTGTGCTGAAATATTGATGCTGCCCTCCATGGTTATGATAGGGTTCAGGAAAAAGTTCCCTGAAACCTTTAGATGTATAATCTTTTTCCAAGTAAGTATATCTCAGCCTGTTAGACACCAAAATCATGAGGTGTTGATGAGAAATTTTGTTCACATTGTATTTATTCAAATTTAGGGACATAAACTCTGTTGAAAAGTCTCGAGGAATGAGATGGTATTTCTTCACCAGGCTTCAGCTTATTTCATTTAACATTTAACTTCAAATTTTAAGATGGAAGTGGGTGGTGTTGGGAAGCATTCAGGATCCAGATGGAAGCCTAGTGGAACCACTCTAGTCAATAATAAACTTAGCAAAAAAGATTTTCTATCAAGTTGCAGACCCTTCTGTTTCCAGTCAAGCACAGAGAAGGGGCAAGCAGCCTGGTGGCATATACATATTCTGATTCAAGCTGTCAGCTGAAGATACCAAACTACATCTTATTCCTCCGAGGCCTAAATAGCATTTAAAATGTCTAGAAAGGTTATTTTGGAAATGATGTAAGCCAGGGGAAGCTGAAAGAGCTTTACTGCTATATCAATCTATTTGGGTAAATTTGTTGAGGAAGTAAATGCCCGTTTTTGAAGGGCTTCATGTAATGGAAAAAGCAAGCCATGAGTGAAAACCTCCACTAATATGGATGATGCATTCTATTTGCCTTGCACATTCACTGTGGCATTATACAAGGAAAACTTAATAATATTGTAGAAAAACCCCTGTGCAGACATAACCCATTTGTGAATTCTAATTCTAAATGCTAAGTGGAGTTAGCATAATGCTGGTGACAAGTTTCATTATCCAGGGTTACTAAGTTCTTATCAGTGAGCTGTATGCATCAATGTCCATTTGGGACACCAACAGTTATGGCTCTCTGCCAAATATCATCTTACTTGTCCTCACTCCTTGCCTACTGTATGGTATTGATATAATTGGAATTTTGCATCAGCTGTAATTTCAATGGAATTTTTGATAAATGGCTATCAAGCAATGGTCCTTTTCCTACGTGTAAATAAAGAAGCTGAGTTTTTGACTCTTCAAGGGATTGTAATTACACAGCGCATCCAAAAATTTTATTTACAATTTGATAATTTCCTAAGGTTTTTCTCATTCTTTTTCATAATAAAATGTGCTCTCAAGAAATAAACTCGGCTTAGTGTTAGCACAGCAAAAGAGAGAGATGGGTCATTCATTTTCCTGCAGTAGATGGTTGATATCTTCTTATGGATGTCATGTTCTTGGTGAATTTTATGCACAGTATTTTGATAAATAAACTAGTATTTTATTCTTTATTTCCATGGGCACATTGTTTCTCGAAGGGCAGATGTGTGGTTTGATGCTTTGCATGTTAATTAACATTTTAGTAGGGCACAGTCTTTGTTCTGCTTGAAAGTGTCTTTCCCTTTCCTTAATTCCACTGAATACCTTTGGCCGTTGCTATAATATGCCTGCAGATTTGCTGTCATCTCTAGGAGATACCTAGACAGAAATATAAATACTTTTAGTTTCTCCATTTAGGATTCATCAGGCCTCTATTGATCTTTGTTATTTCCCTCAAAGGATTTTCTGAAGAGGCATATTAACAGTATAATAAATATTAAAGGCACTTTAACTTCTGGCAATGAAAGCTTTCCTGTTTTAGGGTCTCTTTGGTATGCAGAAAGTGTTCCTAGCCATTGAAGTAGCTACACTTATGCACCCACATTGCCTTCTTGAATGGATCCAGCCTCGCTGGATCCCAACTACTGTAAGAACACAGATGGTAATTAGTGGAATTACAAGAGGGTCAGGAGTCAGGACCTTTGGTTGAAGGAGTTGAAATGTTTTTCACCTTCATTGTAATATAAAACTGATCTGTGAAGAGCTCTGCTTGCTCACACTCTGGGCACGGGTTACTCCTGGGACAGAGCAGAATAAGGAAATGGTGTGCTCTTGTTGCCACCCTGCACTGACTCCCATTGCTCTGGATGCCCTTGCAAAGAGGAGATACACTCTTCCCCTAAGGGTGCAGAAATAATGTTCTGCATTTCACGTTATCATGATGGGATCCCAAACACAGGATCTTTCAGGCTTATAATGAAGCCCTGTTTATTTCTTGACTAAGTCTTTTATGATTTTTTATCCTGTGCATCAGCCAAAGGCAGTGCAGAGCTGCTCTACAGGTGTGTCAAGAATACTTCCAGTCCAGAGTCAGACAGGGTACTGCAGGGTACAATGGCCAGCTTGGCCATGCCTGGGGACAAGCATGCAGACAGTGACTTTTGTCCTTTCCTATCACCATGGACACGATGTGTGCTTAGGCAGTAGGCATGAGTGTCCTCAAAGTCTTCCTGGCTGACATTTCCATGGTAAGGCAAACCATATGGCTGCACTGCTTATTGGCACACAGCCTTTTGCACCACTCAAACAGCAGAAGAGATAAGAAGCTAGTCTCAAATAGTTAGAAAATAATTCTTCCTGCAGCAAACTGCTCCCAGACACTGAGAATGTGCCAGCCTCATATCCCTGGCTGCCTTCTCCATCCACACAAAACAAAGACTGTAAAGTAGTTGCTAAACATGGTAGACCTGGGCTGACCAACCATCTTGACTCTGCAACTCCCATTTGTATATTCACTGGACATACATCACATACCTCGGAGAAACCAGGGAAAAGAAAGGTTCTGAGGCATTAGAGCTCACCAGGTCTTTGTGCTGGGGAATTCACCTGTTACAAGCAGACCCTGCAGTGCTGGTCACAGCTGGTTGACACACCTCCCACAGCTGGACATTAGATCACCTGGCCAGCCCTGGTATTGGCACAGTGACCACACCTGTCCATAGCTGGGCAGCTATGGACCATCCTTCTTTAAGTCAAGGACAGACCTTAGATCTACCCAGCCAACACTTGTTATCCACACCTAAAGAACAGGGACACTGATCTTGTCTCCCTCATATTTTCACCCTTTGCTGTACCAGAGCAAAACCTGGTGATATGACAGCAGGGAGGAGATAGACTTCATACTAAGATTAATACAATGTGCTCATTATAATGCTCATAAAAGCTAGCTAATAGTAGAACAATTACGTAAGTAAATAGGTACTGTAAAATATGACAATGTTTACAACATGAAGTGGATTTCCCTTCAAATCAAAACAAAAACAGCACAAAAGTTATGTTAATTACCTTTTGTATCATGGGATAAATCTCTACTTGTTGGAAGCATCTCTCAGCAGTGATTCTGTTTGAAGTAAACCCAAATGGCTTTTTGAAGGAGTCTCTTTGGATTCCTAAGAGGAGAAATGTTTTGATAAATAGTCTTGCTAATCAAGGATGAGGTCATCAAGTCATATCTAGCCTGTGAACCTGGAGATCAGGGATTATTCTCTCTTTGACCTGGATTTACTCATTTTGTTGCTCCTGTTCTCAGCCTTCTGTGGACTAACACCTGATCAAAAAAAAAAAAAAACAACCCAAAAATAACCTTCCATAATACCAGCCAGCTGGAAATAAGTTTCTAAATTACCTATGTATAGAAATGGAACAGCAAATTTCATTGATTTTATACAATGCAGGCACTTAAAACTTTTTACTTTCCTCTCTGAAAATGTTGGGATGGGTCTGAACTACAGACTTTGTGGTCATTTCAATTATTCATAGTAACTGAGTAGATTTGTAGGTGATTGTTTCATTTTGCTTGAGGGATAAATTATATTGCAGGCAGTTATATGGCAAAAAGCAGTGCAAGATTTTTTTATTACTTATTTACTGCACACCCCAGGTTGTGTAATGACTTTAAGTAGCATGTATTATGCAGGTGGACTATTGTCTGCTGCAGGAGAAAATCAGAACTTTCCGTTTGCATCTCAAAAGCCCCTGCAGTGACACAGGTGAATGGCTCATGCATTTCAAGCAGTGGAAAGTTTACTATTTTATTCTACTGTTCTCACTTATATTTGTTCTAAATGCTAGTTTTTCAGATTCCTAGATTTCTGTAAACTCTGGACAGAAACCCCCCATTTTTCCATTATGTACTAGGTAGGATTTCCAGTCAAACCAGAAGAGAGGGTGCAGGAGAGCAAGGGCAATGCTGAGTGCAGGGGTGACCGTGACACGCTGTCACAGCAGGCTCATCTCCAACACTGAAGCATGGTGACAGTGACAATGGGCACACACTTTTCATTAGCCCATGTTAGCCCACGGCATTCAGCCCACCCCACACTCAGGAAGGTGGAAAAGGCAAGTGTTTGTCTTCTCATCAACATCACATTCACCGTCCTTCATTCACCATAAGGGCTGAGAGAGAAAAGCAGTGTAGATTTTTAGCTCATTTACAGAACAGAACAAGGAAGAATGTGAAAAAGGAGAAATATGAAAAAATATCTGGTGGAGATGGGGTTTGATCTCAATGAGAAAATGTTGCCTTGCTGTTCCCCATGCCTTGTGTCCCATGTATTAATCATACATGGTCAGAATCCACTTCATATGATCTGAACAAGTGCTAAATATTTAGATGGTAAAGCTTTCCTTATGTGACAGATTCTAAATACTTTAAAAATAGAAATATGGGAAGGTTAGTGAAATATTCTGTTTCCATACACTAAAAACATCTAGAGCATTTGGGAGGTACAGTGCTTTCTAAGCAAGTTCCACCACAGAAGCTCTCTCTTGTGTTGATATGTCTGTCATACTTTCACAACTATCTGGGATAACATATCTTAGAACCACTGCCAAACAGGACAGGGCCATCTTACCTTTCCCCCTTTCTTTTCACTGATGATGACACAAAGGGGATCAAAATGGGAAAATAATATTATTTTAAACCCCACTTTTATATGACTGCTGCCATCTATATTTTTTGAACCAAAGTTTCCCATGTGGCAGAAGAAAAAGTGGGGTTGTGGGGAAAACTGTTGTCAGAGAGACGAGTAAATGCAATTCCGAGCAATACTGAGCAACACTGCTGATTTCTAGGAGACTAAAGTAATTGTGAAACCACAGCATATTGCTATGTTAGCACAAAAGTTGTTTCTTAATTATGAGAAATGGAGTTTAATATCATTGTACCAAATTTCTACGTTTTAATTCTAATAATTTCTTGTTTTATTAAACT
Organism: Anomalospiza imberbis; assembly: GCF_031753505.1. Lineage (NCBI taxonomy): Eukaryota > Metazoa > Chordata > Aves > Passeriformes > Viduidae > Anomalospiza > Anomalospiza imberbis. The sequence continues at coordinate 12,898,492 of NC_089687.1, forward strand.
AAATATACTGTACAACATACCTGAATATTGAAAATAGGATGCCTTTGCCAGTATCACGTTCATTAATTATAACTCAATGCTTTTTTTACTTTCACTCACCTGACAGTTATTGAATGTGTACGAGGTGTGCTTGTATCCTCATGGCATTGCAGCAGTACTGTGTATTAAAGAATGAGCTTTTAAATGGGGGCTACCATGGGAGCCTCCCAGAAAGTGCAATTATTCAGAGCTGATACTGCAGGATTCTTACAAGGACTGAAATAAATATCTGATTATCAGATTAATAATTGGAGTTTGGCAAGTTTGCAATACCTTATATTATCAGAAGTTGTTGATTCAGCATTCATGTAAAATAAAATAGAGGAAGGAATATTTTTTTAATGGAAGACATTGTCCCAGTCAAAACACTCACTTTAGCTTTTCATCTGGGCTTGTCAGGCTATATATATGCAACAGGGTAAGTGGTGATTTGACCTAATTATAATTTGAAATTAATATTTCTCAGAAGTATATATGTAAATATTAACCCCCCACCTCCCCCAAATTAATTATATACAATACTAGATATGCTAAGTTTTAGGTTAAACTTTAGTTTCTTTTATATCTTTTTCTCTCGTATGAAGAACTGGGGTGAAAAGTGACAGGGCCACATTTTGGGACACTTACACATAAAAAAAAAAATCCTTACTTAAGGAAAAGTTCAATATGCCTGATCATACTGACCTGAAATGCAAGGATATGTTTAACTCCTTTCATTAGTCAGGGCCTGGATCTTAAAGCAATAATTTCTTCCTGCTCTAAAATCACAGAGTAGTTGGATTTCAACCTGAAAAAGACTGCTTAGATGCCTGTCTTCCACTGGAACGATATTCAGTCAAAAGCCACAAAAGCAGGACTCCAAAAGTTCCTTCTCTGTCGAAATGACTGGACTTTATAATAAAATTAAGAGGTGTTTCAGAGATTTTGATTAGTTAAGGGATGCTTTATCCATATTTATTCCATTCCTTTATGCTTGCTGCGCATACCTTTTTCCAATTTTTAACAAGCACATCTGAGTGTTATGAGATATTTTTTATTTTATGTATCATTTATTATGCAGAGCCTCAGTCTCCAAAAACCACATTACATATGATCTAGCTAAGGGAAATTGAAAATCCAGTTTAAGTCAATTGTCCAGTTCTTCTCTATCATCAACACAGAGATATTACTCAATCTCTAGAAAGCAATTCCACCCTAAACAGAGAAAAATCTCTCACACAGGCATGGAGCGATCTTTCTTTCCCTCCAATGATTCCAGAGAAATATTAAAAGGTCAGTGAAGGTGGGACAGCTATGTGCCACCTAAACTTACCTAAGTAACTTTACCTAAGTTGATTTGCACTTTTTTTTTCCAGAAATGCATGTTGCCTGTAATGTACAAAGTGTTCTGTTCATGTTACACTAAATTTGTGCCTTTTGTTCTCCAAAACCACATTAAAAATATGCTTTACTTTTTATTTCTATAATTTGACATACTCTGCCATAAATCCTTGGTTTCTGGGTGTGCAGTAAACCCAGTATTATTATAAAAAGTAATATATGGGGCCCTCCAGGGGTGTGTTGCTAAGCAAACCAACCATAAATGCTGAGTTCAGTAAATCATATCCCATCACATACAATGTCTCTTACCATCCCTGCTTTAGCTTAGTCTGAAATCCTGGATGATGCTGGAGGCACAAGCTGAGTTCAGGTATCGATGATATGACTGCTCCTAGAATATGTTCTTTAAATCAGAGGGCTCATGGAGGTGCTTTTAATCACTCCAGTTGGAGCTGTTTGAGTTTACATGCAGGAATTCTCTACCCACTGACCTGGAGGAGAGAGATGGGCTGGGCCTGAGGACGGTCAGGCTCTTGGGCTGGAGAAAGTTGCGCACCTTTCCCGGCTGCTGGCCAGCTGCTCCAGCCTAGGAAAACGTGGAACAGCAGGCCAGATGCAGCTTCACTCTCAGTATGAAAAGCACAAAGAGCTGCCTCAGCTTCGCTCTCAGTATGAAAAGCACAAAGAGCTGCTTCACACTCCTACAAAGCTGAACTGCTGACAAGCTGAGCAGCTCCTTGGTGATCAGATGTGCTACCAGATAAGGCTCGGCAATAGAAGAAGAGCAATTTATTGTGTCTCATGAGCACAAATTTATGACTGGCTGTGTGGGCCTGAGGAGACCTCAACAGACCTTGAAGAAAATGCCATCTAATCTGTGTATACAATATAGCACTGATTTAGCAAAGAAGCACAGGCTGCATCCCTTGTTTGTTTGCAGTGTGCCACAAACACATTTATAATTTGGTATAAATAAAAGATAACATTGAGTAATGACTACAGCAAGGCTACAGCAGTTGTGCTGGCTCAGCCATGAAAATGTGATAATGCCAATAAAATAATAAGAAAACCATAATTAGGTTAAAGGCTTTCCCATGCTACTCATTTTCAAAGTATTGCATAATAGACTTCTGGCTACATCTTCTGATGTTCCTTCTGGAAATTGTACTGATTATATTTTTTTCCTGTGTTCTGTCTTTGTGCCTAAACTTCTTTTCCCTCCCTTTGCTTTAGAGTGCATGAAAAATACTTGTTTAGAAACCTAGATATGTATAATAGGATTTCAGTTAAAAGACCAGAATCGGAAAGTGATTATTCTAGAGAGTAAATACATTCTTTACAAGACGTGTACCAGTGGCACAGAGGAACCACACCTCACAGTGTATAGAAGTGGAAATCTTAAATGGAAGTAATCTTAGGTGCCAGGTTCAATCCTGATTTTTCTTGTTCTTTTCAAAATTTGAAAGGTTATGGGTTAAATAGGCATAAAATGCATATGGATGGGCAGGCTTCAGAGTCAGGGCAATGTTGGTTTTTTTTTTTTTTTTGATAGGTGATCTGGGATGCAATTCTGGGTATAATTTACTGCTGGTGTTTTTTTATCTTGACTTTTGTTGGTCGTAAATATTAGTTGAAATTGGAAACATCTTTCAGCTGTTCCTTAATTTGTACTGATGCTTTCACCTCAGCATTTTGTGTAGCCCTGTTCAGAATATTCTGTACTATTAAATTCTCTTTGGTAGAGATAAGCAGACTCAAATCAATTCTCACTGAGTTTTGTGATCATGTCAGGCACAAATGGTGTTTATTTCTCTGTTGAGTAATTAGAAGTGAGCCTTCAAGGTGAATCATAAGCCGATGAATATAAACCCTGCTAAAACTGAGAGTAGAGCCTGTAAACCAAGTGGTGTTGTGTCCATAGATTCACCCAGAGCTGTGAAAAGGGCTTTTTCTGCAGAACTCTCCTGAAGACAGCAGGTTTCATCTACCCTTTCCTTTATGCACACTAAATGATCAAACAAAACCCATTTGAAAGGAACAGAATGAAAGCCTTGGCCAGGATTCACACATTGAATTTTGTGACTCTGGACAATATATGCTGAAAATATTCTCTGTTCACTCAAGCCTTGTCTACAACCATCCCCAAACTGTGTGGCTGTGTGATTTCCCCCTGCAACATCTCAACTCTTTCTTCCCCTCCTTAAAAGCTTCTCTGCAGATATGGTAGGCAAGGAACAGTGGGTGATGGCCACTGTCTCATGTCACCAATTCTGTCAATACTGTGCTGAAATACAACGGAAGAAATTGAAGCAATCTTTATCTTACTCTGTAGAGCCAGATGAAAGAGATTGGTACTCCTGTATGCACAATGTATATAAAATAAGGGATCTCTCAAAGTTGGAGCACTTTGCTTCTCTCTTGATGCTGTGTACAGGATCAAGAATGAGAACTGAATGAGAAGGCTGAAAGGAGACAGTTCTAGCACTGGTTAACATGACTGCAGCTTTCACTCCTTTTCTTCTCTGAATATAACTGAACAAAAATAAATTAAAAAAAAAATCAACAAAGCAATTTTGGTCATTTGCCCATTAGATTTTAGGATAAGAAATGCTCTTTAAAGCAATTATGACATAGGTTAAATAAAGAACTGAAGGAGAATAGCATCTCTTTTTACCAAATCCCTGGGGTAAGTTAGGGGACGGGTATTTAGAGTGTTAGGAAAGCATTGATGTTAGAGCGGTCTGAACTGTGATCAGTGAAAGATGAGTCCTGTAAAAGATGCAGCTCTTTGTCATGTTTTGGGGCAGTGTGCCAGAGTGGACTTACATAAGGACTGAAAGCTGTCCTGGATGGAAGCCTCTCTCCTGCCATGCACAGGTTTGAGCAGCACTGAATTTAAAGCTGTCGGGCAAATACTGGCCATGGTATTACTTTGGTTCTCTCCAGGTCCTTATTCCTCTTGGCTACTGAAATTAGCTGGGGTTAAACACCTCCCACTTAGAATGATAATGATCACCTTCATCGGCCTCTAAGAAAAATCGAAACTTGTGTATTGCACATGTAGGAATTCTGTCAAGCAACCTTACCTCCAGATGACAAACTCTCATTTTCTGCAGTGGCAGACTAGGTATTATTAAGGCTCTGTAGAATAGTTTGTGTAGCACATTGATTTTAATAAAATACATATTGATTATAATAAAATGTCAGTCTTTCTGCTCTGAGCATAATATCTAGCTGTCATTAAGTAATGTTAAATTTTTATTAAATCAATATTATGTGCTCCCTTTAATTAAGAAGAGATTGTCTTTGACCTTATTTGTGCTGCTTGAATGAAAATCTACTCCAAGTCAGCAGAAGACTGGTCTCTTTTCAAGAAAAACCCATAAAATTAATATGTACATACATTCATATTTTATTAGTGGACATAGAGTCACATATATCAAGTCAGTTTAGAATTTTATTCATTAGAAAGAAGGATATTATTAAAAGCAATGTTTTTAGTTTTCTGGAGCTTATCAGCATCTCATAATATCAGGTCTGTGAGAATACAGCAATCTTATAAAAACTCTACAACTGGAGTTCGGAATGGTAAAAACTGGAGAGAGGTAACAGGATTTAAAATTACTACATTTAGGCTACCCCAAAATCCTTATAAGTTTTAAGTGGATAAACCCTGAATGAAACATGAGGATAAAAATGTGTTCTCTAGGACAGCAAAAATGAGTGGCTAAAAATCTCTAGGCAGCAGAATGCCATTAAGGAAAAAATGAACCTCAAAGGAAGAGCTGTTTATTCACCGAGTAACCGAGTTATACAAAAATTAAAAAACACGGCCAAAACCAAAACCAAAAAAAAAAAAAACAAAACCAAAAAACAAAAAAACCCCAAACAACCACTTGTGAGATCAAAGGAACATCAATATGCATCGCTTCAAAATACCCTCTGAGTTGTCATTTCACGTGTTTATGGGACGTTTCTGACCCCCCACAAGCTTCTAAAAGCACTGGTAAACTGGCTTGACTGGATGAGTGCCTGCAGGAAGAGAGGTACCAGCACAGGCAGTGTGTCTGATCCAGAGGCAGCTTTTATTCAGGAATACTTGTTAGTACAATTTGACCATGCACAGTCCTGCAGCAGCTCTTCTGGTGACTTGGGGAAGTGTGAGAGGTACAGCAAAGGGCACAATTATGCACTGGATATTTGGATCTCCTGCCTTGTAAGTAAGATGTCTGTTGTCCTTATTAGTGACCTCATGGGCTGATTAGGATCTTTATTATTCATATATAAAAGTAATTTCTGGGTAGTTGTGGTTATTATTGTATATAATTAGTGGGTTTAGTAGTTGTCCAGCCTTGAAGAATTATATATACCAGAAAACAAAAGTGTTTTTAAAGCCTGCACTTTTCATCAAAAAGACAGATGACACCGCCTTCATCTAACAAAATGCCCACTTTGTATTCTCCTGTATAATCTAATAATTAAACCACACAATTAGACCTATTATAACAGCCTCATTTATAATAATTTCAGCTCAGTCAGAATTCTTCCTGGGATGTATTTCCTTCCAAGTTTACATGAGGAGAAACAGAGTATTTTAACTGAATAACCACATGAAGAAAAACAATTATATCTTTGCATTAGTTAATTTTTCTCTCATAAGAGGCATTTACTTAATCATGAAGAGTGAAATTAACACAAGGCTGGGAGTTCAAACATAACAAAGTGGCTGCAAACCAGCTTCACATGTCTCACCAAGCTGTTCTGAATGCCATGTGTCTACGACACAAGAAGCTGGAAAAGGAAATAACAATGAGTTAGCAAAATGTCAATCACCTGAAGGCAAAAAGCATCATAGGATTTCTGGAAAATTATGACTAACACAATTATCCTATTGATTAACATGGAAACTGAGTAAATGTTTTCCTAAATTCAGATTTTACTGTTTCAATCTGTATCATAGTGACAAACAGGTAAACCTGGAGTCTGTTGTTTGCAAGGGTATAAAATCTCTTTGTTCAGCACTGTCTTGCTCTGTCCATTGCAGTGGATTCTTTATGGTGTTTGAGCATCTTCTCAGCTTCTTGTTCACCCTGCAATGCCTCTCAGCTGTGTTAGGGAGCTGTACACACTTATATAGTTTATTATCCATAATACATATACTTGTAATAATATACTTGCTGGAGGAAAGAAGAGTTGGGGAGAATATGAAAAGACATTATTTCAAACAGATCTGAGAGAAGGAGAAAGAGAAGTGAAGAGCAGTCAACAGTGCTCTCAATCGCCATCATGTGAGCAGCTGTAGGTAAGATATGCAGCTCTCTGAGCAAGAGACACAAAGCATGAAACCAAAATGACTCAAAGAGAAGTGATGAGACTAATTTATGATGGTAAGGAAGGAAGATGAATTAGGAGCAAAGTCATGGTTTAACGGGGTGGGGAAGAGGTGAGAAGCAATGGGAAGGTAATAAACACACCAGAATTAAGGGACCATGGCATCACTGTACAGTTACAAAGAATGATTTTTCCCATGTTGATTTCAGGTGTGAGTTTTCATGCATTTATTAAAAATCAGTGTTCAGATATTGTCCAAGCTGACATAAACCTGTAATAGTGTCTCCACTTGGCACACTTGGGTAGTTCTGGAGACAGGACTCAAATTCCTGCCACAGCAACCAAAATCCTGCACCTGGGGCTGCAACCTGGTATCACAGGTAGGTCCATTCAGCTGTTCTGTGCAACACAGTGGTCAAGATCCACCCCTGCTTCAGTCCCAGTACCTGGAGGTGTTTCAGTGTCTGACCTCCACATCCTCACCATTACAGAGCATCTGGCATTTTTCCAGTCAAGGTCTCTGTGCAGTCATTTTGTGCATGAACTGACAGGAGACAGGAAGTATTTGTGAGCAATGGGGTGCAGGTCCAACCTCTTCTTTATGACAGTTCACCTGGGCTGTGGGTCTGGCGCTGTGTGTCCTGCTTGAGGGTTGGTCCCTCCACCCCAGCTCCTTGCAGGCAGAGCAGCTCAGCCCATGCAGAAGGCTTTAAGCTCAATGATGCAGCTTTTGGGAACTGTGCAAACACAAGGGTGAGACAGAGTGAATTGTGACCATGGAAGGCACCTGCCAAGTTGCAGGACTGGTGAAGAACCACAAAGAGGAGACAAAACACACAACAAACATGTCTTTTAGATGCAGGGACATTGATTGGCATATGGCTGTGATAACATGAAATGCCAATCACTAAATCAGGTGTATGCTGATACATTTAGGAAAAAATATGAAGAAAGTATTAGGGTTTTTTGTCAGATGGAGGGAATAAATTTGTCCTGTTTGTATCAGCTTAAGTTCTGTACTTGGTTACTCAGTCTATGAACATCTTTAATTATATGTTCTCTAGAAAGGACATAATGACATCTATTACCTTTGATAATTCCCAGAATCAAGGTTTTCCCTTCTTGTTCACCATGAAACCTTCCATTTTGCTGAGGGTTTGAGGGGAGTTTGTGAAACCAGACATGAGTATGGAGATACTCTATTTGTGCAGTATCGAGTTGCAGCAATTCAGCATAAAGAGTTTATATGACAGTGTAGAAGGGCTGTGCTTGAATGAGCTGTCTGCTGTGTTTTGTGGGATATTTGATGGAGTTACCTTTTGTGTTAAAGCTCCAGAAGAATGACTTTTTGAGATCTGGGTGCAGCTGTTGCATAAGCGGCACTGAGGTGACGAGGTCTGTGTTATCCAGTCTCTTTGTGGTCTACAATTAAATTGATTTTCCTCTACACTTCTAGTCTCGGCTGCTGCTTGCACATAATATTTTTTCCTCTTTGAATTCTCCAAGCAACTTGGTGAATGAGGTTTGTGGTCCTGGCTTTCACCACACCAGCTACACAGGCAGCTTCTGTGTTGAAACTTCACTGTAATTTTAAATATAGTCAGTAGCCTTGAGGGGGCAATTTTCTTCAAGGACTGGGAGTGGGAAGCAGGGACCATAATGAGAAGGATTCAACCAAAACTTGAGATAATGAGAGAAAGAAGCTGCAATGAAACTTCAGAGGAAGAAAGAGCAAATTTTATTTGGCCACTGGTACTTTGATAAGGGTGTGGAGAACAACAGAAAAGAGGGCAGTCAAGCCCTTCGTCTCAACCTGTGAAGTCGCTGGATTTGCATCACTGGCTGCTTGCTGGTGTTCACACTGGACACATGTGTCAGAGAGAGGTATTGAAGGGACTTCAAGTCCCCAGAAACTGCCTTGTGTTCCCTTATCACAGAATCACAGGTTGGAAGGGACCTCTGGAGATGATGGAGTTCAAGACCCTCTCACTAGAGCAGGTTACAAGGAACCCATCCAGGTGGGTTTTGAATGTCTCCAGGGAGGGAGGCTTCACAGCTTCCCTTGGCAGCCTGTCCCAGTGTCATGGCTGCAGCTGGCTTGTAGCTGCCAAATAAATGTGGTGATATCAGACCTTCAACCTCAGCCAGCCTAGAGGTAAAACAGGTCCTCAGATGAGGCAGGGATAGGTTGGATTCAAATCTACACAGAGACTTCACCACTCATGGTCTATCCTAAGCTACAGGTCAGGAAGCTGGGCTGTGAGGGGATCAGACTAATCAGCAGTTTAGACCAGGCTATTTCAAACCCCCTATTGTAAACTAGGTTTAAACAACAAGTTTGCTGTTGTTGCATGAAGTTCTGAGGTATGTGTGTGTTGTCCCTGCCTCTGACCACTGACCCCATGAAATGTAGCCCCCCATGTAATATCCCGGTGATCTGCCACCCTCACTGTAAAGATATTCTTCCTCATATTGAGGTGGAATTTCTTGTGTTTTAGTTTATGGACATTGCTTCTCTTTCTGCCCCTGTGCACCATCAGAAAATGTGTCACCATCCTCTTGACATCCATGTTTGAAATATTTATATACATTGATGAGATCCTTCTCAGTCGTCTCATCCTCAACTAAACAGGCCCAGCACCTGCAGTCTCTCTTCTTCAGAGAGGTGCCCTAGACCCCTCATCATCTTTGCAGCCTCATCTGGACCCTCTCCAGTAACTCCTTGCCTTTTACTGAGGAGGCCAGAACTGGGCACAGCAGTCCAGATATGGCCTCACTAAGGCTGAGTAGAGGGGGAGGATCACCTCTCTTGACCTGCTGGCCAGACTCTTTCCAATGCAGCCCAGGTCACCAGATTCCTTCTGGCCCTCAGGGCATTGCCAGCTCATGGCACCTGGTCATCCACCAAAACTCCAAGGTCCTTCTCCACAGAACTGCTCTCTAGGAGGTCAGATCCAAACCTGTGCTGAGTTATTCCTCCCCAGGTGCAGGACCCTGCACTTGCCCTTGTGGAACCTTGTTAAGTTTCTCTCTGTCCAACTCTCTAGCCTATGGGAGTCTGGCTGAATGGCAGCACAGCCTTCAGGTGTATCAGCCACCTCCCCCGGTATCATATCATCAGCAAACATCCTGAGGGTAGGTGCATTTTATGCCTATGTCCAGGAAGTGACAAAGGGAATTGTTTCTTTCATGCCCTTCAGCAACTGAGGTCATCCCCATTTACTTCAGTTTCCTCCTCTTAAACAGACTTTATCTTTGGTAATAAATTAGCTAAAGCTGTCAAGTTAGTTGAATATGCAGTACAAGCATCAGGTGGAAGGGAAGGGGATTATTTCCAAACATATTTCTCAGTTTATGTGGAACAACTCTTACCATATAATCTTGTTGATTGCCAGGCATTGAAACAGTGCAATTTTCCTTTAAACCATGAGATTTGAATGCAGTCGCTGAGGACTCGGCAATTTTAGATTTCTTCTCATAATCTGCTTATGCTTACTTCTGCTAGCCACTGCTATCTGTGGAAATCTAGCTGGCTTTCTCCCTGGGTTAGTGCAGTCCCCAATAAACAGTTTAATCACCACTAAAAAGTGATATTTCCAGGCAACCAACTTAATAATACAGATGAAAGATGACAGGTGTTACAGATACTTTAATTTCTGCATATTGGAAAACCTGAGGGGTTCCTAGTTTGTTTGCAAAGCAGACCTGCCATAGAAACAGTAACAAAAGGATTTTAATAGCACTGTGTTCTTGGAAGCTTCTGAAAGTCACTTCTGCACAGCCACACAGCTCCTGCTTTCACTTAATTGAAACAATTTTTTATTATGTGATGGTATTTATTAGAGCACCTCTTGTACCAGAGGAGTCCCAGCAAGACTGTACTAGTTTCTGGCCAGTAAAATAAGCTCAACCCTGAAATAATTTGGATACAGAAAGTCTGGAGAGCAATAGAAAAGACGAACTGCAAAGCAAGCCAAATCCCTGCAGCTTACTGGCAGTGCTCAGCTTGCAAGGATCTCCCCGTTTCAGTGCTGCTCTTATGACAGTTTTTGAGCAGGTTGCAAGTGATTTTTTTAGACTGGCACTTAGAGTCCCCAGAGCAGGGACAAGATAATTTCTCTGTGATATCTCTGAGAAAGTGATAGAGCATCCCAGCAGATGTCTAGCCCTCAACTTTTCACTGCAGTAATCTTGTTGTTGCAGATGCAACGTTGGAGGATTTACAGCTGCCTGACCATGCTGAGCCTTTTACCTCATCAGGGACGGAGATGGGCCATACAGTAATGCATATTGATCCATGTCCCTAAATGTGGTTTATGTCTTACATTTCTGGGCTGAACTATATCAAGGGGAAAGCAGACCATTACAGCCCAGTCTCCCATGTGCAGATACAGCATGAGTGATGACAAGCCTTTCAGGCTAAATGGATGTAGGCACACAGAGGATGATGGCTCAGATGGACTAACTGGCCATAAGTGAGTGGATGAGCATGCTTAAGCCTGCCACAAATCTAAGGTAAAAAGAGTTAGCTTGAAAATCAATAAAAGATCTTAAGAGTACTCATTTGATTGTTTGTGATAGCTTGGCTGAGCCGGGGCACATTGCTGAGAGACAAGATCTTGTGATTATGCCTAAACCTTTCATGCCTGGGGCAGTAGTGAACTTCAGAGAGACAGGTCCCTGTCCTGAGAAGTGCAAAAGCAGCTGGTAGTGCAAAGGAAACGTTGCTTCTTGGCAACATTAATAATAAGTTTTACAAGTTATTACAGTTGGGTAGTTATTACACAAGCAAGTCCTACTCCTAAAGAGTACTGGGAAGAAGAGAGTTGGTCCTTAAACAGACCAAGAAGGCATTCTCTGGAAATTTACCCAAGATTTTTTTTTTCAAGAAAAAAATACCTGCTGTACTCCTGTAACTGAACATAAAAAGTTTTTTGCACTCAATTGGTGGGCAAAATTAAAATCTAAGTATTTGAAATGGGTTCATTTTGGTTTTGTTTATTTAAAAATCATGTAGTTTTGATATTTTCTTCCAGCTACTAAATGTTGGGATCCATCACTGCTGCTGCTCTTTCCCCTGACAAGACAGAATGTAGGTGTCCAAACCCTGTCTCTGGGGTGGTGGCACCCTGAAACAAGAGCTGAGGATTCCACCTTCACACCACAGTGAAATGATGGAGGAAAGGAGAGCCTGTCTTTTGCTGTGGGGAAAAAAGATCTGAGGAGGGTTAGGAATTCAGAGCTCTGCTGTATGATGATGACTGGGTTTTTAACATTTTGTTCATCGCTTGGGCCATGGGAAATAGCCAAACACATCCAAATTGACTGTCAGGGTTTCTTCTTCTCTTCCTCTCCCTGCTGGAGAGATTCAAATTCAGCTGTATTGGAAGTTAGTAATTTCCTTAATGCTGACAAGTGTAAGATATATTTTATGAGGTAACCTATGGAACTGATGAGGGGAAATAAATAATAGCAATATTAATAAAAAAAGAGTGTTATCCAAACTGAAAGTTTTGCAAGGATAAACAAATCAGTAAAAGGTGCAGTTTTCTTATGATACAGTAATTTTATGAGCAGTAATTTTTCAGATGAACTGAAGCTATCATCATTATCAACTAAATAACTCCAAGAATGACTTATCTAACTTCCTACTGCCTATGGTATTTCTGGAGTGTGAAAGAATTTTAAATTGTCTGAAAGGAACAGGTGCTGCTTATAGGACATTAGAATAAACGAACCAGAGCATTAAAAGTGTTATCTTTTCAGAAGAAAAGAAACAAACATCCTTCACAAAAATACATAAAGGTGTATGTATTCTATGACTTATGAAGTATCTGTGCTGTTCTTCTGCAGAAAGGTGGAATTAAAGCTGGATCAGATCCTCTTTTCTTGCACCAAAGAACTACCAGTAATATCAAAGAACTTGTGTCCCTGAGGTGGTCTGAACTCCACTGCAAAGAGGATGGGACAAAGTACAGCAGACTCCAAAGAGATATGTCAAAATTACAGAATTGTCTGCATTGTTTACTGAAAGTGAGCAGAAATATGCCATTTAAACTTGTAACAAGAATGTGTATTTAATTTGGAGAAAGAAAATAATTAGTTCTGCTTTTACTTTTTCTTCCTTTTTGTGTTTTGTAATTTTAGAACAGCTGCTAAACAAACAAAGAGAAACAACAAAGAATGTTAAACATCCATTCAAGAAGAATTAACCTTTTAAAAGCAAAATTAGATATCAAAACAAAGCTGGATAGTTTAGAATGAAAAGTTCATATATTAATTTTGGAAATGTCACCACTAATCTCCTGCATCTTCCCCATAGTCACTCTTGTTTTCCTACACCTAGTGAAATGGACTCAAGTGGCCGCAGGCTTTTATTCAATGTAAATCTTCTTGGTGAATTTGCTATTTGCTGAGGAAATCAAACAAACAGAAAAGAGAAAATCTCTTCCTTTTGATCACTTCTCTTTCTACTTAGATAGGGCAGGGATAGTAGCAATTATTTTGAGAGCAAAAAAATCAGCCACTGCAGGACTGTTGACACTCATGGTCATCTGACAGGATTTCTGTTACTTCAGCTGGAGATCCCTCAATCCCTTCAACGCTCTGCCTCTGCTTTGGACAGACCTGAGAAAGGAGCTGGCAAAAGTCAATTATACCAAGTGATGAGGGGCTCCTTCCCTGTCCCAGGAGCAGGCTGGAAACCACTTTTGTGGAGGCAGTGAAGCTACTTCTATAAGAATGGTGCATCTGTGTGAGGTTTAACTGAAAAAGAACTAATTTGAATTACAGCTAATTAATATGTACAGGGCTCTGCTCCTGTAGAAAGCAATGAAAATCTGTCCAGTACAGCTGCAATGTAGATTTTTTTCCTGTTAGTTTTGTAAAATAAAACAAAAAGAAAAGGTAATCCAGAAAAATGCACTGTATAAGCTGGGAAGCTGTAACTTGTTCAAGAAAAATTTCTTGGCTTGTTGAAACATATCAACTTGAGAAAATAGTATTTTTCTCTTTAATAATTGAATCAGGCAGAAATTATTAAATTGACACTGTTTGGAAAAGATTGTTTCATTTATTTAATTTCAGTTTTGGTAACTCTAAATAGTTATAATTTAACAGTGGCTTCTATATGTTTTCTCTAAACTTTAAAAGGTTTTAAAATGCCAATATTCTAAAATAAAGTGGTAATCAGTTATCATATATATTTACAAAATATAAGTAATTCAAAATTATACTCTTGAATCACAGTTGAAATATATCAAGTGATGCAGAACAATTTTTTAGCTTTATTCAACAGGAACATTTAATTGAGAATAAATAATATTTAAAATGCCAGGACAGTGTCTGTGTGGTGAAAGTTTTACATTTCCAGTAATCCTGTGTTTTTGTAATTCAAAATCAGGCATTCCTTATGTTTTTTTCCTATATCTTATTCTGAGAAATGTATTTGATTTCAAGTAGAGTATCACTGCTGCAAAGAGCATAAAATACACACAGGTAATTTCTACAGGGAGGAGAATGCTAATTAGTTACCTCAATGACTGCTGTAGCCTTTTGAAACCCTGATCATGTTTCAGCCAATCTCAGTGGGAAATAAAAAAAAAAAATAAAATAGTTTTTCCACATCAGAGGTGAAAAGCTGACTGCATCCTCAAGGGCACAGGTGGGCTGAGCACAGAAGTGTCCTGGTGCTTTGCAGCAGGCATGGGAAAAATGTCTGCAAGAAACTTTTGGAAAATGTGACAACTTTCCAGCATTTTTTCAGCAAAGAAAGGATGATTGTCAAGGGCTCAGTCAGAAACCGTCCCACAGTCAGACAATGACAACAGCTGAGCTCACTGAATTGCTTGCTGCCTTTGGGCAGGGCAGCTTGACTTCACTTTAAATGTAAAGAACCTTTGGCACTGAACAGGGGTATCATGACAGAGGCTGTGTGTGTCATTAACAGAAAAGCAGCAAGAAATCAGCTTGCCCCTAGATGCTTCCCTTCTCCTCTCCCTGTTATTGCAAACTGAAAAAAGTGGGAATTGCATAATGGAGTGAGTGCATCCATCACAATTCATTCTACCAACATGGAAGGCTTCAATGCATGCCTGTTGCTGCAAGACAAGCCCAGGATTCCAGGTTTCAAATCCAGGATGATTGGCTGCTTCTCAGTGGATCTTTTAATACTCTGAAAACCAAGTTATTTATTCTCACTTGTGAATAAGAAGATGAGCCTCTTCATCCATGAGAATTACTCCTGTATTTATATCCAAGTGCTTTGCAATGGAGGTCAGCCTTAGCTCTATTCAACAGTTGTGGAAGGAGGAATGCTTTTCTCAGAGGCCAGTGGTAAGGCAGGGACCTGAGACCCCTACCTACTTCTCTTTCCTAAAAATTACTTCCTAAAAACAGAGGCCACATATTCCTGGGCATCGTCTCCATCTCCTGGTGCATGTACACAACTCCAGATTTGTTGTCTGGCACCGTGCCCCATGGATACAAGTGCCTGTGTGATTTCTGGATCACTGTTTCTGATCCCAGAAGTTTCAGGATGGACTCCACAAATGTTTGTCCAATCTGTGATGCTCTGAAACAAAAATGTCAGGCTTAAGGAAGTGGCATTTTACCCATACATTGCTCTCCCTGTCAATTTCTCATCTCTGTTTAGTTAGGGCAGCATACTGCAGGGTGTTTGTTCCAAATAAGACTAATTACTGCGCCCAAACATGGTAAATTATTTAAAAAGACATTACATATGGACACAAGGCACGATAGGATAAATTAACTAGTTTACAACTGTGTAATAATCCAGCACAAATTTGCTCAGAGTGCAATGTTGCCAGGCAAGGCAGCACATGGAAAAGGGTTCTTCAGTGAGATTGAAAATTTATCCTCTATGATACAGAGATATTTCAGAGCTCCTTTAAAGGATCGTTCTGTAAAGAGGAAAGAAAATTGCAACTTCCACATGCAATTTGTTTATGAAATATAGCTGCTGGGAGCATCTTAGAGAAAAAATATATACACAAATGGATTAAGACATTGGATATGATTCACATAAATGTCTTTTTTCCTATTCAGCTTAATTAACTTCAGAGTAGATGAATTCTTATTGGTGTAGTGGAAAGAAAATGAAACCAGTGTCAAGAGAAAATCTTCTGCATACAACTGCTTGGTATAGCCCAATTTTGCATGTTGTAAAAGCATAAAATTTTTGTTCATTAAATTTTAAAAGCTTTCTGACTTCCTGGAATTATAGCATGGAGTTGCAAATGTTGTGTGAAATGAAATGTACTTCCCTACATAAACGACATACAGTGGGAGAGCTCTGGAATTACAATTATGGTCTACTATTTGCAATAATACTTAGATAAGTCAGCCATTAAGATAAATAAATAAAAATATCCACCCGAAAAATATCACTGAAAATGAGAAAGGATGGAGATACTTTAAAGTACTCTGCCTGTATGTGGAGAAAATCTGTAGCAAATATGTATACATAAGTAAAACATTTTCAATGCTTTTGACTCTTCCATTCTCTGTTCCTACAGACAGAAATTCTTTCTGAACAGAAGGACCCTTATTGACAGATGAAAATCCTTTTTTTACATATTCCTGCATTCAGCAGAAGAAAAGGGTTTTATAAAGACATGCCAGACTGAATTCAAACTTCACCTAAACACACAATTCTCGAATCTGTGTGACCAAATGTCCTCTGACTGTACTCATTATAGGAGGATGTAAAGTCTGAAGTCTGATGAATGATTCCCAGCTGACCCTCACTGATAAGGCCTTCTTCCAACTTGTTATTAAAAACTTATAATAACCACATTTTAATAGCCATTAAAGAGCTTCCCTCAAGTACACTATCTTGGCCATTTCCTTAGAGGAAACTACTCATTATACAAATTTGCAATAATATGGTGAAGAAATACAACGGCATTATTAAAATCCAGATTACTTGCTCAGAGACTTCTCCAGGGCCTCAGGCTGCTATTTAAACTAAATTTCATGTAAACTACACCATGAAGATACAATGCTACATGCAGGAAAAAAAAAAAAGTTTCTTCAGAGTAGAAGCTACTTATTAAGTTTCACTCCTAATTAATTTTTTACCACTTGAAAATTTATTTTGCTTAAAATTACTTGGAAGGGTTAAAAGTTCTTGTGCTTCTTCTCCTCTCTCTTCTCTTCTCTTCTCTTCTCTTCTCTTCTCTTCTCTTCTCTTCTCTTCTCTTCTCTTCTCTCTTCTCTTCTCTTCTCTTCTCTTCTCTTCTCTTCTCTTCTCTTCTCTTCTCTTCTCTTCTCTTCTCTTCTCTTCTCTTCTCTTCTCTTCTCTTCTCTTCTCTTCTCTTCTCTTCTCTTCTCTTCTCTTCTCTTCTCCTCTCCTCTCCTCTCCTCTCCTCTCCTCTCCTCTCCTCTCCTCTCCTCTCCTCTCCTCTCCTCTCCTCTCCTCTCCTCTCCTCTCCTCTCCTCTCCTCTCCTCTCCTCTCCTCTCCTCTCCTCTCCTCTCCTCTCCTCTCCTCTCCTCTCCTCTCCCTTCCTTACTCCAAATGTCATTACTGTGCTAAGCAGCACATCTTACATATCATATGCTTGTTGTCTAATCCTCTTTCCACTGGGAAAAGTCTGTTGAATAATGTTTTGTTCTGGGCTTTTTCAAAGGCAATTCACACATAGTGACATAGTTGTATCATAGTGAAGGGCAAAGTCAAGAAATTCTCTTAAGCAAGGAAGTTTTTCTCCCTTCATCTCAGGCTTGTCACCATCACCAGTGCAGCATGTGTGGAGTAAATATAAACAGGCAAAGGTCATTGTAGTTGGTGAAAAAGAGTGTTTTTTAAAAGGTTTGTTTTTCTTCTTTTTTGAGTAGAGACTTAACACCATTATTTTCCAGGAAAGGGAACAGACATGGTGTTTTGGGCCCGTCTGCATGGTGGGCTTTGGTCTCTGGAACTCATGGGATTGTTAACCCTGAAGCAATTTAGGAGCTGCACTTCTGTGGGTGGAGGTGGGGTGGGGGAACTGAGAGCTGATTTAGCAGCAAACTAGGAAAACTTCCCAAAGAACAGAACAGAATATCACTCCCAAGGAGTGATATTCTGGAGCTCCAGAAATTGAGACAAATCCATGTTCTGTCCCACATTTATGAAAATAGTTCCACAAAAACACAGTGTCATCTTTAGAACTATTGCTTGGCTCAGGGAATGGAGTCAGAACTAATGCAGGAATAGTTACCACATCTTGAAAGGCAGAATACCTGGTGTTTTCCTCCAAGGTCTGTGTTGCTCCAGAGGTTCATCTTTGACTGGTTCTGTGTTAGGGAAATCCCTGCTGGGCCACCCAGAAGCTGCTCTGGCTGTTACCAGGGTCACTCACACCACCTGAGCCCCCTTTGCAGCTAGACACCCCACACTCACACACTCAGACCAAGTTTCCTTACCTGCTTGACACAAGGTTTCCCATAGCAGAGCCTCAGATATCCAGATCCTTAAAATAATCTAATCTGGCGCAATAACTGAATAAAAAAATAACAGCTCATGCTGGTGCCTCCAAGGAGAGACCCCAAGCAAAAGAACCTGTGGGCTTTTATCCCCTCACAGTCTAAGACAGGAAAGTCTGGGGGTTGTTGGCTCCTGCCATGTCTCTGAGTGTCCAGTGCCAGCTGTGCCCAAGGTTTCTGTGCCCTTGGCTGTGCAAAGGGTCAGCAGTTCATGGCTTCTCATCTGGGGCTCAGGTTCCTGCCCCCCAAAGCTGCACCTGCAGCTCCCACTGCTGCTGTCCACAGAGATCCCTGCACTGGATATGTTCCTCAACATCTGTGTCTGTACCCCCAGGTGAATCAGACTGAAGTGTTGGCAAAATTAACCTCAGTGGCCAAACACATGCCAGAGGTGTGCCTTTCAGCCACTGACTTCACCTCTGCTTGAGCAAGAGCTCAAGTCAGCTTTTGATGGACAAGTGTGAAACCTTCTGAAAAGCTTCCAGGGAATTCCAGTCTGTGTGAAGGACAAAATGTTCACATTATCAAAGCTTCTACCATGCCTGGAAGCCACTGGGGATGGCTTATGGTAAGAGGAGATCAAGCACTTGGGTAACTTAGTTAAATGTTATAAAAATACTAAAACATTTCACAGATGAGTACAAACATTTTAGGAACTGATAGTGTGTGCAAAGACAGACCTTACAGTCCTTGACTTGTGTAACTTACAAATATTGTGTAATGGCTCAGATGCCATTGGATTCCTATGCACAAGACAGTTGATCTATAAAACATATGGCATTTTAAAATATTGATCTCTTCTGTGCCAGTGAGTAAGAGATATTAGTGTAGCATGGGATTCCGTTTGTAACGCTGGGATTAAAGGCAGGGAAGTGGAAAATTGGAATAGACCTGAATTCATGTGAAGTGGAAAGTACAGCTGGCAGTATTACTAAAGCAGGAGAATAACAAATAAAGGCATGTATTTTTTAAAAATAATATTTTAAAAAGTCACGTAACAGCTACTGAGGTAACAGAGTGAATATCCAAATGAATGTTTTATATTAGTTTACTTTTAATTCTACTGGTAATGTAAAGTCACAATATAGTTACACACACTAGAGTGGGACAAAAGAGTAATACCAAACATAAACAAACAAACTTTTTTTTCTACAATGTAAACAATCATCTGTATTTTAAAGTTCCACTTGATCTGGGTATGTAATCTATGCCATGAAATATATCTGTCTGAAATAAAAAAACAAAGCAACCAACCCCCACCTTTGCTCAATTCCTGCACATTGTTGCCTTGATCCTCAGCTGATGAACTGATTTAAGTTGGGAGTTTATTCTTTCTTTTATTTTTTGGACCCCACTCTCTATCTTCCTCTATTTTCTTGGTTGGAAATGTGGGATAATTGGGAAAAAAATTCCAGAAAATAGAAGTTTTAAGTGTTTCTAGTTTTCTTCATGGTAAATTTTTTTCCTTCCTCTTTTCTTTCTTTTCCTATTTAGCCTGCCAATGAGACTGATAACTGGTGTGTGATCATCATGCCAATTTTAGGAAAACAGCTTCAGTCCTGTTAATACCTAATCAGAACATTTCATTAAAACAAAACAAAACAGAATCCACAAAAAACCTCAACAGAAAACCTCAAAACCCAATAAGCCAGAAGCTTAATTTCTATGAAGATTTTACCTGGTGTAATGTAAAGCCAGTGGTTCTTCTCTTTTTCTCTGGTAGATTGAGTCCTTTACTACATGGCATTTTCTCTCTGTGAAGGCACTGCCATATTGCAATTAAGTAACTATTGATCTTTTTTGATGAACAGATTGAACTCTTTAAGTCTTTTATTATGAGCATTTTTGAGCCCTAAAATTACTTTAATTTTTAAAAGTGATCAAAGGTTAGCTGAACCCTGATAAAAAGTCATATATCTCTTCAGGTCACAGCAATTTCTTCCTTTAGTTCCATAATAGTGTAAAATTAAGTGCTTTTATGTTTTTTTAATGCCATTATCATTAACATGATATAAAATGACACATTGACAAAATAGATGATGTAGTTTTTACACTGAGTTTAATGTTGTTCTATTGAAATTAGTTAAAATCTTACCATTTCAATGGCAATAGAATTAAACCAATATTGAGTAGTTCTGAAACCCTCAATTCAGATATATTTCTGTCCCAAGGTTCTCGGGGAAATGTTCCAGAGCAGATGCAGTTTCATAGAGACTGGTGCTAAGTATTGACATTTTAATGGCAATCATTTTATTGGAAACCTCAGACAACATGATCTTCTATGCCCTCTCAATCTCTGTCGCCTGACTCAAATATCATTATAATAATGAAAAATATTTCTGAGATTTTATTTGGGTTTGTATCTGACCCTGGTCTTGAGAATTAAGTGTTTGGAGAATCAAACAGACCACAAAGAACTTGCTATCTCAGATGGCCTCTAATGCATCCTGTGGGTAAGCCAGGCATATATAACCAGGGATATCAGAGTTCAGTCTCTTTGCTGTTAACAGCACTGGGCAAGTCAACAGAAGCGCTTCTGTTTATTTGAATAGGCTCTTGACTGAGCCCTACAGGTTTTCACTTTTAGGAAGCATCTTAAAAGTTTTAGTGGAGGAGCTGTTTTAAGGAAAAAGTAAACTAATCTAGATATCCCACGCCATTTTCCAAAAAGAACACGAGCAACAGAGACAGGTGTTCCTTTTAGAGAACAGATGTCAGAGAAGCTGGAGCACTCAGGCAGTGTGTGTGGGACAGGTCCCTGTCTCTGCAGGGACTCACCCCCTCCCGTGGGATCAGTGGTGTCAGCTCTCCCCAGCTGGGTACCGCACCACT
This sequence comes from Anomalospiza imberbis, assembly GCF_031753505.1. Lineage (NCBI taxonomy): Eukaryota > Metazoa > Chordata > Aves > Passeriformes > Viduidae > Anomalospiza > Anomalospiza imberbis. Next base: position 12,919,502 of record NC_089687.1, read on the forward strand.
CTCCACCACCCTCAGTGCCCGGCCCCAGCCAGCTCCTGACCCAGCGAAGAGGGGCCTTTCCAAAGGTGCACCTGACAATTTGTCAACCTTGAGCTGGGGTTCGGCCACACGGGAAAAGGTGGAAGTCAGCAAAGTGTCACAAGGCTGGACGGTGTGAGAAACAGTCATCAGACGTAAAAAATATCAGGCAAAATAAGGTGACAGGCCACATCTTTCTTTACAGTTCTTAATAAATTCATGCCTCCCACAGTCCTGAAACAATTTTGAATAAAAACAAGGAAGGAAACCTCTTACACTTCCAGTTTGGCTTTGTTTACTTGCTTTGTTCTGTTAGGTGATAAACCCTAATGACCTGGCATGGAATATGCCTGGAGAGATTAAGGACTAATTTAGATGAAGACTTGCTCTTGTTGTGTTCTATTGACATAGAAACGATGAGGATAAAAATCCCTGCGTTCATTTGAGACAAATTTAACATGTGTCTTTCCCAACAGCTGAGCAACAGATATACACTTAGACAGGGGTCTGGAGCTGGACTGTGCATCTCTAGCAATTTAACTAAAAATTTGCTGAAATTCCTGTCTTCCTTTGAATATCACCACAGGATTTAAAAGTACAGTCCACTTTTTAAATGGACTTTTTATTACTAGCTTAATAATTTACTGCACTAGCAAAAGAAAATGAGGATAATAAACTGAACTTTTTGAAATTAAAATAATTTTTATTTTTTACAGTGACAATACACAGACATTTATAATTTTTACTTTTAAGCCACACTTTGCCAAATTTTAGCTTTGTCAATAAAACACCAGTTTTTTAAAAAGAAGCTGGAAATTATCAATCTTTTGGTTTGGAGACTTCTGAATACCTTTTGGAAATACTTTAAAGTGTTTTCAGTAGAGTTTATAGATAAGGTAATCATTTTCAGAAAGGAATAACGTAATATTACTATTATTGTTATTATTTATTTTTCTATTAAGACGGTTTTAAGCATTGGCTGTTTTATGAGTGAGTTTTCTCCCCATATAAGACTTTCAATATATTTTGTGCTAACAAGGTTATGAAGTTTATAAGTGTTTGTGTTTCTATCCCTGTTTTAATGGCTTTTGGAAATTTAGTTACAGCTTTAGCAGATACAGTCACACATAGAAGGTGGGAGCCTACAGTGCTTGTTAAATGCTATAAATACTCTTAAAACTAAAAGTGCAGCAAACACTTCATAAACAGTTTTAATTTATAAGTAAATTAAATTGTTTATAATAAGTAAAGTATTTGAGTTAAGCATGCATTTGACTGTGACTGTGGGAAGTGCTCTGTAAACTGTTGACTGCTTGGAGCTCTTGCTTTAGGCATTTTTTTATTTCAAATTCCATTTTTCCTGATCTCAGATACAAATGTTTTCCTGCTTTTTCATGAAACCATCTCCTCCCTAAAAAGAATTGCCATAAACTTTTCATCCCTCTTCTCAACCTTTCAAGGATCTGAAAGCTGAAAGTATTTCATGCTTCAGCTATAAATGATTTTGGTCAGTCTGTAGGTCCTGCCATTATTTGGTCACATTTTCTTTACAACTGGACTCACAATAGTGTAAGTAGTAAACACATACATGAGGAAGCAGTTGCACTCGTTATTTTGGCAAAATAAACACTGACATTTCCTTTGACTGCCTGTGATAACACAGAGGAAGAGTTTTAGTTTATATAATTTATGTACTTAATGATTTAAATGTGACTGAAAGCAAGGTATGAGGGCAAAACGCCTAAGAATCCCTGGAAATGCCCTCCAGGCAGAAGAATTAGTAGTCATAGTAAAAACCCTCACATAATAAACTGAATTACAAACATCAGTAGTCCCATTTAAATAATTTCCAGTAAGATATTGATCACAAAATTTCCCTTTTCCTAGTGCTTCTAATGGTAAAATAATGGATAAAAAGCTTTATCTGGAAGCACTGCACTTCAAGTTTTACTAATTAGAGAAGAAGTAGTGAACATTGGAGAAAACACACAACCTCCTGTCTTCAATACAGTTTTTGCATCTGGTACCAGCTGTCAGGGATGGTACTTCCAGCACCTGTACTTCACAGTGAAGAATCTTCAATCTCTTCAACTTGCAGAATCAAGTGTGGTGAAGTGGTGAAGAAAACCCCTTGTTTGTTCCAGTTCTGTGTTCTCACAAGCTGTAGGGGATTAGTCCTGGTGGTGTCTGTGGGGTGTAATGTGAGCAGCGTGTTCCTTCGTGACTAATGGGCTTGCACTGAAGTTAAATCACTCATCCCACGGAGTTTTCATTTCTACTGCACTGTGGTGATAATGATCTAAATAACTAATAAATGAGGTGCTTCTGCTGCTGTGACTGGGCTCAGATTGCTCACTTTAGTGCAGTGCTGTAAGATTTGTGTTTCCATGACACCCAAGGTGAGCAGTAATAAATGTTATTTGTGTAGGATTCCTGAACAACACTTTCTACAGCCCTCACCACACCACTGAGCAGCAATAGCAGACACTGGAGGGGCAGGAGCACTGTGAACTGCAAATAGAAGTGCTTAGGAGGAAAGAAGATATTTTCTCTCAGCCAAAGGTGAAGACAAACGCGTAAGTCTTGGTACCTCAGTCTGTAATCACCAGTTACAAAAAGCTTCTCAGTCTCCTTTGAAAAGGCACATAGCAGGAAATGAAAGAAAGACTTCAAGAGAACATAGAAAAGGTTTCTTTTCAAGTAGAAAGGGAACTTTTACTATATTCAGATGTGGCAAAGGAAAACCAGTCTGGAGGAGCAGGGATTGAGGTACTAGTTTTGAGAAACTAGTTGGACATGACTTTGATCCCCCTCTACACAGATTTAAACACCTTATCTTGTGCATCTGCACTATGGGGCCACCATCTGGATTTTGTTCTGGGGCTGTAAGAAATGCACAGCTCAGATTGACAAATCTAAAGGAGTTTCAGTAAGTTGACAGCAAGTTACTGTCAGGAACATGATTAGAGCAGCTGAGACCTGAAAGGTGGAAGAACATGATATTTGTGCTAACATCAGTTCAAACTTTTCATTCTAATTAAAATATATATTTTTATAATTTTAGTATGAAGGATGAAGGACAAGTGAATAACTCAAGCAGAAATTATTCCAAGAGATCACTCTGGTCTAATCCCATCCTAAAATTGCTCCTAAAATTTTTGAAATTAAACTTCATGAGAGGCCACTCCAAAATGTATTGAAGCCCATGGAATGGATGCCTTATACTTTGTTGTCATGGTTGCATGAATATTCTGCTAAACAAAACTACCACGAAGGTATGGGAGCTTTTGGAGAAGTTAGTGCCTGAGATTTTGTAAAAGCCACATGGCATATGGAAACAGCATATGGAAACTTGTTAACACTGAAAGGTAAGGCGAAAAGTGGCAGTGAGTGATGAACTACTTGGAAATGTTTAAGAAGCTGAATCACTGTCATCTGCAGAATTCCTGATGGAACACATTGAGATTGAGATGAAGTCAAGAGTTTTCCAAAGCTCTCCATCACCTGAATGATAGCAAAGGGCCAGACACTAACCATATGTCAACTGCTCATTGCAGAAAGATCTTCTGCCTCCTGAGAAAAAGAGGGTGTGGAAGTCATTAGCACAGCCCAGAAATGTGGAAAGTGAGGGACTGTCACTTAACCACACAAAGAAAACTACCTATAAAGATTATATCAGCTAATGAGTTTTTCACACTACTGCCTAAAACAGGAGAAAGTTTCTGCTTTCTTTATCTCAAATAGAATCAGAAGGGTAGTTGAAAAAAACATCTGTAACATCAGCAGGGGTGAATTTAGCACCTCTGTGTGGAGAAGATAATTGTACTTGAGTAATTTATCATGCAATGGCTGATCTGAATCCAATAGTAATTAGAACTTAATTGACTTTACTGGCACATTCAATGCTTTGTACCTTCTCTAATTATGGAATATCCTTTGTGTATATGCATTTTCATCAAAGTTGATTTTTACAAGAATATTGTCTGTATTGCAATGGCTTGAGGTCCTCTGTTAAAAGTGATGGACTAGTTTAAAAGTCAGCCCTGGCACTGTCACTCACAAGATAATAAACAAACAATAACCTCTTTCATCTTAGTAAATCCCAAAGCTCTGTACAAAGTAAATAATAATTAAACAGATGAACATTTACCTAAAATACATACATCAAAGAAGATGCATATCACATTAAAAATATATTTAGCTTCAAAACATCCCCACCATCTAGCCATTGCTTATCAGGTTTAACTGCATCCAGGGATGAAAGAGTTGTCTGATTTCACAGCCCTTGTAATTAGTGATTCTCTTCCAATTACCCTCAAATTTGGCAGCCTGTGTTACCACTATCTTGACTGTGTCTCTTTCTGGGATGTTGTGCTGCAGTTGCATTCTCCTGTCCATTGGGGAGGTAGTTTGTCTCTTGAGGCCAATTGAATCCAATCAGAACCTTTCCAGTTCCTTCCCCAGTTTCTGGATCAAGATTACCCTAAATTCCAGCTTGTTTCTCTAGTTTTGCTTTATCTGCCTGAGTAGCTGGGGCCAGGCCACTCTCTCCTCCAAACTGGTGTTTGATGTCTAGCCACTTCTAGCTGCAGTTTAGATGGAGCCAAAGAGGCAGATTCTTGCATGAGCTAGTAAAATGTAGTCTTCAGCATTGTCTGGAATAATGAGAAACAACTCCTTTAGCATGAGGTAATTCACAATCTGCCAACAGACAGGGTAATATGTGGAAAAGAGACTGACTCAGCCAGTTGTATTGAAAAAAGGGGTTCTCCCCTGTGCATTTTTCCATACCTACCTTTCAATTGTTCATATAGTTTCTGAATCTTTAAAGATGCAAAGATTTTCTCATCACACTGGAGCATGAAATCTGTGTGTCAGTTCTGTAGAGACTGGCAAAATTTGTTATTATTCTGTTGGTCCAAGCTGCTTTGTAGGCTAGACTAGGAAATCTCACTTCCTGTTTATTTTTATGTTTTGTTGTCTTCCCCCCTCTGCCCCCCCACCATTTTCTCCATGAAATTGTTTATTCTTGAATGCAGGGATCACCTCTGTTGTTGGTGTAGCAAGGGTCGTGGTAGTGAGGATAAATGTTTCTTCCATTGTCAGAGAGTCTCAAAACCTGTCTACATAGCTGTCTGTGCACACATCTACATATTCTTTTGTCTAGAAAATACTGGGTAAAACAAGTACTAATCAGATATCTGGAATTATATATGAACAACTTCACTAGTTCCTCCTGGCACTCAGAAAGAATCAATACCTTTAGTTACAGACAGATCTGCCAGAGACAGTAAGGGCAGTGAAAACACCTATTCTTTCTGAAAGAATGGATTTAATTTCTATGCAATTGCCAAGAAATCAATTCAGGCAAATCAAAATGCAACTGCTAATTATGCCTTTTAATTTTGGAAGTGGTGTGAATTTGTGCCTGAAAACCAGGGGGCAATTGCTGGAGCTAGAGCCAGGGGAAAATCATTGAAAGTCACTGAAAGCTCCTTCTTTCAACTCAAACTTGGACCAACAAATCGGAAGAGTTTTTAGAAACTTTAGATTTCTGTATGTATTCTTTTGTCCTGAATAAATTTTTGCACTCCTTCAAAGACAGAGTTTTGCAACCTCAGCAAATTTTAGCACCCTTACTTGCAGACTGCTGTTCCTAATAGTAGTAAATGGAACTGAAGTTCACATGATTTTAAGGTGAAGTCCAGCTGTAACTCAGGTATAATTAAAGGCCCACTTTGGCTGCAGGCTTTCTTCCCACCTACCTGCTCAGCAGGTGATGACAGTCTTCAAGAGGTGGTATTTTAGGAAAAGGGCAAACTGTTCTCAGAGGCAGAGAAAGCATCATCCCTTATTTCCCTCACTCTGTCCAGGCTTGTCTTTCTAAGCTTCCTGCACCAAGCCCAATTTATTGATGTTCAGCAAATAGTTTTACCAGCACTCACTGTGTGGCTCTGCAAAGCCTTTGCTCACCATGCTGACCCATCCTAAAGCTGTGCTGTTGTGAGTGAAGTAGATGTAATTAAAGGTTTTCAGCTACAGGGCTGTCGAATCCTTTTGTGTATCTGTTTTGGCAAGTGCTTCAAACCCTACAGCAATATTAAATAGACCATCTGTTAGCCTTCATTAGTCTCTCACTCATCAACAGGGCTATTAAATATAACTGAGGATGCTAAAGGAAACTTGACATCTTGGCTTTCAATTGGAATAGTGATCAATATTGATAACAAAAGTATTTCACAGAAATGTATTATTAATAAAAAGTTAATACAGCATAAATATGGATGTTTTGCCCTACATAGCTTTAATAAAACTAAGATAAATGATATAGTGAAACCCAACTTCATTAGTATCACTATCTGCAATGAAGAGCTCCATGCCAATGGCACTGTCCTGAAAACATATGAAGGACTGGTCATCCCTCTGATATTTGTTAAATGACAGAACAGATAGGACCATGTTAAACACAGGGGATGTTATAGAAAAAGACCTGCAATTAAAAAATATGCAATAGACTTGGCTTTTTCTCTTTATCTCTATAACAACTTCTTACATATTTAAGGATAAAGTATAGCAGCTTCCTCTGTTGTCTCTTATCTACAGTAAAAAAATCTCCAAAAGCACTCCCTGGAGAAAATGTTTTTTATACCATTTAAAAACTTCTCACTGTTCTCCTTTAGACTCTATCCACTTACTCCATGCCAGTAATTAAAAGACAGAAATATTCACAACTTCCCTGATATTCTAGCTAAAGGATATTGGTCAGATTCTTATATATGAGCATCTTGACCTATTGACACAGAATCCAGTTGTGATTGCATAAAATCCTGAAAGCAATGTTTTTTTTAATTTTCAGATGACTTGTTTGTGATTTTGATTTTCTCCCTAAAGGAGACATAATTAGGGCAAACTCAGGGTGACACACCCAAAGTACAATCTACTTGAGATTGAAGCATCCTTTATAAAAAAGTAAAATGATAGGAAGTCTGAGGAGGTGTCATCAGTACATTTCTATTTGGAGGTTGTTTTCAATCATCTTTTACAGTGCCAGTCATGTGCTGGAATTTTATATTCACACTAATGTATCAAGATCTAGCACAAAAATTGTATCCCAGAACATCACTATAACTGTGACAAATTTTGCCTCTGTGTTGAACTGACCGTATTTAAGAAAACCCCAAATATTTTTTCTATTTTTGCATAATGAACTGTGGCGAGTGAGATGTCATTCAGATTTGTTAGCTCACATTGGTGCAGTTTGAGCAGGGACATTTGTGACAAATATTTTACTATGAATGGCCAGATGCTCTGCTGAATCCCATACACCACATGTCAGCCTGGCCTGTTTTTTTGTCTGATTTCCTTAATATTGAAATAAAAAAAACATGACCAGAGTTTTCTTCTACTGCTGCTTTCCCCAATTCTTTCTGAAAACTCTCCAGACATAATTTGTATCCTTTTACTTCAGAGATTATTTGGTTTTTTATCTTACGGCACTTCAACCTTCCATGACTAAAATTTCTGATTTTGTCCCATATGAATCACAAGTCATTAATTAAATACCATAGTGAGACCCTTTTACTCAGGTATGTATTCATGTACTTATTTCAGCAGTTCATGCAGAACATCACAATATTCCTACTATAGAGCAAGCAGGTGTAGCACCAAAGGAAAGCCAAGGGAAAATCTGGAAGATCAGCTATGGGAGGAACCAAATAGAAGTCCAAGACTGAATGTCAACACCTACATCATTTTTTAATCAGTGGGTGGTCTTGAATGTAATTTCTGTCCTGTGATGTTCAACTGACAGGATATTGCCATGGTGTTTGAGGAGTGCATTGCTGTGACATTTCTCTGCTGTAGCTTTCACTCATGATGGGTTCATAGAGGTAATAACCCTGAACCCTTTGAATAGAAAACCCTAGATGGACATTGAAATCATGTATTCTCATTGACAGAAATCTCTTACAAGGAAATGGAGCAGCTGGTTTTGTTGCAGAGGCCAACAGTATGTGTGAGAATACAGCAAACTAGTCAAAAGTGAGATAAATTCAGTTCAAAGAAGACAAATTGTGCTGTGTCAGTAACAGAACTGGACATGAAAGTCATAGCTGTGGTTGAGGAATGGGTAGCATGTAGAGGCAGTGAAAACTGGTTAAGTCCTGGACTATGACTATGTCCCTTGAAAATTACATAAATGTCAGTTTGTAGTGAAAGGAAGGACTTCCTTTCCAGTCAAAGACATGCTTTTCTGCTGTTCTGTCTGTGCTGACACAATGATTTTGTGGCACATGATGGATCAGATCAAACTGATGTGTCTGAAAGGTTGAAGAATAACCCTCTGCACCAGTAAAGGTTGGGAGCTGAGCTGCTGAAAAGCAGCTCTGTGAAGAAGGACCTGGGGGTCCTGATGGATGACAAATTGTCCATGAGCCAGCAGTGTGTCCTGCCACTTGTATCCTGAGGTGCATTAGGAGGAACATTGCCAGTTTGAGGAAAGTGATCCTTGCCCTCTACTCAGCCTCGGCAAGGCCACATCTGGAGTACTCTGTCCAGTTCTGGACTCCTTAGTACAAAAGAGACATGGAACTCCTGGAGTGGGTCCAGATGAGGTCACAAAGATGACTAAGAGACCAAAGCACCTAGCTTAGAAGGACAGGCTGAGAGAGTTGGGCCTGTTCAGCCTTGAGAAGAGATGATTGAAAGGGAACCTCATCAATGACTATGAGTATCTGAAGGGAGGGTGTCAGAGGATGGACCAGACTCTTCTAGGTGGTGCTGGCCAACAGGACAAGAGGCAATGGGCAGAAACTGATGCACAGGAAGTGCCACCTGAACATGAGAAAGAACTTCTTTTCTGTGCAGGTGATTGAGCACTAGGACAGATTGCCCAAGAGAGTTTGTGAAGTGTCCCTGACTGCAGATATTCCATAACTTTCTGGACATAATCCTGTGCCATGTGTTTTGGGATGAGCCTACTTGAGCAGGGAGGTTGGACCAGATGACCCACCATAGTCCCTTCCAGCCTTACGTCTTCCTTTATTCTGTGATTCTGTGAAAGTTAACTTTATTTTCGGCAAGTTAGTGTCAGGATCTATTTTCCGGATCACTGAATGACTTTACAGATGCTGATGTCTTCACAAGACCAAGAATAAACAGCAAGACTTGGCAACAATTTAGTTCTGTGTCAGAGTAAAATGATCTTTATCTGCAGTCCAATTCAATGAATCTGCTTTTGGGAAACAGGCTAGTTTGGCTGTGTGCCATGTGACAGGAATTCTTGTCCAGAGGTAGGTAGGTAGGTTACCTGTTAGTACAGTTGTAAATTATTCCTTTTTATTCTGTACCCAATGGCACTCTTGTAAAGAAATGCCACCCAGTATTTACAGCTGTTATTTTAAGATCATTCTTGTCACTTTTTACATACTTTAGGACTAATATGTGTAGGCAAAAATGCTTTAGTTTCACTCTTTAAATTGTTGGGAGAAAAAGAGCAACTGCTTCGTTTAGAAGGAAGTCTCTCAAGTTCTAGTAAAAGAGGGGCATCACATATTGGAATTTAATTTCTGCTGCTGAGATTTTCTGAGTTCTGTATATTTGCTTTGAGAGATTTCAGCATTTCTTAATAACTTAAAACAATCAAACAAAAGAGTGTCTGGATGTAATTAAATCAGTCCTAATTGTTTATATAACATTTACGGTTTTCATGGCCCCAAATATAAACAATTTCTGGAGCATCTATTTATGCAGCATTGACCTTCACAGTGGCTCGGCATACTCAGTGAAGGTTGTGATTTTCCCATACTTACCTGCTTCCTGCATTGCATTAATGAAATAAAAACTACAGTGGGTAAGACACTAAGAGAAATGGCAAACAGCTCATGGGATGATGTTTAAAAGAGTTGCTATCTGGGAGAAATGGCAGGGGCTGCTATGGCTTCCTAGGCTACAACCTGTCAATGAAGCCACAGTAACCGACAGTTGTGCATTCTTGGTCCACCAGAATTGGAAACCAAGAGCAAATTATTCCTGTGCCTTTTACTTTTCAACAGGAGAGATAAAAAACATGCACATCACTATGTCCTGTTGATCAAATGACATGTGTTAACACCTCTATCTGTTGCATATTTGCATGCCAAGTTTGGTTGTCCAGCTACAAAGCATGTACAAACCAAACTATCCATGTAAAGAGTTTATATGCAATGAGCTTGTGGAGTTTCCCAGTCTTGTGTAAGAGCAACCTCAGCCAGTGATAATAGCAAGAGTAAGGAGAAGAAGATTTAGCTGGAGAGAGACAGAAATAGCCTTTTTTAGTGGTATCTTTTAGTCCAAGTAAATTATAGATGTGGGTAAATAGCAGAAATAAAATGAAGGGAATGATGGCTGAAAAATGGCACAGAAGGGGGAAATTTTTCTAGCATGGAATGTGGCTGGGTCATGATTGGTCTCAGAGAAAATGAGGAATTGACTGAGAAAATGAGAGGGTGAAAGGTGTGTGCAAGCGAACAGAGAAATAGAGTGAAGGAAATGGTGAGCAGACAACAGCCAGTTCATCATCAAGTCCAAAGTTAATCCTCTGGAAAACAATGTGCTTATACAACAGGAGACGGTCCTTCCCTCAGCAGCACATAATGAAGCAGTTTTGAAACACAGTCCATGGTTTTCACATGTGTCCAGAAGCAGAAGATGCTTCCCATGATTGCTGCTATTACTCAAATGACATGGTGTGTCACCTCAGTTTGCATTCCCTGATGTGGATGAAGCTGGGTTGTTTCTGATTAATTCTCTGATCTAGAGGAATGCTTGAAGCATAGTGGAGTGTCTATTAATCCTTCTGTAATGGTGTCTACCTTCTATGCATTCCTCCTCTCCACAGTAACTTCTGGACTTTCTATAGAGATCTTTTGGTTTAGGAGTGGGGTATCAATTTAAAATCCCTAAAATGTAAGGATATCCCCTGGATATAATTACTGTGAAAGTCCATAGTGCAGATTCATGTTTTTCACCTGCAATGGGAAAGTTAAAAGTAATGATGGAGCTCTGATTTGGCTCATCTAATCATTGAATTCCAAACTAACAGATTCTCTTGGGCTTGAAAAACTGGGCCAGAATTATCACAAGAATAGATTGCCTCTTGGTATTCCTGAATGGAACAAGGGCATGTTAATAATAGCAAAAATGAAAAATAATTAAAAATAGAAGGTCTGATTCTCTCTGCATCAGGATTTTTTTGCTGTTTTGCTGAAAAGGGGGGGGCTTTTATTTTATAATAGACCAGGTCCAACTCATCTGTGGTAGCTTGCGCTATTTAAAAATATTATTTTAAGTAATTTATAACTCTTAACAAAGACTTACTTTATTTTTTTCCTGAGTTTTCCTTTTCTTATTTGCTAGAAGATTCTAACTGAAGAAATTTTGTAATGGCTAGGTAAATAGTTATCTGAGGCTGTGCTTGTAGCTAGGGGTGTGTGAATTAAATGACCCTGTTGTTCTCTCGTGTCTTCATTCTGTGATTGTTCTGAGCCTGTGCAATGTTTCTACGACCTTCACTACAGGATTAATGGGAGTTATTTCCTCTATTGGTGCAAAGCAATTATGCATGCCATCCTGCTCCGAGATGGTTTAAATGAAAGTTGCCAATAGAAATGTTAACCTTCACCTGTCATAATGCTATTATGTTATCTTGGGCTAATGGTGAAAAGAAGTCATGATTTCATTTTATTTAAATTTCAGCTGGGTATTTGACCATAAAATTATTTCTAAAGGGAAACATAATAAAGATAGTACATCAAGAGTTCAGAGTGAAGAAGAAAAGTATTGTGTTATTGTCTGGAATGTAATTATAGAAAAAGCTTCAGTATAAACCAGAACAGATGAGGCTAGGTACTCAAAAGATTCTATATATGTGAAGGGACTGACTTAGTCACTGTCCTTTGAAAATCCCAATATTTGACTATTTTATTATGGTGATGTTAGTAAATGCTCATGAAAATGGCTGATGCAAGATCACAGTTAAAGTTTTCGATCTGAATATCCATTCTCAAATAGAAAGTAGGGGCCAGCCTAAAACTGAAGATTGCCCTAAAAGCAAATTTTTGGTTTTATTTTTTCTTATGTCCTCAATAAGCACAGTTTGGTGAAAATGAAGGCTAGATAGTATGGACTCTACAAGAGCAGCACAGAATATAGTGTAGTAACGGGACATCTGGTCATTCCCATTATGTGTGGTTGTGTGAGAGAAGGGTGAAAAACATCGTAAGGAAATCAGTCAGAGAAAGAGTGGGCTGAAGTGAAAATAGGTTTTCATATGCATATATACACGCATGTCAAATAGGTTGTCTGGGAGTAAAATAAAAATAATTGTAACTGTTTGAAGATAAATGAACAATACGTTATTATTTCTGGCAGAGTGTAACAGAAACAGGCTTAAAAGAACAGCATTACGTGGCTAGTGATCATTTCCCTGCTTTAAATCTCTAAAGCACTCTGTGTTTTAGAATAGGCTGCTCCTCTTCTCAGAATGTGAGAAATTTTTCCTTGCAGGAAGCTAATAGGAAGAAATTAATTTTCGGCAAATCAGCATTTTTCATCAGAAAAATGTCTCCCAGAAATTTCTGTCCAAAAAGATGAACCACAGGCTCAACACTGCATTCTGCAAACCCTAAACTCATAATAAATTGCTCTTGCTCAGTGTAACTACTTGAACAAAATTTGCTCCTTTTCACAAGGTAGGATGAAATTCTTAGGGTCAGAATTTGGTTTATAGGAATATATAGACAAAAATGCCACCATTAAAATTCTATTTGAATTATTGATTACCTCCACTGACTTTTGTTTACATCTTCTGAATGTCTTGCTTTTGGCTTACTAGTTTTATTTGTTATTTTTAAAATTATCATTATTAGAGTAGGGTACAATGGTGTTTGTCCTGTTTCTTTATTATAGAACCTATTCATTTTGGAAGCACAGGTTGATCAGTGTATAGAAACATAAAACTGAATCCAACTGCTCTGTCTGGAGGGGATTGCACCCTGATGAACTTGCTCCATTACTGCTGATCTCAGACAATGTGCCAATTTACTGCATCCTATTGGGAAACCTGCATAAACAGACACCTACAGCCAAGAAAAGCATAAAGGGATAAAGGTTTCAGTGGTAGAAATGGACCTTGTTTTAAGCCTTTGCATTAATAATCCACACTCAATTTTAATATTTGCAGTCTCTTTAGATTGCACCAACAATGAAGTCACGTTTATTTGCCTCTCCTTTACTGTCAGGTAAATGACAATGTGATTCTAGCAAAAGTATCAGTGAGACTTCCCATTGCATATCTATTAATAACCATACAGTACTTGGGTCAAATGCAAGGTACAATCTGACTGGGAAACATGGAGACAGTTAAATTGCATCTTGGCATCTATGTGGAATATCTTGCACCACTATAATTACATTATCAAGGTGAAAGAGGGGCAAATATGAAACAGTCATTGAAATTAATAGTATGAAGTGCAGCATTTACAAAGGAATATATTATTTTCTTGGTATCTTTTATTTTCTTTAGTGGCTTCCATTTGTAAAGGATCTTTTTTTTTAATGTCATCACAGCAGGAGTTTAGCAAACATCTAACTACCTTTTTTAATGAGGTCATTTAATGAAGATAGTTCTTTGCTTATTCTGATTTCCACCCCATATTTCCTGCCCTGATACTTCTTTCTGTATTTTCATAAGCTTTTAGAGAGTACAATTCTGTAAGACTTCTCACCTTTTCATATTTATTCTTTACTTGGTTTGAAGTTGCAGCATTAGAATATAAGTACTTAGAAATCACATTCGTGGTATCATTAATGTGGAGAGTACACTCTTCCACTGAGCTCTTCTGCAGTTATATTGCAAATATGATGATGCCATAATATGGCTATTTGCCAAGTCTGTAACAAAAGCAATGGAGACATTTATCAGTTCTGTAAGTTGTATAAAGAATTTCAGTAAGAAGTGGGAAAGAGGTTGAGTTTTGTTAGTACTCCTAAACTGAGCAAGGACCTGTGCAAATAAAATTCAAATTGTTTGCCTCAAAAACCTTATCACTTAAAATAGCAACAGAGAAAAAGGGAATACAACTCATGTTTTAATGCACAAGATAAAATTGCAGACAGATAACTGTATTGCCTTGGGTCAAGCAGAGAGACTGCTGGGAAGCCAGGACTTGACCTGCCAGCCAGTGTCTTTGGCCATCACCCTATTGCAAATCTACCTGGCCTGTTCAGCTGTCATCCGGACCCATAAACTCAGTTTCTGATGTATATTCTCTGTGTGAAGAGACTGAAATGAAATAAAATGGGTCAGCCTCGTGTCTTCGGAAACAGTGTGAAAACTCCATGGTTTCATTCATCTTCTGCATTAAAAAGAACCATGAACTCTGAACACCTCACAAACTTCAATCCTACATGGATGAAACCAAGATGAAAGGACACGTGAAGGATTCTTTACATGTGACTGGGTTTGATATTACTCAGGGAAGTTAGCATTTGACACCATTAAGGATAGTAGCTGAACTGGGATGGAGGGACTGAAGAATAGGGCCTTCAAGTAAATTTATTTGCTCTGATTTAGAATCACAGTGTATTTTTCTACTTATATAAAGATCTTTAACCCAATGAGCAACTCCACTTTACAGGAGCAGAATATGTGAACAGATAAGGAAGGACTTAGAAACTGATATATGCATTGAGGAGTGTAGTGCTGACTACTTCTGTGGCATTAGATGAGAATTAAAGAGACTTAAAGAAGTCATGTGACAGAAAAAGAAAATTAAAAGATTAATTACTTCATGGGAAGCAGTTTCTTGGAGTATTTTTCCTGGTTCATCATGTTCAGAATTATGAGGCAGGTAATTACCAGTTCTTTTCCATTTCTCACACTGTGTGGAGACCAGATCAATACAACTCTTTTTACAATCACCCTGGTACTTATCTATTCTACACAGGAGAAAAAGATCTCTCTCCTTTGATTCAAGAAGAAAGGATGGGTGCAAGATGAGTAGACACTTGACTTGTACTCTGTCCATGTCTCTCCTTTGGGCTGCCTGCCTGAGAAAATGAAAGAAAATTTTATGTTCAGGGCTTTTCTAGAGGGAAGGAAAAAAAACCCCTCCAGCCTGTGATGCGTGATTAGCTACTATTTATAAAGGCTTTCTCAGTGAAAAACATTCTGGAGGGGTCCTTCAGAGCTACCACATCACAGATAACAAAGGACAATGCTTATTGTTTAGTTTAGCTGCCCCCAGCTGATCCATCAGCTTCCCACTCCTTGTGTTACCCTGACACTAATGGCTACCTTAGAGCACACAGCTGCACATTGCTGGGAGAATGCTTGAAAGTCAGGCAGTGTATGCAAGAGCAGATAATTTTTTTATCAGCCTGGTTCTTGCCGTATCTCAATAAAATTTCCACTGTAGGTGCACGCTACCTATGGAGAGATGGACTCCTGCTAAATGCACTTGCCCAAGACATGCTGCTGTCTTGCTTCTCAAACACTGAAAAAAGCAACTGGAATTAATATTAGGAAGGGAGACCAGTATGAGGTGACACCAATTTATTTATGTCCTGGTTTCAATTGGGCTGGAGATAATTTTCTTCCTAGCAGCTGCTACAGTGGTGTGTGTTGGATTTTATATGAATAATGTTGATAAAACACTGATGTTTTAGCTGTTGCTAAGCAGTGCTTACACTAAGTCAAGGATTTTTCAGTTTCCCATGCTCTGCCAAGGTGCAAGAGCTAAAGAAGCTGGAAGGGGGTTATTCAATGCCACAGAACATCATTCTCAGTCTATAAGACAGGAGGATTGGCTGTGAGGGATCAGTCCCTGCTCAGAGACATGTTGGGCATCAGTCAGCAGGGGGTGAGAAGTTGTACTGTGTATCACTTGTCTTTCTTGGGTTTTATTCCTCTGTTTTTCTTTTTTTCCTTTTTTTCTCTTTTTTCCCTTTTATTTTATTTCTTCCTCTCGTTCCATTTCTCCATTTTCATTATTATATTGTTATTACATTTTATTTCAATTATTGAACTGCTTTTATCTCAACCCAGGAGCTTGACATTTCCCCCCCTCAATTCTCCCTCCCACTGCACCTACAGGAACACATAGTGAGAGACTGGCTGCGTGGCACTTAGTTGTGTCCTGGGTTTGAACCTGCACTCAACCCAAATACAGCTGGAGCAGGAGGCGTTCAGGTCAGCTTGCAGGAGGACCCTTTTTATGAGAAGGAAACAGAAGTTCAGATTGCCAGATGAATGTGACAAGACCTCAGCTCTGGGTCCTTTTCAAGAGGTAGATGAACTTCTGTCAGGAACAATTTAGATGTAGTTTTTCTTGCTTCAAGAAGAGGTATGGAGAATGTGTCTTCTGGAGATATCTTTCAAATCAATTTTGTCTAGTCTGTTACTCATTCTTCTGTTCAGGCTTGAAGATGAAGCCCTTCCAGGCTGGAGATACCTAGGGAAAGCCGGAATTCAGATCAGATACGCAATATTTGATTCAGCCTGTCTTAAGGGATTCATACTTAATGACTGAGCTTTAAGGAGCTCTAGCAGGCATTTTATCAATATTGCCTGGCTCCAGAGACACGACAGGGTCATGGGATGCAAAAGACTTGTGCTCCTGACAAAGCAGTGTGGTTAAGAACAAATCTTTATAAAATTGAGAACCTGGGGAAAAATACATAAATTAAAGCATTAATTTTTTATTTTAAACTTTAAACATGTAGAATGGAATTAAATGCAATTTTTGAGAGTTGTTTCAGATGTGTTTAATACTGAGCCACACATATTGGATCATCACGAACACTAGTTAATTACCAAGGCTATTTTCTGACACAGAATGACTCATTTTCCACTTCTGGGTGTATCCTGCAAATTCTCAGTCTTGTTTATTTATCTCAAGTTTAATGTGGCACCCCGCAGAAAAATAAACAACGAACATACAAGCATGGACTAGGAGATCCCTCAAAACCCAAGAGAAATATATTGATATTGTTAAAGAAACAAGCAGGTGATAATGACCTTTAATTATGTAGTTAGATGACAGTAAAAATGTTGATTTCATATTTATCTTCCTTTCTTAAGTGGATGCTTTATAGCATTAGACTGTATTAACTGCCCCCTCACACTCATTTTCTTGACTTAAAAAAATGCCAAAATTATAATGGAAAGTGATCAGAAACTTTTGTTTCAGTGCCAATTTTACTGAAAAAATTAGCTCAAAAGTTTAGTAAATATAGAAGACAACATAAAAAAGCGCAAATTTTTATAATGATTCTTAGAAATTCTTGCCTTCTTTCAATTGCTGAATCATGTTTGTCATAGCACAAAATTAAATTTGAAGGGGTCCACAGAGTTAATTTTCCTGAAATAGTACCTCAAAGTAACAGCTACATTGATTCAGACACATTGTATCTGCACATTTGCATATTAAATAAAGGTCTGTCTTCCCCCAAGATGTTAGCATAGCCTTTTTAATAAATTCCCAATTAATTTTATCAAACATCTTTGAATAAATAAAAGATGAACAGAGAGATGAGGTGGAACTCTGCCCTCTAATGTAAAAAGCAAGCAGAAAAAAAGGTGGTTTGTTTTCATTTTTTGGTTAATTAACTTTGCCTTCTGGGAATAAGAATGAGTCTTCAATTTAAAAGATGCAACGAAGGACAAAAATGTGTATAAATAAAGAGTCTCAAAGAATGAAAGGGAAGGCTAAAAAGAACCACACTTTTTAAAAGATAACTATCTTATATTACCTATTTTTTTAAAAATTATAGTTAAGGTTGACATCTGTTCTAGAAGGCCTACAAACTACCCCTTCTTAAGAACAAGTACAAAGGCTATGGAAAAATATTTTTATAGAAGACCCATTAAATATCAGCTTACTGCAGGATGACATCCATCTCTTTCTGAAGATTTCATTACTGATCATTATCTTCATTCTGGACTACAGGTTTGAGTCATCAAAGACATTCCTGACTTTCCATTTTTTAAATGCATTGTCCACAGGAAAAAAGAGAGAAGCATACTTCAGACAGATGAAGAATATTCTGGTGATTTTTTTCAGTTAACATGGAGTTAAAAAAAATCAAAAAAATCAATTGTTCTACTCCTGCAGTACACTTGAAAACCTTTAACTTGACTTTATGTGGAATATGAATACAGAGATGATATGAGTATGAAAGTTGAAGAATACATACATGTAAATACTTTTTCCAATTTGCTGTTGTTTTCTCGACTGCATTCTATACCAAAAAACCTCTTCAGGGTGAGGCCATACAAAGTTCATCTGATAGCACTGGCTGAGGCTCATTACAAATGTGGCTTGTTGTACACAGAAAATACTGCTCAGAGCATAAATCAGATCAACACATCTCCCTGCAACTGTTTATTTAGATGTTCCCTGAAGGCTAGCTCAGTGTTCAATTACTCCCACTAATGAAATAAGGGAAGAGGGCCAAATGGTAAATGACTGGAAGTTATCTCTTTATAAAAGAACACAATGGAAGAGAAATAATACCAGAACACCACAATCCTCAAAGTGCTGTACCAGGCAAACTAAGGTTTGCTGGACAGGGGCGTATACAAAACTCCTCAAGTCAAGCTTATACAATCAAAGTTTATATAACACTGCTCTACTATATTCCTAGGGCTCCTCCTCTGTGTAACTCCTCTTTTCTGTCAATTCCCAAGAGCTGTGCACTCTGAGCCTCTGAGAACTGGGGTTTCCATCCGAGGTGGGTCATTATGCTATTTACAGGAAACACGTTTATTGTTCTCTCTTTGTTACTCCATCTCAAGCCTTTTCACACTGAGAAAATTCTCTTACATTTTTATTGCATAGTATATCATTATTTCTTAGTTCTGCAGGCTTGCAGATATAATAAAAGGTGACAAAAGCTGGACATTAAAATGGATCCTATTGCAAACCTACCCATGGATCTCATAGCCGCATGACTTTTTTCAACTCCCCATTTAAAGGCTTTAAATTAAATCTACATTTCAGTTTATACAGAAGATGGGGATGATGAGGTGCTGCAGAGAGCATCTTAATAAAGCTGGCATGATATTAATTGTCATTCTTTTTCAGCTAAATATTCACTAATGATAATGACTCATTTTGCCTCATTATTTTTCTAGTTAAGGGCTTTATATTGTCAAGGGTTTTAATCTTCCTTCTTTGCCTATATTTCTAACCCACCAAGGTCTTTGTCTTCTCCCTTCCTCCCTTATTCAAAGCCAGAAAAGTTTTCACTACCCTTGTTCTCTTAGGAACAAGCTATTTGTGGTTTAGCCCAGCATTTTTGTGTTCAATCATCTTTCTTTTCTTTGTTGTCAACCCTTTAAAGATGTTCGTCTTGCTTTTCTGTAATTTATAGCTTCTCAAAAAGCCTAATCAATTTATACCTTCCCCACAGGTTCAGATCCAGCTTACAGTGCTGGCTGTTTGAAATTCACAGTAATAGGTGTTGCATTTTTGATAACACATTTACGGGTGTGTTAGCCAGGGTGATTTATAAAGGGTGCGGGGGAGGGTTTGATTTTTTGCCATCCTTAACACAGATGAATTAGGTGAAATATTTCTCAATCAAAAGCTGCCACACAAAACTTGACTTTCAACCACAGCATAAGCTCATTCAAATGGGATCTCTGAGCTTGAGGCATGCCACAAAATACAGCACTGCAGTAGACACATCCTCCCAAGGCAGCCTGTAGCCATGCAGTGGGAAAAGACTTTTCAGACTACTGGAAACTGCTAAAACATTAAGCTGTCCACAATGAGAGCAAGAAATCTATGCTACTCTCAGTAGACATTGATTTGCTTAGGTTAGTTCCTACATGGAGGGTTTGTGGGCAAACCATTTTCTCATTTAGTTCTAGCTGGAGTAAAAACTCCTCCAAGCAATATCAATCAGTCAGCCCTTGATTTTTGAGCACGAAGGCACTTTGTGCCTCATATCCAGCAGCACTTCTAGGACACGAATCAGAAAGGGTTATTCATTGAAACAATTTGATAAGCATATTCAGTTTCCCTTCTAAGGAAGGATTCCCCTGACATGAGCTGCTAAGGTCAGTGCTGCAGCATCCACAGACTCACTGATGTTCCAGGTTGGCCCAGAGTTGCTGTTTCACTGCTCCAGTGCTTGCACCTATTCCCTCACACTGAACTTCAACATTTCATTTCCCTGTGCTTACAAAAGCATTTGGCCTTTGAGCTGGTGGTAATTATCAACACTCTAAGGTAACAGTAAGAGAATATGGCCTTCTTTCCCTTCGTTTCTTGTATCTGTTCAAGGACCCCAGGAGATGCAAACAGGGAGAGGTGAGAACAGAGGAGCAGGAGCAGCAGTGAAGATGAATTTCCAGCAGAGGTCACGAGAACTCCCACATCTTCTGTGGTCTTTCATTAGAGAGAAGGTGTGACTATAAGGTCTTTTCTTTCAGAGTCAGTGCTAGCTAACACTGCTCCTGAAATCAGAAATCAGAGAGGCCTGAAATAAAAATCTTTATCCCTACCAATAAGCACTTATACAGAAACTTATACTTTTTAATCTGCATATTTTCATAGTCAGAGCCCTATTATATTGCCAGGGCTCTTTCTCCAGAAAAAATCCCCTAAATCCTCTCACTTAGATGTAGACTGGCATGAAAGCCCTAAATCAAATGAAAAAAAATATCCTTTAGCCTGCAGTCAGCAATATACACTCCTAGCACAAGTTTCTTCACCCAATGACCTTTGCTAAACTCAGCCAGCCCATTTGTAAATGATTATTACTGAATTGTTTCCTTCTATTCCTGCCCTGAAGGCAGAAAACCCTAGCACAGGTGTTTCATAAGTGCCGAGCCAAAGTGTCTCTAGGTATTTTCCAGCTTCTACAGCTGGGAACTCTGATATCCTTTTCCAGGTAACTGTCTGTCTGCAGCCAACTCACATAAGATATCTGATTGCTTTATACTTCAATATTTGAAAAACTATCCATGAGAGTCTTTTTCCACAATATTGCCAACGCTAACAAACACTTACTGAATAGAATAAATTTCTTTTTATTATGTGACACTGTAATTATTGATTAGCTGTTAATGTGATGGTGCATGAGATGATTGATTTTATTTTGCAAAAATGTGTGCTATTCTCTCTTAATTGGGAATGGCTTAATTTCTTCACCTCATCTTACAGAGCACCTCAGTGAAATGATTGCAATAGCCCACTTTTAACAAGGCTGAAGTTATCTTTCCTCAAATGTGGGGAACTGGCTACAATCTGAATTTCCTTGGTCTTGAGGACCTATTTTTTGTTGCCATTTATTAGAATGAGCATAACCACTCTTACTGTAGAACCTGGAGCTATTCAAATGCAGGAAGTCTAATATAATCCCTGAGGAAAAGACACTGCACGTGCACACAATCAGAAAATCTTAGTACTGTCTGGGATTTTTGAATAGAAATATAAGAATCCTACTGGGAGCCCTAAGGGAAATTAAGGCAATACAGTCTCAGGCAGAAAAGACGCTTCTCCTTTGCAGAAGTAATTGATATTTCATTTAAAAACCAAAAATTTAGAAACTTCTGTTAAGAGAAAATCACCTCATAATTATCAGTTATCAGTGAAAGGCAATAAATCTCTGGACATAAAGAGTTCTCCCTGCAGTCCCTTTTTTAGGGGGCTGCCATAAACTCCCTCTTGGAGCTGGACTCTCAGACAGTGTATCTGGAATCTTACTTTAAATTTAAAGGTAATGAAAGGCCTGGGATCCTCAGGTTTACAAAGTAACTTGTTCAACAATTGCTTATAAATCTGTTGCCCAGGAATTAGGACATAGTAAATTTTACATTTTCTACCTCTGTAGTGTTTACTCTTCATCACTGAGGTCAGGCTTCTCAGCCGGCTAAGGAGAGCAGGTGGCAGGAAAGTGCCTGAGTGTAGGAGCCATGCCCAAACTTTGTGACAGCTTTGGCAAAGTGACTCATTCTTTGTCACATATACTTCCAAGTAAGCATGCATGGTACTGAAATGTAAACATTTCTTAGTAAACCTAGCGCCCCTAAATGTCTTGCTGATAAAGCCCCTAATAAGTAGCTTTCCAAAGGCCAGACAAAATGCTTTTCAAGAATTCAGTCAATCATCCAAAATCCCCCTCACAAAAATCACCTCTCCTTTGAGCTGTACATTCCTAAAGCCTTCCCTGGATATAAGATGAAAATATGAATGCAGCCAGGAACGAAATGCAATATCTGTTAATGCAACAAAGTCCCACAGTTACTCCTCAACAAATTTGAAAGCTTTCATCTGCTTTCAAGAAGCTTCCTTCCTGTTTGATTACATTTATTTCCATTTCTCTCCCAAATAAAAACATCAACACTACTGATAGTCAGTAATCACTGGTCACTGTTCCTACCAGGGTTTACTTAGGTATGTTGGAAATAATGTCTCTCTGGTAATTAGTTTTAAATCATATTAATTCATATTCATATAAAATTCATTAAAAATCATCTACATAATGGGAATAATTCTTCACTCTCTTCCCCCCCCCCCAGAGTTCTTAATTATGTGTCATATTTTCTGGTGAACAGCCACTAGAGAGGAGATAAAGCATCCATTACAGTTTTTGGAACTAAAAATAATTATTCAATGAAACCAAGTGACTAAGAGACAGGGAAATGGTTTAATTTTCTGCTTGTTAAGGAGTGACAAAAGTTGATAGCCTCAGAGAAATGGCCCAAAATCGATCCTTAGAATTTTGGGAAAACACTATTGCAGGTGAAATCTCTGATAAATTGCAGATGTGAGAGGATATCAATCTCCTGGGCTATGTGCTTGTGTAAGTGCTCAGTGAGTACTTGAAAATATACATTTTCAAATCAAAAAGAAAGCTGTTTTCAAATCAAAAAGAAAGATATTTTTCAGTGTGTGTATATATATATATTACATATATATATATTTCTTGATATTGACTCTAGGGCAACAACACCCCTTAACTTATTCTCCTCTCTCCTTATGAGGTATTGCTGGTGTAAATTTTGAGATTTCTCCTGCAAGCTTCAAGTGAGAAAGAGTGTTTAATAAGTTCTTATGGAATAGGTGTCATTTAGGCAAATCCTAACTAGCCACTCTTACGAAGTGTCATTTTTTCATAATCCTGATTCTCTAGAAACAAGGGAATGCTTGGAATGCTTGGAATGCTTGGAATGCTTGGAAGGCCTCTAGCAAGTTACAGATGCTCTCCTAAAAAAAACAAGCGCCGATGGGATGCAATCCCATACGGCACAATACAGCTTTTTTTTTTCCTGATTCAATATTTTTCTACGTTAGGAAATGATACAGAATAGCGATTTTTTCAGTAAACCAAAAAGAGTGAAATCACAATATGTCTTGTAGCACCACCCTATGTATCTTGTCAGTAACATGACTTGACTTCAAATGATGGCTAAAATATATTTGCCGTGCCCCTTGATTTGTTAAACCATAATCATGAAATTGAATTACAGGACAGGAACGATAATAATAGATGAAACTATTAGGTGTCATAGAGAGGCAATTTAGCTGTAGCTAATGATCTTTACTAATGGGATAAGATATACTGCCACATGTGCCTTGACGACCATCATCAGATAAAACAGAGTAATCAATCAAGCAAACCTTTAAGGCACTGTTTAATTTGAGAGGTGAAAGAAATAAAATTGGACTTTGGAGGACATCACAAATTCCATCCATGTAAGGAGATAGACTATTGATCTAATGAACTACACGAAGTCTAGACTGTATCATTTACCTGGAGCCTGGAGCAACTGGATGCACACACATGCATAATCAAAAGGTTGGTGGAGTATAAATTAACTTTTCTCACTCAAAGGCAATATGGTGTTCCATATGAACTGGAATATGATTATGTCCTGGCTACAGATTATACATCACACATTAGTAGCAGAGTTTCTACTGAATGCCGTTTGGCTTAATCAAAGAACCTGGATAATGGTGCCTTGCATTTGTCCCTGCCAGGGACTTAACATTATGGAAAAAAGGGACAAAAGTCAGAGGTTTTTGTCATTGCTGTGTTTCTCTTCACTAGGTAATTTCCCTATTATTAACTGCATCCATTCTTCATTCTCCACCATGCTCCTTGTGAAGGAATTCTTTGGGCAGCTCTGTCCAAAGGCAGCAGAGGTTACTCTTGGGCCACTCACCAATCTGGTTTCAGCTGATAGCAAACAGTTGACTGGATTATCCTCATGATGAATATCCCCGTACAACAAGACAAGGAGGTATTTAATTTGGTATCCAAAAGAGAAATTCCTGTGCCTAATTGTGTGTGGGATACATGTAGATATTTATTCCTAAAGTCTCTGAATGGCATCTAAAACAATTGCAATTCATTTTCAGCAGCTTGAGAGAAGAAAATGCCAATAGGCAGAAGTGACATTTATAAATACAGCCTAAACGAACAATGTAAAAACAGAATAACCCCCAAATCCCCATGCCTTCCCTCTCCTTCTCAAAAGGACTGCTGCACTTCCTTCAACCTATAAAAGGAAGACAACAAAACCGAGTGGGAATAATCTAGTCTTGAAATTTTAACTAAGTGCATTATTGAGTTTTCTACATGACAGGTGTTGACCTATATTTAGGACCTGTATATAAATCTGAGTAAAAAGGGCTAATAATAACTGTGTGTTGTGCTTTGTGTGCTTTGTTTCCCATCCCCCATCATGCCATGGGTCCCATGTATTTTGAGTATTGATGAAAACTGTATTGATTGAGGAGGTTTAAGAAGAAGGCTTTCATTCTTAGAATAATAGTAAGTCTCATATAGGCTCTCTGCAAATTTCAGAGGATTTGCAAGGGACTGAGCCAATTATCTAACATTCAGCCAGCAGAATGTCAGGAAAAGCCAATCTGAGTTAATACAGACAGTTCAGTTTTGAGTCAGACACTACAGAATTTCAGAGAGGTAGGAACATAATTCTGCCTCTAATTAAACACAATGTGATGTGCCAGGAAATTCAAAAGACAAATTACTGAATCAGTCAAGGAACAGCAGATATTGTAGCAGTCCTGTTTTCTTTGTGCATTTTGGCCTTGTTTTCTGTACATTGTCACAAACATGGTATTAATCTAAAGAAAATCCTTAATTTGTTATGGATTTCCACTTTAAGCCTGATATCTAGCATAAGTGTTATCTTAAACCGATTATGTCTTACGCTTGGATTTAATGTAGTAAAAAACACATGAGATAATCTACCAATTATGTCTTGCAAATTTTAGTTGCATGTGTGAGAAAAAGAGCAACAAGGGCAGGTGGCTATTTTAAATATTTGTAAAATTCAGTTCATTCCGGTAGGGGAATCTGTAGAACTTCATGCTAAGCAGACTTTAAATGCTCTTATCTTCTCTGTCAATCTGGTGGTGTAATATGAATAAATGTTTAGCCATATTAAATGAAAATAGAAAACTTTTGACTGGAAAGCAGTGCATGGTTGGGACCATGGACAAAAATATGAGGTCTAAACCAAAGGCGGGTGCTTCAGACAGTAAGCAATCTGGATATAAAATTAGCTCTGCTGGAGCCAGTATTCATAGGTATTTTAGAGAAACCGAGGCTTCTACATGAAGTAGAAAAAAAATGCAGCAGGGAATCTGCCCCACAGAGGAAGATAGAAAAATGAAATGTCAGATATGCAATTCCCATGACATGCCTTGGCAGCATATCTAACATTCACTTCTCATAATAAAAAATAATAATAAAAAAAAACCCAGCAGAACCTGGCAGAAACACTTTCTGTTAAAAAAAAAAAAAAGTCAAAAAGACTTAATAAAAATTCTTTGACCAGCCTGATTTTCATTGCTAACTACATAAGCAGTACTCAGCTGCTTGGTTTTTTAGGACCAAAACAGCATTAATTACGTTATTGGGAAATACCCATAACAGACATACTGATAACATGTTTTAACAGGAAGCCCCCAGGGAACTTGGATGCCTTCTTTTATTCGTGTCCAACCAATGGACGTAGCACAGACATTTTAAGGTTCTATTTAAGCTGCTAGACTCTACTATTTGTGCATCTTCCATGTAAAAACATGTCAACAGCAACATGCTGATTAAATTTAATGAAATTTTCATTAATTTCTCTTTTTTTTTTTTTTTTTTGGATACTGAAAGAATCATTCCCTTCATAAAGACAGTCTTAAAGAAGATATTTTCAGACAGAGGTTGCCAGATCGGAGTTATTGTCAGATACCCTAACAAGTGAATATTTCATCTTGCTGACATTCCTAGGCTTGGAAATCTTCATCAGGAGTATATTTTTCATTGTCTATCATGGATCAAAACTCTTCTGTTCATGGAGAGGATGTGCGAAAAACTGATTGCTTCAAAATTGTGGGTTGAAATAGAAAATTGTATTGTAAATAAATGTAGGAGTTTAATGAAAAACTTAGTTATGCTTGAGTGTATTCATAGCAGTTGAAACTCTGGAGAAGGCAAAGAGCTGCACTCTGTTCCAGCAGCTGCTTGGAGGCAATCCTGTCCAAAATCAGCCATACCCAGTCAGTGTAATCTGGCCTGGAGAGCCCATGGTATGGGACAGAGTTACAAAGAAACTCTTTTCCCCAAGTAGTCAATAGTACTGCACTGCTTTGGGACATCCAACACTTTCAGCCTTGTCCTAAGGAATTTATTTTTTGAGTCACATGATTTTAGAATAAAATTTAGCATGATTTAAAATATCTCACTATGAAAAATTCCCTTTAAAAATTTCCATGATTTTGTTGTCTACCTGTATTTACCCATTCCAACATACTGAACATATAACTTCAAGAATGTCAAAATTTATAAGATTATCCTATTTTTTCCCTTGGTTTTAGTCTACCTTTTTCCTTAGGTCAGGATTTTTATGATAAAATTCTATGGGCAGCCTGATGTACCATTTAGAAACCTTGTCAGAAGCTCTGCTATGGCAAGCTAGACAATACATGACAAGATCAATCCATGTAAAACAATTCTGCAAGTTGGTAGACAGAAAATCAATGCCTGAGGGACAGGAGTCCTTCTAAAGAAATTTTGCCCCATGGGGAAGATCTGTGAAAGCCTCCTGCTATGAAAGAAGCATTCTGTTTGTTCCTCTGTGAAGGGGACATCTAATTAGTGTACTGCCATGAAGAGTATCAGAGGTTACACTCTCTCCTCAGGGAGATCCTCTGTGATTAAATACAAGCTCTCATTTAGGTTGCTTCTGTCAAGGGGTCAGGAAGGCAAAAGGAAAAATTCATTCACCCACAGCATTTGCATGTTAATTGTCAAGTTTCTTAGCTGCTCAGATGTGAGCTAAGCACCCAAGCTACTGATATGTGGACAAGAAATGTGAAGTCTTTGAGCTGAATTATTTTCTTTTTTTTAGGGTAATATAAGACTATCGTGGCATTATTGACCATGGAAGAGCTGCTGCAGAATGGCAGTGAAGAGGAATATGGCCTCTCAGGCAAGACATGAGCCAACAAGCCATCAAAACAGCAAAATTAGCTTCTGCTTATTTTTCCACTTGCTGACAATGTCTTTGGGCATCTATGAGATAAAATATCATTAAAAAACCTGCAAGAAATAGATCTCCTCAACATGTAATCAAATCCCCTCTCTACTGCAACTATTTCTTAAGCCTGACTTGGAGCTTTTCAGCTCTGTAGCTGATTTACAGAGTGTGTACACCCACACTAAGTTTAGTCACTAGACTCCATATGAGAAGCTAAACCTCATTTGCTGACTGAAAATTTTCCGCAAAGCAGAAAACAACAGGAAATTCATCAAACACCTCTCATAAGGGCACAAATTGCTTAAAGGTGACTTTCTAGTCATTTTGGAAACATTTAAGACTATTGCTCTTTCTTTTCCCTGCATAAAAAAGTTCTTGAACACATTGATCTGAGTGCAAGAGGCAAGCCCATTTCTCTTCCCATTGCTTTTACTTTAAAATATTAGGTATGCAAGAAAATATCCTCTTTTGGACCTTTGGAATATTATTTGGCCTGTGACACTTCAAGCAAGTGTTTGATAGAACTAAATCTTTCAATGCAACCCTGCTATGGAAAGGTTTTATACCATTAGAGATACAGTTTATACAAACCAAAAAAACCTCCAGTATCCTGCTGAGTGCCTCATGGCACTTGGACAATTTTACAAGTGCAGATTTTTGCAGAGCAGGGCATGGTTATTGCCTCTGTTTAGCCTGCTGCATTGTCAGGTGGTTCTAGTGGGCCCCTTTCCATACTAAGGGGTGATGACTGCCAGATTTGATAGACTGAGATGAGGTTTTCTGACCATGGCTGTTCTGGGGAGATGGGTGGTTTTTACTGGGATTTCTGAATCAAGGGAGCAGGGGAAGGATGGGGCAAACTGGGATACAAAGTCCCAGGTACCATAATTATTCATCTGAAATCTGACTTTGGGAGGCCCATGGAAGGTACATTGCACATACCACCACACATACCGGGCCATAAAACATTTCCTAGTGTTTGAGCCTGAAAGAAAAGCATGACAAGAATTCTGAGTAAATGGTGGTGAGGAATAAATGAGATCACAAGTTTTGGTAGTTTCTACAGTCTCTTGTGCAGTAATGGATTAGCAGAGTGAAACTGCCATAGATTCAACAAAACAAGTGTAATTTCACATTGCAGAATGAAGGACAGAAAAGGCCTGGGGTTTCTCACTAATATTAGTTTTCTGTAAATTTCCCCCTAAGAGTTTTAAAAAAATGGGAACATGAAGAACTGATGATTCTGACTCAACTTCAATGTGCAGAAAAATTCCAAGACTTTCACATTCTCAGTGGTATATCTTGTTTGCTTTTTCCATTTACTTTTTTTCTCCTTTAAAAAAAACCCCGAAACACTCACAGCTTTTCGTTAACTATTTAGTTTTACAGCATATCTATTCATAAATAAAAGGATATGAAAATAAAAGAACAGAATAAGGACATCTGGGTTTTTTTCACTAGCACCACGGAAGCATTTAAGGGATTAAGATACTAAGGGAAAAAGTAGGTTCAATTCTCAATTCTTTTCTGCAGAACATTATGTTTGTCTCCATGGGACGTTTATTTTACATAGGAACTTCAAGGCACACCAGCATATAGTAGCTAATTAATGTGTAAAGATCTGATATTTAAAGAGGGAATAGAAAATTGCACTCACACAGCTTGGTGGGAGATTCTGTCCACATAGGAATCTCACAACATCGAAAACCAAAATAAAATAAAATAAATGTAACACAAAACAATGCAAAAAGGAACCAAGGACAGGTAGTCTGGGGGGAATATAGAAAAAGTGTCCAAGCAGCCAGGGATTAGATCCTGAAGGAATCGCAGAAGTTCCACCACCATTGCTCATGGACTCAGCCTTGGGCAGCACCAGCTCTGTTGGACATGGGGGAAGCTTCTGGCAGCTTCTCACAAAATCCACCTCTGCAGCCCCTTGCTACCAAAAGCTGGCCACACAAACCCAGTACAAATTCACTGGCTTTGTTTTATAAAGCAGACCATTGCTGTACACTGAATAACAACCACAAAGCCAAACACTGGCTTCCCACATTTCTCTTTTTCCTGTTAGGCTGCTAACTGAGATGGTTCAGCTCTTTTGGCAACTTGTTCAGCTATTAGCAATGTCCACCACAGGTCATGGGAATATGTTTCTGCAGTTTCCCACTGTAAAGAAAGGTCTGCTATGGTGAAGTTGCCCATGTGCCTTTTGAACAACCTCACTGTGGGATCATCACTGTTACTAAAATTGTCAAGTCTTAAGTGAAAAAAAAAAACACCATGGCATTTAGGACAAAAAATAAACGAATACAAGGAAACCCAAAACAATGCTGAAAAACTAAAGATCTATTAGAAAAAAAAATCAAAAGTTTTTAGACATGCACAGATGTGCGAAATGAAAATTAAATTAGCCAAGTGCAAAGCTTATGTTGAGAAAGCAGAGAACTTAAGACTTAAACAGCAGTTTATATAGACACAGTTGAAGCTGAGTTGAATGTCCCTCTAGGCTTTAGTGCAAATTGAATAGACATTGATGGATTTGTTTTCCTTTCAGATTAAATTGAACTTTTGATTTGGAAGTAGTTTACCTGCTCCTGTACTTGAAAGCTACATTTTTTCTTAACTAATTTTCTCTTGTTAAGGCACTTTAGTTTTATATTGGTTTATAGTGGTTTACAAATTGACACTGTAATCATCTGTAAGGAGCAGGGAAAGAAAATCATATAAATTATACTTTTCTGTATTGCTTTACCCTCACAGTGGCCTGTTCTGTTTTTAAGAAGCCCATGTTGTGCTGCTATGCTTTTAAATACACTTGAACTGATTTCTAAAGGCAGATACCACAGCTTGCACAAAGTACAGACCTTTATGACTGTTTTAAGGTGTTGCTGCAGTACATAATAATTTAAATAACACAAATAATTGTTTTAGCCTCAAAAGGTGTTGGTATTCACTATCAGCCTAGAGCTTCTGACTGTGCAAACTGTACAGATTTTATACTTTTTGCTCTCCTAACCCTTGCAGGGGTCTCAGACCGGTTCTTACATCTGTTCTGCCTACTCTGGGGCTTGGGCATCTCTCCATCCCAGCTCTGGGTTATCTCACTCAGCATGATTTAGGGAAATGTTGCTCTGCCCTGAATCTTACGTCAGGCTCAAGATCATGTCCTGTCTTGTGGGAATGTGTTATCAAGCCCCGTGGTTGGGCTCCATGCCTGACATGTCCCACCAATTCTGTGACAGCATCAAGTGATTAAATTGACAAGAAGGAGTGAATTTTTCCAACAGTGACTTTAGTGTTGTTTACATAAAGGGCAGAGGGGTCTCCAAATGCTTCCAGTGCAACCTCTGTGTGTGGAGGTTGTTACTCCCCTTGTTGTGTTACTGTAACCTTAAAAGGTTACAGATTGTGCCCACAAAATTCAGGGTTCTGCTAGAAATCTCCTTTTGCTTATTTCACTTTCATATACACAGAAATAAAGAAGACAGGAGCATAAACTGCTTCTTCAAATATGGATTACAAGGTAAATTATTTCCTGCTGCATCAGATGTCCAGGAGCCAGATGTTCAGTCAAGGTGAAATAGGTGCTTGTACTGTCTGCATTTGAGCTCTTATGGTTAAGACAAACCAAGCATCTTTCACTGGGCATGACATTCTCTCACAGAAAAGAATGTCTCCTTGTATAGATGAAGAGGCAACCAGAGCTTGAGAGATACATGAAACAGAATCCTTAAGGGTGACTGGATTATCATGGTCTTTTCAGACTGAGAGTTGCTGCAGAAGCATCTATCTCCAGTGGCAGGATTTAGGCAGATATTTGTTCCCAAATCCAGCCTTGATACTCAAGCCACCAAATCATTTTTGGCTGGTAGCAATTTTTTGGATTTAACTAAAGGTCAGAAGGTGGCTATAAGAGTCTAAGTTAGACTTTACAAATAATTCAACATCCACACTGGAGTGTAGAAATTATTACAGTCAAAGCCGTGGCAAGCAGAGATGAGAAACCTTAGTGGTATTCTGCTGCATTTGCAGGACAAAATTTATAGCTAGAGTTGGTATCCTTATCAGAAGGAGCTTAGTTTTACATCCAAAGCATTAGACTGAAAAGTAAGTCTCAACTTTTGGTCTTCCATGACATAGAAGAAGTCTTGTTTTCCTCTGTTCAAAAGAAACATGAGGTGTGGAACAGTGGCTTTAAGCCTCTTTTTGATGTTTAAACTTTAAATTATATTTTACCCTTTGAATAGTCCAGCCAAAGAAAAAAATATTTGTGGAAAAAACTCTTGTAGAATATCAGGGTTGTGCAGTTTATCCCATTCTCAGAGCTATCAACCCCACCCTGGGATCCTCATCTTTGAGGTACAAACAAATATTCAGAAAGGTTCCCTCCTTAAAAGGGCAGGTGGGAAGACTCAGGTCAACATTTTCTGGAAGAATATTTAGTACATCTTCATCTGAGCTGGATAGGAACTAAATGGTAGAGAATGTGAAAATTTACCTTCAGTTTTCAGTATCTGTTTTAGTTAAATTTTAATTTTGTTTGAGATATGATTTAAGGTTTCAATAGCAGCAGCAATCTTCTCTCTTCCCAGACAACTAACTCACCTCTAGTTGTTTCCCTGTTCTGATACAAAAGAAATTAGTTTACTGGAAGAATCACTGAGTGCTAGGTTCTGTTTCCCATGACAACCCCCTGAGTTTATGCAGTGCTCTTAACTTCTACCATAAGTTTTTGCACCATGTCCTTTCTTCTTTCCCTGTGGCTTCTCCTTGCAGCAGCTCTGGGGAAGGATGCAAAAAAAGTGAGTGTAAACAGCACCAACAGTGACTCAGATTCTTCCCTGAGGGGGCTGTAATGCTGTACAAATTATTAGAGTTGTATCAGATATCAGGCCCTTCAAAATGTGCTCTTGTGATCTAAATTCAGGAGTGTGCGGTGTGAAGCAAACTTTTTAAATTTCTGTTTGAGAGGCTGTCATGTAGGATCATGATATTGTATAATATGATGCATCATATTCCATAATATAAAAGAGGAAGATAAACCTTTTTATTAAAACCCGTGACAATGCCCAGTGTTGTTGTTGACTGAATTCCAATTACCTGGGAAGCATTCAGCACATCACATTTCAACATGTCATCTCTCCTAAGAGGAACCAATTGCATTAAAACAGTCATGAAACTTCAGGCCCCCACACTTCAGTAAAAATGTAATCATAAAAATTTAAAATGCATATATTCATTTTCCCCCTTCTGCAACAATGTCAGGCAAACACACCTCATTGGGATTCACCACAGGCACAATTATCAATGCTCTGTCTACAGAATTGTTAATGGAAAAATTACATACACAGACTCTTGATAAACTGTGCATCTGATTTCACTGTTTGTGAAGCACAGAGATATTAATTATTACTGCTGTCACTCTTCTGCTAAGAAATGGCGAAAGTTTTCTTTAGGCATTTCTCAGTCTTTCCTAAGCACACAGCAGCTTGATCTAAGAGGCAAACAACAAAACATCAGTGGCATGGCTGCACCAAATGGTGGCTAACTGGAAAACCCACAGAAAATTCTAGTGCCACATTGTTTGTTTTTAGTTAGGACTGAATGTGCTCCAGAAACTCCCAGTTTACACCTCTCTGGACTCCACTCTTCTCTAGAATTTTGACAGTTAACATTAGTTAAATAGGAACAATTAGATAAATAGGAACAAGAGATAGGCCAGGAAAAAAAAAAACCCAAGCCAAACCAAAACAAGCTTTTTTCTAGCATTTTGTTTTGCCTCTGCAGAGCAGCCTGTAAAAAGTGAAGTCAGGTTTCAGATAATGAGGATCTGGGACAGAGTTAGCAGCAAACTTCAGCACCTCCATTATAGGAGGTATTGCTGATATTTCCAACCATATTCAAGTCCAGCTATTTCAGGCTCTGAGAGGTCTGAATGAAGTTTTTTTCCCCCATTGTTCTTGGAGTAAGATCTGCTTTATTTTCAGCAGTTTGGAGCTTAGGCTTGTCAGGCTTTTAAGTTTTCTTTTTTAGATTCAGCATGTCTTTGGCTGCATTTCTCTAAGCCTGTATGAATTAATATTGTTAGGGCCAATGTGGTCCTCCTCTTCTAGTCTGGCTGACTCCAATTTCAGGCTGGGCAGTATAGGAGGTCACCTATACTATTAGATGGTAGAAGCTACTCCACTTTCATAATTGCCTTTTCCAGCTGCAGATAGGTATTCAAGGCCACTCTGGTGAGCACCCAGTCCAGTAGTCTTTTCTG
The DNA here is from genome assembly GCF_031753505.1 of Anomalospiza imberbis. Lineage (NCBI taxonomy): Eukaryota > Metazoa > Chordata > Aves > Passeriformes > Viduidae > Anomalospiza > Anomalospiza imberbis. The sequence goes on from NC_089687.1 coordinate 12,953,341, forward strand.
AACATAGCATTCAGACAGACTGGCCATGGATCAGGTGTCACTCCAGGCCAGCGTATGTCATTGCCAAAGCCATCCTCTGAAAATCTGTTACAATTTTACACATCCTCTACCTTTGCACATCCTCCACTTTTGCACATCCTCCAACTTTATCTATTTCTAGCAGTAGAAGCAAGCCCTGATATAATGATGATATACACTTTTATATTGCAGTTATTAGTTTAAATTTATAAGTCAGCATCTTAATTTCCACCACATTTTAACTTTTATGTTGGCTTTAGAGCTAACAGCTTTAGCTGAATGCATTTTCTGAATGCATTTTTATGACATAGTCTCCAAAACAATATGGTGGGGTACATTATTTCATCACTGAGGGTTTTTCCTCTTTTTTTTTTTTCTTCAAATAAAAAAAGGCAAGTTCTAAATAAAAAATTCTATTAATTTTTCCTTTTTCAATAATTTCATTTATTTCTTTCTCACTTGAACAGGAAACAATAAAGATTAGCCTGATACACCCATAAATATACTCTCACTGGGAATTACCGGGAAAGATTTGCAAAATTTTTACAAAAATAATTTCAGAAGGAAATTGAAAGAAGTGAGCACTGTAAATAATTCAAAAAAATAAGGAAAATCTTCTGAACCACTTTGGTCATACTTGCAGGAAGAATGCAGAAGTTTTTTTTTTTGACAGATGATTGTAATTTTTCAGGGTGGTTTTTGTAGATTATGGTTCACCTCAGGTGACAGTCGTAAGTGAAACCTGAGTGAGAACTTTTAAGAGTAACACTTCAGCATAGGCCAGTTGTATTGCAAGAGTTGGAGGGGCAAACTGGTACGTGTAATATAGTAAGTGGCTTCCTCACTCGTATGTGTGTGAAAAGCTCTTGTCTTTTCTGAATCTTCCTGAAAACACTCCAAAAACTGATGTAGAAGAATCAGTAATAACAAAAAAAATAAGATGGTCTGTTCAACTGAGATTTTTGTTCCTTTAACTTCTATTTTCTGTGAGCAACAGAATGAAAAAATTTTCTTTCATCAAACATTTTCTTTGATGGCAGTGGTTTGGAGTAAGTGTGTGATAAGAATATCTGTAACATAAAGAAAGCTGGGAATTATGAATCAAGCCCTTGGCTGACAGTGGGCAACCTTAAATGTTATAAAGGAAAGTATGAAAAATCTTATGCTTGGCACAGGTAGAATAGTTCGTAACCATCCCAATCAGGGCTGCCTTGGAATTGATTTAACCCTGAAGTATGAGGTAAGCTTTTTGATTGGTTTTGTTTGTTTCTTTGGTGGGATTATCTGCTCCCCTCCCCCCCTCCCCGCCACTTCTCTCCAGTAGCTCTGTATATTTTTATGACTATGACTAAATGACCTTTTCATCCTCAGAGCTATACTTGGTACCAATGTAACTTGTAGTGATGAGTGTCACTATTTATTGATTTGGTGAGTAAGGGTGCAGAACCTTCCTTTTAACACAACAAATTGTCTTTCTTGTTCAAAATATTTTTCTCTTCCGCAATTGCTCCCCTTGAAAGCAAAAGACTGATGCTTTTGTTTTACACTTAAGTTTCCAGTGCTTCATTTAAGAGTGCATATGCTTTTTTTTGGTAGCCTGTCTTATTAATCTCTTTAAGATATGTAGGCCTAGTGTTTTTCATTCTTTGTAGATGAGTTTTCATGGTAATTCTAACTGTCATTCTGGGGATCTCTTTTAACTCCATAGGGCTTCTTTTGATCTGGAATGTTATATGTTGGAGTACTCTTGATTTATGCCATTGCATTCTATTTTTCATATTATATTCAAACCACTAAAGCATAGATAGATCTTCCCTAGGATGCCACTGCTGGACCATTCACAATACCATAGACTGGCTTGTAGCAACAGCAATGATTAATGAAAAAGCATTTTAAAACCCCAACAACAAAACCACTGAAAAATATCTTATTTATTAAGTTAAGGGTATTATAAAACATAGTATTATGAAGCTATGATGTTAAACCCACAAAATTATAAGGGACCATATAGGGGACCAATTTATGACCAATTACAAAAGAGGAGAAGGCACATGCACATAGTTTGTTAGCCAATTATTAGCAAAAAGGAGCATGTGTTATGCATGTGATATAGAGAAAAAGTACAAAAAGTTGTACTGGGAAAAACTGCTGATGCTTGCCACCATCTTCAGAGTAGTCTTTTGTCCACTGTCACACAATCAAAAAGGTATTAGTGTGGGAGAAAAGTATGTGAATTGCATTATTAATTGCTTAAGTTACTGCCTTGGTAGACTATGGATTCACAATTATGTCTTCAGTGGCCACTCTGTGAGAAAATACATAAGATGGATGAGAAAAAAGCTGGAGAAATACAAGTAGCAGTGATGTGAAGCTCTTGCATTTTACTGCATTGCATGTTTGTAGAGGTGGTTGTTAAGGAAAGTCAAACATGACAGAGTTGCAAGAGTCCTTGGGAAATCCGGAGAGATCTTCAATTAGATCCCACCTTGAAAACTGAGCTAAAACATTAGTTGATAAAATCTTCATATGTGCCCTAAGCAACAGATTGATGAAAGGTTTTTGCTGCAGAATTAGTAGATGTTCTTAAAACACTCCTTATGCTACCTTGGAAATGTGTTTTTGTGGATAGGAAATCTGCTTGAAGTTTATTTGCTGCTTGGAAGAAGTGACGAAGCAGAACAGATGTTTTTACTTTTTGCTGCTTGTGTGGAATAATTCCCTAGAAATTTGGAAAGCAGTAATGGAATTTAAAGAGACTTCAAATGTTGCAAAATGTTATGTTTCCTGATGCACAATGCTAAGAAAGAAAGAGGTTTCCAGGTAAATTAAATAAAGCAAAGAACTATTCACAGGTTCCAGAGTGGAAAGATGTGAATTATTTGAGTCTCCAGTAGGTATTTGTAACTAGAAGAAAGGAGGCAAAGCCTGTGTTGAAGACAACACCACCTCTAGAGAAGAGGTGGATGTGTTGCTGACACGCAGAAGTGAGAAGGCCAAGAATGAATTTTGTGTTTACTGTGAGGTTAGAGAGAAGATAGGAAATGTGTGTGCCCCCACAAAGTAAAATTTTCCACTAATTGGGCTGTGGTCATTTTTTGACACAGTTATCAGTGTGAAATGGTGCAAGGGATTTTATTTTAGGCATGTAAGACCAGCTGCTTGTCTCTACACGTCTATTGTTTGGCTCACAAAGAATTCTTTACTGAGCAGAGCATTGGCTACAACATTTGCTAGGCAAGCTCGAAAATGCAATGCCATACATTGCCAGCAATGATAAGTTTTCTGCAAAGAGAAGACATCGGTGGGGGAATTGTGTTCAGGCATTATATGCCAAGTCATCTTGTTCCATCATGGCAAATACAATTATGCATTCTTGATATTAAAGGTGTTTATGTCATGGTTAATAGCAATACATATTGCAAAGTGGTAATGAAATTTGGAATATCTGATTAGTCATGGCAAAATGTAGAAATTATTCCTTTTAAACTACTGGTTGGATCTGGTTTGAACTGGTCAGGTCCATTTTGAACTGGATCCAGTTTGAACTGGATGGGCTTGGTTCAAACCGGATCCATCTAGGTCCTGCCAGTTCAAAGAAGACTGGACCAGTTCAAAGCAGTTTCAAGTGGTTCTGCATGGTTTGAACTTTTGAACTTTGAACCAGTTGGAACCAGTTCAAAGCCATTTGAATCAGTCAAAACTGCAAATTTTAACTCTTTGGGTCCAGTCTGGAACCAGTCTGATCAGATCAGGTCTGGCTGGATTTGCTTTGAAGCTGTAGGAACCAGTTGGATCTAGTTTGAACTGTTTGAACTGGTCTGAACCCTTCTGAAGTGTTTTCATCCAGTTTGAATCAGTTGGAACTGTTTTGCGCCAGTCAAAACTGTTTTGAACCAGTTTGACTCAGCTGGATTTGGTTTGAACCAGTCAGATCTGGTTCAGACTGTCTGAGTCTGGTCTGAACCGGTTTGAACTGGCTGAAACATGCCTGCAAAGCTGGGTGCTTATATGGCCTGTGTGGCTCCTGGGTGCACCTCTGTGATCACCAGATATCCTTGAGGCCTGTACAGGCCAGAGCAGCTGCTCAGACTCCGTGCTGAGGTCAGAGAGGTGTCAGCCTTTGGCACGGGCGAGAAGTGGCTTCCTGTAGCACGAACACCAGTGCACATGAAGCAGAATCTGGAATCACTCTGCTACTGCTTGGAGCAGACAGCATGCAGCGCTTCTCTGTGAGTCACATAGCTTCCCTCTGCCAGGAGTTATCAGAAGAAATCTGACTTCTAGTCAGCAAGAATATGATTGGTGAGAAGAGTCCATTTGAAGATCTGAAACCATGAGTGCAGTTGACCCAAAATCCCAGGGATGGCAGCCAGTGCCCCATGATCAGCCACCTGTGAGCATCTGAGCCACACAGGTACAGAGCTGCCAGTGCTGAGTCACACAGAGCTCATAAAACAAACCCCAAAAGTTAATTATTAATCAAAGCCAGCAAAAATGTGTTCTCTTTAATATGTCAATGCTAGTACACAAACTCCTGAGCTAACAGACACTCTAAAAAATGAACGCTGATTGCTGTTGTAGCAGCTGTTTCATTGGCCACTTTAGAACCAGCAATATGTTAGTCAGCCATACATTAACAGATGGCATAAGGACAGTTCAGAGTTAAGGCTTTCCACACTGTGAGCTCCACTCAACATTAATAACACTTATATTGAAAATGTAAATTGATGATTTTCAAATGCCTGTTGAAAATCCCAAGAGGGAAGCTGGGGACAGGGAACTGTTAGGGGACACTACTATCACAGAAGCTGAGGAGCTGGAGACCATTATCTGAATTCCACTGGGGATTGCAGGTAGGAAAAATTAAAAATGTCTTCAGAGAGGAACCAAACAAATTGGAAGAAACCTTCATGTCTCTGCCCCAAAGCAACCAACCAGTACCTAGTGGACAGAGCAAATTCATAGACCCGCAGGTGTGTTCATTTGATAGGCTTTGTCCCGTCCAGTGCTGTGTCACCAAAATCTTTTTTGAGGGACATTGCTACAGGAATACTCAGATTCATGAAAATTCACTTAAAAACTCAGCCTGTAGTGAAGCTAGTCAGATAGGATCATTAGAACTTCCCTTCACACGCTCCTTTTTTTTTTTTTTTTTTTTTTTTTGTGTCGCACAGTATCATAGCAAAGAAAACCACAAAACCCTAACACAAATATCCAAACAAGTAATCCATCCCCTTAAGTCTCTAAAGAAGTTTAAAACACTGCTAGAACATCAGACATCATGATTGACCAGAAAATTTGCATTGATTTCTAGCAAATGTTGCTGACTTGAGTCAGCAGCTTTTTTTGAGTCTCCCAGCTTAGATGGGGAGGCAGTTTGATTTTGTTGAGTTTTGCCCAGTACCACTTAATGAGAAAAGAGATTAAAATATCCAGACATTGAAGCTTTTTCCCTGCAATGTGTTCTGTGATTCTGTTTTTAATATATGTGTGTGCTGAGTACTTGTGGTATTTGATTATGCCAGTGATTTTATAAATTTCAAAGCAGAGAGAATCCACAGGAAATGAGGAAATAATACATCCAATCTTATAACATTTTTGTGCCTCATTCATTCATTTCTTTCTTCCCACCCTGCTTCTGACAGAAAGGGGTAAATATATTGCCTTTGCAATTGATCTGTTCTACAACAAAACCACTGAGCAACCTCTGACTCCAGAGTCCTACAAGTTTCCTTGAAGGCCCAGATGAGTTCAGCACTCTGCTGTGCTGAGAGACTTCCAAAGCGCTGTCAGCAAAACCTGGGAGGAGCAGACAGAAGATGGCTTTGATGCTGCAGCAGCACCAAGGGAAAGGGCACTGGGCAGGGAGATGCCTGCTGGGCTGCAGCCAGAAATAGAGCCCGGTGTGGCCATCCTGAGTATTGTTCTGCTCTTCCTCCCTGCTCAACCTGTTGCTGCACACAACTGCTGAGAGGCAACAAATGCTTCTTCTGCCAACTGCAGTTGTTGGTCAGGGAATCCTGCCAATACCTCTGCCTCAGATCATACTGTACTCTGCCTTTTAAAATTCACTGCATGCCCTCTTGGTTTTTTTATTGCAAACTAAAATTCCTGGTGGTTTATGATGCTAGGCTCTAATAAAGATAAGCTTTGCGTTGTGTACTTATAATGCTGAATTAGTCATAGTGGCAGCTTTGAGGGCACATTTATTTCTAGAACCTCTTATTTAATTTATGATTCTATCTTGTCTTTCACAACTCACATTTTTCTCAGTAACACTTCCAATTCCACAGGTTTACCCATCCAAGGAATTTCCCTGACAAAAAAAATATGAACCCTTGTTCACTCATAAGGGTGCATGCTGATATTGATTCACCCTTACTTTTAGAGCACTGGTTTCTGTGTAAGATATGCAGCAGGTGGTTCTCAAATTCTTCTCATCCCTTCTCTGGTACAGATGAACAGTGCCAGTATTGATTCTGTGCAGAATTTATCTTAGTGCACTTCTTGTCCTCTCAATCATTATTGCACAGCTATTCTTTCCCCCAGCTTATGTTTTACTAGCTGCAGTGATTGTTCATAGACTGACTAACAAGGCAAAAAATGGAACTTGTTTTTACTGCTGGGCAAGAATCCAGACCTGCCTTCTAAACTTTGCCTTCGAGCTGCCACAGGATGACTACTTCTGTTGCCCTCCCTATTATGGTGCATTGTACTCTTCACATGAAAAACTGTACTGGAAGCTGCCTGGAATAACTAAAAGTAGGTTACACAGCACTTTACAAGTTTCTCTGGTATGGAGAAAGATGCTGCTCACCAGAGAGGATTTTAACAGGTTCTGTTACTAGCATTTGGGTTGTGGAGGGTGACTACTCCTGTGGATGTGTTTCTAGCAGCAGGGCTAGCATGTCATTCCCTGGCATCAGAAATATCAGTGTTGCTTTGTTTCAGAAGTATCATAAGAAATTTCTCAAGAACATTCCACATTATTGTTTTTTCATGCCTCTTTTCTCAATGATAAGTTCTAAGTTTTCCTGCAGTTTCTGTGGACAGCTCTGGTGCTCTGCTCTTCCAGCCAGTACTTGTCATGTTGTCAGCTCTTCCATAGTGTACTGTTTCAAGTACTGAAGTTAAATGTACATATTTTCTTGGTTATCCTACTCTAGACAGACTCAATCGTGAGTTTAAATTGCTTTGCCTAGTGGAAAGATCCCACATAATTATAGGAACAAAAAAAGAAATAGCGTTTAACTCTGGAGAAAAGGAAAGCTTAGCTCCATTGATTGCTCCCACTATGACAAAATTCCAGCATAACAAGAAGGGGATCAACCTCAGTATTTTCCAATGCTTTACTTTTGATATACCTGTGTACTGTAAAAAAACCATTTCTATTATTAGAAATGCATTCTAGTATTCCCCATGTGTCAATCTTAGCCACCATCCACATCTAATCTATATATCTGGGTATATCTGGGGGTTAGCATGTGAATAGTCCCTCCTGGAAGTTTCCGATCACTGAATGCACATGTAAGGGCTTAGACTGGATTAGTGAAGCACAAATACATATAATTCTGTCACTGGACAACCAGAGGGAGCATTTTGCTTATGCAAATAATTAAGAAATGTCACAGCAAAGAGAACAAAATGGCTTCTCAGGATGCAGCAGTCCTCTGCTCATGCTGTCATTTCAGATTGGCTGTCGTGCAAAGAGGATGGCTGGCTCTGTCACCAAGAGAAGAGCAGGCATTAACAAGCTGCATGGTTAGTGTTTGAGCAGTGCCTCGTGTGCTGACAGCGCTTCATGTGAAGTGCATTTGTTCACCTAGGCAGAAGAAACCTCGGGGAACTTTTGGACTCAGTTTTGCTGTATTCAAAATCAGTTGCAGATTTGTCACTGACTTTAATAGGCATCGGATCAGTCCTTTAATGCTGCATAAGTGGCAGACAGAGGAGAAATTGAGACTAAACGAGCTAAAGCTGTATTGTCTTTGTTTATTTTTCTTTGCCAATGAATAGGTGCTGATGAGTTTAACTCGGTCTCATTACAGAAAAGGGAACTCTTAAAATAATGTTACATTATGGTATTTTTTTATGTATGCTAAAACTGCAGTCTTATTATTCTGAAAAGTGGCAATTCTGTCTGCAAAGCTCATTGTAGTTTCAAACTGCAATTTAATATCATGGTTTATGTACCAGCCCTTAGGATCATGACTTTCCAAGTGGAACTGAGGTAGAATTTAGGCATTCAAAGATAAAATTGGTATACTGAAAAGTCTTGCTTAGATAATAACTTTTCTTCCATGGAAAACTGTAGAAGACTGTACAGGCCCCAAGACATATCTCAAAGAAACACTTGGCTGGCCATCCATGCATTCAAGTGTGTCTCTGTGCTACTCATGCACATCCCTTTGCTGTGGAAGGTATTCTCAGACCATGCCCTTGCATGTTGGGTTGGGCTCCATCGAAAAAAAAAAAAAAAAAAAAAAGGATGCCAGGCTGTTTCCTTTAGATTTAGCTGTTTAGGGTGAAAAAATTGTCTGATCTTCTTGCTTGAAGAGTGTCTCTGTGGATAAATGAACATGCTGAGCCAGGAAAAGCTCATCCCAAAGCCTTTTATTATCAGAACACCTCCTTGATACTCCAATTGGTAATTATTCAGATCAGTTGGTACTAAGCTAAATTAAGTAAAATCTCCCCAGTTGTGATAGTTTTGCCTATGACCAAAAGAAGACTTTACAGAAAAGTGTGAACTGGTAATTAATTGCCCTTCTTACTGGGCAGTCCTAATTCGTCACTGTGTGAAGACATTTTCACAATATTGGCTCAGTAATGATGCATAAAAGTGTTGTAAGTAACTTGAGGGCCAGATACCCTGAAGGGAGGCCCTGAGAGCACAAATGGTAAATAACCACGTGTCTTGATCTTAACAGGACTAAACTATTGCTCCTCAATTTTCCTTAATTTACATGTGGCAATTCGCTTTTGGGTCAGCCTAGATTATTTTAAAACATGATCAAAAAGTGTACTACAGGGACTAAGAAAGCTCAGCCTTCCTCTTTTGTCTAACTTTGATTTGACATGAAGCTCACATTAACTGGAGAATCCACTCTGTCTTAATGGCAGAGAGGAAGCTCTATTTTTCCTTATTTTCTGTTTATGTCTCATAAAAGCATGGAGGAAAGCTTATTTTGCATTTCTTTGGAAGAAATGCCAGTTACTGTTGTTCTTCTAAGCTTTGTACTCTAAGATTGGTACACACTACACTGGCATTCCCACAAGGGGAAAAAAAGCATTTCATTTACAGTGGAAAGTAAAATGCAGAGAGTAAGCATGTGTATCCAGCTGCCCTAAAGCTTAACAGGATTATTTGTAACAATGATAGCTGTGGAGCAACCTCTCATTTAAAAAGAAAAAAAAAAAGTATGAAAAATAAATTTTTCATTTTAATGGAATTATTTCTTGCATAGGAACTGAAGTACGAGAGTGATGAAATTTGGCTTTTTGCCATTTTAGAGTGACAATAATTTCTAGTCCAGAAAATGTGACTTTTTCAAGAAAAAGAGTCTGTAATCTGGAAGATAAGAAAGCCCTGCTGGCTAGGACATAAACCAAAAAAACATTATCCAGCTGCAAAATTCACTGGAAATAAGCTCTGGAAAGCATTTTAGCCTGATGTCCCTGAACATATGCACTGAGTTTGACCCACTTAGTTTGAGGAATGTGAAGAGGAATGTGCTGGAGCATGAAAGGTAGCCATTATAGTGGTGTATACTGCAAGAGGACTGCTGGGATGTTCTGGCCATGAGGGGACATGACAGAGGTTGCACCTGTGCAGGTACCATCTGATTCCTCCCAATGGATCCACACTCTGAGCAGTGAAAAACAAGTGTCGCTAAACGCCGCCAACAAGAAACGTTGCAGATCCTTTAGGTAGGATGGCTTTATGTAGCAGGCTGAAAGGCAGACTAATCCAGCCAGTCTATTACAAATGAAGAGCAGGAAAATTTCTCCAAACCTGGTGCATTCAGCAGAGGCAGAAGCCTGGGCTCTGTTACCCCTGCTGTGCTGGCCTTGCTCTCAGAAGCTGCTCCTCACTCTGTGCTGCAGAGCTGGCCTGTTTGCTCCCCGCAGAATTTCCCAGCTGCTGGTGCTCCTCCTTACCTGAGCGTGTGCCTCCAGCCCTGTGTCCGCATCCCCTGCTCTGGGAGGCTTCATTTTACTCTGCCTGCAAGGCGGGTTTTAGACTGGACTCTGCTTTCCTTGGCTGGTGCCTTAAGGCTGACAGGAGGTGTGGAAATGGATTGCTCATTCTGCACAAACACTGCTGCTTTATCTCCAGTTAATGGAGCACAAAAAGACAAAAAGCACTACCCAGTCAGAAAAGATTTGAAGACTCTGCTTCTGGACATAGACCTTTCTACCTTGCAGACATTATATTTTTCTTTGAACTAAAAAGCACTGGTCGCTTTCAAAAGTGGTACACTACACTAGTAGGATTACATTTCTCACTGTAATGGCATTTCCTAGGAGTGATGTAACCTTTGTTTAACAGAAGGAACTTGGATGTTGGAGCAGCAGCATTTTATTAGGGCAGAATAATTAGGCTTATAAAAATCAAATTTTTTCACTAATAAGAAAATTAATTTGATTTCTTTTGTGTTAAGCATCTGGAACACTTGTAATACTAGTGTAGAGATTTGGTCTGTAAAATTAGAGTATGGATAACAAGATGACAGAGGTAGTTGCTGATGTGAGAGGAAAGGTAAATAGCAGGAAAAGTGTGGGTAGATAAGGAAAGGCTTTGAATATTTAAAGACTAATAGATGAAAATGACAGTTCAGTGTAGATAAATGATGAATAATGAGTCACAACAAAGTATTGCCAGCATTCCTAGTTGCTTCATATACTCGGAGAAATAAAAAGTAAGGGAACAGATCATGGTGTAAATTAGCATAACTGCACTGAAGCCTGTGGAGCTTTGCTGATTTAAACCTGTGAAGGACTAGACCCTTCGAGAATGAGTTTTGATGATGAATGGCGAGAAACAAGGGAATAAATAATAAGTTCCTTAGAAGCTCTGAATGAGGAAGTTACCTTACTTGCCTCTTCTTTAATATCTAATTTCCTCCATTTGTTAAGGCAATACAAACCATAATAGACATTCTGTACATTACTTTAAAAATTCACAAAATACAGAGGCCATCTAAAGCACTTCAATCTAATAAAGGAGAAGTCTTTTCAAGTTCATAAAGAGCCCTTAAACTCTAAACTGTGAAAGAGATTTACTTGATAGTGTTGCTAGTTACTGAGAGCTGCAGTTTGAAGGCACTTGACATCTCCGCACAGATCTGCCATATTTATTTTTGCATTTAATTTTTTAACCAATACTTGGATTCTTTCATTTAAGCTATAACTACTTTGGGGATTTACAGATAAAAAGATATGTATGCCTTTTGTATACTTTAAAATGTGCTAGAAAGTAAATTCTTGCACCTGGAAATAATAAAATATTTACAAAGCTGGAAGGAATAACATTAAAACTCTGCTGGTAAAGACCAGGAATTTTGAAAGTTTCAGTAAATAATGAAGTTTCAACTTGTCTCTTATGGAGACTGCAGCACAGTACTTCTCTCTGCTTGTTCATAACTTCATTAACCTCATTGTCATTGTATGGTTTAGATTTAGCTGGTTCGGAACTAAGCAGGCTTCTACAAAGAAATTTTTTAAGCTCACAGCATCAACGTAAATGAAGAAGCTAAAAATTTATAATGGCCTTACCCTGAACAGATCTTATAGAAACTTATTCCAGCCCTGACTTTCCTAATCCCCCCCTGCTTTTGAGCCCATCACTTATACCCTGGATGTGACAGTGCTTCATTGCTGTTTCTGTTGATTGCATTCCACTTTTACCCTGGTTGCATCTTCAATATCTCATCCATACGTTCTCTTCTGGTCTTAAGGGCAGTTGCAAAAAGCAATCTCAGGTCTCCTGTCAAACTTTTACAGTAAGGTCAAGTGCTAACATGGTTTCAATTGCAATTTTTCTATCAATGTCTGCTAATACTAATCTGTTGGTGGAGGAAGTTGTGTCCTATTATGTCTCACTCCAAAACTGAAAAGCACCTTGCCTGTGTCCTAATTGACTCCAAAGAGTGTGTTCTGCTCTGTTCTTGCTAATACAGAATAGCTTCCTCCTACTCACGTGCAAATGAATGCAGAAGAGCATGTGTGAGAAGCTGCAGAAAATCTCAGCTGTTCTTGTGGATGGCATTTTCACAGGGGCTATCTGGGTGCCCATAATGCAGGTTTTAACCTTCACCTATTGTATATCAGCCCAATCCAATGATATAAAAAACTTACACCTCGAAGTGAATGTTGTTTACTTAAGCATGGGTTGATAACATTGAGAAAGGCAAAGCCAGAAAAAAAAATTTTCTCATTCCCAAAATTTTAAGTATTCCTGACAAAGTTGTTTTCTATGAGTTGAACATTCATCTCTGCTATGTTCATTACTAAACTACATAAATACGAAGTAAATATTGAACAAGAAGTGAGACTTTGATGAAGAAAATAAATACTCAAGAAGAAAACTTCTGTAACACATTTTGCACTGCCCTTATAAATTGGAATTGACTTCACTGCAGGGAGTGAATTTGACTGAGATAGGACATTCTAACTCGTTGTCATAGAAATGTATCGCTATGGATTCTGGATTGGAGTAATCTAATTAACTGCAACAATTCAGACACAACTCAGAAGCTGAGATAACATCCAGTCTTTTGTCTGCTTTATTCTTAATTTGAGGTAGATTTGACTTCCTTCTTTCCCCAGACCTGCTGGCATTTCTTTTTCCTTTCTAAAATCGGTTTGCATAGTCCTTGGCTGTGACAAGGAGAGATTAATGGCTGTTTCTCATCCTTCTGTCATTACATGAGGGATAGTCATGTGTGTGGATTGATTTCACACGTTGGTCTGTCCTGTAAAAAAAAATATTTGTCAATAAAACAGAGGAAAGGAAAATCCTTTGGCACTGATATTATGAGTTGATTTATCTTCACCACCATGAAGCAGGCTGGAAAGGATATAAGGCAAAGCAATCTGTTCTCATGATAAACCTGAATTACATTTAGGATAAATACTACCCTACTTATCTGTTGAAGGCACTGCACATTATAGTGAGACATGGAAGCTGAAAAAGATAAACTTATTATTATGATCCCATTTATTTTCAAATTAATTTCCAAGTTCTTCTCTTATTTGAAAAAATCAACATCTAAAGTTGAATAGGAAGGCTTTTCTCAAACTTTCTGTTTTGTTGGCTTGTTGTATCTTCATCTCAGCATTGTACCACTGAAGTAATTTTCTTTTCTTCTTACTAAATAGTTGCTTGTCTACTGTAAGCAATATTGAGTCTTGTGAGGATATGTCAGGCAATAAAATACCATGAGATTGGTTCATCAGCAGTAAGCTTGTGTAAAATTATAAATCTTGAACATTCTTTATCTTAAAATCCAGATTTCACAGTTTTTTTAGGAATGGTCATTTCCAACTTTTAAAACACCTATGAAGCTGAGGATATAAACCACTTTCTAGTAAAAGCCAAAAGCAAACCAAAACCACAAAGCAAGACACAAAGAAAATGTCAAAATTCCCCAAAATTTTCAGTGGAAGCCGTACACATCCTTGATTGTTATGAAAGCTCTTCTTAGCTTTTGCTGTTTTTAGAAAGATTGTTGCAGTGGTCTTTAGGTTTTCATCCTGCAGTACATGTAATTTGGGTAGAAGAAGAAGAAATCAGATTAACATGGCACAAGTAATTCTTCAAGCTTTAGAACCACTGATCTCAGCAGGTGGAGTGACTAGATGTGAATGATTAACTTCAGCCTTCAGAAAACTCCCCAAACCAAGTAACCAATTAAGTTGACTTTATACTCAGTGGAGTAGAAGAAGAGATTCACATCATCCTAAGTGTCTAAGACAACTTGAAGGAATTGTTCTTTGGAGAAGTGAATTATTGAAAGTCCACAAAACTGCTGTTTTTTAACAGCTGTAAAATATAATAGTACTAATAATGAACAGAAAAGGTAAAAGTTGTCTGTACTTGAGCAAAGACGAAGAGTTGTGTTTGTATTGCATAAGGGTGATAAGGTATTTTGAAGTCTATTTGAAACTGAGGGGGATCTTAGACAACATCTAATTGAGCAAGTCTAGAAAAATTACACATAAGAGCCCTCAAAGAACTGGTGGGAAAGAGCTGTACTCCTACCTTGTTCTCCTCTGAGTACTGTTTAATGAACTGTTGTCTTTACCAGCAATTACCAGGAAGGCGAGTTATTGGTAGCAGTGACAGCACTCTTCAAGAGCTAGGCACTCTTAAAACTTCTCAAAAAAATACTAAAAATTGAAAAGGAGCTTTTCCTTTACATTTGTTTGCATAAATATCTATGATCTTTTTTTCACACAGCTATTGAGTAAAATGATAGATTTGTGGGTAAGCAGACTCAGGAGATTAATGCTCAGTCTGCTCTGTTTGTGCCTCGGTTCCTCATTTTTAAGAAGTAGATATTAAGTTCCACTTTTCTTTTTGCGATCTTAGGATTTCAAAGCAAAGATTCCCAGGTTATAAAAGGACCAAGGAAATCAGCTATTTCACTTCTAACATGGACTATCAGACCACTACAAAATAAGAATTCAGAAAAATTTGAAATCTGAATTTTAGAATTCAGAAAAATTTGAAAAGATTATTTTTCTTTTTGGAGGAGAAATTAATTTTGTCATATCTACTTAGAATTTTATCTTTTCCATAACCATCTCCTTCAGTTTCTCTGAATTCTTTTAAACTAGGAAGGCTTCTTTGTTGCCATATCAATGAAACACATGAAATGGTCACTTCACCAAATCCAGAACACTAGCAGTGAAATGGGATCAGAATAGAAAGGAAGTTTTCTAAAAGACATTGTTCAGAGCCCAGCTTTCCAATTCTTACTGCAAAGAAGAGTACAGTGCAGACCCTGAAAGATGCTTTGTTCTCGTTTCAGTTGTGAAAGGCTTTTGACATGCAGTGCATGTCACTGAAGTGTAGGCATCAGTCAGGGTAGTGGATTGGCCCAGGCAGTATTGAAATGAAGCTTATTAAAAAAATGAAAAAGGGAAAGTACTCAGCTGTAAGGACATTTAATTATAGCTTTTGCAGAAGTACTTTGCATAATTGTAATTAGTAATGTAAAACTCTTTTACAGAACCTTTTCTGGTCTGCCAGGTCCTATGGTGTTTCATATTTCTAATTTAAAAGTCGAACGAACAACATTTATCCAGTTTAGGACACTTAAGTGATTGTACACAGCTGTACAACAGCCTTTAGATCACAGGATGGAATTTCTTTGAAATAACCAGGCATTCTAGGCCAGATACCTGAATGCTACTTCTAGATCCATATGGCAAACATCTATAAAGCACATATAGGACAAAAGCATCCTCATGCTAGATTTGACAAAAGAATCAAAAGTTTCCTTAGATGAATATCACACAGTAGCTCCTATTCAACTGTTTTGTGTACAGACACTAAAAAAACCAAAGGTGGCAGCAAACCGGGATTTTTCTGGTCCATCAGCTCCCACGCAAGCTAAAGCAGCCCGGAGACTGCCTGAAACCTATGGCTTCTATGCTGAATTTGCTCAGGTGCTGCCACTGCAGAGAGTACTTTTCCCTGCATCAAGAAGTTTGTACTGACTGCAGCTTGAGATTCCAGGTCTGCACCCCACTGCTTGTGGAATATTGTGCTCCACTCTGGAGCTCTCAGTATGGAACAGACATAGAGTGGTTGGAGCAAGTCCAGAGGAGGACCACAAAAATGAACCGAGGAATGGAACAGCTCTTCTGAAAGGAAAGGCTGAGAGAGCTGGGGCTGTTCAGCCTGGACTTATTGTGGCCCTTCAGTGCTTAAAGGAGGCTTATAAAAATGGGGACAGACACATTAGTAGGGCCTGCTGCAGAGGACAAAGGGTAATGGTCTTAAAGATGACTCAGACTAGATAGAAGGAGGAAACTCATTGTGACTAACAGGGTGAAACACTGGAACAAGTTGCCCAGAGAAGTGGTGAATGCCACATTACTGGAAACACCCAAGGTCAGGTTAGATGTATCTCTGAGCAGCCTGACCTAGTTGAAGATGTCCCTGCTCACTGCAGATGGGTTGGACTTAATGGCCTTTAAGGGTCCTTTCTCCCCCAGCAATTCTACAATTCTATGAATAGCAGAGCTGGTCTTGACCAATAGTCACTGTGTATTCATTTTAATAAATCCAATTTCTCCTTCACCCTAGCCTTTCCAACAATCTTCTTTCCTCTACCGACAAACATTCATCTTCCTTTCTCTTTTCAAACACACATTTCAGCTTGCACTTAATTCAGTATCTGCCAAATAATAGATAATAGATTCAGGGGGATTTATATTAAAATAGTGCCTTCCATCTAGATGATTACCAAGACCTACATACTTTGAATTATAAATTATGAATCAGTTCCTAGTGCTGAGCTTGCTTGAGATCAGCCTGCTTGTTGATTTACCTCACTTGAAGTCCATTGTCTGTTTTATGGACTAATTCTCCCCTTCATTATAATGCAGGTAGCTATTGCCAGAATACAATATGGCAAGAACTTACTAGTTTCTAATTTCAAATAAGGTTTCTCATTGATCTATCTCATGGTAAAATTCTGTTTGTTGCAGTATAGCTATCTTGAGGCAAGGATATGAAATGAACAACTTCTAAGAGCCATTTTAGGCCTATTCTGTACCTTTATATAACTGTGAAACTGTACTGACTGTTTTGTAGTTCTGTGTTAATAATATCAGGCATATGCAAATTTGGCAATACTTTTAAATGGAAAAAAAAAAAAATGGAAAAAATACGTTGAATCTTCATGAGTCCAAGTGGTCAGAAGTTGGTTTTCATTTCAGCTGAGTGATGAGGAGAACAGCAGTGCTGTGTCCTCAGAGTGGGGACATTGAGTGCTGAGTTACAGTGAGGCCAGCTACTGTTAAAACTATCACAAGATGTTCTGAACCCCCAACAGACCCCTGTTCAATCTCATTTTATGGCAGCCATGCATAAAGGACATAGCTGCCTATCCTGAGCCTTATGATTGAGGGGTTTGCCAGGGGTTGTTCCAGTGAAACGTTATCAGCTCTCTTTCAAGAAAACTGGGCAGATGATGGAATCACTGCCAATAAGAGTGCCTGAAGGCCACACCCAATATTTTCTGAGAAAAAATAATCACCAAACCACTGAAATTACATATTCTTCATCAAGAAAAGCTAAAAACATGGACATAAAAAGCAGTGAAATGATTTTTCAGGAACCCAAAGCATAAGTCTTATGACTAAAAAATATATAAGCCAAAAGTTTGAAAGTTCTCATCTGGATTTTAACATCTCTAAAGGCCGAGGACTTTTGCAAGTACCCATGACACAGATAGGTACAATTTTTAAACTAAGAATTTATATACAAATTTTCTTAGATTTCAGGAAGGTTTTAGAAAATCAGTACTTAAGTAAATTTTATTTTTAGTTGTGAAGTCTTACAGCGACAAATATTATTGACATGTGTTTATAGTTTTGCATATAACCCTCAGAAGAATAACTTTGATAATTACAACTAGCAAAATGCTGATCACTGATCAATACTAACCAGATTTCAAAATCTGCAGCTTGTGATAGTTCTGTAATTATCAAGACACTCCTTATAACCTGATAATAGAATTTCATAACTATAATTACAGATAACTTCACAATTTTCCAGTAACGCACGCAAAATATGCAAATAAATCAATTAAACATTTTGATGGTAACTTGGAAGGTGAATTCTCTCCCAGGTTTTTGATGGATAAACAGAAAATGTATCATTTATTTAGGAAGACTTCAGGATTCTCTCTTCTGCATATAGATAGCATGACAAATATAGAGCAAATCTTCTGAGGTATGAAGATGAGATGCAATCACTTTTTGATTATTATACCCATAGAGAGCAGAATGGTGTATAATGATCATAAGATCAACCTCAGTTACCCAACAGGAAAATAATAAAAAGTTCTGAGGTTTATGGCTTTTTAAAATTTTTTTAAATTACCTTCTTACTGAAAAGTGTGTCTTTCCCTTCAAGACTGTGTTTGGTGCTGATGTTTCAGATGAGCCGGATGCAGGAGTTGATGAGCAATGGAGGAACACCTCTCAGTTTCATATGCAGTTAAGCACTTCTACTGGCAGAGAGAATTTGGGCTTTGAAAGCTGCTTAAAGTAGAGAAAAATATCTGAATGGTCTTTTAGAGCTCCAGAAGGAGCTGCAGTGTCATGATTATTCTGAAGTGATCACCAAATCCATTGTGTTGTTATAGCTTAAGAAACACATGAGCTCTGTTAAAGTACAAAAAATTCATTTCCAGTAATTCCTGCATAATTTAAATGATGGATTGGGATGCAAAGCACTTCAGCTTGTCATTCTTTTCCTACTCATACTAAGGTGCTTTATTGCAGAGGAGAAAAAATACTAAATATATTGGACTCGGCATTTTTATGGACTCTTTAATAAATGCATGAAAGGGTATTCATAAAGGTTGCTAATTGTGCACATGTTGCACTAACTAGTGGTTGTAAAATATGTTGTTTATATTTTATATCAACTCATTGTAAACCTGGGATCATTAGTGTGAAAGCAATGTGCTCAATTTATATAACTTCTCTGTCAGTTCTATGGAGGAGATTTCAGAATGAGTTTGGCTGCGTTGTGGGCTTTAAAAAAATGAGGTAAATTCATGTCCTAGTTTACTTTGTGGTAACTTGGGGCAATTTGTACAGAGATTTGGATCATGGATCATGGTCATGTATCTCATGGAGGAATGTCTACCTATCATTCCTCTACAATACTGGATTATTTTGTTGCTTTCTTGCGAGGTAGTGGCCAGAGAGGATCTGCAGAATTCTGAATTGCATAAACATGCATTTATTTGTGATTTATGATTCCTTCTTGTCTGTTCCTGTAGTTCTCACTTGAACAGAAAAGTGGAAACAGCTTTTTCTGCATAACAGCTACAGAGCTGAGAGCAATGTTCATCTTACATTTAAACAAAAGTATGTGTTAATGTCATTTGGGTATAAGAAACATGAAATGAGCCTATACAATCAATTATACCCGAAAGGATGGATTTGCTGGTGCATACTGGTTGTTCAACAGCATTTCAATAATGCCATTAAAACCATACTTAAAGCTATTCAATGTCATTGAAATGGCACAAAGTGGGTAGAGCACATCAGTCAGTTTGTCATTAATCCAGCAAAAAGATATTACTGATGCTTTTATTTTTTTTTTTTCCCATAGAGCTCTTTAAGTGATGTGATTTTCATAAGAAATGCTAGCAGTAAGACCATATCCTGTATGATTTTTACAGCTTAATTCCTGAGTGTTTGTGCCCTACAAAATATTTATGTGAACAATGGAGTCATGTAACAATTAAAGAAAAGAGAATGAAATAAATCTATTCTTTGTGACTGGAAGGGAAAACAAACAAATTTCATGAGTTCTGATCTTTAACCTCAACAGAGGTTATATTGTTCAAAGCAGACTTTTTATAAGCTTGTCTTCTCCAAAACTGCATTGGTTGTTCTAATGAAAATGTTTTTCCTAAGTATATGCTGTTTCATACAAAACTGGTTTCTGTGCACAATCAAGTGTTCATAAAATTCTCTCACAAAATAATGGTATCCCATTACCGAATTTTTTATTTTTTCTTAATAAGACTGGGGTGATTTATTATTCTTCTCTCTTCCCAAACTGATGGAAACACATACTGTTTTCCAACGCAATAGTGACAAACTTGAGACTCAAAGCTGAATAGTACAACATACCTGCAGGCTATGGAAAGGAAGAACATGGTGAGATGTACAAAGAATGATTTTACACATTTTATTATTTTGAGCCTGTTTGTCACCTGAATGACAGTAATATAAGTGGCACCATACTGCCTTCTGGCAAGATCAGAAGTTCTGAAAAAATTAATTTTAAAAATATCGCTCACAATTTTCTATTACTGGGCATCACTTCTGAGAACCTGGGTCTTCTTTAAGAACTATAGAAGTTAGACAGAATAAAGGATAACTTTTTTATTGTAGTCTTATCAGAAAAAAATACCCTTTCCTTTCCTAAATGAAAAAAAAGTCCTGTAATACTAGTTCAGAAGAAATTCTGATATGATAACTGTAACTCATGGATAATGAGACAGAGACCAGAACTCTGCCAGAACTCAGAAAAGGTTACCCCTGCATCTCTGTTGTGGGAACACTGAAGGCTGATCAAGAGGAACTGACAAGAAGAAGAACAATATTCCATTTCAGAAAGAAAAGAAAATAATTTGCCACTTCCAAACATAGCGATCATAAAACAAGAATGAGAAAAAGATAAAAGAGATTAAAGTCTGTGAAATTCTTATTCTAAATGTAACATAGATTAATATCTGCTCATAGAAAGCAAAAAAAAACCCTCTTGGTGGTAAAAAAAATTGGGAACGTTTTTTTTCCACTGACATAAAACACCCCAAATCTGCAGATTCCTCCCTAATCATTAATTTAAAAATAAATAAAGCATATAACCTCATGGGTGAAACTGAGTTGAGAAAAATGTGCTCAACTAGTCATCTTTCTCTGCATGAAGTCCTCATTAAAAAAAGTCAGCCCAAGTGGGAACCAAGCTCATTTATGACTTCTTTACTTAATGCAAAAATATGCCATGTTTAGTGTGTGCTGCATTTGCTGTTTTGGCAGTGTGCTAGCACATGCACAGGAGTTGGGCAGGGAGGTTGGTAGGTGGCTGTGTATCAGTTTTGCTGAAGTTTCTTGCTAAAAACAAACAAACAAAACCCAAACAGCAGAACAATGTCAACAAGGAACCTTTTGTCGCTGTTTCCACAGTCAGCATCGCTGGGATTCATCCAAACCAAACAGAAAACCTCTGCCCACCTTCCTTGAGATAGAAAAAATGTGAAAGAGTAGTGTGTTGTCACTCAAACTATGCTAATTCCTTTTCCTCTATGCAGCTTCCTCTTCCCTGTTATCTGTGATTGTTCCCTGTATTACCACGGTTATAATGCAGCCACCTGGAACAGCAGACAAGTTTATGACAAATAAATTCCAACATTTGAAAGATTCAGCCTCCTTAGCCTAGGAAGAACTTTCCAGAAAATTAGCCAAGTTTAGCTCTACATAGTTCTACATCATAGGGATGGTGAAGGGCCTTGAGGAGAAGCTGTTTGATGAGTTACTGAGGTCACTTTTTCTTTTCAGCCTGGAAGAAAGGACTGAGGGGAGACCTCAGTCTTCAACATCCTCATGAAGGGAAGCAGAGGGACAGGGACTGATCTTTTTGCTCCTGTGACCAGTGCCAGGACTCGAGGCAATGACAGGAAGCAGGGTCAGGGAAGGTTTAGGTAGGACAGCAGGTAAAGGTATTTCCTCCAGAGGGTGGCTGGGCACTGGGACAGGTTCCTCAGTGAAGTGGTCACAGCACCAAGCCTGTCTGAATTCAAGAAGCATTTGGACACAGCTCTCAGGCACACGGTGTGACTCTTGGGGTGTCCTGCATAGGTCTGGGAGTTGGACTTGATGATCCTGATGGGTCCCCTCCAACTCAGACTACTCTATGCATAACTGCACTGAAGAACTAGAAAGGGCATGTATGAACAGACATGCTAGGAGTGGATGCTGAGGGTGACTAAGTAAATCAGACTAAATAATACCTTTCCCTGGAAATCAGGTTGGCTTATTTCCCCTTTCATGAAATCAGACAACAAAATTATGGGCGTCCCAAGCTAAACCAAACCAAAGAAGTAGACAATGCCATTACCATGCTAACATTATCAGAAGAATTATTGCTAATAATATCACAAGAATTTTTACTAATATGATTCCCTCTTATTATATAGCTGAATACTGTACAAAAGAAAAAAAGAACAAAACCATCACCAATATAGTCCTCCTACAAGTAGTATATTTGTCTAGTTATTGTTCCTGCAAGGATTTTCCCAATGTGCTTTGATGCTGAAGAAACCATACTCCTTACCCACTAGCCATGGAAACCTTCTTTGTTCAGCTGCCAGAATGGGATTTGATTCACTGTGTATATGAGAAGTCTCACAGCTCTGACCCAGCACAGATATCTTTAAAAAGCAGCATCTGAAATACTCCATAGATCTCATTACCATTAATTAGTTCTATTATGATGCTGTCTAAAAGTTCCAGCTGAGCATGGTGTCATTATTGTTCTGTGCATTGTGTGAGCACAAAAAACACAGTCCATGCTTTAAGAAGCTTAGTGTCTAGATAGAACTGGCAGACAACAGGAGAGAGGAAGAAATGGTACTAGAAGTTTAAGTAACTTAACCATATTGTCCTTTATATTTGGAGGGCTGGGTTTGGTATTAGAGCCTCGACCTCCTGCCTTCATATGATGCTCTATTTGCATACATTCCTTGTGAATTATCCTCAGTGCATTACTTCATAATCTTTCATGCTGGTGTTCTCTGTATGAATACATGCTTCATTCATTCCTCAGCCATTTCTCTAATGAAGAAAGAGCTAGTTTCCTCACTTATTAAAATACATAAGGTCAGATTCCTCCATCTCAGCTGGCACCACTGAGACTTATTTTTTGTTCTCTAGCTATATCATGTATATCAGCATGTCTCTGTCAACCAATGTTTGAAGATTATTTTAAAAGCTGGACCCACAAAGCTGCTGTTTCTCCTGTACAAAGCAATTTAAAAGCCTAAATGCCACAGATAATATGTGGGAATTGGCCACCTGAAAGTCTGACCCAGAGGTGCTCCCACAGCATTAAATTAATGTCTATGCAAATGGCCCACAGAAAGCTGTGCATCTATAAAACAGGCTAATAAATAGTTTTCTACATTACATGGGCATTTTAAGACTTAGTGTATCAATATTCATAAAGTATTAGGACTTTGAGGAGCAGATGGTAATGACAAATTTATATTTTATTGCAACTTTTGTTTTGCTGGAAAATTCCCAGTCAGCTGTGACTGTAAGCATTAAATAATTATTTCTCTTTTTTTATCAATATTTTTTCCTATTTCTGCCAACAGTTTAAAATCAATTAGCTTGCCCTGGTAACTGATTTCGAATGAAATGCATTTGTATCCATTATGCTAACACAGAAAAAAAGTTTCACTGTCAGTAAAATGGGAAATCCCCTGAGTTTTATGTCTTTGCCTTTGTAATAAGCAAGTTTCTCTTCTGCAAAATTTTTTACTAGACTTCTGGATTTACTTTGAAGAGGATGTGGAGAGGAACAGGAGGGTATCATTCTTCCAATAATGAACTCATACTGGTTGGACTAGCCCTAGGCAACTTGGAATCATTTTTGTTAGTGGCTTGGAAATGTCAGAATCAAGATAAAATGAAGTTTAACTGAAATATTTTTGAGATATTGTAGAATAAAATGGCAGAGTTTTGTGTAGGTCAAGACGGCAAAGCTGTACTTGCAATGCACTTGAATCCAGACAGTCTGCTTGTAATTTTACTTCTTGAGGAGTACTAAATTCTCACAGATTTAAATAAATGTTGTAGGTAACTGCATGCCTAATTCCTTGCACAATTGACTCAAAATGCACCCCTTAGGAGTTGAATTGATACGTACCTGTCAAATACTGCTTTGGTGTTGTTTTTCATGCAAATAGAATCTTAGGCAATAAATCAGATCCTTGGTGTGCAATTTTCTTAAGTACATGTCTGGTGTCATTAAACAAACAAAGAAGTAATATACCAGGTTAGAGGAAAGAAGAAAATAACAGCACATTGTTTTAAGAACAGCACAGAATCTGAAACAGCAGTTAACCATCTTCTTTCTTTTAATGATTGCTCTTAATGACATTATTGACCTAACTTGTATTCTTTTCCCCTTGCCTCCCTGTGGCTTGTCCTTTTACTCTTTCATTGCAACATTTTGTGCCACTTTTATATTTCAGGGATAAATGTCTTTACACAATAGCTGAGGGTAGTTCAGTGAACAAGATGGCCAGTGTTATGATCCATTTAGACAAGGATGGGATCCTCACAGGCTCCCTACATTTTCCCTCCTGCAGTTTACTTGTCTTGTGTAATTACAGTATCTCTGGAGCAGAGGCAGCCTCTTACAAGCTGGACCTGCCTTTACCTGGAGCCACTAGGTGCTGATGCAACACCAAAGCATCAGGTCACTGGGAGGAATCCCAGCATAACAAGATCTAAAGTTGAAGCTATGAATCAAAGTGCATGAGGTTTAATAATTTTTTCACATGTAGAATCACTATGAAGTTGGTGGCAAAAATACCAGAGAAGGGAATTAAAGGAACCTTGCTAAGTTCTTTGATGAAAATAGCAGAAATTTACCTGTTCAAAAAAGATTGAGAGCTTGGTTGCTCATTTCAGCATATTTCAGTGGGCGAGACCTCAAGTGAATTAGAGATGTCAAAACCTTTCATTGCTGTCTATAATAGTCAGGGCTGTGCCCACCTATTAATCTTTTTTTAACCTTTTTTTTTGATGTTTATATGACAATGCTTAATGAAATGATTAATTTTTTAGATGAAAAGTTCTCCCAAATATTCTTCATCAAGAGCAGTAAGTTCTACAGCCTTAGAAAGCTTGGGTCAGGTATTTGGTGGGTACACCAGAGGTTGCCAAATCTCCCATCTATTGACACACAGAATATACTAAATATCTGATAGGCAGACCAATGAACCACATAATACAAGGACATGTGCAAGATATATTTTCAGTTGTAAATTGCAGAATCTTCTGGGTCAGAACAAAATCAGAACACTGTGTGATGCAAATTGAGAGAATGCAGTACAGTGAATTAAAAAATCTGCCATTTTCAAGTATGCAGACTATTTTAATGATCAACCTCATTCCTCACCAAAGAAGGGAAATCAGTTGAATATTTATGCACAGAACAACCCAAAAACTGCCTTTTGAAGTGTTGTTTTTGTGGTCTTTGTCTGAGCTTGTACCAAATTTGCCCAAATGTGTCTTTTATTGTTTAACCAAAAGGTAAAACAAGGACTTCAGATTTGCATACAATTTGATGCAGAGATGTAGCAAACAACTAGAACCTTCAGACACAAGTGCTAATATTAAAAATAATTAATAATTTTCCAGGGAATTTTTTTCCTGATGTCCACTCTGAAGCTTGTCAGCCACAGTTTGGCTGTGACCCCTTGATATACTGCCTAGTGTTAATCAACACCACCTGACTCTTATTCTTGTCCACCCTTCAAATAGAAATAGATTTGAAACAAATATCTCTCAGCCTTCACTTTGCTGGACTAATCAAGCTCAGCACAACCAGTTTCTCTGTGCAGATCATATTGTCCATACCTCACTGCTGGGGTTGCTGTCTGCTCTATTCCCTGAGGTTTCTCCACTTCTGTCCTGGGCTCTGTGTGTGTGTGTGTGTGTATGTGCTAAAAGTGGACACACTGGTCCGTCTGGGGCTTCACCAGTGCTGAATGTATATATAAATATAATGTATTTGCACCTATATGTTGCTATACTTTTAAGTGACAGAGCACAAGATCAAAAAGCACCTTTTTATAAAGAAGATGGTGAATTTTAGGTTTGCCTTGTAGCTGTAGCGTAAGACAAAGTACGACACTGGCTCCAATAGCATCAGTCTTCTCAAGGATGTTTAGCTGAACTCTGGAAAACTCCATTGTTCCAGAGCAGCCAAGATGGTGACCATGATTTGTCTCTCCTGTAGATTTGTCAGTCTTATAGTAACAGTAAGCTACTTAAAGGGAAGGACTCCAAATTTTATTAAGAATGGAAGACACCCTTATTTGCTGCAAACAAACCAAACTCCATTGAGTTCCATGTGTACCAAGTGATTTACCATGTTGATAAAAGTTATTACAATATTTGCTTTTAGAATATGAGAAATCTCAGGACAACAAGAAAATTAAGTATTTTTAATCAGGGATTCCTATTGCATATGCCTTGCTAACATGCACAGAGCAAAGGTAGTAACAGCAAAAATCAGAATAAAGCACCTCCAGGAAAGCACCTGGGTAATAGGTGAAGGATGTAATAGCAGAAAGGAACTAATCTGCGAATATTCCAATATAAAAAAAATGTAGGCTTACACTTTTATTTTCTTGTCTCCTCTCATGTTTCAAAATTTGTATACTGAAGAACTATTGTGATGGTGGAGATAGAGGTATTTGACGTTGCTGGGTTCATTACCTTCCCCTCTGAACTTCTCATTATGTGTTTAGCATATAGGTCCTTTATTACCTGGGCTTGAATTCTATTAGAGAAACACCAAGGTTACATTAGTTCTGCCATCTGTAATATGGTAGATTCTACATTATTACACATAACAAGATGACCAGGGATTTGGGAAAAAAAAAAAAATATTCCCCTCCCCTCTCTACTCCCATCACACATGATGCCATTAAATACAGAACCTTTCAGGAGAGATCATTGCTTGTTTGATGCAGTGGATGGAAATTCTCCTTTCAATCAGGTAGTGAGCCTTCAAAGGAAAGGATCATCAGGAAGAATGGGAGAGACCTTGATATATCAAAACAAGCCTTTAAATAATAAACACACTTCAAACTCAGGGCTTATCCTGCATATAAAGCATAAGGACTATGAGCAAGTCAATGTGAAAGATATTTACAAGGCTATTTTCTATGCTACACAAAACTGGCTACTTTTACACTCATATATAACGTATATTTTCACCATGAATCACAAACAGATAGTTTCTCTTCTCATGAATCCAAAAGAGGATTTTTAGTTTTAGTCCCTTATTTTGGCACAGCAAATTGACACTTTTTTGAAGCTGCCAGCATAATAATGGGTAGAAAGAATCTAGACAATATGAATCTTCCTCAATACTCTTAATGAGTTTTGTCTGTCCTCTCTGCATTTCCAGCCCAGCTCGTTCAGAATGAAGAAATGTGAAGCATTCTAATATTGGCTTTTTCTCCCTCTGGATGTAAGTTTGTTTTTAAATAAGTCAAAGACAGACTTTCTGCTGACTTCGGAGTACTTTTGTATTGTGTCCAGTCCAACTGGGTTATCTTCTCAGACAGTCATTGGAGAAGACAGATACAGGTTGCCTTATGCACTACTATAGACAGCAAGCTGTTGACTGGCCAAGAAAAATTAGATCCTGTTTCTTATATTTTATTTTAAATTCCCATATCTTCCTTCAAAGAAGAAGGGGCGTTTGACTTTTTTTTTTTTTTTTGTACAAAAACATGTCAAATGTGCCCAACCTGAGGTCCGGGACCTTTTAAAAGACATTTTACTTGTAAGAAAACATTGCTGTGTGTCTTATTCAGAGTGAGTGTCTAGAGAAATTTGATGGTGAAACTATTATGATAACTCACAGCAAAATAGATCCTTGGTTAATGTTAAGTGGGCTTCAAATGCAGAATAAGTACAGCTTTGGAGGAGATTTAAAGGTTGATAATGAGTGCATATGCCCCAAGTAAAGGTACTGAACAGACCTGTGGAACTTCTCCCATGAAAAGAAGAAAAATATATGTTGAATGTCAAGGTCAGCATTAATGGGCGTGTGTAAGTGCAGGGCATCAACAGATTCATAGATAATTCATGCATAAAAAGAATAAAGAAACATCAAGGATAGGCTTTGAAAGTAAAGATGGGAAGATTTTTACTATATGAAATGGAAAGAGGGATCATAGACATGAGGTACCATGACAGAGGTGACTGATTGAAGCAGTGGGTATTTTTGTAGCCCCATGTGCACTGGCCTGAAAGGCAGAAGAAAATGGGATTCTCAAAGCCCAAATAAAAAAGGTTCCTCTTTATCGTTCCATTTTCTCTTGGCTGTGGGTCAGTTTTTATTATCCATGAGAAGCTATGGCTATTGGATAGACTCCAGGTTGGGGCTTCTGTAATTTCAGCAGAGCAGTAAAAATAGAATGAAGGAAAGAAAAACTGATTACAGTTTGAAGGCTGGATATATAAAGCTGATAGAATATTTAGGGATGTTCACACTGCCTAACTTTTAGACTAAAAAGTCCAAGTTCAAACTAGGAAATGAGACTCTTGGAGAGTCAGCAGACCTCTCTAGGTTTTTTCAAATGATGATTCACAGGACATGAGTCATATTCCTAGTTTTTTTTGCCCTCACAAGAGATCTTGAGTAGCTAAGAAGTCCACTGGTCTAATAGTATCATTCTAAGGTAGGTGGAGTGAACTCTTTTCCTTGTCTCTCTCCAAACCTCTATTTCATGCAGCAACCATAAGTAAATGGTTTTCATTCAGATCAGATGTTACTTATTACATTTTCTTCTCCCCTAAGTGTAGAAAGAAAAGAGAGGAATTTGTAGCATGCATTTCATCTTATTAAATTAGTAGATTATCTGCAGAAACAAGTTATATTGGGAGATTCAGACATATTGATTAGCTAGACTGAACAGAAAAACACACAAATTAATGTATGAACAACATACACTGAAGAGTGAAAATGAGCTAGATGTTTTCCTGGCTGTTTTTGGAGAATTTTCTCTGTTTTTCCAGACAGTATTGTATGAGATGTATTCCTCTCACTGTGACATGAAGTGTTATACTGGCATAAGCTATTTCACCTTATTAGTCTAGCACCAAGATAAATGAGAGAAGCTGGATCTATATTATCCTGAATTTTATTAATTAAAATTTATTAAATAGCAATCTCCTTGCTTTCCCACTACCTTAATCCCAAATCACAGATTTGTAGTTTCCCAAATTATAGGGAAAATCATGAGACTGCCCTCTTTCTCTCTCTTTATCTCCCGCTAAGCATTAATTTAGTTACACAGAGATAAATTTTCCTGTCGGAAAGTCTGAAGAAGGCACTAGGATCCTTTTTTTTTTGGTCTGTAAACCCAACATTTGAATTCCTAGCATGCACAAAGGAAAAAAAAGACTTCAGCAGATGCTACCTCCCCTTTAAAATGCCCAGATTTATCCCAAGTATGAAACAGGTCGATATGAAAACAGCTGTTTGAGTGAAAGAGAATATTTGATGGAGCCAAACTCTGCAACTGAGACCTTTTTTCCTGAAAAGACCTATAAGTTACATAAAAGTAGTGATGGGTTGTTTTTGACGTGGCACTAGGAAAAGGAGTTGCTTGCTGTAATGGGCATGAGTTTCTAAATGAAAGCAGCTCTGAGCTGAACTAGCTGTCACCCCTAGAAATCAGCTAAGAGCTGCAGAACAAAGGCGATTTTCTATACCATCATATAGCAGGACACATTACCAGATTTTTTTGAGAGGAAAAGACACAGGGAGACTCAGTTGAGCATTTTACTGCATATGAGCCTTAAAAAAAAAGTGGATTTTCAGTACTAAAAGGACAGCTGAGTGCATTGGGCTTGCAAGTCTCAGAAAAGCCCTTTTTATTAAGAAAAATAATCCCTTTTTATTGTATTGCAGAATTCCATCATCCCACAGTTTCCTATCTTGTCCTCTTTATAAGCATTCTTGTGGAATTACAACACTGAAAATAATGAAGTGCTTTATTGAGGTTAGGATCATTTTTTCACCGGGCCAGATAGCAGTGGGAGGGTACTGAGTCTCAGGGTGAGACAGACAGATCCACATCCAGAGCAGGAGGGGACACTGGCTTCTGGGGCAGCATTCAGTGTGGCTCTCTGCAGCCAGGTAGCATGCTGGAAAGACTGGGAACACAAGAAAAAGACAGGACTGCTGTCCTATGACATGCAGTTAGCAGCACACTCAATAGCCTAACACAAGGCAAGAGGGTGCAGCTCCTCCAGGGGCTGTTGGCTGTACTGATGGTCCACAGAGATTTCAGAAGAAACAGGAGAATGGTGCATCCTCCCTGCCCCTCACATCCCCAAATGAAGCCTTGTAGGTCACCTGTTTGCAGGTGATCCATGACATTTGTACTGGGACAGATGGCAACTGGCTGCCAGAAGGATTCAGCTGGCTTGAGACCCCTTGCCCCTCTTGGTGTGACAGACTGGCAAGGATTTAATGTCCCTTCAGAGATACTTTGAACACTCCCACTGCTCATTAATAGCACAGATGGAAAGCATCTTCTGCCTGCCTATACTGCATTAGGACAGAAGCCAGAAGTCCAGACATTAATCAAAACAATCCAATGGGTTTGTTGAATAATTCCAAAGTGCTTCTTTCCTGCTCTATCCACAGGGTCTTCAGCAGGCAGACTTGAAAGCGCTCCCTGGGTCACAAATGGGATGGCTTGCCCCTTAAAAGCAGCACTTCTAAGCTGAACACAGCGATATGGTTATGCTTGGAGGTGGCTCAAGTTCTGTCACTTAAGCTCAGCAATGCTGAGGGACCTGTCTGTGGAAGACAGAGCTGACATGCCTGTTTCAATGCCAACATAAAAGAGTCCCACCAAAATCTTCAGTATTTGCAATTTCTATGCTATACCTCTTACTTTTGTCCCTATATCCATCTGAGTGTACCACTCCATCATTCCTGCCAGTGTCCTAGTCCATAACCCATCCCAAAACTGGGAGAGGAGAGGAGAGGAGAGGAGAGGAGAGGAGAGGAGAGGAGAGGAGAGGAGAGGAGAGGAGAGGAGAGGAGAGGAGAGGAGAGGAGAGGAGAGGAGAGGAGAGGAGAGGAGAGGAGAGGAGAGGAGAGGAGAGGAGAGGAGAGGAGAGGAGAGGAGAGGAGAGGAGAGGAGAGGAGAGGAGAGTTCCTCCATTTTCTATAGATCTGTATGCAAAAAAAAACTGTATTTTCTCTCATTATTATTACTTGAAACTCAGAAGCCAGAACACTCCACATTAATGCAACAGCAGCAGCAACAAAAAAAAGCCCCAAATACCCAATCAAACCCAAAACAAAATAAAAATCTGAAGAATATTAGTTAGTTCGGGGAATAGGAAATATGACACCGTTATTCTGAAGGTGTAAAAAAACATACAAAAGAATAACGAATGCAAACCCCCAGTTTTTCAGACTAAAATATGCTCTCTGTTCTAGGCAATGAGACAGCGTTCTGTAAAATGCTTTGCAAAAGCTCATATTCAGAATATGTGCAACAGTCCCAGTATAATTTTAAATATGAGATTAATATCATCATCCTTCTTCAGTGGAAGGCTCCCATTTGAAAATCATACATTTAAAGAAAAAATGCAAATGGTAAATGATTGTAAAGTGATTATTAACATGTGACTGGTTATACAAGTCGACAGTTGAATAGGAAAAAATATAATTATAATTAAAATTATTTTAAATATTGTTTTAGTATTTATTAGTTTCTTTTTACATTTCTCTCAGGAAAAATCATAAATAGACAATCTACTTTCTTGGGCTATCAGTAAACAAAACTCCTTTTGCACTGTACATACTGCATAGAACCACAAAAGCTGTCCTATAAAATAAATTCTAAGTCTGGCAAATAAAAAATGAAACTGATCAATTCCATTAGATTATTTCACTAATTAAACTTAAATCAAACCTGCATCGGAGATGCAGGATCAGGGCTTGCTACACAGCAGACAGAGCTTACTCAACCCTGTCAATTGAGCTGGTAGCAATCGCTAAAGGTAATCTCTGCACTTATAAGCAGACAAATACATCTCATTCAGATGCCTGTTATTGCATATATGGGGCCAGGAGTAACCTTTATTTAAATTCCAATACCATAAGGAATGTTTTCCTGAGTGATTTTAGTCTGTTGAGCAGACTAAAAATTGTGTTGAAACAAAATCTGCTTCTGCTTCATTGATAAGAACTGTTTTGGTATTTTTCTCCTAACTTTCTCTGTAAAAAATTTTAATGAAGCACACAACATAGCTGGTAATTTCCTACCAGTGCACACCCATTGCAAAGCTTTGCTCTGAGGCTGTGCTTTCCTGTTCTCTGCTCTGCTGCTCATTGTATTGCTGGAGTTCAGCAAATGTCTGCTTGAGCAGATCAAAGCATAATCTTGGCTTTCGTTGCTTCTCTGTGGTTTCTGGTGCTTATGTTAATCCTACTTAAACTAAGTAGTCAGAGATTTGGGAGATTCGAAATACAAAATAGATTCTAACCTTGAGATGGATTAGGGTTGTCAGATGACACAGAACTGTCATGTAGGACTAACATTATGAAAACAAGAGCTGAAAATATTGTTTTAGTGTAGCTGACAATCCTAAAAGAGACATGGATGTGTTTGATTAAAGCAGCTCCTTAGTGAATATGTAGCCTGAGTGCCTTGCAAGGTTATTGATTATGTATCTTAAGCCAAAGATACAGCTTCTTCCCCAGGAGAGTTGTTTTTTCATCCAGTAAACACAGTAGTCTTCAGAACATGGATACAATCTTTCACAAAAGCACTTTATTTTGTATGATAAGGAGTAGATTAACTTGGATTATAATTACATATCTATGATTTTTTTTTCGGAATACCAGCTTGTCTTGTGGGTTATTTTTAAACAATAATGAAAAATTATCTACCAGGATCCAGTAGGGCAATCTAAGACTCTCAAAGGGGACAGAACACTCGATTTGCTCTTGTTGACTTATTCAGAGGGCAGGGACAACCTGACAGTATGGGCTATGGGTCTTGGTTGAATGAGTGATCAGAGGCTAGTTTGTGGCCAGGAGCTATCATGCAGCTGGCCAGTAGAGACCACACTCAGGAAAAAGGTTTTCTGACCATTTCTAGGCTGATCTTTTAATTCTGAAAATGTTTTCCAGGTTATTCAGGTTTTATTCAACACTTTTTTAATGGTAACATCCCATTTTTACTTGGAAATGTTTGCCATGGCCAACCTTCATTCTGCTCTAAAGAACAGGACTTTGTATGGTTTTATCATCAAGCAGTAGAAATCAGTACCCACCATTTACTTAAGCCTTTTCTGGAAGCTTGGGCAGTTGTCTCATGAGGCCAGCAACCCTCCCAGGCATGGGCAGGAGAGCAGTCAGCTCTCACAGCCCTGCAGCTGGCATGAACTATGACAGAACCACCCCTCCTACAATCACATGTAACTCATGTCTAGCTTTGGATTCATGGGTTCAGAGAGAGAGAAAAACTTGGGGAAGGGGAGGCAAGAAAGTTTTGGGCCTAAATTAGGTGTCTCAATACATATTTGTTACAAGGCTGGCATTTATTTTGCTTTCCTTTTTCTTTTAAACATGAAACCACAAAGCTATGCTGCAGCACCCCTCTTATCCCTCCTTTTTTTTTTTTGCTGGACTGTGAATTCAGCTCTTGAAAGAGAGAACCATCCTATCTTAACAGTACAGACAGATCCAGGTCCATGTGCCTCTGGCCATGCTTGCAGTTTTCTATGTCAGGAGCACATTTTTGTCCAAGTTACTTGTTTCCTGAGAAGCCAAATTCAAGCATAGCTGTTTCTTGATATTAAAAGAAAAAAAAATCCACTAGCCACCCACTACTGACCTTTTGTACTGGGACCATTATTATAGTGGAAGGAAAATATCCATTCTCTGCTTTTTTAATTTGGCTTTCCCTTCAAGAAACAGATCTAATAAATTGCAACAAAACAATACCTGCAGAGAGGTTCCCATCCTCCTTATTTTCTGCAGTTCGAAAGACTGAAAGCTAAGTAGTCTTTTTCAGCCTTGCTGCTGCTGTATAGCTAGTTTGGGAAGCAGAGAGATAATGAGGTATCAAAGTAAAGGAAGGAGCTACTTACATGAAACAAAAGTGCAAACTGCCTAGAAGAGAGAATATTTATGACACAGTTGTCTCCAGTCTGCAGACAACAAGTATTTATTATCATAATCTCTATTCTTGGCAAAAGAACAACTTGCAGAGAGACAGGGACCCTGAACACACCTCAACTCTGTACTTGCAGCAGCCCATTACCTTTCCCAAATGTGGGCACAAGCTCCTCCAGCTCTTGCTTTGGGACAGCAGCTGCTCTCTGCCCACTTGGCATCTCTCAGAGTGAAGGTAGGGATGGGGCAGAGCTGAGGACCTCTCTGCCACATCACATCTACAGTGTGGAAGCACAGGGGCTAAAGACTTACTTTCAAAATACCTTTCAAGAATGAACCAGGTAAGCATTTTATTCTAAGCTTTTTTCATCTTCTTCCAAGCATTCTTCATTGAAGCTCTCTTTTGGGTGAATAAACAGTAAGATGGAAATATTTCACCTGATGATATTTATGCATCCTTAGGTCCTGGTACAAAATCTGCTGGATGAATCATTTCCAAACCATAATGGCTTAGAGGTAATGCTAAAAAACAACTGTCTTTATTGATCCTTCTGTTCTTCTTCCCCAGACTTCAGGAACAAAAGCATTTAAATCAAGTTTGCTAACACATTAATATCCTTTAAGCAGCTGTTATAACCTCATGTAGACAAATAAAATCATATTGGAAAAGATGTAATGTGGTCATGATCAGTTAGGCAACAGATTTACACTCTGAAGGTTCAGGGCCAGATGATTCCTAATTTAACATAATTCTCATAATTTCACAGAGAAAGGAACATCATAGCAAGAAGTGTCAATATGGTAAAACAAATTCATTTTATAATGACAAAGTCCCTTTTATGTTGGTTAAGCTGACAATCATGTCAGTCAGAGATGCAGGACCAAAGACAACATTCCTCTGAATATCTGGGCAAGCTGTCAATACTTCCAGCCTTTATGTCTCTGCTTTTGAGTGTAAATAACAGCTTTCAAATGTGACTGCACTGCTGAAATGCTAATTTCTGTTCATACACTTGGAAACTGAACCAACAATTAAGGATGCTTTCCAAAGATCACCTAAGTCAGTGGATATTCCTAATGGTCATCTGAAAATAAAAATAATCCCATGTGATGAGTAAGACCTCATTAAGAATGAACACAATTTGAACTACACATGGGAATCACATTCCCTTTCAATTCTTTAGGAAATATCAGCAAAAAATTCTTGGGAATAAAGATGATAATGCACTTTCAGATAAATTATATAGGAGAGATCTTTCAACTGGCTTTGCTTATAAGGATTAATTACTATCTTTGAGGATGAAAAGTTTAGTAACAGGTATTATTAATTGCTATAGCTAAAAATTTATTGCCTCATTCATGTAATACAGCATAACTATTTTTAGTTCTTAGACTAAGAAAAACATATAATTTATACTATGATAAATACAAGCAAGCTGTAATTCAGGTTATATTGTAAAATATGTTTAATAGAGGGCATGCCTCCTTCCTTTAATTTGAGGCTTTCCCTGATTTTAGCAGTGTAGGTTTAAGTCATGGATAAAAATGGCCTTACATTGTGAAATTTCAAATGATGTTAGGTTTCAGGCTTTCTGAGTTATCTGTGCAGCTTTTGTTTGATGTCTTTTTATACATTTTTGAAAGGGAGTCTTTGAAATGGGTACACAGCTGAAATCTTTGTATCTGTCATCTTGTTTTTGTCATTTGTTATCTTTTAGATCATGTTTTCTTTCCCCCTTTTTTTTTAATGAAAGAATCTTCCAATCTTAGCAGAAAAAAATGAAAGGGGAACAAAATTTACCCGAGAGTCCATCTTAGGCTGCAATAACCACTAACTTTTTCATTTCATCCCACCTCCTTTGTTTCCTTATTTATGCATATGGAGACATGCAATGTTTTGGTTTTTAGATATTCAGCCATGGTTGGGACAATCCTGTGGTATCTTATGGATCACCAGTAATTTATACTTTATGTCTGATTACCTTCCCTTGAGAATCTTGATTAAAAAGAGGAACATAAAGCTCTTATGCAGTGGACAGATTATACTGGAATCAAGATAAAAGAAAATTATCAGTGACAATACTTTACTTATGAGATAGATGCTTCCATCAGTAATAAATTACAATTTTCTTACAGACTGCCAAAGAACAAGTTCTACCACTGCCATTCTGACTTTCTGACTCCCACTTGTAATATTAATTTTTCATTATCTTCTTCAAGGACCTTCCTTTCTTGTCACAATTGACTGCCATGCCAGATGCACAGAAATACTCTGAGAAGAACTTTACGATTAAGAGGTGTGGGCAGGATTAAAATTCTAAAGGGAAGCCTTGTGTATCGTAATGTGTGGATTATTGATCTGTGGGAATAATAAAATACAAAATCTTTATACAAAACAGTTAAACTAAGAACTGTTCAGATCAGTTATTCCACAGTATTGGAACTGTTTGGGAAAAAAAATCCCCTCCATAAAGAGCATAAAACCCGGAGATTTTTCATTCTGAAATGCATTAAAATCCTCTCAGAAATGTTAAAATAACTTGGAAATAAAAATGGCACCTTTGTTTTCTTGGAAAAGAATCAAAATAGCCAGGGTTTTTTTCTATTTTATTTTGTTGAAAGTCATGTTTCAATTCAACTTTTCCAATATATTTTTGTTTTATTTTAATCTGAATGTTGAATAATGTTAGCAAATCAGGAATAGATATATGGCTTTCAAGACATAAAATAGCTATACTGAGAGAATAGACATTATTTTGACCAATATATATAGACCAATACAATATATTGATATATAAATATAAATATAGAAGTAATATTTTAGTCAGTTTGTATTTTCTGTATAGATCTTTTACCTAATTCTATTTAAATTAGTTTAAATTATATCTTAATTTGTCTATAGCATATATATTATGTTATTATCTATAAATTTATAGACATGAATTGGTCATAAGAGTACCAATTTTTTACATAGATGCAGTATTATTGCCTTATTTTTGGATCTCATCCAACAAAATAATAATTTTTAAAAAATTTTGTCTACTTGGTTTTTCAGTTCAGCCCAGTGTTTTAATGGATACAAATGTGGCATGAATAGCTCACAAATGATTAATGGATTATATTTCAAGATATAAATAACAAAAACAATTAAAAGAGCCATGATCGATTGTCTTTTTCATAAATGAAACCACTTTTGCTTTATGCACTATGCTTTAGAAGTTAAAAAAGTTATTGTACATTGGGAAAAAAATTAATATAAACTCCCATATATTAGAAAAAAAAAGCAAATTAAATAACAAAATTGACAATAGAAAGCTATATGAATGCATTTTAAAGCATACAGAGGATACTGTAAGGAAGGGTTAATAAATAAAATTTGATTATATCAACCACACTGACATTAGAATTATGTCAATAAAGAAACTGGAAGGATGCTTGAAAAAAAAAATTGACTTTGAAGTGGTGAACTCTCCAGTTCCTCTTTGTATATCCTGAAGGATGCAGTGAAGGGCATTGCTGAAGGAATCAAATCTCTCTCTCAGTTCCAAGCAACCTTGGCCATGTTACATCAAGTTCAGGCCTGCCTGATAGAGTCATAGCCAATTTCTTTAGTGTAAAAGCAAGTCAGAATAAGGCTCATAAAACTCTGCCACACAGTGGAAGCTCTCAAAGTTGAAGTTAAAAGCAATATTTAAGCAAATAAGCTGTTTGCTTTTCTATACCCTTGAATTTGCTCAGTATTGTAACAGTCACTATTCCATAGGACTGGTGTGTGGGGCAATGAGACATTAATTAGTTACACACAATTCTTGAAGTACTTTCATATAGCAAGAAAGTTCAACAGTGGTGAAATTTCTTTCAAGAGAGTTGTTTTTATTCCTCAAGTCGTGCACGGGTAGTAAGAGTCACCCACAGACTGCTAGAAATGGTGCACTGCCAGAGTATGAGCAGTGTGCTGCCACAGGCAGGCAAGCAGAACAAGTTTTGGGCTCTGAACCTGAAGAAATGCCCAGTCATCTCTTTTTGAATTTGTTCAGTGCAAAGTACCTGAAAAATGCTGTAAGGGTCAGAGTAAGCAGCAGCAGCACGTGGCCTCTGGGAAGGGATTTACATGGCAAATGCTCATTATTACATTCCAGTGAATTTAAAGGCAAGATGCCTTTTTCCTTTCTGAGTAGGCGTAGTTATCCCCAGGAAGCTAAGGTACCTTGCCTTACCAAACTGCCTCTTCAGTAAGAGGTCTTGTTACCTTGGTCAGAGGTTAAGAACAATGCCCATCAGACCAAGCCACCACCTCTTGGCAGGACTGGAAGGAAGAGGTGGCCAGTCTGATCATCTAGGTGAGGTCAGGTGTACGATTCCCAGCCTGCCCTGCCACCTGGCATCCTTCCAGAGCAAACCAAGATGTGTGGGGGCTACAACTGGGTGGACTCCACTGTGTTCCCAGTGTGGCTGAGGTGGGCACTTTCAGGGGGCAAGTCATACTTGCCAGTTCCTGGCTTGAAAGGTCACACCACTTCTTACCTGCTGGGTCACAGCCAAACCTGGGACACTCCCCTCAAAAAAGGAATGATTTGCAGATCCTGGTTTCTTCAATGCTTTACACAGCAGAACCCTAGAGGTCTATGACAGCTGATAAAGAAATGATGTGTTCCTTTGAACCCTTCACAGTTTGGATTTGTGTTGTTGCTCTGCTTTCAAAAATGCAGCAACTTGCTAGTCCTGTGGTGTATTGTACAGTTAAAAACTCTTCATAGATTTTGATGAATGATCTTTATAGCTGGTTCTTCATCTTTTGATGAATGCTTTCATGAGAATAGATAAATATTGTACTATTTTATTTTCTTGACACAATCTTTGTTACATGAATGAGGCAGTAACTTTTAATGTCTTGTGCCTCCTGTGAATTACAGAAGGCTGCTTTTAACTTTCTGACCTTTTTCAGTGGGCTGTGTTTCCAATAGAAGGCTACTCTACTCTATTTTATCAGCTTCACTTAATTTGTGGGGAAGGGACAGACATATTCAAGAGAAACAGTAGAAAGTACTTACTCTTTTGTGCTTATGGGATGGTATTTAATGAGTGATAAACAGCATCAACATCCCAATGCTTTAGCAGATAAGAAAATGGAAGATCATAGTAGCAGAAATATATTCCCACAGCAGCAGCAGGATGCAGCACATTCCTCCTGCAGGTTTGTTAAGAAGCTGAGATAGAAGATCCTGCACTTCCTAGATGAAAACAAAAAATATATCTAAATATCTTCTCATATAAATATAACCAGTGGTTGTATTTTACTTTAGTGCCTTTAAATAGCAACAGAAACAACATAAATAAAAAAACCCACAATTTTAAGACCTAGTACCTAGAGTCCCTTACCTTAACCAAAGAGTGACATTACTTATTTAATGGACTAACTTCAAAAAGTACTAGGGTTTTTCTCAGGGATCAATCCCTTAATAAAAATGTTAATTAAGGGCTTAATTTGGTATAGTTTGCTCAATTCTAAACATAAATCACAAGTTGAGATAAAATATACCATGTGGTGATCCTCAGATGTGTCATAGTTTGCATGCTAACATCAAACTGATCCCCAGAGGTATCTTCCAACCCCAATCATTCCATGATTCTGAGATTGTCTGAAAGCTCTTCTCTAACACTAAAAAGAATTTCCTGTCTATTGATTGTCATTAGAAGAGGGAGCAATGTTAACAATTAAAGTGCTACTAAATTAATTAATTCATTAATTGAAGTGCTTTTACCCTTCTACTTGAAATAATCTCCTTTGTCATTTAATGGAAGTTAAATTCACATTGACTATAAGATATGAGGTTTAGAGATTCAGGGGTGCTTCAAATTCCTAAACATTTAATAAGTAGTAGGTAGACTACCAAACCTCACAATCTGTGCTTTCTTATGCTCTTCAGTATGTGTTTGATTAGACTTTGCACAGGAAAGTCCATCAAGCTCCTAAAACAAGCCATGGGACAGAAAAGTGAGCTCATCATTTATAATTTTAATTGTAGAGCTTAACACTTGCAATCAACCACTCACCCAAAAACAAACTCTGCGCTGCCTATTTATTTTTAGCCACTGCATAATTAACACTCCATTAAATATTACACCTGCAGTTCCTTTTTCTTTCAATCTGTTGCTAGGTCTTTCAGTCTCCCTGCACCTTAAAGTGCTCCAGAATTTCTTTTTCTCTTTTTTTTTTTTCCTTAATAGTTTCAAGTTTCAATAACAGTTATTGACAACAGTCTAAAGCTTAAAACTACTACTTTTTTTTAAACTAGGCATGAAAGGAATTTTTGAGCATGTACAATTACACTATCATTGTGCTAGAAAAGAGCAAAGATACAGCAGTATTTTGTCTGATGTATTTTCCAGATACCTATGGATAGGTAGGCTAGATCTGTATCTGTGTATCCTTTCTGTATTATTCTTCAATAAAATGCATGCAATATTTTTTGCCTCTGATTCTCATTTTTCCACAGGAAATCTAAAGCATAAGCACTCCTACCCTATTCTGCTACATCCAGGTGGATAATCCTATAGAGGTGGTGTGTAGGTGTTTGGACAGTACTACTCCATCTACAGCTCCAGCACTTTATTTAGAATACCCACCACATACCCCACTTTCCCAATCCTCTTTCATTCCCCTTTCTGATGGATTTGGATGTGGATGTGGATGTGGTGTGGATGTGGATGTGGATGTGGATGTGGTGTGGATGTGGATGTGGATGTGGATGTGTTTGGTTGGCAGGATGCACAGGTAGCACACTCACATCTGCTGAAGCCCAAGTGACACACCTTGAGTAAAGCCCATTGAGAGGGAAACACATATCGGATGTTTATTTAAAGGTTGTTGAACCGAGTTGTGCATCCACAACATTAGCTGCTAATATTCTCTCCCTAGTCTTCAGCTTTAGGAAAGACCTTTACAGGAAAATTTAGTGCACATTGCTTTAATTCCTTGTAAACCAAAAGCAAACAGTTTAATCCTTGCTGGCATTACTTGCGCTTTATTTGTCAGAGGGAAACAGAGAGGCGTAATTAACTGTCATGTTTTGCATGGACAACTGGCTCACAGAGAAATAAAATAAATAAAGGAGAATGTGAAACTTCTGTTATGGGCCTGCTGGTGCCCCCATAACACATCCCAGACTGAAGCTTTTATTTTCAATTTGAGTGATTCCTTCTATCCACAAAGATGTCCAAGTAGGGTCTCAAAAGGGAAAAGTCTTTCATTCTTGTCATCAATCCTCTCTTCCCCCTGGCTTAAACAACTTCAATTTGAACCTTAAAAAAATGGCATTTAAATCTTACACATTAGTGTAATGAAGCAAGGGAAACAAATCACACGTCTTCCAAAAGTCTGCCACAGCTTTTTTTCCTCAAACAGCAAAATCTCCTATTTTCTATGCACCAGATGGCAATGTCTTCAGACAACTCCCAGCCTTATAACGACAGAGAATTGTGGTGTTACATGCACCCCTGATTTAAATCCCAAACAGTCTGGGTTTTATTCAGATCATCAGAGAAGGATGTTCCAGTAGACAAACAGCCAGACAGCCTCACATCTTTAAATCTGGAGAGTATAACAACATATGCCACAGCCAGTTTGGACTGCTGCTGGGAGAGGTGGCCAAGTTCCCAGTTCTCTGCAAAGAGTTCTTGCATCAGGCAGTTATAGATAAGAAAATAAATTTTTACTGTATTTATGTAAAAATGAGGAACAATGAATCATCTTTTAGGATAAGAGTTGAATTCAGATCTAAATATCAATGGTAAAAATTACTATTAAGAAGCTGTCATGAATTTGTGTATCTGTCAGACATAAGAAAATAAAAGGTGTAGAGAAAAGAGGAAAAGAAACGTTCATATTTCTGAACCTGATTCAGTACATTATGAACATCACAGCAGGTTCCCTCTTGAGCAAGGCATGACTCACCTCCCTTGCCCACACCTACTGCCACTCCCTTGCTTGACATTAAATAAGCATCTGCAAAAGTGCTAGTTACTAACAGAAATTCAATTCATCACACAGAAGAGTGAAAAGAAATATCAATCTTTTTAAGCTTTTGTGTTTCTTCTTCTAGCCCCCACCACCTCTTTTTCTAGCTCTTAATTTGAATAGATTTGCATTTGAGGACCTTTCAAGGAAGATAAATTGAATTAGGTGCCCACATCTGATT
Source organism: Anomalospiza imberbis (assembly GCF_031753505.1). Classification (NCBI taxonomy): domain Eukaryota; kingdom Metazoa; phylum Chordata; class Aves; order Passeriformes; family Viduidae; genus Anomalospiza; species Anomalospiza imberbis. The sequence continues at coordinate 12,995,290 of NC_089687.1, forward strand.
GACATTCACTATACTGGTTTGAAAATTGCCACAAAAGACATTGAAGAAATCAGCACATTTGATTCTTTTTTGGCACCTTTGTTTCTTTTCTTACATCATTTTCCTCCTGTTCCAATGAAAGATTTTTTCCTCTTGACTTCTCAATTGTCTTTCACCATCTTCTGTTACAGCCTCTTCTGCTCTGAGCTCCCAGTTATGATTTTTAAATTTCTGGTTTGTTTTGGTTCTATCAGTCTCCATCTTACATCTATAACTGTTTACTACTATGTTGTGTAACTTATTCTCATGTTACCACTGATGTTAAACACAGATTCCTTATTTTTAAGTGGAAATTTTTATCTCCCAGGTTTGGGAGCTTTTCACATGTTTTTCAAACAGAAGAGACAAATCTGTTGCCTTTTATGCAGACAAAGTGGGAATTAAAGGCATCTGTAGACACAAGTGGAGACCTGAGTCTGATCTCCAAGGCCACTAACAGAGTACTGCAAATAGTGAACACTTGATGGAGACTGGGTAGGAAATGCCAAGAAGAACAGGTCAATCCAGAAAAACTCAGGGAAAACTACTTGTAGGAAAGAAATTGTAGAAGTGCTTGCATAATTAGGGGCCAAGAGATGTGTTGTTTTGAGTCCTACCACTAAAAGCAACTTTAGAGTTCCTGACAAAGGAGACTAATAGGCTGAAGAAACTTTAATGTCAGAGGAAATGGTTAAGCTGGCCTGGTCTGCAGAACATTTCAGAGAGGACATATATGGATGTATTTACTCCACTAAATATATTAAAGAAAGGGGAAACCCAGTTTAACTTGTGTGTGTGTGTGTGTGTGTGTGTGTGTAAGGTGTCTGTGACACCCAAACTAAAGATGGCAATGGCTTGGGTGGGATGTGCACTTCCCTGTTCCCTTATCAAGACATCAGTCATTGAGTGTAGTGAGCCTGAGGGGAACAGCATCACAGGTTATCCTTCCTGCCTTCCTCCCAGGAAAGGCATTTTATTGCTTCCATTAAAACATATTTAAGACATTCATTAAATATAGGAGAACCACAAGAATTTCTTGTCCTTCACATGTTCCCTACACAGCTGCCCCCAACTCTAGTCCTTCCTTTGCCATCAGAGATTTCAAAAAAGTCTTCTCTTCCATTTAGAAAACACAGTTCTTTCCTGAGGAGGAACACACACATGAAATATAATAGGAAAAAAAAATGACTTCAAGAGTCATTAGAATCTTCAAAAGATATCTCAATTACTTATTTGGTGAAGAAAGGAAAGGGAATAGTGTGAAGAAAACAAGTGAATTAAAATGAGGAAATCAAAGAGAAACCAGCCTAGTGGAATCCCTGTGGTCTTTCTTTACTTGTTTGTTATTACTTCTTAACAAATGAATTTGAACCACTTTCGTCTATTGCAATTCTTCAACAATATTCCATTAGGATGTGAGAAACCATCCATTTAGGCATGAAGAATATGTTTCATTTCCTTTTATTTCATTTCATTATTTAGTACATTTGGAAGAGATTTATCACGATTAATCTCAAGAGGAAGAAAATGAATTAGATACCTTTGGTGTAAATCAACCTCGTAGACGATGAACTCCACAGTTTTGTCTGGCTAATTACAAAAGCAAGTTGCTACAATATGAATCCCCCTCTCTAAAACCTGTTTAAAATCCTATTCCTCTTCAGGACTTTATATTGAAACATATATTGTTCCTTCCTAATTTTAAGTTATGCATGAGCTTTGGCACTGCTTAGAAAGATAACAGATTTGGGTACCTTGAAGCACCATTCTGATGTCTAACTTTTCAATATTATGGTGACCATGATTCTATCCTCCAACCACAACAGAGTTTGTTAAAGCCTGAAGGTACTTTATACCTCTTTAAAGTTGGTGGTTTTTTTAATCTGTTTTTCTGCAGTTTCTGAGGACATAATTTGGCTGGCACTGCTTGTAGGAGAATCCCCAGCTCACACAGACACGGCTTTACCCTGCCGGGGCCCCACCACAAGACATCATTTGCAGCTCAGTGAGGTTCCAGGACTGCATCCATCCTGAAGGTGGTGCTGGCACTTGGAGCCCAGGTGAGTGAAAGCAGCGTAACACTCACCGCAGTTCACAGCTCACTGACTTAATGCCTGATCTCAGTGAACTTGAATTGGTATTTCTTGCTAATGGCAGATCTTGGCGTACAGTTTGGTTTATTTACAGGAAACAGTTTGCATATTTCTCATTTATGGTGTGAACTCCACACTTCAGTTGTAACAGATCCTTAGCAGGTCTTGAGACAATGAACTTCATGAAATTATGTGACATCTACACTGAACAGGGATTTAATCTGAATCCTCCTTTAGATACAGCACTTGCACCTTTCTTGCCTGGTGCTTGGAAGGCCAGGGCTGTTCTCAGTCTGAAGGCAATTTTTATTAATTCCATATTATCTTGTAATGGGATGAAATACTGTGAAAAACATAAGTGAAAGTTTTTTTTCCCCCCAGCTTCAATTTTGCCCCAAAAGGATTTTTACTGCAACAAATAACGTGACATACAGCTGGCTTCATCAAAGGAAATTAGTTTTTGATATTAAGGTCACAAGAAAAATTCTTCCTTCCCTGTCTACAACACATTTTCCAGGGAATTTCATTTACCTACCCCTTGCCAAACGGAAAACTTTCTATGTGATGAAAGGGTTTTGCCTTACTCTTCCTCTTCTTATCCACCCACTAATTGGTACTAAAGCTGCAGGTTAGGCCAGAATGGCTCCTAAACAGATTGACAACTGGCCAACTTTTATCTAGAATGAAAAAATTAACAACTTGATTGTAGTAATTGTGCTTACAATTCCTTTGAACCAGTATACCATTCCAAAATGCAGGATCCAAATTTTAATTAAAAATTACTTAAACATTGTCTAAATTGGCCAGATAAACTGAATCCCTAATGTGAAGTGTTCTTTGTGGTTAATGAACCATTCCCCTGACAGTAAAAGCTTGGTACAAAATCACTGGTGTTCATAATGTGGTCCAATAATAACACTGTTCATTATAATGATGATTACTTTTTTGTAACAGTACAGCTTAAGGGAAAGGATGATTCATTAATAAATTTCAATTATTTTTTCTAATTCTGATAATTACTGCCTTTCTATTTTGTACCAGCATGATGTCTAGATTCAAAGGTTAAGCAATGAGTCCTAAATACCTGGTAGGCCTACTGCATGTCTCAAGATATTTTATTGGTGGAAATTTAAGAATGACAGAGATGTTATATCAGTCTCTGAGGTTTTCTGCATGTAATATGGACTGAGTTTATGATATATTACTTCAAAGCTGATGCTAGATCTTTGTAGCTTTCAATCCTGGGAGAATTATTAATGCAAAAGGCTTGGAAGTAACATGGAGAAATGAGAGCAAAGGGACATCTTTTCTGTGGAAATATTCAGCTTGTCCTAGAATTATTTAGGTTGGAAAAGACCTTTAGGATCGCTGAGCTCAACAACGAACTGCTTCCCTACTGCCAAATGCATCCCTAAACCATGTTCCTAAGTGTCACATTTACAAGCCTTTTAAGTACCCCCAGCAATAATGACTCTACCCCTACCCCTGGGCAGCCTGTTCCAGTGCTTGACAACCCTTTCAGTGGATAATTTTTGCTGATATTCAATCTAAATGTCCACTGGTTCAACTTAAGCCATTTCCCAATATCCTATCACATATTACTGGAGGAAGAAAACTTGCTTTCAGGTAGATGCAGAGGGTGATAAGGTCATCCCAGAGCCTCTTTTTTCCAGGTTAACCTCAAACACTGGGCTGACTCTATAAGTGTGATTTTAGCCATGGACAAATATGTGTGTAAGCAGTAAAATATGTAATTAAACAAATCTTTAATTTGCTTGTGCAATACATTGATTAGTGCATGAGGACAACCTTCCTCATGCTGAATATAGGCAGTAGGAGCCAGGATTGCTGAATAGTTCATCACACAGAAACCTCCTCCATTGCACTTTTGATCAACTTAATTCAAATGGCTTGATTATAAAACTGCCCTAATTTCAGGAATATTTTGATATGTAATGTACTTCAAATAGATGCATACATGAAGTACCATGTCTTGCTGAGTCTTTACAGTGCAGTAACAGGAAAGCAGTGTGTAGTTAGGGACTCTATTTCCAGAAGGATAAATTGGATCTCATCTACTACAGACTAGATGGAGCACAGGCGAAACTGTTTCATACCGAGACCTTCTTGCTAAAGGATCTGTCCTCAAACAGCAGCCAACAGTGAATGCCTAGAATCACACCCTGACAAATTGTTGGCCATTTTTTGAAACTACAATTTACAGTTTTTAGATTTTCCAAAATAACAGGTATATCTGCTCCCAAATTCCTTTATCTAACAACTCAGTTAAACAAGGTTTCTTCCCACTGTTAATGAAGAATGAAGTGCCCTGGTTAGATTACTCTGAACTGTCCAGAATTCAAAGCATTCACTTGCAAAGCAGTCACATGCAAAAAATACACAACTGTCTGTATTTACTTCAGTGACTTCCTAATCTCATGGACAATATGTTTTAGAGATTCTTAGGGGTATAAAAATGCCATCTATAGCAAGAAACCTATTGATGGTGGCATGAAAAGATAACATAAAGCTGAAAAAAAGTAAAATGTGTCTGTGTGAGTTCAGCTGTGAAATCACAAAGCAGCTAGGTCAGGTAAGAGCACTAGCTCTCTTTCTAATATATGCCACTGGCTATCTCCAGATGCTTTATATAAACCAAAGTATTGGCAAGAGATATCGCAAAAAGTAATTAGCTTGTATTTCAGAAATAATAGAGAGCAGCAGACTGCCCTGGACTGGAGTGCTGAGCCCCTTCAGGTTCCTTGGCTTCAGCTGGGAGAGGAGGAAGCAGAGTGCTGGCGGGCAGCCAGGGCAAGGTCTTAGTCTGAAGCAGCTGGTGTAAATGTGAGGCAAGACAGGCTATGACTTCCAACTTCAAGACACTCTCCAATATATATGGTTTGGTATATGTATTAGCTATAGGCCTGAGGCTTAACACTGAAATCCTTAAGACAAATTCTTGCAGATTAATAAAATAATGAAATATAACAGACACTTGAAACCTTCCATGGACATAAAACAGTGGAAAAAAAAAAAACTTGATCTGACATCATTAACATAGTGATTCAAAGAAGATTTGGAGCAACTCGATGGAAAAATTGAAATTGGCTTAACACACTCCTTTTCAGAGATTGTCTTTAAACCTGCAAAATCCTACTCAACACTACTGAAGTATCACAGACTATTTCCTCAGAGACCTCTAAACTGCACCAGAGTTTAGATGTTCTAAAATTCCTGGTGGGAAGTTTTTTGGTTCTTTTATTTTTTTCTCAACTATCACAAATCCTTCTATCTCTTCACCAACTTTAAGAATATCTGTCCCAGCAGTAGCCTGTAGAATAAGTAAACTCCTTCTCCCCATAGGAACAGCAATGCAAGATATTTCCAATATTTTGCCAGATCTATCTCATTGTGACCAAAATGAAAAACTCAGAGGAAACAGGCCTTATAAATGCTAGATGTCATTGTGATGTGCCAGTGGTGCAACAAAAGCACATCTTTTGGTGTTCTTTGGAGGACTGACAAAGTCCACGTGAATCCACCAAGTCAGGACTCCATTGTAACTTCTCAGAAACATATTAACATGTTTTCTATATACCAAGACATAGCAGCAATGTAATGCCAATGCATTAAACCTAATTCAAGTCTGAATTTAATTCACAGCTCATCTTGCCTTGTTGAGACTTCAGCATTTAATTATTTTCCTTATTTTGTTAAAGAAAGTATAATGTCATTGCCATTATAAGCACTCAACACATGCATTGATCTTTTCCAGCTCCATTCAAGTTATTTTAAAACTTCCTATTAATTCTGTTTGGAATATACTCAAACCCTGTGAAAAGAAATTAATTCTTCTCTACCTTTAATTTTTTTTAAAAAATGCCAAAACATATTCAGAATGGAGTCACATGCTCAATTTTTCTGGTGGTGTATTCATTACCTGTAAACCCTAAAGCTGATTGGTGGACCATAATATAGGCTCAACAATTCACAAATAAGTCTGTAAAATGGCCTATGCATTCATCTTTTCTTCATGGTAAATGTTTATGCCAGTGGCATTGTAAATACAATTTCAGTGGGTAACTGAAAAACATGTAGCACTTGTTAGAACGAATAACTTATGACGTGTTATTTGAATATTACTGTTAGGGCACATTTTGGATAATTGTGTCTAACAAATTCCTACAATTCACTACAGTGGTTTTCTGTAATAGAGCCTCTTATCTCACAGCTGCCTGGAGGGAAAGGTTTTAAGGGGAGAACACTTGAAAGAAAGGCTTCTAGAACCATATTTTTGCAAGTGTGCTGGTTTGGGCTGAGATAGTTTTGCTCACAGTAGCTTGTATGGGGCTGTGTTTTGGATTTGGGCTGGAACCTGTGTTGATATTACAGAGATGTTTCAGTTATTGCTGAGCAGTGCCCGCAGAGTCAAGGCCTTTTCTGCTCCTCACACCACCCCACCAGCAAACAGGCTTGGGGGGCATAAAAGGTTGGGTAGAGACACAGGTAGGGCAGCTGTGGGAAGAAGAAGGAAGGAGGGACGTTCAGTGTGATGGTGTTTGTCTTCCCAAGTCACTGTTGTGTGATGGAGCCCGGCTGTCCCGTGGATGGCTGAACCCCCGTCTGCCCATGGAAAGAGGTGAAAGAATTCCTTTGTTTGCATGCACGGCTTTTGTTCTAGCTTTTATCCTGTCTTTACTTCAGTTCAGGATTTTCCTTCTTTTACTCTTCTGATTCTGTCTCCCATCCCACTTAGGGAAGGGGGGAGTGAATAAGCAGCTGTGTGGGGCTGAGTAGTTGACTGAGGTTAAACCACCACAAGGAATGTCATTTTGCCTTCTTTTCCAACGTATATGTGAAATGTGGATAAATTTCCACAGGAATACTGGTGATAAAAAGAGCTTTAAAAAATAAAAGGTGATTTTCTTCCACCAGTCAAATACCGCATTTTGCAAGGAACGAAACTGACATATAAATACAACAAAGGAATCTGATCAAACTTCAGAAATGAAAAGCAGAGGCATGTGTATCCCTAGGGTCAGATAGGGAAAACAACATGCAAAATGTCAAGTGGGAGTAAAACATGAAGGATATTCTGGTAACATCAGTCACAAGAATTGCAAGAGAAGAAGCAGCAAATCTTTTTCGACAGCACATTAAAAGTTAATTTTTTAATCTGCCCACTGCTCTCTGCCAGCATGATGGGATACAGCAATGGAAATTGCCTCCATTTCTGTCTGCCTTGGGACATAACAAAACAACCTGAATTCTTTGCTTGGCTCCTAAGAACGATGAAGGCTGTTGCTCAGTAGAAGGTTCTCCATAAACACTGAGACTCTGACATGATGATAAGGCATCTTGCCTGTGACTGTACCGTCAGACTCATTTAGTGGACTGTGCAAACACAGATACAGAAAGATTGTGAACGCTTCAGAACAAGAGGGAAACTCTGTGGGAACGAAGATGGACTCCAGCTATGTTCTACAGACTTCATCCTGAAAAAATAATGACACTATTTTGACCCCGTATCTTGATAAAGGAACTTATCTCATGTAACCCAAATCTAATGATAACTTAATCCAGATGATGAGGGTTTAGTCTCTTATTTGATATTTCACACTGAGAAACTGATGGGACAAGGAGAATTACTAGGCATTTTTATTCATTGAAATGAAGGAAAACTTTTGGGCAGAGATGGGGAAAAGTATATTAATAATGCTGCAAGAATGAACAAGATATGTGAAGGGACAGCTGAAACAGATATCACAGTTATAGACTGTCACAGACTGAAAAAAATCTGAATTATGCCAATCAACACTTTCAAAATGATGCCTTTTAAAAGACTGCAAAACTGGTTCAGTTTCTTTTCTTCACCCTCATGCACTGCTTCCTTGCAGCCAAAACTGAAAAAAGAAGTGCTGGCAAAGCCATAGCAGGACATTTGTGCTTGTGACTAGAACAGTTTCTTGCAGAAAAATGAAGTAAAGTTATTTTGAAATCATGAGGAAGTATGGCTAAACGTCTGAGTCAAAGTTCCTTTACATACTTTTGCTTTTAAATAAAAATTAATTTTGACATTTAAAAAATTAAATATATTGATATTCTATTTTGAAACAATATTGTTTTAAAATCTGCTTGGATTCAAAATTATAACAGAGAGAAGGAAGACACGAACTAAAACATATAAATAATTTTGAGGTGGACAAAGTAAATATTGTGATGGATTTTTAATTCTTCTGTTTTAATCAACTGGAATATCAGTTGTCCCAGAAGTTTAAATTTTGACACGTTTAGACCTGTTTTATTAAACCATCTTCCCAGATGTGGCTCTGTCAAAGTGCTATATTCTTTTCCCTATGAAACTGCATGTGAAGAGAGATTGCAATTTGAATGAGAAAATAAAAAAAGAGCCAATCATGAATGTTTATGCTGCTCTGCTTACAGACGGTCAACAGCAAAAGGACTCTAGACCTCTAGTCTCGAGTAATTTTCACTGGGAAATAGAGGTTTCATTTCAGAATGTGCAAGTGCTCCTGGTTATAAATGCTATAACCCTTTGAGATTGAACCAACAAGAAAAGAGCAAGGGAAAGAAAATTAAAAGTTAAGACCAGTTTGATTATTTCTTTGTGATCAGATGGAAATTGCCCTGTACTGAAAGCATATACTTTAATTGTAATGTTCTTTTTGAAATTTAAAAACTCCAGACTTGTACTTTTACTTCTGCTGCGGAGATTACATCATTTTATGATACCACTTCATTTCTGCTAAGGAGACAGAAAAATTCTGTGGGAACTGGCAGTGGTCTCTCTCTGGTGCAATGTGCTCATTTAATTGTGAGGAACAATTCCTATTCAGTGATGTTCATCAGGAAAACTCAGTTATATAAGGATCTTTCAACTCATTTATTGTGTAGGTAAACCTTCAAAAAAAAGACAGAAGTGAATAGCCTAAGGTCACTGGCACAGTAATCATATTCCTTTCCAGTCCATTTGACTGGACCATGGTATAGGAATTTTTTGGCTGAACACTCAGCATATTTTTCTGTATGCCCCTTCCCCCTCAAGGGGACTTGAGGCTGTAAGAATTCAAATTGATATCATAATGAGTAATATATACTGCAGAGAAGAAATCCATCAGATAGTAGAAGAGGAAAAGCAGTTTTCCCATTATCTTTGTATTTGCATTATTTGTATGATATAGACATCATTTTTCTTTGTCACAGGTATTTATTATTGACTGTGATGAGCCTATTCCTTGGTTAATGAGTTTCCACTTTGTGCAGTAAATGTAAAACCTTTGCTATATCATAAAGGGTCTTTCCATGGTCCAGATCCTGAAGACTCAGAAGGACTATTTCAGGTGCACCCTGAGACAGATGACAGGTAGAAAATATGCAAATTTGGACAGTGACATGGGAAACAGATTTTTCAGTGTGTGCAGCAGCCTGGCTGCCAAACACACCTTGTAGTGATGTTGTACACTGAGCTTCCCCTGACAGTCTTCAGGCAGTCAAGAAATCAGCTATAGAAAGTGAAGGGTAGGGTAGAACAACACATATGAAAGGGAGCAGCTTTCAGCAGAAGAATGGAAACAGTCCATGAGATTCACAGATTGCCATTGCCCATACTCATGAAGGACTGGTGCCTTCTAGGATGAATGACAGGGTTTTGAATGTTTTTATGTTTGCATCTCTGGTCTCAGTCTAAGCTGGTCCTGACTTGGAATTATTACAGAAACAGTACTACCATATGAAACGGGTAATTTCCACCAGTTTTCCAGTGACCAGATATCCTCATTATGATATCGTGATGAAGAGTAAGAGGGCAGAAACCAGCAGCTGCCCTCAAACATGCGCCTATTCTGTTGGGCTGTGTGGGAAGGCAATAACACTGAGGAGTGCTGAGTAGCTGTCTTGTAATCACTTGTGCTGGCGTAGCAACATCAGTAGATGGTAGGAAACTAGAGTCTTTGGTTTGGGTCAGAGAAATGAGGTTCAGTTCCCAGAAACCCATCTGTTGCAAAACTTCCAGTGGTCTATACAAATCCAGGAGCTGGTGCTATACAACAAGTTTATTAAGGAATAATATTCCAGTCATGCTTCAGGACTCAGGTGACAGAAACTTGTTTGTCAGCCTGTATAAAGTAAGGATAAAAGCTGAATATCGCTTTTTTGAGGAAGAGGAAACAAAATGTCTAAAGTAACCAGAGAAGATGAGATGGGCATTTCTCTGTTTCTGAAAAAAATCAGTGATCTCTAGGTATTACTGGCCTCTGCAATTTGGAAATGAGTATTTCACACTATCCTCAGGATGCACCTGATTGCACTAAATAACATAGTGCTTCCAAAACCTAAAGGATCAACTTCTCTGTGTATTGGTCTATTCACACACTGAAGAAAAGCTTTCCAATATTGAGAGAAATGAGGGGATTTTCCCTTCCAGGAAACAACCTGCAGGACACAATCTGCAACTGTGAAATGTGATACGGAATAAGATTGAAAAGCAATAGAGGAGAGCCACCATCCTGTGCAATTCTTTGATTTTCAGCATAAGCAAGCAGTGAAGCAGATGCGTTCCCAAAAGTACCATTCTAAGTTTGTGTGGTATGTGCCACTTACTCCACGGGCCTCGCTCCATCGGGACTTTTGCATAAGGAGGACCATGAAGACCTAGAAAAGAAAACATAACCTTTGGCACCACAAAATTTGATTGTAAGGAAAATGAATGTCTCCTGCCAAAAGGACAAAACCAAAGTAATGAAACAAGGATTTGATTGACAGGTATGTTAACAGATAAGAATATTACCCATGCTATGCTATGGGGCACTCAGCTGTGGTCTCTGAAAGTGGAAAGGGAAAGCATTACAGAGAGATTCAGGACTTTATGAACTTGAGGATGCAAAACTGATTTTTCACAGGACATCATCTAAACTTGAAAAGTTGTCAAGGCAGGAAATAATTTGTTCAGTGATGAAAAAAAATTACTCAAGCTTTAATAAAGAGGAGGAAAACCAACAAAGTGATAGATTTTTTTTCCCACTTACGAAGATTCAAACACTGGGACTGAGCAGAGGTGTAGAGGCCAGTGGTTTGTGCAGATGTAACAGATTCATTCACTCACCTGTTTGGCCTCAGAATTTCCTATTCCAGTAATGTTTTTTCATTCTTTAAGATGCTGGTTAATCTTAATTGTACTTGCAAACTCAGGATGCCAAAGATAACAGATTTTTTTGAGGACAAGTAAAAAGATTATTTTCAGAGTATTTTTTCAATTTTTGCTTATTTTTTAACTATGATATGCAATTTTCTCCAAACACTCTCTGTTAAAGTTATTATTTATATTTTTTTTCTTGGTATGCATCTGGAAAATAATCTGAAAAAACCTCATTCATTAAATGGTTTTTGGGGAAAAAAAGACATCTCTCCCCCATAGTTATTCTATAGCACTTGATTACACCTTGTAATGTGCAGAGTTCTGTGGCTCTGCAGTCTACTCAGGAAACGACCCTAAAAAGATAAGTGAGGATTTTTTTTTTCTTTTTTTGTGACTGTAATTTCAAAAAGCTTTAGAGTGCTAGTCTACCAATACCACTCTGAAATTTGAAAGAGGGAATTCTGAGAGACTGTAGCCAGTCTCTTGTTATCTCTTAAATACATTAGAGGTCAAAATTGTTAACTCCAGGCCCACGTAAATAGGCCCAGAAAAAGCAAGGCCAAGATGAAATCAATGCTACAGGAAGAATTGGAATAGATAGAGAAAAAAAAAAAAAGTTTAATTTCATTATAACTTTGATGCTTCTAAATTGTTTTTTGCTGCTCTCTGCCCACCCTTCAGTGTATTCCCCAACAGATGTCAGGTTAAAAACTCCATTTTCATTTGGAAGTGGGTGGACAGATTTTAAATTTAGGTGAGTTTTCGTTTTGTCCCCTCAATAGCTCCATTAGAACTCGTCTCTCCATGAAACTTTTGGCTTTGAAAGTGTATTTCAGCAGAAATCTGTTTTGTTGAGACAAGTTCTCTGAACAGATTTAACTAGAGTTTAGGCACTGCTGTAGGTCTCTAGACCTCATGAGTACAGCATGAAGGGCAAATGCCTTCAGTCTGCAATAGCCCAAGGGAATGACAGAAGTTCCTTTGCTGGGAAAAAGGAAATGTGTTTGATGAAGTAGAACACTTGTCATTAAAGGTCTGCGTTTGGGGGAGAGCAGCCTAGGTCTGTGCCAAAGGCAGTTAACATTTCCTTCCAAGCTTTTCCTTTATCTGTGTGGAACTCTTAGGTGAATTATTTTTAATCATACACCACAGGTTGAAGTCCCCGAAGGGAGAATTTTCATCAAAAGCATCAATCCTTTCTTCCATAAAGAGCTCCAAAGCCAGGTGGCTGTGTTTCCCAGTGCATCATGAAACACGAGATGCTATTCCAGCAAGCACCCAAGTGCGTCACACTTTACAGGATATTTTTGAACCTGTTGAAAAGTGCTGGTTTTAGTAACTGTTTGCATGTAATTTCTTTCCCTATAACTGGTGCTGTGTTAGTATTTAATGAATAATTTCCTCATTAAAAATGCTAAGCTGACATTTTCTCTGGATAGTCCTTTATGCTAGATTATGCCAGACCTAAGGGTGATATCCAACTGTCTGTGCTCCAGAGAGTTCCAACATTTAGCATTATAAAATCTTCAAAGGTGAAGAAAAAGAGCAGTCTGATGAGTAGAAAGATGAAGTAAGATTTAGAGTATTTTTTTACAATAGGTGGCATTATTTGTTTTTAACTGAATCTCTACTGAAAAAACTACTGTTAGTCAAAATACAGGCCCTCATTTTTCTGATAAGGTTGTATTTTCTTCTTTGCAACTGTGACATTTTTGACTAGGTCTTGTAAGAGGGTAGAATTGTGATGGCTTTTCTGTGAGAAAAATCTTACTGAGACAAAAAAAGGACAAGATGTTGAGTATATATTTGCCCAAAAAGGGGTTTTGATTGTTCAAGAATGGAATGGAGAAGTGCTTTTTAAACAGATAAGTGCCAGAGGAGGCACATACTTGGATTTGTTTCACTGTTACAATCTTTGTTAAGTCTAATAGCTGAGACAAAGTCAAGTGATTAAGCCAGGAAAACACATGCTCTCTAAAACAGCACCACATAACAATGAATTGTCAAGTGTCATTCTGCAAGCCTATCATACAGGCTTATAGACATTTTCTTGGCTGTGTTGTAAAAGTTAAAACCACACTAGTGACCTAAGGTGGCCCTGTAGTCTACAAATCAGATGCTTGCATTTCTCAGTACAAGTGACTGGAACAAGAAGTTAAAATAATTAGGAACTACTGATGCTAATCTAACCAAAATATTGATCTGATCTTCTTTTTTTTTTCTTTTTTACCTTATTTTTTTTTCTTTCTTTCTATTTAGTCTTGATGTAAGTTAACATTTATAAGAAAAATAAAATATTCTCTTTTTTTAAAGTTTCATTTTTTTAGCAGTGTCCCTTAGTCTAATAGCTGAATAAAGACAGAGACAAGGTGTCCATCAGTTCTCTGTAACAAGTGACCATCTGATGTTTAAGTAAACAGACTGGGCACATGATGTCCTGTTCTACGCTTCTCTTCTATCAGTCACTGATTTTAAAAAGCTCTTTAAAAAACAGCAGAGGAATAAAAAATTATTGGAGGCAGGCTAATTCAGTGTCCACATAAAAAGATAACTCTCATAAATCCTACATGTGCTGCTCATTTTGAGATATGCTTCAGATGTAAATAAAATTAAAAAAATTTAAAGGAGAGTATTTGTGGAAAAGAAGTTTTTAAGACCTAAGTAAAATGTCTTCTCTCTGCACCCCTCCTACACTCTCTGCCACTAATGAAAGTAGAGGAAACAGCAAAAAATTGGATTTCTGACCCTGTTCTCTTTGAAGTCAGTGACTAAACTCCCATTAATTTCTATGGAAATAGGTTCAGATTTTTAATTTGCATTGACCGTTTCACAGTGGAATGTATATATTGTCACAGCAGCACACCTTTGTGCTGCCAAAACCCACTGAGATGCTGTGCACTGACATTTAACGGAGCAGGTTAAGCTTTGTTAACAGTTAGCTAAACATACAGACTGGCTGCTTTTCAATTGCTAAAATTTGAGACTTTCCCTCTTTTCTCTTCTACTCCGGTAAAATTCTTTGGGTGTTCCTGGAAAAACAAACAAGTTCTTAAAGGATATCCTGTGTATTGATTGAGCCCTCACTAATCAGAGGGAGTGGCATTCACCATTCTAATATCATGTCTTTGTAGAGTTCACAACCTCATCTATGCACAAATGTTGTATAAGAGACTCAAAACTGAATGAATCATGTTAAAGCAGTGCAAAATGTACCATTAAGTGCATTTGACCAAGTCTCTTCAACTGATTTAGCTGGTTGACCTCTGTAAACTCAGCCAAGCAACTACAGGAGATGAATTGGCTAAAGTCCATCATATTAAACCCCTAGCTTTTCTTGCACAGTTAACTCTTAAAAATAAAATTCAGCCAAAAATACGAATTTCTTTCAGAGACTGCAACTCATGAATATGACAAAATCATAGATTCATATAATAGTTTAGGCTGCAAAAGACCTTTAAGATGATTGTGCCCAACTGTTAACCAGCACTGTCAAGTCTACCACTAAACCATGTCCCTAAGTGTGACACACATCTTTCAAATTCCTCCAGGGATGGTGACACAACCACTTCCTGGTGCAGCCTGTTTCAATGCTGGACAAACTTCAGTGAAAAACTTATTCCTTATATCTAATGTCTGGGGTGTATTTCTATCCTTACATCAGTTTTTTTTTTTTTTTTTTTTTTACAAGGAATGCCCCTTAGGGGCTCTGATGGAGAGTAGGTTCTCTGGATGTTCAACTCTTCTTGCCCCCATTTATTGGATCACAGAGCTTTCCAGAGTCCCTGAAAGTCCAGGTGCTTTGTAATGGGCTGTTGCAACCTTGCCAAGGGGAACTGGCTCAACTTCTGTCCTTCCTGCAGCAATTAAACACCATGAATCAAATCTGCTCTTGGGATGTTGCCATGGATTTACATTAGAGTCCATGTAAAAATCCCAGAAGCATTGGAATAAAAAAGAGGGAAATGGCTTCTAGCTTGTGGTCAGGGCACCTATGCTAGAAACATTAATGACTGGGAGATGAAACACTGACTACTCTGAAGAGCAAAAATTATATTACATTAGACAGTCAAAGAATAATGGAAAAATCATCAGAAGATCTATTGCACAAGAATTGAAATGCATATATTCCACTCTGAACTAAAACCAAACAATGCTAAAAAACTGATTCATGCAGGTTTAAGAGGTGAACTTTGAGTTCTGTCTTTTATACATAAAGGATGGGGGTGCCAAAGGCCAAAGTTCTGATGAGATTTTTGGAGAAGAGGAACAGAAAATGCAGTATAGGGAGCAGAGATGATGTACACAATTTGTACCAGGTCCAACTCCAAACATTTCAGATAGCTGCACTACACTGAGATCCATTGCCTAAAGCACTTCCCAACTAACTTTTCTGGGCCCTCAAGCAGTTGTTTGGACTAACATCTTGGAAAAAATATCTCAGTTTATTTTGATAGGGGAATGTTTTCCCTCAGTCATAAATGTCCCAATAATCTTTTGTGAATGGCTGAGGTTATTGAAATCTCCTGCACTGCAGCAACATATTCCTTCCTCTAACAGACAGCCTTGTTTTCTGAAGGATTATTGGAAAATAAAAATCTTATATAAAATGTACTTCAGATCATTTAACTTTTCTATCTCCTTTTATAATCCAATGAATTTTATTAATTTTAATAATCTCCTTGTGGGCTTAAAGATTGTAGGGCTGAGATTAAAATGTAGTGCATATGAATCTGGGTTCATAACAGAAACTAAACCTCTTCTTGCTTATAAGGTTGCTGTTACTTGATTCAGCCAATGCAGCTGAGACATGGGGTAAGAGTAAACTACCTGCTAACTGATTTTTATTCTTCTGTGTCTACACAAATCAAGTAGAGATGGTTTAGCTACTATCTAAATTAGAATTGATAAACCTGACACATATCTGCAAAGAGTCCTTTCTAGAGATATTAAACCTGCAGCCCATATCAGTATTTTTGTAGCACTATCAGTCAACACGATCACTGACAAAGATTAGCAGTGAGCTGATGTCCATGGCAATTTTTCCTTTCTCTGTTTCAGCAGAGATGGGCCCAGTACTGAAAATACAGATAGGGCTGATTGTAAAGGTGTTGCCCTTTGCTGGCAGTTGCCTTTTGACGACAGCAACAAATGAAACCTCCCAAGTAAAGTACTTATCCTTTGATAACTGTAGCCTCAATTGAAGCCAGTTGAACTGTAGCCCTATATACTTATAATGAAAAACCTGTGTATTCCTTGGCTTTCACCAATAGCTGAGAGAGACAAGCAAATGAGAACCACCTTATTTCTTACTTTGCAGCTTAAGGGGAAAGTTATCAAAATTACCTTCCAGTAAAGAATACGTCCCTGTGAAACTGAATATTATTGGTGTCTTCTTGTAATTTTAAATAATGACCTTTAATGTTTTATTATAATTCTTAAAATGGTTTCATTTTAAGACTGGTATTCCTGACAGAAGGAAAAGAAAAGGAGAAAGAAAAGAAAAGGAAAAGGAAAAGAACTAGGAAAAGGACAAAAAAGGTCAGAAATGCAGAGTAAAGTACCACTCTGCTCTAGGGCCAAAGTTGCCCTCATAAGATTCAACCCCCTGAGAGGCAAGGAATAAAGATGAAGTCACCTTTTGAGATCAGCTTATTTGGAAAGATCAAAGGAAAGACAGAAGTACATCTATACTGTACTTTTTGTACATCCTTATCTTTGATGTTGTGCTTTCAGAATAACTTTAAATATTCCAGTTAAAAATTGGTTTGTATGAAGACAGCACTGCCCTGTTCCTCTCAGTAATCCTAATCACTTGTAGTTCTAATGAGGTAGATCCAAAATCTTGATGGGTCAGAGAAGTGTTCAAGTACAGAGTAAAGAGAGTTCTTCCATCTTGTTTTGAAGACAGAAGACACAAACTGGGCATCCAAGAGCAAACAGCTCATCCCTGAGACTGCTCCAAATCCATACTCAAATTATGTGACTCAAAATATGACTGAATGTTGCCGTTCTGAGACATCTTGTGTTGCGAGAAATGAAAGGCAACATAATCACCCTAGTGATTATTTATTTCAGTAGCCAAAACATTGGAATACAGTCCATCCTAATGTGATATATGTACATTAACTTACACATGTAGTGAATAAAGCTAAAGCATAGAAAAAGATTTAACTGTTGAATTTTATTCCTCCATCTCTGAAAGGGATCACTATCTGAGATGATATAGAATTGTAAAAAAATACTATTACACATTTTCAAGTGTGTCTCCAGTTTAAAAAAACACTACAAAACAGCAAAACCCTAGAAGAAAAAAAAGTCTGGTTAACTGTTGCTCTTTTAAATTTTTTTTAGAAGACTTGGTCTTCAGTGAAGTACTTTGGTGAAGAACTTTGGGTAATTATGCCAATTTTAAGTGTCCTTACAACCCCAACAATGGCAAGATGCAGAAGATATGATCTGTAAAGACTCAGAGCAATGAAAAGCAGTAAAATCTGTGCATCTGCTTCATGGTTAAATAGAGCAAAAGATTTACAGAAACATGAATAAGGACAGACACATAAAACCTAGACATATACAAGACAGGACTCATTTGAATTTATCATGAAAAATATTGGGCATGTTGTATTTTTGGCCTCATATTTGTGTAAAGAAACAATAGCCACAAATAAATTATACTTTTCACTTTCATAAGGTCATTAGACACTGACTAGGATTAGTGAAGGTGTAGAATTGTTACACTACTGCTAAGCAGGGACATTCTGGCCCTGGCCCAAAATTGTTTCTCAAAACCAGTTTCTTCATATCCCATTGAATATATCTTTGTTCTTGCAAATGGCTCCTACTTTTGGTGTCTTCCTCAAAGTGGATGTTAGGGCATTTACTCCTATAGATAAAGGAATAAATATCTAGAAAATGTTTGAACATATTAAGTCCCATGGTCGAAAGGAAATTGGTCAAAGCTGCTACATAGAAATACATGGAGAACTTCAAAGCATTAGCTGAAGACAAACATTGTCTGGATAATCACAAATCACAATATGACATAACCAAGTAAACTGAAGGAATGCATGACCTCATACAGTGAGATTTACCAGCTGCAGTCAAGTTTCCATGGTAATTCGTATGCCTAAACCAAACTATTCAGCATTTAATTTCTGCTTGTCTTTATGCTGAGAATTTTTCCCAAACTTCAGTTCCTTTAAGTCATAACTGAAATATTAATTAGTCTGTAATGTAGACTTGAGGGACTTCTAACAAAATGCAGAATAGAGATAGATTCATGATAATATAATTACAGTTTTCCGCTATACTTGGTGAGCAGAGAAAGTTCAAGATTGGTTTTTTTTTTGTTGTATTATACTATTTGAAAGTAAATGTCAGACACATCATGCTAAAATAGGATGATATTTTTCCTACACAAACACAGACAGTGCACTAATGAGCTGACTCTTCCATCAAATTTGGAACATGCAGGAGTTGACCAGGGAGCATGTCAAGGAAGCTTCTGTAGTACATTATTTAACTAGTAAATAACAGGAAAAGTAGGTCAGTGGTGCTTACGACTCCTGCAAACCAGTGAGTTTACTGAAAAGTATTGTCTAAGTGGCATAAAAAAAAAAAACAACTGGAACTTGGAAATTAGTAGACTAAAAACTCTTGCATGCAAAAACTCTTTTTTAGGAAATGAGATAAATTGGACAAATACACTGAAGCATGCTCAATTAATGAGTGAGAAACTTTTCAGATAGTTTTGGAAAAAATAAGAGCCAAAACCAAGACTCAGGAAAGTTTGTTCAGAGGTGAATTACTACTCACTTTTCCCTCTCCCCACCAGAAAATCTGATATGTAATGCACAAACACTGATGGCTCATTGTTCATCCTCTAATTCCTTTTTGCTGATATATGTATTAGGTGGGCGACTGTCTTCCAACAGCAGGGCTTAATGGCAAAGCTTGAACTCCATTCGTGACTTTAGCACAGACTGATGATGGTCAGGCACAGAGTGGCTCACGAAGTGCTGGGAGCAGAACTGACTACATGAAATGCCCATTACATCTCTTAACTGAGTTGAGTTCATTGTCCAGGTGTAAAAAAAGAGGCAAAGGGCATTTTCATGTCTACTGTCCTCAAGGAGTATACCAGAGAGAAAACTGCACTCCTTTGTGCACAGTGCTCAGGATTATCAGTCTCTGCAGTGCTGGCAACATCCCAACAACTTGCATTTGCCTTGAATCCTGGCTAGGCTCTGTGTGGCACCATAACACTCCTGAGTCAGTAAATATTAATTCATATTCAAACTACATCAGTACAAGCCCATAGCAGAGTCTGCATGTCTAGTATTTAAGTAAGGGCAGTTTTTCAGTAGTTCCAATTATGTTGATTTGAGACAGTCTGGACAAACTTGTATCTCATTCCACAGCATGATGTAGCTAAACCATGAGATTATATACATAAAGTGGGACCCAATAAACCTTTACAGTTACATTGCAAGAGATGATGGAAGGTTCCTCTTTTTATGGAATGAAAACCCAGAGGTGATGCAAATAAGCACAGGGAACATTTACAACACTGGACAGTGATTTATCACCTGGCTTTCATTCATTGTCCAAAATGTGAATCTAAGTTTGTACAAAAAAAGACACATGAAATTGTCATAGACTATTTGCCCTGACACTGATGAAGTCAGTAATTAATTGTTAACCTCACCTTTAAACTGAATGAACTTCTGTGATGAATTAAGGTTTGGGCTACCTCAAACTAAAGATTTTTCATTCCTCATCCCACAATTAAGCCACAAAACCACCTAATTTCTGCTGCTGGTTCAGGCTATAGCTTCAGATAGTCTTTTCTATAGGTATTTATCCCTTTTTATGCTGCCCAAGTCAGAGCATAACTGCAATAATGGAATTTCTTTTCAGAAAGAGAACATTTAGTAAAAACTTTCTGTATCAAATAATTGGGTTCACCAACTGTGAAGTTAGGTCAGATGAAAAAAAACATATAAAGATTTTGTATTCCCTACAATGAGAATGATTCCTGTTATTGTACAAGTACTTCTAGACTTTTATTCAGAGACAAGTCACAAATTCAGGATGCTAAATAGGATGTGGCTGAGCAACTTGGTCTACATTTTCCTTGAGATGTGAAAAAAATAGAAGAAACCATACATATTGCAATTTATGGAGCAATAAATGGACTGAATAGCGAAATAAACATCAGTAGAGAACATAAAAATGCCATGAAACATTTCCACCAAAATGGTTGAAGTCTCGCTTCCCTGACAAATCCACCAAGAGACATTTTCATTCCTCTTTATTCCTGTAAAACTAAGGATAGTCTGAACAAAGGGAAAAGAGATCATTAAGAGATTAAAAACAAAAGAAGTTTTAACTTCGCACATTACATGTCTTTCAGTGATGCTATTAGGGAAATTAATGAAACCCATTTTCTTTACTCTGGGGCACTGGAAAAGTCATTAGATTGGAATGAATATATAACACTACATCAATCTAATTTCAAGAGAGGGAATCGGCAAACCAATGAGCAGATGCAGCTTCAAAAAATTCACCTTAATGGCAGCAATGTAAGTTTCATGAGTTACAGTAGAAAACAAATTAAAAACAACACAAAGAGACAATGATGCAATGGAGCACAAACACTACAATTAAGTGCCTCTGTCTATTCAGCATCATCTTGACAATTAACAATGCCACTTTACTAATCTCAGTATTTGGCTCATCCTATTTATTTGAATGATACCCTCTCAGTGCACTCTTTCTCAGACAGAGATTGAAAGCATGTTCCTTTATATAGCAATGCATTTGGTGACTTTGAAATTTCACTAAGGAGGCAATTTTACAGAATATTAATTTGGGGGAGTGGAAAAAGGATTTCTTGTAGGGTTTTAAAAATGTAATTACTTTAAAATTGTACCTGCTTTAGAACACTTGAAGCCTTAGCATACACTATCCCTCTTTTTAATGATGCATTTTTGTTCTTTTAATTAAGCTTTATTACTTGTATTTGCTTTAAGAGTCACTGTGATACTAAATGAAAAAATAAAATTGATGTATTAATACAGGAACCAGGAACAAATACTGGAGATCTCTGTGAAACCAAGAAAATAAGAGAAACTGAAGATAGAGAACATGCCCAGGCATTGCAACATAGGTAACTAAAGCTCCTGCTTGTTTCTGTAGTTTCACAAAGACCCTTGCTGATTTATAGAGGTTTTACATATCTCCTGCCTACACTGACACTTGAGAAAACTCATATTCTTCCTATAGAGGTTGCCCTCCGACAAATATTGCATGATGAAGAAAATGCTCCAGAATTCCCATGCACACCAGTGGAACACTGGTTATAATGGTGACTTATAGTGCCTTTTGCAAGCAGCTGCAAACATGTACTGCATGGTCTGCAAAGTAGCCTGTAGGACCCCATAAACAGGATAGTCAGTTGTACCTCAAATCTGTGCTTGAAATAGTCCTATGCTTTGCACAGGAACAGACTTTTGACCAGGTAACAAAGTAAAGCAAAGCCAAATCCATATTCTCACTGTGCAATCACAAGCTTTCAGACATGGGTTTCAGACCAAGGTCTAGTTCAGCATCCTACCCTGCCAACTTCTACTTCCTTAGGAAGAATTAAATGAACTAAATTCCCATGTCTTGAAGTCAAATTCTGCCCTTTCATTCAAAACCTTAAAGAGATAAATGCTCAGCTCTCCAATTTAACTCCTTAGTCCTTGACAGGAGTCAAACAGGCAATTTGCATGGGCAGCATGTTCTCAGTATTAATGCCTAATTCTTTGTGTGCATACCTGCACAGAAGCACAGACGTTCTTGATTCCTTTCTTGCTTTATCACAGCTCATTTTTGTAGCAAGCACATTTTTATGTACTTACTACACACTTTTGTATTATTTCTCTTCTTTTTAATGTAGGATGGTCCATTTTCCAATGACAAGCCAAATACAGTCTGTCTAAAGCAGCCAGGTGCTCACTAAGAATATCAAACACAAAGTCAGTGGTTCACTGGAATCTGATGCATGGAAATCTTACTTGCAGAAACAACTTTGCTGGTAGTGAGCAGCAGTGAATAATATCCAGTGCCAAGGATAGAGGCACAATGCTGATGCCATATCAACAGTAGCAGACACTAAGATCTGTTGGTAGCTGGTAAACCTGAAGTGGGATGCTTGGATCTTCACAATGTGTGCAAAGGAGCACAGAGCTTGCATGCTGGCCAAAATAATCACTGGTTCAGGGACTGTATCTGATACTGTCTAACAAGTGGCCTTGTTGAAAAATAAAAGACTGTGACCCAGCACCTCTGTGACAAATTTTATATTCCCAACAATTCTCATCCATCTGCACTTAAGATTTAGTGTGACAACTGACTGACTTGCATAAGAAATAGGCTTGGAAACAGTATGTGTTGCATCTTTTCACAAAAATACTGTATTTTCTGAAGTGGTACCTATCACTCCACTAAATTTAATGAACTGCAAAAATAACAGAGAAGATTTACAAGCTTATTGCTTTATTGCAACTGCAACAATGTTTTTGTAATCAACAAAACAACTATACTGTAAAAATATTTTATGTTTTTCTTGGTAGAAATTTATATAATATTTTATAAATGTCAAGAGAGGTAGGAAAAAACAAGTGAGGGGGAAAACCTGGAGGAACTCTGGTCTATTTATTTATTTCAGTCTCTTGGCAGCTCTGTTCAAGAGACAGTGATGATATTTGTGAATAAATGGCATGACTTCAGAAATGAATAAATTTCTCCAAGAGAAGGAATTTAAGAGGCTTGAGCAATTTGGTGGTAAAGAGGAGTTATTGAAATTGTGAAAGAAAAAAAAAAACATCTGGGCTGTGCTTTAAGACATAGACTAGGGAGGTAAAAAGTCTACATTTTTAATAAAGTCTCTCAAAGCAGCTTAGGTGGGTGCTTAAGAAAATTCTGAGTTGCACAGTGGTCCTCTCTTACTCTTTCCCCAGCAGAAGTTTGTCTGGAATGTCACTGTCACCAGTGAAATGAAGAAAGCAGAGTTGTGGCAGTAATTACTTGCTGCACAAGGCACTGAAAATTACTCCTGGCTGGCAGTAAGCAAGGGGGCACTGGAGGAATTGTGATTCACTGGGGTGCCTTCTCTTTTCTGCATGTTCTGAATGTCCTGGATACACCAGCACAATATTTTAAATGTACCTCAAAGATACATTTGTTGTTTCCCTTCTGCTGAATTGAGGGTGTGGTTACACATCACTGTTTACACATGCTGCTTCAGGTTTTTGACAGAATATGCTTTACTGCTGTGCCCCCTGTCCTGTGCACCCCCTTTTCCATCCTTCTTCATGGTGGAAATAGTGATCCTACACTGATGTCACACCTGGAAGTGGGAGTGAGCTGCTGACAGGAGATGGAGGAGCAGAACTATTCTTTTAACTGTTTCTTGGTACTATGAGTTTGCTGTAATGTGAAACTGGATCCTTAGCCAGAGTACTTCCATTTGGGATTATGCTCCTGCTCTAGCAATCAAAGTCAGAGTGATGCAGGCAGGTAGAATCTGATGGAGTGTGATATCTGATGCAACAGGTTCACCCCATTTGTGTACTTTTAAACAAACTTCAACAATCAGTGTGACAGATACCTTATGAGATTGAAAACTGAATTTACTGTATCAACAAATCATGGTGTTAAGCACTATGTCTCTTGAGACACCTTGTCAGCTGGTGGACCTTATGCATATTCCATTGCCCAAAGCACAGTCTCAGATCCTCTGGATTGTTAGAAGAGAAAGAAATAGCATAAGCAGAAATTTTTAACATCTGGGTAGCAGAAAGCTTTTGCAACAGCCACTGCTCTTAGAATTAATCTATTCTTAGCATTAGTCTTCATATAATAGCTACATATCAGACATATCCATAATTATAAACAGCTACACTAATGCAGCTCTGAGGCATTACATTACTAGTTAACACCTTTATTTTGCCCTTTAAAATGAAGGTGCTATTGTTTCAGTCCCTAAAAGAGACTCATTTTTGAGAAAAGTTGGCTATTCCAGTGTACTTGAGTAATGTTTTGCTTCAGCTTCTATAGTAAATGTGTTTTGTCCTTTGTGGTAGTCCTTTTCTTCATGCAGCAAAATACCTGGTTTATTATTACTTCATTTTCCCTGCAGTTTAAAGGTAGGCTTTCAACTGTGATACATAGTACCTGTCTTTTCTTTAACTCTTGACCTGCTTGATTTCGGCTGTATCTTATCACAACACTGTGAATATTTCTGAAGATTTTATCTTGAGAAAATTTGTCATAAATTTGCTATTTAACTAAGCTCATTTTTAGTGGACAAAAAGTATGCCTTCACCCAGAAAGATGCAGAATTTCACTGATTCTTTGCAAGTATATTTTATTCAGACATATGATCTAGGCAGGACTTAGCTTAAGCTCCTTTCATTGTGGACCAATTTTCTCTGGATTAGCTACTTGTAAGAAGTGCAAACACTCGAAGTTACTACAGAACAGGCAACAACTTTCTATACAGCCTTTTTTTTCCTATGTAACACTTATTTTTTTTTTTTAATGAATCTCATCCATGTTTCCAATAGATTTTTACTTATTCATCAATTTATCCCTGCCAATGAACACAAACACATATCTTTCCAAAGCACTGGTTAGATCATGCCATAAGAAGCCCTTCTCTTTCTCCTACTATTCTGTATTTTAATGGTCTGAACACCAGAGGATCTGAGAAAACACCT
The DNA here is from genome assembly GCF_031753505.1 of Anomalospiza imberbis. NCBI lineage: Eukaryota > Metazoa > Chordata > Aves > Passeriformes > Viduidae > Anomalospiza > Anomalospiza imberbis. The sequence goes on from NC_089687.1 coordinate 13,020,324, forward strand.
GTATGAAAGATTCCACTCTTCTTGCATTGCTGAAGATATTCTTTGGAAGAAAGTTTCCTACAGTGAGAGTGATTCAGGACCTAATATTTTGGTCTTTACAGTCTGGCCTTTAGATTTTGCTTTCAGTAATGGAAGTTACCCCAAATTATGAGATGGCCAGCAGAAATGGGGTGGTGAATTAGGCCATTTCTTTGGCTACAGATATTTCTTCACTCACCTTTACCTGTCCTGGGATTTCTGGGAAGTAGCAACAAACTACAGGCAATTAGTAATTAAAGCTACTAAATCTGAACATTTGTAAACATGGCAGAAGGAAACTTGAATGCTTTCATCTTGTTAGCTTAAAATTAGGTGCTTAAGAATAGTGAGGCCTGTGTTTTTTGAAAATCAGATCTTGCAGCTCAAAAATTAAATCCTTTTTTTTTCCCTTGGAGATGGACTTCTTCAGCACTGTGGAGAAAAACCTTCCCAATATTCAGATGAAACCTAGCAAGGAGGTGGCACTACATACCTTTCTCTGTGCTTTGCACACTTCCAGGAACCCTCTGAACTGTAAAACCTCTCTGTGCCTGTCCGTCAAAGTGTATTCCTTGTTACAACCTCTATCTGTTCCTTTACCTTGCAGTAAGCCCTCAGCCACAGGAAGTTCTGGAAGAGCCTGTGAGAAGCCTGTGAGACGAAAAAAAAAAAAAGGAGTATGACTTATGAATTTAAAAGAGAATTGCAGTTATTATCTCTTTAGGCCGAAATAACAATGTTAATGTCTGAGATCCCAAGTGCAGCACACTGACCTGAAACTGCCATGCTCATTCTCACGTTCAATTACACACAACCTTATTTTCCTTACTTCTAGAGCAGGGACTATTCAGTATGCAGATGCATGAAGCAGCATAACACTGTATGAATAGACATGGGCTTAGACTCCGCTGTTTGTACTCATGATGATTAATACTATACTAGAGCTGTGTGAAAAATGGATTTTTTTGTTTGTCAGCCAGCAAAATAAACAAATGGAGAGAAATTGGGGACTTAATAAATATTCAGTTCCAGCCTTTTTTCCCCCTCCATTTTATTTATCTTTAAAAGAAAAATTTGTTTGAAGACGGAATTCATAAAGAAACACATTAAAGTATTCTGTGTGGAAAATGACAAGAAAGGGAAAACACTTTGTTTGTGAACTCAGTTTTCTCAGGCAGTCTGTATGTTGAAATCAGTTAACACATGATTTAAACTGCAATTATCTTGTGATCTTTGGTGCCTTTTCATTGTTCAGCAGCCTGCCTTTTCCAGAGGCTCTCCTGGGACAGCTGCTCCCCTGTTGCTGCCTGAAAAGGTCTCCCAGCCCCCTGGTCTGTGATTTTGGGCATTCTGGGCCAGCTGGTGAAGCACCTGCTCCAGGCAGAGCAAATCAGCCAGCTGCCCCTGCCCCAGCAGCCTTGTGCTGCAATGGGCACTGAGTGCATCAACAGCCCCTTCTGGTTTAATTCTTCCTTAAATGTAACTCACTGTTACAGTCAATGTGGGACATCATCCACAGACCCTGCCAGTACCTGTCTCAGCATCCTCTCTGCTGCACCATCTTCCTGAATTTTTTTGATCTATGTAAGGTGGCAGTCTAAAGTCCTTTCTGCCCAGAATCTAAGTGCTTCTAGGTGTCACAGGTGTGTGTAGAGAAATACTTTCTTCAAATGTAGCATTGCTAACCTTTTGAAAAAGCAAAGAAATTAGCAAAGTGCTTCTTATCTCCACAGAACTTCTAGCTTTTGGATTCCCAGAGTTTCGTTCAAATTATTTTACAAGCTTGTTTAAAGACAACTTAGCTCATTTGGAAATATATGATTTAAAAAAAAAAAAAAACATAAGGAAAGATTATAAACAGAAACAAAGATAATAAAAAAGGCTGCTCTGATAAGACTGGCAACAAATATAGGTGAATAGGTCTTGAGGCTCTGTCATCTTTCCTCCTTGCTTCATTTCACAGCTCAGTGCACTACATCTTCTCATTTCACTGGTGTGAGGTGGCCATTTAAGGTCCATTTTGAACACAGTGTGCATTTCTGGATATACCACAATTAACAAAACACCTGCTCTAAACAACTGTGCTAATATGCTAGACACATCCTATGAGCATTCTATACAGCTCTCATGCTTCTAGCTGCCAGTATGTAGCCTGCTGATTATAAATTTGTCTTTGCTGGACAATATAAGGGACAATGAGTTGCTGTTTACCTTGAGAGCAATCTGCTTACAACTCCAAACAACACTATAGGTTGCCAGGGACTCAAGTGTGCATTTTGGAACAGAGTGAAGGACCATCTTTAGCTCAGGAAAGAAACATTGGCAATTTGGTCAGCTGTAAAACATAATCTGTACTAATTGGCACACTACCATCATTCAACAAGCAGTATTTTGCACTGAGAGAAAATATTGTGTCCTTATGAATTCTGCTAAGCGAAAGACATCACAAGAACCAATAATGACATAAATAGTGAGAAATGTCTGGTGAAATCATTGCAGAAGGGCTGTTATCTCACCTAGCTCACCACTTTTTATTCTCTACGAGATTTGATCCCCTTTGCACAAGCATATAGGATGTACCTTGTAACTTCTTCAGTGCTGTTTTGTGTAGCTCTCCTGAAGCAAATGGGAAAGAATGGGAGCGATAGTTTTTTGCATGGGATGTTAAGCTTTGCACTTTTTTACTTCCTTTCTCATAATTTTTTATCTCATAATGTTCACAGGTTTGGCCTTCTCATGTTTTTCTCTTCTGTTACTTTTGGGTTTCCTTTCTATGCCATGTCTCTGAATTGAATCATTGAATTGGTGTTCCTTATCACCGTAGATAAAATCTTCATTATTGCAAAATTAAGTTTGTTCTACAATCTTAAAAATTTTATAGCTGGCTACATGCATAAACACATAAACACCAGACACCACTCCTGCTGGTAATTCATAAGGTTTCATTGCAAATAAAGGCAAGCAAATATAGGCACAGCTGATGACACAGGATCACAGGCTCTCTTAGGACTTCCTCCAGCCACCTGCTTCTTGACACAAAATATCTTCCTTTTATTTCTGAACACCCCAGTGAAGGAAACTATTGGCAAACAGCTCTGCTTTTGGTGCCTTCAAGATTCAAATGTTTTGTTCTTACTGTATTTTACTTGCCTCCCACCTCTCTAATCTGCTTTGCAGTGAAACATCACTAGTTCTTGATAATTCTACAGGGTGTGGAAATACGGCACATGGTTGGTGATTACTGGAGATATCAGATAATGACAGATCTGCTGATCTCGTTTATTTCTACACATTCACCTTCATTCATGTGACAGGACATTCACTCCAGCTTATACTAAGAAAAAGGAAAGATGAGGCACTCCAGGTTTGCCAAAAACCAATGCTTTATTTACTAGAGAGACAAAGGAAACTGAGAGTGCCTTTGTAGGAAGCTGTCCCTGAACACTTGCACTTCTTCCTATTGCTGTTACACTGCCCAGCTGTGAGATGCAAAGGAAGGTCTTGAAGGATCCTCTTCATTGCCCTGGCACATGTTGAGCACCGTGGTTGCATGCCCTGTATGCCCTCTGTCTTTGCATACTTTTCTCTTTGACAGCCAAGCAGAGGAATTTATCAAATACATTATCCCTAAAGCAGACTGCCATTTTTTTTTCCTTTGAGGAGTAACCAAACCCACTCAATTTCTGCACTGTATAAAATATTCTTCCAAAACTTTGCATCTTGCTGATGAGATAGCTGATCTCTCTATCACAATCCTCTCCAAGAGCTTGGTTCTGTCTTCACAGTCTTCTTATCCTTGCAGAACAAGTTTGACAAAAAGTTACAGCCTCAATCACCAGTTGAGAGCTTGATATAAAGTGCAACAATCTCAAATGTTCAAAAGATATTGCCATTCTAAGTAAAAAAGTGCAAAATTTTAATATGGGATTATATACTGAACATACAACAAGCCTTCTTTATTAAAAAAATAAACCACATACAACTAATGGTAGCAATAATGGCAAGTTGTCTTCTATAACAACCAGGTTTAATTGTTCACTCTGACATGCTCCAGTACTCTATTAAACACAGATTACTCAGGACTGAATAAATGAATACAAAGTAAACTGGTCCACTGCTCTGCAGATTTCAGTGGAAGTAATGAATTACATCATTTCATGAAAATGCATAAAGGGCCAGGGAAGGTCAAGAGCTTGTTATAGTTTCACATTGACCATTTCTACTCCAGTTTTCTTGAGTATAATATATCCTGGAAATGCCTTATTTCTTGTATGAGAGGTCATTCTATTTTACAGACTGAATTTTCTTTCCTAAACAAGAATTCTGTATAATTCAGCCGGCAGGTTGTTTTCTTTCAAATGTTTTAAAATTCTGGAGCCTGTATTTTTTGCTAAGACACTTATCAAGTGATTTTTTGTTGTTGCTCCTTAGGGTAGTGATTGATTTTCCTAAGAACACACAGCAGGAGATATACATCCACAAGCAAAGGGAAGGGGCATGGATTGTCTAACATTTGCATTGTTTTTCTAATTTACTGTTCTTGCAGCACCTTGCGATCTCTAATAGAAGATCCTGTTTTGTTAGATAGCATGCAGTGACAGTAACAGTGCCAGCAAGACAAAACCATTGCACGACTGCTTTCAGAATGTACATATAAAAATTGCATTGAAAAATTATCAAGGATTTCTGGGTTGTGCTTTAAGAGATTTGGTTAGTTTATAAGAGAATGTCTAACAAAACAAACCCACAAACAAAAAAGGATTCCGTGCATGTTATTGCCTTATGTCCTAATAAACCCTGCACAGCAATTAAATGGGTAATGTTCTGTGAAAACACACAGTATACAAATGATTCACATGAATGGTGTGTGTTTTACTAAACCCATCAACCTTCTTGCTCAGTCCAAGGGACAAACTCACATTTCCTGTAGTAGCCCAAATCTGTGATGGAACAGAAACAGTGTCCTTTTCCCTTTGCTCATGTTTTGACATTTCTGGAAGCCCATGCATTTGAAGGTTATTAAATTCCTGGAAAGTGGAAAAGTAAAACTGCTGCTAATGGCACCAATGTTCCCCAATGAAATATCTGCCCTTTAATGCATTTAGGAAAGTATTAAGAACTCTAGAATATACCATGTAAAGCTTCCATAAGGCTGGGAGCAGGTCTCTCAGATAATCATTTACAGATGTATGTCAAATAAAATCAAGAGCTCAAACAGTTGCTTTGCCTGGGAATATGACTGTAAATTATGACTCAAAAGGCTTTTGCAAACTGTATGTATAGGAATTGACCCAAGGCCTCTTGAAATCATCAAAGCCCATTACTGGCTATGAAGACTCAATACCAAACATCTACTTACCTGGGAAAATCTCTGTCCTTTTCTGTTTTATTTTTACCATTTATATTTCAAGAGCATACCAAGGCCCTACACTGAAAGCCTACACTCCCTTGCTCAGCTTCCAAATGTACACCCACAGTCAGTGCTAGAGAACTAGGCACAGATTAGTTTGGCTCTTTGAAGATTTGATTCATCAAATATTCTCTCAATTTCTGTGAGAGAACACCCAGTAAGACTTACCAGCATGAGGAGGGATGTTCACTCTGCCCTACTGCAAGAGATCGTCTCTTGCCCTAAGGAAACAAAAGGCTATACATTTTTGTAGCACAGATACGTCTTAAAAATATAGCCAGATGCATTTCAGGGTCCATGGCTCTCCAGAATGGAGAAGGCAGCATTAAAGCCCAACAAACAGAGCACAGGTTATCAAAGTCATGTCAAAACATGTTTGGATAAAAGGAATGATCACACAGCCACAGCAGGTTACTCTTGAGTCTCTCAGGCCTCAATCACTTCCTACCATTAGGGTTTAGGAGAAGGACTGAAGGAAGATTATACAGCACCTGCCTAAAACAGAAGGCTTTTGAAACTTCTGAAGCATTTGGCTGCTGATGGACCGTGTAAAACACAGCTTTGTGTCCTGATGACAGTTCCAGTGCTGTGACAGGGAAGACGAGCCAGATGTGAAGCTGAAATTTGCTTTTGGTAGGTTTCATGCCACCGGACTTAATAAAGACACCACTGACATGTTTACTTTCCCTGCTAAAGCTTTTACAGTGCCTCCAGGGATGTCAGTGAGTACACAAAGCCTTTCTTCGGGAAGTTATGTCAGTGTTCTGGATGCAAATTTATGGTAATTGTAATTGTTCATATAAGTTGCCTCTCCTGCATCTGCCACTAGCCACTATAAGCACCCTAGTGACTTCTGGTAACTGCTGGATCTGCAGGTTATCCCGTGACACTGACAGTGCTCCAAACTCTTTCTATAGTCTTCTCTCTTCCATAAAACTGTTTCTTTCACTCTTAATTGGTGAAACAAGATGCAACTCAAAACTGGATTATTTGTATGAGCAAGTAATGTACAGCTTTGTACTTGTGTGAAAAAGTACAAAGCTGTACAGTGGAAAAAAATCTGCAAGTGATCAAAAGCATTCCTATAGTCTGGCATCCTTAATCTAAAGGATCGAAGTTATGTCTTCATTCCCTGATATGGTATATAATGTAATTTTTTAATAATTATAATCTCCCATTGTGTAATTTTAAAGTGATTAATTACTTTATCCATATACAGTGGGCACACAAGCTCCAGTCATTAGCAACACCATGTGTTCAGTTCATGCCACAAATCTTTAAATAGTATTTTGGTCTGCTCATAATGTCAGTGGTGTCTATGGTGCCTTGTACAGATATTTGGCAGTCCTTGATGGAAGACAGGCATTCTGCTCATTAATTTTCTAGCTGTTTATCAGTCATACTGTCAAGTCCCCATTATTTCAATTGTATGACTACAATAATTAGTGTCTTTAGACCTCCTTAGCCTTGCTCCAGGCTATGTGCTAACGTCTGCTGGGTTTAAAGTTTATTCCAAATGACTGTATGTTTATTTGTCTCCCAGGTGTTGTATTTTTAATCCTTATAGGGGTTTTCTACCCACTTCAAACAAGCTTGCAAAAAGTAACATGCTCAAAGGAGCAGAGCTTCCAATTGAGGCAACTAATTAGGAATTATCTGACATTATTATATTCAGATTCAGTAGCTGAATGGCCTGGTAGCTGTGAAACAAATCACAGGGTATCTGGATGTTTAGAGTGTCAATTTGCTAAAGGTGTCTCACTGACACTCAGAATATATCTCTTCATTTTTCACAATGTCATACCATTCTCAAACTGAGTATGTGTGTACCACAAAACTTATTTTCCACCCCTGCAAAATACACACCAAGACACTGACAGCAACCCACAATTACATCAGATTGAACAGATAACCACCAAAACTCCAATCTTATCTTTTTATGTTAACTATCAAGTTTAAGGTTGTCATAACCTTAACTCTGACTAAAAACTTTGGGCTGCATCCCTGCACAACACCAAGAACACGAGAGCAGGCTGAATTCCCATCCATTGCAAATTCTACATTTTGGGTATTTCCACGGTAGGATCTCCTCCGTGGGAACAGCAAGATCAGGCAATTGCGTGAGGCATCTCCTCCAGAGCTGCTCCAAGCACCTCCTGCCCAAGCAGCACCTGCCCTGTTCCAGGCTCTGCCTTCTCCGCTGCACCCCAGTGTTTCCCGTAGCCCCTGCCAGCCCCTGCCCGCAAGGTGCCCACAGGTGTCCTGCTCTCCTCAGCTTCAGCCGGAGCCACGGACCCAAGCGCCCATCCCATCCCGGCGCTGTCCCTGGGAGCACAGAGCGCGGGCAGCCCGCAGCATCCTGCACCGCAACTCCGCCATCGAAGCTCCTGTGGGTGTGCGAAGGAGCTGCGAATCACCGGGGCGGGGATTCGGAGGAAAGCCCCACCGACATCCCGACGTCTCAACACCCCAACATCCCCACATCCCAACACCGTGACATCCCAACATTCCAACACCCCGACATCCAAACATCCCAACACCCCGACATCCCTACACCCCGACATTCCAACATTCTGACACCCCGACATCCCTACACCCCGACATCCCAACATTCCGACAGCCCGACATCCCTACACCCCGACATCCCAACATTCTGACAGCCCGACATCCCTACACCCCGACATCCCAACATTCCGACAGCCCGACATCCCTACACCCCGACATTCCAACATTCCGACAGCCCGACATCCCTACACCCCGACATCCCAACATTCCGACAGCCCGACATCCCTACACCCCGACATCCCAACATTCCGACAGCCCGACATCCCTACACCCCGACATCCCAACATTCTGACAGCCCGACATCCCTACACCCAGACATCCCAACATTCTGACAGCCCGACATCCCTACACCCAGACATCCCAACATTCCGACAGCCCGACATCCCAGAGTCCCCGCGTGCTCTGGGAAGGGCCCCCAGAGGGCCCCTCACAGGAGCGGCAGCGCGCGACCGGCCCGCACGCACTGGGGCCATGTCCAGACTCCAGTGTCCGGAGCCCAGTGTTCGGAGCCCAGTGTCCAGAGCCCCGTGTCCAGTGCCCAGTGTCCGGGGGTGCCCAGGGTCCTCGGGAGCGGCTGTGAGGGACCTGAGGAAGAAGGAGGTGCCTTGGAGCCCCCAGCCAGCACATCCAAGCAGTTAAACCCGTCCCATGACCAGGGCTGAGCATGGATGCGCAGGGAGCCCAGTGCTGCGGTAGGTAGGTGTGTGTGCCTGTTCTGCATGGAGCAAAAGCTTGGAATTTTTCCAGGCACAGCCTTTCCAGTGACACTGAGAAGTGGGAAGGCAGGTGCTTCACCCCTGGCCTGACACAGGAGCAAGCCCATGCCTTTCTTTCCTTATCAACATTTCTCAAAAATGTTCATAAGGAGCCCCTGGGCCGGGGCTGCACAGGGTGCCCCAGACAGCTTGTTCTACATTACATTTGGTATTTTTACTTTGGAATGATTTTTAGGCCTCACCAGTTCTGAAATAAACTTTGCTGATCCACTGCTGAGCACAAGATGATACTAATGACCTAAAGTATGTTTGCTTTCCTAGCTACTGTTTGTTTTAAATGATCTGTTATGACCACTGCAAAAAAACCCACCAAAAACCAAAACCAAAACAAACAAAAAAAACCCCAAAACAACCCAAAAAGCACAAAAAAAAACCCAAAAAGAAAAACAAAAAATCACACAAAAAAAACCCCACAAAAAACCAACAAACCCACAAAGAAACCCCAAAAAAGTAAGATGTACAAACATCAACCACCTGAAATTAAAGACCATAAATTCTATTAAAAACATAGGCAGGACTGAACTAAGGTCCTTTTGTAGAAGAGGTGGAGTACAAAACAGCAGTGGGAGGCTTAATCTCATGAAAGCTCCTATCCAGCTAAAGACTAGCACTTGAATTTTTTCCAGAAGCTGCCTGACTGTGTGCTCTGGGTATTTTCCCTTGTCAGTGAGGGATAAAGCAGAAGAACATTGATATGAAGTGGATTAGTACTGTAAATATGGCCAGTGCACTGTTCAGTTTAATTTTCCTTTATAATCAAAAGGCAAAAAGCAGCCATAAAAAAAATAAAACAGAAAAAAAAACCCCAACCAAAAACCAACCACAAAACCAAACCAATACTAGAACCATCAGCCTTGCAGAGTTTAGAATCCTTGAGATGTCACTTGACTATCCCTTGCAAGACAGTTATACATAAAAGTTCTGACAACTGATTTAACTGGCTTGTTAAAAAGCAGAAAAAACTGGGGGAGATTCCTCTCCTCAATCTCTTCACTTTCAGTTTCTGACTGATTCCCTTTGAGTGCCAAACAAAATAAAATCTGTATAAACAAGTTCCAAAATATGTATTTGATTTAGGTTTTCAACTGAACACCAGAATTTACTGGTGTAAATGTATAGTGGTAAAAAAGCAAAGAGGGTGACTTTCATATAGTATGAAAGCATGTTTGTGAGCATCTTCATTGTGTCATTCTAAATACGGCACATGAGGAGGCAGGATAGCAAAAAACGATGAGTATCTTATTAGATTCTGGCTGGGAAATTAACACCTCAAACCTCTTTATAGACCTACTCTCTATAAACAATAAATTTGGTGATTAAAATTGCCTCTGATTTTGTTTATCCTCAAATACAAGAACTCCACCTATTTACATATAGATTCATTTTGCAAACTAATTATGCTTATCTAAATTCTACCAAATAAGTGCACCAGTTGATTGCATGTGTTTTAACCCTAGTTAACAAGGCTTTGTCTAATTGCATACTTGGATTATTTGCATAAAGCATTGAAATCTGAATGGCATTCTCCCCCAGGTAATCATTTTGTTCACAAAACTTGTCAGAGCACTGGTATTATTTTCTTCTCAAGAAAACAATTTTGAAAAAGCTTTATTATCTGCAGCAAAAATAAAATGTATTTGAAATATATAAAAAGATTTGTAAGATCAGCTGTAATTGATCAGAAATTGAAAATAATTTGCAATGTCAATCCAGCTTTTTTTTTCACTATGGCTCAATAGTCCTTTGTGAAACTAGCAGGACTATTCAAGGGATAAAATTCTATGTGAGACATGAGAGATTTTCACGCTGTAATACCAAGTGGAGCGGTGAAACTGTGTGGAGGCAGACATTATAAGCACAGTCTACATAAGAAAGTATTCAAGAAAGCCTTCATAGTTAGTCCCTTTGCACAAAAGTCATGACAGTATTTTTGTGTTACTGATTAACACTCTGACATGGCAGGCAAAGATTTACCAGAAAAAAGGACAGTGAAATAAGAACTGTTTTAATTCTCATTAGAACACAGGATTCCTGCTTTACCCAGGGGATGTCACACTGTCCTACAGCCTGATTTTATTTCTGCTGCAATTAAAAGCAACGCTGCCATTAATATTGATATTATAGGGCAGTGGACTAGTGAACATAAAAGCCATTTTAAAAAGCCATTTGTTTTAAAAAGTGTGGGTTCAAATGGAAACTGTTTCTTCATATTGTTCCTTGCTCTTGAAATACAGCAGTATACCCAGGTGAAAACAGCCTGAATTCTGTGAGAGTAAGGCAAGAAGTAAAATTACTTGGCAACAAAAAATACAGGAAAAAATAGAGGTTTCAGGCCCACTAATTGTTAATGTCATTTCAGTAAAATAGATTCCAAAGCTGTGCTGAGCCTATTAAAAACCATTAAAAAATATGCTTTGCAAAATCAAGCTCAACCAACAGTGAACTAGAGAAAACAATTTTCAGGTTTATATGGTAGTGGTTTTATTTTACGTAGCACTGGAGGGAAAAACATCTGGAATTCTGTGTCATGTATTTTGATGGTTTTTACAGTGTGGAAGCACATAGAACAATCAGAAGAAACTACAAAGCATGGCTACAAAAATGGTGCACACAAAAGAAAATGAGATATGTGAGCTAACATGCAGGGAACTAAACTAATATATGGCTGGGAGAAGAGAAGCCTCAGGGGGGACATGATCAAAGTCTATAAATACCTTCTACAGTCTATAAACACTTTCAAGGTAACCATAAAAATAAAGGATAGAATTATAAAGCCTTAGAAGGTGGCAAGACAAGGATCAATGAAGTAAAGCTAGAGAGGGAAGAAGTTAAATATAAAGGTAAAATGTTGGGAAATAGATGAATCCCAAATAGGCCTGGTAATTAGAAGCTGTCCCTACTCATACTCCAAAGCAGGATTTAAGTCATTGCCATTGAAATTTTATAATAAATGCACCTCTGAATTTCGAGATGACTGAAAATAGAGTGGGCTTTTTGGAACCACTGTCTAGACAAAGAACTAAAATCACAGGTTTATTTTTAAATGTAATGATTTGTTGTTTTTAAGCACATAAATCCACTGTAGAGTCCATGAAGTATTGTAACAGATGTACACCTGAAAGTTATCTTTAAGCCCCTTTCAAGATGAGCAGCATTTGCCTTCCTGCCCAAATGTATCTGAGGGGCAGCATCATACTCTTTCTCACCTCTTCTTGTTTGTACTTTTGAGCTCTGCTAGAAAGGCTGTATCCATATTCTGTATACATAAAGGCTAGAAAGAATTTGGGAGAAGTCCTGATCCTGTTAAAGTCAGCATCAAAACTTTGACTACAGTAGGTCCCGACTGTTGTTTCTCTGGATTAATTTAATGAAAATATTTGCCTCTTTAGGACATGAGGAGGTAGAGACCTGGAGGAAAGCTTCTGCACTGCCTTACAGTGGCAAAGGATGAAATGTCTGGCTCAATCCTCAGCAAGAGTAAGTGAAATACAGACAAGAAACGTCTTCCCCTATCTTTCCACAAGATGAGGGTACATGAACTGAGTCTATGATAGTAAAATACATATATTTCATGTGTAATCAAGGTCCTCCCATTTTTTATTTGCTGAGGTGACTTACTGGTCTCTTTCAGAAGCTGACACTTGTGTGTTCTTCTTTCATGAGCTGAGACTCAGGAATACATGCAAAAGCAGCTTTGCGCTAGGTTGTGCTGGATTGCACAGTTTGACAGTGACATTATGTTGGTTTCTGACTTGTGCTTATAGCCTACGTCAATTCACAGTTGAAAGCTGCTCATTATCTCAACAAGGAGCGAACAATGGTAAAGTATTAAAATTATAACTGAACACGTGCATTTCCCAGTGACTTCAATCAGAGATACTGGTGCACTTGCTCCTTTAAAATATTAAAATTAAATATGGCATGTCTCAAAATGGTGAGACAAATTAATGCACTATTTTCAGTGAATTGATCTTAATCGACTTCCCAAGTTCTCTGAACCAGTATCTGGCAGAAGTATAAACTCTCTAACTCCCAAGCACTACAGGCTCACCTGCTTTCTCCTGATAAGCAAATGACAGCTGCAAAACTGCTGGTACCTGAAAGGGAGTTGGAAGGAAATTTGAAAAAGAGAATTAGAAATCTCCAGTGCTATGAATAGTAGAAGTTAGAGTAAGATTAAACATGAAAGAAAACATAGGAAAAGAGGAAATGTAGAGATGAGATCTGGTAAAATATATCATTCACTGAACAACAAAGTTATTTTTTTAATTCTGTGCTGTGATAAAAAGAATGATTCTGTTTTGACTAAATGTTTTTGTTCTTGTCTCAAATTACATATCAGAATGCAAATATTTATTTGTTCAACACTGTTGCAACCTTCAATATTTTCAAAACATTCCTTTTTGAAACTAAAGGCTAATTATAACACTTTGTGATTCTGACTGGAAAACTGTGGCTTACATAGTCAAACATTGGAAATTGCTTGGTGCCTGCAGCTCCTTCCCAGTCAAAATCAAAGTGCTGATCAAGGTCAGTGGTCACCTAGTCTCAAATTATGCATCTAGTAACTGTCAGTTACAGAGGATTTCAGGAGATAACAGATTATCAGAATGCATTCAGAGTCATTCTAAAGTTTTCTGTTTTGCTGGTTAGGTACTAACATAATAATCAGTACAGTAAATTATGGCAGTCTGTATTTAGCAGTGAATTAGGAAAAAACTGTCTCTTCTGGGAGAGGTTCTGCCCATGCCTCCGACTTGGGACTGGTGGAAGTCACCTATTCCAGATTACTTCTTTAGGCTTCTTCGTGATCAGACCAAAAGAATGCAATTCAGAAGCCAAAGACCTCATGAATACCAACATAATCAGAGGAGAATTGCTTAACCCAATCCTGCCTCTGTTTTGGATGTGTTCTTAACTGTAGGGAACTCTTAAATTATCAGGACTAGCAGTCTTAAGCTGTGAATTTTTAAAGCATTCCATTCTTAGAAGTGCAATGAAAAGGAAGGGTCATAGTGGTCAAGGTAACAGCTTGATGTTTAGTGCACTCTCCCAGCATGTGCCAATATTGACATTTTATGAAGACTTAGCAACATATAAAATAAAACAGATCCATGCTAAAGAATGACAGGAACATCAGACTACCACGTGCAGGAGCTGGTGACTTAGTGAAACTTGGAAACACATAATAAAGCCACTCAATTAGCAAACCTTAACCCCTAAAAAGGATATGGGACAAACTTGTCCCATGTTTAGATACAGGTGTGTATTGAGGCCATAAGTTCACACAGTTTATTTCATGAGGGTATTTCGTATCTGAACACTTTTCTGCTCGGGTTTTTGTCAAAAAAATAGTGGCACCACTGGACAACATTTGGAAAAGCATGGCAGTAACAATATAATGGTGACTTCTTTAAATTGAGAGATCAAATGGAGCAGCATTGTTGTATCAAACCACATACTTTTGAAAGATTCTGTTGTGAAATTATTAAGTCTGACTTGAATGAAAGGTTCCTGAGCCCGAGTAAGATGTAACCTTGAAATAAAATCAGAAACTGGAATCAGTTGTCATGGTTTCCAGTGTTATAGCAACATTTCCATAGAGCTGCAGAGATAAAACCATTGAATATAGAAATTTAAATTATGCTCTTAAACAGTGACACTTATAAAAGGGATGCATTAGGTATAACCCTGGAGAAATTTCCTGATAAAAATTATTTCTGCCATAGGATTCAGCATCTCATATTTTAATGTGAATGTTTATGTTTTGTTTGCATTAGTAAATTAAAAAAAAACCCTATTGTTATTATAAGTCAAAATTGTAAGAAAATTTTATTCCTTGTATACATGGCCATATATCAGTCTTCTTAAAAAGCAAACTAATAATGTTGTGTGCATCTTTTTGAGCAATTAAATGTTTTTTGTTTTTTTTTCCTGCCTCTTTTCAGATTTCTTTCTTAGAAGGTTGAAGATAAGCAGGCTGACAGTCACATCGGCTTTGCTGAGCCAGGCTCTCTTCTTGATCTGGGATTAGTATTTTAAAGGAATCTTTTTGCTTTTATCAGTTTTGAGGTGTCTTCCACTTTTATCTAAATTAGTTAGTACCAAACTAGATAACTAATGCCACCTCAAAATTATATAAAGCACCCTATCAGAGAGACATGGGAAACTCACATCTTCAGAAGTAAATGTTAAGGTCACCTGTCCAAGTCTACAGATCTTAGGGAAGTAAATGTTTATATCCATTTGATCTAAACAGCCCTTCTGCAATAAAATAAAGTCAAACCAATGTGCAATCTTTTGAAGCATTTCAGTTACCTTGTCTCTTAAAGTGGTTGGATCACTTCAGAATTCCTCTGTAGATCCTTTCCATTCTATTTTTATCTGTTTTATAGCTATAATTAGAACATTATTAGAAGTTTTGAGAATGACTATGAAGTTTCCTTATATTTACAAGTAAGTAGATACTTGCAAAGATGCAGAATTTATACAATCCCAGTACAGACCAATACTTATAAAAGTAGGTCCATTTACATGCTTTGTGTTCCTTCATGAGGCTGATAAATTAAAATGTGCTGAAAGCTATGCAAGGGTTCTATACTTAGGGAAGAATGTGGTCTGACTTGTAATTGTTCTTTGCACTTCTGTAATCAGCATCACAAATAAAACACAGCACTGAGAGGAAACACAATTGCCTTGAACATGTTATGCCTCTTTTGCCCTCACTGTAGGGAAGCACAAGTCTATAAGAAAAGTACTGATATAATATCTCTTATTAATCCCAGAAGGACACTTTGGTTCAAAACAAATCTGAGCTTGTGACATGAAAGAGAAATGATGCAGAAAATAAGAGACTGGCTTTAAATGAAAATACCAAACTTGTGGTAAAACTCCCACAAAACAAAACACAAAATAAACCCCCCATAATATACCTAAATCAGGCACAAATTTGAAAATTGGTGTGCAGGAGCAAAGTTTTTTCAAATCATTTGGGGAGGCTATTCTCTGTCCTGCCTAGACCCCTAATTTTGCAGAAAGCTCTGGAACAGTCAGCTGTGAAAATCAATAATTTGGAAATCTTGGCATCCCAGGGGCTATGGAGACTTATCTGTCTGCAGAGCTATATAGCTCATGTAGAGTTGGTCTAGGTTTCCTAAGAGTTGAAATCTTTCACCTCTCAAGCCCACAATCCTTCAGGAATCAGCAGTGGCTAAGACCACCTATAGGTCACAGGAATCTAAAAACACAGGCATTCTTACAACTGATAGAGGAAAATATTTGGGGACATGGACAAGCATCCCTGAGACTCCATGAGCTAAATAAACATCTTAGTTTTTGACTCAGATCAGATTTTCCCAGCACAGTTATTGTTCTCTCAACCCGCTCCTGAGATTCATTTGTATGATGCAAATCCTGCCAGCAAAGCAGATCATAGATCCTTGAGGTAGCTCCGAATAAGCTGAAATATCTTGAATTATACAATATCATGCAGTGACATTGTTTTGGGTTGCTGAAGCATTTGAGACATACCACCTTGGCAGTGTGTGTAAGCTAAATAAGTCTGTCTCTGAAGAGCTTAATCTTAGTACTCTAGTGAGTGAGGAGGGTTTTTTTGCTTTTCAAGCCTGGGTTATCTTGAAGCTGGACTTTCTCTCCACAATGAAAATGAATATTTTAGGAATTTGTTCCTCAATCTGATGGATTTCGAATGTGGAGCTAAATCTATTTGAACGAAGCTACTGTAGCGTTTTTCATGGTTCAGTAGCTAACATATAATGAAGTCACACAAGACCCAGTCAGATTCCAGAAGAGCTGAAATTGCAAAGTCTAGAATTTTTTAGGTCTTTGTATATGATTTCTCTTTATTGTCAAACTTTTATGATCACTGCAGTGTTTGCAAACTGAGATAGGTTGTGGTTTTTTCCACTTAACTGTGAAATCCCAAAGCCTTTTTGCTCATATTACTGTAACAGTAGCTTGATGCTAAATGTGTTTTCTTCTAGTAAAGAAAAGTGGGACACACACTTATAATTTTAATACTTATTTGGATTGGCACCTCCTTCTCCCAGGAAAAATAAACAAGATCTCCCTTAGCATGAAACAAACACAGCGTCAGCATCTGCATTTGAATTTGCTGAGGAGAAGTTCTTCTGAGTGTTAGATTTAACATTATGTCTGGTTACTGCAGAGGACTGTGCCTAAGGATACTTTCCATAATTTCTCAAGTGTGTGTCTCAGCAAGATCTCACTCTGAATACGTTTTTCACTGAGTTACATACTTTCACAACGATTTATATTGGCCCTACTGTGTTGTGAAAAGTGTCTTTTTGGTTTTTACCTTTGATGTGCTGATTTGCCAGATGCAAGGTACAGCTTATTTAATTTTCAGTTAAATAAGTAACTAACCAAAGTACAGTTTGGTATAGATTGACTGAAAGATGATTCTCAAATTCATTAGCTAGGGTTATCTAAAACCCAGTCTTTTAATTTCTGAAACATGTAGAGCTTTTCTATTTCAAAACAAATGAAAACTTACAATTAAAAAAAAAAAAAAACAGCCCTCAAATAGTGAGTTGTTAATTTTCCAGCATATAATAATATTAAAATTAACAAAATCAAAATGTTCTGAACTTAAGGCTTTTTTTTTTTTTTTTTTTTTTTTTTTTTGTGTCAGAAAGTCATAAGGCTTCTTGGAAATGTAATTAAAAAATATATATTTATATTTTTGGCAGAAAATGTGTGGCATTTTCTTCATCCTGATTCAGCCTAAAATTTCTTCTGGTAGTGTTCCAAGCTTCCCAGGACTAGCACTAAGTTAGCCACTATCAGACCACTTTTAGTCCTCTTTTACCACTTGTATCAATGAGACTGTTGTGAGAATCTGTCTCTAGGCCAATTGTAGTGCTGTCACTCTTAGTACAGAATGAATTTGATTTACATTTACTTTACTCTGTACACCAATTCAGCTAGGAGATATCCAAGTTTAAAACTGGACCCTCAAAGTTTTATCTGCACTCAGTGTTTAAAATTGATATAAATGGCAATAATTCCAGAACTAGAAATGCATGCATGATTAACATGTTTATCAGAACTTAGGGTAGCTAACCTACCTATGAATATGGGGGGGAAATAAGTTTTTTGTGATGTCAGTCAGAAGCTGAGGCTCTATTTCATAGGAGCAAAACATGGCTGCACTAGACAGAAGGAATATGTTATTGCATTTCTACGGCTCTGAGTTGCTTCTCTAATTTCTGCTGTGAATTTTGCTTATTCAGATGATTTCTTGAACTTTTCATGATTAGATTAGAAGGAGAAAAAAGGATCCTTATTTTGATGCACTTCCTATTACTAACATTGCAATTAACAAGAGAGATTTTCTGCCTTTTAAGCTCTCTCATTAGTTGTTGGGGCGGGGGAGCGTAGTACAACAAATCCTTCTCCCAGTTCTGGCAATAAAGCCAGGCGTTTTTTCTTTTTGTGGTTTGTCATCCAAAGAGCACGTTTCTCCTCTCAAGATCATATATGCTGCCATCATTCCTTCCACAAGGGGTGCACATACAGGGTATATTAATGGGATGGCATCAATATGGAAGAAATGCAGTAAGATTGAATGGAATTGTATTGCAGCTAACCATACATTTATCATGCTAGCCAGTTTTGTTTCTCCAAACAGTTTTGTACATTGATGGTAATAGAAATTTTATATAATAACAAGTTTTACATTTACCTATTAGGGTCCACATGTTAAGATTTGAGAAGGTATCAAGGCTTTAGCAAAATTATCTTTTGCAAACAGAAATCATTAATGTCTTGGTAAAAGGATTTTCTCTGTTTGTGTGTACACGCACATGTATTTATGGATACGCATTTACTATGAATAAAATATAAAGTGAAATCCCAACTGTAAAAAAACAAATTGCATAATTTAGAATATTGAAGGACTAAGAGAATAAGAAAAACCCACAAACACAAAGACACCACGTGTTTCAAACATCATTTTAGCTGCAGTGTATAAATAACAAGAATTACTAAAATTCAGCAAAATGCCAGCTGCTTATTTGCAGCAAATAGAATGCAGAAATATACGCATTTGACTCCTCCCCTGAAAACACCATCAGCCTTTTTAAGAGCTTTTAGTAAGTAATTGTACATTATCCTAATAATATTTCACCATTCCTTTCTTCTCTGTTCAGTCCCATCTCATTACTTTCTTATTATGTGTTACTGAACATTTGTTTGTAAGGTTATTGGAAGGAGGGGCCATGTATCTTATGCCTATTTTGGGGGTTAATCGTTAGAAATTGAAAATGGTAAAAGCTATTAGCTATGACAATTTTTCTAACTGCTCCTTAAAGGAGATGAAATGTCAGAATTCTTCAAGTGGAAATAAAATTATTTGAAACTGTGAAAAGCAAGCCTGGATTTATAGAAGCTTTCCTACACGAAGATTGGACCAAATAGATCAGAGTCGGGTTAGGGCTATCTGAAAGCTAAGTCTCCCTTGTGTGTTATGCTAAAGGCTGAATTCTGTGTGAATTTGGAATCACAGAAACGCAGACAAGTTAGTCCTCATACATGCTTCTTGCAGGCAATTGAAACAAGTGGTTCCAAAAAGCAGTCTGGGTCAGGCTGCACCTGAGAGATGCCCCATCCCTCAGAGTTTATGGGACAGAATGCAAGTTCCAAATTGCCTGATTTAGGTGGGTAATGGTAATTTCTTGAGTTTGGATATATTGGCTGAGCTTCTATTAATCTGTGCTAAAGGGCTTTATCTTTCTAAATCTTTCTAAAGGGCTTTATCTTGAGAAGAATTCTGAACCTTGCAAGCAAGCAGGAGTTTGGGCTTTAACAAGAATGGGAGTTTTGATATTCATGCCATTATCTTATATCTAAGTGTCCTGGGAGATGGGATCTCAGATTGTGTAGTCTGTAGTATGATGATGATGAATCTTGAGCTGTTTATGTCTGGATATGCATAAAACTCTGTGTCCTGAATTATCAAACTGTGGCTTACAGTAATCTTGATAGTATTTCATTCTCAGAAGTTTAAGAGCAGAATGAGCTTAAACCAAATTCACACCTGTGGTACATGCTTTTCCTTCATTGGTTTGAGGAGGTCTTTCCAAAATTAAGAATTTTTTATGTAAACTAAAGTCAATTACAATTCAATTTAGAGAAGTCAAAACATCTCCATTATCTTCAGAAGGAAGTTTAGAACTGGTGCTAAAGAGATTGACCAGTAGTTGTCAATACCTGTTTTCAGCCTTAAAGAAATCAGCTTCTTAGCACTCGGTCTCGTTCCATTTACCATGGTCTAGAAAGATCCAATTCCTTCCTTCCTGAAAGAACAATGTAGTACCTTCCTCAGTGGCAGAGGGTCAAGAAGTTAACAACATGTGTAAGTGATGTGGAAACTGTTCTAAATCCTTTCAGTTTAAATGATATATGATTATAAATAATTTACCTTGAGAGATCCTTGTTCAGTGTAGGCATGTTCTCTGTAAACTAAGCTGGAGAAGGAACCTTTGATCTTAGACTTAAAATTAGTCCTAAATTATACATCCAGGCGAAAATATGGAATACAGGTAGAACACAAAAGCATGACTGCTGCTCCTTTAATGAGCATATTACCCGTCCTCTGGACACACAGCCTGTTCTCAGACTACATGTGCAGCACATGCAAAGAATGACAGACGCTGCTTCTTGCTGCAAACCACACACAAATAGGTGTCTGTCTTGGAAATGCAGGACAGAAAGGCAGCACTCTTCTAGGCAATGAGAGCTCTCTCTGACAGAATGGAAGAGAAGGTTAAAACAATTCCCAAGGGAACAGAGAGGTCAGCAATATAGCAGAACAATAATACACTTTAAAGCTCTTTAGCACCTCTGGGCAAGTGAGCGGAATGAGCCATTCAGTGTTACATTAGGTAAAGATCAAGATGACTTATGTTTCATGACATGTTAAGGACTCAGGGAAAAAAAATCATGTCTATTCATGTCTAGTATTCTCCCTGCTATGCACTTTCCCTTCTGTTTCATAATGAGACAAAGGACTTCCTTGAAGATTTTCATTGTTAATGCATGACATTCTAAATCAACTGTATCTTGTGCCATATCTGTCTGGAACCTGTACAAGTCCACAAAGAGTTATAAAATGCTTTGAAAAGTGAGAGACAGATGACTGATTGACTTGTGGTTGTTTTGACAGTTCCTATTAGACTATATAAACACAGATCATGATTTTCCCTGTCAGATTGGTAGTACCCTGTGGAAAGGGAAAGTGAATGATCAAGAAAACACTAGCATTCAATTTGAAAAAAATCTGAATATTAGGTGCACCGTCAGGGAACTTCATCAAGAATTTAACTTAAAGCACTCTCTCAGGAATTTTTACTCACTTGCTGGGAACTTGGACTTTTTACACAGGCAGGTGATTTTCCCTCCTGATCTGAGGAGGTCTGAAAACTCAGAAAGATCCTGGTGAAATGAGAATGCTTCAGAAAAAGATGAATCTTTAAAACCTTTATCCACAGCATGTGAAACAAAGCTAACAATAGAGGGAAAACAGCTGAGGATGGCAACTGCTGAAAGTAAACCACTGAGATGGGGCAGATGACTTAGGCTGTTTTATAAATATCTTTGATGGGTGCCATCAGATATAGGAAGTGGTGGCATTATTAAGCATCAGAATTCCAGTTTTGGAGGAACATATTGTGCTACAAAAAGAATTTATTTCTTTCACGAAGAAATCAACCGAAAAAACATTGAGGTTTCCTTCCTAGGGCTGTGCTTTCTTCAGACAGTGAAACAGTTTGGTGTTTTGTACCAGAAGGGCAGAACTGCACCAGAAATGTGCTGGGCAGGTGCTTCACCCCATGACTGTGTGATTCCTTTCTGATCATGTTTCACCAAACTGCAAAACCAAATGAAAAACATTCAGGGTCTGAAAAGATCTTTTTCATTACATATCACCAGCATTTCCCCTCTATGTAAGAATCATCATAGCTGGTAATTATTATTAATAATAGCAGTAGTATTACTAATGAAAGACATCCATCATCATAAAACTTAATAAATTAATATGTTTCTATAAATATAATAGTTTATCATTGTATGTACTTTGGCCCTGGAAAGAACTTTGACCTTATAACACCCTTTTCACTGTATATCAAATAATCGAAATGGAAACAATCAAAGACAACTATTTGAATACTGTTTTATACAAGATCCTGTTTTAATTGACAGAAGGTAATTTGGGAGCTCACTCTTTAGTTATGCACACAGTACTGAGTTTTTGATTCTGTCTCTGCCTAGAATTTTACTGCCAAAATTAGACAAACCCTGTAGATCAGATTAATCATTCTCAAATAGATCAATCTCTTGGCTGGCTAGAGAGGGAGCCCAAGGTGATGAGATCAGATAGAACTATATACCAGCAATATCTAATTTTTTGTGAGGTAAATGCCAACCTTATTGCCTATTTGGTAAAATTAAAAGATAGAATAAGCACTATATGCAAATGAAAAAGGATGATTCACTGAGTAGTTTTGCTTCATATAAACTTGGTAGCCTTAATTGAATTCACCTTTAGAATGTCTTTCATAAAGAATGGAAGACAGCACACCCATTGGTAACATAGATTAGGATGCTTTCCAAAGAGATTCAGAGTGAAAGCCAGGGAGGTGCTGCACAGCTTGGTCAAAGGAAGGAAGGTCTGATGATGCAGATACTGGACCTTCAATTTATTTACTGTGATCTGTGGGTATTTGCTGGAGCAAGGGAAAAAATGGGGAAAGGATTTGTTCCAAGTTAAAAAAGAGGTCCATGTACATGATTATGGCAATTATATGTGTTAAATCTAAATTTCATTCCTGCATAATTATGGTGTATATAGAGAGAGAAAGAATTCACTGTAAGTTTTGAGAACAACTATGTCACGAGCAATGAGAAAATATTGACAGGCAAAAATGTCAGTGCTTTTTTTAAAGCAGAAGTACAATCTTATGGGATGATGGAAATTTAGCAGATGCACTATGTTAGTGACTAGAACATCTGATACTGTGACATGAGCTCCTACTTGAAAGATTAATTCCAAACTGGCTTTGATGGGAACACTAGTGCAGACTCTGTTAAAAGTCCAAATATTGGTAAAAAAAAATAAATGAAAATGGCAATATATCAAAGTTCAAATTAGTGTCTAGGAAATAGTGAAGTTGTTAATGTGAATAGTGGTCTCATCTGGGAAGAAACAAAGTATTAAAAAGTACATTGGTCATCTCCAGAATAATCACTCTGGACTTAGAACACAAAGGAACTTTGCAGGACCATGTTGTAAAAAAAAATTCGACTTCATTTTAAGTAAGTCCGAACATAATTCACATGTAGAAGTAGTAAATATGTCTGAAAATTTGTTTTCCACAACAGTGCTATACATTTTCTTCTTACATAATAGAAATCACAGTGAAGCATTATGCAGAAAAACATTTGCTCAGAGGGAGTATGACTCTCAGGACTTGTACTGTTCCCAAGCCTTCTCTTCTTCCCTGATATAGGCAGACACCATATCTCTATTAAAGATGCAGAAACTGAGGTGATCTGTAAAATAGCATTTTACTAAAGGTTTATTCAGCTGTAACCCAGAACAGAACTGCAGTTTCTCCTTTACCACATTAAGGCTTTCTTACCATCTGGTCAATATTACCCATTTTTACTTTTCTACAGAAGCAGATTTTTTTTTTTTCTCTACAGCATTCAGTCTTCCTCAGTGGCTGGCAAAGCTTTACAACCACCCTTATTTGTCATAGAAGTTCCAGGTTGCCTCAGCTGTGCAAGATGTTGACATTTACAACAGTCATGTTCAGTAGGCTTTATCTGAGGATTTCAGACCAACTAAACAATGAACTGAACATGACATTTCTTGTGTGTGGGTGTGTCTGTGTGTGTCTGTGTGTTGTGGTTTAATTTGTCATTAGCTGAGCTCCAAACGGCCACTTGCTCACTGCCCTCAGTGGGACGGGGGAGAGAATCAGAAGAGTAAAACGGAAAAAACTCCTGGATTGAGATAAAGGCAGTTTAATGGGTGAAGCAACAGCTGTACATGCAAGCTAAGCAAACCAAGGAATTAATTCACGACTTCCCATGGGCAGGCAGGGGTTCATCTATCGTCAGGACAGACAGGCTCCATCACACAACAGTGACTTGGGAGGAAAAACACCACACACTGAATGTCCCTCCTTCTTTCTCCTCCCCCAGCTTTGTATGCTGAGCATGACACTACATGGAACATCCCAGTGGTCAGCTGGGGTCAGCTCATCTCAAGTTTTTATGCCCCCCAAGCCTCTTTGCTGGTGGGGTGGTGTGGGGAGCAGAAAAGGCCTTGACTCTGTGCAAGCGCTGCTCAGCAATAACTGAAACATCTCTGTAGTATCAACACAGGTTCCAGCCCAAATCCAAAACACAGCCCTATATTATGAAGAAAATTATCTCAGCCAAGACCAGCATGCTATGTCAAATGAAGAATAGCGAAATTCAGTAATTTGAGCAAAGCTAAAAAATCAGTATGGGAACCAGTATTACGATTCATTGTTCTTGAGTTCATTGCTCTGTTCCCTAAAAAACACCCTCTCCCTTGATCTGATACTCCAAAAGCCTGTTTTAACTGTACTTGGGCTTATTCTCCTTCCTTTTACCTTTTGCTGTATTTCTTTGCTTCTTTTTATTCTCATAATTCTGATGCAGTTTGTGCCTTGAGAAATCCTGGGAGAGAGGGGTATACACTTGTCTCTGATGCTATATGACATTGCAGCCTTCCAAACTTCAGGCTGTTATAGAAAACATATATTTCTGCAAATGTAAACTAAGAGTTTTATGGCTATCATTTTGGTTTCTGACTTGTTCACTGCCATCATCTTTGTTGACTGTGGCTATGTGCATTTCTGTCACTAGGAGTTATTTTCTCCAGATGGATGCAGATAAACTTTTTTAAAGTAACTTCGGCAACTGTTGACAAGTGTATGCTGCTGCAAACCACCTTTGCCTAACAAAAGTCCTGACAGCTAAGAGCCCAAGTGAGAAATGCTTTGCATCCATGGATTTCCACTAGTGGTTGTTTAATCATCCTTTTTCTCTTGGCTTAATGTTTTATGGTGATAAAAGCAGCAAAACAAAGAAACAAAGATATTTCAGCTTTCAGTCAGACTAAAGAGGTTCACAGCTCCTTTCTTTATAGAAAGGGCAATCTCTGCACTTAAAACAAGTCTCAGCTGCTGAGTCTGTTTTCTCAGTTTTGTCTAAGTGAGGAATTCTAGTCAAGACTTTGGTGCCTGATTCTGATTAATACTTTTGTATACTGGTATCTAATTTAAAGCTGAATAGTGTAAAAATACATTAGTATAACAATAAGTTAAGTCCAGTGGAATTATGTAAGTGTATTGATGCCTGTGAGAAGAAACTCAGACCCTTAGGCCTTTCAACTATAACTGAAAAGGGAGTCAAGATGTGTTTCATTAGAGAGTACATTATAAAAACATCAGTGCATTAGGGCGGAGATTCAACTAGCTCTTTATTGCCTCGCAAATACTTTGTAAGCTCACAGATGCCTGCCCTTTTTAGCAGACAAGGACCATTCTGAGAAGTCTGTAGTCAACCTAAATTATACATTTGAGGATGAGGGCGTGGGATTGAAGACTCCTGTACTTTGGAGCATCCACAGGAACACCTCTTCTTTTTTTCTGGTAGACCCTAGAACTGTCTTCTAATGCTCATTAGAATATTTCATGCCTTGGTCCTCAGTGATGTTTAGAGAGTCTGATAACTAGATGCCATTTTACAGAAAGGTACCAGAAAGGCTGGCAAAGACAGGCAAATCTGCCTTCTAATAAACATTCAATACAGCTGTTGTCTATTTAGTTTTAGTACTTATTTTTATTTTTCCTGCAAGAAATGGTGCTGTTCTCTACAGAAGCTCCCAACTTGTTTATGAGGTTTGTTAGATGCAATGTACATAGACTTATTTTATGATGTGTGTTGGGTGGGATGTCCTATAGAATACAGTTCTGTAAAGTCTAAAACTTGGGAAACTGCTCAAATTAAAACTTTGATTGATATTAATCAATATTTAATTGTTACACTGTGGATCCCAGTCTCTTCTCTCCTTGCTCACAAATCTGACATTGCACATGTATCTCAGATGGATAGTCTGCAGCAGGGCCTGCTGTGCCCTCATTCAAGCAGTGTTCAGTTGGCTGAGTAGCACTAAAATTTGCACTTGATTTGCCCATCCCTAAAGAATGTACTGTGTCAAGCATAAAAAATCATCTGTGTCTCTGGCTTTTATTGCTATCCTTATCTTATAACAGAGATAACTTTCATGAAGATTTTTAAAGAGTTTAGAAACTATCAGCTACTACTTTAGATATCAATAATAATGCAAAAGGGAATCTACTGGTGAGAAAAACTGTAACCAAGGAAAATAAATTAGATTTTAAACTGATAACAAAGGTATTTGATGAGAGAAAAAGAGAAAAATGCACTGTATTGAGCAGCAATAACAATAATGGAATAGGATGTCAGGGAAATACAAATTGCAGCTGTGCATAGTGACAGTCAACTGAGACAAGCAGAGATGTATTTAAAATATATTCCTGGCAAAGATAAATCGGTCTTAGTTATTTATTTAAAACATTGCTCTCTGGGATGGCCATAGGAGATACACAATCTCATTTCCCAGTGGGCCCGGAGTGGGATTTAGGAGGGGAATTGAACATCCATGTTTCATAGAAATTCATGTTATATCCTTTGGAAGAAAAATGTGTTTCTGCAGAAATTTCAGAAGTTCTATGTGTGTTCTTTTGGAAAAGTTAAGTCAGTGTTACCAGACTGTTGGTGTGACAGTACAGAGATCCCTTGGAATAGTAACACCAGCTTTATTACAGACTGCTTTGCTGGAGAAGCTCAGTTCAATCACACAGAGAACACTTTAAACAGTGGAGGTGAAGCACTGTCCCCATAGATAATTAATTCTGCATCATCTCTTCTCATACTGTCAATATCAGACTGTTGAATTAGACCCACTTTCACAGACATATTGATGTATGCCCAGGGCAAGTAGATGAGGACCATACCATCGTTTTACTCAGGCAGGAGCCATGAATGAAATGTTTTTAGCTGTGAATGAACCAGTTTCTGTCATGAAGATCCCATGAGACTAGAAAGATCCACAGATATTTTATTTGCCCTGGCCACAGTTTTTCATAAAAAACAACAACAAAAAAAAATCTGTTGGATTTCTGAATGGGGAAGGAACAACAGGGCATTTTTGTCATCCAGTGCAGTGCACCTCAGGCTAGCTGTTGAGAAATGGGGAACATAGATGTCATGTCCCTCTTCCCAAGACTGTTTCTGCAGGACACCACATAACCCAAACCTAACTCTAACTCAAACTCTGTCACTATTTTGGAGACAGACATCTGACAAGACACACCGTGTTCATGCAGCAACAACTCTCTTTATTCAGATCTTAATTCCTTATATAATTTAACAGTTTACGAGGTTAGACCTCATTGGATGAGCCAGTTACTTCCTGGACAACAAGCCAATAGAAGCCTGAGACCCCAAGGGCCTGGGCATAATTTTACAGGTCGAATTATATAAAGAAGGTAATTATGTAACTGATCAAACATTTCAATTATACATTTGTAATTATTTATACTTTGAAAACTACAGGCTAGCAGTAGGCCACTACATAACCCTAAACCTAACCCTAAACCTAACCCTAACACTAACCCTAAACCCTAACCTTGTCACAGTTTTGGGGACAGACAAGAGACAAGACACACTGGATTCATGCAGCAACAGCTCTCTTTATCCAGATCTTAATTCCTTATATAACTAAAGGAGCTCATGAGGTTAGTCCTCCTTGGATGAGACAGTTACTTCTGGGACAACAAGACAATAGAAGTCTGAGACCCCAGTGGCCTGGGCCTGCTCTTAGACACTAACTTATATAACTAAGTTAATTATGCACCCAATCACCTATTTCCATTATAGATTGGTAATTAATCTTAAATGTAACCCTAACCACTAACCCTAATCGTAATCCTAAACCAAAACCTTACCCTAGACCCTAACCCTAACCCGTAAAGCTAACACTAACACCTAACCCTAACCCTCATGGCCCTAACAATAACTCGAACACTAATACAAAGCCCAAGCCCTAAAGGTAACCCTTAACCTAACCCTATCCCTAACCCCTAAACCAAACCACTAAATCTAAAACTAACCCTAAACTGAACCCCTAATCACAACAACTATCTCTAACACTAACCCCTAACCCTAACCCTAAACCCTAAATCGTAACACTAACCCAAACCTAACCAGGACCTTAATGGCCGTAACCCTAACCCTTACAATAAACCTAACCCCTAACCCTAATCCTAAGACTAACACTAAGCGCAACCCTAACCCAAACCCCAACCCCTAACCCGAACCATAACCCGAACCCTCATATTTCCATTATAAATTTGTTATTATTTATACTTTGAGGCGTACACACTAGCTGTAGGCCACAACATAAACCTAACACTAAACCTAATCCTAACCTTTACCAAACAATAACACCTAACAATAAAACCTAAACCCTAAATCTAACCCTAACACTAGCCCTAATCTTAAACCCTAACACTAACCCTAACCCTATGCAGAGCAGTAAAACAGCCTTCGACTAAGACTAGTTTAAAACAGAAAGCTGAGAAAGAACCCATGTTATGGCAGTTCTGTGTTCCCCATGGAATGCGTTTTCCAGCTGCAGTGTGCCTGGAGCTCTGGGCTTTGTGGTTTTCAGAATGCCAACCCTAGGCGAAACCCTAACCCCAGGCAGAGCAGCAAATGCAGTTTTGGGCTAAGGCAGTTTGAAAGGAGAAAGCTGAGGACGAAGTAATCCTCTGACATTTTTGTATTCCCCATGGCATGCCATTTGCAGCTACAGTGTGCATGGAGATCAGGGCTTTGTGGTTTTCAGAACCCTGACCTAGGCAGAGCACGAAAAGCAGCCTTGGGCTAAGTGTGTCTCAAAGGATGAAGCCATGGAGGAAGTCACACTTTGGCAATTTTGTGTTGCCCATGGCATGCCTTTTCCAGCTGCAGTGTGCCTGGAGCTCTGGGCTTTGTGGTTTTCAGAATGCTAACCCTAGGCATAACCTTAACCCTAAGCACAGCAGCTAACTTAGCCTTGGGCTAAGGCTGGTTCAAAGAAGAAAGCTGTGGATTAAGCCA
Source organism: Anomalospiza imberbis (assembly GCF_031753505.1). Lineage (NCBI taxonomy): Eukaryota > Metazoa > Chordata > Aves > Passeriformes > Viduidae > Anomalospiza > Anomalospiza imberbis. Next base: position 13,049,364 of record NC_089687.1, read on the forward strand.
TGGTTTGGCAGTTCAGTGTCAGGCCTACTCTTACCTCTCACCCTAATGCTGCGCTAATAATGACTAACCTATATAGGGGGGGCCTAACCCTAACAATAACTGTAACCCTTGCCTTTAACCTAACCCTCAACATATCTCTAACCCTTATAAGGGTTGACTAACACTAGACCTAACACCAACTGTTATATTAACCCCTAACACCTAACACTAACCCTGTCCCTAACTGTAACCCCAACCATAATACTAACCCTAACTCCTAACCCTAACCTTGATCACATATTATGATAACAAATTTGTGATTATTTATACTTTGAGGCCTGCAGGCATGCTTTAGACCACCACATAACCCTGGCCCTAAATCAAACTCTAATCCTAACCCTAATCCTAAATCTCACCCAAAATTAATCCTAACCTGAACCCAAATCCTGAAATCTAATCCTAACGCTAACCCATAACGTTAAACCTAACCCTAACCCTATCAAAATTTGTGAGACAGACAAGTGGAAAGGTACTCTGTGTTCATGCAGCAACCACACTTATCATTCGGATCTTACTTCCAAATATACCTAAGCAGCCCATGAGGCTCGTCCTCACTGGCTGACCAGTTACGTCCTGGTCAACCAGCCAACAGAAGCCTGAGACCCCAAAGGCCTTGACCGGCACTTACTAGTAGAATTCTATAAGGAAGGTAATTATGTAACTGGTCACATATTTCCAATAAAAATTTGTAATTATTTATACTTTAAGTCCTACAGACCAGCTGTAGGCCACCACATACCCTAACCCCAACCCTAACCCTAAATCTTACCTTAAACCCACACCCTAACCCTAACCCTAAACTGTCTTATATAGTGAAGTCTGATAATGCCTAACACTTGCTTCAGGTAATCATTTTTGACCACTTAGGGTGCTGTTTTAGAGCTGGGCACTGATGTGTTCAGTTCTTTAGAATAGATACTTGTGGGGGGTATAGAAATTTCACGAACATGAAGGCATTCCAGGTTTAGATACAGGACATGAATGTTCTACTAATATTTAGAGGTTGAAGTGACTGTTCTATTCTCATGGAAAGAAGAAAAATATATGCAAAAGGTGACCACATGTATCTATTTCATGCCTTCTGATGAGAAGACTGGAAGTTTGATAGTGTCTGCCAGTCTGTGCTCATACAAGCTCAGACTGTTTCAAGATTAACAAAGCCCTCTTGAAAATATTTAATCAGGGAGCCAGATTTTGACAGTGAAGATTAGAAATGGAAGAAAGAAAAGGAAATTAGTAATTGCCAATGTGCCTGAAACATAAACTGCTTATTTCCCCCTCTTTTTGTTGTTATCCACGTTCCACACTAGCAGACAGAGTTGCCAGACAATCTAAATTTCTCAACTACTTCACTTGTGAAGTAGGATGGAGTGGGAATAGAAGGAAAGGGAATAAAAATGGTGTAGCTGATTTCTATCTTTTCACTAGAAAGGGCCTAGAAGACTGATATTTTTCACTGTCAAACCTCTAGTCCTGCTAATGAGCCCCAGAAAATGAGATCCTCTCTGGACCCTCTACTGCAAGAATTTTGTCTTTTCTTTAGCAAGTCGGCCTATTTTGACAAAGAACAAGGGAAATGAAATTATTTGGAACACAGCAAAAAGCTTTGCAGAAGTAGTAACTATGAAACTTATTCTTTAAGGTTATGTAGTAGGACATTTTATGTTTTCACCTATTCATTCAGAAAACTGTCTGGGCCTTTTTAATTCCACTTGTCATTATTTCCTTTACTATTTTTCTTGTGACATCACAGCTTTGATATTTTATGTAGATGTAATCTGCAACACGAAGTGTTATTTAAACTTCAATAGAGTTTCACAAGCAGACTTTATTCTCCACAACCTTGGTTTGATCCTTAAGTACAAGAAAAGTCATTATTCAGGTTGAAAATGTAGCTGGAGGCTTCTCATTTTCAGAGCACAAGTTTCAGGGTTCACACAGTTTCATATTTTTCTTGGGCATGAAACATGTATTACTGGGAGAGCCCTTATCCCATGTAACTGAAGTAGTGCTCAGCACCTGTATTCATTACCTTATCTCCAACTGGATGGTCATCTTCATAAGCTCCCTTAACAGGTGTCAGTGAAAATTTTTAAGATAAGCTTCTGTGTTCTTACCAGTTATTTCCTACCTATTTTCTAAATGTCTTTTTGTTTTGACTTAGGTCAATGTTTGCAAAGATTATTTCACTCTTAGTGAAGTGCAGTATATTGTATGAATTAATACTGTGTTTTGAGGGATTGAGTCATATTTTTTTAAGCCAAATTTCATCTTGATTTTGTGCTGATGTTGGAAATATTTTTTTGTGTTTTGCAGACATGTAAATGAGATGGGCATAACTGTTCATTTACACCTAAGCCTTTACTCAGATGGGGATACACTTCATTCCTCCTTGCTTTGTGACACAGGGCAGCTTGAATTAACAATCAGCTTGTTTAAGGATTTTTCAGATTCCATGGTAAAGAGATGAGATAATTGAGAATTATAACCAAAGGAAGTCTGACTAGAGATTTATTATACTAGTCTGCTTCTTCTGGATTACATCTTGGAATAAAACCAATTATTTTTCTTTCTTGTTTTAAATGAAATAAGTAAGCTGAGGAGTGAAAACACAATTATTTTTGATTTTTTTTTCAAAAAACCCAAAAAAAGTGAAAAAAATTTGAAACCAGAAGACAGATGATTAAGTCTGTAGTCTAAGAAATAACTAATGAACCTCATCATTGTGGTTTAGGCTAGAAAATGTGAAGGATTATCTCTATCTATTACCTGAAGCTGGATCAGCAGATGTGGAGAACAGTGGCAATATTTCTAACTGTGCAATGTTTAACTACTGAATCAGTGTGGAGAATTTAATGACTTTGGAATGATACATTTCATGTTTAGTTTTTTCCCTGAATTTAAACTGGCTGCTGAGTTCTATGTACAATGTTGTAGGATATTCTTTACAGAAAATTTATTCTGAAAAAAAAATCAGCTTTTACATGAGAATTCAAAAACTTGCCAACTCATATCTGTGCTTCAGACAACATTGGTATCAGTCATGTTCCATCATATCTGGTTCCTGACTGGATGGTATTATGATTGTGTCACATCCTGTGTAATTTCTAAATGGATAATTTAACGATTTACATCAGAAACATTACTGGAGATTTTAATCTGGGGAGAAGATTTCAGGTTTTCAATAGGAAAAAAAAAAGATGTTACTTATAACCATTTAGTATAACAGAATTTTCTATTTCACCTGTGAAGTAAAGAAAATATCCTCTTATTTCTCTCAGACTTGTTTGTATATGGGTGACTGAAAGCTTGGCATTTTCACACTGTGTTTTTGTATTCATGTTCATACATTTGGGATTTGTATAGCAGTATTTTAGAATCCTAAAAAAAAGGCTTGTAGAAGACTTGCTGAAGCCTCCTGAAGGCAAAAGGAACCACTTGTGACAGACATATGTCTAATCTGCTTTTACAGCTCTGATGATGAAGGTCTCTTAACCTGTCTAAGGCAATTTATTCAAGTTTTGGCTATTCTTTTGGTTGCAGCCTATTTCCTAGTATTTATCTGTCAGATATTACCACATATATGTGAAGATGACAATATTTTGAAGTAATGTTGTAAAGCACTGGCACACTGTGGGCAGTAGTGATGCACATTTACAGTACCACAAATAATGTGATCTAGCACAGGCTGTGTGGGAGTAATGTCCTGTATTTTAGTCAGTCTGGTGATTCATACAGCAACTAACTGAAAATGACTGATGCCTTGAGTAGGCTTGTTATGAAAAATTAAGCCATGGTCCTTTCAATCAAGCTGAATTGGTTGGGAATTCAGATCCCACTTCACTTTTCAAGAAGCCTTGAACGAAAGCCTCTTCATGTCTTACCAGCAACTGAATACAATCCTGATGGCCCATGACTTCAGCTTGGTCTGTACAGCAAGTCAAGTCTGTATTCTGCACTCTGCACTCCAGGTACCATTCAAATCTGACTGAAGTGAGCTTAAGCCTATGAGGCACTGAGTGAAATTCACTTAGAGACATGGGTCTCACTTCCCTGATAAATATTATGACTATAAGGAAGAGTGGGTAGCAAGATTGAGTTTCATTCCCACCAATGTGATGCTTACCTGTTTTTCTTATTTTGAGACCTCCTTTTGCTTATTTTGTAATGAGCATGGGAAAACACTTCAGAAGAAGAGCATTCTGGTTTTCTATCAGAAAATGTCAAGGTGGATTATACTGAGGACTTTTCTGTTACTTGGTTTCAGAGATGCTCTGCTGGTGTTGGTGCCTCAAAACACTCAGCTATGTGTACAGTATGCGCTTACAAGCACTGGAAGCTGAGTTCTCTCTTGAGACACCAGTGAACTAAGTTGGCTTAGTTGGCTGACTGCGTGTTTTCCACATAGTTCAGGGTTCTTGAAGTAATGATAACTTTTAGTGAAGGAAGTGATTTTTATCAGTCTGGATTCCTAAGCCTTGAACAACTAGAAATGCCATAGGTCAAGTCTGAGAGGTGTGTAAAATGATGTAATATATTGTAGAACTATTTCCTTCCTGCAGTCTAAGTACATTTTGATTACTTCATCAAAACCTTTGTTCCAGCACCTAGAATGCCAGAAACACCTGCTTGTTTTTTTTCCCCTGAACATGGACTGATTAAACATGTTTCAAAGTCCTGATTAGTCAAAATAAATAAGTAAATTAAGATTGTAAGAAATATAATTGGAACACAAATATGTATCTTTGGAAGCTTTCATCTCTGAAATCTTGCAGAAAGACACTTTCTATACATATGAGGTGTAATTCTTTCTTGTTTCTTTCCTTACTAAAAGATCATCTCAAAGCAATAGATTTCACTGCAGAATAGAAAACATTAAAAAGAATGAGTATGCACTTAATTACACAGATATTTAAAGTAATTACATAAGTATTATCTTTCCTAGAGGCTCAGTGTGTTTATTTAGTGTTTTTCTGTATTTCTGAGGCAATATTATCCTAATTAAGAAATATATTTCCCTATCATGCTTTATCAAATTATAAATTAAACTATATTAGCAGGAAGATGTAATTGTATTACAGATTGTGCTCATGTGTGTTTCATACAAGCATTGGAGCACAAGGTACCTCTCTCAACCCGTTCTCAGCTCAAGGACTTTGTGGATGCCGACAAACTGGAGTCTCACGCACTAATATTTTGCAGATAGAAAAGAAATGAACAGTACTGAAAGAAAAAAAATATTTTGTCAGTTGATTATGGTGTCCTTGCACTGAGAAAAAAGTCAAAATACCGAGAGAATGTCTTGTTGCTTATATCGTTTTTTGTAGCATGGGTAAATGACTCACACCAGAGTCATTGTAACTCTTAGTGAATGTATGGGAGTTGTCAGTATCACTACAGAAAAAAATATCAGCAGCTATCTGGGGAAGAATGTAAGGGAATTTTATGATTTGCTCTGTAACCTAAGTGAAATTCTTTTTTGAAGGAATTTAATACTTTAAATCATTGTCTTAAATGTGGGTGAAGTTCCAAGTGATTTCTTTAAGCTGACTGTCAGAACTATCAGTGACAACCTGGATATATGTGGAGTTTTCACTCTGTTTCTTGTGACACCTGCTGCAGCTGATGAGACTGAAGAACAGACAGGACTTCTTCCATGCTTACATGAAGGTCAGGGGAAGCTGCTGCATCTTCAATAATCCAGGATGAAAATAATTTTCATACTTCTGTTTTCCAGAATTGCCTTGTTATTAAGTGAGCAGAATAGCCTTCATAAGTGAAACAGATTAACTCGGAGCTGACTGAGAGCTTGTATTTTTTTTGAAATTCATATAGCTTCAGAAAGTCACAAGACTTTTGAATAGACTCCAGACTATCAAATTAAATTAATTTCTTCTAAATTCCTGAGAGACCTCACATGTTCTCTTGAAGAGAATTAAGAACACTCCTTTCATGGCAGTAAAAGAAAAAGTAGTTGAGAGAACAGTCAATGTTTTTTGGTGTACAGTTTGTTCATTAGGTCCTCTGTAATGAGAGAAAAATAACATTTCTGTATTTGTGTTAGGACTGGATAACAACAGAATTATTCATGGAGACTTCATTATTTTCCACCTCATATTACAATAATGACAGTCACAACATTCCACTGCACAGTGGCACTCTGCTTCTCAAGTAGCATTTGTAAAAACTAACACTATATCTAGAGTTTTGTTTCTTTGCTTTTATCCAGTCATAAGAATGTCTAAGAAGAGCATTAACTATTTAAATCAGCGGTCTGGCTAACGTTGTGTCCAGTGACAGTGGTCCACAGAAGCTGGCTATGGGCACTGGTAAGAGCAGGGAGGATGTGTGCCGTGTGTGTGATGTATCCTCTCTTCCACCCACAGGGCATCCCACGGGGCCCGTGTGTGTTTGGTGTCTGCATGTGTTCCAGACCCGCAGTGCAGGACAGCACAACCCTGCTGTGCAGTCTGTCAGGCTTCAGTGGGGCTTTGTTTTCACGGCACTGCCTGAGCCCCAGATTGCAAATACGTGTCGGGGAGTCCCTGTTTCCCTAAGTGGAGAACTGCTTTCTTATCTTCAGTACGAATCCTCAACATAACTGATTGCCAGAGGCAGTTGCAATCTTTTTAAGGCAGAAGATTGGACTATGATGCTGATAAAAAAAAAGTGAGAAGACCAAAGGTTGGAAAGAAGGAAATTGAGAAACCTGAGTAGCACAGGGCCATTTGTAAGAATTTTGCCCATATATAGGAAATGGTTATATGATCAAGTAGTAGGATTTCCATGCAGGGTCATTTGCACAAAGAGTAGATTGCCGAATGCTCTAAATAAAACAATGAAATTATTAGATCTCCATTACTTTGTGTAAGAATAATTTAAATAGAGATCTCTCAAAAAATATTATGTTTGTAATTACAGTAAAGAATTTGTTTCACATGGTCATTCTTTTCCTCAGAGCGTTGCTTACAAAATTTATGAACAACAACTTGCATGTTAGTTGCTAACGTGGCTTTGATTTTACTGCTAAAAGACAAATTAGCCTCCACCAGGCCAAAGCTCTCTGAATATTTGGATTAATTTGATACTCCATCTTGTTTGAAATAATAGTATTTAGTAATTCTACAAGCTGGCCAGAAAAATTAGAATGAATATCGATTTTGCTATACACTGCAAGTAGCAATATAATCAGGAGGACTAACTGAAAATAACATGACTCTTCTTTTTTCTTTTTTAACTTTCAAAATCCACTGGATATTTAGATTAGCAATTAAAAAAAAAACCCAAAATTTGCTAAAATGTGATTTCATGAGACATGAGCAAAATATAAAATCTAGAGTTTACTGTATTGTATAGTAACTGTGATTAAAATAATCTAGAGTTCTGCACAGTTAACAGTATGAACTTACTTAAATGATGGGTAATTTTCTATTGTTTTAAGTGGATACTAGTTTTGGCCTAAAAAAGAAGGGTGTTTATATGACACCAAGAAGGCAAAATGTATTTACAGTTATGAAAGCATATCTGCTACTGACTACAGAGCTATCAAAGAAGCAAGATCCTGTATGTATATATCTACAATGTGTGTACTCACATATGTATAATATTTTTGCTGAACTTCTGATTGCCTACAATGACAGTAGCCCAACCCATTCCAGTTCTGATGGTCATTTGGCCAGAGGGTCACAGCTGAGAAATCTCCTCTGCCAAAGCAGGCAGCTGACCATCAGTGCTGACAGATGTAGCCTCAGCTGTGACAGCAGGAAACTGAGTGATTTCTGTACAGACAAGTGCCAAGGTCCTTAGGGATTTAGTGTGTGGCTCAGCAGATGCATTATTTCATTCTTTATTTTAAGGAACTGAAACACTCTTCATTTTTTTAACACCATTAAACATATGCGTAAATTCTTCGATGGAGGAAGGACTTTGGGAAGACCTGACACATGTGGTGGAAGATGGTGCACTATTGCTTAGAAACTGTGTTTCATTTGCTTAACTAGTGTGACTTTGTAAGAATGCCCTGATGGCATAAAGTCTGGACACAGCTCAGGGCATAAGCTGTGTCTAGGACTTCAGGAATGAGACCATCCTGTGGGGGCAGAGAGGAAGGTGAGTAGCCATGTAAAACCTGCCTTTGTTATCAGTTGGCCCCCACGGCTAGAGATCTGTGCCCACGCCCTCTCCATCTAGTATTAGAATGTCATCAGCAGAGCTTTTCAGTACTCTGAAGAGAGATTTTTACTTTTTTTTTTTTTTTTTTTTGTCCTGGGTTAATCAAATCTACTTTACCTCTTGTTTACTTTCGCAGTTGTCCCAAAAATGGGTATATGGTGAACAGCCAGACCTCGGCTACCTCAGAGAACCGAGGCTGTGACTATATTGCTACGTAAGAGTGAGATGAGGATACAAACTGCATCATTCAGTTTTGGTTCCCTTCAGGCAAGAGATAGAGGAGCAGCAGATGAGCCAAAAACAGTATGAGAAAGTGAGCTCACAGTTGAACAGCTGAGGCTAAGGCTTGGTTGGTTAGTTGGTTAGTTGCCCTTTTTTTGCAGTGTAGAAGTTTTCTAAGAACACTTGGCCTTAGTCAGAGTGATTTGGAGCATTGGCTTGTAAGCCTTGCAGCTGGAAGTATGGGGAGTACCTGGATGACAAAGCTGAGAGAAAAAGGTTGTTTCCTGACTGCATTTTTTTTCCCAGGGGAGTTTCCTTCGCATAAGGATATTTCATTGAAATAAAGCTGTTTACTGGGAGCTTTTTAAAATGACAGAAATGTTTTGTCAGGATGTTTTCATCTAGCTCGTTTGCTGACACTGACTGTGGTTGTTCAGCAGCATGGGAAGCTACATGACGTATGAAGGTGTTGGATCATAGCAGCCCCTGTCATGTTCCCTGAATAGATCCCAGAGCTGTATTCTATGAACAGTTTTTTTTTCCAGTCCATATATAATTAACCAGTGTCATTTTGTTTCGTTTTAACTAAGGGAAAAATAAATTTACAGGGGAAATTTTTACTTCTAGGTTCATGCTGGTTTTTGCTTTTCCTCAGTTGTGAGCTGGCAGATATCTCTGAGAAGATGTGGTCCCTGTATTTTTCTACCTTTCCATTCTTATTACAGCCCAGGCATAGAATGATCTTCTTAAGCCTTCATAAGGAATATAAACAGGAAAAACAGTTTTAAAAATTTCTAGGAAATAATACTGAATCTTTCTGTATTTAGCAAACAAAAGAAAAAAATCACCAAAAATAAATTGAATTTCTAAAATATTAAAAAGATGGGTTTTTTTTTGGTGAAAAAGTGAAGCTGAAGCTTGAGCATTCAGAGTGAGAAGGAATCACATTAATTTGATCTTCCAGCTCTGCTTGTTTTGCCAGTCCCTGAAACAGATAAAGAATGAAGATAAAAGAAAAGAAAAATAGGAAAAAAAACCCATAGAGTAAATGCAAAAACACAGTAATTAACCAACCATGTGGGATTAGTCCTAGTTTTGCTCTCATTATTAGTTTGAGCTGGTCTGATTTTTTCAAGCTTCCCTTACCTCCTGGGAGAGAATAATGTCTCATGATTCTCACATATAAATACATCTAAAAGTCTTCCTTTGGTGAGCTGGAAATCAGGAAGAAGTTATGAAAACTACTTTGAAGGTTCTTCAGAATGATGTAGAGAACTGATAGATGTGATTTTTTGGTGAGATTATAGATTCTGTAGAAATGCTCTTGTGCTTTGAGCTTTACCCTTTTTTTTTTTTTTTGACTCTGTAGGACAGCAAATAATTTTCCGAAAATAGATGAGTTGATATGTATACAGTGATGGTGAGTGCTCAGCCAGTAATGCAGTCCTTTTTCTGTCTAAAAATATATTTAAAATGTACTGGAAACACGGTACAGATTATATAACATATACGTGATATGCATCCCTAAACTCCATCATAGTGACTTAAAACAAGCCAGTTGCCTTATGAGGATTGGTTCATAATATAGTGATCTTTGACTGTTTTTCTACAAAAATACAGTTGCCTTTATTTACTTATTTAATTTCTCCAGTACATGTTCCTGTCCTCAATAAAATTGGGTTGACAGAAAGTAGTTTTCTTTATCAAGACACAAAAAAGTGGGTTTTTGCCAGAACACGCACTGATTAATTTGTTTGGTCAATATTAATTCCATTTATTTTATTTTTAGTCAATATTTTGATAGAAAAATTACATTGACATAGAGCTAAGTAAACTAGTAAATAGAAGACCTGGATTTCTCTCTAATTTAAGCAAGTAATGTGATTACAGTTAATTCAGTTCAGCCAGGTCTTATGTATGCAGATATTTCCCATCATGAACAGAGTATACCTGTTTTCATGTTTATCTGAAGCTTTCTGATTTTAATTTATTTTAATAAGGAGCCTAGGTAAGTGTGCCAATTTAAACTTCTCAGGGTGATTCCATTGGTTTAAACACCTGTTAATTTCCAGTACTTAAATTTCTTAGAGCTGCATTATTGGGAATAGTTCAGAGGTTGCTGTCAATGCCAAACAAAATTGCTGTCTGTAACCTATAGGTTATAGATCAGATTAAGCATCTTTTTATTATATTCCTTTGATAAAGAGTCTCCTGAAGGGCAAAGGAAGATAAAACAGGGAAGGAATGTATGCACTCAGATTTCAGTGAAGGATTCCTATTAATAAAAATTTTAATTTTTTAAGTGTATCATCATGTAAATCCTTTCATAGTGATCTACAGGTTTTCCACAATTCAGACACTGCTCAAATTAAAATAGTTACCTTTGATGATTTTAACAAGTGAGTTAAAGGTTAAAATAATACTGAATTCATAACTACAATTGGATATGGAATGAAATTTGGATTTGTCTGACTATATTGAACTCAGGAGAAGATTTGTAGTTTAATCCAATCAACTTGCCTTACAAGAATCAGGGAATTACTTTTTATTTTTTAAAATAATGACTACTTTAAAAGAAAAATGGGAGCAAGTTTCAATTTCTCAAATTATATTTTCATGGAAAATTAAACAACAAATAAAAAAGGAGAAAATTTTGTGGATAATATTAAGCTTAAATTTCTTCTGCCAAATGATCATTGCAAAAAGTCATTTCAGGTTTGGAAAATGTAGGAGGGATCAGGAGGTTAGTGAAAACAGTGGGAAAAAAAATCCCTCTATTGCTTAGTAAAGAACAGGGCTTGTACTCCAGTGTGAAAATAACATACCTTTCAGTAACTGGTTGTAATTCTAAATACTGCTAAAATGACTTCTATGGCCTTGTTCCAAGTACATTAGTTTAGCCTAAAAGTCACCAATACTTCTGGGAATGTGGCTTCATTTTAGTATAATAGGATTTTTCTAAGGAACCGTGGGAAACTGCACAAGAAATTGCTTATAAATTTCCATGTAAAATTACAGCTCTCTAATAACATAACTAAGCATTCAATTTATCTGAGCAAGATTTTTAGTGTCTTTCCTTTAGTAAGAAATATTTCTGGGTGCCTGTGTGCATATTGTATACATGCATAATCCTAAAAGATCCCAGGGAAGATGTGCCTCCTTGTTCTCACTGACACGTGTGCACTTCTTGACTGCCAGCCTCAGGCTCAAACAGTGTATTGTGAATTGATCAAATTAAAAAGATGGCTTGGCATTGCTTTGCTTTTTCATTTCTATTTTTCTGCTGAGGAAATGGAAGAAGAGACAGCCAGTGATGGGTTTGTTGTTCCATGAGCAGTAATGAAGAAAGAAATAGAATTCAGAAAATACCTTGAAATTCAGACCTGCTGTTGAATCAGGTAGCCATACTCTAGCCAACTGCTTTAAATGTAAATTTAAATTACAAACAGAGAGCAAGTTCATTTGGTCCTTAAACTTACAGCTTTGTAACTGTGTTCTACAACTAAATGTATAATAGACCTCCTTTAAAGAAGAGGGTGACAAGATTATATTGTCAAAATGTGTCCATTAACCTAATCTAGCACACCAAAATCCCTGTTCCATCAAATTGTGGCAAGCGTAGTTTTATAAACATGAATCCTCTTTTGAAAAATTTAGGTACATATCTGATTATTCTTTGGTGTATCAAGTACCTCTGTCAGAGAAAGCATGTTGGATTTCTATTTACATTCATTTTGGCAATTACTGTACTTTCTTATCTATGCATATGCATTTCATTCTCCCTTGTCTTACAAATATATATGTATATTTTAAAATAGGTGGACATAACTTAGTTTACAAGGTGTGTATTCTGTACAGAACTCAGCTTGAGAAATAGAACAGTTACTCTTTTTTTCAGATTGCTTTCTTTTTATGTCTCTAATGTGCGAGTAGAACACTGGGACATTTGTGTTCCAGTCTCTGTGATCATATATTTGAAATTAAATAAAAAGGCTGCTTCAATTACAAGCAGATTTTATACAAGTAAATTCTTAAAAGCAGTAGTAATCTCTACATGGAGGAAGCTTCCATTAGAAAAACGTTCATCTACCAAACCCCTGAAATTCTGGCTGCCCCTAAAACCCAGGAAGAAAAAAAAAGGTAGAAACCCAAAGCCATATATATTGCCATAATGTAGACTTTTAAAAGAGTAATTATTTGCTGTTTTGTCAATCGGGTTAGTGGGAGTCAGTAATATAAATCAGAACATCTGGTAAACTTAATTCATTGTTAAAACGAATTCATTTCAGTTGCTGTTGAACTGATTGATATAACTTTTTTTTTCCCCACCAAAATACCCTTTCACATGGATATCATTCCCATGGTGCATTAAACCAGGAGCTAGACATTCTGCTTCTCTTTCACTCTGCATTTCTCTTTTCAGGGAAAATAGACTTTAAAAGGGATTCAGATTGCCATGCAAAACATAAATACCCCTAATGAATTGAATGAAACACATTAGAAGTGTCTATATTTATCTGTAGTATTTAGTTTTTAATCTATTTGTTCAAAATTAAGACTTTTCTGTGAAAAAAGAATTCTTTTCTTGCTAAATCAAATAATTACTTATGGCACAGTTTTCCTGCATGAAGTATTATGTTTTTATAACAAAGCTTTTGGGGATGAAGGTTGCAGCTTTCATCAAAACAAGAAAATAGCAGACAGACACAAGTAACATTCTTGAAAGCTTGAAGAATGCAGGTGCTAATTATACTTTACTTAATGCATAGGAAAGAGCCTAACAATCCATTAACAGACAGGGAACTTCATTTTCACATACAATCTTCTCTGAAAGGAAACTATGAGCAAAGAGAGCTGCTAAGAGGTCTCCTGGGATCAAATGTTTGATGGTTTATTGATCTCATTCAATGCTTTTAGAATCATTAAAAGTCACCTTTCCTTTGTCATTCAGTCCTACTAGGGAGTAAATTGAACATTATGTTCATGTAGGTCATTGAGTACTTTTTACAGTAGTTTATTCAAGCAAATGGAAGAACGTGCTCCCCCTAACTGACTGGCAAGATTAGGATATCAGAGAAGAAAAATTGTTAAAGAGAAACAAAGCACCAATTTGCTTTGTAATAGGCTGCTCTTGAAGAGCAAAAGATTGAATTACTTAAGTGAGATGTCTAAAGGGGCTGTGGATATCATATTTGTATCTTTGTGAAAGTCCTTGAATAAAAGAAATAATTACAATAAACATAATAATATTTTCCTGTGTTAGGGGCTCAGCAAGCAAAAAAAAAAAAAAAAAGAAAACAACCAACCCCCATTCTTTCATCATCTCTAGGCAAATAACTTTTAAAATCATATTCAATGTAAGGCAGTAAACAAAGAGAGTATTCTGAGAAAATGAGAACAAATACCCTCAGAAAAAGTCCTTTTCCTGGGAGGAACTCCATTATGTGCAGTATTCAATACAGATGCTCAGTGAAGAGACATGTAGTAAAAAAGCAGCACATCTGGATGCAGGATATTGAGGCTTTTTTAATGTCTTCTCCCTCCTATGAAGCAGGAAAATAAATATTTTGTTGTTTATAAGCATCTTGTAACCAGAAAGAAAAGATCATGTTCTAAAAGCCCACAGAAATTATTTCTCTCTTCTCTTTTTAGTACCAGGCAGCAAATCAGTGACAACCGCATGTCGATGAGCTCTACTGTTGCACTGAAGTACAGCACCCACAGCAGGAACCTCTTTTTGTTGCAATCCAAAGCAGTTTGCTGAATAGTAATTCATCTGGTTGCCACCAATGGTATCTTTCTCTCTTCTTGCACTCTGATTTCGGGGCTTTTAAGGCAGTGCAGCCCAATGACTCTCCCTTTATCTGAATGTAAGCAGGGTGCACATACTATTATCTGCGTTGCCTGCTGCAGACAGTCTTCATCTGCACTCTTCCAAAAGCTTTTTTCTCTACTTGCCACCTTTTCCAGTGGAAAAGACTCTGGGTTATCTGTGCTGTTAGGTACCACACAGAGGTTAGCAATCTGTTTCATGATGCTTCAAATCAATCCTCCTCAACACACCAATTAGCAGGAATCATAGTTTTGGAAACCACCAGGTTTTTTTAAACCTATTTGTCCTCACCTCTGATTGGGTGTGTGTTTCATTTCTGTGTGAATGAGTGATCAGGAAGTGTGTGTTTTGTTTGGCTTGAAAATAGTAAACATGAAGGACTATTTTAAAGGATCTTTTTCTTCTATTCAGTTTTCTGTTAAATATAAACAATTTATAGAAATTTAAAAATATATAGGAAGAAAGGTAACATGCCTATATTCATCTTACTTAAAATTTACAATTATTTTATAAGAATATAATGTAATATAACAATATTCATGGAATTCTGTACAGAAATGTTAGTTAGAAGGTACCTCTGCAGATCTACAGTCCAGAATCCTGTTTGAAACGGAATACTTGTAAAGATAAACTCAGCTATGCCTTTCTGTGAGTGTCTTGAAAACCTCCAGTGATACTCAAGGTATAGCTTCTCTCTATAACCAGTGATGCATCACCCTCCTCTTAAACACATTAGATGAAAGATTAATTTAAATCTACATCCTGTCTCCAACTAAGGCCTGTATCGTGTCTAAGAAACAACTAAAGAATGGGGAAAATACATTTCCCCATAATACTCTTCCAGCATTAGATAACAAAAGTCTTATCAAAGTATTCTACAGATGGGTTTTTTAAAAGTTTTTCTTTATTTCTTTCTTGATTTGGGGTGGAAGGGGAATAATTTTCCCTGCAAAAGTATTAAATGATTAAAGGTGTATTTCAAATACTCCATTTGACAAAGTCCCTGGGTTTCAGTTACTGTAAACAGAAGAGAAATAACTATTTCAATAACATTTTAATGAAAAATGTAACATGAAATCTAGATCTATTGCCTCTGTAAAATTCAGAAAATAGAACAGTGTAGATAATTTTTTTATTGAAGTTTTTTTGGTAGCTAAAGAAGGGACAGAAAAGAAACTGCCATTCTATCATCCAAGCCTATTGCTTTCCATTTGATATCTGAACTCATTCTACTGGATATTACTGTTCTTGCTTCCAGATTCCTTCACTGAATATATACTTTTGAGCCAAATATCTTATCAGACCTGTTTCCTACTTCCTCTTTCAAAAAGCAAAGAATATTATTCAGACTTCCTTTCTTACCCTCTCCAGAGTGGCCTAACCTGTACTTCCACACCTGAGTCTTTCAAATATAGGAATTTAACACTGACTCAAAATCAGTTCATTTACCAGCAACTGAATAGCTCACGTTAAGTTTCCCAGTATAATTTGTCATATTGAGCAAAACTGCCCGAAGTCAAACTTAGCTCTTGGAATTTACATTACCATTAATGTATTCATTTCTTTAGTTCATGTAACTACTGATTTAAATATGTCACTCTGCAAAGTTTGTCATAGTGCAATGTGAAAAAGATAACCAAGCTTTTTCTAAATGTTCTTTCTTTATATATTGAACAAGTTTTAAGGCCTTTTAAACTCCAAATTTCATTATTGGTACTTTCAGCAAGACCTAACAAGCTAAAGAAAGTTTTCTTCTTTGAAGGTAGAGCTTACCATCTTCATCTTCTTGTATTTGTTAAAGAACAGTACTGGAAGTTTTAGGTGTATGATATAGCAAGAGATTAAAACCCACACATCAACAGTCTCTTTAACTTTGCCAGGAGATCTGCACTCACAAAAAGAAAATTGCTTAAACGACAACAAATAATAATGGCATGCTACTAGTTGAAACAACACATTTAGTCAAAAATCCCATATAAATGGAATTTAATTTCTAAGTTTTTCTTGTCAGCTGTCATTCTGACACCCCCTGTCCTGCAGTTTTAACTGTAGGAGCTATAAGATGACACACCACTTACTACAGTTTCCACCATTATATTGTACAAAGGCCCTGTCAGATGCTGGTGCCACTGGGAAATTGCTACTAGCTTGCTGGAGATTATTTTTGTTTTACTTCTCTTTATGTCCCTGTCTCTATTCTCCCTACTCCTGTCTTTTCCTTGAGGGGATCATGGTGGAGAAATAGCTGGTGTGATAAATTGATCAGCAGGGTACCATAGCAGCATTAAGCTATCCATCCATCAGGACTGCAGTGCATTTGAGCGAGTAGGTGCTGGTTGGCTGATATTTCAGAACCCTTTCCAAGTGATGGAAAGGCTTTCACCTCTGTATTCCAGCCTCCGCCACATTAGGAATCTTTCTAACTTTAAATTGTTTCAGTGTATATAGAAATAGTAAATAATAGGATAAAAGATTTGTTCTCTGGGGGGCATTTGTATGAAGTACCACAAACTCGCTTTATATTGACTGTTAAAAAAATGCCATCAATTTTTTATTGTAAAGAAGTCACTGAGGACTAAGAGTAGCAGATGAAAAGATCTCTTCTAGTGATATGCCAGTCCATTTCTTTGGCTGTCGAGTATAGAGTAGATTAAAATTCTTGAGTACTAGATTTGTTTTATGGCCTCACTGTTCTGTCTACATTGTCTAATGACATGCTGCCAAGAACAGATGCTGAGTTGCAAATTTAGCCATTATAATTGTATAAATTTTAGGAGAGATGTGTCCAAAAATCTGCCAGGCCCACCCCAGACCTTTGTGCGGACATTGTTTGTTGTTTGAGCTCCCTGAGAGCACCTGTAGCTCAGGAGAAGGGGGGGATTGGTGGTTTGGGTTTTTGTTATTTTTTTTTCATTGAGAAACCCATCTGAAATATATATCTTACAGAAGATGAGGCCAATCCACCTTATGGCCAAAGGAAAATTTTCATACAGTAAAGCATCTAACACCTACTGAGTAGATAGGTCTGATTGCCCACTTTCTTGGTAGAAAGGAAAAAATTATATTTTGTAGTTAGATGTTAGGCAAATGAGAATAAAATATTAATTAAAGATTTTTTTCTTGCATCAAACTTCTTGTATCACAAATGAGCCTTGTAGCTTTTATTTTAGAAAGTGGTTAATCTGAAATGTTTGTGAGGTGAAAAAGTACATGTGTATTTTAATGAAGTCTGTTTTTCTTAAGGAAAAATATTGTCATAATTATCTAATAGTACTAATCAAAATAAACATGTTTTTTTCTCCTATCCTAATGTAATATTCTGTGTTAGATAACATTGCATCTTTGCTTTACAGTTAACACAAAATATTCAGTAATGACATCAAAGAGTCTATCTGTACTACAATTTGGTATCACAATTAAGCCTTCATTCATAAATATAGGCTTAGGGCTAATATTCATTCATTTGTAAAGGATTTATTTCAAGCAAACAATGTATCCAGTAGAAAAAGCTTAAAAAAAGCTTAATGCTGTACAGCTGAAGTCTAATTCATTAGCAGAGAATCAGAGGCATGTTATTAGTGAATACAAAGGAGAAAAAATCAGTGAAGGCTACAGAATAAATAAAAATCTGTTAATCATATTGTATGGCTGTGTTCTGGTTTATTGTTAATGAGGCATAATTTTAATCCTCTACCAAATGAGGCTCTCCATTTCTTAGTTTAGGATGGGCCAGGTTTATTTCTGGCAAAAAATTTGTCATCTAGTGAGGTGAAAGTAAAGGGGAAATTCATTGAACAATGACTACAATGCTGCACATGTAATTGAGGTGATGCTGAAACCCACTAAAAATGGCACAAAAATCCAAGGGACTGGATACTGGTGAAAGACCAGTAACTTGGAAAAAAATGGACATGAAATGGATGTGAATGTCAAGAACAATAGATATGAATATCAACACAACAACAAACTCCAGGAAATTATAGGTGCCTAATTTGCACTTACCTTGTTAATATCTTAGCTACAATTCAGGCTTTCTGTTATGATCTTTTGCATCACTGTGTTAGCACAAAAATATTCTAAAGGATGACTCTCTGACAAAAGAAGTCCAATATCACTATGGACAATTCAAGAACTGCTGGGAATTCTGTGCTGGGTAAAGACCAGCAAAAAAATTCAAGAACATCTTTGTAGTCATGTAAATCCACTCTGGGATCAGGCAATATCAGTCCTGAAATATCAAGAAGTGGTGAAATTGCTTCTCATACCACTAGTGCCATTTGCAACTTTGCAGAACCAAAATCAGTTTTGTAACAAAAGGTGAATTGCAAATGTCTGTCTGTTTTCTGAGGAGTAACAAGGGTGATTAAAGATTTCATGCACAGACTGGGTTCCATGCACAGGTTAAATTAATATCTATAATGAGAAAAAGATAGATGTATTGGATGAACACCACAGTGAAATAGCGGTCAAATAAATTAGCATTAAGCTGCTAATTGTTTCAACACAAAAAGGACATCACTTCCAGGCAAAGCTTAAAGACAGGAAACAAAATGTAAAAAACCCAAAAGTTTTGATGAATACCATTTTACTGCCAGCTGCTTCCAATGTGCTCCTTGTCATTCACTGTGCTGCTTACATTGAGCCACACCCATCTGCTGCACTTCTCCAGTGCATTCTGGAAAGCCTGTCTCCTTTCTGCAGGCCTCCATCTTTTCCTGCACTGGGTTCAAGCAAGTCAACTTCCATAGGAGGCATCTATTGGACAGCGGGAATAACTTGCTCAAAGCATTTTGCAGATATTCACAAAACTGCTTTCAGGGAAGAATGTTAAGACAGTGTTTAACATCTAAGTGAATAATAACATCTTTGACCTGAGAAGGTGTCAGCCATCAGCATGACCATAG
Source organism: Anomalospiza imberbis (assembly GCF_031753505.1). NCBI lineage: Eukaryota > Metazoa > Chordata > Aves > Passeriformes > Viduidae > Anomalospiza > Anomalospiza imberbis. The sequence goes on from NC_089687.1 coordinate 13,068,534, forward strand.
TACCAGTGACAGAGAGGTGTTGAGACAGGGAGACCGATATCCACCAGAAGAACTGGAAAATTATTTGCAGTACAGTTTTTGTGAATACAGGTTTTTTGAATGTCAAGGGCTGTGTTAGAGGTAATCATTGAGGAGGACCTACTGTTATCTTCTCTGCATCATGGCATGCCCTTCTGTGAGGAGCAGTGCAGAGGGAGGCTGCAATACACCTGCCTATGTCCTATCCATTTTTTGGGTTTTGTGCCTTTGATATAAACCACTTATATGTTTAATTCATTTAAAAGTTGCTGTGGTGCTGCTTGGAATTAGCATGCATTCAGGAAAACCACTGGCAAAATATTCAGTCTGGACAATGATTCAGTCAGGAAAGTCATTTTTGGATCTTTGGCAGCTCTTCTTTCTCCCTCACTGGCCTTTTGGTGGAGCAAGAAATGAATGTCTGGTCCAAGTTATGTTTCATATTTATCAGAGTTGAAGAAGAGGACTGATATCATGTGCAAGCTGTAAGCTACAATTAGAGTAGAATGGACAGAAGCAAGTTAGTAGGTTTGTGTTTGTGGCTGACATCCAGAAGGCTGGAACTTTGTAGTAATTTTGAAAGGTATATTGAGGGCATAAGGTACTAAATCCTTTTGACTTTTAATGGAAAAGGTGGACACTGTATTTCCTGAGTCTACGGCTGTAAGCCATAAAGTACTCCTTAAGGCAGTTATCAGGTTCAGAGGACAGTAAAGTCTTTTTGTCTGTCCTAGTCAAATTGTCACATTCTCGGTTCTAAACCTAATGAAATGTGTATGAGCCACTGCATTTCTTAAACAGCATTAATGGTTGAGTAACCATTTAATATCACGGTCACCCTACCACAAATAGAACAAAAGGCAAGGTGTCACAGTGCACGATATGAAAATGGCTTTAGACACCCAGACTCTTACCTGACAAAGAAAAGGCACTTAGCCAATTCTGTATATTTTTGCCAGGTAAGATTGTTAGAAAAAAGAAAATACCCACTTTATTGGCCACTTTCGTTGTGCAAATTATTACTATTAGTGTTTTTCATCGTATGTTTGCAACATGCATTCACGCTATGTGACTCTGTGTACTTTCAAGGAAAAAATACCTCATGTGGAAAAGAATAAAAAATTGTTTCCCAAGTACAGCTTGCAGCTTTTAGGTATCTATTTCAACCTTTTGTGAGTTCTTATGCAATGCAGTTTGGAGATCTTGTGGACATTGTAGCTGTTCTTGACCAATAAGGCACTAAGACCTGCTTTTCCTGAGGATTTTTTGTGGCTTTGTTTTTTATTTTTAGAGAGAAGTATATGACCCTTGTATGACTGGTAGTCACTCACTGATCAGTTGACAATGTGTCTTCATTTTCACCTACATCAGCAAGCACATCTGGGCCAGTCATGAGAGAAGGAAAGATGTACAAGTGTCTTATATAAGGACAAAGCAGGAAAACTATATCTGTCAAATGAAGGCTGGTATTTCTGGAAAACAGAGATTACTATCTGCATGACAAATGCTTGCACCTACTTTTGTTCCAGGTTTTGTATGCTCACTAATAATTTGCACACGGTTTCTCTGGGGTAGTTTTGAGAACTGAACCAGGCTGGTGCTGCTCACAAGAAAGTTAAAGCAAAATTATCTTGCTGCAGAGTCTTCAAGGCTGATAAACCCAAACACATAAATATGACTTCATGGTCCTCTGACCTTGTCACTTTGTGGGCTGTTTGTTGCTTTACCCTTTAAAATACCTGCCACAGGCTGGCAATGAACAGACTTTCCCCTTATTTTGGTGACAGAGATTTTCTTTGTCAGACTTCTCTGACTAACCATGAGAAGTGAGTGCTCTTTCTCCCCCAGTTGTTGGATTGCTTGTGTATCCTTCTAAGGTTTTCTCATTGCTTTATCATTTTTTATTTAGAGAAAGATACATCCATGGAATGTCTGTAGTCCTTGCTGGTTCTTGTGTGTGACATCCAAATATACTGTAAACATTTTGCATTTCATTCAGAAAAGCTCCCAATGTCTAAATGAGCATCCTTCAGGCTACGGGGTAAAAATTAAATCAGTTAGATATATCCATGAGCTGGCATTCCAGCAACACTTCATTTATGCTGAGACTGTAAACAGACTGTCCCTCCAGTCATACCCATTCAAACATTACCTTATTTGAAACCACATTCATCAAAAATATCCCCTTAAGGCTTTACTGGCCATTGCATTGGTGCACAGTGGGGCTTTTACTCGCTTTAAATTCCTCAGGATGAATACCTCCAAACATGTTGTAGTTGGGACTATGCTCTGAAAGGTCAGGCATATATCTGAAGGTTTCTAGAGTAATTTCTAGGAAGGATTGAAGATGCAATTCAAGGAAAGCACAATCTTCTAGAACTGAAGTATATTTAAAGCTAGTTAGTCTTACCTTAAAACAAGAACAGACTTTTTGAAGTATTTCTTCCATGGAACATGACAAGAAACTGAATTAAATGGGGTGACTAGGTTCCCCACAGGGCATAGCACAGTAGGGGTTTCTGAGGGGAAAAAATAGTGTTTCTATGAGGTTTGTACTTAGTTCCCTGCTGTGTCGTTTTAGAAGCACTAATGTGCAATTAGAAGAATTTGCAAACTGATCACCAGTTTCACTTGAAACACCACCTGGTCTCACTTTTCTATAGTCAGGGAATGTTTCTCCATATTTTATTAGAAGTTGAGCTGATTGGCTGGGAGAAAAAAAGGGAGTAATAAGAAGAAAACTAGAGGAGATTGAAATAATTTTGAAAGATTTTGTCATGTCTTTGAATGTCTGAGTAAAATTTCCTTCTTGTGAAATTATATGAATATCACTGCAGTTTATATAAAACCACACCTTTTTCTCATCGTAATTTTCACCACTATGAACTAAGAAAAAGCAATATAAAAAGCTTTTCTAACCTTATCACCTCTTTTTTGTCTGCTCTTACCAATGGGAAAAATTACACTGTGTGAAATGTAAGTTTTTATTTTTAACTAAATCGCAGTCTCTATCAAACAGTCGTGGTTTTAAAAGTATCAGCAACCCAGCTTTGGCATTGTTTTGGTCAGTTAGACTTCACACAGTTCAAGTGTCTGAATGGGCTGAAAATATCAGCAGTTAACTGCAGTTTCTTCAATAACGTAAAGTGCAAAAAAGGCATTTTTCTTCAAAGTGTTGTCATAGTAAACCTATTGGGAATATGGGTTATTATAATTACAATCTATTGGTTACCTATTATCTCTTCATAAATATATTTAATAATTTGTCATGAATACTAAAATTATGTTGTAATTGCCATTGCAAAAATTCTGTTCATTGTTAATGGTTTCTCTCCTGTCCAGCTTGCAATACTTGCTGTTTACCGTGCTATCCTAAAACAAATCAATGGTTGAAGTTTGAATTACACATTTTCTTCAATAATTCCTCCTTTCCTTTAGCCGCCTTATATGCCTGCAGTCAAGATTTATATTTTAACCTGGCTACACAGCATAATCTTCAGTTCCCAGTACAGTTTCTGAACATTTTGCTGCTTATGTGTGTACCAGAAAGTAATCCACTGTTTTCAGCAATAATTTATCTCTTTCATGTTATCAAGAATAGCCATGTGTATTCTATCAATAATGAAATCAGACAGAACTCAAAACACAAAAGGAACTTTTCTTGCTTTATTCTGACACTTGTAGTTGAATTTTCCAAAGGTATTCAGTTGGAGTCTATTCCCTATTAAGAATCTGGATTCTGAATCTCATTTTGACAATCAGCAGATATTAACTATCAATTATTTGTGCTTTTAAAAATAATCTTATTTTCCTTTTAATTATTTATTGATGTCTTAAAATCATACCAATGACACACACCCCTAATAAACCAAAATGCTAAATCATAAAGCTCAGTGAAATTTGACAAACTTCAGTAGAAATTGCACTAATGAAATATTTATAGAAGTACAGACCTGATAAGTAATTGTACTTGTATTCATATGTATAGATAATTTTTTCCCTCTTTCATTTTTTGTTTATAAGATCTTTGAAGTCAGGATAACATTTTTGATCAGTTTTCATGACATCTTTTCAGGTTATTCCAGAAAGAGATAGTAATACTTACAAGTTGCTGAGAAAAGATGCAGTTTTAATAAAAAATGCATAAATAAACCCTCTTCATCAAAGAAAAATGTAACAGTTGGTCACATTTGATTCACAATAAGTAATTAATTAGAAATAAACATATTTTAACTTTCTTACATATCTATTCATGTCTATTTATTGCGTCTGTACTTGCTGTTTTAGGTGCTATGTTGAAAAAAAAAGCAACCTCCAGATCATGATGTCTTTTTTTTCAGTAAATGTATTATATCCCTATATCTATGTTCCAGGGGTTTTATTCAAGTTTCAGAGTTTCAAACATGCTGGCTCAAACTCCACTGAGATTGGATAGTTCACTGAGATGAATTCATAACATGATGTATTTTTGTAAACTGATATTGGATTATATAATCCAGTCTTAGTCACGTGCTTTATGATGGTACCATGTGACAAAAAGTCTGATACAGACTCCTCTCAGGAGGGTAAGAGGAAATGTTCATGAGTGAATGGAGACACTTGATCATTTCAACCTTGCTATGATGACCTGTTCAAATAACTCATTGATTACATCACATTTTATGCAATTCAGGAAGATGACAGAGGGAGTAGATAATTTGTGTTAATAAGAAGCAAACAAAATAAAAGAAGCATATTTGTAGATACTTTTTTTCATTCTACATTGCTTGATGTTGAGTTTATTTTTCCTAAGAAGGAATCATTGAAAAACTGTTGTATGTTTAGCAGAAAACTGGTGAAATACCCTGGGCTTAAAATTTGTGCAGTAGTACTAAGCCAATAAAGTTGGTCAGTAAAGGCATGGTTTTGGTATGTTTATGGCTTTAGAAAGTAGATAGAAAAACTACTTTCTTGGAGGAAGTGTCTTTCTGCTTCGCTGTTATTTGGTACCATGAACCATCCTCAGAAATCACTGTAATAACCAGTAGGTCTAGATGGACAAGTTCTATAGAATGTGTAGAATGTCAAAAGTATTTTGACCTAGAGAAAGAAAAATCATTATTTGCTTGGGAATCATTTTCTGTGGCCTAATTCTGAAACAATGTTTTTATAAGACAGAAAATAAACATCACCTTCCTTCTCTTAGAAATATATATATATATTAGAAATATTTGGAATTATAGAAATAATTAGAAATATTTGTGTATATATGTACACAGTTGTGCTGCAAAATAATTAATTCAAAACCCAAAAAACTACAAGCAATTAGTGCAAGATACAATTCCTAAACAGAAGGTTATTTATTTCCTAAGAAAAATGTACTCTGGTAACTGTAACTGAGGTGAAATAATTTGAAATTATATTCAATATTCAACTGAGGTGAATAACTTTCTAAACTGGTTTGTTTTCTAATTTTTCTATCTTTTCCTATCCAAGTGAAAGGACCAGCATCTTAGTGATAACCTTTTTGCTCTCATTACCTCTGGGAGATCTTTTTTTACATAAATAGGTTTTCATGGAGGGCTGTGTACCTGGACTCTTTATAGGGTAAAAACCAGTGTCAATGTACTCATTTTCTTGATGTGTCAAAGTAAACAACTTACAATTAGAGCTTTGGGAATTTCTTGGTTACTTTTGAGAAGTTCAGCCTACAAATGCACAATTGTAGCTGTTAGGCCTGGTCAGATACCTCAGGGCAGTAGGACTGACCAAAACGTTGAATGTGTTGGAGGATTTGTGCCAGAATGTCTCCCTGCTGCCAAGTTCCTACTTTTTATCTTGAATTGCATATGAGGTGGACTTGCATTCTTATTTTGCTTAAAATGACATTTTCATCCAAGCTAACATTGATTCACCCCAAACGTGGACTGGCTCATCATAAAATTTGTTTTCTTGTCAACTGCTAACAACGCAGGAAACTCTTTTTCTTGCTTCTCACTTCTTAAGGAACGTAACACATTCTGAATTGCAGTCCTCAAAACAAATGTACTGCCTTTAGCTTAAGAGGAAACTCAACCTTGAAAAATTTTTTTTTTTCTTCTTTCTTAAAATTCAGTGTCTTGTAACATTAAATAATCTCTTTAAGTTTTCAGAAAACTTTTCCTGCAGCTAAAATTTTACTTTCAATTTTTATCCTAAACTTGTAGTTCAGACATAAAATGCAATGAAACAAATTTTTTGCCTGTGATCTTTACTATATTTATATGACTTTGAAGTGACAAATTTGTTATTTTCCCCCTTGTATCAGTAAGCTTACACGGTGTTGTCACATGGTGGAAGAAAAAAAGGAAGAAAAAGTAAGAAGAAAATGAAGGAAGGTCAGATTCTAAAATTCATAGCCAAATCTTTCTTTAGGCAAATATTAAGCTCACTGGGATTTGGTTTAAATTAATTACATGTACTAAATTTATTAGGAGTGTATATTTAAACAATCCTTTTAGTCCCATCTCTTTATTCTGGCTCAAATTGTAAAATTTATGGGTTTGTGTTTTTTTTTTTTACTCTGGACATATCAGAGTAAGAAAAGATAAATATCTGTTCCAAAAGTTGACCCAACCCTACAATGTATTTCTCTTACCAATTATTGTTTAGAGAACATAGCAATATAGTAGCCACATGGTAATGGACCTTGTAGTAACTGAAAGGGTGCAAACAATGAGAAGGAAAAAGGCCTTGTGTGCTTAGAGATTAGTATTCCCAGTCTCAGTTATTGTTATTTTGGATTTTTTTTCTTATGTTAGACCAATGTCTCAATTTAGAGGATTTGAAGACTAGGAGGTAGAGAAAGCATGGCAAGTATTCCAAGTGCCTTAATCTATATTTTGTAGGAATTTGATAATTTCATTTCCACACACAAATTCTGCAGAGATCAATCCTAGGCTATGAGTTAGGCTTCCTGCTGAGCCACTTCATAGCTCTTGATTAGCTATGGATATTATAGTAATTGGGTCTGTTAATGCCTACCTTCCCTGCGAGGTGTTAGCTAAACCTGTTCATTAAAATAATGACCACAGAAGAAAAAAGAGGGAGAGGAAGAGAGAATGTAAAGATATGTATAGTATTTCAAGGCCTTGGAATTATAATTCCTTCTAACACTGAGTTCAGCAACTGTTCAAGAATACTGTAACAGCTGCTACTTTACAATTAAGTTGCACTATTAATTTGATTCAGAAAATATATTTTGGCAAGTGAAAGGACAGAATCAATCACCTTTGTGCAACACTGCAGATTTTTATTACCCATATTTACTCAAGCAACAACTCTACTTAGAAAACATTAATGTTCAGATGCCAATTGACAAAAGCACAGGGACTTATTAAATCAGAAATATTGTGACAAACTGTAGAATTTTGTGATTTTTCTCTAGGGAGCTAATCCAGTAAAGCATTTAAGAGGCTGCTTATTTTTAAGCATAGAAGGACTCCCCAGAGAAGGTATAAAGCAGATGCTAAAGTGTTTTCCTGGAGTATGCAGTTGGTCAAAATTTGTTCTTCTGTGTTGTTCCTTTTTGTTTTGCTTTGTTTAATAGGAAGATGTTAAGATTGCATCAAGGTCTTTAGAAATCAATTTTGCATGCTAAGTATTCATAACATAATGTGAAATGTTATCATGTGCAATATAAATGTGATTATTGGAGTATTACATAGAGATCTAATGAAAAGTTACTGTGCTATGTACAGTGCTCACATAAAGAAAACTACATCACTAGCCTCAGAACACTTTAAAATATACAGCCTTAATATGTAGTTCTGGGAAGTTGCTAAGTCCATTTGATGGAAATGTGTGGATTTTTTCATCCTGTAGACCTCTGTGTTCAGGGAAAATGTGTGGTGCATAAAGCTGTCTGAAGACTGTGCAATACATGAATATGTCCAAGAATAAGGTAAGGGACTTCAGTTAGTGTGAAAGAAGTCCCAAACCTCAAAGTTACAGGTTAGCCTCAAGTACTCAAAGCTGTGCCATATGAGATGCAGATTGAAATATTACAAGCATTTCTATTCATGCACATGTTCAGAGATTCCATTTCCATCTATAATCCTACTGTACTTGTTGTCCTATGCAATCTCCAAGTTATTAAAAAGATCAGTTAGTGAAAATGAGCCAAATTTTATTCTATTTGGGGTTGATAATTATGCCTTTTGAATGAAAAGTATCGACTTTTCCAAGCCTACACTCACTATGAAACAAAAGCTGCTCCTTAACCATAAATCTTGTACTCACATTTGTAAGCAGTTTTCCCTGTGAATATGTGAAAAAATGGAAACTTTACCTTGAAAGGGAAACTGATTTAACCTGGGGCCTTTCCTACCTGCTTTAGGTTATCCTTTTCCTCCGTGACTGCAAAGATAAGATGAAAACTCCCTTTCACAAACTCTCATTTTTCCTCATGTTCAAAGGCTTCTATACCACTTTGCTCAGTATTTTCATCACCATATCAAATAAGATCTCAGAAATATCTTATTTTCCTACACATTTTTTTTTAAATGAGTGGATGACACAGTGGCAATATTTGGCATCTTAACATATTTGAAAGGAAAAAAGTAATAGTCCATCTGGCTCTCTGTTGAATATTGTTCCTGTGCTGTTTTCAATGAATATAGACCTTTCTTTTATTGACCAATTAGTAATTGTAGAGAAGCTGCTCAAAATAGCTGCAGAAAAATGACAGGATTTTAAAGGAAGTTGATTGACTGCATGTTACTGCTGTAACTGCTCCTATGGCAGAAACCCTCTTGGCCAACATTCAGGGAGCTGAATTAGGAAAAACAGAATATGCAGTTATCACAGGTGAACTAGAAAATGCACATGTATACAATGCTGTGCAGAGCCAAGCAGTGATCCCAGCTTTTACAGACCTAATTTGTGGACACTCATATGGAATTACTATGCCCAGTAAGTGCATTACTACACCCTTGAAGTGGTACAACTGTTTCAGCAATGTATTTGCATGATGACAGTTTATGATTTGCCCTTCAGAATTACAGAGAATACATGTAAGCAGCCAGCAGCTTGTCTGAACATTACATGTTTAGAACATTACCTCTTTGTGAAGCAAAGTGACAGTGAATTCAGAAAGGCATGCTGACCTTGAGACTAAAGAAATTCCTGCAGGTGGCCAACAGTGCCCATTCCTAGTTAATTCCAGCTTGAATAATTTACTATCAAAAGAGACAGAGTATTTCTTGGCATGAGGCAGTCCATCAAAGCCCCACTGCTGCTGTAGTTGAGGAGATCAGATCAGTTTGAATTCTCTCTTCATCTGACTGTCATGACTTTTCAAATATGGAAAGTGGCTTGGCAACTACAACAACCAGTTGCCTCTGGAATATCAGGAAACAAGTATTTAGAGAAGCAAAGCAGTCACATTTCTACTGTTTGCATTTCAGAGCAGTGGGAAACCTACTACTGCTCTACTACTGCTTTCACTTCTGTAAGCAGAAGATGTTACAGATGAAGGTGTGATTCTCCTTTTGTGTGTAGTGTGTGGTGTCATGATTTCCAGTAACACATCTGTCCAAGTCTGGGGATTTAATCTCTCTCACTTGCTCTGCACTTGATTATTTTTTTCCTATATAACTAACTCCTAAACCTAAAAATACTGTCCCAAGCACCTGTCTTCTTAAACTGCATATTTATCCTGTTCCTTGCACAATTCTGAGAGTTCAGATAATTTGTATCTGACAGAATAAATAATAATTTCTTGATGATTTTGCTACAATGTCAACTATCTTCCTTTTTTCCTTCCAGTGGGTTGCATATTTAATACATCACAGTATGGCTGAGGATAGTCTGAAAACAAATTGGCTCCATCACAGTGATATTGAGTTGTTTAGGGGACTTCTCCACTTTATCTTGAGATGTTTTTCTGTTAGAGAATACAGACTGTGGGAAAGCTTCAGCCAACTACTTAGGCAAAAGTAGTTTGCACCTAAGACTGCTAGACAGCAGAATCCCAAATATTCTGTCCCTAGCTTCCAAATTGAGGAGTTGTTTAAAATCACCCTGCTGGGATAAACAGAATTTTGGGCTTTGGATTTCAAATCCAGTCCCAAGGAAAAAGATCTTAGGAGTATGAGAGGTATTCTGGAATTGTTAAAAGCACTAAAAAGCCAGACTTTGGTTTCTGATGTACGGAATATGGAGAGGATGTTCAGTCATGTGAACAGAAAAAATGAATCCACTTCATGGAAGAAATGATTTCACACTTTTAAAGCATCAAATTTGGAATGATTCCTGGCCAATACTTAAAATGCATATTTTTGATTTTGCCCTTTTCTGATTTTTCACATTTTTCAGTCATTACCAAAGACGGCATAAGATTAAAGAATTCTCAGATGTGTGTGCACAAACACACATGCAGGCATCCTCTTTTCCAGCAAGCTGAAATATTCAACTCACTTCACTGTTTTATTTATCCACTGTATTCTGTGTAGTGTAGTCTAGAATGAAGAAATAGGATCACTAGATCTATTGATCATGCAGAAAAAGACATGCTTTTATACTTTGTGTTTGTAATCCCTTGGGTTCCTTTTTCACTCAGATACTGTGATGAAGAGCAAGCTACAAATAAGATGGCAGCTTTTTAAACTCATGGGTGTTGTTGCTTCCAGAGAGCTGTTAACCTCTATAAGATCACTTCAAACAGCCAAACAGCACCAAAAACTGGACACTTGGTTAACACTGTAGACTCCTTTTAGTACTTCTGCAGAAGGGTCTGTCTAAGGAGCTGTAGCTGCCCAAGCTACATTGTTAAAGGGGGTCCAAAGAGACCCTAGTGTCACAAACCTGAGGTGCTTTCCCAGTTTTTATTAGGAATTTCCAAGCTTATTTTATGACTAAACTAGGTGTTTCCTTATTATGTTGAAAGCGTTTATTAGATGTCTTTTAAAAGTGTTATGTCAGGGGTTTTTTTGCACTTAAAGAGTTCTTTATGATAATTCAGTTAAATCCCTCATCAAAGTGCTATGCTTCTCCAGCATTTCCAAACCAGCTCCAATATCATGGACTACGGCTATTTACTAGGCATAAAAATTGACATTATAAGCTGACCTTTATCACTATTTAGAAAGGCTCTTGAACAAGAGATGAGACCTTGGTGGCAGGATCTAGTAGGTGGTTTTTTTTCAGTTTTAAAGAAAAGAAATATAAAGGTAAACTTCCTGTAAGCCTAAAGATCATGTGCTGAGATGTTCCCATTCAAGTTAAAATTTGAGGCCTTAGGTTCACAAAATAAACTAGTTTGCATATTCTGCTGCTGGAACTGCAAGCAAACGAATCGGAAAAATGATCATTCAAATAAAGTTACTGTTTCTTCTGAAATAGAGGCATGATTGTCTCTTTTGTACAAGTGGACAAAATTATGGGTTCCATGGACTCCTGCTCAGTGCTTATCTGCATGCTTTATTTATCAAGAGAATTTTAGTGTCAAAAAAAGGCATATAGATAGGGTATAGGTTTTAGTCCATGAGCTGTAAAATGATGGCATTTTTCAGCGCATCAAGTATGAGAACCACTGCTAGGATGGATTTAAAGTGGTTGCAATAGTTGAAGGAGCACTGGAATTTTCCTTCCTACAATGACAGTATTTTGCTAAGAAATACCCTGCTTGCTGGCTGGTCACGCACAGGACAGATTGCGAGTTGGCAGCCGTTCTCCTGGGTAGGCATTGATGTGCAGAAAGAATTTAGCAGGTGTGAGGAGGAAGAGCCACATGACATGCACTGCTGTTCATATTTTTCTTTCCTTTCTTTTGAAAATGAAAATTCAACCTAATGAGTATACTGGTGCCTTGGTAAAAAAATAAGATCTGTTTTTTCTTGAGGATAATCTTTTCCAGGCAGATCTGTCTTTGCAGTTTTTCCCTTGTCTTTATGTTCCAGAAGTCAGACTGACGTAATAAGATGTAGCTTATTTTTAAAGTCAATAAGCTATTGTCTCAAGTGTAGAAAAGGCAGTGACAAGTCTTAAGTTCAGCTTTATAGCAGGGAAATATCAAAATTTACTGTTCATTGGGCAGTACTGAAAAGTCAAACTTCTCAGCACTGCTTTAGTGGAGCTGTTCATGAGCAGTTAGCACATCTTAGTTCTGTGCAAGGCTCAGCTTACTTCCCTCCTTCTGTTATCTTGGGCTTCTGAAATAATTTGCATTATGAGCCTTCAGTAAATTTTCCATAACTGCCGTAATTATTCGTGGCTGCTTTGTTCCCAACTCTGTGAATTCACTGCTGAGCATTTGTAATACAAACATCCAGACTTATTAGTATTTCCATCCTAAGTTTTACAGAGTCAAAATATCAGACCCAAATTCAACTGAATTTGTCTAGTGCTCCATTAAGCCTGTTTTTGCACTTGCTTTTCACATAATAAACTCTGAACTTCAGCTACTGTAGTCACAAGACTGTAGCACTTTTTCTGCTAGAGGATATTGGAAAGGAGGAATTAAGAGTCAGGTGTCCTGGCAAATAAGATTTCCACTGTAAATCTATAAACCAGGATTAGGCTTCCAGCTTTGAGATCCAGATAAGTTTTGACCTATTAATATAATGTAAATGTATCTTGAATGTTCATATACAATTTGGACAAAAAATTAATTTCCACCCTTGTTTTTCATGTATTCCAGCAGTGTTACTTGTTGTGTGATACAAACACCAAACCCCAATATAGCTTTGTTTCTAAATGCTCTCTATACAGTATCCAGTTCTGATATTTGCACTTGCAGAAGACTCATGGAAAAGATCACTGAAAAGAATTCAAGGAAGCAGAGAGAAATTTGTAGAGGCAGTTGAGGGGCAATTTAAATTACCAGGGAGAGTTCTTTAAACTATAGGAAAACATCTGATAGCAGAGGGTAAAGAAATATCAGTTTTAATCAGAAAGGATAACCAGATCTAGTAATGAAAAGTGAAAACTACACAAAGTCAACACTGAACAAGAAGCAGTTTTCTAGGACTAAGTGTAAATGAAATGTATATCTGGTAAGATTTCAGGCTTGCAATCATTCATGCTTTCAAAACATGAGATATTTTATACAGTGTTCATGCAAGGTAATGCATTGTCACCTATATGAACACATTTCTGTGGTGAGGGAAAGAAGTACTGTTTTTTCATGAATGGTAATCCTTTCTGTCCTTGGAAAGCATAAATACATTTCACTTTCCCCTCAGTAATGGAGGCAGGTGGTAGGGGATTTGGGGAGGGCAGCTTGGAGAAGCCCAATTGAATTGCCTGTTTCTCCCTCAGCACAATTATCAGTATTATGAACATTTTAAGATGGCTTTGGCTTCCCTTTCTGCTTTCTCCTCTAGAGAAGACCAGAAAGTTTTTTCCTCCCATATTTTTCATAAGAAAGGCATTCTGCTGTTAGTCTGTTGGTTTTTCATTTCTATGTTCTCTGAAGCAAGGAGCATGTGTCTGATGGGAATAGTTCTGTGATACTTGCAACACTAATCTGTTCTGTGTGGATAGCACGCAAATATTAATTACATTAAATAATCACAGGTCTTAAAAACTAAAGCAAGGGGGTTCAGTACTGGGGCATCTGGGTAAAATTACCTCTGAAATACTCTAATAACTTTGTACCACTTTCTAAGTGATGTGCTGAAATAGACTTTTCTGGTCTTAGTGTGTGAAGAAATGAGCCATTTCTTGTTTCCATCTAAAGGTGCACTTTGTTTAATTTGCATTTTAAAGGCTTACTTGTTGATTATACCATGCTTTTGAAGCAGCATGGAAAATTGAGTTTGTAGCAAGCAACTGATTGGCACTGTGATATGATTTTGCTGTTTGCACATCACTTAGAGGGTTCAGAGCTTCAAAATCACTTTAAGATGTGAAGCTTTAAAAATTGATTTTGTCATGTCTTAAACTAAAGAGAAGAATAACACTGTTTTTTAACAAGCATCTTCAATGTGCGCAGAGATGGGTTTATCTGTATTCTGTCTTATGACTTGCACACAAGAGAGTTTTGCAGAAGAATGAATTTGGCAGGGGGAAGACAAGACAAAAAGCTTTAAGCAATTAAGGTAGGGCAGGATGAGAACTGGATCAGATTTTTATCAGCTGTGACTACGGGAATAATAAAGGAATTCATGCTCTCCTTGAAATGGATGAAGAAACTGGAAAGCCAGAAGAGTTGGGAAAATGATGGAAAGGAGTAATTTCTATGAAAAACTGTAGACATTTACTTTTTTGTTTTTCAGACAAATATGGCAAATTTACCAGTTGCAGTGTGTCAACTTTGAAATAATTTAAATACTGTATTTTAAAGAGACACATAAAAGAAAAAAAGATTTTTTTCCTTTTTATAAATAAGTACATATAGGACATCTGAAGTCATAATTAGCAGGAAATTCTGGGGTTATTACTTTCTTTAAGACAACTTATTTGACCAAGATTTTCCTACTGTTTTACTTTGCTTCTCCTGAGACATATTATCCCCTTTTGTTTGTATTTCAGTAATTCTGAGACTACAACTAAAGTGACGTTGTCCTTGCTGTCAGTTTTATGGAAATACAGTAAGAGACACTTTGGATCCAAAGAAATTATATTGAAAAAACTGAAAATATGTAGATTTAGAAAAAAAAATCCAAAAAGTGGAGTTTTTTTACTACTATAATAAAAAATCAGGAGGTTTTTCAAAAAAATGTCTTTATACATGAATTTAAAAAAAGATGGTTTTTTCCTTTTGTGTACTAAAGATCATCTCATTTTTCATCCTTCCTTTCACCCAGAGCCCCAAATCAATTAAACATCAGCTAACTACCTTAGGTCAATTAAAAACCCCCAGCCTCATTTCCTGCAAATTGTCCTTCTAAAAACTCAAAGATGTTGTGAGAAACCTGAGTATTCAATAATTTAACTGTCGTGCACATCCATTTTCACAGACTGCAAGAATACGAGCAGTTCATGCTTGTAATCAGCCCCTACATTTTTTCTGAAGACCCGGCTGAAAAAGTGCAGACTTTCCAGTCAGTTACACACAACTGCAACTCCAGGTCTCCATGTAGATCTTTATGCATCCTTTAGCTTGCACTTCTCAAGTTCTCTGTAAATTATGCTGATGAGCAGTAAATCATCAATGCTAGGAGAGGTAGAGCAGTGCAGGAATGGACAGAAGGTACACTTGTGCAGGGGACACAAATGTCCAGAAAGCAGAGAAACATGTGGGCATTGGTATTTCTGTGAGGATAAAGATTTTGTTTTCACCCAGTCCACTTCTTTGAGACTTTTCCTTATTAGCAGTCTCTTTTTCCATCAGAAGCCGTATCTGACAGCCCTCTCTACAATCTGACAGACCCAGGAATCTATGTAAAAAGGAAATAGCCTTCATGAAACCTTGAATGTCTTTCCAACAGCTTCCTGCTGGTCACAACAGCTGGGATTATCTGGCTCCCTGAAGCCGTGTACAAAGATTACAAGTCTGTCTTGAAATATTTGACAAAAGTATTCTTTTTCTTGCAGGAAGTGTCTCAGCAGATTTCTGGGTCTGATTTATAGGATAGAGCAGCTATGGACCAGCAGGGGTGTTTTCTTTATTCCTGGCAGTTGCAATAATCTGGGTCAGCATGTCTGTTTGGAACAACTCATCATCCATACAGTTATAGAGTCAGGAGTTTTGTGTGTAAAAGAACCATGCAATGCCCCAAGGATTATTGAAATCATGTGGCACAGTAGGAAAGGGGTACTGGGAAGTTGGATCTCTGCTGTGTGGTTAGGACTCAGTGTGGTAGGAACAAAATGAGATGAACTGTGGTCAGAGGTATCCCATGATGATTAAAAATCCTCTGCTTTTCAACACAGGTGGGAAAACTAACTGTAATATTCTGGACCAATTCCAGCTTGAGCAACTGCAATGAATTCAGTTTTAATCCCTTTTGCAGGTTCAGATGATTCATTATAGTTGTTTTCACTCCTGTAGTAATGATGGGGAGACAGGTTATATGTATATAACAGCAAAGCTGTCCTACCTTACCCTTTTTCTATGCTTCAGTCCTTATGACGTGGGCTTTAGAGAGTCACTGCTAGGAAAGAGTGACCTGTGCCTTCTAATATGAGCTGGATGGGATCTAATGATCACATGGGGAAAATTCTTCCTTGCAAAGACAATGACTCAGACAAAAGATATTTTCACATGTAATTTAAGACGAGGCAATGCAATGAAATCCAGGATATTTACACAGTCAGATGTGTGATTTAGGTTCCTAGTGCCAAATGCAATGAGGAATCATATATATTTGACAAATTATAGCATAGTGCTCATTCTCTGAAAGATACATCTCTTCTTGCCTCTCCTTTTGATGAGTCTTTCTGGAATTATCCCTTTGTAATGCCTTGAGATGACTTTGTTCTCATGTCATCTAGTCCAGTTTTGAAGTTCACACACTTGTTTCTTGGGTTATGGGTTTGGCAATGGGAAGAGTGAGAGATGAAAATATCCTTAAGACCCTTTTCCACATGTTTTGAATATGATACAGGATTCCCATCCAGATGGAGAAAACGCAGTAGAGACCTAGTATTTTCTATATCTTAGAAATGTGTTATAAAGCATCTCAATATTCTTTAACGATAATCTTAAAAGTCAAAAGTTGTATCTACTCTTCCAAACCCTACTTGCAGAAGGACGGCCAGATAAGAGCTGACAGTATTATCCCCAGTTCAAAAGCCACTACTGCCTATGTCTTAGTATTTCTAAACATAAAATTATACCTCTTTAGAATCTCAAAACATTACTCATTCTGTCCTAGTATTATTCCCATCCTTCATTTTCACAATAACATATAATGAAAAACTCACTTTTTAATTAATGAAGCAAAAAGAGAAAAAAAATACCACTGTGGTAATGGAAGATTAGATTTTGTTTTTTTATTTAATTGATAATCCTGAAGGTACTGAATTGAATTAATAGTAATTCCATTACTTTACATTTTCTAGAGCTCTTCTAATTTACACCAGAAGACAATCTTGAATAATTTATAACACATGTATTTAAACAACATCAACGTATAGTAAGCAGTGTATTTAAGAAGTGATATGAAAGAGTTTTTGCAGGTCCTACCTTTTGGCCTTTGCAGAATGGTTTCAAGTACCTGGAGTTCTGCCTTATATGATTTTTTAAAATCTATTTTTTGTATGGGAGCCTAGCAGTGTGTTAATAGGGCTGACGTTATTGCATTTTATACAACATAACATACACCAAACAGCCAATATCTGAAGTGAAATTAAACTTTACACCCCCTTACTCCTTGTTCTGAGTCCACTGCAATATGAGCCATAATGGCTGGTGAAACATAATACTGCATTCATGATTGGTAAACTCATAGAATACAGAGTTTTTCACAAATAGGTCTGGAACACATTCAACATCACCACGGATATTATTTGTTGATGTGCATTCTCTTTTGCTTTATGATGATTTTAATTAACTGTTCTTGTACTTCTGTATTCTTCATGCGCTCCTCAGTAGTAATGGACTCAATGTTATTATTTCTTACACACATATAAATCATCAGATTTCCCACAGAATTTATTACCTGAAAATTACATTCCTTTACCTGGCCTTTTGGGTGTCTTTAAAAAAAAAAAAAAAAACCAAAAAAACCTGGGTTTGACTGCAGTCAGGAACAGGATACTGACTAAAGTAAGAAATCCCATTTGTCCTATTTCCCATCTCATTGCCCTATAGCTCTGCCTATTTTTGCAAGCCCATTCAAGTTCCAGACTTTTGCTGTGCTGCTGGGAAAGAAAAGATTTGTGGGCCCTTAGGTTAAAGTCTTGTGGAATATGTGGGGAGGAGAGTTACTTCTATCAGCAGAATTACCTAGGACTGCTTCTGAAGGAGTGGATTCTCAGTGGCTCTCAGTGGCATTTGTTGATTTAATCAGCAAATATACAGGTTGAAAATTTCAGCTGAGTTCCTTTAGTCACTAAGTGGAAGGAACTACTTGCTTCCTCTCTATAGAATTTTAGAGGTTTCTGAATTGATCAGGATTTTTACCTCTTGCCAAGATGGGAAGAGCTTGTACGTCCTTGAGGTAAGAAATAACAACCAGCAGTTCTCAGGGGTATAACAATTTCTTGTCCTTCCAAAATTCATCTGTCTCTTTTTGTCTCTTTTGGCAGCATGGTGCAATCTAATTTCAGCTCCCTCTACAAAACAATTTGCTGTTTCATTATTCTGTTATTTACAGCAGATATGTAGCTCCATTCATATACAGCATGTGAGAGATTTCTAAATGATATTGTCATTATCTCTGTTATTATTGAAAGAATTTGGAGGATGTCAGAAAACTGTCAAATCCTATGGAATCAAACTGCTCTAAATAAATAAGGAACAGAACCTGCTTATGCAAGGTTAAATACTACTCATCAGCAACAGTAGCCAAGGGAAAAAAACAGTGTCAGATCTCCTTGCTGTCTCAGCCTTTTCTGACCACATGAAAAGGTTGTTTATTTCCAGAAGGTGGAGGAAGACACTTCTGCCAATTGCAAAGTCCTCTACTGTCTCTTGAGAATGCCTTACCCAGCAAATTGTACTGAGGTTTGTAAAAATTATGTAGGCAACTGTAGCCAAGCTAACCAGCTACAAGTGGGTACACATCGAGTTATTCTGGCATCAGAGGTCTGTACAATTACTTGACTACCTCGAGGTTCTCCTCTTCACCAGTCACAGGCTTTCCTGGAGTTTCTCTAGGTGGCAGTAGCTGCTGTCATTGACCCTCATCGATTTGCCTCCAGTTTATGCTTCCTCCTAAGTTGTCCTAGGAATGAGTGATTCCACAGATTAGGTGTCCTCCTTTCATGCCTCTCTCTCCAGAGTTTTATGTGTAGATGTGTGTATGTATGCATTTGTGACTGTGTGGAGCCAGAGAGCATGGACACACCACGCACATGAATTTTACATGCTAAATAAAAGTACTTCAGAAAGGGACACATTATTGCTAGAACAGATTTTTGTATGGTAGCATTTTTATGCATTTGCTGATGCGTATCATTTGAGTCAGGATTGAACCTTTTTCGCTTATTTGGATTTTTTTTCCTTTTTTTTTTTTTTTTTTTTTTTTTTTTTTTTTTTTTTCCCAAAAGGCCTGAGCAGGAGGAGCTTTACCAGCACTGGAGTTTCTTAAGTGCTTTATCATGATAGTCAGACAGCTATATCTACTGGGCTTTTTCAGAACAGTTTAGAGTTATACAGTGAGAGGACAAACTACAACTCATAATCTTTTGATTGACTGGAGGAACCTATTGCAAAGGTAAAAAGAACTAAGAAACTTTTGCCACCAGAGGTCCATACAGCTTTTGCTACAAGAATTGCTCTTAAATTTCTCTTCTTCTATCTAATCCAATCCTAGAAACTGAAAAGAAATAGAAAAGAAATAGGCAACATGGCTTGATATACCATATCACAACCTAAGAAACTCATCTTTGGCAAGATCAGATTTTCATAATACAGAAATTTATTGTCAACTGTGACATGGAAAAGATAGTAATGCTGTCAATCAGTTCTAAATCAGGGCTAGGCCTCTGCTGGAGTTTAAAATGTGACATCACTATGTAACATAGTGTTCTAACATCAACAGAAATTGTTAAAAAAGTGTGGTTTCTCATCTCTTGTTAACTGCCTCAAAGAAAAAATGTTCATCTATCTGAGAACATACACTCAAGTCCTCTGTTTTAAACCTGGAAGCCAACTATTTGTGCTGTTGAAAATCTTTCTGGAATATGAATCTGTTGATCCTGTGGACCGCATGCCAGGAAAATGTATATTTGCACTGAAGTAGTTAATTTCTGGTTAATTTTGAAAATTAATTGAGGCAAAGAAAATGTAAGAAATCTGACTGAATTCTAGGAGGATTCTAGCAAGAGGTAATATTGTTTAGAAAGCAGAAATTTAATCAGAATTTAATATTCCACGCTAAAATGTCTTTATAGAGATTTAATTTGCATGAATATCTCTCTGCTGACAACCTTTTAAACATATATATGGCTTATAGCACCCATGACATCTGAGCACTGTACACTTCCTCTGTGATACGGTGAAGTGCTATTGTTGCAATTTTTAGACAGAGTAACAAGGCACAGAGGATCCTATTTGCAAAGATATTGGTGCACTCAGCGAGGACAATAGGGTGTCTTTATAACTCTTTCCAAAACTGTATTTTCTGTCCAACTATTTCAAATGTTTGTCCCATCCTTACTCACTCTAGACTTACATGCTTTTCCAGGACCCTGTCTTCATTTTCAGTATTATTATATGTACATCTGATGCTGAGATTTCTTTACACTGCTCCTGACAAATGCAAATCTGAACCCACTGTTGAGGCCAAGATTGCCCTTCCTTGAAAATATAAAAAAGTAGAGTGTGTGCTATGAGGCCATCTCAGCCCATGCTCTGGAGATAACTGGAAGCTTAGAGACTTTTAGTGACATAATTTGGATTCAAGCCACCAAAATGGTCCAACGTGGTGATAATTGTGCCTACTGTGGTACTGTCCATCACCAAATGTCCTGACATCAGCTCTTTTAAGTCCTGATTTGGACATGCTGAGTTAGCTGGGATCTTTGTTAACCTTACCTACGGCATTATTAATATAAAGAACTAGTTACTGCCTTATTCATGACTACCTCTAGTCTTCACCTTATTGTATTCAAATCATACAAGCATGAGTTCCAGAGAGGTAGGAGAGAAGTACCTCTCCACTTGAGAATGAGAATTTTTATCTACTATATAAAATTATGGTGTTTTTGACAATTAAGACAATAATAAAAGCTAAAAGCAAAGCAATGGGACGCTTTCAAAATTATTTTTTCCTTTTAACAAGCCCCTTTTTCTCAAAACTGCTCATACCTCCATGAACAGAACTATCTTTACAGAAAATTCTGTAATCAAGCTATAAATTAGGCTAGCCTAAAAATTGTATTTTTCCTGAAAACTATAGATGTGGCAATTATGACATATAAATTGATGCTTGATTTCCTGCTTACCTTCTTTTCTTGAAACTGATGATTGTGGATCATAATTTTCTAAAAAAAAAAAAAAAACACCAAACAGCTATTAGGTTTCAGGAACAAGCAAGGCTTCCCTTATGTAAGTGTTCTGCAGCTAAAAACATGGATTAACTTCATGGCGTTGGAAGTTCAAGTTTATTGGCTTCTATTTATTGGGTCCTTCCAAATAGTCTTTTCCACATCAGGAAACATCAGGTTATGCTTTGTTTTGAAGGCTTGGCTGTTCCACCTTCCCATCTCAAAGGCAGAAAGCAGAACTGCCTGTTAACAGCCCAGTTGACAACACAGACCATTAGGCAGAACTATAAATGGTAAAAGATAATTAACAAGAGATGGTTAAGAAAAATTCATTTCAGACAAGTCTAAGCAGTGACATTTTAAACTGGTAGACATTAAGATAAAATCAACTGCATGTATTAGCTATAGAATTAGTCATTAACATTTAAATGTAGCCAGGAGGCAGAAATGAGATGTCCTGCTGGCAACAGCCACAGGACATATGTACCATTCTCAAGAGTGAAAGCTGTTAATTGACAGCGAAGAAAGGCAGACTAAGGGACCTGGTAGGTGAAAATCATCTCTGCCAGATATCTGTATACATGCAGATTTACCAGACAGTTCTTTGCAGTGACATAAGTTCTGCTTTAGCTGTGGGGTTAAGCTTCTGTATAGACTGCTACATCCTACCATTTGGGCTGTTGGGGTCACCCAGAAAATGTGCAGGTGGGAAACACCTCCTTTAGAAATGACATAGGGAAACAAAAAGGAATTCATATGTACCCTCACATTCTGAGCTTTCGTCTCCTGTTTTTTTTTTTTCTAGTCCAGGCCTTCTTTGGGAGTATCTTTCTCATTTAGTTCCCCACGCTGCTGCTATTGTAAAAAAGTCATGCCAACTTCTGCATTCCTACACTTCAAGCATCCAAAGAGTTGCAAAAGGACTCTAGAACACTATATGACATGAAAAATTCATTTTTATATGAATTTAAGAAAAAAATGAGCCACTAGATCCTCTTGTCTTGACAGTATAGTTTCTAGGATGACACTTTGCATCCCTTTGGTGTATCAAGGCCAGAATTCCTTACAAAGAGGCACTGACATCTTTGAAAGAGAAACACTCTATCAGCAAATAGCATTTGTGGTAGAAACAAGGCCATGTGCCTGAAACAGCAAGGGGTCTGCTTTTGGCCAACTTCTCCAAAACATGGCACACATTAATTCTATCTTCTGTCAAGAGATGTTTTTTCAGATTAGCAGCTAGTGTCTGGGGCTTATTCTGATTTCAGTTAATTCAGAATGTAATTAGTTTGTTAAGATTTTAGACAGAAGGATAATACAGCCATGAAATTAGACTGACATGTAATTTTCTGATGAGAAATTTATCACCGAATCTGAAGCCAAAAAATTACTTTTTGTGGCTTGCTAAAGCTGGTGTGTACAGTAGTTGACTCATACTAAGAGAATGGAACAAATGGAGTAGAAAAGGTGAAATGTAAATCAGCTTCTTAATTTAAAACATGTTGTTAATATTTATTTTGTAGATCTCCACAGAAAACAGACAGACATCTGAAATAACATTTCATTTTTACCATATAGATCTTAACACAGTGAATTCTCTCTCTTGTTTTTATCGCACCTTTCATACTTATTAAATCTGAGATTTGCCAGATGAAGCTAGTGTTACCATTCACCTGATAACTGGTTATCACAGTTAGTATAGAAACAAAGTACATTGCTTTGCAGACAGGCTTCTATGAATGACAGAGTGAATATAATTGCAGAAGGGTAAACAGTGTTAACTGAGCCTTTGAGCAAAAACTGTCCCTACTGAGAAGAAAGAGCATCACCATTTGCTGATATTAAAACTAACTAGTTTGGTCTTGAAAAGTATAAGTGATCATTCTTCAAATCTTCTCAACTTTCTAGAATTAGACAGTACAATTTTTGTTTGGTGGTGGTGGTGTTTATCTCTTCAGGCCCCTCTATTGTGTGTGTACACATATAAACCATCACATTCATATACATAGATCTATAGATACAGATATATACTGGATTTTAATTTTCCCCCTTACAACCTGGAAGTCTATTTATTTGCTAAAGGCCTCAGAATATGCAGAAAAACTTGATTTGATTGGATCTCTCTTCAGTGATTTTAACTGTAATATAGTGGGGATAGCTGGATATGTCTTTCTGTTTCCCTCTCTGCTCACTCTTAAATCCAATGCACAGCAGAAACAAAAATTTAAAATATGAGGTGTTGTTATTATTTTTTTCCAATTGTGACAAGAATTTTTATATATTCCTTTTATATTTCTGAGTTGCAGCTAATAGGCCTCATTTTTTCTGCCTGCCAAATGAGTCAGCAATACAGCTATGCATTTCTAGCTAAGGTCATAAAGAATAAAACCCCTCTGTGAGTCCTTTAAATATTTTGTGAAGCATTTGCAAATACATATGATTTTTGACTGCTTTAATTTTTTTTTTATGTAATCAACATAATTTTGTAGCATTTATTTGAGCTTTGATTATGGAATACCTTGTTCACAATGTTTTTCCAATTCAGCAGCTTACACGTTACTGTTTATGTTTTCAGAATGGTAAGAGATGTACACTGAGATGGAGTGACTTTCCTCAGGTGAGAAGGGCATTGTTTGGGATGTCTGGGATTAGAACTCAACTCTCCTTGCTTGATTTTCTATATTTTTCCCTGAAAACCATTGCTATGTGTATGAAGTAATTTGGAAAATGAGGCTGTTTTCCTGTCAGTCTGATTTCTTGATGTATGTGTAGTAAACCCTCAGTCTGTTAGAATTACAGCAGATGATAAAAGGAAAGTGTAATTAAATGAACAATATACACAGAAAGCTAGACTAATTATCCTGTGTTCTCTGAAAATGGTTGAACAGAGGAAAAGAATACAAGATGTAGATAAGATTTTTTTTTTCTTTTCATAAGCAGGAGGCAGGTTTATTAGTTTAGAGAATAGCATGAAGTAAACACTATTCAAAACCAATTCTTTATGAGCTACTTTTTCAGTATGCCTTTAGCCACCTTCCAAGATGGTTTATAATAAATCTGAGGTTTAATTCAGTGGAGCCATAAGGATCTCTTGTGTTCAAGTGTGCTCCCACTGCAGAAATGACAACAAATGCACTCTGGAATATGTGTGTTTATGCACATCACTGAGATGGATGACCAGATCTCAACTGATGCAAATCATCCCACTTCTGAGGATGTCAGTAGAGTTGGACCCACTTACACTACCTGCTTGTTTGGCACATGGCGCACGCTCTGTGGACTATACAGACAATGTCTCTGCTCAATAAATGCACTGGACATACAAAGATCTAGATTTTAAATAATGAATCAGCTCTTGGGCTGCTAGAAAATAGATTTGTGTACTTTTCAGTCTAGACTCTCGTTTCAATCATCTGCTTTACAGGACAAAATCTCTGTTATCCTGACAAGGCCCACTTGTCATCTTTTTTGACATTCTTCAGAAGTTGTTGTGGTTGTTTAGAGATGTTAAGAGCAGCAAACTCTTTGGAGTGACATAAGAGGTCACATATAGATTGCACTGGCTTTCAGATAAAAGTGACTATGGTAAATAAATGACATCTTGGTAAAAGGATATAATTGCAGTGTGTCATTCATGTTTAGAAAATACATGTTTTTTAAAGGTGTTTCTATTCTAAATAGACAAAAAAATTAGAAAATTTTCTTCTTTAATAGAACTGGGTTTTGCCTTCATTTAAGATTCTTCATTTAAGACCCCTTTGCCTACATTTAAGGCTTGGACATTCTATGGAGTATTTAATTAGGTCATCTTGATATAGACCTATACATTCTCAGATAGTCAAAAGCTCTGCTCATCACCAAAATATTTAGTAGATATACCTAAGAAAAAATAGTCTTTCTATACTAACCCTCTGGAGGGTTAATGTTTGATTGCAGTGTACATGGTAGTAGTTCTAAAATTTTTATGGCTTGGGATGGGACTCTGCTGCCCCGTCAAAATAATAATCTTATTGTTCCGGGTAGAGAGGAATAAATTACTTAAACAGATGAGATAAATAATTTCCTTCTCTCTGTTGCCTCTGACCAGCAAGCTTGACTTACCCTACAAAATATAAAGCAAGAAAAAATTCAGCTTACATTTAGAGCAGTATTTTTACCCTCATTCTGTTTCTACAGATAAATGAATAAAGTCTCAATCCTGAGCTACAGCACAATGCAGATACTTTCAAATTTGGAATATGTTGGTCAACAGCACTTCAAATTGACTGTATTAGAAACAGATAATAAAAATGGTTGCATATGATATTTTCTGAATTAGCCAGTTATCAGAATTCCTGATCTGCAAGAGATTTCCTGGTTCTTGAAATTTTTATTTTCTTGAGTATTAGCACCAAACTAATGCATGGCAAATGAAAAATAAAACTGATTTTTTTTATTAGAAAAATGGACAATAGTGGAAAAAAGTTGCAATGCCTTTTTCAAAGTATCTTGTTAGGAAAATTACAAAATGCATGGTCCTATTCTTTATATCTGTGGCCCTTTATGTTTAAATATTTTGTTCAGAAATTTCCTAGAAAATTTCTACAAACCTATTTTAAAACAATGTATTATCTTATTAGCATTTTCCAATGAAAAAATACCTCTACTATTTTGTTCTTGTGTAGTTCCTTTTATTTTCTCATTATTAAGTACCCGTTTCTGATTGTGATTTGTAAGTTGAGCAGTGAAACTCTGCTCCAGAAGAGAGCCTGTGTGTTCTTTGCATACTCAGTTTTCTTTAGCACAGGTATGAAAGACTGGAAGAAAATTGCTGCAGGAAACAGCTTCAGCAGCAATGTATTGGCTCAATAATAGAAAATCAAAATGTTTAAAGGTCCTTAAAAATCCTTTGGTAGAATATTGTGAGAATATTGTGATGATATTGTGATGATAGACTTCAGCACTTGACATATACTGCAGAAGGATAAGTGCCAGCATCAATTTTAGAAATGGTCCTTGGCAGCAAAAGACATTATGATTTTAGATTATGTCATTTATATTTCATAACTATTGAAAATATATTCTTCATTGCACTTTGGGACAATAAGATATTTAATCAGTCCAGTTCAGAGATTTTTTTTTTATTATTCAGTTGTTATTACCCTAATGAGACTCGGTGCATGCTTAATTTCTTTTAAATGTGTAACAGGCAGGGTTAATGTGTAGTAGAAATTCTTTTAAGAATGCTGGAATTCTGTTCAGTCCTGATTTTTGTTGTCTTTCTTTTTAAACTGTGAATGTTTACTGAAAACAGGTTTCTGCCATAGTTGAGAGAAAGGATGGCAAATTGAAAAACTTGATTGAAGCATATGTTGATTTAATTTTAAAATATATATGCAATGCCACTTGCAGTTAATTTCTACCAATTTGCAGATAAATTATGCTTTAAGACTGAAGGTGAAACTTCTGATCTAATTAATTGAAAGTTCCTGAGATTCATTCACATCTTCTGTATTTTCCCAGCTTGTTGCATGCTGCCACCAGATCCTAAAATATGCTGTTGCATTTCAGTTCCTAGGCAGAAGCTCAGAACTTCCATGTCTGGGCCCTGTTAGAACAAAACCAACAGAAAGAAATGCATTTTCTAGCTAGTCTTGTTCAGTGTGTGTTTGAGTGTTCTGTCATGTTATTCCACCAATTACAAAAAATTGTATAAAAAAATCTTTGGGCAAGATCTGCTTCCCTGTACTGCTGTTTATTCAGCCAGCTCAGACCATGAACTGCCTGACTTGTTATGAAATCAGCCCAAGGCTTGGATTTCCCAAAGCACTGGTCTAGTTCTGGACTAGGCCTTTTTTTTTTTTCCTACCATAGTGTCCATAAACATATTTTTGGCAAATGTGGTGCCTGCTATAACTGCTTAGACTTTGCAATGCATAAGACAAGAGGAATCTCTGTTTTAATGAGAGCACTCTCTGTTTTAAAGAGAGCACAGATCCTTAAACACAAGACAGTCAGTATACTGACATACCTAAATATGCACAAAAACAGGGTCTCCAAAGATTTCCACTGATAGTCCAAGAGACTTCTTAATTCCTATGATACTTCTGTCATTTCAAGTTGACAATTTCACTACTGCTTATTAAATCTTGGCTTAGGCCAAAGGCTTCATAAAAATAAAGGTATCAAGAGAATAATGGAAATTCTGTTTCTTTGCAATTTATGAACATGGCTTTCAAGCTTCTGCATCAAGTAGACACTTTGGAAAATATCATTAGCCTATCATTTAGCAAATAGGTAAGGGATTGACCAGTTATGTCCCTTTACTTTTAACACAGCTCTACAATGGATTCTTTTATCACCAAAGCAGAAGAAGCTGGGGTGTTATTTTTTGAACACTGTGATATGATGAGCTAGTTCACTGGATAAAGTTTCCGTCTCATAATTCATGAAATAATATTTGTCTTGGGAGAAAAGTACACTACCAAAACACAGAAACCACTTTAGTGCTAGTATGTTTGTTTCAGCTTAGAAGAATTCTTGCCTATTCTTTGTACATATTTTTCAGGAGGAGTTGGGCTTCAATGCTGTTATATTTCCAGCTATAACTAATTTTTCATTGTTCAGATAGTTAAACCTTCAGAGCTTCAGCAGAGCTGCAACTAACAGGTATCTTGGGATGCTGTGAATCCAAATGTTGACATTTTGTAGCAAAGCTTGTTAGAGCATTTGCCAGAAAACTGAATTCTGTAGCACTTTAAACTAGCTGACTGCTCTTAAACACCTTTGGCAGTTTTATTATTCCTTGCAAACATTTTCAGAGTTGGATGGGAATCCTAGTGCAGTGGCCAGACAATCTGTCCACAAAACACCCTTGTTCCAAAGGTGCTGGATGGTTGTTTTCACTCTCCGTTTGCTAGCCGTCAAGTGCATGGGTGGCTGAGTAGATTTCTCAGTGCCAGTGAAAGTGGTTGAGAGCCACAGAGCTTGAAGTGAAGGAAATAATCTGGATGACAATATGGCAGCATTTTGCTCTTCCACAGCTTTTTAAATTTCAGAATCTTAAAATAATTACTCGGCTAATCTGAACTACTTTGAGGGGACATATTCTTAGCACTTTGAACAGGCAGGAACCCATTCATGTCGTACTAATGTCCACACCTAAGACAGTCCCTGTCAAAGTGACATCTCTGCAAACCATTAACAAATTCAAAATCCAAGCATGTTCAAAATTAATATGTTTGATAAAGACAAAGATATGCTTTTAGGATAAGAAGACATTTTAAGGAGTATTTATCAGTTCAAAGTGATCAGGAAATAATTTGCACCTTGGGGGAGTATGTGGTGTCTTGGTACATATTTTATTTTTTTCTTATATAGAAAACTTTAATTATCAAAGTTTTTAGGAATAAGCAGAAAACTGAGACACATGGGAGCTCCCATTGTTTTGGGAGCTCATTCAGCTGAGAT
This sequence comes from Anomalospiza imberbis, assembly GCF_031753505.1. Classification (NCBI taxonomy): domain Eukaryota; kingdom Metazoa; phylum Chordata; class Aves; order Passeriformes; family Viduidae; genus Anomalospiza; species Anomalospiza imberbis. The sequence continues at coordinate 13,097,061 of NC_089687.1, forward strand.
AAAATGTTTCTATTTTAAATGTGAAATTTTGACCAAAAAAAATGTGCCTTTTCTTACCCCCCAGAAGAGCCACCTAGTGACCAAATACTTGATTTATGTATTAAAACACATTATTTCTATCAGTGAACTGTTTTATTTTGATTTTTTTTTTAATCTTGTTTTGAAAAATTCTAATTTCAACACGAACATAATTAAGGCATTGTACTATACACTTGAATGTTTACTAAGAAAAATCTCAGGAAGATTTCAATGGAATATTTACAAGAAATGGAAGAATCATCCTAAAAAAGAGGCAAATGAGATACAGAAGAGAAGTACTAAAAACACACATCTTCCACACTCAGAGTTTATTTGTTACTTCAGTGACTTCAGAAGAAATCTGCTTGCAAGTGTTAGCTCTCATTTATTCAACACTTTTTCACTCAATTTCATAGAAATGATTTCACTCCTGTTCATTCTTTTAGCCTAACTTAGGAGTGAGGGACCTTTGGAGGTCATTTATGCCCATCTCCTGCTAGAGCAGGGCCAAATCACCTTGCTTAAGGATTAAGGTTCTATGTTCGTTTCTCCAGACATAACCTCTGTAGTATTATGTTCTTCATAAGTAAATCTCCTCAGCACTCAGCCTATAAGTCAAAAATAGAAGTTTACAAGAACGGCTTTTGCATTGTTAATTCTGCATCTTTCGGGTGGTTTTGATTTAAAAAATAAATAAATAAATAAAGAAGGCAACAACAAGCAAATGCACGAAAACAATTAAAATAAAGATTTAGAGAAAATAACAAAGGAATCAGACTGACTGAACTGAAGATGTCTTTAATGTCTTTTTTTTTTTTAAATTAGCCACTTTTTATTGAATCTTGAGTGTAGAGTGTATCCAATCTAGTGATAAGAAAAATGTGTAATGAGCATACTTGGAAATTATAAGCATGTTCTCCCTGGCTGGTAATCATCCATAGTCAGTTGGAACAGAAATATTTGCATGCTATGGTTAACGAAGCCATTACTTTCTTATTTTTGAGCTAATGGAAGTCCACAGATGTTCTGAGTGTTAAAAATTAATTTATTAACATCTTGTAGTACAAATTCCCTTCCTGACTATATAGAGCACATTTACATGTTGATTAGTCTTAAAACCTTTTATCTTTGTCTATAGTTTCTAATAAAAATTGAGATTATGTTGTTCATTGGTCTGAAATCTCATGAAGACTGGAGTGGCTTATTTTGCTCATTGTTCTGGAGTCACCTGAAGTGGATTATGCAGTTCACTGGACTGGAAGCCCTGCACTGGGTTGCTGAATCTTATTATTCTCTGAGCTCTAGGCAGATCCTTGGAATGTTTGCCAGAGGAACCCACTTTTCTTTGTTCAGTAAATTCAATCTTTAGTCATTTTTTAAGCAGTTAAGAGAAGTTCTGTTTAATCTGGGCAACAATAGGTTCACCCATTTGTCAGTAAACATCCTCTGATGAAAGTGGGAAGTGCACTAGAGCTTGCTAATAATTTTAATTGAGGTGAAAAATCCAGTCGGTTATTCATTCAGAAGCTGGAGTTCTCCAATTAAGTCTTCCTTTCATCTGACTGTGCACCTGGTTAGACTAAACACATCTCTGTGACATTTAAAAACCCTAAGAATGTGGTGATTATTTGCACTCCAGTAGAACCTAAAGGACCTATTGTGCCAGCCTTTGCACAGAAGAAGACTGATCTGTAATCCCTCTCTACCCCCAAGAACATGCAAGCAGAATTTGATGACTGAATAGATGTGACAGAAAGAATTGACTAAAGACTGTATTTCCTTGAAGTAATTATTAGACTTCCAAGTTAAACTCTGTTAGAAGGTATACTATATGTAATTATATTTCAGCTGGGATTTTTATGCAATCCTGTGAATAATTTGGCCCATCAGTTCAACTTTAAACTAGAGTAAACAAATTGAGGTGGTGTCATGGTTTAGTCCCAGCTGTTAACTGACCCCCACATTTTTCACTTCCTGCCCATGGGATGGGGAAGAGAAATGGAAGAATAAAAGTGAGCAAATTAATCAGCTGAGATAAAGCATAATAGGTAAATCAAAGCCAACCAAAGCCCAAGCAAGGAATTCATCCACCACTTCCCAAAGGCAGGCAGGGGTTCAGCCACTCTCGGGACAGCCAGGTTCCATCACACGTAATGGTGGCTTGGGAAAACAAACACCATCTCTCCAAATGTTCCCTCCCTTCCTTCTTTGTCCCCCAGCTCCGCATGCTGAGCATGATGCCATACGGGATGGGATATCCCTGGGGTCACTTGGGCTCCTGGCTCCGTCTCCTCCCTGGGGCTCCTTGTGCACCTCCCAGCCATTTCACTGATGGGTGATGCAGAAAAGGCCATGACTGTGTATGTGCTGCTCAGGAATAATGAAACCACCATGAATTATGAGCACTGCTTGCAGCACAAATCCAAACCACAGCCCCGAAGCAGCTACTGTGAAGAAACTATTCCAGCCAGAACCAGCACAGGTAGAGTAGTCACTGAGGTGAGAAGAAGAAGAAAAAAACTTTAATCTCTCAGCAACAAAATGTAACAATAAAGGATTACAGAGATATTGCTGGGGAGTTGATCTTGAAGGAGTGATCATTGACATGAAAGGGATGAGGGTAATTCTGTAAGTCTCTAGGATATTGGCAGAAATTATTTTATGAAATACAGGGATTTGTGTTGAATAGACATGATTTTTTTCTAACTGGAATACTGCTGGGAAGACATCACTTGGTTATCATGAAGAGCTTTAGAATTAATTAAACACAGTCTGGTTTCTCTTACCATAATATTCTAGAGAAACTTCTGGAGACATTTCCAGTATCCATATGACAGATTTATATATTCCTTTGTAACACAGTAAAATAATGTGAACAAAAACCCCACCTTGCACTGATATCCATCTCTCTACATATCAACATATCCAAAGATGCACAGAGGTGGAGGAACCTATGAGTCAGTGTAGTTTTGGTTTTACAGAGCCTGCTACGAATACAGGTGAACAAAATCTAATTTCTGATTTTTGCCAAGACAGACTAGTAGATAGCTAGATTTATACAAGTCAGTGAGACCTGTTAAAATTACCTGTGCTTTTAAGTATTTCAGGAATTAAAAATCAGTCTCTGAAATGTTCAAGAGAATTAGGAAGGATTGATGGAAGCTGAAAGGCCGAGAGTTAGGCAAATAACCTGAAGAAAGAAGAAAAAGGGAGTGACAGTAGTAGAAAGAGAGAGCTGAAAGAGAGAGCACCCAGCTTCCTGCAATTCCAAGCAGGCAAAGCAGATACAGCCATGCATAGTTTGGAAATCAGCTGCTGAGTCTCAGAGTGGCCTGAAGATCTGAGGCCAGTTTGTAGCTTCACACCAGCTCTGAATTGATTGTAACCAATGGGATGTTGTGAGGCCTCTTGTTTGTGATACCTTTGTCACTACTCAGTTGACTGCAAAACCAGCACTGTGCTAATCATAACATAGAGTTTTTGTCTACCACCACGGAGGAAATAATTAACATGTTTAATAGACATCTACTTTAGAAATTCCAAGACGTACAGTTGGTACTGATAAGACCTAGGACCTAGAATACATCAATACCTTTTCATTGTGGAAATTGGAATGTTGACAGGATAATTGGCAGTGCTTATTTTGGGCATTGACATTGCTGCCATAAATCATTCTTATGTACCTTCCAGAGATGAAAACCTGTTCAAGCACTATATCACCCCTGGCTAAATACAGTAAAATGTGTTGCATGTGAAGTTTGCAATAGAAGTGGGAAAGAAAATAAGGAAACTGTATGTTAAGCTACAGTAGCCTAAAGGTTTGCTGAGGAGACGTGATACAGCCTTACAAAGAGGAGCTCTACTGGGACTATTGCTTCTCTGGTAGAACATGAATTTTTCTGCCACTGTTTTCAATGAACTTCAGGACAAAGTCCATGCAAAAGAACCTAAGTGTAACCCAGAACCTAAGTGTAACCTGTTTTTCTCCTCCCACCTCAGCCCCCAGATTTTCTTGCCTACAACATCAGTCACTGAAAGCTGAAGCCAAAATGACGTCTAGGCTGGAGACTGAACAGAGAGGACTCAGGACCTTGGATTTAGTTACATTACCTCAGATTTAGGATTTAAATACTAAGGTACTTGGTTTTCCTCTCAGTTATGAAGACGGAGAAGGGCCTGGACGGTAAGCCGTAGGAGGAGAGGATGAAGTCACTCGGTCTGTTCAACCTGGAGAGGAGGAGACTGAAGGCAGACCTCACTGCAGTTACAACTTGCTCACAATGGGAGGCAGAGGGGCAGGCACTGATCACCTCTCTGTGGTTACCAGGGGCAGAACCCAAAGGAGTGGCCTAAAGTTGTGTCAGGGGAGGTTTAGATTGGCTGTTAGGAAAAGGTTCTCCCCCCAGAGTGTGGCTGGGCACTGAAACAGGCTTCTCAGGAAAGTGGTCACAGCACCAAGCCTGATGGAGTTCAAGAAGTGTTTGGACAATGCTCTTTGGTACATAATGTGACTTTTAGAGATGGTGCTGTGCAGGGCCAGGAGTTGAACTTGTTGATCCTTGTGGTCCCTTTCCACTCGGCATATTCTGTGATTTTGTGGTTTTGTCATTCTATGAAAACATTCACAGAATGTTAGCATTAGCAGAAGTCCTAATAAATGAGTGTGTTTGGGAAGAGTAAAACAAATTTCCCCAGGTAGCTGAAAAGTGCATGCTGTTAGGGAGGTGATCCTGACATGAGCATAATTTTAAACTAGAATTTTCCATGCCTGGTGCAGTGTCTTGCCTCTCTCTCTGCTTTCTTGGTGCTCACCCTTTTCATGACCAGCTGTTTACATGTTACTGCCAGCTACTAACTGTGGCTAAACAAACGTCTTTGGGTACATGGAGTGTCTGCAGTGACCATGAAGACATTTTTCATGGGCCACAAAATTCCAGTGAAGGGATTCCTTTTTAATCTTTTAAATCCTAAATGATAGTAGCATAGGAATAGGAAAAAGCATTATGAATACAAAATTCAGTTTGTAAGCTTCATGCAACAAATAATGAAATGTCATTACTTTCTATAAAATGTAGATAATTTTAACTGAATAAAACAAAATATCAAACAGCAAATCCATTTTGATGAAGATAATTTAATTACCACACTGAAAGTTAACAATTACTTTGGGAATGCTATTGATGTGATTTCGTTTAATTTAGTAAAAAAATAGAGCAGCACAAACTAGTATTATATTTAAATACACAGTGTTTTAGAAGGCTTGATTTCTGAAAGAATTGGGAGGATTTAGGATGAAGAAAGTGAAGGAAAACAGGAGGCATGATAGAAAACTTGATGGCCAAAAAAAGGTGATTCTGCAGTCTGTGAAGAAGATAAGAAGCTATCACTATGCAATTTGAATGAAGAATTAGAAAGAAAACACAAGAGAGAATGAAACAAACGAGAAGGAGAATGTATTTTTATCTTAAGGAAGAGAGTGCCATTTTTAAGTTAAAAAGCAGGGGAATGATTAGTGAATCTAGAAGTGTTCCAGAAATATTAGTATCTAACAATGTTGAGAATAAGCAGGAAAAAATGTATCAGGAATACAGCAAATTTCTAGTAGAGCTTAAAAATTTGGGTACCATATGCCACTATGTTCAGTATACAAACTAGGGCCAGGTACACCGGTTAGTTCATGGTGAGAGATTATTTTTCATTTGCACCAGTTAAATATAGGTTTTATTTCTCTCTCTTTTTGATATTTTCCTTTTCATTGCAATTGCCTATTAGTGTTTTTAATATTTATTTTTTATTTAATTTTACTTTCAATTATTAAAATAACACAACTCAAGAGTTTTCTCACTTTTGCTCTTCTAATTCTCTCCCCCATCCCACTGAGAAGGAGTGAGTGAGCTGCTGTGTGGGCCTGAATTACCAACTGGAGTTAAACCATGACACCCTTGAAGGTACATATACTCATATGTCCTCAAGAAAATCTTAAATCCTCACCTTGTATGTACCAGAAAGTGAAAAAGAAAGGTGTGTCAGAATGAGGTCTTTCTGCCACGTGAAGGTGTTAATAAACCCCTTAGAAAGACTCTCTGATTTAATTTTTCATGAACTTCATTAATACCAAATTTTCTATTGCAAGCATACTGAAACCTAATCAATAGACTTGCTCATGGAAATACCTTGTTTATGGCCATCATTCTTAAAATAAATCAATAACATCCAAATTCCTAATGTAAGCAAGAAAGAATTGGAGACTGCTTTTCTCATTTTTATTCTGAAATATGATACTGTGAGTTAGCAGCTCACAGTAAGAAACTGAGTAAAAATTATGTAAAGCACACTAATACAAATTGTCAGAGCATACCTCATTGCAAAATTTGCCATGTAAATGGAAACAAGTTCCTCTAATTAAATATAAACCCTTTACACCTGTGAAACTATAAATTTTTATCTATACTAGTAGTAGCTGTTAAATTTAATCTAAGTTGAAGTAGATTTTTTCTCCCCCTCCTACATAAAGACTTACATGGAATTAAAAAATTCTTTTTAACTTCTTCCGCATGAGCACTACCTCTCAGACATCAGTGTGCTCTTCCCAGCAGAAATGTTTATCAGGCTTAAGCTCATTAAATAGTCTCTTTCATCCTCCCCTTTCTTTTCTGTGCAAATGGTTTTATTTTTAGTGAGAGATGAGAGAAGCACAACCTTTTTTGACTTCTTATATCTGATGATCTTGTAAAAATAAAATCAGGTTTTTGTGTTGTGCTGACCAGCTGTGTTTGAGACTCCAGGGAGCTGAATCATAGTGAGGGTAACTACACCTCTGGACTCATGTTTGAACCTCAGGAGAGAGGTTTCTACCAGTTCAGATTAAAGCATTCAGGAATTTTAGAGGCTAGGTATATATTTATAAAAAAAAAATGAAAAATAAAAACAAACTAAAAAAGGTCCAAGAAAGATTGTAAGTGGGGGAAATAATTTTCTCAACCTCAAAATTCTCCATGTGACTCATCTCTTGTATTAATCTACTTTGGATTTACACTGCTAAAGCAGATGGGGACAGAGTCCTGTGGGCTGGTTCCAAGGGCAGGACAGACTCATGAAGACCCTGTTGCCAAAGCTCAGACCTTCTGTGGAAAAAGCACAAGGAAAATCTCAGTGCACAGTAGGATAACTGGCCAGCACTCCTCCACAGTTCTAGCCTAGTTAACAAATCCTTGAATATCCCTTAGCTGGCTCACAAAGCAATTTTATTCACAGTCTTGGATAGTCTGGGTTTTGGTTTTCTTGGTTTGTTTGGTTTTAATTTCTGCCCTCTGAGAGAATCACTTTTCTAGCAGTAAGAACTGTGAGAAAGAAATAATTCACAAAGATATCCAGAATTCGCACTGAGGCCTGTTTAATCCAAAATCAGACAAGTTTCATATTTATGGTGATGATGAGGAGGAATGTATCTATGCAGTTAATCCAGTTACGATTAAGTCCTCTCAATTTCAGTATTTTATTCAAGTTTAATCTGCAGTGTGTTCTGAGATTTCATGCTATATAGATCTAGATCTGGCTGATACAAGCCTCTGAGGTGCTGGTCTACCCTGGACATTTTTCATACAACCCTGTTACATGTTCTTTGAGAAATAGCATTTTAACCGGGGCATTTAAACCTGGTCTTTTTGGATACTAAATATTTTGTAGCATTCTTAAAGGAATATAAAACCCAACACAGAAGTACTGGACACTTGCTAAAGGAAAAAATGGCACTGTTGTGCTAATTGTAAATGCTGAGGTTTCCAGCTGGGTCTTTCCTACCAAAAATGGAATCACACTGTAACACCTGAGCTAGCACAGAGTAATCTAGACCTTCTCTGAGAAGTGGGAGTTCGTGGAGTGGTGTGGAATCCCTTGGTACAGACAGCAGTGCAAATCTGTCAGTCTTTGCTGACACTCCAGAGCGTGATGGCTGCGGCTGCTGACACGAATTAGCTGGATGTTTATAAACAAGCAGAAGCAAAAGGAAATATTGCTGCACTGGGAGAAGCCCACAGGGAAGATAAGGTATAAGTGCATTAAGGGGCAGGCCTGTGCTGATAAAGAATGTCTTTATTCAGCCCTTGGTGAAGGCACAAGTTGCATAACCTCATCCTTTACCTATTCCCAAACTGCAAATTAAATCCTTTTTGCTGTAAGGCTGTAAAGCAGAGCTGGAGCTGGACTTTTATTGTGCTTATGTGCAGTACTTAGAATTCTTAATAACCCAATCCTAAGTGAAGTGTCCAAGTACTATGAATAATAATCAAACCATAACAGCAGGAGGTACCTAATGAACAGAATTAATGTATCTCATGCTCCAATTTTCTGAGATTAGTAAACTTGTTATAAACCTAGTGATAAATACCTGGCACTGATATCTTCACTGTTGGCATTGTTGGAGGATCTTTTGATTACTTCTTTTCAATGCTGGTTTTTTTTTTCTTTCCCAAATGTATTGCTAGACATATTTATGCCCCAAAATCAAGTTCTTGTGTACCGTTCCTGACTTATCTGTCATGAAATTAGCTTGGCAGTTTCACAAGTATTTTCATCAGTATCAACACTTGAAAGAGCACAACAGACAAGTGTTGCTTTCACAGTAATTCAAGGAATGTTGGCCTCCATCAGAGGCTTTTATTCAGACTGGGTAATCTTATAGGCAGGGACAAGTGATCTGCTTTGTTTGATGGTAAAGGACCTTATGATTTTTTAAAATATAGCACACTCTGCTTAAAAGCCACAGAACATAAACTGTTCTTTTTAATAGCTCATGTTCAAGACACTGTTTTCTGCTGGGTTGCTGGAGAACAGAAGTGAGTGCTAAGAGGGTATTTATCTAATCCCCAAATTTAGAACATCAGACAGTAAGATATACTCTTAAAATCCCAATTTTCTCTGCCAGACTTAATATTTTTTTTTTTTTGTGTGTGTGTGGCTTGATGTAGCTTTCCAGAATTTTTCTATTCATAAATACAAATAATACATCTGTTTTTAGTGTTTCTTCTGATTTTCAGATACTGCAGTGAGAATGTTTCCTTGAATAGTGTAATTTTTCAGTTAAAAAGATGACACTGAACAAGAGTATTTCAGTAAACAGTATTAGACAGATGGCATAAATTATGAACTTTACAATTTAAATATTTTTTCTATTTTCAAGTGCATACCTTGACAATGCATTTATTTTGGAACACTGCATAACCTCAGCTACTTGGAAACATTTCATGTGTCAGATCTCACTAGCTGCAAAAAACATGATTTTGAGTGGAGTGGGATCATAATGGCACTAAGATGCTTTAAGAGATGCTTTATAGAGAGGAAAGTGGGGGGAATCTAATTTCAGTTTATCAAAAGACAGACAAGACAGAGCCAGACCTTTGGAGGGGCAAAATAAATGTGCAAGAGGCAAAGGGTAAATCCTGATTTTTTAACAGGAAAAACAAATCACTAAGAGGATGGTCAAGCATGGAAAAAAGGTCCAGAGAAGTGTGGAATTTCCATTCTTGGAAATTTCTGATAGTTCTCTAGAAAAACTTATACATCCAATCTTAATTTTTGTTAGCTCTTCTTTGACCAGGGCATTGGACCAGACAAGTTACAGAGCTCTCTTCCAGCTTGCTTTATTCTGTGAGCACAAAGTCTGGAAACAAGGGATTTTTTTTTTTTTTTGTTTTGTTTTTTTGGTAGTTTGTTTTGTTTTCCTTCTTTCCCCCTAAGGGCTTTCTGCATGGAGATGCCCAGGGGCAGTGTGTGCAGGCAGGGCTTGGCAATGTGTTAGAGTTCTCTCTTCCTCCCCACACACACTCAGGTTCTGATTCATGAAGGACAATTTAAATTGGCAGATCTATTGACATTGCTCCACTGTTCAACCTACTCCTTCTGCACTCTGCACAGGTGAGCTGCTCTTCTGCAATTTCCAGCCCAGTGCTTTAGGGCCAGCCAGTGTGCCTTAGACCAATAAAGTGGACAGTTGTGTGATTCATCAGCTGGTTCGCAGGGTGCTCACTTGTCCTTGGTATGGGGCTGCAGGAGGATTACTTCACCTTGAAGCAGTAAGATCCATGGACTTTCAAAATCACTTTGTGCAATGCAAGGCTCATTTACTGCATCATAACTTTCAATGGGGATCAAGGCTACTATTTTCTACTTTCAAAAGCAAAATTTAAAGCTGTGTGTTAGGGTTTGCTCGTAGGAGATGCTGTGTTTTAAGGAAAAAAGAATTATCTGTATTATCAATGCAGTCACTCTGAATTCACCTGTCCAATGAATCTTTACAAAAGAACATGCTCATCAGAATTTCGTAGTGGAGTGCTACTTCTAAATATTTATCTTGACATAGACTAAATTTCTCAATAAATTCGATCCTGAAACCTACTAGTAAACATTAGCTTCCCCATGGGAATTCTCTACCTGGATTTTGTCCCAGGTCTCCAAGATAGAGCAGAATAAGGAAATATAAGTATTTTTGCATACTTTCATCAGAAAAGTACAAATTCAGTCAGTCATATAAGTTTTCCCAGAAAAGATAAAAGCCATTTACATTTAGTAACAGGATCAGAAACAATTTCCAAAGAATTCTAGAAGTTTTTTGTGTTTATCACTGAGCTGGAAGAAGCTTGTAGGGCTGTTGACAAAGAGACAAAGGACTTCAATACAAATAGATTGATGAACTTATTTTTAGTTGCTGTGACAGGAGCCTATGCTTGGGTTTTCCCCAGAAACTTTATAGTTTGCGTGGCAATTGTGTTTCCTCTTCGCCCCAGACTGAAGATTTTTGATAAAAAGAGGGCTTAAACACATGTATTTGAATAGGATATGTGGAAATTTAGAAGAGAATTGTTAGGTGTATTTAATTGCATGGAAAGGAATCACTGCATAATGAATGAGGCTTCTTAGTCATAATCTAAACAATTGTTGCATTAGTTTTATAACTTTTGCACAAAGTTTTATATGACTAGATTGGTGATTTCAAAAAGCATAACCCCACTGCAGCTCAAAAAACAGAGTTTCTGCACAAATGAAAGATCACAGTAGAATTCAAAATGAATTCCAATGCAAAGATCTATAAGCTCCCATTAGCTAGAGCTGGTTATTATTGCTGGCACAGGAGGGCAAAGCAGCCTTATACCAGGAATTAGTACACCTACACTGACATAAGGCAGATCCAGGAGTAATGGATATTCCAGACCTACAGTTGTGCTGTTTCTGGACAAGATGCTGTATATTTTGTGCCAATAGCAGCAATGTCTGCAATAAAAATAAAGTCTCTGCCTCTATCAGTATCTTTGTTGTTTGTGCTAGAATGTTAGGCCAGATCCACCATGTAAAATGTTTTTCACCTTTAGTTGCCATTGATTTGGCCAAATTCTAGTTCCTTAGCCCATGAAAGCCTTGGTTCACTGGCAGAAATAGAACAGATGAGAGTTCTGACACAGGCTTCAGAAACCAGAGAAAATTACCCAGAGAGTGATGGAGCTTGTGGCATGCTTGATTACATTGGGCTTTCAGGAACAGGGCAGAGAATTTAACATGACTTCAAGGAATCAGCTTGTTCTAAACACACATGCGTGCGCGCACACACACACACACACACACACACACAAGTATCTATACTTTGACTGGGGTTATTTAGATTATTAAAAAACCTGTATGGGGCAATCTTGGTGATTACACTGGGGCTGGATGATTCCTGTACCATTCACTTATGTAAGCAGAGATTTATTTCACCATCCTTGGTGCAGCAAAATATCAGTGCCTGTTGATGAAATGCTTGCTGTGGAATCTGTGGGCTTAGTTGTTGGATAGTTCTCTGATTAAAAAAAAAAGATATTGATGAAAGACACTAGAGAGTAAATTAATGTTTTTTACACTTGATTAACTGCTTAATATTCCTAATGTGCTCAAAGTACTGGAAAGACTTGGAGGGTAAACACAGAGACAACTCAGGACCTGAAAGTAAAAGTCAGTGAGGCCAGATTTTAATTAAATTTAAATTAAAAAGCGACAGGAAATTAAAGTATCTATCACATTTAAAAAATTAAAACACATTCAGCTGCTAAAAAAACCCAACTCCATTTAAAACTAACAGTGTAGCTTTAAAGAATCTATAGAGAATTTATTGTTACAGTGAAGGACTTTTTGTGATCCTCTGGGGCCAAAAATAATTTGGTTCTTGTGCCGTTAAAAGAATCAGGAACCATATAAACATGTAGCTTAAAATCTAAAGTAATTAAAAAAGTTAAATTCTTCTGAGATTCCATAACTTTACCCAAGAAATCTCTCTATATATATGCAGGCCAGAAACTCAAAGTAAAATTTTGTCACATTTGAAATCCAAGCATTGCTGGTGATACTGTATTTCATGTTCCTTAGGCAGAAGGGCATTATAATCCACATTTGTGTGATCTGTGGATCCATCAGTTGGATTCTGAATGCTACTTTGGAAAGTGGCAAGAAAAAAGGTGACAAGAAAAAAAGAAAAACAGATGCATAAAGACAATCCATTTTTTGGTCAGTCCTGTGTAGAGCATCAATATTTTATGTGCCATTTTAGTAACAAATACTTCTTACTTTATACTTCATTTTAAATATAGAGTATTTTCAATCTTTAAGCGAAGTACTTTAGATATTTGCTCATGAACTTCAGGTTAAATTGAAATGGAAACAATTTTTTGTAAAAGAAAAACTTGTGAATTGTAAAGATTAAATATTAACCACAATAAAAAATGCCTCCCATTAAAATCCATTTACCTTAAATCTTTGATATGACACTTATACTAAGATTCCTATATATTTATGCTACAAATTTTAAAAGAGAATTAATACGTACATTCTTAGTTTGTTGAATTGGGTGAAACAATAGTCCTGCAAAAAGACTGCATTCCATATCTAAGAGAGTGAAAAAATGTGATTCAATTTCCGATGTGTATCACAAAATGTTTCTGTTCAGAGGACTGACTGTACTGAAGATTTAACTGATGTCCATACAGTGGGAATTCCTATGCTGAGCTAGTCTGATCCCTTTGTATCACTTTGCTATTGCTCCAAGGAAAATAACAATGCTTGTTGTAGACTTACATAGGGGATAAAGGTGTGGATAAATTAATTCATTTATGTGAGGTGTTTAGGCTCATAATGGAATATAGTACAATCAACTCAACCAACTAAATTTGAAAGCAGCCTCAGTAACTTTATGAGTTGATTGATTTTTTTTTCCTTGAACTCAAGGTCTATTAGAATTTTATTGTTCCAGTGTTCACTTGGGTTCATATCCTCTTGAAATGTATAAGGAGATGGTGCATTTGTCCTATCAAAAATATATACTTAAATTCCAATTAATAAGGCACATAAATAAGCAGATGAGTTTTATATGTATTACAGGAAGAGTGAAAAGTGGACAGGAAGCTCAGGAGAATGGCAAATTATATTGCACATGGAAATTTCCACCCATTGGGGTTTTTTTGTTGTTTTGGTTTTTTGTTGTTATTTTGGTTTTGTTGTTGTTGTTGTCGTTGTTGTTTCAATCATGATTCTTGTTTTAAAATAAAACCAGTTCTATATTGAGCCAATTAAATTTGTTTTCACTCTTAGCTATCCAGGAATTACTCTACAACTTCATGATAAAATCATGTTCATTACAGTCACTGCCTTCCTCCTGCTGGCAGTCATAACACACTGTGGCAATATCACTATTGTTATGGTTGAAGAAACACGAGGCTGCTTTCAAGGACATAAAATGAAAATAATGGCCCCCTAGGCTGAGGTTTCTCACACTTGTTTTTTACCCTAAGGTGATGTCTTTTTTTTTTTTTTTTTGAAAGCTTCATAAAATCCAAGTTTGGTGTTTTATTAGCTATCCAAACTTGAAACACAGAAGAAAGTATTTTCCCAACTTTACATCAGGAAAACAAACAAAAAACTTAAATGCATTTTGGATGTGTTTGAATGTGCATATGTATGCCCTTCCTTTGAAATTCTAAAGATATACCAAGAGTGCTTTCAAGAACATCAGAATATCTACATAAAAATCTTCTGATTGTCTCTAGCAAAGAATATAAAAACCACTTCTATTCTTCCTTCCACATATGCTATCAAAATCCAGAGAAACATCTGAATACATTTTGAGGGATAGAAAGAAAAACTAAAGGGATTTACCTCTAAAACTCACTCCTCTCATTTTTGCTACATTTATCTTTCAAGTAGCTCTGAGCAGTTCTTATCATGGAAGTATCTTTGTAACCCCAGACTTTCCACTTCCTTCCAATTTGCCATATCCCTTGTGTCACTGCATTTGTTGTTGCCAGATATCATCAGATTTGTAGCAGAAGCTTGAGCAGGTGTTTTTATTCAGATTCCAGCTTCTGGAGTCAAATGACTTCCATTACTAAGCCCAGTTTTAATTTGGACTGAATTTCTAGTCCCCATTAGTGCCTTGTAAATACAACTTTCCATAACAAAATAAATATAAGAAAGGTTTTTATTCATCTATTGACAACTTGAAAATTACCTCAGACTGCTCATGATTATATCTTCTCCTTCAACTGCTAAATTTTTCATTTTCATGACAGGATCTTTAATCTCAGAGATTTTGGTCATGACTGTATTATTTAAAAGCATCAGAGTGGGTGGACTTACATGAACTGAGATATTCATTGTAAGGATACTATTCATCCATACTGTAGTCTGTACAAACCCTGATTTGTGCTCTACTCTTTTGTCCACTTATTGCTCCTTGACTACTTTAACATTCAGCAAAACAGAACTATAGAATTGCAAAGCCCTCATCATGCAGTTTACTGGAAATGAGAAGCAGAACATATCTTAAGAGAGAATGCTGGACAAAACATGACTTCCCCAGAATGTGAAATGTCAGAAGCATCCCAACTTCAGTAATATGTGAGACAATACTTCTTGCAAGAATGCCTGGTTTTAATGAAAAAAAATTGTTTACTTTGTTCAAAATTTTCTGGAGAAATATAATCCTTTCCTGCCTTGATCTAATTAAAAGCACTTTTAAAAACATAATCTGATGCTTCAGTTCTTGGTAGTTCAATATAGCAAAAATAAAAACAAAGCAACGTTGACTTTTCACAGAACTGTAAAATACTTTCCCTACAAGATACCCTGACACTGGTCTATATAAGTGCACTCAATAAGTCCTAGCACACAGAATGCAGTGTCTGTAGAGATGTGACTTTCAAAAATACTCTGTTGAGCACTTAAAAGATGACTTTGTACTTAAGGTTAACTGGGGAAATAATGTGACATTTACAGGGGTAATGCTGGACTGTATTTCAGTTGTGCTTGTCTTACCTTTTTTTTCTGTTACAATCAGGTATTTTCATGACATTTTTATTTAAAGAAGAAAAACACAAGAAGGAAGTTGTGTTTGCACTTTATGCTAATTGCCACATTATCCTTTTGGAGGAAAACAATGGCAAGCAATTATGAGAGAATTTACTCCACAGACTTCACAAAAATCATGGAAGTTAAAATTTGGGTTTTCAAGGAAGGGACTCTGAGTAGAGGAAATTAAAACCATTGTAACCTTCTTAAGCTGACTGCTTTTCTTTCAATCCAGAATTAATGTAAAGAAGTCCACTTGGCAAACCAGACTAAGCCCATTACTGACTGCACGCTCACTGTAGTGTAGGCGTTTAAGCAGAGGAAACATTGACATTTTTATTAATTATTCTGGGGAAAGACTTGTGAGCAGCTGGAAAAAGAGGACAGAGGAAAAATAGATTAGAGATCATATCAAAACCATATGAGCCAGAATTCCAGCCTGCGCAAATCAAACTCTCTTGGGGTGGGCAAAGCCCTGCTGTTTTTAAACTGAGGATCTTTCCCTCACCAGCAGTCTGAAATTCCAGTAGCATTCAAGAGGTCAAAAGGAGTTACCCTTCTACTGACTTGTGCAGGGCTTAAGCCTTATAACACTTGTTACAGTGAATACTTTTCTCATGGTTAAGGAAATATGGAAACAGTCTGAGAATCTGGTGTCTAGTGCTTTAAAGAGAATAGTTATTGATGATGACTTTCTTGCTGAAAACTGTGGTACAGTTGTTTATGGACTGACCACTGATGTCAGTCAAATGTGTTGAGCATCATCCACTTCTCAGAGAATAAACAGATCAATTTGCTCTCGTTTGCAAAACGGAAAATCACTGTACTTGTGTTAAATGCACTGGAAAAACAAGAGAGTTGGAAGAAGCAAAATTCCTGTAAGCTTTTGACATAACCAAAAGACATTGACAAGAAGTAGCATACCCAAATAGTTGGAAGTCCAGCTCTAGAACTGTTGTATGTCTGCTTTATTTCTGATCAGTCCTGCAGTGTCCTTCTCACTTTCCCCCATCTGTATAAACACTGCCAGCCAGATTCTCCTTTGCATTGCTTCAGTTTTCCACCAACAGGATTTTGAAGATAAACCTGGAGTAATGTAGTGAGTAATCAGCCCCAGAACCAGCAATGAACTCACAAACTACACAGCACCATGTGAGTGTGAGTAGCATTGCCTTTCCTTATGCCTGGCTTTGCTATTAGTTTACAACATTTCTGTACTGTTCAGTCTTCATCTCTTTGGAGATGGTGTGCTTTGTGGGAAAACCTGTTGTGAGGTAAAGCATCCTGCTGAAGACTAAATGAATTTTTGAACACTTATTTCTGTGCAACTTTGCCAGTAACTTGGTTGCAGGGTTCCTATAGGGACCCAATTACTGTTTTCTCTAAGCTGAGTAACTTTCTGGTTAACCTAGCAAAGTCATGACTACATGCACCTGTCAGGGATCCTCATTAGTGGTGGTTTTTTGGTTCTTCTAAATCTGACCTTTAGTAAAGCTAGATATTTATGATCAAGTGGTTTTAATGGAGAGATTGTACTACCTTACCAAATAAGCGTATAAGGTTCTCAAAACAGGAATTCAGCTGTCATCCATTTTTGGAGAGAAAAACTGCAAACCTTTGCAATCTTTTTAATCCTCAGTAAAGGGACATCTGGAGAGAAAATATTGGTTAGCCGAGAGTCTTTTTCTCAAAATATCTTCTCTTCTTCCCTTAGGAAAAAAGTACAGTCTAATTATCCAAGCAGTGGGTGAGAAATATTGATAGAAAATGTTAAATTGTGCCATTTCATACGTTTTTTGCTGTTCTTATTCCATAGGAGAGGTTTCTTTTACAGAATGCTGTGTGGCCGTTTAGAAACAGCTCAGGACAATCTGAGAAAAGTTTTAGTGACACAAACTCCATCCCAAAATAACTGCAAGACAGACTGAGGTCTATTTTTGAACACTAAATTAACAAAATGCCTCAAAGGGTGTTGTCTATTTCTGGTTACTCATTCCTTCTGCACACAGTAAATCCAAGGAAAAAATTTAAAAAGAGATGATCACATAAAATATTAATTCTGCTAAACCATTTGGTTTATATCTCTGAGAACCTCCTGTACTAAAAAGGAGAGTGGCTAGTTCTGTCATTATTACTTCAATACTATATAGTAGGATAAATAAAATGTCCCTGCTTCCCACTCCTTTACACACTTTGTGTGCAGCTGAGTGACATGTAATTGTACTTCAAAATCAACTTGCACTTCCCAGCACCATTAAACTTAAGTGAACAGAAGTTGCTATCTTGAATACTCTTCAGAATAAGAAGGCCTGTAAAATGTATTTTTTGCCATCTTGAGACACTTTTCAGACTACAGTTGTTTATGTGTGTCTTTGCAAACCAAGCAACAAAATATTTTCTTTGATAAAGTAATAATCTAAGCACCACTGGAAGTCAACTAAAGGATTCTTCGTGACGTTATTGGTCTTGGATTCTACCTCTAATGGTCTGTGCCAGGCATTTTAATGTAACATTTATGTTGGGCAGTATAACAAATCTTACATTGCTCCCAACCCTACTTTCCATGTTGAAAGCCATAGCAGATCAAAACTTTAAGACTTAAAAGAATCCCTCTTCTGGCTTGTTTTTGCAGCTCCCCATTTTGCCTGACATACCGTTATTGAAAATTTCTCTCCAGTCTCTATTCACAAATATCTGGGCAGCTGCTGAAGGAGTATCAGACAAGTTTGGAACAGCAGATCACATAAGCAAGAAGAAAGAGCAAATCAGCATGAAGGTTTCCAGAGGCCAGCACTGGTGAGGAGCAGGCTGGTGAAGCTGAGCACAGAAAAGAAGGCAGGTGTGCAGTGGATGTTAATGTTTCCTCTACAGCATTTCTGGGTAGTGATTAATGAGGCTTTGACTATGCTATGTAAAATTGAAATTTTAATATATCAACAGTTAAAATAACAAACATCTGAAAAGGAAGCGTGGAGTGAGAGGTTTGTCAGGGTTCTCACTACCTACAGTTATTGTGAATTTGAATCCCAGCAGCCTGTCCCACCCACAGGCTCCAGTCTCTCTCAGGTCCACTCTTCCTCACAGCACAACCTACCTGGTTCAGTACAAAAGAGATACAAGAACAGTGCCTAGCAATAAGAATTTTTTTTCAATATTGCAGTCTTTCCCTTCACAGAATCATGAAGCGCCACAGAATTCCTGCTGAAAGAAGCAAACTAAAGCAGTACCATGTGTTCTCTTCTTTATATGTCCTTTGTCTGGTAAAAAGATTATCTCTATCAAAAAAAAAAAAAAAAAAAAAAAAAGAAGTGAAAGGAAGTGACTAAGATTTGGTGTGTAGGAACATCAGATTGTTCCCTAAGAATTAAAAAGTGCTATATCTTGTCAGACCTCTAAAACATGCCATCAAATATCTTTTCAGCCTATTGCATAGAGGAAAGCCTTCATTTTAGATCTGAACAAAGAACAAAAGAATCAAGCAAAGTTGATTTATTGTGTAAATAGTGCTTTAAAATTTAAGGACATCATAGAGAAATGTTTCACAGAAGGTACTTATTACTTGTAACCAATTTATCCATTTCGAAGGTGAACATCTTGTTGCTGTTTGAATATGTAATGTGTATAATAATTTGCAAAAAAACCAAAAAGATTACTTACAAAGTATTCTCTACCTACTTAAAAGTTTTTATATGAAAATTTGCTGGATATTCTTTTATCAGTAATTGCCTGGTATTGTGAACAGTGTGATGTTGCAGGTAAAAATGCAGAGAATTTATGGAAATTTCTTAACTTTTTTTCTGAAATAATGAGGTGTTTGAATGTTAAAAATACGGAAATTTATTGGAAAGTTATTAATTATCTGGCAACGCTTAGGCAACATCTTACCAAAATTATAAGGACAGGCTTTACTTTGCCACTGGTTGATAGGAAAGAAAAGACAATTCTTTCTCTGAAGTTTTTTTTCCCTTTATTTTGAAGAATTTAAGAAATATTTAAGTTTTAAAAGACTATTTATAGAGCACTGGACTTTAATAAAATTGGAGCATGAGCTATTTTGAAATATAATTTCACATTCTATTTTTAACCCTGATTGATATAAAGGAATGTCACAGGAAATATCACCAAAATGAAGAATTAAAACTTTGGTTTTAAAAGTAATACATGAATTTTATCTTAATATGGTCCAATGACAAATTTTCTGCATTGGCAGTTCATGTTCAAGACCTGATGATGCAAATGGTTCCATATCAAAGCCTCTGAGCCAGCTAGATCACAGTACGACAACTAAAGTCAACCAGCCTCCATAGAGACACAGAGAAAATCTGACCAATTCTCCCTCCAAACCAGGACCTTCAGCAGCTCCAAATGTCAGGGGATGAAAGCATCTGTGCACTTTGTATGACCAGCCTCTGGCACTCTTAGGTTGACCCTGGCTGGCAGTCAAGCACCTGCTCAGCCAGGCACCCTTTCACACCCCCTCATGTATAGAGGAGAGACTGGATTTTATGATCTGTTGTTTTCTGTCATCCTCAATAAAGCCAAACCTTTGGCTAGAGCTTTGGTGGAGCTGGATGTTGAAGTTGTTCAAGCTTTGTCCAGAGCACTGTGAAAATTCATGAGTTCCTCCTTTCATAAAAGGAATCAACAGAGACATTCAGTTGTTACCTGCCTTTGCTGAGACTCTAACATTCTTCTTTGGTCTGAAAACAAGTCCTTCTCATTTAATAATTTCTGTGCTTGGCCTTGTAATTTAAACAGTCAACTTCTATTCTGAGAAAGATGTTCAGTGAGATGTCTAAAATCAGTATTGCAAAAAAATTAACTTTGCCCATCTCTGCCAACAATCACCTCTGGGTCAACAGAATTCACTAGGCCACTGTGTAACAGAAAGAAAATTATTCTACCTCCTTTACACTATAGGAGGAGTTCTAATAACTAATCATTTGTGGATGAGGTAGATGTCCCTACAGCTGGTCATGAGTCCCAGCAAGCATTTTATTTAACCTATCTCTTGGTAATTATCGAAAATTGTATTTAACGGCATATAAGAACCTATCAAATCTAAATGTTCTAAGCTGTTAAGATATTTTCTCTTTACCTTATCCCAAAACACTTATTTCTCACCCAAGCTATGCTTCTCAGTGTTGAATAAATTACATTGGGTCATTGACAATGCTGAGTCATGATTCATTGAGCCATGGAGACACTGATCACTTTCTGAAGCAAGATATTTCTTCAAGGTCTTTCATTTATGTACTGATCAAAAGCAACTTTTGCTTCCTTGTCAGAACAGAGAATCTGCTTCAGAGATGATCTCTTGCTTACTTTATTTCTAGTGTTCTCTCCTGTTACCTACAATAGCCATTCCCAACTACACCATCAACTGTGTAACAAAATCACATACGTCAATCTGTGGAAGATTCAAGTTCACATTGGCACTTAGGGTGAAGTTTTCCCTTTCTCTTTCCTTTATATGACAAAAACCTCAAAGAAAAAGAAGTTACTAAGAACTACTAAGTTATAGTAGCTACAGTATGTAGCATACAGGAGTTAGCATGTAAAAAGTTTGAGCAAGATTTGATTTAAATTTGTTTCTGTGACAGATTATGAAGTGGAGCAATATTGGTCTAACGGGTTTGTTCTTTTATAGATCAAGTCAAATGATACATAGAACTTTTTTTTTTTTTCTTTTTAGGTAAAAGTATCTAGGCATGTAACACCCAGAATATTGCAATGGGAATACTAATGATAATAGGCAGACAGCACCCTATCCAAATCAAATGGACTTCGAGATGACTCATTTTCTTTTAGAATAACAAATGGACTTGTCAAGAATAAACAGAAGTAGCCATAACAACGAAACACCTGCTATTTCTTTTTCACAGATGTAGCTGCATATGGGCAGAGATACTTAAATATAAAGTAGTTGAAATATTATATAGAAAATTAATCATCCTGTGGTTTCAAGAAACTAAACAGAACTAATAAACGAAATAAGGAGGCACTTAAATCTGTACCCATTAGCACAGTTCCAATGAATCTTCTACCACTAGTACCCATTTACTCTTTTCCTAAGGATTTTTATAAAATGCTTTCCTTAAGCTTCAAGTTGTCACAACGGTTCAGAAATCATTAACACTGCTTGCTCAGTTTCACTACCCTTTACAACAGTGTCAGATATCTGTTTAATTCCTAAGAACACATTCTCTGATTCTAACTTAAAAGATGGCTTCTCTCATCTTTTCACATTTAGATATTAAAATTTTGGCTTCTCTTTTGAACCTAGCACCATTACAGTCTGGATAAACAATGATGACATTTATGGATTCTTCAGTTCCCTATGAATATATGGGTTCTATTTAGTTCATAATGAAACAGTAATTTACATATATATCAACATTCTGGAGATGGAATTATGATTCATTTAAAAAGCCAAAAGTTTATAGCCTCTGATTTTAGCTTTCTTTTCTGTCATCCTATGTGCATGTGGCTCCTGAAGCTTTTACATCTGAAGGCAAAATTCTGGTTCTCCCAAATCAAGTGGAATTTTATAACTTAAATGAGATTTCATCATCTATCCCATTTGCCACTCATAAAACAGATGTGCAAATACTTCTTTCTAGCAGACATTTGTTTTTATTTTTTCATAGGTGAATACATAGTACATAGGAGAAGATGCCCCAGTGGCTTCTTCTTCTCCAAGGGTAAGTTAATGAAATAATTTCAAAATAATCCTTCTTAGAGATTAGAAAAACATGGTACTCTTTCATAAAACTTCTAACTTTTTGAAAAAAGGCTTTTATAATTGTTATTATTACTAATCCTGATGGATTACAGAGAGATATTATTATAAAATAGGATTTAATGTAGTATATCTTAATTAATAAATATTTAGCTATAAGGTATATTTCCCACACAATTTGGCAAGTATCACTTCTATATCATATCAAAATTATAATTTACCCATTCTCTGCTCCTAAGGGATGTGACTACTATAACATCCAGAGAAGAGTGAGTGATATATTCTTTCAAGGGTATAAAAACCAAAGAACCAAGTAGCAAGAGAGAGAGGGGGGGAAACTGAAATTTATCTAAATTGTAAGGAGAGAAACTCTCAACATCAGAATTCAATGGGAATGTGACAGATCAGTTTTGATGTATTTACAAATCTTTTTAAGGGATTCTTCAGTCAATTTCCTAATCCTAATCACTTACTCTCTATTGTCCATGGCAAGTGGATCTAAGAGAGAGTGGAAATCTGTGTGTATTTACTTTCTGGGCAGCTTTTGTCTCTGTTTCCTTTTCTCAGCTCCTGTGCCCTTCCATACCATCCCCCATGAGACTGAAGTGGCAGCAGATGCTGCTGCATGGGTGAGAGCAGTGTAGTGAAAGAATGCTGTCCATTTATAGGAATTCCCATGGATTGACTGACATGATTCCCCAGGTGTTTACCACCCACTGAGTCTATTGTTGGAGGCAACAAGGTTATTTACTGTCAGCATTTTTGTGCTGATTTCTTTTTTTTGTGTCACAGAAAATTACCATGTTGCTTTCAGAGCTGTCAGACAGAGATTACTCTTTTCCCTCTATGCATGTTTTTTCCCATAGATTTTATTATATAAAGGGTCTCATTTGTGCTCAAAAACAAGGTCTGTCTGCAAAAGTGTTTGTGATGACTGGGATGAAGAGTGTGAATGGGTGGAAAAACATAGAAGACATGTGTTTGTGGCTTATAGTTTGAGTGCACTGACTTCCTTGAGTGAGTGTATGGCCCAATAAAGTGCAGGCAGCTGAAGTCCTGCTACTGAGTGCTATGTATCCCTTGTGCTTCTCTGTCTGCAAATTGGCTTCTCAAAAATCTGCTTTGGAGCAGATGATGAAGTGTGGCTAGACATTGATATCTAGCTTTATTCAGATAAATAAGGGTCCCAGAGATTTGAGGAAGCCTTGGGGCTCTTGCACTGCTGTTTATTTCTCTTGGTATTGGTCCAGAGTGTAGTTAACTCAATCAGAAGTATTATTTACTCCTCCAAATTACTTTACAAACACTAAACCCCACTCAGGCCTGTAATAATACAGTAGTAAATAATTTGCAGCACGATTCAGAGCTCTTCTATGTCTGTGGAACTTGCCTCATTAACTTCAATAGACTTCGCTGATAGTGCATGCGAAGAAATTGTTAGGTTAAGAGCACAACAATAGCAAAGCTAAAGCCTGGCTTAACTGGATGTGTTGATATAATTCTACTTAAATATTTTACCTATGATATTTCACCTGCAGTTCATGGTGGCTGAGTGCTAACTGAAATTAGAAAAGCAAAAGTACACCAGGTTGCTTAGCAGAAGTGTTTAGTTGTGTGCTGAAACTCTTCCCCCTTTGAATAAATTGAGAACCAAGTGGAAGGTTCAGCTGTAAATAAAGAATATTGTCATTGAAATATAAGAACAACAACCTTCTGCACATTCTTTAAGCACAGAATGGCTCCAAAAAATTCACAGGAAAAAATACTAAATGTTACAATGCTTTAAAGTTAAAGAATCCAGTTTCAGCTACTGTTCCTAGACTGTCTGCTTTTAAGACAAAGAGATGCAGCACCAGTTTTATGTCTATCAGTGTGAAGAGGCTGATTTTCACTGGAAGGTTTATTTGGCTCCTGCCATGAGGTCCATATGCAGCACTGAAAACTGCTATTGCAACCTTGTGATGGAGGCCTCTATTTAAACTCATTGTACTGGTGAAGATGAGACAAATTCTTTATCTCCATAGTTAAGGCTGGTGGTGTTTGCTTAGAATATAAGTTATGGAAATTTACTTCATCCCTTTTCCATTCCAAATAATGCTTTTATCTTTCAAGGCCTGCTCATATAAGGTAGATCAGATGCCATTTTCATTTTGAGAATAGTAAAGTTTTTAAACAGAATATATCTGAGGTATTGCCCATCTGTAGTATTTGATGTGTAGCAGCTAGAACAAATAAAACAAAATAAAAATCCACAGAAGATAGCCTCTAAAAATTATATCTAGATGAAGTTTCTGCTAGAGTCGCAATGACAACTTTTAGGGAGGACAAGACAACACCTAAACCTAATCAATTTCCTTGCTTGCATCTCAGAAGTGCTTCTTCATGGCTTTTATTCAATGGAGAACATAATTCTCCTTGTTTATGTTCTCAAAGGTCATCTGCCCTTGATAGAGTTATTTCAACTTTATACCTGTACAAGAACAATGTCAAGCCCAGTGAACCAATGTTTGCTCAATTAAAGCCAAAGAAATCTCTGTGCAGTCACAAATCAAATACCCAAGTCCTTCCTGGCTCTGCTAATGGTTATATAGTGCTGCTCACACACAGATAAATCCTGGAGATTCCAGGCAGGAGTTACTCATTGATGACAGTATGTATACACATAAATATGCAAATCTATATCTCTGAATATATGCATATTGAGGTATTAAATGCATGTGTGTATGTGAATATGCATATCTGTATATGACACTTTCTTTTACAAGACATTTTTTTCAAGTATTTGCAAATACAAGAATCATTTCAAAGAAAACAGTCATGTAAGGCAGGCCTGGACACCACTGTGCCATTTTCCTTTTTGGTGTCTGAATGCATATGAAAGTAAACATACCAATATCTGCGACTTCACATGCAAATAGCTCTGCAAGGTTGGTTGCCTGGTCTGCAGGTGTAATAGGCAAATTGGTAAAGAAATACAATTGTTCAATTAATTGGCTGCCGTGCAGTCCCAGCAATCATATGTGCCACGTGGTGATGACAGAAACCAAGTCAGACCACAAATCTGTGCACACAAGTTTGTAATTGCACAGATATCTCTGAAGAAATGGCTAGTCCTTTCACTTTAATTTCTCAAAAGGAATATCATTGTAAAAATGACCAATGCATTGGAGTTTTGTTTATTCATTCAAATAAAAAAAAAAGATGCCATTCTGTTTGACTTGCAACTTAGAAAGCCTTAAAAGTACTTTTCTGATAGCATATCAAAAACTAGTCCCTGGAAAAGTACATCCAAGAATAGAGTTGTTAAACTCTGTTTTTAGTGTATAGAAGACTCAGAAAATCTAGTTATTACTGTGACTGGCTGCACTAGCCTCATCTTTAGCTTCAGGGCTTCTTAAATGTTGCTCGCTAGCAGCTGCTTATTACGGCCAGTTTTTTTTCTTAAAAAAATTAATAACATTACATACAAACCTCCCAAAACACATCTCAAAATGTCAAGTCCCAGAAGAGGATCTCATAAAACTGCAGTGTCCTGTTACAGTCAGAATGATAGCCATTAGTTCAGCTCTGAATATCAGGAGACATTTAGCCAAGTACACTCACTGGCTGTGAGTCTGGTTTGACATGGACCCATTTTTCTACAGATTGACAGTTAAAAACTATGTTCTTTACAGTCTGTAAACTGTGATTTCATACCCAGCAGTGATTTGAAAAACAACTGCTAGTGCAGATTTATAATAATGAGCTCTTTGAGTGAATACCCCCATTAGCTGCCCTATTTTCAAGACTTCTAACAATATTAAAAGTTGCCTTTTTTATTATTATACTTTATTAACACTATTTTTTCCCCTTTGCATTTTTGTCATTACTGTTTTGAACAGGAAACCTCATAATTATCCTGGCTACTCAGTCCCTTCTAATGATTTCTTTATCCATCATTATAGTGTGATCACACTAACGATTTTTTCTCATACCTCTGTGGTGTAATTAATGTAATATTGCAGGCTGAAAAAGATCATTTTCAAAAAAAGCCTGTTAACTTTTATATGTTCATTTGCAGCTATTGAATAATGTGCTTATACTTTGAAACAGAGGAGCTGCCATAAGACAGCACTGTAGTGGTCCATCTACTGTGATATCCCATCTCAGAGCACAGCCAATCACATATATTCCAAAAGAAAATATAATTTCCCCATTGGCTGTAATAGTAAAAATAACTGAATAGCACTGCCTTACCCATGGGGGAAGTTTGTTGCAATTGCATTTAACTGTTGTAGCATATCATCCACATCATTCACTCCCAGTACAACGCCCTGCTAAATTTAGTGATGTCTGGGGCATTTTAGAGATCCAGGGAGGTGAAGTGGGAAGATTAATACATCTCATTAAAACAATTGTATGCCTCTGCAGTCAGTCTGAACATAACATCCAGAGAGCTGCCTCTACTTGCACTCTTCTGTCTTTGCTTTGAATTATTCCGATTTTACATGGTGTCATCCCTACTCTCTGACCTACCCAAGAACTCCACTTCCTAATAGAAATCTGGACTGTCTATATCCCATGATGTTCTGCACATCTCTCCCTAAATTCCCCAGTTATGCTGAGATCTCTGCACTATATTTTGTTTCCTGGCCTGGTCTATCTCTGTGGATGATGCAGGGTACATAATGACAAGATTTACCTTGCTCTGACTTCCCAGGTGTTTGTGGTAGGTTTTAAATGCCAATCTGTTAATTGGAATGGGAATGGAGAAGCAGAGCAGATCTAGTCAGTGAAGTGTGGTTGTGTCTCAACCTTGCATGTCCATGGAATATAGAAGTCTTATCTAAAGGAATTAGGAAATTCTCCTTCTGGAGATGCTTCACAGTATAGAGCTCTGTATGGCATAAGCTTCACTTAAATTTGAAAAGTGTTTTTCTGACAGTTCATTGAATAATATTCATCTAGAATATATATACCTTGACAGGATTCCTTCCAGGCTGTCAAGAATAAGCTATGGACCTGGTCAGCTCAGAGGGTAAAGAACTGAATGGATTTCAGACTCTCAAGGTTTAATACTGTTACTTTCTTAAGTGAGGACAGACTTTCACAACCCCTTCCCATTACAAATCTTCTAAATGCCTAGAAAATTTTCCTTCAAGTTCCCAGCTGAATTACCACAGAACTCCTAATTTTTCTGTTGATATTAATGTGGCTCTAATTTTGTGGCAGCTGGTGGGAGATTTAAGCCATTTCAGTATCATCTTAAACCTAAAGCATGTCTGTAGAGTGACATTTGCCAAATAAGTGCCATATAACCAGCACACAAAGAATTTATTAAAACCATTCCTAACCTCATACCATCTGTTTGGAAGGTAGACAAAATTCATTGAGCAAAGTGACCCAATCAAACAAACTGATGTGCATAATGTTACAGTGAAAACAAAGCAAAGACAGAATGACAAATTCTGTGTTGTATTATTTCCCTCTGTTTTCGTGGGAACTCCACATTTGTTTTTAGAATTTTGGGATATGGAATCAAAGGTGGAGGCAAGGTATTCAGATCAAAATGCCAGCCCAGAGGATCATTATTCATTTGGGGCTGATTTAGCACAGTTCTGCTCTGAGAAAGAGAAGGGTCAATTCTCAGGAGGCAGTCAGATCTCTTTGCTACTGCCTTATTAGACAGGGTGCCTTTTCCATCATATGTGTCATTTTGACTGTTTACTCAAGGCTGTAAAATAAGTTCCCAGTCAGCTTTAAAATCCTTGTAATTAACATAATATTTTTTTCAAATACTCTTTGTTCCCTAGTCAAATATTCAGAAATCTTTCCAACTAGCAGAGGCCTCCTGGTCTTCTGCAAATAACTCACCCAGGCAGTCTATTCTTGCTAGTTTCCTAAGTAAACTTTGGAGTGTAGACTCTTGGAATTAGCTCCAGTAAATTTCCATTAGAAATTTCTGTGAGTGGAGAGAAATCCTAGAAACATAAAAGGCTATTCAGTTTTCTCTTTCCTCTATCAGACTCCTTTGCAGTGATATTTTGCTCACAGATCGTAGCTTTTCTCTGAGACTTGAGCCAACTTGGTTCCCATCTAACAACCTGACTTGTAATAAATTCCAGAATTTCAGAGAAAGTTGTGTAGGGACTTGCTTCATGGCATCATTTCTGGGTTAAAAGTAGCAAGATGGAAAAAAAACCCAAGATTGCTCATACTGAGTCCTGAGGCCCAAACATCTGTCAGAGAATTTCATTCAGAAATTGAGGAAATTATTGCTTTGGTTGCTCATTTAAACTCCATGGGCATGATGACTAGCAAAAGGCACCAAAATAAGATTTCAATTATAGTGGCTAGAAAACTGATCAGATGTTAAGTTTACATGGAAATGCTTTAGATGTGCCTGAAAACCAAGTAGTTTTACTCTACATAAGAGATCCCTGCAGCATTTAGGAAATTTAGCTCACCATCTGCACATGGGACAGGGAAACATAATCATTCCTTTAGAAATAGAAAAGGCTTAGGGAAGGTAACATATTTTCGTGAAGTAATTTACACTGGAGGTATCTTGCCAGAGTGCTTATTTGAAAAGTTCAAGTTGTCTACAGGTAGAACTGACCTTGGGAATTTGATAAATTCTTCTTTCATCACACTTAATTTCCATAGACACAAAGATAGAATTAGTTCTGGTAATCAGCTACCAGCAAGATAGATCAGGCCTTTGGACTCCTTATTTAATTTCAGGTTAGGGAAATCCCTTTTTGTTTGATATTTGTGATCTTCCTCAGTGAGTCTTGGAAACTAAGTGTGAAATAGGCACTCTCTTGTAAGTAAAGCCCAGTATGACCTATTCTTTGTTCCCTCCTGCAAATCCTTGCCCGAGGACAGAGCCAGGGGAAGAGGCCTGCCAAGGGTGCCTAGAGATGCCTTTCTCCTGTAACTGGAGATAGCTTTTTCTGGATCATCTCCATTTCTGAGACATGATAGCTTGACAGATGGAAGGACTTCATGACTTCTGCAAACAAGGACAAAAGCAACAGCAGCAATTATAAGGAAGGAGAAAGAGAAATACTTCCAAAGTGCTTTTGCTTCTGCTGCTGTAAATGTGGAGCATGATATATGTGGTAATTTGTGCTTTGTTTTTCCAGCTATTTCATTATACATTTACTGTTTTCAGACATACACAGTAGCCAAGCACTCTGGAATGTTTAAAACGAGAAGTGATGCACTCTCCTTCCCCAGCTCACTCAGCTGAAAAGACCAAATTCCTTGACTGTGTAAGGGCAAAATGATAGATATGATGGATTGCACACAATTCAAGATGTGAACAGTGAAGCAAAACACCTGCTCAGAAATATATCTCTGGGTTGAATTCCTGCAGAAATTAGCTATGTTTCAGGGGTGGAGAGGTATTCACATGCATTTACTGCAGTTGAAGTTGGCAAAGAAACATTTTCTATTTCTTTAACATGTGAATTGCAGAAATGGATTTTCTAAATGAAAGATTTCCACCACTAAATCCTTTTAAGTGTGTTCTAGTTCCCACAAGACAGCTTGGAAATTGCTCTGAGGCAACAGACACTTATTTCAATGTGTAATATTCAGTGAACCTTTCAAAATATCCTTAATGATAAAACCCCCAAGTGTGGACATCAGACTAATATAGGTGATTTATTGATTACATTTTCTCTGAAATATGAACTGGACTGGTTAACTCAGTGCCCCTGCAAACCTGAGAAATGCAAAGTATAGAGGGGTGATTATAGAATATGAAGAGAAACACCTGCCTCAGCAAATTAACAGGTATTTGAATCCTCTTCTGTAAGCAAGTGGAAGAAGTAATGATTTAAATCCCTGGCCTACGTGTGCTTCTGCTGCACAAGAGGAGAATAGCCACAATTTTGGTGGTCAGAAAGTAGTCCACCTAATCAAGAATGGTAATTCTGCCTAACACACCTGTGATCATGACTTGTCTCTACAGCTTTTGGTGGGGTTACTGGAGGTGAATATTAACCTGTGGGATATGACCTAGCCTCATGACTTTGCCTCTTTTTTATTCAAAAACAGTTAATAAAATCAAGATTGTTTATCGGTTCTGAGGTTGATCTTGGAAAAGAGGTGAGGTGTAAGTTCAATTCAATTCATACAGCAGTGAAAGGGAGTCTACATTTGTCTGAATACTGTCAAATTGTTTTTCTGGAAAACTTTGAACACTAAAATACAGTGGACAGACTATTGAATTTAGAGAAGAGAATGCACTTAGTGCCAGTCCTTTAAAGTTGAATCATAGAGTGGGCTTTTATCTTGCCATTGATTAGAGACAGGGGAAAGGAAAGGAATGAAATTTGGAAAGGAATGAAAAAGAAAATGAAAATGAAATCAGTGGATCTGTGAAGAAGTTTTTAGTAACTAAAGAAAATGGGGAAAAGTTTGAATTTAATGAGTGAGAGACACAATATTAATTAGGTTTGTAAATAAATGTCTTGTGGTTTATCTGCCCAGGTATGATTGTAACCAAACAAAAAAGAAGACTGTAATGTGCAGTTCTCCCCTTTATGCTTGCAAGAAATTAACAAAACCCCTCCAAAACAGCCCTCTAGAAAGATGACAGAAGCCAGTGTTTGCTTGTTCCTATTTTGTAAGATGGTTTATTGAAGGTTATCAAGGCTCTGTGCAGAACTTGTTTTAGGACAGTTTGAACATGCTGGGTGTTTTACCTGTTCAGAAGCCTGGATGATCAACTACCTTGAACACGTCCCTAAGCCATGCACACCGAAGTTCTAAACTTGACCTTCATGCTCAGTTTTTGGGCACCTGATGAGTCTTTCTGGGCTCCTGTCCCCTCATCTACACTATTTAATACATTTCAAAATGATGTTTTTGGGGTTAGGCAGGCAATGTGTGCTTATGCAGTTTTCTATTTCAGTGCTACAATTTAATATTTTGAGCCTAAAGTACAAATACACAAGTATATTACCAACATACAACAATTTCCTTGATACATAAATGAATGTTACACAGCTTCCAAAGGTACAGAAAAACTAAATTTATTCTAACACCCTCTGCAAAACAAAACACACTAAGTATAATTTCACCTTCTCCGTATTACTTCTAGATGGAATTCTTTTTTTGGCAAATACTGCTGTAGCCATGCAAATTACTATCCTGTGTGCACTCACCATTATATTTGATGGTGTAGTGACAACTGAGAATAAACTGTATTGACAGACCTTTCTTGAATATAATGATTCCAAAAAAGTAATCCTAAGTCAATTAATAGTTTAACTTTAATTTTGAAGCACTTCCCCATTCAGAAAACAATCAATCTTTTGGCATGGAGCAAACTGTCATACAGCCTACCAGAGGAGTAGTAGATTGGCATAAGGAGTCATTTATATCACTTTAACATCAAGAGAATGGGTTTCAATGGGAACAGTGGCCTCAATGTAAAGACCAAATTTAATCATTGTATACTTAGACCAAGACAGTTCCTGTAACCAGCAGTGTCCAAGACAGAAAGTTATATCCATGTGCCTTTATTTAATCAGGTGTCCCATTCACAACCATGACTAGTGGGAATTAAAGTTACTGTAAAACCAGCAGGAATTTCCCACCATCCTTACTAATTGTGCTGTAGCAGGAGGAAGACAAAACCTCTCTCAATATCCAAGTCATGAAAGACCACATTAACAGAAAGTATCCCCTATAAAAATAATGAGCAGGAGCCAGCAAGGTTTCTTTTTTCCCCTCTTTAAGGGGATTTTTTCACTCTCCCTTAGGACAGTAACAATCAATATATGATATAATGCGACAAAGATGACTATGCTGACATACAGCGATCGAGTTTAAAATCTCTGCTGACAGAAGGGAAAGTGCCAGCAGAACTGCAGCTCTGGATATGAGGAGATCAGAATTTGGGCTCTTCAGGGATTTAGTAAGGTCCTCAGAGGAAATGCCACTTGTTCTGTTCAGTCTGGAGGAGACTGTGGGAAGAGCTCATCTCAGTTACAACTTGCTCACGAGGGGAAGAGAAGGGGCAGACAGTGATCTCTGTTCTGTGGTGACAGTGACAGGACCCAAGGGAACAGGCTGAAGTTGTGTCAGGGGATGTTTAGGCTGGATGTTGGAAAAAGTTTCTTCACTCAAAGGGTGGTTTGACACTGGAACAGGAACCCCAGGGAAGGGGTCACAGCACCAAGCCTTGAACACAGAGGTCAAGAAGTGTTTAGAAAATTCTCTCAGGCACATGGTGTGACTCTTGGGGTGTACTGTGCAGGGCCAGGAGTTAGACTCAATGATCCCTGTGGGTCTCTTCCAACTCAGCATATTCTCTGATTGTGCAATGCTGTCTCATTGATAAGGAGCTGTATGTCTTCTCCAGGTAAAGGATGTTGATCCACAAGGTTGTGGCAGAGGATGTTTTTTGTTATCTTATTTTTCCCAATTTATTTCAACACTTTTTTGCTTAAAAAAAACATGTTTGTCATGTGAACTTAATGTTAGCAGCTCCATAAAATAGCTTGCAGACCTTGTTGTTTAGGAAGTGGCAATAATGTGGCGGGCTAAATCAAACAAGAAGAATGTTTTGGATTACTTTTTTAAGGTCTGAATGATGCTTTTTCACAAATCTCCTTGTTATTCATGTTTTACTCAACCATCAGGTCAAGACTTGTATAATTTAATTTCATTTTGAATATTTCAGCTTTAATATGTACCTAGAAAGTCTTCATGAGAGGTGCATTATGTAACTGCTCTTGGAGATAAATGCTCATTTCCATCACTGATATTTTGAAAACTTGTAAGGTGATTGCATTGTCACAGCTGTTTTTTCCAGCACGGGGTAATATGTCTTTCTGAAAACAGAATCTTTTGAGTAGCAGCTAATACATATTGCTAGATACTGCTGCTAATAGAATGCATAGTATGAGTTTGAGGTACCAATAAATAAATTAGAAGAAAATAATTAATGATTGTTAATCATAGTTACAAGCAACCTAACAACTAGTTGTCCTTTAAAATGGCTGGTTTCAGAAAATGTCTGCTAACCATTCAAAATTTTTTTCATTTTGATGGGTGTAATCTCCCCTACCACCTGCTAATATAAGGTATGACTCAGACCAATCTTTGAAAAATTACCTGAGGATAGCAGCATTACACTTCATTGAGCATTTTTTCCTTTATAAAAGGGATTATGAGTATTTTACCAAAAGAAATACTGCAAAGTTTCCGTACAGTTCAATGTGGTATTATGTTGTTTCAGAATCAACGCTATAGAACAGAGTCTATATGCACACATATATTAAAGTCTGCAAAATATTTAAATTCATGCTGGAGTTACTGTGAAGTAAATAATATTTATCATATTCTTTTATAATCCTGTCCTGTAAGATATTGCTTGAGAGTAGCTTTCTTTGCCCCATTTACTAGATGAGTGTAATAGCTGGAGTCCAGTCACTTTTGGTGCTAGACTTAAATGAGTTTCTTAGAGTTATTCACATGTATTAACACATCTGCTGTATCTGGAGAGAGAGATTTATTCTCTAGTTAAAGTCAAAATTAGTTTGTTTTTTTTTTTTAATTGACTTCTGCAGTGGCAGGATAAAGCCCCATGATTGTGTATATGTGGTAAAGTAGAAGACATTCTTATTCATAAATATTTCCAGACCACTGCACAATCAGTAGGGTGATACAGTGACTGGTAAAAATCTTTCTAAAGCGTAATTTTTCCAGGATTTTTTTTCCTCTTTCATCCACCATGAACACCAAGCTATGATATCTAATCTCTACAAGAACAAAGATGTTATTAAAGCTAGCTAAAATTTGGCAAATTATGCAGAAAAAAAATGTTTTATTTTAGGTTTCAGGCTAGCTTAGTTTTCCCAGGGCTTTAAAACAATTTTTCATTTCACAAAATAGCCAAAAAACTTTTATTATCAAGCTGTATATTTTTATGTTTTCTTCAAAAAAGCCCCCAAAACCCTCAGTGAACTCCCTCCCCTGTGCCCCCCAACCACTTTGTTTTGGTTTATACATACTTTCATTACAAAGCTAAATGGAAAAGCAGAACTGTGTTAGAATCAGCTTTTCTGCAAGATTCTCAGCCTATAAATGAAACAAAACCTCAAAAAAAAGTCCCTTTTAAAAATTTATTTTTCACCCCCCCCCACACCCTTTTACTATTGCAGTCCTAAATTAGTTCCTAATTAAACAAATTCAGAAGATTTTTCTCCAAACTGTGCCCTGCAGGAATGAGAAATACATTTCAGTAGTGAGAAGAGTTATTTTCATGCTTAACTTTTGTCATATCTACTGAAATCTACTTGGCCAAAGTTTAAAGCCGTGAGGAAATGCTGGCAGCACTGGAAGAAGGTAACGTGTAATAAAGGATTCATATAATAGAGCTGAACTCAGCAAGCAAAATCATCATACAAAGCATTAGAACCAGAAAAACTATACTTAAATCATGTCTCTTTATAAATAATATCTGCCAGAATTTAATACAATGTTAAATGTCTCCATTGCCTTTTTTTCCCCTTGTAGTGATGATCAAAAAATAAAAAAATGCTCCAAAAATATTTGCAATAATTTTAGGAGGCAGAGTAATGCACATCACTCTTTCATGTACAGTAAACAGGGAATCAGGAGTATCTCCAAGATGTTAAATTAAGCTGGGAGAGGGGATGTGCAAGTAGCAACTCCAATTCCTGATATAAAGAAAAATTTCTGACCTACTGAGATTCAAGCAGTATGAACAAGAGTCTGCAGAAAATGTGCGGTGTGTTTTCCCTTCAATTCAACTTTCCCCCCTCTCCAGTAATTTTCTGACACTTACCCTTTGTCTGCTCTTTTGGTTTTTTGACACAGAATCTGGAAATCAAATTGATGGCACCCTATCTTGGTTCATTCGAGTGCTCCGTGCTCAGCAGTATAGGAAGGAGTGTCTGTGTCCAGCTAAAGAAGTGTTAACTGTCCCCATCCTGTGGAGACAAGTAGCTTCATTAGTGAGAGAAGATATGTGCCTGTACAGTTGGGTTTCTTGTGCATGATGAGATAGTTAATCCTGGGCAATGGGCTGAGTCCTATTTGGTCAGCACCAGTTCATTTCTTTACCCCCTGAAGTCCTACCAGCATTTTAATTAACAACTCATACAGCTTTCACAGGCTTTATCTCGTGCCAACTACTTTAACAGAATCTAAAGGTAGAAACTGTTTCGTCCCAACTGATGTACACTCACGTGAGAATATTGGTAATACTGAATGGTTATTTAGGTTTTGCATTAAACATAATAAAGGTCCATGGATTCAAGGAGTCTCTTTATCTGGAAAAGATTTTTGTGTGGGATTATTAAAAAAAAATAAAAGAAAAAGAATAAACACAGCATATTGTGAAGTCCTAGAAAGGCTGTTAGAACAACAGTAGTTCACTGAGAAAGACAGTTCAGTGGGAGGACATGAGCTCTGAGGCTCAGGAGTGGCACAAGTTTTTTCCATGAAATCTTATGGAGTCTTGGGGGAAAAACAGCTGAAAATCTGAAATATTTCTAATCTTACATAACTGAAGGGTTGACTACTTCTGGCTTGAAAGATCCCAACTCCTTCCTCATTGCCTTTCAAAGAGTGTGGTGCCTTTCCTCATGCTTTTGCTTGCCGCTTTCATCTCTTTGACACCTCATCCCTGAATGGCAAGGATCATTCCAGAAACATTGCTAAGTGCAATGGTTTGTAATCAATTAGCCTCCGAAAGTTCAGATAATTCAGATGAAGAATAGATGAAGTTTGCAGCGAGGCACTTTAAACAAAGTAATGACTTTTTCATTCTGAAACATTAGTTAATTTTCTATTAATTTGCGTTCATTATACTTTTTTTTCTAGGCATGAACATGATAATTTTAAAATGAAGATTAGAGTAAAAAATAAATAAAACGAATGATAGTATTGTCCATCGATTTAGTGTTGTGCGCCAGAAGGCAAAGGGAGTTTGATTTGAGAGCAAATATAAAATGAAGAGAAAACAAAGGAACAATCTCACAAATGTGGTGTATAATTCTTCCTCAGCAATTTTATTTTTTAATTAGGACAAGTTTTAATTACTTTTTTGCAATCTTACAGTGTACACAAGCACAGCAATTCATTTTAACATTCAGCTTCCTAGAGACAGCAGGTTAAGGTCTGAACCATAACAAATTATGCCTTACTCTGCACCCTGTTCCTTCACCCTCTAAAACATATTACTGGCTCAGTTCAATTCAATGCCAAATCTCAGCATGGGGCTTCTAGTAGTTTATTTTTTCTGTGTCTAAGCTCTCCATCCAGATTACATAAAATCTCACACCTTCTAGGATTTCCACTATCCATAAAGCTCTAGCAAAAGAAAATAACGAAATGCTTCATCCAAATGTCTCAGTACCATATCTGAAAATCTTTAATTTCCTTCTTTGAGAAGAGAAGTAAGCTGCAGAACTTTACTTTGTTTTTTATTTACAACCGAATCTGCTGGAAGTCTATAGATAAATGAAACCTAAATAGCCTTCATAATTTATGGGGCTAGAATTTTTAGTCTATTACACGTGTCCTTTAGCATCCCTACACTTTTTAAAAGCTCCCCTGTTCTTCCTGACTTTTAAGAAAGAAAGTTTCTAAAGTAAAAATACCCTAAAATCCAAGGACTAGCTTAACAAAAATATCCCACTCCCCATTTCCCCCCACCGATGGTAACATGAATGTCTTCTCTTTTAAGATGGAGCTTATATAAATGTCATTACAGCCATGAAAGAAATTACAAGAATATTAAATCACCTGAATATGCAGCATCTTTTTGGAACTCTGAATGGTGGGGTAATTCAAGCCTATCTCTGGGGAAAATTAAATCTTTCAGTGAAATGTAGAGACAGGAAATCCTGGTCTGGGGTTGTAACAAGGAAGATGCTGTAAAAGAGAAGGAAAGCCAAATCACGCTGGCAATAAAGGCAGAATTTTGTTTGCACAGATTTTTCCTCCTGTAGGCTGACAGTCTGAGATGACAGTGTTTGCTGTAGAAAACTGTTTTACACTAACACGAGTGTCTATTTAGCATGAAAGAAAGAAATTCAAGGAAGTTTGGTTAACATGGACAGAGAAGAACCACAATGTAACAGCAGGAAAAATGCCTCAAGATTAATGTTTGTACCCACAGGTGAATAATCAAGACAGTAGGAGGAAAGAGCTGACAAAAAAAGCAAGCCATATGGGTAGACACTTTGTCACACATTTATAGGCATGTCAATCCCATTAGTCACATGTTCTTTTGAACATGCCAAATGAAAAATGTAATTGAACATTTTGCTTTCAGTTATTTTTGAGTAAGTCCAAAGCCTTTCTCAGTTATCCTAGGGAATTACTGCAGATTTATTCCCAGAGAAATGGGAGCACAATTTGTTTCATTTGTTCATGAAGAGATATACAAGCACCTGTCACCTCTTGCTTTCTCTGGCAACCTCAGCAACAGAGGAAAGTGCTGCCACTGGATAATGGAGAAAGCTTCAGAGTAAACTTCCTTCATTACTAACTACTGGGAAAGCACTCTTCAATTATTCACTAAGTCTAAAGGGATAGAACAATTGTGGAAGGCTATTTTTATCCTATTGGAGAAAAGCTGTTTTCTCGGGGAAAACACAAAATGAAATAAAAGCTGAGTACTGACTGCATTTCCCCACCTATGTCCTGTAAAAGGCACTGTAAAATTGGGCAGAGGAGTGAACACTGTATAACCCCAGGCCTGGCCTCCCTTTTAGCAACAGACTTTTCCAACACTGATTGACAGGAAGGGAGAGCCGTTTTCAAATCTGGGAACAGCAGTCACTGCTGCTACTGGGATTCTAGAAGGGTAAAAATCACAAAATTATGGAACAGTTGAGATGGGAAGGACACCTCTTGGTCATTATGAGCAACCCCCCACCGCTGTGTCATCTAGAGCTGGTGTCCCAGGACCACGTCCAGGCATGTATTAATATCACCAAGGACAGAGATTCCTCCAGGAAACCTGAGCCAGTGACCAGTCACTTCTACAGTAAAAATGTGTTTCCCTGTGTGACAAGTGACTCAGGGATTGCACTGGTTGAGGAAATGTTGCACATTGTCAAGGAGAACAAAATTTTTTGGGCAGAAGTTCCAACAGTTTGGTTTCACTCCATTGCTTTGGAGCAGTTTTTGGGACACTGAGTATATCCCTTGCGCTCTCCATCTTTTCTCTCATTTGGGATATTAATTCTTTTCACTTATCCTTTGTTCATTTTTACTGTTACTGGGATCAGGGTAACAGGTGCCAGGATGTGGATGCACAAGCACAGTGGATCTCTCTGGTTACAGGTACCCAAGCTATAACAAGAATTAACAGACCTTCCCTTTTCATACAGCATTGAGATGTCTCCTGAGCATCCTCTAACCATTAAGACTCACACTTACACAAGCTCAGTATCTTCTGTGTTCCTTGAGAAACATTTCAAATGGGAAACTGAAGAGTACTGTATGATGAGGTAATGTGACACACAGAGACTAAAAGAAAAATTTCCAGTTGGAACTTGGGTAGTAAAAACACAGCACAGATATTCAGAACTTTTTGCTAGCCAATGCAAAAGATTTATTACGAGTTGGAAGAGAGATGGTATTACCTCTGAAGCTGGGTGAGAGTAGGGGAATATAGACCTGATCCTGCCAAGGACAAAGCTAATTTGGTCTGGTGAGGACCAAAGTCCCCAAGACCAAAGTCTACGAGAAAGTAACCAGTAGAGAGGGGAAAAAATTGAGGGGAGTCAAAGAAAATAAGAAATGATAACTGCCTGGTTTAGAGGACTCTTTTGGAGGTCATTTGCTTCTCCAGTGATCTGGACATTTAGGAATATTATCTTTAATAGGTGCACTCTAGAACCTCTAATTCTCCCTTCCTCATTTATGTAGCTATCCTCTGCCTACCTCCTTTCCTCACCTGTAGTCAAAACAGCCAGCTATGACTATGTATGGATTACATATTATCGAGATGTAAATTATTTTTTTAAGGTGTTGTGAAGGGGTTGAAAACAACATGGGTCACTTGTTTTAAAATTTTATTTTAATTAAGTTGTTCTTATCTTGAATTCCCATACCATCCAATTACCTGTGCAAATTTTAATGTGGTCTGTAAATGTAAGCTTCCTCCTCCTTACTATTATTAAAACCAGTTATTAGTTTCATAAAACTTAGCACATAATTAGCAAAAAAAGTATCACAGCCCTGCTGGCTCATTGGCTTCTGCACTGGGTTTATTATGAAATTAAAAAATAAAATTCTAAGCATTTACCAAATATCTACAAATACTGCTTGTTGGTGATACCCATTTTTGGGAGAAAACATACTGCTACTTTTGAGAACACTTGTAATGAATGTTTTCCTCATTAGCAACAGAATTTGGTAAAACTTGCTACTTTTGATCTTGAGCAGTTCACAGGAGACTCCTAGCTTTGTTTCCCAGGGAAATGGAGCTCACATGCTCGCTGTGTCTGTTTAATCTGCTGGAAGGAAAAGAGCATCTATTTGTACCTGTATGAGTAGGAAACGGCTCTGTCATCTCAGGTGGTTTTAGACACTATGGCACTCACAGGCAATGTGGATTGTCTGTGCCTGAGCTGCAGAAAAATGCTTTGGCTGGAGCCTGGACCTTCAAAGGCTGAGACCCTGATGCAGGGAAGGTGGGCCATTTGTGGGCTCAGTGGTCTGTCTGGCACTTGTCTAACTTATTTTGGATATTTTGGAGGGCTCAAGATATTCCTTCTAGAAGTGGACAGCTGTGCATAATCTATCTTGTCTCAGCTTTGGAGAATGTCAGAAGTGTTTGGGAGACCAAGATTGCAGGAGAACAAGATTGCAAGGCAGTTCTGCCATAGGGCCAGAGCTTTTTATGCCCAAGATGGTCTACGAGACACAAATTCTAGGTCAAATCAATCTTTGGTGGCTCCAGTGCTCAAATATTACTTGTTTCCTTCCAAGTTTGCTTTAGCAAAATGAACAAGTGGTCACATTTGCTTCTATATTTGTGATTCCTTGTGAGCCTGCAGGCACGCCTGTACCCATTTAGTAGAGAATTTACATTACCTTCTGCCGAGGGGCAAAACATCCACAACAGAGACAAAGATCACGCAGACAATAACAAGACAGTAACAAATGTGCATGTTTCATAGCCATGCTGCACCCCAAGGAGTGTTAGTAAACCCATGGTCTTACACTCATAAGTTTGAGTCCCAAATAATACCTCCAAAGAGCTAAGATGAAAGGTTTCTGTGAGTCTGAACATGAAAATTAAAGATTCTTTTGTAACACACTCCAAGAATTTGGAATCTTATAGTTCCAGGACTCATTGAACCTCCATTTAATTTCATGACCATTTCATATCCCTGAGTTCACTGTCTTTGGTATCAGGCCTTGTACCTTTTATGCACTTCAGGACTGCGTATCAATTGAGGTTACCATGGATCTGCATACTTAACAGCCTTCCCTTTGAGAATTTAGATTCAGTTGTAGCAAGGGAAGGACTAGACTTCTAAAAACATCTTGTGTGTTTATATTTGCGATAGAAATGGAGCTTTCAAAAAGCACATCAGTAGAATTTTAAATGTCTATAGACAGCTCTACCTTAGAGTTTACAAGGCACAGAATATAACATAATAGATGCTAAAATTTTCAGACACTGCCTGTGTCACAGCCTGGCTCTTTCAAACAACACTATTAAGGTAGTGGGACTTTCAGTTTTTTCCAGGAAACATTCCTTTCATCTCAGTTGAAAGCCTTTTCCTACAATTTTCCCTTAATAATCTTCAATAGAGGACTGTGTATCTCCTGCTATGTTTTTTTTTTCTGGACTTCTCCCCAGCGTATCTATACTACAAGCAGTCCAGGAACAATTTCAGCATAAAAAGCTCACATAGCCCTGTAGAGTTTATCCAAACCCTCAGGCTTTCAGGTACCATTAGTGCCCATCTAAGCACCAGCCACTTGTCAGATGTCAGAACTATTCAGCAAAATCAGTTCCTTGATTCAGCCTAGCCTGACCCTTGTCCTGGGCCTTGTCACTCCCAGCTTCCTCTCTAATCATTTGGAGAAAGGGAAATGGTCTGCCTTATTAGTTGCCTCATTATTTTAATGCAGCCCAGCACTCTTTTCACAAAGACCCAACATTCCTTTTCTGACTTCAGCATCTTTACCACAAGGCTTTATATTGATTTGCTGTCATAAGCTTTCTTTTTTGAGCATCTCAGCCTCATAGTTAGTTCTCAAGCTCACTCAGTATGACTTTAGAGGCTCCAGGTTGTTTATTGATGTGTATGTTGAGGTTTTCTTCCCTCCTGCCTACTATCTGATCAAAGCAATCAATAAATGAGTGCTGTTATTATATTTCCAAACTCTTTGAGGATCTGTTGCAGAGAAGGCATTGCCTGCTTAACTGATGAAAGCAAAGCTAAAAAAAGCCTCTTTGGTGGCACATATAGACACCTGAGAAGCAGAAAGAGGAAGAGACATCCCCTTTCCCTCATGAGACCTTGAAGTATGACTTGAAAGGCTTCTACTCTGTCTCTCACTGGCAACCTTTTAACTTAGAGACCTCTGACTTACCTGCATCCACAGCTGTACCACTATACTCCAGGTTGGCAGGGTAAGCACAGTACAGTGTCCTCCTTTTTTTTTTTTTTTTTTTTTTTCCAAAACTCTTTAATTGGCAAGCAAAATTTTGAGGTTACTCATCTAACTATAGGTTCTGTGAAAAGAGCTGAAATACTTGCAAAAATTACATCATTAAATAGCCACACATAGCTAAATTAGTGCTTAATATGACAGGAATTAGGAGTTCAAAAGACCATGATTTGCATAATTTATAATTGCAGCAGCCAGCTTATAATATATTTTCTTGTGTCATGCTTGGCTTCTTAGGCTTTTGGAAGACCTTGATCACTCTGAAAATAATCCCACCAAAGCTTTTTCTTTATAACCCTATGGATTTTAGTTCAACTCTGAAGTGTATTTAGGTTGGGATAAAGCCCACCCACCTGACTGACAGCTCTTAGCTGGCACAGCAGAAATTCATTATATACATCTTTTGATTCCTTTATTGTACCTGTGACATTACTTAGGGCCTCAGAGCTGGACTCTACTCTCTGTCTTCCAGCTTTGATTTCCCATCTCAGCTTGGCAAGTGCTTTCCCAAGTGCACTGTTTAGACATTTTGTAGGTACGGGACAAGTCCTTCCTAACCTAACTTTACTGACCCCAATGCCTTTACCTCCGGTGTGAAATTGCCTCTGAGTAGAATGGGCAGGTTGAGAAGATTTCATTAACATGTATCTGGGTGATGCATGTTGCTCAGACCTACC
Source organism: Anomalospiza imberbis (assembly GCF_031753505.1). Taxonomy (NCBI): domain Eukaryota; kingdom Metazoa; phylum Chordata; class Aves; order Passeriformes; family Viduidae; genus Anomalospiza; species Anomalospiza imberbis. The sequence continues at coordinate 13,139,535 of NC_089687.1, forward strand.
TTCTCAATATTTTATTAAAAATTGAACTTCCTGTGACAGTGATCTCTCAGGAATGCTAAACTTTAAGCCTGTGACAGTTCATATCTATAGGGCTGCTCATGGGCATAAGTGTTTCTGCAGGATCATGGCCTCTAGGGGTGCATTAGAAGGGGTACCTGATGGAGATTAATAGCAAGGGGCCCTAGAGGCCAAATTAATTTTCCTCATGGTGTATAGGAAGCAAGATTGTAGCTTATTTTCCTTCGTATGAAATGCTGTTGAATAAAACAATTTGTCCTGCCAAAGCTCCAAATGGCTGTCAGAAAAGTAGTGTTACATTTATTTTTAGGCTGTTTTCCTAAGGAAATATGGCTTCTTTGATCATGCTGTATGCATGAGTGTGAGTGAAACAATATGTGTATAACTGCTTAAATGTCTGATTTTGTCCCTCTTCCACCATAATATTGAGGCGACAGGGCAATTTCAACCACATTCTTGACAGTAGTACAGAGATCTCAAGGAAGTTATTTTCTACAGTGTGAAAATAGAAAGGCAGGTAAAAAACCAGAGACCCATTTACTTTCCTCCCGTGAGAAAGGCTGTAGCAAGAGCTTCTTGCTTATTAGACATCTGAGAGGGCACATTGTTCAAAGTGTTGGCATAAATCCATATGAAGGCAACTTCCTTTTTTTCTGCTGGTCACAAATCTACAGATTTTATTCTCAGATATTGCTCTTTCCCGCTTCCAACATCCATGTGATATTCTGGAGTCTTTTCCTACGCTGCTTTAAAAGGTCACACTTCTTTAATAGCAACTTGTATCAAAGAGTTGAAAAGTCCCCAGAGAGGGTATTAAAATGAGAAATATCAAATTTGACTTGGCCATGAAAAAGAGGACTTTTCTATATACATCCATCCCCCTTCAAACTTTACTGTGCTTAGAATATTTTCTCTTTAGAGAAACGGAAACTTTACCCTGTAGACAGAGTAATCTGGCTCTGCCTGATTTAGGTTCTACACAAACTACAGAGCTGGAAATTTTAATGATCCAAGGACCTGTTTTTATGTGGCCAAGGGATTATTTTTCTTTTTTTTTTTTTTTTAATTTGGGAGAGTAGTTTATAAGTTACACCTCTTACCATTGTGTTTGCTATACAGCTGGAAAGATTTCCCTTTGAAATATATGAATTTGAGATGGAGTGGATCTTCCCCTTGCACTGAAAGAGTCTGTTCCCCAGCCAGGTGTAACTGGTAGTGCAAAATGCTACAGTCAAAATTAAAACAGGCCTCCAGCAGGTTCCAGTAGGATATGAAATTATCAAAATATGTACTCAGAAAGACACTAGAGCACACAGCTTAAATACCTTTATTGGATTCTCAATGATATTTAAACATTTGGAGATCTGTGTGCTCTTTACTCCATTTTCCCAGTGGAATACCCCCAAGGGTGGTCTTTACAGGGCTGAACTTATTAACTTCTACAAACAATGGTGAGCCTTCCCAGCAGCAGAGTGGATATCCCATGCCTTCTAATGTAGCCAGCTAAAGCAGGATTTATGAAAATAAACAGACCGAACCTCTTAAATCCAAACTACTACCTATGAACTGAGGATATAAAATGAAAGTATCAACCCCCAAATGCTTTGTTCTACCATATACTATTTTTCTCCAGAGGCTGAATGGGAGAAGGTAAAAATAGAGATAATTCAAATAAGAAAATGAGGTGTCACTCTTCATGAAAAAGCTAATATAAAATGTAATTTCTTCCCCAAAAGAGATTGATATTTTGACACTTGGTCCTGAGTCAGGAAAAAATAAAACTGAAATATCAAAATTTTTCATAGGGATAAAAAGTTATATGAAAAAGTGGAGTTTGGAAATGTCAAACTGGTTTGAATCATTTCATGCTGATACCATACTGTGCTCTAGTCTATAGGAGTGGTAGCTCCACATCACTGAAAGATACTTTCCTTAAGGCTTTCCTCTTATCTCAAATTCCTCTGCAAGGAGTTTCAGTCTTTCATTTGTTTAAAATACAGTGTGATCTGGTGCACCCAGCTGTGGCTGATCAATGACTCAGATGCTAATATTCCCCCCAGATCCATGGCGGTACATATAATTTTTCCAAAATAACATTTGCCCCAGGGAAAATGTTCATTCAGGTATCAGAGAAGGCATGGAATAAACAGAATTTTCTAAACTGATTGTATTTAGCTTGTACAAACAGAGTGAAGCCAGGCTGCCTTTGTGGCCAAACAGTGGAAATGTGATTCCTTTGTGATGGATCATGGGGGTATTTACACCCTCCAGCTGGGCTGTAATACCTATCTCTTGAGGTATTTCTTAATGAAGAAGATTCATCACTTCTGTGTGACCCAGAGGGTGCTGAAAAATGCAACCCCTGCATGTTTTCTTGAACTTGCAGGGTGTTTTTCTTCATTTTGATTTGCAGTTCTCTGCAAATATTTATTGTAAACACCTACATCAATGAGCTTCCTTAGTAAAATCCAAACAGGCAAACAAATATATAAGGAAAAAAAAGTATGTGAAAGAATGAATTTCCCTCAGATCACCAGAAATGCTTAGGAAAAACAAAACTTCTGTTCGAGTCCTCCTCTATGATGCACAGGGAATTACCACGTTTCCAATATTGGCAACTGGCTTTTCAGAATTCAAACTGCTTCACGTCCTTTACAAATGGCCAGCACCGTACCAAGTGCTCATGATTGTTGCTTATGCACCAGTGCCTTCTCTGAAAACAAATGTGGGGTTTTTTTTTCACTTCTGCACACTCCAAGAACTCTGACACTGGCAAGATGATCAATTTATTCAGCATTCAGAAGACAGTAATTTATTCCATCCTACACATGCAGGTGAAAATGTTTTTTTCCATTTAGGAGATTGTTGGAAACTGATGGAAATGGTTGCTCTTAGAAATAGGAAAACAAAAATTATTGTAAAAAGTCAATAATAAAGAAAATGGCTAATTTTCTACACTAAAAAGTTTTTCCAAAATAAAAAGTTTATGTGAACTGCTTCTCCTGACCTCTGCATAAGATGCATAACTGGTGACCTTAAATTAAAATTACTTTCTGAACAGCTTAGTCAAATATGCAGAAATAAGACTTTCCATGCCTTGGCTAAAAATCAGCATATACACGTTTTTTATACAACATCTCTTATTTTGTGCATTGTATTGTCTGAAGGAGCTCTATCTAGACCCTAAGGAGACATGTATTAGCATGTCTTAGCATTAAGTTCCTCTTTAATATGCCATGATAGTTTATTATTAACAGGTGCACAGAAATACAATGGCAAGATATTTTGGGCACTTCAAATAATTGAAAATAAGTTTGGGAATCTGGTCTCAATCTTTCTCACCTACCAATTAATTTAATTTGAAGTCATGATCTTTTTAATTGGTTGTATTTTAAAGCATTTTAAGAGTAATTATTTGTTCTGTGAACCTTCTCAGGCAATTGCAATGTAAGAATCAAAACTTATTTTCATACTGCTTATTGAAATATTCCTGCAATATCTTTGGCCAAGGGCTTGGTGTAAGCCTTGGTCTATATATTTCTCCAAAAACATTTTGAAAAACTAGCTAGTGAATGAGGGCAAAATCTCAGGGGAGTCTGTGTATTCCCCACTCTTGCAGGGCAGTTGAATGGTTGCACATGCAAAATGAGCACTGAGTTTTGAAAGAAACATAATTTGGATGTGAGCAGGTACAAAATCAAGGCCAGATATTACTATCTAGACAGGTTTCTTAGTGATGTCAAATTCAGCATAAGCTTCTCACGGATTAACCTTTCTGGTGTGATGTTTGTTGTTAACTTATTTATTAGGGCTTTTTTCTAATTCAATATAGACTGCCTTTATCTTCCATGGAAGTAAATACCCTATCCCAGACTGGCAAATTTTAACTTCACCTGTCCTCCAGCCTTGGATTTTCATGGGTAGGTCTGTACTTCTGCTTTTGTTTCTTTGGGGAAATAATCCTTTTAGATTTTCTTTCCAATTAACATGTTACTTTTATGTCATTCATCCAGTCATGGGTCATTTCTTTGTATTGCATTATCTGATTGAGTTCACTGCTCAATTTCCTGGTTTCTTTCTCTATCTCCCTCTCAAAAAAAGAATTCTTATCTCATCGTAGTTGAAATTCTGAGGAAAAAGACAAACAAAACCCCATCACATATTCTTAGGGAAATAGAAATATATATTTTGATTGAGGTCATTAGATCATTTGGAGGTTTTTTGTTTTCTGTGGAGATGGGAAAAAATGTTTTTATTAATTTAAAAATCTCTACAGACCAAGATTTCAAGTGTCAAATTCTTCACTGCATTGCCATCTTTCCCCCAAGAAGGGGCAATATGCTTTTCCTATATTTTGTGCTAAATATTAAAAAAGGTATTATAAGAATTGAACTCTTTTCACATTTTTAAGGGCAGCCTACAGTGAGACTACTCAGTGTCTTTGTGGGAGTTTGTGTGCTATCTACCATCTTTCTGAGCCAAAAGTCGTGAGTTCAAGCAGGTCATTGTTTCCTGGGGTTTGTCCAGATCCATACAGTCCAGGAAAAGACTGAAAATTGCCAGGTTCTGAAGCACTGATGCCTCTTTAAACTCCACTAGGCAGGAATCTTTTGGCCATCAGGGCACCCATTCAGCTGAACGGGACAAGTCTGTGTGGCAGATTCATGACTGGTGTAAGTACATATCATATTTCTGGTGGCAGTTAATTTCTTCTTGCCACATAAGCAAAATCATTATTATTTCCTACTTTCTGGATGAAGAAGATGAAAAATATATATCTATCACTGTGAATTTACAAGTTCTGATTCATAAATCATCCCTATGCTGAAGGTACTTCTTTTTTTAGTCCCATCTTTTCTATTTAATTTTAGCAAGGGAGAGGAGTAGGTATTACTAAGGGTTTCATTGCCAGCTGTATTTGTGCTCTTTTATAAGAAGAAAAATTTACTTTCATTTGGCTTTTTTTCTTCACAAAATTTCAGTCTTTGGCACCTGAGTTAATTTCTTACACATAATACCTGAATATTTGGTTTGGCATGTAAATGACTGCCTTATAAATCAGGAAGAGGTCTTCTAATCTGAGGACAAATGGCAATTTATCTCTATTTTCAAATCTTACTATAGAAATGAAACAGAAATTAAAATATTTATGCAAGGTGGATTTGCTACTCTGATCATCCCTCCACTAGCTTGATTAATCCTAACAATAAATGCCTAAAAAGGAGATTTTGGTAACACAAATAGTTAGTTAAGTTAATGATTCCTGATCTGTTACCATTCAATTGTAATTTACATTTAATAATTATATTAATATCAAAATACCCACCCAAACGCAAAACAAAACGTTTCTGTGCCTTGAAAGATCATCCTGAAGCTGCCATAGCTTTGCATCCTGCAATCTGACTTGCATTCCTGCTTGTCCAAGGCTGCACTGAGGTAGTGGGACATTGCAAGAGGTTTCCACTTAGCTGGGCACTGCCCAGTCACAGACCTTCCCCCGTAACTGGATGGGTAAATCCAATTCTTCTTTTGAGCCCTCTTTGCGAAATGCCCTGGCTGGTCACAGGGCTCCTTGCAGTCTGGAGCACATCTGGATTGGAATCCCCATTCTGTGTGACTCAGAACAACAATTTACAGGTAGTTATTTCCTGTCCAAGCCGAGTGTTCTTGTCAGCACCTGTAAAAAGCTGAACACTCCTGGGTGTGTTTTGAACATGTGTGTAACAAGAAAACTCCTTACAGACAGGGTCAAGATATTCATCACTTCTCCAACAACACCTGTGAGGACCTGTTTCAATGGAGAAAGGATGTTGTTTTTTTAGCCAAAAATTTGCTTCTCATATTTTCATTCAAGCCTGAGGTTTTGAAATTCCTGCTGATTTGATGAGGCAACTTCAGTGACAAATGGAACGAATCCAGGTTCTGCTAATTCTGTTACCGTCTTCCTATCTGACAGCCATTATTAGAGTTTGCATTTAATTTTAGCCAGCTCATGTGCTCTACCTGGCAATGCCCTGGTATTGTATAATACCAGGGAGAATAAGGAAACACTTGTGCAGTCATTCTGTTCTAGACAGCTGGAGCATAAGGCAGCTCTGCCATTTTTGTGAGGAAGGCTTAGAGGTCACCAATTCATCTTGGGATATCAGTGACAAAATACATTTCCCTGTTGCCATTCATTCAGACAAAGGCATTAATTCTATTTTTAATTAATTAATACTCCTTGTAATTAGTCATTGTTAATCTTTTCTGTTAATGGATTAGCAATCATTATGAGTTCAAAAGTTGCTGAAATGTAACAAATTTTAAATGATATTATGTGAGAAAAGGAGGCTGTATTTTAGTACAAACTATTTTTGTCTTTTCTGGTAAACACAATGGACTTTTCTCAGCGACAAAGTGACACCCAGAGCAGAGGGACCTACACAGGATTTCAGCAGCATTTACCTTCAAATTCCTGCTTAAACCTCTCATTTCTGACAGAATCACAGTAGTTCAGCTGCTGTTCTGCTGCTTTCTGGCCAGTGCTCCTGAGACCAGCTGTATGTGCCTGGTTTGGCCTCTCTTCCTTAGATTGCAAACCCTCTGGCATGGGGAAAGTCTTGCATTGCTTAGGTGTTTTGTAGTCTGTAACACCACAGGCTTTAATTCAAGCCTGAGAACAAAGAAATTTTATGGTTCTGTCTAAGTTACAGGACCTGGGAGTGCTTCCCAGTGCTCCTGGGACTGGGTGAATATTTTGATGTGTCCAAGCTCTTTCTTTTGCCAACATTTGAGAAATGCAATGCCCGTATGGGAGGGAAAAGCAATTAGTCTGCAATGGCATGTTCTGGTCTAGCTGATCAAAGAATTGGGATACTGAATATGTTGGAGGTTGTATATAATTAGAATGCCTTATACGAAGGTGATCCCTATTATTAATTATAATGATATGGTTGGAAATAAGTATTATTAAACATTCAGTGAAACATAACCTTTCCACAAAAGAACAATTTTTATATAATGATGAACACTAAAGAAAAGCAGCATTCATTTTCTGATAAATTATATTATTTGATTTCATAAAAATTGCTTATATAAGAAACATAATAATTTAAGTTTTAAAATGGAGAGCCATATCTTAATACTAATATATCTAGGTATTAAACCATGGTGAATAAACAGCATTTTAAAGAGACATAGCAAGAAAATAATAGTAGCACATTTAAAAACTGCAGGCACTGATTACATTTGAAAGTGCAAGTCATCACTTTCAGCTGCATGGATTTCATCCAAAGCCCACTGAAATGAATGGAAAGACTGCCATTGACTTTGCTGAGTTCTGCGTTAGGTGATGTGGCTTGAAACACTAGATTATTGTTTTCAATTAAAAATGTGTGTCCTCCTGTACTCCTCATATTCTTCAACAGGAAAAAAATAAAATCAGTCAACTGGAGAGAAAAAATACATATTTGTTTTGAACTTATCACTTAATTTCTCATGAGCATTACCTGAAGTGATCATTTTCATGTCTGTGTCAGGCCTGGTACTTTCATTAATGTAAGGCAGAAGAGTGTTAAGAGTTTCCTGTTAAACAGGAGGACCAGCACATCCTTTCCATGATCTGTGGAAAGATCTTGTGCAATAGTTTCAAAACAAACACAGACTGAGAGCATCTTCCGACTCAAAGAGAAAGCATCCAACAAGTGCCTTTTGTCCTAAAACGCTGAATTACCTTGTGCAGGCTCTGAAATTGTTTTCTTAACCCTGAAGTGTTATCCTTGCAACTTCCTAACATCTGAACCTACAACGCAAACAGAGACTGTATCGCCTCACCTTCTCCTCTCTCTCTGCATGTCAGGCCTCTGTCTTCTCTGCCCTGACTCTGACTACTGTCCTGCAGGAAATGGACACAGCTTCCCAAATCAGCTTGTAGGCACACAGTTTGTGGTGACTGGGAGTGGGGCTGTGGCCCAGCCTCATCCCCAGTGGGCACAGCTGTGAGAAGCAGGTGAGCAGCACTGACAGCAATGAGCCATGGAGTGCCCAGGTGCACTGAGCAACCACCAAAGGAACAGAGGGCACACAGGTGCAGTGCATGAACATGAGGAGTATGAAAGGTTGGGCTAAAGGATAAGGGCAGAAGCCTGAAGCTTTCTGATGTGGTGTCATGGTGTTCTTTGTGTTGTGGCTATCTTAACTGTAATGTGTGCTGTGATGTCTGCTGAGCATTCTCATAATTTATTCCCTCCATGGGAGATCTGATGCAATGTCTGTGGGGAATTTTCCTGAGCTTTGAGCTGAGGTGAGTGGCACTTTGATAAGGTCTCAGACTTTCCTGCTGGAAGTGCAAGAGTAGGACCCTGTTCTTTTTCCTGCAGTTTGGCTAAGGAGGTGGGATAGTTTCCCTGCTCAGCCAGCTGCCTGCTGCCTCAGCAGCTAGCTATAAAGCCCTGGCTAAACTGGTGTGCTTTTAGATAAGAGCAGAAGCAGAATTTAATCAACTGAAAGAAATGGGTGAGGTGCTCAGGACAGTAAGTGTTTCAGAGGGGAAAGGCACACCTTAAATTTTAGGCTAGATATAGAAACAAAATAGGGAAGGAGATGAAAGGTTTGCAATCCATCTCACTGCTTCCTGCCTGTGTATCCAAAAAAAAAACCAAAACACTGTTATGTGTTTCCAGCAGCCACAAGATGCCCCCAAGAAAAACTTTTCATGTGGATTTGTCTCAGCTTTTGAGAAACTACTAGATAGTTCTACTTTACAATGTGAATTTACTGCTGGGGAGGAAAATTTACCACATCTCTCTCTTTTTCCTATTGCACAGATACACTCACACAGGCTAGTTTCTGTTTTAGTTTCTTACCAGATTTCCCATTTACACAACAGCTGTGCACTTTTTTCACATTTCCAGCAGTACTGGCAGTAAGACAGTGGCCAGTAGTCTGTGGTCTATTGACAGCAAGACTTAAAAGAGCCTTACACAAAGCTCATGGCAGCTGAATTGCAATGGCTGCAACATGGTCTCAGTGGGCTAGGGACTGTATTTGTCCTTCCCTTCCTCCTGCAACAGCTCCTGCTACATTCCTCAAGGTGCTGAGCAAATCACAATATTAGGAATTACTTTCCTATGGCTCCAGAGCTGTTCCCTGGGCTTTGTACTGTGATGTGAACCCTTAACAGAACTCAGAGAAGCGAAGGAAAGGAGTTAACCTTGAACCTCTCCTAAATGCCTTGCTCATGCTCTAAGTATACAATTTTTATGCTTCCCTTCCCAAAGGTTCCTTGTTTGCAGTTACATAATTGATAGCTCAACCCTCTGTCCCCTCAGACCATTTTAAAATCCAATATAAATAACACCTCAGAAACAACCTCCTGTGGCCTTCTACTCTTGGCATCAGAACTTGGCTGTGGGCAGCTTTTGCTTTACTTACTACATGGAAATGTTTTATGAACTTTTCTTAAAATCTCTGGCCATCCATTTAAGTGTAGCTTCCAGTTCTCCAGATATAGGGTTCCTTTCAGCACTTCATGCTCTCTTTGAATTTGTTTTCCATGAGATGCATAACGAGTAATTCTACAGGGGGAAAATGACATGGACAATTTTGGGGATTTTTGCTTGTTTGGCTACCTGATTATCTTTTAAACATATTTTTTTGAAGGGGATAGAAATATCCTATTGTGTCCAAAGACAGTTAAAAATGATCCATGGGAGTTCAGTTGCTATGACTTTTATCTGGATTTTTTTCATATTTTACAACACTTGGGACTGTACTGGAACACTACAAAGACAGAACACTTTTAACAAAATATGGATAATATATAGACACTACAAAGTAATAAATATTTCTATTAAAAGAACGGTAATACTGTACATGGAATAGGCATACTCAACATCGATGAAAGGGCTTGCAGATCTGTAGAGGGGAGAGGTCCCTGTCTCCGTGGGTTACTGTGAAAAGAAACATTGGTAGTTCAATAGTATCTCTAGACACTGCACAACAAGACAGATATATTAACAGACACTTCACCATAGGAGAGGGTGAGGCACTGCTAAGGTCCTCAAAAGAGAACATGATCTTCTGTAGAGAAAACTGTTTAGCACAGTGGGACAGCTGCAGTAGCTTGTGTGCCTCTGAAGCATTACTTAAGGAAGGAGAATATCTGTCTTTTTCGCTTGCTTCAGTTTGCTGGAGGGTGCTGCCCCTTTCCTCACTGACCCACAATGCTCTGCAATGCTTGTTTGAGCCATTCCTTTAGCTTCAACAAAAAACCACCAAAACCAAACAAAAAGATATTATCACTGCTTGGAAGGCTTCATGCTTTGAGTCAATTTTCCTCCCCTGCTGTTGCTGCTGCCTTTCCCCCTCTGTGCAGTGCAGTACATGAGTAAGTGAAACCCTTGATGAATTGAAGCAGGTCAGAATTTAGGTGTCAGTACTTTGCAGTGTCTTGAGCAACATTTGATGGTTTGTCCTGGGTGTCATCAGGGAATTTGTAAAAGCTTCCTTGCAGGCCTCTTCACACCATAGTTATGGTGGTTACTTAGCTTTTTGGTGACCTCTTGCAATTAACATCAAATGAATTCATTAGAGTCCTATGGGCAGAGGCAGGGTGAGAGCAGTGATTTCTGTATTCCCAATGAAGCGCTTTTAATACCACAACACAAGCTGTCTGAGCTGCTGTTAAGTTAGATACACTGCAAAGCTCTGAATCAGAGCCTCAACTTCATCTTTGTACTGTGCCATGTTCTGCTAGTTTGGAAAGATGATTCAGAATTCCTTTTGTGCATTTTCTGTATTCAAATCTGTTGTGACTTTCAAAGTCAGATTTTCCCCTTCTTCTTCTCTGCTTCCATGAATCATTTGGGATACTTGGGAGTCTGTGCACAACAGGATCCACATTTGCAAAAGTTATATCTAGGAATTTAACCTTTCAAATCCATTCTACAATATTTTCTAACTGGAAAATATTGCTTTCAAACCAGGCTGAAAATCAGTCTTATTTATCAGGATTGCTTATCAGTGTGCAAATAGTAACATGTTTTCAGCTTGCATAAAATGTGAAAAGGAAAGGGAGCCTTTCACTTTCGTACCAGAGCCTTTGGCACCACACTGTCATTTTGGGAATGACGAGAACAGGGAAAAGATTGCTCTAACGTGATCTATGATGGATCTAGGCAAACTTTACTGTTTGTTACACACTACACAAGTCATATAAGGAAATAAAAAGCACTGCATACAGTTTTCTTTGATCTGCCATACTGCACAAACATTCTCACTGTCTTGTGTGTTCCAAGGGAAGAAGAAATTCAGTGAAGATGTAGAAAATACCAAAAATGGAAAAGATAAAAGCTGGGATGTAGCTATGTATGGGTTTTGTCTTCAGTGAGAATTATTCTATATCTTCTTACAATTTATACAGAGAAGAAATTCAAGAGTTTAATAACTGCTTTTAATGATTAACCTTTTTTTTAGGGGGAAAATTTTGAGTTCTTTTTTCATGATATCCAGATTCTGAATTAGCTATAATGAGTGTTCCAATAATGAATCTTCTATGACTGTACTGTAGACCAAGGAAAGCAATAGTCTCCATGTGGTATGGGCCTGTGATGATGGGGTTCTGACAATGTGAACTTACAAATTCCTCTAAGCTCCCTCAGCTTCTCAGCTGTCTGTTGTGAGTACAGTGCACAGGCACTGGCACCAGTCAGTTTAGTATCTGGCATGAGGCTGACTACATGCAATTGTTAAAATCTGTTTATCATCCATTTAGATGCAAGACCAGTGAGTGAGTATTGGTTGGCGGCCAAAGCCAGGAAGCAGATTAGGCAGATTCTCCTTTTATTCTCCTTCCCCCACTTCCACTTTTATTTTTCCCCTGATTGCTTTGGGTTGTTCGTAGTCGGAGCTTAAAGGCCAAGAGACTAGTTTGTCTGTATCCTATGGAGAAGATGTCGGAAATGGAAATGTGCTGCTTCTGGAAGTTTTCTGCTAGTAGACCAAAGAATCCTTTGGAGAAGTAGGGATATTTTTGGATTATTATTATTTTCAAGCTAGGTAATCCTTTCCCGTACTAAAGTCTAGAGATAATATTTTCTGAAGTTATTAATAAAATCTTCAGGTGTCATGCATTCTTGAAGCAGCCAACTGTGAACTCAGAATTCTTCACAACCTTTTAGTCCCTTCCCTACATCTGATTCCTCACAGTAGAACTTTGTGAGGCCCCTTCCTTAATACATTGGGAAACATGAAGATCTTGTTTTGCTTTAGATAGTGATCATTCAAATCCAAAAAAAGGAAAGTGACAAAGGCCCTTGGCCAAGTAAACACCCTGGTAAAGACCTAGGAAAGTCAGGCAAACCCCAGATACTATAATGTGTACAGTATACATTGTGCTAAGTGATCAGCTCCCTTAGGGAACAAAAAACCCTCAAAACCAGGGAGAAGGAAAAAAGGTTTAATTCTGGTTAAAATTAAAAAATGTTTTATTTAAAAAAAGACTAGTTTTTCTCTCAAAAGTAGTTATTGGAAAATCAAAATTTTCCACCTAGCTCTAATCCTGAAGGAGTTATCAGATGTGCTTCTATTGTTTTTATTGAATGATCTCTGTGGTTCTTTTTGATAATCAGTTTTTTACAGACTGGTCCTTATCACCATCATTTTAACTTCAAAAAAAACATGACCTCTATGAAGTGAAGATATCATCTAAGAACTGCAACTAACTAACAAGAGGGATGGGAAAAACACCAATAACTGAAATTAGGTATCATGATTTGCATCTGTATTCCAGTGCTAATTGTGCTTCTGTTTAGAAGGCTTCTGGATAGAAAGTGAGTATTTCAGAAAGCAGGAGTCTGACTGGGGGGAATGTATTGTCATTCATTCCGGGTAATTCAGGCCATCCTTAGCAGAGCAGAGTGCTTCTGAGGAAAGGAGTCAGGTGCTTAAAAAGGAAAAATTATATGTTGTCAGGACTTTTTGCTTTTGGCTCTCCTTCTGCAATTCCAGTGCCTCGCTTTCTACCGATTTTTCTTGTAGCTGGGAAGTGCACTATGGTATTTTCATTAGGTTCCCATACAACTTCCTTAAAACTTCTACCCAAGCTAAAAGTCTTTGGTGATTGGCAAGCTCAGTTGCTTGTAAGAATTGCTTCTTCACCCATTTAAGTTAAAATGATCTGAATTTTATGAAGCACTTTAAACAGCTGGCCCTTACTAACCTCAGTTCCTTTTGCCTGAGACAAGAGAATTCACGTGAGCTGCTCAGCAGGAAGAGATAAGGAGAGCTAAAGAGCTGTGCAGCACAGCTGGAGGGAGGTTAGGTCAGTCGTTTGTTCAGCTGGTAGAAAGACAGTGTGAAAAGGTGTGTGAACAGAGCTGCAACACTCAAGGAAGGCTGGATGTGGAGCACTTTGGGATTTAAAGTGTCATTGGTGGCAGCTTCTGTCAGAGAAGCACTTGGGTGCATTGGCACCAGTGCAGCAGCATCCACTTGGGTGCAGCATTCTTTGGCAATGGGCTTTGGGTTTTTCTGGGAAGGGGATTGAAGAGCCCTGTTCCAGTAGTCTTAAATGGGCAATCCTGTATTCTTATCCCATGTGGTTCTCCAAGAAATGTGAAGCAGGTGTCTCTGTTAACAGGACAAAGCCAGTTTACACACACCTTGTGAGAGCAACTTTGGGTTTAGTACTTTGGTTTCCAATTTGTGGTCCTTCATTCCAAACTTGCTCCTGGAAAGTTAATTGTGAACTACCTCTGATTTCTCCAGAGTTCTGCTCGGTAGTGTGGTTTATTGAGGACTATGTAGTGCAACCTATCAAAGATATACACTAAGAAATTTCTAGAAATATTACTTTTTTTTTTTTTTTCTTCACAATACTTTTCTGAGGACACATCAGAAGTGCTAAAAATCCACCAGAATTCTTGATTTGGACTACTAGGTACTGCAAGCAGAAGTATAACAAACATTTATTCATGTTACTTCTAGTGAGAAACAAAAGTTGTAATTCTGTTTAGCAACAGCATGTTAATTGTAGGCTGTTGATGTATTTGTAAGGTCTTGCTTAATCAGGGTTATTTAATCCTAAATTACATACAATCAAGACATTATTAAATTGCTTAAGGTTTAGCTTCCCATCTCCTTCATTTACATAAAGTAAGCAGAATAGTGTTTAGTCATGCTGCAGCATCTGATCTGAAGGAGGAGGAATTCAGCTGGTACGGTGCCTCTTAAAGTTTTACTGTTGTATTCAAGTTTATTAATGTTTAGCCTTCTTAGGGAACATTAATATGGAGTCATAAGATAATTCTGTCCTGTTAACAAATTAATCAATCACTAAATATGCTTTAATGAAGGCTCTGTAGAGAATACATGTGAAAGCTTGCTAGTGGCATGAGATTTGTATAACAGATATAGAGATTCTGAGCAAATGAGTGCCATGTTAGAATTTCTCTGCATGGCTGTCTGCCTGGTATACCAGGGGTGACCATCTGCAGGTTTTCTTCAGAGATTTATCTGAATTTTAGGCAGGCTTGCATTTCTTTCAGACATGCACACTGTATTAATTTCCCAAACAATTCATGTGACATGGGACACAGAACACTATGATTGTGTTCCATGGCAGCCAGCAGCTGAAGATGCCTCACACTCTGTAGCTGGGTGTTGTAACAAATAAGCAGTACTTATGAGAGGGAGGGTTAAAACTTCCTATGCTATTAACTACAGCTCATTCATACGCAGACTATTGTCAAAAATCAATGAAACTAGTATCACACAGAAGCTGTATATTGATATGCATTTTCCTCTGGAATATGGCTATATTTTATAACCCTTTCATTTTAGGCAGCCAGCTCTTTGGCTGGTGTAATTCAATACAGCTTCAGTGAAACTGCAGGGTGATGGTTATATATTTATACATACATACATAGGCACACTGGCATTTCCATATGTTTTCATCTTGGACTAGATTTTTCCTGTAAAACTTCTGTAAAGTAATGCTGTAGACAGTAGAGCAGAGTTTCTGAAGGGATAATTTGTATTAATTGTTCCTGGTCATATTGTGTAATATGCAGTCAAGACTGTTTTTCATAGCAGCATCTCCTGTGATTTTAATAATTTTTTTTCAAAGCTGTCTTTTCTGAGAGGAAGATTTTGCACCCAATTGGCTTTTTAAGAATTATAGTTGACTGGAAAAAGGTTTGGTAAAATGTCAGTGTGATCTTCATAAACTTTCCATCATTCACCTTTTCCCTCTTTTATTGCCTTTTCACTTCTCGCTTGTCTTTTCCCAATTCTCAGCCCTTTGTTTTTCTCTTGATAACTGGGGTTTTCCCGCCAACAACCAATCCACCTAACAGATGGCTGGCAGTCAGAAACCAGATGTGTAGTGAGCCCTTGTCTAACATTATGACTTCAGCTTAGTTGCATTCATGGCTTTTCTAGGCGATGTCCCAGATTTCAAGAACCCTGCCTTCATCCTCTTCCTGTGTGTTGGACCCAAGGGACTATTGGAACAGGCTGATGGGGACTGATACAGCTTATGCAGAAAGATTTCCATTTGACAACAGGGCAGTCTCTGACAAACTCATCTCGAGAAAGAAGAGTCAGGTTTCTTTTTAAATATCCTTCGTGTATGTAAGAAAATTTCTGAAGCAATAACAATATTCAGGAAGCTTGAATGGTATGGCTTTCACCAAACTTTTGCTGGAACATGTCCATTACCTTGATTATATGGGTTACAATAAATGATGTACAGTCAGTTTCAGGAAATTTCTTGCTTCTCAAAGCTGACTAGATAAAGCCCTCATGTTTTCCTGCTCTTTCTGATGATTGTAAATATACAGTAAAATGAACACAGCTGTTAATGAATAAAAGCAAATTCATGTAATATAGAACAGTTTGCACAACTTTGACCAGAGGAATTTTTAAGATATTTTTTGGCAAAAAAAATGTTAAAGCTCATCTTTATATTGAGTGTCACAGCTGCTGTGATAATTTAAATAATTTATTGCAAATAGCTTAGTGTATATTTGCAGATATCTTTAAGAAGTCTTAGGTGGTTATTTAGGAACTCTATTTGTGAGAACTGCCCAATTTTGCATCAATATACAATTTACCTGTCCTTTGTCTTTGTTACAAGGTGTCCTCCATGAAATGAAATTTAATTCATCTCTTTTTCATGTCTAAATGCCTCATAGTTGTCATATAACTGTGAAAGATGATCCTGCCTTTGGTCAGAACTGAATAATGGAGTCTCTGAAAACTCAAGGATGGAAACCTTGGAAGTCTGGGTCTAATTTTTGGCAGAGCAAGATCTGAAACCTGTCAACTACTATAGTGGTTATTGCAAGCTAATGAACACTCAGTATCATAGAGGACAGCAGCTAACTGTTGCACTAAATCAAATGCAAAAGGAAGCTGAAAGAAAAGTAATTTCTTTCATAGAATAAATCAGATCAGCTTCATTCCATTAAAGCAGTATCACTCTATAAGAAGTAAATCCAGCCTGGTGAATGGAAAATCTCTAATGTGTTCCTGGCTTCTGACCAGTCCCTATCCTGGCCAGTAACTCACTGACTCCCAGGCAGAGCTGTCATGCGCTTACCTAGCAGAGTGACAAAGGCCCCAGTAAGCTAAAACTGCTGGATTTTGTAAACTGGTTTATCAATGCACAGATGGTTCACTAGAATAAAATATCTACTTTACATCTGTGGTAAAGATTTGAAGAAATTATTTTCTTCTGTGACCATAGGAACTGGTTATCGTGTGCTGTACTTTTCTCTCTTGCCCCATCTTCCATTTCTCCATGCCCTGACAACACCCTGCTGCTTGATTTTATTACCATTCCTACCAGTTCTATTCCTGTCCCACAAGCAGCATACTCACCTCAGACTTCCAAATGCTGCACTGTTAATTTATGATATTCTGTGATATGACACATCCCCTTTAGCTACACAGGACAAGAGGGCAGATGAGAGCAGTTGACAGCAGCCCAAGGAGCAGTCTGGGAGAGTTTAATGGATGTTCAAGGGAAAACCGCATTTTTCCAGCTTTCAGGATTCAAACCCTGCTCATCAGCAGTTAAACCTTTGTGACAAAGCTGAACAAGTTGCCTTCCTATGAATCTTAATGGATTGCATTTACTCCACAGAAGTGTTTATAGTGAGCATGATTTTATACATGATTTGTTAATTAAGCAAATTAGTGTTAACAGCTTTTTCAAAACCCCATTACCTTTGTATCAATTGACTTTTTACAAATTAACATGATTCATTTAAAAAGCATGAAAAATGAGAAACAAGACTAAGAATATAAGGATGAAGACTGAGGTCACTATTTCTGGATGTGGAAAGAGTTTCTTATATGAAATTTTCATTAAAATTGCACAACAAAATGAAAAAATATTGAGAGAAAAATACAGTTGACTGTGTCAACTTACACTTAGCTTTCAGTTGGGTTTAAAATAACAAAAAATTCAGTGTAAAGCCAATCCTGACTGAGAGTAAGAGGTCCTACCAAAAAGAAAAAAAAAAAAAAAAAAAAGAAAAAATGACACAATGACCACCACCAACACCAAAAGGTCAACACACAAACAATGATTATGCATTCTAATAATAAAGGAAAATTTGGCTGGGTGAAAACCAGAGCAGCCTGACCTGTCTTGGAGCTTGGCCCTGCTTTGAGCAGAGCACATGGACCAGATGATTTCCATAGGACCTTTGTAACCCTATTTTATGAACCTAAGTGTCTTTTTCCTCAGGGGTGAGGGCTAACCTTGGGAACGTGCATATAAAAGGAAATGGGATTCTTTTCCATTGCTTCAGTACAGTAAGGGAGGATTCAGTCCTCAGGCAGCAGAGGGGAGCAAGCCAGTTTTCCGGTTTCAGCTGGGGGAAAGTAAGGAAAGAATTGGGATGTTTTACCTGATAACACTGTGCTTGTAGACCAGGAGCCAGAGACCTCTCTGTGTCAGCTGCTGAGCACATTCATAATGTGAGAAGAGCTCTTTCTTGAAGAGTTTACAATTTAAGTATGAACCAGAAATGACAGGAGCAATATCTGTATCATTCAGGTAACTAAAGTGAATTAACTTCAGGTTAACCAGGAAGTCAAGAGAACTGAGTTTAATAGTCAAAATCAATGTCCATCATTCCAAACATGAGACCATTTTTCACTTCAAGTTTCATCAATCACAGGTGTAAGTAATACCAGAAAGAACATAGCTCTTCTGTACTTTTTCAGAACATTTCAGTTTTCCATTTGACCTTGCGTTCGTTCAGTTTTCCACATCATTTTCTGTAATTATTCACACAACATCCTGTTTTTAGTCTGGGTATCTCAGGGATTCTTAGAGAAGGGGAGAACATGCATATAATACAAAATATATCCTTGTCAAAAATTTGCTTGGGGCTTCTGGAACCGGAACACATCCTGAAACTGCATTTAACTTTGACTTTTCGCTGACAATGTGTCTCTATGCATATGTGGAAAGCACAGTAGAATTTCAGTCTGCTCTGTGTGTTTATTTTGCATTTTATTTTTACAATATATTAGAGACCAGCTATGCTATCCAGCAGTTCTGTATGTATTTGCTGATCTACTTTTCCTTACAATAGAAATGGCTGACAGCTGAAGCTTTTCTATATCTTTTTAAAAGTCAAGGAGTTAATGTCTGATTGGACATTGTATGTGCTATAAACACCTATAGGACCTTTTACTTTCAGATTTCAGAGGCAAGTATTAACCTTTTAACAGCAGGTCAGTCCCATTTGGACATATTTTTAGCAAAGACTCTAACACAATGTTGCTAACAAGTAGCCTAGTCCTCTTTGGGTCAACTAATGACAATTGAATATTAAACAAATGAATAAATGAAAAACAAGTGTTTCTGAATTTGCCAATCTCAGCTACAGATGGCTGTAATTCCCCTTCCTATTCCTAGATGGCTTCATTATGGTAGTAATAATGATTCTGTCTTTCTCTGAATTAAAAGAAGGAATAAAAGCCACCTAGTCACATTTGTTCTTGTAGTCTTATTTTTACCTTTTTTTTCCTTCTCTCAGTGCATTAACAGTTTGCACTCACAGTTCGTGCAAAGGTCTTGATACCTCTAGTAATGCCAAATAGAAGTCTTATGACTCACCTCATGTGTGGTCAAGATTTTGTCCTTTTCCTTGGAGCACAAATTCTCTTGTATAGTGACTATGGGTTGTGCCCACAATGCGGCCCCGTGTTTCAATACTAATCAAAATAGTGGTCACATTTAGAACCAATCCTGTCAGAAGTATCTCAGTGCAGTTGGTTACATCTCTTCAGATCAGTGAAAATTCAACTCTTAATGAGCTGAGACAGGGGCTTTGTTACTGTTATGTTTATAAATTCTTGACACCAACTATGATCTGCAACAAAAAGATTATTCATACCAATACTCATGCAACTACATGAAGGAAAAATTTCCTCATATAAAGGAAATGCTATTTCACCACAGAGCTGACAGTGTGAACTGGGGTGTGTCATCTTGGTCATACAGTAATGCAGAGAAGTGGAAATGACCTCTAAAGTATTTGAAGTGCCTATTTACTTCTTTAAAAGCTAATAGTGTGACAGAACAACGTGTATTGGGCTAAAATAAGGTATCTTGCCTTTGAATTACAATGGAAGTAGAAGAACCAAGGCTGGATACTAATTTTATTTTATTTTTTCATTGTTTACTTTAGAAGGCTTCATCAGTTGTTCAAACACCCATTCAAACCTCCATCCCACCATCTAATACCTTAACAAAGCTCTTGCTGGGAAGTATCCAGGCTATGGCAGCTTCTACTGAGATACTACTCACAGATATGGTTCTAGAAAACCAGCATTGTGTAAGTGCAGTAAATTTTTATTTGTGTCTGGGGCTCATATCCTGTAAAGGAGAGCAGAAAGAGAATAATCAAATGAGTATCTAAGGTGAGACTGAAGGAAAAGACAATTCAGCAGATCCAGTGGCTTGCAATGCAAAGAGAAGGGCTTTAAATTTCCTGTGAAGTAGTTTTTTAAAAACAAAGCAATGCAGTACAAGGAGCATTGATACTATCTTATTCAAACAGAAATATAAATTAGCAGAAGAATTGTCATGTTAGAGACAAAAAAAGACCTTTAGTTGTTCCAAATTATCTCCTCTCATTTTAAATGCCAGTAAGGTTGTTGTCTTCCTAAGGACTCTTGTCGTGAAGGGCTAATCATCGCTTTCTGATGGAAACTTGTTCTTTTCAAAGAATGTCCAGCTGACCACCACTGTCATTTTTGTTTGAGAGTTTTGGTGAAACACACCCCTGCACTTTCTCCTCATGTATTCCCAACCAGAGAAGTGTTTGTTTGCTTAGCATTAATCCCTCTGTAACCTGAAGAAGAGGAGGGAATCAGCGCACACTGGGTATTGTGCTGCTGCAAGGTGACTGAGTCCAGGATCTAACCAGTCTCGTTTAAAGCAACATCCAGTGTGTTCACACAACTGCAGGCTGTAGTATAGGCTTATCCTGAGTAAAGCCCTAGGAAAGATTTAAAGATTTTCTTCATATCTTGTGTCTTGGGAGTTATAAAATGAAAAGAAAAATGTGGGGGGGATCCAGGGGGAAGATGTGTTTCTGGGAATTGCAGCCAGCAGTGTGTCAATGAAGTTTTATTTTGTTATTCATATCTCTTCATTTCAAATTTTAAATCATGCTCTGAGGCAGCAGGCCTCGAAAGGACTTGGTTATAGGCTTGCTTCTTTTCTCTCATTGATGAAACAGCCCCTCCAGTTTAAATACTGACCCTGGATCATGC
Organism: Anomalospiza imberbis; assembly: GCF_031753505.1. Classification (NCBI taxonomy): domain Eukaryota; kingdom Metazoa; phylum Chordata; class Aves; order Passeriformes; family Viduidae; genus Anomalospiza; species Anomalospiza imberbis. The sequence continues at coordinate 13,160,340 of NC_089687.1, forward strand.
AAATCCTGGTAGATCAAAAGGACAGTAGAACTTAAATACATGCTGATGCCTCCTGCCAGATTTTAATGGCATTAGCTGTAGTGAAAAAATCTTCCAGAAAAGCCATCACCACATGTGACCACTGCAGAGTGACCCCAGATGTTCAGCAGTGTAGCTGAAAGCAGTTTGTCCTGCTATGGGTATCACCCATATGTGCTGAAATCCTAGTCATTTATATGCCTCTTAGGTTGAATAGATCCCAAATAGGATTTTTTTTGTTTCTAATTGCATACTTGATTTCACACCGAGCATGGTTCACGAATCCTGCTAGGTACTTGTGACCATTTCTAGGTATCTAAATACTTTAAAAAAATATTTCTTCTCAGTCTTGCTAGAGTACAAGAGCTTATTTCCCTTTCCCCCCCATTTCTCTCCTATCTCAAAGACCCAAGGAATAAAGGTAGGAAGTCCTTCTTGACAAGTTATTGTTGCTTTTGTTGATAACAACTAACACAGCTGTCTACAGGGTTTCAAGGAGAATTAGAGGAAGTGGGATTTTAGTGAGAAAAGTGTAGATGTTTTTTCCAAGATTACCCTTTGGTCTTCAGTCTCATATTAAGGAAGACATGTAGTGGTCTTGGCACATAAATTTAAAAGCTTGGCTGAACAGCCTTCCAAACAGAGGGTGCCAACAGCTTTATTGTGCTGCACAGGTAAATATAACAGGGTCCCTTGCTCTAGTTTTCATAATGTTTTGACTATTCTTTGGTGGCAGTAAGGAGACTTGGGTTCTGTGTTAGAGGTTATGAAAAATATCCTATGTCATCATGGAAAGCTATTTAGGACACGTTTTTAAAGTTCTAATTTTTTCAGATGCCTCCTTCCATTGCAGAAAATGAAGCCAATAAACTGAGTCTGGAAAAAGGGAACAAAATTATTGAACTATTTTAAAGGCCTTGACCTTAAGCTCCCTGTTCTATAGTTTTTCCAAATATGATATTTCAGTTTCTCCCAAATCTGGCCTGAAAATAATATAACTGGCATTCAGAAGGAAGTTAGGCCATAGATGAAACTATAGATCTGTGTTTGGAAACACAAGACTGGAATACATCTCACTGCTTTGCTTTTGCTGTAATATTTTTGGTCTTACTGCTAATGCATTTCTGTCTACTGAGTTCTAAATTATTTCACCAACATCCTGTGCTATATTTTTAGGGATCAGCAAAACTTTACAGCCACATTAATGAGTAAATGCTCATATAAAACTGAACTGAATCAAATATCAGAGATAATCAGCAGGAATATTTTGTCTTGAGACTTTGCCAGGACTACAAGAGATGAAGTATGGTCAACAATGGCTGCCTTTTGCCTCTACCCTAAATTCTGACCTTTTTTATATGTACAAAGCTTTATGGTTCAGATTAGTTATTCTGACTTCAGACACTTTTAAAAAAGGTGTTATTTTAAATTAATTGAATCATGGTCTGAGTACCCCCTCATTGTATATACAACTTGCTTCAGACATCTGGATTTCATACTTAGTCACCTCATTTAAGTGTTTAGAGCTGGGTAAAGCCGATTACACCTGCACAGAGCATTCTCAGGACATTTGCATTAGGGTACATATACTGAGGTTCTGTACTGAACTTCCTATGAGAGGATGTGATGGACATCATGTATCATCAATTAATGAAAAAAAGTCTGAACATTACTTTTCAATTTGTATAATTATTTTTATGTGGAATTAGGAAATGAACAACAGGCTGACCCATAATATGTTGGTGTTTAAAAGCAGTAATACTAGAAGCTGTATGATCATGTCAAATGCAAACATCTTATGAATATTCTACTTTTTGTCTTTTTATAACTTTTTTCTACTGATTATTCTTTTTCTTTTTCTTCTACTGATTTTTCTTTTTCTACTGATTATTTTCAGTGAGTCTGCCTTCTGACAAAGAAATATTTGTTCTACACAGCATTTCAAAGAGAGCCAGGAAAGAAAAATAAATACTGTAATTGACTTTTATTGTCATTGTCAGTGGAAAAAGCAGGTATCACTATAAAGACTTCCAAGAGTTTTTTGGGAAAAAAAATACCAACAGCTGTCAGCTGTCAGTGATATGTCAATAGGAACATTGTTTTACTTCACAGCATGCTTTAGTTTGCTGCAGGAAAGTTAATATTTTCAAATACTTTAGATTTGCAATAACCCAAACTATGGAGTTTGCAAGGTACTTAGGGAGTAAAACCAAACCAGTGTAGTGGGTTAGTGGGTTGTTGTTGTTGTTTTTTTTTTTTTTCCTTTTTTTTTTTTTTTTTACTTATGAAAGCCCATTTTTAATTACAGTGAGTCAGGACCCCAGAAAGCGCACCCTGTCAGACCTATACTTGTGCTGGCTCTGTGTTGTCCTAGGGTCGAAGTTTCTATAAAAAGCTTTTGAAACACAATATCCTTGCATGATAGCTTTATATATACAGTGTATATTTTAAAAAATTCAGTAATATGCTGCTGATAAGACCAGAAAGGAAGAGATCTAAAGACAGAGAGTGCTAAGTGATCATAGATATAATCTAACAGCAAATCTGTAAAAAAACATAATTCTCCAATGCAAGCATAGTTAAACTTGAAGTTATTTTATTAACTTTTCCTATTTATGGATGCAGGAAACATTTTTTCTTTATTATTTATTTAAATAATTTTATACACTTGATCTAAAGGGTGACTCCCCCACGACCCCCTCTCACTCCCATTCTACGTCAATGGCCCCAGTGTTGGTATCTGATCATCTCCAGGGGAAGTAAAGATGAATAAAGGAAATGAACAATAGCATAATTTCAGAAATAGCATTGAGGTAGTAGCTGTAAACCACCACAGATGATTACATCTTTTCACTCTGGGATGGAATTTATTTGCATCAATATTTCCTGGTCTTAAAATTGATACATTTTTAGCCTTGACTGTTTTTACAACTCTTTGTGGTCCAATTTCATATACAATCAAGATGTTAATGTAATATTTTTAGTCTTCTGTCCTAGGTAATTTTCTTATCTATTTTTATGGGGTTACCATAGACTATGGCATATTTTACATTTGAATATGGAATTTCAATTGTGTTTTGAGCTGCACTAGCAAAAGCTCAGCCAGTAGGCAGAGGTGAAAGATTGATCCACTCTATTCAGTGCTTGCTAGACCATATCTGGAGGATAATGTCCAATTTGGGTCTTCCCAGTACAGGAAGGATGCTGATAAACTGGAGGGACTTGAGAGGTTTTGAGAGGAGTATGATACAAGCTGCAGCAAGTCAAACTGTGTTCGATATGAAAGGAAAAAGAAAAAATTGTGATGGTGGTTCAACACTGTGTCAGCATGACCAGAGAAGCTCTATAGTCTCCATCCTTAAAAATATTTAAAAAATAAATTAATTGGAATGTTTCCAAAAACCTAAAGAAAGGAGGGTTGCAGTGTATTGGTTTTCCTCACTAATAAGAGATTAAAAAAGGTAACAAAACTACCAAAACATTTTCAGCCAAGAATAAGAGGGAAAAAATGTTAAATTTTATTCTAGAATTTTAACAAGATTTTTCCTTGTCTCTAATAAAAAAGCTGGTATCTGATATATCAGCTGCAATGTGTCCTAACACCTTTCCACCCCAATCTTAGAGCTCTAGCTTTTCATGCTACATATAGATGACACTTAGACCAAGTTTAAATTTTTTTTCTTCTCAGGAAAGACAAGCAATAACAGATGGTTCCAATTAAAAACCTGCAGGAGAATTTTTTTTTTTTACTGAGCAATCTGGGTCATGAGCAAATACAGTTTTTTTTCTTCCTGCTTCATCTTGAAATTGCAAAGAATTTTGAAAAAAGTCATAAGTGGAGATCTATAAGATAAGAAATGTAATTAAGCCTAGTAGGAGTCAAGCTGTTTTTAAATAACTTTAAGCAGATGGAAGAATGGAAGGAAACCTTAGGCAATACCAGATATCCTTTGGAAAACTGAGGAATTGTAAGCATTCTTCAGTGACTGCTGTATTCCACTGTTATTCCCAGTAGTTTGGATAATCTGATACTAAATGCAACCATTTGGAAATTTGTCCTTACAGGTTGTCCAATATAAAGACTTGGGAGAAACTGTTGCTTTTCTGTTCCTAGGCAGAGCATGAGAATCATCAGTACATCTCACAAAGTGCAAACACACCAAAATAAGCATTGCATTTCCAGTCCCCAGACTGCTCACAGAAATAGTACTAAGATTTATTTTATTACTCAGTGTAACACTCTCTCAAAAGAGTATCATCATGGTTGAGGTCTGGTTGTGCAGGCGACAAAGGATTCCTGGTCTCTTGCTGAAGTCATCTCAGTTATGAAACAGGCAGAAATCAGTGGCAAGAGGCCTGGGTTCAAATCTGATTTTTGATGCAATTCCTTGTATCAGCTATTGAATATTTAGACACTTTGACTAATTAGTACCTATTTCTTCAGTCAAGGGGCAATATTGGTTTGTACAGTTGACAGAAATGGCTTTCTGCTATCACATAAGAAAACTGCTTTTTAACTCCAAAGTGCTAAGAAGTATGTCTTGGTATCTAAGATGCCATGCTTGCACCTGGGATCAAACCAGAATAGCAATCAATCCCATGTATAAAGCATTTACTATGTTCTACTCTTAATGAGAAATAATCCACTTAACACTGGAAAATAAATACATAGATAAAAGTAGTTATTTAAATTATGAATAGCACCAGTAATTTAAAATTGGTGTTTTATGTAATTAATGTTTAGCAACTAATAAATTTCTTTACCAGTAATTAAACACTAATTAAATCATTTCCTCAGGAATGTGTTTACTAATGGTATTTCTGGATATTCATTTTCCTTTTAAATGTTTCATAACTGTTGTTGAGTAATTAATGTTCACTAATTAATTTTGAAGTAAGAGTCCTGACCCTTCCAGCAGTCTAGGAATGGAATTCCCTTAGCTGATGTGTATTCATTTAAAGCTATTCATAGTAAGACCAAAATATAGTATAGCTTAGAAAATACCAGTGCCTTACACTTCTGAAACCTCTAGATTCTTAGTGAGGTGTGAGTTCCCAGAGGCAGGGCTGCAGGGATTTATTTGGGTGTTGGATCTGTGCTTATGCTGTGAGTGACTTGGGGATGAGCTGCTGCTCCAGCGTGGCATCCATCCAGCTGCCTTTAAGTTTTTGCAGTTCACAGCTTAAATGGAGCAACTGAAAGATTATAGTGTTTCTGAGCTGAATTTTTTCATGTTGTCCAAGCTCAGTGGATGCCTTTCTCTCTCTCCTCCCTAGACTGTTGTGGAGTGGGAGCTTCCCTAAGGCTTGGGGGGATGTCAGTGCAAAGCAGCGCTCCTGGCACCTGCAGCTGTGTACAGACCCTGGTACAAAGGTAAGGCTCCTCAAGCAGCCCTGGAGGATGAATGCACAGACTTTGCAGTGCCCAGCAGCAGCTACATTTAAAAGGTGCCTCTGCTTTGTGAAACACCATGGATGGAGAGTCTGTTTTTGTGGTGCCTCTGGCCTCAGTTCCTAAAAACAACAGCAAGGCTCACTCACCTAGACATTGCTATAAGGTTTGGAAAATGAAGCTATTTCCAATTAATTATTTCAGACTTAAAGTATTTTTGAAAGAACAAGTATTTTGAAAAGTATTATGAAAGAACTAGCCGAAGCTCCAATTTCACAGGGTCAAATCTCATTTTCATTAACAGTGGCTTTAGATGGGTCAAAAGCTCTGTCTGAGTTGGTCAATATTACAAGATCACAAGTAGCAAAATGAATGAGTTATAATGCTTGAATGCACATGACCTGTCTGAGCTCAGTGGTAATTGACTGCAGAGTGACACTTTGTGGGCATTAAGTAAGAGCATGTTCTTAGCCCATGGATGTTCTCAGTGGCAGAGCATTCTCTTTAAAGTGCATCTTTTCAGTCTGTGCATGTCTGGAGCAGTCAGGAACTAATGAACTACTGAAACCATCATAAATCTTGAAGAAATAGTAAGAAAATATAGAATAATGATTCCTTCCTACCATTCAATTGAAAAACATGGCTTGGCTTCATTATGGCCCCATGATATTCACAGGCAAAATAAAGGAGGAAAATAATCTGAACCTAGTTAGAAAGGTAAGCACAATTCTACTTTTATTCATGCTGAGGTAAATCTGGAGCCACTCATGTACAGCCTGAAGGTGGCCTTTATTTTTAATTGCTGTATTTTAGTGCTATTTATTCAGCACAGAGAGGGAAGGCGTCAACCTGGGAAGCAGAGGTGGTGATATCTGCAAGCTAATACTATACTGTGAAAAATGTGTCTTTGTAAGAGTAAAGAAAATACTAATGACTTAGTTGGAAAAATAATTAAAGGATACTGTTGACATTTTTGTCAATTGCAAACATATATTTTACTTGCTTTCAGTTTATGAAACAATGACTAATTTCAGCAATTAATTGCTGTGATGGAGAACTGTGTATTTGAAGTTGGCGTACCCCTTAATTTTACATTATGCTTCATGAACCTAGTAATTTTAAATGAGTATCATTTAATTCTGAGGACAATGAATGAAGTAAAGGAGACCTGGGAAGTTATGATGCAATGTAGAGGAGTTTCTTCCCCTCCAATCAAGCCTATATTATTATTTTTCTTCTGGTGTTTTTATATAACTTATTCCTCAAAAGTCACTGTAAGGCCATTCCTACAAAAGGCTGCAAAACGCTCAAATTTCCAGTTGGGAAGTGCAGCTCTGCTTTCTGATCCTGCCTTAGCTTTGAATCATCAGTGGGTGCCTGCAGCATGCTATGCATGTTGGCTGTGTCGCTGCAGGAAGGGGGTGGCAGCTTTGTCACAGCGGCGCTGCTTCTCCCCCGAAGCCTCCTCTGGCATCCCCAGGGCAGGACAGGCGAGTCCTCTCGCTCTTACACAGGAGGAACTCTGCAGAAATGAGGGAGGGTAGGTCCCAGCAGCACCAGATGACCTTTGCTGGGGGATCAGGACCAGGATGTGACTCTACCACAGGCAAACAGAATAGCAACAGCTCATTAGGTGACACAGGCAGAGGGCAGCCAGAGAAATGGAAATTAAGTGATAGATCAAGTGGCAGCAAAGGCTAGCAACACATACTGGATTAAAAATATAGGTTTCCCAAGTCTGAGGTGAATCTGGTAAACCTAAGATTATCTGTTTATCTAGCCCTCCTCTCATTTGACCCCAGTGGGATTCTGTGTGGAAACAAGGAAATAAGCAGGGAAAGAAAGCAGCAGCTCGTGATCAGAGAAAAATGCTTAATATTCTTTGTGCCATTTATGCAAGCCTGTGCAGTCAGCACTAAAAAGCCTGTGACAGGTTTGCCCAGTAAAGTAACACAAATAACATATTTTTTCATACTGTAGGTATTTTTCAAGTAGCTCCTCCTTCCCAAAATCCAGAGATGAATATAATTGTTGATATTCATGAAAGTCATGTTGGAGTGACTAGTAAAAGTGAAGGAGCTTTTATGCATTCAGATGAAGAGCTGCACAATACAGAGCTGAGATCTTGCTGCTGGAGTTAGGCTGTCACCATAACTGAGAGCAAAGTGTGTACATTGAACAGGCTGCCCTGTGCTTTCCAGGTATGTGCATTTGCTCCTTTGGGTGATTTCTGTGTAAATGAAACCTAAAGCCATAAAGAGAGAGTGGGTGGAGAGACTGCAAAGTGTTGGACACACCATGTTCTGGAAGATCGTGCACTTTGTGTGATGTTATTTTGCCAGTGTTAGCCTGCCCTCTAGGTGCTAGATTTCTCTTTGAGATATATTGCACAGGTGGCAGGTATAGGCTGGATGTCTGTGTGTGTCTGTTTCTAGGACACAACATTTGTTTGAAATCAAATTCTCTACCCAGAACTGGTCTTGCAAAATCACGCTGCTTTCTGATGTGCTTCTTGTCACAGGTGCCTCTGAGGAAGCGTCAGAGTAAGTGCTTTCTAGGCAGCCTGAGAAATATGGGGAACTTGCAGCAAGAATAAAATCATGGTAGTAGTAATAATACTAATAATAGTTAGTAGTGAAACAATAATGCACAAACAAAATTAACTTCCTGTAATTCCAAAATAATATATTTTTTACCATCTTTACCTTTAAAAAACATAACTTTTCATCTCCATCTGCTTCATGGATACATAAGATAAGATCAGTCTTTAAATTTGAGAACCAGCAGAAGGTCAGTTGTCAAAGGAGTTATCGAGCCAAGAGGTATGAAACTTGATGAGCCAAATATAATTTGGCACTATTATTTCAAAAACACTTGAATTCTGTTCATCAGCTAAATGCCATAAAGAGTTAGCTGAGCAGGGAGAGAAATACTTTTTGGTTCTTCCTATGTCATGATTAAATAAGAGATGATGTACTTGTGTGATATTCCTGCTCTGTAATGGATTCAGATTCATAGGATTACAGAGGTGGCTCAGACTGACGATCAATTAACCAAATCCATTCTAGCATTGCTTTGGAGAAAGAAAGGATAGTCTTGGGATTAAGTGGAAGTTTATGACATCAAGAAATTTCTCTTGGATCTGTTCTCTGCTATTGTACTTCTTTGCTGAAACGTCCACTTAGTTGACTTGTGTCTCAGTTTCTCCACTTATCTGACATAAGCTGTAATAGCACTGTCAATTTTTTTGAATGGGTACATGAGTTTTGTTTGAAGTTCTAGTGCTACTGCTTTTTACAGCCTGATGTTCTGCAGGGCTTCTCCAGTTTCATACATGGATGTACTGCCCTGGTGGAGAAGGAAGAAAAAATCATTCTGCTGTGGCCAGGTCTGCTCTGAGACCAACTTTCTCTGCAACCAAAATTTATGTTGTTTATATTTATGTTTATGTTTTGGGACAAAACTGGAAAAAAAAGATGAAGTTAATGAGGACAGATAGTAATGAGGGATGAAAACTTTGCCTCTCTTGGGAGGGGGTGTTACACAGAGGGCAGGCACTGTGTTACTGATGTGTGTGCATAAGGAGAGTAGTGACGAAAAACGAAATCAAATTATTTGGGGAACCAATGGGGTAAATAAAAATGACTTTGCTGTCACAGACTGTTCTGCAACTCCTAACCTTTAAATGTCTCCTTTGACCTTGAACTTTGCCCGCATGTTTTTCTGGTATAATAGAGAATCTTAGTTCTGCAGTAGAGAGAAAGAAAATAACTCTTAGCTGATTAGTATTTGCTACCAAACACTAGCAGAGCTTTTCCAACATTTGAGAGCTGGGTACTGCATCCATCTTAAGCACATTTAATGACAGCCTCTGGTTTATTAATGGATGAATACTTCTGGCTTCTGTAAGGCCTTTCTTGCTGGAGAAATGTCATCATCATGCTTCAGCTTTGCCTGTTGCTTGGTAATTAGGCTGCTTTTCTGTCAAGGAAGACATGTGAATTTGAATCCTTGTTAGGAAGGGAGATGATTAGCTCTAGCTCTTATTTTTTACAATTCTTATTCTGCCTAAGTGGATGAATTTAGGAGAAATTGCTGAAATGGGGAAGGTACCCATGCTAGATTATCTGGCAAAGTTTTCTACAGAGCTCAACATGTGTTCTGGGTGTATTCATCAGATGTACAGCTTTTGGCAGGGCAACCATGTGTCTAGTGTTCCTGAGGATCTGGGCTTCCAGGTCATACTCTGTTATGATGAAAACAGTCCTGTTCCAGCTCAGCAGTAGAAATCTGAATGCCCAAGAGATCTAAAATTGGTCACTGTGTAGTCCACAGATGTCTGGAGGGAGAGGTAGAAGCTGAAATCAGGGATCAAGGGCTGTGGTTCTGGAGTTGGAAGCATGTGCTCCAGTGTGCTGAAGTACATTCAGAGATGCAGCCATCAGTCTTTTTACTGTTAAAATGTATCAAAGCAACAGCATTAGAATCGTATCTTCTCAAGTCATTTAAGTATAGTACAGGTTTCAGGAGAGTGGTTTTCCTGTCAGCTGTCAAATTTGCTGGGAATATTCAATCTGACCTGTAATCAGAGGCATTTGGTGAGTATCAGGCCCTTACAAACCAAGTGCTAATTATCTGAGGGATGAACGAGTCCTAGCAGAGTGATAAATGGATATGTCTGTCAGTGATACTCCAGTACATGTCAACTTGAAGTTCATCAGGTTCCCTCCTTACTGTATTCCCTGCTGCTGAATTAATGTCTCCTTAGGTGCAGATGTTGGACTTGCACTGGGTTTGACACTGTCACTATGAGATCTTTGTATTTTAAATGTTGCTTTAGGCTTAAAGGAAGAAATATGTTAGCACAAGTCTTCACAGCTGGGCAGACAGCTCTGGATTACCTTTGTCAGTCAGATCTTCTCAAGCACCCAGCTTTGAAAAAAGGTGCCTTCTCAGAGGCACACTGAGCTGAGCCCCAGGATCCTTATTCTGTGTCAGATTTCTACATTGCAGTGTCTCATGACTCATACAGGTGATTGAGTGCCCCCTGACATGAAACATAATGGGCTTTGTGCAATGTCAGATTTCCATTTGCTGTGAGTAATAAACCAGTAGGTGCACCATGTAAAGATCACAGAGGTAATATTTTTTTTTAAATAAACTTGTTAATTTTGCCAAGTTACTGTTTATCACTAAACAACCACCAAGAATCACTTGGATTTCCATTCCTTGCAGCTCAAGTTTGTGTTTTCCACTCTTGGCCATTTTTAACTACAGTGAAATTTTAACAGGTTCTCTTGAGGTCCACAAGAGTGTGTAAATTCAGCTGGTCCCTGGTGTCCAATTCAAGAATCCCTGGAATAATTTTGTTTGGTAAGAGACACAATAATTCTCATTTCCTAATTGCCCCTGTTCCCTCATCATGTGTCTTGAGGGAAGAGTAATCCTTGATGAATGTTAAATTTCACTTCATGGAGTTTTACTGCATGGTTTAAGGTCCCTCTCAGAGAACTTGTTAATTATAAATCACATGCAATTTCTGTCAAAGCATGGGGATCATGAGTCAATGATAATTTCTTGACTTTTTTAAAATCAAACAAAAAGTTTGTAACAAAACTCTTTGCAAGAAGGGATCAGCTGAGCTGTTGATGTCTCCTGTAGCCTAAGACTTTGCTGTTAGCTGTCCTTTTCTGAGATGACAGAGCTTTTAGGATGCTGATAATTTATGGCCTCAGACAGACAGGATCAGGCATGCCATAATTTTCGGTCTTTAAAATAGCTATGTAGCTTTGACAGTTCCATGGGACATATACCCTTTACAAAACAAACAAAACAATTTCACTTTGATCAATATGAATGCCATAGGAGGAGATTCTTCCTTTCAAAAAATCAGCTTCCTCTGAGGGGAAAAAAAAGAAGAGCTGCAAAAGACTTGTGATATTTTCATGCAGAACACGAATTTTCCTGTTCTGGTTAATTAAGGAAATGTCATTGAAGTTGAAACTGTCATAGCTATGAAAGAATTCTTGGCTTCACACCTTGAGAAAGGAAGACGTGCACTTTTAGATTCAGTGGTAACTCAATAAATAAAAGGTCTTGCTTTATCAGTGCTTAGATGTGGAAACAAACAGCAAGAAAATAGTATCTTGAATATTTGAAAACCAAATATATCTAAACAAAGCTACTTTTTCGAGAGAATGTGCTCATGATATGGAAAACTGGGAGCTGGTTGTGCAACTCTTAATGCAGCATGGCCATGATCTTATCTTTTTTATTTAAATTTGTGGAAAGATTGCTGTTTTATGTGGTGTGTACACAAATTATAATAGCAGATATATAAACAGATTCATTCTATGTAAAAAATATCCTTTAAAAAATTGAACATTTTACAGTGATTAAAAATATATATTCTTGGTCAGGTTGTAACCCAACACCCAACATTCAGGAAAAACAATCAAATCAGCATAGTGTTCCTTAAATATATACAATATAATTTCTGATTATTATCAACAATAAATTGATGTCCATTTAGGAAAAGGGGAATCACCAACCTTCTTGAAACAATTCAATAAAAACTCAATACAGTTGAAGAAAGAGAGTCACCATTCTAATTTTATTTGCCTCTTACAGCCCAAAATATTAGAAGTTTGAAAAATTAATTAAACGCTTATCACTTTTTCAGACATTTTTAACTAATTTTACCAAAAGCTGTGTAACGAAAAAAGGTAATTAAAAGCAAAATAATTTTAATTTCTGATGTTGCTTTTGATTATTTCATGAGTGACTGGCATGAATTTAGAAGCTTAAATATGAGCTTTTGCTAGCCTGCAGATGTACAGGTTCTCCTTGTAACTTTGATCTGCTGACTGATTTATTCCTCCCCTTCTCTCATTGGTGACAGTCCGGATTCATTCAAACAGAATAATTTCAAAGTGATTAAGCTCCATTTCCAGTGATGCAGGTAGACTTTCACCATTTTCTGCTTGGTTAAATTACATTACCTTGGAGTAACTGGGTAGAGAATAAGCTTGTACAACCACTTTACTACCAGTGGTATTTTAGTGATGAAAGTAAAACCATGGCTGGGAAAAGGAATATTACAATTGTTCATCTAAGGGCAGTGTCACCAGTTTTGATGAGCTATGTACCTTGAGATTTTTTTTTTTCTTAATATTAATCTCTTCAGGACAGTACTAATAGCTGAGTTGCACTAATACAAGCTGGATAGGAACCAGTTGCTGCACTAGAACTCTGCTTTGTAGCATGTAAGGCACTGGAAGGGAGGGTGGCAGGGCGAAAGATGGTACCTGGGGGTCTAAATAATGCTTTTGAATGTGGTCATTTAAAGAGAAATCTTTATTTTGCTGAGAGACTACTTTTCCAGTAAATGTTAATGTATATGGTCAGTTGAGTAATTCTAAAAATAATAAGTTTACTAAGTTTTCCAAACAAACATGCCTTTAGAACCTTTGAGTCTCCCATCTTATGCCCAAGGAAATTAGTTATTTTGCTTCAGTTCCTGTTGAATTCTTGGTTTACTTCAGGTCTGCTCACGGTTTTCCACTCCTCGCATCTCCCACATTTAAACAGCCACAACATCAGGAATGGGCAGGGTGAGGGAATTTCATACAGGCTGGGAAATATTTTCAGCTTCACTAAAACAAGTCCCATGTAGCCACCCACCATCATCTCCTGGGCTTTCGAAGAACACCTCAGCAGATTTTTACCCACACATTTGCTAATCTCCAAAGGCTCCCTTTAGCTGCAAAGTTCCCCTCTCTGTCTTGTCTTGGCATATATCTGCCTTGTGGCATATCCTGTTCCTTTTAAGAGAGAGCCAGCTGCAAATTACCCTGGCACATGGCAGTTCTCTGCTGGTGCCTCATTAGTGCAGCTACAGCAATGACAGCAGAATGCACTAACTTCACACATAGGACATACATAGATTGTGTCATCATTCGAGGCAGGCTGCACCCATCTACAGACTGAAGCTCCTTCATGGTGGAATTATTTTTTTCAGGAGTGCCACAGACAATTTTTGGGAGGAGGAGCCTGCTAAAGCACAGCGCCCATTTACAGGGCCATTTGCCAGTGCTCAACAGCATAAATCTGAGAGCATGGCTCTCATGGGAGCCAGCTGTTGGGTTTGCAGCTTGCTCAGAAAACATGGGGTGTTTTTCCTATGTTGCAACGCATCTTTCTGTTTACAGGGCATCTCATACTGCAGAGAAGTATACATTAGAAATTAATGAAGGCTGAGTTAAAATTACCAAAATAGCACTTCATATTTATAAATACTTATGTTCATTAAGGATGTGTTATTTGTACATATAATCTCCTCCAGCTGAGGCAATATGGATATTTCTAAATTTTTTTTTCTCATGGGATTTTTTGTCATGGGGATTTCTCATGGGGATTCCCGTGGATTAAGTTTTTTTGCCACCTTCTTCTCTCCTACAAAAAGTGATTTCCTTTTTTTAAGCAAGTCCGTGCTTTATGGGTGTAAGGATAAGGCTCATGGACAACCTGGTATGATCCATGGGAACAAGGATCTAGAGACAGCTTGAAGGGAAGAGCTAGGGCTAAAAGGTAAGAGTCAACCAGCAGGTGGGTCAGTACTTGTGGGACTAAAGTAGCTCAGAGCCCTGGAGCTGAAGGACCAGTTAAGTTGAAAGATTTTATAAAGCCTACTTTTTCCAATGACTAATCATGACAATGGTCAGATTCCTTTCCCAGCTGCAAGGAGAGAGCACCAAATGCATACTCATAAACTTATTTATTTTTAATGATTTGAGACCTGAGTTTAGCTAGCAGGATAGAGAACTGGAGCAAGAGCTAAGTATCCCAAGAGCCAAACGCCAGACCTGGCACCTGCCCCTCTCTGGTGACTGTGCATTGATGCCCTCTGTGAATTGCCCCCCTCGTCCCTAGGTTTGTGACTTGGGTGTAAATTTCTTGCTGTGGGTGATCTCATCCCTGGTCAGACTAAGTGAATCCTTCTCCCAAACAATGTGGAAGAAGGTCTGTCAGGATGTAAGTAGTAGCTTATCTTATCACTCTTCTACCCTGCTGTAGGCCATGCCTTCAAAACAAAAGGATGTCATGTAGATTACTGTGGGCAAGGTAAACACTGTGCCTTTAAATGGTCCCCTTGTGCCTCTCAGAAAAGGAATAAAGATACCCCTTATGCTCAGCTGCCTAGGACCTCACTCAAGAAATAAACCTTTTTCACATTCCCTTCAAATTTTAGGTATAAGAATGATCATGCTACAGTTTACATAGCTGAAAATAAAATCTGCTTAAATTCCTTTTGTTGGCATCTGCATTGTTAGCACCTCTTCTCTGCATCCTTTAGAAGTAGTTTTGTTAGAATACTGTGACACCTTTGCCCTGCTGGCTAATCAAATCTTTGCATAGCACAGCTAGGAAATACTCATAGTATTGAAAATTTTTAAAAAAAGGTTTGCTCTGGTTTTACCCAAGTTTCTTACTGAATGATGCATTTCTTTTCTCTGTCATGCTTTTGGGAAGAGGGCTTAGATTTGTATTTTTAATTTTTCAGAAGAAAAAAATTGTCCAAGGATGGCTAAGAAAAATTTTTACTCAAGATTCTGCTTCATAGAACAGTGACTGCTTTAAGATTTCCTATTTTTCACTGAAGCAAATTGTAGTTATTTCTGGACATTTAAAGACTTATGTTGAATGTGTTTTCAGGCTTGTGCATAACAATTTTATGGTACATAGGTAAAAATCTGTAATAAAAATGAATGTTTTCTCATAGCTATGCATGTCTTTCACTGTGCTGCTCAGTTCCTGAGCACTGGCCACAGGGAGCAAAGAATGGTGTTTGATCTCCAGAATGAACTGGAGCAATCTGAACACTGGCCTGAATTAAGCAGTTGTCAGCAACTCTATACATTGTGGCTAACACCATCCTGCTCACTGGTCCTCAATCCCTTTTTGTAGTCAAAGATACCAGCTGTGAATGAGCTGTTGACAAAGCTGTCCTAATCCAGGGACATGCAACATGGAATGAACTTTCATTAGAAGAACAAAAACATATTTTAGTCGTCAGTTAAGTGTATTAAGTGTTGCAGGAAAAATAAAACTAAGGTTTGACTTACAAAGCCAGAAAAAGATATTTCCTTGTGTTCTTTTCTGTTGCCCAGAAAGGTGATCTTCTCAATTCTGAGGAACTATAAGATAAATGTCAGTCATTAAAAATAACAATACTTAAAGAAAAGAAACCAAAGCACAAACCTGATTATTCATCTAAAATTTTCTTAGAGGTTTTCTTGTTTTGGTTTTATTTTCTCCTCCATATAGTACAAATGGAGCTTTGGATATTTATAGTACAAAGTACAAATATATATTTTCATATATGAAAAAATTCAAACATCTGAACCAACTTTAGTTTTTTAAGTCTCATTTTGACAGTTTTGTGTTTCAGCTACATTTTACTTCTAGTGTGGAAGTGTCAGGCATGGAAGAGAAAAGGAAAGCTTATCTCAAAAAAACCTTCTGTGGTATTTATTTGTCTTCTAAAACAGCAACGTCAAAAATAAGTACTTATAATAGTCTTAAAAAAGTGCGACTTAATTCTACAGGTCAGAGCATATAACAACTTTCTGGGGTGAAATTTTTGAAGAGAGTGTAAGCAGTAATGTCAGGTCCTGTAATATGTAGTTTTGAAGCATGAGAAAAGGTTTCCTGGACTGAAACTTCTTTTGTGTAATGTCTTAGTGGGTCAGTAAACTTATCTTCCAAACAAACTGAAAGGTTTTCCCACATTCTCTATGCAATTTGGAAGGATATTAATATTCAGAGCAGTGATTTAAGCCAAAATGTCTGGAATGGGTATTAAAGGGAGTGGAGTTTATCTGACTTTTTATTATCATGGTTTGACACAGTTTTCTCTTTGGTAGAAGATGTGTTTAAAAGGATAATTTAGCGTGCCCAAAGCCAGAGATGAGCTGTAGAAAATGTGGAATTTCAGATCTTTGCAGCTGGCTGCTCCTGTGTTGCTGATGTGATTCTTGGAACTTGAGTTGTTCATGCTTTTGAAATCTGCCACCAACAGATCACGTGTCTGGAGCCCTGGAAATGTGCGATACACAATTGTATCCCCTCAAAGAGGGACAAAAAACTAGAATTTGACAACTTTTTTTAAAAGTACAGCATATGAGAGAGACTGCAATAAGCTGGGATGGCATAACCCATGAGGCTCTGAGTAAAAACATGGAAAGTTGTGGGCTTTTTTAATCTAATGGTTTGTGTTGGATCCCATTAGACATCTGTTTTTGGTGGCTGCTCAGGATTTATAAAGATGGACATCTACTGACATGACTGTTGTTTAGGCTGCACTTTTCATCACTGGAGCTATTAATGAAATGCTGGATGCTGATCACTCCAAACATTTACAGCTTCAAAAATTTTTTGATAGCCCAAAACTAATGAAGAAAAAAAATCCACAAAACTGGAGTTGTTTCCAAATGTCTGGGTTTTTTTTTGTTTGTTGTTGTTTGGGTTTTTTTTGTTTTTTTTTTTTTTTTTCAGATTAAAACCTGAATTTTTAACTTCAGGAAGATATGTAGGCTTGAGAGAGACTGTGATACTGTATGCATGGTAAAAATTAAATCCTAGTTCAAGTGATTCAAAACACCACTTTAATTCAGTCTGAGGCAAAAGTGTCATTACTCCTGAGCCTGTTTCCTCAACCAGGAGGGTTCATGTCCTCTGGTTATTGTCAGAACATTCTGGGCCTCTCCAGTTTATTTACATTTTTGGTAAACAAAAGTGCAATTCAGCTGCAAAGTGCCTCTGCTGGCATGAATTGTCACTGGTTGGAAACTTCTCTGTCTACCTCTACTGTTATGGCTGCAGAGTCATTCATGTCATTTTTGACAACACCATGGAAAGGGCCTCTCACCAGCCCTTGGTGTTTCCCTGGTGCCATGTCATTTCACAGCTGGAAGCTAGCAAATGGACTGTGATTTTAACAGGTACCTGTGAGATAAAGCCTTTGCATTCATGGCTACAATGTGAATTATAAAACAGACACAGAACTGCCAAGCTGGCTGTCCAGAAAATTTGTCTTTAGAAGCAAAGATTGGTGATACTTCATAGATCTGCAATATATAAACATTTTCTTATTTTGCATGGTGAAAATCATAGACATTCCATTGGTTTGGTGCTTGTTCAATCTCATCCAATTTTATTCAGCAAGAACAAAAAGGGCTTTCATTCCCTAACTTTTATGTCTGGAGTATATGTAGCTTTTCTGCATCCTAATCTTTTATACCATTTTTGGTTAGACACACTTCCTGAACTGCTATAAGTGAAATCTGCTTTTGGCTTAAATAACAGGTACAGTCATGAAAGAAATAAGGATAAAACATAGTCTTAAAGCACAGTGTCAGACCTGTTAATTGCTTGGCTTTAAGGCATATTGATTGACAATATCACTGCTCTGATTTCCAAGTCAACATGGCCCCGAGAGGAGTCTATCATGGAGAGAACAGATTAACCAACAGTAAAGGCTGCAGCAGGGGCAGCCTCTTTTTTTTAACCTCATGAAACCTTTTTCAGACTGTGATGAGGTGACCTCCCAGGTCTTGTGAGAGAAGAAATTAAAGATATACCTTAGCTTCCTGCTATGTATCCACAACACCAGAATGGGCTGATGGGTCAAGGATGAAAAACTTCCACTGAGCTGCAGTGCAGAGGAGCTCAGACTCCCTGGGGTGCAGCTTTTTGCTGCTTCTAGTTTGCCTAGAAGGAATGGAAGTTATCCATAGGACATCTTGGAAGAAGTCTGTCCACGAGGACAGGGAAAGGAAAAAGAAAAATTCAGGCTGGCTGTCTCATACCTCAAAGTGGAAGATGGAGGTCTGTCAGTGGGTACCAGATTGAAAAGCAGAAAGAAAGGGAACAGCCCAGTTTCCTGAGCAGGCTGTGACAGGGAGGGAGGCAGGTGACATTTTCATTTAAATGGCTGTTTTCATTGCAAATACCTGTTTCCATGGCTGCTTCATACACCTTTAAAATATTTTTTGACTACTGAACAGACTGGAAATGTTGTAGTTTTCAATTGCAGAAAACTAAGAAGAAAAAATTCATCAAAGCCCCCATATTTCACCTTTGTTATTGCTGTTTCAAATCTTTTGGCAAAAGTTAGTATGTTCCAAATAAGTCTCATGGGTGGTACTGAAGTTTGTGAACTAAAGGAAGAGAGCTGAGTTATCATGGAGCCAATGACTCTGCTGATTGTCCAGAAACTTCTCACTGGGTATTTGAGTCTCATAGCAGCCTAGTGGGTTGCATCAACTTAGGGAAATGCTGGTACATCTCTCCTGTGGGCTATAAGCAGAAAAAAAAGAAAATTATACACAGGGTTTGAGAATGTCCAGCTTTAAAAAACAAATTAGCCCATGTTACTGTTGTAGAACATGTACTCCATTCAGCTGGGGTGGAAATTCATCTTGATTGCCGGTGAAAAATGAAACTGTACCGTCTGAGCTTCACCTAGAGAAAGCAATCTCAGAAATCCATGCCCAGATCTGTGCCCTGGCTAACTTTTTTACATCTGTGTGTCAGGATGCAGTGCTGAGGCATCCACAAAGCAGCAGTTTGACTCTAGAAATGCTAGAGAAGTTAAGCACTGGGACAAGTTTTAAGAAAGTATGAGATTTCAGGGGATAATGCTGACATTGACTAGTGGAAAATTTGGAGAGTACTTGTCTATTCTATAGGCTAAGACACTTTGGGACTCTGCTTCTTTCAAAAGGACACAGATAATTTGGAAGAACATGTAAATGGCTCCTTGATGAGAACCAAATACTCTGGCAGTCAAGTCAACTTCTTTCTACATCAGTTCCCTGTAACTACTGGGAGAAAACAGATTGTGTCAAGAAAGGAAGAGTAGAAAAGAGCATCTTGATATAGCAAAGGACACAGGCTGGGAAACAGAGGATTAGGCTTATGAGAAAGAGGGCTATTGCTAACACCAGCAAGAAGCTTTCCTAGCATGTGAAGCTAAAGCATAATACTGATCTCTTAAGAAGTAAGCAGGGGAAAAATATGTTTTGTAGTGCAATCAGAATTATTTAAATGCTAGAGGATCCCCTGGTCTTATTCAGTTGCCAGATAAACTATATTTGTTATGAAAATTGACATGCAGCTTTATGCTTTGAAAAAGGATTTTTTAATGAGGTGGTTTCGCCTAGCCAGGTAAACAGAGGCCTAAAATATATGGCTGTGGCTCTATTCAGCAATAACTCTTCTGTTTCCATATGGGTGTCAGCCATGCTCTGTTTCTGTGTCTTGGGGCAGCAAAACAGAGGTTTATTTTGCAATTTTTGATATATCATTTTTATTCCACCAGATTAATACAGAGAAAATCTAAATTTACCCTTGTAGATGTCATGTGAGGCTTGCACTCAAACAGGATTGGTAAGAAACTCTTTGGAGCAGAGCAGATATTTCTGTCTTGCCTTATATTTTGCTATGACCATGGAATCAGCCAAAGCAACTGGTACTTCTTCACTGCAGTCTTCTATATGCAAATTTATTTCCACAATATCTGCCACACATCCATCCAGTCCTGACACTTGTTACATATCCAGCCTTTGTAACTGTTCTAGACATAATTCTCCTCTGTATGAAGGACAAGTATGGAATATACTTGCATCTTTTAGTGCTCTTAATGGATCTGACTCCACTCCACATGACTTCACTTTGCAGACTTCTCAGAGACTGAGCAAATTATACCTTTGATAAATGTCTTACATGAATCTGAGCAAGTAATTCAAAAATCAAGATATTTTGATCTCTGTTTAGCAATAACAACTACACTGCAGGAATGAGAGCTTTGCAAGGCTTTGAGTGGGAGGATATACTTTAAACAGGGTACCTTCTAATGGTATCCTGGACCCTGTGTATCTGGTTCTTCAGGCTTAAAGGTCTAGTCTGGAGTCTCCTTTCTCTGAGCAGCAGAGGAAGGTCAAAGTAGAAGCTGCCTGTCCCAACCTGTCTGACCAGCAATCTACAAGGTGGTCTGATAGCAGAACCATCATGTCATTAGCACTCCCATCTCTGCTTACTGGAGAGCTCTCCTAGCTGTTCTGAACCACTCAGCGGGTCACACTGAAAAAAAGAATCAAATCCCACAGTGATGCCTCTTGGGGTGAAAAGAAGAGATGGACAAGAGCATGAATTATTTATTTTTATGGCCCTGTGCAGAAGCAGAAATGTTTTAGAAACATTTTTTTGAGGTTTATTTGCTGCTTTGTACTTCTGGAACCTTTAAAAAGTTTTTGCACTGGATGAACCCTGAGTGCTCTGGGCACTACCATTGTATGAAAGAATACAATAAACATTGCTGCTGCTATCTCTCACACACACACACACACACACACATATATATATATATATATATATATATATATATATATATGCCTGTAAATAATTGAGGAATAAATAAAGATAGCAATAAATCCTGATGCATTTGTGTAACACTATGCAGGCAAGATGAATTGGTCACTCAGATGTTGTCTCATTCCTGAAATGCAGCCACCTCCAGGAAGGATCACAAATGTCACACTGCAAAAAAATTTGAGGCAGGAAAGGTAAAAATACTAGCTACAACTGCCTCAGTCAGTGAATAAATTTATACTGTTGTAATAAATTTATCCACTAGAGTTTCTTGCTTAGAAAATTCAGGAGCATATCTGATTTAAAAAAGTAAAATCAGTGCATGATTATCCCTCTTTTCCCAATCAATACAATCACCCCAGCAGTGTAGCTTATTCAAAAGCACTCATCATATCTGCTTTGTGTGAAGAAAGACTCTTATCACCTCCTTGTGATTTTATAGCAGTGAGTATTTTTCTAATGCTGCTTCCACTGAGCTGTGGATCAGGGTCACACATGTGGCCAGAGAAAAACAGGCATAATCTGCTAGGTGTTTGTGAAATTGGAAGCTTTGAAAGCCACACTGCTTAGGTCTTACAGCAATAAAGTGGGCCTTCCTAATAAATCACAGGCCTCTGTTTACAAGCTGTGTATAACAGATTCTTGCCTATGAACTTCCTCTTTCCCTTGGATAACTCCTGCTTTCTTCAAACCACTCCATTTACACCCCTCTGGACGTAAAGGCTGTATTTCTGTCTCCTTCTCTGCTGTCAGGGGACTGCTCCTTCTTCTTTATCTTTCCTTTCTGGGACTCTGTATTGGTCTTTGTGTGACAGACATGCCAAGGTTAAAAGTACCCACCAGCAGAGCAGGATAGGAATGCATATATGCATCCAGTCCTACTGCCAAAACTAGATTTGCCATCCACCTACGCTGTTGCACTTCAATTCTTGGTAAACTACTTTTTTCTCAACTCTTAGTCATTTTTGCATAGTCAGACATGACTGGTGCTTTAGTAAGAGCATCAGCTTTGTGTTGTGGACAGACAGCTGCCTGTAGCTTGAGCCTATTCATGCCTAATGTAAATCAAAACCAATGTTTTTCATCTGACAGCTTAACTAAGATTCTGTCAGCATTCCCACTCTTCTCTATCATTTTTATTGGCCTTAGAGCAAATCACTGAAGAGCAAACTCAGTGCCTGAGTGCTGTGGGTATAATCGAGGGAGCTCAATAAAGGTCCTGAGCAACCTGGTCTGATCTCATAGCTGATCCCACTTGGAGCAGGATGTTGGATTGCAGACCTCCTGACCTCCTCTTTACCCGCAGTGATCATCACATGATCTTGTCTGTGATCCTGGTCTTATGGTTGTAGGATGCTGTGTGTGTGCACCAGCCAGACACACTGGTTTTATCACTGCAGTATTCTTAGTCCAGGGTAGAGTAACTTTAAGAAAAATAAGATATACGAGAGATACTTTTGGTGTAGATTAGATGCACTCTAAAGCCTGCTCTGGGCTACTCAGACTCTGCTAGGAGGGCCCCTAAGTCTTGCAAGGACATTGGAGAGAGGTGAGGAATGACGCAGTTACTTGAGCTGCTATGATTTTTTTCTTCTTGTACTTTGAACCATCTTACTTGGTTCTCCTAGCTTGAAGGCAGATCTGTAAGAAGTCCTTAGAGAACTACTAGTATCTGAGTGATAAAGCCATCATGTTCACCTCAAAAGCAGCCTTAGTAACATGGATCTGAAATTATGTCCAGACTGTCTTATGTCTCAATTTCCTAAGAAGCGATTTCCCTCTTATTCACTTAACCCAGCAAATGTCTGAAATTTCATTAGCTCCATGTCTTACAATTCTAGGATGTCTTGAGGGACTGTGGTGTTAGGGGCACCTGATGGTGGCTTCATCATGTTTGCTAATTTCAACTGAAGAGCCAGGACTGCTCATAAATATATTGTGTGTTAATCAGCAAGGCAAGTATTTTGCTTTCTTGCTTCTTCAGCTGCACACATTTTATGGTTGAATTCTGTTGAAAGTTACTTTTATAAAGTAATGAAATAGCTCAAAAATATTCTTTGTGGTCACTTCTGAACAGCTTACTCCTGCTGAAGTTATTTGAAAATAATGCTTCACCATATTTCAATATTGAATTTGCTTGTGACTGTCTCTAGTGTGAACTGAAAGTTGCAGCCACCTTACATCTTGAGAGGGGTTTAGCCAACCTGAAATCTAAATCCAAGAAAGTTCAGATTGAGTATCATTCTAGTGATATTGATCATTGATTGTTTTCCCTGGCAAAGAAAAAAAATTCCACACCACAGGTATTGACTAAGTAATTAGGGAAAGCAAAGTGATTAAAAAAGTATTTAAAAATACTTCCATAAAGTATTTTTATATACATTCAGCACTGAATGGGAGTTTATCCCTGGTTTTAAAAATTCTTCTTTCAAATGTTCATGTTAATGAACATAGGGTTAAAATCAGTTTTCCGTAGAGCAGTTTTGCAGTTCTCCCCATGCAGTCTGTGGTATAAGCCATTTCTTTCAGAGCTGCAGCCAGATACCTGAGTAATCCCATGGAATTACACCAAAAGTGACTATTTGTTTTTTTTAATTATTTTTATTATTAATTTAATATTGTTGAAACGCTTAGTTGACAAGTACATTTCTAACTTCACATGCAGAGAAATCCATTCTCATCAGCCTCTGCTTTGAGAGACCTATGCATTGTAATACCATCTATTAGAATCTATGTGCTGTATCATTGAACATTATAGATAAACTTACAGATTTTCACCTAATGTTTGGGGGGCTGTAAAGAAGGAATGGAAATACGGAAAATGCTATAATCTCTTTAGTTTCTTTATGCACTCCATTTACTAAAAAACATAAAATAGATAGTAAAATATTTACTACAACTTTGCAGTTCTCAAATGGCAAAAATCAAATTGTCTAGTGTCTCACTTTTTCAGAAAGACAGCTTCCAGCAGGTAGCCACTGAGAGAAACGGACTTTTTAACCAGTGTGCTTTGAGGACTAACATAAATTTCTTACTGGTCCATGCATCACTGGCATTGAGACTTCTGGCATTTATGGTAAGTCCAGAAATGTCAAAAAAAATGTGGGTGTTTTTGGTCAACTCAGGTAAGAGATTAGGT
The DNA here is from genome assembly GCF_031753505.1 of Anomalospiza imberbis. Lineage (NCBI taxonomy): Eukaryota > Metazoa > Chordata > Aves > Passeriformes > Viduidae > Anomalospiza > Anomalospiza imberbis. The sequence continues at coordinate 13,184,321 of NC_089687.1, forward strand.
GAAATTTTTGAGAGCTGCAAACAACCCAATTGAAGGGATTTAAGAAAAAGTAAACAAAAGAAAGTTTCAGCTAAGCCCTTTGATTTTCTGTTCTAGCAGACAGCTCACCTATTGAGATGAACACTGACTGCAGCTCAGATGGGTAATTGTAACCTTTAATTCTGTGTGTGTAACACAAAAAAGTGTTTTACTAGGAGAGCTCTTGAACCTTATCAGAGTGACGTTCTTGAGTAAGGTGTGTGTGTGTTTCGAGTTCCAATCAGAAACATTTTCCAACCCTGTAGTTCCACGAAAAGAAATAATCTAATGGATTTTGGCTTATGTTATAATGTAACATAGTGGAAACATAAAATTACAGTCATCCATCTGAAGAACACTATTGAATAGACCTTAGAGTTTCCATCTTTCAGGTCATCCTTTTTCTGATTTCACCTCTGCCTTACGTGAACCAGTCAGTCCAGTTTAAGCTGTTTTCATTTCAACTGGATGAAAAGCAAGCCCTGCCTTGATTTTAACATTCACCATTGCAATGCAGGGATAATCCTCTTTCCAGTGTAAATCATAATCTGAACATAGTTAACTCGTGTAATCTGTGTGGATTCTATGGATTTTTTCATCCATTTGACGACACTTGAAAATTACTTAATACAGACTTAAGCACATCCCATTGTTCTACTATTTTGCAAATTGTTTTCACTATCTGTAGGCAGGAGGACTTTTCTCTGTGTTTCTGAGGACTTAAAAATTCTATACATCTCATGCTATCATATTTCATGTGTATTATATTTTGCTCACCATCTTTTTGCCGCTAGGTAATATGTTCTTTAGGAAATGTAAATATCCATGTCCTGACATTTCATGTGTGGGATAATAGTCCAGTATTCTTATTCTGGAATCCAACTCCTTATTCACAGAAGTGCAGAAAATCACAAATAGAAATTAATATGAAATGCAAATATACAACATGGAACTGCCTGCAGCATAAAAACAGAGAAATGTTTTATTAATTTTAGCATTAATAAGACAAATAATGGCAAAGAATTTTGTCTTTTTTCACTGAGGGAGAAAAGTCTTCATAAGATGCACCTCTGTCCCATTGTGTATTTTGGATAATTGTTGTACTAATTGTTGAATAACCATCCTTTTAACTTGAGCACCTAGTCATGACAAATGAATGCATCCTTGTAAGGAAAGAGAAGCAATGCCATTTTTGCCCACATAAGGTTTTGCTCACCAAGGGGTTTCCCTGTTAACACTGCCCATTTTTGGCACTTCCATTTCCAGCATTTCACCGATGGATCACTAGGAATCCAGCTGTGACTCCCCAGCTGTTGGTGAGTGAGCTGGGGACCCTGGCATGGCCACAGCATGAGGGTCTGATTCTTTTTGACTGGGAAGTAACCTTAACTAACCAAACAAATGCTGTAAAGGATGGAGAGTCTTAAATGCTTTTCCTGTGGTGAAAATTAGGCACCCAACTGAGGAGAGGATGTGTGACTCAGAAGAAACCCTGGATCTTCATAGTTAAACACCTTCTTAAAAATTGCATCCAAAGGGACTACCCTAAAAACCTGATTGCATTACAGCCTGAGGGTGAGATGTTTTCTGTCCCTCATGTTCAAACCCTGATGCTGTGCAAAGGAAATCAGGCCTTACTGAGACAGAGGAAAGGCTGTGAGAGGGATGCTTATTTCAGAACCTGGGACTTGGTTCTAATTCTGGTTCATCAAACAAAGCACAAGATATTCTATTCTCATATAAGAACCAGCGTCCAGGGCTGGTCTCTTCTTTCCTACTGTCAGTCAGGAAACCTTCAGTGTTGAAGTCTCATCCATAAAGACTTGGTGCAGCTCCTTTTACTGAACATTGAACTTCCAATTTCCCTGGACGTGGTCAGGTTTTAGTCACCTCTCTGGAATACATGCATTTATTTACATGGCATCTAAATCTCACTTTCTCACACTCTTAGTCTGTTTTGAGCTTTGTTGATAGACACTTCAAGGTAATTTATGATTTTTACATATAATACAAAATCATTAATAAATTTGTCCATAATGAAAATTAACACTTCTCTAAGAAATGCAACTTCTGAGAGTGTGATCAGCAAAGATTAACTTTTAAAGTTTTTCTCATTACTCTTGCAATTCTGAAAGCATGAACATGAGGTCATAGAAACTGCTATTCTATATGTTGTAGCTGGCAGCTGTGGAGTGGCACAATAGAGTTAGCAAATACCTCAGAAAAGTTTATTGCTCTTTTTATAAATTAGATTGTGGGAAGGAAAATGTGTTAAGAAATTTCATGGCTGCTTTGGCTAATTGATGAATCTGTTGAAATTCCTTGACTTCATAATATTATGACAAAAAATAAATAAATAAATCCACCTGTGTAAGAACAGATACCTCAAAACTGAAATCTTAACTGCTATTTCAACTAAATCTCCTCTTTTTACATACCGGCTACTCTAGATATGAATTCAAAGATTCAAGAAAAGCCTGAATTAAGACTATTCATTACTTGTCATTTACTCATGGCAAAGGCAGGTTTTTGGGTTTTGTTTTTTAGTAGATATTTTAATTTCACTGACATAAGAAGAAGGTTTTCCATTTATTCCATTGCATCTATAGTTTATAACCCATGTTTTGCTGCATATATTGAATATTGTCAGATCTACATAATGTACTTGGGTAGCTAATTCACTTCAAAAGGGTGTTTGAAATAAGCTGAGTCTGTGTTGAAGCAGGTGAAAAGTGCTCTTGTTCAGCTCTTTCAGCTCCGCATGGTGTGGTTTTTTTTGAGGGGTGGCAGTGGACAGCAACAAGGGGACAGGAATTGAAGGGTAACACTTGTGTTGCTGCACTTACATTTCCTGACGTTCTCCCAAGGAGTGTTGCAGGAGAACTGGCAAACCAAGAAAGCCAAAGCTGAGACCCTTTTGCTGCATTTGCCTGTTGGAGATTTGTTTGGGTCTTTCAGTTCCACCATGTGTTCAGCAATGTCTGACTTGGCAGAGACTCTGGCAAAAATAGGCATAGAAATATATCAAGATCTACTTTCTATTGATGCAAATGAGATATTAAATTCAGGCAACTGCAAAAAGTGTATCATGTTGGAAATAGAATCAGTGATGCCTTATGTTATACTCCCTGTGGAAACAGGATATTTACTTTTAAATTAGTTTCATATTATCAACCTGTTAAGATATGAAATAGTATAGCAGGGGGCAATTGCTTGAATTGAAAAAAATAAAAAGCCAAATTGCTTATTTATCATTTTATCAGCCTCTCTCAGCTGTCAATCTAATTTTCCTGCCTTCACTGATCATATTTCTGCTGTCTGTTCCTTAACAGATTTTGTTTTGATTGCTTCTGTTCAGTTTCTGTCTGTCATCTCAGTGTCTAAGCAGACCATATGTTAGCTTGACCCACTACCAAAAAAACTTCAGTCTGAGTTCACTTGAGAAGTTACTCTTGCTATTATTTGAAGATTTATTAATTCTTCAATGGCATCTGGATCTTTAACACCTGCCTCAAAATGTGCTTTTGTTTTTTTCACTGCTGACAAAAAAAAAAAAAAAACACCCACAATAATTTTTGCCTTCAAATACACTCATTATAACTGATGTTGGTAAACAATTAAACTTCTCTTTAGTCTTTGAGGCTGCAGAAGTCACTCAGAGAGGAAGCACAGGCAGCCTTTGAACTCTGCCTTCTCTGGCACTCTTTTTGCATCTCCTGCAAAAGCAAGAGAGGAGGTTCTGGCAAAGATTTGGAGATCCCATTAGTGGCTATTTCTAACACTAGCCTCAAGTGGAGGGATCAATGACTTTCCAGCTGCCAGAACAATGACAGGTCTGTTTACTCTCACTGAATGGAAGAGTGCCCAGGAACGAGTGTAAACTGCGGGGTGCAACTCCCTGTCTGCTGCTTTGCAGTGTCCTAAGATTGGCATTTTTAGTCATTTAGTGTTTTCATGACAAACCCCTCAAGGCTTGCATCTGAACCTTGCCTGTGCATGAAAACAAGACCTCTACAGCTTGTGCCCAAATTTTTCTTTGTAATGAATTGTCTGTCTTTCATTCACTGTTGAAATTCTTCTAAATATTATGTTGCATTGAGCTTAGCCCCTCAAATCAGAGTGATATATGGGAGTCATAAATGCTGGGAGATACATATGGGAATGCACTGAAGAGAGCCTTGGCAGAGAAGGCTGTGCCAGACACAAGTATTTTTTGAATAATGCAGAGATGTAACTTGAAAATTCATTCTCCATGTAGTATTAATATGGAGATAAATCAGACCATGTATCTCTTTATTGATCAGAGTTCAATAATCATTCCTATATTTTTACTTGACTTTATAATTCCTACCTGTTCCCTTCAACTAGTCAAATGATAAGGAGTGCATTTTCTAAACAGTTGTGTTGTTTGTGTTATCTCTCTACTCACTCAGAACTACAACAGGATGTTTTATCTACTGAAAAAAATCCCTGTCTCATTTACTCTGAGGGGCACTCCACTACCTTCACAGTAACTGTAGCTGCAATTATCATTGTTGGCATCCAGAGATAGTAATTTTTCTATATACACTCCATGCCTGGCCCTTGTGAAGTTTAATAAATGAAGTCAGCTGTTACACGTTATCATTTGACAGACTCATCACCTGATAGTAGCTGCTGAAATATGCAATAAATAATGGTCCTAGAGGGAAGAAAAAGAATTAGAAAAAAAAGGTGTTATATTTTTTTTTTCAAAGGAATCACATTTTTTCTGTTACCCTATGTGAAGAAATTTAATTATAGTTTTTCTGTCTTTTTTGTAATATTTCCTTTCTTCTGCATTTCATGAGAAGTCTCCTTCAGGAATTCATTGAAGCAAAATTCAACTCAGGATGTCGGACACAAAGGAAAAAACACAATAGGAAGAACTCCCTGGCATTTTTCTGAGGTCTTCACTGGCAGTAGCTGAGTAGGGTTTGTGGTCTGTAGAGACACAATAATTCAAAGCATGAATCCAGCAGCCTACACTAGCAGGGCTGTAGTGATGCTCCTTTGGTGGGCCTTAAAACCAATCTCTCCACAGTGCTGGAAACAGCCCAGCCAGCTTAAGGCAAAAGTCTCAGCCTTAACAGCAAACAAAACCAGATCCTCTGGAGACAACAAACTCTTTGTAGTGGACAAGCCCTTTCTGTTGAGAAATCAACAGAAAAGAATCTTATTTCAGCACAGGGTTGAAGATAGGCCGAATTTTACAAATGATGACAAGTATTTTCCTTAATTGGTTTCTGCTTTTAGCCAGACAGTAAACACTGTCATGACTAGCAGTGTTTGCCTGGTAATAGGTGTTGAGCATAAACTCAAAGAGTCTATTCACCACTAGGCAAAGAGAAATACACACCTACACACATGTATGTTTTTCCTGGTACTCCTTTAATTATAGTTTTCAAGCAGACAAGTAACAAAGTCATTGAAAGAGTTTAGCTCACTTGTGTTTTAGGTTCTCTGTGGCAGGAAATAAACAGTTCTAATCCCTGCAGAATCTTAATGAGAAATGGACATAGGCTAGATGGAAACTGGTGAAAAAAAAGTTGATCTGTTTTACTATGAGCAACAGTAATGGCCCCTGCAAGTAGCAAAAGCACACACATTTAGAAGAAGTATTATGTATAGGCACCACTGTTATTAAAGCCACTAATAATGAGGAAGCATGGAAAATGTTTGTGTAGTTGAATTCAGCATAGTCTTATCATAGCTGCTTAAACTTTGCCCTCTATAACAGATATTATATCTTCTGGAGATTCCTGGGTTGCTTGGCAAGATCTTCAAAGAATTTTCATTTGTGGAGAAACATGGTTAGATGTGTGTCCTTCCTCTCAACAACCCCAATACCAAGAAGAGAGTTGAGGTGAATGTGAATTTGGATTTAATGTGATTTCTGCTCCTTCCCTTTTGAGACTTTATGTTTCTTTTATTCTTCATGCTGTTAAGAATATCAAATCCTTTTTTCTGCTTCATAGTGAGCACTTATGTAGTATTTTGCTCATTGTTTCTTCAGTCACAGGCAGCAGCAGCCTCTGCCTGAGAGCAGCATTCTTGGTTTTGGACCTGGGACCTCTTCTGCTGCAGGTGCTTCAGTTGGAAAAGATTTGTTTCTTCACTGCTCTAAGAATGAGCTACAACTCTGGCCTTAAGCCAGAAATGATTGCTATAAACTGAATGTTCATTGGCTTGGGAGGACTCAAAGGCCTTGATTAAACCATAAATCCTAGGAAAAATACTATCCCTTTTCCAAACAGCACACTCAGAGATGGTCCCAAGACCATCTTTGTATTTGGGGCTAATAATAAATGTAGCAGTGATTGTCTGACCCCCTAGTTTATTCTTATTCTTAAAAGCATTTAGGCACTTGCCCTGCTAATTCTCAGTTACCTTTCCTTGTCCCTTCTTACCAAAACCATGCACCAGATGCCAGTGACTACAAACATGGCCCGTAATATAAATCTACATTAAATATTCATATTTATAGATAAGATGTATATAAAGATATAAAATAAGAGAAAATATTAAAATGGTGCTGCTATCACAGCAATTTCCAATCTGTGAACTATCTCTGCTTTCATTTTTATCTTTAATGAAATAGAAATAAAAGGTGCAAGGGCTCAGAAAGTAAACAATGTGCAAATTCAATGACCCGTGAAAAAAATAAAATCTGTCTAAGTTTAGGTAATCTGAACTCAAAATACATTGTGATAATAATAATAATAATAATAATAATAAAATCTAAGTCAAAATGTTCTCAGCCAGATTTTGACAGAGCAAATTATTTCTTCAATTAAATAACATTTTTCTTTTTCTCCTATGAAATCATAGTACAGTATCTTGTGGTCACTAATTAACTATTAAACATGTTTCTCTTTCAAATGGGGTAGGTTGCATATTTTATTAAAAGGAACTGGGCTGTTAAGAAGAACCAGTATAATTCTGAACAGTGGTCATACTGAATATTGTCAAAGTCACCAAAAATCTACAAGAGTCAGTTATTTTTCTTACACAAGTGTTCTTTTTTCTTTTATGAGTTTTGAATCAAGTCCATTTTGAAACATTGTCTACTGACACCTCCCTGTTCCAGAGAGAAATGGGCTTGCTGATGAAACAGTCATTTTCTGCCTTTGAACTGAAACTTATACATTATGGATGATCTGATTGAAAATTTTACCATGAAATCCTAGTCAGTTTTATATCAATAGTAAAACTTCCATTATACTCAATAGGGTTAAAATTTCTATCTGGATCCTTGAAGGAAGTTTGGATCAGATTAGAATGTTAAATCTACCCCATTCTAAAAACAGATAGCAAAAAAGCTGAGAAGACACATGCCAAGAAATTTAAAGTTAACATAACTTTAATGCTTAACTCATCTTGGGAACCTTTATTTTTAGAACCATCCAAGATAAGAAAAAGATGGTGCCTGTTGAGCCTTAACAGGTTTTGTCATTTTGCATTGCAAAGAAACTTAGATCCTAGGATTTATATTATCTGTGAAGATCAGTTCCAGGTTTCAAATTCTAAATACTATAGAGCAAGAAAAGCTGCTGAAATATCACCTGTCTTTATGGTGCTGAAACATGCCAGTGATTTTCCAAGATGTCAAAAGCAACTCAAATGATACACCAAATCCTAATCAACAGAAGTCATCAGAGTTATTCTTTTATTGCTGTCTACATCAGCTTGTTTTCATAACACAGGCATTTCACTTTATGCAGGAACAGATGTATTTGTGACTATTTGCACTGAAATATCCAAACATTACAGTAAAGCAGCAATTTACAGTTGGCTGACTATGTCTCATCTTTAGTAGACAATTAGTGAACAATGAAAAACTCATTATCTTCTTATTTCATTACAGCTAGGGAAGCAAACAATTAAATTTGGTGGTTTAAAGGACATACAAACAAATAAAAAGCATTCTGACTTCCCAGAAAGAACAAAGTGCAAATAATTCCATCAACAGCATTTGAGTGAAATTCATCAAAGGGCTTTGTTCCAAAATAGAATTCACCTTAAATTCTTTCCTTTAACTTTCATTTTTAGAGAATGATAGAGAAAAAAATTATATATTCACCATCCTCAAGATATTTATATTATATAGGGAGGCAATACATATGTAAAATACACATGTATTTGTAACATATCTAGAAATCTAGGCATCTTTGAACTGCTTTAAAATGTAATTATTTTCTTTTTTTTTCTTTCACACTTGGTTACTGTTTGATCTTGGCTATAAAGCATGGATCATAATTTCTGTCTCTGAATCTCTAAATATTGCTGATATATATTGACCAAATAAATGACTAAATGTTGCCTGAATTTCAAAATACTCACATATCCCAAGGTTTTTATATTGCAGAATTTCATGGAGATTAATTTTTAGCATGGAAGTTTAACCAATTTTAACAGTTCTGAAATAAGCATTTCTCATATTTACTGACTTTTTAACTCATGCCTATGTTGCTAAAAAGAAAGGAATATAAAAGCCAGCTCAGTGAAATCTGGACATGCAATATATTAGTACACAGAAGCCAGTTCTGTCTTTTCCTCCTGTCTCTAGCTTTCAGTAATCATTATGTCCATCTTTCCACCAATAAAAAGCAAACATCTAATTTTCACTGCCAGTATCTAGACATTCATATTTTGCTTGTGAAATACAGCAACTGAGATGATTCACAGATTCAGAGGTTAATCTGCGCCAGCTCTTTATCAAATCTCAGTACCCTGTTCTTCACACTTTCTTATATGACATAACTAGTGTAGCTTGAATTTAGAATCCACATGGTAGACAAGGATTCTCATGCAATTCCATCAAAATTGAATTTCACTAAGCGATCTGCTCTTGTAGTCCAATCTGCTCTTACAGTCCAATGTTCTGGAATGTCTTCATTTTTCCCTTTTCTTTTTTCTGTCTCACCTGGGAAAAAAAAAAGGAAAAAAGGAAAAGATTGATTATTTTCATGGGTTTCCTACAGCTCAGAATCTTCTGTAGTATATTGAACAAGGCATGTCCTGAACTCCTTATTTGTTGAAGGTTGTTTGATGCCACTGAAGCTACTCATATTGGACAGAGGCAAAAGGTACAAAGTTTCTGCAGTTTATAGCACTGACATAGAACTTCACTCTATGATTCAGGATGGTACAGGGAAAAGGATGTTCAAAAGCAAAAGGAGTTGTCGGTTCACTTACTTTATGTTGATGTTCAGAAAGAATCAGGAAGGTTGTAGGGAACCAAGTTCCTTTACTTCTCCCTTCACATCCTAAGTCATTCTTCAGTTTTTTATTTCACCACTTAATATTGACTGGTCCTGCTCCCTTGTCGTCCTTCAGCTTTCATGAACATTCTCTTTTAAGATGCTAATTATATTATTTGAGGACACTTGCTTGTGGGTAGACAGCTTGCTACTATCTTATTAGGCCAAAGATGACACAGGACCTTTTAATTCCATTTTATTCTTCTCCCTCACTTGTCCCTTATTCTCATAACATCAGCAGCAAAGACTGAATATTAAATTTTGTTATGTCATTTGTATTTAATATTCAGCCTGACTAACTATAAAAAAAAAAATTTAAAAATCACATCAAAAATCACACCACTTGGGGTTATAAAGCACTAAGTTCTCAGGTGAAAGGACATACCGAAAGGTATAATGTGCTAATACTGAATCCCACAGTAAAAGTTCTTTACTACATAAAATGAGCATGTCTAGTTGAAGTTCTGAGAAAAAATCAAGTCAAGCATCTAATTTCACCTACTTTTCCCCAAGGTAATCAGAGGAGAGAACGAGCATTGGGAAGGCATGTCCTTCTGCATATTCCACAGTGGATAAATCTTCCTCTGTTAGGGCCTGTGGATATTGAGGGAAGACAGACAATCCTTTCTCTGCCTTAGTTTTAGACAGAGAATGGCTGATTAGCTTCCACTGGGTGCCCAACTTTCTAATGACAATAGACGAGGTGAGGTGAATCCTTACTTGGTGATGAAAGCGCAGGTATAAATTTAGGAGGGTACACGATGACTACCCCATCTGGAAAAAAGGCAGATCATTGCACAAGGCAGTTTTTTGATAACACCTGTACCAGGTTTACATGGAACTCCTGAGATCTCTCCCTTATCTCTGGACTCCAGGCTTTTTTTTTTTTTTTTTTTTTTTTTTTTCCCCTGAGTGACAAAAAGCCAAGAGCAATTGTTTTGAAGACAGATAAAAACATCAGAGCACAAGCTAATGAAAATTGCACTGATTAGAGCTGTTCGAAATCCCTGTTCCATTGGAAAGGTTGATATTCTGACATATGTTTCTTTGCAAAACAGGATGAGAATTATCTAAATATCAGCAATTTTTAGGATATTTCTTTAGGAATGCTGCAATACAGAAAAATATTTCATTTTGAAATAGCTATATTTTTAGCATTTCAAAACAACATTTGAAAAATTTTCTCTTAGTCTCAGGTTTTCACACTTAACACATATTTTTGTGCATATATACATATATGCATATGTATATTTAATGTTGACTGTTTCCTTTTAGAAAACAATAATTTCAAAAGTTCCTGCATTTTTCCAGAAAACTTCTTTGGTCACTGCACTTGGTCTTTGGTCAGTCACAGTAACAGCACATGTTACTATGTATATGTCCTAAAGGACATATGGACTGTCCAGTCCCATGATAGAAAGAGAGCTGCTTAAAACACAAATCTACTGGAAAAAAAGTCACAGTTTGCTTGTGAAATCCTTCTTCATAGTGGCTATATATCATCATCTTTCATTTACTGACATAGGACAGGGAATAATCCAATCAATATCTCACATGAATACTTGCTAGAAATTATCTCTGATAACAAAACAAATGCAAATAGACAATTTTTTTCATACTGTATGCTCCTAGCACTTTCATGGTTCCTTGTACTAAAATAAACAGCTTTTTATTTCAATATAGAGGTATAGATGTATTTATCTATATGGTGCACTCAAAAAATGCTTTTAAATTTTAAAGATAATCCAGTGTTTAAAAACCCCATATGTAAATAGACAGCATTATTAAGACAATAATGTTTTTTAAAATAGTTTAAAACAAGTCTTTCAAGAGTCTTTCTCCTTGTGAGAAGATAAAGTTTTACAGGTCTCTGTGGTAGCAATAGGTACAAATTGAGGCTGAAAGACCCCATTATGCACATATGCAGATTATAGAATACTGGCACCTTCTCAGAATTAATCTATTGGCTGGCTCTGAGACACAAAACCCATATCTTGTTTTACAAGTGGTGATGTAGCTTTTTGAAATGATCAAGAATATTGTTTCTAGATTTCTGTTTAAAGGTCCTCTCTGAAGCTAAAGCCTGGTGTTAATATATAAGAAACTGCCAATGTAAAAATTTGGAAAAACATTTATTAATAGAAGTTAAGGATCCACTTTCATAGTAAGTATTTTCAGGGTCTGAAATCATTGCATCACTATTATTTTTACTTGCTTGGGTTTAAAGAACACATAAAATAGTTTTTAAGCTTCCTGGCTTTATGTCTGCCTTGTTAATTTGGAGCCTGCGTATTTTAGTATATGCAGTTTCTGTCTGTTTTTAATACCTAGGGCACCAATGACCCCCTTGGCTCAGGCCACTGGCTGCAAATGCAAAAGAATGTCATTAAAAATACAGCAGGCAATCAATTTGGTGACTTTACATTGCTTCATAATGGACATTTTTGCCTCTGTGGATTATGCCAGGATGTTTCTGAATAAAATAACATCCTGTGAAACCCAAACTGATGGAAAGCCCATAAATGGCAATTTTTAAAAGTTACTGTTTTTATTGAGGTTTAAACTCACACCTCCATGCTTCAACCCTCACAACTACATTAGTTTGTGATTTCTTTTATTTAAGTTGCAAAAGAAAAATCCTTTATTTCAAATATGGTAATTTGAAACAAATGGACAACAAATTTTAATATCAGAAAATAGTTCTACATAGTAATAGATGCACGTTTTAAATTACTATAGTGGGTTGCCAATTTATTTAATGCAAAAAGGCATGAGAAGTCAGGCTCTTATTGCCTCTCCTTGAAAGAAAAAATTAACCTGCATTGTGACATTTTAAAGAAAGCCCCATGAAGTAACACCATGTACACATTTTCAGATATTTTTACTTCAGAGGAAATATATGTATAAAGTCAGAATGAATTTACTGGATACATTTTTCCCCCATCACACCATTTCAGCATCCAGCTCTTACTGGAGAATTAAGAGGACATAAATAGCATTGCAGACCTCTCTGTTGTTGGACAGACCTAAAGAGTTTGCAATGACTCTCAGTGCCTCAAAGGTTCAAGGAACTCATTCAAAAGAACAAAAAATTATAACAGATAAAATCAAAATTCGTTCTGACTTTTAGAAATGTGTTTTGTCAGGAATCTCTGCCTAATAATCAGATTCTTCATAATATTTGGATGCTAATCAAGAGCGCATTGCCAAAATAAATAGGCATTTTCTTGCTTTATCACTCTGATTCTACAGAAAATAAGACTAGTCAAAGCATAAAAAATAATTTCCTGTATTGTTTCCATGACGTTGATTTGCTAAGAGTTGAATAAGAGTACACTAGACCTCTAAGAAAAGTAATTTTGTTGAAGGAACATGAAGACAACAGAAAAAAATCCTTCAATAACTGCTGGGAACTTAGAGAAAACAGAGGCCTGTACATTTTAGGACTGAAAGTCCTTCTGATATGATTATGCAGTTGATCTGGCAGTCACAGGTTGGGACTGTCTTATCCCATTCTACGGCAAATGGTCTGTGAGTGCTCTTCCAGCACCCACATGGACCATGTGCAGCGTGAAAACTTTTTTTCCTAACTACACCACTCATCCAAAGTAGCATCCACCCTGCAGCCAAGCTTAAACAAATCAAGGACCAGATTCTTCTCACTCATCTGTAGTGAAGTCATCTGTGGCATGATCTGTGCTTTTCTAAAATTAAAGGAAGTTTTGCTTCAAAGATGAATACACCTTGCCAAGGAAATCCTCCTGAAGTGGAGGAAAATACTGCAGTTTTTTGCAAGGACCATGATTCTTTGTTTAGCTCAAAAAAAGGTTACCCCTTAATAAGATCAATGCCAAGATTAATTATACATGTATATACATGCTTGAAATCCAGGGATCCAGGTTGAAACTTTTTTTCTGTAGACATTATATGAGTACTGGAACATATGCCTGATGTCTGACAGAGTGCTAGGATGGAGGGCTACCTCAGGTTTCTGCATTTTCACTGCTGCATGAAAATAAGGATTTTACAGGGTTTTGCTTACACAAAGTGTCTTAGCTGTCAGTCCTGCAGACCAAAGCTCAACAGAGGACATGCTTCACACAGTCTGTGTTGATGAAATGCTTCCTCTTCTACTGGGTCAGCCATGTTAGGAATAGACTTCTTTGCCTATGGGAGTGGTCCCTCAGCCTTGCCCCAGCATCAGCCTCTGCACAGAACCAAGGGCTTGGTGCAGGAGCTGTGCTGGGGCTTTCCTCTGAGACCAGAGTTGAAAGTCTCTGCTTATTATTTCTACGTGCAGATTTGAGGTGTGAACAATGTGAGAAAGATTGTAGAAAATCTAAAGAAAGTGTCTTCATTAATGCCATAGATTGAAAAAGGCTAGCTACAGAAATTAATTTCCTTCTTTTTCTGAGTGTATAGAGATAGTACCTCTGAAATACCATATGTAAGAATGCCACAGAAATAACTGTGTGCCTTCGGTTGTTTGCATATAAGCAAGAATTTTAGATTTTATTTTATGTTATTTACTAATTTTTTCTCATTTTAACTTTTTTAAATGTTCATTTTTATACCAAAATAAAAGGATAAAGGAACTGAAGAAGATAACACACAGTAGAAATAGGAATTCTATTTTCTTTACTTTGTAACACATTTTAGTTTTGTCTGTAGCCCTCTAGCTCTCATGTAAGCAGATATTTCTAATCATCTTTGCAATCTGAGTTGTGGTCCGGGAGTCAAACAAGCTGGGAGAAATAATAAGAAAGCCACAATCCAGCACCAAGCAAACAAGGACTACAGGTGTAATTCTCTTACCAATCAGAAGTGCAACCACACCAGCACATATACAGAGAAGCCCTGCCACTCTCTCTGCTGTAAATCCAGGGTTTCTGTGATAAAAGCCTTATTTGTAATGATAGCCATTTCCCTTTCCCTTGTCTTCTGGCAATTGCATTCCTGCCTTGGGTTGCTGATAGCAGTGGATAGACTGGTTCAGATGAAATTAGAGCTGATCTAAATGTTCACCTCAGGCTTGAAATGCATTGTTATCCATAGCTGGAAAAATTATATTTTCTTTCTTTTTCTGTATTTCCAAGTGGTTCAGGAAACAGACAAACAAACAACAACAACCAACCAAATAAACAAGCACACTCCAAAAATCACCAAAAGAACAACAAAAACCCAAAACCAACCAAAACTATCCAAACAAACAAAAAAAACCCCCACACAACCAAAACAAACAAAAAGCACCAAAAACCAAACAAACAAAACTCCAAAACCAGCAAACACTGAAAACCTCAGAAGGGATCAAGCAAGTAAAAAATGTCAGATTTCCAATATTTCGCAGGTTTAATCTGAAGACATTTTTGCAAGAATATTCAGAATAAAACTCACCTATCTCTGGATGGATAAAGTTATTTTTAAATGAATGAATTAGTAAATATTTTTTTCAAACAATAAAATCTTTAGCAGTCAGTTTTCTAGTAGCTGATGAGTTTTGCATTAGGTGTTTCTGGAAATCCAAAGACTGTCTCTAGAAGCAAAATGATAGAGAATCCAGCTGTTCCAATACAGGATCTGAAAGCAATACTTTGCAAAAATGCTTATTGTCGGCTGTTATATACCTATTTTTAGAACTGAACATTGCTACCAAAGGTTGTTCTCATTCCCAACATTCCTCTGCCTAAGGGTATGCTCATTCCACATTCCCAAGGTATGTTTGAAGCTCAGGTAGTTATATTAGCTTTAGATCTAATTTAGCAAGTGCAGGTGGAAAAAAATGAAAGAAGTGCACAGAGTCTGAAAGTCAGCACTGGGATTCTGGGTACTTTCTTGGCTTGCTACCAGCCCACACCCCATTGCTGCATTGTCATGGCTAGTGCTGAAAAGTAAATGATGAAACATTGTGTCCTGTAATTTCAACTCTGAGCTGCAGAGTGGGTAGACACCCAAATCTCTCCCTCCCCAGCAGAGCCTATGAGTGATAGTGCTCCTCTATTTCAATCAGAACCAGATATTTGCAGTTGTGGGTGGACTGCATAGCCAAGACACCCACCCAAAACGTATTATTTCATAATATTTTGAAGCACCAACTTGAGCCATAGGGCATCAAAATATCCAAACAACGGCTCAAACGTGAAAAGCTGCAGTTTCTTCCTGAATGAGTTGCACTGATGGACAGATCACATAATGACTTTTCTCTTTAGCTGTGGTTTTAAAGAATGGTTTCTCAAAGTAAAGCAAGGAGCAGTGATCTTGCCTAAGAAGGATGTGAAAACGATATTGGATCCAAGATTCTTTCCCTAAAAATAGCTGCAGAGAGCACCAGCAAGAGAAGAGCTTGAGAGGGAAGGAGAACATCACATTTGTTCTGCATCTTCCCATTTCCTCTCCTCTTCTGTTAAGTGGATATCCTTTCCTGAACTTGGTGCTTTGAAGCTTATTTCGGGCACTGCTCTGCTTTTGATAGGGAGAGCCAAGAGCGCAGTACTGTCAGGAAGGTTTCCTCCCACACACTTAACAGATGTGTTGCTTCCTGTGTTTCCACTGCAAGGTGCACACTATGGCCATGGAGCTCATGTTCTGGCTCAGCATTTTTATTATGCTATGGTGCTGCTAAAGGCTCTGTGAGGCACCACTGGAAATACAGAGACCTCACTGTTCCATTTCTGCTTCCATGTTCCCAGGCCAAAATGATCAAACAGGTCAGGATTTTCCTGAAGGCCAGGAGTCTTCTCCTCTGAAAGCCACTAGATGACCCCGGGCTAATTTCTGACTGTTCTTTCTCATGCTTCATGGCTCAGTATTGTTAATTTAGACCGTTACATTTCAAAAGCATTAGCTCTTGATTATGTTTCCTTCCTGGGGCAGAGCCACAATTTGTGGTTAGTTAAGACCTGAAAGCTCTGCTCTAATTAGTACTCCAGCTGTGCAGAAGGGTGCTTTCCTAGGCATGGAGGGAGGCAGATGGCTCCTGTGGAAAGAGATGTGACGTGTTCTTCCAGAGGCAAAAGCTTGTATTAAGTACCTTTTAAAATGAAGTGTCTCCTTCTCTGCAGATTCCTCCCTTTTTTCATG
This sequence comes from Anomalospiza imberbis, assembly GCF_031753505.1. Lineage (NCBI taxonomy): Eukaryota > Metazoa > Chordata > Aves > Passeriformes > Viduidae > Anomalospiza > Anomalospiza imberbis. The sequence continues at coordinate 13,200,697 of NC_089687.1, forward strand.
CACTGCCAGGTGCTCTTCTATGCTTCAGTGCTGAGTCACGCAGCCTCTGCCTACTCCAGAGTGCCAAGAGTCACCATCTGACAAAATGACGCATCACAGTTGCACTGAAGATGTCTCCAGTTTTTTGGAGAAACATAAGAGATGGGAATTTTATAGCCCAGCCTGGTATTTATAATTCTAACTAGCCTCCTAAGAAAAGGGAAATGCCTGCCTCTAAAACTCTGGCTTTCCTGAGGTGCTACTGGAAATGAGAGCATAGCTGCAGTGGAAAGGAAGGATGTTCTGTGTGTTAGTCATGGACTTGGGAAATCTGCATTGTATTTCTGTCTGGAATCAAGCCCCCAGTGTTACCCTAGGCAAGTCATTCAGCCTCTCAGTGGGTCTGTTCCATGTCTGCGAAATGGTTCCCCAAATATATGCTGTCTTTTTAGTTTGTTTTGACTATTTGCACTGACAGCCCCTCAGTAGGAAGCCAGGCTATGGCTTATTATTAGCTCAGCACCTAGCCCAGCTGACCATTATTTCTTGCTTCTATCCAGTACTGCAGCATAAAGCAATAATTATGTGCCTATTCCAAAGCTGTATTAAAATGGTGTCTTAAAAATGAGTATTTTAAGTGCTCCTTGAGGATTTAAAGCATATCCCTTTGTAGAAAAGCATTAAGATGCTGCCTTAAGAGTATCCTTTATTCCTAGAAGACTGCTGTTTTCTTTCACACAGAGAATAAAATGAGCTTAGAGAATGACCCAACTGATCAATAGTTTTTCCAGCATTGAATCAGTGGATGTTGATTTTGTCTTTTATATTCTTCTCTCCTTATCCCTCCCCACAAAGTCTAACCTGAGCTTGCAAAGAATGATCTCTTTGTACAATTACAGTGTTCTGGGGAAATATTCAGCAAAACATTAAATTCCTCCAAAAAACATGAATTAAATAATTTAGCATTATACTCCTTAGCATCAGAGGAGGCAAAACTAATTTCCACATAAGAGAGAGAGCTTATGGCATAATGAGAGATACAGAGCAAGTCCTTCTGCAGTGAGGCAATAAGGTATGAATAGGTTCTCTTTTATGGGATACAGGATCATACACAAGCTGGATGCACAGCATTTTATGGAAATTAAATATCCTGCTTAGGAGTATGAAAACTAAGTCACTTTTGCTTTAGCTGTGGTGTGGTTTCTTATGAGAATTTACATCTTTCTTTACATGTCATTTGTACTCGTAACATATCATAATCTGCTTCCTAGTCTCAATTTTGAGAAACACAGGAAGACATTATTTTATATTACATGGTTCAATCTCTCATTTTATCCATGCTTTGCTGAAGAAAGGATTAGTAGATAATATCACTGATTTCTGGAGCCCTCCATTTAACAGAATAGGAATGTTTTTTTTTCTTTAAAGCACAGTATCAATCTCTGTAAATTAACATGGATTGTGATTACCCTTACTTGACATTTTGGAGATTTTTGACCTCATAACAATTTTGATTTTTTGGTTTATTTTATTTAATTTGTTTAGTTTATATTTTTCATCAAATGAAGATTGAAGAGAACTATGAGTTTGAAAACTGGAGTTTTTCCTCTTTCCCTCCTCATTCATCCCAGCAGTTGTCTCATCTTTTAATATTCTTAGTAAGTAAAAGTTGCAAACATTTATAATCATCATCTCCTTCCTCTAGATCTGTTATTTTACTCCTTGCATGTGCCTTTTCTTTCCATTTGATTACTCTTTTCACTACATAGGTCATCCATTTGCTTCTTCCTCTCCCTCCAATCATATTTATTGCTGGGTAGCTCACAGCCCTTTGGGTATACATTAATTTACCTAGGAACACTTTCCATTTCTCCTCTGTGTCCTTTACCTCTGTTGCCTCATTCCATTGATTTCAGTGAACACTTCTTGCATGCCTACACAAATTATCTCTGCTGAAATTCAGTGTCTTTATTTTTTTTTCTGTTTTTATGGTCCCTATTACCTATACCATACATTCTCCTCCTTTCATCTACCATCAATTTGTGTTACAGTAAGCTAATCATGAATTGCCTCCCTCCTACAATTCTTTTTGATCATTTACACACTGCACATTATTTAGGAAAAAAAAAAAAACAAACCAACCAGCCCTCAAGAAGCTGCCTACCAGCTACTGGCTCTCTTTCCATAAGTAGTGGGATTGGTTTGAAAAGTTCTTATCAATTTTTTAAGGGTAAGCAGTTCTTTTAAAAAAATGTCATGTGTTTTCAGAATGTATCTATTTAATTTAGAAAGTTTTGGTTTTCTTGCAGAAAAATAAAAAATATTTTGGGATAGTTTACAAATACACACAAAATCAGTGTACTATGGGAAATATAAACAAAGTAATCTCAACATTGTAAGAAAAATGCACCAATTTCCTGACCAATTCACTCTCCTTAGACATAAACTGGCTTTTCCTGAAGACTTTAATACATCCTTACTTATTGAGAATATTTTTAGTGATATTTGCAGATTTTCAGGTAACATAAAAATAATTGCCAGGGAAGATCCTGAACTGGTGAGACTCTGTTCTGTTAAATAAATGGAGGTTTTTTGCTTGGGGAGCTCTGGCCTGTAGTAATCCTAGCTGTGAATCTTAGAATATCAGAATCAGTCTAACCTAAAATGGTCTCATCTGATATAAATGCAACCTTTGGCTGTAGAGTAGAAAATAAAATAATTAGCCATGATGTCTAAAGATTAAACTCCTTACTGAAGATTTCTGTATGTTTGCGAAGCTCCACTATTACTGGAATTATTTCTTCAGATCTGGATGAACGGTCAGGTGATAAGACAAATGACTGTCATGGATTCTGTTGCCCATCTTGGTGTCTGGCTATTGACAGACAGGACATAATTTATCATCAGCAAGGATTGGAGAGATGAGATGTTCCTAAGGAACTCAATTGATTTCATGCTTGTAGGGTTCACATTATGTGGTTTAGCTTCCTAGCAGTTCTTCCATCCACTAAAATGGTGTTACTTTGTGCTGTCACTTTGGATCATACCTCTGGACTTGTGTTCCAGACTTGTATTTGGTTTACCCAGAGCTATCACGACATTGCAGACCCTGAAGAAATCCAAGCCCTGCTCCTGGGGACTGTGGTGAGGGAGGTCATTCTTGATTCAGAGGGTGGGGAGAAGCACTCAGATCCAAAGAGATGTGCCTCCAGCAAACTCATGCAGGTAGAAATGGATAACCCTCTCTCCTGCCTTCTTGAATAAATCAGTCACCTTGTTCATGTCTGATGCCCCTTTCCAGTTGATTGTTATTTCTTCCCTTGCTTATCCACGAACACAGCTTGGTTGAATTTTCTCTGTGTCCTAGCTAGAGACTTGATCACTTTAGTTGTATTTTCTGTTTGCCAACTTTTGAGTAGATTCTCACTGCAGCTGTATTTTTCTTCTCACTCGCTCTTTGCTTGTGCATGGGCTCTCCTAAGGACACTATGTATTCATTATGAGCTACTAGCACTGTAACTCTCAATTCTCCAAAGCCCAAATGTATGACTCAGGCTTCTGAAATAAGTGAGAGAGACCTAGGGCAAGGTACATAGCAAAAATAGCAGTGGGAATGATGTGAGATTATTAGATACATATATTTTTTTTAATTAGAGATGGTCCCAAACCAAATCAGTCATTCCCAACACACTGAAGTGTTGGGCTACTTTGATATGAGATCTGGGTATGAACTTTGCAGTTCAGACTCACCTCTAATTTTAATATTTATACAGTTTTCTATAAACTCACCTCTGAAGGTCAGAACTGAGAGCCAGTTATCTAAGCAGTGTAGGATTTTACAGCCATCTTTCGTGGAGCACCAAACAGCTATATGATAAAAATGATCATTGTGTTTTATCTAGTTCATTAAACCATTGAGAGTTTTTAATGTAAGCCTCCTATTGTGATACAGTAACACTGAGATGCCCTGATGAAGAGGAAGCACCAACTGCCTGCTGAGTCCCATAAATTTGTACATCCACTTGTGACTTAATAGTCATAATGAAACTTTAATTTTCTTACTTGTCCTGCCTGTGTTAGCAAAAAAAAAAAAGGGGAGTGGAGCAGGGTGATTATAGGGGAGAAAAAGTGTCTGTTCAGTGTAAAATGTAAATAAAAAGCAGAGAAAGGTGATCTCAATTTAGACTATTTATGCCAGAATCGATAATTGGGTGGAATATTGTGTCCCTTCACTTTCCTGAGTTACAAAGGTGGTATCCAGCATTTGGAATAGCTAGGAGTGGTGCACTGCTTGCAGCTGACTGGGCTGCAATAAAAAATTAATCAAGTAGCAGTCTCTTTCCTGCTATACTTCACAGTCCCTGGCAAGGCCACTTGTCTTCAGTTACTCATTCCTTGAGCACATTAGGATGTGCCCGGGCTCTTCTGCAATGTGTAGAATAAAAAGCCTTTCTAGGAACTTATTTGCAGATGTGTTGGTTGTCCTTCTGGGGCTGTGTGATTAGGGACAACTAAAGGATCAAGCCTATGCTCTGGATGTCAGAAAGGTGTTACAGGATTTTTCACCCAAAATTGCTACAGGCAGAATTCCAATGCTTGAATGACTGAGCATGAGTTTAAGTTAGAAAAAGGAAGGAATGTGGTGGGAAAGAAAACTTCAAAGCCAGAAGCTCAGCTGAATTGATTTGATTAGGAAATACTTCTTTCAGGCTTTGGTGCCTTGTAGGTGACCTTAAACTTGACTCAGGTAATCAATTTAGACCTCACTGGTGGCTTCTGCTGTTTCTTTTATTTGTGTGTGGTGAACCTACACCCCTTTTTGTCAGAAGCTATTCAAAAGATGAACGTGCTGAAGATTTCAAGTCATTATGTTTTCCTATCCATAAATGTAAGAGAAGCACTTTCAAAAGACACTCTAACCTTCTGTATGCCCTTCTATCAAGATTTTCAAATTATTTTGCAAGTATCACTAGGAAGCAGTGGCATGAAACCATGATATTCTTATTTAGTTAAAACACCTCTAGCAGCGTGAAGGCTTCAGAACATGGACCATTAATTTTATGTAATATCTCTGACATTTTATGACTTGGTGATGAGGTTTCAGTTTGCCTTCCCTTTCTGTGTGCAGGTGTATTTAGATTTGTGAACTATTTGTATATACTGCTGTGTATTTGTGCACACACCTGAAGTGAGAATGTGAGCATCCATGTGCACACATGTTGACAACACCTCCACTAAAATGTTCAGTAGGTTTTAAAAAATATGGTACTACAAGAAACATTTCTCATCTTCATTTAACATCAGTATTTTTCAAATCCCATTTGTAAAACACCCTCTCTTCTTTGCTTGTACTTCTTAATTCCCCTGTCCACATAATACTGTCTTTATAAATTGTACATATGTTTTAATATGTCTCTACCTTCTGGTGTATTCCCAAGACTCCTGTCTGTGCTTTATAGCAGTTCTGTGTTATCTAAGGACTCAGGTCTGTGCAGCAGGAGAAAATGCAGCTCTCTTAAGAAGTGCATGCTGGTGTTGGCTGAGATCACCACTGTCTTAGAGAATGAAGAGAAAATAATGTTGTAGAGCTGATTAGTAAAACGGAAAAATAATTTTTCAGTGTAAGGAGGCTCTTGTTAGAGGAAGTGCTATCAGAAAAAAAATTTATTCTGAAGCTTTTTCAGCTGAGAGTTGTAATGGTTCTGTTAATTGAAATCTAGTGGAACAAAGACTATTTTGCTTAAAATTTAGGAATAAGATAAGTTTCAAAAGTTTGGATGCAGTGTTTAATGAATTTGTTTAGCTTGCTGCAAACAGAGATTTCCATTTTCCTCTTGTTGTGAATGTGCATACACACTTGTTATATATAACACACTGCTTTTGGTGTTTTATCTTTTGCATGGGTCAACCAAACTTCTGCATGCCAGCTCATTCGTACACAAAGTCTGGCTATGGCTGGAAACCCAGCTCTTTGACTGCAGTGCCTCACATCTGTAACTTACAGGACTTCAGAGGCTTTTCTAGCCAAAGGCGTGTAAGTTCACTGCACACAATTGCATCAGCTACATCCACAAAAGAATGGAAGGCATGTTTATGATGATTTGCTGTAAATAAACATGGTTTTATTGCTATGTTGCAGTTTTGTAGACAGCACAGCAGAATGCATTTGTTGTGTTGTTATTAAAAGGGTGAAAATGAGACATTATTCTGCTGCTGTATTCCCTTTTTTTTCTTCTTTTTTGTGGAAAATAGTTGTAAAAACTTGAAAATTCTTGAGCAAGCTCTAAGATGAAGTGGGGTCTTACATACAATAACACAGCAGAAATCATTACCTTATACCACTTGCATTTGTACCACTGTCATACCAGCATAAGAAATATATGACTCCTATAGTTGTAAAAAATACAATTAATTCAACCAAACTTGCAACAAATAATTACCTTTTTAACAGTTTGAATGAGGTGAGAAAATATTAGCATCCCTAGACTTAAATCCTGATATTATCATCCATGGCTTGCTCAAAAATTTTTCACATATGAAAATAGATTGGAGGATTAAACATTCAAGTCACAACAACTCAATCAGAATAATTTATTTATGAGTCATTTTTCAAAACACTCAGTATATATTTTCCCATCTCTTTCCTTGCATGCACTTTGAGCCTTCTGATATTGTAAACACTGTATGTATTATCATTTAGTGCCAAGGAATTTGAAGTGACTTAATAAAGGAATTGGAAGTATCTTTCATTTTACCTCTCAAAAAAAGTTGCACATTATATAAAATGCATGTTAATTATATGTGAAGAGAATCAAAAGTCGACATGTTCATACAGTGAGAATGTGTGCCTATTTCAGGATGTCTGAATTCATGTCAACTATTCTCTCGTGGTTTATTTTAAGTTTATTGCAATGAATATCCATATTAGGCCTCTCAAACCATCATCTATCTTTTTGCCTGTCAAAAACCTCTCCTGATTATCTACCAATCTTTTTCTTGATGTCCTTGGGTGACAAGAACAAATAATGATATTAAAAAAAACCCCTTTGATGCCTGAGCTAGTTCTACCCTCTTCAGGCCAAAGTCTAGCAGTCACTGTAAATCCTTCAGGGTAAGATTCCTGCTCTGCCTGCTCTGTGGATCACCTGCCTTCCATGGATGATGAGTGGGTTCTCTCCATTACATTGTCAATTGATTTATTTCTGTTGTAACCACATTCACATCCTCAATTCCTGATATGCTGTAAACTTTACAAGTCTATCCCTAATCGCACAATTCTGGATCAAACCAATCTTCAGAAACAGGGAAAGGAAGGAGCTGTCTCCCAGGAATGGGTTTATGGATATGTCCCTGGAAAGTAGCACTAATGGCAGTGATTTCTGTCCTCACCTACTCTGTGTTCCTGTTGCCACATATTCTTTTCAATTGTGCCACAGCAACTTTGTATGGGATTGGGCAGAGAAGTGAAAAATATAAATGATCTGACATAAAGTTAAACCTTAAAAAAAGTGATGAGTATTTTTAATGTGGATAACAGTTTGAGACTAGTTCCTTGCCAGCCTCTAAAAACATCTGTTTAATATGTATACAACAGCATAAAAAATGGGTGCTGCAGGGGTGAGAATAGGTGTGCATAAAGTTGGAGAGGAGGCAGCACAGGATGGGTGTCAAACGCTCTTATGAAAAATGTCCTTGGAATCTTGACTGCACATAAAAAGAAATAAAGTACAGCCCTCTGCAAAAGCCTTTAAAAAGGTGTCACTAAACATACAAAGAAAGAAGGAAACTAGATGAGGAGAAGAAACTTGAACAAGGTGAGGGGCTATGGATCAGAAAAGATTCATGGTGCAAAAGAAACTTTTCATTTGATGTCTTGTTGCTTTCCTCGTTTCTAGTCTTCTAAGCTTATGAACTGATTTCTCTATTGATCCCATTTTTAAAGAATATTCAGCATCTCATCCAAGTTATGCATTTAATTGTAATTCTGAGAACATCAATAAAGAAGTATTGGGATATTGCAACAGATCAATTTCCATCTACTTCTCACCCATGAATGGAAGCAGCGTCCCATTGTTGCTGTGTTGATAGGGGGTTCTTCCTCCAGAGTCTTTCCAGAGACTTGTTAAGCATTTTGTTCCTTGTCTCAGTGCAGCATTCTCAAGATTCAGGTCAGACCTGTCCTTTATATGCAGTACTTTGAATTTGCATTGCATATATAAAAATATACATATATGAAATTGTGTATTTAGAGAGAGATCTCTCGCTAAATGAATGCATTACATAGGAAGTTATGAAACTGGCCCTGCTTTAAGCAGGGTGGAATATGCTGAGATGACATCCAGTGCTACATTTAAAACTAAATTAGTTTACTTAGAGAACGATTTTGTTTGAAATAAACATATCTGTATGATACACATTATAAATATAAATACAGACACACCTTTATATCTGCATTAGGATTGTAGCTGTTTAAAAATACCCAGTGCCCAAACTGAACTAGAATCTTGCAATTCAAAGCAGTACAAGGGGATGATACATAAGTGTCTGTTCACCTCACAGCTGAGGTCTTCATTAAACACACTCACACAGATTTTAACACATAGTTATATTAGTCGGAAGAGACAGGTCTAGTGCTTCCTTGTTTAAAAGGCTTCCAGTGACTTTTCTCTTTGATTTCTTTGAATGCTTGCTACCTGCCCTCACCCAGCTCTCTTTTAGATCTTCAGCTTAGAGATATTTAGCAAGGAGAAATGAATTTTACATTGAGAGCAAGAACTGCTTAAGTTGATAATGACTGCCTTGATCATAGCAGCTGAATAACATATTTACAGGTGTTCAGGCATTGATAGTTCCTTGCCTTTGTATGAAACCATAGTGATTATGGACAAGTAAGTTTTGAGCTATTGGTTCTTGATTCAGATTTCATTTCCCACGAGCACCAAACTGGCATATCCCTATTCATCGTAACAGATATTTTCCATGTTTACCTCTGTGTATAAGGGGCCAATCCATCCTTTGTGATGTTTATGGCTGCCATATATTAATGTTTGCTGTATCTAGCTTTTCATTTTCTTTATCCTTTGCTCTCTGGGTTTATGAGTTACATCTCTGCATAAAATGTCATCATACAACATTGTGCTTTAAAAAGCCTGTTACTTATTAAGAGTGTGAGCTTACGCTCCTGGAAACATTTTATTTTCCCACTAGGAAAATGAAAATGTCATTGAGGTCTAACCAGACCCCTGAGCTTTTCAGGCAGAAGAAAATTGTTTTTAGGATTCCCTGCAGGACCCGGCAGCCTTTGTGCACACACCGTATGTCTGAAGTAAAATTTTCCCCTCATTTATCTCCCTCTTCTCTTCCTAAAGTAGCAATGACACAATATTGCACCTTAAGCTTCCCAGTTCCTCTGTATTACTTTGCTTGTTGAAAGATGTGACACTGGAGCTATGTAATTATCCTGGCAGGAGTCATCTCTACATTTTTAGCTGCTGCTCTAAGAGCTAACTTGCAACCTGAGGCACAGCCGTGAGCAAGGGGTGATGCATAAAATGTTCCCATTTCCAAACCTTAGCGTAACTCAGAGGCAGTTTGGAAATATACCAACATTTGCCCACTCTGCCCTATTTAGATAATATCTGGTTCTCTACAACCACCTGTGTTTGGGTTCAGATCCCTTTCAGGACTCTATCACTGACTCTTTTCTTTCTTCATGCTGTGAAAGGTTTTAAGTGGAATTACTTTCAAGACTGACTTCACCCACAATCCTCAAGGTTATTCTTCAAGATACCTTGCTTCAAGTTCTGCTGTCCTCTGGCAGGAAGGAAGCATTTGATACTTCACTACTGAGCTTTGGTCATACTTCCATGCTCTCAAGGCAGGAAATGGCCAGATGGGAAACTGTCCCATCCACTAGATGATATTCTATAATTAAATACTACCCTTGCTGCAGCAAAAATAAAAAATACACGATGCTTTCAAAGGTTACTGTGAAAGCTGTGGAGCTTGAAAATGCACAGTTCATCTTTGGAACCTTCTCTGTCTTGGGTCAGAAGACTGACTTAGAGAGGAAAGCCCATGAATGTTGCCCTGTTGAGAGTTTTAAAGTTCTTCTAAAAGTTTCTTATGCCTTCTAATATTTACATATTTCAACTTAATTTTCTCATGCATATTCTTGTAAATAATGATTGTTTTACATTCTTCTTTGTAGGTAAAGAGAATTAATAGAGTGTTAGTTTGACCAGTGTGGTTGGAGAGGTTGAGACCTCTAGACTTCAAGACCCTAACCCTAACCCTAAACCAAACCCAAACCCGAATGTGAATCCTAGCCCTAACCTAACTTTTGCCCGAACCCTAATATCTACCTTTACTTCCTAAAAAGAAAGACAAAGAACAATGCTGCAACACAGAGTCACCATTTACATTTTTCCTGCAAAGACAAATGGTGACTGACCTTCTTGGGGGAGCCCTCTCACCGAGGATGGGGCCTTCTGCCACGCATTTCATCTGGCTGCATCTGAAAGAATGTTAGGATAAAAGTCAGAGCACTGCAGGATAACTTAACAGCTCCAGACATCTTGTGCCAATCTACAAATCCCATCTAGAGTCCAACTACACCCTGCATTACGAATTTCCAGGTCCTGGGACTTGTCCTATTATACCTACACCAGGCTATGCAGCAGGGCAGGGCAGCTCCGGGCCAAATACACAGACACTACCAGTGACACAGGACAAGACAGACGAGGGGACACAACAGGGAGAGAAGCTCTCAGCGAGAAGAATGCCCGCAAGGAACAAGAGAATGCGGAATTGGATGACCGAGGTGAGACTGACGACAAGCCTAAGTAATGAATTATTTTGCTGTCTCTGAGATAAGTTGCTCACTGCAGTGACAGATCTCTTGGCAACACCAGCATGCTTGGGTTTGTCAACCAAAGAGGAAGAAGTGCTGCTGTGGTCCTTCCCAATCACTTAGCAGTAAAGTTTTTTCAAAAACACTAAAGAAGGGATAACCCAGAATTGTTGTATATGCATTGGGGCTTCCTGTTCTTCATGGCTGAAAATGAAGTGGAGCCAATGGACACTGTAAGTCAGTTGGTCCCCTCTACAACTGAGTGGTTCCTCTGAGAAACTCTGCCACAAAAGCTGACAACATTTCACTTTATAAAGACAGTTCACTTTATCATGGGAATGGAGAAATGACTCACAGGCATCTTTCTTCAACACTGCTGAGAACCTATCTCATAATGGGTATTAATTTCAAAAGTAAAAGATGATGAAAACCCCCAGAGTTAGAGCTGGTAGAAGTTTGGGATGAACTCTTATTTTAAATTTAAAAATGCATTTTATAGTCACTTCTCCATAAAAAAGTTTGGTTCTGCTTTGTATTTCCTTATTTAATTCAATGAATTTTCTCTACATGAATTATGTTTTCTGCTTGCTTTTTGTGTGGGTGTGCAGAAAGATTAAAAATGGTTTAAGAAATTCTTCCTGCTGACATTTCCCACAGATTTTCATGCTATTTTTGAGTAATTCTCATCTGTGCGTTTTGTATGTTGAATATATATTTATCAGCAATTGTATTTAGAAACTATATTCTTTTTTCCTTAAGACAGGAGTGAAACTAAATTGAAGCTTAAATTCAAGTTATTAATCTTATCCACCAGAGCAGTTAATGAGATGTTTTCTAGCAAAGGTGTGAGAATTTGTTGAGTCATCCTTGCCTTCTGGGTGTCTTTCCAAATCTGAGGCCAGTTTTTTGAGCATCTCCTCGAAATCCAAGAATGCAGAGCTTGCTCCAAGAATCCATTTTGGAGCAAGCAGACAGACATAGGTTTCTGGATTATTGCACATGAATTTAGGGTTTAGGAAGACCTGGAAACCTGGGTCAAACAAGAACTGCAAACCAATTTCGGATCCTCAGAAAAGCATTAATTCCACTGAGCATCTGCATATATATGCCGGTTTCCTGAATAAGCATTTTCAAATTTGTTTATATTTATTAAAAAATAAGTTGAATAACAATTTTAATAAGAATAACAAAACCCTCAGAAGCTGAGTGAAGCTTGCTCTCTTGGGATTAATTCAGAATTACACTATCACATACATCATTCAAGTGCATTGCAAAAGTGGAGGAACAATACGAAGATTCAAGATTTTTTTCTTTCTTTCTAATTAATTAGTAAGCACAATGAGCATTAACAGTTACCAAATAATTCTCTATTTTCAACTTCTTCCAGACTGAAACAAAGTCTGACTTTAGTGGGCAGAGCCAATTGTTTGTGAAACAGAAAAGGTAGGTCAGGTCATTCATGAGAGCAATGAACAGTTTAGTAGTTTATATTTTCCAAAGACAAATTTTATTTAGGAACATCTAATGTCTCCACCACTTTTTCTTTCAAGTTTACAACCTGAAGACACAGAGTTATCTAAGCTCAAAAATACTTAATTTCATCTGTATTTAACATAAAATTTAGAAAGAAGTAGGTCTGTTTTGTATTTCTCTTTTGAGGGTATCTGTATATTGTAACTTAAGCATAACTTTCCAAAAGGACTTTATGCAGCCTCACAACATAGTGGTGCTCCTTGGATTGTTTTCCTTTTCTCTTCATGTGGATTCAGGTGAATCTGAATCATCAGGAGCATTTTACAGATGTCCACATGATATAAACAGTAGTTCCAACCTGCACTGATAGGGTTTCTTATGGATTTAGATAAACAGATTAGGCTTTCAACATCAGGGAGCAAATGGATCATAAGACATTAGCCTAAAACACAGTGAAAACATCATTGCTTCATGAGCTTTGTGAAAATCAAAACCTTCTAAATCTACTACAGCTGAAGACAAAATTCCCAGAGACAAACAAAAAGAGATGGGTAACATGGCTCAAGTAGAATTTCTAGAATTTCTACTTTCTGATAGAAAGTAGAATTGGTAAATACTATTCAAGAGTTTTCTGGAAGCTTTCTTTAAGCAGTGATCCCAGCTTTCAACAATGCTGAACAAATAGCGCAGAGAGATGGTGTTGGATTGTGCCCTTGCTGTTGGCTTCAGCTGAAGATTTTAAAATTCTTATGGGAGACTAGTAATGAAGAATTGGCTCTGGCAATTTGTCACCTATGAATGACAGGTTAAAGACCAATACAAAAACTAATTAAAAGATCACATGAAAGCTTTTTTTTTTTTTGATGCATCTCAAATCAAATGCAAAGAGTATATGTAATCAATAACAAGGGATTAAAGCAACGTTTGGAATGTGGAAGATGAACTATGAGCAGCTGAAGGAGCATCTTGAAGCAGAAATCCATTCCAGGGAGAGAGAAGTAAAGTCATTTAAATAACACAGAAATTTATGGGATTGTACACAGAAACTGTTTGAAACTATCTGGCAAAACAACTAGCGCAACAAATAGTTTGGCTTCTGCAGACAACTGAAGGTTTCTTGGAACTATAAAGTAGGTATCTTGCCCAATGTGATACAAGAAGACAGGAAGATAAAAAAACATCTGAGCAAGAAATTCATGAAAATTTGGAGAACAACTGTGAGCATTACAGATTGGAAATGTAACAGCAAAATTCTAGGGAATATGACATGAAAATTTGACATATGTCATATTCAGGAAGAAAATCTGATACTAATTAAAAATTATCCTCTTAATTTAGTTACAGTGTTCAGGTTTTCATCCTGTTTTGAATCAGGCATATTTTTTTAGTAAGGAGCTGGCAGAGCTAAGGGAGTTTTACCCATTTTCCAGCCTTATAAGTACCAACTGGTGTCTGATGGTCTCCATACTGAGGGCTAGAGCAGCATCCACATAGTTTTAATGTCCTCTTCCTTGCCTGTTAGAACCATGGCTGATTTTACTCCTGTAAATACTTTAAAAATGGGATCATTTTAAATGGAAACATTATCTTTTAATTTCATATTAATTTTGGATCCCAAATCAAATATTAGGAAGATGAAAAATGAGGGGTGTTTCAGTGACTCATAACCTCGGAAAGGAGTCTTGTCTAACGATGTAAAAGAACACTTTAATGTGGTTCAGAGAGGGTAAAGAAGAGGAAATTATCTACTTGAACTGGCAGAGCAATTAAAGGCTTTAATAAGGGAAGATAAAGATAACAGGTAAATAGTTCTTAGGTGGGTCAAGTAGACACACAGAAAGAAAATTTTTTCTAGCATATTGGTGGAAAAATATTAAAAATTGAGAAAGACGTTTACATCTGTAGCTAATAAAGTACTTATTATTAATACATTAAAGGAGAAATGTTCAATAAATATTTGGTTTAGTATCTGGGAAGAAGGGCAAGGTACTTCAGCAAGTGAAAATAATAAAACAACTCCCACTCCAGTAGCAATTAAGAACTTTAAAATAAAGCAAATTTTCTCTATGAGAAAAGTATGTTTTCAAAGATTAATTCCCATGGGAATTCCAGAGGGTTTTTTAAAAAATATCCTTATCTAGCTACTAACTTTGATTCCTGAAGCAAAATCCTCGGAGGGAATGAGTAACTGTGGATTTTTAGTCTACTGGCAAACTTAAGTAAAGTAAAATAATGGAAAACTGATGCAGTATTCAATTAAAAAATAATTAAGGCCAAGAAATATAATCAATAGCAATGTTATTTTATGGAAAATAAATATCAAACAATTTCTTTTCTCTGATGACTCTAGAAGTTTGAGAAGTAATCGAAAAGATGAACTACTCTAACTTTTCTCAAACATTTGATTAAGTACTCCAAAATATCCTGGAAAAAGAAAGTAGAACTGTATCATGTTAAAAGGGCAGATATTGAATTAATTAAGGATTGGCTGATTGAATTGTCTCACTGCTAAAAGTAGCAGTTCACCTGATGTTATTTTGTCATTTCATCAGTAAGTTGCATGTAATACTGTTGCTGCTAAAACTGCGAGTTGAGGTGAAGGGTGGTAGATATGAAGGAAAATATGGACTAGATAAAAATACATTTTAAAAAATCAGAGTTTCACACTTGTTTCCATAGCCAGAAGGCATTCTATGGAGACTGTGGAAAGGTAAGCATTCCTGACAGTGCTGAGATAATATGTGCTTTCAGTTTATAAGCTGGGAAATGGTACATATAAGAAGGTTATTTTAAAATTTAAGTATCATACCAAAAAATATCATACCATGCCTATTTCTCATCATATTTTTAGTTGATTGTTTCAAAACTAGAGCAGATGTTGGAAGTAATAAAATTTTATAGAGGTAAGGGAAAATGTCAAACAACTTTGTGGTCCTCAAGTTAGTATCAGATTCAGAGTACAGCCTTTCTACAAAGGGTGCCCAGCATCAATTGGAATGAGTGGATAAAGAGGCAGGATGGTAATTGGAAGGTGTAAAGCAAAATATACCTTGGGTATTGTGATTGGATATAGAAACTTACTTTTCTTAACTGTGTAAAAATCTGAAGCCCAGGCTTCTGCCATTTCTGTATGTTCTTCCCCATAGACAATGGGAATGAATTTCCACCTTTTGAAAATGATTTGTGAATCTTTCTGGTATTTTAAGTTAGGCTTGCATTATGTTTTTCGTATACTTCATGCTCCGTGGGTCACAGAGAGCCTGGGTAACTAGATGCTTGGGATTTTAGGAGGCAAAATTACATAGAAAGAATTTCACCTCAGTTCTTCTCTTCAGTATGAGAAAGCAGAAGAATAAAGCCTATCATATGTACTGGATTTATGCCAAAACTGGCTGAGGAATAATCTGTATTAGTTCTGCATGCAGTTGTACCCCTAAGAACCTAAAGAAAAAGATCCCTTTCCAGTGGATGCACAGCTTTTGGATGGGTTAATGTCCAGATGTTTGAGGGGAGGGAACTTGCTGTGAGCATCCATGCAGCCAAATACTAAACAATACACCTTCCTCATTCACACTCTTCAAACCCTGCACATTCAGGCAAATCTTTGCAGAATTCTCCACTATGCCAGAGATTAAACTATGATGCCATAAAATGCCTTTGCCATCTGTGAGTGAAAAAGTCATACTGAAGTTTACTTCCCCAATATGTGCCTGTTGGTTACTTTTGTACAGTAGCAATACACTCTGAAACTATGCCAGTTTATTTTAATTACTTCAGCTTATTATTCAGACCACTCTCTGAAGGAAGGCAATTATCTGCAGATACAAATGCAATATTGCAGTAGATGAACCGTCTGTGACAAAAACAGTAAGAACAATATTAATCATATTATGAGATATTACAATTTCTACATTCTTGGATCAAGAGGAGAGACAAAATTAAATTTATTTCAGAATCATATGTCATCTTTATTTAGTAAATAAATAGGAAATCTCTTATTTTAAAATCACCATGGATTGAAATAGGTTTTTTTTCCTAACATGCAAATTTTTGTCTTAACACTGATCAGAAATTGTTTGGAGGCACCTTTTCTGGCAACTATAAGAGCAACTTCATTGGAGCTACCTCAACATTTGTTACTGCTGTATGTACATTCTCTTCCAAGAAAAGGAATATATGTGCATGGTTGTGAGGGATTTTTCTATACCTATTTAATAAAACAATGTGATCCACTGTTATTTATAAATTTATTCTGTTGAGAATGGAACAAATCCTCCCTTTGCACAAAGAGAAACAGTAGAGATGAAAAGAAAGCCAAACCAAGCTTTTGAGTGTTCCCTGAGTGCTTCAGATCTGTATACTCCAAGAATATTTATTGATGACTTAGTAGGCTGGAGAGAATTCCTGGAAAAGAGGGACAGAAAATTAAAATTTGAGATCTCACCATTTCATACGTCCAAATGTTCCAATTATGCATTAAAAATTTATAGTACAAATTATTTCTTCTTATGAATCAAATTAATACTTGCCCCCTCAGGCAATAAAACATATCAGATGTTATCCTTCCTTTCTTTCAACTGATAGGAAATCATGTCTAGATATGAAGGGGTCTTATTTTACCTCCTGATAAGTGTATCTTATATATAATGTGGTACAGAAGTAAACATAAAATTAGAAACAAAAGTCTAGGAAGCAAAAAAGAAAAGTAATTTCTTCATGTTATTACACTTAAGCACTTCATCCACCTTAGGTCATGTTAGTGACATGTCTAAGCTTAGAAGACTATTCCAGGAGTCCTTTTTAAAAAAATACTGATTTGTGTCTAATAATTAAAAAAAAAAAAAAAAAAAAAAGCCTACTACAATTTGGGAATATTGTTTTCAAGTGTATATTGTATAATACATTACTCTGCACCTTGGGAATCTGATGCAACATGGTAAATTTGGGTTGTGCATATATTTGTGTTAGTAAAATGTGGAATAAAAAGCATATGCTCCCATCAGTAGGACTCTTGTTGTCAAGCACTTGCCAAAGTTAATCAGACTGGAGGAGCAATTTAGATGAAAAACCTACATGTCAGAGTGTTGGAAGGGATAAATAAACTGCCCAAACCAATTTAATATCTTAATCCTTCGACTGTTGTGAAGATCTCCAAGGCCTTTTTTTCAAAAGCCTTTACAGAACGAGGGAATGGATGACAGGGGACTGCTGGTGGCAGGAGCAGCAGTGGGACTGGTTTTACTGCTGCTCTCTGTTGGGGTAGGGCTCCTGGTGCCATACTGTGCATTGTACTGGCACCTGTGACGCCAGAACCTGACTGCTGTGGAATCAAGGAGAGGACTAAAGGAACTGTCAAACAGGATGTCCCACCTGGAAAGAATAATTACGGTATCTGATATTTCAGATCATTATCAGTGTTTTTTGTTTCATTACCATGGGTTCATGGCCCTGATATCACAGATAATGTCTATATGTCTATTTATCTTTTCTTTTTTTTTCTTTTTTTCTTTTTCTTTTTTTTTTTTTTTTTTTGGGGGGGTGGGGGGAGTTATATTTTTGTTACTTCAGTGCTGTTGAAAGTAAAGTAACATTTTATTCCTTTTGTTAATATCCTCAGATAATTAGGGGGTTACATTAGACTACTGTGAGTTCCTGTAATTTTACATGGTTATGATCAACCTTAGCAAAATTTAAATTGTGCTTGCAGGTGAAACAACATCTGAAAGAAGCCACTGAAAAGGAGAGAGAAAGTGATTTAACTGACTAATTAAGAGCCCAATCTGTGTCTGATGGGACAATACTTACCTCAGAAGCACTTAGCCTTTCTGGGTTTGTCCACTTAAGAGTACATTATGACATATTCAGCATAGAATTATATACTCCAGGGAATTTATTCAGCTGAAGTACCCACATTTCTTATATCTTCAAGGAACATGGCCCTCATTACACCCTTGAGTATATAATTGTCTTGGAACAGCTACACCCCTTGGTGCATTTTTTGATCTCCTTAAAATCTTATATTTACTCTTTTCTTCTAAAGCCCCAAGAAGCCAAAAAGTTAGAAACAGAATGACTGAGGTATCTTGTTACAAACCTAGGGATTTGAGTTCCAGCCCACTAGTACTTATGTGAAGAGCTTCCTCCAGCTGGCAATGTTTTAAATGAGAATTTGATCTCCTTTCTCAGGGAAATAGTTAACATTGGGTCTAATGGGGTGATCTGACATCTTGGATAGGGCCAACCCACAAAAGAAATTGTCTTGCTTCTACCACAATAACCCAGAAAACTACTTGAGCTTCCAGGAGACTTTTAACCTCGTTATTACTCAGAGTGAAATCATCAACAAATGTATTACCCAAATTTATCTGATCCCATCCACATCTGTTAAAAGACAATGAAGGTGCTTTCTAATATATTGAGGGGAGAGGGGTTGATCAAGCCCTTGCAGGTTTTACTTGTGTCATCCTCTATATTTTTTTTTTGAGAGAGCTGTATGTGTGTTCCCGTATAAAAAGATATTCTTCAGACATCCTTATCCAAATTTCAATCTGTTTGTAGTATCATTCACAGGCATTTTTTTTTTCTAACAACTAACAACTCAAAAATTAGTGTGTGCTTCAATGTTCTGCTGGGCAATAATATGGATTGCTCTGTCAGACATTAAACAAATAAAATTTTCACATGCCACAACACCAGGAAAAAATCCAGTAATTTCCATCATTCAGCTTTTCTCTATGAGTAAAGCCATATGACCTTAAAATGTAAGAACAGAAGAATTTGCTCAGACAAAAGACCCATCTGTGACTGGTTCAAGTGAAACCAATGAAGATACAGTACTAGAGCAAACATTTCTCAGAATATTCTCCTGCTCCCCATTTCTCAGAATATTCTCCCTGCTCTTCTTAAAACACAGCTTAGCTGTGTTTGAGACTCCTCTATAGATTTTAGATCCATGAAGGTGGATTTATTTAACAGAACAGGCTTCTGCACAGTGCTACCAGTGGGACTTCTTCTTTGCGCCCAGTGCTAGTGCTATTTTTTTTTTTCTTTTTTCTTCTCAGTTCAGAAGCATCCAAGATCTCAGGTAAGTTGTTATCTCCTAGCAAGGAGGGCAAAACACAACAAGGGTAAAACTGTACTCTTACTTTTGCTCTACATTTGGATTTCTTTTCTGTTTTGTGTTATTTTCAAAGGTTATATTCATTTCCTCTAACTGTAAATCTATCATTACTTGCATTTAAATTATACAGTTTTTTTCTGTGCTCATTTGAGCAACTGGAAAACTTCACTATTCACAGCAGAGTTATATAAATTCCACATTTGTACTACACTAACTACAAAGGCTTCATGGAGTCATTCCAGATTTACAACAGGTGGGCACAGAAACAATGTGATTAAATCTCCCACAATTATTTTCAAGCCATTTGGATTTACTAGTTGTTAAACAGAGATATCTAATACATATTTACTGTCTACTATTCATCTGCTACTCTTACCAGCACATTTACAGTCAGTCACAATAGGATTTTTGTTGTTAAACTAGTTGCCAATTGTGATTTATGAAAGTGAAGTCGTTAACATGTAATGGTAGAACATTAAATCGTTCAGGTTTAGTTCAGTGCTTTTAATCTTTTTAAGCAACTCTCATTCTTGTCTTTATCTTGCCTTCTGTAAATATCAGGTTTGTGTTGTGTGCTGATTGACAACAAGTGAGTGAGGGGCTGTGTGGGGCTGGGCTGATGGCTGGGATTAAAGCACGACATGTCTTTTGAACTTTTCAATTAACTCCTTTTAATTGTTGTAGGATCTTGTATGCTTTTCTCCTATTTCTAAATCTAGCCACGTTTTGTAGCTATTTCATCTTTGCAGTAAGAGAACGAGTTAGTGGAGTTTCTGTGATTGACATGGAGGGTGTATGTCTATCAGAGAGAAGCAGGAATTATTAATTGTCATGATAACCCAATCAAGGTGATCCATCTCCCAAAGAGATGTGCTCTACCTGTTGCTCTCTGATGTGAGATTAAAAGTAAGCACTGACAGCTCTATGATTTAACTTCCTTTTAAAAATTACATTGAGGGACTCAATTTGTATTTTCTTACAAATAATTTCCGGTTGTTTACTCAGTATATCTCTAGCATCTGAAAGTAGTCTTATTCCAGGGTCAGTCTCGGGTGTATTACTTTGGTCTGTCTAGTTCATGCCAAACTGTAGGTCCAAGCTGGAATTTTTACTTCCACTGGTAGCTGTGGCTAAGGCTGAATGTATTCCTGAGTCAGGAGTCAGGGCCTTACTGCCACATCCTTTTTCAGATTGTCCTGTTTATTTGTTTCTTATTGTCTTGTCACTTTATATTTTTATTTGTATTTCACTTTATCATGTCTATATTGATATTTTCTTTCTGGGAATTTCCATCCACTCTATGTTTATGTATAAATGTGCTTTCCCACATCTCATTACCTGCATTTGGCCAAGGTGAAGCCTGTGTTGATCCCTGCTCATTTTTCTAAAATCTTTCTCACACTGTATAATTTTTCCTTTCTCAATGGTTTTTGCAAAACATCTCAATTCAGTTGGATCCACAGACTTTAAGTAATGTCCCATTTGTCCCATAATGTCCCTATAAGTAATGTCTTCTTCAAGACCATCAATAATGCAGTTAAGTAGAAGCAGGCCTAAGATCAGTCTCTTTCTTCCTGCTGAATAGAATGTCTCATCTT
The DNA here is from genome assembly GCF_031753505.1 of Anomalospiza imberbis. Lineage (NCBI taxonomy): Eukaryota > Metazoa > Chordata > Aves > Passeriformes > Viduidae > Anomalospiza > Anomalospiza imberbis. The sequence continues at coordinate 13,221,719 of NC_089687.1, forward strand.
AATGTGTGATTATTTAATCTTACCTCCTGTTTATGATCCTTTAGCCAGTTCTCAGTCAACATGACATCGTTCCTTTCTGAGCCATGATATGAATGGCTTTGATTCAAATTTTAAACAATTCCTGGAAGAAAACAAAAGCTAATAAAAATATGCATAAACATTGCCACTGCTTGTTTTATTGCAGGCTTGTGTAAGTGTTATGAAAGAAGTTTATTATCAGTTTTTCTAAGTAGTCTTCTGTATTGAGGTCCTGTCTCTAGAGTTGTTACACTGGATTCATGCCCTTGTAATGAAAGCAGTGGTGAAGTTGGTACAAATAAACAGAACTTCTCCTGGCAAATGTAAAGCAAACCTGAGTCAAGAGCCAAAAGCACAGCTGGTATTATATGTTATAGCTCTACTGAAATTAATAATTTTAAGTCATTATTTTTACATTGGGATAACTAAGCATTGGAATGATGCAGTATGGCATTTGGAAGATTTTTATTTGTGTACCTTTTCATCAGGATGAGGTATGTTATTTGCATATATTTTCTTAACATGTAGCTCAGCTAAAAACTATGGGTCTAGTGGAAGTCATAGAATCATAGAATACCATGTTAAAAGTGGAATTTAAGCATATTTGGTTCAAACTTTCTTGGCAAAAGCATGGTCTAGACAAGATGTCCCAGCACCCTGTGCAACTGAATTTTGAAAGTGTCCAGTGACAGGGAATCTGCCACTTCCCTGGGGAGATTATTCCAATGGCTGACTGTTCTCATAGTGAAAAATTCTCTTCTTGTTTCTAATCAGAATCCTCTCTGGAATTATTTGTACCCTCTGCCTCTCACCTTCACCACGTGACTCCTTGTAAAACATTAGTCTACATCTTCTTCCTAGCCACACTTTAAGCAGTGGAATATGGTGATATTGTTTTTCTTAAGCCTTTTTTCTCAAGGCTGAATAAACACAGTTCTCTCATCTTTTTCTCACATGGCAGCTTCCCAGTCCCTTGGTCACCTTTGTGACCTTTCTCTGGACCTTCTCCAGCCTGTCCAGCCTTACAAATCCCTAAGGGCCTTCAGCTCATACTCTGCAAGTAGTCAGCCAAGATTAACATTCATGATTTTTCTTTTTACCTTGTAAACTGATGAGTTTATGTTTGATACCAAAAAATGTTTATATGTAAAATCTTCTTCATGAATAGAATACATGCACATAAGTAAAGTACATTTTTCTTACATTCCTGTATTTCTTTTCCAAGATTATTTAGATCAATAAGTAGTACAAGCAGTATAATAAGTAAGCCCACATGGGGAATAATATGAAACAGTCTTTTCTTTGCTAGCTTCTCTCAGTCTTGGGGAATCACATTTCAAAACACTGCTTCAGCCATTGCATATTTATTGAAGCAGAACCAAATTTGGGTACCACTTCAGATTTGTTTACAACTGCAAGCATAACAGAGTCATTCTTTGTCCCTGAGGTACAGCAATGGAGAAGATTAATGGGATTGTTCTCCCCAAGAAAACCTGGCATCAAAAGGCTAAAAACTGGCTGTCCTGAAAAAGGTCAAAGTGGAAAACAATTTAGACACTTAGCAGAGCAGAGCACCTAAGTCAGTTCATATGAAATTACCTGTTTGACTCTAAACCCAGTTTATTAGTGCAGTGCTGCACCTGGCCTGTTAAGCCCTGAGGGATGCAGTTGTCCTGTACATGGATTTTAATGGACTCTTCTTATACCCTTAATCCCAGGATTACAAAACTAGAGCTTTCTTTTTGTTTATACCATTTAGCAGCACAGCTTTACCAAAAATGCCCTCTCAACTGATTAAGGTAAAGTAGCCTTTGTCCTGGGATGGAGCAGAACCTGCCTAGGAAGATGTGCTTTGCTGTGCCTTTCACAGCTGTGGGAATACTTCTCTTCTTGGACAATGTAAACTGCACGTCACAGTGAGGGCCAAGAGGAGTCTCTGCTCAGTTTTCCAAAATCACAGCCAGGCCCAGAAAGAGCGTGGTTGTGATTGTCACCATTAATGCCTGCAGAGATTTGTTTGTCCTGAATTTTTAATATCGGGGGGTTATTTGCACATTAATTAGAAGTGCAGGTCTGTGCTCAGAGCATAGCAAGGGCTGCTTTGAAACCATCAAGTTTCTCCTTCACAGCTTTGCAGCATCCCAGTAATACTGGGGGTGGGTTTCTTTTTCTCTTTTTTTCTTGCAATGTAGGATGAAAAATGATGAGGTAATTTGCCAGCCTTTATGCAACTGGCAGATGGGTTATATTAATATCATAAGAACATATTGTTCCCAATGCCTGCTTAAAAGGAGAAATGCTATATCAGGCCTAGATTCAGCAAAGTTCCAAGGAACGTGCCTGTATTTATTCCTTCTTAGCGAAGTAATAATATGTTACGTACATATCTGATTTAATTGAAATGGACATTTTCACTGGTTTACCTCTGGGCTGAGGCATCAGCAATGTATGAAAAGTCTATATTCTCATGCCAGTATTTTGGTTCTGATTGTTTAATAGCATTCTCTGACCCATCATGACCAAGTGTTACAAACAGCTTTCCTAGAGTAACTACATCACTGTGTTGACATTTGAGTACACAAAAGATTATAAATAAGAGCCAGGACTTGTCAGGATGTAGAAGACAATTTCAATTGCTGAACTGGGATCTAAAGTATGTCTGTAAGAAATCCAATAAGGCTGAATATTTCATACGTTGAGATCCCAACTCACTGTGAACATCATCTTGATTCTGTTGATTATACATAGTCATTGTATAGATGCCATTTCTGCATCCTGTCCCTCCACACTTCACATTAAGGAGAGGGTTGTAAGTAGTGAAATCTTAAATTCAGAATAGACATTTTGGTATGCAGTTAATGAACAGTCTGACACATAAGTAGCTTTTGCATAACTACTGTACTATATAGGCACCTCTGGTATTTTCTACAGGTTCGGTTATATCCATATATATGGACTAAAAGCTCTAAGATACCTGTAACATGCCTTGATAGTATATTGTTATTGCAGACACTCATTTTTACTGTTCAGAGAGACTCAGAATTCTGCAGATGATGAAACTGCTTCTTATTCTCTTGACAGGGATCTGAAGAATATTTCTCCTTCTCTTCAAGCACCTTGCTCCAAACAGAGCAAGCAAGATTTCTTCTTTCATCTAAAAAACATACTGCCAACAGGGAAAGAACAAAAGGGAATATTCCTGATTAGATTGTATCTTCCTTAGCACGCCTTCCACTTGTGCAGCAGCAACAATACTTCTAAGCTTTGAACAAACTGCATTAAAATTAAAGCCATTTCATTCAAAAACCTGTTCCATTTCAACAGCTCTGGTCAGGACACAGATAATAAAGGGCTAGGGGAAGGGAAGAGCCTTCTTTATCTCCTGAGAATGTCTTGGGTAGAAAGCATTACTTGCATTGCAAGATGACAATTAAACACCAAAAAAAAAAATACAACACAAACATAAGCACAGGAGTTCTCTCATTTTCTATTTTTTATCCTGAAGAGAGGGATTTAACTGTGATAACAGGCCATTTCCAGGGGATTAACAGCCTGTACCTTTAGCCAATCTGTCTGTTCACACAGCCTCTCCCTGCAATCTGTCCAGCTCTGTAATTCTCGCTTGCAAAATGGATTGAAGCAAGTTAAAAAGAAAACAGCTATTGGTCTGATTCTTCAAATTTATCTGCATAGGACATGTTATTAATATTTTTATTATTATTTATGCCGGTGTTAGAGCATGGAAAGACTTCGGCTTGATTATCTTATACACATGTATTGACACATAATCAAAGAGACAGTGCTTGAAAACTTTGGGGTTGAATCAAAGACCCGTTGTGGTTATCTCACAACCATGAGGCTCAAATATACAATGAAATGCTGATTTTAGAAAATTTAGGATTCTTTCCCTCCAAATAAAACCGTTTTAGGTGAAACAGAAAGGTAGGAAGCTATATGCTGTGATTTCATTACTCCTGCCTTTAGGAGACAGCTAACCTTTCAGTCTGGGAGTGTGGAGAATATATTCATCAGGGAGGGGAAGAACACTGATGGATTTACTAGTATCTCCTTTCTATTTTATTACCAAAACAAATAGCTGTCTTTTTGATATACAATTCCATAGGTTGGCTCATAGAACATGTAGAGTGAAACACTGTCAGGATTGAAATACAGTAATTTTTGACTTTAGCAAGGCCAAGATTTTTATCCAGCATAGGTTTCAGTGGTTTGGCTTCTATATTGAAAGGCTGTGTTCTCTCTTCATATGGTTTTGTTGTCTGTGATTTTTTGGTAATAAATCATGACCTCCAGTACCTTTTGAACTTACAATGAGTTTCAACCAAATAGATCAGGCAGATATGTCTTTCTGCTAAAACTTCCCAGAAGCTGTCACTTGACTAGAGGACAAATCTTTAAATACTGCTTCTGATTGCAGAAAGCCAGTTCTGTCCTTTATCTGTTTCAAAAGAAGCCAGTAAACAAGAACATACTGGACACTGTGGATCACTGTATACAGACTTGCTTGTGTCCTTCTGTTGACACATGTAACACTTCCATAGTTTATAATAGATTTTTCAAACCAGGAAAAGACTATGGTGAAGAGAACAACTTACTGAAAATAAAATAAAATAAAATAAATAAAAGTAAAATAAAGTAAAATAAATACAGGTAGATGCACAGTTCTTGGTGGATCTCACCCTTAGAGGCTTCGTTACTTAATAGAATACAGAGCCCTAATTATTGTCATCTGTAAATCTGTGGGAGCAGCTTCTGCTAAGGGACATTTCTGTCAACACCAGCACAGGGAGTGGGAAGGCACCAAAAGCAGACAAGAGTAGATTCTGAGGAGGGAACGTTCTGAGACATGACCCTCACAGCACCATTCAAATAGGAACCAGGTCTGTGCTCCAGCCCTTGTACTAACACACTTGTATCCTCTCTGGCCAATGCAATATGGGTACAGAGAGCTGCAGTGGTTGCACTGGAGGGCTGGGTAGTGCAGCTGCCAGGAGTGTGTAGGTTAAAGCTGAAATTCTTTTTCTGCAGGAGGAAGTGTTAGTACATATATGTTCTCACTTTCCCAGCTTGCTCTTAGAACAACTTGTGATGTACAGGTTATTGCAGGCGCCTTGGCAGTAGCTGAAGGCACAGTTTGTGTCCTTTCAAGAGAGGGAGCCAAGGATCTCCATCACCTCTGGGTGACTCTTTAACTACATAACTGCATGACAAAAGGGGACATGGACATACAGAACTACTTTGTATGCTGGTGTCCAAACTGCTTAATAGGTGTGGAAAATGTGTGCTAGCCTGAGTTGCTGCTGAAAGGAGTGCCTCCCACTGAAAAACACATAGGGCTCCAAGTTTTACACAGTTGGCCTTAGCACCGTTACATTTATTCATCTAAAAATTCAGGATTGTGAATTCTGTGTATGTTATAGGATTTGAGGACCGTGGCTGTGAAATTTAGGCACACACTTCCTCTGGTAAATCTAATCTAATCTATGGCCTTCCTTCCAGATTGTTCATTGCTAGAGTGGAGCATATCCTTGTACAGCTTAAATCACTATTCACTTTCTTGGCTCTGGTCGGATGCTAAATACTCCCACATACTGTGAAAAGATTAACGCTTATTCAGATGTAAGGTGGCAAAAGAGTTGTTGGTTCTTAAAGATTCTGTAGCAGCTGCCACGAATCTGGAAAAGTTCCTCCAGGTAAAACACAACCCAATCTACTGTCTTATTTCTGGGCTTCCTCAGTCAACTGGGACTAATTAAGATAACTGGGCTATAAAATGGCAGTGAAAAGCATTTCCTGGCTCTTCTGGGTAGCTGATTTGCTGGGGTGGATTTTGATGCATTATGAGCGGTGAGAGAAATGGAGCATGTTAATGCTACTGGCCAGGGAGAAGGGGAAGTTGTGGAATTCAGTGCTCTGCTAGAAACTTGCCCTCTTAATGAGGTGATCATAAAATGCCAATTCCCCAAAGCTAACACATATTTTTGTATAGTATCTTTATTTTTATAGGGCATAGGCATAGCTATTTTTCCACTTTCTTTGACAGCAGGCTGACCAAATACTACTCAAAGGAGTACTGTGGCTGCACTAGGCTTTCCTCTTTCCTTTAGCTGTACACTTCTCAATTAGCTTTTAAGTTGCATTATAGATCTGCTAACAGTTGTGCAGTTAAATCATTAATTACCTTCGCAGTCAGTTGGGAACTCAATTTCACTTTGGTTTGCAGTTTGTGCTCCACAGTAGATTACTTAGCAAATCCATAAACATCTTCAGACAGTATAATTTAAAGAAGTTAATGATGAGGAAGTTTAGACAATTTTATCACAAAATAATTCTTAGTTAGGCATGTGAAATAGTGTTTATGAGGAAGAGGGTTTAGCTATGCAAATATCAGCCATGTAAGCAAATTGAATGAAAAATTACGTGATGTTGTGGGTTTTTCCCACAATGAGTAAAAAAGTCATTATTGTTTTTATTTTTTTTTATTTCTGTCTAAAAGATTAAGGGAAAAATAAGGATTCAGAAAATAACTAGATTGGGGGTCAAAACATCTGAGATTGCTTCTAGCTCTTTTTCTGACCTGTGTTCTAAGCAAGTCTCTGGGCTTCTGAGTTCTAGTTTATTTTTCTATTTATCTATTTAAGTTAGAAAATCTTCAGCACAATCTGTTGTCAATATATTTACACCTACTCCAGTACAGTCTTAATTTCAATTTGCGTGCTAAAGAAATACACTATTGCTACTAATAGATTCACATACAAATGCAGCAAAGCTTTGGTGCATTGTGGGTTTTGTCTTAGGATGGAGACAAAGGTTTCCACAGCAAGCTTTTCAAAGTCTGTTGATTTTCTAATTAATCTAATTACTCCAGTGTGTTTCAAGGCTGCCTTAGTCCAAACATGATTTGCTTTGAGTATGGAGGCCTAGACTTGTTTTTCCAGACAGAAAAGCAAAGCTATCTTGAGAGACTGTTATCGCCCTGTCTAAATTGTAAGAATAACAGCAGAGAGAAGCAGAGATATTTTTATAGTACCTGATGGTCATTTATCCAGGAGAGGTCCAGTATTAAAAGATGTGTTCTAGCATAAGAAGAAATACTCATCAGATAACTATTTTCTGAGATTTGATAAGGCATTTCTACTAGAGGTGTAAAGTGCTTAAATTAAAGTTGTCACTTTGCCATGTGTTCTGAGATTGGGGCAGTCTTACCTTTCCTTTCCAAACAGACTGAAAACCCAATTGAATGTGCCTCCAAACTATTTTGCTGTGCTAGTGTCAGGAATGTAGTTATGGAGCAATTGTTTTTCTCATAAGTTATGAAACTGGAGAGTACATCAGAGTTTAGAAACTGATGGGCAAAAATGGGAGTCGAATTCCAGTGAATGGAAATGCTCTCCCTCATCCAGGAGAAGATAAATGAGACTGCTGCAGACTCTGCCCCCCTAATTCAAAAGGAAAATAGAAGAACCTGGGCTGAAAACAATAGGAAGAGAGAGAGAAGGACAGGTTGAGCTATATTGAATGGCTTTAGACAAGCTAATAGGGTTTCTGACCATCTCCTTTTATGGATCTGAGATTTATTCAGATGAAGGCTGAACAGTTAACAGCATAGTGCTTCAAATAGAATGGTGTAGTATATAAAATTGAATGAAAACACAGAACCTTATCAGAGGACTTTGCTTCCTCTAAAGTGATGCTATTTTGCATTTGACTCCCCACTGTTCCCTGGGAAAGGCCAGCATGCAAAATGTTCTTTATATTCCTTCATTAATAATTTGCCTCCATTATGTCAAGCTGTCTTCTTCCTCTTGTGTAGTAAGAGGGTAAAAGAACTCTATTTTGTAATTATAATCATTTAACTAAAATGATAAAGAGAAAATGTTTTGTTAGCAGCACAGAATTTTCTCAGTCTTCTACAGTACAATTTTACAGTTGACTGATCTATAAACAATTGAGGTGGGTACACTGTGGCTGGACACCAGGTGCCACCAAAGCTGCTTTATACCTGCTCTGCTCAGCTGGACAAGGGAGAGGAAATGTAACAAAAGGTTTGTGAGTTGAGATAAAGGTACAGAAAGATTTACCAGTTACCGCAAAACAGACCTGACATGGGGAAAATTAATTGAATTTGTTGCTAATCAAATAAGAGTAGGATAATGAGGAAAAAAAAAAAAAAACAAATCTTTAAATACCTTTCCTCCACTTTTTCCTGGGCACAGCTTCACTCACAATTTTCTCTCCCTCTGCCCCAGCATGATGGCAGAGAGGGGCTACAACCTGTTTATCACACTCTGTCTCTGCTGCTCAACGCTCCTCAGGGGCAGGGCTCTCAGACCTTCCTTACTTCAGCATGGGTCATCCCTGCAGCCCTCCTGCTACCAAAACTTTGCCTTGCAAGCCCAATACAATGAGCTATTAGACATGATTGGAGAGAGCAGCACTACATTTTACAGAAACACCAAGAAAATGCATATTATTTCAAACAATATTTTCAATCTGTTTTAAATTTTAAAAGCTGACATTTCAGTACAGAATAGTACTGAAAAAAAAGTGAAAAGCTGAAATGCTTTATTAATATTCAGAGGTTTAATCTTTAATTCTCTGTAAATGTTACTTGACAAAAATTGTGTCAGTATCAGTGCTTTGGTGACATCAGCAATCTATGGGATGTTATCTGATTTGTTTTTCCGCCTATTTGCTGCTACTTGTTTCTTTTGTCCTACTTTTAGGAAAGTTGGTGTGAATTTTAAATATTTGCAAAAATGTTTCTATTCTGTCTGGCCAACTAGCTCCAGGAGCATCATTACCCCTTTTCCTAAAGGCTGAAGGGAATTGATGCATGCCAAATTGCAGCCAAAACACAGACATGGTAGCCACCCCTTTGACTACACTAATGGCTGCACTTGCACACTCCTGAGGGTCTGCTGTGAATCCTGTCATCTGCCAAAGAGTCATGTTAAATCTGTATGATCTGTCATATTTTTGACCACCACTTTTGACATTTAAGTGCCTTGTGCAGTGCCGTGCAGTGCATTGTGAACTGTATGCATCTGTGACCTGTGTGGACTCTAGATGTGTGATGATGGCCTCACCATGGGCATGTTTCAGCTTGCTCAGAAAGGAGAGGGAAGCACACGGCACTTAAAAAAAGCTTCAAGGAAAGGGAATTTTACACAGCTTCCTGAAATCTTTATTAAAGGGTGTCTTAGCACAATAGACCAAGTACAAAGTTATCTTTATGTTCCATGCAGCAAATATATCTGAGATACATTAAAGATACTGGATTTGCCTACCTTTTTTGTTGTTGTTTTTTGTTTGGGAGTTTTTTGTTTTGTTTTGTGGTTTCAGGTTTGGTTTTATTTTTATTTTTTTTTTCCTGGAGATAGGTTAGAGAAACTTCGTTCTAAAAGAAAAGCTCAAGAAGGTAAATTCTCTCTCTACTGGATCTCTTAAACAAACAAGTCATTCTTTCCCAAGGAGGATTTTCTATCTGAATTGTTACCTCTTGTTGACGAAGACTATCTGTAGAATTTGGCTCTCCTACAAGTACAACTATGAATAATGCATGTTGACTAGGAAAGAATGGACAGCAAATAACAACAGGAAACAAATACCACACTTTGCAGAACAAATTTCCAGGTGCACAATAATTCCTTCTAAAATCTGTGAACCTCATGGGATTCTCATATATTTTCATGAACACCTGCAAGCAATAAATATCCTGATGCTGCATATTGCAGCTGAATTTGCTGCCTTCATTTGTGTGTGGGAGAAATCATATTCGTATATCTCATCTATCTCCTGTGTCAAGCTCCTCTGCTCTGCTTCTCTGTGCTGCAGTTCAGTGTAAATAGTGGGAGAGTTTGCAGCTACCTCACGCACTGAGTAGCTTCTTGTGGGGATCCTGTTTGCAGGCAGGTAAAGAATTGCCACAGGACCTGATTAAGTTTGCAGGGAGTACCTAACATTTTGGTGATAAGGGCCTGCTAAGGGACCAATCCTTTCTTCTGTCTTCCATTCAGGCAGCCCACATCCAACTGGTGGAAGGAAGGGTGATGTTGGTGGGGCTCTTCTTGTGCTTACCCTGCAGTGAGGATTTATTCCACCAGCTACTGTAATTTCTCACTCTCTGACAATTCTACAAAATCTTATATTGAGGTAACATTGACAAGGCCTTGACAGCATTGCCTCTAGGAGATAAGACTCACCAGCAGATAAAAGAGGATGTTAGTGCATTTGTGTACAGAACCCCAGCACTGAAAAAATGTGAAGGACACCACACAGGCCTTCACTTTGAAAACCTAAAGTAATTTGTGACATATAGTTTTAGTTAATGCATTTGTGACAAGTGCTGTGAATTTTTTTTCAGTTGGAAACAGTCTTGAAATTAAAAAAAATAATTAAAAAATAACAACATTTTAAAAAATAGAGTAACTCAAAACTTGGGCTTGGGAAAGTCAGAGAAACACCTTCCAGGATGGCTGATGTTGGCAACTGAGGGAATGGAGTCAGTATCATTAGATCAGCATGTAATTCAACTCAAACAATGGCATTTGAGTGATAGGAAGTCACTTTTGTTAGTGTTTCCTCATTTTGAACTTCTTAGTTTGTGTATTCAATTGAGATAATGAGAGCACAACCCTTTATCTGACTCAGGTGCAGCAATAGCAATGAAATATGAGCAAAGCCGATTGTTTTTTATTTCAAGAACATTGAAATAAAGTCAAGAGAACCTCAAAGGTTGTGTGCCTGCAAGCAATGTATCCATTCCCCATGGACAAAAAAGTCATGTGAATTCCAGCCAGGAGATTTCCACCTCTCTGCAGACTGGTCTAAGAACTAGCAACATTTTGTACCTTTCAGTGTTCATGTGTTGCCATAGAATGTGGGCACAGCAGCACTATTTCAGTCTTGAGGAACAGGACAATATATGTTTATAATTTCTTCTGTATTCATGTCATCCGGCCCCTTCATTCCAGAAAAAAAAAAAAAAAAAAAAAAAAAGAAAGCTGTTTCACTCAGTCCTGCTGGAGTTCTCATTGCCCTCATCCCAAGATTGATCAATGCCTCAACTGTCAGTGTAAGAAACATTTCTCAAAAGAATTTCTGGGCTTGATAATTTACCTCTGTGCCAATGGGTATTTTTATGAGGAAGTCAGTGTGTCAAAGTGGCCCTTGCGACAGATCCAAATATATTGCTCTGTTTGGGGTTTTTTCAACATCCACTTCAATAAAGAAGGCATGCACTTTGACAGTGCAGAGACTTTATAATTTGCAAATGGAAAACCTGGAGTCCATTAATTAGGCTTCAAACAACTAGAAGGTGAGACAGCCTGTGGCTGTATGTTTTAGAACTAAAGCTTGTTGCAAAAATAAGTTGCATGTTCTGCATATTTTACAGCTAAGAAAGCACAATGCAAATGGTATAAGACTAAGGAAGAGAGCACAACTTCATCTTGCTTTGCAATACTATTCCTTAGCCTGATATCCCAGATGGAGAGAGAAGTTACATATTATTGCAAGAAAAGAAAACACACCCAGATGTGAGGTAAGAAAAATCTTCAAAAAATTGAACTGTGATTCTGTGATTGTGCCTAGCTTTCCACCTATCTGCCTTTTTGAAGCCTAGTCTTGTTGTTTTGTGTATAAGGGCTTACCTGTACAGACTGTCTCAAATCTGAGCCATGGGGGTGGAGAGGAGAGGGTTTTTTCTGTTGTCCATTCTCTGTGGCCATCAGTCACAGAAAAAACTGGGCATGAGGACCTAGTCCTTGGAGACCTTGCTACAGCCTTTCAATATATAAAGGAAGCTTATAAGAAAAATGGAGAAAGACTTTTTAACAGGGTATGCAGTGACAGGACAAGGGAAAAAGGTTTCAAAATGACATGGGGTAGACTCAGATTGGATATAAGGAAGACATTTTTCACTATGTGGGTAGTAAGATACTGGAATATGTTACCCAGAGAAGTCGTGGAGACACCACCTCTGAAATTGTTCAAGGCCAGGTTCGAGGGGACTTTGAACAGCCTGTCATTGTGAAAGATGTCCCTGCCCATTGCAGAGGAGTTGAACTAGCTGATCTTTAACTAGCCTTTTCCAACTCAGATCATTTTATTATTTCATGATTCACCTGCTGTGTGGACACCTAGGTGCTGTACTGAGGGAAAACAGCCTTCTGCACAAAGAAGCAACAGCCTCCCGAGGTGGTGATGAGAGGGGAAAGTGGCGACTTGTTCTTAGGAGTTTGAAGTTATCCAGTGACACACTGTCCCTTAATCCTGTCGATTCTGTAGTTGGTGTCTGCTCCTGTCTTAGGACACTAGTAGATAAGAGAGAAGGAGTAATATCTGGAATAAACAAAGTTGAGGTGGAGAAGGAAAGGTGTGCCTGGCAATGCACAGACTAATACAGTCTAAGTCAGCAAGCATACTTTGTAGCAGAGCAGTGATGCCCACGATTTTGAAACATCATTTTCCATTCTGATTTGGACAGATAAGGCAGCAGTTGTGCATGTGAGATGGATTTCCCACAAATGAGAGAAAGGTGTTGCCACCACCAGGGAGGAGAGCAGGGTAGAAGGGCATGAGGATAAAAAATTGTCTTCACAGAGAAAATAACCAGAGTTCAGGAGTACCGTTCTGGCAGTAGACTTCTGATTAAATAAGTTGCAGTAGACCTAGACTTAGCTTCAATATGCATGAAGTCAGTTCAAAATTGGTTCCTGGGCAGGATGGAGTACCCTGTCTACCTTCTAGATAAGTGCCTGCCTCACCCCCATGATACTGAAGTGCAACAAAATCTGGAAGGAGAGCAGGTGTGTAGTGAGCAAGGCCAGGAAAGGTTGGATTTTCCCTTATGAGTGGAAACCCTAATGATCTACAGGTGCAGCCCTGGGACCTAGTCTAAGCTGATTCATTCAGTCATGTCAAGCTCCTAAGGAAGGTGGTGTTGCACAAGTGAGACCCAAGACAAAGCTAAGGCTGACAAGAATGCCATGACACGAGAATGGAGGAAGGCTGAGGGACAGTTGACATGGAAAAGGAACAAACCTGCTTTTTTTTTTTTTTTTTTTTTTAATTTATCCATATCAGGTTTATTTTGGTCAGCAGGAAGGCTCATGACAGAACATTTACACAACCCTGTATATACATGCCTGCTGACTGCTGCCCTGGAAATGCATTGAGCTGCTTGGAGGCTAGTGAAACAAATTCAAAAACAAAAAAATAGACTAAGGGACATGACTGGTCCATAATTGATGAATACTTTCCCTCAAAGTATATATTCTTCTAATGAGTTTCATTTAAATGCAGTGGTTGTAATTTTTGGTATTTTCCTATTGAGAAAGCAATAAAATATATGCGATTGCATAAAAAAATACTTATTTCAGTTGCAGTGCACAATGTTTCTGACTATAAGTTAATGGCTTACATATTAATTCTCTCATCTCTCTGATGGGCAGAAAATTGCTTTAATATAAAAGCAGTTAAATTTGTCACTTCATATCTACATAACTTAGGTTTAAAAATTTATTACAAGTAGTATCAAATTGTTTTATAGCAATTTAGCAGATTTCATGGAAGAAAAATGTGTCAAGTTGGAGTTTAAGGTAAAATTTTTCTCACATCATAATTAATGTACTTTTTATGTTTATTGTCTAATAAATTATTTTAAAGGAGACTGAAGGAATGTAATAAAAGTGATTCTTGGAAAAGTTAGGCTAGGCTTCTGTGAGTGCAGACAAATTTTATTCTTATTGCTGAAATAAAAAGATTTAAAATTCACTCTTCTCAGGTAAAAGTAAAAATGGCAACAATTTTGGATCAAAAATTCTCTTACTGTTCCAGCATGTGAGAGATTAAGAAGGGAAATAATTCAGCTGTTTTATCGACTCAAATTTCCATTTGAAAACCATACTTCTGCTCCACAAATTCTGCCAGCAACTTACTCAGCAAAATAAGACAGCATGGTCTTATGCTGAGGAATTATATTATCAACTTGACTGAGGTTGCTCAGAGCCATTCCAGTGAAGGCACAAAGTCTGACCCTAATATTAAGCATTTCTTTGAGTTCATGTCTATCCAGCAGCAACTGATGCTGAAAGGCTTTTGTAACTTAGATCATCCATGTAGCATCAGCAATGTTGTCCAAAGGGACTGTAGGTGTACTTTGTCTTGAGCAGTGCTTCAAGGACATTTTTGATTTGGGACTTGAATTCTCTTGTCATCTGGAATTAATCCCATCCAATAATTAATTAAGCATTGTTATTATTATTAATTATTATTATTATTATTATTATTATCATCATCATCATCATCATCATCATCTATTTTGCATCAAAAGCCCTCCCTAGGCAATGCACTGTAAAGGATGATAGCTTAATCCCAAATCTGAGAAAAGGTTTTTGCAGCAATTTCCCATACTGTGAAAATGATCTGTAGTAGGAAAATATAAGTCTCTCTCTTTCTTCTCCCCACCCCCATTTTAGAAATTGTTCATGGATTTTTTCTCCAGCTCTGTTCTCTGTAACATCCACTATAACGAAGTGCACCAGTTACATTGATTTGTGTTCTGCCCGTGTGATTCATGGCATGCCATTGTGGTCATTATAATTGAGTTCCAGAATGAAGATAAGCAAGAAAAAGATAAAGCGATAACCTCCAAAAAGTGAGAGATTAATGAGGGGCCTTAGTCCTGAAGAAGGCAGTGAGTGCATGTGCTTGGGAAAGTTAGGTCTTGCCAGAAGGGGAAGAAAGTAAATGTCTTTAACTATTAGATGTCAGAAACTCCAAAAAGGGTAAAAAGGTACACTTTAGGTAAGATCTGGGAAAAAAAGTAAAGTTTCTTCCCTTTTCATTCCCTTCTGGCCCACTTTCCATTTTAAAACATCACCTCCATTACTTTTCTTTTTGACTCCTTTCCTTTCTGCTGCAGGGTACCAGCTAATCATCAGAACACAGTGAAGAGATGTAACAGAATTTTAAAAAGTGTAGACTTTCTAAATGCCTATATCTGTTTCATAAAATATACTCATCAACATGCTAAGTTTATCTTTTTTTAACATTGATGAGGCACCCAGATTTAACTCATATCTGTAGGAGAACATAACTTTCAGGGTAAAAAAAATCCAATCTGTACTTAAATATACTATTGATTTTTTTTTGCATTTTTCTCTATAAGATTCATCTTCCAGTGAACTCATTCTTGAATTTTTCAATATCCTTCCTGAGTCTCAACTCTAAGTTTTTCATGGGCAGTTGCAGCACAGTATGGATACCCTATCCTTTCTCAGCTAATGCTTTGTCTTTTGCTTCAGACCTTGCCTTACCTTTTGGCCATGGCACTTCATTGATACCTCATGTTCATTTCAGTGCCACACAAATCTTAAAGAAAAACTGTTCATTTTCATTAATTATTTCAACTTTTGTTAATTCTTTATTGAGTCTTGTACCAGTATTCTAGTAACTTGACCAGGATCAATGTGAACCTGATAGACCTGTGATTATGCAAATAATTCAATTTACATTTGTTAAATAGTGGCATCCTACCAGTCTTTTTTAAGCTTCAGGAGCTTTCTGAAAAATATGCAAAAAACCCCCAAAACCCAAAAAAACAAGCAAACAAAAGGAAAACAACAACAAAAACAGCAAAAGTCTGCAAAGTAGAAATGTTTCACATGTTCTCAGGATTTTTTCTTTAACCTTTAAAAGAGAATTTTTTTCTCAATTTACTGTAGAGAATGAGCTGTAAAGAGAATAAGCAAAAAATAACAAGGCCCATAATATGTATAATAAAAAAATATTTGATATGTATTTATTTTTCAGTATAAAGATCTTGAAAGTTCTGCTTTCAACTTCCATTAAGTTAATGGAACTTCCATTAAGTAATCTGGATAGATATTGACATTCACAATGTGAATATAAACTATTTACTTTAAAATTTGACATTAAAATGTCAAGATTTTTCTTTTTTTTTTTTTAATACAGACATAGAGAACTAGACCTTTCTCTGAAAACCATTTTTGTCTGCTTGGATGAAGAAAAGCGTAGCTCGTTTAGTTGGTGAATAGGAGAATTTAGCTCAGCAGTTCTGGAAAGCCTGGAAGGAATGCTCTTTCCCTCATCTAATGCCAGATGTACTCTGGATAACGATATTTGCCTGGCAGAAGAGACTGAGAACATCTGCTACCTCAGCACCCCTAGTCCCCACATTCCTGGGACTAGCAGGTGTAGATACTGGTTGGATGCATGCATCAGAAAGGGAAAGCATCCAGCAAAATATTTTGAAAGCAGGAAACCATTTGCCCACAAAATAAAATGTAAATATTTCAGGACAACTAAAAAAAAAACATACTCAGATTTCATCAAAGAGTCACAGAGATCTATTTGAGGTACTTATTAACTATTAACGTGAGACAGTTTATAAGTTTGAGTGAGTTTTTAACTATTGTGGAAATACTTTAGCTGGCAACAAGCTGTAATGCAAAGTGTATATGGGAACAGCCTGTCTCAGAGCTTGCTAAATGCTTTGTTTTTTATACCATCTGTGTGCTGCTATCTTTATCTAGCTGAGGATTTTGTTTATACAGCTATATTTAGTACATTGAAAAGAAGGAGGAAAGAAAAGATAATTATTTTGTTTTCTTTTTCGAATGAACCTAGGATGACATCCAAAGCCTACCAGAGTAGAAAACCTGGGCTGCAACCACCCTTAGGGTGAGATATTTATGTAAAAATCTGATATTCCTTAAATACTAATACTGACCCAACAATCCTAAAATCCTCTTTTGAATTTCTTTCAAAGGATGGATTCAGGTTCTAGGTGCCCTCAGCATCTGCTGAAGGTTGGCAGATGCAACAAAAGCCTGTGGGAACTGTGCTCAGGAGTAGTGAGGGCTGCAGTCAAGGAGTAGCTGTTTTAGGTTGTGAGCCAAGGCATTGGTTCAGATACTGTGCAAGTGAGGCGTGATAAATGGATGGAGATGAGAAGACGACAGGGTTGAAAGATTCTCAGGCAGGGATGGAGATGGAGCTTGAAGCTGGAAAGAGTTGAGTGTACAGATATGGAAGGATACCAAAATCTCTCTTTGTAGCTTAGTTATGGATCTAACTAGACTAAAGAAACTCTAATCTCATAATGCAAATGAGAAAGCAATGACACCTGTCATCTCCTTTCCATGGGAAAGGACCTAGCACTTGTTTCCAATTAATCATTTTGTAGCAAAGGAAAACCACAACACTCATGTTCTTTTCTGACCCAGATGTAATACTGTGAGCTATTTTCTGGATAGGCAAAGCCCTTATGTAACTTGGTGATGGACTGTGGGCGTGGGAAGACCTGAGCTCTGAGTTCCTCTGCAAACTTTCTGCTGACACGGGATAAATAATTTCACTTCTCTGTGACTAATGTGTTAGATGGCATTTGGTAGAGGGAGGAGAAAGGCACCATAAGATTTTGAAAGATGCATAGGTTGAACCAACATAGCTCTTGAGCATGCCCCTGTAATTCTAGAAAAATTAATATACTAATTTATATTTACCAAGTGAATTCTTGTCCCTTGGAGTTTAAGATTTTCTTTGTTTATGTACTTCAAATCTATGTTTAGTCAGGGTGTTTAACAGGACGGATGTGCATTTCTTCTGCTAATTAATTGAAACAAAACACTTTTGGCTTGAACTGACAGGAATAGCATTCTACTGGAAATAAGAAAAAGAGTTGATGAGACAAGATTTGTACTGTAAACCATAGTCACTTGGTAAGCATTTGTTTCCATTGTGTGGGTAACTTGAATGCTTGACAGCACATCTGAGCAGTTAAGTTAGTTCTGCCTTGAGTTAAGAGAAATCTGGTCTGTGCTGGGATTTTCTGAGGATTTCATTAGCAATTCTTTCTTGCAGCCTGTGGTTTTCACCAGTTTTCCACTCTTATGTTTATACCTAGGGGAATATCTCCCAGAAGACCTGGTTTCTTTTTCTTAAAGTATTCTGTGGCTTTTTCTAGCAGTACTATAAACTATAGGAGAATTTCTGTCCTCAATTGAAAGATAACACAGAATGTTAAACAAATAGATTTTTAAAGAGTTTATGCTCCTGATTCCTTAGAAGTTTCTCTATGAGTGTGCTGATACTAGTAATGATGTATCATTATGATGAGATCCTGGTCTACGTGTGCTGCCAGAACATACCCCTTTAGAGATATTAGATTGCTCAGTTTTAACTCTGCTGATCTTACTGCCTGATACTGGATCATAAAAGACCCTAGAGTCATGGTGACAGTTGGAATAAGGATAACGAATGTGACCATATGGTGCTTTTCTATGTTATAGGATGCAATTGTGTAGCTTGGCATGGCTCACTTTGTGAACCAAGAATGCTGGAGACAGATATATCGCTGGGAGATAACAAATTTCACATATCCGACACAAGACTAAAGCTCACGTCTCTGCTAGAACTGTTTTGATCTTATCTACAAACTTATCCCCATGCCATGCCACAGAGCTGTCAGTTATCAGTGCCATATCTGCAGAACAGCTGGAAATTTGGATTTTAGGCCATCACAAAGTAGAATTTTGCCCCTGCTGAGCAGATTGACAGGTAACTTATTTGGTTCTTTATGCACAGATTGTGCCTGTGACCTCCAGCAGCACGGATAGCTGCCTATCTTTTAAAATTACCAGCCTCTCCAGTCTATTTTGTGTGCCTCTGTGTAAAATAGGATTAGAAGAGTAGGAAATGCAATGTATTATTTTAAGAGATCATTTGCAGCATTTAACTGTTAAGCACAGCCAGTCATATTTCTTGCTTAACAAATCATTCAGATTGATAGAGGTGAGCCAACCTCTATAGACTGAAAAAAGCCCCAAAAAGTGTTTAAAAGTCAGGATTTTCAAGTAGCCCCTTCATAATGAGAGATGAACCAGGATCCTGAACTTGAATCAATGAACTGACTTGTTCACCATATTAGTCACATGCAACAGAAAGGCATCAAAATCACTTCCTGATAAATCATTCATTCCTTATAAATGCATTCACATCGCTTTATACTGATCCATAAATGCATGAGCCCTTAATTTAGTCTGATATCACTCCCCAGCCTCAGTTTGGGTCTCCCATGGTCCTACAGCTACTGTGAGACAGGGCAAATGCCATCGACCAGGGAAGAATGAGTGGCACAGCGTATTTCCAGAGCAGGTATAATTACCATTTTGTGTGCCAATTAATATTAGATTAAAAAAAAGACATCCTCCAAAGAAACCTATTTATTATTTAAAAGCCCCCCAGGGTATCTTCTGACATGGATTGGTGCTATAGCAAAGCAGAGGCATGAAAGCAGCTGAAAGCAGACAACCTGTTAAGCAGCATTTAATCCTTTATGCATGTTTTATACATAAACAAATTGGAATGTGTAGATCAATGTCCTCCAGCTGTTTTTCAAACCCCATTCTGCCTTCATTAAAGATTTAGGGAGGAAGTTTCCAAAGATAGATATGATGTCGGGAAAAACAGGATAGGATCTTTTTTTTCATTTTTTTCCCCTGAGCGGCTTTCTTAAAACCACCACTGCCTCTTGCTCAAGTAGCAGTACACTGCAAAGTGTTCCTTTGCCACTGCAGCCTTCACATTAAATCCTCTATACAGTCTTTTAGTGCTGAGTCACGTTAATTAGACAACAGATATAACTGCCTGATAAAGTGTCCTCAGAGAGAGCCAATTTGGCCACATCAAGTCCACATGGGAGTCATAAAATACCAGGCTCAAATAAATTCCATGTAAACTCAGCCTATTTTCAATGACGTAGTGCTCTATGGCTCCTTGAACATTTATTCTAACAGCCACAGTGAGAATTCATTGATTTAATCAGGCAGAAAGTTTTTCAATTTACTCCTCCTTGTCATTAAATATCTTGACGAAAAGGGAAAAATTTGTGCTGAAGACTGAGGTGGAGAAGAGCAGGATGAAATGAGGGTGTTGGTGGCCTGCTCAGCATTTCAGAGACTGGCATTGCAGGGATATTGCCTTTGCAGTTTCTGTTCTTTCCCATAGGTCTGTTCTTTCCTGTGCTGAGGGCGGCACTCCTCTCCTGGCCTAGTGGTACTTCTGGGCTTCATAGCAGGAGCTGTCATGGCCAGGCCTCTATTTCAGCTAACAGAAGGGGTTTAGCAATAAATAGCTCTTGTGTATCTTTGACTGTAGGGTTGTTGCCTTTACTAGCCACATGCTGATTATAAACCCCCAAAGCTGAACCCTCTCCCATCTAATTGCACAAACATAAAAGGACAGATGTGGTGACTTGTGGAGACCTCTGGGAGGGCATATAACCTTGTTTCCTGGATCCTTGTCCATCATCATACAGCTCTGCCTTCACTCTATCCCATTAACAGCAGCTTGAGTTTTCTGGTTTGTGTGTGCTGGAAACATTGAGCAGTACCCTGAAACCACTGTTAGGAAATGCAGAGATTTGAGCTCTATGACATGTCATCCCTTCCCTCTGAGACAGAGAGCAGTATCTCTGCCTTACTTCAAACCTGACATGAGTTTCAGAGTCAGATTCTTTATCTGACTACTGCCTGCACTGAGTTAAATGGGCTACAACAATGCCAGATTTTTTTTTCTTGCTTTGGTATTACTTGGCTCCCTCGAACATGCAAAAAAAAAACCACCTCTTCCATGGCAAAAGATGAGCTGGGATTTCCACTCCATGTGCCTTGAATTTCGGATCCTGGGACCTGATTCTAAACAGCACTATAAAGTTGGTGAGTCTTACAGGTGTTCAAAGGCTGTAAAATTCACACACGCACACACAAGCACCTAGACCTGCCAACTTTAAGCCCTCTCAGCAGCTGCTGTTAGATGCAGCTCTCATTTACCCTTTACTCCTAGGGTTATTACTATTAAGAATTAATATCCAGCTGCTGTATCACAGACCTGTGGGAGTCTCAGTTTTGTTAGTGGGTGGGTCCTCTGCACAGGCGGCTTGCTCACCACTGTGAGGTGAGCAGCACCATATAAAAGTAATAGATTATTAGAGCCGGCAGCCTGTATTATGAGTTTCCAGTGCATAAACACTCCAGCCTTCCTAGCTGGAGAAATTAAAATGTAAACACAAGATGCTGCTTTACTACTTTCACATCTGGTGTTGTAACAGGCTTTACTGTGAATATTTTCAAAACAGCCAGATTGTTCAGAACAAAATCACAAATACCACATCTGCTCCTGGAGGTCTCCAGGAGTCTTGCACCCCGATGAAGGCAAAAAAAAAGGAAATTTGTCAGCACTTGATAAATATCCGGAAATACAGGGAAATGTAGTCAGAAGCGTTTGCCTTATTTACATTAGGAAGAGAGTTGCTTTCTAAGAACATAGGTTGCATACCTGAAGTCTCCAAAGTATGAGATTTCACGACCTTTATTGTATTCCATCCATGTTTGAATAGGTGAACTGTTGAATCTCAATCCTCTAACTCCATCAGAGGTGTAGAAGTAAGGATAAATATTAGCTGGAAATTCTGGGCTTGTTTTCTTTCACTACAAGTTGCTTCAGAACATCTTGATGGAAGAGAGGAAAGATGGGTTTATGTGTATGTATATAGATAGATACAAGTAACCATCACTGAAGGGCTTTCCCTGGTCAGAGGTTCCCAATGGCTAAGACAATGTTAGTAAATGAGGGACTTACTAGCAAAGAATAGATTTGTCATTTGTCTTGCATCATTTTCTGCTGACATGAAGCCAACAAGTTGATTTGTCTTCTAAATCATGTGTCAGGTTGGAATTCCTTCTTCCCTTATCTTTATCTTGCTTCAAGTCTGCAAGGACACTACTGTGAAACCAGGTAATTTCTAGATGCCTCTTTCCACTCTTTTCTCAGGTCTCTTTGCAATAACCTAAAGATCCAACACTGAAAATGTAATTTCTCTCAGATCTCCTAGAATAATTTAATAAACCCAAAACCCAAGCAAACAACTGCCTGTAATTTATTTCCCTATTGTGTGAAATCTTCACCCATGTTTACAAGTGAGAGATCTAGACAGCGCTGCTTGTCGGCAGCACTCTTAACCTGTGCCTAGGAGAGCCTTCTCTTCTCCAGACTGAGCAACCCCAATGCTCTCAGCCTTTTTTCAAAGGAGAGGTGGTCCAGACCTCTGACCATCTTCAAGGCCTTCCTCCAGACTTGCTCCAACAAGTCCACATCCATCTTATGTTGGGGACTATGGTTTAGGTGAACCTTAGTGAGAAAAGTGATAATAGAAGACCGCACAGTTTGTGACTGCAAAGATACTTTATAAACCTTCATGTGTGGGCTTGAATTCTCAACATCTCTCAGTGCTGGCTGGTGTTAAAATGGTCAACATCTGACCAGCTGCAATTGAACCCAATGGACAAGCACAGAAATCAGAACAACCCCGTTAACAAGGAGTCCTAAATACAAGCTGTGCAATGCAGCCAGCCCTGCACCTGATGTTGATGTGGTGTCACTAGAGGACCCCCATCCACCAAAGCGACACTCAGGCGTGATGAATTTAGGCTTTGCTCACGGCTGTGAGCAGTTGCAAATTTGGGCCTGGGTGTCAACTCAAGACCACTTTGGATACAGCAAAATTGTAATACTAATTTTAGTACAAAGACTCAGTATTTCATTTTCTCCAACTGGACTTGCTGCAAACCTACCCCTTGTAGTGTCTTCTTAACTCAGTTTTTAGTAAAACTGATGTTTGGGAATCCAAATACATTTGAACTAAAATATAAAGCGAGAGAGGCCAGAACTGAGAAGCTCCATTGTTAGTAACAAGCCAGTTTCCTTCTCTTAAACAGAACTCTTACTCCAGCTGTGGATTTGCAGCTTTCTGTGACTGATAACTTTTGTTATTACATTAATTCCCAGTGTCACAAGAAATATTTTGACAAAAACATTTCTGATTCTTTGTGTGACTGGGTGCCTTTTGTTGCATGCCAGAGGTAGTATATAGAAAGTGCAGTTCCCTATTTGACAGGCACTGGTTTGATTGCACAGGCTGTAAGCTGTCAGCTTGACATTCCAAAGAAACAGAAAATGCAGACAGTGAGTACAAGATACATTCTTGTGTGTTTGTTACCAAGGTAAATAAATACAAAATGGCCAAAGTTTATATAGATACTTATAAATTCACCTGATTTTAAATCCTAAAAATAATCAATTCCTCAGAATTCTCCCCCATCTTTACCCAATATTAAATTAACAAGCAAAGAAACACTATTTCTCAACAACTGCTACAGTATTTTACATTTCTCTTGCTTGGTAAGATGATGATTTTTCTAGTGGTATTAGAGTGTCTCTTGTGGCAATTTCAGGTAATTATGATTTAGTATGAACAAACCTGGAAAATGCATGGAGAAAAGACTGGAAAGATTATAAAGTCATCATTGAGAGCAAATTTCATAGGGAGATGGACTGGCAGATTGTCTCTATTCCTTTTCTTGTTTTCTATCTTTTTTACAGAAATAGCATATAATTGTGGGAAACCTCTGCAGATAATTTACAGACCTTTTCTTTGGGCATCATCTGAGGGGATAGTCTGCATCAATTTAGGAATGGATATATAGCTTTGTGTTTCAGCCACCATATCCCTACAGGGGCTCTTTGGAAGGGAACAGGAAGCTGGTGGTGACATGCAGTGTCCAGGTGTACATGCAGAATGTACATGCAGTGTCCAGGTGTACATCCACAAAATAAACCTTTCCTGATTAATGACGTCTCTGCTGGATTAGGAATTTTCCTGGAAAGTGATCCACTGAAGCAACAGTGACACAAAACCAAAGGGGAAAAACAAAAAGCCAGAAGAGAATTCTGGCAGACTTAATCAAGAGGTTAGTCTACCTCTCTGTGAGTGTCCCTGGTTAACACAGACATTTAATTGTTCCTTCTGTAAATAGCATCTGCTGAAATTTCATAGGGTAACCATCAAGCCTAGTAACTTCAGTTATTAAACCAAAGATGATCCTTCCCTATAAACACTAAAAAGTCTGTTTGCAGGCCTGGGCACTGAAAGGAGTTGGAGCCATTGCCTGAACTTCCTTCATACTGCAATTGGTCACAGATATATGATCTCCTTTGGCTACAAGAAGCCCATTGTTATCTCTGATATATGTTCTGATTCTACAATTTCTTTCTGTTTTTATCTTTTAATTCTAGTCTTTAGTACCAAGATCATTGTTGCTGCATTCTTCTGCGTGACAGCCAGGCATGAAATGAAAATAAAAGTTGTATAAACTGTATAAGAGTGAGAAAACACCTGGTATTATCACAGCCTGCTTGAGCTCTACATTCTTTGTCAACAATCCATTAAGCTGTTCATAGTCTGAAGAGCAGATTTAAGTATGAGCCCCTTTTAAAGTACATTGTCTGGCAAAACACACCCAAAAATCTGTATTTGATGGATTGTTGTGAGGACTACAGTTCTGCATAAGAGGAAAAATTTAAAACCCAGAATTCAAAAGTCAAGTCTTGCCAGTAGTATATGAAGCATATTTTTTCACAAACTCAGAGACAATCTACCTTTCAAATAGATGCTTTCAGACACAGAAATGAACTATTTAAATTTAACTGAATGAACCTAAGGCATTACAAGAGAATGCACAAAAGCCAAATGCAGAGAGATTTCAGCTAACAAAACTTCTATATCAGCTGTAAATTAACCTTTTCAGTGAATCACTATTAAGACCTACTATTTGTGACAGGATAAAAGTTAATGTTTCAAGTTCAATGCGCTATACAATTAATAACTGATGTTTAAACAAGAAAAGCAGGAAAACACTTTTTTGTGTGCTCTGTGAGTTTTAGAGTTTCTAATTAGGGATATGAAGAGATGCAATAGAAGTGGTTTGCCCAAAACCAAAGGTAAAAAAAGTCAGTGGAAGAATGGAAGAATGAGGTCTAAACTCCAGGACTGTATGATTTCCACTTTTGTATTCTTTCTCACAGACCTCTCTGCTTATCTTTTAATAGAAAAGCTATTAAAAAATATTGAAGCAGATAGTCACTCTACCTATCCTTTCAAATCATTCAACTCTACAGAGTATAAACAGTTTAATTTGGAATGCTGGCCTCAGGGAGTACCCATAAAGGATCAGAAATAATCTGCCCCCTTAGTATTGGTGCTGTAGAGCTAAGGATTGCTCTCCCAACACATCTAAGCTGTAGCTTTTCTTAGTCAGGATTCTAAGTGGCGTCATTTGAGTGCCTCTATTGATAATCAGTATGTTATATTGTTTACCTCCAGTACCAGCTTATTTTACACAGATGTCACCTACTGCTAGACATAAAGTCTAGACGAGTTTTGTGATCATATCTACCCTTACAGCTGTGGTCCTGGGGCTTCCCTGGGACTGTAGCCAGAGCAATCTTTCTTCTGCATCAGCCCTTGGGGCCATCGATCAGCTCCAACAGGGTATGAATTTCCATTCTGAAAACCATTTCAAAGCCCCAGAATGCAAGGAGGGATGAAAGTATCAGAGGAAAGCTTTCAGTTATGCAGGCAGTGCATGAACACCAAACCATTGAATTGTGATGAAACCTGGACTGACTCTTCCCTCAGCTCTTCATCTAGGTTTCATCTTCTCCCAGCAAGCTTTCTCTAGCAGGTGCAAGTCATAGCAAGGAGAAAGCGAAGTGAGGTCTTGGCTACTGCTGGACATGATGAATCACATCCAGCCTGAGCCAAAGGGCAGGAGGATTCATCGTCTGCCTCAAAGACTCAGTCCAAGTGTGTCAAACAGGCTCCTGTCTGTGGAAAGAGAAAGGCATTACAGAAAATGAGCTGTCACATCTTAAATGAGGTGATCTGCCATCAGTGAAAAGACTCTCCCACCATGACTCAACTGACTCTCTATCAATCAGTCAATAAATAAGCAGAAAGTGGCTGCCTATTAACCAATTGCCTTTAGATGGGGTGAATTCCTACTGAAACATTTGCCACACCACAACAGACTTCAGAATTTGCAAAAGAAAAGTAACCAAGACTGCTTAAATGGAATCTCTCTACCCTTGGGAGACATCAATATCATAAAGCAGGTCCACCCCGCTCAGAAGCCAAAAGAAATCTTTGTCTTTCAGCTTTCTCTGAAGTCTTTAAGGAGTACAGCTTAGATCTATCTTTGTTATTTCAGTACATACATCAAGTTCATACGCCATACTCCCTCCTGCCTTGTATCTCATACAATGGCCAAGGTCCCTTTACAGATCTCAGGTAGAAAGCGGTCTGTAACCTGCTTCACTGCTTCCTCTTGAAAACATCTTGAACAATTTTTCCTTCAAACTTCTATAAAAATGGAGCACACACATTATGGAACATAATTTAAGCATCAGAATATTTCTTAGGCTAAAGCTCTGCACTGTCCAGCTTCAAGCAATCCAGCTAGTTTCTGAAGGAAATCTGGCACCAGCAAAAAAATATTAAAGATAAATAAATGAGCTGTGACTTAAATGATGGATGATTGCTCTTGTTTTTTATTCTACATATTTAGTGTCATTACCAAACTGGCACAAATTTTATTATGAAATCATCTTGTTCTCTCACTAGTCTCATCAGCTAAAGCTTTTTACATAAGCCATTTCTTAAACCTAGAGATTACACTTTTTTCTTCTTCTTCTCTCATGTTTCTTTAGCTATTCTGAAGGATAAACAGGTTTTAAAGTTGAATATGTTTTGAAGGCAGAGCTAGAAATTTGCATGTTTATTGGTTTTGTTGTTGTTTGTTCCTATTTTTTTCCCACTTCTTCATTATAAATGAATAAGTTGCTTTTATGTAACAAACATGATTTTCTTGCCTGGATAGCTTGGCTTTTGCCATGACAGAAGAAAAATTTGCAATCTCAAGATTCCTTTCATCTTGTTTTGGTGTTTCTTCAGTTTTCTATCTTGTTTCATATGGAGGTTTTAGTGCTGCTCAATATGGGTAAGAGACTGCTCTTTCACTAAACTACTGAGATAGACTTAATATGCTTCCCCTTCTTAACTGGTATTCATTTATCTTTGATGGGAAGAGGTGGGAGGGAAAGTATTTAATGTTCAGTTAGAAATTATGGCAATAAATTTAAAAAAATCCAAAAAAACTACCAACCACAACACAACAGGAAAAACAAAAGAACAGGGGAAAAAAACATCATATTGTTCTGTTTCTAGTTATTTCCAAATTTACATATTTCTTATTAAAAGGAGAAGACAAAGTGTCCATGGCAACAGTGTTAACTCTGTTTATGAGAGGTTACAGAGAGCACTTGGCCCTGAAAGATATGAATACTTTGGAAATGAGATTTTCATTCTGCTGTAGATTCATAATATTTCCAATACCTTATGTCTCTGATCATCTGTTCTGACCCAGTAGTTGAGAAACCATCACTATGGCTAGTTTAGGAATAGTGAGGAAATACAGGAGCTCAAAATCTTTACCTTCTGACCAATGCAAATTTGGCAAGTGGAATAAATAACTGGTCTCAGCCTCCTTATTTCTGGTCAGTCTCCTCAGAACTGTCATCACCTGAGTTCAGTGCTCAGCTGCATTTGGGATCAAGGGTCCTTGCTCTTCACTGTAAGAAACACAATGGTGCAGGTTATTTCCATAGGCTGCTGGCTTTTTTTGTTTTTTTATGTGCAGCTAGTTTCATCTGCAGGGGCTGTCTCAAAAGGCACACAAATGCCCTGTGAAGGAAAAAAAGAAGAAACATGTTGAAATGAAAAAATACTGAATTCTTTGGCATAGCTTGATGATTGAATGTCACTATTTCCTCTCTGCACTGCTGTCAGATGTCACATGGGAAGATGCACTGTCCAGTTGTCCAATGGTTATCAACACAAACTGGTTCGGATCTAAATGGACTTTTGTTTCCAGCTTTCTCTCTGATTTTCTGTGTAAACTCAGACAAGTGACTCGGCTCTTTTGTCATTTTCCTATTTGGACTGAAGTTAATCAGATCCAGGAATGTCTCTCTTGATTATATTCTCAGCTGAGAGATCACCTGAAACATCTGATTCCACCATGGCAGGAAAAGTAGGGAGGGGAAAGACGCAAGAGTGTTGGAGTACTGAATTATCTAAAGTCTGTTCTTGTAACTTTGTTCTTAAAATTGTTACCATGAATCTCTAATGTCAGGACCCAAAATTGAGTACTCTGAAAAGTTCTTAGATTGTCTTTCTCAATGCACACTGCATTTTGGGGTTTTTGAATGGCTACATTAGCATTTTCTCCATTTGCAGACTTCTCTTCAATAGTCAAACAAGGCTTTTACCTTAAAACTTCCTCACCTTCACTGAGCTGGATGGAAATTTTTTTTCCCTACAAAATGCAAAAGTGTTTGAAGATGTCAGAGTGTTAAACCACACCAGTCTAGTCAATGGTAGTGGAAAGGAAATAAAGGTTTTATTGCTTGATTATCTACACAAAAGATTTCTCTTGAAAAATAAAGACCCATGACCTTTTAGCTTCAATTGAAATATCACACATTTAAAGAATATATTCACATTACATGATTGTGTATGAACAGTGAGTGGAGAATATAATTTAAAATTTAAAATGCAGGGGAAATGGGAAGACAGAACACTATACACACATACACACCCACACCCATGCATATATGGAAATATATGTGCTGCATTTTGAGTTGTTTCCTTTCTTTTCAGTAACAAAATAATGCATTGTTTTCAAATTATGACCATGGAAACAGCCACAAGCTTTTTTTTTTTGTTAATTCTCCCATTCCCTCTCGCAAAATTTGGCTAATTCTACAAGTAAACTGTACACTGTGAAAGAATTGAAAGTTTGCTCATAGCTGCAGAGAAATTAATAGAGGGGAAAGTGGGAAATAGAGATTGAACAAAGAGAATAAGCACAGTTGCTGTGTTTTCAGGATGTCTTAAAATGCAACAAATTCTTCCTTGACAAATATGCAAAAACCTGAAAAAAATAATGCTAAAAAAGACATTAGAATAAAATATTTAAGATATCATATCAGTCTCATTGTAGGACATCTTTATATGCACCCCTTGTCCCATATTGCAAGTAATATTGTGGCTTTGTTTGTGCATGGTATATTTTTTGAGCTTTTGGAGTATTTTTTTTATTCCTATTTGGTAATTTATGATACATGGGTTAGAGTAGTGTCATTCTGAGTTCTCTTGCTCATTATTGTACAAAAGAGACCTGGAAGAGCAGTATATCTTCTGCTAAGTATTTTCTTATGCCAAAAAAGTAAATTATGACATTTATTGAATTATTAAAATCATGACATTTTAAGAAACTGAATCTTATTGTCTCCAACATTAAGAAAATTTGCCCAGGACTCTCAAAGGAATTTGGACTTCTGACTTCCAAATTCACTGGCAGAGCTGTCAGAGGGGTTTATCCAGTTCAGTTTAAATGAGTAACAGGTTCACAATCTCTACAGGATACCTAAGATATTAATCAGAATTATTTAGTGGATATGATTTTAGTGTTTGAAATTTCTCTTAATAGAAGTAGTTTCAGCTACAGTCCTTTGTCATTATGGATTATATGCATGAATTTCTGAATTTAAATGTTGCTAACCTTGAGGCACTGAGGCTAGTTTACTAGTCCTGCAGAAAAAAAAATTAAAAAGGAAAAAAATTGGAAAAGAACAGCATTTTCTTCTTATAATTGTCAAAATTTCACCTTTTCCACAGGTATGTTCCCTGTTACAGCTTTATAGCTTCACATTTAGATCCTATATTTGCTAAGAGGAACTGTGAATTTTTTTATGGTGCTTCTAAAAAGTCACTTACTAGAAGTATTGTCTTTGGAAGCTCCCTTTATTTATTTGCCATGCTAGTGCACTATTTGCTTTCCACATTTGGCTTTCATGGGGTAACCTGAAACAAGGCAGCCTTGAAGAACTCTGAAGGTTTGAGTGTAGGTAGAAGAGCTTGTGATCTGATGAAACCGAAAACACAGGGAACAGAGAGGGTAGAGAAGCAGCACTTGCCATTCATATTCCAGAGCACAAAATGTTCTACTCTCAGAGGATGAAAGACAGTGAACAGTGGTTATAAATTAATTAATGTTTCATGGACTCTTAATTTTATATCTTTTGCATTAGATAGTCATGGAATGAAATGCATAAACAGTACTATTAGAGTAGATAGAGAGCCATATTTCTCTGTTTCCAGGTGAGTGCCTATCATGAGAACATGGAGTTAGGCTCTGCGGTGCTTTCTCCCCATTCCCTCCAGTCTTTTTGTGCAATGCGGAACAGGTTTTTACAGGAGAAATTGAAAATGCCAACTCACATTAGTCAGTTGATTAGTAGTTATTGCACTCTCCAGAATAGTGGATTTGCATCTTAAAAAGAAGAGTTAAATCCAGGTCCCCTCCTTTTCAGCTGCTTGGTGTAGCTGCAGAGTACTTTAGATGGATGAATTTTCTGTGTCCTGCTGTGTCATAGGGGGTCCCACAAGCATTTGCTGAATTGGGTGTGGTATGTGAAGTGCCCAAGGCATAGACTTCAAAGGGCTGAGGAATTAGATACCCCTTGTGTGAGTCAGATCAGAAACATTTTTTACCTTAGCATATGGAGAAACAGAATTTAAGGCAACCAAAGCACTTCGCATCCAAATTTCGATGCCAGCTAAGTGGAAGTTTTAAGATTGTTCACCCAGGTACTTTAAATACCACGAAGATCTTATTTCAATTTCTAAAATTCCGTTGTGTTCAGAACTGTCTATGGTGACATCATAGGTATGGTCTAGGAGAATGACAGGCTGGCTGTAGGAAGGGCTTATGTTGACTGTCAGAGATGGACTGTTTTTCAGAAACTGCCTGTAATATACAGTAATAACATACAGTAAAGAAAACAACAACAAGGAAAACGGGGAAAATAAAAACTGTAATGCCCAGCAGCCCAAATACTGTTAACAGCAACTTTTATCATATCTGTGTAATGGTCCTGATAATTGGTCCCATCATGTCAGACAGTATACAGAGGGGAGAGTAAAGGTAACTCCTGTTTAGTAAAGCAGTAATAAATTTGATAGACCTAGAGGAAAATGTCTAAGTACAGCAGCTATGGGACAGTAAAAAGCAATGAACTGAGGTGTCTTGGATCCCAGGGTAGGGCACTGACATCATTTATGTGTGGAAATACCTTTTGCAAATGGTGACATCAAGATATAAAATCACTATTAGCTTTTCAGAAACAACTGTCAGGAAAGCAGGTTCCATAATGTTGACCCTCCACAGCCTCTGCAGTTGCCAGCTATAGCCCTTGACAGTAGGTTTATCATTGCTTTGAGAGAGGTAAACTGATCTCTCTCAGGCATCTGTTGTTTCTTCCCCAAAGAAAAGGCCATTTTGGTAGAGTAACACATAATTTGTTTAGCATTACCCATAACATTTTATGATTGCTTTCATAAAACTCCCACTTTTTGGCAGCTTTTCTTACCCCAAAAGATGTGTGAAGGAAGGAAATAGAGCCAAGAGTAGTTGTCCTAGCCATCACCAGAGCACTTAGGTTGGAAGAAAGTCTTTAAATATGGAGACTAACTCAGAAGTGGGTGGAAGATAATTTGTGTAAATTTGCCTTTAACGATTTTATTTACTCTGGCTTATTTAAATCTATTTCTGTTTCTCTGTTTCTGGAGATGTGTGTCTCAACCTATTTTTTTCCACACTATTCTTTTTGTAGTTTTAAGCTATTCTGGGTGTCAAAAGTGGAAAAAACCCGCAAAAACTGTCAGAGCTCTGACAGGTGTCCTCTGACAAGTCTTTCCAGGGAGTTCTAAAATGTTCCTTCTCCTAAGTTTGCCCTGTCTCTCCTCCCCCACACTATGTAGGACACGATCCGGAAGGAGCCTCCACGTCACATTCACTGACTGACAGCCTGAACCATGAGCTTAACCCCGTTTTTATCAGCTGTTCAACCTAGAAAGTACAGCTGGGTTCTGAAGTTGATAAACCTCCCATTTCCGTTCTGATTCTGCTCTGGTGGTGATCCTATCTGGCAGGAGAGCAGCAGCGTGTTCAATCACTCCAGGAGTCAGACAGAGGGTGCCTGTCAGAGATCTTAGATCCCTGAAGCTCTTTGCCTCACAGCAACTTTCTAGTACTGTAGAATTTTATTTTCTTGCACGTCCCCCAGGGAGGCTAATTTCATGGCTCAGCACAATTCAGCTGTCCAGATTATTGTTTTTCCCTTCTGGATACTCAGCCTGAACTTTCCTCTGACACTAACCCCATTAGTTATTTGCACGATTAAACCAAGTGAGAGACCCTGACAGAATGTGAGGTCCTCCAAAACCCTCCAGTTTTGGAGAGTGTAGTTTTGCAAGCTGCATTTGACTTGGAGAATATTTTTTTCTGAATAAACACACATGCATTATGGTAATGAATCATTAAAGTTGAAAATATGTTAAAAATATGTATATATCTAAGTATAAAAGCAACTATTAAGGCAAAAATATCATTGTGGAAGTGATCTGGCTGCAAATTGGGGATTCCTTGAATAAATATCTTCGCATTTGTAGGATAGGCTGTTTTCTGGCATTTCAGTGATGGTTCAAAGGATTTGAAACCCTTTTAGTTTAGTTTCTCAAACAGGAACTGTAGTCCCTACTAAAACTGCCATGGCAAAAAGACTATAAGGACAGAAAAATATGCTATTCTCTGTACACCACTGTTGGAAGTCCCTAACATTATTTCTTTATAATGTTTCTCTCTTCCTCAATTATTCAGTGTCTTATCACCTGCTCTTTAATTGGATGCAGGAAAAACCATTGAAACCTAAAACCTTCCACTAAACCCTGCAAAATAAGGTTGAATTATTCTATATCTGTTATTATGAGAATAAAAACAAACCTAAATAAATTATTTAGGCAGACATGTCTGTTTTCTAAAATTAAAAAATATTAGTCCTGGAATAAGGGGCTGATAAGTGAACAATCTCACTGTCATGAGGATGATCCTCTGCAAGGGGCTATTCCTTGGGGTTTAGTGTGGTTTAGTGTCACAGTGCACCCCTGCATACTCACTCTTTGTCACAGGTCTCATAAGAATTCAGTATGAGACAAATGGACCATGTGAGCAATGGAGCTAATCAAGGTTAATAAGCTCAGTTTTATAAATGAGCAATTTTTTGAGAACATCTATAATTTTTTTTCTACATTTAGTCATGTCATTAAAAAAAAAAATGTCAGCACAATGGTTTTAAATATTGCAAATTAAATTTACTACCTAAATGAAGATCATTGATATCACAGACAAGCAGGAATAATTTAGATCTTAATTGGACCTCTAAAGGTAATTAATTTTCCAGTGATGTTTGGTATAAATATTCTCTTCTTAATTTATTGAAATAGAAATCTGAAATGTTCATGCATGCAAGTATGCTCCAGTTATGAATAGAAAAAATTAGGAATGCCCAATACCCTTTTTTTTTTTTGTTCTTTTTTCTGCAGTGTCAGCAGACTCTGCCATGAAAGTGATGCAATTACAGAAGTTATGCCTTAAAGATTTTAATAGCTGATACCCTAATCCATAACCATCTATCAGTACATGATGGCATCTGACATAAGAAGTTATATTTGAAACCAAAATAATTGACTGTGTTTATTTAATGGGACATAGTTTATTTATCCAATGGGTCCTAAGCCACTTGATTTGGAATCAAGGACATGATGGAAGTGGGTCAGGTTTCTTCCATGTAATATTTCCTAATGGTCTGAAGGTGGGAAAGGCCTAACTGTATCTAGTAGGCTTGTATTTGTTGCACAGAAGTCTGCAATTCCACTGGAAGATATTTAGAAATCTGCAAATGAAAAAGGCTTAACACTGTGAGCTGTTAATTATGAAGTTTCCATAGAAACACCATTATTCCCTCTCCTTGAGAAAGGAGCTAACCTGTATTGTGAACAGGAGAACATAGTTCTGACAGCTATCTGTAACTTTCTAGGTTATCCTCATATAAAATGAAGTCATGAAAGGAGTTCAATGTGATTGTGCCCATAGCTTTCCCTTTTGCAGCTGTTGCATGGCATTCTTGTTCTTGTTCTGTTAAAGTGGGAGCCCACTGACCTCTTTAAAGAGGTGAGATTTGCAGAAGACTTGAAGATAGCAAGGTTGAAACCAACCAGGTCATGTGTAGGATTTAAAGAAAATAAAAACTAAAATATTATTTGGAACAAAGAAATTGATATGCTCTGGTGAAATGTAAAGCTCCCTTATGGAGTGATCAGGACGTACATCCACTGGCTGTGGTCACTGTTTAGGTGGGGCCTCAATTTCAGCATTTCTTCATCCTCTCATATTGAAAGTCTCTCCTCCAAAATAGAAACTACATATAATGCAGTCTGTAAACTGATATAATTTTCAATTTTTGGCTCTTCTATTAAACTATGATGATCTGCTTATCTTCCCTGTCTTTACATTAACAGTGGATAGGCTGCCCAGCTCCTCCAGGTCTCAGGGCTTGTGACCTGCTCACCAGACCTCACTGCTTTGCTCTGGGGAGGAGGCCAACAGACAATTTAAATCTGAGCTGCTGCTTTCTGACTTTCCTATTTGTGTTAGCACTGGAGAATTTTTGAGAAGCTGATCAAGTCAAAGATTAAAATGGTCCAAAAAAGTGATTAATTGCTTCAGTAAGGATCAACATGAAGACCAGTAGTGTGAACTCATCTGGGCAGGGGGTGGGTGGTTACCCAGAGGTAATTCTGAATGTGGTGCATTGAATTTTGTAAACAGCTGTAAAAATCAAAGTAGTTTTGATAATTAGTAAAAACAGATCATCATTTTTCCCCCAAATCGACATGCTCATAAATTCTGTATAAAAATATGCTAGTTCTAATTTGATTTAAATTTCCTCTGAGAAGAGGATGAGAGCAGCATTTCCCAAAAGCTCTATTCTATCTCTTTTTTTTTTCCTTTCAAATTTCCTTCAGGTTTTCACTAAGTGAATAATAAATGTGTTTTCTTCAGAAATTACATGCCTACAAGTGAACTTCTTTGCTTATAAGCTATGTAGGAAACAATTTTTCATATTGTACCTGCATGAATAATATCTAACATTTCACAAAAACTCATTAAATGCTTTTTTTCCAAGATAAAACCTAGGCTGTAGAATGTAAGGATTTGACTTAATAGGACAATATGAACGTTCTTAAAACCTCATTTTTTACATGCTTAAAAAATAAATTATAGGTAAAAAGTAAAATTACCTAAGAATGATAAAAGGATACTGGGATGACAAGATCTGATTCTTTGAAGGCAGGAAGCAGTAATGTTTTTCTCCTGACATTACTATTTCATGTTGGCACTATTTTAAAACCTTTTTTTTTTCAGTGATACATAGCAATTTGGAGTTATCTGTGAAGCATTAGATTATCAGTCACACTTCTATTAGATATTAAATTAAATCATACTATCAAATGAACTAAATGTCAGTCAAAAGTAAAAGAAAACAACAACAACAACAACAACAACAATTTTTTTAAAAAGGCCCAAATCACAAAAAGGAAGTCTAGGTTAAGAATGCATGGGTCTAGAGATAAAAATATCATGTCATTTGAATTTAAATAAGCCAATGAACACGGTGTTCTGATCATGTAGAAGCTATAAAAGGATGAATTTTTGCTATTTCAGGAAAAAGAACATAAACACCCAGATACCAGTGACTATCTGCACTGTGTGAGATGTGTCATTCTACATCACTGAGTCCCTGACAGCAAACCTATCAACCACACCAGCCATCAGGTGGACACGAACCATTTCTGTCTCTGGGTAGAGCTGCACAGCCTCCACAGCGGTGCAGAGCAGCTGGAGGAGAGAAAGGGAAAGGGAAAGGGAAAGGGAAAGGGAAAGGGAAAGGGAAAGGGAAAGGGAAAGGGAAAGGGAAAGGGAAAGGCAAGGCTCAATGGCAGCCTGGGCTGGTTGGGTGGGTCAGCCCTTCTGCTCAGCTCAGACAGCCTTGGGGGTCTGTAAGTCCCATTGTCCCGTCCCCAGACAGGGGAGGGAGTTGGGATGATGCCTGAGGCCCCTGCCTCAAAATGTCCTCACTTAGTGCCATGCCCTCCTGTGTGCACAGCCTCTGAGCACTCACAGCCTGCACTTCAGGAAGCAGTTCTTAGCCAGGACTGCCAAGTTTTCTCCTGTATGAGCATCTCAGGAGCCACTTCAGACCACACAGGGCCACAGTGGGGTTATAGCGTGAGACTGGATCACATTGTCTCTGTGTTATTTTTGCTGAGAGCCCAAGCAGTATCTCCCTTCCTCACCATCTGACAACTTAATTTAAAATCTTGGCTTGATTGCAAGTCCATGGCAAGATTCCCAGTGGATACTAAGTGAATATGTTGTCACTACCGACTGCAAAATCATTAGATGATGGAGAGAGTTGATCTCAGCCTAACGATGCAGCAAGGCAGGTGATGCTCACAGGGATTGTGAACACACTGGAGACCATTTTCTCTTTCTAGAAATCCTTGGAACATGTGAACCTTTGCAACAGAGCCTGTCACACACCAGGGAAGGCTCCAGTTCCTTATATCTCTTGTGGTGGAAAACAAGGGACCTAGGACTCTTGACTGAGGAGAATCACTAGGTAAACCCAGTGTTAAACAACTCCTTATACACTTTGCTCAGCAAGTTTGCTGGCTTCAGGCACAACATTTATGAGGTGTTTTGCTCATGTTTTGCAACAGAAAAAATTTTCTAATTCATTAAGGCCTGAGGAACAGAATAGAGAATTCAGATGTCTTTAAATGTGGATGCCAATTATCTATAGCAGAGCACTTAGAGGAGGGGACATATAGGGGCTGTATAATCTGTTCAACCTGCTCATGTGGCTGGAAAATTTGTCTCACTGATGATGACAGAATTGATACAATTGTTTATTTTTTGCCTATGCAAAAAAAAAAAACAAAAAACAAAAAAAGAAAAAACACCACAAAAACCAACCAACCAACCAACCAACCAACCAAAAAAACTACAGTAAACAGATATTCAAAATAAAGTGCAAACTTTTCTCAGTGCTTATCCCACTGTAATGCAAGATTTATTCAGTGGCAAGGTAGTCCTCACAGGATTGGCATATGAGCTTTGTTTTCTTTCTCTTATAAACTTGTAGCTATACTTACTTGTCAGCATAGCTGAACAGTTCCTTTGTTAATCTGATCTAATGATCATTAGGCTCAGGGAAAAAAGTATACCAAGGCAACTCCAACCCTGGGACAAACACAGCCAAGTGCATTTGATTTCAAGTGTCATGAAGACACGCTAAGACTGGAAGCTGTTCATTTAAATGTTTCTGTTTTCTTAGGGAAAGGTCAGAATCTTTATTCAGCAGTGCTTTGGAAATCTCTTTTCAAATTGCTTTGGTAGGAAGCAAGGACTATCATTACTTCTACCCAGCTTGTGCTGCAGAGCCAGTCTTTAGAATGACCCTTACCTGAAGCAGAAAATGGAACTACAGTCTACCAACTAACCTCTCTGATGAAATCTAGCTGTCTCTTGAGACTTTTTAATTTTCTTCAACAAATCCAGACACAATGATAGCAATAGCCATGAGAACTGCAGCTTGAGCAATCACTATAAATTACTGCAGCAACCAAAGCTCTTGTAGTTGTGACTTGTAGGGTGCCAGAGAACCAAAGAGTTGTAACAAAAATACGATGGATGGTAGATACTATTATATTCTACAGAATGCACCGTTGCTATAAAGGAATTCTCTTTCCTTCTGTCTTCTTCCACACAGGACTTTGGTTTACAAAATATCAGTACGAAATATCAAATTTCAATTATCACTGTTTGTATTAACAACTTTTCCGGTTTTTCTGCAGTAGACCATACGTAACCTCTGGGCTGATGCTTTCAAAATCTTACAATATCTGATTGTATGTTAATGGCATGTGGCTTGGTGTGTTTGATTTAAAGATAAATATGCATAATTAAATACAGAACAATAAGCACAATGAATACACCATATCTGTAAAATATGGTAGCATTCTGAGAAGAGAGAATTGTGTTTATCTCTATTAGGTGTAAGGACTAAAAGGGGTAATAGTAATTTATTTAAAAGTTGGAAATGCTGCAAGAGATGGATTTAATAAGTATAAAGAGAAAAAATACAATTAATTGAATTATTGCAAATAAGATACATTACTTGACTTTTAAACAAATTTTCATATATTAAGTGTTAAATATGGAAAACAGTGGCATTTACAAGCCTCTGTGGAGGCTGATGGTTTGCTGATAATGTTACTTTTTCTGTATTATCAAA
Source organism: Anomalospiza imberbis (assembly GCF_031753505.1). Taxonomy (NCBI): domain Eukaryota; kingdom Metazoa; phylum Chordata; class Aves; order Passeriformes; family Viduidae; genus Anomalospiza; species Anomalospiza imberbis. The sequence goes on from NC_089687.1 coordinate 13,260,002, forward strand.
ATGAGTTAATTAAGAATTTCAAGTCTAGTGTTTAACATGACCTATGGATCAACTATATATTTAGCTTTAGCGCTCAGCCATTTGGGTTTCGAAGTGCTCACAAAGGGAAACCTACTGAGCTCAAGACAGTTTTAACTGGGAATACTAATAACACAAGCATAATTCAGATATTCAACTGCTCTTCTACCTGGGAAACCATTTGTTCACCGTGTTTGAAATTTGACAGAGGATTCTATTTGATCTTCCCCTGGCATTTACCAGGCTTTGAAATTAGTAAGTTAATATACCTTCAGTTATAGATTCTGTCAATCATTGCATATACTGCAATGTTAAAAAAATTCTTACCAAGTTGATGTGGATAACGATTTGTTTAACTTCAGAAGAAATTCTGCTGGACTCTCTTTGACTGAGGGAACTTCTGCCCTCACTCAGGCTGTATAAAAAAGTGTCAAATCCACAGGGCAAGCTCTCAGCTGACACAGCGTGACCCCAGTCCTCAGGTTCTCTGCAGCTAGATACAGAACTCTCCTCTTCTCATGGAATTACCAGGACCAGTGTTATCCATCCTCAAAAGAGGCAGAGATTTCCTGCTCAACTAAGCCATGTCTCAAAAACATGTGGATGACTGTATTTAATTCCTGCCGATCTCCAGCCAAATGTCAATGTCACCCCCATTCCACCAGAGGAGAGAACTTACTGGTTGCTTCACTTGGGCCTCTGATATGTAGAAAATCCCAAGGCATTCAAAAGTCCTGAGCATTGATCCCATCCCTTTGTTTCAATATTATTTGTTTGTTGCCAGTCCACTTGAAAAGTAGGCCTTAACTAAGGACGCTCAGTTGTGAAAATACTGATCTTTGAAATTAAACCTTTGATGCCTCATTTTATTTCTGATAAACTGATTTTAACATCTTTGAACTCTGAGATTACATTAAGTGTCTGCCTTTCAATTTTGTACATAGTAGCTCAAAAATTATTGTGATAGAGGAAGTCTTATATTATGTTGGACCTCTTCCAAATTAGTTATTTAACTTCGAGTATACAGAGAGTGGATCCATTTCATTATAGAGGTTTGGTTTTCATGTGAATCAAGAAAACATTGTTTAAACTGGGGAAATGGTTTAGAATTTAAATTGCCTGCATTCAGATAGCTGTGGATTTCAATAGAGAATAGGTCTCAGTGGACAACTTCTCTTCCAAAAAAGATTGCATAGCAAGGTCTGAATGCCACCAGTTTAGAGAATTCTGAGACCCAGATGCCATACCAGAATTCAACTGAATACAATATTGACATCCTCTAGTGTTAGGCATCTAAATTAAGGTGTTTGATTAGGATTGAGCTAATTTGTACAAAAAATAGCCAAAACCCACTAGTTTTAGTAAACTGAGAGCTCTGTTGTTGGATTAGGAAGCATAAACATTTCATTTAGATATCAAAACCAATGTAAATTTATAGATGCATCTGTATAAAAACATTCTGCTCCACCTAAAGCAGGCATAGGTTTCAGTTTGAGCTGTTTTGATACAAGTTTCTTTTTTTCATTTGTGAGCTAGAAATAGCCCATAACCTTTCAAAGAGCTTTACATTTCCATTTGTTTACTGAAGAAAATATCTAGGATCTTTGAGGAGCACCTTTGAATATTTGCATATACAAAAGTCGCTCTAAAGTGCTAGTTATTAAATGCTTGCTGGGCTTAGTAAAACAAAGGTCTCTCCGAATTAAGTAGATATGCCACTAGCAAAAAGACATATTGAATAATAAAAATGCTCAGTGTGTCTAGCATCATTTTGTGTAACTCTAAATTTATTTAGAGATTCTGTCTTTATAATAGGCTTCAATGTTTCTTTACTTTACGGTTTGCCAATGCACCCAAAGGGAAGGTTCATTCTAATCAAATTGGGTATCACAAAAATAAGCATGGGAACAAATCAACAAACCCCTGACATTGTAAACATTGTAAAAAGACAAATAATGGTGTTGCTAAGTTGCTTGCACCTTGAAACTAATTCTCCATGGTTCAGCTGTTGGTTCCCGAACCAAGTAGTGCTTCTAGTTTTTGCTGCAAATGCTGTCCTTCAAGGCAGGCAAGTAGTGAGTGTGGGCAGGAAACATGGCCAGCTGAGTCAGCTCTGTGCTGTGTTCATGTCTGGAGTAACTCACCAGGAGACAGGCCAGTGAAATGCCTCATGTTATGAGAAATAGATATGAGGAAGTTCTGGAAAATAAACTCTGCCTTCATCTTTCTTCATCAAAACCTGTTGAGGGGAAGGCTTTTACAGATAAGGATGGGACATGGCATTTGTGACTGCCTTTGGTGGTGTCTTTGAACTGACTATCTCTCTTTCCTGTAGGACAGACCATTTAATCCTCTTCAGGCTTTCCTAAGCTATAATAGCATTACAAATTATTTTCAGAAGTTTCTGTTTTCTCACATTTAGCAATATTGCTAAGTGACTGGGATCTGGGCACAGGTGGCTGCCTTTGCCCTTGCCATATGTCCTTGCCATGGGAAGCTGTGCTGCTGACAGAGTGTCCCAAAAAAGGGACAGTCACCATGCCACTGGGTTAAATACACTCTTGTGTTGATTGAGGACTTTTGTATTTCCAGAACATGACTGTATTTGGGACATATAAGGAACAGGAATTTTTGTGGGAAAAGTAGAATAAGTAGCTCTAGGTTAATCATTAATTATAGGGTTATCTGGGAAGTATTTTCCATTTTAATTTATATTATAGATAAATATGTATAATATATTAATAAATACATATGTATGTATTTTATAACATTTTAATGATGTATTTATTAGAAACATAATTCCTCAGACTAAAAAGAAAGCCCTTTCAAGTAGTTGGCTCTCTCAAAAAAGCAAAGAATTGCAGAAAGTCAATATTACTTGCAAAAATATTAGTTTTAATCAAAACCCATTATACACTAAATATTTTCAACAAAAAACATTTACCAGGAATCATAATTAGTTTTCAGTGTTTTCTTTGCACCCTTCCCTGTTTGTTTTATGTTTTCATACCATATTCTCTCATTTGAGTGACAGACTTTATTAAATACTGAGAATGGCTATTGACTGTGCAACCAGCCAAGGAAGTCAGGCCTGAGGATCTCAAGTCCTTTCCAATCTATCTATTCTGTGACTTGGGTACCTTTTCTGAGGGGGAAACCTCAGCCTGTTTTGACAATTTCCCCAGCTATTCCATGTAAATGATTTTGCACAAGGATGACAAAGGAGCAGGGCTTGACAGGCGAGCAGTGCTTGATTTAGGCAAATTTGCAAAGTCATTTTCTTTCATTCCCTGGTCTTGCACCTCATTTTTCTGAGTTCTCAGCTGATCTTACACAGCTGTAGCCCAAGAGGTGCCAGGCAACTACATTCATTTAAAACAGCTTTACACAGGATTTATACCGGAGAATTTTGCTGTACCTGATCTTTGGCTTCATGCATTACTGTGTAATTACGATCTCTTATGCTTCATTAATTAATATTCATTTAAGCAACACAGGCAACAAAAGCACACAAACAGGTTTTAGCTATCTACAATCCAAGATGGTCCTAAAGGAATAAAGTTATTCTTCAGTGTTCGTGTTTTTGTTTTTAAAAGTTGACAACTAAATCTCCAGATCAGGAAACACATGCAGTTACTGACATGAGACCAAATTGCTTTTCTTATAACATTTCAACATCTTGTTTATTTGCAGCTGCAAATTTCTCAGCTGAGAATCTGGATAGAAATAGTACAAAATTTTATATATAAAAAAGGGAATTCATCTTTTAAAGAGAAAAATGAAAATGAATGTGTTTTTGGAAAGGCTCAATATTTTTTCCTTCACAAAACAGAAAAACTACACATCTAATTTCATTATTTTTAAAGTCTTTTAAGCCTACTTGATGTTTATTCAATAGGAGGACTTGCATCTTCTCTCTTTTGGTGCATTAAGTGAATTTAGTATTTCACTTTTTGTGGCCAAAAATATGTCACTGGTGTGAGGAATAGCACAAACTCCATAAACTATAGACAAATTGAATTGTATTCTGTCATCTTCATGACCACAATCTCCATGCCTTAAAAAGTTGTAGCTGGTGCTATTTCACCCTGTGCTCAGTATTGATGAAGCAATAAAAGGTAGGTATTAACATCAGAGAACCAATAGTCAAATAATTGTTTAGCTGTGTGGGAGACATCAAAGCTGCAGTCAAAAGTACATAAATTTGAAAACAGCATCTAAATCCATGCCTGGAATCTGCGGAGAGTCAGAAAGGGCAGGTTAGAACAAAATATCATATAGTGTAAACAATCAGAAACCATTATTCTTTCCCATGATTTATCTACTGTTAAAATTTTGTTCGGTGCTTTACAGGCAGGTCTGAAGACACAACAAGAAATCAAAGAGTGAAGATACTAGAGCAGTACTTAATAATGCAGATATTACCATCTAAGCAAGCTCAGTGGGAATATATTTTGCTTTTCAGTTTAGGTCGTGACACTCACAAACCACTGAAGGTGCACCTAAGTTTGCCAGGCAGGCTGAGCAATGCTGTGGTAACTGATCCATGTTCAAGCTAACAGCTTCTGTCTGCTGAGCCGAGCAAGGAAGGAGCCTCTGTGCTCATACGTGGCTGGGAACTAGAGCAGGTGAAATGCAGGCACGTTTTCTTCCTATCTGCTGCCTTTGCAGTGAACCAGGGAGCTGAACCTGAATCTTCCATGTCCCAAGTCATCATCCCGCCTCCAGGGAATACTTCACTGAATGCCATTCCATAATGGATAGAAAAGCAAGTGTTTCCTCACCCCTGCCTTGCAGGCTTGTCCAAAGCAAGCAAGGACTGTGACTTACGATAATTCTACAAAAATGTCATTTCGCTGCATATCTGCTCCTGTGTCAGAATTACAGGCATTGACTCCAGCAGACTTAGCCTGGGATTATTAAAAAGAGCCTCCTGGAGGCAGCTGATTTCCCAAAAACTCAGACTTCCTAAAGAAAATCTAGGAACAGTGATTATTCCACCATTAGAAGTCAAAGCAAAGCAGATGAAGATACATCTCAGAAAACATACTGCTGTGAAAGGGTGATAGGCTGAATATGGCAGCAGGGACTTCCTCTCTGATTCCCTAAGATGAAAGAAAGCATAGATTTGGAGTCCTGGCATTACAGAATTACTTCCTTGGGACTACAGTTTGTCTGGGACACTTCAGACAGATTTAACACTGTGGACTAATATGTGGCAAGCTCCACATCACAGCACATAATTTCTCTAGCTACTATGAAACATCACAGGCTGTAGAAAGATGCTAACTTGTCGGGGTGTCCCATAATTCACAGAAGGATTCAGCTGTTCTGTCTAAGAGGGTCAATTCCTCTGTCTACAGCCTCATTTACTGTAGCAATTCCAGCTTAGATATGGACACTTAATCTTTTTTTCATTATTATTATTATTCTTTCTGAACAATAGTAATTTCCAGGTTGAGGACACATCACTCTAATCCCTTCTTTTCTCAAAGGCTGTAGAAATTGTTAAGGTTGTATCTTGTTTTGTAGCAGCCACTACAGCTGATATTTGACTGTTTAAAAACAAAACAGAAAGCAAACATACAAACTCCCAAACCAATTCCCCACTTTTTTACATCAGATTTAGCCCTCTATAAAATGGTATCAAGAGACAAAATGGGATGCATAAATAATTTCCCATTACACATTCAACTGTTCATTGGAAAATAACTAAAGGAAAAAATGCCTACTGTAACAAAATCTGATAACGAATATGTACATTCATACCTTATTTTGATCTTTATAAAAATGTGATTTATCTTCTTCATTTCTAAGGCCATGGGCAGCTGAATAGATCAGCCTTAGAAAGTCAAGCTATTCCAGTTTGAAAAAGCTGCAGACATGTCTTGAATCCCTGAATAATGAGGTAATCTTACCACAAGAGTAGAAAATTTACATTAAGATTATTTGAGATTGACTTTGACTCTCTTTGGATTCCAAATCTTCCAAGCACTCAGTTCTATCAGTAGAAGTGAATTTAACCACTTCAAAAGAGGAGGTGGGGTAACCTTCCTGCAATGGTAGGGGGGAGGAAGAGGGAGAAGATTCTCATAAGGCTGAGCCTGCTCTTGAGATTGTCTCTATTTCTCCTCTTCCATCTCATTTTATATGTGTCTCATCCTCATCCCTGATTCAATGACTGCAATATTGTAGAAATATTACACCACAAAGTGCAACGTGCCACAGCCTCCCTCATACCTGGCCTGATGGACCTACACTGAATGTTGCAGATGGGAAGTGGGTACAATAAATATGCTGAAAATCTTCTCTTTTTTGCCATCTCTTTGATGAAACTTTCTGGAGGCTATGGCTACTTGCCTGGAGTCAGACTAAGTCTGATCCTCATGTGTACATCAAGCTGACGGCAGCTTGATATTCCTGCTGTGAATTTTTCTGGGGCAAAGTTATGTACAAATGAATGCATTAAAGATGCATTTGAAATGCAACAGTCTCTGCGGTTTGTGTAGAAGCAATAAGGCTTTAAAGAAGAGAAATGGATCTGGAAATGCCAAGGTTCAACGTTTTCAACAGTCCCAGCATGAGCACAAGAGGGCTTCTTAATTAAAGGGGGATAAGGGGGGCAGGCAGCCTGCAATCACAGTGTGGGGTCTGCAAGTACTCTGAAGGTGGCACTTTATGATCATGAAATGTGCTCGTCTCACAATGATGCCTGCTTGCCTGCCTGGTTTAAGAGGTGATTATCCGACTGGCAAAGGATCACATCAGCAAAAGTCGTGAATCTGAATGCCACTCTCAGGTGAAGCCTGCCCTGGTCTCAGGGGGAGCACAGGAAGGTAACGTATTAAAATGTGGCAGCTCTTCCAGCTTGGGTGAAACAGCTCCCTGACATTGCATTTTGTATCACAGCTTACCCCATGCAGTTAACTTCTAAAACTACTGATATGAGAAAGGAACTTAAAGAGAGTAAAACTTTGAGTATAAATAAGATCAATTGTGCCATAAGCAGGCAGCAATAGCACAGAAGCCAGGCTGCCTTTTGAGATTGCATGTGTCGCAGTGTGGGACCTGGCAAATGTTTTAGACATCTGTGATGGTTTTCAACTGTTGAGAGAGCAAGACATTCTAACAGAGGCACTGGGGAGGTAACAACTTAATGAAAAAAGAGCCCTGTGTGGGACAAGTTGTTGTCCCAGACTCTTGGAAGTTGTGGTAATAAAGAAGAGGCTTTGAAAAGTTGGGTCATGCACAACTTGTTGCTGCTGAAGTACACCTTTACAGAGCACATCAAAGCACTTCTTTCCCAAGGGCTGCTGCTATGCCCACATCCTTCTCAACACAGAGACTTCCCATCACTGTAATTTGCCTTTGTACATCTGGGAAAATTGTCCTTAGTGATCAGTTCAATAGAAATATGAGGAGACCGACAGGCAGGCAGATGTGTTGCTGGATCCACTTTCAAGAGTGAGGCTGAAAGACAAATTCCAAGGTTTTTGTTTTGCAATCAGAACAGCAGTAGCAGTCCCAATTAGACTGGCTATTATACAAACCATGTGCAGAACAGCTGTCTGGACCTTTGTAGGACTCACTGCAGAAGTAAGAGATGTAAGTGCATAGAAGGGAGTGTGTTTGTGTGAGTATCTGGGTGTTTATACACGCTACTAGTTGAACCTGAAAGCTTTGGAATAGCAGGAGAGTGTAGTTTTTTTTTTGTTTTTTTGTTTTTTTTTTTTTTTTGTTTTTTTTTTGTTTTTTTTTTGTTTTTGTTTTTTTTTTTTGTTTTTTTTTTTTTTTTGTTTGTTTTTGGTTTTTTTTTTTTTTTTGGTTTTTTGTTTTTTTGTTTTTTTTTTTTTTTTTTTTTTTTTGTTTGGTTTTTTTTTTTCTATTTCATAATTTTGTGTGTTATTTAGGCCATTCCAGTATGAAACTATTGTTGTGGCCCAGATTTGGGCTTCTCCCTGAAACCTGTTCATGAGGCCTGAAACCTCTTTATCAATGAAAGAAACTACTATTCCCTTCTCTGCTACCCAGGTATCTTGCTCAGAGATGCTGCTTACAGTCTTTCTTCTCTGTGAAAACACAGTGATTCTTATTAGAAAGAACATTAAATCAGTGCAGTGACTCAAATAGTAATTTAAATGGGAAATTGGAAAGTTTGTTCTAAACAATGTGGAGTGAAAAATCTTTCAAAGGAGAGAGCATAACATTGACTGGTGGTGCACAAACAGACAAAGGCGTGGACATAGAGAAAATATTTTGTGCAACTGTTTGGATACATCAAGATATGAACAGATTGTGTTCAATCTGTCAAAACATATTTTTCCTTTTTCTGATTATTCTTAGAAGAAATTTTTGATTAAAAATGGAATTGTTGCAGGGTCCATGTGTTAATAAAACACTAAAACAGGTGTTTAAACTCTAAGAAACTAGAATCAGTAGACAACTCACCTGTTTAATCTTGAGTACTTAAAGGGATTCATAGAGTAGGGTACCTTGTTATCCAAAGAACAGAACTCCTAATATCTTTGTTAATTGGCGTTATCTCATTCATTACAGTTATAATGAGTATTCACAAATAGCAAATCCTCTCTTTCTTATCGCTGTCAAAGCATATGGTCCTAGCAAAGGAACCAAGATAACAGTAGCCTAATGCAGATGTCCTCTAAACTCAGAATACTGAGTGGTTATGGCCAAAGGAGCTGAAATGAGCCTTAACAAAACTTTCATGGGTTCATGGGTTTTTGTGGACCTCATGATGAAATTAATTTTAAAAAAAATCTAGATTTTCAAATATGAGCATTTCTTTTTGAAACCATTTCCAGATGAAGCAACTAAATTCTTTTAAATATCAGCTAAAATACATCTCAGAAAGACAACAATTATGAGAACTGCAAAATCATATAACAGTAATATTTCATTTTTGTTTGCTATATTTATATTTACTCTTTTTAGTGACAAAGACTAAATATGACATAGAAAAATGTTTTAGATTATCAAAAATTTTAAATAGCCGGAAAATACTATTTTAGGATAAAAATTCACACTTTTTGTCAGTGACATTCTGGTGTACAGACAAGACAAAACTCAGATCCCAAAAGATCAGTAGATATGTTTCTCTTGTTGATTTCATTGACACATTAAATGTTTGTCTTTCCCTTGGTCATAGCATCTTCCTCCATAATAGTTTTATGTGGACCTGAGTCTAAATTCCTAATTTAAAGTTCCCTTGATCCTTGCACTTTGAACATTGTTAGTTGTGGTGCTATTTATCAAACATACAAGTTTTGAAGTTCCTGCTGAAACTGCTTCCCAAGAGAAGTCTTTTCTTCTTCAGGCCTGACAGTACCATAAATTATTTTAAGATGTTATAACCTTCTGTATTTTCTAGTGAGTTATACTGCTAGTTAAAAAAGGCTCTATGTTTCTGAGCAGCCTCCAATTTGATTGTTTGCTGGGAGCGAACATTGTGAAGAGAAAATGCAGCCGTTGGTCTTGAGCTCTGATATTGTCTCATAACAAATGGTCTCAATTAAAGACAATTCAGGGAAGTCAATGGAAATATAGTCAATTATCAAACCCCGAGAAGGAAATGCTTTGAGAACACAATTTGACTTCATTTTGCAAGGTATAAAATAACCCAAACCATGCAATACAAATATGGCAGAAAAACAAAGTCACACCAGGCAGAAAACAACAAAAAACAATGACTCAAAGACATTTTTTCTGCACTTGAAATTTCTTTCCCTATTTCATTAGCAATTTGCAAACTCCTTACTTATAGTAAATGCTTGAATAAATGTTCATTTAGTTATATCTAGTGTGTTTTGTTTCTCTAAAATCTATCCTTAATGACAGCTGAGTAAGAACTTACAGGCAAGGCAAAGAACCTGAAAAGTTAAACAATTTTACAACGTGAAAAGAAACGTCCCTCCTGTCAAAACTCTGCTGGTTTTTGAGGCATGGAAATTTGTCATCACTGCAATTATTATCATAGCTTCATTCAGCTCCTCCAGAATCATAAGAAAAGGGAGATGATGACATGATAAGAAGCAGTATTTGCTATAGTTATACTCATCCACAATGTAATAGCCCTTGCATAAAAGCCACCTAAAAACCGATGCATGTATTTTGGACAGAAATTAGTGTGTCACATCAGAAGCATTCTTCTAAGTTATAACTATTGTAAGCTGGTTCACTGCTTCCTTCTTATTCACAGTATTTCTGCTTTCAGAATTGCAGATCCAAAGAGATATGAAGGCTGTGAAGTCTAAAAAATGCATTAATGGTTTGGTGGGGTCTTCTGCAAATGGATTGCAGACCAATGGTACAGCTCAGGCAGAGGAAGTCTCAACATTTCTAACGCCTCAGGCTGAGAACAGAAGTAAATAAGTTTAAATACAATATCAAGATCCATCTGTTGGAAATGTTTCTATAGAAAAAGACTCTGTGAATCTCCATCAAATTTTACTCCCATTTTAAGTGCTAAGAGAAAAGAGCTTTGCTCAGTGAGAGGTGGGAGGGTGCTTCTAGCCATGGGCCACTGGCATAATCCAGCAAGACTCCTCTTAGCTTCTTCCTTCCTCAGCCAATGACTCCAGCATGTCCTTAACACCCACCCTGTGGGATTTGGACACCCAGTGACAAGGACTTCTGTTAATCAAAGCCAAAATAGCTAACGCTGTATTTAATTGCCTCACTTTAAGGCAGGTTGTTTTAAAAATGTTTTTCTAGTTGCACCCCAGGCTGCCTGGCATGTTTTTGGCTGCTACAACCCAATAAATAACAAAAGTAACAATCATAATAAATAGTAAATATTTAATATTGTAAGAAAAACATTGCTGAGTACACGGTATTTTGAGTGACAGATGTGTATTTGTTAGTGATATTAACTAAATAGAGAGTGCCTTGCTGTTTCTATAATAGCCACAGAATTAATCACACAGATTAATAATGTTGCTATGCACAGCAGGAAAATGATTTCTTCTTGGCACTGACTTTCTTTTTGCTAAGAGTGTTTTCAGCCAAAATATGTAGTGACACATGAACAAGTTCCCAAGCTTCTTAAAACTGATTTTCAAAGATTTTACACATTCACTTCAGAGACTGAGTGTTCCCATTCAAGTGAGGATATGGTCCTTCTGCTGAGAAGCCAAGAACTGTTACTCAGCCCCTTGCCTGGTGCAGTGGGGATTGCTCATCTGATGCTGGAGAATAGGAATGGGAATTTCTCCACCCAAACAAATCCTGCAGTATGTGTAAAACATCTGTTTGTGAGAAAGGATTAAATATTTTTCTCTTGTTCAAGAGAAACACCTCTTGAATATGAAGGTGATTGAGATTTAGGAAGCACAGCATAGAAGTGCCTTAGCTAATTCTTAATGTAGAAAACAGAAAGGAAATTAGCACAGCAGTGTGTCAAGGCTGATATAACCTGTCCTTGGGAAGGAGCACTGTACACTCTCTCTTTCACTGGCCAGACTATAAAGGAGACAAACTTGCCTGTACCAAAGTCAAGGGGTCTGTTTTGTTGAAGATACTTTTACTTCTGTGTTTTCCCTGCAATTGCAGCTTTTTTGACATGAAGATGAGGCAGATTGAATGGATGACTTGGTATCCAGTCAAATTCTGAGCAATAATGGCTTTGGCATGAAAACAGTAGTTTGAAAAGTCAGGTTGTGCTTTCAAACATCTGTATTTGATGCATCATTTTCTGGTGCATATAAAGGCCAGTTAAAACTGTATCCAGTGACAAGGTGTTATCCTGTGGGATCAAAGTACCATGTAATAACAAGTACTAAGTAAACTATGGTTGGACGGCTGGGAGAGAAAGCAAGGTCACGAGCTTGCTATAAGAAAGCTTTACTTTGGAGTTAATAGTCTGCAGTAGCTTGAAATGAGGCAAGCAACCAGCTAAATTGAAGGCAGGCTTTTTGTGCATACATTAGGTGCCAGGAGAGTTTTACATACATTCAGAACCTTGCATTGCCTTTTGGAATGAGGAAAACAAAGTGGATTTCCTTTGAAAATGGAAAAACAAACAAACAAACAAAAAAAAAAAAAACCCAAAACCAAGCCTCTTGTGCTACAGGTATGCTATGAAGCAATTGCTTTGCAGATAAACCCTTCTAACAACCATATTGAATAGAAAGTCACACATCAGGCAGCTTTATATCAAAGTAAAATTCCAAAATACAATATAATTCAGCCAGAAGGGAGTGATACATTTAAAGATGGGATTTCATCAATGATGAAAGATTGCATTATTTCTTTCAGGGATTCCTATAATAAACTTTATTTAAAATTTAAAATAAAAAAAATAAATACAAGAATGAATGGATGGATGAATGGTAGTATTTTGTATGCATTATTTTAATAAAAAATAGCTTTTACTTAAAGCTAGTTATTATTAAGAATTTTCAACCATAACAAAATTGAATTTCCATCACATGTAAAAATTCCTTTTCCCTCACCAAAACGTGAATTAAAAAAAAACCAAAAAAAACCAACCAAAAAAAAAAAAAAAAAAAAAACCAAAACCCAAACAAATCTTTGCCAAAATTTATATTCTTTCTAACAGAATTTAAGGCTCTAGGGAGGGAAAGCAGACAATACTTGTATTGAAATGAAAATAAAGAATTTCAGTGGATTCAATATCATTCACTTCTCAGACAAAAAGAAAATAGCCTGTTCTTCAGTTTTAAAAAGAGATCATTTGTCTGAAAGTTGACCAACAGTAAGAGAGAAACTTTACATTGCTTCCTGGGCTACAGAGCATTATTTAAACTGGAGGATGACCTAAAATATCCCTTGATTATCATCATCAACCTCTAATAAAGAACTTAATCAATGTTTTGTCCATTCTGGTGCCAGTGGGCAAAAAAAATCAGTGATTCATTGGTAATATAGGCCCTAATATCCCTCCAGCCCTCGTCACCATTAATTTTCCATTATTTCTTATTCTCTAAGCTCAATAAAGGGCAGCACTGAGCCTTATTAAGTGATGATGTTCTGTGGTGAATGGGCAGCAGAAAAGTAGATAAACTAAGAGCCAGACCAAAGCTCATTGCAGTAAATCAGATTTCTTTTATCCCAAGGACTGGCTGAAGCCTCTCTGTCCCCTCCTACATTCCCCAATCCCTGGCACACCTGGGCTGATGCCACAGTGCACCAGGGCTGTCTTTGGAGCTGTGAACCAGCCTTTGAATCAGCACCCTTCCCAAAGAGCGGCAACATTAGGTTGGTTGATACATTTTAAGGTTGATACATTTAAGGAACATGGGGAAAATACTTGAGAATTTGATTTCTACAGCTCTAGGAAAGTGTTTTGTTCTTTCACATAATTGTGGAAAAGTCTAAGAATAAAACAAAATATTTTTATTGTGGTGAAGAGGACAGGCGAGCCTGCCTCTATTCACAGGAAGAATGAATTTTAAATTATGCAGGTCAGACACTTAGATTGCTCAAATGTGATATCTTAATTTTTTTATGGTCTTTTGGAGGAAGGAAACCTTGTTTCATCCCATTCAAAATCTAAAAGTTGCAATAAGTGCTTTGAATGGAACCACATCATTATTTTTTCATACTCCTGAAGAAAAAAGGAAGAGTAAACAAAGAAACAGGACAGTGGAACTGACTGTATTCCTGGTCCTCACAGACCTTTAGAGGAATAGATGTGTGCTAAGTTCAGCCCTGTAAAGCTTTAGCATCTTGTCTCAACTTGCCCTGAGCCAATGAAGAGCACAGATTAATCACTCAGGGTGTGATTGCTCCTAACCAGAAACCAGTGCATGTGCTGATTGTAGAGTAGGTTCAGCAAAACCTTCTGAATTTCTCCTTCTTCTCTCCACTGAATATAGAGGAGTACTAGAAAGCTGGATTGACCTGGGCATTGATTTAGATAGAAAATATTAAGCATTGATTTAGATAGAAAATATTAAGCTGATGGGATATTAAGTTTTTTAATAAAATTATCCCTGCCACAAAAACTGATTGGCTACCCCCAGGTTTTCAGAATACTGTAGCTGAGGTGAGAGACCAGCTGAGAGGCTGTCAGGGTCATTACAAAACTGTGGACGGGGTGTTCTAAGGAGATTTAAGTAATGGTGCAAATCAGCAAACTTCATTTTATTTTCTGCAAGAGTTTATGTAGCCAGGAAAACCCCTAGTCATTCACTACTCTATAAGGGAGGATTTCTTTAAGTGATAACCACTGGGAGCAGAGCAAATATCCAGGACATCACTCATGGAATATATAGGAACACAGAAAACTCATTAGAATCTCATATGGTATGTGGAATGAGAAATTAAAAGTCAAAGAAGAAGCAATAAAGCTCTTGGGAACTTGCTCAAAGTTGTCTTATGGGATCTGTGGCACCCAGAGCTACCAGTAGAACTTTTTCATTTTGCACTGACCAAGCACTGGAACAGCTTGCCCAGAGAGGTGTGGAGTTTCCCCTCACTGAAGATGTTCAAGAACTGCCTGGATGCAATTCTGCGCCATGTGCTCTGGGATAATCCTGCCTGAACAGGGAGGTTGGACCAGATGACCACTGTGCTCTCTTCCAACCTGGCCCATTCTGTGATTCTGTCAGCTGGGCATTCCCCTCCATCACTAAATGCTCTGTTAGCGAAGTAGTGATAGAACTGTGGTACAGTGGGAATCCACTGCCAGGTCTTCTGGCACTTCATTACCATGTTCTTCCTTGTCTTAGCTTGTCTGCTCTTGAGAAAGTTATTATTATCATCATTAGAGTTCTGCATGGATTCATGACCTCTCCCACGAGTCCCTAGAAAAAACAGATTAAGCAGCTGCAGAATTTCCCCAGGTAAGTGAAGAGGAAAATGCCACAGACCTTTCCTATTTCCTTGAGAACAGACAAACAATGTTTGTTTGGCACTTTTCTCTTTGCTTGCTTGCAAAAAAAAATGTGTCCTTTCCTTGAAAGGTATTTTCCCAGATTATGCAGAGTAGTAGATTCCAAGCCCTAGTTCACATACGTCCACAGAAACTAATGGATATGTGAAAGTTTATGCAAAGAGAGCTTCTAAGTCCACGGAACTTTTTCCTTCCCACACTGCCTTAGCTCAGTGGAATTAACCATGTCTTCTTTTATACAAATTTCACGCTGAGGCAACTCAATTTCAAACTTAAAATTTAAAGTCAGTCAGGACAATTTACTTCAAAGGAGAGTTTTCTGGCTCACGTAAGTTAAAGAAATAACAGATCCATATGTTATAGAAAGGGTTAAGTAAAGAGATCTTTGTGAAGCAGGATCAATTGCGCTTGGTTTTCAGAGCACAGAAGTGTTTTGAAGGGACTGGCAATAGTTTGTGCATTCCACACGTAGTTCCAGATCAGGGCATACAGATTGCACAAAGCTCCCTGCCAGACTGGGTTCAGAATAAGCTGCATGCAATCCTCTCATCTGATACTGACCCACTTTTTGGGTTGATTCATACACCTGAGACATTGTTTTGATTGAAATGGGTATAGAGAATGGAACTCCTGGTAGTCGCTTCCTTTCCAGTGCTCCAAAATGTTGATGGACTCCATAGAAACAAACAAGTATCAGTGATGTTATCAAGAGATTAAACTAAAAGTTTCTTTAGAGCCTTCTTTTTTTTTGTTGTTGTTTTTTAATATATTCTTTTACTATTCTACTTATCTGAATGGGAGATTGAACTGCTTTTCATGCAGATGCAAACCTAGAGTAGCTGTGACATGTTAAGTAAAATTATTCCATGCCTTTATTTAGAGAAATGATCTGGCATGATTTCTAAACAACAACAAAAATACCTGGAACCCCATCCCAGAAAAACATTCAATTCATGGTAACATACCCATGTTATTCTCCTGTTTTTCCTGTCATTATAGTGAGAAGGGAGAAGGCAGTTAATATATTTTAGAGAATCTTTTTTTCTAAGGGTCATGAGACAATTATGTCACAAAACATCACTGTGCCTTCATGTGCACTGATGTTAAAAAATTATATAGTAGCAACAATTACTGCAATCAGACTCTGTATGCCCAACACTGTGCATATAAACCCCTTAAGAAAGAACCTAGCTGCACAGAGAGATGACTAGAGAAGGAAACAGACCAAGTTGCTGAGTCTGTATAGCAGAGGAATAAGGCAGAGAATACAGAAATTCTGTTTCATAGTCTGCTTCAGATGATAATGTAATTTCCCCTAAAATACTCATTTAAACCTAGACAGAAAGATGTGATTTTTGAGAGGACTCTCCTCGCAGGTTTTTAAACTGTCCTTCAAATCCATGCAATTTTCTCCAGTTTTGCTTCCAATGTGACTGGCACTGCTTTGGTGTATGTTACTTCTAGCTCCATTTCTTATGATGAAGTAACAATCGAAAATATACTGTTAAATGTCTGAGTGTTCCCTTGATTTTAATACTGTCTAGATTAAATGACAGTAATAAGCATCCCTTTGTGCACAGTTCTTCCAGAAGAGCTGCGAAAGTGGTACTAAAAAGCCCTTTCTCAAAAACTGTAACTTCAAAGTAAGGTAGGAGGCACACTGTGGTTTCTTTTTCTTCCAAATGTCCTATTAACTCTATTAAGCTTGAAACTTCAAATCACTCACTGCTTCTGTGACCTGACCAGACAAAATGCTACTTGTTCTGCTGTCTGAAGGGAACTGGAAACTGCTTTTTGCCTTTTGCTACAGTTTTTAATTCCACTTCACTGACAAAATTCAGCATAAGGGAGCAGAAACTGAGTTTTCATATTTTTTGTTCATTCTCAGCAAAATCTGTAGCTAGTTCCCAAAGCCTTTTTGTTTAAACTAGTTCATTAAAACAAAAAAAACCAAACAAACAAACAAACAAAAAAAAAAAAAATATGTAGGATATTTTCTTCAGTCTTATTTGTTGTGGAGTTTCTTCAAGGGCTCCTATGGAGAAACTGTTGTGACAGCTTTGATGCAGAAATACAATAACATAGAGATTAGCTGATTTTTCAGAACATCATCTTCTTCTCTAGTGATTATAAAATATACAGCTTATCAAAACACAGAGAATTCCAGAATTCCCCAGTGTTCTTCATAGGAGATTGAAAAAATAAATAATCCAGACACCAAAACCCAAACCAAACAAAAAAAAAAAGAGGAAAAAAAAAAACAAAAAAAACCACACCAAAAAACCAAAAATCTGAAGACATTTAGCAAAAAAGTGATGACAAGTTATCATAGAGAGACATAGGGAATCTTCATGTTTAGGTTTCTCTTCCTTATGCACATCTTTGTGCTTGGTATTCGTCTCTAATATCTTAATTGATCAATTCAGCTATTGAAAACACATGGTTTAATTTGTTCAAGAATGACAACACTTTCCAACAATGTCATTAAATATTTCGGCTAGTGCTAGGACCTGTGGGTGATTCAGTTCAGCCCCTTATACCCTTCTTTTACCATTGTCATGCTGTCCTTCATGCTGATCACACTCTACAGTCTTTGTTGTGCTGTTTGATAAGTGATTTCACTTCTTCCTTTCCAATCTGTTCTACAAACTGGTTTAGCTATGGTGCCCTCTCACTATTGATGTCTCCATCATAATTTCTATTCCAACACCTCTGCTAAATCAAGAAATAAGTATACAGCTGAGAGCTGTGTAAAACAAAAGTTATATGATCAGATTTCTGTAAAAAACCCAATGATCTCTTCTCATATTTAGTCTCACCTCTTTTAGCTCTGAAAGTCCATTATGGCTAATGATAGAATTGTTTCGTTTAAAGAGGAGCAGAGTTGGAAAAAATCACAATATAGAGAGATGTGACCTGAGGAAGGTAAATCTGACATTCTTATTTACTTTCCCAGAACAAAGAAATTATCCTGTCCAGATGTAAAATGCAGCAGATAAATTACTGCTCCACAGCACGCTCTGGGGCTCACTGCCTCAAGATATTGAGGGCAAGACAAAATTGCTGCTTACAAAATTGGCCAGTATAAACATACTGCCATGGAGAAGGAGAAATATGGTGGTGAGCAGAACAGCCAGAAAATGTGGGGGATCTCCATTTATTTATTACAAGCTACTCCAGCCCTGGCAGTTCTGTTTACCCACACCATGCTGGAATCTGTAATTATGACCAGATATATTCCCTTTAGGCAGCTAAAATTGCCTAAAGCAAGGTGAAATTAAACTGCAGTTTAAATTCAAGTCATTGGGATTATTAATTTTTCAAAGAGGTGCAAACAAATATGTAGGGGACTGGTCCTACCAACTAGACCTATCTTGTGTCTTTATAAGCTTCTGATTACATTTTAAGAAATGAGGATGTCAAGGGACTGGAAAGGCTGAGATCTCTGGATCCATGTCACTGAAACCACCATCAATATTAGCATGCACAGGTGCCCCATTGGTAAAGAAGCCTAAAAGGACACAGACCAGATCATATATTTGCATCCCAAAGGTGCTTCACCAGCTGAGAGGCAGCAGGCAGTGACAAAACATAGAAACATTTATAATACTTCCTAACAAACACAGGACAAAGCTCTGAAACCTACTAAGGCCCATGTGCCTTATGACCATTAAAGCAATCAGAAGAAAAAGACTTTGGGAAGGAAATACATAATTCATGTACCACTCCTTTAGATCTGAACTGGAAGAGGAACAGGGAGCAGAATGATGTCCCCAGAATTCAAATGGAAATGTTCAGTGACCTACGACACCACTGAGACACACAAGTCTAGGGGGGCGGGATGGGATTCACCCAGGGGTACATAGTGAGCTGACAGAAGTGCTCACTGAGTCACTTCCCAACATTTTCCAGCAGTCCTGGATACCTGGGGAAGTTCCGGCTGATTCAAAGTCAGAAAATGTGGTGCCCATCTACAAGCAAGGCCAGAAGCAGGACCCAGGGAACTACAGGCCTGACCTTGGTGCTGGAGAAGGTCATGGAGCAGATCGTCTTGAGGGCCATCATGCGTCAGGTACAGGACAACCAGGGGATCAGGCCCAGACAATGTAGATTTGTGCAAGGCACGTCCTGACCTGATCTCCTGTGACAAAGTGACCCATGAAGTGGGTGAAGGGAATGCTGTGGATGTCTGCCTGGGCTTTTGTAAAGCCTTTGACACCGTTTTCCACAGCACCTCCTGGAGACACTGGCTGCTCATGGTTTGGACAGGTGCACTCTCTGCTGGGTTAAAACTGTCTGGATGGCCAGGCCCAGGGAGGTGGTGAATGGAATCAAATCCAATTGGCAGCTGTCACCAGCAGTGTTCCTCAGAACTCAGTGTTGGGGGGCAGTTCTGCTTCATGTCTCCATCAATGATCTGGAGTAGGGGATCCAGTAATCTCAGTAAGTTTGCAGACAACACCAAGCTCATTGATCTGCTCCATGACTGTCAATCTCTTGGAGGGTAGGAAGGCTCTGCAGAGGGATCTGGATAGTCTGGGTCAATGGGCTGAGGTCAAGAGTGTGAGGTTCAATAAGGTGAAATACGGATAGGTCAGGTCCTATCCTTGGGTCAGTACAACTCGATGTAATGCTACAGGCTGCAAAGGTGCCCAGAGGAAAGGGACCTGGGAGTGCTAATTGACAGCAGCTGAACATGAGCCAGCTGTGCCCAGGTGGCCATGGATGTCAGTGGCACCTGGCCTGGATCAGCAATAGTGTGGCCAGCAGGACCAGGGCAGTGATTGTCCCTCTGTACCAGGCACTGGTGAGGCTGCATCTCAAATGCTGTGTTTAGTGTTGGGCCCCTCACTGCAAGAAAGACACTGAAGCATTGAAGCATTTCCAGAGAAGGGCAATAGAGCTGGGGAAGGATCTGGATCTGATGAGGGGTGGCTGAGGGAACTGGAGATGTTTTGCCTGGAGGAAAGGAAGCTCAAAAGAGACTGTATCGATTTCAACAACTACCTGAGTAAAGTAACAAGCAATAGAACAAGACAAAATTGCCTCAAGTTGTGCCAGAGGAGGCTTAGATTAAATTTTAGGAAAAATTTCTTCCCTAAAGGGGTTTTCAAGCATTGGAACAGGCTGTCCAGGGAAGTGTTGAGTTGCCATCCTCGGACTGTATATGTGTAGATGTGGCACTTGGGGATGTGGTTTAGTGGTGGACTTGGCAGTGCTGGGTTAATGGTTGGACTTGATGATCTTAAATGCCTGTTCCAACTGAAATGCTTTTGTGATTCTATGATATTGTTAATATTGTTAATATTGTTAATATTGTTAATATTGTTAATATTTAACGTCAGCTTTGAAGATGAGAGAAACACGTGTCTGACACAGCCTTAAATTCCTGCTTGGGCTGCACTCAGCAGAGAGATCTGTGACTTTACTGCAGCAGGTCAGCTTATAATGGGGTACAAGCAGGTGAATTGTTGAACCTTTAATTTTGTTTTAATTCATAAATCACTTATAAAACATCTGCGAAATTTATACCCTTGGTCTGCCTTTTCAGTATATCAATCCTAGTTTATGGTAGGCAAAAATATCTCTGATTTTCAGAGAAGAAAAATAATCACAATCTATTAAAAAGTGAGAACACAATTTTAAATAAACTGATTGCACAGGTAACATAATTTACATTAGAACCTAGTGGTGTTGCTCATTATTACAAATCTCATAATTTGTAGACTATTTCTTTAAGTTTCAGTTTTTCATTTTTGTTCAGAAGCAGGAAAGTACAATGTTTATAAGTTTTGATAACAAAGAAGTAAGAGCCAGAACCATTAATGTGCTGGTGAAGGTTAAGATGCCCATCTAAGAGGAAGGCACTGAAATCTCATTTGATGATTTTCTTTTCTAAGAAATGTGAGATATCATATTGACATTCAAAATGTAAAGGGAACAAAAAATTTCTAATCTTTTTCTCAGTTAACTAAATTTTTAAAAATTGTCCTCCAAAAAAAAAAGGAGAGCAGCAAGATGTAACTTCATCTTACGCTGCTGCAAAGACCCCCAGAACAGATGTCCATGGTGTGTGCCCAGACTCAGCTCTTCCAGTGTCCTGTAATCACCTGGGTACCAGAAGCAAGCTTTAGATCTGCACTGTTTACTCTTAAAGCCATAATCAGGCTATTTGATTTCAAAAATGCTAAGTCACAGGTATTGCAGAGTGCTTTTACTGCAAACCTCCACTTTCCTGCTGTATACATTCACACCGAGACTCAGACTTTCCATCTGCCATGTACCAGATGACTGCTCCAATACCTAAAATACAAAATCTCTCCAGAGTTTCTGATTAAATGCAGGGATACTGAAAAAAAAAAAAAAACAAACCAATAGTGTGGCTCACCTGTAGCTATGCAAATGACAACGTTGGACAATCTGGATAGTTTGAGCAAAATCTCACTTATTTCCCTCCTTTGTCCTCTTCCATCTTTTGTCATATTGACATTACCTATCTTAACTCAGGCAGTATCCATTATCATAGTAATTATCTGAATGTTTAGAGCTCAGATCAGTAAACAGTGTTTTCTTAGTAACAGCCTTTGTCAGGTACTTAAAAATTACAAACAACATTCAAGAGATTTTCTGTATGCCTGCAGTTTCTCTCAAGGTAGGCAGTGCAAGTTTCAGTTTCAAGTCTGACTGCAAAATGCCTGTCATTTACCTCTAGGTCAGAATTCAAAGCAGAACGAACACAGAGACAGAAAAGCCTTGTACTTCAGTGCTTTATTTTTTTTTCTTTACATATTTTTTACATAGGCCATATCCCTGTATTAGTTACACTTATTAAAGTCTAGAAACTACTGTTGAGTCAGTGGAATAATCAGAGATCAGTATCATTGTAACCAAAAGCACAAAATAATTTGTTATTTTCTATTGACATGGGAAGCACCATGAATATTTACACTGAATAAATACATTGCACTTAGATAGTGCTACCTTGTATTTCTAAAGTGCACTATGCATATATAACTATGCTCAGAATAATAGTTACAAAGAATCACATTCAGTTCTAATGTAGAACATCTCATTATATCAGACTGTTTGGAAAGCTGCTTGAAAAAAAAGAAATATTGTTGGAGAATTCTGGTTTATTAACCGATGTGCTGTTCTTCTATAAGCAAATGCATGTAGGAAGGAAGTTTCAAAGACAAAACCTCTCATGAATTAGTACAAATTTTTAATGAGCCTGACAATTTTATAGTTCTGAATTCTCACTGCTAAGGTTTGAATTATTTTTTTGTTTTATTCTGAGTCTCTGGCCTCTTCCATTTTATGCAAATATAGATGATTATAAATACAGACACATACACTTGCATAAGGATCCTTAATAAAAAATGGTGAATAAAATCTTTTATGAAGGTCTGTGTGTACGATTCGTAACAATACACCAAATGAGAAACAAAAAAATTGGCAGGAGTCCCTTCCTTCATCTGTTTGACAAGAACAAAGGAGATAGAAGAAGATTATACATAGAGATTATAAATGCAGAGTACAATCTCTAAAACAAATTTTAGAATAACACCTCACTCGTACAAAGGAGACAATTCAAACCCAACTCGAAAAATCAGGTGCTCCTTTTAAAAAGGGAGATGGCTATCTGATGATCTTTCTCCCCCTGATAGATTATCTGACCTCTGCAAAGGATGATCCTTGGATTTTTCTACCAAGTTCAAAAAGTAATTTACTAATTTTGGTTCTGCATCATGTGCTGTTAAACAGTTTATCACCGATGAGAAAATATCCAGGTCTGGCAATACCAACCATGTCACAGCTGAAACTGGGGACTTTTCATGTAAAGCTGTTTTTTTCAAATTCTAAAATTTCTTAAATAATATGCAAAATAGTACATTGAAATTTTTTGTGTTCTTTGCAATAGAAACAGAATAACGCCCATTATCTGGTGGCCCAAAACCTTCCAGGACACATCCAGGTACCATCTTTGTTGACAAGATCGAACCACTATGTGACAATGCCAAAAATTATAAGCAACCCTTTTCTGCTCAGACCAGGAGAGTGGTGGGAAGAAATAAACACAGATAAGACAGTGGAGGATGTCTCTAAGTCACAGAGACAGGGTCAGCAGGAGGGGCAGCCAGAAGGCTGCTTTGCTGTCCATTCTGCCTCAGCTCATCTGGGTTGCAGTCCCACTATTGTAGTTGGGAGGGGTGGGCTCCTTCAGTCCACTGAACCCTTCAAGAGGTTTGAATCTTTGAATTATGCAAAGACAGGCTGAACTTGGTTTTTGATAGACATATAATATGATTCTAGGTTCTAGAGCTGACAGATAATAGAATTGGTGGGTGTCAAAGTCCATTCTTTATTCCCATTATCCTGTCCAGCTCTGGAAGATATGCAATTCTCATGGTCTTTTTCTTTTGATCTGTAGGGTGATGCAGAGGCCTCAGTTCCTTCACCTTGAGAATAAACCCCCATATTCAGCTTTCTAAAGCTGGCAAAGAATGAGCCACAGGCTCAAAGATGAACTTTAGCTTGTCCCAGGACACAGGTGAGCATTAGGCGATGCTGTTTACCGACATGTTGAGACTGGGGAGAGGAAAGTCACTGCAGCTTATTGGCTGCTTTGCTTTACTTTAGTTCATGGGAAGAGTGTTGGAAGTGAGACTAGACAACCTTTAAAGTCTCTTTCCAATTCAAACCATTCTAAAAAGAGGGTTTTTTGTGTGACTGCATTAACATGTTTCCCAGTGTAATGGTGATGACAGATATTCTTATGGAGGAGCTGGAAAACAAGTGTAAGTTTAACAATGTCTTTGCAGATGCTTGTGAGAGCCAGAAACAGCAAGTCTTGGTGGGGGGGGGGGGATGGGGGGCAGGGAAATTTATAGTCTTACTGTAAATCTGTTCCGGACTAAGGAGATTTTTCAATGCTTAGTGAAATCCTGTGAAATTCTGCCTCCTGCAGGATTTGCTGCTAGCATTGCTTCCAGCACTGACTGGTACAAGAACTTCCAGGAGATGCAGTCCAAGCAGGCAGTGTTGAGCTTTCTGGCCTCATGTATGTTATTATCCCTCCTTTTGGAGGGACCATTTAAAATCTTTTTGTGTGGAGCATATGCCATACAAGCTATGCTGAACATTCCAGTGCCTTGATATGTCCTGTTATAAAACATGTCACAAACTAGGGCTGGGTAAAAGTCCGAATCACTTCTTTGATTATAGGATATGTCCAGCCTAAGCTTTTTTTTTTTTTTTAATTTTCATGTGGTCATAAATAAATATGATTTTCCAGATATTATAGTGAAGTTGGAAAGTTTAGTAACCTCTAATCTGTAGGGAATGGATTAGCATTCCCTAATCCGCTTCACATGAAATGAGTGGGGTAACTTCAATCTACTTTCCTTAATGGGTTAATGGGTCTTTTTGAAGCAGATTAAGGAAAGGTCATGGAACCTCAGTGTCGAGCACAGGGACAGTAAGAAATATTTCATAATGATTTGTAGAATAAGCATTTATTTGACTGATGTGCTGAGCAGGGTCTGAATCCTAAAAAGGGGATTCAGGACTGCAGTCATTTTCATAATAACAGTTTTAATGGTTTAATTCAAACATTTCAGTGTGAAGGAGTTGCCTCTCTTGTGAAGTCCTTTCCTATTTTCTCTCCATATCATATTTTTTATGAACTGCAAAGAGGTCCACTCATTGTTCCCAATGTGTCCTGATCCCCACTTTACTTGATAAACTTACAAGCAAGCACTTAGAGTTTTTCTGTCATTCTGTCCTGCTCTCTGGGAGATGTTTCCCAAGGAACACACAAAGCCACATCATTGTCCCCTGTCACTTCATCTGTTGAAATATTTTTGGATGTCTGATACAAAAAATATACACAATAGATAAATTGTTAGTCTATGATTTATCCTTCTGTCAAATATTATTAGATACTGTTTTGCTTTTCACCTGTTTTCTCTTATTTTATTGTTTCTCATGAAATTGGAATGAACACTTTTTTTGGTTCCATATTCTATGTTGACAAAATCCTGCCTTAAATCTAAAATGTATGAAGACTGTGGTAATACCACATAATGATCACAAGTGCATGAAATGCTCCATACCAAACATTCTTTGTGCACCTGGGACCTTGCCATGGAAATACCAGAAGAACAGTGTCAGCATTTCACATGCTGCTTGTATTTGATGTTCCAGTTGTTTTTTCATGACAGCTGGACTGTTCAGAAAGCATTTCTGGCAGACAACGCTAAAATATTCAATGGTCTCTTGAACTAATTCAAACTTACATTTGCAAATTGCTTTATTCCTTCTTAATTCCAAATGTCACAGATAAAATAATAGGTGTATGCCACCTTAATATTTGCTATGCTTCTTCTTTTAAAATATTGGCATTATGATGTATGTGTATTTTTAAATTATACTCCAATTATCTACAGTTAAATAAGGAATCTGTATAGTGCTATAATAGCAGCCTGCTGACATACAAAAACTTCTTCCTGCAAACATTTCATTTTCAGAGCTGTTTGATAAAATTGAAGATTTTCCTAAAATATAAGAAAGTGTGATTTTCCTGGTCTTGGGCCTATATATAGAACAGCTCTGTGAAAAGGATGCCAATTAGACTGCTGGGCAGGTACTGCTGAAGATGAAGCTTTGTAGCAGCTCAGAAGGATGTTCCTGCTACATTATTTCTTGTCAATGCTTGTCTGAGGTCTCAGTAAGTCTCATATGTATTTTGGTATCACTGTTTTTCAATCAATGAAACCATTTATATCAAAGGACCTCTCCAAAAACAGACTTTATGACCTGACTGAGCCTGGCATAAGCAATGAAGACAACCTATTTCATTGATGATCTCATTATTTCTGTTGTAATTATAAAAGAATAGCAATGATCTGTGAAGCTGCTTTGCAAGTGAACATTTCAGTTTCCATTGCTTGGATTCCTGCTTTGTTTTGTTTGGGCTTTTTTTGTCTTTTCAGTATGCTGTAGGAAATAAAAGGAAAAAATTATATCCCAAAGAATGAACAGAGTTTTAGCAGAATACCTGAGAACATGCACAAATATAAGCTCGTAAGTAGTCCTGTTGTGTGACATTCCTGAAGTTCTCGTGTAGTTAAGTATATACTCTTAAATCGGGGCCAAATAGAAGTTTGTAAGACCTGAAGAACTAGATTAGGTGTCAAAAGTTCATCATCTAATTTGTCACATGAATAGAGGCAGTTACTGCAAGCCTGTTCTTTTTCTTCTATACTGACCCTATTCCTAGTGAAGTCAAAGTGGGATTTCTTTAGATTAATCCACCATGAGCCGAATTGGGCACTGTACCCATGTGCAGATAAACAGAGAGATGGTGATGTTCTCTATTTAGTTGTGAAGGATGGATGCAGGAGTTGAAAAAGACATATTCAGTTAAATCATTTCTAGGAAAGTTATATTTTCAATTCTTGTTCTTGCCTCTTCCACTGTTGAATGAGTCAGTGGACACATCAATGAATCAACAGATACATGAACCTCTGATGTTTGTAATAAAATGTAAATTGATAAAAATAGACAAATAAAGAACAAACTTCAGACATTAATCACTGAGAGGTTAATGAGCGGTTTGCAGTTTCTAATTGTAAAATGGAGGAATTATTTTATTGAAAAAATTCTTTAAAGAATTAATAGCATTCCTCCATTGTAATGCTGAAACTTTAGATGTGTGGTACACACCAGAAAGTTATGCTTTATCAATCTGATTTCCCCATGACCACCTTGCCATGGTGGTGAATTGATTGCTGATCAAATTACCAGATCAGCACTGCCTTGGCCACATCACGCTTTCAGGCTCAAGCCCAAAATGCAGACAGGTTATGCCTTAACTCCATCCATTTTGACAGGCAGTGACACACCAGCTATGCTCTGTCGGCATCCCATTCTTGGTGCCACAAACTGTATGGGACCACTTTGCTGTGCCTGACAGGCAGAGGCTGGATGGTGTCTTTAGACCAAGAAATAATCTGGCACAGCCAGATGAAGGGAGGGGTCTGTCACCTGTGGGGTATTAGGAACTACATTCCGTTCCCACAACTCCAACCTCCAGGCTGCTTCCCTATGTTAAAGCATGTCGGCATCTGCCGATTCCCGCAGGTTTTTGTGTTCCGTGCTGCAGCACAGGCAGCTGGGACACAGCGAGCGCTTTAAGCACAATGGCACCGTCGCCGGTGACTGCCTTCCCATGTGAACGGGATAAATGGAGTTCTGTGCTGGAGCGCTCCCGAGAAGCCGCGCTCAGAAATGCGGCGGCCACCGTGTGGCCACGCTGCAGCTCTGCCGCTGCTGCTGCCGCTACTGCCGCTACTGCCGCTGCTGCTGCTGCTGCCGCTACTGCCGCTACTGCCGCTACTGCCGCTACTGCCGCCGCTACTGCCGCTACTGCCGCTTCTGCTGCTGCCGCTCCTGCCTCTGCTGCTGCTGCTGCTGCTGCTCCTACCTCTGCTGCTGCTGCTGCTGCTGCTGCTGCTCCTGCTCCTCCTTCTGCTGCTGCTGGCACAGAGGGAGCCCAGCCGCGGCCAGCGGCAGGCACAGACTGCTCACTGGAAGGGTGTACCTGGCACAAGGATGTGCTTCAACAGAATTACTCCCCCTAACTTGTTTTAAAACAAAGTTTATCACTGGGTTCTGCTGGGACAGAGCCCCAGGTCCTTGCTTGATATAAATCAGTGTAGGAGTCTGTAAATCAATAGAGCAACATCAATATACACCAGCTGTGGGAGCCATTAAATTTACACCAGCAGAAGATCTGCTCTGAACTGCTGCATTTTTTTCTGCACATAAGCAAGATGAATCTTAACAGAGATCATAGAAGTTTTTTAAGACCTTAGAAATCCAAATTTCTTTATTGATTATTAATTATTCTAGAGCTACTTTAAAGTGAAATTTCCTCATAGACTTTGTTGGGACAAGTAGTAACAGGACTGATAGAGAAAAGGAGAAATGTGCAAAATCATAGCCACTAGTTCCATGTTTTTTTTGTTTTTTTTTTTTTCCTGAGGAAAAACTGAAATGCCCAAAGTGCTCTAAAGCTGATCAAATGTAAAGAATAGTTTACTTTTGAGGAGTGACAAAAATAACTAGGAGTCAAGCCTCAAAAAGAGAAGCACTGGTTGCAGGATCATGAGTAGAGAAAGTCAGTGAAAAATGATTGTTCACTGCTTTATAAAACACAAAATTTGGATAAATCTAATTAAATGCTCGAGTGATGTGTTCCAAACAAAGAGCAGATAACATTTTGCAGGATGGGTTTGCACAGCTCATGCTGCAGAAGGATGTGCATCCCGCAAAACGCTTTTGACAAATACAGGAAAAAAAAACTACACAAAGGTTGTCAAACACATACTACCTCTGACTCAGGAAATTTCTGAGATGCGGATTAGGTGAAATCTGGAAAGACACAGTAGGAAAATATTACCCTTTTCTTAAGGATACACTGTCTACTCTTCCTCAAGTATCTGTCACCAGCCCTGCTTGGGCAGTGGGTGCTGAGCTGAAGGGAGCACAGTGGGACTGGCTGTGCCTGTGCTGATGTTCGTGCTGGTTTTGGTCTCATGTGCCTGACATCACGTGCATTTGACACTGCACTGGGTCAGTGCTTCACCTGCTTTGGGGCTGACAGGATTTGCCTCTCTGTCAGAAGCACAGCACCTAATGAAATGTGTCTGGAGGGTGTTCTGCAGCCTGTGAACGCCGGCAAACTCAAATTTCTCCCAATGGTTAATCTGTAGAGAACTCTCCTTACTTCTGAAAATAGTTTTTAAAAAATTTGCTACACTTGGGGTGACAATAATGGTGTAGCTCAATAAGCAAAAAGAATCTCAATCCTCAGCAACATAAAAAAGAAGTAGTTTCATAAAATAATTTAGATTAAGAACAAAAGCAAGCTATAAAAATAGATCATTAATGTTTCATGACTGAGGGACACTGCTAACAAGTACTAAATGTAGGAAAGTCAGGAAACAAATAATAATTTCTACATCAATATTTAATCAGAAAATTTATCTTAGTTGCTGTTTCCTCCCATTATTTTTATTATTTGGGGTCAGTGCTGCTTGTGGAATATCTATTGAATCAAACATTTCTGTGGTAGTGTGGTACTGATAGGTAATGTTGTAATGAACAGTGGTTTGAAGGGCAAGTAGGGTTAATTTTCACATATACAATGATTTTAAAATTAAAGCAAGAAGAAAGGCCAGATTTGAAGTGCTGACAGTTGTTTAAGGGCTACTTGTTTCATAGTCTCTTATTATATCTCATTTTGTAAAGGAACCCAGTAGCAAGCATAAAACAACAGTGAGTTTTTTGGGCTTTTTTTGCCTTTTGCTACTGAGGTACCACAGCTATTTATCTTCTTTCTTGTGAGCATCACAGTTTTTAATGGCTTTATGTTGGCAACATTATAAGGAAGAACTTTGAAGCATGTTTTGAAAATAGAAAAGGTCAAAGAGTAAACATTTCCAAAAGTACTGCAGTAATTAGGGGGCCTAACTTCCTTCAGCCTTTAATTAAGTTCTTAATTTTATCTTCAGAGTTTTGCCAAGATTAAATAAAAAATTATGGTTGAGCAGAGGCTTGAACCAGATCATTTGAACGCCTCTGTGTCTCATGGGACTCTTGCTAAGCATTTGGGCCCTCCAAAGAATTAGAATTTCCATTACTGGAAACATCAAATTCCTGGGCAAAACCATTTTTAAGTTAGATTGTGTTTTGAATTGGACTTTTTTAGCAGTTTCTGTTCTATCAGGAACATCTTCATTTACCCCTTCTACTCCAGATCTATAAACAAAGCATGACCATGTTCAGCTGTGTGCATGCTTCACACGTGGGAGAACTGGCACAGCACTGGCCTTTCAGCTTCACAAAATCAGAGCTGGCTTGTGATTTCCCAGCTCTGACTGTCCTGCCCTGGTCACAGCTTGTGGGATTGGCAGAGACCCTCAAAGGGAGTGCCAGGCCAGGTCACAAGGAATGATGTGAGGGAATGGAGGAACGCACAGTCACGTTTTGGTCCACTTGGATTCAACAACAGGTTAAGAATCCCCTGAGCCATATTTATTTTTGTTAGCTGATATATTGAATTGAAATGAAGGCGTCAGCTTGTTTCCCTCTGAATTTCGAAGCATTTGAACTGTGATTTTTTTTCGCAATAATAAGCAGAGGAAGGGACAGTCCTTGGAGAGGGATTCTGCAAGGGAGGTTTTTCTCACCAAGATCTTTTACTGTTGGTATACACATTGCTAAAAGGGAAGTGAAATGTAGTGAAGCCAAACAAGTGTAGTTTTTTCACCTAATTCATAAACTTCCTGCATCTACAGTCACTCCTATCCTATCCTGAGCTCAGGCTTCCATGAGACTGGGCTGCTGGTAACTACACTGGCTGGTGATATTCATAGAATGATGATGGTGATCATAAAATGAAAGAAATTACATGGGATTTTTTGCAGAAAGGTAATTTATAGGAGAATAAGTATGCTAGAAACAAAAAAGAAATACACAAAAAAACTCCCTTTTCCTTTGCTTTCCTTGATGTCTTTGTTATATGCTAGTTTCAAAAGTGGTGAGTTGCCTGAAATGCAAACTCAAGCAAACACTAATTTTGCTGACTACAGCCATGTGTATTCTAATAAATTATGGCCTGTGCAACTAACAGCTGCTTCTACAGCTCCCAAATTGTGTTTATTTTTTAAACTTTAAAGCCCCTAGGTTTTTTTCCCCCAATTTTCTTTTTTCTGCTCTTGCAGAATAGCAAAGAAAAAATGTTCCAGATAATTTGACAAGAGCTAACAAAAAGGAAAGGCAGAAAATAAATAAAGTGAGTCAGAAAGATAGCTGACAGCTCACTGCTCCTGTAGGGAAACTTCACTTTTTATGTGTTCATGTACTTTATGGTCACTTGAGCTGAGTGCTGAATTAGTATCTGGAGAGAGAAAAAAAAAAAGATATGCACCACAAGACATTCTGTTATTGTGCTATGAATGGTTCCAAAATACCCTCCAAGCATTTTTCATGAGTGTTTCACAGGAAGAGAAGCAATGGTTATCCCATAAGTCTTGAGTATTTCTAGTTAGGGTTATTAACACTGTAAGGTGAGGCTGCTGTAGCAAGCAGTACTAATGATGCATGAAGCATTACAACTTGAAGTCTATAGGTTAGAGAGTATTATAAAAACACTGCTTAGTAAGCTTGGCCACTTGATTAAAAATTAAATTTCTCTAGTAAAAGAAGTCCGGAAAAGTTAAAGTTTTCTTTAACCAACAGGGGCATATTTGGGCATTATAACTGACACAACATGCCCCAGAGTATGCTGAAAAGCCTGCAGTCCTGAAGGACCAGAGAATGAGGGCTTAAAAATCAGAACTGAAAGGGAACAATAAAAATGAAGATGTTTGCACTATAATTCTCAAGACCCTGGTCAGCTTTCTGGAACTTTCTGCCTGCATTGACTGCTATCAGATATTGCATAGGCACAAAACCTCCCTCCTAAGAGCGAACAGAGCTCACCACCTGGGCTTCCTGACCACAGCTGTCCTGTCTGGTAACTCAAAACCTGAAAAATGCTGCAAGGCTCAAAGCTAGCTGGAAACTGGCCGGTGATCACAGAGCCAGTGGCTCCTGCCTCTTCCCCCCTCCCCTACATGTGGCTGCATGCTGTCTGCAGACATCTTCTCCGAGCAAATCTGGGGTGACTGCTCCACAGAGGGTGCTCAGGAGAGCGGAAGAGCAGAAGCTGCTCTTGGTAGGCAGCAAGGATCCAGGCTGCCTGGCCTCGGGACGGGAGATGCGCACACCTTGCCCCAGCACTCCTAGCCCTTCAGGCTGCTGGGTGCCCCAGGCAGCAGCGGCAGAGTGATCAGCATTTGACAGGTCAAGCAGCTGGCCTTTAGCTGGAAGGGGCCTGGAAGGGAAGTGGGGAGTGAGCCCTCACGAGCGGTGCTCAGCCACATCTCCGAAGCATTAGCCAGCGCCAGGCACTAAAGGCAGCCGCAGCCGGAATAATGCGATGGTGGGAGTGACAAAGACAATTGCAGTGTCCACTGCAGGCAGGCCGTGCTAATGCAGGAGCTTTAGTGCTCTCAGCCGCCCCGGGAAAATCTGCATTAGAACACACACAGAGCACCAGCAGCAGCTGCAGATAGAAACGGAGCCCCATCACACCAGAGCAGCAATATCCACAGCAGCGGCCAATTGCAGAGTGCAAGGAAAGAGCGAGCATGGAGCAGTAAAATCTATATAGTGCTACCTCCAGGTGATAACACAAACCAGACAAGAACGAGAACAGGAGATGAGACCTTACAAACATGACAGAAAAAGGGCTTCATAACAATGTGGGAAGATTATTACCATCCTGCAAACAACGGAAACTATTCACATCAAATTATGGGGGATGGCAAAGAAGATATTAGCAGTTAACTCAACAACTATCTGATAAGTGATCCGTAATAGGATGTTATTAGATGTCCCTGACACACTGTAAATTATGCAATGATAAAGGAGGCTGTTCCAAATCTTTAATTGTGCAATTTACATTTTGTTTTTAAAATAGCTATGAACAAAAATTGCAACCAACTCAAATAATCAGCATAAAAAAGGAGAGGATATCTTCTTTTTTCCCCCACTGGCTTTGCAGTGTTAAAATAGACTCCTGCCTTTTAAATCAGTATTTCCAGTTAAAATTACCTTTCAAAAATCTGTTTAAAAATGGTACTAAAACAGTATTTCCCCACTACTAGAATAACTTTCTGCAAAAAAACCCACACTTTTTCAAAATTATTTGCATGTCTCATCTATTACCTGTGTCTGCTCAACAACGTTAGTTCTATTGTACAAATGGTTGAACTTCTAATCAGAAAAGGTTTGAGACTGGCCCCAAACAAAGCAGAGAAATTTCTTAAAGTTGCTGATGTCTGCAGTTATAGCAACTAGAAGTGGCATGAGAAGTGCTCATTTTTTGGAAAATAGTGCCTGTCAGGAGTCAAGGGCAGAAACTACAGAGAGCTGCTCTGACCTGTGGGTTCTTGCCTGCTGCTGACTCCTCCCATGGGCACCATCAGGCCCATGACCCAAAATAGGATGAGCTTGTGCCACCCTCTCCTTTCCAGGTGCTGGTTGTACTTACGTTACTTCTTCAGTATCTTCTGTAGATCTTAAGAGGCTTTCATTGACTTGTCAGAACACTTCCTGTCAAAAAAATCTCACATTACTTCTTTCACACTCACTTGAAAAGAACATTCAAAGATTTCATAAAATTAGTTTATGGGAAAGAAAATTGTTTTGAAGAGGCAAACTCCTCTGTTCGAAAGCATCCTCAAAAGTTTCCATATTACCATCGTCAATTCAAAACTTTCCAATTTCTGTGTTGATACAAAAAATTAATTTTTAATTTTCCTTTTTCCTGCAAATGGAAAGCAATAAAAATCATGACATTTTGGGCAGAAGAAACATTCTGGTTTGATTATTTTTAGAGCAACTCCTATGTATATTTTAAACAGAAATCTAGAACAGCAAAGTTTGTTTTGAATCCTGAATGCAAAAGGAATAGACCTGACACTAAAGCTTATTTAAGAGCCCCAGGACAACTCTGTGTTCACAGTGAAGGTGCTCTGTGCCTCGCTCTGGCAGACTTATGCCTTCTGTGCAATTACTCATAGAAGTGTTTTGTTTGTTTGCCTTTTTTTTTTTTTTTTTTAGTGTTTCATAAAGCACTTCTTTGAGAATAAAGCCTCTTAACTCTCTGGGAAGAAGCAGCTTCTCTAGAAGTGCTTAGGTTTTAAATAGGAGAAAGCCAGGAGATGCTCTGTGGGTGCTCTGAAGAAACATCTCCATCAGATCTTGCCATCCTCCCTGATGACTTGTACCTGTGTATATACATACACACAATCACACACAGAAAAATATATTATTTAGGCTTGCAAGAACTGTGATTCTTAATGGAAGTCAATGGAGGACAAGAAGTGCTTGTGAAGTAGCTCTTCACATTTTTATGCTTGGTCAAAATCAGAGCATCTGAAGCACTCATATGCTGTTTTGAATGCTTGGTTTCCACTCTTCATAGAATCTTTTTTCTGCTTCTGAAAAAAATATTACATCTCTCTGTCCTGACTTCCATCACTTTTGTACATTGAATCCCATTATTTGATGGTGAATGAAATGATTATTCCATGTCTACCCCACCAAAATTGTAGCATAGGCTTCCAGAGGTAGAAAAGACCCAGACCAGTTTCCAGCTGTGCCGTGCAAACAGGTGAATGCTGATGCTGAGGTGTGATTTTCTATAAAGATATTAATGAACATAAATATTTAAGCCAAAACATATGAGCTTCTAGGACCCTTTCCATTATACAAGCAATAGATTTTGTGAAGTGACTTAAAACAAGCTAATAACTTCTGTTGGCATTGAATCCCTTCTGTTATAAAGGCACCAAATACAATCAGAAGACCACAAGTACAGTTCTGTAGGAAGGTTGTTCTAGTGGCTTATTCTAAAGTAGAAGGAAATGTTCTCCCTTCTATTTCCAAGAAATGCTTTGTTTTAGACTTAAAAAAAAAGCACTCTCAGGAATGCATGAGTTTCCCTTGCTTTATGACTATGCAAGCCTTGAAAGGTGTCCATCTAGACCCATTAAAAAGCTTAAATGGGCAGAATTGAACACGAGTTCTTCAGTCCTGTTGTGTTTCAAAAGTGCTTCTGCTATTTCAAAAGTTCTCTTCATATAAGTCCTATGAAGAGCAGCTGAGGGAAGTGGGATTATTTAGCCAGAAGAAAATGAGGCTCAGGGAGATCTTCTCTCTCTCTACAGCCACCTGAAATGAGACTGTATTGAGGTGAATGTTTGAGATGAGGTCTCTTCTCTCAAGTAACAAATGATAGAACAAGAGGAAATGGTCTTAAGTTGCACCAGGGGAGGTTTAGATTGGATGCCAGGAAATACTGCTTCACTGAAACTGTTCTTAAGCATTGGAATAGACTGTCCAGGGACGTGGTTGAGTCACCATCCCTGGAGGTATTTAAAAGAGGTTGATATGTAGCACCTGGGGACATGGTTTAGCGGTGGACTTGGTGTACTGAGTTAACAGCTGGACTCAATGACCTTAAAGGTCTTTTCCAGCCTTAACAATTCTATGAGTCAAAAATAACAACAAAAAAAAAAAAAAACCCACCAAAAAAAAAAAAAACCAAACCAAGAATTCCTTAGTTTTTTTCCTTAATAAGAGCACATTATTAAAAAAGGCTATCTTCTTATCCATTTTTTTAGTTAGGCTTTGCTTTATATAGTTATTTTCACTTTCATTCACACTTATTTTCAACATTGTGACAAATGGCAACATGACACAGAGACAGAGAATTACAATGATAAAGCTCCATACACAAACGGTCTGAGTAAGGTGAGATCTGGCACATAAAATGCTGCTGTTTTGTGCTTTTCTCTAATGCCCTGATGTATCCAGATCACATGAAGGAGAACTTTCAGAATCCTCAGGCTCCTCTCTGCCAAGAGCTGTCTTGAGCCCATCTCTGAGGTGTTGTGAGCCTATAGAGAGGCAGGAGAGTTCTCACCCTCACAGCCAGGCTAGGAAATAACCTCCATAACTGCTGTCCAGTAGCCAAGAAAAGCAGTAGATGAATTTTTGCTTTGGTTGTGTTAGGATAATTTGTGCTATCTGAACTGCTACACAGCCAGGGATCTGCCTCTGCATCTTCAAAGCACTGTGCCAACATTATATAATTAATTCTCACAGAACTCTTACAAGGATGATGGACTATATATGAATTGTTCTCTACTAATCATAGAAGAGAGGAGGCTTTAAAGCACTTATGCCTTGTCCCTATTGATCCTTCTGTGTGAAACCTGAATTGTCAGTGCAGTATCTGGATCACTACGTTGCCAAAAAGCTCCAGCCAAGATCTGTGTCCTGTTGTGCCAAACACAGCCTTGTGCAGTAGATTTGGTCAGCTTCTCCCAAAAGACCTTTCAGCTTACAAAGAACAGAGGGTGTGAGGAGACAATTAGAGACAGAGACAGAAAGGGAAGAAATGGATACACCCTTCACCAGGCTGGCTACCGGGAGAGCTGTGGTTCTCCACAGGTACTGCTTTGTAATGAGCCTCTTCCAGGGGTAGTTTCTGTCTAATGTTGTTGCTGATAAAATGCAACAAGGACATTAACAGCAACCCCAGCCTGCACCCTAAGAAAAATAGACTTTCCTGCAGTATTAGCATGATAGCCTGAGATATATCCTGAAGCCTGTAAGTAGTAGTAGAATTGAGTTGTGTATCATCCTTGATAACAGAAAAAAAAACCAATAAAGTGTGAAAAGGCATTTCAAATATTAAAAACCAAAATATTTTTAAAAGACAGAAAAAGACATGAGGAGAAAATGTCTTCAGGCTTTTTTAGTTTTTTCCCCCAGGTTGCAAATAATTATTTTATGCAAAATCATAAATCTTATTTCCATGGCTAAAAGACTATTGTTACAATCTTGGATAATCTGTCAGAGAATCCCTGCTCAAGCTCCATTTAGGGTTTTTGGTTTTGCATACTAGTTCATCCTGTGTACTATCACAACACATATCATGCCTGCGATTTCAAGCCTTATTAAAATAATCATTTTTATCCAGGATGGAGAGCTGTTGCTTTCCACTGGAAATGCATGATTATCTCATCCTAACTAAATTGCTCATTCCTCACCAGTAGAAGTTAGACACCTGTCAGCATTTCAATATTACCTCTAACATTTAGAGACCCCCTGTAATTATAGAGAATTTTGTTGGTAGTTTGTTTTTAAGAAATGATAGGTGGAAATTTCTGTCTTGACTTTTCCATGTGGGATATGAAGTCCATAAAGGAAGGAGGAAATATATGGTAAAAAGGAGATATATTTCACATTCTAATTTATCCAGCAATAATGTTTAGGGGTTTTTT
The DNA here is from genome assembly GCF_031753505.1 of Anomalospiza imberbis. Taxonomy (NCBI): domain Eukaryota; kingdom Metazoa; phylum Chordata; class Aves; order Passeriformes; family Viduidae; genus Anomalospiza; species Anomalospiza imberbis. Next base: position 13,296,866 of record NC_089687.1, read on the forward strand.
GTAAGACATAAATATGGGTAAAGACCTCATATTAATGAGTTTAATTCAGTGGAATTACAGTGAGTCTCAGATCTTTGAAAGAGGCACGGTGAAAATAATTTTTCCCCTGTTGTAAACAAATGTATGCCAGTCTCAATGCACAGAGCAACACTACTCCAAAACAGACTATAAACGGATTCAGGAAAAACATTTAAGAGAAAAGGGGGAAATGTGTTTCCAGTAGAAGATTATGCAGAAGACCTATAGAGCACGAATTCTCAAGGTGAGGGTTAAGCTAACAAAAGCCATAGAGAGGGATTTTGCAGTCCAGTCTGACCTCTACGAATGTTGTGTTTAACAGGGCTTTCTGATAAGGCTACATTTGATGTTTTTTTTGTTTTACTTCTATTTTACCTTTTTCTATTTTTCTCTTTCATTACTATGCCTGACTGCATTTTCACTCAGAGGTATTAGCACTAGGAAAGTGTTGCTCTGTAGTGTGGGTTTGTCTCCCATTTGCTATTGTCTGTCCCTTTGGATTCCACATAAGTGTGACTCCTCTGACTTCCTGAGGAGCTTCCAGGGGAAGCTTAAGATAGCAAGATAAGATGAGAGATGCTGCGTTGTCAGTGACAGCCATTTAATCTCAGTTGCAGAAGGGTAAAGCATCCTGGAGCAGTATGAGCCATCTGCCTGAAGCACACAGCCTGAGACAGCCTCACACCCTTCTGGAGAAGTTTTCCTGGTGGCCAAACAGGAAACCCCACTATGGTTAAAATAACACTTTGTGCCTGTACTCACACTGCTGAGTCCCACCCAAAGAGCCTTTGCAAGATGGCATAAACACTTCATCAAATACAAAGGAGCGATAGCAAATATATGCAGCAAATAGCAAATTCATTTCAACACATACAGAGATGAAATATGCAAGCACTAGGCCAGATGAATCTAATCTGTGGTTGCTTCACTGTCATAAAACAGCCATAGATCAAGAAGACGAGATTGTGGGGAAATTTTGCACAGAAACATTTGAGCATTTTAGCCATTGGCTTTAGCCCTCCAGCTTTCTATCAGCAGCATTTCCTCCATGCAGCAAGATGCACGGCCTGCCCTCCATTTTTTAAATCAAGGGAAGGTGCAGATAGGTTTGTAATGATAGGAATAACAAGGCAACATGCAAAGCAATGAAAAAGAGTGAATAGGGAAATTGCTGCTAGTGGGATAAAAGTGTTTCTCCCAAACTGGAGTACAGAAAGCAAAGCTAAAGATAGCAGAGCTCTCACTGGAGCTCTCCAAGCCTGGAGGAACACTAATGGAAGAGTCAGAAAGCAGAGATAGAAACAATACAGACAGTACAATGGACTTTCAGGGAAGAAGTAATTAAAGGCAACATCAATTTCAAACGTGAAGAAAACCCAACAAAACCAACAAACCAAAACAAAGCAAAACCAAACCACACCATTCATGGTTTTGAGAATGATATAAGATCCAAAAAGGTCATAAGGAAGAGCATAATCTGATGGCACATGACCTGACTGGTCCATGAACTACTTGAGAAGAAAAAGTATGTGGATGAAGTAATAAAAAGAAAGAAAATTGTTGCCCTGTTCTTTTAAAAGTTTTAAAGTTCTTTTAAAAGTTTTCCATTCCTTCTGATGTTTACATATTTCTACTAGAGTTCTCACGCACTGTTCATGTAAATAATGATTGTTTTGCTTTCTTCTTTGTAGGAAGAGAGACTTGATAGACTGTTAGTTTGACCAGTGTGGTTGGAGAGGTGGCAATTTCATCCTCCAATCCACTGTCACTTTTAGAATTCTATATACTGTGAAGTCAGAAATAAAAGTTACTTCCTTTTACTCTTTTCCTTCTTTTACATCTTAAGTAAGCGCGTGAGTTATTTCGTGTCGTAGTGCGACAGGGAATGAGAAAGAAAGCGGAGAAAACTATCCATACGGGAAGGAACCGGAAGGAACAGAGTAACACAAGAGAGTTTTTCAGCCATTTTCTGTCTAGATAAAGGGACAGCAGTAACTTTCAGCAAGACATGACACTTCCCTGGGATGCAATTTACTTGACTGCATACCTTCACAACTGCAATTTCAGCCATAATTTCTTTACAAGTGGGAAAATGGCATGGAAGGGAGGCTCTTTACTGCTCCAGGCTTCCTGTGCACCTCAGGAAAAAAAAGCACCATGCTGAAAGCAGAAAAGTAACATTCAAAGTACATAACAAACATGACTGTAACCTACCACTGAGATGCCTTCCTACCTCACCACCCACATGAAAAATGTGCGTGCCATTTGAAATGAAATTCCCCTGATAATTGCAGCTTCTCTTCCAACAGACAAAGAATATATCTGTTTGTTCATTAAAAGACTTCTTTAAAAAGTCTCAACAAGGATTTTGTTTTAAATATTGGCACAGTGGGGTATTTGGACCAAATATATTCCCTCCCCCCTGAAGAAAGAACTATCCCAGCATGACACAATGACAGAAATGACAGAACAGCAAAGTGTAATGTCAGGGGGATGGAAGGTTTCAAAAGGAAAAATATAAAGGTGCCTCCAGGTTTATCCAAGTCTATTTTTTTCCTTGAGAATTGTAATTACTCAAGAGTACAAGATTTCTTCTTGATTTTCTGCAGGGGGTTTTAAGGGTTTTTTTCCCTTATCCTTCTTGACAGCACCTCCCGCTGACATCAGAGCGACAGTCATTACACCTTCCTAGTAATGTCAATGAAAAACTTACCAAATACATTTTTATATTGTATAACTCATCTGGACTTGAACAGAGAAGTCTGCAGCCAGCGGAAAGCTCAAGGACTTCACAATGATTATGCAATCTCCTGTTCCAATAAAATAACTGTTTATCTTCAGAAAAGTATTTAGTAGAGAAGGGAGACATGTAGTTCAGTCTTTCAGCAGACTAAAAGCCAAACAGTAGAGATCTTACTGAGAATGTTGTATGATGCCCTCTCACCCTAAATCTCTTGCTATCAAAAAGACAAAACTTTTCTTTTTCTAAGTGTTTTTCTCACCTCTGCCTTACAGTTTATGCTTCATGATTTGACATCACACATTCAGATTATGGAATGCAATAAATTTGAGCTCTCTTTAGGGCTAGATAGCGAGATATCACTCTTTGATTTCAAATGTTGGTGTCCCTGTAGCATGTGATTTATGGAGAGATGGATGTGCACAACACTATCCTCCTAATAGGATTATTCCCAGTAAATAACTTATCATCTACACTTTAGGAAGAGCTTATGAAAAAAAAAAAAAAAACAACAAACCAAAAAAAAAACCCCAAGCCCAACAGAAAAAAAAAAAAAAAAAAAAACAAAACAAAACTGTGAACATTAGCACAGACTTTAAAAAAATCCATTTGCTCCATGTCCTCTTCATTTTGCTCCATGTCCACTTCATTTGGTGTTATCTTCCCTTGTATCAGTGTAAGACAAGGTAACACAAAGTTCCCAAAGCTAAACACTCCCAATTTCTCCAGATAGCTTAAAATTACATAAAACCTTATATGAAACCTATAGAATTTGGATTCTGCACTTCATTTTAGCACCATGTGACATCCAGCTGATGTAAGAGAGCATTAAAATTAGGTGGAGCTACATACAATTGCATTAGGGGATGCTTAACCCAGAAAGTTTAAGCAGCAGTTTTCAAAAGAGAAGTTCCCGAGGGTAATAGGGCAATAGGGCATATTCAGCAGATTTGGGAATTAAAGAATTCTCAGAAAAAATAAATCTTATGTACCAGAAGCATAAACTTCAGTCATGGGACATCACCTAACTACCTCAAAATTACAGATTTAACCTTGACCTTTCATTTCAATCATCTTCGAGGTGATAATGAAAGATTTCACCTAGAAACAGCCAGGTATGTGATCTTTCATTAAGCATCCCATTTCTTCTGAAACTGACCAATAACACAATTATTAAGAAATAAATTTTTCTAATTCAGAACCAAAATGATTGTTACACGGTCCATTCTTTAATTTCAAGATACTCAAAATCTCAAAAGCTGGGTTGTAGTTTTGCTAAAATCCCTAACGGGAATTGGTATCAGTTCTTGTGAGATACCTCAATAATACAATCATCTCCAGTGAAGCAGTGTCAGCAGACAACTGTATCCACTTAACAAAATGGATGTATCAGTAATGTTAATCCACAGAATGCATCTCCAGTGACATGGGTTTGTGGTAAATGAATTAACCCTTCATCCTCCTAAGCTCTTGGTGCTTATTTCCTTTTTTGATATTGTGACTTTTGCTCACTGCTGTGCTGGCAGAGTGCTAATTGTTTGTGTAATCCTTGACCTATGGTAATACTGTGATTCTACAACCTTCACAGTGGGGTCAGAACTACAGCACGTGTTGACATGGATAGGGAGGAAGGTGGCTGTTTCTCAAAGGCTCATGATGTAAATGGACAAAAAAGTGGATTAAAAAAGAATGAAAGTGGAGGATAACGATTTAGCTGGTAGTAGTCACTGCTCAGCCTTTGTCAAGGAAAACCTAGTGGACAGAATAGGTCATGTTCATCCCTGATACAGCTTCCCTAGATTTTATACTGGGGAGTAATTTCACTCATATCACACATTCATATATCTTTGTCTGACAGCCTTTCAAAGCTTTATTAATCAGTGTTTCATGCAAACAGTAAAAGCATTGAGGCTGGAATTATGTGATCATTGTCATAAAGTGAACAATATATTGTATCTTGTTCATCCATCTGTTATAATAGCACTCTGGGAATTAAGTTGCTTATAATAAATTCAATTACATTAGTACTAACACACATAGATGTCAATACATATTCCTCATTTCCACATTTGATTCTTCATATTAGACAATGCTGAAGGTTTTTATGGAGCACAGCTGCATGCTTGTGACCTTCCTTCATTGTTGAGATTCTCTGCTACCTGGATCTGCCTGCAATGAACATCTTAACTCCTAAGATGAAGAAACAAAGTCAAATATTTCTGCTGTATTTTGCTGCCTGTTCAGATAGGATTAGAGTTTTATGCTGTTGCCAGAGATGGCTATAATTCTCTTGAGTTGTTACATTTATGAACCTGATTTTCAGACTGGAGAGATAATATGGGACAATGAATCCAATTAAGAAAACAAAGAGAACCCGGGCTAGCCTCCTAGCTTTGCCACATTCTTTCTGTGGCTTGATCCTGCCTTTTGATCCTGGATACATCTCTGCAACCCTTGAAAATGAGTCTGAATCCAGTCTCAAGCTCAAACTTAGCTCATATTCACACTGTGTGGATTGCAGGTTAAAGTCAGGGGTTTAGCTGAACTCCAGGGCACAGTTTACTGCACTTCACCCCTTGGTCTTCAGCCCTGCACACAGCCAAGAAAGCTCCCTTCATGAAGGCTCAGTGAAATCTGGACTATTTGTGCACATTTTCTGCCTGAACCTCAACTGATTCAACACACAACTAGTAAGTGCACAGAAGTTTGGCCTCCTGGGATTCCTCCTCCTTAATGGGAACATGATGGGACTTGTTTGCTCTAGTTTAAATCCTGAGCATAAAAATTCTCAGCAGTGAGTCTGATTTTCTTCCTTATCCTGGAATTTACAACACCATCCAGTATAACTTTCCTTATAACAAGCAAAAAACAGACCTTGAGAGTCAGAAAAAAAAATAAGTAGGACTTCTAATTTTGGCTTAGTTTTGATAGCGGTTGCTCAAATCACTTATTGTTTTTGTAATAACAAAAGCAAAATACATTGATTGCTAGAGAACCCCTGAATATCCACCCTTGTAGTCAGTTACAATACGTTAATATTCTCATGTTGTCAGCAGATCTTTAGCGAGTAGGAGGGATTCATTATCTCCAGTGCAGTGTGCAATCCAGACTGGCAGAAAGCAGAGGCTTCCTATACCTCAAGCTGGCTGCAGTCAGAAGTAAGATGAGCGTGTCTGACTCAGACCTACACATTACTGTATAATCATCTCTCTCTCACTGAGTTAAAATCACTTTGCTTTGAAAAGACAGTGGTAGGTCTACATGGAACTGTTTCGTTTTGATGCAAATGCATTCACTTCCTAGAGGAAATAAACATTTTTAGTCAGTAGGTAGGAAATAAATGGATCTCCTAGCGAGGGGTGAGTTTACCTTGTTTGATTTCCTGTTTTACACAGATTTCTGTGTGTCTGTATATACTTATGTACAAATACATGTGTATATATGCATGTGTGTATACAGATATACACACACATACACAACATAACTAAATGGGAATTTTCATAGTTTAGACCAGATTAACTTTCAGCTCAGTCCTCGGCAAGTTCTTTGTCTAGAAGCAGGTCAGTGGTACAGTGACTAAAGAACCTCTATTAATTTCATTTTCTGTTCCATGTCCTTTAATGTCTGCATCAAAGAAATTACAGCATCGGCCTTTAGAAAGGCAGGTATCTGCAAAAACATGGGCCTAAGATTCTGAATATCCTGTGCCTAAGCTGAGAAGGAAGCAACACAGGAGTGCTCAGGAGCTGCTCATTCCCACAGGACTGAATTTAGAAATCCTGATGGCTTTTGAGATAAGGTATATTCATTTCTTCCTCTTTTTCAAGGGAGTCTAAATTACCATCTTGTCTTTCATTATTCTCAGTTGACTCCTTCTGTATGATAATTGCAGAAAGGTTAAAAATGACCTAATGATTGCATTAGCTTCCACACAACTTTCCTCTTTTCACTCCTCTCTGACCTCCATCCACAACGAGAGATTAGTGAAGGACAGAAGGCAGAAAAGTAAAGAGACTATCTGAATATAGGATGTCATACCCAGCCCAGCTGTTGCTAATAATAATTTTCTGAGTGCAACCACTGGATGAGCCATTTGTCACAAATTATTTATTTGATGAAATTAGCTCTCTTTTTCACTCCTTGAAAACTTCCTCAGTAAAATCATGGAGACATTCAAAGCTGTTTGTTATGTATATAGGCCCAGGTGAATGTTTCTCTCCTAGAGCATGAGATTATGGATTAGTGGTAGACTGAGGTGCAAATGTTCAATGGAGGGTAATGATTTTGGACGCCTCTCCTTTTAGCTGTCTTTTTTGAACAGGCAGATCATGGCACTGAGCAAGTAAAGGCCCAAATCATTCTGAAAAAAATGCCCCTTAAGGAGACTTTGGTTGTTCATGCAGAATTGCTAATCGCTTCTGAAAATCTATCCCAGTGTCTATTCATTACATGTCATTACATTGGTGACATGGCAGACACTATAATTCCATCACTGAATGACTGAATCTCTGCAAAACGGAGACTAGATAGCCACCAATGAGTGACAAGTAAAGCTGTCTTCTTTATGTATGGAAAAAGGCATTCATACAGAAAACATTCCTCTCTTCCAACTCTGTAGTCTGAACTGGGGTGCCTATCAAACAGAGTTTTTTGCTAAATGCTTCCCCAGCTTCTGTAATTTCTTTTTGCCTTGTTTGCCTTGAAGTTTTTAAGTACTGTGAGACAGATGCTGGGCTTTGACCTCAGCTGGGAGACTCACAGACCGTATTCCACTATGTTCCCATTAGTTAGCCAGCTGTACTCCAAGGACTACATCCATCCTGTGACACCTAACTGTCCAGGGACTTTTTAGGGGTTTCTTCATTCTAATTTGTATGGCTTCAGAACAAGGGGAAAAAAATGTGTTAGTTTGTGTATGAGTTCTCTCATCAGGACTGATTGTGGTTGATGAGACCAGAGGAATGGGGCTTGCAGTTATGCCAACACCTCATGAAGTCCATCTCTTCACTGGAACTGGTGGAAAGCTGGTCCTGGGACAATAACTGCACCAGGATTATGCTGCTTTTCAGTAAAAAAGCAGTATTGCTCAGAGACAACGGTGACTGGCCCTGGTAGAGCTGACCACTGTGTTTGGTAGGGAACCAGCACAGACAGCAGACCATGGCTGTGTCCTCTGTGACTCCTTCCAGCACTGCAACGCACAATGTCACTGGAATCACACCAGGGAGGAGTGTGGCCCAAATAAGGCCTATTTCAGTCCCTAGGTAATTTGTAGCCATAGTCATTTGAACTATTATTTACCGAGGTTATTGATCTTTTAAGACCGGTAGCTGTATCTGGCCATGATTGACACAAGTGTCTTCATAGGCAGACAAGATAATGTAATGAAAGCAATAATACCAGCAGACAGTGGTAAAATAATGGGGGGAAGGCGAGGGGGAGGAAGTGGTGATTTTAGTTCTTTCTCTTCCAATAATCGCTGCACAGCTTGACATCTGATTTCTTTTACCTAATCTCAGCATGCATCTCAAAAATGCTACTGGCCATCAGATTATCCCAGCAGATCATTACATTTTCCTATGCTCCGGACTTAGGTATGCTGTGGATCTATCCAAGGATAATGAGCAGCCTGCTGTTGCACTCACCTGGCTGGGGTCGGTGTGTTTTATGAAAGCTTTCCACATATTCTCTTTAATGAATGAGTTATTTCTATTTATAGGAGAATATTTAAAGGGAAAAAGAAATAAATGACCTTCAGGGTTTTTTTTATGTGACCTTTAGAGTTTTTGATGGGAAACATATTCTTCAGATAAATTCTTAGTTATCAACAGGAAACTGCAATATATGATCCCAAAGTCATCTACAATTAAGTTTTCATATATGTAATGTTATTCTCCTTCCATGGATTCTGTACAGTCGGGGTCAGAGATAAAGCTTCCAGCTGCAATTATCCAAACAGCTGGATTGTTTGTATTCATGGACTAAACTGCTATTGCTTCTAGTGGCAAACTCAACATGGGTTATAGCAGTACTAATGCTGTTTACTGACTCTAGGAAAGAAAACAAGCTTATCTGATCACAGATATACTTACCTCCTCAGATAAATATTTAAATAAAAAAGCTTTCTCCTTCAAAATGCAAAAATACATTCACTAACTTCCCGGTGGCAGCCAGCTTTTCCTGCTCTTCCATGTGTGTTCATGTCCTTCCTTTGCTCTCCTATTCATTAATTCCCACAAATGATTCCTTCAGCTCAAATAACAAGGCTCCAGACTGGTAGAATAGGCTTGAGGACACTGAGGCTAAAAAACTTAAATACTCAATTTCAGCAATTTGTGGCTCACCAGCTATTGGTGTAATGCTGCTTGTCTTCCTCTTCCCATCATGCAGGTCATGTCCTGCCTGTGTCCCGGGCAGCATTAACAGGGGCACTCAGCTGCCATGGGGGTGCAGAGAGTAAGGACCTGATTTCCTATCCCATGTTGGGCTTTCTCACCAAGAACTCACACAGCCATTTCAGTACTGCCCCAGATGACCTAATGATGATTGGCATTGTCTCCATAATTATGATCGTTCTGAACAGGTGCCAGACATTTGTATATTTCTCCTCCTGCCACATGGACAAGAGGAGGTATTGGTGTGCTCCCCTTGTTTAACAATGAACATCGAGTGACTGGCAAAAGGATATAAATGAAATGTATCAAAGACGAGGCAGACACAGAAAGGAAAGAAATAAGGGTCTTCTCAGTTAAGGTCAGTTTTGCTTTCATTGAGGAGAAGAAAATGTGCCACGGTGAATGCAAGAGTTGGAAAGGAGTTAAAAACTGTGAGTTAGAGAGGACTAATAACTATAGGTGTAATAAAGCCTCCACTCATAGCCAAGGCTTTGAAACACCTGCAGTGGCAACCGTCATCGTGCTTTTGAATAATATCCAGAAACACCAAAATGAAATAAACAACTGAGTTTTCCCAAAATCCAGGGTACTCAGATCTGTAATTGATGATGAGCCACAGATTTTGTCTGAACAGCTTTAATAGTAATTAATAAATTTACTCTAATAAAAATCTTGCTGGCAAAAAGCCCTTAAACATGACATTATTTACATAATTTCCTGCAACAAACAGCTGCATAGCCCTCCACTCTGGTCATAACTTCTCAGTTGTAGTACTCCTGCACCCAAACATTCACAAATCTTAAAGCAATGCCTGGCATTTATGATACAAAGGAGATTATGGAAGAGGTGTGTTTCACAAAGGTGATTTGAAAACCAATACTATAACAGGGTCCAGATTCTGCAGTCAGATCCATATTGGTGACCACTGGGATGCATTGTAGGATGGGGCTCATATTTACTGATAGCTTTTAATTAGCCTGCATAATTCATTTCCACATCTGTTTTCCTATAAACAAGCCACTAATTAGCTCTGTGAGTCAGTTAAAAAGTGTACCAATGTGCCAGAGAGTTTAAAGAGACACTGAAAAGATTTGAAACACGGTCAATATAATTTTGAATTATTTTTTAAAAGAAAAGCATGAAACACCCCTCCCCATTTTTAATTTTCTTTTTTTGAACACCGCTAATTTCAGAATACATAGCTGCAAGGTTGTGAGTGTGTCAAAGACTTGTATCTCTAGAGAAAACCCACTGTGATTTAAGATTTCTGATGTATTCTACTGCTTAGCTTTACTCAAGTGGTAGCTCTGGAAGCACTGCTAGCACTTCTAAAACTTGATCACTCACCTGAAAAAGTCAAGTTAATAGCATAATTTTCTCAGTACTCCAGCCTCCTGGCCTAATGCAGCAAAGCAATACTTAGTTCCTGGGCCAGAGTCACCAATTTTGATTGGTATGGAGAAGATGAGATGTTTCTGACTAGGATCAGAAAACATGAATAGGAGACCCTCTCTCTCCCCATCCACTGAGGGAAATGAGCAGAGCTCACTACCTTCAAAAATGGGCCTGCTCAGACACAAGGGTGTCTGTGCCCTTGCACAAAGCTCTCCTGGGTGATCAGTTTAATATCTCCACCAGGGCCTGTGTAAGGGAAAGCAGACACTTCATGTAGATGACTTAGCCTTGATCTGACTGCCACCCCTAATTTCCAAAATCTCATTCTGCTCAAGTGTAGAGCAACTGGGTCAGGTCTTTGCATGAGCAAAGATGAAACCTTGGTGTGTTCAGATGTGTTAGAAGTCAAACATTAAACACTTGTAGAGCTCATTAAGCTTTTAAGTTCTTCTTAAGTCTTAGTTTTGTCTGACTAAATCCTTTATAGACTCCGACTGAAAGCCTTGGTGCTAAGCAGTAACCTTCCTGTTTAACCTTGTATCACTTGTGTCACTTCCAACAACAGAAACTGAAATAATTAGGTCAATTTTTAAATGTGGACTTTTGCTTTCCAAGCTGACTACCTCTTTAAAGATAAGATGTCCCCCTGACACCTCTCTGGTATAGTTAGTGCGTAACAGCTAAGCACAATGTCTTTTCTCTACCCTCCTTGCTTTTTAAAATGAGGTTTACAGCACGCCAGCAATTTAAACTTCCGCTCTCCGCTGGCAGGTCGGGATGGCTTTGGGGAACAGTCTATTTCTTCTGATTATTCCTTGCCACTGTGAGAGATTATGGCTGAGCACCAGCGGCTTTCGAGCACCAGCGGCTTCCCCCTCCCCAGCCCCAAAGACGACCCAAACACACTCTCCTTGCAGATTACAGCGGAATCACTAATGCAATTTTGGCCTGACTGTGATGCAGCACTCTATTGATGTGGCGTGACGCCGCAGCAAAGCAGCAGGGTTAGACCTCGGCAGTGATTAAGCCGGAGTCCCTGGGCTCAGGTGTGCCTTCCCCCCGTGCGGCTGCGGGGCGGAGCGGGCCCGGCTCCGAGCGCTCCCACCGCCGGCGCGCACCCCGCCAGGGGAGGGCAGGATGCGTGTTCAGCTCTAGTTTCTTGTACACCCCTCGGGAAGATAATCCTGGCCTGTTCAGCTGCTGAGCGGTCGGGTAATCAATCAGTCAATCAGTCAGGAAATCTGATTTTTGCAAGCATCACCCTCGCCAGTCGGGAGGGGGGCACAGACCCTTGGTGCGGGTCCGCCGCGGGTGCGGGTCCGGGTCCGGGTCCGGGTCCGGGTCTGGGTCCAGGTCCGCTATCCCGGGGACCATGTTCCTCTTCAGGCCGAGGGCGCTAACGAGAGCTCCCCGTGTCACTTCTGGAAGCCCTGGGGCCACCTCTGATCGCCTTCTGGGAGGGCCAGGCAGGGAAGCTCTGGACCAGGCTTGACATAAGAGCAGGTGGAGCATCAGTCCCGTCCGAGGCTCATCCCCCCCACCCCCGGACGTGAGGCTGAGCCTCGGCAACGGGGCTGGGGCTCGTCGGGCTCTGTCGGCTCTGTACATGCCAGGATATCATGTATATTTTATGTATGTGTATATAACATATGTATTCATAAGCAAACAAACATCAGAGCCGGCGGATCTTTAAAATGTTCCAGCTACAGTGCTATCTAAAGGCGGGGGGGAAAGGAAGATTTAATTATTTTTTTTTCATCCAGGCATCTGATTTACTCCGTGACTCTGATGCTTATCAACAACGCGTGAAGATTGCAGTAAGGATCCTCCCTGGAAGGCGAGGAGGAGCAACTTCCAGGGGGCTGGGAGGAGGTGGAGTGCAGCGCAGCTCTCGCCTATAAGGAGGTGCCCAGCGAGCGGCTGGTGCTTCCCACCCAGCCGCTGCTCGCAAGGTGAATCGCTGTGGCGGCAGTCGGGGCAGCGGGCTCGGCTCGGGCACCACTACCGGCGTCTGGAGCGGCTCCTCCAAGGGCTGCGAAGAGTCCCCCGGCCGGCCCCGGCTTCCCTTCACCCGGAGTGCTTGGATGCTGTATGGAGTAAATGAGCGGAGGCAGAGCGAGCGCACAGAGGCTGAGAGGCGCTCGGAGACCGGGACCAGGGGAGACAGGCGGGCGGCTGGCTTCCCCCTCCGGGGCTGAAGATGGATTCCCGAGCCCTCGGGGGCTTCACTCTGCTGCTCTTCACTTTATGGCATCTGGGATTAACTGCAACAAATTGTGAGTTACGGGAGTGCGAGGAGTTGCCTGGGGTTGGGTCGGGGGCGGGAGGAAGAGATGGGGAGTAACTCTCGGAAAAAGGGGGTTATTGCGCCATGACCTCTGAGAAACTTAGCTCGGCTCCGCTTTGCTAATGGAGCTCAGAAATGCAAAGTTGGGGCCAGATGGAGGGACTGCTCTCCACCGTCCTGCAGGTGTGGATGTGGGAGTGAACGGGAGACGCTGGAGCCTGCGAGGAGCCGCTCGGGGTTTTCCGCGCGGTTTGTTGTCCTTCCGCTGGCTGCATCTTTTTGCGGTCGGTGGCCGCTATCGCCGTGCATCGGCTGCGGGCCACCGGCCGGGACGGGGCCGGGGTCGCGCCTCTGCCTGGCGGGGAGGGTCAGTCCTTCCGGCAGGGGCCGGGGGATGTCGTGATTTTGCGGGCGCAGCCTGGCTCCAGCCTGGCGGAGCGGCGCTAGTGGCGCTGAGCGTTTTCTCCTGGCCCGGCGGTGCCGTCGGTTCCCTGGGCGCTTCCCACGGGCGCGGCTGTGTCCCGGGGCGTGGTGCTCGCCCTTCCTGCTGCCCCACCATTTCCTGGCTGGGAAATCGCCGTTCCCCCTTTTTTTTTTCTCCCCGGGAGATCCGCTTGCAAGTTCGCCACGTATCTCTGCCGGCCCTGCGGGGTCGGTCCCCGCAGGCGGGAACATCCCTGGCCGCCGGGCTTTGCGGCGCTCCAGTGGGCGGGCAGCAGCGGCGGCTCTACGGGCGCGCTTGGGCGAGCCCGGTGCAGCCGGGTACCGGCGGTGCGGCGCTCCCTGGAGCGCAGAGCAGGCGGGGGTGCTCCGAGGGCTGCTCCCCGGGCTGCCGGCGGGGCTGGGAGCGCGGCTCCCGGCACGGCCTCCCCCGCCGCCCGTCGGGCGGAGCGGGGCGGGCGGGGGCGCGGCGGCCGCGAGAGGGCGCTGTTGCCCCGCCGGCGGCGCTGCCCCGGCCGAGCCCCGCGGGCAGCGCCGTCCGTCCGTCTGTCCGTCCGTCTGTCCGTCCGCCTCCTCCCAACAGCCCGGCCCGGCCTCTTTCCTCTTTCTTCTCTTTTCCTGTATATGTATTTTCCTCCTCTGTCTTTTTTTTTTTTTTTTTTTTTTTTTTTTTTTTTTTTAATTTCCAGTCAATTAAATCACGGTTAATACGTTTTAATATCGCTCGCGATTACTGAATGGCAGGCGATTTAAGGCTGAGGCTTGCCTTTACGGATGCGGCCATAAAGTTAATTCCTAACACTTAAAAAGAAACTCCGCGTTAATGAGTTTTACTATTTCACGGGTGACAGTTTAATTTCACAGTGCCAATAAACATTTCCATTGAATATGCGCTGCTTCCTAAATATTTAGGAGTCAATCTTAAAGCATGATGATCAATGGTTTTATTATACTGTACAGATTTTACTTATTCATTGAGCAATGAATTAGCATGGAATCAGCTGTAAGTGCTTTCCCAGGAGCTGAGTGAAAGAGCCTGTGAATCTGTAATAGCTGCAAGTTCCCTAGAAACCTCGTTAGATTTGCATGTGAAGATCTATGTGTGCTCGCACGGACCTCAATAATTGCACCCGGTATGAAAATTCATCACCTGCTTAAATAAATCATCTCCTTATGTCGGAGCTTGGGGAGGCTGTGCACTCTTACTCAGTTTTGGGCCAAGAAAGCTTATACATGGGCTAAAATATCAAAGCAGTATCCTGAAATATTTTCAAGTAACTGTATGAAAGTGCTGCTGCTTTAAAGGGTTACTGAGCTTCCAGGTGCCAGTAACCAAAGGAAATAACTGAATTCCACATGTGAGAAGCTTTGGTGCAGGCAACTGTCAGAAGCTTCTACTTGAAAGCCCAAAGGCAAATGGGAAGGTTGGGTTCTGCACCCTCCTCAATTTGAATACTTTGGCCAAAGGAGTTGCACTCGGATGCCAGTACTGGTATGCTCGCAATGATTTCAGCAGGTTTGTTTCTGACAGATTTTGTGAACAAGAACAAAACTGGGGACCGTATTTACATTTGAAAAGGACTATGCTTGGGAGTGGGGGTGAGAGTGCAGCTCATTTAATTTTCTTCCTAATATCTGACATGTCTTTAATCTAATTTGTTTTTTTCCTTACTTCTAAATTATAAAACTCTTAAAAATTATTATTTTCTCACTTACTTAATTTACTGTAAAATTAAAGTCCTGAGTAAGTAAGAATCTTCTCTGTCACTGAGATATTTGATTCTAATTTTCTCTTTGGTAATAGTTTTTAATTAAAGAAAGAATTGGTGAAGAAACTGCTTTGAAACACAGCTACAGGCTAGGGGTCAGTAGACATCATTAGAAAAATCAGAATTGCCAAATGCTAATAAAACATTAGATGTTCCTCCCACTTTGCATTTTGCAATCTTTTATTAAATTAGGTAAATAGAGTGGCAATCGGATTTCTCCCCAGGATACTAATTACTAGAAAATGAATAAATAGCCATGTATGTAACACTGAAAATGTGTTGCTTATGATGTCTGGGAGAACTGAAACTTCAGCATTTATCAGATAGACATGGAGACACAAAGCCTTGCCTGCTATATAACAAATTAGTTGCCCTTTAGCAGCATATTCTGTGATCTGAAAACATTAGTAGCTTTAAGTCTAGATTTGTTGAGCCCCCTTTTTTTTTTTTCCTACCTTTTTCATTTTAAAGTTGGAAGGAGGGAACAGTAGTAAAATAATGAAAGGAGATATGAACTCATGTTTTTCTTGAGCACTTTTCTATATCAGTTCAGGGCACAGCTGCAGAAAAGAATTGCAGGAGCCATTAGTGATCTTCCACCCAGTTTAGTGTTGTGTATCTTTAAAAATGTCCCCTAATGCTATTTTACACCTTATGCCTCCCTCCCCCTTAAATGTATCTTTCCTGACTGACTTTTCACACATGGCCTGAAAAGATGTAGCAGATTAAAACGCCTCCTGGTCAAGTGGCACCTTTTAACTCTCGTTGTGAAAGTTATTCTCAAATTATTACCTGTTTCTGTTCCAGAACACAGCTGCCTCTGCCACCTACAGCATCACTAACATTTATTATCCCTTTTCACCAGCACTTACTAGCTGATCGAGAGACTTTCAAACCTTTCACTTAAACCCAGTCATAAGTGTCAGTCAAAGCTGCAGAAATTCAATGTTTAGTAGAATGAGATAGTGTACTGAAGTTCTTGCAGAAATGTATGGTCAAGGTACAGTCCATTACTCTGCAGTAGATTTCCATGTGGCCTTACAGGACACATCTGTCTTTAATAATTCTGTTCAGTTAAAAATAGGCAACGTGTGTCTGTTTTTTTTAGTATTTTGAAAAAATACTAAAGAAAATGCAATTTTTTTGGCATGGAAGTTATATATTTTATTTATTTATTTATTTTAGGCAACCAGTGTTCACTCTGATTTTAGCCTTCTTTTCTCTGCAGTGGTGATAATTTTGCAAGAGTCAGCCAAGTGTAAGTGAAAACTTACAGGAGCAAATCTGACTGTGGATATTTGAGGCCATCAAGATAAGGAGGGTGTGTTTGGGATTTATGTAACATCACAAATGAGACCCTTTGTATCAACTGTGGCAAAGGTAAAAGGTCTCTTAAACAGTGACCTTTTTATTCGTGTGGTCAGAAATGCTAAGTTTGAAAAGCTGTGCTGAAATAAGGTAGAATATTGATCGTTGGTTTGTGCCTTGTGTGCTTGCAGGCTGAGTAAAGAGCATCAGATAAATCTCAGGCTTTTCCTCTGCCTCCAGAACTTAAATATTCTTAACAAGAGAATAATGTTCAGACATGCCTTTCTCCTCTTAGTTTCTTACAGGGGAGGGGCAGAACACAAATGTTAGCTTTTTCATGCCTTCAGATGTATCAATGGAGAAATAGTCCAAAGCAATGAAATTTCCTGAGAGAAAAGCTGTGAATGTCCCACAGCTGGTGGGTGCCTCCTTTGCATACCTGTCAGTATCTAGCTTTCAATCCCTTGGACTCAATTAGCACTTTTTGGCTGTGAATCAGTCTCAAGATGGTCATTCCATGGACTACAAAGGTTTTTGGATTCTGCATCCACCAGGCAGATGGCATTGCCAGCTACAGCAATCCATCCAGGGTTATTATCTCAGCATCCAGTACATTATCTGCTTGGACATTTTCTTTTTTTTTTTTTTTTTTTCCCTCTTAATGTCATGCAAATACAGCAGGTTTTTCCTTATAAATTAACGGCAAGAACAATTTGTTTTCAAATGTGTTTGGTACATTTGTACAAAGTATAGACTTCAAGTGTAAAGTATGGTGGGTAGAACAACCTACATGTGAAGCTCTCCCTGCACCTGCCATGTACAGGCTTCTGCCAGCACTCCAGTCCGTGTAGGACTGGTGAAGTTTAAGTACTGTAATCATTCTTTTACCAATGGGAAACTGAAGGTGTGTATATAAACAAGAGATGAATGTACAATCAATGTGAGAATCCAAGTAGGTAAAATAAAGCCTTAGGGGTCAATTGAGTTGATCCCATCTGGCATGGTTGTGTCCTATTCTCTGTTGTAAATTCATATTCATATTTGCTATATGTAGTAGTTTCTAAATCCATAGACTAGCCTCATTTCCTCTTCCCCTCCTTCTCCTTTCTCTGCTGCTATTTGAAGTAAGTTGAGTTTGGATATCTGAAAACTGAAATAAATAGGAATCTGAAAGCAGTGGGAGTGTGAGGTAGCTTTTATTTATTTTTATCCCCCAAAATGGATTTTCTGTAGATATGACAGGTTTCAACTCTATTGGCAAACTTGAATTACAGTCTTACCTACCCCCTCCTCTGAAAGAGACACAAGGGGAGAAACAGGATGGAAAGGTGTATGTGCCAGCTCACACGTGCCAGGCTCTCTTTCTATCTTCTTCCCTTTTGCCTACCAGCCTCCAGAATCCTACCAAGGATTCCTGGGCTGTCTGTACAGGGCACCAGGTAACCTGCTGTGCCTTTTTTTTCCTTTTTTTTTTTTTTTTTTTAAATAATAAAGAACTCTGCTGTGTTTTTCCACTCTCAGAATTAGAGGAATGATATTCTAGTTCTGTAGCATCTACATTTTCAGTTTTCTTTGGCCTTACTGATACAAATATTGTCTCTGTAGAATATAGTTCCTGCTGGACTCATCTCTTCTGGGTCTGTGCAAAAGAGAAAAGAACTGGTAGATTTGTATGAACACTTTCCTTCTTCTTTCAGTGAAGTCTTTAAGGGACATGAACTGGGTTTCTTCTGCTTTTAACTAAGCTCCCTCTGCTCAAACTAAGAGAAAGAGGAAGAGAATAATATAATAATGATATAATAAAGGTTTAAAATCACAGGCAGTTCTGGAAGGTTTTGAAGGCATCACTTGGTAAGGCAGAAGGCATCAATAGACATTTTGTCATGTCTGTAGAGTTAGAGAAAAACAGTATTTTTAATTTTTCTTGTTACACAGTGCTGGGCTGATAAAATTGATTATTAATTTCCTTGTATTAATGTTGTCACTGATTTTTTTTTTTCTTTTAAGTGCCCTGTGCAGGTTCTCTGGGGCTAGTAATACTATTTCTTCTCTAGATGACTGCAACTGATATTGTAAATGATGAAAGTAATTCAATATAGAACTTAGAGGGGAAAAAAAAGATGGCAAAGCACAGATCTTCGTATTTTTAATTATCTGCTCTGTTAAGCAGCTAAAAAAAAATAGGTAGTTCATAGTGTGGTGATCTAACTGCCCTTCTACACAGATATAATTTGATATATGCAAAAAATATTTAATGCTTTAGCTGGTATTTTCTCAAAAAATAAAGGACGGTAGCTTAGTAAAGGGAGGGCATGAAGCCATTTGTAAATGTCATGAAGGATCTTGCTTCATCTGTATTCTAGAGGAGAAATCCCATTTTTCTAGCTGTGTTTTTCCTTTGCATCATGCTAGCTCTTTCTCTATGTTCTTACAAACATATGCTGGAACTTGGATAACTTGGTTCATCTCCTGCAGAACTTTGTGCCCAGAGATTATCATACAAGTTCAGAATATAGCAATGGAAGTCTGTATGAGCCCACCTCTCTACAATACCAAATGGGCATTAGAGTCTGTCGCCTCAGGCGGTGTTTACGTTTTATACTCAAAATTACATGTACCATATTTACAATATTGTGCCAATACCTATCATCTATGTTAGACAGTGTGTCTCTACCTTAAACCAATAGAAAAGTGTCACCATCACACCAAGACATGGAGGACAAGAAGAAGGCGAAGAAGGCTAGGACACGCCCAAATCCCTCCATCTTGTACTCCTGAATCACATTCTAAAAACCCTAAAACTCCACTTTTTCACCCTGTGTCAACTCACCTATTGCATTACTCAAACCCTTGTGGCTTGTAATTCCTCATACAGAGTTGGCAAACTTTTGCATGGGCTAGAATTGAAGTCACAGGTGTTTTTGACTTCGTGCCAAGGTCTTGGAGCCCCCTGCTAGGGTCTTGAGACAGCCAGGGCAGCCAGAGGGGTGTCCTGGACTCTGATAGAGTCTGGGTTCTTACATTCATTCTCTTTTGTTGTATTTTGTAACCTGTCAATTAGAGGCCTTCAGAGCTGATCTTTTGGGTTTTTTTGAATGTACAATTGTAGTACCTAAACTGAAAATAAAGTGCAGAGCACAAAGTGGAAATGGCAGGTTTTATTTTATCCAGTGTTTCTGTACCATAATAAAGGCCTCTCTAACTTTGCATTCTCTAATGCAACACCAGGGATCTCAACCTGTGTAGTCCTTGAATAATCCAGTTACCATGAGTGTGCTGCAGCCAGAACAACAGCATGTAATGAATTCATGGACATCTGTGATAAAAAATTTCTTTCTTCTATGGCAGAAGTTGTCTGTGGAAATAATTTTGGCAGAAAGATGCTTGTCTACTCTTTTTCAAACATACATGGAGTTGGAGACTTTTTTTGTGGTTGAGAAGAAGAAAAAGTGTTAGAAAAAAAAGTCAAGAAATTGTTCACGTCACAAAAGGAGAACTAGTCTCTTCTCTATCAGTGGCAGCCCACCTTTTGTCCTCATTTTGCACATGCCAGATCAGAGAGGGGTGAGGCGTGGAATCGGAGCCCTGTGTGCTGGTGTGTAGCAGGTATGAGGAAGCTTCTTGTGAACCCTCAGTTTGAGCCTGGTGAAACAGGCTTTGGATAACAGCAGCTTAACAATTTGTTTTTATGTGAATGGAGATTATCCAAGTAACTAAATTTAAAGTAGCATCCAGCACTACTGTGACTCATGGTCTGGAGGGTGTTTCAGCTCCACGATTGTGCTGATGTGCTTGTATTGGAACAGGTAGCCCAGATTCCTGATAGAGACTGGCTTATCAATGAGTAGGATGTAGGTGCTGGAGGTTTGCTCGGAAGTCTCTGTCACTCCCTCCTGTCTTAGTCAGCATCCAGCACGTTACACCAGTGATAAACTTGTAAAATGCCTTCACTGTTCCCATGCTGGACAATACAACTCTGAATTTGAGGTTAAGGGGTATTTTTAATGAGCATCACTGTTAGGTGAATTCCTAAGAGCAGTAACAAGAAAAAGCTAACTTTGCAATTGCTCAGTGAATATCACTCAAGACTATAAAAGGCTTTTAGTAGCTGGTGTTAATGTACTCTTTTCCAAACTGCTAATTGCTTTGGATCTGTGATGTCTTTATGGCATGAAGAGCATTGAGTTGCAGTGAGACGCATGGCATTCCGTTCAGCTTGGTACTTGAAAATACTCAAAAGATATTCAGCAACAACCACAGCAGTGGAAGCTGCAAAGAATAACTGGTATCATTCTGAGGAATGTTTCTCTTTTGACATTGGCAG
The DNA here is from genome assembly GCF_031753505.1 of Anomalospiza imberbis. Classification (NCBI taxonomy): domain Eukaryota; kingdom Metazoa; phylum Chordata; class Aves; order Passeriformes; family Viduidae; genus Anomalospiza; species Anomalospiza imberbis. The sequence goes on from NC_089687.1 coordinate 13,317,543, forward strand.
TTAGGGTTCAGCACAGAGCCCCAGCGCATGAAACAGAATGGTGTTCAATGCTAACCACCGTGGCACTGCAGCAATTGGACAGGGAAGGAAACAAATGTGTTTTCCTTCTATCTTTTATTGTGTGTATTGAGAAAGATTGAGTGTTGACCCTTAGGAATTCTGGGGCATAAATTTTTCTTCTAAAAACTATTCAGTGCACTGTGTTGCCAATAAAGTAGTAAATAATAATAATAATTTTCAAATGGGTAGAATCCTCTCTTTGTTCCCAGCTGGGCAATAAGGAGTTGATAAATTCTGTACTGCCTGGATAAGAATTGGCTTGTTCCATTTACTGCTCTAAATGGTGAAGCATTGTTCCTCGATGACAATGGTTCTTCACTGATGACAGCTCGTCAGCATTTCAGGAACAGAGATAAATGCCTTGTGATCTATGCTACCAGTGACACATCTGTAGTCATTCCCATAACAATTCAGTGATGTCTTTATGTTTGGGCATCAGTTGCCCCCACTTAGGATGTAGATACTGAGCCACTGCTCTCTGTTCTCCTCCTAGGTCATAAAAGCAATCTGATGGGCATTAATATATAATTTTCTTTCTTCTCTTCATACAAATTTGTCTTTGGAGCAGGAGGAGAAATGGCGTGTTCTAACTGGAGAATATGTGTTGTGACCATAAAATTATACAAAAGGAGCAGGAGAAGGAGTCTGGGGTGTTCAGGCAAAGAGAGGAGCTCACGGAGAATGTTCTTCCAGTTTCCTATTACCAGTGGCAGCTTCCTAATGCACTCAGTGAAGAGGTCTAAATTAATGGTCCAAGTGAGTCATCAGTGAACCCTTAGTGGGAGCACATTCATTTGTAGTAATCAGGATTGATTTATGAATAGGACAAAAGGGACCAAATAAGATGTGAAAATGCATGTTGTAGATGTATTTTTTCCCTTGATGAATAATTCATCCTCTCCTAGTATCCATGAAAACAAAAACACTGTGCACATAAAAACCCATTTAAAAAGTTAATCCCACAAATGGCTGAACATGGAGAAAATCAGCTTTTGTTTTAAAAGGTAGATTTTCTCAAATCTTCTCTAATTTGATTTGCCTGTGGGGTATAATTTAAGTCAAACAAGGTGGCAGCATTACTTGCTATATAAAGGTCTAAACATTTAATAGATTTTGATAAACACCTGCCCCCCAGGATAAAGAGCTAAGGAATGCTCATTTTCCACTGTGCGGAGGGTAAGCTAAACCAAATAGAAATGGCAAACACAATGGAGAAGGAGCTTCTGTTCACAGGATATGGTCCTCCAGACCTGGCCTTGGGAGAAATTGCATAAGTGCACCTACATAATCCTATAAATCCTAAATCTTAGTAATTCTGCACAAACGACCTCAAATGAAAATGATGGAGGCTTTTTAGTGACTCTAAAGTCTCATGGTCTTCACATGCCTGTGAAAACACTAAGTGAGCCTTTCTTGGGCAGAGCACATGCTCTGGAACATGCTGTGATGTGTGTATTCACATGATCCTGGTGGCCATCTGCCCCTCTCCTCCTGGATGGGCATGTCAGTGGGGAGGAGAGATCAGTGCCCCTAGGGAGGAGAGATCAGTGCCCCTACAGGGACTGGTGCTCCAGTGGAGCCCAGGTGCTCTGTGTAAAGCTACATAGGAAATCTCTGGAAAAACAGAATATGAACTTGAGTGTGTTGGATTCTAGGTGGGCTCTTTACCCCTAGGCTGCCCAATCCTTGGTGCACCTCCTATGTCAACACCAAACAGAGCATCAGAAAGAAGGGAGAAACCTTACATAGAAAGAACATTGCCATTGGATTGCTTTCCAGCTGCCCCCGAAAGTTCAGAGGGGCTGGTTTGTGTTGTTTTACTATTTTTAATTTTGTAGGAAGATAGTTTGCATTTTAATTTTAGAGGAAGAGCCTCCTTCAGCAACCCTGAGGAAGATTAAACAGCTATGGCATTTTTCACAGAGACTGTTTGTTTGGAAAAGAAAATGAAAATTTGATGAATTTCAGTCAGATGTAGCTTGCAGCATTCAAATATTTATGGATTATCAAATTCCCTTTTCCCAGCTCTGCTTCTTAAGTACAGAGCTCATCTTATATGTAATATTAATTCTCATTATTCTTAGACAGTTATTCATTGAATTCTTGAGCAGACTCAGTTCATCTAGGACCTGGTCTAAATTTCAAGAAAATTAAGGCAATGACTTGTACTTGAATTTCAGATCATCTTTTCCTCAGAAGCCTGTTCATTCAGCATGCAGATCCCTTTTATTGTTCTCCTGCAAAGTTTATTTTTCCTTAAAATCTGTCTGCCAATGTATGCAATACAAGTTGTGTTTGTACCCGTCAGCAGTGGGAAAAACTATTCTTTTTCCCAATGGTTTCTTTTGAGCTCCTCATTTGAGAGTGAGTTGACCTGTTCTGTTGTCACATTCTGTGCCACCCTTGTATGCAACTTACTGAAAATACAGTTAGTTAAAGTTGCACATCCTTTTGCACACTTCTTTGCATTTTTTATCAACAATTGCTCTATTTTCAGAACTCTCCCGTTCTTTTGAGTTGAATACACTCCACTGTAATACATAGGATTACACTGTGATAGCAGCGTTTTACAAGCATTACAGAAAACATTTTAGGTGTTCAGAAAAGCTGATAGTCCAATGGTATTTCTTCCTGGCAAATATCAGCTCATGGTGCTGATGCTCCTGGGTCCACAGATGAGAATTTTTTTCCTAGAAAACACATAGGTAGCTTTTTATTAGTTATGTTAGGTACATGTGCTTGCTAAATTACTAATGTTAAACATTTTAACTATAAAATTAACTAATTTTTTTTTTTTTGCAAATTATAAACTATTTTCCTTTGAAACCTATGCTTGGTAGCTGGTTCTGTTTTCTGGGGCCTCCTCCAGAGAGACTGCACATGAGTCAAAGCAGTCTCTTTAGTGCTCCATTAGGAGTTGGGATTACAAACTCCTTCACATGCCCACATTCATAACCAAGTGTTTGCAAATGCCCAGACTGTTTTTCAGACAAGCAGTGGGGATGTACTTTTCATCTGTGCTTTTGCATAGGAGCTGTGGCTGGCTTTGTTAGATGAGGCCAACCTGTACAAAGGAAGTTGCTTCCTTCCTTGAGACCTCAACAGGAGACAGAAAGAAAAGACCTGCTCGCTGAACACAAGTCATTTTTTCATTTAAACTTGTAAGGAGGTGGTGTCACCTGCCATGACTCATCCCATTTCACCACAAATACGTGTTATTTCACTTGCCTTGACAGCCTTGATCCAAACATCACCAGTTTTGCCGTTGGTCCAGGTATTAATGGCTTCTGTGAATTAAATAAGGAAATCCTGATTTGAAAACCTTTCTCTGATAGCAAGCAGACAATGAGTCAGAGCTATAAGAGAACAGATTTTCCTCCTACCCTCTCCATCTTGCACCCATCCTAACCTTAGCAGAATCTGATTTATAGAGACTGGGCTTTTTTTCAATTTCATCTAATTAGCACAGACACTGAGGTCAGTATTCTAACACCTGACAGACTTTACCAGGGTACACCACAATTACAAGTGAAATTATCTGTTTTTTTGCTGCACTGAAAAATGTAGCATGTGAAAATTAACATAGTCCTCCTAACTGTTAGGATGAAAGTGTGGGTGTTAAGGAAGAGGCACCTTCTTCAAATTTGCAAGGCCTGGGCTTGATGCTTGACTTTTTGAAAGCTTTCCCAGGCATCATTAGGTGATGTGCATAATTGTTTTGAGCTTGAGTTTACCTGTTCTATTTCATTAGGGCTAAATGTTCATGTGTATGCAGACTTTCACCTGCCAACAGGGGCTGGAGAAAGAGGTTCTTCTGCTAGGCAGTAACTTAATATAAGCAATAATGCTTCTTTTAAAATTCCCAACTGCGTCCATGAGTAATGGAGTCTCCAAACCGACGTGATTGTGCTGTCCCTTTCTAGTGGGGTCAGCATGCAGAAACTTTAACAGGGTCTGGATGTAAATTGGTAATTATGAAGTCTTCACTTGGAGAGCTTTGGGCTCGTTGGCTGACAACAAGCAAAACATCTTTTTTGAGCAGTGTGTCCTTCCAGTCATTTCTATGTGGCATGCAGGTAGAGCTGACTTGCATCTCCCTATGAGAGCATGTAAGTGTGCACCAAGTTGCTTGCCTGGATACGAAACTAAAATTTTGTGATGAAAATGATGCATTCATATAAAATTGAAGAATAGTATCAGTTAAATATAGTTATAAAATACCGTCCTAAGATAGACAGAAGACCTGCACAAGAGAAGGGCTATCCCTTTTATTTCTTACATTAAGGGAAATTATAATCTTAGCTTAGAGCAAATTCAGAGCAAATCTATAAAGTCATGTTCAAGCTAAGCTTTGTAAATTCAAAGACATGCACTTATTTCAGTGTTCAGGCAGGGAGAAAAACAGTTCACAGCTGGAAATGCCTGTTTGTCTCTTCCACGAGATGCACAGAGAAGGGTAATTGATTTAGACTACTTCAGGACAGGAATGGGTTTTCTGTGTTAGCGAGTGTGAAGCACAAGTTCTTTATCCTAGTGGGGGGATCTCTTTATGCCAGTGATAACAGCAAAGTCTCTGCTCTGAAGGCTCTGTATGAATGCAAATGTATATTCTGCTTCTTTGTCAAATTTGTATATCACTGACTGGTGGCAGTCTTTAAAGCTAGTTTGACGGGAACATCCAGACCTTTGTAGTCTGGAACTAGTAAACTAAACCTTCAGCTCTCAAGGAATGAGAAGTTTTTTTGGCATAGTCCTTAACTAAGAAACAGGAAACTCACTCAGCTGATATTGAAGGTAAGAGTTCAGTAGTTTTAGATATCCACCATCCATATATTTGTATTTTCTTCAGCTAGGAAATAATGGTGATGGAAAAGCTGTCCTCCTTTCCATGTCTGTTTTGAGGTTCTTTCATAAACATATGAAAGAAAGCAGGACTAATTCATGATACTCCAAAGCATTACATTAATCAATAAGTCCATATATTTCATTGAGGTCATTCTTGTATGAAGCACATTACCAAAAAGGGTCTGAGGCTAGCACCAGTATTTTTAAAGCCAAATGCAGCCTTGTGATTATCCCACTTCATGATAGTTTTGTCAGAATTATGAAAAACTGCTTCCTGTAATATTCTTACATGTATGAACAAATAAATCTTGTTGTACTTAGTGTGTTATGAATAAATAGCACATAAGACATTGCCTCACTTCATTCACTGAAGTGACCAAGAAGATCAGAACAAAGTGAAACAGTCCTGAGTTATGCAAATAAACCAGGCTTAAAGTGAATCTGCCTCTATTAAGTCAGAAATCTGAGTTTTTTAATATATTTTAGCTTCCCTGGGGGAAGGAAAAGTTTAATTAAAAAGAGATTCAGTGAGAATTCAGAATAATAAATCATGTCTATTTTTCCTCTGCCAGAGCCTTGGAAATGGGGTGGTTTCTGAAGGAATGTATTGAGGTGCAAATAGGAAAGAAATAGGAGAAATAGGACCACCTCCTTCACGAGTTTGGACCTTCCCATCTGCACAAGTACTGTTTTCAAGATTCTCCCTCCTGATAGCAGGAGACTCAACAATGGCTTCTCTTCCCCTACTTTGTCCTCTATTTCTTTTTTCTGGGTAAAGCAATTTCAATTACTTGTCAAAGACCCCAGATCTGGCAACGTTCAGCTACTTGGGCATTGTGGTATCATTTCAGGTAGAGTAAAAGCTGAGTCCCTCAAATATTGAAATTCTGGTAGAATCAAGTGTGTCAAATCAGCAAGGTAATAGAAAAGACCTCCCTATAAACAGGCAAGCACTGGTATTTTTCAGGTCAGTAAAGGATTTGTCTCAAGTAGATGTCTTCTAGAAAAGGCTGCATGGTTTTCTGAGGTTGTTGGTCAGTTTTCATGGAATAACAAGTGAAGAAGCACTTCAAGAGCTATTTCTATGAATCTTTGGGGAAATTATCTTCATTTTTCAGGTCACATTTTCTGTGGCTGATGCTTTGTTTTTTAACATTTAAATACCTGCCTTTGTAGCTTGGAAAGTAAATGGCTACAGAATCTCATTAGGACTACCGAGGTTGTGTTTTACAATATAAACATGTTTCAGTTCAGTCCAGAGGATTTCATTCTTAGCTTAACATTTAGAAAAGCAATGACACAGTTAAGCAGTGGTAAACTGAACTGAGTATTCTGTGTGCTCACTGAAGTCCAGTGTTCCAGTAAACAGGATCAGAAACCAGAATGGCTCAAATGTAAGAAAAGTATTTAAAAATCTTAATTGACAGGGAATATTAAAAAGTATGTAGAGCTGATGGATGTAAGTTCTCTCTTCCCCTTCTTTTAAAAGAATTTAACTTATTTTTATTTATTTCATTGTGTCATCTAAACGTTAGTTCCTCCATCTTGAAATCAAATAATGAATGCTCAGCTCTGACAATGAGATAGCAAAAGATGCTGTTCCTAAATTCTGCCGACTGTTTAGTTCACTGGAAATTTGATCTTGAATAATATCTCCAGATCCTTCTACTGACTTCTGTATGTACACTTATATTTTAACAAAAAAGCTGTAGGTGTACAAGCTGTCAGCACTTCATATAGAGCAGGATAGTATCTTAGATGTTGCTGATTTTATAGACATCCATTTTGTTACAATTAAAAAAAAATGAGGTGGTGTATTGAAAGTTTCCATCAATTTCAATTTTTATATTTTGTTATTGCCTTTATTGTACCCTTTTTCTTTGGAGACGAGAATAATTTTCTAAGACTGAGTAGCTTCAATATCCTGGTTAATTAGACATTTACAGTTTTTTTTGAAGATGAGTCATTAGGAATTTGACTTGTATGCAATCCCTTCCAAGAATTACTCTAATTTGTGATTTGCTATTTCTCTTTTAATGATGGTTAGTGAGGTTGTGGTGCTCTGCATTACCAAGAGAAAGACATTGTGGTGAGCTAAAGGAACTCTGTGATTAAACTTCCCCTGTTTCACTGTACAGTTCACGCACTGAAATATTTCTGTGGTGTCAGAGGTGGACTCTTTGTACTGATTAAGTCTGATTTTAAGAATACCAAAGAAGTTGCCTAGAAAGGGGCATCATTAGTTACCCTTACACCTTCAAGCTCTCTGCTCAAGAGCCTGCTGCTGTTTCTGATAAGAAAGAGTACATCCAGAAGGACCTTTATGCAGGCGATGTGCTCTGATTTCTGTCTCTGCCATTTAGTCAGTTCTCTCGCTAGCTTTTAACTTGTCTTCAGTCACGCTGCAAGTGCTTGACCTCTTCTTTTTCCTCCCTTTTTCTTCTCCTCTTGCTTATTCTGCTCAGCCTTCTGATTCAATTACTAATCTGTGTCTCAAAGTAGAAAAAACCAAAGGGGGAGTTGCTTTTTCTCCCATGATCCCTCTAATTCTCACCACTTTTAAGTTCAGGATCCTCCCTGTCCTTCAGCCTTACCGCTGTAGGCTCTCCTGGTTTTCTGCACTCCAGCCTGTGTCCAGATCTTGGTACTTCTTCCTCAAGATTAAATGCATTTTTCTACAACTCTGTGTCATGCTGATAGATGCAATTCTGCCTCTCTTCTATTAGAAGTGGTAAATAATATGGAAAGTGTTGTTTTATGGTGAAAGTGTACATAAAGTATAAAGAAGAGGAAAACTAAGGGTCCTTTAATATTATAATGATAATAATAATACTGAAAAATGCTTGAAATACTCCTGATTTCAGGAAAATTACCTTCTAAGCAAAGAGACACAACCCCTGCTAGAAGCAAGAAAACACATAATTTTATCTGAAACTGCAGTTGGGGTTTGCAAATGTTCAGGCTGAATGAGGAGCTCAGAGACAGCAGAGTCTGCTTTATCTGCTCCAGCCTAGCATCTCCTCTCATTATTACTTCCTTGGATCTGGAAAGTCCTTTCTTCCAAGCCATAAGGTCCAAACTTTTGTGGAACCTGGCATTCAAAGTTCATTCCTGTTTCCTTTTAATGCTGTTATATTTGCAGCCAAGTATAAATGTGTTTATGTATATAAACATTCAAAGGTAATTATCTATACTTTATGTATATATGTATAAGTACACAAAAGTAAATTATAAACACATACATGTAGGTTTTATAGCAGTTTTCAAATGTTCATGCTCAAAAATGATGAAAAGCCTGTGCAGAGCTATATTAAAAAAAATCATGTGATTCTTTGGAGACAGGAGAGTTTCTTTACATCTTATCTGCTGCCTCTATATGAAGCAGAGCCTGAGCATTTCTGTAGGATGCACTTAGCATCACATCTGAAAAATAAATCAGATACTAAATTTTGAATTAATGAGATTAGAATGGTTTAAAAGGTTTTGCAGTTTAAGACATAAATATCTATATATATATATATCAAGCCTAGATAAGTCTACAGACATGTCCTCTCTGAAAACTATATAGTTTTTTAATGCAGAAATAAGAGTTGTAAATTACTGCAGCTAGTTAGCCAGCTGGGCAGTGTCATTAAGAAGAAAGATTTCTTGTGTGGGTTTGAGCAGACTGCCAGCTTTATACCCCACATCTTGCTGGATTTTCTTGCATACTCTACAGAAGCAGGGAGAGTGGATTGGTAGTGCTTTAATTTTATTGTTCTCTTCTCAAAAGTGCTGAGTCAGTTAAGCCACAGAATACTTATCAGGGGATGTTTTGACATATTAAAGATACTCCATTTATTTAATAGGTATTTTTATTGTTCATTTTATCTTCTAATGATCTGAACCAAATCCTAGCTTATTTTGCATACAGTTTTTATTATTTTAATTTATGTTCTGTTTTAGAGTGAAGTAGGAGGAGAATGGAATGACCACAACTAACCACTGAAGTTTAAAATTTTCACAAGATAGGAGGACATGTTTTTTGGTTCTCTGATGTAGCTACCTTGTTTTATAAAACATACTAGTTTTCTTGTTTCATGCAATTGTTTCAGGATTAAAGTATTAGATATATTTTATCATATTTATAAAGACAAATATAAGAATAATTTTCTGATAATGAGGCACAGTTAGCCACAAATAGGAAAGTACCTACAATATAATTAAGGTTACTTATTAAGGAAGATAAACAGATAAAAAGTTTGAACTGTCATCTTCAAAATCCACATAACTTTCCTATTGCGTGATGGAAAGCGGTTACTAAAGCAGAATAGTCAAAATGCAGTATGAAATAAGCAGATTTCCATGAATATTCATAAGCACACATGTGCCTACAACAACACAGATCCACTCTGTATCAAGGAACAAGCAGGTCCCTCCAAACAGCCCCGTGGATGCCCTGTGCCCGGCCCCTCCTGTGCTGTGTCCATGGGTGTATTGGATGTAAATATCCCATGGCTTGCTCTGCTCCTTCTTGTTGGCAAACACGAGGATTAAGGGCAATGATCCACAGCTAACCTCGGGTGTCTTCATGCTTGCTTTTCTGGCTTTGTACAGTGTCTTATTTTTCATCACTAATCTTATTGATTTGCATTCTCCATAGGGAGCTGCAGCAGGCTTCTCTCTGCCAATAATACAAACCCATTTGTACTATTTTGATTTTGGTTATAGCATCTCTCTCCAGTGGTTCGTGTACACATGTGTTATCCAGAAAAATACTGGTGCAGGATAACTGGGACATACTTCTCAATTGGTACTTCCATAAATCTTTTTGTATCACAGTCATCTTTTAAACATGCCTTTGTTAGCATTTTTAATGTGGCCTTGGTCAAATTTTCATTCCTATATCATGTGTCTTGGTAGATTGACCATGTCAGGGATGGCATACAAGTGCGATATTTGGGCAGTGATGGCAGCTTTTTTGTTTTATTTTTAAATGTCTGGGAAGGAGAAAACAGCATTGTGGCAGCATATCCAAAACTTTTTCTCTGTGAAGTCAAACAGTCCTCACAGAGCAACTGAACTGTTTGCCTTCTAAATAAGAGAAAACAATCAATAGTGAAGATGGAATATTTTTTTCCTGTACAATATTTAACTTCTGTTTTCAGCACAAAACTCAGACTTAGACTTTAGTGTCTCTTTGTGACTTGAGGGATGGGAGTTGACAAATGTTAAAGTGCATAGAGCTTTAGGAATGGGAGGTATTACTCCATGGTTCTAGTTTGTGTCTGTGACTGTAGCTGAAGATACCCAGAAAATGATGGGTCTCAAAGCACTATTTATCATGGTAGAAAACTGAGGAGAAGGATGAAGTTTACAGTGAAAGTTAAATTTTGTTTAAAAATGAAGTGTAGATTTTTGTAACTGTGTTGAGAATTCTCAGAGGTAATCTGAGACACGAAGAAGAAAGAGTTCTAAAACCCCTTTTACCCTTTCATAGGGACATAGACTCCAAAAGCCCTTAACAGAGGGAAAGTATGCAGAGAAAAACTGCAGGGAAATAATGATCTATGCAGTGCACATAATCCCACTGGAGAAATGGGCTAAGAATGTTCAAAGTGTTTCCATATGCAAAGGCTTGACAGTTGGAATGAAAAGTTTTGTTACTCAGAAATGAGTTTGATTTGTTAATAAAAAGGGGGCTTCTCATTTAGTTTTATTATTAGTTCAAAGAGACGAACAGTTGGACTTCCTCTTCTACCCCTTTTCTTTCCCTGATTTTTTCCCTTCCCCTATTTAATTTCTTACCTTTGTAATTTTTTTCTGGAGCTGGAGTAGTTTAGAAAGAAAGTGTGTCCCTCAATTTGAAGGGAGAGAAATAAAGAAGCAGGAAGGAGAGACTTGATAATTGTTTTTCTCTCCAAAACCTGTTTCCATTTTTTGAACATAAAAATGAAATTTCAGTGCAAGTGGAAATGTATGAGTCAAAAAATTGGGGATGTGTCAGACTTTTTTCTTGCTCTTTTCTTTAACACTTCTTTTATAGTCTCTGTAATGCATCCCACTAGGAATCTCTGCCATTTAGCCTGCAATGGACTCAACCCCTTTTTATCAGATAGTGGGTTCAATCCTGTATCACCAAAGTGACTGGAGACTTGTCAGCATCATTTTAGCAGGCGGGCTTGATCAGGTGATGCTATAAAGATTCCTATTGCTGCTCTAATTATCTTTTATGTCTTGCATTTTGTGCTATTTGTATAAATTGCTCCCAGTGATGGTATTCAAAGCCAAATTTAAACATACTACTAAACTATGAGAACATAGCACATAACAAGCCACAAGGAAATCCAAGATGTATTGGATCTTATTATAATCTCTGGCTCAGAAATACCTAATGAATTGTAAATGCAGTTCAGTTCAGCTAATGTTGAATAATTAGCTTAGAAACAACGATGAAAGAGAGCTGGTCTGATGAAAGGGTGGTAGCACAGTAAGTGAGGAATAAATGTGGGAGTTATTAAAGGCACATCTCTTAAAACTTCGAAGCAACAATTTAGGCTTATGGCAAAAGAACAGAGTAGGCAAAAGAAATATGTAGCCAGAGAAAAAGAAGCCACTGGATAGGAGATGTTTGCTTGGACTTCCCTGTAAAGGGAAATTGCCTCTGTGAACTGAGGCAATTTCCCTTTACAGATGGGAAAAAAGACTCAAGTGTGAGCCATAGGTTAATACCATATTTTACATCACAAATTTTATTTAAATCAAAAGGGAGAAGGAGACCTGTCAGTCAGATTAATGAAGAGTTATAACACCTGCCTTTGGAGGGAGAGTAGAATCATCATTAATTGTAGGCTAAGTGGATCTCAAGGTAGCACATAAACCCTCTATTTAGCCTCTCTGCATCGTTTGGCATGAAAGAGAGTGAGTTCCTGCTCAGTACTTCCACCTGTGCTCCCAGACCAGTTCATGCAGAGCTCCACTTGTGCCCTTTCTCTAGGTTGTGTGGGCAGTACCCTCTGTGTTTCCCATCTTCAATGCCAGCCCTCTCCCACTGGAAAGCTTCCTTTTCTGTCACACAAAGCCTCTCAGTCTCCTCCCAACACCAAAAACCAGAGACATTCCCAGGTGGGGAATCCTTCCAAAATTCTGGATCCAAAAACTGAAGCACAGCTTGTCCTATCATACAGAACACCTCCCTCAGGATGGGGATTGGTCTCTCACTGCTTGTACAGCACGTTGGAAAAGCTGGGAGGAGAGGGTAATAGGCTTTCCAACCTCATGGCAAGAAAAAAAAATTGTATTTTGCACATATTTTCACAATAAGATGGCTTAATTTATGCTTCCAAATGAACTGGACCCAATACAACGGTGACACTTTGTTCTCTGAATACAGAGAACAGGTTACAGTTTCTCCCCATTCTCCCCATTCTTTCATTCCTGGAAGGGGGAAAAGAAGAAGCTATTGATAATTTAGTTTGGGGGGAGATGTAGCACTGGTTTTTAAAATAATTTGTTGTTTCTTAGGCATGTTTTGATAATTTAGTTTGGGGGGAGATATAGCACCGTTTTTAAAAATAATTTGTTGTTTCTTAGGCATGCCTAAACAATAATTGGTCAAAATGAATATTTTTATGAAAGGCCTTTGAGCAGTAAAGAATGTTTGCTATATTTCTTCCCTTCCTTATACTCTGAACCTGCAGTGTCTTTATGAGAGAATCATTTATGAAAAACCACATTTGCTATATGGTCTGATTACTGTTGCTTCAAACTTGCTTTCCCTGAGAAAGAATAATTTCCACTTAGTCTGTTTGAGGCTTCAACCTGTTTTAAGTAACATGGTCTTGGCAAGGGTTAAATCGACATGAGCAGAGTAGCACTCAGTTTGTGAGCCCCAGCATGCTCCATGAGCAGTTTCTTTAGAAGTTTTAAATTGAGAACACAGCTCTGTGTTAGTGGTGCTTTCCTTCTCCTTCTTTCACTGCAGTCCTTTGCTTGTCTTGTAAGTAGATGAACTGTAAACAAAATGCTGTCCACCTAAAATATAATTTGCTCTGTATGATGCTGAAAAAATAATTTATTGAGCTGAGTATAGCATGTCTTAGCACTCGATCAGATATCCTTGACTGCTTGGGAAGGTGTTGGAAAAAAGTTCATTCAGCTTTTGTTCTGGTATAAACTTAAAAATAGTGAATCTCTTAGGTCTTCTATCTCTGCACAGTCTCTCGTGTAAGCCAAAACACAGGGAAAATGACAATGTTTGGCAAAGAATTTATGCAATCAGTCTTCTGATAACTTTATTTTAAGTCTTTTTTTTTGTCTCTGATATACTTAACGCTGCTTGCTGCACATGGGATTGCAGGTAGTTATTGAATATTTTTTAATGTTTTGTGGAAATTTCTGACATTCTTTGATGTGTTATATTTATCACTGCAATGACAGCGCTTGTGTCAGCGATGCGATATATTCTAAAATGCACAGCACACAAAAATTATTGATCCTTTCAAGAAGCCCAAATGATTTTTAGCTTTGCCTCAGGCTCCATTAGCAATGTGGAAAATTGAAAAGGGCTCTCAGGAAAACTAGCACAAGATTGAAACTGCAACTGAAGAGCTGTCAAGTGGAGAAGTGCTTATGAATTATAATGAGCATGATCTAAAGATGACATTATCCTTTAGGAGTTTGGTTAAATCTTCCCTCCTGTTGTAAGACTCACAAAGGTCCCTTAGAGCAAACAAAGAAACAAAGTAAGAGTGGTTTTAGGAAATGTATTTAGGGGTGGTGCACATGAAATACAAAGCAATTACAGAATGATGGCTGGCAGGGACAGGGTTTGAGGAGCTACAAAGGAAAGTTCCAAACTGGCTGTCCCAGGGGTCCCGGGTACTCTCAGAAGGAATTCTCTTGTATGCTTACAAAAAAGAGTCCTATACTTTTTCCTCTTAGACTTTGTGTTTTGGAACTTGTCTCCAAAACATCTTGAGATGTGAAAAAGACTTTTCACGTTACACATTTCCATATATTTATATCCATGTTGACATTTATTTCTAATTCACATTTTTGATGGAAGGAGAGACCATTTGTGTCACTGTCTGGCACTGGTTGTACTGTGAGCTCTGGGTTGCACCATCTGGGCTGGAAGGAAACCTGTCCCTTTCTGAAGGTTTCTCAAACAGATTTCACAGGGCACATTAAGAGATATGTTAGGATTCCTTGGCAATAATATGATGAAAAATAATCTTTCTGTGAACTGCATGACTGGAATAAAGGGCCACAGTTGATCCACAGGCCACTGCTTCCAGGAACTGGCCATAAATACCAGTCAGCAGTATTTCAGGTGAAGGGAATTTTTTTTTTTTTCTCCAGACTGCAGTATTTTTTGCATTTATTCAGTACTTTGTCATCTAACTTTTACTTCCAAAAGAAAAAGATAAATTCATCACAACCCTAAACTCTGGCAAAAGATTTAGAATACAGATTCTGATTTACCTTGATACTTAGAAGGAATGCTCTCACTTTTGACAAAACAAGCAGATTTTATTCAATTACTCCCATGTTAACAGAACAAATGAGGAATGTGATGAACAGCAGGTTCAAAAGCATTTCTAGGATCAGAAGAATGATTCCATCAGAGCTGTACTTTTGGTGCTACTAATATCACTTTCCTGGATATCTTCCAGGTTATATCTGTTAAGATTTGCTGCCAAGGAGAGTATTTTGTTTTACTGTTGTCAGCACTGTGCAGACAGTGTGGATGCAGAAAGGTACCTGGGTTTTTCTCAGCTTCCATGCATTTCAGAGTTTATATACATGGGAAAATTGCTAGCAGTGGGCTGTGTGGAGGAAGAGGGGTCTAGCTTTTTCCAGATTCCAAATCACTATGTGAGCAGCCGTTTAGAAAAATCTGGATAGTTGCCATGCAAGCCACCGAGGAAAAATAAATGCAGAAAATGGGGCAGCCTTTACAGCCACTTTTGAATGCATCTCAAGTGCTGAACATCTTTCTAACCAAGTTTATAATGATGTTTCCTCCCCCCATATAAATGTGTACTTCATTCATGTCTAATACATGAACTCATGAAGGACCTGTGTTTAGACAGCTACAAACTGAATTACAAAACATAAAATTGACAAAAGGTTGCCCAGAGAGATGATATTAGTAATTAAACTGTGGTGCATTATAAATACTGCAAATTGCTTTAATTTTACATAATGAAGTATCTCAGTCAAAACACTGAGTAATGAGTGATTAGAGCTGGGGTTCCTGAGAGTCTCTGACTTTGCTTTTATGTGGAAGTGGGCTGAGATCTGACCACGAGTGTTTGCCTGGAAGGGAGGCTTGGGAGAAGGGATTTGATGCTTGGATTTCCCCATGCCATGTTAAGTAATTTGACATTGTTTGCCATATGGAGAGCAAGAGGTGCCCTAAGGAGGGGTCAGGCAGCCTGGAACAGCTGATGTCAGGTGCCTTTCCCTTCTCTGGAGGACACTGAACATTGTGTCTCTCTGCATGTATGGACAGAGCAGCCTTAGGGTGCTCTCTGAGCACACACAAATATGTGTCATTATCAAAATAAATATTTGTCTGAATTTTACAATCTATGTCCTAGCAGATGTGAATATGAATTGCTTCTTCTTCAGCTTTCCTTGAAGAGGATCTTCAAAGAGAAGACCTTGTGTTTCCATCTTTCTTGTTAGATGTCTGGCTAGCACTATTTGATGTGTTATAATGCTGAAGAAATGTTGTCGAGAGCTGGCATTTATCTAACCAAAACTTGGGTACTTTAAGAAACTTTTTTAGATGGCTGAGATCATATGAATGCAGCCTTTTTTTTAAACTTTTATTTATTGTAACTATGTTTAAATTGCATATTCTCACAGACTTGATTACAAGGTATTTGAGATAAAGCCTTTAACTTTGTTGAGATAAGAAACTTTCTTAACACTGCCTGCCTGCACAATACAGTGTTTTCCCCCTCATATGATTCTTCATTCCCTGATACAGAGTGCATGCCTTCATTCTAAAATGCACCATCTCCTTTCCAGAGGGCAACAGGACACCAACAGGACATTTCTATTCTAAAAGCGCACTAAAGCACCCTTTTTACACATTAAATTCCATATAGAAGGGTTTGGGTCGGAAGATCATCTAGTTTTAATTCCCTGACCATTGGGAGGGTTACCTTGCACTAGACTTGGTTACTCAAAGCCCCATCCAGTCTGGCCATCAACACTTGAAGGGATGGGGCATCCACAACTCCTCTGGTCAGCCAATTCCAGTGCCTCACCACCTTATAGTGAGAAACTGCTTTGTTGTATGTAACCTAAACATGCCTTTTTTCAGTCTGATGCCATTGCCCCTTGTTCTGTCACTCCATGCCCTTGTAAAAAGTCTCTGTCCAGCTCTCTTGTCATTCCTTTCAGGTACTGGAATGTGCTCTAAGGTCTCCCCAGAGCCTTCTCTTGTCCAGGTTGAAGAAACTGAGCTTTCTCGGTTTACAGCAGAGGGATTCCAGTCCTCTGATCATCTTTGTGTCCCTCTGGATTCTCTCCAACAGGCCTACGTTATGAAATAATCTCAAACTCAGGGAAAAATGAGGTTGTCTTGCCAGGTTGTATCTTGTATTGCTTGGGAAGCCTTTATCAGGGTAAATGGATAGTGTGGTGATTACACTTCTGAAACCTTTCCCCAACAGCAAATTATTTTTCCCTGATTAAAAACTGGTTCTTCTGATACAGGCTTGCTGCTTGGAAAACAATTTTGAAACAGCTGTCAGCTGTTACATCATTTAATCTTCCATTTTCAAAGCCACTTTAAAACATGGTCATTGTTAGAACTTTTTCAAACCCTACTCTGCCTGAAAACAATGAACTTTCAAATCCTGTAGAAGGATTATGCATGATTTTCTGATGGTCTGTGAAGTGTGACTTGACAGCGGTATTGAAGGCTGCTTGTTGTCCTGACTCTGCACTTTAGAAGAGGAAAGAGAGAGGGGGTGGAACTTCCTGCAGCACATCTGGGCCAGCTGGAGGAAAAGAAAGAGAGATGAGCAGCTAGACAACATGAGAGAGAAGCAGGGTGACATACCTGCAAACATTGCAGGCCACTGGAAGAGCACTTGTCAGATACACAGCCATGCCCTAGTGGGAATGTAGGATAGTTTTTCTAGGGACCTGAGACAGACAGTGAAGAAATGTTTGCAACATGAAGACTGCTAATCTTTTAAATATGTGCTGGAGTGACAACAGGCCTAGGGAAATAACATGCCATTCAAACCTGGGGAGACTTGTTCATCACTATCTCTTAAGTTTTTCTTTACTTTAAAATGTTCTTTATTCTAATTTATCTGCTTGGAAAATGTTGTTTTTGTTTTGTTTTTTTTCGGTTGGAAGCACATTTAGAATTGTGGAATTACTTTAGTGAGAAGAGGCAGGCATTCCACCAGGTTCACCTCTGGTTCTCATCCTGGTGGGGTCCTCTCAGAGTAGATTTACTAAGGCTGTGCAAGAAGACTTTGACCTTGCGTAGATTTAAAAGTCTCATGGGGCCTACCTATGTCTTTTTACAACAAATTCCTGTGTGTTTCATCTTCATGTTGTACCTTTTCAATGGTCAGGACTGAACTGGAAATGGGCCCTGCCCTTGTCTATAGGGACTGGCACAGAGGGGCTAGAAATGCAAAAAGAAAGGCTGGAGGCAGGGAGTCTGGCAGTTGTTGTACTGATCCCTGGTATTTTCCTTGTGGAAAAGTCCGTGCTTCATGAAAATCAACTTCAGTGGTGCCCCAGGAAAACCCTTGTTATTTTGTCTTCTCTGCCAAGATGAAGCTTGTTCTTTCTCACTGCAGCAACTACTTCAGGATAAAAACTTTGTTTTTGTTGAACACACATACCCAGGAATGGTTGGAGAAGTATAAAGGGGTTTCTCCTGTCAGAATAAATGTTCTTATATTTTAAAGTACATTCCCCATATCTTTACCTCTGATCATATCTACTTTTCACACATCTACTTTAGTATTAAGGTAAACAATGCAGTATGAATATTTATAATATGAACAGGTGTAGTCAGAGGTACTACACATTGTTTCCCTCAGCATTAGAGAAAAGCTGAAGCATTATCAAATTTTAAAAGAATTTTTAGGTCCGAGTTTGGGCTTTAGCTAGGAGATGGAGTCGTCGCACGTGTCATGATTCAGTGAAATTTACCCAGCAAAGTGCACAGGCAAAAAACACTGGGTGGTTCAGATTTCATGGGTCACTCTGTAAGACAGACTCCTACTTCAAGGTCACTAGACCATGACTCATCTTTCCAGTGGCTAGATTTTCAGATAAAGCAGCATTTTTTGTTTTGACAGATACTGAATCACACATTTATGTAGTTTTCCAATGCAAATTAAAGGTTCTGCCCCAGTGTTAACTACTAACAAGGGCACAAGTTCCACTACTATAGAACCCATCTCATTCATAGCCCTGCTCTTAGCTTCTGCTTATGTGGCTACATGAGAAAAACTATCCTTCAGAATAAATAAAGAAAATGGAATGGCATGAAGATACTTAATGCATAATTTTAGTTTATTGAGGTTTCAGATCTTTGCTTGAGTGATCTTAAAATATGAAGGGAAAAAAGGATGCTTTTTAGTGGACAACAGATACCAGGCTTTGGTGCAGTTGCTCATGGGTCTGTTTTATTCTCCACATCTTGCATTTCAAAATGTGGTAGGAAAATGAAGGGAGGAAATTTTCATGTTGAATTTTTGCTAATTTGTAAAGGCCAAAGCCTAACTAATGTACATTTCTCACTACAATGCCTTAGCAAGTTCACAGGGCTGTTATTTCGAAGGCTCATTAGGGACCTAATCCATCTCATGCTGCTGTTGTAATGAAAGTAAGAATTACAAGGACGATGAGATTTTCTTCATTTAGGAGAAAGAGGTGCAGAGCTACTAAAACTCTCACCATCCCAATTAAGTTGTGGGGAAAAAAAAAGAGTAGAATCTTCATGGCATTTACATTAATTGCACTTAGACTGTGGCTAGTAATAATGTTTTCATTAATGCAGAAGTAGTTTAAGAACAATATATAGGAAGCTTTCATTACGTGGAAGACTACTGCATTGAATTTATTTATTTATTAGCTGGCTAGCCATAAAATGAATCTTATAATGATGGCACAGAGACAAAGGTTGACTTTAGACAAGTTCAGCAACATTTTGTACAATACATAATTAAAGTGCTCCATTTGTGTGTGTGTGTGTGTGTGTAAAAAAAACTCCAAACACTTAGCAAGTGAAATATATGAGACATACAGATGGAAAAAAAACGCAACCCTCTCTCCAGTTGGAGAAGCTTAGTGGTTTTAGCCTAAAAAATTAAATGTTTTCTTTCTTTTTTCTCAGTATTATGACATACCAGCAAATTCCATGGGAATCTAAACTTCCTGCATGAATGTATCAAGCTTTGCATCTGTGCCTGTATTTGGGTGCTTTGCATGTCTGCCAGTAAGGGCTTTTCAAGAATCCATCTGTGTTCCTCTGGACAAATGGGAGTGATTTATGAAAGAAGCTTTAAAATGTTAAATAGATAATTCACACATTACAGTGGGTGTGAGCTGCCTCTTGATGGAGGTGGGAAGCATACTTAATCTTTATTGCCCATTTGACATATTCACATCACCACACAGATATTAACTAATCTTTTCTGTAACTCTAAGGTAAATTAATAAATGTTACTAATCCAAATTTTATACAGGTGGAAATGGATGGATTGCCTTGACCCTTATGAAAAAGAAGGGGCAGAGCCAGGAACAGAATCTCATTTATTACTCACACATAACCCCCTATCAGTTTTTTCAGTTTGTCATTGCCATTTTTAAGGTAAACATCTTTGCCAGCTGGTGACATCAGCACCTTTCTTTTCTCATGGGTCCCTATGTGGGATGCCCCCTGTTCATGCTGCTGGAGGGATTTGAGGGAGTTTTTCCTTCACCACACTGGGAGAACCTGTCTGGAGATATGCATTAAAAATACATAAAGATCATATAGAAAAAAAAAATACCATAACTGCCACACTGGCAATGTCATAGGATTGCTTATCTCTGAGGAGGTAGATATTCACAGATTATCCCGAGGGACCTGCTATGAAGCACAGCCCTGGTACCCCTGCACAGGGGAGTCCCATTTGTAAATGGGTCTTTTACATGTGCTCTGCTGTAGCCAAACAGTAAAGCTTTTTCCCATGCATGTTTAACTTCAGCTTATATTTGAGTACGCATTGAGCAGATTCCAGTTGTTGGGTCATGAGTGTAATTCTTTTCTATTGAGTTCTTAACAACTTTACCAGTAAATAACAAACCTATTAAGAAATACTGTTTCTTCAATGCTCATCTATCAGGTGTGAAAAGTAGCAATGCACTAAGCACCTGTTTTATTTCCTCTTCCTAGTTTTGTATTTGACACATTTGCTTCAGCAAGAACTTGTTTGGTTTTAACTACGTTACAGTGAGTTGCTATTAAAGTTCCTAGGAGGAACAGATGGCATTATTTTAAGACTCATAACAGTTCAGTAGAGGTGAGTTTTGTGAAGATAGAGAGATTAACTTCTGCTCCATTTATGTCTATCTTTAGGTTCAGAGCAAGCTCACTTACTTGGAAAGTTGTGATGATTTATGGAGTTTAGTGCAAAAAATTTAGTGCAAATGAGACATTCAGTCTGGAGTCAGTACAAGGCAGCCACACTTGGCACCATTAGACTTCTGAGTGGCTTTCAGGATAGTCTGTGTAAGGTTATTTGAATGAGAAAATCACTATGTAAAATCCCAATAAATTAACTCCATTCTCAGTGAACAGTGGGATAGGATCTATTCTGCCATTCCCTAGAAAAGTCTCTCCTAGAGTGGTTTTCTGTTTACTGATATGGAGGCCTTTGAGGGGTCTTGCTACCTGTTATTAATAATCTCAGGTGCTTTGCTTTTGTAATGTCACCAAATGCAAGGAGAGCAAACAATGCCAAACATCTCTTTTCTGTTATTCAAGTCTTTTATACCTGTAATTACCTCTCTTCAGTTGTTTCAATGTTTTTGAGTAGATGTCTGAAGCAGCTAGAGTAATGTCTGGAATTGACTACAAAATGTTCACTTGAAGTACATTTGTGCAAGGTGTCTCAAATCCCTTCTCATTCTACTCTAACTGTAAATAGACAATTGCATTCTAGGACTTCTGTATTTGCTTTTGGATTTCTGCTGTAGATGTGGATCTGCAAACCCACTTTGACAGAGCACAGAACTATTTGCTTTCTGCTGTCTTTGTTCCCTTTTTATTTTCCTTAGCTCCCTCTTGGTATTCCTCTGCAGATCATATAATTTTCTGACTTAAATATACTGCAAGGCAGCAAGTTTATTTTACGAACTATCATAGGGACATAAACCAGTAGAAAAACGGAAGTACTTAAGAAATACATATCTCCTCATCAGTTGGATAATCATCTATTAGATGTTTGTGTTTTTAAGACGGCAGAACTCCTGCTGCCTAGTTCAGGGCTGGTTCAGATCAAGGGATCAGCTGTGCTGTTGGAGTGTCCAAAGACACTGAGGGCTTGATCAAACAGGGGGAGATTCTCTTTCAGAGTCAGTCTCAGTGTTTTCCCTGTGTTTCCTCCTACACTTGAATCTCACAATGACTACATCCTACGCATAATTTCAGAGCTTTTTGGGTCATGCACATTTCAGGCAAGTGTGATTTTGAGATAGACAAAGGACTGGCAACAAGTGCATGTGGGTGTGTGCATGTGTGTGGGCATTGCTTTTCTTCCCTAAACTTATTTCCTCTTTCCTCAGTGCAGTTATTCGAGCTGCATGGCAAGGATTAAATTTATCTTTTTGATATTTTCATGTCCTACAGCAACATAATTAAGATGGTATTACTGTATTCATGGTTTCTTCAGTGGAAAACTCACCATGATCTTGAACAGTATGTGTGGGTTGACTTCATTCAGAGAATTGAAATTGGATCCATTTCACATAACTGCATATGGCAAATAATTCAATGTAAAAATAAACATCTTGTCCATGTAAATACTACTCATTTTAACTGACTCTTTTTTTTCCCATGTTTCTTTAGAGCAATTACTGCCTGTCAAATTGTTGTACATTTATTTCCTGCTGTCTTAGAAAAAAAAAAAAAAAAAAACTTGTGTACTTCTTAGCTTTAGTTTCCATTGCACTTTTAGCAGGGAAGAGTCTCTATACATTGCAGCAGTAGAGATAGAGTAGCAATCAAGTGAAAATACCTTCTATAATTCAGATTCATTAATAAAGTCAGATTGGCAATGTGCAGTGCTCATTTGAAAAACTAAAAGTTTTCAAATTTAATAGGGAGTTATTAATGAGTATTGTTCCTTCTTTAAAAGATCAGAGAAATGCTCACCAAGGAAATAATTGCAGAGTCCATGTGAATAACTGTACACTATGAAAATAACTAGTATGAAACAGACACCCAGGGCTTGTCAGTAGGAAATATTGCCAAAAATTCAGAAGTAGGTGCAAAATCAAACAAAACACCACAACCTTCTGAAATTGCTACCTTGTTCTCCTTTATGGAAGTTTGCTACTGCCTAACTACTAATAATCTTCCTAGGTTATAAATATAGAAACTATCTTTTGACTCTGCAAGTATCCTGATTAATGGAACAAACAGAACCACAGGTGGTCCAGCAGGGCCAGATTTGTGGTTTCAGCTGTGCTCTTGCCACGTGCAATAGCGTAGTCCCTTTTTCCTCCTCTGGTTATTTTTTTCTTAGTGAGTATCACCACTGAGAATTAATTCAGCATGGCTACATTTTGTCTGTATTTTGATGGAAAAGACCCTTTGTGCATTAAGCAAAAGTATGTTTTTGAGTGCACCGCCTAATCGTTTCAAAAAAATGGATACTTCTTCCTTATGCTGTATTACATCTCCCAACAGTGATTTCTTGAGTGAGTGTAAAATAGATTTATTCCACTTGCAATCAAGCTTTTCAGTTAAGATCCAAAACCAGAGAGTTGTTGATAAATTTCAGTGTTGTTCATATTCTACCTATAGTCTTAATAAATATGAATCTCTAGAATGCTATGTCAGATCAAAGATGGATCTTCTGAAAGAGGCTGATCATCACAAAGTAGGCACAACTTTGTAGCTCTTGGAACATATGGACAAATCTGAGTAGAGACATCTTTGTCCTACTTAGCTATCACATATAAAATGTCTGAGATACTGTAATTAAAGCCCAGAGGAGAGGAAACAGATCCGGAATAGTAAGGTCTGCAAAATTCAGAGTCCCATAGTGAATGAGAAATGACCAGGAAGATTATTTTCTGGTTATAAAGAAAGTAATTTACAGGAGTTAAAGGCCATATGATAATTTCCATTATATCTAGATGATTAGGTACACATTCTAACACATCAAGAAATCATCTATCAGTGTCACCAGGAAGTACATAACATATTTTTGCAGTGAAATGTATTAATTTATAGCTAGTCAGGCAGTGACTGCAGTGGAGCTGAAGGAACAAACTCGTGTTTGGAATGGGATCATTTTGCTCTGTAAATAAACAAATACCATATTTCACAACTGAAACAGATCACTGCAGGAGTGTGAAAATTTCTTCCTGCATCTATATTAATGCATGTGTGTTTCAGGAGCATTATTCAGAAAATTAGGACACATTCTGGAGCTACAACAATCAGTAGCTCAACCTAGCAAAGCACATCTGAACAATGTTTTACTACGGAAGTATCTGCTAACTGAGGATGGTTTCTTTCACTTGCAGATCTAAAACTGC
This sequence comes from Anomalospiza imberbis, assembly GCF_031753505.1. Classification (NCBI taxonomy): domain Eukaryota; kingdom Metazoa; phylum Chordata; class Aves; order Passeriformes; family Viduidae; genus Anomalospiza; species Anomalospiza imberbis. Next base: position 13,341,237 of record NC_089687.1, read on the forward strand.
AGGATTGCTTGTAATTAGGAAAGGAAGGCAGGGAAAGGAAGAGGGCAAGAATAGAAAAACCTGAATTTTATAATGAACAAATGCAACTGAAAGAAAAATAAAGTTCTAAGCTAAAAAAAAAACAAACAACCAAAAAAAAATTAAAAAAAAAAACCAAAAAATCCCAAAAAAACCCCTGAAAATCTGTAGCCAACAGCAGTCTTCTCAAAAAGCTTTCAGATAAAGGGAAGAGAGCAAGAATTCAGTGCCATAGGAAGTACAGGGGATAAGAAACTGCAGACTAAGACAATTGAAAATTTTCTTACAGAAAAACGTATGTTTTTGCCATCTCAAGCTGCATATGTCTTTTCCCTTTGCCTCCATTCTATTGCATAAATATCAGACATAAATTTGGGAGCCAAGCCAGCTATAAAGTACGTGTATGTGTCATGGAGGTAATTACCATAACTGATACATGTAAATCAGGTAAAACCAAAATTCTTATAGCACACATCTAGAATGAGCTGGGCACAGTCAAACATACTGCAAATAAAATGCATTTAGCCTTTTGCTGCAGCCTTTTGACATCACTAAGTTTCCTGGCCTTTGTGTTTCTTTAAAATTAATTAATTTTTTTCACCTGTTTAATTCTCTTAAAGATTGACTGGGATGTGCTGGGTTTTTTAATGTATATATTCTGTATGTTTCCAATATTTTCAGACTGAAACATCCTTGTCTGAGACTTTTTTTTCACTGTAAAATAAGATTGCCCAGAAGCTCATCTTTATAATTTTCTTTCTGCAGGAACACTTAGTGAACCATTTCATTCCAAATGTTTTAGATCTATTAAATACTAATATAGGAGATGCTTTGGTGCTTCAAAAACCTGTATTTTTCATGGTTTTAGTGTGCTGGTTCTCTTACCAAAATAAGGCTTTCTGGCTCAGTTATATCACACATAATGTATTGCTGTCTGCATCTTTTCTCATCCCACCACAGAGCATCGCAAAAGAGAAACTTATAACAGGGTCTGTGGCTCTGCGAAGAAAAGGGTCAAAAGAAAGAATCTTACAACAACTCAAGTGGTCCAGCTTGATTTAGAGGAGAGAAAGTAAGCCAGATTTTCTACTTTCCTCTAAGTCAGATGTTGTGTCCAAAAGCTTTGTCTTGCGTCATATTTATTTGCAAAGGAATAACAAAATTTTATAATTTTAAGAAGGGCCAACGTTTTCATTTTGTTTTAAAATTTAATTAAATAAATGGGAAAAAGATGGGACTTTGCTGGACAGTTGGTGTTATGAAAATTAAGTGTATGCTCTGTTTCACTGACTACAGTTGAACCACTCGTGTCCTTCACGTTTCAAGTATGCCTAAGTGTGTTTTTGGATGGAATCCAGGGTTAAATGTCCTTTCTCATCTTGTAAGAGGTAATGCAGAAATAAGAAAAGTCTAGTAAATTTGATTATGGCTGCATGGGGGAAAAGGAAGCCAAGAGAACTATTGTAAAAGCTCACTGAGTATGCAGAGACATGGAGACCAAGCAGAAACATTCCTCTGGAACAGGTTTCACACTATTGCATGACCCAGATTTCTGTGGTCTCTTCTTCTGGCACAGGAGCCTCTGGAGTGGTTTGATTCTGTATTAAAGCTTTAAATTTGATGTTGAGATGTTGGCTTGCAGATAGGGCACTGCAAAGTAAAGACTGCTTCTCTCTAGTGCTGCATTGTAGTCCAGAGCACAGGATTTTATTTTCAGATACGTATGCTGGAATCATTTGGAGCACTGCACCTGGTTAGTACTGCCCAGTGCTTGAGGAAGATAGATTGCTAACAAGTTTTCTTCATCTGTATTTTTTCACTTGATTCTTCAAGTGTCTAGCTGTCCAGGGCTCCCCAGACTGTCCCTAGGAGCTCCTCTTTGCATTCCACCCATTTCTGCAATAGTGGTATAGTTAGTAATGGAGTGCTTAGCTCACAGCCTGAAGGCTGGGTAACACTTAGCCTGGGAAAAGCCTTAGAGAGAAAGCTGCTGAGATGCAGCAGTGAGACACAGACTGAGAAACCAGTAAGAACATGGAGTCCATGTACAGGACAAGAAGAGACTTGTACCTGTACAAGATCAGTGATGTGCTGCTTCTCTTCTGAGTGGGGCACCTGGTGGGAAAGGTGGTGGTTTTCAGAAGCAAGGAGCCCCAGGTTCCAGCAATCACTGTTTGGAAAGTGTTTTATGTCTCAGTGCAGTCTTGTGGCATCTTGGAAATGCTCTCTTATCCTGGGATGATTTAGACCTGAAGTTTGATATGATGACACAAATAACAGACATTTTGGTTAAGCTGTTTTGATGGGTTTTGGGCTGTTCTTCAGTAGGTGGTTATTTAGTCAGTCTCTGAAGCTTTGAACTGCTTAGATCTTGCTTCTGTGTGGAGTCACATTATGAAGTTTGTGGAGCTTGTGCAGCTGCTGGGAAGTGTTGGTCTCTGACTAATAACATACAGTAACTGTGGGTCTGGAGGGGATCTGCTGAGGAAATAAAGCTCATCTAACTACAGGTCTCTTATTAAGCACATCTTGCATCAATGCTTAGTGCTGTAACTTTTAATGGGATCTGTGTGAAACCCAATCAAGACAGGCTTGTAATAGCTACAGATAAAGACATTGTGGTGCTCAGAAAGCAATGAGGGAGGCTGTTAACGTCTATGTTCTTGACTTCAGCTTCAAATAGGTTACCAGCCTTAATTTACCAAAGACTAGAAGGTCAAAAGAATTCTAGAATTTTAAAAGCCTTTTTCAGGAGGAGGGAAGGGGAACTGACACTTTTTCTATGCTGTGTAAAGGAAAATATATTTGAAGTGAAGTAGTTTGGAAACTGTGGCCCTTATCAAACAGTAGGAAAGATTTTTGACTAAGGTTAATCTGTGAACAGGCCAGGTAACAGAGACAGTTTCACCTGCGATAGGGAAGCCAAAGCCGGACTGAAGTCACTATGGGGATTGACCAAGATGTGATGAGCAATCCTCTTTATCTCTGCTCTCCTGTTGCTCTTGCTGCTCTTAAGGAAGGCAGCAGCATTTTGAGAGCAGTGCCACCATAGCAGCTCTCAAGGAATGAGGCACAGCTTCAGTAATGTATGTTTTGAGAAACAAATGCATCTGTCCTGGTGCTGTAGCTTTGTTCCATCATTAAAAGATTATGTTCTTTAACTATAAATTGGCAGTTGGTGTTTGTGTGCATGTGAATCTCTGGGGGAATCAAGGAGGCTGGATGCTCATCTTGATCTCTTTTGCCCTAATTCTTTCTTCTCATCTCAGAAAAACCCAGTACAAGCAAAACCCCCTAAACCAAACTCCTGCTTTTCATCCTGAACTACTGTATTAGTGACACAGTTACTCAAGGCAATACACGCCAAGGCTTAGCTGAGGTGGGGAAGATGCACTTGCTTATTTTGTAAAATAATTCAAAATTCCTACCAGATCAGAGTTTGAACAGAATGGTACCTCAGTAGACACTGGCAGTGAATTTATGATGGCTACAAAGCAGGAAGTTCACAAGCTGTGACCAAAGCTTTGTTACAGAGCCCTGTGCTTAAGGTTAACATGAGGCAGTTTCCCTCTTTGTGCTGCAGGGTTTGTAAATTTATATTGTACCAAATACAGGAAAGTTCTATTTCTTTTTGACAGCATACTATGCACTTGGAATTCCAACTGTACCTTGATTTTGTCTGCTGCAGTGATTCCATGCTCCTCTTATGAAATGCTTAAATAATAAAATGCATTTTTAATATTTAAATTGTTCAAGTTGTCTTCATAATTACTTGGGAGCTAGGGGCTTTTTGAATGTTTGCAACAAGTTGGACAAACAGCAGATACTTCTTTGCCCATGTGTATACTTTTTCTTTTCTTTTTTTTTTTTAATGAATTTTTCAGAGATTGCAGTGCACGTACCAGAGCCCAAAGAGGCTTCAAATGTATAGTGCTGCTAAAAAAACCAGCAGGAGCATGGACTTGCAGAGTATGTGTCACTGGAAGAGATGGGTGTCAAAAATAATGAGGCAAGCTAAGAAGATATTCTGTTTGCTGCCCCAAGAAAAAGGGGAAATTATGCCTATTAGCTAAAGGAACCAGGAGTAGAAATAAAGTGAATTACGGAAGTCTCAGCTGTAATAAAAGTTAGTAAGGCAATAAGTGAGCTGCATCAGTAGAGAGAGAAATTTTGCAGTATTTATTAGTAAAAGAGAAGTCACAAAGATTAAAAGATAAGTTACTAGTTTAGGGAGGAAGAGAATCTGAATTTGTTTGTTGCAGTAGAATGTCATTAAGCAAAGAAAAAAAAGTATTGTCTATGAAATAAGTTGTTTATGAGGTAAGTTTTTTCCCTTTTTAATTTATTTTTCCTCTTACTATTTCAGCTGAAATATCACAGTGTAATTAGGTTAGTTTTCTTCTGAGAAGTGGAGTTAAGGGCTGATTTATGTAGTTGTTGCTGCACTTGGAACCTAAAGTGAGTGCTTGTTAGACCAGTCCTTGCTAGTTAATTTGTGAGTTGGAGATAGTCCCATCATGGTGGAAATGTAGAAAAATACCTGCCTTGCTGCTATAGCTGTTGAGCTGGGTAAGAGGAAAACCAGGCAGCTACTAATAACACTTCCTTCCTTAAATTTTCACTTAAATTGTTCTTATGCTAGCAGTAACTATTTTAGCTTCAGGATGATTGCTCATTGCTTAGTGTTTTTTATTGGTGCCCCAAGGGAAGATACTTCTGAAGGGCCATGTCTGTTGTTTAGGGGAGGAGTTATGTAGAACTTCAGTTACACAGATCTGTGCCTGGTCACCAGATCTCGTACTGTTTTATGTGTGTCTTTGACCTGCTGCAGCTGTGGGTTGGTCCCAAAGCATGCACACAAGCTAACTGATGGGAAGCTGTATCTGATGGTATTGGACCATGGTTATTGAAGCAGTGGCTGAAAGGAATCCAGACCACAGAGTGAGGAAGTAGCAGGTGAGCACGGAAATATACGAAATATTTTGAAAGGGATGGAACAGTGGTGTTTCCTGCCTCTGATACAGCTACTCACAAAAGTATTTATTGCTTCTCTAACCTGTTACTTTAAACAGCATGCAGCCCTTTTAATGCTTGCTTGTCAAGAGAAGCTGTTGGTTATTGTGTGTATTGAGTTCTTGTTCTAAGCAAAAAGTCTGCTCCTTCACCCAAATTAATCCAGCACAGACTGAGAAAGAAAGTCACCAGCTAATCTTCTAAAGTAAAAGATAGATGTTATGTGGAGCAGCATCTTTTTCCTGCTACAATTGAAGGTGTGTTCTTCTCTCCCCCTCACACTTCAGATCTGGTTACAGATAACCATTTATTTATTACATTTATTCCTTCCAGATTGGGTTACTACAGCAAGCCAGGCCCTTAGCTCAGTGAATTGTGTGCATCCTATTACTGTTTCATATATTTCAAATCCTTCAGTCTCAAAGTGTGTTGATGGGACAAGGGATATACAGTAAAGCCTTGCTTCATTTGTGCCTGACTGTCAATATCCTTTTCCAAGCAAGCTTAAGGACAGTTGTCAAAAGATCTACAGAGAATACAATCTTTGTGTGACAAAAGGTAAGATGGGATCAAACCCCATCACACTGATACAGAATTATCAACTTGCAAAATGAAAGGAGATGCAAAGAGGAAAATCACTTGTGAAATCCTCAAAGCACAATAGTCTATAATTCTGAACAGCTGTAGTTAGGGATTAGATGCTGTAGTGTGAGATGCTCTGAAATACTGAGGATGCAACATGGGACTTGCAAAAAAATATTCAGTGAATTTTGTTGTACTCCATGTTTAAACATTTAAAATTATAGTAACTGACTCTTAAAAGGGGATTTTTTTTTTTCTGAAGCATTTAAACATGTATCACTTCTGTAATGCTTCTCTTCCCTGATGTCATCCATGGCTGCCTTCCATGGCTGTCACTCTTCCTTTGCATTATGCAGGGCAATGCCTCAAGAGCAAATGCAAAATTTTAATATACATAAATACTGCGTTCTCCTTCTACTACAGAGAATAACCCACTCCTTTTTACTGTGTTGAAGTCTGTCTGGGCTGTCTCCGGAGCTGTTACAAGTGTTACCTTATTGTGTGTGCTTTAAAATTCTTATTTTTAAAGTGCTTTTGAAACAGTTTCAAATTGGTGACAGTCTCCACAGTGAAGTCGTGAGGTTTTGGTTTGTGTTTTTTTCACCGAATCTAGAGAAAGGCAAAAGTTCTTTTTCTGTTTGGTTGATAAATGATTTACATTATAATTACTAGGGAATTTGCAGTGAGGAGAAAAAGTTTTGTTTCCTATGTCAATAACAACTTCTGTGAGTGTTGTAACAGTGGCTTGCATATCTTAAAAATGAAATGAAACCTTTTGGAAAACAGTTTTCTTGGTCATGTAGCATGATTGAGAAAACAACTTCTGCCCAGCATAAAATATTCCAGTATCATGTTTGTCATGTATGTTGTTATATGCTTCATCTGGAAATAAGCTCCTCTTAAAAAAGGTGTTCTGTTATGGAGCTGCCTATGCATCTTCCCTACCTTCCAGTCCTGGATGATGTCTTTTTGCAGTTTCTTTCCCAAAGGCTGGGTGCTTGTGAAGAGAATACAATATTCAGTCAGTCTGGTTCCTATTTTACTTGCTCCTTATTGGCCTGCCCTTGTCAAAGGAGGTTTAGATGCTCCAAAAAGGTTGAAATCAAGTAGTGAAGGAAAGTTCAGATTATTTTTGTTGCCGGTTACTTGTGATAGAGTTGAGTGCCTGCAAGCCTCAAAGGTGGAAACTGTGTTTGAGAGGAAACCAAAAGGACTGGTTCCCTTGAATTCTATTTTCTGGTCATAGATTTTTAACAGAAAACACTTGCTCTCAGAATTATGCAAAAGAAAATCTGCTGTGCTGGACACTCAACTTCTTGCATTGACCGTATCAGTACCATTTGTGTTTCTGTAATGGAGTTGCTCAGTATTTGTAAAAGAAGTCAAGCATATTTCCAAGGAGCTTAACTTCTCTCTTCTAAAGTAATCAGCTGCTGAAACAAATAATAAACATTCACACAACCCCTTTTTTTTGAAGTCTATAGGAACCCACATTCTGCCATATTCATTCCTGGCACATTATGACCTGTTTGTATAATCCTAAATAATTAAAACAGCCATTATGTTCATTCAGAGCTGGGCCTGAGCACATTACAGTATGTCTGGGGGAGCTGAAGGTCTCTCAGGAACACAGCTCCTGCTGTCTCTGAACACCAGCCAGAGCCTTAAGTGGAAGCAGGACTGGCAGTGGAAGAAAGCCATCTTGTACTGTGTCCACCATGTACAACCCAGATGTATTTGGGGTGTTTTTAGGAGTTTTTGGTGGGATGTTGTGTAGCTGTGCTGAGCTAAGAGCTCAGCATCTTTGTGGCTCTGAGGTGGGTAAATTGGTAGCTTGCTACCTCCAGTGCTGTTCCCTGTAGAAATGTCTCTTCAGTCTGGCTTGCTGTCGGCAGCGTGGAGAAGAAAGTTGCACATCCCTGTATCAATTTGTGACCTCTTAGAATAATAGAGAAAGGAGGCAGTTTTGGAAAGGGAAGGGAAAAAAATAAGTAGGTACTGTAGGTTTTACTGTAACAGTTTGGAAGCAGTTGGCTGGATATGGAAACAATCAGTTAAAGGGTATTTTTTCTCTTTTTGAGTTAGACCTTTTAATAAAACTTTTGTGGGTTTTTTTTGGGGGGGTTTGGTTGTTTTTGTTTCTTTTTTTTTTTTTAATTAAAGAAAGACCACCAAAAATTAATATATCAGAATCAAGTCTCTGAAAGATAATGGTATCTTTTTCACCAGATTCATTATTGCTTCTTCAAAATTATTCATGTAAATGAATTTTGTATTTTAAATTCTATTTCTCCTGTGAATTCAGCTTTCTTTGCCTTAAACGTTAGGCTGAAGTCTTTTACAGCTTCAAGTTTCCTTTCCAATTAAAGCAATTTATACTGGCATGGGGAAAAAAAACTGTAATTAACCTGCTGGGTTTGGGTGGTATTTCTGTGGATGCTATCTTGGAAAGATGTGTATTTCCGGGAAGGATGGGCAGAAACATGGAAAAACCTCTCCTGAATTTCAGCCATGGTAGAATGTAAATTTTTTTTCCCCCCTCTTACTTTTTCTTGTTTTTAGACATGTTAGAACTTAGAATTGAAGTGATATAAGAAAGCATTTAGTCATGTAAAAATGTTTCACCTTTTTGGAAAAATATTTCTATCCTGAAAAAACAGAAAAAAAACCCTCTTAGATTTTTTTATCTTACAGTTAAGCTGGGAGAGAAATGTCTGTCATTCCTCTTATTCCTCTTATGTATTTGTGGGGATAGGTGTTTGTTTGTGATTTTTTTTGAGTGTGTGCTGCTTAATGATATTTTTGGTATTTTTTTTCAGCTGAAACAGGATATGTCATAAGCCCTACTAAAATATCCTCCTAGCATGAAAAAGTTTTGTTTTACATTAGTCTGCTGCTTTTCATGTAATCATCTGAAAATGCAGAGGAGAGGGAAGGATTTTTGATTTTTGAAAACTCAGCTACTTAGCCTTCCTGTGATGAAAGAGATCTTAATTTACTTCTAAATGACAGAGAGGGGTGTATGGTAGTTGGGGGTTTTTTAATAAATAAAGTATTTTTAAAAAAGCCCTGTTGATGCTGTTTTCCTTCAAGGGGCTTGCTGAAAGGGAGGGGCTCAAACATCTGGGTTACAGGGAAGTAAACTATCAACACTGGCAAGGTTTGCAGCCTCCTTTGTTTTTTACCCAAAGGCCAGGGCCTTGCAGAGCAAGGTTCAGTTCTAGCAGAAGGCACTTTGGTGTGACCATGCTGCAAGGGAAGGACTCTTTTCCGTATGGCTTTCCTGGGAGCTCCTGGCAGGGTTTGGGGATTTTTGGTTGGTTTTGTATTGCTTGTTTTGTATTGTTTTGAGTTTTTGTTTTTGTTGTTGGTTTTTTTTTTCCTTAAACAAAAGGTCATCTTATGCATACAACTCCTTTACCTGAACCTCCAGCTTCTAGGTTTTTCTAGAAAGCATGGCTGTTTTGGCCTGTAATTCAGGATAACCTTTCTTGTGGTTTTTCTACTTTTTCAAAGTCCCTGGAATCTGCTGGAATTGTTGAACTGATTGTGTTGAACTGATTTTGTTGAACTGACAATGTGCCAGTTTGGTGCTGCAGTACTTTAGTGAGAACCTTCAACACCTGCTCACTCAGGAGCAGCAGTTCATTGTGTTTCATGCTTTTGTCTTTCCACTGTAGAGTCCAGTACATTGTGGGAAATACTTGCTGTGGATGATATTAGCAGTGGAAGCAAAAACTGTACTTGGATTATATTAAATGATTGCCTGCCTTTATAGCTTTGAACCATCACTGATTAAATGGCTGAGGGGAAATGGTTTCAGACCTGTGCAGTAGCATAGAATAATACCAATTTTTTTGAAACTTTACATGTGGGATGAAAAGAAAACTTTTATTTAGACCAGTCAGTATAGTCCATATTGAGTAGTTGATTTATGTGCTCCCAAGTTAAAATAGATAAATGGAAGAACACTGGGGCTTTTAATGTTGTCCTCATGGTAGAAGCACAAAAGATCAAGAAAATGGTAGAATGGGGCCGTCAGAATTTAATTTCAGTGTTCTGAAAAGTAGTTGACTTCATAAATATTTGTACCAAGCAGCTCTGTAATTGGGTCATTATTTACCTATGCCAGGCACAAGTACGAATGAGTCCAACACGTTAGCAGCTGTTGAACTGTACGCAGGGCATGGATTACATTACACGCCCTGTTGTTCAGTTTAAAATTAACATGCCATAATCCTCATTAAAACATCATATGTGATATTTCATTGTAGTTATTATACAGTTATCATTAAGGCAAATTGTATTACTGAGTTGCATTTAATAATTCAATGCACTGTAACAGTTGCATATATTTCAATTAGAAAGTAGATTATGCCTGTAGGACAATTTAGCATTTTCTTACAGCCTGCAAGAAATTAAAGAAATTTTTTTTTGTTTGTTGTTTCATTTTTAAAGTCGCAGATTAGCTGAGATTTTTATTCTCTTTCATGCATCTTTCCCTTCTTATTCACGGTCTTTTAGCTTTGAGACTGAATGTCAGGGTGAAGGTGAAAATAATGTCAGCAGGACAACCTCTACAAGGGGAAAATTAGTCCTGCTCTGACTATCTTTTACTTTTTTCTCTAAGTATAGAGAAAAAATTAATTTTCACTGCAGCCAATCACTCTCCTTCTACCAGCTTAAAATTTACCATTGCTCTAAAAATTTAAATTTAGTGTGTCATATTCTTATCTTAGTCAGAGGAACCTTGAGCTTCTTTTTGCTGAGGAATTGGCTTGATAATGTCCTCATCCTCCCCTCCTGAGTATCACCCGGGATTTGATTTAAAAAAATTTTCCTCAGTGCTGCTGTCCTCAAATGTTGCTGATCTAAAATGTCAGACAGGTTTAATTCTGGTCTGCTGCTGTTTTCAGCATTTCAGCATTCTGACTCAGCCTGGCACTGTTGTGCCCTTCAATATGAATCTCCCCCAAAACCCCAGATGTGAACTGTTTGTAAAATTTGTCCATCATCATGTTACACGTGAACAACAACAGCCACATAAAACAGAATGCATGTACATGGTTACAGGTTCAGGTGCTTTCATTTTTTCCCTGCTATTATGGAAATGCTTTTGTTTTACAGAATAGCTGTAATAAAAGCTGAATTTAAATCCAGTTATGAAGACTGGAGCAAAGAGTTTGTGGGCTTGCATTACAGCTGAGATGCAAGTGAATGGTAGCTGCTTCTAAATACATATCTTGGCTGCAGATAGTTTGCTAGCATTGAAATTACAGACCTGTGAGATAGGTGTTCAGTAGTGTAAGTGAGCTGAAGTTGTATTCATACATCTAGTGGGTCACAAATAGCATTTAGTGATAAATACAAGAATGAAAATGTGGAACTATTGCTTCACCCCCATATGCTTTGTGCAGTTGTGCCTACATAATGGATATATTCACACCCAAGAACTGTTTGAGGTGAGGTCAAGTTAACCTTATTTGCCTGGTGTTGGCTGTTGCAGTTTAAGGAAAATTTAGTTACCTGGGCATCTTCTCTCCTTTTCACAACTAGACCCTTACTTGACCGAGGCATACCTCATACTTTCACTGAATGTTTTCTACCTCTAATGTGCTGAGAATATGTTCTCTAGGATGATTTGTATCTCTCAGAGAGCCATAAAGGTCTAACAGACAGTGTCAGCATCTCAGTATAGAAGGGGGTGGTTATGCTCAGTCACACAAAACCCCAGGGGCAGTTTTGAAAAATGCCAGCTGAAGAGTCTGACCAGGTGCTTCTGCTGTGTTTAACAAGAAGGGTATTTATGTGGAAGAACTAGCAAACCTATGTGAAAAGGGCTCTTGATATAATCTCAAATTCTGTAATTGCAAACTAAAGGTCACATCCTTTAGTTCTTACTTTCTTAATTTATACTGAAGTAACCTAAGTGCAAACTGGATAGAAAGCAAGGGTCAGTTTGAGTCTCCAAGTTTTGAGTTTAGTCTGCTGAACAAGAAAATAGACACAAAAGAATTGGTGAGTTTAAAGGATGCAGTCAGTTTTCAATCAGAGAAAACATACTCCATGGAAAACTGAGAGTCTATAGAAATTGGCTTTGATAAGCAGGAAATCATGACAGAAAATTTCCAGACAGCTCTAGAAATGTAGAAAGGTGATCTTATCTTCCATTTGCTAGCATTATACCTTAAGGGAAATAGATTCAAAGAAGAAAAAAAGTGATAACTTCAGTACTATTGACTCAAAGTATTGTGAAAAAAATTAATATTTTTTCAGTATCCTCTACTATCTCATTCATTGTTCAGGACTTGTCCTTGTTTGCTTGCTGAACATTAAATAAAAATAAATCCTTCCCAAATTTGTCAAGTAAGTCTTTTGGCTGAAGTATTTGGCATGAAGATAAAAATATATGCCAGGCCGGGTTCCCATCAACACAGCTTGTCTTTGAAGGAAATGTGGAAATATATTGATATTTTGCATGGGATTCACACTGTTATTAGAAAGAACAGCATTATCATTTAAAATGAGATAAAAACACATTCAAAATAATTAAATATCTACTTTACTGCGTACTCTTGGTATTCCTAGCTTCATTCAGCTTGGATGATTCAAGGTCCTGGTTGAAACTGGAAATACAAGGCAATTCAAGTCTTGTACAATACCATGACACAATTTCTTCTTTCTACAGTGTGAGCTGAGACTAGAAACTGCAGACATCTGATTTGTTTACCTCTGCATAACTTATTGTTAAAAAGAAGAAATTAAAAGCCTTAAGTCATATTTCTCACTGCTGAAGTGAATTGCAATCTGGAAGAAAGTGTAGCCATGTTTCTGTTGAGGAATGTCATACATATTTATTAGTCCTCACTTAAAAGATTAGTGTAAATCAGCATCATGCATGTAAGTTAGCAGAGAATTTTACTAATATTGAAATATAAAATCTCTTGGCTTTCAGGTGTGCTTGTGCTTATAATGCTTGCAAAAATGATAAAGCATTTTGAAACACCATCTTCTGCAGACCTTGGTAGTGAGTGACAATAGAAGTTTAGATACCATTTTGAATCTGATAATCTAAGAGCAACTAAACATAGGAGAAGATTTTCTGTCCTAATTTGTCTGAAGGCAGGAGTGCTTCAATTTCCTTTCACTAAAACCCTCCTAAAACCTTCATGGCTTTTGGAGGATTAACAGAACTTTGATGTATCTGTGATAAATTTGATTTTTAGATTTCAACAGCTGGTACTTTACCTCAGACTGGCTTCGTTCATCTTCCCTCCCTGCAGACATGCATATTATAGAATATTCATTTTAAGATCTTCATCCAGGTTAGGTAGATCTTGGCAGAGAAATAAAAATGTAATCTTTTTTTCATTATTGTTCCTGCTGTGATTTTTAAAGAACACATGCTTTCAGCTGTTTGGATGAAAATGTTTTCTGCAGCAATTAAGTAGAAAAAAAGATGATGTAAAAACAAAAATAAATTTCCTGGGTCCAAAGCTGTCTTTTAAACTAATGTAATCAATTATGATAACTAATTATACTCTTACTTCTTTTGTCCAAATTATGCTTTTAAACAAATTCATAACTTAATGACTTGTACACAGGAGACTGAAAACAGGGATAATTCAGAGCTGACACTAGTCTGTATCCCATCTTCACGCTGGGAAGCCCCTAAGGAGTTAATTAAGTTCTTTCTGCAGTTCCTTTGCTCAAAATCTGGATTAAAAGCTACTACTCCAGGGTAGCGAAGACACTAAAGTGTTTTCAGGACTAAGTCCTTAAAGCTTGGATCTTGTGGTAGCTGGTGCTGACATGCACAAGCAAAAGCTAATATGATACGATGTTACTTCAGATTCCTTTGGAGAAGTGGTGATGGCTTCAGAGGCTGGTCAGTGATGAATGTGGAGGTGAGAATAGAAACTACTTTTACATACTCAAAGGTGAGGAAATCCCTTGCTGACTGGCAGATACAGGGAGGCCACCCTTCTCAAAACCCCTGTGCTTCCTCATCTTGAAGATGAGCCTCTCTCTGCACATAGCAGGTGAATTTCTGTAAGCTTTAACCCTTCTGCAGAGCAATCCCTGTTAGAAACTGTCTTGCTATTTCTTCAGACAGCTGCGAGATCTCCCGGGTAAGGGTTGAAACTGCCTTTCTCTTCTATTCTCTACTGTATTCACTACATGTTTTCCAACATGAGTGAAGATGAGTGGTCCTGTAGGAGAATTCCTGAGGATAATGACCCTTTGTGTCATCCACCCTACAGACTTCATTGCCCAGGCTTTAATTCTTCTCTGCTGAGAGGAGTGGCTTGGAGCCCCTCTGTAGCCAAGGATCCTGGGGCTGTGTCATGAAAGACTTCAGATCCAGGAGGGTTCAACTGGCATTTCACAAATATTTATCCTGGCACTTCTGGGAAACTGGCATTTCACAAATATTTATCCTGGCACTTCTGGGACATTGCCCCTTTTGTTGGTTTAAAAAAGCGCAGTAGCTGGTTGGTTATAGCATCTTTAGTAGCTCTAAATGTGTTTCTGAATTTACTTACTTCTCTCTAGCAAGGAATTGCCTGGAAGTGCTCTCCAGTGAGCTGGTTCCCTGCCTGCAGCCCCCTGTGCTCTGATTGCTCTCATTATCTGTGGGAAGCTCTACTTCGCCACTCAGTGTTCACTGTGAAAATATTCGCTGCTGTGCTGACAGTGATGTGGTGCATCTAGTTCCTGCTCAGACCTAAAGAGGTGTACAAGTCTAAATCAACTGCTTTTGTTTTTTTTTTTTTTTTTCTCCTTAACTCTGCGTTCAATTTTGTATTAAGTGAAAGTAAGCTTTAAAATAATTGAGATCCGTGTTACTTTTTAGCAGAAATATTTGTGGTAGCAAATACATTTTAAGCTAGCATAAGTTAGAGAGAGGGCACAGTTTCCTGCACATGCAGTAACTTTCAATACTGTCGAGATGCAGCTTCTTTTTTCTTTAATATCTATAGGTAATACCTGGTGCACAGAGGTAAATTAGCAAAGACAGTCTTTATGGCAAGCTGATTTGCCAGGGTATATAGGTGAGTTTGATGGAGATGAACGTTTCTATCTGTTGCTGCACTGAAGTTTTTTCAGTGAGGAAATCGGGTTTTCTGTTCTCCTATTCAATGCCAGAATAAATTAAAGCAGTGACCAAACAAAATGCATACTGCAGTTTTGACCACAGGTATTTTAGGACCAATAGGTCTTGCTCTTTCCTACAGCATTGTAGAAGAATTTTTGGACATAAATATGATCTCTTTAATATAGAACCACAGTAAAAGTGCTATTTCTGATGAGCTTATCACCCAGTCATGTGATTTGGAAAATAAAGTCTTTCAAAAAAATATTAACTGGGGTAACTGCCCTTTGAAACACCTCTGTTTCTAAAAGTGGGTAGAAAATAGTAGGGAAAGGAGGTAGCAAAGCAAAAGCAAAATCTTGTTTCATATATTCTAAGAGTGTTTTTTTTCTCTTCCCCCACCCCATCACATTTAGGGCTGCACAGGAATTTTTTCTATCATATTTCAGTTTAAAATTAAATATTCCCTAAATTATAAACTGACCTTAAAGCGAAAGAAAGCTCAGCAAGGGTGTAGATTTTCACAAGCTTAGTTGTAGGGAAATGAAGGACAAATTCCCAGCTTTTGAGGTTTCTCTTATGGGCGGAAGTCAGAAAGGTATGGACAGAATATTTGGGCCTGGTTGTAGGCAGTAAAGCTTGCAGTGAAAGCTCAGCTTGTCTGGGGAGCTCCCCAGTAAGAGGGAAGATAACAGGACATGTTTGCTGAGTGCAATGGCTTGCACTGGTTATTAATGCATGGCTTTTCCTTAGAGTTCATCTCCTGAGATGTCCTTGCACATAAGTCACGTCCTTCAGGGCACAGCACTCAGCCTTAAGGAACTGAAAAAGTTTCCCAGGTGGAAAAAGAGGTGTATTTTCCCCTCAAGAGTGATATTCATTGGCACTTCAAGACCTTTGTGGTTTCCTAATAGTAGCAGCTGTAGAGCTTCTATTTCCAGCATTGCTTGAAACACTCTTGGGATGAACCTGAATGATCTGCATTTTGTTCACATTCCCTGAGGCATTGCTTACCCTGAGCCTACCCAAATGTAAATATAAAAACTGGGCCTGACATCTCCTCTACAATCATTACCAGTTTTTCCTGTCATACTCTACGTATGATGTACTCCGTGTAGGCAGGACTGTGTTGTGTTTTACTGTGTACTATGCATCATCCCCGCAAGAACTGATAATCACAATGGAGTAGCAGTAATATGCCTGGTTTTGAGCCACTGATACAAAACACATGAAAATGAGTCTTATTTGCCTTCAGTTGAGGCTTATTTTAAGAAAAGAACTGATTTCTGCATGAGGGAAAGCTCTTCTTTACTCAGCTGGTACTTGGTATTTGTTCTTAATATACAAGCTAACCATATGCCTGTGCTCCAGGAAGATACAGGATCTTAAAACTCTCCTGCCTTTTCCCCTGAGAACTAATTGTTCTCCCTAGCACTTAGAAGGACTCCAGTAGGTGTTTTTAAGTCCTAAACATGTAGGGGAAATAGTGTAATAAAAAGCAAAGTAAGATCTTACAAAAGGGGAAGGTGGCATTTACAAAATGTTTAAGCAAGTTGATTTTTAAAGGGTCTGTACTCTGCAGTCATAGATTTCATTCTCTCACATCTCTGAATTTGCAAACATCAAGTTGAGCACATCCAAGTGGACTCGTTGCAGAGAATAAAGGACACAAATTGACAATGGCTCCTCATGTCTGAGGGGATACCTCTTGATAATGGTGATAAACAAATTTCTGGAGATGTACTTTATGGTGTTCTGTAATCTTCAACTCTTACAGTGTGGCCCTTTGTCTCCAAATCTTGTTGACTACAGTTTCCATAAATCATCATCTGGCTTGTTGCCTATTTTCTGGTTTTTTTTGACTAATTTTGAATATGGAGGACTTCTGCCCTCATTTTGTTTAGCAGGAACTGAGGTGGGTATATATGATATGCTGCAACCTTCTTGCCATTATGGCTTTGTCCTTGTGACAGAAGATGATGTTTGTATTTCTTCTAGAACTGTTGTCCTGGGAATGGGGTCCTGCACTATCAGTGTAGGCTTTTTTCTTTTGCTTTGTGCTGTTTTTTAGTGCTTCACTCATACACTAACCTCTAGATAATATTTCTGTTACAAAACTGTGTGATCATTTGGCAAAAGACTTGGTACTGCTATGCCCTTTGCTTAGGCTGTATATAGGTAACCTCTTACTGCAAAGTACCTTTTGAAAACTTGATCCTTCTTTTCATTCAAGCACCCAGAATGCTTATTCCTGTCAGGAAAAGAAGAGAAACCATTCAAATGAAAACAAACCCAGAGGCATTTTTGGCCAAGCATGCAGTAAGTTGTTGCTTCTGAACGTTCTTTTGGGATTGTTATAGCTTCCTATTTGGTAACATTAAAAAATCCTTAAATTCAATGTGCAACATTAAAATATAAACTGATACAGCAAAACCAGTTACTTTCTTCCCTGTGCTAAGCTATGTTGAACTATATTGGCTGAAAGAGAAGCCATTGCTAGAAAATTACCCCAAGAGTTTATTGCTAGTAGTAATGTACAGAATTTCGACTGTAGCTCTACACGCAACAATCTTGTAGGATGGGTTGTATCTTCTGTTTTAATTTAACCCTCATGACATCTTGACCACTGTACTGGTATCTGTTTGTTTTTGCCAGGAGCAATTTTTGCAATATTCTTTGTTTAAGCCTCTCCATGGCATTTGTCTTCAAAACCCAGCAACTGAAATAGCAGAGCAGTTAAAAATCACTGAAGGATTCTTGGTGGGGGATGGTAGTGGTGGAAATAGGTGTCATAATGTCGCTCAACCCCTTTAAACTGTTTTCATTTAAAATTGGAGGTAGAAACGTGTGGGTTCTATAGGCATTTTACAGGGCTTGTATAACTCTTGGGGCTATGTGCAATTTGCTGGGAGTGACAGATGATTGATTTTGTGCTAAGAGAAAGTGGATGGTTGCATTTGAGTTTGAGTTCAAAAGTCCAGAAGTTAGGTGTGTGAAAAATAACTTTATGATGAGGAGTTGCATTTTGGCGGATGCAATGTTAAGCAGAGAATGTGTCTAATTATTAATGAGTTCCTGGGCTGTGCTTTTTTTGACTTTTTTTTAAAGTACTTTCTGTTCTCTGTGAAAATACTAAAATTAAAAAAAAATTGTACCTTCTGCTACATCTTGCTATTTCTGTGTGGAGAAGCATCATATCTCTATTGGATACAGGCAAAAAGAAAGAAAAAGGAATGATTAATGACCTAGAGTATTTGTTGGTTATGTTTGTAGTCTTTTGCTTTGTTGGGTGAACAGGTGTTTGCATCTTGATGATATTGGATCAAAGGGAAGTCTAGACTTTTCAGTTGTTCTAAAATGTGTGTGTTTCTTGTTTCTGTTGGTGGGCAATTTATTTTTCCTTTTCATTTTAACAATCTTCTGTTCTCAAAATAGTCAGGCACTGTTTTTTCCTAATTTGCTTATTTAATTTACTATATCAGTCATATTCCTGAGAAAAATGAGATGAGGAGTTAAAGGAAAAAATACTGCTTAAGAGAAGCAGATGATTTATGCATTTCACATGTGAAGAAAATGTGGGGTTTTTGTTTGCTTTGTTGGTTTTGATTTTTTTAAAAAAGTAAAATATATTGGGTGTTTCCTTTTTTTCCTTTTTATGACTTCTTTGGAAGTGGGGCAATAATCAAGATTATTGTGCAGTTATCTGACCTTTATATTGCTCATAAAATTCTCTAAAGTTCAGTCTGATCCATGGAGTGCTGAGAGAAAACTTCCTCTTGACTCTGGTCTCCACATCTGCAGTTTTCTGATCATTTTTCTGGGCCTCGTGGAAGAGTTTCCGAAGGAAGCAGGTTGCTTTGTTGATAGCTGTTCCTCTACCCAAATCACTCTTTTATTGCTTGTTGTCTGGTCTGTGAGGCTTGCAGAGAGCCACTGGGTTCTCTGGGTTAATCATGTGATAATGCTCTAAAAAAATTCTATCCTGGTGTGCTGCAGTCAGAGCAGAGGGGTCTCAGGTCACTCATTTTTAAAAAATACATCCTTCATCTGAAGCTCATTTCTCAATGTTTCCCTCTTTACTTGCCTTTCTACTGGTGCTGGCAGATAGCAGCACTCTCCATGCTTGGTTCCAGACCTCATCCTTCCAGAGTTGCAAGATATTTAAAAGTAAACCTTGCTAGCTTTGCTAGGGGAGAATTGACATGGCTCACTGATGGTTTCAGCTTTGTGTGGCAGCAGCACCACGGTGGATTTTTGTCTGCATTTTTTTCCCTCCCTAAAATAGCAGCCAAATATAATAGCTTAATTTTAATATTGAAAATACTTTACTTAATCCATCTCTTTATGTCCTGTTTTCCTGGCTGTTTATGAGCAGTAGTCCAGAGTCTGCAGTGCAACACAGGCGTGTCAGTGTTTGGAGATCCTGATTGATATGGATTGAATGGAAGATGTGGAATGAGGTTCATAGGGATATGCCTTGTCTCTTTAATTTAAGAGGCTGAATCATGAACACAAGTCCCTTTTCAACTTTTTTTCCCCCCCATTTTATCAGCAAAGCTTTACTTTTGTACTTTTATGTAGCACTGCTGTTCAGAGGCTTGGGGGCATCTTTAAATAACACCTTTGTTAGGGTTCTTATGCAGAAAAAGTACAGGAAGGAACATTTTCAGAATTGCCTTTAGGGGAGCTAGATATAGTCAGTGCTCACCCTGCAAATGTGCAGAGATGAAAATAATGATTGGATTACAGTAATTCACAGTGCAGGAAGGAAGCACAAGATTGCACATAAAAAAAGTAGTTTGGCGTGCATTTTAAAAATACTACAAATTCTTCCGATTGTATCTTGTATTTTTTTTGTTACTTGTTTTTCTCTTAAAGAAACACACCTATACTCTTAGGGAAAAAAAAAAAAAAAACAGGCAAGTAAAAAAATGACAAATTATCAATTAAAAAAACCAAAATAACCCAGACCTCAAATCAGTTTTCTCGTACTTTATACAAAACAGTCTGTTGTTTTTGGTGTAAGGATAACAATGCAGAGTTGTAGAGCCTGAGTTATTCTGGAGTTTAAACAAGGTAACACAATCCTCAGAAATCCACAGATCTAGATACAGAGCTAGACTGTGTAAAGATGG
This sequence comes from Anomalospiza imberbis, assembly GCF_031753505.1. Classification (NCBI taxonomy): domain Eukaryota; kingdom Metazoa; phylum Chordata; class Aves; order Passeriformes; family Viduidae; genus Anomalospiza; species Anomalospiza imberbis. The sequence goes on from NC_089687.1 coordinate 13,361,082, forward strand.
AATAGTAGGAGCTTCTTTCCATGCCACCATGCCTCCATTAATAGCCAGCTGTGAATAATCCCAAGTATAAATTCATCCTCTGGGATTTGGGTTTGTGTCTTTTTGAGCTGGTAATGAAACGAAGCCTGCAGTGAAATGCCTGGATTGAAAAAGTTGGTGACAGTATTTGGTGCTAATACAGCAAATAAGACCTTTGCTGTTGATGAAATAATAATAAACTTCCAAAATAATGAAGAAATGGCCTAAAGGCAAATTTACTTTGAGTGTAATGTGATGGTTCAGTTTTTAGCAAGTCTAGCAAAAATGAAGGTGTGCTACAGTGGAGGACTAAAAGATAAAGCAGATGAGCTCTGGCTCGGAGCACATTGTCATGGAGAGAGGTCTCTCGTTGCACTGCAAAGAGTCTGCACTGCACTGCAGTGTCTCCTTGTAAAGACACAGCTGGAGGTCCTGGAAGGGCTTTTGGCAGGGGCTTCCCCATCCCAGTGGCAGCAAAGGTGGGCAACAAAGGTGCTTTGCTGTAGTGCACTGTGCAAGGGCTTCCACTGCTGCTTTCCAAGGATGAGGGAAAGTACGAGCCAGAAGCAGTAGTGGTAGGACTTGCTTCTCTGAGGAGGCTTTCTGTTGTCTCATAAGCTTCCACTGTGAAACCAGCTGTTCCCAGATCCTTGGGGAAGAAGGGAGGAAGGAGCTATTGAGTAAGACTCTGAGAGTGTCATCTCTCTCCAGAGAACATGCTGAGATGTGGCTGGGCTGCAGAGTGCATCAGAATAACAGGATGTAAAAGACCTTTGTGTTCCAGAGGTTTGGAGGGACCTGTGGCTTATTGCAAAAGGGAGAAGACAGTTGACTAGAAATTTTAATAGTCATTTAGAACAGAAACAAACACCTTCAAGTATAAAAGATAAGTAATAAGAATTCAGTAAGAATAAAACATAGTCCAGTCCTGGAGAACCTTTAAGAACAATGCAAATGACATTGCTTGGTATATTTCACCAGAAAAAACCCCACAACTTATCATGTTTAAAAATCAAACTTTGCTTTTAGAATACTATGTTTTTCCAGGTCTGAACTGAAAATAGATTCCAGTTTGTAGTTTGTTTGAGCCAGATGATGAAATGATAAAAATAACCTTCTCTTATGTCAAACATGTAAATAGCAGGTCCATCACATAGCTGGGTGAAAATAGTAATTCAGACTTCCAGTGTAAGGTCTTAAAATGAGATATCAAGAAAAAAAGAGTCAACAAAGATATTTATTTAAAATAAGTTATTCAAGTGAAAATTCCTTCTAGAATATCTGTGGGATTTAATAATGCATTATTCAGGTCTCTTTCCCCAAGAGGGGAATGCAGATATGTATATTGACATTTGTTCAAACAAGAGTTGAATACTTCTAGTTGACTGCAGTACTTTTCTTAGTTGTTGATTGAAGCTTTTTCAATACCCAGTCTGAATTATAGGGAGATATAAGTATACCTAATTGCACATGCCAAGCTGATATGAAAAATATAACAATATGTGAGTTTGTTTAAAATAAATGTTACTGATACTGCGTGTACAAAACTTGTGGAATGTATTGAGGAAGAATAGTTAGCAGGATTGGAAATGTACTCGTTTTCAAAATAAAAAAAAGTTCTAAAATTATAAAACTTTTCCTCTTGTACAAATGGCCTATATTTTTACAGGGTATTTGTTGAACTATGAAATGCCTACTTGGCTAATAGAATAAGTTAAAACCAAAGCTGTTTGCTAGGAGTTTAATAATAATACAAAATATGAAAGCAGGACCTGGAGACCTAGTCCCTGTTTGTGTGATCAAAAGGCACTTCTTCTTAGTAGGGTCTCTGCTATTAAGCAAAGTATTATGATAGTAAAAGTTGCCAGAAATCCATTTCAGCTACATAAAGTGTGAAAAACTTGATTATGAATGAGTAAACACACTCTGGTTGGCATGGAAATACAGAAGCTAATTTTGCACTAGTTGTATTTTCATGCTGCAGTTGCTCGACTTATTAGCTGTTGCTTTCCCATTAGCTCCAAAATCCAACCTTCTCCCTTGGTGCTTCCAAAAAATACTAAGTTGTGCTTGCAGTAAGAATGCAGTAAAAATGTATCTTGTTTGAACACAGGCAACTCACCTTCTGATTTGTATCGGTAACCCATTGAAACATAAGGTTTTCAGATTACATAACTCAGAGGGCTGGAAAGTAAACAGAACTCCCAAAATATTCTAGACTGTTTTTGTATGCTGAGTTTTCTGAAAAGCTGCTTTTCCTCCAGCTCTGGCTGAATAGTTCTGGTCTGTATTATTTTCATGAAGTTGTTTCTGAGAGCAGACTCGAGCTGCACTGATCTGGATGGTCCTGTGCAGAATCAGTGGCTTGTGCATAGGGAGGTCACTGTGGAATCTGAGTCATAAATACATCTGGCCATAAACTGTGGCTGTACTTTTCCATTGAGGCTATGAGGCAGGGTTGGGTACCAGCTTGCAGAAGGAAAGGCATTGTGTTTTCCTAATTGGAAAGAAAATTAAATATTTTAGCTTCATAGTGCATCAAAAGAGATAATTTCTCTTTTGCAAGAAATATAAGTAGTTGGACATACACTCTTAAGTAGGTATGTCTCAAGAATGCATGTCTGACCACTTGACAGGTGGAACTAATTCAGCTAATGTTTGAGATGCTGTTAAAGCCTACAAAAGATTTTATTTTCAGGGCATAATTACATGTCTGCCTTGTTTTACTGCATTAACAGAGTAAGTCAAGTTTCTAAAGGTTGCCAATGACATAAATTAATATGAAGCTGAGAGTCTGCATTGACACTGAGTATTGTTTAAAAAATGCAGTTTCCAAGAAATGAAAGCCTTTGACCATATAGAAATGTCATGAATTTATGGATCTCTCAGGAAACTTAAGTGGTTTTGTTTTTTGTTTTTTTTTTTTAATTTTAAATTATCCAAAATATAGAAGTTGTCCCCTATAGTGCATGTGTCATGCAGCAATGAAGCTTTCCAGATGAAGTTTTATTCCCTTGAACTTCTCAGACCAGCAGTGTGAGAACATCCTTTCCTCTAACACTTACTGAATTTGATACCTAGAGGGGGAGGCAGGGAGCTGGCAGATTGGGCCAGAGGTAGGGGACTTGAAACCAAATAACATGATTCTGTTGAATGACTTGCATATGGCTTAGTGCATCTCTACAAGGTCTTACTGGAATCAGTAAAGCTATATGATAGCACGAGTTGGCTGTTGTGATTATTCTTACAGGATTAATGTTGTAGCTCTGCATGCAAAGTGCTTTGCAGCTACCCACATGTGCCTTGTACGTACCACTTGGTAGGCAGGTCTAGTGATGGGGAAAGGCAATGCTATTTAATACATTTTTCCCCTGTGTATTTTCTTGATTCTACAATCTGTTAATAAAATTAAAAAGAGTATTTTCGTGCTAATTGTCATTAAATCTTTCAAATTTCAGAGAAGGGGCTTGGAGTCTTTAGCAGATGGTTGAAAATGAAGTGCACTTTGGGGGAAACAGAAGCTCTGCCAAATCTGGACCTTGAACAGAACTAGTCAAATAAACAGAAGTGAGACACAGCAGGGATGGTTTGGAATAGCCTTTATTATGGCCAGAAAGCTTCAGGCTGTGAATGACCTAATCAACCTGAGCTCCAGACATATACCTAAATTAGCTTCCACTCTACCAATCCTTATAGTACTCAATTTTTCTTTACTCAAACATCATCCTAACAGATCTGAAATCTTTTAAAAAATGGAAGGCTATAACTGTCCATGATTGTCATCTTTTTGTTGTATTTGTCCTATTCAACTCTCCTAATGCCTGTATTCTTAATTTTCTCCTTTGGTTTTCCCATCCTTTTCCCTGACTCAATTTTGGCAATTTTCATGCATTTGTTGAGCTTCAAATGACTTGTTGTTCTATGAGAACAAGCAAAAAGAGTAATGGAAGCAAAGCTCCTCAGTGTTGAGGGACTCTGGAAGGCTGTTCAGTTCCCACTTAACCAAAATGATTTCTGTGTGACCTTGTCTCCTGCCTCATTTCCATCTCTGCAGCATGGGGATAAAGTAACATGCCCTGCCAGAGGAAGGGAAGCCATGCCTTATGTCATATAAAGCACCATTCCAAAGGGGTCCATTGCTGTCTGCATTTGCTACCCCGTGTGGTCCCTACTGCACTTAGGACTGCTGTTTACAGCTGGAATAGCAAACAAGCTTGGGCTTGCTTCTGTTTATTTAACCAGGCTTGTCTTGGTTTGCTGCGTGCAGCCCACAGCCGTTGCCTCACTCGGGCAGCGGCTGCAGAGCATGGCCGTGAATGTCACACGGATGTGGCCTTGTTGTGGAGACACTGGTGCAGGCAAGAAACTGAAATGGAACAACACGACTCTGATCGTGCTTCAGCATTAGGCAGGGCAATGACAGAATGCTATAAACATCCTCCAGATAATAGCTAAATAAAGGCTGGTAGCATCATGTTGGTCTCCAATGTTTAAAGAATAGTTCAGCGGGAAATCTGAATGGCAACAGCTTCTGTGTCACTGTGGTGTGAATTTGATTAACAAATTGGCCTAGCTTTATTTAAAAAATAAAATATTGTGTGTATATATTATATACTAGTATATATTATATATAATAATATAATAAACATATATCTTTATAAAATTTGCACACTTGACATTTTTCATTCATAAATCATATAGTCTCATGTTCTTTGAATTTGGCCTCTGCTTTGTACCAATAGACATGACTTTTCAAAATCTTTTTGTGAAAAGTACCTTTGAGAGTAGGAGAGGCTCTTTAGGGGGTTTGATGTGGGCACATAAATAGTCACTTGAATTTATGAGGCATTACTGCTCTGGAATGCAAGAGAAGAGGAATTAACCTGGTGTAGTAGGTGTTGGTTTGCATCACCTGAGGTGATATTCCTAAATTCTCCTACATTATCATGGCTTTAGCATGAATTTAGTGGTTCACACAGAGGTATGCAGGGGATCATGTAATTTCCCTTTGTCATTCTGGTTTCAAGTGACCACAGTTATAATGATTTACTGGAATTCTAATTCCCTTAACAATTAGTAGGCACACTGGAGCCCACTGGGTTTTATTCAGAGCTCATTGAAGCTAATGGAGGGGAAAAAAATCCCTTTGACCTCATTTGGCATTGGCTCAAGCTCTTTGCAGTTGAAGCTGATGGCTTCATCAAAATCCACTTAACCTTCCAAGGATGAGTGTGTGACAGGGACTGGCTATCAGGTCATTCTGGAGCTTCATGAGTCTGCTGGGAGGGGCTTCTATACTTTTCCCTCGTTATTCCCTTTATTATCATGTAGGTGAAAGGAGCAATTTCAACAGTAGCAGAAGCCAGTGTGATGTCTTATGTGGTCTCTAATAACGTAGTCCAACCTCAGTGCTGTTTGGGTAACCCAGGATTCATACAGTTATTAATAAGTGTAACAGAGAATATGCCTTAGAATTCACATTCTGAGATGTTTGTTTTCTTTGTTTTCGCACTTTGAAACATCCTGAGGTTAAAAAACAAATTATATGTCTCCCTCCCACTCAATTTTTTAATCATATCCCTGAATCTCTCCATGTTTTAGATGTGCCTTTCCAATGAACAAACCTACACAGATAAACATCTACATATAAGCAACTATTAGCATAGTTGCTTAATTCTTCCTCAAAAATGTGATGAGTTCCACAAAATCATTTCTTTAATGCTCTACATTATCATATAAACACAAATTTAGAGATGTTATTATCATATTAAAGTTCTTCTTGTGTCCTGGAAAAATACTTTATCTGAAGTTCACCTGATTCCATTCAGCTTAGTAAAATGCAGAAGGAAGGTTTTCATAGAGTTTCTCCAAGTTAAAGCCCATCAGGACACCACAAGAACTTTTATTCCTGAGTACCACATTTTGTTGTATGAAAGGATAGACTTATTGAATCTACATGTTCAAACTAGTTTAACTGCCCCTAGTGATTAGGGAAGAGCCTTGCTCAGACAAACGTGAGTCTGAACCTGGTCTTGGGCAAGCTGCTGTAGGGAACCCTGTGTGATCTCCTGGGCTCCCTCCCAACCTCAACCACTCTTTGATTCTGAGTTTCATGAGTGATCCTCTTCAATGGCAAGGAAAGCAGTAAGATCTGCTTGTTGACTCCTCCCGGGCAGAATTGAAGGGAAGGATCTCTTTCACCTTTTCATTGGGCTGGTGTTCTGGGTTACCATGCTGCAAATAATTGCTTGTGAGATAACCAGGCTTTGCATTTTTTGTGTTGAAGGCATTGGCCATGGATCTTCTGAAAGTATATTCCTGTCCCTTTGATTAGTGCTAGCAGCAGGGAAAGCTGTTTCTACCACTGAGAGATGTTTCAAAGCTGTGTGTAGGGCTTTGGAATGTGACACCATTAAATGTTAATGTGCATTTTCAAATAAGGAGCCTCAAGGCTAGAGGTAACTCTTTGGTCTTTAAAAAGCTTGCCACATAGAAGAGAGAGTTTGAATGCATACTTACATCTGCAAACACTTGCAGGTAATTAGATTTTAGTTTCAGGGTTGCAGGACTTTGCAGAAATTATTTGTATTTCAAAAGGCTCAAAATAAACATCAATTTCTTTTTATCTCAAGGGATTGAGAGGGGCGTAAAGCAAACCTTTAATGGCCTGAGTCACAGTTTATTAATTGCTTTGTTGAAGGGATAAAACCTGTGGAAGTTTATGTATTAAAATGGGATGTGAACCAGCAGAAATTCAAGCAGGATCTGAATTTAAGTGAGTAAGAAAGTACACATCTGAGCTTTCCTCTGTTGTTTAAAAGATTATTACCCTAATATATACAGTTGCTTTGTTTTTAAAAATTGTGTCTGGATTGAACCATAATTATATGTGAAAGTATTTGAGCTAGTCATTCGGTATTGAAGGAATTTGATCTGTCTAAACAAAATGACATGCAATTAGGGAGCATGAGGGAGTTGTCTGTTTGCCATATCTGAAAATAAAGTTATCAAATTATTACCCAAATTGTTCCACATCTGACAACTGTATCTAGAAAGGCTTCTTATGGTAACTTTGCAAAGATGGCTCAGGTTTGTACACTGTGAAAGGGGACAGTGAAACATAGGAGTTTGGTTGGTTTGATTTTTTTTTTCTTTAATTTAGAATTTTAATTTTTTTTTTTTTGTTTGCAAAGTTCCTCACAAGGAGGAATACTGATAGAAAGTGAATCTTTTGCCTTGTTGGATGAAAAATGGCCTCTTTAGGCAAAACAAAAGGTAGGTGACCGCTAGAGTTCTGCTGGTGTTCAAACTGATACATTTATCAATACTTTAAATCAAAACTGCCATCTTGTTGAATTTTGCCATTTTGGTTTTTTAATTGCTTGAATTTTCACTGTTTTTTAAAGAATTTTTAAGAATTCTGGTTTTGTTTACTCCCATGTGAAAGAAATACTGCACTGCAACCCTTAGTGTATTTTATAGCTGTTATTTATTAATTCTGTTATTAATGTATGTGAACTTGCTGCAGAAAAAGTTCTGCATAATCCTCATGTGGACAGTCCTACTTGTTCTGGGTATGTCCCCTTCTTTTTCTCTTACTCTGTATTCACATAGCTGATGAGAGTTTTCTCCTCCACCTTCAGTGTTCTGTGTTAAATCCAGGAGTTACTGTCTGTTTCTGAAAAATAATGCAGAAAACACTATATGGGTTCAAATTATCATGATAATTAGCAGATATGTTTTGCAGAAGGTTAGGAAATACCTTCCACTTCAAAGAAAATGCAATGACAGAAATGCTGAAGTGGGTTTGAGTTATGGGCCAGAATTACAGAGATGTAAAGGCTGAGGACTGTGGTCATACAGTGCCATGAGTCTTGTTTAGAACATGGGATTAGAGCCTAAGATTGCATAAATTTGTAATGAAGACTGTAGCATCAATATAGTATCAAACACTGATTCTCAAATAATCACAGGTAGTTAGAAACATTTGTGTGTAAACTGTCTTGCTTGTTTGCTATCATGTTAAATCTAAGAGATCTCTATGCTGCTTTTCTCCTGTGGCACTAAAAAACACCACTGTGACTGATAAAGAGAGAACACGGTGCCCTAAGAAATGCCTGGAAGAAAATTTTCATCTTTAAACTGACATCAAAGCTGCATTCACCTTGCTTTAAAATGGGAATTTTGAACTTTTTTCAATCCTGTCCCTTATCTAAACCATTAACTTGCATAGGAGAGTCTTAAAAATTGGTGTTTTGTGGCTAAATAAGGCATTTTTGTTGGAGGTTATTGAGACGTGAAATGATTACTTATCATCCCTTGAAATGACATTACATTTAAATGCAGTAGTACATGGGCACTTACCGCTACCTTCATCTCTGTTAATCCTTGCTCACAGCCTGCAAATTGAACATTCTCTCAGCCTTATGGGATGCACTGAAATTCTCACAGTTATAATTGGTTTTCGGTGTGCCATCCTGCATGTTGCACAATTTGAAGAGACTCTCTTCCAAACTGAAAACATTTAGTGAACCCCTCCAAACAGAACAAATTTAGTGAATCCCATGCTGTGTATTCTTTCCCCTTTAACCAGTTTTATCCATGAGTTCACTAAAGATTCAAAGGGAAAATAAAAATTGAATTTATTTTGTCATGATTGATTTGAAAATTCAGGGGACAACCTCTTGGTTATTGATGGCTTTTAAATTGCTCTGCATTGTTAGCTGTGCATGCCTGTGAAATTCATCAGCATTCCACAATCTGCCTCTGTTGTTTGCTTACAGATAGCAGCTCTAAATTTAGATGTGCACAATATAACCTTACCAGACAAAGTTATGGCATTAAGTTATGGCAGTCTGAAAGTCTTTGCAAGGTCTGCCTGTATAAATGAGCCCTTTTCCATAGAGGTCCATGGGAACCAGAGCAGAAACATCATCTTTAGGAAGGCAAAAGCTGCGGCCTGATTGAGTTTCCCACATGATGGATGTTGTCCAGCCTCATTGCTCTTCAGAAACAGTAGCTGGGTTAAAAAGAGAGAGAATGGGAATGAGGCATCACATTCATGCAGATACTCCTGGGTGTTGCTCCAAGGTGGGGGTAAACTGTATGACTTCAAAAAAACTGGGAGTATGTGAACTATGGTACTGTGCTGGGGAAGAGGACAGGACAAGAACTTACAAAGAGCTGATTCTTCATTAACTTTTCTTCTTGCAGTCATCTGTGAATTAGTGAAAATTGTTTGACTTCCCAAAAGGAAGCCTGTCATGGTAATTGGATTCTTGTTTTTCTTCTCTAAGGTACCCCAGCTACACTGTGCATCTCTACAAAGGCAACAGTCTTCACTTACAGGTCTGATCTTAGGGTCCATAGTAACAGGTGTGATGGTGATAAGCAGTTGGTGTTGAGCTGCTCCACTGAAGTTTGCAGCAGCGCTGCCACAAGCACTCTGAATTTTAAGGTGACTCAAAATATGAAGAATAGCATAAATGTCCATCTGTAGGAAATATTCCTTAGCTTGGAGAGGTGGGAGAAAAGCCTGGAGAAAAGAAGATTCAGGGGAGCCCTTATCACTAACTACAGCTTCCTGAAAGGGGGTTGCAGCCAGGTGGGGGTTGGCCTCTCTCCCAGGAAAACCAGTAACAAGACAAGAGGAAACATCCCCTGGAACGGCTGTGCCAGAGGAGGTTCAGGTTGGACATTAGAAAGAATTTCTTTACTGACAGGGTGGTTAAGCATTGGAATGGGCTGCCCAGGGAAGTGGTGGAGTCACCATCCCTGGAAGTTTTCAAGAAATGACTGGACATGGCACTGCTCTGGCTTAGCTGATGTGGTGATGTTCAGTCAAAGGTTCGACTCAATGCTCTTGGAGGTCTTTTTCAACCTTAATGATTCGGTGATTCTCTTCTGTGTTTCTAAGTAGTCAGAACTATGTTTCTGCCTCATTTTGCTGAACCTTAAGTGGTAGAAGATGTAATGGCTCTACATAAATAATTGAAACAATTATTTTTCCAAATTTTACTAGAAGATGGATATTTTTTTATTAGTGGTGTTAGTTATCTGAAATGGTCATTTTCTCCCACCTGAAAATAAAGCACTTGTGTTTCCCAAACTGGTTTTCATGTTCTAGTCATGATAACCTATGTGCTGCTTCATTCGTGCAGATTTTTTTTCTTCGTTCTCTCCTGCTTGTTTGTTTGAGTTTTTCCTCAATAAACCTTATTCTCAGTGAAACAGGTGTTTACATTCCATTTAAAAAATTGCATTTGGAAAACTTAGAAAAACTGCTTCACCAATGAATTCCTGAACAATTTTAACACTGAGTAACATCAGCAGAAAATCTACCCTACCCCTCTGCATTTTGATTTTCTGTAGGTGACTATAGAACTCAGACCAGCTGGCTCTGATCATTCTTGTGTTTTTCTTCTAAGAATGATCCTGGCAGCCTTGCTGATGGGTGCACATACATTAACATTTTTTTCCTGCAAATTCAGTGTTGTTTTAATTGTATTATGGTATCTTAAAGCATATACTATTCTGTTTTTAGAATCCATGGCTTAATGGATGACGCCCTGAACTCCTCCAGTGATGACCTCTGGTGAACAGAGCATGCTTGCAGCAAAGTCTGATGCTTTTGAAAGGCATCAAGTTTCTCTTTTTGTGAGTGCTGCTAAACCTTCTGAAATGTTAAAAGACAGTCTTGATCTTTGGTATAAATAAACTTTCAAACTTAGTTTGAAATGCATGAGTAACAAGTCTCATCCAGGCCAAGGTAAAAAGAATGCTTGTGATAACGTGATGCTGTGTGGCCAGAGAAAAGGGCCTCCATGTTCTTAGATTTTTCTTTTTTTTTATAATGTAGCAAAAACTGCCCTGTGGTGACAAAGTCACTTGCCTGTGTTTTCTTGTACAGAAAGGTAATCTCAGGATACATTTCCCTACCATAGTGTGAGGGGATTTATACTGCCTCTTCTCTAAAGTGTGTTGAATGTCAAAAGGGCAGATTTCAGGTATAAAACTCGCTTCATCTGTTGTGCCAGCATTCTAGGTTTCTGCTCTCAGGTCAAAGATCAAAGCACTCTTACATTAACAGGATATCAGAAATGTGGAAAGGAGAGGCAAATGGGCACAAGAAGTATTATATTCTGAGAAGAAATAGTAAGAATCTCTGGCAACTGCTGCTACACCTGCTGAGAGTAAATCACAGCTTTGGACAATAATATGCTTTTGCAGGTTGTTCATTGAAATATAAATATTGGAAGGCTGGGTCAGCATATCCTTTTATTAAGGTCCTTTTTTGTTTTCCATATAGAGCAGTTTCAGTAATTTTTGAGTGTCAAAATCTGATTTCTGTGATGGATTTGCTGTTCATTGACAACAGCTTATTTCTGTCTGACATTGAGCCTCTGATGTAATGAAAAGCATGTGGTATAAGATAAAGTGATGGTACCTTCATTTTGTAGCTGCAGTCATGACTCACCTAAATGACATGGACTATGACAGAGCTGAAATTGGAGAACACTTCTTCCTTTAACTTCAGATCATTCTTCCTTAACTATATTTTGTTGGTAATTGGCTTAGTTTGATGTTCTTTCACCCTCAAAACAAGAATTGCTTCTGCATATTAGTTTACTGGAACTGCACTGATGGCTTTTTGAAATTCATAGTTTGAGCCCTGACTCTCTGTTCCTCAAATGCAATTCTACTTCATTTTTGTAAGTAGGAGTTACATGGCAGACATGCTTGTTTCAGTAAAAATATAAGACCGAGTATTGAATCAGTTTTATGAGAGCCCCTTGAGTCATTCAAAATTAGACTTGACCACTTTTTGTGAGACAAGGTTATACGTGCACACTGTAACATAAAAGATACTCTATAAATGCACTGATTGAGTAATACTTTTATGTCTTTACAGGCATATGAAAGAACACTTATGTAATTTACAGTTGCTTAGGAAAAGATCATGATTAGCTTAACTATTGACGTTTATTTGCAGTATAGTGCGAAAAGAAAAAGGAACATTGTGTTGTTAAGTACTTTCTCTAGTGTCTTATATCTTGAAAAATATGCCATGCATTTCAGCTAACAGATGGAGTTCACAGCTGTGCATGTACGTGTAGCCAGTCTCTAGAAAAAAAAAAAAGGAGAAAATAAGGAATTTCTTTTTACAGAAAAACAGGTTGTTTGTGGTTTATTTTATTTTTCTCATCATGTTTTCAAGCATTATTTACTAAGGTCGTTAAATTTGTAGTAGAACGTAGTTGTAGGTGGTAGTTCCTGTGAGAGGCTTTTTGTAGGGGCTGTTGATGCGGAAATAATCTCCCAATCTCTTCCAAATCTGTAGCCATACTCCATGTTACTGCACTTCCTGTGTCTTTTGTGTATGGAATTTTTTTTACCCCTCACAGAATCTCGTCCTTCTCCCATGCACATATATCTCATTGGACTACAGTGAAGGGTAATTTCCACAGTAAGTCCAAGTATGTATTTTTTGCCTTTTCAAAGGAGAATTGTACCTACAGAAGGCAGGAGAAAAACAGATGAAGTGAAAGGCATCAGTGGTCACTCCTGAGGACTGTTAAGAGGCATGGTGCAAAAGGGCATGGTTTACATCTTTAAAACAAAGTATGCCATTAAGTGGGTAATGCTAAGAGGAATTTTATCTAGCCTATAAATACCAGTGAATCTTTTCAACTTCAAATCCCTGTACGGAGACAATTTACAATTGCAATCAAAATGATGCACACAATTTAACTTCAGTACCATCTGTAACTCTGCTGGTATTTTAATAATGAATAAAATTATATCTTGGCAACAGAAGTCTCACTGAAATAATATACTTTTAACTTCCAAGTGAGACCTCTTAAGACTAAGCTACAAGGCCTCTGGTTTACCCTGAAATCTCCTTCATGTTTATTAAAAAATGGACATATCTGTATTTAAATAGCTATCAGTGTGCTAAAGGTCTGTGATTCTGTGAAGCTTTTGTTAAACTCCTTTGAAATTCAGGGATTGTGGTTCAAGCAGGGGTTTGCACAGCTGGCCACAAGCACTCCTGCCCTCACTGCACCTCTTGCATCTGCTTCAGCAGAGATGTATGAGCAAGGTCTATTGCAGGAGCTGTTTGGTGATGTGCCAGGCCCTGTGTTCTTGAAGTGGAGCACCTACAGGAGGCACCTTCCCTTAAAATGCTTTTATTACCATGTGATAGAGCAGGATGCATGACAATTGCCCTCTTCTGAATTTGTCTTTTTGACTTCGTCATGGCACCTAACCACTCCATTCTCTGGGTTGTAATTCTCTCCTTTTTCATCTTCAATTTTTGTATTTTGCAGAGAAGAGGCAATTTTGGCTCTGTTAACAGTTTGCATGCTATGACCTGTCCCCCACTGTTCCCTCGGTTGCATAATTGGGTGACACCAGTCCCACGTTCCTACTCTGAGGGCTGCTTTCATGGCATTTTTAATTATTTTGTGATGCTTGTGGTTGCTAATAGAGTAGCTGCAGCATAGATCTGAGTCTTACTGTGGCTTGTCAGATACTTTGCATTGAGGGTGATATGAGATTGTTGGTGTAAGTACCACTATAAGTAATTACTTATTATAATGATAAGAGATGTTGACAAACAATGTACTACCACATAAAAAATGCAAAGTTTGCAGTAAAGGATTTTCTGCATGTTTGTCCTGGTTGAAGGTACAGCAGTACCAAAAGCAGTTAGAGGCTGATGTTTGGAAAATCTGTGGAGCCCAGGGACTGGAGATGTTTGACTGATGGTGTCCTCTTTATCAAAGCTTTTGTTCAGGAAATGTTAGTGACCTTTCTGGATGGCCTTCACAAGTGGAAATCGATGTGTTTTGTCCCACTGGCTTTTCAGGTGAACGAGGGAAATTAGAGCAGTACAGGTTTGTTAACACATCTCAATTTAGACCTGTAATGACCCTGTCTTTGTTCCAGGACCTTCAGAGGACCTGCTCTAAGAAGCAGTAGTGTGACCATGATGGGTTTCTAGGGTTTGTGATTTTCTAAATGTCTTCAGTGCTCACTAATCAGAAATTTTCTAAATTTGTATCAATTGCTGCTGCTGAAGGCTGTCTCAGCCTTAAAGAAGGTTATAAACTGGATCATGCCAAGCCTACCAACACCAGTGTGAAATGTGTCCTGGAAGAACTAGTAAAGTTAGTCTGAACCTCTGATTTCTTTGCAAACTCTGTTTTGATAATATAGTAACTGTATTTGAGAAACCTGCTGTTCTTCAGAAGCATTTGAAATACTGTCTCTCTAGGCCTTGGATACATTTTTTTCAGTTATTTTTTCATACATGTCACAGATGTTGAAGGCCTTCACAACACACAAAGCTTAATTAGGTATTTGGGCAAAAGGCCTTCTCTGAAATTCCATTTTGTGTACTACTAGCTAAACCTGGTATTATCTGACATGTTTCAAAGAAGCCTAAGATTTAGTGTCTAAATTTCACTTAAATGATTTTGAACTGATAATATTTATATATCTGGGACTGTCCAAAGCATTCTGTAAAAAAATTAAAATACATGGGCAAAGAGGGAGAAGATATTTCTTTGGTTTTATTTGGAGGGTAATTAAAGTTACAAGAAAAGAATCAAAACCAGTCAAGGAAACAACTTCATATTATGAAAATAAAAAAGATAATAGTTTAATTTTTCCTCTTTTATTTGTTATTTTTTTCAATTTTTTCTAAAAATCATTAGTGAATAAACCCCAGAAAATTCAGGTTGATATATGTAACTCTTTTTCTTGATTCCAGAAGCAAGATTGCTTATGAAAGTTCTAGTAACACTCATAACACTGTAAATGCTGTCACTAACAGTTTGTTTTTCAGAAGCTGGCATGTTCAAGGTCAGCACCCTTTTCCCAAATGCAAACCAACATCTGTATTGTTGTGTCGTTTGCATAACACAGTTGGCTTATAGGCACAATTTTTCATTATTTCTTTGATAATTATCTTGTCAAGAAAAACATAGGCGAAAACAACTGAACGACTGGCTAGTAAACGCACTTTTGTGAGTGTCCAGATGTTTTAAATGGTTCTGTAGTGTAGAATTTTTCATTGTTAAAACTAATGTTTTTAATAGGCGTATAATGCACTTAACTCCAAGAATCAAAGTTTCTGTTCTGACAGGCAGACTTCTAAAGCAAATGGAGAAATTGGTCAGGAACTATAGGTAAGGAGCTGTAAATGTAGAGCACCTGAAATAATGGGGTTTTTTTGTCACATCAAGTGGGGGTTATGAAGCCTCTTGAAATGTGTGTGGTGGGATTGTATGGTAGGAATCAGGATACATTGGTTTTGCTTTTGGTTTTACTGTGGGTCTTTGACCTTGCATAAGCACAAAATTTTTCATTTCTTTCTTGTCTGCATCCATCACAAAAAGAAACATGATAGTAACATCCTTTCTTGGACAGTTTTTTAATCTTGAGAGGTGTGACTTTGGTGGTTGGTTTGCTTTTCAATATTGCCTTCTCATGAAAGCAGGGCTAATGGAATGACCCTTGCTTCACATGCACATCTCACCTTTTTGAACTCTGTACCCTATTTCAGCTAAGTTTTACAAAGAAATATCAGTCTCAAATGTGTATATGTTGGGTCTCTGACAAGGGATGTATCAGAACTGTTCTGCAAATGATCTGGATTGTTGTGCATGTTGTACAAGTTGACTGGTGCATCCCCCCAAGCACTTTGCTGTACTCTGGAATTTCATTTGGCATGTAGAAACTGTGCCATATTCTGCATTGAAGGTCTGTGCATATAGAGCTCTTGGTTCAGTGCAAAGTTAGTTTTGACTGAGTGAAGGGCATAAGAGTGACCTTGCATCTTGTCAGAGTATCCATTCAAAAATAATCTTCACTTGGAAGAAATTTCTGCATGTACTCTGAGTCAATCAATCGTTGCTCTCTTATCTGTTGAAAGTTGGGCTGTATTAGTCCTGGTGCTTTCAGAACTATCATCAATTTTTTAATGCTGTCCTAAATCCCGAAGCCTTAAACTTACATGTTTTTATAGTTAGATATTAATTCAGGAAAGGTTTCCTAGCTGTAGTTCAGCTGGTTTATTCTTTCTTTCTTTTCCCCTTTCTTTTTTAGAACAAAGCAAAATAAGGATCCCAAAATTTAGTGTGGAAATGATGTTACAGTTCTGTAGCAGCAGAGATACAGATGGATGTGCATTGGGACAGAAGCAGAGGATATGGAAATTTAGACAAAGCACCTCATAGTTATAGGAGCTAATTGTCACTTCTTAGCCTGGAGCCTTTATAGGTCCCAGGGAAAACCTTAAATGTGTTGCTCTGAAATGGTTTGCTCTTCCTGTGATGCTGAGATACTTGGTGTCCTGTAGGTATCCAGTCCTACCTTAGAGCATCAGTGGTGGACAACTGGATCACAGGCTGATTGATGTGCTGCGTTCTCTTATGGCCCAGGAGCAACCACAGGGAGCTGAAGAGAGTCAGCCATCGAGACAGTGTTAAAAGTGAAATATCTGCATTCAATTATTTCCAGCCTCATATTTTAAGTGTTGCTATATAGTCCTGCAGATCTGTCCACTGGGATTTTGGACTTTCTTTAGAGAGCTTCCCAATCCCTCTGCTGGTTTTATGGAATGCAGAATTTTGGGTGAATTAAGTGCCCTCATTAACTCACCATTTCCAATCTTTGTTTAAATCTCTGTTCAGGCCATGACTGACTAAATTTATAGGTGTTTTGTTTGGGATTTTTTAAAGTCCAAATAGAATAGTTACGACCTGATCTCATGGTGTACCAGGAGACCTCAAGCACTCCACAGAACCTTCAGAAGTTATCTTTGAGATTCAAAGGGTGTAAGTCGTAGGGAATCTGCTCAGGACCATGATACATGTTTTGTTAACTAATTATCCCCCTGGCTACAACATCAGTGCAGACTTGGCCCTAATTTATCAGTCTTGCAGATTTTGGTACGCCTTTTTGCTCTTGGGAATCAGAGATAGAAAGGGTTTGGGATATAAATTATATTGATATAAATTATATTGATCACATTGATTTTCTTTCATATAGAGCTGGATTTTGATTGCAAAAGTATCTGGGTTGCTTTAGAGATTCATTGTAGAAAAGGACGAGAAATATTTTAATGTAATCTGTCTCAATATGGAAAAGGTGTCACTCAGGTTTGGAATAATCTAAATTCATTTTCATAACTATCAAGCAAGTTTTGCTTTTATTGTCTTTTGTAGCCCTTCTTTGCCCCCCTCCTCCCAATCCTTGCAAACTGCATATTTACTCTCTGAGTGCAAGAACACTTTGGTGGCCTGAGATCATGGTGACCTGCGGGCCTTTTCCAGTAATTAGGTCCATGTTTGCTCCATGGGAGATTCAATTAAAAATGAGAGGGGTTTATTATTATTATTCCCTATTGAAACCCCGCACTATGTTCTTGAGTGTTTATGTGACAGCATTGTAATGAGAAAATTTACTTCATTTAATTCCATCCATGTTCAAACATTATGGGCTCAAAAATTCCATTTGAGTATTTGCATAGCCCATCTGTCCTCAGAAGCAAATGTGAAAGAAAAAGGGGAGAAATGTAGAGGCTGCTCATATGGGTGAACAAAGCTAATTTGGCCCTGCACGTTTGTGTGAGCTTGGGGAAGAAATGATGGAGATGTTCGGATTTTGAGATTTTAGTGCAGCCTGAGACAGCTCTGAAGCATGGGACACACTTTTACATGTTGCAAAAGCCCCCATGGCATATTCCTGTGTGTCACTTCCACACAGAAATATGAAGTTGTAAGTCCTACATTACATACCTGTTCTGTGGAAAAGCTGTAGTGGACACAGAACACCTGGGGTGTTCTCTAAGGTCTGCCAGGGCATTACTGCACTCTTCCAGTGGCTTTTGCAGCAAGAATCAATGCCCTCTGTAACTGCAGGGTAGACAATCAAATCTCATTCACTGGAAGGACAACATTTTCCAGTTTTTCAAGCATTTGATGTCTTAACAGCAGCTCCCATGTGGTTGCTGTCCCACCATACTGGGACATTCTGGAGGGTTAATTTCAGTTCTCACATGTGAATTCAAGCACAAGCATGCTGTGTGTCCACTCTGTCTACTAAGTAGAAAAAGCACCACCTGGAGATAGCACAAGTTGGCATATGTGTTGCTCATATGATGTTTTTTTTTTTTTTTGTTTTCCTTTTTAGATAATTGTGATGATGCATTGGTATCTCCCTTACCTTCAGCTGCCCTTACCAGTTCCTCTGAGCTCTTCAGTACTCACAGTCCCAGCTTTGCAAAACTCAACAGGCGAGATGGTAAGGTTGCAGTATAAAATACTAAACTATTCATTTTAATCACTTTTACAAAGAATAACTTTCTATGCTGTTTGTATGCAGTGCATTCAGAGCCAAGCTGAATAGAGCCATTAATTCATGCTTCTGAGAGTGCACTATGTAGGAGCTGTTTCCTCCTTTATTATAGAGAGCTTCTATTAATTTTGAAGATCTCCTCTTGTAGAGATATCATTAAGGAAATTCAGACAGTCATTTTGCTTTGGATGAGTTCCCGTATTTTAAGAGTTTAAAGGTCTTTAGGTTTGAGACCCTGTTCTAAAATGTGTTAAAGACAATAGCAACTAGGTATAAAATTCCAGTGGAATTCAGTGATTACACAGCCCTGCAGAAATAGTGAACATGAAAAACAGCTTTGCAGACATTTGCCATCAAGAATGTTTGAGGTCCAGATAATGAGTTCACATACCAGGTGGAACTGTGAATATGAAGCATAGTACCAGAAAGGAGAAGTTGGCAGTATTTATGGCATCATTTGACATCCTGTTGCAAATTTGGGTTGTCAGCTCTCATCTTACTTCCAAGGTAGAGCCTCTAAAGTGGAAAGACCTGTATTATCATATTACATATGAATTTCATTTTAGGAAACACTAGAAAGATGACTACTAGAGAAAAAGATTTTAATTTAAAATAATCAGAATTTTCATTCTTAAACATCCCTGAAGTGTGTTTTAATCAAACACCATTTGATAAATCTATAGAAAGACAGTAAAGGGCTCTCTCTTATATGCTTGACACTAATGATAAGGAGTTGCTTGGCCATTAAAGAAGTGTTAGATGGGAGTTACAATATCATATTTGAACTCTTGAGCCAGAGTTCCTCAGCAAGTAAGAGGTCATATGGTTACTGCTCAACAAACAAAAGTTGTAAACATTGAACATGATATTTGAGTTTGCCCTGCCTTTGTCTCCAACTGCTGACTGAGATGGTGAATATATAGGCTTATGTGATTGTGCAGATGGCTCTAATAGCTAATTTTATCTGTAGAAAAGAGGAAGAGGTTCAAAATCAGTATTGCAAGTCAAGCTCTGGCTGTACTCTATATTAAAGAGATACTAACAGTGTTTAAAATTATGACAGTGGTTTCAATTTAAGGTCAGAAATTGAAATAGGTCTTAGTTAACTGTCCCACAGTACTTCTGTCATGTAGTGAGGGGTAAGATATTGTAGTTTTTCAGCAATCCAGAATCACATTGGTAAGATCCATGCTGTCTTTTAGCACTAGTCATGGGAACAGAAGACAGGGTATTGAAACCAAGCCCTAACTAAGGGGCTTGTTTCAGAAACTAATGTTTCATGTTTTGAATGCTTATGTGATAACTGATGAGCTGACGCCAACACAGGGACCTAGAAGCTAAACCCTACCTTGTCTAATTCTTTTGCTGCATGGACTTGTGCAGGAATGTGCAGTTGTCATGCTGGCAGAGTTCATATGGGGACTTGCTGTGGCTTAACCCCCAAAAACAATGAAGGTCCACACAGCTGCTCACTCCAGCATGGCCTTACCACAGCTACAGTCCTTTCAGAGGTAAACCTGCTCCTGCCTTCCCCATGGCTGCAGTCCCTGCTTTCTGGAGGGCTTTGACATACTCCAGCATGGCCTCATGCTCAGCCGCAGTGCTTCAGGGAGTGCCTCCTCCAGTGTGCACTTACCCTTGGCCCACAATCCCTTCAGAGGTACCAGCTGTGGGACAGATGTAACCACAGCCACAGGCACTTCGAGGTGTACATGCTCTGGCATGGGCTTCTTCACAGCCACAGCCACCTGGGCTGTCCTTTTGCCACAGGGACTCGCCCACAGGTCCCACCCCTTTGGCTTGAGTTCACACTGGAGTTCCAGCCTGCCCAGTGCACAGAAGCAGCAGAGATGCCCTGGCCACTTGCCAGCCCAGGAGCATGGGCACTGCTGTTATCAAAATGTTCCCAGGCCCAGCAGTAAGATGATAAGTAGTACAGCAAGCAGCAAAAGCAGAAGGTAGCTACTAATGAGCAGTAGACTCTAATAAGCAGTAAGGGAAACAAGCCCCATGGCAAACACAGAAGCTGCTGATTAATAGCTAACCAGCAGTAACAGCTGGAAATTCAATCTAGTACATTCCATTCAAATCTGTAATTATCTCGAACCCTCTTAAGTCCACGTTGGGCACATGTCCTGCACCAACCCCAGCAACTCAGCCCTGCACAGCTTCTCGCTCCCCGTGGTGGGATGGGGCAGAGAATCACAAGAGTAAAAGTGAAGCCGTCTCTCCGAACTAGGGAAGTCATCACTCTGAACATCCCCCTTTTTCTCCTTCTGCATCCCCCAGCTGTAAATGATGCATGATGCTGTATGGCATGGGATATCCCTGTGGTCAGTTGGGGTCAGCTGTCCCAGCTGTGTCCACTCCCAAATTTTGCTTTCCCCTACCCTCCTCACTAGTGGTGTGGTGTGAGGAGCAGAAAAGGCCTTGGCCTGCGTAATTGTGTAAGCAATTCTCAGCAATAACAGACACGTCTCTGTATTATCAACACTGCTTCCAGCACAATTAGCCCTGTACCAGCTACTGTGAAGAGAACTAAGTCTACTCTTGCCAGAGCAATGCCTGACCTTGGGTTGGAGGATCAAGCAGTGGTAGATGGTGGCTGTAGAAACTTTCTTTGACTGTCACTTGAATGCAAATAGTAGATATCTTTACAGGAAATATTTCTTTACAAGGACTGGGCTGTAGCTTTCTGATAGTATTGAATGTTTTGATGAGTTGGCTTAGCTTTTCTTGTAATTGATAAGACAGTGCTGCACGGAACAGAGCCTGTGGGTAGAAAGCCAGATGAATGTATTTGTTAATGTAAACATGAATGCAACAAGTGAAGATGAATTCATAAAGCCAGAACCCAGTCCTTTATTGAGAGAAAGTTCTAATTCATCAAGTTTATTCAGTAATAGATAACAATAAGTAAAAGGCTGTTGTTTAAAAAAAAAAAGGCCTGCAGTAGTGGAATATGCCATTTAAAAAAACAAACACAAAGTACCCTTGAGTAAAGCTTTGTGTGAACAGCTGAAAGCACTTAATTAAAATGCTGATAAATCTGTACTGGTAATGCTAAAGAGCTAGTATAATTCTGATAAATATGATTCTGAGGTATGAAATATATTATTTTCCCATGAGAGGGATTTATCAGCTTCTTTGTATACAGTAAATAAATAATGAAAAATAATAAGAAAATTGCTACAGTATGACTGTATCACCTAAGATTTTTCAGTTCATATTAGCTTTCAGCCTAAGTAGTCAGTATATGCAATTATGTATGAGAATATAAAGTGTATATAATGTCAAAAAGAATTTATTTTATGGCCAGGAAGTGTTTGATCTGGGCATTAAAGTAAAATTCTGCAGCAGGGAAGCACTTAGTTCCAGTGGGAAGTCCAGGAGTTTTTAGTGCTGTATATAAAGCCATTTGAGCTGTTTGTAAAGCAGGTAGGGTGGAAATAAAAATTCCCTTTGCTTTGTAATAATCAACTACAAATAAGTATGGGCATCCTGAGCAGCCCTGGGGAACATCAAAAAGCATTGACTGTTGTAACACTGGGCTTAAATGCAGTTTTTTAAACAACAAAATGTACAAACAGTCTGAAAAAGAAAAAAAAAAAAGTATTTGATCATATTTCTTGGAATCGTATGGGTCTCCAACCGAGAAACCATCAGATCTTTGCTCTCCACATATTTCTAACATTATGATTTGTTGCCATGGAGAATATGAACAACACATCAGATTCCTGTGGTATTGTTTCTCCACTGGGGTATTTTCCCCATACCATACCATGTTGAATGCCTCCTTTGAAATGATCCCCAGAAGATGTGAAATGTGTGAGCTGTGAGGAATGATGGTGTAGCAGAATATTCAGAATCCTGTTGATGCCAGTGGGTACCTGGGGAACAAAGGGGAAATACTGAGCATCCTGTCTCTCTCGTTTTAGTGTGAGAGACAATGTGACACCTTAACACACCTAAAACACATGTGCAGATCTGATGAGCATAGTCAAAGCCAAATTTTTGTCTGGTTTGCGTTTATGCCACAGTTAATAAAAGTTATATGGTCCTCTTCAATATGTTTGTGCCCAATTGCAGGAAAAAGACGTTGGGTTATGCTTGTGTCTGTTCAGAGGACTTGATATCCTCTAAGTTGTGTCTTCAGTAGCCTGTTTTGTGGCCTATTAGAGCCTTCTTGTCCTTTGTCATGGGCTTGTGCTGGCAAACAGTCCACAAGGCAAGCATCAAGGTGTGTAGAGGAGCAAAGGGCTCTAAATAGTTGCTCTGCTTTGGTTGTGCTTTTTTTCTACTTACTAAAAAAAGTACAGGATGGGTTGTTGACACATGTCAGGAATGATGTGCATAAAAGAAGTGTGCAGGCTGTGCTGGAAAAAGTGCCAGTATCCCTTGTGCCACCTGCTCTGTATGACGGAGTAAATGTGGAGGGAAAAGAACATTTATTGATTTTTGGCACTCACAGCAGTATTTGGTATTTGGTGAGGATTTGGGATAACCACAGAAGCAAGCAGAAGCTATATCTTTGCTTTACTAGCAGAAGTGAGAGAGGCCCAGTGGGAAAAGCTTCAGTTCTGCCCTCAGTCATGCAGCCAATGCAGCTTTGCTGTTGCAGGGATTTTAGCTGCCCTTCTAGCTATCAGTAAGAACATGGTAATGGTGGAAGGTTTGGGAGAGGGGAAACACAGTGGGCTTGCTTCTCCACAGGAAAAAATATATGAAGCAGCTGCTGTTCTGTGAAGTCATGGCCTGTAACTGTTATCTTTGTTGGAAGACCAGCTTTGGAGATGTGATGCTACGAGCAGGTGCCAGTGCTGTGTCTGCAGTGCTTGCATCTAAAGAGTGACATTCCCAGCAGACAAATGTGCTTGTCCTGTAAAGAGAGACGCAGTTCAGAGGTACCATGCAATCTATGATTTCAGGGCTCAAGCTCAGCACAGATCTCCCAAATTTCTGTTCAGTATGTATCATTTGTCTGACTTCAAAATTACAAGCCTGTGGTGTTGTGCTCAAGCTGGAAAATAGCAGTGCACAGTGAAGCCAAACACTTTTGTTGAAAGTGTATCACATTCCTGCCTCTTCCAGCAGCAGAAGGGAGAAAGCATAAAGCAGATATTTAGTTATGATGTTTGACATACTTCTGGGAAGCATCTGTGCTAACAGGCTTGGCTTAAGAACTTATGTATAAACTAGAACATAGAAAGCAAAGTTTTTGTGTTTTTTTTAATGGAAAACTCACCAAATATTTTTGTTATAAGTTATTTTCCTTCATCTAGTTGTCATTCTCTATGTTGAATGAAGGAAAGATGAAAATGCCAACTTTCTTTTAATATGTGCTGAAAACATCTAGAATAGGCTCTTTTGAGTCGTGAATGGAACAACTTTGCCAGAACTTCTGAAGCAGATTTTTATATTATATCAGTTCCTGGAATAAAACTGAAAAAAAAAAAAAAGGGCAGCAACTACTGTGTTCAGAGTCTATTTTAGATACTGGATAGTACTGGATATTACAATCCCAAGGAAGTTTGCCCTTGATTCCTGTGTGCAGTAGTCACAATTGTGTGTAGGAGAAATCTGTAGTTTGCTGTTTTTGAATACAGCTCTGTAGTTTGTACCTTAAAGGTAGACAACATACTTTCTATGTGGCACTTCAAATATCAAAATAAAAAAATGTGGTGTGAGAGGTAACCTTGTTAGGACTTTTAACAGGAGGCATTATAGTCTTATATAAGCTATATATAGGTATGGAGTTGAAAGAGCTATAAAGTAGCTGAAGAAGAAATCAGTGATGAAATTCCTAGTATTCTCATTAGGTGTTTCATGGCATGCTCATAGGACAGAGTATTCTATTTAAGGCAGGTAAAATAATCAGTGATGATGAAGACTTCTGTTGTGATTGAAGAGGGTAAATCATGGCACTAAGAAGCAGTATATGTTGGTTTGGTTGCAAACTCTTTTCCCTGGAGAGTTCTTGTAGAAGAATGGAGGCTGAGTCATCCAGGGGAGCAGGAACAATACAGGTATGGAATAGATATGGTTCCATTTCAGGAGTTCAGATAAATCCTATAATAATAAATTGTAAATAATGACAATTCTAACACCTACTCTTGGACAGAGGGATTTCAGTTGTGAGTTGGAAAGTACAATACCATCCAGGAAAAAAAAAAGACGTTTGTAAAAGTGCAGAGTTACTGAAATTGAGTTAATTGATAGAAACCACTTTTATTAATTTTTCAACTCTATTCACTTCAATGAACTTTTCATGGAGCAACTTTGAGACAGATATGTTCAATTTTATTCCCAATGTGATTGTGTTCACTGTAGACATGCTGGACTGCTTTTCCAAACTTCCTTAATAATGACAAAACAAAAAGGTGTTGAGTTGCAGAAGCAGTGGCAGCCTCAAAATTTGCTGTCTTGGCTACTTGGTTGATGGCTTGTGTTCTTCAGAGCTGCAATAGTTGCTTATTGGTGAGGCTGAATTGACAACCAGGTGTATGCAGGGAATAAATGTGTGCAAGGAGAAAAAAGTTAAAGGAAAATAAACATAGCCTGTAATTTTAGGGTGTAAAAGAAAGCAGGAGACCATAAAATAATATATTCCAGTGTGGAATGACTTGTTTTTTAATTATAATCTTCCATTTTCTTCCATTTATTGTAGTGAGCAAAGTGGTAAAATGCAAGCAGTGGTTGTAGTTCTGTTTCATTGGCTTGGTGTTACCACAGGCCTGTTTATCCTCTGAAGTAATTCAAGGGATAGTGCAAATCTTTACTTTTTAAGGACAAACATGAATTACAAGCTCATGTCAGAGACAGCCTGCTTTCCAGTATGAAGGCAGTTCTTTTAGTTGTTCAATCAAATTGTTTCTAGCTTTACAACAAATTATCTGAAATGCATTTATAAGCTGTAATTAAACAATTCTTTCAAATACTTAATAGGGCTCAAATAAAAATAACTAACATTTTGCATTTCTTTCAGAACATAGCAAAAAGGAAAATATCAACGCAAACTGCAAGTTACAAGTCCACATTCCCTGAACTGCAAGGAGGGAATAGATATGAATTTTCTTTTTTTTTTTTTTTTTGTGATTGAGCATGTGCCAACCTCATTGATGTTTGTACAGCTGAAAAAGAATAAATTTCCTTGAAATGTCTTAGAAATTAAAAATTCCTCATGAGCTTTAGGTTAATGGAGATAACCTGATGGAAGCACACCTCATGTAGTGTATTTCCTAATACAAAAATATGAAAAAACAGCTGCATGCTCAAATAGAGTCCTCTGTGATGACCTGAAATAATTTAAAGGCTCTTTAGCAATCATAATTTTTTTGTGCTGTCATTGTCATCTAAATTCTCCCCATCCAATCTTTCAGGAGCTGGTGGCTGGTCCCCGCTGGAGTCCAACGAGCAGCAGTGGCTGCAGGTTGATCTGGGAGACAGAGTGGAGATCGTGGCGGTGGCCACCCAGGGCAGGTACGGGAGCTCGGACTGGGTGACCAGCTACGCGCTGATGTTCAGCGACACCGGCCGCAACTGGAAGCAGTACAGACAGGACGACGCCGTGTGGGTAGGTCTGAACTGGCAGTGCCTTTGGCCCCAGAGCTCTCTGGGTCAGGCTCATTTGGGTGATTGGAGAAGCAGCTCTGGTTTCACAACCACGGAGTGCTGCAGTGGTGAGAGAGCAGACCTGAGCGACTCCACGGG
Organism: Anomalospiza imberbis; assembly: GCF_031753505.1. NCBI lineage: Eukaryota > Metazoa > Chordata > Aves > Passeriformes > Viduidae > Anomalospiza > Anomalospiza imberbis. Next base: position 13,387,179 of record NC_089687.1, read on the forward strand.
GTGTTTGATCCAAATGGGTTATGTCACCGACTGTCTGTGTAATACAAGCTTAGGCCCTCAGGAGTTCATTGCTTTTCAGACTATGAGGATGATCAGGGCACTTAAAATGACCTGTGTGCTTTTGTGCCTGGTTGGCTCTGATTCAGGCACACCAGGGTAAATGGGGCTAATCACCTCCGTGCTTTCTCCAGGAAAGATGAAAATTAATTCTATGCCTTATACGTGTTTGGCCAGAACAAGAGAGATCATGCTGAGGAAGATGGGTGGTAAATTGCTCCTCAGCTCGAGAAGGCTGGAGTTGCAGCATGGGTTGTGGGATGATTTAGGAGACACACTAAAAGTGAGCAAGGCTTTTTCTAATACTTTGATGCAGACTTGACCATTGCTGTGTCAGTTAAGTGCTTCTTTGCCTGAAAATATTATGTGGCTTGTTAACATTTTGTATTAGGACAATTTAATTTTTTTTCACATGTCAAACTTTTCAGTCCTTTTCTTTCTGGAAACATTTGAACTTTTATTTTCTTTTCTAAATTTTTCTTCTTAAAGGGAGACTTGAAAAGACAACAAATAGAATTTACCACAGCAAATCTTAATGCCGTAAGGATTCAATTTATGAGTTTCTTATCTGGCACATGAGAGTAAGAACAAGCCTAGCAGCATTTAACAATGAATTAGGATTATGAGCAACTTGGGCTCTCTTGCTTTACTAGAGTGATCAGGCATGAAGTTGATTCAGGGCAGAAACTGACACAACTTCCAAAGCCTCAGCAGACCTGGATGCTTGCTTTCTGGAGAGATAATTTTTGTACATGTATCTAATGGAAACCACCATAGACTACAGAGGATAATTTTCTATATAATTGAGGAAAAATGAAATAGACTTTGGGTGTGGAAAAGGAAACAAAGAATTTGGATAATTTTCCCATTATCTTAGTTTCTAGGAGTCACGCTGACCAAGTGAGCCAGTAATGTAATTCCAGTCCAGAAGAACCGTTTGCTCCATGTTCCCAGAGGGCTTGAAAGGTTTGTTAGGATGCCTCACCAAACTTTCCTGGTGGAAGTAAATGATAATGTAAATCCAAAGTGGGCTCATTTGACATTTCATTAGACACTTTAGTCCACCTAAACTGGCAAGTCTCATTAACACTTAGGAGCTTCTATGCCTACCCATGGAATTAATGAAGATCAAGAATTCCTTCTGTACAATTTTTATTCTAACTAAAGAAAAAGTTGATTTTTTTCCCTGGCACTTTTGGATTTTCTTTACTGAATTAAATTAGATCTAGAGAGCCATTCAGAGCACAAAGAGGAAAGCCAAAGAGGCTTTCAGAAGCATGTATAGAATTATAATTTCTAATTATGCAGTGCTCCTCTTTTATTGGCAGTTATCCTTTCCTTAGGGTTTTTTCCAGCTAAGAAGAAACATAGAAGTGTGCTGTCCAGATGAATGTTAAAGTTTTTTTCAGACCCTTGAATGAAATGAGGACAAGCACAACATGGTGTTTGTCCTGAACATCTGACTTTTGAATAGCTGTAAGGGACGTTCTACATTGCACACCCCTAGGAAAGAGCCCTTGCCCTTGACTTAAGGTAGTGGACCATTTCACAGGGCTGGGAAAGCAGCCCCCCAGGGTAGTCTCCACTGTCACAATCTGTAGCAGTGTACACTGTACCAATCTGTCACAAGTGTGGTAGTTCCAGACTTGGGAATCTCTATCTGTGCTGGCTTTGGTTCAGTAATGTTTTTTGCTCAGCAGGAATCAAAACATCCCTCAATTATCAAGACTGTTTCCATGTTTCCAGCACAAACCCAAACCAGACCAATTACACTGGTATGAAGAAAATTAACAGTTAAACACAGCGTTTTCCCTTTTTTTTTTTGGTTCATTGTTTTTGGTTTTTTTTTCAGGGTGGATGGGATGGTCTGTCAAAGAATGATTTAAGCCAGTACTTTCCTCTCTCAGGGTGAGGTGGCAAGTTACCAGTCCTTTATTTCTACTCAACCCAAGTCAGATTTGATCTGCATTTTCTCCCAGCCTATGTGCATGACTCAGAGAGAAAGCCATGGTGATACTGCAGTGCTCTCTTGGAGGAGCATGCTTGGCCCAGCCTTTCCCCAGTGCTTATCACCAAGCCATTGACACATTTGGTGGGAACAGCAGGAAGACAGCAGGGCCCTAATAATCCCAATTAAGTCTGTCCAGATGAAACTTTTCTTAATGGTCCCAAGAATGTCTGATGGTCCCTATTGCAAGTGCTCTGATACTCTGAGGAGTTGTTGTGGCTATAAGTTTGGTTCACCTATATGGCAGAGATGTTCTGCAGAGCATCGGAGACCTGGGCACGTAAATTCTTTGTTGGGCTGCCAATAAGACAGATGTTTGCACACCAGCATATATGACATATCACCAGTAAAAATCCCTTTCTCTTTATAGAGATTACAAGGCTTATTATCCTCCTCTCCCAGCTTGCATACTGCTCCCATCAACTTCCCTGTTAATGAGGACTGCATAGACAGATCACGGGGAGAATCAGAAAACCTTTTAAGTTTTCACTCAGCTTGTGTTTATGATGTTAGTAAATTCTGCAGCTGGAGTTGAAGACAAGACGGATTAGCCATTTAAAACCAATTTTCCAACCCCATTTGTATTTAAATAATCTTGTTACAAAAGGACTCTGTGGTTCAGAGCAAACTAGACTTATAATTATATTTTCAATATGGATAAATCAGCTATGTGTGGACACACTAGCTATTGATTGGGAGACATAAAACATAAATCTTATTGCTTGTAACAAGTAAATGATTTTTCAGTGTTTTTAAGTGTTGAATAATTCAGAATTTTCTTTACCTGCACACATCACAGCTTGAGTCAGTCCAAATTGTGTATTTTACTGGGGAAAAAAGTCTGGGTTTTGATACAATGCTATTTCATTTTAGATTGCAATTTTTATGCTATCTATATTGAAAAATACTTTACAAAGCTGAAAAACACAATTATGCAGGAAGGCACAAAGGAAGGGATAAAACAAGCATAGATGTTTGCAACAAAAGGAGAAAAGAGATGTTCTTAATACAAAGTTTTGAAAGGAGAAGGAGTACTTGTGGAATTGGAGATAAAGGGAGACTTCTCTGACAGTAGCAGAGAAGGCTTTTGTATTAGAACAATGAATCAGTGCAGAAAGGCAATGAAGAGGGAAAATGGCATAGATGGCAAGGGGATAGTTCACACTCTGTGCAGTCCCATGCGCATCTAGTGCACATTGAGCAGGAGTGTGCTGGTTAGTAATGGTCAGCTGGTATCAGCTGACTTTGTTGGTGAACGTTCTGATAAATCTGCTGTCCACTGCAATGGAAGGCAGAAGATGGCTCTGTGTGAAAGAGGGGCTGTGAGCCCTAACCTCAGAGCGGCATCAGAAGATCTGAAGTGCTCCTCTAGTGTTGGCCCATGACACCCTGGTCATGCAGGGAATAAAGCAGAGCTCCCCTCCCGGAGCAGTGCCCCAGTGGTGTCACGCTTCTCGCAGGTGCGAGGATGCTGTGCAAGGGCTGGAGAGTTGGCAGGAGGCTGAGGATGCATTAGGAATATGTAAATTCCAGGAGACCAGGAAAAGTGTTTAATAGAGGTGGCAAAGATCCCTTGCATTCCCTTTCATTGGGAAACTTCTTGCTTGCACGTGTAAGCTTTTGCTGAACCAGAGGCTTTTCTAATGAAGTCTAGAGGAGGGTCACCCTTAATTGGCTTATAAATCTACAGGGGTACTGTGTACTTTCCCATTCCACCCTAGATGGATAATGACTCTGGAACTGTTTTGGTGAGTTAATTATTATGAACATAGTTAGAATATTAATCTTCTTGTCAGATTTATAATTGTCCTAATTTATTCTAAAACATCTTTTAGCTCCTAGTCCTAACACCCTCCAAGCAAGACCAGAGCAAATTTCCACATGTAGCAATGAGGAGTCCCACATTGTTTGCTTGGGCTAGAGAATGAGTTTCTGCTTGTCTTGTTATAATGCTTCCTATTATACTAGTATTAAGATATATTTAAACTCCTTTATGCACAGTAATTATTGCCAGTCAAATAGGTGTTAAGCAGTAAGTATCTATGGATTATTTCCTTTTCCATCACCTTTGCTCTAAGAAAAGAAGAAGAAGAAACAAAAAGCCAATTGCTACTTTCAAGTAGGAATGAAGAAAGCAATTCAGTCTTGCTGCAGGGTAGCAAGGTTTTCCAGAAGTTTTCATTGCTATGTTATTACAGATTTTGAAGAGTCAACCATTATCCCTTTGTTATAATTAGGGCTGTTCAGATTTAAGACTGCCTGATTCTGAGATGCCGTTTGGATGTTACTAATTTGCTTCTAATTCTGGTTTCATAAACTGAGCTGTCTGCAGACGTGGCCTCCTGAGTACATTCTCAGAAAATCTTTCTTGATATCACCAGGGCAGTTCTTCTGTTGGGAGGATAATTCAAAGTGTCAGTATATCTGTTTTTGTTAAGTGCACTCTGTATGGATTTATGTCTGAATAAAATGGATATACATAGATTTCAAATAACCCTTTACTGTCGAGATATTGGAGTTAGCCTTAAGCTAACTGAATTTTGTATGAATTCCATGACCTTATAATGTGCTTTTATCATTGGTTAACTGTAAAGTGATGTTAAGATGGAGTCTAGATAATTTCATGCTGATATTAACATGTTATCCATCAGCAGTGTCCTCAGGAATTCTCTGTGCATGGTGTTTGGCAGCAATTCACTCTGACCCAGAAAAAATTGCAAGGAACACGGTTATTGACAGTTTGTGCTGTTGTTACTGACTTCCCAGTCTTATACCTTTGCAAATTGCCTGAAATGCATATTTTCTGTAACCATTTCAGGAAGGCTGAGAAATGTTCTCTAATTTCTCATTCTTGCATCCTGGATATTCTCCATGATCTTGTCTCTCTGCTGCTTTTGTGCTAGCATCTATAGGGTGTGACTCCTTAGAGTCACCCTAATGGATTGGAATGGGAAGAGTGGTTGGCATGGGTCTGGTTGGTGATGTCTGGTCCCAAAACATAAGTGTCTTCCAATCATCTCCAGTAGTTTTGTTTGCCACAGTCAGAAAGCTGTTGTTTCCCCTCCAGGAATCTAAGACAGAAATTTTTGTTTATGGTATGCTAGGATGGTTAATGTGGAAAATAGGGGACATTTCCCCTTAGACGGTGGAGTTTAGCCAGCAACTCTTTTATATCAGTAGACCAAGTTTTATTATTTTTGTTTGCAAATTATGTTCCATGACATTTGAAGGCTTAAATAGTTGCCTTTACAAATTCTGAATAAATATGAAACAAATAGGTATATAATCCATATGCCTGCAGAGCTCAGTGAGTTTCTTTGCAGTTGTTTGGTACATTTTTGGAGTAAATGAGTGGCTGTAGCTGTCTGAAAAACCAATTCTTTTGTGGGGAACCAACTAACAAGAGTACTCTTATTGTACTGCCATGTACTGTAAAATAAGACAAATTTCCTGCTGCTAAAAAGTGTGTCACTTCACTTCTACTGATTCACTAGTATATTAGATTAATCCAAATAAATAAACTGGTTTGAGTTTTGGTGTTCAGGTCTTCAGTAACTGTTACAAGATTGTACTGATTTTGCTCTGAGCCCTTTCTAAATGTTGGATTAATCCTGTACTGAGAAACTCATGAGCAGAGAAGTAGAAATCTATTGCTTGTGGCTGGTGAAAATGGTGCATGAGAGAGAGAGGCAAGCAATGAACAGACCATTGCAAACACCCCCAGGACTGGCAGAGCGGTGCGATCTTATGTAGACACCAGGTTTAGTGATGAGACATACTTGTAAAGTGATTGGAAAGAGGAGAAAGGAGAGGAATGGAGATGAGGGGAGACAGAGACAGATGGAGAGGTAGAGAGCTACAGTCAGTGGCCAGAGCTTCGGTATCTAAGATGGAATGAAGAACAGTTTCATTACATCTTCAGTCAGCAGCAGCAGAAACCAAGGGTCTTTCATTTCTGCTCATCCTCTTCTTTTCTCCTTGGTTAGCAGATTTGTATTCCACCTTGGGTTAATGTACCCAGTGTTTCCTGCTGTTAGACACCCATCAGCTGCAGAGAAGCCCCTACAAACTTGAAAAAGTATTGTTTTCACAGGAACTTTATTCAGGACTAAGATTGGATCTTTGCATAATGGCAATGCAGGAATGGGAAGAAGGAAAAACAGATAGGTCCAGAAGATTTATAGGGTGGACTCTGATTTATTAAAACTTTAATTTTCTTAGGCTATTTGTTAAAGGTCCCATGTTCTGCAAGTGTCTTTGGTCATATGGAAATTCTGCTTCATTGCTCCCTTATGGTCTGATTAGGAGCCTGTTGCTGTCTCTGGGGCTCTTTCCCATCAGGGATCCCCAAACTGTGAGGATAATGAAATGTTCTTCCTTGAATGAACTCAGGTGCCAATACCTTTTTTTGCTTTTTCTTCTTAACTGATGTGTAAGCTAAGGTGACCTTGTTATATATTAAAAAAAATAAAAATAAAAAAAAAGTGTAGGCACACAATTAGAATTGTCTGATAAGCAATATTTTTTTGCTTCTATGTAAACCAAGAAATTCTGTAGTGACATCATCTTTACAGTGCTGGAAAGATGATCTCTGCAGAATTCTTTCCTCCCAAACCCCTAATCATTTCAGCTAATACAGATTTATTTTTTTAGGCTGAAGAAGGAAGTTTTACCTTGCATAAAGAGCTTTAAAATTACTTGTTTTCATTGTCATTAATAAATTAGTTTTATGAGATTTATTATTTTTTAACTGCCCATGCCTGTGCTGGGATATTCCAAGTCTGGAAACAGTGTTTCTCTAATGATCAATATAGAAACAATATAAATATTGAAAATATTTTATTAGATCTTTTCCCTATTTATAAAACAATTAGTGAAAATAGTGGTATTTAAAAAAATACTCAATTATTACTCTTGTTATGAAGGACCTCTTTTAAAACATTGCTTTTCCAGATGTGCATATTTTGCATTTTTCGGTGACTCCCAAATTTTAGTGCATGAGAACTTTCAAAACACTTATATAATCATTAATCTTGAAGGTTAGTATACCAATTGTACTTTTGACTCTCACAGCTCTTTCTCAGGGAATAGGGAAAGATAGAAGTCCTTAGAAGATCCCTTACAAATAAGTAAGAACAAAATTTATCTGTGGAATGAATAAGCCTGTCCATGTTCCTTTGAAATTTATTGTAACTGAAATTTTTTTATGTGTGTCTGACACTTTAGGGGAGCTGCCTACACCTGCTCTACTGGAGTTAGTTAGCATTTGTGGGGTTAGTAATCAAACATGAAAATAAACTTCAGCAAATCAAAGTAAAGAGTAAATCCTGACATAGCAGTACTTGAGGGACTTTTACCCTTCTGGGAATAAATATTCTTATATATTGAGAGTTGAGGGTAAAAATGCAGCTCTGGAAATGTGATGAAAGGTTCCATATATAGACACCTTTAGAGCTTGAAGGAGAGGTGAGATTTGACTCAAATAAAAAACTAGTCAACTGTTGTGCTCAGAGAAACTAAATGTGAGCCACATTTCTATTTTAAATATGCACTTCCATATGAGAGATAAGAATGGACAAATCTTCTCTGGAGAAGATTCTAGTTGTCTCAAGATGAGGTTTGTTAGACTTGTTGGAGAATTTGTGTGGAATGATTTTGCCTTGGAGTATTTCAAGTTTAGGTTCAGCTCACAAAAATAATGATTTCATTTACAGTAACTTCCATTTGGAAATTAGACTTACCATTTGAAAATCCATGTCATGGTTGCCTCAGGAGAGTCTTTGTCTTGATAGAAAGTCAAGAAAGCATCCAAACTTGTTAATTTAGGAAAGGTGATCCAAAGGAACTTTACACTTTTTGCTTGGGAACTGTTTTAAAGACTAAAGCAATTCTGGCAATGACTAGCAATTCTATTCACTCTCCTTCCATAAATCCCCATGGATCCAAGAGGTGCAGGTCCTTTTGGCAATGGCATTGTAGCCAATTTTGGCTGATGCTTTCAAATCTTTTCTCTGGCTGCTTTGGGGAAAAACTGAGATTCTTTAGATTGCAGAGCAAGAATTTACTTGTAGTATCAAAAGAAAATGGCAGTCTGTGTTCTGGATCCAGATTTTGTATTTCTAATTTACAGTTTGCTGACACAGGGCGACTTTCTAAACATCTAAATTGTGTTTTACATCCTCTGTGTCAGATCCGAACCTCTGTTTTCCTCTGGGCACAAATGCTCATGCTGCACTACAGAGCTGGTCCACAGTTATTCATCTCTCCTTGCTGAGTCCTTCAGACCAAGAGTGTTTGTATGCCAGTTAGGATGTGTGTGTGCCTGGTGGAAAAATCTTAATGTTAGCAGTATAAATTAATGGTAATACTTGTAAATTCCATATGCTCAGCAGATGCTTTCTCGTTTAGGCTTCAGTTAAAAAAGTTAAATAGGATAAGGAAAGGAAAAATACTGAAAACACGTCTCCCAAGAAGCCTTCTGTGATCTGTTACTCAGTAAGTTAATAAAGATAGATTTTAATCAGGAGAGCAGATACTAACAATCATGCTCCTGAAGGATACCTTACAAATCCTGCCTTCTTGCGTCACACAGTACTTCAGGGAAAAGACTTTGTCTCCAAGGAAGAGGGCACACATTGGTATTGCTCCCATAAAGCAGTCTCTGGGTAAAAACTATTCTATAGAGATTTAGGAGAGATTTCCACATCATGGCTTCTACATTCTTTTGGAATGGAATCCTTGTTCAAGCATCTGTCACTTTGTTCATTATGTGTCTTCACAATGGGTAGTTTTCCTTGCTTATAATTTGTGTTCCAGATGTATGTATTCAGGCTTTTATACAATATGTACAACCAATATATGATCCTTCATAAGCACTCTCTAATATCTTTACACTTTCTAACCTCTGCTTATTTCTTGTTACAAATTCACCAGCAAACTACCAAATCCATTAATGATTTATGCTGAAGAAGGTTTGAGATTAGTGCACTAAAATGTGCAGCCTTTTCTTGGTTTGGTTGCCTCTGAAAGGGAGATCAAAACTCTTGGTTTTAGTGTTGAGAACAGTTTTGTAATGTCTAAAGCAGAGTTAGATCCCAGAGTCAGAACCCAAGTTTCTTATTACATCAGTGCAGACAGCTGAAGTGTGCAGCTGACTTTTGTAGAGAGCACTTAGTATTAACAAATTACACCCAACAAACTATAACAAAGTTCAGTCAGCCAAAGCCAGGGCTATCCCTATAGAAAGATTTCAGAAATTTCAAGTAGTTGTGATTTGTATCGCAGTCACGTTGTTCATGATTGACACATTTACAGGTAGCAACTCCTTGTTGGCAGCAAATCTCAAGTTTAGATACTATAGCAAGGAGAAAACATTCTGATGTACTCTGCTATCCTACTATCTGCAGAACCTGTGGGACTCATGAAAATATGCACAAAAAAAGGGAAAGATAGTCACCCTTTAAGAAACTGACTCTTTGAAATCTGATGGCCGTGGGGGTCATGTCTAGTAGCTTCTGGATGTGTTGGCTGAATTTCCTCACAGGAAAAGGGAAGTTTTGAGTACTGCAGGAATGAAAAAGGCATCTTTAATGCCATTTCCCCTCTTTTTTCTTTTTTTTCTTCTCTCATTTTACTTTTTCCCTTAACTACTCTTCTGTCCCACTAGACTGGGCCACAATAGACAGCTTTTGTTTTGGTTGCTTCTCCAGCTGGAGTATATATTATAGTGAAGAGGATAGCAGAGATTAACCTAGATAGCCTTTATTTATAGAATTCAGTGATATGTTTAATTTCTCAGTGGGAATTATCAAGGGGAAAAGGATCTAAAGACAGTTACAGCGATTCTAGAAGTTTTTAATACCTCCTTTTTAATGGGACACTTCTGGATACCTCTACTTAAAGCAAATAGTAACTGACTTTGAACAGTGCTTTCTAAACCCTGTGACGTTATTCAGGTGCAAGTAACTACTCATCTGAATGAAGGTTTTAGCCCGTGATCTGGCAAACATATGGGCACTTAACTCATGCATTTACATTTACAGAATGAGCCGTGAAACATAGCAATTTAGAAATGAGGAAATCTGAAATGTTGATTCCACGTAACTCTGTAATAAAATTTCCAGTGGTTCCAGGATTTCATCCCACACCTGTAATTAGGTGCTCAACATAAGTTATTGTAGACTGGGGCTTTGCAATTATGTACTTGCTGAACTTGAAAGTTACTTACTTAGTTGTCTTATTTGCTCTGGAGCTTGTTTTTTCTCCATTTTTTTTTCTTCCCTGGAAAACGGTTTCTCTGACAATTTGTTCATCTTGAGGGGCTTTCTTCTTGCCTACACTTTGTGGATGGCCAAAGCCATTAGAAGTAAATGCATATCTGCAGTCTGATTTTTAAAACAAACTGCAGCAGCAGCACATTGCCATGAAATAAGTCCTTGATTTCACACTATCCTTCACCTAACTTTGCTTCTTCTTTTCCTTCTGCCAAGCTGGAGGTCAGCGTTTAGTGCTTAGCCTTAGTATTTGAAGGCTTATAATGGTATTGATGTTTATGGACACTGGTTTATGTCCATGGACATTATTTGGTTATAGCCCTGTAAAATATGTGTGGTATTCCAGCCTGAGAAATATGTGCATGTGGTTATGCATACATCACTATAAAGGTTAATAGAAATGGTTATCTGCAAGGAATATTCTTATGAAATTAAAGACTCACAGATATTTAAGGCAGGTTTCAAGAGTTATTGGCAAACATGCAGATCACTTGTATGTATATGCGTAAAAATAACTTAAATTCATAGAACAGTAGAGAAGCAAATCTGAGACACAGAGGGAAGGCAGAGTTTCAGGTGGCATTCATCCAGCCATATCTGCAAGAATGCAGTGATGATGATTTATAATTACTGTGACGAAAATAACGATGATTCTGCTGCCACGTTTTTACCATAGCCTTGGGAGTATAAGTAATTATGCAATGATCAGTTGATTCTACATATTCACAAATTTAGCTATTTATCATAATTGGTTTAGTCCCTTGGAGCTAGTCCAGACTTTTACTTCATACCGTTGGTTGTAAAAGGGAAGGGGAAGGAAGCAAATTTCCTTTAGCTGCATACACCAAATCAAAGTCTGATCTACACTAACAGAATCCTCATTATTGATTGCAGTACTTGTTTATTCTTCCAGGTTTTTAAAAAAAGACAAAAAAAAAAAAAACAAACAATTAAACCCTCACACAGAAGCCATCAAAAATTAGCTGATTCACACTTCAAAACGCACCTTTTCTACATTTTATCTGCATTTTATCTGTTGGATGTTCAGAGGTCAAATTAGATTGAATTAAGGGGATTCAGGCTTTGTGTTTGTTTTCATGCCCACCAAAGCCTTTCCCTGGTTGTCTCCATCCTAATATGGTCATTCAAGGAAATAATCTGATTTCATAGCCTCCAAAGCCCTTGTTACTTATGAAGCCATTTTATTCTTGACTGTGCTTTTGACATCTCTGTAGCCAGAAAATATTTTGTCCCAAGACTTCTATCATTCACAAAAAACAGATCCTACCTAAACTAAAAATGCCATTGACTTTGAGGTGAAAAGAAAGGGGCATGCTAAAGAATAACTGAAGGATCTCCAGATACACAGGCAAATTCCTGGATATTAGCCCAGAATTCCATGTTAAACTGAGCATCAATTTTGATGCTGTTTGTCTGTAAGATTACAAAGTAACTAGAATCCTCTTGCTTCCTTCTAGGGACCCTTATGCATTCAAGCACAAAACCTAATACAGCATCAAATGGTCCCAGAGGGTTTATTTGTCTGGGTAGCAGCAGGCAGAGTGATAAACAAAATGTCACAGATGAAGGAGCAGTGCAGGCAGTCCTACATGTCTAGCAGCCATAGACAGTGAGCTGTGGCCTGTCTGTTATCAATTTGTCTTAAATCATGCAATTAGATATCTTTCTTTATCACATGCTAATCACTACCTTCCTGGCCCAATTAGACCTTCTAGCTTTCAAGTGCATGGCTGTATAAATGGGGTCACTGCAATTCAGATTAGGCAAATAGACTGAACTTTTTCCATGTTCTTAATAGCTGGTTACAGCTGAAATTGCAGCATTTATCTCTGTGCAGCCATATATTTCTTGCTACCTTGAGTCATTCTTCTAGGTCTTGGTATGCCTTGGATCTCCCTTGGGGGCGAAAGCACAGCTGATCAACACCAAATGCTTCATTTCCTGAGGTATTCCCATGACAAGGTGAGTGGTTGTGGCCCAGAGACACATTTAGGTTCCCTGTGGTTTTCTGATCTTCTGGCCCAGTGAGCCAGAATGAAATTGCTCTTCTCTTAGTGGCAAATAATGAGAGAAATGATGGCTCCATGGTGAGCCTTCCTTCAGATGAGATGCAGAGCTGAACCCAAGTCCTTCACTTCCAAATGAGCATAGGTGTTTCATTCCCAAGGTGTCTGTTTTTTGTTATCTTGTATTCTTTCCCAGCCATTTCCATTTGTAATGACACTGCTGGCATTAGTGACCTCTGCCTGTTTAGTAGGTCCCCCTTCAGGAGGTAGAACATTAGCAGTAGCAGCAGCAAAATATCTGACTGGCATACAGAGAAACAAGGCTGCAGGAAATTGGGGAACCTTTGTGTTCAATGGTCAGTGTCCAATCTCCTTGGTCAACCTGATGTTTTCCTGAGAGGCTTAGGATCCCCTTTAAATTTCAAAGGCTTAAATCTGCTCAAATCCTTTTGTGAGCTTTTAGATGAATCTAGTTTTATGGTTACATAAATTTTTCGGCAGTGGTAGAAGGGACTTTGTTCCACTGCAAAAGAACTGAAATAAAATGGCAGTAGACTTAGGCAGATCAATATCACTCTTCTGTGCAATTTTTAAAAACCAAAGTTGCAGCAGAAAAACCAGTTATTGCAATGCTACTTAATTCATTTAGCAATAGAGTGCATTGATTGATATTGTCATAAATAACAAGCCACTTCATCTGTGCCCCCTCACTGCCCTATCATATTACACGTGCAGGCTAAGATGAAAAAACAGCTGCAGCCCTTCTGAGCCTCAGGCTAACAAGCCTTATTGATTGCACTTGTCGTGAGTAATCTAAAGCTAAAAGATAGCAGCCCATAGGATTTGTATCTAAGCATCATAGGCCAGGTTTGAACCCACACTATTTTCTAGGTGGGTGTAGTGCCTGTGGAAGCTATGCTGATTTCTAGGCAGCTGACATGTTTTACTGGAAACAAGTGCAACCAGAAGAGTCATGTTCTGAGCAGTGATTGGCAAAATCAATCCTAATTAGGCTGCAGATATTCAAGGCCACTTCTAAACCTGAGCCTTTTCTTGATCCCCTTTAATTATGTATTCAGATCAAAATGACACCCTGAGCTATTATCCTGCTTCTTAAACCCACTCAGTTGCTTGCTGTCTGAGCAATTGCATCTAGGTTTCACTAAGAGCCATAAATGGTTACCTCTGTCAGTCTCTACACCGAGGGAGCTGCAGCTGTGTCTTTCAACATCTTAGACTTCAGGGCTCACTGCAAAACTTTGGAGTAACTTTGTACAAGTTGGCTTCGCACTCAGTCAAACTTCAGCTGTCACTGGTTCTTTTTCTCTGTGGGGCTTCAGAAGTACGTCCCTTATAGATGTTAAATCAGAGCATTTAGAAGTATGTATAGGGGAACATAAGTCATTTATTTTGTTTGCTTGTTGGTTTTTATCTCACATGTGAGCTGTCACTCCTTGCCTTGCCCTTCCCAGAAAAAGGAAGAGAAGAACATAATAGGTATGGGAGCTTCGAGGCTTGATTTTACTGATTAGCAGGGCTGACAGGGGCAAGAGAGGAGCAAAGGCTGCTTAATCAGTGTGCCTTTGGGGGCTAATTCAGTATTGTAGACATGACCTTTTCTTAAAAATGTGCTGTAGACACAGATTTCTTGGGCCATTGTGGCATGCCAAGGTGTGAGATGGTCAGTGACACTGGGCAAAACACCTGAGCCAGCAAAAATTCCCTTAACTTGCATATGAGTGAAATAGCAGGGAGAGCAGGAAGATAATGAGTAATGTATTAAAACCATATTTATAAAATATTGATTTTATTTTGAGGGGGATGAGCAGAATACTTTGAGGCAAGGTGCTGTACTTCTGCAGTTGCTCATTCAGTAAAAAGCTAAACTATGTATGAAAAAGAAAGCTAGAAAATTTGCAAGCATTAAAATAGGTGCTATTGTGGAGTACATTGAAGGTTATCCCAATGAAGGTGTTTGCTTTGCATGGAGATCAGCAGATTTCAGTGTTTATTTAGATCAATGAGTCATCTTCCCTGTTTACAGAGACTGGTAGAGTTCCTTCTGTGGAACCGCTCCCTCTTTCTTTTTACCTTTATTTTCCAATTTTTTTTTCTTCAGTGTAGTTTTGCTGCTTATATTATTTAGTCCTGCTACCAGCTTTGCTGGATGTAATTTCCTTACATACTATTTGTTTTAGTGTTTTTATTAACTTTTATAGCACAGGTTTTGTTGCCACTTAGCTACTAAACATTAATGTAGTGCATACAAAAAATATAGTTCACTGCTTACTCAGAGAAGTAGCAAAGGGAATACCTTAGTACCATTCCTCTAAGAAACACTATGAACTCAAGATTGCAGGAATAAAAACCAAGGTAAAAAAAGTCTTGGTTTCATCAAACTTAATTCTCTAAAAGTCATTGTATACTAATTTTTCTAGAGAACATAATCACATAGCTAGAGAGGAATTTTTCCATTTTCCTTTGACTTTAGGATACAGCTGAAAATTCTGGTCCACTACTGTTCTCAAAACGAAAGCTGTAAGTAGGGCTTTTATTTGTGTCTGTTATATGTGACCTTGGACTTCATTCTGTGATCCCAAGGGTCATTTCCAGGGTTCATTAGTCCTTGTGTGCTGCAGTTTTCTGGTAATGTTGGAGGCAGTTCTGGACCTGCTACCCAGTGGGCAAAACATTAAAGGCCTCTTTGGAAATACATACTGAATAATGCTATTCATGTTTTAATATGCCGTAGGTTAGTCAGAATTTGCTTTCTTCAGCTTGGGGTTTAATTGCTCCAGTATCAGTTGGGACACCTGGTAACTTTGTCACCAGTGCTGTCCCATTTTTTAAGCTGTTCTCATCATGGAAACCATTGGTACTGGAGTGAGACATCCCCTGGATTGCCTTTAGCTAGGCATTGACAAGTTCTCGGTGCACAGCATATCCAGTGCAGGGATCTCGGTGAGCAGCTGCAGGTGGAGCTTTGGGGGGCAGGAGCCAACAGCCCCCAGACTTTCCTGCCTTAGAGTGTGAGGGTATAAAAGCCCAGAAGTTCCTTTTTTCAGAGTCTGCCCTCGGAGACACCAGCTCAAGCTGTTATTTTGTTATTTAGCTATTGGATCAAGATGAAATTATTTCAAGAGGGGTTAGGGAAACCTGGTCTGGCTGCGAGTGTTGGGTGCGCAGCTGCGAATGCGCCACGGTCCCGGCTCAGGTGTGAGAGTGCGACTGCCAAAGTGGCTCCTGGGCAGCTGGACAGGGAAGGTAATTCCTTAACATCCTGGCCACAGAGGTAGGACTTGCAGCAAGGAGGGAATTGTACACTGGACAGTGCAGTGTTGGCTGGTAAAAGTTCTTGGTCTCAAAGGATCCTATTGTGTGCATGGATGCTAACAAAATCTTTTAAAGTTTGTTGTTTCTTGGTAATAATTTTCACTATATTTAATTCTTGGAACTGAGAAAAAAGGTTTATTCAACTTTTTTAATAGGTAATATAGTTGTTCAATGAGATGTATATTTTTGGGCTGCAAACACTGTGGATAAGGCTTTATGTCTTTTTTTTTTTTTTTTTAAGTTGAAAATTAAAGGGAGAAGAAAAAGATTTGTTGGGCTGACAAAATATTAGGGCTACCCAGTTGAGAGGGTCTGAAGTTATGTGCTGCCACTTAAATTTATTACTGTATTGATGAATATACTTTATCAATTTTCAACATGCAGTCCTGCAGTGCTAATAATAAATTATGAATCTAGAATTACCAATAATTCTTTATTACTCACTTTAGAAAATGAACATGGCAAGATTTACTAGTAGTACAGAAATTTCTCTGTGCTATCTTTTATTTTTGAGCCTTTATATATATTTTTTTTTTGGGTTGTTTTTTTTTTCTATTCATTTTGGCCAAAATCATGACCTTCAACTTTCCTGCATCACTGCTGGCTAATCACCAAGTTTCAAATTAATATTCTTCTGTGTAAGTGATCACTGCAGCATGACTTCACAAAGTTTGCTTGAATTTTAGCCTGGATTCATGTAAGTCTAGATTTTTAATGTATTCTTTCCAGGTATCCAATGGGGATGTTTCCTCTTCCTGAGGCTATCAGATACCCTCACAATTAATATTCACATTAGCTGTAATTTTTTTCTTAGCTTTCATGATCCAAGTGTCCTGGAAGCATTAAGAGATATATAATGATGCTCACGATCAGGGCTGGATCTGACCTTTTAATATCCATGACAAAACAGAGGGTAAATAAATCCCTTCAGAAAGAACTTGACATTAATTCCACCTTATCTGCCCAAACCTGTCAAAGGTTACTACTCATCTGGGCTATTAAAATGCTAGTGTTTGCAGACTCAGAGAAAATTGCTGTCTCTTGGCAGAACAAGAACCAGCAAGCCAGAACAGTCAGAAAGTACAATTTTTTTCACTCTAAATTAGAAACATGTTTTTAAGGTCTTTCCTACCAGCTTTCTCCGGATAACATTTATGAAAGTCATGTTTTGCGGTGGTAGTTTGATGGTGCACCAAATCTTTATTCAAGATAATTAGCTACTTTATCTTTGATGTGCACTTTACAGTGTATCATTATTTTTTTCAAAAGTTTTGTGTTGCATTTTCAGGAATACTGGCTTTCCCTCCAATTATTTGAAGTAACAAAAATTCTTTTGTTTTATGCTGATGTGTAAGAGTTATTACTGTAAAGCTCAGTACACTGTTACTGTCCTTACCCAGTAATAAAGCAACAGGAACCAAACTTGGAGAAACTGGAGCACAAACAGAAAAAAGACTTACATGAAGACTTACAGAAAGCTGAAGTCAAATACAGAAACACAATTCAGTGTTTATTTGTGGAATAATTTACTCTTGTGTACCACTCCATGTCTTATCACAGTTTGGCTGGATAGTTGCACAAAGCTTAATTCTCTTTTCTCTTGGCTTTTTGTTAACAGAATGGAGGAAAACTGTTCTTAAAAATAGGTTAGGCCTTCATGATGAAAGAAACTGATGTATTTGATTCCTTTTTAAGAGAGATGTGAACTAATAGGTTTCCCAGGGTTTTTCAGCCACCCTAAATGCAGGACTTTGGAGAGATTGTAAAGCACATTTATTTGTGCACCCTGACCTTTCCCAGCCCAAATATCAGTATGAGCCACACCATCTTCCTCCCTGACACCTTTCATGGTGTGCTTGTTGCCACTGGAAATCTGGATGCATTGGCCTGGAGGGGCACAGGCACTTTAGAAAGAAGTGGGCACAAATGGAGGGCCAGGGCAGTGGGGCTGCCTCTGAGGCTCATTTGTTCTGCAGTCCAGGCAGAGCATCTGAATTTGCATTTTCAGACTCCAGTGGGGATTTCTGTAAAAAGAGTCTATTAGCAGTCATGACTGGTAACTTCAAAGATGCCCTTTCCTTATTGCAGGCTGATGTGTGTGTGGCAAACTATAAAGTCATGCATAGCATTTATGATGGTGAAATATACTGCTGGCATGCTACAAGATTTTGATTTGCTCCAGGAACCAGCTCGTCTCACATCAGCCTTTTATGTAAATAGGATGATTTTGTTTTTTCCCACAGACAGTAAAAATAAGAATGTAGTTAATGTCCTTGACAAACTATATTAGAAAAGAATTCTACACATGTATTTTATTTTCCCTGAGGAGAGCAGTTAGAGATGGCAGAACAAGAAGGCGTTGCAAGAAAATTGTCCCATGAACATCGAGTTTTCTTCCTCTTGCTACTCCAAGTTAATGCTACACAGGACAAGCTGAAATGCTGACCTCATATTCCTGAGCTACATGTGTAATTCAAACACATAAAAGTGCTGAGTAAAATCAGTGATATCATTTGATATCATTCGAAGCACAGCCTGGTGTGTGCGTCCTTTATACTTTCCCTTCTGGTAGTAGCTACTCCAGAGAAATGTGCAACTTTGGTGTTTTCTCTCTCCCACAAAACTCTCCACTCAGCGGATACTTTCTTTTTTTCCATTATGAAGCAATTGAAGGTTTGCATTGCTTGGGATATGAACATAAAATTTCCATCCATATTTAATCAACCTGGAGGAATGTCCTTGACCAGGACTGAGGTGTCTTCTTCAGAGCAGGTGTAGACTGGCATTTCCTTGATGGAATTGGCAGTGGGAATGTCTCTGGTGTTGTCATCACACTGCATTAAGCAATTCTGTGGTTTGATTATTATGATGCACCTTCTCTGTTTTCAGCTGCTGTTCTCTCTTTGTCTGTAGCTCAGGTTAAAAAGGAAAGTTTATGTCATTTGGAAAAATGGCAAGCAACTCAGGATGTTGTGAGGTCATGGATGGAAGGAAACTAGAGGGGCCAAATCCCAGATCCCAAATCCCTGACTGTACTGGTAATTTTGTTATTCACAGTAGGGAACACTCAGCTGTACATACCAAACTTGCAAATCTATTAATAATTGCATTCATCCACACAACTATGTATGAATACAAATAGCAAGGCTACGAAGCCAAGCAGAAAGTTAGGAAGTTAGGAAATAGTAGAACTATTTTCCTGGGCAGCATTAGTCTGGTTAAGTATTTGCATTTTGATCTAGGACTTCAGGGGCCATATTTATTTACTTTTTTCCCCCTGCACAGGGATACCTAGAAAGGAAAAAAATGGCTACAATTTTACTAACTCTCATATTAAGTGTGAGATAATTATAATAAGGGGCTCTTGCAGAACTCCTGTAATAACCTTTATCTTTATTGCATAGATAGAAGGAAAGGTCAAGATCTGTTCAACTAGTATCTTTGTGTGGCAGACTTAGTGTTAGCTCCATGCTTTATATACATAATATGTCCTCAGAGACTGCAAGGAAAGCAAACAGACCTCATCAATTTCTCTAATGATTCCTCTGAAAGATACTTTTTTTTTTTTTTTTATCTTGGTTTGTATTTTTAGCTCACTTTAACAACACCTCTATTACCAGGCTGTCAGAGACCTCGTACATAGAATTTATGTTGGCTTTCATAAAGAAAAATTAGATGCTATCTCAAGGACAGTCTCTACTTTTAATGTCATTAAAGCTAAATGAGTTATTGTTGATATTCACTGAGGAACAGCAAATAGAATTAGATGGAGAAAAATCTTAGTGATAAGATGATGTGCTGGCTGTAACTGTCCACTGCAGAGAAGAGGTAATTTATAAGCATTGCTCTCTTTAATGTATAAGTAACCTGTACTTTATACTTTGTGGTTGGTTCTATTAATCCTAGGGGAGGGATGCAGGCTCTGCAGAAGGGGTGTGGATATTAGTTATAATACTCTGTATTTCTTGAGTAGCACTGAGTGTGGGGCTGGGCAGTTCACCCCCAGGCATCTTCAGCACCCCCAGATGCTGCAGAGGAAAAGGCACCTGGTCTGGGCATGTTGGCTGCTGGAGCAAAGCAGAGCTCATGAAAAGAGAGAAAGATTTTAAGTATGTTGCTGCAAGGCGGTGTACATCAGCACAACACTAAGTGATGCCTCTGTTTTTAGGTGTGTGTCCTGTTTCACACCATGGGTCAGGCTGGAAGGGACCACAGTGCTCATCTGCTCCAACCTCCCTGCTCAGGCAGGGCCATCCCAGAGCACATGGCACAGGATTGTGTCCAGACAGCTCCTGAGTACATCCAGTGAGGGAAACTCCCAGCCTCTCTGGTCAGTCTGTTCCTGTGCTTGGTCACTGAACAATAGAGAAATTCTTCCTCATTTTCAGGTGGAACTTCGTCTGCATCAGTTTCTGCCCAGGAAATCCCACCTGATTGTTTCTTAGGGTACAACTGGTTATAGTTGAATGCTTTTAAAGTTTAGCATTAAAAGCTTCTTCCTCTGTCAGGATAAAGAAGCGAAGGAAGGCCAGTGGTATTTCACACACTGGAAGATTCCTTCATCTGCATACTTCACACGTAACAATAAAACTTTTGCTTTAAATTGGTTCAGTGAAAGAGTGAGGAAAGAAGCAATCCAGGGTTGAAGATTTCCCTGTTTTTACCCAGCTCATAGAGAAAAGCTGAGAACTCTGTAGATGATAGAGAATTTTGTAAAAGGCTGTTTTCTGTGGTAATCCCACCTTATCTATAGATCTGTGGTACAGATGTCATCAACTTTGTTTCTTGTGCAACTGAGAGCTCTTTGGCTGTTAACTCCAAAGCTGGAGTGGAATGAATATGGAGATCCCACAGCATATTCTATGGGCTCAAAGTGTCTGGGGGGGGAAAAAAAAAGAAATAAGATATTGAATTTCCTGGTAGGGAAGAAAGTGCTACATATTTCATTTTATGTTTGTGGTATAAAGACTGAGAAATTCTTTTAAGAAAGATCAAAAGCAGATACATTTATATGTAACATCTTAATGCATAACTAGTTTGTTGGGGTATTGCAGAGAGCTACTGCAAATGAAAAATAAATGTTTAAAGAACATTATTAAGCTATGAAGTTAGAAACCTGAAGGATAGAAAATGTCATTGCAAACTTAATTAGACCCCCTAATGTGTATGCAGTGTGAAGGGCTTTAATTACCTGATCACAAACTATTTTTTGCACAGCATCCTCCATTCCTTTCAGCATAGAAACCAGATAGTCTTTAATTAATGAGCAACTATTCAATATTTTGTTTTCTCCTCAATATGCCATCTTAAGTTTTACTCACTGTATGCTCTTCAAACCCAGCTCCAGACCCATAATTACTCATTTCTTGATGGGAAATTCTTATGAAGTGTACTTCACAAGAAAATTTATTTTACAAATATTTGTTATTTTAATACCATCCAAAAGAGATGATGGGTTATTATTTTTTTGAAGTTAATTGTGTCACAGGGAAAAATCATAAATTAATTTGGAATCTTAAAGCAAATAAAACTATTTCATTATTTTATATGCATATGAAGAAAAATTTCAACTTACTTAACCTGCATATACTACTGGTGAAAAAAAATCAGATCTCAGCATTTTAAATAGTTTTTTATCCTCCCTCTCACCCCCACCACAGCATAGGCTGAAAACAAGAATTTGACCAGTTAAAAGACAAAATCAAGTGAGAGCAAGATCATGCCTGGTGCCAAGGAGAGCTGTTGCCTCCCTTGCTGTGTCGTTAAGGCACTGAGCCTCTCTCTTGGCACTGGCAGAAAGCTACATTTAAAATTGTTGCTGTGAATCAGAAAGACCAACCCTGGTGATAGTGAGAGGTAGCTGTTGGAATAAAATGCCTTCTCTGTTCCCAGGAATGGGTACTTGCTCTGCATTTTAAGGTCACTGGGTGGTGTACAGGCGTACTCCTGGCAGCTGGAGCCTGAGCCTTTTGCTGATGAGCAATTCCTCATACCCTGTCCACAAGATGGCCTCTGCAAATAATTTAAGGCAAAGTAGTTACCTGAGAGGCAGGAGTGACCTGTCACTAAGACCACTCTCTCACTTCCTGATCAATCTCTTGATAAGAGGATTAGTGTTTTTAAGCAAGTGGAGCGAGGTACCAGCACTAAATGAAGTGAGCCAGAGCTTTATCCCTTAAGGCATAGTTCAAAACAAGTTTACAGATTTCTATTTAAATGCCCACGTTCCAGGTGTGCATAAGGGTCAATAAGGATTTGAGCCTCAAATTTTCAAATTGTGGTTGAAAGCCTTGAAATCAGTTTCTCTGCCTTGCTGTCATAGACTATAGGAACTCTTCCTACAGATCAGCATTTTTTGGTGACATGTAAACAATATTATAGAAAAACTCTGTCTTTTTAGTTTGTCTCCACAAAACTGATATCTCATATTTAGTAGTTCCATCTCTGAAGTGCAGGTGGGCTTAAAGTGTATTCTCATAGGCCTTATGAATGAAACTGTTATTTTTTTTGTGGCTTCCTCCCCTCTTCCTCATTTACTGTGACACCCTGATGATTTCCAGCTTTTGAACACCTGCCTGGCAGCTTTAATATTTTTGACACAGAATGGTGGATGAATGGATGTGTTAGTGTAAGTGTCTGACCATGTTGGCATCTTAAAGAAACCAAGTAAGAATGGAATAAGCAAACCTGACTGTGTGATTTTATTGAGACTTACATGGCTCAGAACTAGGATGAGAGGTCCACATTTGCTGCTATTGCATGTCTGCATCAGGCAGAATCACCTAGTTTTCCTTGTCTGATCACTGGTAAAAGGCCCTGAAAACCTAGATCTGAGTTTTTTTTCAGAAAGACGTCGGAAGCAAGGTGATAATTTTGAAATATGAACAGCCACAGTAAAATTGATATTGTTTCTCCTGGTCAGCTCCATGAACTTTGCAATCTTTTAGGTTGGATAAACTATTTGAATAATGTTCAAGGTCTAAGAGGACAGATCCCAAGGGGAATGTAATTCTGGAGGTGCCCTTATCTTCCCTCGGATGCATCCTTACAAACATAAATTCTGTTTGCTGGGGAAGGAAATGTTGCGTCTGTGATAAAGAATTTAACATGCAAATTTTTATTAATTATGCTTCAATCAAAGGAGCAGCTACAAGGAAGAATAATAACAGAATAATATAACTTAGATCCCCTAAAATATGACACTCCAGTGTGTGTCAGTAATTTATACTTCTAGCTAGGGAGGCAGCATGTCAAAGAGGTAAAAGTTACCCCAGGTTTAAATAAGCATATATCCTTTGAAACCAGTATATTTATTTTATTTAACCCTATGCAAAAATTGCTGAAGTCTCTCTTTTCAAGTAAGTAAAGATTCTGTACCTTTTAGTTGATGTGTTGGACTCTGAATTTGTTTGTTTTAATTTTTCTAACTGTAAATGAGACAGGATACTGGGATTTATCACTGTGTGCTTATTTAATTTATAGGTGAGAGGTTCCCCCTAAAATGGCCTCTATAAAAATATTATGCAACATCCAAGAGGGTTCTTAGAGGTCTCTCTCTTTCTCTCTTTTTCTCTCTCTTTCTGCCTGTCTGCATTCTTCTCTTTCCTTTATCAAAATCCATTAATTTCCTTTCACAAGCTATTTATATTCTACAAGTTTACTAACTTCACAACTCCTTTTATCCATTTTTGTCACCCTCTGTTTAGCCATCGCAGTTTCTGTATACCTTGAAAACCATTTTAAAATTGAATTATAGGCCTTCTTTTCAGTTTTTAGCTCTTCCAAGTGATGTCAAGTTTCTTGACACCTGCAGTTAGTGGTAATAGCTTGGTGGACTCTGGATAATGATTCTCTAGCAAGAGAGAAAGATAATATGTTTCTACATTGCTATTACTTTATAGGATTTTTAAAAAAGTGTAGAACAAGTTCTTAGCTAAGATCAGAGCTGTGGGCTGCCATGCACCAGGAACATCCATCAAGTGAGATGATTTGTCCTGAAGAGAAGCTGTAAGTAGGTGAAAAAGACTGACAAGGTATTATTTACCCCTATTTGACAGATGAGAAGTCAGGACCCAGGGACTGCCTGGATTAAGTGGCAAAAAAATAAATGGCTTTGTGAGTCCTGGTGTCCTCCTATTGTTCAGCCCAGGGAGTTGGATCTGGAGAATATTAGAAATGCCTCATGGTTTATGCAGTTCATTTCTGTTGGCATGGGAGTGGATGTAGAGCCAGGGGAAAGATGGGTAAGCAGTCAGTGTAGCATCTTGAGATAAGGCCAAGATATCCACTTAAACTGTGAGCTCGGTAGATGCACTTCAGGTATCACCAGAGAGACTGGGCCCACCCTGAGAGCAGCCCAGGTATGTTAAACTACAGACTGGTGGACTTTCTTCCTAATATCTAACCTCCTAAATAGCTGTAATGGCTAATTCTGAAATATTTCTGTCTGGTTGTATAATGCATTTTAACTGACAAATGCCAAAGTTAACAGAATCTATTAAAAAATGCTTTTTCTTAATGTTACTGGAAATTATGCTGGATTTTTTTTTCTTTAAGAAAAAAAAGAAAACATTGTTATTTGATTGGAGAATAACATGATGCTTTTGCAAGAAAGACAGGTTTTTTTTCAGTTCAGTCAACACTGGGGGTTCATGTGCTTTTCCTCACCTTAGTGGGATCACAGCAACTTGAAATTGGCTGGGGAAGCAGCAACTAAGCATGTCACTTTGTGGCGTTCATTTGGAAGTGCACTACACAGGAATGCTGAATTAGCCCTCCTGCTGTGCAGCCCGGGATGAGCTGGAGCTGAGTGATTGTAGTGTCAGAATGAGAAGCAGTTCAATGGCATAGAAGGAATATAATTTCTGTGGGTACCTCAGGATGTGTACAGAACAGGCTAGGCTGTTAGTGGAGATCACTTCTGAGAGGAAATACGATTTCCTGTCTCTAATAATGGTAAATATAATTCATATTTTCATATTCATATTCATTGCTGAGTATTATGCAGACTTAGCAAGTTGTTAAGGACAAAACGGAGTAACTGAAGATACACGAGCACTGAAGCACAAGAAATTGTAAAATCATAGATACCAGAAAGCAGGAAGTTTGTGGGATAGGTGGAATGAGCATGCTGCTATCTTGAAAATTTTGGTGCCAGACTCTAGCCTGAAAGAATTTTAGGTGCTATAAGATGTCATATTACTGCAATAAATTAGATGCATTTTCTTGTACACAATTTCAAGGGACAATGGAGGGTAAAAGAGTTGTGGAAAAACTCATACAATATATCTGCATTTCTGCACATTGAAGGATTTAAGCTGTTCCATTTTTAAAAAATGTTTGCTGTCCATCCCCTTGACCTACCTGAGTGCCTTTTAATACAACTTTTCATCACTAAAGGCAGTTTCAGCAGTATTGCTTCTTTTCTAAAAATAGACTGCAAGAACATCTTTGGTATCTGCAGTGTGAATTGTTTTAGTAGGAACTGCTTTGCTACAGTATCATTTCGTAAATTGCATATTACTTTAACAACCGCGTCCACCCAAAACATAATGATTGTGACTGAAGAAAACAGTTCTGGATCACAAAGTGGAATGCACAAGGGTTTAGATGCAAGTGACACCAGTTTTCATTCTGCATATATACACAGGAGTTGTGATTACTGCAAATGCATTGTCTTCTGTTTGCAGCAATGCCACGCCAAGACCAGGCTGGATGGGGCTCTGGGTAATGTGGTTTAGTGGAAGGTGTTCCTGCCTATGGCTGTGGGGTTGGAGCTAGATAATCTTTGTAATGGACAATCCGTCCCAACCCAAACCATTCTATCATTCTATGAAACCAAAATTCAAGTGTAGATTAAAGTATGTCCCGGTGAAATGAGCAGAACTTCAGTGATGAAAGAATGTATTGCTGAGAATCGTTTTAGTGACATTCCTTAATCATGTTCTCAGAAGGTGGTACATATTTCAGCAGCTGTAGCATGGGTTTGTGAGAACTGTTGTCCAGATCAGTATAAACCTTGAGAGGTGAGCTGGCTTTGTACATTCCCAGCAGTGTGTTAACCACTGTTTGTTGCTGAACAGTGTCCTTCACACCTTCTCAACCCATCTTGCCTTGCAAATCCAAGAGTTGGATTGAAAATAGTTGCAAAAGCCTCCTGTGGCAAACAGGCAGAAAGCCAAGGACTGGCAGAACCTCTGTGAAGGGCTGGTGGAGAATGTTGGGTTAACATCACTGAGACAAGTCAGTGGTGCAGTAGATGCATCAAAAGCCTTGGCAGTGGTTGCTGCAGGCACATCTGAAATGGCTTTTCTAGTCTTGGGTAATGCCAGAGTCAGTCATCAGGGGGAGTCTGATGGGCAGAATTTTCAGTGACCTAAACTAGCATTGCACAGAGTCAGTAGGGCAGACTTTTACTCCTCAGCAAAGGTTTTCAACTCCTCAGTGTAGGTTAGGTAAGGTTTTCACAGCTTGGAATTGAGGAGCTTTGATGACAGCTGTACACCACTTCCCACACATGCCCACTCTCCCCCATAAAACGGGGAAAAAAAGCTCATATTTCCAAGTTGACATTAATTATGTTCTGATAGTTCATAGTGGGGCAGTTAGTAATGCATTTAAGAAACAAGATACAATTGCATTATTGTTTACCTATTTCATTTTTTTCTTGTTCTAATCTATTTCCTGCATTTAATATTTAAAACAAAAAGCACAAGAGAACGCAGAGGAAACTTGGAAGGCTAAAAAAAAAAAAAAACTCACAGAACCTTTCCACTTACATAATCCAATTAAGCACATTGTTCCCATGATGCATTGAGGAAATATATTATTACAGACACAAAGCACTTTGTAATGTTGTATTATTAACTCCTTTTGGGGCTAGATGATTTTTCTGCCAGATTAGAAGGAAGGAGCAATAGTATGTAATGTCAATTAACCTAATTGCTATGGGTCTTTCAACACTAGGGCTTATGTGCATTCCCAGAATGGGGATACAAAAATGTGTGCATTTAGGGTTTCTAGATCTTTGGAGAGAGTTTAAAGTGCCCTGGATATTACCCTGGTGAGAGCTGTGTGCTCATCTGCCTGAGCAGTAAAAATATTCTATTTTTATTTAATTGGATGGTAGAAAGCTAGAGATTTTCCACATCAGTCCAATGGCAGATTCAAGATTTTACATATGTCAAAACAAAGCCATCTGGATTTGTTTATATTGCAGTTAGTCTTTTGCAGGAGTCCAAGTGGCTATTTGAGAGCCACTGTAGCATCAGCATAACAAACAAACACAAGTCATGTTACAGCCCTTTCCAGTTTCTTGGGTCAACATGGAGAACCCTTTGCTTACACGTCTGCAGGATGAGTGTGTGTTAGCCAAAGCTGCAGAAATGAAGACAGGGTCCTAAAAAGTCACATCTAGACAAATGAAATCCTATGAGTTAAAGGACTGAGTCTCAGTTTTAAACATTCTCATTGCCTTGTCTTTTTTCTTCAATTCTTTCACCTCTCAATCCTGTTGCATTATATGGGCATAAATTTTATTTTTCTATTTACAAATGCAGGATTATTTCATCAGAAGATTGAGTTTCTTAGGGTGTTTTACATAAATAAAACATTTTACTTCTGAGTTAAAAACAAACAAACAAAGCCAAGCATTCCTGCTTGAAATAACAGAAATCTGTTTTAATTGATTGAAGGCAATTAACAAGATTGATTGCTCAACCCCCCTTCAATCCAGTTATGAATGGTTCATTGTTCAAGAGATAAATAAAGATGGTTTGTGAAGTTCCTGGTAGAACCTTGATTTGAGGTTTTGATTTTGTAACAAATCATGACAGAGCAAAGCTGTTAAATGGTACTGTCTCTCCTTTAAAGAGACCTCCAAGTCAGCAGGCAAAGCCTTTGCTGTTTGTCTAAGGGGATAGAAATCTCTCAGTTTCATGGTAGTTCAGACTAGTTAATCAACCTCACTGAAAGAGAAATTAATTAATAAATAATACATAATTAATGGGATCATCAGCACAGGTTAGGTTGGTTTGTAACATTTGTTAGCCAATGGGTCCAAAATCTTTCAAGTCCACTTCAATTTAATTTTCTTTAATTGTCAGAGCTCACAGATGGGTTTTCCTGGCCCTGTGTCGTTATTTCCTTCTAGAGTGAGGCACAAATCAACTCACACATTGTCCTAAGCACCAGGCATGGAACTTGCTCTCTGCAGCACATGAAGGTGCTTGAAGCAGTTTGTATTTGGGGTGGTCTGATTGTGCTTTGGGTTATTATGCTAAGGAGGGGCAGAGTTTGTGATTTTTGACCCAACTGTGATGAAAACTAGTGGTTAGGGTGAATGAAATACACCCTTAGAAAAACACCGTGTCTTTTCTATTGAACTTTATGGCACAAAATGAAAGAAGGAAGAGTTTATCTGCTTCAAATGTTCAGCTCTCTTTTCCTTATAGATAATGGGAGCTCCCATGAATATTAGGAGTGTGTCCTGGCCCTCCTGATTTCTGCCAGCTGTTCTCCACTGGGTACAGGAGGCTGGTAGTGTAGCTGTAAGGCCTGGAAGCTGGAGCGTTCCCCAGTTTGTCCCTCTCCATCTGTTTGGATTTGGAACTGGAAATAGCATTTGGATTGAGAACCTTGGAGAAAGTCAGCAAAATCCCCAAGAGCTGCCAAGAGAGGTGCTTCCTGGTGGCTGAGATAAAGCTCTGCATCTTGGAGAATTGGAGGATGAATAAGTAATTGTCCTTGCTGGGGTGCAGCTGAACTTGTCTAAGCTGTGGCAGAACAATGGCTTAAAATTAGATGTATTAAAGAAAGGTGCTGCTTTTGTAGCATCAGTTTAGTCAGAATGTGATGGTGATGATGGATGAATCTTCGTGCATCCTCCCCACCCCACACACCCCCTCTCCCTTTCTGCTCTCTCTGATGGGCAGTGTTTTGGTTTGTCCCAACATAAGAACATGGGGTAGGTATTGCAGCATAATTAAAGTATTCCAGAGATGGGGGAGCCAAGATGTTCACAATTGACTTTGTGCACATTGGCTGGCATAAAGGTCTAAAATGCTGCTGGAAACTGGGCCACCTGGGCAAATTGGCAGCTTTTTGGGGAATCCCCCATGCCCTCAACCCCAGGAGGGACCACCTGCAGGATACGTCCAGCCCAAAGATAAAGATTTTTTTTTTTGTAAGATCTGTCTGAAAATGCTCAAATAATAATCTTCAATTCTTTAATTCTGGATGAATTCGAGGCAGAAATGTTTGTTTAAAGTAATAACTATATTCTGAGAAGTTAGGATGTCATTAAAATGGGCACTAACAATATCTTTTTTTCAGTAGTGTAGATGTCCATTCAGACACTGAATCTTCCTAAGTGAGATAAGAGTTTGTAAGGCTGGCTGGCTAGGAGGGAGGGGAAGGAAACTGATGGGCCACAATACCAGGTCTGTGTTTGATCTCCAGATAACTTTGCAGTTCCAATCCCTGGTTCTGACCAGTCAAATTATGGATAAATTTCCTCTTTGAAAAACTACCTGCGTCAGTACTGGGTGTTTTGCTCAAGGAAAAAGATCATTTTTTGTGACATTTTTCAAAGAGAAACTTTGAAATTAAATTAGATTTTTATTGTTTTTCAGAGTTCTCCTGTTCAGAATAGTTATTGGAAAATAAGCCAATGAATAAATAGTTCACAAATGAAATTAGTTCGGTTTTTGCACGTTTTTTTCCCCATTTATTCACAGTTTCCTATGAAATGTCACCAGCTTCAAATAAGAAATTTCCTTAATATGTTTCACTGGGGGAAAAGAAATAGATGTTTTTCAACTCTTCTGTCAGCATATGCTTTGAGACACTGAATAATTATGAATCTCAATATACCCCTTTATCTAACAGCTTATATGTTTTATTAGTTTTGTGGTTTCTGAGGTTTTGTTTTTTCTTTAGAGGGTTGGTGAAGAGATCAGTAAAATTTAGCAATAGATTTGACAATTCATATAGACCTAGATATCTGACAAGAAAACACATCTAGAAATCCCTAGTAAAACAAAAGCTACTGGATCCACATGTTTTCTGAAAATTATGTTGGGGGTTAGGCTTTCATGTTCTAGTAAATATGAATAATAATTCCCCAATCTCCTGCTATGTCTGTTATTCATGATTTTATAGCTCCGTGTTGTATTCTACTTCAGACATAATTTTTTTCAGGCTAAAAAATCCCCGTCTGTTTAATCTTTCAATGTTCTGAAGATATTTTATATCATTGGCCTACTTTATGGCTATTCTCTATATTTTTTTTTTCCAATTCAACAATATATTTGGTGAAATGGAGAGGCAAAAGCATCACAGTTTTTAAGTTGGGGTCAAATAACTGTTCATATATAAAGCAATTTTAGTGCTTTCTGGATGACTTGTTCTCTTTCTTGCAATTCATAAAAACTTCTTTGGGTTTTTGGCCATTTTTGAGTCTAGAACTGATGTTTGCATCCAGCAGTTTACAAGGCTTCACGGTTCCTGAATGACAGTACAAGATTTTCAAGCTATTTCAGATAGGTTATGTGATGAGGATGATTTTGTTTGTGTGGTGTGGTGCTTTACATTTTCTGATCCTCTTTATTTTCCATTTTATTGCCTGGTCATTCCATATCAGTCAGGTCCTTGTGCAACTTTTCAGTCAGTCTTTATTTTCACAAGCCAACAACTTTTGTGTTATCACCGAGTTGTGCTAGTTCTCTGTACTCTGTGTTTTCTTTGATACGACATTTAGGAAGCCAGAAATAGCATAGATCAGAATAGATCCCCAAAACTGCACATTTTATTTTGTCATATATGAGCTTGGTTTGGTTGGTTTTCTTCTTGCTGTGGTTTTCAACAAATGTTGATGGACGTGCAAGTGCATGGTATCAATTATAGCATCATTATCAATCCATAAACTGATCCCTTTGAAGGGTAATAATACAACTGTAAGGTCTGTATTTCCTCTTAAAAAACAAGATGTCTTTTAGTCATTACATAATGATCTTCTTGTTTGTTTATTCTGGTTTTTAAAATAATTTATCCTAATTTATGGATTTATTTGTAAGTGGGTACCACAGTCTGTCTTAAAGCCCCTTAAAACATGCTCCTGCATTTGCCACCTTCTGTTTCTCTGCTAATGAAGTAAATTTCCTTGATAGGATAGCCATCACAGCCAACAGTTGAGCAATTTTATACTGAATTTCTAAATTGTGGAAGAATATTAACTGATCTTCGTGGATTTTCTCTGTTTCTTTTATTTGCTAATTAGGTACTTCAATTTAAAATAATTTTCTCACCCATAACTGAAAAAGAGCTTAGAGTTGGAAATAGCCTAAGCTGTATCCTGTACTCTGCTCTCATGAAAAGAATTAATTCACCATCTCAGCGGTGACCTTGCCTTTTTCAAGGCTGTCTTGCAGCATTTTTATCAGTTTTTTTTTCTTATCACATGTTCAGAAAGGTATTTGTTACTGGTTCTTATGCATTTTATCAAATTATTTAGAAATTTTAAAGTTCTGTGTTATGCTGGCATTCTGTACTTACAGAGCTGATCCTAATTTCCATTTTTATTATTTAATTGTGACCTCTTTAGAGGAAAGTCTTCCTACTTCAAATAGCTTCTCAGTCTGATTTTACCAGATGGTTTTTACTTCTTTCCTTTTAAAGAAATTTGTTTTCAGCAAAAGTGGTTTTGATTTATTTTAAATGTCCAATATGGTGACTTTAAAATACTTATATGGTTCTCAAAATAATTTATCGTGCTGTTACTTTTATTTTCTAACTAGCAAATCCTAGTTTTTATGCCTTTTGTTTCTTGAAGTTAATCTCTGCTTTAAAATAATACTTTAGGTTTGTGTGTAGTTCTGTATTTGTGTGTTGAATTACAATTTTGTGTCGACAGTGTTGCAGAGAAGCTCCTCAACAGCAGTGTTTTCATCCTGAGTGCTGGTTAAGTTTAAAGAGCCCATTGTGTCTGTGTCTTGGGTACCTTGCCTGCCCACTCCAGCAATTATGCCTTTCCATTTTCTAAAATTTGGAGTTTAAAATCATAGGACAATTACACTCCCTGTTCAGAGGTGAAACGGGCTTCTCTCTCTTTGTAGTTTAGGATCTTTTCTTAATGTCTTATGTACCACCGAGTGAAATAACATCACGTGTTCATGTTTTGGTAACCCAGACCTAACACACTAATGTGGAAGAATTTCAATCCATATGGATGTTAGAATGGTCAGTAGTAACTCATTGTCCCTATTAGCTTCTAGCCTTTCTTTTAAACATAGCACCTTTCTTTTTACCAGCATTTCCCACTGCATCCTTACAAACTCTGTACCCTTTACTGCCTCCTCGATGTGCCTGCTTTCCACTCGTATGTCTGCTGGGATGTGTTTTTGAGCACACAAGGCAGCACCCAGGTTAGTTACACTTCCAGAGTTAGCACATATGCCTTTGACATAACCATAGAGACCTATATTGACAGGTTCAGCCTAAATTTCCTGAGGCTGTGCTTTACTGGTTAAAATGAGTGCATTTTGTCCATTTCTCTCCTGTAATCAAAAGTAATCAATGGACTTTAGCGCAATTCATTCCTCAGGAAGTCACACGAACACCAGTATGGGGAGAAATTGGACTCTTTGAAAACGCTAATCTGACACTCTCCAAGGATACCATATAATAAATGATCAGGGAGCCTGTAGAAGTGCTGCATTTTCCTTTATTGATAATGTGTTGAGTTAGTGGTGTTTTAAGAAACTGCTGTCAAAGCTGTGTGTTCTCTCCACATGGGTACTGGTTCAGGTGTTCATTAATGCTGTACTGCAGAATGTTCTGCAGAACTGTGAGTTCAAATGTGCATGAGACTGTAGCATTGATGCAGAAGCACTTGAGGGTATATCAGTGTCTTTCTTTACTAGAAGTTAAATTTGTATATTTGCACAGTTCTGTTTCCCAGAGAACCAGCTCATCTTTGAAGACTGAACTGTGAACGTACATCCTAGCCCAGCCTATTATTCAGGCCTTGCTGTGTGCAAAGGGTTTGAAAGGAAATCCTGTAATAGGTTAATTTTCCTCTCTGTGGGTTGCATTGTCTAAAAACACTTGCTTCTTTCTTCCCTTCTTTGTTACTTTTCAAGGTGTAGCTACTCATACTGCTTTCAAGATAAAAAGAAAAACACCTTAAGCACAATGCCTTCATCTTAATATTTGCAAAAGATGTTAGGTGTTCTTATTTCTGTTCTAAAGACGAGCTCTTTCATGGATACTATTCATGGATCCTTTCTTTCACCTATGATCAGGAGATAAAAAGAATAAAAGAGCCCTGTGTGCTAGATTTCACACCTCAGCAGAAGGGCTTGTTAAGGAGCTATTGATTTCCTCTCTCCTCAACTCCTTCCTCTTTTCCCATACTTCCCCCTCCTCCTCAACTCCCACCTCTTTTGCCATACTTAAGTGGGAAATATTGACACTGTTGGAGAAGCTTCGAAGATTTCTAGTTTTTAAGTGTTTTCCTAGCTATGATTTAAGGAAAAACTGCAGAATGGAAAGGAAAAAGGGCAGCTTACAAAAAGCAGCATCACATACCTTGCTCTTAGAGAGAAACGGGTTCTCTAGGATGATCCTCCTTGGGGAAAGGACAAGAATGAAACTGTTACTGAAGGTCCTAGGGACAGTCCAGTATGATGCATCCCAGTTTGCACATTTACAGAAACATCTATTGCATCTCTTGTTGAAAGAAATTATTTCCACCTTCCTTCTCTTGCGTTCATCCGGATGGGAGTAATGCTCATTTCAAAATCTGTTTCTTACAAGCGCTGAAATTTCAAACTCACTGAGAAGTTCTCATAATCTTTTAATTTCTAGAATAAAAGTAGTAGAACAGTTTTTATTGATGGTCTGATGTGATCTTGGGCCTGCCAAGTGTATCATGACTCCCCATATGTCCTACCATAACAACAGTAACAGGTGTTATTTGTATGACAAAAAAGTACACTTCAGAGTCAGAATTTTGGGCCTCCTCCTTGGATCACTAACAGAAAGTTTCTTTATTTTTTTGTGCTATAGTTTAGAGAACATCATGATCTTCAGAGCCTACTGCTGAGGATTGTTTGGTGTGGCTGGCATAATGAAATGTGTGGTTGAAACTTAATGGGTAGACATGCATTTGGAAGACATTGCACATTTGCCTGCCAAGATGCTGCAAAAGCTCATCTTACTTTATTGCAAGAGGAAGAGAAGTGGTTTCTTTAAGTTGCTTTAGTGTCCTCAAGATTAATTTAATGTGGTTCAGTGATGGACCTCAATGTGCAAGTGCAATGACAAGACTCAAATGTAGGATGCTGCAAGCATTACAGTAACAGTTTTGTAGGAGGAAAATATGGCAATTAAATTTAGCCCTCCTGTGGTAGAGACAAGTCTGTGTAATTGACTGGGCCAAGCCTATGGCTGATGTACATGAGCATGCTTTCACAGCTCTGAGGGGTGGGATTGTGGCTTCATTGCCACCTACATGGAAGAGCAGTAATGGGTAATAGTGTGAGGGCCGTGCCAGGCTGCGAATTTTCCTGGAGATGTCCTTAACCTAGGCCCCAGGAAGGGTGCAGACTTCCATAAGAGAAGGATCTGTCCAGTGTATTGAGCCCTCTGTTCCCCTGAGAAGGAAGTTGCCTACTACTATAACCTGTCTTTTCTTCCTTATGGAAGCTTCTATGGGGCATGGGGAGGAGGGTATAACAAAAAGTACGTGTGTGAGCACCTGCATTTCAGTGCTTTATAGAAGACTGGAGAAAATCAAGCCTACCTATTTTTCTTCTTTCACAGGATATTACTTTACTGATCCAAATACAAGTGCTATGGAACCTTATAACAGCAAAATAATGTAAGATAATGAAGCACAGTATTCATCTGAGGTCACTGTTGCATGGAATAACTAACACCTCTCTGGTGTCATCTTGCTGGATCCGTCTGGCAAATTACAAACAGAGAGATACTGAGTGTACAGTACCAGCTATTTAAATGTACTTTGATGAAGCTAAACACAGGGAAGGTTCCCAGAGCTCCCCAACACTGCCAGACATAAACACATTCACTGCATTGTTAATCCCACTAATTTAATGTAAAGCATGAGGGTCTCCATGAGATTTATGCAGAACAGCTGAAATCTATGATTAGTGTTGGCAGCAGAAGAGCAGTTTCAGTCTGTTGGCTAAGGTTAATGTAGTTAAGGTACTAGGGAAATATTTATCCTTCTTGTGATTTAGTTTAAAATACTATCTTTATGTAGGATTGCCTTTAAGATAAAGTGCAGGAGGCTGAACAGAAGCGGGAATTAGCTGCCGACTTTTAGCTTAGACTTGTAATTTACAGGTTTAATTTTGCTGCTTGCTTCTTGCTTCTATTATTATTTATTTATCTAGCAATGATGATATTAACAGTGATAACAGCTTCACCTCCAGGTTGCTCCAAAGACAAAGCTGATTCTAAAATCTAAAGTTAGGGATCCATTCTCCATCAATGTAATACACTTTTGTGAGATGCAGCTTCACATATATATGCAAAGGATATCTCAGCAGGGTAAGGTAATTGCACTTGGTTCATTGCTGGGAAGAAGAAGAAGGGGAACCTGCCCAACTACGGATTGGATCAGGCATTTGGGCTGCATCTATATGAGGAAATGGAAGAACACAGAGACCATTTTCTCATCCTGAGGTCAAGTGAAGTAACTCGTGTATTATCCATTTGGTAAATTTGCTTTTCTTTAAAAGAGATCACTATACCCACGTTGCCCATTGGGAAAGGTCTCTGGCAGATACAGAATCTCAGACTTTGCCAAGATACAGTTTGGCAGACTCTGGAAACAGATTGACACTAATTTGAACTGTTTAAAGATAAAACTGTCCATTTCAGTATAGAAAGGTGGTGCTGAACAAAGCAAGAAAATAAATTAGAATTTTCTAGGGGTGAATCAGAACAGGGGAAAAATGTGCAAAAGGTTAAGAAGTTCTCCGATATTTTGTTTCATTTTATTTGGTCTAAATACAAGTGTTTCACTGCCCTTAAGGGACCCAAGAAACTTCATTTTTCTAATATCACCATCATTACTCACATATTTTTTTGTTTTGATACAGACCAATTTATAAAATAATATTATATAGATTTTCTCAGTGGCTAGTCTTTTTTTTTTAATGTTTTTGCTTGTAAAATATTTTGATGATGTAAAAATGATGGGTTTTATTGGAAACGCTGTGATTAGTTCTACCAACTGTCAGGGAAAGTATAATAAGCAGCATCCTTAATATAAATGTAGTTTACTTTGGCCAGTCATCTATCTGATGTTAATGATGTTGTTAACAGCATTTGTTCCTGTATTTGGACAGCAACTAACCAGACAGAAAGGTATGAACACAGTGTAATGGGATGGATTAGCAGCAAATAACCTTCTCACTTGAGCAGATCATTTAGGGAAGTGATGAATTAGTATGGACCCTGATACATTACTGCATCTCCTCTCCCCTACTTGTGCAGAAACTGCCGGTAGCTCAGAGGTGTCTAAATAAGGCTCAGGAGCCCAGGTGGACACTGCATTGCTGGAGCACAGCAGTCAGCCCCTCAGTAAGTAACAAGTGTAATGCAGTCCCAGTAGGACTCCTGCTTGATCAGGAGTCATTTTAATCCTTGCTGTGTAGGGAAGTTTAACTACCTCTTTGTAGATGATTTTTTTTTTCCCTTTGGGGGTATAGAGGGATGAGTTTGAAAGCTGTCACTTCCTCAGATAATATGTTATGGGAGGAGAATTTTGACAGGTGCCTCTTCTATTCTTCCCCCCCTGCTCCTCCCTAATAGCAGCTCTGACAGTGTGCCAGGGGATATTGTTTCTGAGGTTATTGTCTGACAGTGTGCCAGGGGATATTATTTCTGAGGTTCTTGTCAAGGATGGGTGTTTCACAAAGAAAAATGTAGCTGCTGTTGGGAAAGAAGAAACATAAGCAGAAAGGAGGCTTCTTTTTATGAAGGTAGGATAGGGTTTAGACTGGCTTGAGTCATAGTATTGAAGCTGGAAGCTGAAGCATGAGTCTGGAAACAGGCAAATCAGTTCAGAAGGCTGTTAACCAGAAATAACTGTTTACCTTTTGTCATGAAGACTGCGGTGCATTTATAGGAAAGAGACATGAAGTGGAAAGAGATGCTCAGAGGTGACTGATGTGCTAAGTGGACACAACCTACCCTCCAGGTTTTGGTCCTTGGACCAGCTGACAGCTGTTTTCTCTTGGGCTCAGGCTGAAACCTGCTTAAATCGGTGGAAAAATCTCCCATTTACTCTCCTAAGCAAGCAAGTTCCTCCAAGTAAATTTACTTTGTCTCTACAGAAGGTTTGAAAGAATACTGAAAGAAAATTTTACTTGCCTTTTGAGAAAATAGAGGTAGGAAAGCAAGGTACTTAGGTTTGCCATCCATGTACCAAATGTAGCTGTGTGGTATTGAAAACAGAGCTCTAAACTTCAGCTCTTAAAGGAGCTGGGCACTCCTCATCATCCTTTCCTTGTCCCCATGGTCTTGCCCCCTCTAACAGAAAAAAAAAAAAAATTAAGGCTAGATGCTGAAAGAGAACAACTCCCAGGGGCCAGGTCCTGCTGTGAACTCCTGAGCTGGGCAGCTGCACTGAACTTACCCTCCAAACAAGGAGGAGCTTTTAGCAGCTCCCAGTCTGGGCACAGGGCGATGGCGATGACAGCAATGCAATTTCACTGTGTTGCTTTGTGACAAGATATTAACAATTCTGGCTTGACGTGTTAGGCAGGACTTTTTCCATTGCATAAGAAAAGCAACGTTTTTCACCGCTGGCATTCACAGGATGCAGAAATGGTAAAATGTGAAAAAAACCCAAACATTTAGACTTTGAAGTTATATTTTAGTTTTTATATCTTTTTGTGTTTTAGGGCTGAGCTGAGTTGAAAGGGGCGAGTTTCTACAATTGCGTGAACTGACAGTTACTTTGTTTTGCAGCAGGAAGGAAATATATGTTTTAATATTTCATGTTGCAGAAATTTGTAGCCACAAACCTGTCCAGGCCTAAGGTGCAGTTAGCAAACACTGATGCAGTATAATTTTTCTGTGAAAAGAAACCCTGTAGCATCCCATTAAAATCAGAGGGTGCTGCGTTTCCATATGGTGTGTTTATGGCAGTATTGTGTCTTTGTCATGGTAGCCCTTGGTCTCTTCTACGTATGCAAGCAGAGACCTAGGACCCCTGCCATAACTTGGTTTTAGTCACTGGCTTCCTCCAAACCTGGATTTAGTACCCACACCCAATAGCCCCACTGAGTTGCAGTCCAGGTAAGAAAAACTTCAGCAGAACTGAAATCCCATTGCCTTTGGAGAAGGTAAAAGTCAGAGTTTGTTTCAGCCTGAAAAAATGTGGAAAGCTAAGCAATGCTTTCTCCTTCTTTTCAGATTTCCATGTTGTTTCTTCATTGAAAATCCATTCTTTCCTTAAAGTGCATGTACACTCAAGTACTTGGGAGTCATTCCCCAGGAAGCATGTTCTGTATCACAGCTCAAATTCCTACCTCGTGATCTTTCTTATCTGGCTATGGAAGTTTAAAGGGGAGAATGACATTGTTTTACTCATAAGTACTGCAGTTCTGGGATTTATGAGAGTCTTAGCTGCTTTTTGTCTCTCTTTGGTTCCCTCACTAAGCTCTGGATAGCTTGCATCAAGTGCCCTCTTGTCCTTGTTCTTCAGGCACTGGAGACAGCACACTCTGATGTCACAAGTGAGATTTGAAGGTGGAGTGCTCTTTTCTGTGCTTGTATTTCTGAGGGTTGAAATGTTGTAAATTGTTAACATCTGTGTTGTATGCCCTCTGCACATTTATAATCTGATTATTTCTTTCCCCTCAATTCAGCTCATCAGAGTTACTTTGGCAAAAATGAGAGTTTTTCATATGTCTCCCCTAGAAGGTAGTTAACCTCAGGTCTGCCTGCTCACCGTACAGGGCTGAGGATTGTGCCGATGTTGCTGCTTGCATACTCATTTTGAACCCATCCCATTACCGTCTGACAAAGTGGGAGAGCAGAATGTATTCAGCAGAGCCATTACAAGAACCACCTTCTGCAAGTCTGTAAACAAGTTGCCATTTGGTGTGCAGAGAGTTCGTGCTGGGGGAGGCTGAGATAAAGTCCTGCATCTGATCTTATCTTTTGAATTAACAAGGATTTCATGAGAAGACACTGGCACCCAATTTCCACTTGCTTGTTGGGAGGTGGAGACCAGTCTAAGAGTTTGGCCAAAGGATGATCTAAAGTTCATTAAGTCTCACTGGCATGATCTGGCATAGCTCTGAATTAATGCATGAGGTAAAGAAACAAATATATGTCTTCAGGGTTATCAAGCAACTGTCATATTTCACTGCAGTTGTGTGACATTTTCCTGAACTGCCCTTGAAAAGCTTTGGGGATCCCTCTGAATGGAAGAGTTGTGAAAATAGCCCATTTAGTTGGATCATTGTTTTCCTAAGGGACTCATCCATGCAAATTCCAGGCAACAACAGCAGTTTTGAGGTTTATGCTTCTTTTTGAAATTTTCTTTTTCATTTAAACTGGAATTCCATTTTGTCCTTTTCACTATAATCCATGAACTAGGTGAGCTGAGTGTTGGGAGGAGCACTGTGTATGCTTGTCTCATTGCCATTCTTCCCTATGTGCTGACAGCTGCTGCCCAAGAGGCAGCACTGAGCCGGCTGGACCCTGCTCCAAGCCACTGCAGCTGCTCTCCCCTCACCTTTTCATGCCAGTGGGACCTGCCTTTGCTGGCTCATAAAAAAGCCTCATAAAATATTACTGTGGTGCTGTGGTCTGTGTCACAGCAGAGCACCGTGCAGCCAGGCATTGTGAGACATGCTTGGTCCGAGGGGCAGCCCTGGCCAGCTGTTAACCTTGCTGCCGCTGGCACTGGGGAAAAGCTTTTGCCTTCAAGAAGCTGGTGGCAAAATTTGGCACTAATGGAGGTCTTTGATTTATAAGCCCCATAGAATGCCAGAGGCAGAATTTCCCATGTAAATCATCCGTCTGTTGTGTTTACAGGGCTTGTTAAAAGACACAGATTGAAGGGCTGTGCTCCCTCCCAGAGCAATTGTGTTGCATGGGAAATGCAAGTGCTTTGTTTTCTGCACTTGTTTGTCATTTTGGTCCTGGGAATTAATCCTTATCAACAACAAACTGTAATAGAGGCCATTTCTCAAGAGGACTTCTGCCATTCTCACCGATAGCTTTACTGTTAATCAATATTTGAACATCCAGGGCTGTGAAATCTGGTACTGCATCCTAGTTTCATCTCCTTTAATGGATGGATTTTTTTCTGTCAGCTGTGGATCTTAAGTTTTCAAGTGACCGTCTGTGGCAATTGGTGTTATTCAATCAATGGTCTACAGCCCACAGGTGGTCCATAAAGCATCAAAAGGTGATCTGTATAGCAGTGGGAGTTGGAAGGGAAAATCAGAGCAATCCTGAAGGCACACACACAGTGATGTCCCATCGGTGGCAGCAAGCAGGGATGTGCCAGCAACACCCAGAACCATCTCGTAGGCAAAGGTCAATGGGTACAGCATTGCCTGTGGATTTCCTTTCTCCAAAAGGGTCATTAGCTCTTTGCTTATTAGAGGAGAATGAGAAAAAAAAAGTGCTGTAAGGGCAGTATTGGGCCTCTGAATAGTGTATTTTTACCAGTGTGGCTCTTTCAGTGTGGGAAGGATGTTTTTACATAGTTGCCCATCAGGTTTCGAGTGAACTAATTGATCTGGAGGCTGGATGTGAATAATTCTGGCTCTTGCTTGAGGTGTTGAGGGAAGATCCCTAGCAGAGATGCCAGTGGGTAGGCAGTGAGATCAGCTTGCAGGGGGAGTGGTACAGCTGTGAATCTTTTCCCTGGCAAAACTTCAACCTCCTTGATGGCACAGTCCCTAAAGTCTGCTGGACACCTCAGCTTGTTTCACAGTATTAAGGTGTACTTTTTCTTTTGTCTCATATTTTTCACCTTTACTTTCACTCTAGTCAGTGCCTTTTAAGCTTTTCTTCACAATTGGGAGGACTAGAAACCCTCTGTTCCCCCTTTGTTGTTTTTCGTCTTTCTTTTTTATCTTATTAAAGGTGAGAGATTTACATAATCACAGGACTCCAAGAACATGAGCCTTTGGAGCAAACAAACAGAAAACAACAGTCTCCTTCATGCATATTATATATCCATACGTGTCTTATTAAAAATGTGGGAACTGCCACAGCTATGACTGTGAGGCTTACTCTCTCCTGATAGTTTCATTACTGAGAAGAACAAGATTTTTCACTTGAAATGTAAGGAAAAAAATCTTGGAAAGACTCTCTGCTGGAATTTGAAATTGGTTCCTATGTGAAAAGCAGTATGAATAAGATCAGGACATATAGAACTACTGTTTGTTCCACTCCTCAAAACATATCTGCTGTATTTGGTTAACTTTGAATTAACATCAACAAGAATCTCCATTAAAAAATAATATAGCTTAATTTATGAGAGGTTAGTTAACTGTCACATAATACTTGTAGAAAACAAGACCTGGTGCATAAAAAGTTCAGAACTAGAAGTATAGGAAAAGCAAAGCTTTGAGGACAACTGGGATAACCAAAATTTTCCCCTTTTCAGCCTGATAAGCTCCTTGTGGAAATAATTATACAGATCTGTAATGGATTAAGCCCAACCATTACCTGAGCCCCACACAGCTGTTCACTCTCCCTCTGTGGGATGGGGGAGAGAATTGTAAGATTAAACACCTCAGAGAAAACTCCTGAGTTGAGATAAGGAAAATTTAATGGGTAAAGCAAAAGCCACCCACACTTTTGCAAGCAAAACAAGGAGTTCATTCTCCAGTTCCCATGGGCAGGGAGGTGTTCAGCCACTCACAGGACAGCCAGGCTCCATCACACGTAATGATGACTTGGGAATACAAATTCCATCACTCTGAACATCGCCCTGTCCTGTCCTTCTTCCCCCAGCTCTGTGTGCTGTGCTGCATGCTGCCAATGGGACGGGATATCCCAGTGGCCAGCTGGGGTGATCTCAGCTGGCTGTGACCCCTCCCATCTTCCCATGCCCTCCAGTCTCCTCACTGGTGGGATGAGGAGCAGAAGAGTCATTGACTGTTCAAGCACTGCTTGGCAATAACTAAATCATCTCTGTATTATCAACTCTGTTTCCAGCACAAATCCAAAACACAGCCCCATGCAAACTACTTTGAAGAAAATTAACTACACTTCAGCCAAAACTAGCACATGATCACATCTTTTGAAGGGTGGTTTTTCAAGGAGGTAACTGGAATTGTGAGAGATCATTTCAGTAATGTTGTTCATCTTCAGAGGCAGGCAATAACAGCAATGAAATGCAAAGAATGTTTTAGGAAGGGAGATATATGTGGTCTTTTGCATTCATGACTGAGTGGAAAATAAGGCCTATTGTATATAGAAGAGAATTTCCCCAAGTTACAGTTTTTAAGGTGAAATGAAATAAACAAAGTATGGTTTCAAAGGATTGTGCCTTAGAAATGTCCCAGAATATTGTTTATTTAATATAGTTCCAATAAAACAGTTGAATGCTGAGTTTAGTAAAAAAGAATACACTGAATTTGAGGTTTTCACCATGTATAATAACATTTGGAAAAATGTTGGAATGCTTGTATTTGAGGAAAAAAAATCAAGTGTAGATAAACCCCTAATCTCTTTAACACATCCTTCAACCATCAAAATGAATTGTAAGTCTGCTTTAATGGACTTATTCCAGTTTTGCTAACAATTAAATTGTGTAGGTGAATGGTGCCAATTTTTGAACTGCAGAAGCATTTCAAACTGGTACAACTTTTTGTAATGAATTTTTATGCTTACAAAATGCAGGACCTCTTTTACAAATA
Source organism: Anomalospiza imberbis (assembly GCF_031753505.1). NCBI lineage: Eukaryota > Metazoa > Chordata > Aves > Passeriformes > Viduidae > Anomalospiza > Anomalospiza imberbis. The sequence continues at coordinate 13,429,807 of NC_089687.1, forward strand.
TGGCTCTCCTTTGAGATTATGTTTTTGTGTGTTCTCTCTTTGCTTTTCATGTTTTACAAAACTGTTAGCTTCAAATTTCAATCCTAGCTGAATTACTGAAATGTTCTGAGGATTGCAGGAAGTCTGATATTCCTGGGCCAATATTACAGATAAGGGTGTAAAAATGAATTGAAAATGCTTCAGGCAGGAATACAGCCTTGAAGTTTTTCTGAAGGTTTGTCTTTGAAATCACTCGGTCATTCTTCATACATGAGAGAATTTCCTCTTGTTGAGTTATAATTCTGACTAGGGCCATTAATTTTGGCTTGTTGTTGCTGGCAATTAATTATATAGGTAAGGAAAGAAATTAAATTATTATGTTTGCATGCTTTAACTCTCTTGGGCGCAAACACAGTCAAAATGCTGATTCTCCTGTGTACTTACTCAGGCTTTTATCTCTTCCTGTTCCTTGCTTGAGTTTTCTGTTGGGTATCTGAAAGTACACTCTTCTGTTCTTCTTCCCAGTCTCTCAAGAACTTCAGTGGCTTGTGTCTATCATATAGTGCTTCCGTGAGTGCACCAAAGGCTAAATCAAGCCTTGTCCTTCACTGTGCTGACAGCACTCTGACTATTTTAGGGGTTGATGGAGTATTACAGTGTACGGGAATAGCCTGGGTTAGGAGAAATTGTGCAGCATCTTCAGTATCATCCCCATCTACAAGCTGCTGTTCTAACCCCCAGTCTGCTGAGGTGCTGCTGTCTCCCTTGTTTCCCTTCATAAGAGATGCAGCACTTAGCAGAAAACTTGACGATCAATTTAAATACTTTTAAGTAATTTTTGAGACTAAGAATCGTGAAGAGGGATGACAGTTCACAGCCTTTGTTCAGAGTGCTGCGTTCACCTCTTGTATTTAATATCTCACCAAGGCTCTTTGTCCTTCCAGGTTTTCACAGGGAACAGCAATGCTGACAGTGTGGTTCACCACAAACTGCTGCACTCCATGAAAGCTCGATTCCTGCGCTTCGTCCCCCTGAAGTGGAATGTTGGTGGGCGGATAGGACTGAGAGTTGAGGTCTTTGGCTGCTCTTACAGTAAGTGACTGCATCTTAACCCACATTTTGTCAAAGAGCTTTTACTTGGTGCTGGTGGTGCTGTGGAAAGAGTGCAGTAAAAGTTTTATGAGTTAAAATGTAACATGAAACACATTGCCATTGTTTATTTTTTCCAGCAGTTGTTCTTGCCTTTCTGCCCAGGGATGTGCTGCCCATCTCACTCAGCTGGTGAAGGTGGGCTCAGGGCTGAGCCCACCACAGAGCAATTTGCTGCTTCTTGGGAGTGCCAGGCAGTCAGATGCTGCAAAGCCTCCTGCCCACTGGAGGTCTGGAGGTTACAAAGCTAATTGGGAGCTTTATAGCACTGTATTTGCCTAAACAGTTAATTTGTCAGTTTAAGGCAAGTTACCTAGTTGTGAACTGCTGTGGATTCTGCAGCTCTGGTTGTATTTGGGGCTGATGACTTTATAGCTTCAGAGTGCAGAGAACCTGTCTGCTGATTTAATTGCCTTTACACAACAGCTTTCTTTGGCCACTCTTAACATGAGATGGTCTTTGAAGATAAGGTCTGTAGAGTTTTGGGCTTTGGAGCAGCCTGCAAATGTTGCTGGCTTGGGGTGTTTTGGTGACAAATCTTGTCGTAGTGCTGCAGACTGTGGCAGACTGTGGATGTAAGGCAAAAGGATTGATGCTGCTCCATTGCAGAAAATGGAAGTCCACACATGAGGACATACAAGTCCAGTATTTGTTTCTCAAGTGACTTTGTGTTCATTTTTCTGACTTGAGATGCTGCTGAAAATGGCGGAGATTTTATTGTGGAGAGTTCAGGGGATTGCCAGCATTTTACTGATAAATTCAGCATGGTGTGGTAGAAGTGACCATCATGTGACACCACTGTACTGGTACATCTCCCCATTTAGCTTAGGTCCTTATCTGTTCCTCAGGTAATGGGCTGTAGCAGAATAAGCATGAAAACTATTTGGAAGACAACCTAAATTTATCTAAGCTAAATGAAGGAAAAGTTTATTATGGTTTTTGGTTCACATGTTCCCACTGAACAAAGACACAACTCCAGGACTCTCTGGGGCCTTGTCACTGCTCATGGATATTAGGACTGCTTCACATGGTTTCACAGGAAGATTCTTATGGTCTTTGTATAGGTCTACCACATCCATTCAGCTTCTTCTAGATGCTGTTTCTCCACCTGCACAGGCACTGTGGACTGATCTACAACTGCCTGGTCTTGATGCACAGTCATTAGGGCAAGAGACCTTTTCCAGGTATATTAGTGAACATGTAAACTGAAATCTGAAATTCAAAATCGACTGCCTTTGGTGACATAATTCTGAAACAGCCAGCTAATCTCTTTTCAAGAGCTTTCTTTTTCCAAACCTCTGCAGTGAAGAGTATAGTCCAAACAGTTGTTTAACAGCTAGAACTTGACCTTTGGGAAGATTGAAATTTTTTTAGCTGTTTTTCCTTTTTTTGTTGGTAGTCCATGTGATGTACTACATGAGCACTACTTTCTTGTCAGACTGTAGTTGTATTTTCTATGATACAAAGAAGATTTCAAAATCACTTGCAGGCTGAGCTGCCTTGTGTTATCATCTAAGTCTTCATCTTTGTCCTGTACCCTGCAGTTGTAGGAAATAAAAGTGCTTGTGCAGAATTAAGGTATGAGATTAAAGTGAGCCAGAAAAGAAATAAAGGGATTCATAAAACTTTTACAGGGTGTTGAAATATTAATTCCATTTATAGAAATGTGCCGTTCACATTTCTCTCTGGCAAATTGCATATGCCAAGCAATACCTGTCTACAAGTTGTGCTTATATAGTTTTACTGACTTGGCTACTCCTAACCCAGACACACCAGCAATGTACGAAAGATGTTTGATCATTTATAAAATGTCATCTTTAGTGGTATACTGACAGAATATATGCTGCAGATCCTGAGCTGGTGTACAACTACATAGCTGCATTTTGTAAAGTTGATAGCAGACAGACTCATCCCCCGTGTTCAGCTGTAGCACAAAAAATATTAATAATCTGGGAAAAAAAATTATAAAGCTTAAGTTTCTAGAGACAGGCTATTGAACAAACCAGGAAGGAAACTGAACTAGAAGAACAAATATATTGAATGTGCATCATCTTCATGCATGTGTCTGTATGTATATGAAAGAAGGGATGTGATGCTGAGAGTAGAAACAGCATCAGGTGACACAAATCCATCTCTAAGAGCCACTTATGGCTTCTCTGCTGCCTTTTTAGGTGAATGTGATGGTCTTGTGGCAGCAGAAGGCTCTGTTACATCATTTTTTGGTGTGTGACTCTCCTATGCAGTATTGTCTGCTCGAGAGGCCCCAGGAACACAATCCTGTACTAACTGTTGCAAGTGCAGCTTTCATGATGACTGTTTAGTAGGGGGCACATGGAAGGCATCAGGTCTTGTAGGTCACCTGCCCTGCCAGGTGACACTTTGCTTGGACACAGCAACAAAACATACTGAGGAATCCTGCTGTGTGCACTGGATGCCAAAGTGGGTAATTTAGCCTGTGACGGTTACGTCTGTGTGCTGCTGCCGAATGGCACTTGCTGTTGTTTATTGCTTCTGCTAGAAATAATTTACTATGAATTTATTCCTCAAGTCTCCCTGTCAAACAAAAGAGCTTTCATTTTTTGTCTTTTTTTTTTCTTTCTTCCCTTTTTCTTTACCCTCTATTTGGCTGCCAGTTGACATTGTTTCTTTGAAAAAATAAAAACATGTTTTGAACAGAAAAGCTATTTCAGATTATGAGTGTACCTGATCCTATCCCGTACATATTGAAGTTCCTATGAATAAAGGACTCCAAAGCCATCATACAAGGTGTAATTCACAGATAGCCTGCTAAATGTTTACTTTCTTCAGAAAGTATGTATTTAAATGAAAATTGATTACAATTTTTTTAAAATTCCTGTAAATATCTCATCTGGTATCCTCAAAATAGGCACTGAAATAGGAAGGAGATGATGATCTGAAAACATACATTAATGTTTCCTGTTCAGAAAAGGATTGATGATGAGTTCTGTGGAAAGTTCCATGCAAGCCCTTGCTATCCCTTTGCAGCAGTGGCTCCAGCAGTGTATTTGTACAGATAAGCAGAACTGCAGCAGAGGACATGTTCAGACAAATGGCAAACCAATTGCTTTTGATGCTGGAGGTGGCAAGGGGCAAGAAGTGTATCTTTATACTAGGGAAAAGTCTTGTAAGCTTAGCACAAGAAAAGAGAAAATTGCTGGCACAATTGCTTTCATAGGGCAAGATTTATAGCTGCATTGAAGATGCTGATCATATTCTATAACTGGTTAACAGCCCAAGGTGCATCAGAAGAATTGGGTGTATGTGCAGTTAACAGGCTGGGACACCACAGAAGAAACAATGATAGGGTGTGAGACAGGGTGTCTTCTGAGAGCAGAATTCTTCATTTGCAGTTCAGGACTCTGATTTCTTATATTTTGCTGTCATTGCTTTGGGGAATATGATCTGATATTGTGCCTTTTTAAAAAATTATATTTTACTGGATTATTTTTCTCTCTTTCTTTCTCTCTTTTTTTTTTTTCTTTTCCCCCCACCTTCCTTCATCCTCTCCTTTGTCTTCCTATGAGATAGAAAATCACTCATTTCAGAGAACTGCTTTATGTCTGATGGTCATTGACCAGTCGTGTTTGTAATCAAATGCACAAAGTAAAAACCCAAATGATTGCTAACTCGAATGAAGCAGAGATTTTTGATAGGGAAAAAGCTGCATGGCAGACCAGTCGCCTCTGAAGTAGTCATCCACATTCATCCCTAGGGTTGCACATCTGAGAGGGAGGTGGGCATGGCTTTAGGGTCATTCAAGCCAGTAAACTTTGACTGGCCAGGGGACACATTTGTTCAGACCAGGAGTTGTCCTCTTCCCTTCTGCCAGGAGTTAAAGATTCTGTTCATTGGTGCAAGCGCAAGACTGAAAGTTCCTGTCTCACATGGCAACTGTTCCTCGAGTTACTCTTGGTTTAGAATATCGTTGTAAAGTAAGTATTCACTTTTCCCAAAGTCACCAGGAGGAAAGAGTTTCTTCTTGAGTATGGCTGTATATCCTCTCTGCTGCTGGGAGCAGACTGCTGCACGAGTAAGCTCTGTGCTCTCATACTGCTGCCAGCCTGTCAACAGCCTTGTTGATGAGGACAATGTAGAAAAGAGCCCAGAATGAGTAAAATCTGTCTTTAGGGAGCATAAGAACACCAGCATGCAGTGCTGGATGAAATCACATGTTGTGTTTTAGTCTGTTATTGCTACAGATTTTCTGAGACTTGAAACATTTTGGATCCTTATTCTCTTGCTGCAAGAGGGTTATGGACATACATGGACTAAATAAACACTGAGCAAACGCTAAGCAGGTTTTCTTGAGTGGCTGTTTTTAACAGGAACCAATGATTTGTTGTCATGCAAACTGCCACTAATGACTTTTGGCTGCCGGTGTTAGCATTTATTTGACATATTCTCGTTTCATTCAGGGCTATTTATTGGCCAATGTGCTCACAACTGATAATTAGTGGAGCAGAGCTTTTCAGAAACAAGTTTTCCTTTGTGATATACTCTGTAAATGTCAGTAGTAGAGCTCTTCAAGAAATCGTGTTATGCTGTGGCTTGGTGGAGAGTTAAGAACAAGAGCTGAAGTGTGAATTCAGACTGGCTGGAGCCTTGGATCTTAGGAAAAAAAATTAAAAAGGGCCACTTTTTGAGCAGCAATGAATCAGTGCACCTTTGCACTTGCAGTACCTTTGATTTTAAGAGCTAGGAGAAAAATCAGCTTTAGTTGCAAAATGCTCTGTAAATCAAAGACTAAATTCTTTATAAGTTATTTCCTAATTGTTGCCTGTGTTGAAATGAAACCATTTTTATAAGACACTTGTGATTTACTTTAACCAAATTGTAGTATTTAATGTAGTTAGTGGAAATTCACAAGAACTAAACTACCAATTTAATTCCCTTTATAGAAACTGGCAGTCAAGGTGTCAATAGAGAGAAGTCAGCAATTCTGAAGAAGCTGTTTCATAACACCTAATTCAGAAGTTAAAAACAGATGGCAGGAATACTTTTGTATTTGTGATAATTCTTAAACTAGCAACTGTTCCACAAATGATGGGAAACAGCCTGTTATAATTCTGACTCCAGAGATAAGAAGTTGGTCTTAGTTTATTCAAGAGTGAATTTTCCTCAAGACTGAGTTTCTTTGTTGTTTTATTCTCATTAAAAAACCAGTTGCCTTCTGATTTGGAATGAAGTTGGCCATGGAGTTACAGAATTTTGCATCAAATTGGAACGTTGAGCTCCCTGCAAGTTTGTAAGCGTGCCATCAAACTTCTGTACAAACTGTCATACTGACAGATAGAAATTTTCATGGTAGTTTCCATGGTAACAAATCGTTAACAGCTGTTTAATTTTCTGAGCTTTTAATAGTTTTTAATTGCAAACCTCTTTAATTTTTTCGCTAAAAAGAAAGGAAAAAAAAGGTTAAAATCCTCCCCCCCCCAAGCTCTTATTTTTGGTTTTTGAAAAGGAGCAGATTAAACTAGTGTTAATGCTTAAAAGAATAAAAGAGCTCTCAATGAAGTTTAGGTGACTTAAATTACTGACTTGAATCACGATACAGTTGCTGACTGGAAGTCTTGATCACGTGAAGTCTTGATCTCAGTTATTTTTCAGAATAAAATAGAAAACTGATAGCTTTAGTTTATCATTGAAGTGTATGGTTTGCAAAGAAAGATACTCTACATTCTTTCTTCTTGGGCACTAGAGAGGTGTAACTTGTGCATGTGCCTCAGTAGTTATGTAGCTTAGTAAACCTCTGTTGAAATTCTTCATTGTCTGATATTAGTAATTTTTAATATTTTTCTTAACAACAAAAAATACCAATTGACAAAATTGATACTTTAATCATAAATCATGTCAAATTGCAGTTGTACAGAAATTGGAATGGAAATAATGTGTGGCAGTCAGATGTTTGTGTACAACAGATTAGTTAAAAGTATTTAAAGCTACCTGAAACATTCTGGTTATAGATACATTTAGAATTTTGTTTAAAAATATGTTTTGCTTAAAAGACTACTTTATAAAGTAGAGAGAGTACTACAGGCAGCTGCTGCTGCCAAAGAAAATATTAATTGCAAGTGAGGAACAGAAAGCTTGTTTCCTACCAGAATGATTGGGATTTTAGAGGCTGGCTGAAGGGGAAAATATGTTTCTAATAGGATTTTCAAAGGTGTATAATCAGTTTAGATGCCCAGTTCCCATGAAATCTCTTCAAAAGCTTTTTGAATTGATATTTGACTATTCCTGCCAGCCTAGTCAATTTGCATGCAGAAATATGGCTGATAAATGCCCATCTCAAGCAAGCAGCCAGCCCTCGGAGGCTGAGGGGATCCTTATCAGAATGCAGAGGTTGATGCAGGCATGGCTGACATGCAGGAACAGCTCAACAGACACTTGTGAAGCTACAAAAGTGGAGTGAGTACTGAAGTGTTCAAAGTAATGAATAACATCCTGAATGCATTTGAGATGAACAGCAAACGTGGCAAGGGATGTTCTGGAGATCTGAATATGATGGAAGGCACCTGTTCTGTTCTCAAAAGTTAAATGAAAGAGAAGTGTTGTATGAGGAAGGCAAGAGCAGAGGGGTTCTGGTTTTATCCTCGTGTTCCTTTTCTCCAGCAGAGGCAGAGGTTTGGAAATGGGTGAAATGTGGTTGCCCAAATGACCTGTGCATCCTGTGGATGTACACTCAGGACAATACCTGTCTCTAAACTGTATTTGAAAAGATCCTGAAAAAATACAGTCCCTCTTCTGATGCTGCCCCTCCTTGCCATTTTGCCATTTTCTTTCTTCCAGAGTCAGATATTGCAGACTTTGATGGCAGAAGTTCACTTCTCTACAGGTTCAATCAGAAGCTTATGAGCACATTCAAAGATGTAGTTTCCTTGAAGTTCAAGAGCATGCAGGGGGATGGAGTCTTATTCCATGGAGAAGGACAGCGTGGAGACTACATAACCTTGGAACTGCAGAAAGGAAAGCTCTCCTTGCACCTCAGCCTGGGTAAGGGTAATTGTGATTACTGGTTTGCATATAAATCTATTATTTACATTCAACAATACCTGAAAACTCCAGCTGATATCAACAGAACATTCTGTGTGCTGATTTCATGCAGGACATGGTAGCTGATCCAAGAAGAGACCTTGGCTTCTCTAACTAGTGCTGACTGAGCAAGGCAGAGCTGCTCAATGGATAGTTCTAATTCATCACATACCTCTTTCTTTTTTTTTTTTTTTTTTTTTTTTTGTATGTATGTGTGGTCTTATTTTTAAGAACAGCATTCTCAGGAAGTGGTCTTTGGACTGCAGAAAAGGTTTATTTTTGGTTCATGTCTAATGTTTTTCCATTCACTCAGTGATTCAGAGCTGAGCTGAGAATACAGAACTTCAATGATAACATTCTGGTCAAAACATTGAGCACACTGCTGTTATGTTTCCTTCCTGAAAACTGAATATTCCTTCTTCAATATCTGTAAGGCTATCACTGTACAATCATGTTGGATCAGAGCATCAGAGGAAAGGCTGGCTTAATTTCTTTCTGTAGAAGGATGCTTGTTTGTTTTTGTTTTTTTTTTTTTTTTCCTCCCTGAAGCACTTTGATAATGGTAGGGACTACTGCAGTAGGAGTGATCATACTCCCTCTCCCAGCCTTATTGCAAAATCTTCATTGGCTTCATCTGTGGGTGTCCCATGGCATTGGCCTTGGCCGTCTCTGCTGACTCATGTTTCTCATGCTGAGGGGTTTAAGTTGGGCATTTTTCCCCCTTGTGCCTAATTATGTTTGTTTTAAAAATCAGTAACTATTTTCCACAGCTGTTAGACTTCATTTTTACATAAGCTCCTTAATTGTTGAGTCCCCAAGTTGTGCTTTCTTTCTTTCCTTCTTTCCTTTTCAGTAAAGACTGGAAATGATAATGCATCATTTTCTGATTTGGGATTTGGGTATTACTTGGACCAAAAAACTACATCTACCCCACTGAATTGTCCTCTTAAAAATTGTTTGTGCTAGGGTAAGAATATATTACATTAGGTTTTGATGACTTCTCTTGAATCTGCTTGCATCTTGCATGGCAGTTTTGGAGCATTTTTTCTCTCCATTCTGTGGGAATGTAAAAGAGGATGCACACTCCCTTTCAGTGAGAAGCTCTGAAGTGTTCAGACATGTAGCAATTTGGAAAACAGAATGCTTGAAATTACTGGGTTAAAATTACCAGCCTAAATATTTTTATGATTTGTGACATATACTTTTGGAGAGCTAGGCCTGGTTTAAGAATTACTTTGAGCTGAACAAAACACTCTTATTGCTTCACTGACTAGTTTTTTTGTGGTTTTTTTTTAACAATTTTCTTGTTAAAATGCAGAAAGCACAGAGTTGACAGTGAAGTGTCAGGAGTGGTCTGTTGATGTGATTAGACAGAAGATTTTGGTGTTACCCAAAGGAAGTTCTTAAGCCACCAGGACCAAAAAAGCCTGCCAGAGCCAAGGATACAGACAAAGCAGTAATGCCCTGCCTGCTGCAATGTGTGAGTGCAGCATCTGTAACACCTCCTGTCTCATCACAAGGATTTCACAGGGAAAAAATGTGTGTGTGGCAGGGGGTTATACACATGTGTATGTGAAGAGATCCAAGGAATCTAAGGCAGTCTTTGAAAAGGATCTGTTTCCAAGAGCTCTGGCTTGCATACTGGATCTCTACTTTGTGCCTTCCTTGAGTCAACATGCTCCAGTTAAGAGTCTGGAGGTAAATCTGGTGTCTTCTGCCTCTCTGTGCCACTCCAGGGGACTCCAACCTGCACTTCAGTAACAGCCACACATCTGTCACCTTGGGCAGCCTCCTGGATGACCAGCACTGGCACTCAGTTCTCATAGAACGCTTCAACAAGCAAGTGAACTTCACAGTGGACAAGCACACCCAACACTTCCGAACAAAGGGGGATTCAGATCACTTGGATATTGATTATGAGGTGTGTGAAGCCCTTTAGGTTATAACCTGTGAATTGAAGTATGAATTGCTATAAAATGAATATGATGGAAAGCAGCCACCCTATGAGCTGTTTCTTTCCAGCAAAGATGATCATTTAATATTTTCTTTCTAGAGAGCTGTTTTCATACTTTACCAGCATAAACAATGTCAGTGTAACTCCACATATGCCAGCATCAGAAAGTGGCAAATCTCTGTGCAAATAGGCATTGCATTATGTTTACACTTCAAAGTATGGCAGACTTTGAATAAATGAGAAGTCATAGCCTGGGTTCTAATCAAATGTTCAGGGAGCAGCTGTGTTATCATCTCCAATATGATTTTAATGGTATCACTGTGTACCATCCCTGCATTGAATTGAGCATGACTGTGGGGATTCCAGCCCTGAGTAGTTCCTCTATCCAGACACCACTTGCTTGAATTACAGCTCTCCACATAGAGATGAACAGATGAAAATTATTGTATTCCCACTAGGAATGGAAGACCTCCAGAATGCAAGGAAGTTTTAGCAAGGTAGGCGTCTGTCTTTTCTCCCAGGTAGCAAATGACAGGATGAGAAGAAATGGCCTGAAGTTGTGGCAGAGGTTTAGACTGGATAGCAGGAAAATCTTCCTTACTGAAAGGGTGGTCACACATTGAAATAGGCTGCCCTGGAAAGTGGTGGAATCAACATCCCAAGGAGTGTTCCAAAGGTGTGTGGAAGTGGCACCTGGGAATATGGTCCAGTCATGAACATGAAGGTGCTGGCTTGGACTTGATCTTAGAGGTTTTTTCAACCTTAGTATTTCTGTGATTCTATGACTCTCACAACCACCAGCTCTGATGCAGTTCCCTTAACATCTGAGCATGTTGCAGAGCATGCTGATCTCGGGAGCCAGAGCAGCTCAGCAGGGAAGAACTGAGCAGAGGGAACGTCCTGCCTGCCCATAAACCCGAGCCTGGTGTGCTCCCCTGTGATGTGACCAAGGTGTGGCAGAGTGCAGTTTGTATCACCCCAGCAGTTCAGTGCTTATGGATGATAGTTGTTAAAAATATCTTAAAGCCCTATATATCATCATATCTGTATGCAAGGCAGCTGCTCATCTGTTCGCCACCAACGCACACCTGTGTGCAAATTACCCATGTTCGTTTTTATCCCCTTGTGCCTGTCTGCCAAGTCTTCCTTGCCCACAAGGCTCAGGGTCGTGCTTGCACAGAGCCATCAACCTGTCTGGATGTGTTGAGCTGGCACGGTTCACTGCTTCAGAGACCACAAGTTCCCCCTTTGCACTTTGAATTCATTTCTCTGGAAAGGATCATTTTCCAACACACCCAAGGGAAAAAAGCAGACGGCTCAGCAGTGGCAGGTGCCTGCTCTCTCCTCTCATCTTCCAGATGAAATTCCTTTCTTTGCATTTCACAAAGCAGGGTGGAGAGAGTGGTACCTGTCCCCTGGCACTGCTCTACCAAATCATGAGCAGGTTTAGTAGGGACAGCACTTGGAACAGTGGGATTCTGCAACAGCTTTAAACTGAACTATTAGGGGCCAAAACTGTAAATGTTTTTAAGATGGAGATGAGAAAAGCCAAATAACTGAGTCATCAGCTTTTCTAATTTCAAAATAATAAAATTTCTTACCTCTTGCTTGGTGCCAGCTATGGGAAACTCAGGCTCCAATCTAATTTGCAGAACATTTTTCCAGATGTTGCAAAATAGGGAACATGGTAGAAAAGATCTTCAGGTGTTGTAAATCAGCATCACCACCAACCACTTTGGCACTTACACCTTGTCCCCTGAGCTTAGTTTTTCACAGTGTATTTTTTCTCCATTTGCACTGAGAGTATTTCAGTCAAACATTGCAGCAATGCAGTCTACTGAAAGTTTATCTCAGCACACTTTAGGGATTAAAGGCCTTACTGAGGGTAATAAAATCATTACTTTCATAATTAAAATTATTACCAATCACAAAGGAAACTGTTTCCTTAATAATGCATTGGTGTAATTGATATTGATTTTTCTTTTGGTTTTGAAACCCCAGTACAGAGTCCCTAAGCAGGAGACTTGAAGAATAGAACATGAAAGAAGAAAAGTCTGATGTTTTAGAAAGAACTAATGATTCTCACTGGAAAAAAAAAAAACAAAACAAAACATTGCTACCAGATAAGCCCTTATGCCAATAACAAACCTGCAAGTGACGTAAAGTAGCAGTCTGTTCACTCTCTATTTCTCTGAAGTGATCAATTAAAACAACTGAGAAGCAAGTTAATTAAGAACTTGTTTTCAAGTAAGTGTTTCCAAGGTTGCCCAGGGAGGTTTCACTTGCTTAGGTATCCCAGCTTGTTAGGTGAAATGGGAGGAAAAATAACCCCCAAATTGCCCTTTATTTTTGTAATAATAAACTGAGGTAAGGCTTTGGGAATTATGACAGGGGGAATATGGCTGACCAGGTTCCAGGAGCTGTCAGCATGTAAGCAGTGCCACACAGCAGTGCATGCTCTTGCTGCAGTGGATGCAGCAGGATTGCAGCACAGGTCCTGATCAAGTGTGGTGGCTGCAGGATCCCCACCTACATTATATCACTCACCATGCTGCTGGCCGTGATGCGAAGAATGAGTAAAACTTTAGTGGCACCACCAGTAATGCTTTGCCAGAAAGGTCAGTAAAGTTTATTAGAAATGAGCTGTGACATTTGGAAAATGAAGCTAGGATTATCACAATTTTTTGGGGTTGTGGGGTTTGTTTTTCTTTCTTTTTATTCTCTTCCTTTTCTTCAGAATCTAAACAATTATGCTGTATTTGAGCAGCTTTATTTTCTTAGGCTCTTTGTCCTCCCAGGACATCCAGCCCTCCAGTTGAGTGAGGAGCTGTAACCGGCACAGTGTTAACAGCTTCCAGTACTTAGACAACAGCACAGCAGAAGTTTTGTGCAAATGTGTAGCCTGCAGAACAAAGCTCAGTCCCAATGCCACATGTGACAATTGTAAAGACCAAAGCACAGTGAAATTGCAAGGTGCAAATGAGGTGCTTGTGTATGTGATAGTACCATCCCCTGGCTGAAACCAGAACTGCTCTGACACCTGCCTGGTGGAAAGGAGTGACTGCAGCTCCCCGGCAAACCCAGAGCTCTGAGGGCAGGGAGAATTTATTCCCCTATTGCTCAGAGGTTCCTGAGCTCTGTGGGCTGCAGCCAGGTGTCACCCCCTGGGCCATTGGGGCTGTGGGTTGCGCACCGTGGGAAGGTTTCCTTGTGTGTGAGTGTTCCTGGGAGGGCAGCTGGTGGCTCTAGGCTGGTGTGCCAAGGCACGTCAGAGCTGCTCCCAAAGCAGTGAGCTCTCTGTGCCAGAAGTGTTTCTCCAGCAGCAGGAATGCAATGGGAGGCTGTCCTTTCCCTTGAGAGGTGGCCAGGCTCTGCCTCATGCTACCAGTGATCTTCTTGGTGGGAATTGGCTCTTAAATAATATCCCAAGTGGATGTATGGAGTGGAGCTCTGCTCTCCTGCTTTTGGGATGATAACACAATGTAATGTAATGTATACATATACATACATATATCTAATATTATAACTAATGCTGTTCTTATTCTTTCCAAAAGCTCAGTTTTGGAGGGATTCCTGTCCCAGGGAAGCCAGGAACCTTTCAGAGGAAAAATTTCCATGGGTGCATTGAGAACCTTTACTACAACGGAGTCAATATAATTGACCTGGCCAAAAGACGCAAACCTCAGATCTATACTGTGGTAAGAGGCAGTACTATGTGCTTTCCTTCTTTGCTTCCATGCTTTTTGTGCTCTCTTGGTGCTGCTGGCTGCATTGAATGAGCAGAGTTCAGATTTGGATAGCTGTGGGGATAATTAGCTTGTTAAAATGATATTGCTGAGGTTAACACCAGCCAGCACTGGCTCCTGTGGAGAGAGTTATTGAGAGACATATGTGGAAACCAATGCATTTCTCTGATTTTCCCGGTGTAATAGAATTTGCTTGGGGAAACATTTTAATTATTTTTTTCAAGATAAAAATGTGCATATTTAATGGCATGATATAAGTCATATAGATTTTTTTTTTCCTGGTTAACTCAGATAAAATCTTATTTTCTGAACTATTCTCTGTCACTGTTGGGAAGTACAGCACTAGCAGAATTCTACTTTGATACTTCAGTTCATATTATAGAGGAGAAAAATACTCCTGTTATCACTGGAAATAGTCTCCTTTGTGCTTCTCCTTATATTCAATGTATTGGCAGTTCTGAGAACTGTTGACTTTGTACTACTGTCTCTAATTGTGGAATGGTAGAGGTAAAGCAAGAGGAACTACAGTCTTTTCCAGCTTGATAACATAAACCACAAATATAGCTTAACACATATTAGTGTCCAAAATTACAGATATATTTATGTATATCACAAACATTTTATTTTGTAAGAAGAGTGAACTACACTCCCACAGCCTTGACAAACTGTATATAATTCAACTCTGTTCAGCTTGTATCTCACTCCTACACTGTGCTTTGATAAATGCCTTTTGGCTAACACTGTGTCTTTGGAGAACATGGAGATGAAACTGGTTCTGGCTCCCATGGCATCTTCTAGTTTGTAGTAATGTGTATGAATACACTGAACCTAAAACAAAGCAAGCCAGAAGACCAAACCAGTTCTTTCTGTGCTTTCCCTGCCTAGGGCAAGGCTGAATAGGCAGGGAGCTGGAAAATGGAAAGGTGATGGGTGAGAAGTTCCTCACTGTGTTGTTGGCAGTCAAGATTGCCTCCAGGATACTCCCGTGGGACCGAGAGACTTTGGTTTAATAATCTTGAGTAAGATTGTTCTGACTGAGGACTCAAAGGCAGAAATCCTATGAACTGTGTTAAATTGCTCTTCCCCTCAGCTTACTTTCTAATGGGGGAGCAAAGAGCCCTTGCCTGCTTCTTAGGTCATTAAACAGCTGGTTGTTTTGCTGGCTGGATAATGGGAAGCCCTTTTTAAAGGGAAAGAGCAAAATTTTGCAATGCACTTTTTCTCAGAAGGGCATTGTCTGGGTGGCTCCAAGCAGTGAAACTCTGTTATCACTACACTTGGTTCAGACAATGCTAGATGAAAGGTCCAGGGATCCAGCTCTTTTCTCAATTTAAGGTAGCGGGGATGTGCCTTCACCCTTCAATCTCTTTCACATAAGTGATGATTTAAACGCCATGATTTCCAGAGGCAGGCTGCTTACTGCATTTTTCAAGGTTTATGAGCTTCTCTGTGCTGTGTCTGTGACACTTGGGTATGCAAAGTGCATGGAAAGGTTGCCATGCTCAGAGTGCCTCATAATCTTAGATGAACACTGTTCTATTGGAAATGGACTCTGTAAATCTGTTTTCCAACATTCTTTGCATCCCAGCTATTTCTAGCAACTCTCAGGTACTTCTAGGTTATTCAGGCTGATCCCGTTTCCCTTTTCTACTCTTTCTCACTCGTTAGCAAATAACTTCCTCAAATTAAAATAACTTGTTCTTGTTAAATGTAGTCTTTTGCCTGCCAAAGTTACTCTGCACTAAGTGCTTTTACTCAAGGTGCATTGAGGTTTTCAAGCAACAAGCTCTATCTGCAGGGAGCTGCAAGCCTCTCTGCTTCATGTCTTTGTAGTCACTAAGATTGTCTGAAGTGGAAATGCAATGAAAGGATCAGCACAGAAGAATAATTAAATGTAACAGGGACTTGGAACTACTCTTTCCAAAAATATGTTGCATATTTACGTTCTCTCCCCACAAGTTGGAGATCACCTGAGATGGTTCTGCGTTGTTAATCCCCAAAACACCTTTGTCTCCTAGCAAAAGATAATTGATGCTAAACTGGTTGGTTTGGGATTAGAAAGCCATTAATGCTTAGAGACATCAGTTTTTGCCTCCAAAGGCAGGCAGACTTCAACGCTCACTCTCTGCTTCACTCTCTGCCTTTGTGAATGTTGCCACAGTCAGTGAGCCAAACTTGGGGGTTTTCATACATATCAGCTTTGGGATTTTTTTTTGACATCTTTCACATGAGCAGGAGAATGATACACCAGTTTTGTAGGTATAGATTTCCTCTTATGATGTAGTTCCTCACCCGTATAAATAATAGTCCCAAATCAGCTGCATTTAAAGTCAGAGGAAGAAACTTCAGGCTGTCAATAACAGAGTGCTGTAGTATGTATTGTACTCTTGGGTGGTGGCTCTGATTATCATTCTGCCTGTTCTTTTCTGTAACTCATTTGCAGTTTTCAGACTTTCAATGAATCCCCTTGAGAAGGCATCTCAAGATAACGAGGCAGCCTGTCTCTTTGAACTGGAACTTGCCTTCAGAATTCCATTTTTGTATTGCCTGATACCTAACCTCCCTACATAGCAACTCTGTTTGGACAGGCGATCTTTCTTCTCCCTGGGGTTCCTTCTGTCTCTGGTGGCATGTTGTAGGCTTTGTGTTTTTTTGGGTTTAGTTTCTTTGGTTTTTTTGGTTTGGTGGTTTTTTGTTTGGTTGGTTTGGTTATTTGGTTTGTTTTTTTGTTTGACTGGGTTTTTTGGGGGGGTGGGGGAAGGTGTGTTGTTTTGTTTGTTTGGGGTTTTTGGTTCATTTTGTTTTCCCTTCCCTTGATCATTGAATGTGGAGCAATGGTATGGAATCTTTTATGTGCTTTCCAAGTGATTACTGCAAAAGGTTATGAAAAGCCAAATTCCTCTAATTAACCATTGTCATGGTCCTAGGGTGGACCCTTGGGAAACCTCATAAAATGCTTTAAAATAGTAATCTAAAGGTTTGCCCTATTTACAAAATGTCTTCTCAGCACAAGAGAAGTGCAGACTGCTCATTATGAGAAATCACACAGCAGTTACACTTCTTGGGCAATTAAGCAGGGGCAAGAAAATATGCAAGAGCCACATTTACAAGAAGCAGAAGGGAAATTGTTCTTCACAGAAGTAAATTTGTTCTGTTGATATCTGTGATGGAGAAGTCTTTATTGAGGGATTTTGTGCTTGTTAAGAGTTTGTGTAGATGTAGGAAGAGATGGGGCAAGTTTTAGGAAGATAAATCATTGAGAATTGCTAAATGCATCTGATTGAGGGAGTAGATAAGAGAAAAAATAGCTATATCATCCTGAAAATATAGAGTCCTTTCCACCAGTGGTTATTTAATGCTAGATTCTGGTTGCACCTTTGGAAACAGCTCGAATGTGAGCTGTGACCTGAGTCTTAAGTTGTTTTTGTGCTTCACTGATTTGTGATGCCAAAATAGGAAGTTGTCTAGCTGATGAAAAGAAATTAAGAGGTCAGGAAAAGATGCAGTGTCTGGTCTTATGTTCCACCCTATTTACTGAATTTGAGAAAAACACTCCCTTTCTCTTCCATTAGCTCTGGCTAATAGAAGTTGGAGTTGCATTTTTGTTTAGCAGAGCAAACCCTGCGCTGGCTCGAGAGGAGTGCAGGTTACTGTAAAGCAGAAGTTCTCCGCTCTCAGATACACTTGAATTTCTACACTGGCCTGCCATGTTGAATGTGAGAGTGACAGCTCAGCACAGTGAGGGATGGGGTGACATGTAAATGTATCACTGTAGTGCCTTGGGGGAAAAAACCAATTGCCAGCATCAAAGAGCAAGGAAAGATACCTAGTGACAGGAGAATGTAAACTAATAATTCATTCTCTTTATAGAGTATCCAAACATGATATTTTGTTAAGCTGATTTGAGATACCTTCATCCTGAGAAGAATTTACTTGTCTGTGAATGTCTCGTTCTACCAAAGTGCTCTGGCAAGTGTTGATCTGTCTGAACATCAGGGTGGTGATTTGTGGAGGCCCCTCCTAGGATTTGGAGAATCACAAGTTAGACTCTTTTTCCTATTTTTTGCGCTCCAACAAGACTATAGGAATCCTACATAAAAAATGTTGGAAGTTTTTAGTGACATTTTTCACAACTTCTTGTAGACCAAGTTGAATTTTGGAAAAAAGTTTTATTCAATTATTTAATGGAAGTGTTGGTGATTAAAAAGAGTACTGAATTTGTTACTTTTTAGATCAGGCAGGTGAACTCAGATTCTAGAAATATTTGGTTATTTTAAAAATAGGATTTTATATTTTCTTCTGTCTTTCTATGTGGTCTCTGGGTCTTCAGAGGAGTCTCCTTTGCATTCTACCTGCAGAGTGGAATAGCAAGGAAGTCTATATGAATAGCATTCATTCTAAGATTCTATTTTATTGTTGCTGAAGGGTATAACAGGATTATTTTGAAAGAAATTAAGTTGTCACTTCAATTGAAGTCTTGAAATAAAGTCTATTTAAATAACATCTATCCCATTGATTTCAGTTGGTTTTGTCCACAATTCTAAAGAGTTTCAGCATGCAGATGTATAATCCAGCACATAGCTGCATTAATAAACTCTTCTTGATATAAAAGTATCTTTGTGTTAGGATTTTGATAGTTGTGATGACAACAAGTAAAGCAAGTCTTTTGGGAGGGAGACCATATTTTTTAATAAGACTGGATGACATGCAGAAAAAAATGACATGTTTCTGAGCAAGCAAGGCTTTTTTGAGAGTCATCAGACTTCAGCAAATTACAGGTTAGAAACGATTGTTCAGGGTTTCATTTATTACATTATCTGGATAGTCAAATTGAATGACTAGGGCAGTTAGTGCCTGCTGAGCAGAGGAGGATGTTTCAAGGTGGGAGGTGATAAGGCTGTTAGTCCCTGTAGGAGAGGAAGAGAGATGGCTAATTATTGTCATAGGAGCTAGCAGGGGATAAGGAAAATGGGAGAAAATGTCATTTTCTGCAATGCCAAGTCTTTAGTATATTTTTAAGGTCTTATTCCAATTGGTAAGGCCTTAGGAACTCTTTGGTACTTGGCATAACAGAAGCTGAGCCCATCACAAGCAGGAGCCTGGATTGTGTGCAGTTCACACCAGCCATTTAAGCTGGTGTTGTGCTACAATACACAGATAATTAGGATTTAAAAGAGGAAAATCTATTAAAGAAAACTAATACATTAAAAAAAAGAAAAAAGCTGTTAGGAATTGCTTTCTATACACTTTTCTATTTTAAAGTAGATGTGGTTCTGTTTTCATAATAATAATGAAGAAAAAAAAAATCTCTTTGCTGCTGTGTTTTGTTCCAGGCAATAAAAACTAATAAGCTGTAGATCACTTTACCTTGAAGTGGAGCAAAAATTGGACTTGGACTGTAATAATTTGCCAGTTTGATATTAGACATCTATCTTATTCACTTCTAGCAAGGTGAATTTGAAAGGCTGGCTTCATTCCTACTTTTTGCTTAAAGTGAATATTCCCCCTCACCAAGAGGATGGGTGTGGGTGAGATCCTGGGAGGAGGCATAGCCAGGACAGCTGATCCAAACTGAACAAAGGGATATTCCACACCAATTGAGTCTGCTTAGCAATAAAAGCCAAGAGAAAAAGGAAGGGAGGAGGTATTCATTATTGTGGAGCAACTTCTACACATGCTGGAGCCCTGCTTCCTAGGAAGTAGCTGGGCATCATCTGCTCATGGAAAGTAAAGATTAAGTATTTTGTTTTCCTTTGCCTCTGTGTGCAGCCTTTGCTTTTGCTTTATTGAACTGCCTTTCTCTTGACACAAGAGGGTTTTCTTCCTAGCATCCAGACTAAGTCAATACACCATAGAGAGAAAATATGAAATAGTCACTGTTTTTTGTGTATGGGTGTTTCCTCCTGTGGTCTTTTTCCTTGTTTTCCTGTCTCTCTGAGAAGAACCATGTAGAATGTTTCCAAAATATTTCTGTATTTGCTCTCATCTATTTTTAGCATCTCTTAACTATTGCACCATGAAATGCAACAGTAATGTACAGTTAGTATGGGCATAAAATGCTAAAATCCTTTGTTCTGCTTCTGGCCAGGGACATAGACAGTTTAGGAGTCTGAGATAAAGAACATCCGGAAAGGTCCCACCAAGCATCTAATCCCTGATTTCCTCATGATCACAATGTTTCAGTGTTTTCTAAGCCTTCTCTCTTTTTTGTTCAATGTTACTTTCTCTCCATGGGAATATTATTTTTATGTAAACAACTTAAATCAATGTGATAACCAATTAACATTTTATTGGAATTCATGATACCTGCAGTAAGTGGAGATAGGACAGTTCTCTGTCATGAGACTGATTATCACAGGGCCATATTAGTTTCAGTGTAACTTGGATCAGGAAAGCTATCAGATTTCCATATTGAATTTTTTTCTCAGAGAAACAGAAACCCATCTCAGTACAGGAACTTCTGGTCCCCTGCTCTTGGGATGGACTGGTTGCACACTCAGTGGACCCATCCTAATTGCAGGAACACTGTGCGCCTTGGTGCTCCTGTATCCTGTTTGAAGACAGTTTGTAGCAGCATTTCAGAAGGCTGGAGCTGGTATCTCACTTTGATTTGCTTTTCATGTGGTGTTCAGCGTGGTCTTGAGAAGTACTTGAAATATGTAGGTCTGCTGACATTTGTTCTTCTAGACAGAGGTAATTTAAAAACAGGCCTTGAAGGAGCCTCCCTCATTCTCAAAATCGAGTTTCTCAGAGTTGAATGCCAATTTTTCATCATATCCTTTTAAAACTGCATCAAAGGTCACCTTTTTCTTCTGTTACTCTCCTTGTGTATTCATCTGCAAACTCAGTCCCTTCACAGCTAGAAGCAGTCCTCCAATTTCCAAGCTGGAGATATTCTTGCCAGTTTACCACATTTGCATCTCAGCCAGGCCTGGGACCTTAGTCCCTTTACCTGTCATGTGAAATCATCCTTTCTAATCCTCTGCAGAAAGCAAGATACCCTTTTTATTGGACAGTATCCACAGAGTGATTAATGAGGAAAGTTTAAGTGCCCATTTGATGCTCTAACCTGCAGGTAGAATGAGAACTCAGAAATACTCATTTATTGTTCTTTCTTTTCAAGCTGTGATCTTGGCCTGGATCCTCTGGTAGGCTAAGTGCTGAGAATTGCAGTGCAGCTGTCAGTTTGAATAATTTCCCAAGTGCATATTATTTTTGATTAGTATTCTCTGAGAGCAAGGAGGATGTATAAGGAACTTGTTACCAATTGCCCTGACTGTGGTGTTGTCTTCTCTCTTCATTGAACAATACATAATACTACATGAAGAAAGGCCAGAAAAGACTGAAATGTTTCATTAAAGTTATACAGGTTTTATTGAAGTCCCACAGAACTCACTGGAAAGTTTCCAGTCAGTTTTGGAAGAAGTTTATGGCTCAGAGGATTTTCTATGTAATCCACTTCTATCCTCATCACTTAGCAATTGTGTTCTTCCATTCTCTTTTAATAGGAGAGGCTCTGGTTCTTCTTTAAAATGCTGTAACATGCTGCTGCCTGTTCATTCAACATCTCACTTGAACAACAACCACCTCTAAAGCTGTACCCTGCCTGCAGAAATCTGGGCTGCTTCTGCTCTTTTCTTAAGACAGCTGTCATGGCAGCCAGTGAAAAAATTGCAAGTATCTTCATTGTATTTTTAGGCTCTGAAGCTTTCTCTTGTAAGAACAATAACAGCTATTTTGTTAAGATTTCACTGCTTGTTAGAGGAGTCGTTAATCAGTCTGGAGATGGACTCAATGGAATTCTCAAATGCCACATGATAGCTAGAGTTTCCAGCAGCTGGTTAGAGCTGAGCGTCTCCTTTGTTTTCTCTAGGGATTAGACCATTCTTATATCCCATTTCCTAGCCAATGAGCTTTTACTTTTCAGTTAAATTGGGTTCAATTATAAAATCAAGTGTCTTCCAGAAATCTGGCATATACCCTGGAGAGTTCCAGAACTGCTGCCAATTAAAGCAAAATGCTCATGATCAGATGAAGGTTTAGAGGGAGCTGTTTACTTTTCTGACTTAAACCTGCTGGAATAATTCGTTTGAGAATAACACTCATGGCAAATTTAACAATTTTTTTAGAGGGGACCTATTGTGTTTCAGTTGACAAATATTTTTCAAAGTAACAGTTTTGTATGTATTTTTTCAGGTTTTCATGTTCCTTTCTCTAGAAAGGTAGACAGGTTGGTCAGTGTAAGGATGTCAGCATTTGTTGTTGCTGTGTATTAACTATGTCATCTGGCTTTGCTCTGGAATGCTGCTTTAAGGTGTTTCCCTCCTAAATCAGTCAGTTGAATTGATGTAAGTTCTTGTGGCATCAGTTGTTTTACTCAACTTTTTTTTTTTTTTATTTTTTTTTAACAAGTCCTGGCTAGTTTTTGGTCCTGACTGCAATTACTTATCAGCCTTAAATCACGGAGGTCTCAATTTTTGAATAACAAACATACCTCATGAAAAGAGCCCCCCCGAAAGACAGACGCAGCTCTTGTCTGTCTTCCAAATGCACCTTTAATCCCATTTACACAGAATATTTCAGCACCACCTTTGTGCATTTCCAGCAGTCTGTTGTTATGGTGGGTGGAATAACACCTGTTCTGCTTCAGTTTAGACAATGGGAGGCTGAAGCTGAAGTCAGACTTCAGAGCTTGAAGTCTGACCAGGTTAAACAAGGGAAGGGATGTGCAGCTTCTGACCATATGTCCCAGCATTGGCCTTGCAGTCTCTTTGCTGATCGTGTCTCAGGACAGGACTTCTGGCCTAAATTTTGATTAAAAACTGAGGTAGAAATGTAACAATAGCAAAAAAAAGTTTGTGCCATCTCTTCATGCAGCAAATCCCAGCAGGTAGTAGAAACTTTTTAAAGGCCAAGACTAAATTTCCATCCTACTTCCCACCTGACTAATGTTCAGTGAAGTTCAGATAAGCTTTGGATTATATCTCAAAGCACATTGTAATATGATGTACCCATGGATTTATTTTGCCACATGTGGTTGGTAGCATTCTGAACCTAACAGGTACTTCTGTGCAGATAGCTCCGTATAGATAAGTATCTATCAAGGATTGTTTCATCCAGTGATAACTTTGTCTATTTCTGGCACCTTATTTTCCATTTAAAAAATAAAGACTGGAAAGATGTTTGAAAGTGATAGGGAGCAGTTTCATCATCTGTCTGAGACTGCAGGCAGGAATTCCCCAAGCACTATGCAACTTCCCGCACATCCATCAAGTGCTGTTCGTTGTAATTATCCAGTTAGAGTGAGGTACAGGCTCTGATGAGAAGTGTTATCATGGAGAAAGCTTTACACTCTGATGTTTTTATCAGATTACAGCTGTTATTTTACAAAGCAGCCGTGTTCAAAGCAGCTGGCTGCAACAGTCTTCTCCTGGAGTAGCTTTGAAAGACGTGGCTCCTAAAGTGCATCCTGGATTTATATATTGTTAAGGTTTTATAACATGGCCTGATTAACCTGGTGGGGTGATCTACAGTAGCTGAGCAAACTGATGGAGTAATTTTTTCCATCAACTACAGTGATACAAGCTAGTGCAGATTCTGCAGACTGCTTTCAGTAAATGTGCTTCTCTTCTGGGGAAATGGCAAATTGATTTAAGGGCTGGGTGACTGAGATAATCAACTAAGGTGTGGCATTGATAAGGACATTTGGTAACATTTAGATCCTGCTAAAAAGTAAGGTTTTGATTTATGATCCTCAGCATTTGGGATAAAAGCAAAATTTTGAAATTAGATATGTTTTCCCGGCATGGACAGATACATTTCCTGTTGATCTCCAAAGATATACGTCTGAATAATAATACCTATTTCAGCCTTGAGGGTGATTAGAAATCCAGTGAGCTTATTTAACTGAAGATGTTTTGGGATGACTGAAAAAGAAGTCACGCTGATTATGTTTGATTTTTTTTTTTCAGGGGAATGTGACCTTTTCTTGCTCAGAACCACAAATTGTTCCTATCACCTTTGTGAGCGCCAGTCGAAGCTACTTGCTGCTGCCCGGCACTGCTCAAATTGATGGCTTGTCAGTCAGCTTCCAGTTCCGAACGTGGAATAAAGATGGCTTACTTCTGTTCACTGAGTTGTCTGAAAACTCAGGACATCTCTTGGTTTACCTCCATGGTGGGAGATTGATGCTACTAATTCAAAAGGAGACTGAGAACCCAGTGGAAATCTCTGAAGGTGTTTATTTTTTATTTACTTTCACTTGTCTCCTTCTAAAAGGAGAGCTGAACAAAGGTTCAGCTCCATGGGATGAAAGGATCATGCAATAAGGAAACACCCAATCCTCCCTTCTCTTTTAAATTTTCTCTTGCTTTCCAGTGGTAAAGCTGCTCTGTACAGCTTGATCTAAGCTTGGAAAATTGGCATCCTGAAATCTCCAGACTCAATCTCACTGACAGTTAGCTGAGCCTCTGTGTTCTTAAGCAGTCACACTCAATTTTCTTCAGTCAGGTTTCATGAAGCCCTTCCTGTTCCCATCTTCAGACTCTGCTGAAATCAGCTGGGACCCAACTCAGCCACAGCATCTTTCCCCAGCAGAAGTTAAGGCAGGCTCAAAGCTGATTTTCTTTCTCTGACTGTAGATTTGGACTCTCCTTTATGCTGCACTCAGAAGAGAGGCTGACCATGGGCTTCCTCTCCTTACACCCCCTCCTAGGCTTTCTTATTCACTTTACAAGTTGCTTTGTGAAGTGAAGATGGTGGGATGCAAGAGGGTAAAATAGGGCTGCCTCTCTGATTTAAAATTTGGGGGAATAATAGTGATAATAATGATGATAACAACAATAATAATAAATTTTCTAAAAGAGCAGATGTTTAAAAACATGTAATATTAAAATATTCCCTGTACAGACTAAAAGAGGGCAGATGTATCTATTAAAAGAAGCAGAGATAAAAAACTGACAGAGTTGTCAAAGCAGAGCTGTTCTGTATGCATGTTTCATTCCCCTTTATGATCGAAAATGAGGCAGCTCTGCATCTATCCTTACTCATGTAGATTGCTACAGACATAGCTTGCTGCAATTGAACACTGAAAACTGAGATTCCAGCCTTTTTTGCAGTCCTAATGAAATTGTTGACAAAGCTGAGACAATGTCAATATTTGATTGGGTGCTTTGGTTTTTATGTAGTTCTGAAATAATGAACCTGAGTCGAGCCTGTCCAAACATGCTAGACTGCTTATTTGGACATGAGAAATATGCAGAAAGTGCATATACCATGTTCTGCAGATGTCAGGTACTCACAATAAACTCATGCTTGCTCAAGAATGGACCTGGTTTCCCCCAAATGGGATCTATTTCCTCTTGTAATTGTTTCAAACCTCAATAACATATTCCACTTCAAACTGCACTTCTATTTGAAAAATCATCCGTTTTTTGGAAAACCAGCCTCTAATTCTGTGGTAATTGTGCACGTGTTAACAGCCATTACTGAGTAAATTTCATTTTGAAATTCATGATGAAATGGCTTTACAAACACCTAACACCATCTTTTTTTTTTTTATTTTGTTTTGAACTGTTCTCACACCTCTTTGTGTTCCTAAGTGCTTGTTTGTTTTCTCTGAAAGCAACATTAACAAAAATATTCTGTTAGAGTGGGAAGTAAATACTAGTTGTCTGTGCCTGATCTCAGTGACTTCAGCCTGATGGTATCATATTTTGAACTGTAATTAGGTTGCTTTTGATCTGCACCTCTGTGTGTGGGTTCAGAAGCTTGCCCACTGATTCTCATGGCTGTCAGAATAGAGGATGTGGAGTTTCTTTGTAGCTCGGTAGTGGTATTTCAAGAGACACACAATGCAGCACTGATTTTCAGAATAAGGAAACAAGACAGGTAATTTCCCACTTCACATGAGTGTCTAGAAGAGAAGGAGACTGCACAGTATATCCCTCAAACTTTAGAGGTTCCTGGACAGAGCAACAATCCCAGTTCTCAGAAATCTAACTTCTGTACATCCATTAATAGAACCGTGTGCTGCATTGGTGGTGGAGGGTTTTAAGAAACGCAAATCCTACTGATACCTGCTGGAATCAGTCAGGTTTCAGGTTGGAGCCTGCGAACAGGCTATGAATGTCTCACTGAATGTAATCCTCTGCAACCTCATGCATGTGTTTACTATCAGAAGTTCAGTAGAGGTCTCTGTACACTTTTGGATTTGTAAGCATTTACCAACAGAGTGAAGATAGACATAAACCCCTCCAAATGGTAACAGTGTTACCACAAAGGTGAAGGGTTGGGCTAGCTTGATGAGTGCCTGCAGTAGTACAAGCTTAGATCAAAATGTTAGGTGACCTACTTAAATTCTCTCAAACCTTCCCTTTTCCTGGGCCCTTTCTTCCATGCCAGCTTGTTTCCAGAGGTAATGAGTTCTTCTCAGCTAGAGTTCTCACTTCCTATAGCTCAGCTGCATATTTGCGGTCACAAGTTGGAAGCAAGAGGAGATTTGAAGAACACAGTTGTCTCCTGGATGTTTTTTTTTTTTTCACTTTGTACATGTTTTTGGACAGGCACTAATCTCCACGATGGGCTTTGGCATTCTGTTAACATCAATGCTAGAAGGCATCGCATTACCCTGACGCTGGACAACAACGCTGCCACCGCCAGCCATGCAACCACTGTCTCTAGGATCTACTCTGGGAACAGCTACTATTTTGGAGGTAGGTTGTTTCAGGGAGGTTTTCGTGATGCAGATCCTCAGGTGCTCACCACAGAGCTCTCCCTAGGTGCACTGTTTGCAGCTAAGAGCAAAGGTAAGGACTGAATAAATTGCAGTGCATTCAGCACTATGGACAGGTTGAAGGGTATTGGTCAAGCCTGGCAGAGAGAGAACAAGCAGAACTGCAAGCAGAGCTGTAAAAGGGGACTACTGGTGGTTGTAGTCAATGGGTATCTACATGTATCTGACAATATATGCAAAATCTACAAAGTTATAATAACCATGGTTTTTGGTTCGTTTTTTTTTTTTTTTTTTCCCTGGTTAAAAGGCTTTAGAATTATTAATGTTATCAGCAATCCTGTAGATAGATACCACTGTTCTGATCAGGCTCAGTGACTTTTTGGAGTTTAAGTGACATACAACTCAAATCTTTAAAGCTATTTATGTACAAAACTCCTGTGGAAAATGAAGGTAGGTTTAGCTCAATTTAGAAAGTGGAGTGCAAACATTAATGTCATTAACTGACTCTAATATATTTCTGTGTAGTGCTTACTGTAGTATGGTTCTGATCTTGATAAACCCTGTGGATGCAGCGCTAAGTGAAAATGTACAGGAGGCTTTGGATCTCAGAGCTGTCTAAATACTGGGGAAACTCAGATAAAAATGGGTTTCTTGCTGCCCACAAGATTTCATCTGCACATTGCTTCAGCAGCAGAATTTAACCCATACATTTTGTACAATTATTTTAACCACTCATATTTTAGTTGCTATCAACTGTGAAGTTTAAAGAAGATGAAAAAAATCACATTTTGATTTTGCTCAACACAGGTATGTTTCACAAGGTGAAAACCTCATATTGTGATACTTTCAGTGGCTGGCTTCTCTCTTCTTTTTTTCTTTTTTTCCCCTAACTGGAAAATTTATAACACAGGAGGTTGCATAGCAGAAGGAATAAAAACATTTGGAATAATAAGCCTCTGAGTTCTTGCATCAGGAAATCCCAGCAGAAATAGTTGAACATTCCAATATTCTTCTCTGCCTCTTCTCTTTTTCCCACAGGGTGCCCTGGCAATTTCACCGATTCCCAGTGTTTAAATCCCATTACTGCTTTTCAAGGCTGTATGAGGCTCATCTTTATTGATAACCAGCCCAAGGACCTCATTTTAGTTCAGCAAGGCTCCCTGGGGAATTTTAGTGATTTACACATTGATCTGTGTGGCATCAAAGACAGGTAATTATTATTTCCTCTTTCTTGTATTTGTTCTTTTTTCATCCTAGTGGTTTATAAATACAGGGTGCATTAAGGGAAAATTCTAATCTGCCAACATTACAGATATTAGGTATAATAGAGCTACTAATAGAAAATACTGCAACAAAGATAGGAGGACTGGAGGGGAAATGGTTTCAATTACATGAGGCTCTCTTCACATTGACTTGTAGGAAATAGAGTATGCAAATTCAATCAAACTATAGATTGGTGAAAGGATTAAATTTTATGCATAAACAACATTTGATTGCTTTGAAGTTCTAGAGGAAATGAAAGAGAAGGAAAAATTAGTTGATTCATCAGAACATGTCATACCCTTAATATATAAGCTGGTTCTGCTTAAATAAATCATCTACAATTTTTCTTGTTAGCCATTACAGCACGTTCATGATGAGGATATGGTACATCTCATGTGCAATACTGCCCATTCAGTGGGACAATATAATGATGGAATGTCTGCATCTGCCAGAGAAACATTTCCATTTAAATAGAGATCTGCAACCCTCCTAAGATGTAACCTGACAGGAGCCCCAGATTTTCCCATAAACAGCAGAGAAATAAGAAATAAGAAATAAGAAACCAATTTTTTAAAAGTATTTTGTAAATTGCTTTTGCTTCTTATGGATTTTTAGTGTCTAAATATTTCTGAATCATTTATGGAAATGTGTACTTTGAAGCTAGTATGTGGAATAGGAGGTTCTTCAATTTTTCTTGGTTTTTGTTTTTAGTGTGTTTTGGGTTTTGTGGGTTTTTTGTTTTGTTTTGTTTTGGTTTTTTTTTGAATCTACCCAAGTTGTAAAAAGTAGAAATTAAACAGCTGGAAATTTCATGTGCTTCAAATAGTTAGGGGAGTAATAAGGATATTTTGGAAATGCATTAGGACTGTAAGCATTCAATGTTTTTTTTTCCAGACATGTTACTTAGATGAAGTTGACGGCTGATTTTCATTATTCCTTCCTGTAGGAGGGATCAGCCTGCTGGAGCTGCCATCTTTTGATAAGTGGGCAAAACGTTTGTGATGCAAGACCTTTGTGCTTATCTTTGTATGTTCATTTTTGTTAATTTAAATAGAGAAATTACTGACTTGGTTGATCAAATCTCTTTCCACTGAATTCAGGGGAATGTGAATTTCACACTTGGTGTGTCTGAAATGGTAGATGGAATTCTACCATTCCAAGGCTGAATGGAAAAAGATGCAGCTAGTTTTACAAAAGGAAGCAAAATGTCATCTTTCCTAGGAACTGAGAGTGAGAATTTTGCTGTTTTGTTGGAAAAACAGATTATTTAAGATCGAGTGGACCATTCAAAAGCACTTTGTGTGATTGTATGTTGAAAGAAAAAAGAACTCTTCTTGTATGATGCAGAGATGCTGTGGGACATCTCCAGTGCCTTCACTGTCACCAAGTCCAGGCTACATGCAACTCAGTGGTACTACTGAAAATATCTTCCTTCTCTTTAGTGTCCCAAGGATGGCAAGCATTAGTCTGTGATCATACCATAAAATTATTTAGGGCGAAGATCCAAACATAAAACAAGTGGGGTTGTTTTACGTAATGCCACCTTTCCTGTTAAATATATCAATCCCACAGACAAAAAAAAAAAGTTATGTGTGATGTAATGAAGGACCTGAGAGAGCACCCAAAGGGGGGCAGTGAAGATGGTGAAGGGCCTTGAAGGGAAGTTGTGTGAGGAGCAGCTGAGGGCACTTGGTCTGTTCAGCCTGGAGAAAAAGAGACTGCGGGGAGACTTCACTCAGTTGCAGCTTCTAGTGAGGGCAAGAGGAGGGACCAGTGTGACCTTTTCTCTCTCTGTGGTGGTGACCTGTGGCAGGACTTGAGGGAATGGCCTGCAGTTACATCAGTGGAGGTTTAAATTGGAAGTTAGAAAAAAGTTCTTCACCCAGAGGGTTTTTGGACAGTGGAACAGGCTCCCCGGGGAAGTGGTCACAGCACCAAGACTGACAGAGCTCAGATTGACTAAATTCTTTAACCAGAAGAGATTGCTGAGGGGCGGCAGCATAAGTGTCTTAGATATTCAAAGGCTGCTGCAGCACTGAAGGGAATAATCATCCTTTCTGCCCAGGATGCATAGGAGAGCTGCTGTGGCACAGACTGTCTGAGGAGACTGTCAAGCCTCTGTCACTGGGAGGCTTTAGGAGAAGTTAGATGAGTCTGTGAGAAATAATGAACATGGGTGTGGGTGATCCTGCCTTGGGGTGTGAGCATGGACTGAGTGATCTTCCAAGTTCCTTCCAGCTCTGTTGCATTCTCTCTGGCTTTTCCTGCAGCTGGAACAGCTGTGCCTTATTCTTGCTTTGGGGGTTCTGAAATGTCAACAATAACAGCACATAAATGAAAAAAAATCCACCAAAATAATGGGAAAAATCTTTCATGAATTCAGCTCACAAAGTCTCAGACCTGTGAGAAAGCTCATTTTAATCACTGTATCTCTAGATAATCTAAGGCAGCACTGCAGATGTGAGGAGCGACTGTGAAGCCCAAAGTTATGTTGTTTTTTTTTTAAATAACCTGATATATATAGATAGATATAGATATATATGAAATGGGAGAGAAGGAGCAGCAGATCCTATTCATATGTCCTGATTTGCTCTTTTTACTTCTAAAAAACACATGATTCATTTTTGCAAGAAGAAGAAAGCTATGTGATTGCAGAATTTATTGCTCTGGGGCTTTTTTGGGCTATCTCTTTTGCAAATTCCACGATGTCTAGAATAGTGGTTAAACTCCATTATGGTTAGTGGTATTCTTTTCTTTGATGTAAAGTAACCTGATTCCCTTCTACTTGTCTCTCTGTTTTCTTGAGGTCCTGTGACTTCTTGGAGGTGCCTGTCTCTCTTTCAGATGTGGTGTAAATGAGGGTGAGAAGTTTAGAGAAGGCAGGGACTAAGGCACTGGATAACTACAGAAGCATCTTCCCCCTAGTAAATCAAGATAACAGCTCTGTATGGATGCCTTCACAACCCTTTATTTTAGTTGCTAAAAGATGAAATGCAAATCCAGTCGGATGTATTCACTGACCTGCTCCGTGGCCTGACCAGGCCTTTGCAGGAAGTGTGTCCTCTCTGGGCCACTCAGAGGAGGTGCTGTGTGCAGCTCTGACTGCACAGTCTGTAAGTCTGTCATTCCAGCCCTAATGGCTGTTTCTAAAACTGACACTGTTCTGTGGTGTGCTACAGACTGTTCTCTGCAAGGAGAGATGAAATAGGCTTGGAGTCTTCAGCCTGGAGAAGAGAGAGCTGGGCAGGGTTGTGTGATGAGGAACAGCAGGTGAAAAATAAAGAATGTGCAGTTTCTCACAAGTTCAAATCTCACACAACATCAAATTGGATGTTGTTAGATACTGTAGAGGTCAAATGTAAAGGAAAAAGGTAGTAAAGCTTACACGAATTCATAAGCCACAGATGGCTGGAAGCTGGTAAAGTGTTTAGTGGGATGCTCTTGAACTTATTTCATCAGCATTTTTGCTGTGGCATTGTCAGAGTAAGGAAATTGAAGGAGAGGCACTGTTGATCTAAAGCAAGTCTGGAGGGACATGATAAATTTAGGACTAGGAAATCCAAGACCCTCACTGTTTCTAAAACATTGTTTTTATTGTATGCAGCTCTCTGTACCTCAGTTGCTCAAAACCAAAATATATTGCATCATAGCTATGTTAATCTCAAAATACATTTGAATCTCAGTGTGCATTTTGTTAAGTACTAATACCTTCTGCACCGTGTTTTCT
The DNA here is from genome assembly GCF_031753505.1 of Anomalospiza imberbis. Lineage (NCBI taxonomy): Eukaryota > Metazoa > Chordata > Aves > Passeriformes > Viduidae > Anomalospiza > Anomalospiza imberbis. Next base: position 13,461,411 of record NC_089687.1, read on the forward strand.
CTTCCTTTGTGTCAGTGGAAAGAGTGGGCGTGTGGGTCTGTCTGTGTGTGGGCCAACAATGGAAGGCATAGCCTGGGGAAAATTCAGTCAGCCTCTCATTTAAAAATAAATGAAATGGGTAGGAAAACAAAGATGCAGATGCTGAGAATTTGGCCACAGAGTTGAGAAGCTCTGGGATTTCCCATTCAACAATTGGCTCGAATGCCAGATTTTGTGACTAGAAATACTAGCTCCAGTCCTGAAGCTGAGTTGGTTGTTTGCTGTGGTTGGCATCCTGTTCAGAGAATAGATGCAGGAATGTGGGCTCAAGAGATATTGCGGCTCAAGAGTTACCATGGTTATTAGGAAAATGTGCCAGAAAATCATTAAACCTCAGTCCAGAAATGCAGTGGATTCCCAGTCCTTCATCACACGGCACAGATGCTCCCTTTGGGCTGAGCAAGGCTGACTGCTCGTACCACAGATGGACCCCTTGGAATAGAGCAGCAAGGGCTGCAGTATTGCCTGGAGCCTGAAGGCATGGCTTGATTAATCTCATGCACTTCTTGAATGCAGTGGGACAGACTGTTTTGAGGTGTTAGTCTCAGAGAAGAAAATTCAATTTGCAGGAGTTCTTGCATGATGTGTGTACACAAACAGGTGAGATCTGGTGTGGTTTCCCATACCAGCTCCTTCAAAGTCTATAAGGAAAAGTGCTTAGGAGGCATTGCTGTTGGGGTAACTTGAGCTGAAGAGCAGTTGTGAGTAGAGAAATGGTCTCTTTTTCCTTTGAATTGGCATCTCATATGGAAATAGTCTCTTTTGCCCCACAATGTGGTGCTGGACAAATGTTTACATTGACCAGGCTTTTGAGGCAAATACTCTTGGAACATACCCATAATGATGACCTTGGTTCCATTCATGTTTTTAACTCCTCAGCCCCCCATCACAAAGGATGAGGTATTTTTGTTGCCCAGTGACAGAATTTTATGATTCTGTCAATCCTGCCAGAACTGAAATACCTTGAAGTGATGGACTTTTTGGTGACAGTTTCCCTGGAGAGAGGTGAGGCTGAAGCAGATGGAGAAGCACGGTACTGTGCACCCATAGTTTTATTGTCATAAATTCTATACATGATTTGCACTTGAATACATTAGACTGGGTTGTCTTCGGATTAGGAAAGCCTTTTATGTGTTAAGCCTGTCATTATCCATAAAGGAACTGTGGGGGTATCCAGATCCTGCTTTTCTTTAGGCTCAGGTTCACAAGTTTGCATTGATAATGGATGTGTTGCTCTCCCTGCCTACAGCTGCTGAGGTACTTTAATCTGATTGCTGCAGCTCATGTTGATTTTGCGCTGATGAAGCTCTGCCTGGGTTGTCCTATTTTTACTTGGCTGGCACCTTGCCCTTGCTTTAGCAAATACTGACAGTACTTGTCAAGGACAACACCAGGGACTTCAGTTCCCTTAAGTGACCTGGGAGGGAGGGGGAGGGAAAAAATATTCATGTTGAATTCACCTTAGCAGATGGATGGATGGCACAGGACATCCTGGGAATTCCAGTGATGTGCCACGAGGAACACAAACCTGACTTCAGATATTTTCTTCTGAATCCTGGCAGGGTCCCATCTCTGTAGCATCAGCAAGCAGACACAGGCACACTGATGTTACTGTCCTCATTAAACCAAGATTCATCTGCATATTCCAATTCTCCCAACCAATCCAAATGGAGAGAGGGGCATGTGGTATCCATAATAATCACTGTGATGGGATTGGTGTTTACAGTTTTACTTCATTAGGGAGAAATATATGGAGTTGATTCATGAGTTGGCTTCCCTCAACTGCTTTGCTGTGGAGCACAAATATTGTCCTTAGTCCCTATTCTTTTATCCATACCCGTGTTTTATCTGTGAAAATTCTTCATAGTATTTTCTAAATAAATTAACTTAAAGTGTTCTTTTTCCTTGCTAAATAGAGCTGACCTTTTAAAATGCGCTTTATGCCTATTTCCTTTGTAGATTCCATTATATTTTATTATCAATTTTTACTTGTAAGAAAGAATTTTTTTTTTACTTTTTCTTCCTTTACTTTTAGTGCTGAATTTAACATTGCTTTGTGTGTTGTACTGTCAAAATGGGCCTTTGGGAAATTAATTACTATTGCAGGTGAATGGTATTAGGATAAATCTGATAAAAGCATAGTAGTTTTTTATATTTCTTAACTCTTCTCTTAGATTTAATGTATGCCTTGCAGCAGAAGCCAAACTTCATATGATCCTTTCATCCCCTAGCTTGGCCATGCAAGTGAAAAAATACTCTGGCTAATTATGTCCAGTGAATTTTAATTTTTTTGTTAGAGTCCCAGGCTGGGATTAAAAAAAATCAATCATTTAGTATTGCATTTAACCCCACATAAATATCTGAAGTGCATTGCAGAAAGAATAATTAAAAAAACTCCAACCCCCAATTTGGCATCCATCCTTTTCATTCTCTATAATTTTTCTATCTTCAGTATTTAGTGCCTTCTCTGCAGAAATGACAATTATTTTATAGTGCACATTACTTTCTCTTTGCAGGAAATCCTCTTATGTTTTCCCTTCTTGCTTTTATAGCAACGAGTGGGATGTTTTTACATCACATTCCTTGAATTTGGATGGTTATCATAGCTGAAATGAGCTGAAGACATAAGAGGGGATGTTGTGTCCTTTTTCAAAATGTTTCTGATTTTGTGTAAATCCCAAGTTTGGTTTGAGAATTGCCCAACTATGTCAGCCAAAACAAAGCATTTGGACTGCACACCTTCAGCTGCTGGAATACCCAGATCTAGATTTTTTTTCCTTTAAATGCTGCAGGAGAGACTGTCCTGGCTAGCTATAGGGGTCTGATGGTCCAGATAAGTAGTTCTTCTGATGTTTTGTTTCACCTTAAATAGGCGACTTCAGTCTTGTGAGTGAAAATTTTCTCCTTATCTTTTGTCTCTGTTGCCTGTTTTAGGATTCAGTGGACAAATAGCTCAGGGCTACTAAAGTTTCATGTCTTATTCTAGTTTATATATTAATTAAGGAAAATGGGAAGTTTTCAAAGAGTACTGAACCAGAGCAGAACACTGGAATGAGGTTTGGGGAATGGAAAATGGATGTGGAAATTGAATGGGGAATGTATCATAAATCCAAGCTATATTATAATATGGGAAATGAAAAAGGGAAAAATATATCTTAATGACTTAATGCCTTGTAAAGATCACTATACAGTGAAGAAAATAGTATTAGAAATAGAGGAGGGCATGATGTTCTGGGACAGTTGAAGTCTCTTAGGTGCTTCCCTAAAGTATGCACCTAAATCACGAATTAGACATGCTAACTAATGGAACTAAATTACTGGAATTTCACTCTTGTAGCATTTTGAAGTGTGATCTTGGAAATCCTCTCAATACTACACAGATTTTTAGATGGAAGGACAGGATGCAGAAAAACAGAACCAGATTAAAAAAATTCAAACCCGCAGGCATCTAAAGCCTGGGTGTTGGAATTAAAATCCCTGTAATTCTGAGGAGCATTCCCTCATCTCCTCATATCTGTTCTAATGTTTAAAGCAGCTGAATAATACTGGTAATGGCAGAGCTTCTCTCCAATAGCTTAAGGGCTGATTGACAATGAAGTATAATAAAACCATGTAGCAGTTTCCTGCTCTTGGACTGGGATATGATCTTCACACTGTCAGATGCTCTTGCTCTGTGATAGGCAACAAGACAATAATTGTACAAAGCAAATTCCTGGAAAAAAATAGGCAGTTACAGTGGAAAATACTATCTCTGAGGAGGGGGCAGTTTTCTAGGTGTAGTGTTTCTTTAATGAGAATGAAAAGGAATGCTCACATTATTTGGATGATGCCATAAATTGGTTTTGTTTGCCCTTCCTTAATGGTGTTTTCCCTGTCCTTGTTTCATACATGCAATACCAGCTGCAGAAAATGACAATCCAGGCCCATGAAGTGTTCACTAGTCTGTATAAGTGCTGTGTTTCAGAGCAAAATAAAGACAGATGCTTCAGATTTGTCAGTATCATTCAGTAAATCCTGTCGAGGGTAGGTAAAAAATTGGTTTGAGCAGGTTGAATGCCTTCCTAACCCTGCAGTGACTTCTACATGTGGAAAGGTGCTGAAATTGGAGAAAGTTAGCTTTGTCCCTGTGAGTGTAGGAACTTCTCACTAGGGTGGGAGAGGGGATTTGTGCTGAATGAGACCCCTGTGGAGAAAGAATGCAGTTTGAAAGTAGGTAAGGGGCTAATTTATTAGCTTTTGAAATCCCAGTTGAGTGTGGAATTGAGTTGGGGGGGGAACCTGAATAGAGTTCTCTCCTGTTGCTGTTCCTTTAGAGTAAAAATCCATGGGATGTGCAATGCCACGGTAAATTAAAGGCCAGATATGGGGAAGCAAGTAGAATATAATATCATATATTTCTTTGTTTGTTTGGTTTTTGCAGATGGCTTTTCTGCTTTTGCTTTGTAAAATGATGAGTTCTAAATGGAACAGCTGTCTGTACAGGATGGTTTATTTGTTTCTCTTTTTTCTTTTTCAAATTTATTTATATAAAATCCTTTCTGCTGATGCTAAGCCAAACTGTCAGCACATTCACCTATATTAAAAATGTAGGTGTTCTAACAACAAAGCAATCAAAGCTTAAAAAATGTGTTTTATTTAAGGCACAGATAACAGGCTTTTCCTTCACTAGTGCCAGTCCCAGCACAACCTCTTCCACAGTTCTGTGCTACTCACATGCCCGAGGGCTGTTGGCATGTTCAGATCTTCTAAATGCTGGTCTCACAGTGGTATGCAAGTGCAGGGTCTGAGAACCAAGGTGATCAACAGTGGAAATAATAATATATTTTAAAAGTTCTTTCACTGAGTTTTGCAAATCTCACAAAGAAGAAAAACCTACCTTTGTTATAAACTATTGAGGGTTTTTTGTTTTGTTTTGTTTGGTTGGTTTTTGCATCAATTCAGTAGGATAGACTAGATGATTTCCATCATGGAAAAGAGGAATTGTCTGTTCACATTAGACTTGTACTCTTTGTACTCCATGAGTTCTCATAACAATAAATTTAGGAAAGAAAATGTAGATGACTTAAAAATAAAAAATTAAAGAATGCCACAAGACATTTTAGCAAGGTGTTGGTCAGTTTTCTAAAGTTGAAAGAGGAAAGAGAATTTAGAATGTCTGGTGATGAGGAGGAAATGTCTGCTGAGGAAAACCAGAGGTCTGAAGAGTGTTAATTATTTTGCAGCCTGTTGTAATATTGCCTTTTCACACTTTTTCTCTTTTCTTCTCGTTCTGGTAGCTCTTTTTTCTTCCTGTAGTTAAGGACACCTAGCCCACCATTTTACCACAAAAGGACATCCAGGGCAAAATAAGAGTGGGATGTACTTTTGCAATATTTTTTCTGATGCTCTCGGTTCTTCATTAGTTTTCCCTTTGGTAAACCTCTGAAGTTGTTACACATTGTCTGTCTGGAAGCATTGCTAAATTTCTCTTTGAAATGATTGTCTGGTCTCCCCTTGAAGCCATTTCTAGTATCAAAAATAACCTTTGGCAAGGAAATTCCCAGATTTACGGCTCAGCACAGCAGGGCTGAAATCCATGTTGTTGCAATTGGCTTCAATCTATTGAGTTTAGTGGAAAGACACTATTTTACTAAAGCAAAATACAGTCTGTTACAGCAACACCATGAGTTTCATCAGAATTATATGTCCACTGTATGAAGTCATCTTTTTTAATGTTAAATGTTGTTAATTATAAATTAAATACCTGTTGGCTGTAAATAGGAAAACATGCTGAAATAAAGTGAATTTGATACAATATTTAAGGCAATGCTTTGTTGTAGTCTTCCAAAATTTCATGTGGTTTTTTTGTTACAGCATTACTGAGTTTTAGGGACTCAGTGCTCATCTGAAAACCATGTATATATACAGTCTTGATATTTAGGGGGTGTGCTTCTTTTTTCTTTCTCTCTGTGATGTCTCTCTTTCCTTCCTCTTTACTTAGGAGGAATCGAGGGTAGTGCTGAATGTATTGTGCTGACTGTAACAAAATCTCAGAGGTGCTTATTGCAAGTACACTGGGTTTATTTCCAGTCAAGTGTAACATGAAATGTATAGAGCTCCTTCAGCCTTCCCACTCAAGTAATTTTGCCATTGTTACTTCTTCATCATTCCCATCAAAGGCCCGAATTTCTCCCCTCTAATGTCTGTGTAGTTTGTCCTTTGATTTCAAAGGAAGCACACCTACAGTTTTGGAGGTGAATGTTTTATCCAAGGACACTGAAGGCTTTTGTGCAGGCTCTGCATATTGCTTACTTAGTTGGCTAAGGTGTGCATTTTCCAGTTTGGCTGAATGAGGGAAAAACTTACTTGCTTCACTTTTTTTTTTAATAAAAATTTTTCACTGTGATATATATTGTATGAATAAATGGAGAAGATGAGAGTGCCTGGTCTGTCACAAGCTTTCTTAGGCAAATCCATGAACTTTCAAGTGTCTCATTTACGTTGTTTGCAAAAATGGAGTTGAGCTGTTTGTTCGTTTCAATTGCAAATAGGTCAGGGGCTGCCTGATGCAAATTTTTGTCTAGGAAGTGTTCTGTAATACCACTGCATTTTTTGCTGAAAGTGCTTGTTTCTACTAGAATGCAAATATTAATTTATATTTTAAATTACATGAGTTTAAATCCTTCAACATGAGGATCTAGGACAGTTCATAAATGCAACAGCTGTGACTTATACATTTCTTGATTAATTTTAATTGTAGGTATTTCTTAATTTTTAGTTCTCTCACAATTAGGAAAAAAATTTGCTTCTAATTAAGACACAACTGCTCAGCTAGAATGGGATTATGGTAATTATTAGAGTTGCAAAGAAATTTGTTTCATAAGCTCTTAGAAGGGTTAGTTATCTGACCAAAAATAAGATCAATGCAGTTGCTGTTAATTAAAGCAAATAGGCTAAGGAATGAAAAAAGATTTAATTCTGAATTTATGAATATCATTAAAAGCTGACAGGGTTAGTTTGACTTGCATTTTGTGCATTGTTGGGAGAAGAAAAAGTGTTTGCACTCATAAGACAAGTAGGAATAAGTGACCTTCAACTTTGTAAAGTCGTTAAAAAGAAACTGTTTCATGGGAATAAATGTGGCTAAGCCTCTAATACAGGCCTTTGGCAAACCACAAATGGTGAGTAATTAGCTCTACTGCATTGGGTTAATTAATAAAAGGTAGTTGAAAGTAGGCAAAAAGCACATTTGTCCATTACACTGATGATGTAAGTTATGATAATAAAACAGCACTATTTTTATCTCTCCAAAGAGCACTATTAACATCATATGCTTCTCACCAGCCTCCCTGTGATGTGAATAGAACTGCTGCTGTACAGGTGACATAAAGGAATGTTTATCACTGAATAGCAAGTGGAATTAAAGGCAGTGTGCTTGAGGGCAGGGGCAGGCACCACCAAAGTACAAATATGAGTAAATGTACCCCCCCAGGTGAAATTCACATGTAGCCCCACGGAGCTGTTGTACTCCTGTGCTTTGCCTCTGGAATGAAGCTGCTGGGCAGCTGTTGGTTCAGGTGGCTGGCAGGATCCTGCAGGGTACAGCAGGGTGCAGGGCACACCACACAGTCCTGTTTGCACCATCCCAGAGGACTGCTCCTGCTCTCTTCAGCATCGACCCAAAGCTTTAAATCTCATTTCAGTATTGCCATGAGTAGGTGTTATGGCAGAGGGGCTGGCTGGGCTCTCACTGTACCAGCAGGCTTTGGAATGATAGATGATTGCCCAGCATACCATTAAAAGCCAAAATCTCCTCCCTTCTCAGAATTCCTACCTTATAAGGGTAGGGCAAACCCAGAGGTTTTGGCCTTTCCCATTGTTTCTTTCTTGTTTTAGAAACAAGACATTCTCCCACAGCAGTGGAAATAGCTTCCTGGAGAGCTAGAAAACTAGGAATGTAGTTCTCATACTCTGTCCTCATTTTGTATTTGAGCTCAATGATTAACAGACTCCATGACAATGATTTTTATAAGACCAATATCATAGAAATGTTTTAAAGAATATTGCAGATAGTTATAAGTAACATACTTTCTTCTTGAATTCCTTATTTCTCTCATATTTGAATAATAAGTAATCACTGCAGTAATTGAGCATGCATTAATAAAAATAATCTTTCTTGTTAATACTGTTATATGACCTTTATAATCTTATGTATAATAGTATAAATAGTGATCAAGTGAACCTGTGTTCCAGAATGAATCTTAGACTCACTGATAGAGATGAATAGATGTAAGTTTGGATGAATGAGCACGGAGCATATTGAGGACAAGAGGTTGTTCTGACAGGCCTCTGGGCACATGAACAGGTTCCTTTGGCTTGTCAAGGTTTGGCAGCTCCAAACAGCCTAGGACTCAAGTAAATTGATGAAAACTTGGCTGATGAGACTCAGAAGGCTGGTGAAGATGGCTGTTAGCAACATACAGGTTTTCTGCTTGCTTGCATGGAATGGGTTTTAATTGTAAGTAATCTAGAAGAAACAGATTGAAAGCCGCTGCTAAGGGCAATATACATACTTGAATGCAAAAAAAATTCCTAGGGATAAGATGAACTGCAATAAAACCACATCTTCAGCTAGAAAAAATCAAGGTAGCATCAGTGATTTCACACTAATACCCTGGAAAGATCTGGGCACTGAAAGAGTTTTGAAGCTCAAATTACAGCAAAGCAAATCCTAATGGAGTTCTGTAATGTAAAGGATAAATTGATTGCCTATTTCCTCTTCACCCACCCATCACAATTGAATCAGCAGTATAAACAAGTTACTTATTTTTCAAAAGTCAGACATACTGTGTAAAAGAGATTAATATACAGTAAGAGGGGAAAAAATAAAATGAAAAAAAAAGGCAAATAAAAGAACAATCTGTTTCCATTTAAGCTGGTGTAACTCCATTGCACTGCCTACGTTTATACCAGGGGAGTTCAGATCAGCATTCACTTCTTGTCCTGGAGATTGAATTTGTCTCCCACAGCTTTTATTTTTCTTCATTTCCTGAGCTGCATGCTGTTGTGCCTCTTTCTTCTTTTAATAATTTGTTTCACAATAATACTTCAGAGGCACACCAACTAAAATGAGGAAGAGAATACAGAACTCATAATTGAAGCATATTTTTCCTCTCACTTTAGAGATTTGCATGCTGTTAGTGTTACCACAAATGTAACTTAGCCTAACTTTGATAACAGTGGTGCCTGTTCAATCAGAGAACAGAGGATTCTCCTTTGGAACAAGATTTTAGTAGCATTTTCACTTGCTACTTGTCTTGCTCTGTGGTCAGAAAGTTCATGACACTTTAATTGCTAACAAGTGGTATATTTTTATTTAGAGTGATCCTTACCTATCTTCTGGATAGCTTAAATGTTGTTTCCTTCAGTGCTTGGACGTGAATCACAGAGAAAAAAAATAATTCTTCCATTACACAGCAATTTCAGCCCTAGGAACCTCTTGCCTGAATGAGGAGTTGAGATAGTTTTGTTGGTTTTGATTTTTTTTCCCCCAGCACATTATTTTTGGAGAAATATTTATAATTAATTACATTTTTTTAATGTCTCCATTTAGATGTTTACCCAACTACTGTGAACATGGAGGAAAATGCTCCCAGTCCTGGAGCACCTTTTACTGTGACTGTAACAATACAGGCTACATGGGAGCCACCTGTCACAACTGTAAGTAAACCCACATGCAGTTTTTATTTGTGTTATATCCTCATCATACTCACAGTGGTCACTAGACATTTAGTAGAATTTAGCTGGCCTGAGCTGGCTGATTTTAATCTGTGTTTGGTGTTTTAGATCAATTTTACCACCCTGGGCTTTGTTTTTAGATCATATGAAAGTCCATGTAGCAAGAACCCAGTTTCCAACAGTTTATGATTTCAAAATTTTGCTGAACTATTTTTTGGGCTGCTACTATTAACAAGAATACAGAAACATTCAGCTACTGAAATCCACAGCAAAAGGAATATTTAGGTGTTTTAAAGGTTAAAAAAAACCCATCAGACAGTAGAGGCACAAAATGCTGTGAATTCTGGTAAAAAATAGAGAAAGGAAAAGCCACAATAAAGCCTCTTCATACAGCTGACTAAAAGGGAAAATAGAAAATGAAGGTAAACTTCCAGTTCTAACAAAGGAAATAAAGAGGAAAAAACTGTGAGTAAGAATAACAATTCCAGGAATACAACTGTAACCACTCTGGATGTTTGATGAGCACTTGGACCGCAGATAGGATGACAATGGTGAGATGGATTTTTTTTTTTTCCCTGTTTAACTAAAAAGCAGGAGAGAAGGTACTTAGTGGTTTGAAGCTGAGAATATTGGCAACCATACTGTCATTCTGGAGACTTTAATGGTTTGCTAGTTAACAGTGAAAGCATTTGTGGGGTATGCAGCTGACAAGAGATTCTGTAGAGAGATCTGTTCATAGATTTGTCACCTGAACTCTCCATTGTGAACACAACGGAAGCCAAGGGTCTTGTGCAGAAATAACACCAAGCCAGATGAAGAGGGGGAAGGAAAAGGCTGACTTTATAGTTTTAAAAAGAGGACTTACTTTCTGTCCATTGCTTTTGTTGTTCCAAAAGGCATCACAACTCTTCAAAGCTCATGAGGCCATAGCAGAGTATTCACACCAGCTGATGACTGGTACAGAACTAGGTGGCCAAATCAGGTGGTGAGAAGGGAGGGGCTCCTTGGGGAAGGAAGAGAACTGTCACTATTGACTGTCAAAGGTGATTAGGGACACTCAACTCTGGGCTATATCTGTGCTGTTTTATTAGTTTGGGGCCTGAGGCTCACTATGTCTGTGCCAGCTCGGTGTGGCTCCTGTCCAAAGGAGACCATCTCATACCACAGAGAACTGGTTCGTGAGTAGTTTTCCCCACAGACACTTACATGGAACTAGTGAAGCCTCCTGCTTCTGTCAGCTCGTGTTTGCCCTTCAAAGACACATACATAGCTGCAGTTATTTAAGGTTCACTGATGTGAAAGTACCCTGAAAAGTTTCTCAGGAAGCTCTTGTGTTAAGCTGTGCACACCTGTGATGTACAAGTATTCAGCTGCTCAGCTTATTTACAACTGATTTATCAACAGCTAATTTGATTCCAGCTAGATTGTGAAGCCAGCTACCCTGTGAGCCAAGCAGTGCTGATAAACAGCATTAGTCTGGAGAAATACATTCATCTATTTGAAATATGCAATGACACCAACTCAAAGCTGGTGGGCAAATGCAGACTGTTGATACGAAACTTGCAGAACAAGAGACGTTATCACTTTCAGCTGATAGTGGTTGATGTGCAGGAGTACCTTTTAGCAGGTGAATGAAAGGCACAGATTTGATCACAGCATAACTCCAGAATATCCTCAATGTATAGGAAACTCTCCAATCACGTAATTCAGCGTAGTTCTATCAAAGTAAAACATCTAATTTTGTATGGTTTGAAACATTACCTCAAGAGATTTTTATTTTTCTAGAACACTGATGCTGACAGGCCTGAAATTGAACTTTTACCACTTTGGAGAGGCTATTTCTTTTATTAAACTGCCCTTCAGACCCAAATCCATGCAGCAGCAAGGGAAAGATTTAGCTGGCAATCTACTGCAAGTAAAACAGTGAGAATTGTTTCAGTGTTGCCTGGATTTCTTTTTTGTCTGAGTTACATCACCGTAGGTTTTACCTCATTTTGGTGTGGTAAAACGTGGGTGCCACTGGTTGAAAACAATAAAAAGACCCATTGTTTGTCATGCCTTTAGGAAGAACTGCATGGCATGCATCTGCAAGCCGGATTTAATTGGTTTATGTCTTACCACCTCAGACTGGGAGATCTTTTCAAGAACTGACATCTGGAGAGAAATTGCCCCTAACTTACTGTCATCAAATATGAAGTATTGAAATACATTTTATGGTCAGTAAATAAGCAGTTTTATTTTTAGTTCCAAATATTAACAGACCACACTGGATCCTGCTGTGAGCAACAGCTAACAATACATACTATCTCTTCTCCAAAGAGTTTGCAGTTAAGTTTCTGAGGGTATAAAAACATGCTGGCACAGGTGATGGAATGCTTGAAAGACTTCATCAGCATTACAGGTGACACTTTCAGTCTACCAGGTGCATAATTATTTCTAGGCTTTCTTATAGCAAAATAGTCATAAGGTAGAGATTAAAAAGAGGAAGAAATCGAGTGCTTAGTGGCATGGGAGAAAGCAATAATGTGCTTGTTTGAAAAATATAAGGCTGTGGCCAGAGGAGTTTGACATTTTTGACAAGGCAAATGTCAGAGTCATGACAGGTAAAGAGGTTGGAAATGTGCCATGAAAAGCAAAGATAAATCATTTGCATTTGATGCAACATAGGGGAATTAGACAGTGTCAGAAAAGAACAGTAAGTTGGTAGAAGGCACAGCTGGGACAGTGTTTATAAGGCTGTGTCAGATATGTGGGACAAAATTGTGTCTGGCATGTCTGAAAATGTGTAGTTGAAATTCAAGATGTGTGTATGAAGCAAAAGCATGCGTCTGAAGATACATGGAAAGAATTACTTGGCTCTAGACATGGCTTTAATATAATCTTACTAGAGGCAGCTACTTGCCTGCAAACCTCAGGTATCCTCCTGTTCACTCCAAACCCCTTCTGATCCTGAAAGCTCCTAAACTGCCACAGGATGTTTGGCAATCTGCCTGGTCCAGATAAGGGTCCACTACTGAAAAGGCTGTGGTCCTGTCCCCTTAAAGCCTTATTTTGTGGCAGACAAGTTTCACACTGAAGTGTCATCTGGTCCTGCTTCCACTCTTCTCTGAACTTTAATGTAAATGCAAGTAAAATCTTGCTAAAACCTGTCAATGTATTCTGGGTTTCACTAGTCTCAGTGTTTTCTAACAGGTAGTTTCCTGCAAAGCTTATTGCCTGCTGCATAAGCACATTTCTTTGTTCAGTCACAGTTAATCCTCCTTTGCTAGGTGCCACATGGAACGTAATCGACGCCTTCCAAGTCTTTTGTTGTTGTGGCTTGTTTTGGCCTTAGGTTTTTTTCCCCTTTTGGATTTACCTCTCATCATTACATCTTCCAGTGCAATTCACATCTTCTCCCTTGCTAGTCACAGCACTGATGAGCACTTGTGTTTCCATCTCTGTACTCTCTGTAACTGTGAAACCCCAACACACACTCTCTGCCTTGCTCTCACAAATGCAGTTTGTGCAATTTGATGGTGAATGTAGACCTGCTGCTGTCTCCAGATGCCCATTTCACTGCCCATAATTTGGGGAAACCAGGAGTCATGGAATAACCCTACAGAATATAAAGCCAGCTATTGGTGATTTACATTTCATTGTGTAAAAGTTTTGCTGTGCCTTGGTTTGTCTATCTCTGTTGGAAATAGGATCCAATTTGCAGATATATTAAGAGGTGTGTGATCTATATCATCCACTAAAATTGTGTGGGCTCTTTCTTTTGAAACATATTGCTGCTTGAGCTTATCTGTAGCTGAGACAGTGCTTTGAGGATACAATCGTATTTCAATCTCTAAAATGTATGGTTTTGCTTTTTGCTTTATCTTTTAAATATGCTTCACATAGCTTGCATTCAGATAGGTTGGAAGAGGAGCTCAGCTGAAGCCTTTTAGTGATAGATACCTTCCCAATTTCTCCAGTGTGGTGGGTAGCCTGCTGATCTGTCAGGTATTGGAGTAGTCTGATAAAATCCAGATAGGAAAGGATCCATTACATGTGTAAACCATAGCAAAACAGATAATAATGTAATGTTCATTTTCTCTTTTCCTCCTTTAGATACAAACACTGATGTTAGTACTCAGCTTGGGAAAAGGCCTGGGTGGGATTCAGCTAATCTATCTTTTGCTGTCTTGGTACTGTGACATCCAGGGTAAGGTAGTGGTCTGGTCTCTCTCTATATGTAAAAAGGAGTGTGAGCTGCTTTCAGAGCTTAACTAAACTCACTGTGAGCTAGGGTGTCCATGGGAAGTTCATGGGCCACGTCTGAAGTCTGTCATCTGTTGAGGGAGGCTGTCCTAGCTTAGACATAGAGTAGGATAGATCAAAATTGTAGGTGGGAAGAGAGATAGGAGGAATCTTAGGTAAGTGAATTACAAATCTTAATTTTTATACATCTTTATATATCTTTATACATATATATAAATTAATATATGTATTAATTGAATGTGAATAGTTTAAAAGTTGTGTAGTCATTCCTTTCATATTATTAATTCTTCTAATTATCATGTGACAGTAAGAGCAGTAGACCAGTGTAAAATGGCCCTGAGATACAGGATGTTATAACTTTATTGCAAGATAAAGATTAGTAATCTTATCTTCTGGTGAGTTATCCTAGTCCCTTAGAAAGCCTCATCTTACCCTTCTGTAATTCTATTATTTTTATTTATTATAGTTTTCAGGTGGTTTTTAGTCTAGCACTATTTTTTTTAATTCCAAAGAGTGCTGAACATTGATACAAAAGATTTTGAGAAATATAAAATAATGATTTTATTCCCCGTATTTTGGGACTGTCAACATGTCCCAAAGCTTTGCAAGGTGATAATTAACAGGATTTAATTTAATTCTGGGTATTTGCTTTGGTGTGTGATCTATCTCACACATACAGGCATATGTCTTATTGGCCTAGGTAATTGCTGGAGGAAAGAGTCATCCAATAATGGAAATGTCATATAGTCATTGATATGGCATAAACTTAACATAACTTCAGGCTTTGAGAGTGTATTTTTTAATATTAATATGCTTACTGCATATATCATTTTCTTTATCTGAAAAGCTTAATGTAGCTTCAGCCAGATTGTTAGCACTACTGGAGCTGCATCTTAAAATGCCAGCTGGGGGTTTGGTAATTCTCCTGTGTTCCAAGGTAGGGAGATGTGTACAGTTTGCTGGATGGGAAAATGAGGTTTTGAGAGTTTCAGTCTGATAGACTACTACTAGTGAGTTTAGTAGTGCAATTTGCATGTCCTGAGTAGACAATTTTCCTGTCTGAGGTTCTTGAACAGATTTTTTCAATGTGTGCTTAAACACACTGGTTTTCTTTGACTAAAGAAAACATATTTAATATTTATATCAAATCTTCAGTACAGTACTTGGTGTTCCTGCATATTTTTGTTCACACCATGCTTTTGAAATATGAATTTTCATTGTTTATTTCATACTGTGTTATTAATGCTTTCCCTTCAGTGGTGTTCATTTAAAAGAAGTTTTTCCCTTTCCCTGAGATTTTCTTATATATAACCCATTGAATGTGGAGCTTCCTTCAGGACTTTCCTGCAGAAGGGAGCTTGTGGGGAATTCACTCAGTCCTGTGTGAAGCCAGCCATCCTCAGGTGTGACCATCACGAGGGACATAGGGACTTTCCAGCAGGACCAAAATACCGAGCTTTGTGCAGCATCCTTCACCTCTGTGGTCACTCTGTCCCTCCAACACTGCCCCTACAGTGCTCTGGGTCTCCCTGGCTGCTCTCCTGCAGCAGCAGGGCTTGCAGGTGACCCTGCAACAGCGCTAGGCTGGGCTCTGTGATTGTCACAGCCACCTTCCAGCCACAGCAGGGAAGTGACAAAGGAGGATGGCTTGACACGAACATGGCCAGGGGGAGCCTAAGCTTGGATGGTAGGAGATTGTCTAACAACCAGGTGAAATGGGAGCGTCTCTCCTGAACATCCACGTAGGAGACCCTGTGGTAAAAAGCATTTTAATTCTATCTATGGAAATAACATATTCTTTACCAGATGAATAAGTACATATTTTAAAAAGGAAAAAATAAGCCATCTGTCATCCAGGCACATCACAGCAGAGACTGCACTATTCTGTCAAGAGCAGAGCTGTCACAATCCAGGTTTTAAGAGTACGTTTTCCTGGCATTTAACAGGACAATTGTATTTTAGGTGTGAGAATGATGATCATTCCCTGAGTTCATTGCTGTACTAATCCCTCTGTTGCTGAAATAAGAAACCTGCCATTACATATTGCTTTCTTCTTTATTTAGAAGAATCTTTTGTTCATTGCTCATTACTCCAAGTCTGTAAGAGCAGATCTGTCAGGCCTAAGGTACATGAGCAGAGATTGAAATAGTCATCTCTGATCTGCTTCCAAGAGCTCTGAGCATTTTGTTGAGAATACTTAATTTGGCCTGCTCAGCATTTGTGTATATCTGTTTTCCCAAGGTCAGTCAGGGCTGGTTGAATATCCTGGCAGAATCCCCAGCTCTTACTGGCCTCTCCAGTCTAACCAGTACATAAGTTCACCTCTGAATACAATAATAATTACCATTATGGGGTTATTATTACTCTTTTTGTCTAGGGTGCAAAGAATTAAATGGGTCTGAAATGATGTTGCTGCAAGTATTCTGTCCACATTTTTTCATGACTTTACAATTTTTAGAGATGATAAAAGCAACTCACTGCTGCTACATTTAGCTGAGAAGTGGACAGTGTCAGCACCTCCCAATGAAATCAAGAATTAAAATTTTTTAGGTCCTTTTAATGTATTTTATTTATCACCATAAAATTGTCTCTCCCTCTGAGAAATTGAAAATTATCAGCTACTTTTATTAGATTATGAGAATCTAATCTTGAAGCAGGAATACTACAGGATTCATTTCAGTAATTATAACTAGTACAGCTCAAATTCTGAACTCCTAGATCACATTTCATACAATGAAATCAATTTCCAAAGTAATTGCGAATACAGTCAGGACAAAATATGGGGAATTTTAAGGTTTATTTCTACTTTTTGGGGAAAGTTATCTTGCTGTCCATTAAATCTGAAAAGGACTATGTCCACTGAGGGAAAAAAAAAAAAAAAAAAAAACAACAAAGAATCAAATTTCTTTTTACTTGGAACTTAACATTCTTGGTGATATCTACATTAATAACATGCTGCTGTGTTTACCTTGCCTGGTCTTCCCAGCAGCAAAACTGAACAGCGTCGTTGTAACCTTTACATTGAGTCCAACAGCAAGCAAGATTTTTAAATGTGGGGTAAGAGGTGCATCTTACTGGGTGAATAGCAGGTTCATTCACCCATTGAAGAGAAGGGGCTTTAAATATGTTGCTCCTTGAGGGTTATTTGCAGAAATTCAAGGTTTTGTACAAAGAATGGCCTTTCCTTTTTTAGCCAAAGTAGGACTGGAGGTGCAAAAAAAAACAACAAAAAAGTGGCCTGAAAGAGAGCAGAGGTTTCATAAGTTAGGAACATAAGGGCAAAGGAAACAGGGCTAAGAACTTAGGAACTGAGATCATCTAAAGGCTGATCTGCTGAGCAGCCCCACAGTAAAACAGGAAGCTTGTGCTTAGCAAAGGCTGCCATGGAGACTGCAGGTGAACTGCATAGGGCAAAAGTAAGACTGGAAGCCAGATATCAATATAGCAAGGGGCAGTCTGTGAAAACTGGACAAAAAAGATTTTATATCGGAAAGTTTATATTGGAAGTTTGACCTTGGAAATGTTTGTGCTTAGCCATGTACTGTTACAGATTTCAGCTGTGGCAGGGATAAAATCACCTCTGGTTTAAGGACTGTAATTAGAGCAGTTGGATTATCAGGTTCAGGATACTTCAAAGAACTGAGCAGTGACACAATTGCTCATATTTAAAACCTTTCAGGCTTGTGAAGCAGATTGAATAAAGGCTGAATTTTCAAGTGCAGACCCAAACCAAGAGTGATCCTAGTCCTTTCAGACCTGACTGTGGAGTAACAGAGAGCTCCTGCATGTGCTGTGGCTAACCAGCCATAAGGGTCTTGATGCAGAAATTAGGAAATGAAATTCTGTATGGTTTTTATGCACAAAAGGTCAAAAAATGGTTTTATTACAATAATATTAAAATCTGATAATGCTTTTCTGACACTGAAGTCTGAATCATGAACCATGACCAATCAAAGTGAATATTTATAGTTTTGCTAGGATATTTCTGTGGGGGGTGTAGTGTATGGCTTGAAAAAACTTGGTATGTATACATTTCAGAGCCATAGTTTTGATTTTGGAGCTTATGAATGTAGTTTTTGATTTTTGAGCTTATGACTGTTTATATAGCAGAAAATATGAGAAAACATAGAATTAGATGATGTTGCTCTGACTGGGGATAAAGTGTTTATTTTGTGAATGCTGATCAAAATTTGACAAAATATTTCCTAAGCACCTGGGAAGATGAAAAGTGAGAACTAAAGGAAAAGACAGGCATTATGATCAGTGAGTAAAGCAGTGCTGTAAACTAATGTTCTGATGTGATGAGCTGTTATCTGAAAAGCTAGTTCAGCTTGAGATACTTGAGACTGAAAGAGATGCCTGAGGGAGAAAATTGGTGTATTTGTTTTACAGAGGATTATAAGGGGCTGGGAGATAGATACCTTGAACTCTGTCAGTGCAGTGCATGCCTGCACACCACCAGCACAGCCCATCCTAGCAGGTAGGCAAGAGCACAGATAGCACTTACTTAGAGAAGCAGCTCTTGCTCTAAAGAATGAGGCTCTCAGGCTGCATCACTTTCAGCAGCCAGCTCTGGGAGGATTTTAAATTTCTTTGTGAAACACAGCAGCACCTTTAAAAAAAAATCCTTATAGAGCAAAAATGTCAGCATAGGGTCTACCCAATGTTATAACTTATAGAACTTACAAGTGATTCTGGCAAAAAAAAAAAAAAAAAAAAAAAAAGCAGTAAAAGACATTCTTAGTGACCAAGTAAAACAGATATTTCTGATGTTGTGTCCCTTACTAAATCTGGGACCTTGGAGTCAAGCTGCTTCTTGTTTGGTCTTCGTGGTGTAGCCAGTTACCAGCAAGAGCCTTTTGACACCTTTTACACTGATTTTTGCCTTGTGCTTTACTTCACCCTAATGCTTTTACCCGCCATACCCGCCTGTGAGGTCCGGGCTGAGCTTGCAGGGGGTGGTGTGGGCTCCTGGGGCTGCTGACATCGCTTTCTGTGGATGCAGCTCCCTGAACCTGCTCCACCCTGCTGCCTGTGGGAGCTGCAGTGCCACTGCTGCGTGGCAGCACAGCTCGCCCCAGAAGAGCCCGAGGAAACACAGCAGGGCTCTAAGTCCTAAACTGTGATTTTCAGTGTTTCTAGCCCGCTGAAACAAATGATGCTGAAAACCGTAATTTTATCTTCAGTGGCTGGTGTTTATCAAAATTAGCCAAACAAACAAACAAAAAAAAACCAACCGGGAGGGTTGGAGAAGGAAAGCTGAACTTGCTTCTATGAGACAAAAGACAAGCTAAAGGTTTCATTTTTGAAATCATGCTTTTTAAAAAGTATTTTAATGAGAAAACAAGCTTTGCATGAACAGCCTATCAAGAATGCTGTTTTTGTTATTTTGGTCCCATTTGGGTGAATGTTTTACAATATGAAAACAAATCTAGGAGAATGAAGGAAGAAAAGTGTAAAGACTATTAAAATACTTCATTAAAAGAATAAAATCACTAATTTTTATTTCAATTTTTATTTACCTACAATTTTTTATATATTGGTAAAAATAATGTTTGAAAATTCATAGTGGGTTCTACTCTGAATGAACTGATTAATACCTCTCCTTTATTAAAAAGGTGCACTTACCATAAATGCTCTTTGCCATTAAAATGTGTTTACCTGTCAATAGTTCCATCATTACCTTTGGTGCTTGTTTTTTGAAAGTGGGACCTTATATGCCTAAATAGTTGGTGACTCTTTAATGACAATTAAAATAATGGTTCCCTAGCTTTCCCAAAATGAACACAACTCCATCTACACCAGAGAAGCCTGACACAAAACAGAACATAAATATGAAGGCAGTTTTCAAAGTTGAGGTTCTGGGGTCTTAACAGTCACAGCTCACTGACTGTTTTTTACTTTCATATGATATTTCTGATTGCAAAAAGAGAATAATGACTGCAAAGAGATCTTGTCTTTCATGGACACAAAGATGGCTTCAAGTTGTTGTTACTGGCATAATAGGGCCTTTTTCAGCAAATGGAATAGCATAACTTGATTCTGAAGCAAGCAATCATCTCAGACCACAAAGGAGTTAAGCAGAGCTTGGAGTGGTTGGTGCACTCAAAATGTCTGTATGGGCATCTGCCAGTGACTGAAAAAAAACCATAATTTTCTTCTTGATGCATTATATATAGAAAAAATAGGAAAAAAGAAAATTAAAATCAATGGCCCATCTGCTTCTAGTCTAGAAATGTGCAGTACCAAGTGCTACAGATACAGGCATGTGAAACTTTGTGTGCAGGTACGAAATAAACTGCCCACCAAAACTGCTTTTCACTAATCATGATGGAATATGTTTTATGTGCCAGAGCTCGAGGTTTATGGCCTTTTCCCATTTCTTCTGCTGCTTCCCAGTATGTAGTGCTGGATTTCTCATATAACTGAAGCAAACATACCAGGATGGATTTCCTTCTGGCAGACATAACTGTAGTTTTATGGAAGCTTGTGTATCCTTTCAGATTTATATCAGTTGAGCACCCTTAGCCTGATTTCTAGCTCTGTATAGCCCTTTTTTCCCCTAAAGTTACAGGGACAACGGGGCCATCTAAAGGTGAGTAGATCATCTCTGTTTGAATCTGCCCACATTATTAATAGCAGAATCTTCACATCTTTCCTTACTAGTTTGAAAAAAGTAGATCTGGGCTCCAGCCAAAATCACAATCAAGAAGTTCTTTCTTAGAAAGAGCAAGTTGTGATGAAGACTGACATTTGCTGTGCCAGTTCACTGACAACAAATTTGTTTTATGTCTGTACCCCTCGCACCATCCTTTGTCTGCAGAAACACTCAGCAAACAATTCAGAGGAAGCAATTGGCATATTCCCTAATGAGGCAAGATGAAGTGTCCTGTAACGATGATGACAGCAAATTCACTAAGTGAACTGCAGTTTAAGAACTTTGCAAATTGATCAAACCATGATTCCTTGGTTGCTTACTTAATTGCCTGTTACCATCTCTCTCCTGACCTCCATATGCCCACTGCTTCTGTCAGCACTTCTGCAACTCAGGGACTCTGTCAGCCCCTCAGGTTGTGAACACTGGAAGAATAGGTTCTGGTTTGGGGATTTTATTTAACTTGCATTTAATATGTGTTCTTGGCCAGCTATCACAGTGGGAATTTAGAGATATTCAGGCCTCCTACCATGCTTGAATACATCAGGCTGTGAGGAAAAAGCTTTCTTAATTCTATTTATTATAGGATGGATGCTAATTAAGGTGCTGTCTCGTCAGGTGCTGAGTACCTTGAGCAGTTTCTTAACCCCGGGAAGGATAGTGCTGTGCTTGTTTAGCACTCAGTGATGTTCTGTCTGCTGAAGTTGTCTGGTCAGGCAAGAAATGTGCAACGGGGAAAGCATATTTTGGTGACTGTACAAGTGATTGAAATATGAGACTCTTAATCCATAGCCAATTTGGACCAAAGCCCCTAGAACTGTGGTTCTGTTTTCTTGGCAGAAGTGAAGACACATCCAATATCTAAGTGGTGAACTATTTTACAGCATTTTTCAGACAAGGCTACTTCAGGGCTCACCATATATGCCTTTTTGAAAGTTTCATTAGAGAAGTTTCTTTAAGGGAACGTGGGAAAAGGAGTGATGTGAATCCATGTGTACACAGGAGTGAGAGCAAGGAGCTATTCCTGCTGCTGTGGAGCAATTGCTGTCCTCTGCAGGGATTGTGTTTGGAAGTGGTGAGGAAGTGCTGGGCCTGCCATTAATCTGCAAAGCTCCCCGAGTTCCTTTCAGATGAAAAGCACTGGGAACTTTGCAGTGGGAACACAGCAGTTATAAACTGTTACAGAGAATAATTTGGTCAGTATAATCAGGTAAGTGTTTAAGCAGGTGGGGAGGAAAAAAATCAACTCTCCTGAAATGAGATTTAAGGTTGTTGTTCAAGGTCCAGGATCATACATGTAACTTTCTGATATTCTGGACTGCCTCTCTGCAGGAGTTTTCTCTTTGCTTCATATGAAGTGACAGTTGTAACTGTCCTGAATATATGCCTCAAATACAAAGATTGTACTGATCTGTGGGATTTTCTTCCTTCTTTTCTTGCTCTTGGTGACCTGCTGTACTTGTTTTGTTAATCACTTGGATTTTCATGGGCACTGGTACTCTGAGGGAAGAATACTGATAAGCAGAGAGAAAGAGTTGGTTGTATAAAATTAGGTCTAAAGCACAAAAACGTAACCTAGGATGGAGACCATGTCTGAGCTTGAGCTTTTCTGCTGGGGAACAATGGACTTCATTTGGATAATAGATTGTAGGGCTTTAATGCTTCCTGTTAACCTTATCCTGCAGGGAAGGTGAGGACTGGCAAAAGTATCTGTCATCTGTGTTGGCAAGACTTAAGTGCATGCCTCGGTAGTAAATCATGTGTACCTGTGTATATGTAGGTATGTCTTTGAAATCCCATACATGGTGAATATATGTACCACTCCATAACTGGATATGTCACATTTGAAAGATCATGTCCCTTTATTTATTTACATACTTTAATCCAAAATAAAGCAAGTATCTGTATCTTCAAATCCAGCATGCATTAAGTTCAAGGAATTAGTTAAAGAAATGTGTGATTTTGAGCATGGATTCGGGCCCAGATTCAGTAATATTTCACATGCTAATCAGCTGGGTCCTAACAGGGTATATTATGGCAATAATTAACACAGTACTCATGTATAAAACATGTCTGTCTGTGTCCTGTCTGTGATGCAGTCACTCTCTCTTTCTTTTAAAGCTGTCTATGAACAATCCTGCGAGGCTTACCGACACCAAGGGAAGACATCAGGTTTATTCTACATCGATTCTGATGGAAGTGGACCACTGGGACCACTCCGTGTTTTTTGCAATATAACAGGTAATGACCTAACCTTGATTTGGCTGCTTGATGTTAGGTCTAATTTGATTTGAGGTGGTCTTAGTAAAATGGTAGAGATGTCAATAACACTGTTCAGCAGTGGGGAAGAAGCACAGAAGTTGTAACCAAGGTTTCACTTTGGGACATTTCCTTAAATAAGATCCATGTAAAAGTGATTTTAAAAATGTTTGAAGGACTTGCCTTGACAAGTGATATATACAACAGTGTCTGCACCTTAAAAAGGGCACTCCATGATATCATAACTTTGGATGAGATGTTTGTTTTTTACTAAAGAGGTAGAAACTTAGAATCCAAACCATTTTTTTTTGCAATTGAATGGTTTCTCTGCTTTATTAGAAAACTAGATCTGGGAATTATTATTAAACTCCTCTCACGGAGCTATCTATAAACCCTTCTAATCTGATGTAGGCAGCAATACATCCCCTCATACAAGTGTGCTGCCTTTGGCATTCCAGGGAGTGGAAGCCTTGATTGTCCCTGGGGTTTGTATGGTGGAGAATGCACGATTGTATTAGGAGAGGGGACACTGAAGAGATGGGTAGCAGAGCAAGAGCATGGCAGGGTGACCTGTTGGGTGAGGCTTTTCAGACTTACAGTTCTGTAAGTTTTAAAGATTAATTGTTTCAAATGAAAAATACCTGTCTGGCAAATTCTCCCCTTAAGTGGGTCCCGTTTTGTATGTAGGATTGTCGCCACGAGTATGAGAAAAGATGACACGGCCCTAATTGTGGATAGGGATGGATGGTGGGGCTTCCTTTCTGCTTTTTAGATTTGAAATGGAGCTGAAATTTCCCACACTGTCTCCTGTTTGGTATTTTTTGCTTCCTGTGGCCAGGTGCGGAAGAAAGAATTTTTTATTACCCTTTCTAAATTGCTAATTCTGGCTGAACTACTTTGCCACATATCACTTCCACACTCAGGTCTGAAAACTGAGGACTCAGGATATTCATATTTTATTCTTGATCTCCTTGTACTTAAAGTGCCTCAAATTAAATTTTTATTTTTATTTAATTGGGAAGTGATTATGTTAATTAAATGCACAACAGTTAATTATTAAGTATGTTTTTTATTCAACTGTAACAAATACTTAATAAGATGTGTCTCCTTTGCTGTTGAATCTCCTAAGAATTGAAACAGAGTTTCACCTTTGTGTCTGAATATCCTTCCTTGATCTTCAATATGGGAAATGTGCTCATTTTTATTATTTATCATATAAATATGTGTGATCAAAACATTGTCAGTGCTTTTTATCTCTGCTGAAGAAGTAGGATTTTTGACAAATACCTTGCATTTGCTTTCCTAAAAAAAACCTTATCTGGCAGAAATCCAGAAGGAATATACCTGATTTTCTCTCTGTAATGAATTTGCTGACATTCTAATAAAATTGGTTATGAGAATGGTGGAGGTGGGGAAAACTGGCAAACTTATATTTCTGGGTCAACTAAATATGGTTTGAGTGCTTTATTCACAAGAGATTCTTTTCTCTCTGGGAACTTCTTTTATCGTCATTCTCATAAAAATTGTTTACAGTAATTGATTAAGCGCAAAGTAGGAAAAAAATTAATTTGTGTACACAGAGATGGATTCTCAATTTGTTTCTTTTTTCAGATGATGCTTCTGCTTAGTTTTCTGAAAGTGCTCCATATTCAGGGGAAGGCAAAATACGAAATTCTGTGTTGTTACACTGGGTACATACAAGGAACAGAAAAAATAATATTGTTCAGTGACATAAATCTGTAACACACCTCCTGTGAATGGAAAAACATGGATGGCTTTCATGTGTGGGGGGACTAAACAAATTAAAAATATAGTTGGGGGGAACTGTCACAGGAGAGCTTGGAGATCATGTGTGGCATAGAGAAAACACATAGGAATTGATTCTTTTTCATCATATATGAGCTAAGGGATACCTACATGATTACATAATGGGATTTGGGAGTTTTCTGCTTGCTTTTTCCTGATACAATGAATTCAACTTGAAATCACCACAGGACAGCAAGGAGACTGATAGATCAAGAGAGGGAGTAAAACCCATCTGGAAAAAGCCCCAGTTTTGTCTGATAGACTCAGAAGGTGCAAGTAAACATGGAGGTTTAGTTGCAGCTTCCCACTCAGGCAGCTGTGAGGCAAAGACCATTGGGAAATGGGAATTAGCTTCAGGAAAACCTTTTGGCTTCCCTGGATATCTCTTCACCCTCGGAGGCAGAGGCGGGCTCCTGGGCTAAATAAAGCTTTTATTTTACACAGGCTGGCAGTTCTTTCTGAATACAGTTCAAGAAGCAGTAACCTCCTTATGCCCAAAATGTGTTCAAGCTGAAGAATTTGGAGGTGGAATGGAAAAATCAGGGCAATGACTCATTTAGTGTTTTTAAAAGTGGAGGTGCAGACAGCCAATGCCTTCTGGGAATTACAGTGCCTTTAATCTGTAAAGGATGAATTCAAGGAAGAAATCAGACCATCAGAAATGAGCAGCATCATTGCATTTAAAGAAAAGTGGTTTTT
This sequence comes from Anomalospiza imberbis, assembly GCF_031753505.1. Lineage (NCBI taxonomy): Eukaryota > Metazoa > Chordata > Aves > Passeriformes > Viduidae > Anomalospiza > Anomalospiza imberbis. The sequence goes on from NC_089687.1 coordinate 13,486,831, forward strand.
TAATGTTCACTTACCTTTTTTAAGGTTTTTCTAATTCTAATTTAAGTTCTATTTTTTTCTTTGTTGAAATAGCAACATTACAAGTTAGTTTACTGTTTTTATTTTTGCAGTGGTTTCTCTAAAGCCTGTCAGCTTTAGAGCCCACTGCTGTATAGGAATTCTGAATAAAGCAGAAAATTGTGATTGTGTGTGTTGAGAGAGAATTGGACAGTTACACAAAGAGGGCAAGAGAGATAAGGGAAAGGAAATGTTACAGGGAGAAAAAAGGAAAAAAGTATTAAAAAATATAAAGTCAATTTTCAGCATGGCAAGAAATTTAACAGTAGTGTCACAGAATATCTGATGAATAGCTGATACTAGAGTGGGTAAATGTACTTAACCACTGTCTGAAGAAGTGGCTGACAAAGCAAGGTGACAAAAAGCTGTTGATGACATGCTACTATTTAATAGCATACTTATTGGTCGAGAAGTGAGAAGAGCATATGAAGCACTTCAAAAGGATTTTACCTTGGGGGCTGTTTATTTCTGCTAAAGGTAAAATATGTTGTTGAAATAGGAGGTTGTCAGGAGCACTAATGTGCCTAATCAAAGGCATAGAAAGATATCTCTACAAAGAGAGGTTAAAAGTAAATAATCCAGAGCTATTTAGAATGGGAAGACTCCAAGTGAATGGGGCTCACTGACAGAAGCAATGCTCATTTTAATTTTCTTACAATAGGAGAAGAGAGACAGTTCAATGACAGTGAAAGACAAAAACCTCAAAACTAGATCTAAAAGGAAAAGACAGCACCTTATTAACATAATGTTGTTTTCACCTTATATACCTGTTGTACACAGAGTAAAGTCACTTTCACAGGGAAACTGATCAGTTGTAAGAAACACTGAGGAATCCACACCAAATATGCATCTGTGTGTGGGGAAGTGAACCAAATGTATGTGCCCAAGCCATGACTGGATGCAGCTGGTTGCCATGAAGGACACCATGAGGATGTGAATAGGTCCATGCAGGGATTATTAAATTAGGGTCGGTGCATTGAGTGCTTTGGGAGCACATCTGGCATGTTTCCAGGGCCATCGACATGGGAATTTAAACTAGGTATGCTCACTTTTCCTGGGTCTCCAGTCATCCATGGGGGTCTATGGCCACACCTTTTTGACATGAAGTGCAGAAGGAATGTGTTGTGTCATACTTTGGGGTAGCGAACAGCCACCGGGGCTGGGAAAGATTTTCCTTGTATGCTGGTTGTTTGATAATCAGCCCACTTGAATTAATCCTAATTGAAGATTCATAACAGTCAGTAGAAAAGATGACTGATAGACCCTCTGAACCTCAGGTCTGGCAGTCTTTCTATCATTGTGAGGCTTATTTTTTTCATGCTGCCTAGAAATCTCTTGGTCTGTATGGAGTACTACGTAAATGCTAAATAACCATGTTCTCCAGGACAAAGCCTATAGACATGCAATCTACATCCATGTGCTTGTCTTGCTGTCCTGTTTGAAAAGTGAAATGACTTTTTCTCATCTCCTTCTGAGTAAATTTTACCCTTGAAATCTGAAAGATTTACTTGCAGTACACTTGAGTCATCCTGTCACTCTATTTCTCTACTGATGCTGTTTTACAGTATTCAGACCCTGGACTATCACATCAATAATGCTTAGAAATTGCCATGACTAGATCAATGGTTCATTTTATCTTTGCCAGATATTTTTCCAGTCCTCAAATAGTTTTCCTTTCCTTTCTTCCCTTATTTTTCTTCCAGGGAAGAAAAATAGGATTGAAGTTTGGGGGAAAATGCAACCTTATCTCAGGTCTTGCTGCTGGTCCAAGATCTGTTTTTGAAACTGCTACAGTGAAAAAATCATTAATTAACAAAAATACATCTCTTCTTGTTGCAGATAATTTTTGTTTTGAAGTCTCATCTTAAACTGCAAATACTGCTAGTTTCTGTGATGCAGGAAGAAGAAAGTTTTATTTTCTCTGTCTCAAAAGACTGTATAGAAACTGCCTAAATCTCAGAAAAAAAGTAAGGGATTCTAATAAGATGTGAAGTAGATCATCAAATTTGCAATTTTTTTTACAAATTGTGTCCTTTGTTTTTTCATTCAGCTAACAATGATTAAGATTTTTATTCTTCCATATAGTACATATCCCCATTGATGTTCCTAATACAATCAGTTGTATTATTGTCTATGGAATCTTTCCCTTTGTTTCCACATGTGAATCTCAGCTCATCTGCTTATAGAATTCCTTAATCTATTTTCCATAAGAAACCATCTCCTTTTTGCTTTGTATAGCAATTACACGGATACAGGAGACACCATGTACTCAGCCCTTTTTGCATTTTTTATGGACTTGGGAAATTATTGTGTGAAGAGGAGGGCTGCCCTTCAGGCAGGCTGAAGCAAGAACAGATAGGAGGAGGCCATGCCCTTAATTCTGCCTTTAACACCTGCAGCTACAGGATTTTGGAGCAACAATTTAAATGGTCAAACTCCCTCTACCCTGTTGCTGACTGTCTGTAGTTATGATTGACTTTATCATAAAAGAAAACAATAAATGGAAATTCCTTATAAATTCTTTACTACTGTTTAGATTAAAGGCAGCCCCTAAAGATTTACAGTTTATCCCTCAAACACTACAGGTCTTTTGGCACACTGTAGTTCTGACAGTTGATATGTTTCTCTTTTGAATTTTCAGTAAATATTCTTCCAGAACATTACAGAATGAAAAAAATCTTTAATGTGAATATTATGTCAAAGGTAATGTGCTGTCAACAGCTGCCTTGCTGCTTTCAATTAAATTGTTTTTTGGATGAGCATCATGACAGAAGTCCTGAAGGCCACCTTCACTGTCACATTTTCAGGTGGCCCCTAAAGAAGTTCTAGTACTGAAGAACATAACTAGATATTTTTCTCTAGGCTTTACTTTTCAACAGAAGTTTACTGCAACCTAATCCCTCTCCTGCCACATCTGCAGTGCTCAGAAGTAAGTTTTGGCTCTGTCCAAATCACTCCAGCTGTCTCGGTTGCAAGGGGTGGATCCATTTGCCCCAGACACAGGTGTTCCCTGCTGTGCTTCACCCCTGCAGGTGTCATGCCCACCCTTCTAGTATGGCAGCTGAAGAACAGCAGGTTTGCTCTGGGCTGTTCTTCTTGTCTGCCAGACTCATGCAGGTGTCTGAGCCATCACTAGTTATCTGAAACAGCAGAAACGTGATTTGAGTCTCTCAACACTATCCCTAGATGAAGGAAACTGAGGCAGAGAGGACTGCAGAGTTGTCAGAAGCACAGTGAGTGGAGAAGTGTCCACTTGGCACTAGGAAGTAGATCAGTGACTGCCTCTCCAGTTTTTGGAGAGGAATATTTCTCACTGCTCGTTGTAAGATACCCTGTATTAAGGAGCTACTGAAATGGGGGAGCATCGGGAAGTAGGCTGGCATGACAGTGGTTTGCCTGCTCTGGGCTTCAGCAAAACGTGGGGGAGGAAGGTGCAAGATGTCACACAAGAGGTATCTTGTTGTCATCCATTAGAGACATCAGGCACAGTCATTCTGCTGAGAGTTGCCTTGAATGCTTTGCAGTGTTTCTGCACTGGATGGATGTGGCTGAATCAGAACTCTGGAGGAAGCTGATGAGCAGAAAACAAGCTGCAAAGACATGTACTGCTGGGTCAGCCACCAGAAAAAAAAAAAAAAAAAAAAAAGTAGATACAAAAATAGCCATGGGTTGCTTTCAGAGAAGACTTAGAAAACATTTTGGAGTGAGTGAATTAACCTGTCTGTGATAAGAAATTGGTGTTTTAATATCCTTTGAGGGGAGTGTATATTAGAGTAGCTGGGTTGACCTGCCACTGCAGTTTAGAGCAGTAGAGTATTTAAGAAGAAAATTCTTGTCTTTTTTGTGGTTGTACTTTTAGTTATAGGTACAGCATTCAGGATAAAATTTGGCATTCAGTGTGGAGCACCATGAAACAAAGGCATCGTATGAGCTCTGAGAGTTATTTTTTTCTCTCATGTAGCATTTACCGTATGTTTGGCTTGTTGGCAATTTAATCAGTCTGAATAATCTTGTTTTGTGACAAACCTCCTAAATCACAAAGGAATGATGCAGTTTGAATGGGTGGTATGCGCTCTACAGGGATATTTCATGTTGAAGAATAAAAATGAGAATTAGACAATACAGAATTCATTGAAAGCCAGTTTTCCAGCTGCTCTAATTTCCCACAATTTAATTTGTGTGCCATCAAAAGCAACTTGGAGGTTTCCAGCAAGATGATAGAACTATGGGCTAGGCTAAACAGAGAGTCTAAAATGTGCTTAATGCATTGCAGTCCCATGCTGTAAAAACATCTCCTAAGGCCAAATGCAGACAGCATAATATCCTAGTGAATTGGACCATTAAATAAAACTGTGAAGTCATAAAGCTGTAGCATTACCCTGAAATTAAAGCATTGTCACCTTTGAATTATGGAAATAATTTAACAAGCATTTAGGAAATCTGCTTTTCAGGGCTGCATTAAACTATTCCACATTATACAATAGAAGATGTAGCTGCAGTCTTCTACTTGGTTTTGAATGACTTCCAACTTGTGTTTAGTTTGAAATTTTACCAAGCTAAGAAAGTAATAAAAGAGTAGACTAGAATAATAGAAGATAAAAATTAACAGTAACCTATGCCTGGACAACAGCTTTTTAATTATCATTGCAGATTTGTAAGTGCAAGGAGAGCTCATTAAATGGAGTAAACAGGAAAAAGAAGTGTAGTATGGACAGATGTAAAAACATAATAACTTCTTAATTGAAATACATGAGAAGAAAGCTTCATCTGTGTAGTTTAATGGTTTCCAGGTATGGAAATGACTGGAAGGAGATGGCACTCAGCTTGGTTTGCACTTGTGATTACAGTGTCATTGCATAAAAATATAATGTAAACAAAGTAGAGTGAAGAATAAATAAAAATCCTTGCATTGTGAAACAGGAACAAGTATTTGAAGCCCCATTTTCAAAAGCTGTGGGCATTACTGGTGTAGAGGTGTGCCTCTAAAGGCAAATGCCAAACCCAGAGCTCAGGTGCAGACAGCTGTTGCACTGCTTGCTGGAGTGATCTGTGGGCACGTTCAGATGGCAGCTACGTGTCTCACACAGGTTCTGAACCTGCCTGAAGTGCCAGATCACAGATCATTGTCAGGAGGCTTCAGAGGACCTGCCATTCAAGTAGTGAGGGTAGGATGCCTTGACCTCATACTGAATCAGGCAGTGATATTTTGGGAGCAGCCCTAGCTAAACTTGTGCAAGTGAATTTGAGAAAATATAATGATATTTTTCTAACTGTTGCCAAGTTTGAGGTGGAGAAACTGGGATTTGAATAAACCCCAAGGGCTGATCTGAAAGGTGATGGTCTTCAGAAGAAATGCTGAGATTATTTTTGTGTGGTTTCCTGATCTATGGAAACAGATGCAATAGTCTTGCTATTGTCTTGGAATGGTTCAAGGACTTTCTGCCCTCTAGCTCTTAGTAACTTCTCTCTCAACCAGTGGCGATGCAGGAGGGGGAGCACTGTTGGCTCTTCTACTCTGTCCAAAGCAATCGAAAGTTTAAATTTCAGTCTCACTTGCTGCATTTAAACAAAAGGGTGTCCTTTTGAAAGAAGGAAGTTTGTTTTTTGAGGTTTTTTTACTGTGATGTGAATGTAATCCTTTATTCTTGTAGCAGCTTGTGATTGACTTTGTATGCATTACCTAGCCCCTCTACACCTCATGTGCTTCTTTCTAAAATGGAAGTACTTACTCTTTCCCTGGGAAGTGGGAAGAAGCATGACTGAGATGGTGGAATAGATTTCTCTTCCTTTTCTTCCTCTCACCTTGTTTCTACCAGCTCTGTGTTGTGCTGAGCTGCCCTTCTGATCCGAGGTTTGCTTGCTGGTGGCTGTGACTTTCCTGCCACTAGATCAACGAGAAAAACACAGATCTTTTTTGAGAAGCTGAACTGATGGGCACCTCTACTTCAAAGGTGAAGCACAAAGGGAAATTTTGAAGTGACCACTAAAGCATAAATCTGATCTGTAGAAGTATTAAGCCTAAAAGACAAGGCATGTGTAGATTAGGAAATCTCTGAAATGTAACTTCCAAATTCTTCTGTTCTGCTATAACTTTTTTAACTCCATTCTGATGTACTTGCTAAATCATAATTACTTTGAATACAGAAAGAAACTTGATTTGCTTTTCCTTTCCCTTTGTAAACTAGAGGATGGAAAATAGGTCAACTTATTTCTAAATGAAAAGCAGGTCTAGAATGTCAAAGTTCAGATCTCAGTACAGCTGTGTGCAGCTGTAATGATAACAAGACTGCTGAAAATTAATGAGCAATCCTAGAGGAAGATAAGAGGAAGACCTGTCACATTGCCTGTCCAACACTCCTGTTAATGAGTGCTGGCTGCTTACAGTATATTTGCTGATACCTTGTCCAACCTCATTTCAAACATGTCAATTAATTATATTTCCAACACTTTTTTTGGGAAGACAGCTTTGTGCAATACTATTTTTAATCAGCTGCTCCTAGTGTTCCTTCTTTGCTTCTAAATTGCTAGCTCTTGATGCTTTTGATTTTTCAGGCACCCACATGGCACCTTTCTTGATGCACAGCCTGGAAAGTACAGTAGTGTTAACCACTCTACAACTAGAGCATTAGGCTGCTTTACTTCCTGAGCAGCACTGTAGCCATTATTGTGAGCATTGATTTTATTGCATTTTCTTAAAATTATGGTCAGAACTCTCAGTGGGGAGGTGTTTTTGGCAGCCCACCTGGAATTTCAGCAACCAGTATATTCCATCATCTCCTGGTTTTATGTCTCACATTATCAGCAACTCGGTGTTTGTCTTATTAGTAGGTATTTCTGTTAAGGCAGAAGTTAAGCTTCTATAAGCTTTTGTGACAGGAAAGTTAACTCACCTTCAGCTGCTTCTGAAAAACCCACTCTGTTCTTGTCAATATTGCCTTGAGAGAGCAGAAGAAAACAGAGGGACTGGCTGATAAGGATCGCTGCTTTAAGATGTACAAGATGTCTGCTACGAAGTCATTGAAGTATATTGTGTTTGAAGCAATATATGTGCAGGACAGTGCAGGGTATTGTGCTACAGCGTTCACTGTGATTACAACCACTGGGACAAGTATTACAAGCAATACATTTGTAGTATTTCATATTATTTTAATCTGACTTCTGTGTATCGCACATTGCAGCAATGTTTCTTTGAGCTCCAACTCCAAGGGTCCACAAGCAGCTCCCTGAAGTCAGTAAGAAGCACAGAATTGCAGACATATGAGCAAACTTTCTGCCTACCATCACAGAAATGATGAGAGGGTTGTGAGTGAATGTGTGGTTTGCTGTGTGTAAACTGTCCTTACAGTTAATGCAAGTTAATTTCTCTGTCACTTGCAGCCAGGTCTTGGAACAGACCTCTTTAGATAGTCTCCAGATGGTTGTTGTTACTTGCCTGTCATTTGAATGCCTCCATAATGACAATCCATCAAGTCATCTGTGTCTTTGCACAAATAGTCCATTTAGGATTTGTATGCACCTATTAGCATTCTGTTGAAGTAATCTGGCATATATGTAGCTCAACAAAAAATACTTTGACTGCAATGCATTGTAGTGTCCACAGAGCTATTGGGCTCATCATGCCAGTGTGTTGGGGAGTTACTGGAAATCTCAGGCTCTGCAAGAACTCAGGCCAGGTAGTGTGCTAAAACTATCCAAATCCTTAAATGCACAGCTTTTAAGATCAGTTTAGAAAAGATATGATTCATTGTTATCCAGGATTTCTCTGATGAAGCATAAATAACAAAATAGAAATCTATTGCCTAGATCTTCTTCCTCTGTAGCTGTCTGCGTGTTTCTGCAAGTGAGATTGAAATCTCCTTCTCATCAAATGATTGAAAATTGCTGCCTTAAATTTTTGCCCTGTCAGTATCTTTTATCTTTCCTAGGCAAGCAGGGTCTTTGATAAAGAGGAAATTTGCTGGTTGTGACTTTTACTAATATTTTTGGGCATGTGCAGGGCTCAGTCCTGTGAATCCTCATTGAAGAGTTCGTCTTTAACTCTGTCTCAGCTCAGCAAATTGACCGTTCAGGTTGTCCTTTCTACCTTGCCCATTGCTATACCAGAACCAGCTGGGAAAAAGCCTCTGTGGAAGCTAATTGCCTCTAAGTGTGGTGTTCTCATTATGCCAACCCCAATGCTGATAGTGAGCTGGGTTATGGGGTGCAGGTTGTGCTTAAGCCTAGATTCTGCTTTCTGTCACTTACACAATCCCTTGCTCTGCCAGTAAACGCAATGAAGGAAATGAGAATGGGTTCCCCAGCATGGAAAAGCATCAATATTTAGAGTTAACTACAGATGCCAAGTCATATGGCGTTCTGTACCATCGTCCAAGTAGGGCATCGCTCAACTTATATGCAGAAAAAATCTGAGAACTGAGTGAAATGAGTGATCTGACTTCCAGCTGGGTGGTAAGAACATACTCTCAGTTTAACTTTCTGGCAAGAGATTGTGCTTTCTGCTCACAGTGAGTTTGTGCAAGCTCATCAACTGCAGTTCTCTGCTTCCATTTGTTGTTACAACAGCATGGGCTGTGCTCTCAGGCAAAAGGTGAATGTTGCCCCATGAGCCATATTACTGTGTGTTTTCTCTCAGGGACAAAGACAGTTGAAAAGTATCTAATTTTGTACAGATATCTGGTAATAGAAGAAGCTGAAGGTATCCTGTGCTTCCCAGGAAGCTTGTAGCTTCTGTCTTGCTCAGCAGGCAGTGTAGTGTTTGCTTGAGCTGGTTCAGGGAGAGACATCTTTGTGGGCCACACTGACCTTTAATGAAGACAGACCTATTGGTGTTCATCACAAAGTGCCCATTTTGTAGCCCGAGATCCTGCTGATGGTCTGTCCACTGCAGTAAAAGGTTACATTACAGTTTTTTGTGATGCCTGCTTGTTGGAAGTGTTTTGCTGTTAACGTCCCGTTCAATCATTTTTCATTTAACAGAAGATAAGATCTGGACTGTAGTGCAGCACAACAGCACAGGGCTGACCAGAGTGCAAGGAGCTGGTCCAGGGAAGCCCTACACCATATCCCTCAACTACAGCAGCAGTGCAGAGCAGCTGGAGGCCGTGATCAACAGTGCCGAGTACTGCGAGCAGGAGGCAGCCTACCACTGCAGGAGGTCACGGCTCCTCAACACCCCGAGTAAGTGCCACCATCCCAAATCTTTCCTTCCTAACTCCTATTGGTTGTACAGCAGGTAGAGGCCACGCCGCAGCTAAGGAGAAAAGAAAAAAACAACCAAAAAAAAAAAAACCACCAAATTAATAGTAGCAATATGGAATAGAGTGAAAAACCTTTTACCATTTTGGATTCTACTGTGCAGTGCCTGTGCTCTGGTGCAAGAGGGTCTGAGCTCTGCAGAGGAGTTTTTAGTCTGTAAGTTTATGCATGCCCAGACTCTGAAAATTTTGCGATTGAAAGTGCTACCTAGAAACCACAAGAAGTGTATTTAGCTGATGGCAAATGGATGTGTTTCTTCATTTACAGTTTTTACCTGTATATTAAAGATAAAAAGCATCTAGATTGCTCCAGACTCATAATGTTATGTAGAGGAGGGCTGTAACCTCTTCTGAGTCCCACAGCCCTGAATATGATGTTCAAAGTGCTTGGTAATACAGTTCCTGGGGCAAAACTGACTTTCCCCCTGCAATAGAAGGATTACATTTTTTCCCTTGTCATAATGTAACAGAAAAAAGGAAGCAGAGGGTCTCATCAGTTTGTGTTCCTCTGCAGCACCAAATTTCCAGTGGCTACTCAGGATGTCTGGCTTCCAGTCAACTCTGTCTTGATGTCAGGATTTTATGTTTGTTTATCTGGAGAGATGAATGACATTAAGGACAGACTTCTGTATGACTTCAAAGTCATCTCTGTTACTTATAATGTCTGTATTGTCCTGGTGATTATTTGATTATTAGCAACTCCTAAATTTGTTTGTAGTTTAGAAGAAAGACCATGGAAAGCCTGAAGGGAAGTTTGCAGTAGGAGTTTCTATTGTCTTAAAACCATATTGCCTAATGAGATGTGTCAAAACCCTCCTGGTTCCAGCATAGTTACTCTTTACACTGAATTTTTATGGATCCAGTAATCAAATGCCTTACAGTCAGTTTATTTTTAAAAGCTGTGAATTATGTCTTTTGTTATAAACAGATTTACCAGCCAACAATTGCTTGTATTGCTAATCTTTTTTTAAAGAATGAAATGTTAATATCAGCATCCAGGGTTAGAGCACAAAGGGAAAACAAATTGTGGGCATAACTGCTCATAAAGAAGTGGAATTGATGTCTTCCAAGTATTTTCAGTGTTGCTGGCTTCTATATCCCACAACACACTTGATATGGCTTAAAGATAAAACCCCACAGAGGCTATTTCCAAAATATTCTTTCAAGGATGAATGCCACAATATTAGAGAAGGTCTGCATGTGTTTATTTTTGCACATTTCTGTGAGGCACTTGGTCACGTGTATGCAGGAATATACACTATGAATGGGTTTTGAGATGCCTCTCGTATGTGGGACCTCTCTAAAGCTGGGGACACTTCCTCAGAACCAAAAATTTTGAGAAAAAAAAAAAAAAGTAAAGATAATCTTGTGTAAATTGACAGTGTGTAAACCATGCATCTTCAGGGCTAAAGCTATCAGACAACAGGCAGATGGGCTAAGAGGGCTCCTGACAGGCAGCTCATCCTATGCTTGTCCAGGACCAAAGCTGTGGCTGAGTCCTCAAGGGAGAGGATGTGGGGGTGGTGTTCAGCAGTCTGGCTTGTGTTCTCGCAGCTGGTGCAGTGCCACTGTGGTCCTGACAGTTAAACCACAAGAATTGCACAACTCATTTATTCTTTTCTGCAGCTTCAGCTGAGAAATAAAAGAAACTAAAATTGCAATCTAGTGCATGTAGTAGATACCATTATTTTTTCCCTCTTTTTTTCTTCCTTTAGTATGCTTTTTAATTACACTTTCAAATTTTCCTTTTTTCATCCTGAGCTTTCTCAGTAGTCTAAGGCTTTAAATTTGGCAAGAAGTGAAACATGCTCAAAAACAAGATTTCATTTCTTGAAATGACAAGACAAGGGTAATTCGTTCTTACCTGTGTATTAAGTATTTTTGTAGAAAAGCATTATTTTCCCCAAGCTCTATTAATTGATATTAATCTTGTAGCAAAATGCTGTTGTATTACAGAGGAACCTAGAGACCAAGTAGTGCTATAGATGTCTTGAAAAGTTCTAGGACTTAAGGAATTTCCACTCCTAAATTTGAAAATGAGCTACAAGTTGAGTGACCTCAGGGTATTTTGCTGGACCTGCTGCAGAAGGTTCTCACCTGTGTTGTTCTTGACAGATTTGGGGCCGGAGAAACAGAACAAAGATCAAAATTCTTGGGTTTTGTTTCTTCATTTGACCTGGACTTCTGGATGCCTGAAGCACTGTGTTCCCTCTGTGTTTTCAGGCTATCTTAATGTGTAATTGCTGTTAGTGTGCAACACTTCAGACCTGACTGTAGAATTCAATATGCAATGCCCATGCAGTATTAATGACAATACTGCATCTGTGGGCTGGCAGGAACTGTTACCTGACCTAATCCAGCTTGCCAAATGTCTCCACTCAATATTACCTCTGGACTGAGCCCAGTGGTGAATGCCTGATGGAAGGGCATCTTCCAGAGGTATATCTAATCTTGACAAAGGTATGAAAGTTCCTCTTCCAAAGGGGTAATCCAGTCAAAAGAATTTCCAAAGAAATCCAATCCATTGCTGAGCTTACTCTCATTCTGGGCTTTGCTCTTTTTTTTTTTTTTTTCCCCACAAGGACATGGAACACATGATTAGGATATAGCAGCTGGTAGCACCAACACACCAATTCCTTGTCTTCAGAATCTAAATACTATCATGTTTCACAGAGAAGCAATAAAAACATTTCTCTTTCCTTTTGCGTGATAGTGCAAAGATGTATGTTGTTACATAGAAATTTTGGCTTTCACAGCTTTGACATGGGGCAAATGGGACAAGCAAGGTATTCTGGGCTGCCTCAGAGAGAAGCACAGGGAGGCTCCTGGCTTGCTTAAAATTGTTTCAGTTTATATCAAGGAATTTCTCTTTCTTCTTTTGCTAATCCCTCCTGCCCTAAAGACACAGGCACATCCTCAGCGGGTGTGACTGAGCGTGGTATCCCCCTTGAGTTTCTTGGATTTACATCTGCAATGTGTCAGACATGCAATCTGGCAGTTGGCAGAGGAGTTTACTCATCTCCACCTCCTGCTGTCTGGAACAGCCTTATTGGTTCTCCCTGTCATGCTATGGTTTAGCTGCAAGTGTGTCTTTGAAAGCAAAAATTAAATTGCCCTAAACTGTAGTTTTGTACATCTCTGCCATCAGACAGATTTTCAGGAGGTTTGTCAACACTGCAATAGATGTCTGTTCATCAAGGCATAGCTGGCTTTCTTAAGAAGGTGGCAAAGGAAACTTGTATGACCAGAAATCACAAGTCTCCTGTGACTTTCCCAGACGTGTTGAAGAAACACTCACATAGCCAGAGCAAATCTGACAGTTGGCATTAATTAGGAAAGTAATCCACACTCTTAGAAAAAGATTGCAGACTTACCCTTACAAGCAGAGGCCAAGTCAGGCAAGCAGGAGAGGAGCAGGGTGGGCAGGAAGGTTGAGCTGCCTCTAAATGTGCTCTCTGTATTCTGAGAATATGAAAGGAAATGTAGCCCCCCCAGGGCTTTGATTTCCTTTCTTTATGGAGCATCTCAAGCAATACCTAAGGAAAGAGTATGTGTACAAGGATAGCCACATGTGTGCAGATGCATGTTTAATTAAGCTGTTAACACACAAGATGTTTGAAGGTATGAAAATACTAACTGAACAGCCCCCCAGCTCCTGACTGAATTTGCTCAGTTTTCTAGAAGCAGTGGGTGGACTCAAATGCTTGTCACTTGGGAAGCTTCCTCACATCCACCTTATCAAGGACTTAGCACAGTGATGGCTCTATCAGTGGCAGCATAGCTTGCTTTACAATACTTTGCTGACAGTCTGTCAAGTTCATAGTACATTTGTGTAGGCAGGGACTGAGAAAAGATCAGTCCAACAGCAAAATCAAAGAAACAGGAATGTCTGTAGGTAGTGGGGTTTTCCTGACTTATTTCTTATTTTTCTCTTTCCAGTAGAATTCCTACATCATATCACCTTAAGCTTTGATGTCAAACATTGATCCTAAACTACACACCTCTTCCCTGAACTAACGGTCTGTCAAGTCCCACTATTATTTGACTTGCACCCAGGCTTCCACCACCTCTCCTCCACTTTGGTTCCCAGCTAGGCCCATATCTCAGTGCCAAGCTGCACCAGGTGTGTCCCACAGTCTGACCCCTCATGCCAGGCAGCTGGTTGCCCTCACCAGTGAATCACTGCATTTGCATTTTGTAACTCTCTATTGGAGGGAAAGATGTAGTGCTGCCTCACAGCAGGGTACATATCATAATTTTCTTAGTTTGGGTTTAATTCCATTGCTGAGACAGGTCAACTTTCCTTTTTCTTTATCAATGCCCTGTATGTTGCTAGAGCTTTGTCTGTGCAGGCTCCCTCCTTAGCTCCAGGTGAGGCCAGTGATGTGAGAGCAAAAGGTGCTAAGAAATGTCCTGCAGGGCCCTGCCTTCAGCAGTGCCTGCTGGAAAGATGCAGTTTAAGGTGAGCACACAAGTTGATGTCTTTAGCACGTCCCTCAATATGTCCCCATCACCCACAGCTGCTCAGATAAGGGCATTAGCATTTATGATATTGCCAATCCCTTTTAGTATCCCCTATGGATCTGTTGTTCATAAACTTGTCTAATCACTTCTTGAACTTCATTAGGCTGCCTGCCCTGTGGCCTTCTAGGAAAGCAAGTTCCAGGAGTTCTCCACTTGCTGTTTTACAGAACTACATTTTTTAAATGTGTTTTTAACTGTTTTTCTCAGTGCACTGAGTTCTTGTATTACAGGATGCAGTGGAACACAGTTTTGTGCTCATCCAGAGCTTTTATAGTGCTTTTAGTTACTCGTCTAAGACTTTCACTAACTCTAATATTTTTCACCTGAAGTGCCCACAGTTTTTTGAGATATGGTTTGCACCAAGATTTCACTGCTTTAGAGTTTTTTGAAGAAAGGAGTCTGAAGCCTGGGTTCTGTTGGAGTAATTTACATAGATGTATCAGGAGGTGATATAAAATGACCCATAGCAAGCAGTCATTTACCAATGGGGTTTTGTCCACTAGTATTTTATGCCTTTTAAATATAATTTCCAGTTTATCATTCCAGTACTTTCAATTGTTAATGCACTACCAGGGGACTATTTGTTCTTGTACAAAATAACTTTAAATTGTTATTGCATTACCAGGAGGCTATTTTTCATTGCACAAAATAACAGAACAGGGCAGTCTGCCCTCAAAAAGTGGCTTGTGTTGAAGGAGTGGTGGATAGGTGGCAGGTGTGGATTGTGTGCTGCAGTTATTCTTGGGTAAATAGGATCCCTTTCTTGAGAATGATTGACTTTCCATCTGTGTTTCCATCACCATACCTCGTCTCTCCCCCCAGAGTGGCAGTGACAGCTTCTCACAAGCACACTTTCAGACAACTTGTGCTATATTTGGAGACTTTGGAACCGAGTTCAACATAGTAATGCAATGCCCCCCCCCCTTTATTTGTAGGGAGAGATTTAGAGGCATATTTAAAGATACTATCTTGGTTGTTGTGTACAGCTGATTAAAATGCAGGAGGTCTAAGCAGAATACAAAACCTGTGGCATGGCAGAAGTAACTTGGCATGGAGCCTGCACACACCTGTGAGTAGTAGAAATATCATTATCCCAGTTTCTGACCCTTTACTCCCCTTTCCCTCTACTATCCTCCCTGGATGGCAGGGAGGTAGAGTGTGCTATAGCTGCCAAGCAAGGCAGCTATACTTACTGCTATTACTTCTCATCCAGTCTTGATGTGTTTCCCTGAGATTGAAATGCAGCCAAGAGGCTAAATGATGGGAAAAACATGGGAATGAATCCTTGCTCAGCCATGCACTGGATGGCTTCTAACACAGTGGAAGGAAGGCATGTTCCCTCCTTGAAACCCACTGCAGGAGAGAGGAGGCTTCTAATGCTCCCTGACATAATTCTGCAGTGACACCAGCAGGGCAGGAATCTCCTGGGATGGCTCCAGTAAACACTGGAGCACCATTATCTGTGTTTG
This sequence comes from Anomalospiza imberbis, assembly GCF_031753505.1. NCBI lineage: Eukaryota > Metazoa > Chordata > Aves > Passeriformes > Viduidae > Anomalospiza > Anomalospiza imberbis. Next base: position 13,502,135 of record NC_089687.1, read on the forward strand.
CTTTAGACACAACTTGTCTGGTGAATTTAAAAAAACACTTCTTCGAGTGAGGACTGATGGAGTAGTGAGGAGAGAGCTTCTATGGTTAACTCTTGTTTGTTTCTATCGAATACATCCTTCATACTTCTGCTGTCACTGGGTATTTCTGTTGCTTTTTTGTTGTGTGTTTGTTTCAGGTTTTTTTCCCTTCCTTGAATGAATTTATTTTTGTAAGTCTAAGGAGCAATTTTGGAATTTTTATTTTATTTTATTTTATTTTATTTTATTTTATTTCACTTTAAGGCCTTTTACAGTTTACATAGAAAATATACTTGCTCTCCAAACCAAATAGATCTGCTGTCTTTTACTGATATGGAAATTATCTTTTCCAATATACAGGAAGCTTGACTTGGGGGTATTAATGAAGGTGCATAGGGCATGTAAATGAAATGTAAATCTAGACTACAGATTTTGAGCCTGAATTCTGGAAATAATTGCATACACTATTATTGGTGGTTCCGTGAGGAAGTCAGTGGTGTGAACTGATGCTGCAAGATGTTTGCTTGACCTCTACAATCTGTTGGTTTGGGCCTTTTGATCCCAAAGAACTTCTGGTTTGGAGTAAAGTCAATAATATCTTTCGTTCAACCTGTGAAACCTGTGGGATTGTGTAAGTGCTCATAGCTCAGAAATGCTGAAACGATGAGTTCAGGGAATTCTGCAGTCAAAATAAGAGTTTGGAAATGGATAGTTTTATGAGGCACACATGTGTGCCAGAACCAAACACATCTTAATGATACCTCTGGCTTGTAAGACCCAGTTGTATAAACTATTCATACCACAGTTTGAAGAAGGGAAGAAGGACAGAATTCTTTCAAGCTATTTCAGCCAACATTCCCTTAAGCATGAGCAGTAATAGTCTCCTTTTTTTGTTGTTGTTTTAATTTGCCGGACTCAGCATATTGTTAACAACAAATAAATAATGGTGATTAGAAACAAACAGCTAATCCATGGTTTGTTACATTAGTGGGTCATTAGCTATGACAGCAACCTGTCCTGCATTCAAGGAAGAAAGTAGGACTGCTGCCTGAGCAGAAAAGTGTGCCTTCTCCCTCATTAGAGCCACAGCAGGGAGTGTGCTCTCATCACACTTCCCATTTGTCTGCTTCTTTTGGCTGTCCTACTTTAAACATCTTGGGCTCCATTAGATTCAGATTGTCTTACTGACATTAAACTAATTTGTCTGTCAAATTTGGGCCAGTGCAGAGAGTGATGTTTTTTGATTTTGCAGAGCAGAAGATGTAAATTTCAGCAGTAAATTTCAGCATCTAACCTCTCCCACCGAGATGCCACATGAGTGGCAATAGTAAATGGCAATAGTAATTTTCATTGGTATTTACAATACTTTTGAGGGTAAAAAAGCATTTGTGACTGTAATTTCTCAGTTCTATGTGTGTTTTGGGTTCATTTGACTCCTGTTTTAGACCTGGGGAAGAAATTAGGTGCATAGCAAGGCACTTGCAGAAAATCAGATGGGATGGAACCCCTATGCTTAGATTTTGTTTGAATTGGTTTGACCTGTCCAGGAAAACAGAGGTATTAGGAGGCTATACTTCCTGGCTGTTCTTTTTCTCAATTCTGTGTTACTTAACCTAGTTCAGGTCTGACAGGTTTGTTTTACTGATGACTCCAAGCCTATGATGGGCTGTTTTAAAAAATGACCAGAGATCTGAAAAATGGTTCTGAGAAAAGAATAACATCAATTTCCTGATATATTTGTTTTAAATACTAACTTTTCCTTCATCTGATGATTCAAATGTTTAGAAGAGTCCATAAAGTTATGTATTCATACAGATAGAGTTCTCTCTTTTTGGGAAAGTATATGTTTTTATATTTATGTAGATATGTGTAAATCCTCTTTCCTCCTTTTAGGAGGAAAAAGAGTGGAATTTGGCTGTAATTCGTTTTTTGGGCCACATGGATATTGTCAGGCCTGGTGCAAGACAAAGTAGTGTTGGTTACTCTTTTGTCCTTTGAGGTAAAGGCTTTCTGTATATTAGAACTTGTTTGCCTCCCATTTGTCACTGTGATTTCCAAGTCTCAGATGTTATCTATATGAAACCACATGAAATTTGATAAAAGACTGACACTTTGGGGTGTGGCAGAAGTTTAGGGGCTGTTTCTCAGAAAGAAATCTGTATGACTGAATGCTAAGATAACGGTAGAGGATGGGATTCTAGGACAAGTTATCTTCTAAAGTAGGCTCTATTTCAGGTCCCTTTGGCTTTTTCTCTGGCAATGCAAAGTCAATTTGATCCTTTTTTTTTTTGCATCTCTGATATCTGCTGTTGAACTGGGAAAGGTTCTCCTGCAGTGAGCATTTTTTTAGGTCCTGCTTTGGGGTCCTGTTTCCCAGAGCCTCCACGTTCAAAGCAGTTGCAGCTTTCTTTGTCACTTCCTTCCCAGTGCATACTTATGTTCTGGATTCATAAAAAGAGATTGTGTTGCATTTTGTTTACTACCTCTGTGAGACATTCTAGGGCCACTAGTCAATCTGCAGAACATTAGATGTACCTACTTAATAGAGGAAGAATTTCACTGAGTGAATAATTGCATCCCGTTAGTGCTGAAGTAATCACCTTACATACAAGTGATGCCTCCAGAGGGAGGTATGTCCTTTCCAAAATACCACCCTGGACAGTTCATTTTACATCCATACAAAGCTCCAGAATCTGTCTGACCATATTGCACTACAGGTTGTCATGTTTTCAGAGGATGAAATTTATGTTCCATGAAATATGCCATTGCCAAAATTAATAGGTAAATGAACAAAGTGAAACAGACCATTAGAACAATTGTAATAGCACAGTTGCTGGGTTGTGGCACAAAAAGCAGAAACTAATGGGTAAACATAACCATATTATAGTGACAGGAGTCATCAGTGTGCACAACTGTGGTTACACAATGGAAGGCACTCGACCGATGTGAAATATGATCTAGCAGTCAGGCCAATTGCAGGTAATCCTGCTTGGAAACAACACTTAGCTTGGCTGGTTTGTTTTAGCTGATGGAAAATTATAAATATCACCTATTTCACTCCTATTCCACTGGAATTTCAGTTTCATTTTGATCATTTTCATAATTATTTTTTTAATATCATTCTGGACAGTGATGCTGAGATTTTAGCCTTTGCAGAAATTTTCCAAGGCATGAACAGCTTGTTCCTGAATGTTCATGCAAATAGGAATTCAGCCAATGACCTTCAGAGTAAATTTTCACTCTAACACCTTGAAATCTTTGACACCCTTGCCTTTATTTCTGCTCTAAAGCAATACTTTGTAATTTTAAGTGAACACTCAAACAATATCTAATCAGGATAAACAATTCAGAGATTGAACTGTGTTTATATAACATAATTAAAAAGCTTTGAATAGCTAACAGAATCATAACATTCTATTAATGGAAAGCTACAATAACAAATGATTCAACTGAAAAACTGCAAAGCTCAAAGATATGCAGGATCAGATCCATTGGATTCAGTATATTTGTACTGATTTAGGCAAGTGAAATGGTGGATTAACTCCTTAGTTTTTACATCTTTCATTGAATTCCACTTTAGTATAAAACAAACTAAAAAACACAGAAACTTTTAAAAATATTCAGATATTTAGAGGAGCTAACATGTTCATCCATAGCTTGTTAATGCAGTATTTACAATCAGTACCTATACACTTCAGCACTGATAGATTGAAAAAGCCAGCACTCTGTTCTTGCAGAGGTTTGCCCTGCAATACTGAAGTAGAGAGGGGTGGAGAGGCATCTTTAAGCCTGGTTACTGGAGTGGTGCAATATAAATTAAAATACCAACTCTGGCCATTTGCTGGAGCCAGGAGTGGGATTGATGCAGAAGCTCCTCCAGATCACTGTGCCACTCAAGAGTTTACTCATGCAGGAGGACTTTGTCAGTGACTGACTAAAACAGATTCGGAGCTGCTTTATTCTGCTGAAGTGGTTCAAAGTAGTTGGAACACAGGAGAGAGCTGTGTGCTCAACTGTTTAGCTTTCTCTCTCAGAGATTTCACTCCATACATATGCAAAAAATAATCAGTTACTTTGGTCTTCACTGAGCAAGGTCTTTCAAGGGAATATGTAGCAGGCAATTGGGTCCTAATAATGGTTTGGTACAGAGAAGGCTGCAATGGTTCAGAGCGTTTCAAACCTCAGCCAGCATTGTTAATTGTTTCCTCGCGTGGCAGACCAACCAGGGATTTCTCTACACAGCAAAATAAAACTGTGCAAGTGTTATATATGTGTCATACATGTGATTTAGCATATGTTTTATCAGCACATAAGTGTTTCCACTGAACAGTATTTGAGCTTATGTAACTTCTGCCATCGGGTGCATTAGTTGTACTTGTGTTTTGACCTTACACTAACTATTTCTTACTGAATAAATACCCATTTCTGCTTTCACCCATGGAAAACACAAAGCCAGCCGAGGTTTAAAATGCACAAGTAAATCTTGAAATTAGAGTCCTCAAAGTCCTGCTTCCATTTATCAAGAGAATGTCTTACTGTTGCACCATGCTACTTAAATGTGAGATATTGCTATGATGAGTGTAACCTATGACAAAAAAAGTGAAAACTTGAATACGCTAAATGCAGAATTAGGTGACTAGTTGAGTGATAATATATTGCCTAACCTAATGAAAAGACATTACGTTTGAATAATGGACCACATCGTAGATTAAATTATCCCAAGGCAAGGTAGTAGGTGCTTCATGCAGACAAGGTCAATTACCTTATCCGGAAGAGCCTGTTTGAAGTGTATTATGAATAATTCACAGACATAGAAATTAGCTTTGAAAAAGTGTCCCAGCTATAATGTGGTGAAAGCATTCAATTTCTTTTTTAATGTATTTAAGATAACACCCAAAGGACAATTATGGCTGCTTAACTGTAAGACTACTTAAATGACAAGGAATGACAATTGTGTGGTCAAATTCACATTAATGCATTATGCAAAGGGAAGCATCTCCACTATAGTGCAATGCTGTCAGGATACAAGTAACAGATTTCAAACCTCATACTGTATTTTTAAATGCTGAATGAAATTTCATCAAAGACTGATTAATTTATTAAGCTTTCTCAATGAAAAAGACGCAGTTGTTGCTGTACTAGCTTTGTTTACTCTTGTTCAGGCCTTTTCGTTCTTTGACTTTCTGATATGGAAACGAAGATTCTGAGTGATTAAATCATTTGTGTGATTTTGGAGAGTCTGACAAATGCAAAGGTAGAACCAGAACATTTTATTTTCCATCGTTAATCAGAAGACCGGTCTTCTGCTATAAGCACTAAATTAGGCTGTTTCGAAGTCAGTATTGTTCCAATCTAGAACTATTTAGCATTAAAGTTAAAATGATGGAAGTAGCCATGGTAGCAGAATGCATACTCACTTGACATATGGTGACCTTAGGTGTGAATTAGAAATGCAATAAACCTCCAAGTCTGGGGATTAACATGCCCTCTCAGCATATTTTGATTCCACAGGCAAAACAATAACCTTAGCTTTCTCTCTTTGACTTTGCAATAAGTGGTAACGGCCAGGGGAAATCCCTCAGGGGCTGCAGTTTTCTAAGATGCCTGGCAAGAAGATGGCTAATTCATCAGGTATGTATTTAAGTGTTGAAATGTAATAGTGACATTTCATGGCCTCTGAGTTTACCAGCTTTATTTGCTTGAAAGGGAGAGTTCAGCAGAATTTTAGAGGGTGCTGTGGAATCATGTATCTAATGAGGCGTACAGCCTTCCCAGTCCTGTTTCCATTCACCTCAATGTCAAGAATCCCATTTACCTCAGCAGGAGCAGGTCTGGGACCCTGGAACTTTCAAAGGACGGTTTGCATAAAGAGGGATACAAATTTGACACAGAGTCCAAGTATAAAACAAGCTGTTAAAATACATGATGAAGTAGGAAACCACCACAAAGAGATAGGAATGGAAACTTCCATTAAAGAAATCACACTGAAAAATGCTGGGTTTTTGCATGTAACTAGGTTTTTTGTATTCTCCATCATCCATCTTTTCTCCAAGGATCAATTCTCTAAAAAAGCTCAAGAATTTCCTTTCCTTACACTTCATGCAGTTGTTGGCCTCCACCCCCTTGTTTTCTGTGAGGACTTGATAAAGACTAATCTGAGTCTAAGAGACTTGCAAGCTAATGTTCTTATTTGCATGCAGGAACGTGAACAGATGTTTACATAGTAGTGTTAAGTAGGACAGCTGTTTGGGCGTCATTTATGTATTCCATTTAAAAGCAAAGCTTTATGGTTAAAATTTTTACTCACAATGTGGAAGAGAAAAGAAACCTAAATTCAGACAAATGCATTTATTCCTGTGCTACAGGTGGCTTCCTTTAAACCATCAGTTTTCTGTATCTCTGAATTTACAGCATCATACAGATACCTCTTACCTAAACCTCTGGGCAAATGCACCTTACCTTGGCCAGTTGCCTGTGGGTGGAAGAAAATATATGGCACAACATCAACATTGCCAAATGCTGTTTGACTGAGGGAAGAAAAATAGCACTGAGATCAGGGGAGGGAAGTTGTCCCTTTTCTTTGCAGGAGATGGCTTATTGCTGATTGTTTCTGCAGTCTGTTTGTAATGAACAGTGCATCAGGGTAATATTTGCCTTTGCATTTGTTCTGCTCTTCAGATGGGAGAAAATGTGTTACAGCCATAAATGTATAACTCATATTTATTAATTTCCTAACATAAATCTGCATAGAAAAACTTCCATTATCGAGGTGTACATATGCATAGAGCATATCTGTAGAGAGAAAAGGTTGGAGGGAAGGGACTCTCATATGCTTTTAAAAGAAGTTTGCCCCTCAGGGATTTATATTTTAAATATGAGCCTTGGGTCTGATCATGTTCACGACTTCATTTCCCCTGATGCCTGTCCCCCTAGGGCTCCATATTTGAAAAGAAAGCAGACAAATGATGTAGACAGTTAAAAGGAAGCGATTGATCCCTGTTGCTTCTTGCACAGTGTTTGAAGAACTCTAATGTGTTAATACCTGGTCAAAATCCTACACCAGCCTGAGAGAAAAGCTTAACTGCCTCAGTTGTGCTGTTTCCACCCAAACACCACTACCTGACAGAGATGCCTGCATCTTTTCAAGCCAGTAGTTGACAGGATTTGTAGTAAGTTGTACTCGGCTAGAGGAAAGTTTACTCCACTAAGGAGCCTTACTGTTGGAAGGAAAGCTGGTATGGATGTGATGGTCTTATGGACTTTTGATTCACAGCACTGATGCAGCCCACAAAAGGGTTCGTCTCATCAGCTGTGCATAAAGGCCTGTGGTAGAGAGTTATTTCATATGTAAAGTCCTTGATTCTCACTTTGTGATGCTTGTAGATAGAATGGCTCCCGTGCTGGTTCTTTCTGTCACCATTAAATACAGAAGACACATAGGCCTGTTCAGCTTTGGGAGAGAGAGGAAGGACTAGGGCTTCTTGAGTTTGCATGGTTATCATTCTTCTGCAGCCTCTGCCCATTCCAGTATTCACTGCAGTGCTAAAGTACAGCTCAGTTCTTCCTTCAGCTCCAGGAGCAGAAAACTGTCTTCAGCTGCATAATAATCTCTGTTAGTGACAGTAGAGCTACAGAGCAGAGCTGAACAGTTCATATTCTATCCACTATAGTCTGTGCAGGAATGTAAATACACACCACTGTTTGTTACAGCTGTATAGAGAGATACACAGGAACCTGAGACCAATTAAGCAGCAAAAATAGAAGATCTATTTGAAAGATGTGAACCTGTTGCTAACAGGGTGAAGAAAAAAGAGCTGCAAATTGATTAAGCAGTCCCACAGAGAAGACAGATTGTTGTCATCCTGACCTTTAAGGCTGGTCAGGATATATCAATAGAAGCATCTTCTGAGTACAGTGTTTTATGATTTTTTTTCATTTACATTCTCTTGTTTTTGCCTTTACGTGCTGGCTTGGAGCCAGTTCATTTCATGGTCTTGCCTGTACATATGTTCTGCTACAGCTGCATTTTTCCAAAGTGCCCAATTTCGCAGCACTCCAGCCTTCCTTAGGATGACAAATGGTGCCCCTGCTGCTCTGACCAACAGAACTGTAATTGCAGCCTGAGACAGGGACAGCTGAACTAACGCCATGCTGCAGTTTGGGTATATCCTTAAGTTGAAATCTGGCTGCATGTGTTTATTGTAGCTGAGTTTCCGATTCCACCACTTAAGGCATTAACTGCTGACATTAATTGTAACATTGAGGAAAGCAGAATTGCTCTGCAGTTGAAAGCAGTGTCAAATCAGCAGTTATTTATTTACCATTGCTCTGTAATGTGTTGTAACACATCAGACTATAAAGAAGTTTAATGAGTTTCAGTAATGCCTCTCAGAGATACTGGAACACAGTTCAACAAGTTATTGGGAGGTTTTTTGTTCACTTTTTTGGTTGGTTTGTTGGTTTTTTGTTGTTGGTTTTTTTTTTTTTTTTAATAAAGCTTAAAACCAGACTTTCTGCACTGCTCTGCAGGACTTTTTGATCATAAGAAGTACAACTCAGAGTTGTCTTTTGCCAACTAACACACTTTAAGAATAAAAAATAAGCAATCCAGTTCAACTGGCCCTGTGAGATTTCAGTTCAGTAGGAATGTGACAAAAGGGTAGGAGGAGAGGCTCTGAGTGTGGTTTCTATGCTGTCCAAGCGGCCTTGCTGGCTCATAATTGGTGTAAGGCTCAGAAGTGTGCTTATATTATTCTCTAAGCTCTCTTTTGGGTGTTGGTGTCATTTTGTAGTTGTTTACAATGCCTGTCTTGTAGAAGACAATGGATATATTACATGCTCTTCCAAGGGACTTCCCAGTTTTTTTTGCCATTAAAAAACAAACAAACAAAACTCAACAAAAAAAACCCAACCAAACAAAAATCTGAAACCAAAGCAAAAGAAACAAAACCCCCAAACTTAGGGTTTTTTATCTACAACTGCATGGGGAGAGATACTGGACTTCCCTCTTACCCAAAATGCTCAGGTAATATTACAGGACTTGCGATAAAGAACTTGAAATGTGATCTCATTTTCCAAAGACGTCTTTTCAAAACAGAAACACCATCCTAATAATATCTGAGAGTGCTTCTATCAGTTCTAAGAAAATCCTCTCATTTATTTAATTAGGGATTCCAGCTTTAAATGGATTAGCAATATGTTATTATCTCTTCTAATTTATGTTCTATTAAGACTGTTTTTTCTATTTTTACTCCAGTTGAGATATTCAGCATATTTACTGATGATATTTTCTGATTTCTTTAAGATCAATCTGAGCCATGAAATTCAGTAGTTATTATCAGCCACTTAGAGGAGCCAGCCCAGTCAGTGGTTGCACTCCAAAAAGGCACACTGTGGAAATGACATTGTCCTAATGACTTTCTGGTCAGATTCACCCCATGTAAATAGATGTTATTCTCTAACTGTCAGCTGTGCTGTATTAACTTGGGAGCTGAAGGACAAGGTGTGTTCTCGTTGCCTCATGAATCGATAGTGCTAATAAAGATTCTCTCTACCTGCATCTAGATTTTATTATTCCTAGAAGCTGCCATTGCAAGTGCAATGGGAACAAAATTAGGCTGTCTTTTGTGGAGGGTTGTCAAGTCTGAGGACAGTCCATTTGAGCCACTAGTGACTGTGTTGGTGCAATGTGAGCAGGGGTAAAACAAGTAAAAACCAGGATCATTTTCTCATTATTAATGCCGATAGTTAAAACTGCATATACAGGAAACAGTTCTGTCGAGTAAGTTAATTCCATTTTTACTCAGACACTTTTCAAAAGAAAGGAGTGGGGAAGAACTGTTATTACTGCATGTAGTTTCTCCCAAAGGACCAAGCAAAGATTGCTTTCCACAGCATGTTTTTCTGTAACTTATCCAGTCTGCTATTAAATGTCCCAAATGTCCCCATTTTATCTATTTTCTTTTTCTAGTTTATCCAGTTACATCTCATTGTGGGCATAATCCAGCCAACTGCCCATGATTTCTAGCAAGAATTGAATTTTTCCTTTTTTTTAATTCAACTCAACTTTACTCCAGCTGGCTTATGTTCATAAACAAGCTGCCTGCTCTGAGTTATACCCTGACTTTTCAGACCACTACTAGGCCAGGCTGTTGCCCTGGGGTTTTTTGGGCTTTCTTGGTGAAAGGCTTGGGCTTGTAGGCAGGTGAAAGCACCTGAGCCTGGGAGCTGTGCAGAACTGGGGACTCCATTGTTGTACCAGGTGGAGTGCACAAGATGCAAAGTGCTACAGTTAAGGTCATTACTCTTCATCCATGCCCAGTCCCAATAGTCTGAGATGGATAATTCAAGAGTAAATGCATAAATATATAACTTTTTTTTTTTACCCCCTTTAAAAACAGGTCCTTCAGGCCTGCATATCACTTGCTGCATACCTGCAGATGGTGCTTTTGCCCTCAGTAACAACCACAGAGGTTTTCTAAGGAATTCTTACATCTTGGATCTGTTTCAGAACAGTTAGAAGCAAGAGAACTAAACTGTCTCCAGAGGTCCTGGCCAGCCTCAGCTGTTCAGTCTTCCCATGAACAGCCTGATGCTCAGTGAGTGCAAATCTGCACGGCTACCCTGATTTCACTGGAGCTGGAGGCTTTGTGCTGGATGCTGGTTCTGTCCACTGTTATTCCTGGAAAATAATAGGAAATAATATATATAATAAGCTACAAAGCTACAAAGTGTTTCTTCCTGGAAGTCTTTCCTGGGACAGTTGCTTTTAATGTGGCTTTCCTTGTTCTGTAAAGTTTTCTCACTTCAACATTTCCATGAACAATAGTTGAATACCAACTTCACTTGTGGTGAAATGATTGGTTTACGGTTTGATGCACCATTCATAGTCATTGATGCTTCAACTATTCCCCTCTGTCCTCTGCAATTTTATTTCTAGCCTCTGAAAGTGCTTTCATCTATGAAAACTTAAATAGCATTTAAGAGCAAAAACTGCTGTGATAAACTACTACTCTCACCTTGCAGTATTTTATAAGGTGCATTAGTTCAGTGCTCTCTTTCCTGCGGCCTTTCCCTGTGGCTCTTTCATATCCATTATAAAATGCTTTAAAAAGAAAGCTTTGAAGAGCATATGATGTGTCTAAACTTATAAACTCACTCATCTCTTCCATGCTTTTCTCCATTCCATGTGGGCACCTCATCCAGTTAGCTCATAAGATAATGTGGGTAAGACTTTAGTAGGACACAGAGAGAGTGGGCTGTGTTACTGTCTGAGTACAGGGTGGCTGCAAATGTCACTCCTGTTGTCTTCCTCAGGCCCTAAAGAACCACTGAGGAGCGTTGATCTGCTGCAGGTGCAGAGAGCCCCAGAATCAAACATGATCATTCAGTGTCCGATAGCACTTTCACAAGAACTGGAATCACATAATCTGATTTATATTCTCTTTATTAATCTGTTAATTCAGCACTTGCTACTATTTGTTTTCACTAACCATTTTTATACTTCTGCAGAAGAGCTGATTAAGAATGAAAGACCATTTCCTGGGCACTGTATTGAGCTGCCTCACAAGGTGGCATTCCAGTGGAAATGGGTGAGAGGATGCTGGTAATGAGGATGAGAACGAACACAGAAGAGATGGTTGAGCAGTGTGAGTTCAATAAATGATGGGTTCATCTTACTGCCATTATTCCTACTGGGTATACCTGTGACATAGGGGAAAAACTCCAGACATCTGATGAGCAGGAGCTGCTCCTCTGGCCTAGGCAGGATTGCGTTGGAGCCCACTGTGGCTTATCCATGGCCATTATTCACTTGCAATTGAATCCAGAGCATTGATGGGTTTCTGGTCCCAGTACAGAGTAAGGATGTGGCAGGACATGTATCAATGTCATGGGCTTATCTGTTAAGGCAGTGTCAGGCTTGTTTATCTGAATTTACCTGGAGGATTTAGGCTAAACAGAGAAAATGGGAAAAGAAAAGGGGAATGAGGAAGAGGAAAAGGAATTGAAAGCAAGAGGGACAATTTTGAAGTGAAGGTGAGCTAGAATGCAGAAAATAAAGGAAATTAGATATTTTTTTTTTGTTTCAGCGGGGCAGAATATCCAGTTCATCTTCAGCAAGACTGCTGAGGATTCAAAGTTGCCATTTCCTGTTTTGTCATTTGTCCCTAAAAGCTAAAATCTTCTTTGAATTGTTTATTTGTTGTTGCTTGTCCTTCCCAACCTGCATGCCTTCAGCTGTTCATATAGTTTCTGTTGTTGTCTGGAGACCCACTTGAATCTTTCAGGAAACTTGTTACTTGGCCAGAAATTTATTGAGAAAAAAACCCAGCCTGGGCTGGCAGGGGACAATGCAAGTACTCATAATTATTTTCAGCCTTCTTAGGCCATTAGCTGGGACATTCAGAAGGCACAAAATTTTAGTTTGGAGGTAGATTTAATGTTTCTCAGCATCTAGAAGTATTTGGGTTTGGAATCCTTAAGCTCATCCTCAAATCTGACTCTTAAATGCTTGATGATGATTTTACTTTTGCTGAGGCACTCCAAGTGTGCAGTGACATTAACTCTGTCATTGCAGCTCAGCAGTTTGGCTCATTAGGCTCCTGTTAAATGTAGAAGAAGCAAAGGTCCATGTTTATTTACCTTCTTTCTGCCATTCTCATCTATGAGAGCATCTTAACAACTGCAAAAGAACAGAGCACACTGTGGTAACAGCTGCTCTAGAGGGAGAGCAGTTTCTCTGCTTAAGAGGAGCAGACAAATGCTACTATGTGGTTTTTCCTTTGTTTTTTTTTTGAAGCAATTACTTCAGCCTGCGAGTCTGTGAAAGCAGTGCACCTTGGCAGCAAAGCTGTATAACAAGAAACAAAATGTCAGCAAAGCACTGCCTTTCCCCCCCTTTTCCTAACTACACTTAACAAAATAATTTTAGAATGAGGAGCAAACTTTGTGGTCTTGTCCATTGGGTAGTTCCACTGGCATTAGCAGGACTACATCACTTTTGGATGGCTGATTTGAATAATGACAGAACCTGACCAGAAATTTTAATCAAATTCAGTGAGTTTCTTAGCAATGTTGGCTGGCACAGTTGGTACGCAATACAAAAAGTGACTGTGATTTCCAACACAACTATGTTTGTCATCTCTGAAAATTAGGGCAGTGATATGTGGGTTATAGTTTTAAGAGAGAAAAAGGACTGTGAAACTGGTATGATTGCCATGGGGAAGATTTAAAGTAAAGGAAGGAAGTATTAGATAGTCATTATGTCTGTACTGAAAAAAAATGAGACAGGCATAAAACAGGTGTGTGTCCCCATGCAAGCAGAGTAGTGTACAAAGCCAACTGGGTGACTTGGTGGCTCACTGAGTAAATCGTGTTCAAAGGAACCATGCCATTGGGGATTCTCGTTTTTTCCTGGTCCATATTACATATTTTTTCCCAAGGTAACCTGATCTTGACTTAAAAGCAGGGTTGTTTATGAGGTGCAGAGAGCTTGACATCTCGGGGGATGGGTGTTGCTTCCACATGGTGGGGGCAGAGCCACGAGACCCTCACCGAGGGTTGTAAAGCAAAGAGCAGCATTTTCACTGTTAAATCTCAGCATCCCCTTCAGAGAATGAGCAGCATGTTGTGGTTAATGCAGCACAGCCTGAGCTCACCCTGCTTTGAGTTATCAGTTTATTGGAAAATGTGGTGGGAGTTGTTGCTTAAACCAATACAGATCCTGAGTCATTAGTACCACAGACTTCTTCACTGAACAAACAGCCTCTAAGAAGGTATTAACTATGTGTTTTCAACTAAGTATGGAATATTTCTCCAATTTGTCCTGTTTTTGTCCAGAATTATTTTAAATACTTTTTATTTGGTTTATCAAAACTGTATTTTTTTTTTCCTGTTGAAAGGCCAAATGGGAAGAATTTGGTTTTATGTCAATTGAATGTTAAAAATTCCAATATAAAAGGCTATAAAAATGTTATGATGGGAAAAAATTTGGTGTGAACAAACAAGATCTTGGTAAACCCTTGCAAAAATATTAAGTCAGTCTTCCCTTCTCACTGCTTTGTCCATTTATTCAAGAGCCTTTTAAAAAATTATTGTCTGAGATGGTAATTTGTACTCTGACTTAGCCTCTGAATTCAGTTACTCAGTTGAAATTGCCTCATAGGTGTGTGTATATATACAGACATCTGTATGAAAAAAATCTGCTGCTTGTTTCACATATTGTTCAATGTATCAGGTGAGCCATTTGCAGGATTTGATATTATTGAGGTGGTTAGTGCAAACAGATATTTAATGGTTTTGAGCGAGATTTCAAGGAATTGGCTTTGATTGCTCTATGCAATTCTGCAATCAGTATTTTCCTAATTTTCATTACCTCTTGATATGTGAATCTTTCCTTTTAAGGGAAAACAGCATAGATGTAAATTAGTTTACATTTTCATGAGTAAAATTTATAGATGTAAGATTTTACAAATTCAGTTCTTCTTAACTTGATTTGAATTTGGAGGACAAAATGAATGTGAAGTTTGCCAAGACAATGTTGTTTGAATACAATATGCTTTCAGTCTTTCAAAAGACAAATGCAAATAAATTGACGTGAAGTGGTTGTGAAAAAGACCTTTAGCTGACCTATTTCAATAACTTGGGTACCCCAAAAATCTTGGCTATCTTAGGGGTAAGTACTGTGTCAGACTTTAGGCTAATACAGCACAGGAGTTTAACACGGGATCCAATTTATCTTGCTAAGTTTCCATAATTAAGCTTTTGTTTGTTGCCATAGCAAGAACAAACTGACAAATCATGCAGAGAAATCTTTACAAATATTTTAAATATAATACTTGTAAAAATGCATGGCTTTGTTTTAAGTCACACTATATAAACATAGAAGTCAGTACTAAGACCTTCTGCCTGTATAAAGGCAAACTGAGTCCACAGAAGTTGCTTGGAGTTTATACACACAGTGATATGCATATAATGTATATAAATGCTGTTGGAATGTGCTGCTTCTGCCACCCCTTCAGCTTCTGAGTGCTTAAGCAAATAATTTTTGAAAAAGTGCCATTTAAAACATGAGCAAACCTGAACCTTTGAAAATAACTTGTATTGCAGCAAATATCAGTGCCTCTTAATGTGAAAATGAGGGAACTGTCAGTATAAGGGAAATTTAAGAAAAGAGTTTCTTTTAAGCTGGTAGAAGGACACCAGCTACATATTCAGCCATTCTTGTCACTAGAAGAGGCAGATACGCAGTGCAGGTGAATTTGATCTCAAGCTGCATCTCCTAAGGATCTCTGGAAACCAGTTCCACGTGTCTGTTATGCTCTGCATAGTCGTCAGCCTCTGTGCTGGTGAAGAATACAGTTGGTGCCAGCCTTGCTGCTGCTGAGGCAGATTCCATACAGGGAGCTAGCAATGAGCAGCTGAGTTAAGCACACTGGTGGAGCAGATATGGGAAATCAGCTAGAGAACTGACAGCGGAGAGGAGCCTTACCCTCCCTGCCTTGCTGGATGGACACAAACTGAGTTCTTGTCCATGTACTGCAGTATTGTGTATGTCAGGGTTTCCAGAGTCTTACTTGGCTCTTTGGATGCACACACCCAGCTGTTGAATAGAGAATCCACAGAAGATGATACCCCTTATTCTTTCAGAAGATCTGTGCCAGCAATACCTTATATAGTCTGTGCCCAACAGTACAAAGCAGTACTTGGTTTGATACAAAATTTGGTCTGCCTGCTCAGTTCTTTTATATTATTTTATAATTCATTATAATTCTATATTGTTATCATTATATTGTTCATATTATTATATTATACTTATATTTATTATAATACTGTATTAAATTATGGTAAAAAACAGCAGTGTAAATATCACAGCTGTTTCTAGAGGCTTCCAGACAATGACATTATTGTCATCCTGTCCACTGCAGAAAATACAACCCAAAAATTGCCTTTTTTGAAGGTTTTGCTATCAAAATTGAAATCTTCCTAAGGCAGTTTAAGCAGTGTGGAAGAAAATCACTGGAAAGAAACTCATCACTGTTCTACCATTGGTAAATTTATTCACTTGGCACTTGCTTATTTTGCTTGGTTTGGGATATTTTTTTACATTGCATGGAGTTCAAAGACAACATTAAAAAAATTTTCTTACAGAGGATTTTTTTCCATTATACATAGAAAAAAAAATGCATTGAAAAGAATACTTTTAATTGTGTAGTAGGCTTTTGACAACATTTTTTACTAAATGATGCGTTGCTAGGAGCAGTGTAAGCACATAATGAAGAATTAGTAGTACTTCTTATTAATGGACTTCTTAGCTTAGAAATATTAAAGTAGAACTCTACTGACTTATGTTACCATAAGGTGATGGGGTCATTTTAAATCTGTGCTTAATGTCATTGATTTTGTCTGTGGCTTCACCAGAGAAGGGAAATTAATTCATTTTGAGGTTGTGGAGAATTGATAATTCTTAAAAAAATTGTAGTACCATGATTACAGAAGTGAAGATTCTGCAACAAATCGACAGACTTAGAAGAAAGAATTTTAATCAACACAAGCTGGCCAAACTCAATCTCAGTGCAAGACATCCTCCAGCTCTGCCAAGGTATACTGGTGTAAACTTTCTGGAAAGAACTCAGATTGATTGGCATTGTTTGTGAAGTATTGCTTTACTTCTACATTACAGTTATATGACATACAATGTAAGTTTCAGAATTTCTAAACTCTGCAAGTGTTGATGAAGTACTGTAAATTCGGAAGAGCTTTGATGAAAAGCTCTGATTTCTCATGTGTTAAAAACTAAGCATGTGGAAAAGAGTTTTGAAGAATCAGGGCATAATTTTCCTTAATACTACAATTGATTTCTAGGGGACTAGTTAGTGAAAAAAATCAACTTGTCTTGGGTAAAGGTGGCAGAACTCTGCCTAATAAATAGAATTTTGGAAAATACACTGGTTTTTTATAGCCTGTTCCCTTGACAATCTGAGATTGTTTCTTAAAATGTTGACTGCTCTATTTTTTAGCACTGTATTTACTTTAGTTGTAAATGACTCAAACTGCGGTGCTTCTACCACTTCTCCAGTCTATACCATAAATCTGAATGTGCATGTGTTTGCTTGGTATTGCTCAATGAAACAAATAATAACAGATCTGAAAAAGACGTCAGGAAATTACTTATTGTTAATACACACAAAGGATTGCTTATTTCACTGTTATGTTTAAGTATATAATGGCTTCCACCAAAGGAAACTGACACAGATTGTATTTGATTAATGAACACCATTATTTGCTGTTGGCCTGAAGAATTTATGTTTATCTAAATATTTTTTTTTTTCCAGAATGGGCACTTTTAAAATTAGATTAAGCACTTCTGTATATCTATTTCTACTCCTAGACAAATCACCCTTTTATTCAATTAACATTACTATTCCAAGCTTTACTGAGTAATTTCCCAGTAATATAGAACTGTTTCATTGGCTGCAGCAATCAACTTCTGTAAGAAAATCAGCTGAATAGAAAAGAAAGAAAATACAAATATGTTGACAATAATAGGAGGCCTAAAATGAATGTGTACATTTTTTTGTAAGATGAATCCTTAGATGTACTTGGATTGTGTTTTTCTAATGAGTACCTCTGGGCATTGGTCAAATTCCTCATGTCTTAATTGTTGGTATCATGAGAATGGAATTGCTCTTCCTATTTTTATTTTCCTTTTTTCATGAATTTACAGTTCAGCAGTCTAAGCTTAGAGGAAAAATAAATATGAATTAATTTTGCCAAGTGATTCTAAAACTCATTTTAATTAGTCTCCTACATTCTACAGTTAACCTTGATTGCATTTCATAATTTAGATTTTCTTGCCTTGTATAATGAGAAATACTCCCTACTAGTAATGTTAGAAAAGCAGAAGAATAAATTGATGCATCTTTCTTCATTAGCCATACAGTTTATTTTTCCAAGCTCCTTTGATCAAAAAATCTTGATATGTCAGTTTTGTTAAATTCTGCCATCTACCTGTACATATAACTGATTACATTTCTTGATTTAAGGATTAAGGAGTCAATGAAAAAGTTAGCTGAGCTGGAAGACAAAGTTAGTCTTAGAAAATGGTCATCTGTGAATTTCATTACATCAGATTCTGCTTACTCTATCTGACTATTAATACTTAATGCTTGATGCATAATGGATTCTGAAATGTGAACAAAAAAACTGTCTCGGTTTATATAAATACATAAATCTTAAAGCTCCTGTAGGTAGAAGGTAAATTGATTCCCAGAGATAAATTGATTCCCAAGCAGAGAAATATTTTTTTCCCACTATGTCCTACCTGTTTTAATATCTTATTGAGCTTTACATTTGCAAATTCCACCCATGGACAACACATTAAAATTCTTAATCTTCCTAATTCTCTTCCCTGAGAAACCAATAGAAATTTTAGTCATAGTTTTGAGAGGAACTATGTTAAGTTCATAGGAATATATCAGTTAGTGTGTTATTTCTTTAGATTTTTGTTCTTTATATCTGACTCTTAAGGTAAGAAATCCTGATCAAGGGCTAGAGGCTCCTGCAAAACCAGCTGGCACTACAAGAAGTCCTTGTCCAATACTGTGTGGTACAGCACAATCTGTTCCGTGTGAGTTGTGGCAGGAGAATTGTTTTCAGTCTCCTTCAGTGATCAGATCTACACCCCAGTGTCACACAAAAACCACTGGACATAGCTGGTGCAGACACTGGTGTTAGCTTCATCATTCCAAAGTATTTGCAGCTGAAAGGGGCCAAGGTTCCTGTGAGTAACTGGCACGTGAGCCCAAAGGTGAACAGCTGCATCTCAAACCAAATGGGATTACAACAGAACCATTGCTTTCTCAACATGTATTCCATAAAGTGGCACTTGGGGCAAAGTTTGCAGTTTATTACTTTGCAGTTTGCATCTTTTCTTTGAGTATTGTCTAACACGTCCACCTCCATTCTCTTTTGCATTTTCGGGAGAATCCAGTGTGCTTATCAAGTTCTCTTTCTCTCTCTTTTTCTCTTTTCTCTTTCCCCCTCTCTTTTTTCCCTTTCATCCAGATGGAGTGCCATTTGCTTGGTGGGTTGGCCGTGCCAATGAAAAGCATCTTTACTGGGGAGGATCGCTTCCGGGCATTCAACAGTGTGCCTGTGGATTGGAAGAAAGTTGTCTGGATATGAGATATTTTTGCAACTGTGACGCAGATAGAGAAGAATGGTAATAATTTTAACGTGTATAGCAGTGTCTGTGTGAAGAGTTAGGGATAGGAGGTAGGGAAAGAAGGCTTAAATCTTTCCTGCTTCACAGTTTGGGAAGCTTGAATGGCTTGAGTCTAATCTGTTAAAAATTAAAATGAAACTAGAATTTGGACTTCTGATTTCACCTTAAATTCCTATTTTGAACAAAGACATCTGGCTGAAGCAGGTTGCTGGGATGGGTAGTCTTCAAAAAAATCTTTTTTGTTGAATGCCAAATCAGGTAATTTTATTTGCTTAGAAGTTTGGTTCAACTGGAGCATTGCATGAATAAAGGCTCTATGAGGTTGTTTCATAGGTGTACATCAGAGCAGAAAATTGAGGCCTAGAGAGCAAAATTCAAATACAGCTAAACAAGAAATATGTACTAATAAACAATCTCATATTTTTCTTATGAAAAAGTATAATGTACCTTAATCTTCTTTTACATTGGATCTCAAGCTTTTTAAGGTCAACAGGAAGAGTTATTTGGCTTCTGTAGGTTCTGGTTCAGTTTCCATAGGAAGTTTTAGAGTCACAGCATGAAAATTCAAAACTTTCCTTGTGTTCTGACCTTTGTTGTGATCTGATGCTGCATGAATCTGGGAAGGCCATCTCATAGTCTTCTGTCATTTTCTGCTCTTTCAGAGACACTCCAGCCACTAAGAGTTAGTTGATGAACTTTCCAAATGTTTTTGAGGGAACTGAAATGCCAGATGAGTGTTATTGGGAGTACAGTTTGAAACATTGAACATACATGTGAAAATTCTGCTCACTCAGTCTGCTTTCTAGACCACTCACTGACAGGATCTGCTGTCCTTTATCTGAAAAAAAAAAAAGATATTTTAACCTTGAGTAGTTTAGAAATTGTGAATAATGGAAATAGACAAGAAATGTCTTGATGTCATAGGCTGCTGTGTTTGAAACACTGTCTGAATTATCCTTTTGAAACTTTCACTTAAAATGAGTAGAAAGGAATGGTAGGGGGTCCTAAAAAAAAATCAGAAATTACTTGTCACTGTAAGTGCTGGGCTTTTTTTTGTGTGGTTGATTTCTAGACAGTGTGATTATTTGCTTGGACCCTTTGAATCCCTGGGGTCACTATTCACTTTCAAAAATTATAGCTGCAAGGAGATTTCTTCAGGAAGATGTTTATGTAAATACTGGCTTATGAATGTGATTAGTATTGAATAGCCTGGCTGTGCATGTTAATCTATCTTTTCTTTAATGTCTGGTTATCAGATGCGCTGTTGACGAGGTTTGCACATGAGCATCACGAGCATCTGTTTTTACTGGTGCTTGGCTCTCTTCATAATCCATGTTCCATTTTTCACTGCTCAAGCAGAACAGGGTGTTATGCTGGCAGACACTGGGGTTGCAGTCTCAGACTGCAGAGCACTGCACCACTAGGTTGTACAAACCAATGCAAGGTAAAAGCTAAATGCAGTTTTATAATATTTCAGCTGAGTTTCCTCAGGAAATGAAACCTAAACAAGTTATGGTGTGAGTGTTTATCTCCATTTCTCCCCACACACCTCCCCAAAGATTTTGAACAAGCAGACATGTTTCAAACATCTTGGACAGAGGCGAAGTCTCAAAAGTATTACAAATTATACATTCTATGAAAATTTATGCCAGGCTGAGAGGAAAAAGCCAATTAATGCCCACAAGAAGGAAGTTAAGGAAGCGTACACTTTTATTAGATTTTGGAAAACCCTCATGGGAGAAAGATGTTGGAAATCATGCATTGTTAGCTTGGCAGCTCAGAGAGCTACTTGTTTCTCCTAATTTCATGATAATAACAGAATATGCTTACAAGTTATAAACTGCCTACTGTTTGTTGGTTTGGGGATTCAGTTGCTTAGGTTTTTAAACCATGAGAAAATTTTATTCTAAGCTGAAGTTTGGCTTTATAAAAGCTAAAAAAACCCTGACCTTTATGAAGGGTTTCTAAACATAAGAATTTTCATGCCTCTTGAAGATTGCTTTTGTGTTTCCCTGCTAGAACACTGACCCCCTGATATATAACGAGCATTCGAATCTGAAACCTGCTGAGATCTGAACTGTGACTTTAACCTGCTATACATTATAGTGGAAGGAGCAAGACAGCAGTAGATGCATTTATTTGCCTCAGCATGAAATAAAATGGGTGCTGCAGAGTGGAAAACCAGAAAATCATTTTTGCTGCTTTTAGATAAATCATGCTGCTCCAAGGTAGGAACTCTTCAGAGCAGCTGAAGCATCCTCCTGAAGAGGAGACAGTCCTAGGATTTTGCTTTGATTTGTTTTCCCTAGACTAAATCTTGAGTGAAGAAGAAGCAGCAAAAGAAGCAGCAAAAGAAATTATAAACAATGGAAAGCAGACCTGACAAAGTCCTGTCCTGTTCCAGGAACAGCAATATGGCAGCACACAATATGCACTTCCAGGCATGCTGACTTTTAAATTATATCTGAGCAGACACCTGAGCCAGCTGCTATTTTTGGGCTTTTACTTGACATCAAGTTAGTCCCACCAGCCACATGAATAGGAATCTATAATTAAGCATTCTAGATCAGGAAGGCTTTTATATTTTTCACCTTTGTTTTTACTAAAGCACTGTACTGATAAGTATCTTTTTCCATATGGCTTATGATGCTTCCAAACTCCACAGCAGGATGACAGTGAAATCTGTCACTTCAGAAGAGTGGAGCATCTTCATGGTGCTTTCTGGAGAATGGGAGATCTCTGAGGAGGAAGCAGAGGCACCTGCAACTGCACCCTTTTTGTTGACCCAAGAAAGGGATCTGAAAAAGTGTAAGACATGCCTTGGCTTCATGCTGCCAAAAAAAAGAAAGATTTCTGACTGCTGAAAGCATTTGCTAGTGGGTGGAAACATACATAAAAATCCAGTGGCTTCAAGCTGAAGCTAAACCTAGTTCAGAAAATGTTAATTCTTTCTTTCTGTCTTTCTCTTCCTCCACACTGACAATAGTTAAACATTGGGACAAGTTCTATATAGATGAGACATATCTTTCAAAATATACACCTTGTTTCAAACAAAAATGCATTCTTGACTGGGGAAATGTGTTAAACTGACCAAAAGAATAAAGCATTACAGAAATACACTACGGGATAATGTTATGAGATCTTTTGGATCTTCAAATACCTCTCCCAGGTTGTCTTTCATCTCAAGCAATATTCTCTTGCCTTGGCAGTTAAGGTCTTACTGCTAACCTAACCTCGCATTTAAGTGGGAGGAAACTCTTTCATGCTAAGGTGAAGCACATGACTGTCCTGAAGTCCTGTTGCTACTTTGGTCTCTCTATCTGGAATCCATTTTCCACTTCAAATGCAGACTCTTGACTGAAGCCAGTCATAAAACCAAACCATGCTGACGGTATTCACCTGGAAACCTTGTGAATTTGGAGAACTTTGCAGCTTTTTATTTTGTACAGAAAGAGAAGCATCTTTGGAAATCATTTTGTACAAGAAGCTCAGGCATCTTAGCAAAGTGTGGTGGATGGTGTTGCTTCAAATAATTAGGTGATTTGCCATCTTCTATTTCTATTATGCAGTTGCCTTATTAAAGTGGAGGAGTATCCTCCTCTTTTGTCTTCCAGAACAGTCTTCTTCACTGGGGAACTAAACCTTTGAGTCTTGCCATTTCCAAAGTAACATGCATTCACCTCTGTATCGTGGCTTTGGGGCACTAAAAGAGTAAGGAAAACCACAGGACACGATAAGAAGGGGAACAAAATAAAGGGTGGATATTACTATTGTCAGACCCACTTTGTCTCCCAGAGGTATAATGAGTACATTGAGCTTTGTTTGAGGAGGAGCAAAGCCAAATGCAAGTGAATGAAGCCCTGCTTGGATGAGCTATATTTGTGCTAAGCTATGCCAGAGCTAGGGTGATAAAACTGAAAGGGCAGAGAAACCCTGACGAGCCCGGATTTGACAGGTTTTGTTTGCTCAACCACTATCCCACACTGAATCCATTCCCTGAGAAACAGTGCAGACAACTCCAGAGCGCCTGTGAGCTTATAAATAACCCCTGGCAGAGGTGACCGGGCCTGTACAGAGTTGTCTTGGATATCTGCCTCATGACTACATTTGTCAACAACTGGGAAGAGCTGCCTGCAGAGAGCTGACTGTAGCAGGTCCCTGAGGTGTTGAGAATCAGTTCATTACACTAATTACCAAACTCTGTATCTCTAATTCAGCCAAATATAGGCAGTACATCTTGCCTTCATCTGTTAGGTATGTCCCCTTGTGCTAGTGCTTTTTAGTTTATCGTGAGTGTACATTATTTTACCCAATAAAGCATTTTTGGATATGGCTCAAGGATGAGATAGCAATTAAAATGTATTCCTTTGGATTATTAATTATATGTCCTGCACAGGCCTCAAAACTTTTCCTGATGGAAGCCTGTGTCATGGGCCCATTCCTTTTGAGTTGCCTTGCCATCTGCTGATGATAGTATTCTTTTCCCCAAATGTACGGTATTCCTGAAAATCTGTACTGAATATCTGAGCTACTGAGGCTCAGATCCTGCCAGAGTTTCCATTAATGTGCAAGAGAAAAACATACCAATAGGGGATCATATGAGAATAAATTATATTTAATGGCAGCACTGTTCTTCCAGCTGTTACAAAAAATATGGAAATGGCTACCTAGAGATTAGCAATTTATGATTGCTCACACTGCTAGAACACCATCGAGCAAGGGTTTGTTTAGCACACTTTTAGTAGTAGCCAGGAAGAAGAAAAATAGTTTTGTAATGTTATAATCCAAATAGGTATTTGTCATTTACATGTGAGTCTGCCTTTACTACACCTTGAAGGACCCAGCTGTTGCCCTATCACCTTTAGTAGGAAATTATTTTCATCTTTTTTGAATTGGTCCATACATAGAGCATTTGTTTGATGTGTGACTTGCCTCATAGCTTATTGAGGAAGACCTTTGTTTAGATGTAGGCATTAATCTTCAGACATGGATAAACAAATGACATCCAACTGTATTTAATACCCATAAACAAAAAATTTTCAGTGATTAATTTAAAGGGCATTATTGGATTTGTTTGGTTTGGGTTTTGCTTGTGAAAAGGACAAATTGACACTATCCTTTATGCAAAGAGCTCAGAGAAGCATCTATTTGTTGAGTGTTGCTTCCACCCTCAAAACATACAGATTTTCATCTGGTTTTGTGCCAAATTGAGTGCCAAGTCCGGTAAGCAGGAGGTCAGTGTCTGAGGTTATTAATTTATTCATACCATTTTCTGTGAGCAGAGGACTTCTTTTAGGAAAGTGATAAAACCAGCCTTGATTTTTGTGAAATCAGGACTTAACTTACAAGGGGTGTGCTTGGTAGCCACAGGGGTAGCCACAGAGTGCTATATCAAATCCACAAAGGAGAAAAAAAAGTAGTGGCTAAGCTGAGAAGCCGCTGTGGAAGAGCAAATATAATCTGGTGTCAAGTGTGTGAAGTGGTAAATTAAAATGCATATAAGTAAAAAGGATCTCTGGGAACAAATACAAAAATAATTAATGTAACAAGGTTTTTCTTCTGTTTAAAAGACAAAATAATGTATTTGCACATCAGAGTGCAGATGCTTTTTATCAGAAAATAGACATTTTATTTGAAAAATGTAGTACATGAAAAGTGATCCCCAAGCTCCCTTCAGGCAAAATTTCAAATGTTTTGTCCAAACCCTGGTATATTTGTATTTTGTAGTGCCACAGCAGTGCCTCCAGGAAGTTATTGTACAGGTACACGAAGCTCTTTTGCTCCTCTCTCAGGAATAATACATTGTATTTGAGAGGCTGCCATGGTGTGTAGCACATAGAGAAGAGGAATTGTGGTGCTTTGTAAGAAATGGAGTCTGAAATAAGTTCAATTTGAGGAATACCAGGAATTTGAAACACTTGCAGTGACTTCCACTCTTTTCTGCTTTTCATAGCTGAAATCACTTAGGTGTCCATCTTTCACCAAAAACTTGATTTCCTACTATGAAATAATAATTAACTGCAACAATAGATATGTTGTTCCTCACACTGACATGTTCTCTGAAGGACAGAATGTTTTTCTGATAGGTTTCATTTCAGTGTCTGCTTGTGTGAAAATACATATCATTATATGAGGATTTTTTTCCATATGTGAGAGAACAAAATGCATAAAATGTGTTTTTTGAGTTTGAAGAGAAGCTTGATTGAGTTTTCAAGGCATTAACAAAGAATTGAGGATTTTTATTAATTCTAGAATATATTTCTCTCTCACACTTGAGCTATGCTACTAAAGTTCACTGTGACACTGGCATATAAGTAGTAAAAATTCAGTCATAAAATTTGATATAAAAGAAGTTCATGCAGTACAGCAGAATATCTAATAAGCAATGCAGTTTTCAGAGATGTGGAATAGATATCTTTAAAATGTCATCATTTCATGGTTTTTTGTAGATATTTTGAGTGCTAGCTGTAGAAAGATACTGATTTTTATTTTAATGATGATCATAGCTAGTAAAAAGACTGCACCATTTTCTAAATTTAAATAAATTTGCAGGAAACCTCCCTAAATATTTTTGCAATTTTTGAAAAATTTTATTTTAAAAAAGAAAACACCACCTTAGTTACTCATGTGTATATTGAATATTTTATGTCCCATTGCTATGCATCTTTCTGCCTTTTTTTCATTCATTTTGCCTACTCTTCTTCCTCCATCTCTGGAATACCCTGTTTAATTATCTTCCTAAGAAATACTCAAATAATTTAGCTTTCATCACAGTAGTTTAATAATCTGTCAAGAGTATTTACGCTAACTTTCAAATATTGATACAATAAGCTGTGAGTGTGATGCTGAGAGTCTGCCCTGAAGAGATTTGGAGACCAGATACCTTTGATTCACACGTGATAGTTTTCTTTCTGAGTCTGTACTCAAGGCCTCACTCTGCCTCGTGCCTGGGAATTTCATCTTGCTGCACTTTGTCTGTAATTATTTGCATGTCAGACACCCACTGGAGCAAGAAGAAAATGTTAGCGTCTGAGAGGGTACCTCTCCTTTTCCCCTTGGCAATATGAGACAATTAACTATGCTGCATGCAATTATAAGCAATGAAAAATAAATGCAATGTGTGCAGCCTTTATGAAAAAGATCAAAATGCTCCTATTTTTGTCTAACATTAATCAGAGTGGAGCACTTAGCCAAGCAAACATTTGAGGTTGTGTGTCACAGCACAGCTGCAGTGTTTGTCCTCATTATTTCTTTGCTAGAAGTCTGTGTCTGTTCCTGTAACTGGAACTACACCAAGAGTTTATGGAAGCAGGCATTACAAGCAGGATATGGGCAGGTCTGGGATCCTGCCTGGCATGTTAGACTCTCAAATAGTGTCATCACTCAATTAGTGATATGTGTTTCCTGAGGCATTGTGTCACACCTGCCTGGAAGAGCAGTGGGTATAAATTTGGGGCTACTGGCATTTTGGATGCGTTGCCATCCCCATGTGCAGGATGTAGTCTTTCACCTACAAGCAGAGAGGTGAGTTGAGTCCAAACCCTGCTGCTGGGCTGCACAAAGGTAGAGATCCTTTCTCCAAAGCTATTGAGATTTGGTTCCATGAAGGATGCTCTGCCACACTTACGTGCCCAGATGTACAGCAAACCTTAACTTTGAGAAAAGGAGAAGAAAAAACACATCACTGTGGAGATAAGATTCAGTATCGCTCATCTCTCTATTATCAATCAATAGAGAGAGACCTCAAAAGGGCAGATCTGCTCTGGTAAGGTCAGGGTTGATACCTGAGGGGCTCAGCTGGGTTTATGAAGTGAACTGGGGTGAATGCACATCTGTGTACTCTGCCAGAGCCAAAGCCACTCGGTCAGCTTAAGGACCTGCCACAAAACATCACACTGCATTTTGAGGACAACTTTTTTGTCCAGCTGACTCAGAATAAAAAGAAATTATCCTTTAAGAATCAAACTTCCTTTTCCTTTCTAACAGCCATGTGTAAGTTAGTCGCAGCTGAAGAAAAAGCCCAGCTAACCAAACATGAGAAGTTTGACGATGCAGTAAATCTGCCTTGAGTATTTCAGTTGCTGAACCAAAATGTCCCCAGTGAGCAGTGCAAAGGATCAATTCAGTCCAACTCACTCTGCCAATTCAGCTGTTTTTGCAGTGTGCAGGGTCACTCGTGTCCCAGCCATCTTGAAGGTGGATCAGTAATTGTCTGGCTTCCCCTTGCTAACAGCAGGCTGGATCAGGCATCACCTGTCCTCTTCCTGCTCAGGTAAAGCATAAAGCCAGCATAAAACACCCTTATCTGTCTCCAGCTAACTTTACAGAAATGCAGACTTGGACTTAGACCTGATCCACAGCAAATACATCCTGCTGAGGAAACCCCTTAGAGCCCAGTTTACATTAATGCCCATTAGTCAGCATGGCAGGGCTCTTCCTTGGCTTCAGTGTTGTTCTGCACAGCTGAAGCAGGTTTACAGCCCAGCCCAGCCGGTATCGTGTATCCAAATGGCGTCTTCAGTGGTCAGTATTGTATGTGAACATAGAACATACATGGGAACACATTTATCTTAAACAGTGTGTACTTGTCATAATTCTTCCAGGTAATTCTGCAAAAGCTCTTTAAGTAAGCATCTTTTAAATATTGTCTTGCATGACGAATGCTGAGGGGGTTTGTCTGTGGTTAATCTGTCTCTTTGTGCTTGTGTATTAAAATCCAGGACAAACGATACCGGCCTCCTTGCTTTCAAAGACCATTTGCCTGTAACTCAGATTGTGATCACTGACACAAACAGATCAAATTCTGAGGCTGCTTGGAAAATCGGCCCTTTGCGTTGCTATGGAGACAGTGAGTACTAGCTCTTCCCAATTTCCAGTGGTACAGAATGTTCCTTTTTTGTTGTGGTTGTTGTTGTTTTTGTCTTTTTTTTATAAAAATACTATTTCTTTGATAAAAGGTGGCTTTCCACATGCAGCCTGCAGCTGCTGTCCTGTGCCAATTAACTATAGAGAAGGGGGTTGTGTTTGCAGGGCAGTTCTGGAATGCTGCTTCCTTCAACACGGAGGCCTCCTACCTGCACTTCCCCACGCTCCACGCTGAGGTCAGCGCAGACATCTCCTTCTTCTTCAAAACTACCGCCGTTTCCGGGGTATTCTTGGAAAACCTTGGGATTAAAGACTTCATACGAATTGAAATAAGCTGTAAGTTTCACTGCTCGGGAATCTTGGTGGTTTTGCCCAATTTGACAGATGCAGAGAACTGGGAAGAACATATTTTCTGCCATTTTTAGATGTCTGGGAGTGCCTGGAGATGATAAGATGGAGACATAAAGACTCTTTTATCGAGGCTTACCTACCTCTCCTGCCAGAGTTTCCCTGTATAGACTTGTTCATTACACTTAATCTTGTTATGGCTAGATTTCTCTTTCTTAAACAAGAGTATGAATTTATTTTTTCAACACTAATGTTTATTTTTTTACTCTTTAGAGAAAAAACTACTGGTACCTATAGGCAGTTTTTAGTTGAAAGTTGAAAAATTTAATGTAGCCCTTCTGATGGTTACTTTTATTTCCATATCAGTAACATACCCAGTCTGATGCAGCCCCAGTGTTTCAAAGGAACTCAGTATGTATGGTACAGCTACGAGGTGAGAATTTATGAAGGACAGGACACTAATGCAATACAAGTTAGTCACAGTTGTAATGGATCTTGAATACTTCAAAATCTATTAAGTGAGTGCAGTGTAACTGCTACTCAGTGTATAAGGAAAATAGCAGGGAATTTAATTAGTGAGATTTTGCCTCACTCCTGTTGCGATGACTTCAAGTATTTATTAGTGACAAAAGAGTACAGCAGCTTTGACATGAAATATGACATGTATATTCCAAATTCTGTCAAGCTTAGGGAAAACAAACTGAGTGCTACGCATTTGATAATATGCTTATAACAACCCCAAAATAAAATTTAATAAAACAGGGCCCCAAGGCCCTTCGATTCATTAAACCAGTGGTAAATGTCATGGTGGATTATCACAAGGTAATGAGGTGTGATTTGCTGTTAATTGCACATCAAGGTCCAATTTGATTGTACTTCAGGGTAGTGCATTTTATTCTCAGGGATACAGAAGTAAAAATGGCATCAAATATAACAAATACTGTAAGCTAAGAGGATCGGTCAGTGAAAGCTTCTGACGTGTGTTACATCTATACTCCTAGAGAAATGAGTTATTTAACAGTTTGGGAAAAAACCTTTTAGACTTAGGCTTCTCATCATTAGTTTGTTGTTGTGCTTCTTGCTGCCAGATGGAATTTGCAGCCTAAAGGCCTTGTATCAAGGAAGCTCCATGGAGCAGCTGCTTCAAAGGGAAACAACTTTTTAGCAGATGCAGGTGCTCAGAATAGATCTTTGTCTATCCCTATGGAGCATTTCTTATCTTAACTATCTAAGAAACAGCTTCCAAAACCAGACCTATCCAATTTTTTGGACTTGAAATAACATGATTTTTAGGAATTTTCAGTCCACAACCGTCTGGTTGTGTGATGTGTGGACCTGGTTCTTTGTCTTCGTAGTGCATCTAGCATTTTAGGAAGAGGAAAATAATCAGTAGCAAGAATGTTAAAATGTTCTAACCCCTTTCAGGCTTCCAGCAGAGCAAGGTGGACTCCTTTATGGAGCTTTTATGTCGCTTTTGTTTTTCAACTATTGTCCCGTTTCTAGGAGCCTTATTATTTCTAGATGTGTGTTATATATGCAGCTTTAGTTTAGGATCACCTATTAAGTAGTTTTGCTCATCTGTTTTTTTGTGCATCTTGAGTCAGATTTAGGCAAACAAATGCTTGTAGGATTCTCTTGCACCACATGCAGCCAAGTTATGTAATGGTTAATTGCCTGCTTTTTGAATGATCTAGTTGGAAATATCTTCATCCTTTCTCCCATCTTAGCATTATTTGTCTAAAATTTTCTGGGACCATTGTGTGACTTTTGTGCAGCATTTGGCACTTTTACTTCAAAAAGAGGAGTGCCATTTCTAGAGCACTGTGATTTTTATAGCAAAAAAAGATGGGTACCCACAACCAAGCCTAATCACAGCAGAGATCAAACAGTGAGGCTGCAGGCTTAAATTTATGTATAAGCTGCTGTGTAGGAGATGGGAGGTAAATGATCCTGTACTATTTGCTGACATAAAAGTTAATGGACCCTATATTTATGTAAGATTTCTTGATGTCAAAACCACAATTTAATTCAGACCTCCACTTCCTCTTCACATCTGTTTATCTATTGCAGCCCCCAAGGAGATCACCTTCTCCATAGATGTTGGGAATGGCCCCACTGAAGCCACTGTGCAGTCTCCCACAGCCCTGAATGACAACCAGTGGCACTACATCCGGGCAGAGAGGAACCTCAAGCAAACCTCTCTGCAGGTGGACAACCTCCCCAAGAAGGTCCTGGAGGCCCTTGCTGAGGGACACTTCCGCCTGCAGCTCAACAGCCAGTTATTTGTAGGTAGGGACAATCCAAGGGTTCCTGTAGATAACAGTATTTCAAATACTTTGGTGATGAATGCTCTTATCTCACCATTGAGCTTGCATGTGGTGGCTTGGTTTTGCTTTCTCTTCTTCTACTCCTGCATAGGCAACATGCAGTAAACCCAAACAATTCTAACAATAAAGCACGAACTGTAGTTTAACCATACTATAATTGATGGTATTTTTGGGGTCAAACTCCTGAAATGTATTTGTTACCAAAGAGTTGATAACATTTCTTCTTATGCAGCACTGGCTGTGTAAAATGCTGTAAAAAAATGTGACCTGTCTCTTTAGGCACATTTTAAAAGTCAAAAATTTGTCATATAAATTTCTGAGGCAAAGCCTGAAGACAGTATGGTCCTTAAATTCTATTCTTCCAAGCATGCCCACCAAAACCCTTATTTGGCTGGAGAGTCCATGAGTGAGAGAAGTATGAGCACAGTCAAAGCAAATACAGGTGTTTTATCTGAAAGTGATTTTTCAAAGAGGAAAAAAGAAAATTAAAAAAGAAAAGAAAAATCTCTGCATATATTTTGTTTACTTATTGCCCTCACATAAGAAACCTGGATTGGAACTAGTTTGTATTTGATAAGATGATAATGGGTTATGAAGGGAATTACCTCTTTTTTATATTCACATGCTGCCTTTCTGAGTAATCTGCTCAGTGATGGAGTGGGATGTAACTGTTCTTATGCAGGGCCATTCACATAACCTCTGATTCCTTCCCTAAAATGGATTTTTTTTTACTTAGCTGAAATGCTGTAGCAAACCTCAATCTGTCAATGCATTTTAATAAAGTTTACTTCTATATTCATGCCCTTACACTTAAGTAGCTTTCAGGGTATTCATTTGAGCTTTTTATTGTGTATGTGTGCAGTAATTACTGGGCTCTGAACATAAAGAATTAATCTGTTAATAAATACATATGGCTGCATCGATGTCAGGAGTCCTTCCAACACAGCTGTTGATTTATACCTAAAATGATCTCTGTTAGACTCAGCTGGAGAGGAGAACACACAGAAAGGAGGCTTAAGACTGTCACAGTGCAAAGTTTCTGTTTTCTGGTATGAAGCATGCTGCTAATCACTTGTTTTTCAAATACTACATTGATCCTAAGAACATGTTCTGTGGGAGGCCAGGCCTGGTGGCAGCAGGCTTGGGCTGCCAGACACCTCAGAAACATCAGAGAAATTTAGCCAACATACTGTTTACAGTTAGGAAAATTAGATATTTTGTGACTGAATAGACTTCGTGATTTTTTGGTTGTTTCTTTCTAAATGACTAAATATGATGGGTTTATCATAGGTCATCTATTAGATATGTCACATATATCAGCTGTTTACCATCTCACATCTGAAAAGCAGTATCTGCCTGTAAGCTTGCTGCTCTGCCTCAGCAAAATAAACAGGTTACCTGTGTGAATTTCATGGTGGTTTTAAAGTGACATAATTGATGAATTGTGTTATGAAAATCCATAGTTGTTAAGGACCTCACCAGAGCAACGTGCCAACAGGAGCCCTTGTGAGCAAAGACAAAGACAAAGCCCTGCACCTGACACAGAACAGCATCAGCATCCCCACAAGCTGGGGACTGAGTGGATGGGGAGCAGCTCTGCCAAAAAGGTCCCGTTGGTTTTGGTGGAAAAATGAATTTGTATCTCATCTGAATGTAGCTATGCTTTAAGGAATAGACTGGATACCAGCAGGGACTTCCAACTCATTGTACTCTGTTGTGAGTGTTTACAGAAAACTGTAGGATATAGGTATTTATTTCAGCCAAGAGGTGAAAAGTACTCACTGCACAATAAATGTTGCATTCTGTCGTCCATCCACACTTTTACTGAACCATGAACAAAAGGGACAGGAAAAAAACGTTTGGGAGTGCTTTTTCAGGCCTTAACTCTGCCAGATTGAAGGCCAGAATTATCTGTGACTTGCTAAGTTTTCCTGAGAGCTGTCAGAAGAGTTGGAAACCTGGGTTGCCTCCTGATTCTGGCACTATTTGTCCCTGGGTGCTCCAGGGAAAGGTGGCAGAAATCCAGCAATACACACATGTGATATGGTTTGTCTCTACTGAAAGTCTCATTTGAATCTCATAATAAAAAGCTACTGATTTAATACCTTAGCCATGCAGAGAGAGTTTTAACCCATCTGAAAAATAAATGTATAAATACCATGGTAAAAAGGACAGAAGCAGCAGCACATAATACTGCTCCCTACTCCCCCTATAATCCACAATATATTTGTCTCTGCAGTATTCTGCATACTGACAGTGATTAAGGGGTTTCCAGCCTTAATGACTATGTGTGGCAGGCTTTTGAGATAGCTCTGTGTGTTTGTGAAGTGGAAGAGAAAAGTGACTTTGCATTGCCACTACACTCAAACAAGCCTGGATTTTAATGCAGTTAGCAAACCATTTCTCTCTTTTAGTGGTTCTTGGGTGCTAACTGCTTGTGGTTGCATTATAATCCTGTCAGAGCATGGGTATCCTTGCACCTTGCCAGATTTCTTCTGTAAAATTGAAAAAAGTGCAGTAGAAGGAGCAAACCCCGAACAAATGTGCAGGATAAGTAACATCAACTGCACCAAACTGTCCAGTAATGGGCCAATTCAGCAAATTACTTGCTCAGATGGGGCAGGCAAAAACCATTCCTTTCAATGGAGAGTCGTTTTCAGCACTCAGTATGTGTGACATGGTTTTGTATAGTGCAGCTCTCCCTGTAGTCCTGGAGTAGCTGTGTCATTGTGGCGTGGTCTGAGATGAAGCCCTGTCTTACCTACTGGTGAAGGCATGAGCATAAGATTCCGTAATGGGGATGGGAAAGGCAGTCCTCCCAGACCACTTTGAGGATAGGACTTGAACTCAGACTGGTAACATCACAGAAGCAAAGTAAAAATCCTGAGAAAGTAATCTGATGTACAAAGCTTTGGTCAGAAGTTTTTGTTTGGTACATTCAGGAGATTAGCAAGCTAAGTGTTTGTGTTCCTGGTTTTGTCTTGGGAGGAGTTGAGCAAGGAATAAATCCTTGGGTGAATCTCCTATATCTGTTGTAGACAGTCCAAAGGCAACAAAACCCAGAGAAAGTCAACATCTGAGAAACTTTCTCTGGAGACAGAGAGAAGGAATTATGGGAAAAGAAGGAGCTTATTTACTGCTGTTGGTTTTAAAAGACACCTTGGAATATTTTGGAGGCTAAGAGGAGGAATAAATGCCTAACTCTTTGTGTATCCTGTATGTTTTGTATATATTTCAGCTTGAGACCAAAAGTGTGCCTTCAAGGTCTTCTGAGGAACACCATAGCAAGTTCTCCTACTCCTGATTGTGATTCCTGTACTTCTCTGCCCTTTCCTTTTCTTTGTATCAGTTACACAAATGCTCCTAATACTTATTTTCAGCCTCCCTAATCCAGTTTCTACTAACAAAAAGTCCTTTGTTTTTTTTAAAGCAAATCCTCAACTCATTGCTAGAATGTTAATTATTTAGCCAATTGTAAAACCAAGCTATGCTGTGAGTGCTCAGTTGTGAGCTTCTTGTCCTCTCCTCTCAGACTCTCCCTTCCTTTCCCAAGGGTTCCTCACAAAAATTCAGCTGCATAAACACCTTGCTGGGAACACCTTGGCTCATTTGGCTGTCACCTCTACTCAGCAAAGTACACCCTTAACTTTGGTATTTATGGTCCTTAGACTTATCCTAAAATATGTTTTCTTGAATAAAACATTTAGGTCTCATCCATTAAAGTCTCTAGTCCATCAGGCTTGTATAAGAGTTGGAAGATTTTGCAAAGCCTAATTTGGGGAAGAGTTTTGTGTGTTTAAGTTTTTCCTTTGCTTTGTAGGAATGTATATGAAGAATAGGTCTAGTCAATTGAAGAAAACTGCCCAAAATAAGCAATATATTTGCTTAATCAATGTTGTGTGGGTCTTGGATCATATAGCTGCTCTGTGTTAAGCTCTATACTTTCAAGAAAATAGAAGACAAGAAGAGTGAAAAACTTTACAAGGCTTTCCATAGTGCTTTAGAGGGCAGTAAGAATATGAGTAGTGCAATAAACATGACATCCGTAGAACAGTTAGCAATAGTTTTTACTCATTTTTTGCATGGTACAGCTGGGATTGGCGTGTGGGCAGAGAGGAGGCAAGGAAACTGTCATTCATCCTTGTAATATTTTTGGTGGCCTCCAATGCAAAAGAAAAGAGAGTAACCATTAGTCTTAAAGGGAAAAATCCCATTTCAACTTATATAGACTTTACTGAAAAATGTGTGTGGTATGTTTTGTTTTGGGTCTTACTTTTGTTTGATTACTGTTCAAACAAAAGGATTGTGTGTGCAGTGTTGCAAATGCAGAAAGCCTGATTCTTGTCCTCAGAGGGCCTTTAACATAAGTGAGCTAACATTTGCTCACCTGAAAACAATAGCTAGCTAAAAGGAACTTGAAAATATTTATTTCTCTGAGGAAGGCATTATAAAATAAGCATGAAAGAAATGCGTCTCATGCATACTATCTATAGTTCAATTGCTTTAATTCACATCTAGTGTTTCTGCTGTTAGTGTTCCAGAAAGAAAAGTATGACAGAATGGTGTAGTAGAACACCATGCCTTTTCAGACTGTTGCTGCATTCTCTTTAGTTTGCAGAAGTCTTGCTTTAATTAATTTATAGAAAAAAAAAATGCTCTTCTGCTGGGGCTTATCAAGTGATGTAATCTCTTAAGTCGTAGACTATGAAAGAGAGCCAGTTTCTACAGAAGAATAATAACTTTTCAGACTACTTTTGCAGGAGAATCACCAATAAAGCTAGCTTTTAAGAGTCTGCAAATGCTGATAACTCCTGAACAGAATTAGATTTCCTAGCAGCAATCAAAACTGCAGTATCTTCAAAAGCAAAACATTGGCAACTGCCAAAAAGAAAAAGTGTGTGATAAGAAAAACGGTTATATTTTCATAGAGAACTTCAACAATCATCATTATTATCATTCTCAGAGATTACCTCTTATGGAAAAGTGCCTTCACTGTAACACTGTTAGCAGTTTCATTTGACAGGTATGATGCTAGTTAGCTTGTAGAGACTGAACTGCCCTCTTGCATACAGCTCTGGTCTCCAGGAAGAAATGCAATTATGTTTAACCATTGTACTAAATAACACATCTGTGAACTGAACTTGTGTTTCAGGCCTACAACAACCATTGACATGCAACACATCAGGCTGGGCAGTCATGCATAAATTCAGACGCAAGTAATTTCCCTTCAGCCAGCAGGCCTGGTGCTGAACATGACTCATCCTTGCTATCTGGACTCATCAGCATGTATAATTCTCCTGCTGGTGGGATTAGAGTGTTGTTTGTACTAAGGCAGCAAATAGGAAAAAAAAAAAAAAACCAACAAAACCCCAACATTTTCGCTTTGGTTTTGTTGTGTATTTGGTGATATGCAGACATAAGATAAAGAAGCTAATCTTTCTCCTAAATGAATTTGTGGTTTCAGTGCCAGACAGGGCAGTAGATAAGCCAAAAAAGAGAAGAATGGCAAAAAAGTGTCACATACAGCTTTCTTGTTCTTTGATAATGATAGAGACACCTTTACTTTCCAGGGCTGTCAATCTGTCATCTTTTACCACTGTATGCATTGATATATAGTATTTTTTTTATTTGTGGATTCATATTTGTACCTCAGGATTGAGCTTCATGGCTTTGATTACTGTTCAGACTCATCAATGTGTGCATGTCCATTTTTCTCTCTTTCTCAGGGGGAACAGCTTCCAGACGGAAGGGTTTTTTGGGATGTATTCGATCTCTGCATTTAAATGGACAGAAACTTGACCTGGAGGAGAGAGCTAAAATGACACCTGGTGTAAAACCTGGATGCCCAGGACATTGCAGCAGTTATGGGAACCTATGCCATAATGGAGGAAAATGTGTGGAAAAGTATAATGGTTACTTCTGTGACTGTACCAACTCAGCCTATGAAGGACCTTTCTGCAAGGAGGGTAGGCAGCAAGCTTTGATCCCAGTTATTTGTGCAATAACTCTGAATTACCGCACCATTTCACTCATCTCAGCTTGGTGTCCCCCACATCTCAAGATGTTCTATAATCAGCTGTCCCTTCAGTGTTCTTAAATGTTTCTGTTAAGCAGGCTCCATCGCCTCCTTTTGTTGACTTCTCTGTTGGCCTCAGAAATGAAAATGGTGTTAGTTGTACCATAGTTTACCACTATTTCCCACTATGATTCCTGTATTCCATTGCATGTAACTGTCCCCAGACATTAGGAAATAGGGCTGAAATGTTTTATAGCAAGTGTTTGACCATGTCTGAATGTTTAGGTTGCTTTTTTTTTTAAACCTTATCTTCTTTTCTTCACCTTAACAAATCCTTAAGGTTTTTCTTTACAAAGTTTTAGAGCACTGATGTGCCAAAAAAGAGGTAGTCTTTTTATGCTTTTTTTTTTCCCATTCCCGCAACAACCCATCCAAACGTTAAGAAAATTTTAAAATAAGCATGAAGCATTCAGGAGAAAACTGATTTGCATGGTTCAGTCTTTGGTGAATGTGTCCTCAGTGAAACTTTCTGGTGGCTTACAGGAGATGCTGTCAACACCAGAAAAAAAAGCAGGGCAAATATGGAACATCTAATTTTTTATGGAACATGCTTTCTGGAACTAACAAAATCACTATTCAGTAACAGCAAGGTGCAGTGTGAATTTTTAATTTCCATGGCTGTATCCCACCTCACGAATGCAACAGGTTTGCTAAATGGGCTGCATCATCTGCTGGTGTAAATTGGCTTAGTTGTTTAATGAAAACAGAAGCATAAGTTCTAAGGATCTGAGGATGCACAGGTAGATGTTTCTCTTTATTTGATGCTCCCAGAGACAGCTTCCCTTACTGGCTGTCTTTGGTCAAAGTGTTGCTTTCATAATTAATTTCATTAAAACGGAGACTGGAAAGAACAAATCTATTTTGGGGACAAGACAGAGAATATTGCCTTTCGTGACACTGTCAGAAGATGGTGAACAAAGCATTTATTTACCTGACAGACATTTGGGCTGTTCCATCTTGTGGAATTCTGATTCCAGCACTGAAATAGTTGAGTTTATATTTCCATATACTGTTTATCTCTGTGCCAAACAGTCTGCAAGGAAGGACACATTGTTATACAAGTGAAGGAAGGGTGATATCAGCTGGATCAAGGGTGTTTTGCAGTGTTCTACTTCTGAAGCAGTTAGTTCTGGTCCATTCCTGCCTGGGACATGTGAAAATGCAGTAGCTGAAATAATTCCTTTGGTTTATATCTGCTTTCAGAGGTGTCTGCATTATTTGAAGCTGGCACTTCTGTTACCTATACTTTCCAAGAACCTTATCCTGTCACGAAGAATGCAAGCACCTCAAGCTCTGCCATTTATGTGGATGCTGTCGTGTCCAAGGAGAATATTGCATTCAGCTTTCTCACGGCACACACTCCAAGCCTTCTGCTGTACATCAACACCTACTTTCATGAATATTTGGCTGTGATTCTCTCCAAGAATGGTAAGTAGTCTTGATTTGCTACCCAAGGGAGACCTGTGCAACTCTGTGAAGTTTTTCAGGGGTTGGTTTGTTTGTTTGTTTGTTTGTAGGGTTTTCTTGTGGGAGAATAGCATAGAATTCTGCACTTAAGTTCATTTCTGTGTCTTCAACTTTATCAACTTCATGGTGTTCAGTTCGTGAAATGGCCATCACTCTTGTTTATGTCCCTTTATTTGGCATTCAGTGCTACACTTGCCTATTCAGTCTTTGAGTAATCATGTTGTTGGGGCTTAAAATGTGCTTTGACTTCCATTTGGCAAGGTTTTACAATAGCAATTCCTTGCTATTTATTCCATAGTGAGATGCATTAAGCCACCAAGATAAGGGAATGAGAAATACAATGTATGTACAAGGGCGCTTGGTGCAGAAATATACTATAATTTTATCCTGTGCATTCTGTTTTGGGACATGCATTGCTCCTCACTGGATTGTTTCAATGGAATAAAGCCATTTTGTCTAAATATTAAAGCCAGGATACGTCAAAATTTTCTAGGTTAATTGACCCAAACATGAGGTGTAAACTTATTTCCTGTTTAAAGATACCTAATGTGGGTACTTTTTGAAAATGTGTAAAGATGTTAGGGGCATACACCTTTGTCTTCTTAGTAAAAGCTGGGCTCCTGAGTCCTTGCAGAGCTTTCAAAAAACTCAATCCAGACAAACATCATCCTAGACAAATGGTGAAATTTGAATTTTCCAAGAGTTATCAGGCACTGGAGCACTGCAAGTGATGAGTAAGCTTATTTGTGACTCAGTGGCCTGTGGCAGAACAATAGAAAGTTAATGTAATGTGGCTGAATATGTAGATTTGACTGAATGACCCAAGACCACTCTGAAGCATTGAAAATTCCAAAATAAGCAAGCTTTCAAGTACTGTCAAATAAAAACCATAGAAAATAAAAAAAAAAAAAAAAAAGGTTTTATTCTCGGTATGGATTTTGCAGTAGTTTCTCTGTTGGTTATGTCATGTGGCTAGCATTGAGGCTGGCATGGGATAGTGGATTGGCACCCTAATCCCTGGGAGAGATCACTG
The DNA here is from genome assembly GCF_031753505.1 of Anomalospiza imberbis. Lineage (NCBI taxonomy): Eukaryota > Metazoa > Chordata > Aves > Passeriformes > Viduidae > Anomalospiza > Anomalospiza imberbis. The sequence continues at coordinate 13,541,494 of NC_089687.1, forward strand.
GAATAGTAACTGGCTGAACAGATCTACTTCAAGTGAAGCTTTGGCAGGGAGGTGGGACTCCTGAGGTGACCCTAACCCTCTCCTGTCCAGTCCCAGATTTTCATCTCTAATTTGCTCCTGTAGACATGTGTTTATGATTTTCAGATATATGAATATTCTAGTGTGGAGCTCCAGGGTGATGGAGGTTAGCCCCTGCTGTGGTAAAACCTTGGAATCTGCTTCTCAGTTTCACTCAGGTCTCTTGATGCCACTCAGGCAATTGAAAATAGCCCTAAAGTTAATCACAGTATAATATCCATTTAAATCACCTTTATTGCTGCCAGAGTAGTCTGAAATGACCTTAAAAACATGAGCCAATTGACTTTTATTGATGGAATACACTATAAGCAACCTATAATTGTGGAGCTCTAGAAGGGGGTCTCTAATAGTGCTTGGGGTTGGGACCAAGACATGAAGATGTCCTGTAGCAGCTCAGCAGGAGCAGGGCTTGAGACAATGAAAATGACCTTTCCTTTTGTCAGCTGCAAATGTCCCATCATTTCCCTTTGACTTAGATGGAAACAGGCACTCTCAGTACTTGTGGAAATTAGGTGGAGCAGGTCTCACCACTGTCTGGCAGTACAAACCATGGTGCTTTTCTCAGATCTGCACCTCTTTTTAATCGCTTATAATATGGTGGTAACAGTTGTTTAGAGGGTTGGTGAGACATCAGGCTCCAAAATTCTGGACTATAAAGTGTAGCGCTATATGCAAAGAATGATTAAGATAACTAGCTGACCTTTGTTAACTCCTGCAAGTCTCCTTCAGGATTACTCAGTGCATGCTTCTGTGACATTTTTACAAGACAGTCATTTCAGTCATGTGTATTCTCTGCCTTTTTTCCCAAATGGAATAATTCGTTAAATTTCATGTCCTTTTGCTTTTCAGTCTTGTTGGAATTGAAATTATTCCAATGAAAATAGTGTTCAGATATGTTACTCTTTCTTCCTCCAAGAGGTTTATGCTTGCCATAAAGTTACTGGACTATGAATATCAATGTCCTTTGTAGCATTAAAAGCGAGTGTGATTCCTTCTCTCTTACTGGCTTACTTTCAAGGAATCTTGCTGAGTCTGACAGTGTATAGTAGGACATAAGCAGGTCCCTGCTGGATAGCTGATTGGTTAAATAAAGGTTAGGCTTCTGGGGAAATGGGAATGGGCATTCTCGCTTAGAAGGTGAACAAACTCTGGAGTAATACTCCTTACCATAATCCCAAGACCCTTTCCACTTGTTAAAAAAATATGTAGAACCGTCTATGTATAATTCAATACTTCACCTTTTGTAACTATTTTTGAAGCTACTACTCATGTATTATGTTATTCCTCTTTTCTATTATGCACAAAATAACTAGGCAAAGTATTAGTTAATAAAAGTGACTGTGAGAAGAATGTTTTTCCTACTTCTGACTTCTCATGTTAAATATTTGACATTAAAGAAGTGAAACTGTTTGCAAGGATTATTCATAATTAGAGCATACTAAAAGGGCTTATATGAAAGTGACCTTGTATAGGCAGCTGTGGTCTAATTCAGTCAGGTGTGAAACATTTCCTAAAACCTATTGATTTCAGTAAATTTTTATATATATAATACTTAGAAGCAGTTTCCACCTATAGAATATATTCCATACTTCAGAGCTTGTTCTTACCTCTGATCAATGGACTCATGTCCTAGAAGCTTACAGGTTTCAAAAGCTGATGGTTTTAAAGATGACTTAGGGATTGTTTCCTTCATTAGTTAATACTGATGCCTTGAAATCATACATGTGATTTGAAAATTGTATGCGTATGAGAGCATCTTCCTTTCCTCTCCAGTCTTTCATGGATTTTTAAATTACAGCTACATAAGTATGTGTATGTATTGTATATAGATGGGTGTGTGTATATGTACATATGCATATACATGTACACATATATGGGTGGGTGTGCATGAAAAACTCATGTAGTCCCATTGGCCCCACATCTAAGAGATTGGCAGTACTGTAATGATTGGCATTTTTAATATCTCTTTCTGTAGAAATTTCAAATTATAGTGCTTCTTACTAAGCTACAGAATATGGGTAAACATCTTCTCAGTGTGTCAATCCACAGAAAATATCCATATCATGGGAAGATGCTACCAAGAAAACAGTATTTTTATTTCTTTTCCAAGCTAGCTTTTCACTGTACATTTTTGCAGTCATATGATTTCACAAAGTAACCAGTACCTTTGAAATACTGTCTTTGCCTTGCTCCCTAAAGGTAATAAATGATCAGAGAGAAAAGTCTTAAGATAGTGTTGAAATAAACTTTATTTGTCCTTTCTTAATTTTTCCTAACCCCCTGCAAATAATCAAATGCAATATGAATATGATGAAATATATTGTCTAGAAAATGTTTTAACAAGTCTTTGATTCTCAGTTTTGTTGTCTTTCTCCATGGAAACAAAATGATTCCTAATCTAGAAAAAAAAGCAGATAGCTAGCATCAAAGAAGAGAGATAGAATCTCAAACTATGCTAGAGTGATTGAAAAATTATCTGCATTTATTATCTAATATCATAAGAAATTAAAAAATTTGAGTCCTTTTTTATTTTTTCCACCTTTCCAGCATCTATTGTCATCACACTGAGCTGTGTTCTCCATTTCTGTTGGAAAGCAAGACTCTGATTTTGCATAGGAAAGATTAAAGACAAGGAAAAAGGCATAGTTAAAAACAGCAGTACAAATGAAAACATCTCAAGTAATTCTTAAGTCTCTGATACTCAGCATACAGTAGCAGGACTTATATCAGCTCCACTTCCCTGACCTAGAAAGTATTGAAATCAGCTGATATTTCAAGTGAATAGGAAAGGAAATCACAATGTGTAACAGAGGTAAGCTGAGTTAACACTCTAAAAAAGAAAAGAAACAAATATTGTCAGAGAAGCTACTGATTAATTTTTTCTTATAAACTAATAATCTCCTGTAATCTCCTCCTCTCTCTGAGTCAGAAACAGCTTTTCTAATGAAAGCATGGAAATTCTTATTGTTTTTGCATTCAAATATGTTGAGCTGCATCTCCAACAAGCAAAGCTTTTCTCACTCAGTAGAAAAGAGATGCAAAAAGTCCAGTTCAGTCTTTGAGGCAAGGAATCTTTTGATCCTGTTCACAATGTACACTTTCAAGTTTAATGGGTCAAAACTAAAACGGGAAATAGGACTAGGGCTAATTTCAGAGGGTGATTCTTCTGGTTCCTTTTCCTTACTTTCCTTCCTGTCTTAGTTTTGGGACATTAACTAACTGCTTCAGAAGGACCCTCTCAACTACTCTATTGCTTGTGCAGTTGTCTTCTCTTTTGAGAGCACTTTGTGCCTTACAGACTTGCAGCAGGCATTGAACAACCTGCACAGTTTATGTGACTGAAGTGGGAAATGGTGACACGGTTCAGGTACAGCTACTTTTAACAGATCAGGAGTAGGAAAAAAAGTCATGTTGGGAAGTGTGGGAGTCAGCTTTGTGGAGGAGTCAAATAACTGAGTGACTGAGGATTTTTCCCAGTCTAGCTCTGGTTCACAGCCATTATGTGGCAGATAGCATGTATGTCTTCTAAATATAATTGCAAGCAACTGCTGCAGTTGGCCTCTGAAATCTTATGATATTTACTTAGTGAGGGACCAGAGACAGTTTGATCAGTGATGATGAATATAAAAGAATTTTCCCCAGTAGCCTTAAATGAGAAGCTGGCTTTGGTACCATGAGTAGGCAGGGTTGGGGTGGCAGGAGATCTGTCAGCTTATTTATCTAAAGAAGAGAGACTTCTGTTAGAAATCACTCTGGTCACTTAGATGTTTCCTTGCTGTAAGCACACCTCTCAGAAAATAGAAGTGCTGATTAGAGTTTTCACTTCAAATCCAGTACTAAAAAGTCTTTGAGGAAAGAGGTGGACTTGGCACCCAAACCCAATTCTGTCTTATGTTTGTGTTAGCATATGGCACTTTAAATTTCTAAGTGTGCAAAACTAACTTGAAAGAAGAAGCTGCCATAAAATTCAGCCAAGGACTCTGGCAGATCTCTATCTCTGCTTTCCAGGAGGAGAGAACTGAAAGATCTGTCTCATTAGCTGAATTCATGGGCATGTTTGTACTCATGAAGATTATTTTGCCATACTGGAGGGCCAATAGATGTTCTGGAGACCCACAAGGGAAAACAAGGGAACTGTAATTAGATTACGTAGAGGAAAGGTTGAACAGGCTGAAAAATTGATCTGTGCTCTGGCTATGTAGACTGACTTTGAACTTACTGTTGCCTTGCATAAAACTCCAGACCACTGGCTGCGGATAGTCAGCTGGGAAGAAAACCTGTGTTCCCATTTGTTTATAGGAGGTGTTTATCTCCCAGATGACTTGAGTTCCTAGTTCACATTTTCCAGCTAATAAGTAATTTTTATTGTTGGATTTCCCTGGAACTGTCCTGAAATGAATGAGAGGAAGGGCAGAGGGTCCTGTCTGAATAGATGCTCCATATATAACGTGTATGTATATGTATATATATATATGTGTGTGTGTGCATATATATATATATATATATATATATATATATATATATATATATATATATATATATATATATATGCGCTCTCCAGTATTTCTGAAAGAAGGGTATTAGGGTATTTCAGGATTCAGGACTCCTTTTATTGAAAGCTTTAGCCTCAAAAATTGATAGGTGTCAATTTTCAGTGACTTTTAATTTAAGATTGTCTGTGTTGTGGGCAGACTGAACTGTGTACTAAGCACTGTAGTTCAGCAGAACGACTGATTTAAGTGCTGTCTTGGAGCAGTGTAGCTCTTTGTACACAACAGAGAGCCCAATACTTGGAAGACTGAGTCTGGGTCCAAACAAATCTCCTCCTCTGTCTTGTATGTGGTATTCCTATTAAGATGTTAATTTTTCCATATAGTATCCATTTAGTATCAGCATATCAGTTATTCTGTCTGCATCATGAACAGCTGATTCCTTCCTTCTTCCCTTTCTTGGTGGATTTGGGTGTTTATGTCCTAGTTTTTGCAAGTGAGAGTGGCCTTCAGGAACTGCAGGGCAAAAGTCTGGAGCTAGGTAGATGTACACTTGGTGAAAGAGGATCAGATCTGGGAATGGGGATTAAGCAAACTGGGCTCACATAAACCCATGGGCTCTGGTGGGATGCACCCACAAGGGCTGAGAACTGGAAGATGTCATTGCAAGGCCACTCAAAAGGCTATGGGCACAAACCAAAACATGAGACTTTTTGTGTGAAAGTAACTGAGTACTGGCACATCATGCCTAGAGAATTGTGCAGTCTCTATCCTTGGAAGTATTCAAAAGCTATCTGGACATGGCCCTGGAGGGCTGACCTGCCCTTGAAGAGTCTTTTTATGGGACAGGGATGGACATCATGTCCTCCAGAGATCCCTTACAACCTCAGCCATCCCATCTTTTGTGAAAAATCACAAAATTATGCATTTGAAGGTAGATTACTGGAAGTTAATATGTATAAGCATATGTTTTACTAGAGAAAAGTCATTACAATGCTACCATTATATGGTTCTTGCAAAAGGATTTTTACTAGGTTGATTATTAATTCTTCCTCTAATTTTTCCTGCTAGATGACTTAAGAATGTGAGTCAGTTTTTTGTATCCCAGTGGTTGCAGCTAGTTTTTGAAAGGCTGATATAATCACGAGGTCACTCACTAAGGGATCCAACATCTCCATTTACAGTGACTGGCATAACCCATGAAATAGGCAATCCTTAGACTGACTTGCTGGTCAGAGGAGCAGAAAATTTCCCAGAGATTCCTGATCAGCCAGGCAGTTCCTCTAGAGCTCAACACAAACAAGCATCATTAACCTCAGAAAGCCATTAATCCACAAAGTTCTGTGCTGCCTGTATTATGAGTTAAGAAGGAAAAGGACATTTTAGAAGCAGCATATGATTACTTTTCACTAGTTTTGTCTAAAAGATTATTGCTCGCTCTTCTGCTCAGGCATCATGCAGTGCTCAAATTGTTTCTTTTTTTCCTGTTCATACCATCTTTTTTCTGTATTCTCATTGCTGAACATAATGGCTATTTGTTAGGTCGGCATGACACAAGCCCTTGCTTGAACAGGCATCTGTACTGCCAAAATGGAAAGAAGAATGGTTAAAATATATTAGGAAAAATGGAAACTATGAGCCAGAATCTCCGTGAGGGCAGGCTGGGATGACTTTCTCAGGGTATCACAACAACAGGTCTGTCTTTTTTTTCCCAAGAGCTGTTCACACAGCATTAATGATGTTGCATAATGCAAAGTAAGTTTGAACTTTTGGAATAAAATTAATAGGATAATACTTTATATTCCATTATCTGGGTAAAGAATAAAAACTCTTCCTGCCATCCTGGCTGCTCTGCAAGTCTTAAGTAAAATGTATGGAGGGGGATGGAAGATTCAAGATTCTTCTTCATACAAAGGTGAGTAAACCATAGGGCCTCCTGAATGTCTCAGTGTGAGACAATTAGCATCCCGTGTGTGTTTAAAGACAGAATGGGAGATTTGAGCAGAAATATGAGTATCAGGTCAAAAGGTATGACACAGAGGCTTCATATCATGCACTTTAACAAGGCTAAGTGCAAGGTCCTGAACATGACTGTGGGCAATCCCAAGCACACGTATAGGCTGGGTTGAGGCCAGCTCTGGGGAAAAAGACTTGGGAGCTTTGGTTAATGAGAAGCTCAAGATGACCTGGCAGTATGATGTCACAAGATAGAAAGCCAACCAGACCCTTCATGGTCCCTGTATCCAAAGCAGCATGGCCATCAAGTCAAGGGAGGGGATTCTCCCCCTCTACTCTGCCATAGTGAGATCCCACCTGGAGCACTCGAGCAGCTCTGGGGTCCCAGCATAAGGAGAACATGGTCCTGTTGGAGTGAGTCCAGAGGAGGGCTACAAAAATGGTCAGATGGCTGAAGCACCTTTCCTGTGAAGACAGGCTTGAAGAAAGTTTGGGTTCAGCCTGGAGAAGAGAAGGCTCTGAGGAGACTTAGACCCCTTCCAGAACTTAGAGGAGGTCTACAAGAAAGCTGGAGAGGGACATGTTACCAGGGTATGGAGTAATGGGGCAAGGTTGTATGGCTTCAAACTGAAAGAGAGTGTGTTTAGATTTGATGTTAGGAAGAAATTCATTGTGAGGGTGCTTAGGCCGCGGAATGGGCTGCCCAGAGAAATTTTGGATATCCATCCCTGGAAGTGTACAAGACTAGGTTGGATATGACTTTGAACAACCTGGTCTAATGAAAGGTGCCCCTTCCCATGTCCCTCTCTATGGCAGGGAAGTTGGAGCTAGGTGATCTTTAGGGTCCTTTCCAACCCAAACCATGCTATGATTCTGTGATAGCCTTTGTTAATGAAGAGTCTTAAAGTGAAAGTGTTTAAAAATTTCAAAGAGTCTTTAGAAAAGGTATGGTTTAAAATTTACTAGAATAAAATTACCATCAGATATCAGGTGGTTTCACAGAGATTTAACTGCAACTGAAACCCTCAGTTCTCTTCTTCGTCATTATACTCAATCACCTTCAGGGGAAAAAAGGTAGTTAATGTTGCATCACTTTGTAAAAGAAACAGTAAACACTTCCTTCACCAAAAAGAAATACCTAGGAATGTAGAGATAATGATAATGACTAATAGTGGGTTTTTTTAATTGCTCCTGCCTCGGAGGTTTCTTGTCATTTTCCAATGGATGAACATTCATATATTTTACCAGTGGATAAACTGTGGCATAAAGAAGGAAGACAGCAGCCATCAAGCTGGTAGATCTCAAATTGCGGCAGCGCTCTATTGCCTCCAGGGTACGTAAGAGCACCACTGTGTATGCTTCCCCATGAGCTGAACTGGAGAGACAGTGTTTATTATTTTCCCACATCCACGGGTTAGCCCTATTCCCATTTTAGACCCAGCCACATCACCACGAGCTTTTCTGTTCAGATAAGAGGTCCCCTTAAAATCACTGCAATAAGCTCTGTATTTAGGCCACTCAGTGTGTGCATCATGAGCTCTCTGACTGTGGTCCTCTGGGTAATGTTTTAGATTTTCCTATATTTTCTACCTTTGAAGCAAGAAGCATCTGCCCATTCCTTGTTAATTGCTGGTCAGTCTGTGTTCAGCCAACTGGCAGCTGGTGGGAATGAGATGTCTGTGAAGGTTAAACACATTTCTCAGTCACGTAAGGGAACCAGCTACATTTATTGATGTTTAAGTGACAATCTCAATCTGGGTCCAGCTGTCTAGCAGGATTGTAAAGTGAGCTGAGGTCATGGGCCTCCAGATAGTCTCCTTTTGCTGTGTGTGTTTTTTTCTAAGTTGAAGAAATGCAATGTGAAGAGCAAGTGTTGTTTTTCTTTTTTTTTTTTTTTCTTAAATATAGGATGGCCTGAGTATTATCCTTGAGTCCTGAATGTCTCAAGCACTGAGTGAGAAGCATTCAAATAACCACCTATTTTTTTTATTACAGGAAGAGACTGCAAAAAATTGAGTAGTGGATTTTTCTTTTAAACCCTATGAAACAGTAATGTCTTAGCAAGTGTAATAGCTGAGTAGTGATACCAGCAAACATGTTCAACAGTTTTTTTCATTTTTTTCCATGCAAAACAAATAGCAAGAGCTACCCCCTAAATAAATGCAAGTACTTTCTTAGTTAAGTGCCACTGGACACTGAAGAGATGAGGTCTGTTCTTAAAATCACCAGCGGCACTTCCAATGGAGAGTAAATTTACTGAGTAAATATCCTTGGGGAGAAGCTGCTAATTAAGGAATATGTTTCTAAGCCAGCTGCTCCTAACCGAGAAAACGGTGGTTCATTTTAAAATATCTAGGCTATGAAGAGGGACACTGCCACACTGAAACTGTGCAAGTTCCCAGAGATATATTTTGTGGTAGAGATGACTGAAAAGTGGCATGTGTTCTGCAATCAGGAATGAACAAACATTTATACCTCATGAGCTGCAAATGGCTTCTACACCAATACTTTAGATTTTTTAATTTTTTTTTTTTTATAATTACAACATCAGTAGCCTCACTAATATATTCCACCTTTTGTTTACTTTGTGCTTTCCTTAATTATTGCCTCTTTTAGCTACAGCTTGGGTTAGTCTGGAGAATGCATGTGGTGGTGTAGTTAAAGTCTAGCAGTCAAACAAGGGTGACTGCCAATTTGAGACAGCTGTAACAAGTTTTGCTGTTCCTAAACACTTTACTGGGTGACTCTGAGGCAGCAAGAAATGCAGGGATTGTCCAATGCCCTTTTATCTAATGCAGTGTTTCACTATTTAATGCATACACATTTACCCCAAATCAGAGTTGTCAGCTGCCCTGGTTTAAATGATGTTACACTATGGTGATAAATTTGTACGTTTTACATGTGCCACCCATATGTGCTCCCTGAACTAACTTCAGCTTCTCTGAGCAGAGCAAGATGTCTCACCAGCTGCTCTAGCCAGTCTGAGTCATTAAAAAGTGCCGTTGAAGTTGGCGAGAGTCATTGGGTTCAATTTGGGCTCGTTTAAAACCGGTTTCCATAAATAAAGGTCCTGCAGAGAAGTCTCGGACTCACACAGATGCCATTCCCTTCCTTGCTGTTTGGTCCTTCAAGATGAAATGACACAAGACCTGTGCTTCTGGTGACATGTGTGACAAGAATTTGACTTAAGAATGATGGATTTACAGACCAAATTCCTGATAATCCATTTGCAGCTTCTGCAAAGCTGCTTCAATCTTATTGCCAAGTACCTAGCACTGGCTGAGGTCTTTCAAACAAGGGAGTCTTTTTCTGAGCTGGAACACTCTGTGTAACATTTTCCCTTTTCTGGGTGATGATTTAAAAATTACTATTTGATTTTCAACACAAGCTTTGGCAGTCCAGAATGAATGTAAAGCTGGTGGGCATAGGCCACAAAGCCAACAGATTATTTCTGATGTTCCACTCAGACCCTGCTGTAGACACAGACAGAAGAAAGGCAGCTCTCCTGCTGACATGCTCAATCAGCACAGGTTTGGGACACAAAATATGTAACACCATGGCCACACTATTTCTTCACACTGTGCAGTCTGGGAATATTTTTTTTGTTCTTCAGACTGAACACTTTGAAATCTCTAATCAGTTTTGTATCCTTATTACCACTAGACATAAGAGCTGCTACAGCAGCTTATCCTCAGAAAAAAAGAAGCAGTTTGAAGGCACCATGCTGTTCCTGTAGCTGCCTGGAGGTTGGTTATGCTGGCACTGATCATTAGTGTTCTTCTAGCAAGTACAAGTGCTGGACTCCATCATTACTGAAAGAGTGTCCTGGGAGTGTTTTGTCTCAGAAAAGCCACCTCAGACTTAGTCACCAGCATGGGATGACATAAACACTGCCCTTTGGTCTCTGTTTCCCAGGACTTCCCTCTGCACAAGGGAACCCCCAGGAATCCTGTTAAAATGGCTCTTAGCTGTTTGATACCATCAGGGGGCTGTCATTCAGCCCCACAATCGTGGGTTTTAGTGTTGCAGGTTGCAGACTGAAGAGCACAGCGATGTGCAGCGAGCCAGCTTTGACACTGGCAGTGGTCTCATCCCAGCAGCATGGCAGCCCACATGGAATCATTTCCTCAGGAAGTGCTGAAAAGAAGCCATGCTGTGCTAACTCTGTGGCTAAGCTGAAGGGGATGGATAACTACGATAATCGTGTGAATCTCTCTTACCTAATACTGCTGGAGTAATGTGCCCACTAAAATTTTTCAGCCCAAGGCCAAAAGAAGGATATCGTTCTTTTCCTTTTTCTCTCTGTCCCTTACTGACTTAACAATTGCTCCAGCAATTCAACATAGAGAAGGAATGCAACTGGTTGTGCATTGCTTGAGCATTATGATACTCCAGGTGTGCATGCTCAGACATGGAGAGTTGAAAAGAGGATGACAGGCATGACTACAACAAGACTGACAGAAATTACACTGCTCATGATTAGTGTGAACCCCTGTTGTGAGGCAAAAATGATGCAAAATAGAGAATAGGGAGAATAGAGCTGGTTTATGCACTGATTTTCATTTGCAGTTACTGACACTGGGCTGATGTGATGGAGAAAGTCAGTGGACCAGATAATCAAAATTCAGAGGACAAAATAATTTTTTTAATAATAATCCTAATTAACAATCAATTTATTTTACTTGTCAAATAATAAAATAGCAATTTAGTCCACCAGGAAAATTATTCTGTAATCTGAACACAGAAGTTTTAGTATTGAAAGCAAGGCAAAATTAGCTCTCATTTACAATGGTGGAAATTTAAAAGCTCCTCGGTAGATAAGCTCGTGTACTTCTGGTTTATATTAATACAAATTTGACCCCAGGCAAAATACCAGCTTGAATTCAATAGTTTTGAAGAGCAGCTGTCCATAAAAAGAGTTACCACTGGAACTCAAAGCAATTTGACAAAATAAAATTCCATTCACCGATCTCTTTAAATGATTTAATGTGAAATTGCACCACTTTAGAAAGTAAGTTCTATTCTTAATGGATGACAAGAGCCTCCTCCATTGTCTCCCAAAAATAGAACAGATGGTTTTTGGTTTAAAATCAGTGCTTCCCTGACAAAGTCAATGGGTAAATCCCTGTTTGCTGCAGCTGAGAGCCTGGATAGACTACCTGTCATGCTGGTTCCCTTTGAACATAGATGTGCTGGTTGTTGTTGTTGATCACCTGCATACAGTGGTACTAGTTTTAATTTTATATACACGTGTGTACATAGCCTTCAAAAAGAGCAAAGGTTTTTTCACATTACAAACTAAAGTCACAGACCATGCCCAGGCCAGGGTCCATTTTCTACTTTACATCCCTTGTAAAGGCCCCAGATAAGAGGCAGCCTATAAAGTGCTTCTGCTGAGACATTTTTAGTTTTGACCAATCTGTTAGACTACCATGTTTTAGTTCCAGCTTACTCTGTGTGGTCATTTTGGCTGTGGTGTGCAGGGCCAGTCAACCTTTCTACTTTCTATCAGCTCTCCCACTGCCCAGAGCAAATCCTTGCACTTGGGCTTCTTTTCTCATGTATTTCTAAAGTGTTTCTAAGATGTTTGCACTGTTAATCCCTGTTGATGCATCTTCCACTCAGTACCAGATAATGTGACGGTGATTTAGGTTTGGACCTTTGAGTGTGACAGTCGTAGTGATAGACAGCACCTCCTTGCCCTGACTATGCAATGAGAGCTGGGAGCTGTTCACTATGATTTGGGGCAGCTGAATTGGGACCTATAATATCACACTGAATAATTTAGCAGTTTTTACTGACCTTGATGTCTTCAAAAATTCCCCTCTAATGTCCATAGCTATGTGTGAGAATTTAAATGTCTTTTATCGCTTTTTTTTTCTATTTTCACTTTAAAATTTCTCCTGGTCCAGCAGACTTCTCAATCAGCTAAAAAGCCTTCATCCTAGTAGATCATTCTCATTTTCCCTCTTGATTCTGAAAGCTTTTTTTCTATCCTACAAATCCCAGAGAATGTCAGTGCTCATCTGGGACATACTGAATTTTGTAAAACTTTTGTTTTTAAAGTACAACTCTTAGGAGGAAAACATCCTGGCAAGGGAAAAGGAGGGGGAATGATCCTAACTGGACTAGGGATTCCATCTTGAAGGACTACCAGCTTCACTGTGAGGTGTGTAGAGGTGGAAAAATTCCTGACAATTTTCAGAACAGGGAATAAATGCAGGATCGTTTCTCAGGGCTGGGGGGCTGTCAACATTTATTTTCTCTTTGGAGACAGTTAAAAATAGCACCAGAAAAGCTTTTGAATTCGATGGTACTAAAGTTCTATGAATTTTGGTTGCTGATGCATAAAAAGAGTTCAGAAATTTCAGATTTTTTTCTCTGCTACTTAATCCCCCAAGAAAAGTATGCTTGAAAGGATTTTTCCAGAATAGATCCTTTTTCTTTTAGATTATGCCATATGTATCTCCATGTGTGTGTATATCTATATCATCTATATCAATCTATATCTATCATCTATACACATTTCCTGTAGTCATTTGTTGAAGGATTAAAATTCATACTGGACTTTTCATTTCCTTGTGCATTTTGATGTGTTATGGTACTGTTATTTATCAGAACTCACGATGCTTTTTTTGATAGCAAGATTGAATGAGATGTTTGCATTCGTTTTTATATGAATTACAGTAATTCCTTCAAATATGTTAGAAGTAAAGGTACTTCTTTATTCATATGATAATGTAAGAAGAGGCCTTAATGATAATGTAAGTACAGGTCTATAACTTAAGTTATAATTCTTACACTTGTCACTGTCTTCTGTGTTGTTTGTTACATCTGGATGAAAAGAAATGATAAAATCCCAGCATTATTAGTGTAGCAGAGCAGTGCAAGCCCTGCATGCCCTCTGCTGGAAGTGATCCCTTGCAGGATGATGTAGATCAGCTATGGCAGTGCTCAATGTCTGACCTGCAGACAGACACACTCACCTTTGATATACTTACTTACTCATTATGTGTTTCCATAGCAGTTTGTTAACCCAGTAGGAAGGAAAGCTCCTCCAGTGCATTATTTTCTTCACACTTTTCATTACAGCTTGAACTCTTTCGACCTTCTTTTTGACTTATTAACCTTGTTACTCCATAGCAATAAAAAGAAAATTAGTTATTTGTTGTGTAAAGTTATTGAATGATATCACATTACTGACACAGGTTTTGTATGTACAATTTTTCTCTGCTTTTAAGGAAGTTTACAGGTCCGATACAAGCTAAGTAAGGATGGGCTCCTCATTTTCACCATTGACTCTGGAAATTTTGCCAACCGAGAGCTGCACCGTGTGAAGATTAACAGGGAAGGCAGAGAGCTCGTCATTCAGGTATTCCATGGCTTATGCTGAGTGTTAAATAACACTTAAGGCCACAGACACTGGCACAGGTTGCCCAGAGAAGTTGTGGATTCCGATCTCTGGCAGCGTTCAAGGCCAGGTTGGATGGGGCTCTGAGCACCCGGGTCTGTCAGTGGGTGGTGTCCCTGCGCACAGCAAAAGGGCTGGAACGAGATGGTCTTTAAGGTCCCTCCCATCCCAAGCCATTGTATGATTTATGAATTCTGGGAATCAGACTCCGTGATCTCAATGCCTCATCACTGGCAGGAGGCAAAGGAGGAGACTGAATCACACTGATTCAGCAGCAGAACAGCCCTGTAGCTTCATGCAGAGCTCCATCTGGACCCTATTCAAAGAGTGCCCAACAGTGGTGTTTTCCACTGAAGGGTCCTTCCATTGCTTCTGACAAACTGTGAATTAGGAAACACCTTTGGCCAGAAGTTCATCTGGACCACTGAAGTGATTCTGGGGCTTAGGAATGTCTGTGTGATCTGTAGTCTCCATTGAAACACACAGTATGGATCATGGAAAAGCTGCAAAAGGGAGAAAAAGGCTGAGGAATTTTGTTTTGGTTAGGGTATGTTTCCCAAGGGAGAATGTGACCCCAGCTGCCTTATCCTCTCACAAAAAAGGAAAAGCTGAGGGAATGCAGGGTGCAGTCACCATGTACATGGCAGTGCCCAATCCTAGAAACTAGAAGCAAGCCATGCTGAGTGTGACAACCTCATGAGGGACAAAACCCATCCTCTGCCTTGTTCCCCTGCATCACCTGTTTTTCCAAGGCAGAGAGAAGAGGACCATCTTGGTGCTCTTTCTGCTTTTCTTCTGAGACTAATTATAGCCATCCATATTGCAAAGCAGGTTTGCTAGATCTAGGCAAAAATAATTTAACCAGGAAGGGTGTCAGAGTCTATAGAGAGGTTGTATCTTAAGGAATAGAATGAAAAGACAGAAACACACAGCACTCCTTTTTTTTTTTTTTCTCTACAGTTTCCATCTCTGGGTGATAAAATAACACATCACACAACTACAATGGGTAGGCCTCATTATCTAAGAAGAAGGGTTATGCTAAAAGCCAGGGCTTTCCTCAAGTACCAGTCTTCTATTGTCTGCTGCTCTGTGGTTTTCATCTGTGCAGAACTAATTCTTGACAATACATTTCTAGAGTGGCCTCCTTTGAGTGTATTTTGAAGTGACTAGACATAGATTTTGGGAAGCAGGGGGATTTCAGGGTCAAGCATTTCAAGCTTTTCTGCAGGGGAAGTTTCTTCAAAGTCCTTTATATGACTATTCTGGTATACCTTTCAGCTTCTCATGCTAAAATCAAAGCACATCCACTTTGCTATCTTTAGAAACTGAATCACGCTTGGGGGCAGAATTAACGGATTGGCAGCTGAGAACATTCCCAGAAGTTTGCAGTACAATGAGATCTTGGGGTGTCCATGTGCTGTTGTACTGAAGTAATTTTATTGACCTTTTCCAGGTTGATCAAGTTCTGAAACTCAAACACAACTTTTCTGAGATTGATTTTAAGGCCATTAAGTCGCTCACCTTGGGCAAGGTCACAGGTAGGTTCTACAAAATATACTCCTGATTCATGAGATGTTACAGTGCTGGAATTACTCTGTGCTGTGTGTTGGGTTTTTGATAGAATTGGGGGTTTGTTGGGATGGTTTTTGCTGTAAGAGTTGGCCTGAGCATTCCAGTACTCTATTTATATATCACATCAATGCAAAACTTTGGCAGCTTTACTTGTTTGCATCGATAGCAATATTAAGTGCTCCAAATGCTCCCTCCAGTGAAGTGATTCATACAGCCTCTGTGGCTGCACAGGGCAGTATCTTAGCCTAATTATACCATTTTGCTGACTGCAGCTTCCTCCTCTCCAGCCATTTCTGTTTCCTAATGATAAGAACAGCACAATGGAGCCTTCATCCTCTCTGCCCTTTTTTTCATTGCCAGCCTTTTTCCACTTGAATTCTGCAAGTAATATTGCATATAGCACTTAGGCCACAATTCTGCATGTTCTGCACATGGACCTTCTTGATCTTTACACCTCCACACTACAAAGCCATTACAAGACCAGGAAAACGCTGCCTGAAATTTAGAAAATAGAACTGCTCTTTTTTATTGTCAACTATGTCATATTCCTTTTTATAAGAGTCTTGTTCTTTCCCAGTAAGATTCTAAATACAACCTTCTTTACAGACATTTCAGTCCTTTGTTCAAATTGGACCTCCATATCAAGCCTGACATCTGAGTCACTATTGCAATTTTATATGTTTCATTATTAGCACACGAGGCCTGTGGGATTGGCAGCTAGACAGGCACTACTGACATCCCCTGGTGCCTGCTTGTGCAGTGTAACTCCCGAGAATGACAACAGTGCATTCTGCATCACGTTTTATTAAGTAGATTAAGAGCAGGACCTGATTATCCCCTTAGTTATATATAATAGTTTTGTTTTTTTTCAGAATGCAGCCATCTTCCAAGCCTTTGTGGACAGGTTTGGGAACCTGACAGTTTTCAGTCCAATTCAGAGCTAAGCTAAAATTCCCGTTTTGTCAATGTTTAGCTGTACTGCTAAAAATCTAAAAGAACATTACTCATCCTGACCTCTACCTAGAACTCAAGCTATAGACACCAAATCAATAAGGCAAGGATTTTTTTAACCAGAAAGATGGAAGGTAGCATAAAGACCTTCAAAAATGTAGCCAGAAAGCTGACATGGTGCAGCTCAGCATTATGGAGAGAAACTAGATTTAGTCACAAAAATATGATTAACTTCACAAGTGCAAATTGTTGCAAAGCCAGAAAGCCCAGATGTATCTCCAAAGGTCAGGCATTCAGTTCCACTGAACACCATCAACACTCATCCTTCTTTTATTTCTCTCTTGCCCCAAAGTTTATTGGGGTTTTGTTTTAGTATAGCAATAGCTCATATTCTGTAATGACACTAAAGCCATAAACTTGGCCTTCCAGGTAGTGAAATACTATTGCCATACTGGAAATGACACAATGCATCCCAGCAAGTCATTTTAATTCCAGCCTAATCCTAATTCCGGTTTCTTTTTCATATGTTAAGTGAATTTCCACAAACTGTTTCTTCTATATTGGGATTTAATTTTCCAGGATTTATCCCACAGCTGTAGCTATGCTGAGTAGAGTCCTTGTGCCCTCAGAAAATCACAGACCTTCCTCAGTCTTCTCCCTCCAGGATAACCAGTCCCAGCTCTATCAATCCTCTCTTCATAGGAGAGATACTCTGTCCCTAAATCATCTTTGCAACCCTTCAGCAAACTCACTCCTGTAAGTCCATGCTTTCCTCCCACTGGGAAGCTGTCTTTCTCTGCAAAGCTGCTTTCCAGCTGCTCAGCCCCAAACCAGTGCTGCTGGATGGGGTTCTTTCTTACCCAAGTGCAGATCTTCACATTTCCTTTGCTGAAATGCAGAGTTCCTCTTTTCTCATTCCAGCAGCTTGTCAACATCCCTCTAAATGGTGACACAACCATCCACGCTACTAACTGCTCTCCACCATTTTTTACCTTCTCCAAACTTACTCACTATTCCATGACAGAAAGCAACAAAACCAAACCAGAAATTCCTCCTGCTACAATGTTAAGAGTATTGCTTTGTTGTACAAAGAGGAGAGATAGACATTGTCATTTTTGGGACTGTGGAACTGACATAAGTATGTTAAATCATTATTTATCCTGTGGTATGGATAAAATGTTGACTGTAGCTTCTTTTAATGATGGCTCACCAGGTGAATATAGGTGACTTAAACCAGTATCTGCCAAGTTTTTCCTTCTCATTGCTCATGCCCTCAGCAAAGCTTAAACTTCCAGAGGCATTTGACGCTTTGGAGTAGACCTAGACTTCCTGTAGTGTTTATTTTGGATGCCACTGGGGTTACACACCTAAAGGCAATCATTAGGAAATTTAAGTGTCCACTGAAAGAGAACCATGTAAAAAACTCTCTTTTCTTCATGTCCTACATATCCATGCTATAATCTTCTGAAAATCTGTCTCTCTCCTGTCATAACACTGCTCATTTGTCTGCTCTAACAGCCTGATTGCTTGAAACTCTTTCCTCACCAGATTTTCTTATGATAGGCATTTCAGCACAGCTGGAACTTTTGAAAAGTGTGCTTTTATAAAAGGACTAGCTTTTTAAATAATAGTGTTTCCCCTGCTTCTACCCCTCCCCAACCCAGCCCCATTACACTTTCTTTAGGCACTCACACTTTAATATTTTTTTCTCCTTTTCAAACTGGCTATGTTTTTTCCAATGGCCGCCTTATACCCACCTGTGAATTCTGGGAAAAAAACCCTCAGTTTTAGGCAGAGTCGTCCCACCTGAAATTCAAAACATAGGGACACTCACTCTGCCACAGACTACTTGAATGACCTTGGGTAAGCCATTTATGTGCAGATATAAAGGTAAGCAGGCATTTTATTCCCACTGGAACCAGTCTGAGCTTTACTATCTCCCTTCTCTATCAGTAAAGCATAGATAATAGAACAGCACTGTATCAGAGGGGTGCTGGGAGGATAAAAGCATTAAAGGCTGTGAGCTCTTCAGATACACAGTAATGGGACCATATAGCTGCCTTGGAAAGATCAATCTAAATATAAGTGTGGCTTTGAAGACAAGGGAGTAAAAGGAAGCATCATTCAAGTAGCCAGCAGACGTCTGTTGAATTCATCCTCACTGTACCCAACAGCAACAGAAAAACATTACTATCCTGTAGTTTGTTGTCATTTTTACTTCACAAATATAGAGTCAGAACACAAAAGGACCTATCCAAAGCTCATTGGTATCAACGGGAGTTTTTCCATGACTTTAGTGAGCACTGGATTCAGGCCCCAAGTGGGTCATACAGTTTATGGCAAAGCCTCAGTGAAATTTTAGCCAGAGTCCCAGTTCATTTACTTTAAGTGCTCCTTGCAGAGATCATACTGCTGTATTTAACCACATGAACATTCTGACCTGACTGTGAGGCTGGCTCTGCTTTGAACAAGGGATTGAACTGCATGACCTTCAGAGGTGTCTTTGAACTTAAATTATTTTGTAATTCTCTGATCTCAGAGACACATTTGCATGTGTTTAAGATATTGTCTAAAAAAAGCTGCTATCCCAGTGGAAAATACAATTTATTTGTTTGCGGGTTTACTTTAATGAATCCTTGAAAACTTTGTACAGTGTCCCAACATGTCTAACAATGTCTTTTCACCATTATTTTCCTTGGGAAAAATAATCTCTGATGCAGAGAAGTGAATTTCATTGTTTGTGTATTTGTGTCTGAGTAATTTAATATAGTAGTTGTGTAGGAATACCAGAGTAAAAGGGAAGCACTGAAATGATTCAAGAGGATTTTGAAGAAAAAGGTTGCAAGTATTTCTTTAGAACCTATTAGTGTTGAGCTAATTTATTTGTGTCTTCAAAGTGATCAATTAGCAGACCTTCCCACACTGGTAGCATAAATGATTGTGTATTCTACCACAGGAACATGATATTTTTTATCTCTAAAAGCCTGAGCTAAAACACACTCAAGTTTCCACTGAGTCATTCAGCTTTGATATAAAGTGTACATAAAAGAAGGTTTATGTAGAAAGTAATTTTATTAAAATCATTATGTAGGGTGCAGTACAATTCTTATGATTTCTACAATAGCTTTTCTTATTAAAAGTTCATGAGGAGAAATTGGAATCTGTACACTGAAGAGATCACAGAGCAGTTCATGCAAGAATATTATATAGGGGTAGATGATGATGGGATAATTAAATCACAAGGGGTAAATTGTCATTAACTCTGAAATACAAAAGTTGCCTTAAAGAAGTACCTCCTTTTAGAGAGTTTCTATGAAAAATGCTTAAGTCCATTTCTTAAGCTAACCAGATCACAATTTACAATTTAAACAATACAATAATATCTGCAAGAGATATTGGCTGAACTTTTCTGGTGACTGCAAAGATAATTTCTTTTCAGACTCTTCTTACCTTGAATACCTATTTCTTAGACCATATTGTGAATAAAGATCTCTTAGGTGAATTTTAGGGTGCCTTTAAAAGTCATTGGTTTTCCTCCTAGTAGCATAGTAAAACATTAAGGAAAATGGAAATTACTACATAAGATAAAATACCAAGATAGCAAGACCTAAAATAAGCAAAATTTGTCTACCCCAGGCAGTCCAAGCAATCCAAGGCGTCAGCTAATAATGCCATCAAATCTCTATTGAAAAGAGGCCAGATCTAGTCCAACTTTTTCCCCAGCAATATCCTTTTCCCTGTGATCATAACATCATGCTTAAGTACCTGTTTTCTTGATGACAGTGCTGCCTAAATAGGAGTCCAAGGTCATCTGCTTCTACCTAGAAATTTTATTTTTAGACTAAACTCTTGCTACTTGAGTTGATTTTAGCTGTCTGCTTCTGGGACAAGCATATATTGTACATCAATATATGCTTTTGTACATCATCTCTCCATCTTCTTGCATATTTTCTTCTTTTGATAGATTATGTTTTCAGCCCGTGCAGAATCACATAGGACTGGTTGTGTTGTGACAGATTAGGATTCACATGTCAAATATGACATGTTAACAAATTTCACATTGCAACTCCAAGTGCCTCATTTTCAATGATAAACTGTCTTTGAGAAAAGATAATAAATGCATGCCTTAAGTTATCTCTGCAAAGCCTAATGAAACAAAAATCCTTAAATGTTACGCTTGGCACAAAATGTTCAATTGCAACAAAACAAATCCAGGCTCATTGAGCTCGTCTGGGCATTCTGTTCATTCCTGAAGAGCCTCATGAGAAGTGCCTTTACTTTGCTCTTGCTGTTCCTTGCTTTTTCAGAAGTGCTTGGGAGGGGCATTGGATGTCTGAAGCCTGTTCCCTGTCCACATTCATCCTTTCATTAAGCAAAAGTTGAACCAGTTGAACTGGTTGACTTCAGTTGTAACCAGGAAAAACTTACGTGGTTTTCACTCCACTGTCTTTGTGGCAGACTGACACCAGGAAATGAGATTATTCCAAAGTTATGTTTTTGGGTTCCGGGCTAACCCAAGATACACTTTCTGCCCTTTCTAACTGGATGGTTAATGTCAGCAATGTGTACTGAGATTGTTGATGGACACAGAAGCACATTTTTCAAGGTACCTGCACAGTGCCTGGTAGTCAGCTCTTCTGAGACAGGTGCAGTGTGTGGAGACTACAAGTGTCTTTTATCTCAAGGTCATGGCTTCAAATCTGGTGACAATGTCCAAGTCCTGTTCAGCACATTGGCAAAATGAGGTTTAAGTTTCTGAGTGACATGAAAATAATGCTTATAAAGAAATAACAAAAATATATTGAAAAATGTTTATGGTCCTGTTTTACACATTGATACCTTTAGAAAAAGAGTATTTTACCCACTCTCCCTGAACAAAAATTACACTTTTGATTTCTCTTTGATTCCAGTTACCTGTTTTACTTGTTATTATTTACTATGTCAATTTGCTGTTTCATTACTGAGCAGATTGGTGCTTGGTCCTAGAGAATTCTCATGGAATTCTATTCATGATGAAAATTAATTTCCCATTCCTGAGATATGAAGACTTAAAATTGCTTTATCTAAAATCTTAAAACAAGTGTGTTGTATGTGGCAGAGATGTATAATGAAACAGCAGGGGAAAAGGATGTCTGAATTTCTGAATAGGAAGAAATCAGCACATAAGTTATGTTAATACATATAATATAGATACAATCTATAAAGCTTAAAAAATACAACCACATGTTAGACTTAATCCTCATTATCATGGAAAGCTATTGTAAATAAATGGAAAACTAACATAAAGCTTGCTGAGCTGTGACATTGCAGACAGCTTCCAGGGATCAGGTCCCAACAAGAAGCCAGGCCAAATTATGCACAACTCAGTAGATGAAGCTTAAAAATTACTTCCTAAATGTAGGGGTAAACTTAATTTGTGGAGAATGAACAGTTTAATTACTAAAAGCTGAAAAAGATTGACTTCTTAGTCTCCATGTAGAAATTAGCCAAAATAACTTATTCTCTAGTGCTGGGAACAGAAATGAAATATTAAAATATCAGAAGATCAAACCAAGCCATCAGCAGCAATTCAGTGTGATTTTCCAGACCAGTGAAATGCATGGAAAGATTCCCAGCATTGCCAGGTCAGAGGAAGGCCACTGAAGTTTCTTATGACCTTGACTGCAGCACAGACCATAGAACTTCACCGAGCTGCTTTCTTACTGAGCACTGTGTCATGTAGTGAAAACACCTTTTGGAAAAACATTTTATTGTGATGCAAAACCTCCAAAGGACAGAGAGTCCTTTCATAAGCCTTTCATAGAGCTAACCGTGTCATAATCACAGATTTACATTACCCTCTGAAGAATTCAGAGGGCAGCACAAGTCATTCACAACCAACATGTGCAGCTTTCTTGTTGAAAACAGTGAAAGCCCTCCTTTCTGACAGACATTAGGCACACACCCTAAGCTGTATGATAAAGCAAACTGTATCTCTGCATGTGGAATTTTAACAGAGGACTCTGGAGTTGGTTTTGGTTTGTTCTTTTGATTTCTTTTTTTTTTTCCAAATTTCAAAGTCTTTCAACCACAAATCTCTGAGTTCTTATTCATGCAAAGCTTACTTTGACTAAAAGCTCTTGGAATTGACCCTTAATATAACTCTTAAAAATGCCCAGAAAAGTACTGAATCTTAGACTTTTCAAACTACTGTACCATGAGAGAGGAACACATTATTTCTTAGGCTTTACTTTTTGCACATCGGGGTAGAACAGAGCAACTTAGATTGCCTGGTTATAAAAGATAGCGACCAATTCACCTTTTGTGTCAGAGCTAAGAAAACAATAAAGGCTGAGTGTAGGAATGTTTACAAAGGGTTTTATAAATTCAACAAAGATGGCAAATACAGTAAATCAGTCTTTTAGTATATATAAACCTTCTTGCAGGAACTTGGAAGCAATTCTTTGTCTGTTTTATAACATCTCAGCCAAAATCTCATTAAAAATCTGAATGCAGTCAATTCCTACATACTTTCAGGAGAGCAAACGTGAACTTCTGCAAGATTGCAGGTTTTCCAGTGGCAAATCCTTACTGTATCCCTTCCCATCTCGCAGCTCAGAGGCTGTGCCCCTGACAGATCTGCAAACTGAGCATCTCTCCTGTAAGGCCCCTGGGAGAGGAGGCTGGTACTGTACTTTGCTGTGCTGAGAAACAGCCACACTCTTCTGTGTTATACTTTCACAAAGACACTCAAACATAATTAGAAATCGTTCTCGGCTAATCCCCTCTGGGTGCATGGCATAACAGTCACAGACCTTGAGCACAAAATAATGTGTGATTTGGGCTGGCTTCGAGATTTCCCTGTATTTTCTTGTACAAAAAAGAAGTTTATATAATTAAAATAGTGGTATCAGCTTTCAGAGAAGGCTTTTTTTTTCCTAAATTCTGACCACTTCTAGAACCATTGTATTTGAATAAAAATGGAAAAATTGGACCTTGTTTTAAAATTTAGCATCTTATTCTTTCAAGATTTGAAAACAAACTTGAAAAGCTAGGAACCCTTATTTCCCAATGCCATTGGAAGTATTCCCAAAACTTTCAATGCTAGAAGGTTGGGTTTTTTTCTGATAGCAGGTATTTTTTAAGACTTTGAATAGGTTTTGATACTGTGTCTGTGTGCATTTGTAGGCTTTTTCTTGTTTGATTGACCTAGATATAAAGCGCATCATGTTTGAGACCTCTGAGCAGCATGAATTTCAGTTTCTGGAAAGTAAATAATGTGAGTTTGGAGAAAATAGAAAATGGCTTCACTGTCCTTCTCTGACTTTCCCAAACAGTCTTTGATTTTAAAACTTTGATATAAAACTTTTTGGAACTAAATTTTTTACTGTGAAGGTGGAACATTGGAACCCGCTGCCCAAAGAAGTTATGGACTCTCATCCGTGGAAGTGTTCAAGGCCAGCTTGGATGGGGCCCTGAGCAGCCAGGACTAGTAAGAGGTGTGCCTGCCCATGGCAGGGGCTTGGAATGAGATGATCTTTAAGGTCACTTCCAAACCAAACCATTCTATGATTATATAAAAAAAAAACCTTGCCTTTGATTTGCTTTCTCTTTGTGAAATTTAACTGAACACATACCAATAGATAAGTTATTTGTGCTGTTTTATCTACAGGCTGGAAAATAACACAGTGATATTTGTTTTAATTTTGATTTAGATAAAAAAAGGTATATTTTTACTCTTTACTGTGTTAGTGAAATAGGGCTAGTAAGAGTGAGAGCCTGTCTAATAACTAGGAAGATTCCTAGGAATTCTGATAGCAAAAAAGTAGTAACATGAATAGGTGTTTCAGAAAAGTTGAATAATAAACTCTTCAAAAAGGATGAGAATCTGAGGTAACAAGCCATTCAGTGACAGGCCACATAAAGCATTTTATGACAGAAAATAAAGAGCAGGGTCTTTCATCCAAAGAGTGGAGGAGGTAGAATGCCTTGAAGATATGGTCCATATATGTGCAACTGATGCTGTTAGCAGATGAAAAAAAGGTTAAAGAGATCAGCCCCAGAATTCTATGGTATTTAGTGTTGCTATTTTACTTAGTATTATTATTGCTGTTGATGTTGTTGTTTTTGTTGTTATTATTGTGATTAATATGCTAGATATTTTCCATTAGTAGAGAAAATGGATGAGGATAAAAGTGCAGTGCAGGCTTTTATGTGCAAGACAATTCAAGGTAAGTAGCATAATAGAGAAAAGACTTTGGAAACCTCATGGGTCAGGCCAGGGAGGATTTGTAGGCTGCTGAAGGAGAACCTGAACAGTTGAAATTGGATAGTAGATGTAAAAGGGGTGGGTGAGGCAAAAGAGGATTCATTTTCTTAATGCCTTCCTAAAACGGTCAATTGCCAGAGTGTTTTTCTGTTGCACTGCAGACAGTTTGTCCCTGGACCCTGAAGTCTCCAAGGCAAATGCCTATGGTTTCACTGGCTGCCTGTCCTCTGTTCAGTACAACCACATCTCTCCCCTGAAAGCTGCCTTACGCCATCCCAGCATTGCTCCCGTGACTGTCAAAGGTTCCTTGACAGAGTCCAGCTGTGCATCCATGATGGAAGCTGATGTGAACACAGCAACCACAATATATTCCTCATCAGGTATGTCCTGCTGGGAAGGCATTGGGGAGTTTAAAGGGTACTGTAGAATGAGGTTTCCTTCCTTTTTGCTGTAATGCAATTGTGACAGTATGAGTAGTGGAACTGGGAAGTTCCCTTTTCTCTCAGAATCAGGAGTGTTGAGGATGGGCATCAAGATTAGCCAAGGCCCCTTTTAAAGTTATTGTTCTGAAACAATGTTTTCAGACTGAGTTCCTGGATTGCCTAAAATATGCCTACCTAGAACAAACAAAAAAGTCCCTAAGCTGTAGTGGAAAAGCTTTGAAAGTTTGGTTATGCAGCCGATTTGTCTTTCCTATCCACTCCAGAGAATTCCAGTGCTGCAGATCTCAAAGGAGAACAGAAATGTTACACAGATTCTGTATTCTAGTGGTGATAAAGCAATAGAAGTCGTATAAAAATAATTCAAATTTGTTCCCACCCTAACAGAAATGAACAAAAATTCTTGTACAAACCCCTTGGCATGTGTGACTTCCACTGAATGCTTGTACTTCATCCTTAGACTGAAGAGAGGTAGCATCACTTGAGCAGTACCAGCAAGATAATCCAAATCGTTTGTGTATCTTTTGCAATCCTGAAGCTGTCCTCTGGGAATCTGAAGTATTTTGCATATGTGAATTTGTATGCAGAGAAGGAAACTGAGAGCAGCTGGAAGTGTTGTCACCATGAACAGGGACTATCAAGTTGCTGCTTTAGTCACCAGTGGATGTGGCAGAATTATTAATGATCAGAAAAGGGTAAAAATTAAAGGCTGTTTGTTGCCCCTTGACCTATAAAGCTACTTTCTCTTTTTTGATAAATAATAAAACTCTGGTTTAGATCATAATACAATTCCTTTCACATTTGTACTTAGATCAAATCCCCATTTCCTGCAGCTTCTGCCTAAGACATTCAGCAGAAAACAAATGATGCTATTAGCATTCTGCATAGGAAAAAAGCTGCTGATTACTCTGGAGAGTGGCTGCCAGTGTGCATGTGCTCCTCCCCAGCCCCCCACTTCCTTCTAACTGCCTCGAGTTGTCTGAGGTGTCTGCTCTGATGCACAGACAAATGTGTCCTGTGAGTCCTGAATGGGCAATGATACTGAAAATATGAACTCGTTGCCCTGTGATCTGTCACCTCAATGATCTAATTTTTCTAAGGAGTTTAGAAAGCAGTAAAACCTGAGGCTTGGAACTTCAGGGCAGAACACAGAGCAGAACATTCGAACTTAAATATTTAAAGCATACAATCAGTTTCAGTCTATTGTTAAGGTTAAGCACTGTTGCATCAGAAATGCAGAATTATTATAAAAACTCATGCCTGTCTTGGCACTCTGTGCTCTGAAATACGATTTCCTCGCAATGTGATGAATTATCTGACATTCCAGTCTCACTATTCACACTGGATTTGATTAAAGTCTGAATAAGATCTTTAGAACAAATGAGCACTGAAGTCTTCATGTCTTTATATGCTAAAGTAAAAGCAATGGGTGGTTGATTCTTGTTTAAAAAAAAAATCCAATTTGTAGCAAATTATAATTTCTATAGATGTACTTGAGCAGTACATTTTTACATGCAAAGGACACATTTTAAGAAATAAAAAGAAAACAGAGTCAAGGATTAACTTTCAAATTTAGTGCTCATATCTCAATTCATCACTTCCAATTTCTCATTATTGAATGTCTGAGAAGAAAAACAGAACTTCAAAGGAGGCTGTACATGTCTGTGTCAATATTCTAATGTGTAGATACAACAAAAAAGCCCACTAGGAAAACTCTTAAAGTGTGCAAAAAAAGCTTTCTATATTTGCAACTTGAAAACAATTGAAGCTGTTTTCTCTAGAAAGGAATAGTTGTGTTCAAAAAAGTTTCCTCGCAGACAGATATGGAATAAAATCCATTCACACAGTTATCTGAACACACTTTTTCTGATGAGGAAGCACAAAATGAGAGGTGACTTACTGTGGTTTTCGATATTTAACAAAGATCTGCAGATCACCTTCCTCTCTGAGGCAGTTGTAAAGATCTTATTATTTTGAATTCTGTATTGATGGTATAGAGATAATAGAATTTTCCTGTGGTATTCTTTCTTAATATTAAACTGCTGTAAAAAATACAGAGGAGATTCAGCTGTGTGAATGGTGGAGTCTTGAGCTGCCTGTCCTCTGAAAGCAGCTCTTCAAGCATTTAAAGTAAAAAGTGTCAGATACTTTCATAAATCTGGAGCTACACAGAAAAGATTTACATCTGAAAGGCACCTTAAACAGTGAAGTTCTCTCTCTGTGCTAATTGTGCTGAACCTGGTATTTCCAAACAAGCTCTGACTGGTTAGGGATATGCCAGGACAGCCTTGGCTGTAGCAACTGTGAGATGGTGAAGTTGATCCTCTGAGGAAGGAAAAGCAGAAATGCATGACTGCAAACTTTGACCTTCTCACGGGCCTGCTGGGAAGAATCCACAGGATACAGCCTTGGTAAGAAGAGTGGTATGAGGCGCAGAGAGGTTGTAAAGTCTTCATCTTTGGATATATTCAAAACCCAAATGGATACAGCTCTGAAATCTTGCTCTAATAGACTTGGATTTGAGTAGGGGTTTGGACTAGATGATCTCTAGAGAGTCTTGTGACCTCCGCAGGGCTTCCAACCTCAGTGAATCAAGCTGTAATGCCATCAGTTTTATGTAAAAGGAGGAGGATGTCCTGTTGAGGTCTTAGATGAGACCCAGTATTGCTATTCCTTGGCTTCGGAGTGTATTGTGTTCCCAGTGGAGATGGCTCTGCTATTACAGGCCATCTGCTGCACTGTAATGAACCATCCTCTCCTTGTATCCTGATTTTATTTCTCAGGCAAAATATAATTCTTGGGGCTTGTGGCTGTTGGCCTCCATTCTGAAACTGCTCTTCAGCATTTCTTCTGGTTTCTTCTCGGTGCTTAAATTCCGGTAGCCAAAAAATAGTGGAGTGCTGATTGCATTAGGTGTCAATCATAAATAATATTTTAGGCACAAATAACATCTTATATAATTTTTAATTTAAAAAAAATATTTCATAATTTTTCATACATAGTTAATAATTTTTCATGACTCTTTTTCACTAGTGCCATGCACTGGCACCAGTTGCAATTTTTTCTCTAGTACAGGAGAACTGTTGTAGAAAAGATGTAAATTTTTAATTGTCGCTGAATTCACTGGCTTCAGCTGAGGGATGGGGTAAAAAATATCTCACCAAACTTCCATTATACAGAAAGTTAACTCATCTTCAGTCTGAAATAATGAATGCTCTCCTCTTCTAGTTTGTGAAAAGAAGTGAGTCACCCTATCAATCTTTGACAGCCATCTTAGGGTATAAAATAATTGAAGGTTTTTCTCTTTGACTAAATTAAAAAAAAAATTACTAGTTTTGATTTATATAACTCATGTATACTGAAAAATAAAGTGAGATGAATCTACTGATGATGTACAAAATTATTACCAACTGTGATCAAAGAGGCCTGAGATAAGGCTAAATAACCTCAAATTTCCTTTCTAGTCTAATCTTTCCTATGATGCATTCTATATTTGTGTATAAAAGTATATTTTTATTCCTGTTCCAGTCCCACAAATCTAGTAGATGAGATGAAGCATTGCCATGACTATTTGTTTCTTGGGAGTGTCGCTCTGTGCACACAAGAACGAGGCAAGGGGGCACTTGTCAACAGGTTTCAAGCTGAGGGTTCAAGTCTGGGAATGGTGATTACCGTTCATGTGGGAATGGGTGTATTGGAGGTGTTCATTTTGGCCTCAGAAATCCCTTTTGTGTCTGTAGCTCAGTTAGTGGACTGCATCTTTTCAGTATGAGTGTGATTGAACATAAATCCTTCCACCCCTAAAAGTTGCAAGAAGAGAGGCATTTTTTAAAACATCAAAGCCTTTTTTAGGCTCATGTCTTTGCACCCCCTTGGGGCTGCTTTCAGTGACATAGATAATGAGGAAAAAGTGTCCCCTTTAAGAACCTAAATAGTCCAAACTCATCAGCATTATGATTCGGGGTATCTTGATGCACAAACATGAAATCGTTGCTTGCTTCAATAAAAAAACATCCTCTTCAGCAATGACATGCCAAAATGGGGCTGAGTCGGTTACTAAGGTGAGCATGTTCAATTACAATAAACCTTGCAACACAAAATTTCTCAGTCAGACTTCTACCTCTTGCATCAGAAAGATCAGTTTGGCAGAGCATTACATAATACATAGCAGAGACAGTGATCCCTGACTCTCTCCCTATGTACATTCTCTGTATGATAGCCTGGAGGCTTGTAAAAAGGAGAGACACGCAAATATGAATCCTTCAAAGGAAAGGGTAAGCTGAAAAGAAAAGATTAATGTGAAGGTGCAAAAAAGCTGGATTCAGCTAACAGTAGAAAACAGGGCATCTTCTGAAACATGCCGGACTAAAAAGTAAGTCCACTACTCTAACTCCACTGACATCAGGAAGGCCTTGACCTCTCAGATTTGGATGTGAATTTGAGTCAAATAGCTGACATGCTGGTTCAGTGTTTCTATGATAGTCATTTAGAGACAGAGTACAAGAGAGCTCAAACATCAAGGAGCCTTTAATATGAGTTAATTTCTGATCCCAACCACTGCATTTCTGTAACGGAGATAAAACATCCCTTCCAAGAAGCTGTCCCAAGCAGAGATTGCTTCTCTTCGTGGGATTGAATTCAAGTTGTATATCTCATCTACAAGTATAGGTCAGATCTAAATCTGCCTTGCATCCCTTTCTTTTGGCTTCTGTCTGATACCATTTCTTAGGTAACAACAAAAAAGATAATAAAACATCTCTGACTGAGAAAAGCTCCCAATAGACTGTTTAATTGAAATGTCTCTGATTCTTCTGGTGAACTGAAACAACAATTTCAGCTGTTAGTGTGAAACTTTCTGTTTCCTTTTAAATATACCCTTAATAGAATTTGCTCCTGAAGGTGTAGAAGAAAATTGTTCTGCAAACTCACTTTATTTTTCAGACCCTTCTGGTTCAGTTCTCCAATCCCCCAAATTACATCTTCTGAAAACAGATAGAATCCATGAGAGCAAGAGGACACTTCTGTCTAAGCCACAGGGAAAATGAACAGTTGATACAGAAAATAAGTTCTCTTTTGTTTAACCAACTGCAGATCCTTTTGGGAAGACAGATGAAAGAGAACCTCTCACCAATGCAGTCAGAAGTGATTCAGCTGTGATTGGAGGTAACTTCATTTTTAAAGACTACAGTCAAAACTCAATTCTTTCAAGGCAAAAATCTAGGAGACTTTAAATCTGTGCTCCATGAAACCTAGTCCAAGGGGTTTTTTTGTAATCTGAAGCAGGTCTTGTATCTGCTCTGTTTATTAGCACGTATCTGTGTCAAGCTACCTAGGTAAGCAACTGCATTGTGGATTATTGTGGTCACACATGGATCATCAGGAACCTGAGTCTCCTAAAATACAACTGAACTCTTCCTGCCTGCCTGCTTGAGCAGGGGATCTGGACAAGATGATCTCCAGAGGTTCCAGGTGTTCTCTGATTCCATGTGAGTCTGTGTTCTAAGACCCAGCTAAGTAGCAATTTTTGCCCTGGTGAATACTTTGCAGAGTATTCACATGTCTCATATTTCCTGAGCTCGCTCTTTGTAATCTGGTGGAGTAATGGAACTCACCAGGTCATATGGAAGTATATATATACTGGGGAACATTGTCTTCATCATTTCATGTATGGTTTTAATTTTCCTGTAATGGCCTAGAAGACATCTCTGTTTATTTTATAGCATGCCCTGTGGTAAGCTGCCTTTGGTGAGATGTAGAAGCTATAAACCAAAGTATACATGGCTCGTGCAAGGCTCCCAGAGATAACACAGAAGAAAATGTGACAAAAGCAGGAATTTGTGAAAGCAGATCTAGTATTTTAAAAGCAAACACACTAAACTAACTTTATTTCCAGTGAAAGCATAATTTTACAGAAATGTCAATTATATCAATACATGCTCTATTTTTGGAGTTCTTAAGGTGACAAAATAGAAATAAAAACTACCAGGGAGGGTTTGATAGAGGCATATGGTTGTGTATGGACTGAGATGAACTGATCTATCATACCAACTAGCTGCTGTGCATTGGTAACACATTTTTGAGGTAACTGAGCCTTTTGTTTTGGTTTTCACTCTTTCTATCCTTCCTTTTTTACCCCTTTACAGGTGTAATAGCAGTTGTGATATTCATCATCTTTTGCATCATTGCCATCATGAGCAGATTCCTCTATCAACACAAACAAGCACATCGAAATATCCAGAAAAAGGAGAAGGAATACCCAGAAAACCTTGAGAGCTCCTTTAAAGCTGACATTGACTTGCAAAACACAGTGAGCGAGTGCAAACGGGAATATTTTATCTGATGGACAATGCAATTTATTCTTACTCTTCCTCCCCTAACCTCCCTTTCTTTATTCCTTTCTCCCTTCCTTTTTGAGTTTTTTCAAATTTTTTTTTTCTTTTTTAACACTCATTTTTTGCTAGCTTCTTTTTCATTTGGAAAAGACCGCCCTGCACAGGAAACACTGAGAACAATCACAGTGCCTCATTCTCTGCACAAGAACCTGGCAATCACATTTTACTTCTGCAGCTCAAGAGACCTGTTATCCCATCCTACACAAATAAGATCCACATGCACACCTGGTTTCTGCTGTCAGTTCTTGGATGTTTCAAAGTCCCTACATTTATTTGTTGTTTTTTTTTTCTCTCAAGCCATTTAAGTCATTGCTTTTACACTGCATCTGGACTATGTAAAGTACAGGTAAAGTAGCTGAACACATAGCTCTGCAGATACTGGGACAGGATAGAGGGAAAGAATGAAATCAAAACACCTGATTTATTTCATGGGCTCATTTACAATATTCATAAAGAACCAGCCAAATTCTCAAATGTTATTAATTGATATATTGTCTATTCATTTAAATGGTGTTAAATTAATTTTACCAGTTGAAAAGCTGGTATGACGTAAAGGAAAATAAAACTGTCCTCATTAAGCTCCTTCCCCCAACCTCCTGTCCTTTTACTGTAACTTTTAGGCTTCTCAGTACTTTTCCAACAATATATGTATCAACAATAAATATCATTCCCATGCACCTCTTTCACCTTCATCTCATAAGGCTGGCTACGTAGACCCAGCATACACTAGTATAACCCTAGCTGAAGCATGGAAATTAGTAGCTTGAATCTCCAAGGGGTTTAGGAAGCTGCTAGGATTTAGGTGCTCTATATTTGTCTGAAATTTTAGAAATGCAGCATATGCCTGTTCATGCCACATGGAGGATTATCACACACTGAGGTTAAACGCTGTTGCCCCTGTGGAAAAGAAAAAGAACACAGATGAGGAAAAAAAACAAAATAGTTTAATCTTTAACATGACTCACACCTTCTGCCAGCTCTTCTAAAAAAAGAAATAATAAATCCAAAAAAACCTCACAAAACTGAATGAAATATTGATTGGTATTTCCTGTTTGTAGAAATTGGAATAACTTCTCCAAAACGAAATAGAGAGAGGTCTGCGGTCATGTCTAAAAAGATGAATATTTGATAAACCGTCTTTATAAGGAAGAACATTAGGGAAACAAAGAGATCACAAAGACTCTATTTCAAATTAATCTTCACTCCTTTTCTTTAAAGTCTCCTGTCCTTTCCTGATTGCGAACACTACTGAAGAATCAAGTTCTGCCCATTTTAC
Organism: Anomalospiza imberbis; assembly: GCF_031753505.1. NCBI lineage: Eukaryota > Metazoa > Chordata > Aves > Passeriformes > Viduidae > Anomalospiza > Anomalospiza imberbis. The sequence goes on from NC_089687.1 coordinate 13,574,308, forward strand.
TTGTGCTGCATGGTCACAGTGTGAGGATGAAAAACCTCCTTTTCAATCAAAAACATCCTAAGGGTAAGAAATGAAGGAGTCCCAACCAGTGAGGTTTTGAACACCCTGTTGTGTTAGTGTGACATCTGCCTTTGCAGGGCTTCTAAAGAGGATGTAGAATTTGCTGATGGTACAATTAAGCCTAAAGTTAAGGGGAAGAAAAATCTTATTCATTGCAATACTCTTAATTTAATTTGAGACAATTGATTGTGCAGCTAAATCTCCTTCTTTGCCCTGTGCAGTCATCCTGGGGTTTCCACATGATTCTTTTTACATAGATTAAAAATTAAGGAGTCCCAGTATGAGGTATTAACCCACACCAAACTAGAGATGAGCTTACACTTGCAACAGGTGTTTGTTTTTCTAGGCAGTCCATTGGAAAGGTTTGTAGGTGTTTATTCAAGTTTTTTATTTGAGGTTTTTTTATGAGAGGAGAGAGCAGACAAGGAAGAATAAATAAATAAATTTATTTGGATGTGGTGATTCTTTGCCACTTCCTTTGGAGCATTCAGAGAAGAGAAAGCACTCTTGGAGTGACATTATTCTTATGTGAAGAGGAATATGAGGGCAGCCCTATAACCAGAACTTTTCACTGAGCAACTTTATAAAGCTGTCTATATTGAAATTAGTTTGGTGCCATTCTTCCTCAGCCATGGTCAACTGCAGCCATTTTGCCACACACTGGCTGTTTGGGTGACAATTATTTGACAATGTTTTTATGTGATGAGTATTGGAATGATGGACTGAGTAGCTGGGTTCTCTTTATGTTGCTTTGTCTTTGGCAGTAAAATCCTGGCAAAGCAATTATCTTTTCTCTTTCCTTCCTGCAGATCAAGCTACTTTGTTTGGCGTGGCAGAAGGGAGGACTAGGAGAATTCATGGGCCCCTCTGCCTCTGTTTTTTCTGAAATGGCCTCTGTATGAGACCTCTCTGATGTGCTAATGTCCTTAATTGGCTACATGAAGAATGGAATAGGAAGGTAAAACTGAAAATCTAGCTAGGTTGGGGTGCATCTGTAAAAAGAAAGAACTTCATATGAATGTATTCATGAGTATACAGAGATGTGCATCTATACCTGTGGATGTACTGAGATGGGAAGATTTTTATGCTGCAGGGCTGAACAAATGAACACATTTGTAAGGACTTCTAAATCACGATGTCAAAATTATTCTTATTAAATATAGCTAAAATATACTAAAAGAAGTACTCTAAATATAAACTCCTTTTTATTTTTTGTTTTGTTCTAATGCTTTCTTTAGTGAGGACATAATTGGACTTCCTTCAATACCAGTTGAAAGCAATTAATATTTTTTTATAAAAGAAATATAGTTTTGAAAAAATCTACTAGAGCTAAAATTAATTTTCCCATCTATTTAAAGCCATTTCTGCAATTTTTGTTAGTGTTTCTTTTTAAAGAGCTGTTTTCCCTTTTTCTTTAAACTGTCATTCTAGATAATATTTTTAAGTAAAGGCAGAGGATAATACTTTTTATACATGAATTTTCAGATTTCATTCCAGTGGAAAACCTGAGACTGTCAGAGAGTTATTTGTAGGCATTGTTTGGGTTTTCTTCCTTCCCCAAGATGGGTTTCATAATAAAAGTAAGGGACTGGTAGAAGGATATTGTCTCTTTTTTTTCTCTTGGTGATACAATATGTAACCTATGAAAATTATTATTGCTAGGCAGGCTGTGAAATTATGAACTATCTTTGATATGGATTTCAGCGCTGCAAATTCCTGTTTTCCAGAAAATACTTGACCAATAATAGCCACACTTACAAAGATTTTTAGTCATGCAGTCTGAGCTGGATGCCCAGAAGGACTCTCTGTGAATGCCAGGGAAAGTAAACAAAGGTAGGCTGGATGTTAGAAAGCTAACTAACTTGGCTGCCACCTGGGTGAAGGATAGGTTTTACAAGGAATTCAGTCTCTTGAGGGTGTGGATCAATGCTTAAGTGACTAAACAAAATGAGCATTTAACTCAAATTAATTTCTGTGTCTGCCTTGCTGTGGAATGTTCTAATATACTACAAGACATTTAAATACCTTTGAAAATTGAGTCCCATTTCTCTTTTGGAAATAAAACTTTGGTCCTAAGTAAGTTACCTATGTAATTGTCGGTTAGTATTTCATCTGTCCATATTCACTTACTAGAGACAAGACATTGTGAGTGTTTTGGGTCAATTTTTATAATGTACACTGTTTTTATTTCTTCTTGTTCTTGCCATGGCTCCACACTTAGGTTATGTCTGCAGTGAAAAAGCCAAATAAAAGACATACTTTTAACTCATATGGGGTAAGCCAGAATTTCCACCTGGGTAAATATGACTGTAAAAATGACACATACAGAGCTGTGTGGTTATCAGAGTGTGTTCAGTCATGAGATGCCCCTGATATTTAAGTTAAAACTATAACCAGATTACAAAAATAAGATGCTTTCTTTTGGCTTTATTTTGATCTAGCTAGATTTAACTCATCCTATTTATCAATTGCTCAATTTTTACAGTGTAATCCAAACCCTTATTTTAATGAGATCTTTGTCTATATTAGCATTTAGCTGATCACATATTTCACATATTGGGTGAGAAGCAATCAATATATCATATTGTTTCACTATGGTGAGGGGTTATGAATCTTTTTCCTAATGAAGTCAGTTATTGATTTTGCTGACGATAAGATTGAGTCCAAGACCTGTGAAGCACTTGGATATTGCTTTTATCTGAGTCTTTTGGGTTTGTTTCATTTTGCATTTGGTTTTACCAACTGCCTGTTTCACAACTGTCATCCAGTCCTATCCAGCCCTGTTGTTAGTGAGGATAGGGCAAATGTCTCAAACATCCTGTAAGATTAAATGAATCACAAGAGATGTCTTTTTTCTCCATTGATTATAGAGACAGGGTAGTCTCCTGGTAATAGAGAAGTTACTTCTAGCAGAATTTGCCTATGAATCCAAATTTTACAATAGTTTTGAAGATCCAGTAGACACTTCTCCACAGGTATTACAAGTGACTTTTTTTTTTTTTTACTGAGGTAACAGCTGGGGTCAAGGAAGGACACCTTGCATCTAAATTACTCTAAAAATTACTCTAAACATCTCTGCCTAGTAAATGTATACATCTCTTTGTAGCCAAATACATGAAAATCGAGTTTCAAAGTACCGCTTTGAGCCAGTGGCAATCTGATCAGTAATCTGTGGAGAAGTGGATAATTCTTCTTTCAGTCTGTTCTAGATCCAACATCCACTTTTTGCCTCACATGGGAGCTTTGGCAGATAGCATACATTAAGCTAGATCCACACATTTCTGTATCTAAAGCTAACTCATCCCTCTCAGATGCCTTTCTACATGTCTGGTGCCATTTGAGATGATACTGGGTATCTCTGCAGCCCCAGGATGGGTTTAAGTCTCCTGTCCATCATATCCTGGCATCTGTTAATCCCAAGTAGCTATGTCTGATACTTGCTGGCTTTTCAAATTATAATAAGTACCCATCCAGGAACCCTAAGTTCTCAATGAGATAAATCCCTGAAAAAATAAATCCCATCTTCAGAACAAAATCACCCTTCCTTCTGTAAGGAAGCCAGTCCATTGACATGCATGCTTCACTTCAAATTAACAAGAGTGTAGAGACAGCAGAACTTGACAGCTTTGTGGTCCACCATCTCATGCCATTGTTGTCTGTTGCTCTCACCTAAATGAAGTTTACCCTAAACAAGACTAGTTTCAAATATTCTTCTGTACTGCTGTTTTTTCACAGACACAAAGGGGGTATTTTCTATTTTATTTTTCAGAAAGCAATACTTTGTAAAAGACTTGAGCAAAGTCCGAGACCTTGTGAGTGCTATTTCAAAGCTTTCATGCAGTTTTTTAATGCCTACTTACTAAACAAGCCAAGTGCTATAATTATACTCCTGCCAAACCAAGGGCCTTAGCCAGCATCTTTAGAGGTTGGTGGGAGGCCTCTTGTTTAACTACAGTTGGAGTTGCACCATGCCCTTGAAGTTTTTGGGTGTTTTCTTCGCAGGTTGCCATCACAGCTTCACAGCATGATTTGTTCCCTTGGGTTCTGCAGTTTGATGCACTTTCTTTCCCAGTGGAAAGTTCTTCATGTCCTCTTTCGGTGTAGGCGGCCCCCTCCTCCCTGCTACTTTTGTACCTGAAACTTCTAAACACATCCTTCTTTTGGGTCTGAATTAGCTTTTTTCTTTGTTTATTTAAAGACATGCACATAGAGAGTTTGAATATTTCAGTGTATTGGTGCTTATTTTTGTGATCTTTTGCACTAAGTTACTCTGACAAAAAACAAAAATTGGAAAAAAAGCACACTTTCTGGTGAACTCTTGTAATTTGTAAGCTCATTGTTTGTTGTTTGTAATGTGCTGAGTCTACAAGCCGAGCTAAGGAAGTATTAAGGCAACGGTTTGTGTTGACAGTGTTACTCCATATCTAGTTCACCTGTTTTCTTCATCCCTCCTTTTTCTTTAACATGTGGAGCTATCAAATTGTTGGTAGGAGTCAGAGGAGCTTGTTTCACAATTCAAATTAAGATTATGATTTTTCTCCCGGCAGTCACAGAAACTGTCAGCTGGGTGTTCAACCAGAATGTAGACTGCACTGCACCGTGGAAATGTAGTCACCTAGAGGTGGTGACATCTAAGGGGAACAGAGGATATTAATACTTCAAACTGCCATTGTGATGGGGCAGTGAAGGAGGCAAAAGCTCTTGGAAAATGGACACGGTTTGAAGCCATGCATGGTAACCATCAGGTGGATATGAGGCTTTCAGGTATTTTTCAGTGTTAGGTTTTTTTGCCATGGAATGAATTGCTGCTACTTAGTCTGCCAAAACATAGTCTTGGTTGTCCTGATGATCTGCAAAGTATCAGAGATGTGCTTCAAACATGGGAGAGGATTTTGAAGCCCTGGCTGATAACAGATCTGAATCTCCCCAGTTAGATTGCTGGAACTCTCCCAGGTAGCCCAAAGGAGAACTGGAGGTGGTTTCCCTCAAACAATCATAACATTTAATCAAATGCTGGGTACAACAGGTAATCCAAAGAATGATGTTTGCTGAGAGACCTTCCACTCCCTCATTTAGGATGCTTGTGGCAGCTTTTTTCTAAACTACTGACTGCTGTTCACATTGAAACACTACTTTTTGATATGATAGCATAACTCTCTTCACTAACTTCAATCCCACAGCCCTAAACAGAGTCCATTTGTAAGTAATTCTGCATGGGAAATTATTTATCCATTTTTGCATGCCTTTTACAGCTCCTTCTTGTGTCCTTCAGGCACATTCTTTCCTGATGTGTTTTGTCATTGCTGCCAATGCAGTACCCATATTTGTCAAGAAAGAAGAAGAATTGTTTCTTAGGTAAAGCTTAGATACAGCCAGTCACAGCCTCACTTTCCATTCACAACACAGTGGAATTGAAGTTTCAGGAGCTGAGGAGCAAACAGGTACATTTTTTAATTCAGACATCCAGTCATAAAAATCTCTACTCTGTGATTTTTGCAAATCTGTAACACAGACCATTATATCTAAATGATAGTGAGAACCTTAACATTGTCGTACCTGACCTACTTTGAAACCCCCTTTTGTAAAAGAAACAAGAGACAGCTTCAGACCTGGTTGTAATCTTGTTTAAGTCAATGCAGATACATCACAGCTGAATTTAGCCTCATATTGCTCTTGCTTTGATGATCTCCTGCAAACTGGGGCTGACATACATGAATCCAAGTCAGGACCTTATGTTTGTCATCCCTTACTGCTGTCAACGAGAGTTGCATTCACTGAAATTGTGTTGTTTTCTAGCAGAACTGTGGATAAAATTTGGGATAAGGCAAAGAACTTCAGCTCCACACAGCCCATTATATGGCTTAAGTCACCCTCAGGAGTTTAAAAGAATTTGTGTTTTGGGAAGGTTGGTCTGTGGATGGTGTCTTGTCAACCAATTCAGGAGCCAGCACACTAACACTGGAAGGATTTTATGGGATTATAATGGACAAAGGCACCCTAAAAATTTACAAAAAGGGAAAAAAATGGCAGCTAAGATTAAGTATTTGTAATAATAAAAAATTGGTTCTTTCTACATATGAGCCCTTCATCATTCATTTTACTTTGTTCTACTCAAATTTTATTAAATAAATCTCTCAGAGCTCTGTTCATTTTATTAGCAAAGCAAAAAAAAAAAAAAAAAGAACTTTTTTAATGGTTTGTCCAAGGGTAAAGCAAGAGTCTCTCAGTTACAGTAAAAAGCGAAATGGAGATTTAGATTCTTCCCCTTTCACTATCTGGTTTTCTAAAGAGAATTCCACAGGACGTTGCCTCAGTCTAAGTCAGTTTTGTAGACGATGTAACATGTCTTAATACCCTGTTAAGGGATTGAAAAAAATTAGCCTTAGCTTCTTTTGTTTTCTATGGTTACTGTTGTACAGAAGAAAGACTTAAACTGTAAGTAATGTATATTTAATAAAAAAAGACTTTTTGTATGATTTTGTGTCGAAGACAAATGCCTCCTCTTGTGTTTTTATTTTATCTTCTAGCTGAATGAACATTAAAACATGCTGATTGTGGGAAAACAAATTTTCAGGTGTTTACCTGTTAACTCCAAGCCAACAGACCTCACTGGATGATACTATTGATTTACTGATTTCAGCTGTGGCTAAAAGTTAATGTCACAGGAAATCTGGTCATCACCCACATCCCTGATGTAACTCATTAGTGCTGGTGGGCTGACTAGAAGTCATGTCTGCAGATATGCCTTGGTTCTGGCTAGAAAACCTGCCTGGTCACAGCTCTGTAGCTCTGTGCCCACGCTCACAGATGTGTGCACACACCTGCTCCCTCCCCAGCCTGCCATGCAGTAACATCCAGTGCTTCTGTTCCTTCCATGGGTCCCCTCACACAAAGCTGCACTGCTGGCTGTCATGGGGGTCACACTCACAGCCTGCTGCCCTCACACTTGTCCCTGGCATGATAAATGGGACGTGGCTCAGACTCAAGGATTCTGTCTTAGCTTTAGGTGTTTGCTCTGATTATTTTTTCCCCTTCTTGGAAGCTGAACACATAAATTTCCTAGTCTCTTTTGAAAATCACAGTGTTTGATACTATCAACCAAGAACCAGTTGACACTGACTTAGAAAATAGCACATCCTAGGAAGTACAGATAGGAGCACTCTTTCAAGAGTTTCACATGCTTGGATCTGCTGCAATTTTCACCATTCTAGTACTTACATATTCTGTGTTTCAGTCAGCCAAAGATTCTCCTATTATCAGAGGAGACGTGGGTCCCCTTGTCTTAGGAATTTTTCTGTGAGTTTTGCTTTTCCCTTTCATTTCTGGATAGCCTGTGACTCAGAAGGCAGGATTAACACAGGTTTGTAGTCCTGCCTGGAGATGGGCTATCTGGAAGGACAGCTTTGTATTGCCTACTTTGGAGTTCTACAGACTGTGGTGCACAGTGCCCTTCTCATGGGGCTGATCCAGCCTAATTCAGGCATCCCAGTCCACAACCAGCCATGCAGAACACAGGCACCAAAGCCATCCTACCCAACAGAGCCCTCCTGGTGTCCCCTTGTCCCTGGTGGCTGCAGGAGGTGAGGTTAGGTATCACCTGTCTTAGACAAAGCTTCAAGTAACAATTAATTCTACATTGAGTTGCTTTATTCAGAAAAAAAAAATGCAAGACAGAACTATATAGATCTTTCAGACTTTCTTCATAGCTAATATAGTGGGAGCAATAACCTTACAAAGGTGTGTAAGGACAGTATAATCTTCTACAATTTTATTTTTAATCCAGACCTTGAAAATTAACTTTGCATGCCTTACAGTCTGGAAATGTCAATGTTAATTGACTTTCATTTTTCTGAGTGGAGAGAGAAAAACTGTTTTCTTTTTCTTTAACAGCTTAGGTGGGTGCTTTAGTCTCCCCCATGATTTTGGGGTGGTTTGGGCTTTTTTGGTTTGTTTTTTTTTTTTTTTTCAATGCATTATGCTTCTTTCTTCCTGAGTAGGATCACAATAAGTTAAAGATATTATTCAGAGGTTACACTAAATAATTGCACTCGTGTAATGGGAATGCTTATATCTATTTGGCAGACTGACAAAACTTCATATATTGCAGTTTATGGCTAGTTAGCAATGTCTGGAAGAAGGGACAAGATATCATTGTGGGTTATCATCAAATCTCCTTCTTCCTCAGCACCTGCTCTCCTTTTCTATCATCAGGCAAAATTAAGGAGAAAAAAAAAGCCTCTTTTTCAACTTCCACATGACTAGCAGGTGTTTTATGTTAAAGCTTTATTCCTTCAACCAAAGGCCCATGGGCAAATGTATCCAGGCAAATACCATTAAGTGAATGCTGCTGTGAAAGAAAGGCAGGAGCCCTGCTGGAGTCAGCTGTGGCACTTTTTTGCTTTTTCTCCACAGTGTAACTACTAGGCAGCTGCAGTCAGTGCTTGTTTTTCTGTACTTGTTGGCCTCCAAGTAATCATAAAAAGCAGCCATACAAGGTCATTTTTTTTTTTCAAACCCCATGCCGGCCATGTCTGTATTTACCTCTTCTTAGCTTGAGATAATTTCTCTCTTTCTCAAAGCCTAAATTAAATAGCCTTTGCCTCAGTTTAAACCTATTACAGCTTGTCCTCTTGCCAAAGCAATGGAAAGAGCAGCTCAATCCCTTCCTGCCATGCAGCAGTCCTGTTCCTGTTTGACTATCTTAACCATCTGTTTAGGCACTCTTCTCTAACAAAATGTTCTCAGCCCTCTGCAGTGATGGGGGCCAAACCACCCTGCAAACCAAAAGACTGATGGGGCATCCATAGTATGATTTAAGAGTCTGCTACAAATGCTCATGCATCAGAAAGGAGCTGCCTGGCACAAACATCAGCTCTGTTTCCTATTACTGCTGGTGCCCAGGATGGAGAGGCACCTCAGCCCCAAATGGTTAGGCAAAAATCTTCCTTTATTAGTTTACCCCATCCTCCTAAGAGGCTGCAAGCTGTTGTGAAGAAAGAGCTCCAACACCATCTCTTCCCTGTCACTTTTTAAATGGTCTCCTCCCAGCTGGAAGCAGATTTCTGTTTCCCCCACCACTGCTGCCAAGGGTTCCGTAAATATTGCAATAAGAAAGCTATTGCAGGAGGAAAGGACTTTTTTTTTTTTTTTTAAGAGCAGACTGTTGTGCAGGATCCTTACAATGTGATCCAGAGGCTCCTCAAAACCATCAAGACACTGCAGACTAAAAGGAGAGTCCAAAGGGACTTCATGTATCTGTTAGGGCAGGTGATGGTCCGGGCATCTGAAACCAAACATATCACTTTGAGGCACTACTTTGAAAAAAAAAAGATAATCAGCCATTCCTCAATATTGGTTTATATGTGCATATACAAATACATATGTATATACTCACTCACCCACCCACCCACCCAATATATATACACACACCAGATAAAATACTTATACTGAAATACAACATGTACCTATAATGGAGTATATCTATATATATTTATATGTGTAAGGCCTCTCTGGCATACATTTCCACTTCTCAGCTATTGAAAAAAAAGCCCTTGATCGCTATTTCTTTGGAATAAATCCCTTCCTTTAAAGCAGGAGGACTGGAGTTTGCTAAGGCAAAAGAAGTTTGCACTGCTTCTTGCCTCTTATCCCATGTGGTATTCAACATCCTAAATCCCACTTGTTGACTGACACAAAATACCCACAAGGCTCATGCATTTGGGACCACAGCTCAAGTGCTGAGCTGCTGGCTGCATGCACAAGGAGGTGAAGGGCAGCACTGGCTCTGCTTTGAATCTCAGTGACACGTGGGGTTAGTGTGGTGTGTGCCTGACGAAACTGAAACTTGGGGATACGGAGGACAATTAGGGAATGTATTATGATCCGCTAAAAGCTACAGGAGATAATAAGCCACAAACTGGCCAAAATTTAATAATCATAGTGCTTTCAAAAAAGTCCTTTATATTTGCTTCAGCCCCTCATGGGCTAGCAATGGCTGCTGCCTACTGGTGAGGATACATTTTGATGGTATTAAAATAAATAATAAAATACAATGATTAATATATCCTTCCCTTATGAGAGATTGTTGTTAAAAACAAACAAACAAAAAAAAACCCTGATGATCTTAGAGGAAAAGAGGAAAAGACCAGATATCTCAAGGCAAAGAAGAATAAATTGTAACTTCATTACAAAACACTCTCTGAGAAATCATTTTTAGAGCTTTGGGAAAATTTTTCTTTGAGTGGGAGTTCCATGAAAAGGATAATGGAAAGGTTCCTGCCACTGGGGCTGGCAGGTCCAGCAGCAAGACTGCTTTTGGTAGACAGGGGAGCTGTGTTTGAAAGGGAGCCCAACTGGAGGAGAGCTGCAGAGGCTCAGGGGACTCCTGAACTCAGCATTTTTGGGATTTTGAGGGCCAGTGGGTCTCCCCAGCCCTGTGGGCACTGCTGTTCCACCCCAGCAGTGGCAGGCCTGGGTCTGGGGAGGGCCTACAGAAACTACTTCCCAGGATGGGAAATTGGAAACATTCACAGCAGCACTACCTGTATGCACCAAGGAAGAGCTTTCTGGATCTGAAGCCATCTCCTAAGTGTATTTTCTGGCTAAGGATTATGTTTCAGGTCCAGTCTAGCAACATATTCATGTAAACTAAACAGCTGAAGGGTTTGCTACCCTTGTAGGGAATTAGTTAGATTTAAATTTGCATTTGATTTGACAGTGCTCTCGTAATATACTAAAATCTTTGTAAATGACTTGTGAATATTTTTAAGGCTTTTATACTTCTGGAGTTCAAATCTCCATGATGTTTTCTTATGTATTTATACTTTCCATCTTATGCAAAAAACTGACAACATCTGCTAGTTTCAGACTAGAGCTTTCATTATTGAATGTCTCTTCATTTCTTTTTTAGTCTAGTATAAGAAAAAGTCTCTAGAGAAATACTATGAAGGCTTACTTGTCATCACCAAAATAGAAAGATACAACAAGCTTGTCCTTGCCTTCAAACATAAACTACCTTGCATACATTGTGGAAAGAGATCCAGAACCAAGACTAAAAATATTATTCATCATCCACAAGAATTTGGAGCAGAGGAATTTACAGCTATGTTCAGAAAAGCTTAAAGTTCCAATATTGCACTAATTCAATTCATTTGGGCAGGATCAGTGGGCAGGAACCACACAAACATATAATTCACTTGCATGGGCTTTTGGATGCTTAGCACCACAAAAGAGCCTGAGGCAGAATACGCAAAAACAGTAGTGTCATTATCAGTGTTACTTTACAGGTTTAACACCATGCATATTTGAAAAAAACAGAAAAGGTTACACAGCTAGAAAATCATATCACATATATTCTGAGTCTTGTTCTCATGCACTTTGTCTGCTACTTTCTCACTCAGAATACCAGACTGAGAGTCCAAACACAAACCTCCAACATGTGTAGACCCATAAGGTTGGGCAGCTGGCCAGGACTAAAAAGGACTTATGTCTATTGAGAAGGTAACAGACAGTGTGCTAATGCTGTCTGAGCATTAATAAAAACGACAGGAACAGAATCCTTCTAATGATTAGGTAGAAATTGATGTCTTTCTAAGGTGAGATACTGTCCTCTATTTGAAAAGTTAAGTGAATGTGAGGCTGAAATCTATCACAATTGATTGGCAAGGATGGGATTCAGCTTCATGGTGAGTAACCTAATTTAGGGGTTCAATCTGCTCCCTTAAAATACAGTCCTAATGTCATTTTCACTATGCAACAAAAATGTATGGTTGGCAGACACATTGGAGGCCTTCATGTGAAGTACCAGAATAGTAGATAACGGAGAAAAAGTGTAACCAAAAATGTCTGTGATAGCACCAGATGCTGGTATTTAGGCAATCAGATTTCACTCTTAACTTCCTTGTCAATACAGAGGTGCTGACATCCTGCTTTCAAGCTGAGTCCCCCACACACAATGTGAAGCTGCAACAAGTGTGTCCATGTGTGACCTGAGCACAGACACACACACAGAACGTGCAGACTGCCAGCTGAAGTACAACACACCTTAGTAGCCTTTCAAAACATGATCAATATGCTGAGCTTTGCAGCACAAGTTCCCATTTTAATCTTTTTTTTTTTTTTTTTCACACATGGGCACATAATCCAGTGAAGTCATGAGTCTACCAAATAACCCTCTGGTTTCATCGACAGCATGAAATCTGGATAAAGTTTCCTTTTCTATTTTCAGGGAAAGAGGTTGCAAAGGAAGGAAAACAGGCTTTCTGCTAAGCATCTGCCACTCATAGGAAAAAAACAAATGTCAAAAGGTTTCTGCCAGAAGGCAGATTTCTCAGAGGCATGGTGATAAGTGAGCAGTTCAGGTTTAAAGAGGCATTGAACTAAAAATAATCAGCATATTAAAAACAATACTGAACAGCTGTTTTTCCCAGCTATTGTTCACCATATACAAAGCTGCGGCTTTTGACATTCAGGTGAAATGGTGAGACTGCTTTCCACAAATCTTACATCTGGGATGTCAGGACACTGATATTTCAACTCAAAACTGTCCCCTGCCTTCCCACTCCACCCCATCGCTGCTCAGGAGCCTTTAAACAGTTCATCAGTACCTGAATCAAAATCCCTCATTCCCTGGCAGATCAGCAGGAATTTCTTCAGTTACATCAATAGGTCAAAAATATCTTCTGTGTGAGTCAGAAGGGACCTTACTTTTCCCATTTCTATTGTTCCAGCAGCTTTCCTATCATTACCCAGAATTGTCAAACAGTCCATGTCCTCTCTTTCACTATCCTTACATTTTTACAGCTTACCTCCATTAAAAATACTTAACAACTGCTTTTTGAGAGACCCTATATTCAAAATTTTATTTTTACATGGCTTATGTTCAGGTTTGTGTGCGTATTTTGGTGGTTTTTATTTCTTTATCTATAAATAACCTCTATTGCTAAATATGTGTCTTAACTTTCTCCACCCAACCAAAGTTCTTTTTGCTATTTTGCGCTACAGACTATGCTATTCAGAAGAAACAAGCTACAGCATAATAAATTCCTTCAGAGTTCATTAGAATTATGCTAGCAAAGAATTACTGACTTACCCTTCTCCTCATTAGCATCCTTATGGTACAGTTAACTAATGCAAGGTCTGGGCCAAATTCACTAGTAACTATTAAGGACTAGATCACCTTGAGCGCTCTGCATTTATATGATTATAAACCCAGTGAAATTTAATGCTACTCAGAAATGAATCAAGCTCCAAATTTACACTTATTAAAGCTGAGTTACACTTCATAGTCTTCTGACAAAGTTCTGGCTGAAAAAAAAAAATAAAATAATACATCATTTTCTACCTCCTGAATTTCCTTTTTCCTGGGGAAAGAGAACTCTGGTTTGGGTTTTTTTCATTCTTGTTTTTATTTCCTCCTAAGTCCCCAAAGCATTAATTAGCTGCTTATATTTTTCTCTACCAGGTAATAGATAGTGACGCAGTTTGTTAACCCAGCTAGGACATTTCTCCCAGAACTAAATTCCCTTGTTATTAATACACACTTTCCATGGGATTACAGTTACTGAATTATCTTCTAAACCATTACCACAATATCTCAGCGGGAATTTCCCTAGATAATTTCTTATCTTACCCACAGATTTGTTTTTTGAAAGATTATCACTTCTGCAGTTTTGTACAGTCCTCTGGTTTTGCTGAATGGTAGCTAGCTTTGCTCTGAATTCTGAGAATTGTCAAGCATCCTAAAATGCATGCATTCTCACCCTCATCCTCCAGAGAAATATCAAATTCTCTCTGTTTTCTTATTTTTGTAGTTATTCATTATTCTTCTTCATCCATTTAATCTGTGCTCAAGGGTCAACTAGACCTAAATGAGATATTCCCTCCCTTTCTCACCCACACTCTTCTCTCTCTATTTACCTTTTTCACCTCTCTGCATAGAAGGCTCTAAATTTGATAAAATATTTTAGGGCTAATTGTGGGAGGTTAATGAATGATTTGATCTCTCTTCAGGATTTAAATTATATGAATGCAGGAATAATTCACAGTGTATTAAAACCCTTTGAAATCTGTTCCACTAAAACTGACTCACTGTGCAATTTGGCCAAAAGGTTTAGAACCTGCTTTAATATGAACTGAAAACAGTACGAATATTGCCTCTTTCAAGGAATAGAAAACAAACACGTACACTTGTACACTAAGAATCTCTGTGTGATTTCGATTCTTGGAAAAATTCTCACTGATATAATTGTATTTGAACCAATATTCTAAGCCATTATAAAATAGAAATTCAGATTTGGGTCATCAAGACTGGCGGCAAGTTTTTATGCATTAGTGTTTCTGAAGCCACTTGGAAGGGAAAGGTTTATAGAAAACAAATGTAAGTCTGGGTAATAATAAGAATTCTGGATGCAGTTTTAATGGAAAAGCAGTGATTTATTTGCATATATAAAATTTGTAGAAATGTGAAGATTTTGTCAACATTTCCATGAGTAAGTTATTCAAAATCTTCCACACGATATGAAATATGCCACATTAATAAGGCTAGAAAGGGGTGCTCAGAGGTATAGTATGCATCAATGGAGAAAAGGTTTGTTTGCAACTATGTGAAAGGAAAATAAACCCCTTCTCAAAAACACTGTGCATTTTCTTCACAATAAGTTGTCAAAAATATTATTCAGCTGCTCCTTTGGGATAAAAAGGCCCTTTGCAATGCCAGCCTTTTCAGGGGACAAAGCTGCATAATTTTGCCCATTACTCTGGCAAAGTGCTGGCGGAATTTCTTTCTCACATTAAAGCAAAGCTTTATGTTTGCCTTCATCTACAGCTCTGAGGTCCTTGTGGTAAAGTTGCTAGGAAAATGGTAACTCATATCTATGAAAAATTGCATAAATTCCACACACCCTCCTACACCTGACATTTTTCTCCTGTTTCTGCTATTTGTTCAGTCACAACAAATGCCTTGCCTTTGTTGTGTAATGGAGCAGCTGGCTATGGGACATTTAACTTACTAGACCTCTGCAGTGCAGAAATGGAATGAAAAAAATCCAAGCTAAGTTAAAAGCCTTTCAGCACTACAGCATTGGTAGCAGAGCTTTGGACAAAGTGTGGGGACCAGGTCATCAAAGTCAGCAGACTTTTACTACCCTTCCCTTAAAGCAGGCAACACAGAGAGGTAGAAAACACTTTCTGTAGCAGGCACTTCCCTGGCACTCAGCACAGCATCATCCCACGTGTCTTGTTGCAGGGCAGCTGTGATCCCTTCAAAGCACAGGGAGGAGGTACAGCTGCTTCAGCGTTGATTCCCTCCACCACCAATAGTCCTAATTTAAAGCTCTTTTGCTGTTGCCGCTCTCCAAAGACCATCTTCTGCTCATGCTGCCTGTCCTGTGCAGAGCTCTCCTGCAGGAGCTGCAGGGGATGCCTTGACCAGGAGGGGAGGAAACACCACTGTGAGAGGGGATGGAGCTTCAGGGGAGGTCCCATTATCCAGGTGAATCTTCCTCTAAGGTTTCTGAACCCCAAAGACAAACACTGCCAGTCTTCCAAGAGCCATGAGCCATCAGGGGATCTCTGTGCTGAGGGGGAAATACAATGGGTCTAATATGTCCAGATTGTATTGGGGAAAAAAAAAAAAAAATTGCCTTTCTTTCTGTTGAAGGAAATTACGGGTCATCGTGTTACCATGGTTTTACTTTAAGACAGTCATGTCTCAGCTGTTATCCTTTATCAACGGGAAGCAGAAATAATTCACTTCTCCCCGGAGTGCGCAGATTGCACATTCCCAGCGCCATCTACTGGTACTCCACCTGGGAGCCGCCTCCAGGCGCACGAGTATCCTTCCTTCTGGCCTTCGGCAGGGCACGGATCCAGCACGTTTGTGCTCCTCCGAGTTTCAAGAACGCACAGAGACGTGTAAGGTAGGAAAAGAGAGCTCCTGCTCTGCGCCTGGGGAAAGACAGCTGCTAGAACCAGCTCCGGGAAAAGTTTAATCCTGGATTTCATTAGATGAGAGCAGATAATGCAATCGGAACATCCAAAGCCATGCAAAACTGGACCTCGTTTGTTCTTCTTCTTTGTGCTTTGATTTCTTCACTCGTGTAAGGAAAAGTCTTGAAAGAACATATTCAGTAAACCCAGATTTCCTAGGTTATATGATTAAATCCCCAGAGCTTTCAAGATGATTTTCTACAAAAGTACTCTGAATAATGTATTTTTCTCAAGACAGACAGTGGAGCAAAACGTAAGTTGACTCTGTAACTCTTTATCAGTTTCACTAGCAGAACTAATTAAAAATATTTTTTTTTTCAATTTTACTAAGCGCTGTTTATTTTGCATTTTTTCTTTCCTAATTATCTTCCCTCTTTTTTATAGTTAGTTTTAAAAAATAATCTTTTATTCTTTTCTGTCAAAACTTTGTTGAATTTCAAGCAAATTTGCTAAAATATTTGATACCTAAGCAAAGGATGACTACTTACTAGGAAAAGTGTGGACTTAAAAATATCTTCAAGGCAACTTTGAATATTCTCAGTTCTGAAGAAGTTCTTTGAAGATATCATCCTAGCTCTCTCACCTGGAGGTTTTCATACCCTGAAGCAGCTCAGAGCATCTACTAAAGTATTCAGAGCCTCAGTGGCACTTGCCTTAGAAGTCATTATGGTAATGCATTCCTGATTCCTGAAGACAAAGTGTTCCTAAATGAAAGGACTGACCCACAGGGAATGTGTTAGTGGTGTTGGCCACCACTACCAATTCATAATGGCCCTTAGCTGGTGGGCAACATTCAGAATGTTTGTACACCCACTGCTCCCACATATGAATCAGGAGTCTGGTTTCTTCAGAGGACCAAAAATATTACACATTTCCATCTCCCCTCAGTTATAATAGACTTGGAAGTAGTTTAAAATATAATCCCCTGCCCAGCAGTCAAAATATCTACAGGCATTGTCTGCAAAATTTAGTTTGAACATTCCTTTGTATATTCTCACCCAACAAGCTAGACACCTACCAAAAAAGATGGGGTGGTTTTCAAATCATGTTAAAGAAATTAAGACTTGAAATAAACATGTCACCACATTCTTTGTTACAAGCTCCTCAGTTTTTTGTGAGGCTTCTATGCAGAAACCTTGCCCTACTCAAGAAATCAAATATCTGCAAAACTGTCTGTACAAATCTCAAAAGAGGATTTTTGCACTTGTAATGGTCCTGATCTGTAACAAATTGATGTAATTTCCCATGAAGGAAAAGAATAAATCACAAATCAGGAATAAAGTGCCTCAAATAGCAGACTCAGGAACCAATCTCCCCATCAAGGAAAGAGACCTTAGTGCAAGTCAGCGCCAAAGGTTAAGCAGCAGACCTCCACAGCACCCTGCCCAAATCCAAGACCCCATGTGCTTTGTTACTTGTGAGAAATTCCAGCTACTACTAAAAAAAAAAAAAAAAAAAAGCCAACAAAATGTAGCAATGTGGCCTTTAGCCCCCTGAAATGAATGCTAATCCTCCCTTACACCCTGAGCCAGAGGAGGGTTGGACTGTGGCTGACAAACTGTCCAGTTCAGGATTCAAGATAGACTGGGTCATGGCCCAGGCTTATCAGAAGTGTGGCATCTTTCTGCAGACAGATTAGATTTTCTGGCATTTGGTTTGGCCTTTGTAAAGCACTTGCTGGCTGTCCCATTTTGATCCATCTATTGGGGGCAGAAGATTGGTTTTATATTGTGCAAAGATGGTGCCACTTGTGGAGGCCCCGACCTTGTATTGCAATTCAAAACAATAAGTCACCATTTCAAAGGAACTTCCTGTAATATTTTTGTGCTACTCAAACTGGCTGCTTTCCATTTCCTTGGCCCCTACCAAAAATAGTTACCACATCATCCCTCAGTACTCCTGTTATGTTCCCATATATTAATTATAATGGAAATGAACTTTTAATATTGATAATCTGCATCTTTGTTCAGATACATTTCCTTACATACTGGATGTTAATAAAATGCACACAAAAGATCTAGATTAAGGTTAATTTACTTCTATTTACTCATTGATCCTAAAGTACAGGACATAAGAAAAAGGAAAGAATAATTTCAAATGCAACCATTCTGCTGAGAACTCAGGTGATATTTTTTAAATTATTATTAATGGTTTCTCCCCCAACAGAATGTAGTGCAGACAAGTTATCACCAATGAAGAATTACAAAAGCACATCTGTGCAGCAAAGTTCAGATAAGATTAAAAGAGCTAGTCCTGTTTAGATTGTTTGTAATACAGGATTCTGGGTCCCAGGGAAGCTAGGATGAAACTGTTGAGCTCAGAGACCTCATACTTCAGCCTACCTAAAAATATCAGGACCTTTGCAAGTCATTAGGGATTTGTTTTCTTTCTCAGCTGACTACTAGGGGAAGCTTCCTCTAAAATAATCAATGCACTCTACCCCTAGCAGAATTTGTACCAGGGAGCAGTCAAATATGCTTAAAGCATGGTCAACACCTGAGGTAAATGTCACAGGTTCCCCTGAGATCTCAGAGTTCAAGTCTTTAATACAGGGAGTTTAGTATTTTTATGCAAAGCAAGCCCATTTCTTTATCTAAAATCAGCCGAGCCCCCTCTTACAGAGAACCTTAAAACCATCAGCGACTTCTCAGAGAGGATGCCAATAGCAAACATCTTTTGTAAATGCCTAATTCAAGAGTGAATTCTCTGTACGTACATGAGGAATGCAGTCTTTTATAATTAAGTCCTCTATTTAAAAAAAAATTATCTTTGCTGCTGTTAGGCCTGGTTTGGCTCAATTTTTCTTTTGCCTAATTGCCATTTTCACCTATGATTCTACCTAGATTTGGTTTTCCTATTCCCAGTCATCCTCATATTACCCCTTATCATCCACATTTGGAAGAATTGCAATGACATTTATTACCTTCCTCCTGCCAATGCAAGCATCTTCTGCTGCCTTACAAAAATAGTGGCCACCTTACTGCAGAATACAAATTCTATTGGATACATCAATCACAGCATCTGTGTGGCTGAACCCAATTTATGAAACATTTATTAACTTATGGGCATTAACTACTTGGGTCTGTTTGAAATAATATGGAAACAAATTTGTTTAATTTGGTTTGGTTCGGGGTTTTTCTCTGCTTATTTTAAATAACCTGGCCTGGAGATGATTGCAATTGACAGTTTGGACATGAAGAGAGCTGTTTGGGAATGCTGCAGTGTAAGAATGTGGTATGGAGCACAGGCTCAACAGTTAGATAAAACACCACATGCCTTTTACCTATATATATATATGCATGTATATAATACATATTCTGCAGTAACAGAGTTCAGTATATTATAGCAATTCCTCTCTGCAATCAGAATCACAGAATCAATTAGCTTAGAAAAGACCTCTGAGATCATCAACTCCCACCTATGCCCAAACACCACCATGTCAACCACACCATGGCACTGAGTGCCACCTCCAGTCTTTCGTTAAACACCTCCAGGGATGGTGACTCCACCACCTCCCTGGGCAGCCCATTCCAATGTCTGATCGCCCTTTCTGTGAAGAAATTCCTCCTGATGTCCCACCCAAACCTCACCTGGTGCACTTGAGGCTGTGTCCTCCTTATCCTGTCCCTGGTTGCCTGGGAGAAGAGCCCGACCCCCACATGGCTGCAGGCTCCTGTCCGGGGGTTGTAGAAAGTGAGAAGGTTCCTCTTGAGCCTCCTTTTCTCAGGGCTAAACACCCCCAACTCCCTCAGCTGTCCCTCACAAGGATTTGTGTTCCAGACCCTTCACCAGCTTCATTTCCCTTCTCTGGACACAGTCCAGCATCTCAACATTCTTCCTAAACTGAGGGGCTGAGACCTGGATACAGTACTCAAGGTTCAGCCTAATCAGTGCTGAGTACAGGGGAAGAATCATTTCCCTACTCCTGCTGGCCACACTCTTCCCCAAAAGCCTTGGCTTCCTGACTTTCCTGACAGACACAAGTGGTTATGATTAGCTGCACTATTGGCCCTGTTGTGCTTGGCCTCCATGCAAAAGTTTTTTCTCCAACAAGTCTCACAGCTCTCAGCCACAGCAGGACACAGTTAATGCCACTCACCCTTCTTTCATCAGAGGGAAACCTAGCCTGTGTTTTCACAACATACTGGCCATTCCATAAAAGCAGCTCTGGAGGGGCTGATGTCTGTAACTCCTTGCCCCCCTCTGTGATATTTTGCTCATGTCCCCACACACCTTTTCAGGTCCAACCTCTGTGTTAGCTCATATGCCAGTGAAGTCCCTCTTTAAAATTCTGAGCAATGCTCAACTAATGTTCCTGCTCGTTAACCCCTGTAAGCCTTAATGAGCTTAACTTCTACTTGTCCTTATTCATTTAATGCATAGACTATCACCAATTTTCAGAACACTCTGGATATTTGTTAGGGTTTTTTAATTAGCAGCAGCTAATTGAAAGGACAGTTTCAGGATAAAAAAGACTGTTAAAGCAAATGCATGGGAATGCTGTGTTGCACCAAGTTAGAAGAAATGGAAAAACTCACAATGGCCTGGTGAGAATGCAGTGCTTTTACAAGCCATATAAAGCTATATAAATATAGTGCTGTGTGTATATGCATACTTACACCAGCTGACATAATTCAGCCACCTGTGTCAGCCGGGCAAGAAGGAAATATTCTCTTCCCTGTAGACCATCTCCACCACCTTCATCTGAGTGCCCATGAGTGTTTTATAAAGGTGAATGTTGCTCAGGGATGATTTCAGCCACCACAGAGATGAATGCAGTCACCTTTGGGGTAGAAGAAAACTTTCATTTGGTAGCATATAGTAAATACTTCAAGGGTCAAGAAAAGAACGCAAAAGCAAAACGGAATGCGTCATTTGAATGAAGTCATGGGAAGATGGGACAAGTCGATGGCCTGTACTGGGATCAGGACAAGTGACCTAAGTTAGTTAATGGGGATAAGACACGGTGCTAAGGTCTGTGGCTAGACAGCATTGGTGACATTCACTGGATCCCTCAGCAGAGGGATCAGACAGCAACTGAAAGATTTCCTCATTTTTTAACAGGTAACCTCTATCCAGGTGTTGGATCCATGGCTCAGTCCTGTTGCTTCTCACATAAAACAATTTCAATAAACAGCTCAGTGTTCCTATATTGGGGGGACTGCCTTTGGTGTATTGACAGATATCTTTCAGTCAATTATGAAAACTACTTAATACTTATAATTCGAGTATTATTTTTCTTAATTGTTATAAATGCCATTGTGGTTAAGAGACTATATCCAGATTCTCAAAATTATTTAAAAGTCTAATGCCAATTTAAGTCCCTAATCCACACTGATTTCCCTGGGAATTAGAAAGTAAAATACCTTTAAGAAGTTGGGCTGTAGTTCTTGTAAGAAAATTAACATATACCCTCAAGAAAGATTATAAATTATTTGATATGATATATTCAAAAGTCAGTGGCTTTAGAATGCATTATGTTTTATAAGTGGCTCATTTATTTCAATATCTTGAAAAGTTTTAAAGCAAGACACACTTTCTAAAATCATTATCTAATTATTTCTTAGCGAGCTTCAGAGATCAGGAGAACACACACACTGGAAGAAATATACATACAAATGTGATGTACACAAACCTGATGTGATACAAACCTGATAATGATATTTTGTATTTCAAGAGAAGTTTTAAAAAGTATGTACCCTGTTCAATACAACAGGACTAACTCAGCTGTAAACTTCTCTAGCTGTGAGCATTAACTCTGGTAAACAGCATGTTTAGTATTAACTCCAGATACTATACAACATTATTGCAGTTCAAAATAACTCTGATCCCGTTGAATACATTCAACATAAAATCTGCTCATTTTAAGCAATAGACCAAACCATGTCATTTCAACATGATCATGGGGGAAAAAATATCCTCTAGGACTATGAAACTAGGAAAAAATGCGGGTTTTTTCCTCTTATTGAAGAAAAATTCAGTTTTCTGTAAAGTTTTCAACAGAAAAAGAAAGAAAATAACACAAACCCAAAATTTTGGCATCTGTTCTGTGAGCAGCAACTGATGGAGGTTTTTTGTGCACAGAATAACTTAGTGTTTCAATTACAGAACACCTCAAGTTTTAAAAGCAGCTAAGTATCTACTTCTTGCAGCTGGGAAATAGCCTTCTGTGTGAAATGTGAGTGGGAAAATTGACTGTATTGTGTTAACTCAACCAAAGGGAACAGACTCCCAAAGGGAGTCACACTCCCTTCTTGCTGGAAATTAAATGTGGACAGGTTAGAAAAATTTAGAGTATTGAGTTATTTCTTTCTGTGGTCAAATTGGCTGGTTTTCTGCTGATTGTTTCTCTGGTCTGAAGTCAGAGGGAAGAGAAATATCAAAGATAACCTATGGAAAGTTGAAATTCTTGCACTGACTTCCAGGCTTCAGGACAGTCTCTGCCCTTTGCTGCCTTTGACTGGGAACATGTAATAAAAACACTTTTAAAAAATTAAACTGATAATTTTTGATAACTGACTCCAACCAGGATGATAAACCTTCCTGAAACAGCTACCTGACAGAAAGAAGAGCGGTCACCAGCTGTGCCATGGGAGTTGACAACTTTTCCCAATTATTTTCTTCCCTCCTCTCTTTCCCGGTTGAAGTACATTCCCTCCCTCAGGCTTCCTGAGAACAGGTTTGCAGTGCTTCAGCAGAGAAGATGGCTTTCTTTGCTCTTTGGTTTCATCTCCATTCCTGAAGACATCCAAAGAGCAGCAAAGCTGGTGAAGGGTCTGGAGCACAGATTCTACGAGGAGCTGCTGAGAGAGCTGGGGGTGTTTAGCCTGGAGAAAAGGAGAGAACTTATCACTCTCTGAAACCACATGAAAGTAGGTTGTAGCCAGGTGAGGATCATCACTTCCCAGCAGTAAAAAGAAATAGGACAAGAGGAAACAGCCTCAAGTTGCACCAGGGGAGATTTAGATTGGATATCAGGAAAAATGTCTTCACTGAGAGGGTTTTCAAGCATGGGAACAGGATGCCCAGGGAAGTAGTTCAGTCACTAATCCTGGATACGTCCTATTAGGGAAAGCGGTGGGTTCATTTCACAAAAATACTTACTCTCATAATTCAGGAAAAAATCTTTGCTATTCAGAATCCAAAACTCCAAAGTGAGGTGTGGTGAATCAGACCACATCTTCACCTCAATCACAAAACTTTCAACTTGATATCTATCCTTTTTGTCTGGGCTGAGTAATAAATGACAACCCTCTTTAGCAAAGCTAGCAATCTGATGATCTTGATTTTCATTTAAAAACAAGAAATCCTTTGTTTTCCTGAGTAGCTGTCATTCAGCATTCATTACACAGCTCTTTCAGAATTTTTTCTTCACTCTTTTTCCTTACTAATGGACTTTAGGACATTAAGTTTGATGAAAATTATGTATGAGATAAACACTATCACATGTATTTTCAGAACATTCAAGGACCATCATGTCAGTTAAAACACAAAACCTTGTTTTGAGAAACAAATTACATATTCCAGAGCTTTGTTAGAAGGGTATGAAACAGGCTTAATTTCCACTTAGGAAAAAGCCTTCTACATTATTTTTTTTTAATCTGAACTATTGCAACCTTCCATTTACAGAAATACAATTTTAATTAAAGCTTAGTATTTCAAAACTCAAAATTAATTTGGTGATGTCATTATATATGTGACATATCTTTTTGTCTTGAAAGCGTGGTTTTCAGACAGAAGACTATTTTCTTTTATTTTCATTGAATTATACATGTTTCATTAAATTGCAGCAAACAGCAGTGCCCATGAGTTTCTTGTTTCCTTCTAAGAATATAGACGGTCAGTGTCTGATTTTGTCTTCGACCAATCTACCAAATGCATTACTGAGCTACTGCTTTAAGCATGTTCTCAGTATTCTGGCCAAATTTTGTGTATTTTTAAGTGTCTTTCTTCACAAAGCCACAACAAATACAGGGCTCTTGTGCCCACAGCATTCCTTATGAGAAATAAAAGCAGCCAGGTTGGAAGCCTATAGCCCAAAGCTGGAGTTTGAATTCATTATGAGACCTGCCCTAAGGTTTAAGTGTCTGAAGTTACTCATTTGGGCATGTCCCTCCATCAGAAATGTGGCCCACATGGACCAATCAACAGCATTAAAATTGTTGGAACCAGTGCTCTTGGTCCTTGTGAATTTTTTGAGGAAGGTTGACCAGCTGACACTCCTCATGTAAGAGAGCAGAGGTCACCTTGAAAACTCTAGCAACCAAAGACCCCATCTGGTCAGACATCCATGTGAAATTCCATCTTGAGTTAGACAGGTCCAAAGCTCCCATCCATCACCAGCTGGAATATGTCAGTTTGCTTTTAAATACATTGCTCTCCCCCATCTTGTCTCACTGAGCAGCAAGAATTAGGTAAGAACAAAACAGGAGTAAAAAACTAGGGCATAATACTGGATAATCTAGCTACTAGCTTATTTGTTTCATCTGCCTGAGGTTGGAAAGTCCTGGGTAATGGAAGTCCAAATCAATTTTGACTGATAAAAAATAGTTCCAAAGAGATAGTTAATGAGGGATGGACATGTAGGGCAAGGAGCTGGACTCAGTGATCTTTTTGGATCCCTTTAAACTCAGCATATTCTGTGATTCTGATGCTTCTGTTGCTTCTGAGTCATGTGGGCACCCAAATATTTGAAGCTACTTTGATGTCCTCCAGTAGAAGATAGCAGCTAAATATATTAGAAAGCATAATTCTCATTTAACTACAAATGTAAGTTCTGACCTATCAGAATTTTTCGATCATGTTTATGCCATTCAATTGCATGACTTTTTTGAAGAGAACATATTTTCCCATTCAGAGTCACAGTTCATACAAACTCTGTTGCCTACCAACTAATTTATGGCTATGAAGCTTTCAAGTGTTTAATTGGAAATATCTTCTCTTCTGCTGTCATTATATTACATTGATAGAGCTTCATACCAAATGCTTTCCATGAAAACAATTTCTAAATCAAATTATTTTTAATGTTGTGAGATTTTTGCACATGAATAAGTACCTCAATTGAGATGTATAAAACCAATTAGACCCCTATTTATTTCTGCTTAGCAACTTGGCTCCACTAATTTCTTTGGTCACTGTGTTTCACTTTGGAGCTTACTCTATTCATACATTCTGATGATTGAATTACTCAACATTTATTTTAGAATGCATTTTTTAGTAGTGCCCTTTCCAAACCACTTCCTTTTTATCTGATCCTGAAAGTCCTGGAAAATTCCTTCACAAATATTAGAGGCTGTCATAAAAAAAATGCATTAGTTACCCTCTATGTGCTTACATAACAAAAATTCTGAGCAATAAATAACAAGTAATTGACAGAAAGAAGAAAAATTTGTAGTTTTTTCCCGTTGTCATATTAAAACCTGTGTTGAGTGGAACATTTAATCACTAGCACAAATACACCTGGCTATTTGGCTTTTTCCTACCCCTTCCCCACCTTGTCCCAGAAATGGTGACCATTTTCAATTTTAATTTCACTTTCTTAATGCACTGTCACTTAAGCTTATGTGCTGTTTTATATCATATAAAACCATTGTAGGATAAATCCTACAATGACTCACTCTCTGCTAGGCAGAGGAGCATGTTCTTCATTAGATAGCCCCTTCATATATATAAAATACATAAATCCAAAGAAGCAGTATGTCCTTTCAATGCTGCAACACTTCAGTTAAACACATTACTGATGTTCAAAGTTTGGAAGGATAGAGTATCATAAGGCTGGCAAGATGCTGAAAGGCAATCTTAAGGATAAAATGGATCTATACCATGACCAGCAGATGTTCATGCTCATTTTTGACAACATAAACTATTTTGTTCCATATGATCCGTGTGTGTAATTGTTGGGATTCTTCCAAAGGTCTAACCCATCAAGCTGCATTTTGAGCCAATTGCTTCTTGAGCTACTTCTCAAGGAAGATGGACAATGGGTTATTTTGATTTTCATGTACATTTTATATCCATGTCTACATCTATGCATACATATGTATCTATGCATACATATGTATAAATTTATATGCAAATATTCTGCTTTACATAGATTGTATGCATATATTGTATATACATAAATGTATTGCATAGGCATGTATAAATCTAGTATCTATCAAATATATATTACTTATACATATATATTGCATAGATATTATTTTTATGTACATTATTATCTACTATGAAATTTACATATACATTATTTTTAATTATTTTCATTTTATTTATTCAAAGTTCTTTATTTCTTTCCCTCCATCTTCTGTGTCGACCAGTGTTATTCATTGTCACTTGAACCATGAACAATCAGAAACAAAACATTGTCTATATTTCTTATGAATTACAATTCAGCTGAGGAGAATTCAACACAACTATGCATCATGGATTCATACCTCACTTATTTGGAACAAAGATGTCCTGTTGGATGTCTAATTTGTCACCTTAATCTTGCAGGTCAGTTCCTCTTATCTTCTTACCTCAGCCCAAATAGCACATTCTGTTGGTGAGCATATTTCAAAGATATCTAATCTTGTTGATCTC
Source organism: Anomalospiza imberbis (assembly GCF_031753505.1). Taxonomy (NCBI): domain Eukaryota; kingdom Metazoa; phylum Chordata; class Aves; order Passeriformes; family Viduidae; genus Anomalospiza; species Anomalospiza imberbis. Next base: position 13,600,933 of record NC_089687.1, read on the forward strand.
ATGGTACAGTGGGCATGATGATGAGGCGTGAAGAGGATAAAAACATCTGAAGGAAAATTAATCTCCTCTTAATTTTCTAGTCAGTACTTTCCAGATGTTGTAAAGAACATTAATGTTTGATACCACATTGTGAATCATCATCACTGAACTAAAGAATAGGTCTGTGGGAAAAAAAAGGCAAAAATACCAAGATATTTTCTCCTCCCTGGTGATGTATATACAGTGTCAGTGACAATGAGCTGTCAGGGAGTGTTCATGTGGCATAGGTCTCACTTCCTTTAACTCCAAAAACTTGCAGTCGTACCAGCTCTCAATAATTCATCATGAATCTTGCAGTATTTGTAGCATCTCAGTTCATAGAAATGCTCAGCTTTGGTTTCTGGAATAAAAGTGCCTGCACATTTGAGGCTCTTTTGTTTAGCATCTTGTTCTTGTTTTTTTTCTTTCATGAAGTCTTATAAATTCCCTAGATCTTGACTTCCACTGCCTGAGTCAGTTCTACATCTTTGGCTAGCAAGACCCTCTTACAGTGATGGCTCTCCAGGGGGTGCCTCTTCCTTTTCAGACTTTGATCAACCCAGGAACCCACCACTGTGGGCAGATCCCTCACAACCAGCACAGCACTGTGAACACAGAGACTATATTCTCATGTGAGATTTAGTGATTTAGCTGCATCTCATCCCCTCTATTCTGCTGAGACAGGTCTCCTAAATAATTTGAGTTTTTACTGTTTTTCCTGTGAGTCGTTTCTTTTCTCCCAAAAAAAAAAATGAGCTATTTAGTTTTTTTCTTGTGTCTCAGTTAGCATATTTTATTATTTTCTAATGTTGATATATCTGGATTAGAAAAACTTTAAGGATAACTGCTATCAAAATTAAAAGTAAATTACCTGCTTTCTGATCCTTTTTTAAATTGGGATTTTTAGGTGCTCTACAGAATTCTATTCCAGAGGGAGAATATCTTTGTCTAATTGGTTAATATAAATAAAACCAAATGTTACTGCCTTTAACCAAGATCTGTGAAAATCCCCACAGGAGGATATTCTCTTTCCAATCTCCATTTTCAGCTATTAAGCTCTATTCAGAAATTGAGCCATTTTTTTGGAAACCTGGGTACACATCACCTTGCAGATTTGATGCCAGAAATGCTTGCAAGTGCCACCTGGGAAAAAACATATTCCACTGCTACATGAACAAACTGAAACATGCCAAATCATCTCAAAACAAACATCCAGGAATTATTGCAGTTAACCTTGTGCTTTTTTGCCTGGTGAATTCTCTCTTGTCCTTAATAAAAAAGGCAACACTAATACTGGTTTTGGAAATTATTAGAAAAAAAAAGAGAATAACAATACTGAGGACAGCTTAATTGACTGTATATTTCTACCTGAAGGACACTTTCTAGCAAAATATCAATTATTTATATCACAACACTGATAAGAAAGATCAAACAAGACTTAGCTCTCCTTGAGGTTGAACTTTCAGGAGAGTCTATCACAACTACCTTTGTTTCCAAAAAGTCTGCACCTTTTATCTTGTCTCACATTTAATTAATATGATATTTGGTGTCAAAAGATCATTGTTTCTGTTTGTATAGCATGTAACTTAACAAGTCCAGGTAAATCCTTTGGATTCCTGTTTTCTGTGGCAGTAATATTTTCTGTTTATCAATTCACTTCTGCCTGATAAATCCTAAGGCTGGGAATCACTGTGCTGCTTAGTTCATTAACAATAATAATAATTATGAAAACAGTAGAAATAATACACTGAGACTGAATGGTCTTGTTCCTTAGGAAATACATACAGCAGAGCAGAACAGGATTCTGGATTATAGTGAGCTACTATTACCTACTACTATAGCAAAAATAATACTTCTAGGGACATCTGTATCTAAAAAAGATGTGCATTAAAAACAACCCCTTTTCTGTGGACTTCTAGATGTGACCTTTTAGAGGCAGAGGAACCACTGGTATGTAGCTAATACTACTAAGTTAAATAGAAATTAACCAAAGCAGTACAACTGCATTTCAAGCCAGAGTCATCAATTACTACAGTATTTTTTTGTTGTGGTTCTGTAATAAGGGAAAGTGTATCTTGGAACCATGTAGAGAAAAGCAAATTTACTATAACTGCCAGAGACAAGTGGGCATGAAAAATGATCAGTTCCTAAAAGCTTTTAAAGCAGCAATGTTTGTCCTTCTTGGCTTTATGAAGGTCATAAGTCTCTCTGGTATGATCTAAGAAATGCTATAACAAGGTTCACGTAAATGCAGCTGTGTCCTGAAACTGTGCTCAGAGAGACAAAATTCCTTTACAGAAATAGCCACTCAACTTTTATCTGCAGAAGACAATATTCTGCAGAGGACTTTTTCAGAGATGCAGCAAACTCCCAACCACAGTCCAGTGACAGAATGATCTATGGGAATTTTCCTGTCAGGAAAGCACTGTCCAAAACTAACATAAACTTATTACTTGCTTGGTTTATACGTCTCTTTACTGTGTCTTCAGTAGGTATACATAGATACACATACTAATATATTTCTGTATTTTATATGTAGACATATGTATATCATATATATATACACATAATAATTATATATATATAATATACATGTATTTACATGCATACACACATATATATAGATACACCCATATATGTATATATATATTACATTCTTAATTGATTTTAGATATTATCTAGGGCACCCTACTGTCTGGTCCAAGCAAAGGAGCAGACAAATTTTTGCAACTCCTAGCAAAAAGGAATGGCCAAGTTGAAGATAACTTCTCTCTCAGGGAACCCAACTGCACCTGGTCTTCCTCTGCCACAGCTCAGTCCTATGGCAGTGGTAACAGCTGTGCTGGACACAACATGAGGCAAAGGGGGAACTGAGGCTCCATCCAGCCTCAGCTGCATGGCTGGCGGAATTGGCAGTGCTGTAAGTGCCCAGATACTCCTTCTTGCTGAGTGTTCAGTGCTGTGCATCACTGTGATTCAGAGACACACAACCTCCTAGCTTCTGCAAAGACTAATAAAAGAACATGGCAACTGAGAGGCGTGACTTTCCCTGATGGGCTCTTCTCTGTATCCTTTGTAATTGCCTTCTACCTGGTGAGAAGCAGCAGAGCAGACACCCTGTACCATGACTGATTATCATTGCTGTTAGGAGTAGACTGTGGGCTCACCCTTTGCAATGCTATGTTATTCCACAGGAAGAGCAGCCATCAAATATTTCCCAAATTTTGGAATTGGTACCATCAAAAATAACATAATTTGAAGAGGGGCCCTGTTTATTAACCTGCTGTTATTTTGCCTCAAGCTATGCTTGAAATCAATTTTAAAAAATTATCCCCCTTTAGGAAGGAACTCTCTCTGTACTCTGCTGCCCCTTCCCAATAAAGTGTCTTCCTTTGTGATGGATGCTTCCCTGACCTTTTCTCCAAAATGCTCAATGATGGAACCTTCACAGCCTTTCTGAGCAATCTTCCAGGGCATTTTCAGAGTCAATGCTCCTTATTATCCTTACTTTTTAAAACATTTGTGTTGCAGTCAGTACAGGATGAAATTCGGGAGATGGCTTTGTCCAGCCGAGTTCTTGAGCTCAGAAGACGCAAGTCTGTATATAATGTTAAAGAAAAATGAAAATATAGGAACAGCAATACTTTTTCCATCTAATTCTTGCATAGCACTTTTCCCTTGATAGATTTCCAAGGACTTTATAAAAAAAGATCCGTCTTATAACGCCTTTCTAATAGATGGGGCAGGGCAGGCAACAATCAGTGCAGTTTGTACAATTCATCCATTACTTTGCCAGAGGGGAGAAGAAGAGAACACAAGCATTTGCTTAAACACCATCTGCTTTCATACTTAATTATTTTGTGAGAGTTTTGAAAATACTGCCCTAATCGACCAAGGAAGGTGAATTATAGTCATCCCAGGTTAAGAATATTATCCAAAGAACATGTATATCAAGATATACCTTTCCATCTACTTTAGTGGGACTCAAGTGAGATTCATAAGCTTTAAAATGAGTATTTATAGTGCTGTTTGTATCCTGGAATAAAAACATATTTACTCTATCATGAATAATTATATGAGCTCAACCTTTCAAAAAATAAGAAGAACAACTCATTTTATCACCCACCATATTTATGCTAATACTTCAGTAAAGTTATAGAGTTTTGAAGTACATTATACAGTCCCAAACTAAAGTTTGACAATTAACCTTTCAAAGGAATTCTGTAACAAGAAGCCTCAGAAAAATGTAATGGTAGCAAGTTATTATGAGTTCTGCAGTCTGGATAGCCTGGGATACAAAAAAAAAAAAAAATCCAGGTTAACTCATCAATTCCAAAGAAGCAACTGTTATTTCCCATTTTGCCTTTGCTTTAAAGGTACAGTGATTCCTTATCATCACACACTCACTGCAAGGGCTGGATTCATAATAATATGTCATTTTTAGAGTGAGATATGAAACACATAATCAGCATGCTGTCTCTTAGAAGATAGATTATTTCAATTTTAGACTAAGGGAACTGGAATAGTGAAGATCCTGTGTCAGCTCAAGAAACTAGACAAGAAATTATGGCTTCTTTATGTCCCATACTTAGAGATCTGAATTGAGCCTAGGATTTCCAGGTTGAATACAGAGTATAAATGTAATTTTTTGACTAATAAAGATAAACCTTATGGTTATCCTAAAGTCCCATATCTGATCATTCCCCATTCTGTATAATCCTTATTTTCCCCTATAACAGTTCACCACCCCAAATGTAGAGACTTCTTTAAGTTCCACATCTGAGGGAGATTTAAGCCTGGCTCTTACCTGAGTTTCACTCTTTCTACAATATTTTCCATATTTGTAGAGAAATAGAGACATCAAACAGAAGAAGCCTGTAGGAAACAATCCCAAAATTCCTGTTCCTGAATTTAATCTTTCCTCCATCTCTCCCTCACTCCTCTTTATTTTCTGTAAGCAAAAAGATCTGTTATGGTGTGGTGAACCAAAGGTACATCCCAGCACGCAGCTCAGTGAGAGAAGAGCTGTTCCATGGGCTTGGTTACAGAGCAGATGAACTCTCCTATCCACTCACCTTTACCTCCGTGCTCAAGAGATGAAGTGCACAATTGCAATAGTTACTGTGGGGTTAAAAGACATAAATCAGGAAGGAAAGCCATGTGTGTAGACCAGGTTAGAAAGCCACCTCAAAGTACAAGAAGACTCACAGACATCATAAAACAGCTTTTTTCTACTTTTTTTTTTTAAATTCACACTCTGCATCAAAGATATAAAATCTCAGTTGGAACCTGAAGGCAAATCCAAAACACAATAACAGTCACAGTTAGCTCAGGGGAAGTGTGAGAAACAAGAACAAAATCACACTTTCTGATGAGTATGGATTCACAAATCAATGGAGACAGGAGAGGAAACAACACCCGGCTCACTTTGTATGGCTGTGCTCTGGTTTGACAACAGGGAAGCTGGCTCATCATTTAGCCATTCCACCGCCTTTAGTAAACTTTGAAGGATTGCATACATGAAATGCCACAGCAGCAACATTTACTTTAAAAAACCCCACAAACGACAACAACAAAACCAAAAAACTCCACAATTTTCTGGTTGTTAATGCAATAGAAAGGAATTCCCAGCAGCTCTGATGAAGGAAGCACTGGACAGCTAATCACATGTCTTCCCTGGCACACAGACATTTTTCAAAAGGAAAAGCGTGAAAAATTGCTTTGGAGACTCTGACAACATAGGAGGAGAGTTGAGCTGTGAAGAAAAGCTGAAAAGCTGAAAAAATATTAATAGTTCAACTGTTGGCCCCTCAATATTGCCTCAGCATGTTTGCAAGGAAGGACACAACCAGTGAGTCCCTTGTTGTCCACAGGGAGCTGTTCAGTGCAGATGTAATAGGGACAGGACACCTTTCTGCATAAACCCATTCTAGAGTCAACATCAAGCCTGTGGGTAAAATCTCCTTTTGCTTCTCTGTCCAAAGGCATAAGAGCTTTGCCAGGCTTTTCCACAGATCTCAGCCTGTGCGCATGAAGCAAAGGTGGCAAACCTCCTTCTCTTGCAAGAGAAGAGCAAGACAGATCAAATTTACAGATGTGAATATACTTTTGCTGCATAACTACCCTCATCCATAAGGAAGGCAGTGGAGCTCAGGCTCTTGGCAGACTTGCCTCTAAAGCTACAGAGAGAAGAAAAAAAATACATATTTCTTTGGCTTCTTTAATATTTTCCTGATATTGGTGCATGAAGTGACTAAGTGGAAAGGCAGTCATCATTCTATAAACATGGAGTGCAACTAAGATACCTCAATGCACTTTCTGATTAAGAGAAAAACATTATGTTATCCAATATTATTTGCAACTGCACAGTTGAAAGTTCTTTAAGAGAATCTAAAGCTAAATTTAAGACTTCAGGGAACCTTTTAGATTCCTCTTTTTACATTATTTTCAGAGTTTCTGAGTATTTATTCAGAGAAACAGCCTCAAATTTCATTGAATTTCAAAAGCATTTGTGTGCTTCACACTTAACAACTCTTTTCAAAAGTATAAATCAATGAGAAAGAAAGAAAGAGAAAATTTGTCTAAATTTGTACCAGTCTATCCATACTAAAACCTTGATTTACTTACTGGCAAAATATCTAAAGTTTGATGATTGATGAGTAACTGAGACAAATATCAAATGCCAGTAATAGGAAGTGTACTTAGAAGGGAACTGCAAAAATTTCTTAAGCTTACCTTTTAAACTTTTATATGCTCAGGTGTTGATATAAACTTGTCAGCAGTATGACCACTTCTTTCTTTTTCCTAAACACAAGAGCCATAAATTTAATGATGTCTATAATATACTCTCAATACCTCAGAGATGAGCAAACCTGCAGTTACAACAGCAATAATAAAGAAACAAAAAAGATTCCAATTCTCTCTCGTGAGGGCCGAAGTGCTGGGCAGTAAACAGCAATTTACTCTTATAAAAGGAATTTTATGACAAGGATGCTAACTAAATATGTGTCTAATTTATACAAGTCACAAGTCAATAGGTGTTCACCCTTGCATACTTGTACATAAGCACACAGATATACCAAGTACTGCTCAAGGTATGAGGAAGTTAAAAAAAAAAAAGAAAAAGTAAAATATATACTTTCTTTTCATGTAGCTCCCCTTCCCTGTTGTTGAGATAGCAAGAACTAGTGCTGAAGTTCAGATTTTGGAGCTCTCTGCAGAGAGCTCTGAAGCAGCAGCTTGCAGGCAGAAAAGCCCATTGTGCAACCTCACCAAGAATTACCTTGGTATGGGAATAAAGAGGAACATTGACACACGAAAAACGTGCACTGGTTTGCTTTAGAGCTCACATAGCAATTTACAGCAGCAGAAGGCCAAATGCTTAGAATTCAAGGCACCAACACTGTGCCTGATGAAATGAAAATTTCATGTTGGATAAGTGCTCAAGTGAGATAACTTGGTTTTATTTCTACTTTCTAGAGCATGCAGTCAGAAATGGATGGTGCCCTCAGTGCAAGCTGTCACCAAAAATCAGCACAGTAGGAAAATTTACCCTGGCATTGAGCTATTTCCTCAGATTAGAATAGGAAATCAGCTGGACCTGTAGGAATGGTAACCACTGTGGAGTAGATGAGCAGGTTGGGCTGTGATCACAGTGCGTGTTGAAACTATCACTTTACATGTGTTAAGAATACTGTTTCCTTACTGTAGAACCACTTCCTTTTTGTTTTTTTTTTTTTTTTTTCCTTTTCCCCTTCTGGCTGTTTGACACACACTTGAAGAAACAGCTTTACTGACTGAGAAGGGAAGGTCCCCAACTTCCAGCAGAGATCCCTGAAACCCAGTGTTAATGCTTTGAGTTTGCCTTACACATTTCAGAAGAGTTTTGATTGACAGAATACACACAGGGTATAAAAATCTGCCTCGTGACAAAGGCTTAGAGTATATCTTCTTTGGAGTTTTGTATATAAATATATATCTCATGAACATGGGAAGACAGTTACCCCCTCACACTTGGTTCAGTTGATCAGAAAGGCTCTTATGTCTTAGACATATTCTAAATGCTTTTATCATCAAGAAATGATTGCACTAGATACTTTGGTGAAAGCATGTCACCTGCTTCTTCTACACTTTGTTGCTTCAATTATAAATACAAATTAACACCCAGACAAGTGCAAAGCTATTAACAATTTTGACATGTCAAATACTGTGGCTCGTTTTAGCAGCATGAATCTGCTGTTTGAGTGTGGTAACTATTATTTCTTTTTCCCTTCACAACACTCTGACTTATGTACGTTACAGAACATATTGCTGGAACCTGGCTAATTTGAAAGGATACAGTAGGATAAATTTCAGGATTGCCTGGAAGACAAGACATCCTGAATCCTACATGTTGAGCTATTGTCAATATTCACAGCCAAATCTCTCTAGCTATCTAGTATTTAATAGCTCTTTTAGCATCCTACATTTATCCATTCATTTTCCCTCACAATGTTCCCTGTGAGGTAAGTTCTCAGACAGAAGGAAATTACTAAGCTGTTTGGACAGAGTACTTTTGAAAAGGGATCCATATTGTCCTAAAACAAGACAGGTCTTTTAAACATTGTTCAGCTATTTAAAGTGACCTCTAGAGGTCAGAAACTATCATCCAATTTCTATTATAGCCAGTTTATGCCCATTTTTAATGATATTAACATGCCTGGTTTTCCACTGCCTTTGTGCCTTCTGAGTCTTCACCGTTTTTTTTTTTTTTTGCCAACCTCAATAAATTAAGTGTGATTGATCTCTGTGATGAAATAGCCATTTCTTCTTCATGATATCCCTAGCCTCAGGGAACTACACTGTCTTTGGTAGCTTGTTTGAGCGTGCAGAGACAATGCATGGAGCCAGCTGTATCCACACTGTGGGCGGGGTGGAGCCAACAAGCAGATTGCTCATCCCACTTTTGGGATGCTTCAGATGGGAGCCACACTGTAGAGTCTGGCTAATGACCTAGTGAGGCACAGCAGCTGAACTAACATGGTCACACACACCTTACCTGGAAGAGGAACTGAATAAGCAGCCTGAGCTACTGGTGGTAATCTGCAGCAAAACAAACCAGCATCCTTTCTACAGCACCAGGTCCTAACTTCACTGGTTAATTTCTGTGGTTTATAACCCTAAAGTTAGACTAGATATGTTAATGGTTTATAATTGAATTTCAGACTTTGTTTTGTTTTGTTCTGGGGGTTTTTTTTTGCATGAACATATGACTAGAACTTGTTTCTGTAAAGACCAAATCAAAGCTGTACTTGTGTCCAGCAGTAGCATTTTGAAAACACAGAAACCACAGCCATGTGAGATACAACACAGTCAAATCAACCCCACCTTGCACAAATAAGCTGGGTAAGGCAATGGAGTGACATTTATGTGGTCTCATTCAGATCTCAACCCTGCAGAGATTATGTGCATCTCCTTGGGTAAGTCACTGACACAAAACTTTGCAAGGATTTATGTATCTAATTCCCAAGAAATCCCTAGGGCACCTAACTTCCTGTCAGGATCTGGAATTAAATTAAAACATGTGTAAATCCTCCAAGTGTTAAAAATACAGTAAATTTATTTTCTTCTACTGTTTTCATTGCTTTTTTATCCTCTCATATCCTAACGTTTGTAGGACCAGGAAGTTTTGCTCCTGCATGTGGATGGAGTCTTACAGGAGAATCAAACTTTTTCTCTGTTTCCTAAGGCCTTATCTCTACTTCATAAGGCCTGTGGATATTGCTTGTAAAAAATTATTATTGTCAGTGTTTTACTGAGGAATGTGGGTTGCTGTGCCTTACCTGCAATGTGCTCTGACAGCATGTTTCTCTGCACTATTGCATAGTTAAGAAATAACTATTCTTTGCCAGTTCTTCTCTAGCCTTGTTTCTCAAGACACAGAAAGTTCCTGTGATCATCTGACATTTATGTGCCCATCTGCCTTGACTGGCCATTTTCAACAAAATTGGTCACAGTTTTGAAGCTACAATGTTCCTTCGAGTTTAATGATATACATGAGGGAGACTAAAAATAATTCTACCTTCTTTCTGAAATTAATTTATCTTTATCATGAACATTGTCTCAATCATGTATCAGGAATCTTAGACACACACCAGATTTCTACTCAGGAAACCTCATTACGATAGATACTCCACAGATACATAAATGCCCCAGGCTTTCTGCAATGTAAATGAAACCAATCTCACCTTCATGATATCAGAATGTCTCAATCTATTCTATTTTTAGTTCGAAACAGAACTCGAAGATCCTGCTCTTCCAGAACAGAGTGAAACAAACATAAAAAATTCTATGAAGAGGTCTGGAGGAAAACAACCAACATTACAAAATTCAGGGGGTTTGAAACAAAAGAAAACCAAAAAAGGCTATGTGAGAAAACCATTTATCCAGGCCAGTCCAATCTTGCTAGAAAGGAAAGGTCCAAAAGGCATTAATTCCACTTCTGTGTTATTATCCCCAAAATGCATTACTGCAATTTGGACATATAAAATGTCTTCAACAAGCTTGGAGAGTAAAATGTTGTTGACAAAGAAATATGTGTTTCTAGTTTGAGCTGCTAGGTCACCCGCGGGACAGCAATACAAACAACCTGGCTAATATAGCCAAAAAATAATCGAGTGGCTCAGGCTGTAGTCAGAGCAGGAGAGGAGAAAAGGATAACTAATGTAATGAAGAAGGACAGAAAATGAATACCAGGTTGAGAAGAAGCATGTTGGTGGAATAGGTGTGTCAAGAGAGATAGCTGCATAGTTCATCTAAATGACAATATGAATGTTCTCTCCTCAGGCTCTGTTTCTTTCTGTCTTGTATATTTATTTTTTTGTTGTTCTTGTTCTTGCTTACAGCAAATAGCTGGAAGGGAAACAGTGTGAACCAATGATTACTATCTCACTAGTCTTAAGTCTTTAGGCTTGTCCCCTTTCCAGAGGCAACCTAGCAAAAAACAAATAATCAGTTTAGGGAATGTGAAAGAATGACAAAGAGAAAGAAAAAGAAAAAGAAGGAGCACAGGGATGAATGTGGTTTTAATTTAAGCTTTGCTATTAGATTGTTTACAAGTTGAAATGTGTTATCTATTGGGCTACAGGTGAGTTCCAACCATTCCCACTTGATTATTGTTTTTTGTGAATTCTCAGTGACCTGAAACCTGTCTAAGGAATCATACATATCTTATTTTAGCTTCACCAAACTTTACTGTGGTTTTTTTTTTTAGCCAGAATTGTGACAACAAGATGTAAACCTGAGAGGAATATTGCAGGAAATCTATTGGTGGTTCCACTCAAGAGAAACGTGTGCAGAAACATGGAAATAGTGGGATCCTCCAGGACTGGAAGGAGCCTAGAACACATGCTGGGAAAGTGAAGCTGTGCCTTGAACATTAATATATCTTGACAGTGCCCTGTCCTCAGCAGTTTCACAAACTACAGATGAACAATAATTTCAGTGAATACCTACAGCAGCTGAGAAGGTACTGCCACTTCCAGAACCATAGTCATAGGGAAACTTGGGTTGAAAGGGATATCTAGAGATATCGAGCTCAGCCTACGACTCCAGAAAAGTTGTCTTCAAAATTGTGGGTGCTACAACTGGCTCAGGCTGCATGTTTATCTCAAGAAGAGCAATTGCACCTGCAGTTTGTCAGGGTCAGGAAACACTGTGATATGTCCTCAACTAAGACCTGCTTTGCACATGAGGATGCATGGATACAGCATATGCTGATGGTTACCACATGTTCCTCAAAGAAAATCAGGTGAGTTTTGGTAAGGTTTTTAGTTTCCTCTTCCCAAGGCTGATCAAATTGGGGTGTTTTAAATGTAGGTTTTCTACTCTTCCACTGTCAGAGTTAAACATAACAAAGGTTGGGATACACAACTGTAGTAGTGATGGATTTATTAGGATAATATTACTCCAAAAGCTGATAATACAAAAGGACCCTTGAGGGAATGAGACACTTGACTGTAAAAAAGGTTCAACAGTGATCCAAGATGCTGCAGAACCAAGAGATTCCTCTATAGGATTTCAAAATAAGACTGCATTTTAGCAGCCTGGAGCCTGAAAAAACATCTAATTTCAGGAAAATGTGTCTTTGAGTTGCAGGGTATTTTCTTTTGATAAAGAACTGAAGATTCAGCTTATAAAACCAGAGAGCCGAATCCTAGGATATTCAAAATGTGCTGAATGCTGACTGAACACTATTATCACTTAAATAGAAAGAGCAGATTGACTGCTTCTGAAAATCTCATCCCCAAATCCAACCAGAGTGTCTAATCTACCCTTCAAGTCCAACACAAATTCACATTCTAATGGATATATTACACTGTCCAATTTTAATTGACCCAGAGTGTAAAATTCAATATTCCTCTGTAGTTTTAGCAACTTTCTTCTTAGAAATATTTTCATCACCTTCAAATAATTTCTATCTTTTCTCCACCCACTTCTATTTTTTATTGTCTGCAAACAAGAGGCATTTGAAAACCCTCAACAGGATTTCTTGGAAGACATTAAGTACTAGCACAAAAACAAGCTGCACACTGTGCTGAAAAAAGCTGAGATCAAACAAACACTTTCCTTTCAACATGATACAATGAAAAGAGGTAAAATGTCTAGAGGGAGTGACAATATGAAATTACAAAATTTATCCATACTTAGAAGTTCCATCTCTTTATATCCTTTCAGATTAGTTAGAAGTAGCTTATAGAAATCTTGGCTAGTACCTTAAGAAGGCACAGTGAAGTTTGAAAAATGTTTCTCTTAAGTTCTTGCTTGATTTTAAATTATTGCTCTTTGTATTTGCTCTTTTTTTTTTTTTTTAGGGGGGGGGGGAGGGGGTGGTGGGTTTGTTTTCCCCTTTTTCCCACAATACAAAAACCTAAGGTCTGAATTGATTCACAATGCCTGCAGTACCTGCCTGCTGGGAAGTAGTTACCCCACATTGGCAAGCTTACATTTACATCTTGGAAGCAAAAAAAAAAAAAAAAAAAAAAAAAAAAAAAAAAAAAAAAAGCAGCTTGATATGATGAGTTGGCTAAGCAATATTGGGGAGGAGAGAAAAGAAAAATCCTTTAAAATTGAAATTGCTCACCTGCTGCTGCTGACAGCCTCAAGCTTTAACGGTGATGACTGCACAAATCCATCAGCAGCAAAATGCTGCAAAAGCCTCTGCTAAAAACAGGGACTGTGCAGCAAGACATCCCATTCTGCCATTTATTTCCAAGCGCATATTGGAATTGGAAAAATTTCAGAGAGGAACAGCAATGCTTAGCAAATATACAGAAATTCCTGTGGTTGAGGAAAGACATTGAAAACATGAGGACTGTGGAGAGTATGGGGAGTTAGGATGGGAACTCATGGTCCATGTCCTCATGAGTACGAGGTATGGGGTATGCTACACAAAGTTTCTTGTTGGCAAGTTCAAAACAAACAGGAAAATAAAACAAACAGCAAAAACAGGAATTTTCTGCCCCTCAGGGTGTAGGAGACTCATAGAACATGAAGCTAGAGGATGTTGTAGAAGCTAATAGTTGACATGCTTTGAACAATAAAGTAATTAAGTTCATAACAGAGAACCCATCAACTACTGTTATTGACATGGCATTTCAGAGTGCACTGGGAGAAGTGTCATATATGCTTGTGCTATTCTTAATCTACTCTAGACATTTGCTTGTGACCAAAGGAATTTTTTTAATCTGGCCTACTGTATCTACTCTTACATTCAAGGAGGGTGGCCATAGCTAAGGTAGCACTGGCATTCATCTTGCCTGTGAAAAAATGCCATCAGTGGTACAAATCACTACACTGAGAAACTAACAAACACTGAGATTAAACCCCCCTCCTCCACCCCAGTGAGCTCAACCTAGAGTGAATTTGGCAAGGTTTTTCTCATCACTGGCAAAGCAAGTTCAGAGATTTCTTGCTGTCATGCTTTCGAGTTGGCATGCAATCTCTCTGCTCCCTTTCAAATGACTTTTTAAAACATTTTTTTCAGCCCCTGTTTCCAGCCACTTGGCAACAGGGAACACCAGAGCTGGAGTGAAACACTTCTAATGGATTGGGAAGCATGGCACTTACTGAGATTACAGAAGAAAGCTTTTCCTCTTTGTTTAGGGTTTTGTTAGGTTGGTGGTTTTTTTCCCCAGGTTGTTGACAGAAAACGGTGTCTGCAATAATTCTGGGCCTAATTTGATTTTCAAGCTGTTAGAGACCTGGCATAAGCAGAGCAGGTTTTGTCAGTGCTGAGGGATTTTCATTTGAGAGACAAAATCGACTCTGTCTTTTCTTCTTCACTTTTCTGAATAATATTGGAAAATGTGGAGCAAAAGCAAACAAAAACAAAGCCAAAAAATCTCAAAGGCCTGAAGATGTAGAGGACACTTCGATTTTCAGTTTAACCTGACCATTGGGATTAGGAGTCCTTTGGGTGAGACACAAACTGAGGCACCTGAATAAAAGGGGATTTACTTCAGGTTGTTTTTTTGATGAACTCTTCATTATCTGAGGCTCACAAAGAATTCATCTGGAACAGAAAATATATAAGGTCATCACTCATAATAAACCATCGCTTAGTGAAAATTAAATAAATATACAAACCCATGTATTTCCAGTTCTGCTACTTCTAATACTCAGATACCAAAACTCAGAGCCTGGTAGGTGGCTGTTCTTCTGTACCGTATAGAAAGTGATGAACTCACAAGCATTACTCAAAGAGATATACTGTACCTTTGGGTAACTGAGTAAACTGAGTCATTACTGATGTCAGGTATGCTGCACAGGCGGGCAAGTGCTGTGGGAATTCCTGCTTTTTGCTGAACATCTTGGTCAGGGCTGAGCTCTGCTCAGAGCTTGCTAAACATCAAATGCTGCTATGAAGTTGTTGCAGTGACCACTGCATAAACACTGCCAAATCGGTGTGGTTAAAGATAAACTGCAATGAAAGCATTTCAGCCATTAGCTGCAACTTAGTCTATAACAGGTAATGAGCCGTTTGATAAAGCCTGGGATGATGAGTGCAGAAGGAGAAATAGAAGTAGTGTCCTGAGACTGAAGAGACTGGGCTTCAGATCCTAGTGCTTCCAAAGAATTCTGCCCAACCATGGACAGGAGGCCTTGTCACCATTTAGCTTTCCTTAGGTTTGAGGGATCCCAGCCAGGATCCTCCCAGGTCAGTTTTGGGAGCTCAGGCATGGCCAGTCTGTGCTAATACTCATTACACCTCTCTGTGACTCATTTAAAAAAAAGGACTGAGAGTTGTTTCTACTTGCCTAAGTGCCTAAGTGAGTCACCTTGAGGACTTTGAAAAAAGCAACAGCAGCAGTCTGGATCCTGAACTTTTACAGTTCATCCTTGTTCACTGTTGACCTGGATATCCTGGAAGACACTGGATTTTGAGATCTACATACAGTGCAATGCTGACAAAGCAGATTGAGTGGCAAAGTCTTTGTTTAACATGCAGGGCCTCTAATTGCTATAGAAAACAAGATTCTGAACAGCCTTGACATTTTCACTGAATGTACACCTGTAGATGTGTTTTTTGCCTATCTCACTTTGTTTCTGGGAATTGCCTGCAGGAAGGGGGAAGACATGGCCCTTTTTCAGAGCTCTGAACTTCAGTGAGAAATGGAAAGGGGGAAGATGGGAAGATTTCCTGCGCTGGGACATCAGCAGATTACAGTTTATTCAAAACTGTACTGAATTCAAAAGGCAGTTTTGTGCTCTTCATAATTCAGGGAGGTTTTAATGCATACAGAACACTTGGGAAGTAAAATCACTGCTAAACAAAAGATAATTAATTATCAATTCAAAGTCAAATTATTAATATATATAACAATACAAATCCCAATGCAGTCCAAATCATCCAACAAAAACAGTGCATATGCTGAAAGAAAGAGGCAGCCACATATGGAAGCAAGTGGGTAACAAACTGCATTTGTCTTCATTGAACCAGAAGGACAAAAAGATACAGGAATCAACATCTTTACTCTCCCCACTGTTACACACCAGCTAGAGGAAAATAAATCATATGGGAATTAATAAAAAAAAAATCAGCTTTCTAAAAAATAGACTGATTTCCCCACATATAATTGATTTGGCTTTCACTTTTCTTTCTACTTCCTCTCTTTGAATGAAGTGCCAGAGGCAGTAAACAAGGTGCGTTAATACCAAAATTAGTCTGAAAAGTAAGTTTAATCACCTACCTCAAGGTTTTTCGGAAAGAAAAAAATACATAGAATATTTTGTTGCTTGCAAGGAAGAAAAGCCTTCAGTTGGAATGGCTGAAATTTTTTTGTTAAAAACATCATTTTTCATTTTTACAATTTTATTTTACTTTTGAGGTCGGCTCTCCTTCCTGTGGTATGACTTTCTGCAGAACAGTTTAAGACTAGGGTAGCACTGCAGTTTAGGCCTCAGTCACAGTGTGATGCAAGGAGTGGGGTGATGAGGTGACCCCCAGGTGCTGCCCCATTTTGCCTTTCTCTCCTCAGAGCTCCTTTGCTCCCACGAACAGCGAGTGGGAATCCTCCTCAGCACAGATCACAACCACTGCTGACACAGTGCCAAAGCACGGCCCTGGCTTCTGATCCTCAGTTCAATCCTTCTCTAGTCCCACACTTCTGAGACCTTGAGCATCTGTGTTCAAGACAAAGATAAGGATGAAGAAACTCAGCTGCCCTTCCAGCTTTCAAAAAGCACTTGAAGACCCAGCTGATGATAAAAATAAAAATAAAAGCAAACCAGCAGATAAAAGCGTAACTCAGAGTTTTGATAGCAGCCAGGAAAGAGCAGTGCAAGTGCTGATTGCAAAGTGATAGACAGATGTTTCCATTTCACACAATTCCATTCTAATCTTGCAATCCCAGTGCCACAATGTTAGGACAGATCCCTCATGCAAGGAGGAATGAAAAAGGGACAAAAGAGGGGAAATAACTATGAAGCCCAGGGCACAAAACATAGAAAAGGGGAGGGGGTGTTTAAGTGTTCAGAGAATTTTCACTCTGCTAACTGATGTAGAGGCAAAAAGGCAAGATGTGGTTTTTGGCAGAGTTTGAGGAAAAGCTCCATGTGAAGGTATAATTGACACCATATAAATTCCAAAAGCACAAATGCCAAGAAACTCACAGTGCTGTCAGACAATCAGATGATCCTCTTATGAGTCACCCTAATCCTCTGAGATAGCTGCCTGTACCTTGTGAAGAGCCAGGGGTCCTTCAGTGAAGAGGATGATGATATAATGAAAACCTTGGTAGCTCTTTTAGGAGCCTTCATAAGAATGCACATAATGAGACAATTTAAATTTTAGACTATCCAGAGAGGCAATATTGAGAACATGCAAGAGCTGAAATCCAGGGAAAAAAAGGCATTGAGAGCCTCACCATGAACAGAAGCAAAAACCTATTGAAGGAGCAGGTGTCATGGAGAGCTGTTGCCGACTGAAAAACAAAATCGAGAACAAGGCATGAGGGAAGGCCTGGATCTCTGATTTTCCATAGAAGAAAGAGACAATACAGTGGGAGGTAGAAAGGGGTGCAATGCAAAGAACTGAGCCAGCAGAAGTTCAAGGAAAAGTTACACCCTAATGTTAAGATCTTTCCCAATGCTTCCTTGTATTTGTAACCATTTGTAAAAAAAGTTTAAAATATAGAATGTACAAGACATAGAGAGGTTAAAAGCAAAGATAGCAATGAAGATATGAAAACTGATGAAACATTAAAGAAAAAGAACAGGTAACAGGACAGTGGGCACAGCCACAGTTCATTTGAGTTCTGATTTCTTCTCTCCATCTCCAGCAGAACACATGTGTATCTTACTTTGAAAAAGCACCACAGACTCTTTGTTGTTATAGTCTTTAAAAATGCATCTTTAAACTGATGATAATCTTATGCCAGACTTATTATCATTTCAAGACATCAACTGAACTGGAATGGAAAGCCTTCATTTTCTTAGCAAAACTTTGCACCTCATAAAGGTTTTATCTGTTGCTATGGCAAAGGCTTTACCCAAAGGAGTTACTTGTAGAACACTACAAGAAGGGGGAATTTTTCAGTTCTTTTCACATGCACATTTTTATACCCCAGACATTTAAATTTAATCATATTTTCCTTTCATCCTCCAGACAGTTTCTTTTATTCCTGAGTAAGATGCGTGTCTACATCAGTGGCATGGAAGGATCCATTCTTATCATCTTCCCCACTGTGAATCAAAATCTACTTTTAATTATAGAATATCAGCTATTTCTCTTTGATGATATTCAAGTGCCTATTCCAAACTGAAAGAGCAACAGAATAGCTGCCTTGGTATTTTCATACATAGAGTGATGACCTTTTTAATATGATTTCATGGAAACAATGGAGTTACATTCATCAGGTTATATAGAAACCTGCTGCTTCTTATTTTTTCCAGACATTCCATTTCAATTCACAATGACATTTGATAGGAGACATAAAAATGCCAGTAGATCAGTGTTTTTTCAGCCACCTCATCTGACAAGAATTCCCCCTCCCCTCCATCCCATTTCTTTTTACAGAGCTATGTTGTTCACTCATTTGGGACTACTTCAATTTGCTTATTAAATATGTAAGATCTTCATTATGCAGCCAGGAGCTGAATCATGTAAGATTAACACAAAGCCCTTGTGAGAGGATTTTTTTAAACTTTATTAATATTAATAGTATGGGCAGCTCACGTAATTTTGTAGTTTCCAAACCCAAATGTCAATACAGTGAATAAATTGTATTTTTCTTCCTTGCCTTCTTAGCTGTCTTTGAAGAAAGGATGACATTCAACTTAAATAAATACAAAACTTTACACATTTCCAGCTAGGTTCCATTTTTACATCCCAAAGAGTCACAGAATCTTTTGCCTGGCCATTGATAAAAGGGGAACTTGAGGAAATAGGTAAGAATCCTAAGGATTTTATTCTTTATGATGACTTATGCAGTGTCATAAAGCACACAGTTCTTAATCAATTAAAATATTTCACTAATGACCAAACAAGAAGTACAGTAAAAGCTTAAGAGTGGGAACCTGGATTTGATCCCATGCACAGAACTGATGGAAAATTCAGATGATTGTATCCAAAGGAGTTTGTATCCAAAGCAGGCAGCAGCTGAGGAGGAGCATCTTACACCTAACCAGTATGCAATAGGAGAGAAGACAAAACCAACTTTTATCCCCCTTGCTGTAAGAAAGAAGCTTGAAATATGCTCCTGAAATGCTGGCTTGCAGGACCTCTTTTTTTCAAAGAGCTTAGCACACTTCAGTCCTTTCTTTCCACACGTAACTGGAGGAGGAAGTATCACGTACTTGCCCTGGATACGCAGAGACTTAACAGATGAGGGCTCACCCAAGAAGTGGTTTCTATTCTCTGCTCTATCTGACAGAACTCGATTTCACATCTCAGAGAAATTCTACAGTGGAACATTTTGACAATTGCCATGCTGTTACATCGTCACTTCCCCATCTCCTCTTCTGACTGTTGCTGCTGGGTTTTTCTCCTGCCTGCCCTGACTGCAGCAGGACAGCTCTGCCAGCTGCTGGAAAGCAGTGCCAGCACCTCACCAGCCTTGGGCTGTGCCCCTCACAGGAGACTGTCCTGAGGACACATCGTTGGATTATTTGTTTTTCAACATACAAACAACCCTGTTGCCACTCTTAAAAAGGATCCTTCTATTCTTTTCTCCAGGATTGTTACTTGTTTTACTAGCAGCTAAAATACAGCACCACTTGTTACAGCATCTTCTAAAAGCAGGCTCCTTTCTCATGAAATGAGAGAAAACTGTTAATTGTCAGGCAAAATTTGTCGCTCTTCTCGCCTCCTATTTCACAATCAAGAAATATAAATATTTTTTTCTACACAGAGGTAGTTTCAACAACCAGCCTACAATCTGCTACTTGTGTCATTCTAGGGAGAGAATATGGAAAAGCAACAGGTAGAGACAGAAAGAGTCTGACTCTTCTGCTTATTTCAAGTTTTTTATAAAAGAGAGAAAATCAGCTACAACTCAAAAGAAATCCATAATATTATTCTAAACTCTGGAGGTTATGGCTCATGGCTCATTCCATGTTTACAAGCTATTCTGTGCAGCTTCCAGGAAAATCCATAAACATTCAAATACATATTTTAGAACCACAGCCCAGCAAAAGAGAATGAAAATTTACTATCATCATGTTGGATGGATGGCACTGAAGTTGTAAAAGAATAAAAATACTTTGCAGTATTATGGAGCTAATCCTAAACCCATCAGCTAGATCTTTATTCATACGGATACCAGGTGACAGCTTCTGCACAGTTTCTACACTGAGAAATGAGCACAGTGATTGTCTATACAGACATATCCTTTAACAGACAATTATTCCAAGTTTAATATTTTTAAATATTGGAGGTTTACTCCTTCCTTCTTCCTTTATTTTTTTTACATCTTTTCTGCAAAAAATTAAAACAAGAAAAAAACTTACCAAAAAATTGAGTCAAGAAAATAAAAATAACATGCCTGGAAGAAAAACACACTGGAGTTGCAAGGAAGGAGCTTGTCCACATTATACTTTCAGTCTCATTCCTCAGGCTGAAGACACTTACATTTTTGAGGCACTGATCTAAAGCAAAACAGATTTAAAAATTTATTTCTCTTAATCATACACAGTGAAATGGAGTTTGAAAGTTGTAACCCACAGGGGCATCTCCTGATTCAGAGTGGTTACAACTTTTGCTTGGCATCAGTAAACAATGAGCAGCTCTCTCTTCTGTGGTGCCTATAAAAACCTTACATTTGCATATACAAGTAAATTAAACTGTGCTCTGGGAATGACTCAAAGATGAAATCAATCACATTTATAAGCATCTTGTAACCTTTACCCGTTTCTCTGGAAGAGAAATAAAATGAAGACAATTGTACCTTGGTTTCCACAGTGTTGTCTGGGTGTTTGATAGTAATCTGACTGGGAAATGATACCGACAGCAAGATAACAAGAAAACCCATTTATCACTGTGACAGGTGCTCGGTTTCATATGAGTTTAAATTACCAGTGATGGAGTAGGGTTGTCTTTCTCTCATCTCAACCTCATAACCACTGTTTAGACTCAACTAAAGTTTCCATTTCGTAGTAATCAAGTTACATGGAGTCAAATTGCTATTCATGAATTCAAGGAGGTTAAGACTTGAGATTCATTAATGTGATGTTGTCAGCCACAGTGAGCAGGTCCATGGCCTAGAACAGTGTGGTAACTGGTAAATCTGAATGCTGGGTGGTTAATGGCTGTTTATTAGCCTCTAATACATTCTGTGTTATTTAGTCTTACAAGATTTGACACCAGATATTTCTAGTGAGTCACAACACCCTGACAGTTCACCTTCCTTGTATATCAGTGGACGTGTGCCAGAGCTTAACTATGCTATTGAGGAAAAGAAATTTAAATCACCACTTCTACCTTCTGCTAGGCAGAGTGATCTTTCCCCTTTGGATACCTAGGGACTCGAGGAGCTGTTTTGAAACCCAGGGCACCATTTATAGACAAAGACAATGCTAGCTGTGTCATTTCCTTGCCTCAGTTTCTTTATTTTTAATTTATCCTTAAGAATACTCTACTCCTTTGACTGGTTTTCTAAGGAGAAATCAAAACCAAAAGAAAAAAAAAAACATGCTTATGATTTCTTTGGAACTTGCTCTATCAAGAGCAATCTTTTCTGTTTAATTCAGAAGCACAAAATTTTACAAGGCAACAATCTGTAGTAGAAATATCCCTTTTCACATCTCATTTTGATGGTAGGATGTATCGTTAAATATAAAAGTTTGCAAGAGAAAGTCACATTCACAGCATGACACTCAGCTGGGGAGAGAGGGATGTGTAAGGCTCGGCAGGATTCAGCTGAGTCACCAGGCCCTTCACAGGCTATCAAGGTCCTGTCAATTTTTGGCACATCATTTAATTCCTGCCCTTAATGTAGTGTGCTGATCTGTGCTTCATAGGCAGGTTTCTCATCATTTCATACAGGATACCAAATCATAGCTCTGAAAATATGGGGTTTATTTATATAATTCCAATATAATTAACTTATATGTACTGTACTTTATTCTTTTTCCACCTTGCCCTTTATCTTATATCCATCCTTCAGATTCCCTCTCTTGGGAAAATTAGAGAGGAGAAATAGACTTGAGTTTATTAAGTTAAAAAAGAAAAAAAAAAAAAAACCCTTTAATTCTCCTTTATAATATCTCTAAGTCCATTATTTTTCTCTGCACTTGTCTCAGTTTCAAATAATTTTCTTACACAAGTGAGTAGAAAAGTATATAAGGAACTGTGGTGTGTTGACTGTGGCTGGTAACATGATGCCCACCAAAGCCACTGCCCTCTTCAGCTGAACAGGGGAGAGAAAATAAAACTAAAACCTTGTGCCTTGAGATAGGGACAGACCCTGACCATCAGCAGGTCAACCTTGGAGCCATCTGGCATTCACTTGAACAGACACCAGAGAAGATTAAAGCAGTTTCTCACGGAAACAGTAGCCCCCACTTGTCACACAACCCCAGTAAAGGAATTAAGAACTGCACAGGCTTTGCATATCACTGCTAATACTTTGCTATTTCTGTTGTAAACACTTTGACTGAGACAGAGTAGAATGATATTCTCTTTTTTCTATAGGAGTGTCATACCATGACTGAGCAAAACACCAGATGTATTTTCCTTCCCTTCTAGTGCTAAATACCGCCCAATTTTTTTTATTAGTTCTGGTATGTATGACCTTCTCCTTCCATTACTTCAGGACCTCAAGATCACTCAGCAAATTCTGTGTAGTACCTGGATCTGTACTCTTTATTGTTATCCTTTTTACCTTTGAAATATTAACATGTTTCAAAAGCATTGCATATCACACTAGTCACAGTGAAAAGTGTGATGGGCATATGAAGCAAGAGGAGGATCTCAATTAAAAAGCTTCCTTCAACCCAATATTTTCCTTAGTTGTATTTCAGTTTCTCATGCATCTTTCCAGGCTTCTAGTAGTTCTGTTCCTTTTAATCCTAGTCAATAATTTTTTCTTACAGAAAAATATGAAAAGCTTCACAGAAACTTAACTAGGTTACATCTATGGAAACTGGACTGATGAGGAGGTTTTTATGGCATGATGCTTTTGAGGTGCTTTTCACCAAAACTCACAGGAACATTTTAAATAAAACCCAAACCAATTGGAAATTGCCTAGATCTTATGCTTTATACCATACTTTGGATTCCTCCTAGTTTCTCAAAGGATATAAATATACATTGGGGTCAAGGTTTTGGCAGCATTCACAGCACTACAAGGCTTTGAGAAGAAGCAAATCTAGCCAGTTCCAGCTCAAATTGTTTTTCACTTGGAGTCAGGGCTATTCAGATGCAAACCCAAGTCAGGTCTTTGGGTACATATCCTCAGCCTTAACTGAAGGTCCTCTAAGGAAACTCTACAGTGTCTATCATAAAGCTCAAAACCCCAAATGTGCGAAAATTATTTCCCACTTATATTGTAAATTCAACTGCTCTTTATGAAGTGTATGTAACAAAGGTATTATGCATATAAATTAGCTTTTCAAAACCACAATCCCATCTTGGAAATATGAACTGAGATTGAGCCTCTGAAAAGACACAGACATCTTCTTGGTGGGGGTGGTTTTGCTTTTAAATGGCATTCTATCAAAAGAACGACAACAACAACAATAAAATAAGCAAGCCAGGCTTGATAGGTTTCATATTGTGATGCAGTGTCATGCATATTAATCACCATAATGAAACTTATTCCAAGTAATTCACGTGCTGCATAAACAGCTTTCTAAAGTGATGCATTTTAATTGTAGGCGAGAACATATTGTTCAAATCTGTGACAATTAGAGAAAAAATTGTGTCTTTGTACTATTTTTGGTCTGACAAGTTTTGTTTTTTGCAAATAATTCCAATAAAATCTAAAGTTAGAACCTTAGGAAACAGAATGAAAATTCTTCTGTTTTTTCTCAGCAAGAAATGAACTTGGAGAAGAATGGTGCAACATGGCCAAAAGCACACACACCTGATGGGTTAAGCCTCTCACACATGGTGGGTTATCAAGTCTCCAAAATTATTGCAGCATTGCAGTCTCTATTAATTTGCGTACACTGGTGGTACAGATGATGAAAGTGACACAGTTGCTTTCATTATTAACTTCATTATATGATCTGTAACATTATTAGCAGCAAGACAGCAAGTACAGAAGGCAAGCTGATAATGTAATCAAGCACAAGACACTGAAAAATTGTGAATAATATGCTATTTGCACAAAAAAAAAACCCTTCTTGTTAAAATCACAGCCAGGACAAAGAGCTCAAAGGTAAACCCAAAAGTTATTTTCAGTAGCAACTACAAAAAACAGTAAAAGTCTAGAAGAAGAAAGGTATTTTTCAGAGGTATTTTTGTTGCTATGTGATACTAAATAATGAAAAATATTAGTGTTTTTTTTGTCATTCATATTGCAATTGCTTCAAGTAGCCCCAGTCAACAATTGATTTAAATCTATGCTTGAAGTTAGTGTGAACTAAATGGTCTTTCTCTTACTGGACCTTTTTCTTTCCTCCACCCATGGTGGTTTAACCCCAGCTGGGAACTTATTGCCACGCAGCTACATGTTCACTCCCTTTTTCTTGGTGGGATGGTGGGGAGAATTGGAACAATAAGCAAAACTTGTGGATTGAAATAAGAACAACTTGATAATTGAAGCAACATAAAACAAACAATAGCAATAATGACAATTATAAAAATAATTGTAATTAAAAGGAGAGAAATAAACCCAAGGAAAAGAAATTATGCACAATGCAATCACCCACTATCCACTGATGGATGCCCAGTCAGTCCCCAGGCACCCAATTCCCCCAGTTTATACACAGAACAGGTTGTTCTGTGCTATGGGACATCTCTTTGGCCTGTTTTAGGTCAGGTGTCCTGACCCTGCTCCCTCCCAGCTTTTTTGTGCACCTCCTCACTGGCAGAACGTGAGAGACTGACAAGTCCTTGACATAGAGCATGCACTGTTTAGCAGCCACTAAAACATCAGTATGGTACCAATATTATTATCATACTAAATACAAACACAGTGCTGTACCAGCTACTAAGAAGAAAATTTTCTCAGCCAAAACCAGGACAGCATCTAAGCTTTCTTTTGTGTTATAGATGTTTCTGGAAATTGTATCTTCTAGTTCAGCTATACACAGTATTTAGAAAGATGATACCATGTGCATGCTTGGAGATCTTAAAAACTAAGATAATATAAATACCAAGACTGCAGTGTGGATTAATCCAGTCAAATTGTTCATGTAAAATGGATCTGTAAAGCAAGATAGCCATAGAAGTCAGGTATTTGCCTTTTGATCTTTAAATAATTCCTCTGGAAATTCACAAGGAAAGGATTAAAACTTTGATTTTCAACAAAGGTTTCATTATGTGTGACAGCACAATCTGAAGACTAAACTTGAACTCTGACTAA
Source organism: Anomalospiza imberbis (assembly GCF_031753505.1). NCBI lineage: Eukaryota > Metazoa > Chordata > Aves > Passeriformes > Viduidae > Anomalospiza > Anomalospiza imberbis. The sequence continues at coordinate 13,626,459 of NC_089687.1, forward strand.
TCTGAGACCAAAAAACCCACAATTATTGTTCTCTGTCTGCTTGGCTTTCTAGTCCAGCTCTGTTCCAAGAGGAAAGTTGTGTTCTTTTAATTGCCATGGGTCACTCTTATATCCAGACTTATCCTTGTAGTTACAGCAATGCAATAACCATACTCTGTGTGTTCTGCCAAACCCCAATTACTCCAAAGGCAAAAGAACCACTGTGAGCCAATATCCACAAAGGTGTTCAGCTCTTGAACCTCTGTGAAATGGACCTAGACAACTCTGTTCCCTTTCTGGCATAACTTGCTGCAACTGTCAGGTATTTGTAAACTAGTGGTTTTAATCACAGTACAGAGTCCATCTCAGTCATCAAGGATAAATGCTTTAACAGTGCACATGTCTAATTCTGTCTATAACATCAGGAGCTAAGTTAGGGTCCTTGAGCATGTGATGACAGTTAATTAACTGCAGTCACGGGTGGGTTAATTTTACTGAGAAATCTGAAGCACTGAAGGCCTCTGTAATTTGCTGTATCCCTTGTTCCTCAGGAGAACTGACTCTGATCTAAACCTCAAAAAATTCATCATAAAATATTACCATAAAACAAGATAAGAAACACAAATCCTTCTTAAAGAAAATAAATAAAACATCAGGTTTTATCACTCTCCTCTAATTAACATGGCAACCATTCTATTCATTCCTGGAGCCTCCAGGGCAAATGATGTCAGGTGGTGACATGATGCAAACACCTCGGTGAAAAGGGGAAGCAGCTGGTGTGTGTTTGAAGGGAGAGTTATTTCCTAGCAATGCAGACTCCTCTGGAACTCAGCTCACACCTTTTGCAGATAAATAACTTACACATGCTGTCAATATGTCACCTTTGGAGAAATTACAGTATGTATAGTATGCAAATTACATTCAGTCACTGCGCATTTTGATTTCTGTAGAAATAGAAAAGATATACAAGAACATAAAGAGAAGCACAGAGGACTGGGTAGCCACAGGCAAAGAAAGCCTTCATTAGTTAGTGAAGTTCTGGTGCAAGAGAGGAAGACACCTACATCTGATGTTTTGATAATAGAGTTAGAGATGTGAGACTGTGTTACACTCCTCTTATCCCAAATCCACATCTGTGCAGCTTAATAAATAGCTGATAAATATATATGATAAACAAATGGGTGACTATGTGATCTACATTATAAGAAGGGTTAAATAATGGGATCAAACCATTATCTTTGGGCCTTAAAATCTGTGATACTTTTTTCTGCCTTTTAATGTGATAAAGTCTGTCACACACTCTGAACTAACCCCACGACATGGGTCTTTTCATCCACTTCCTGACTAAATGTCTGAAGTCTATCCTAGCACTTCTCCTCTAAAACATGTTCGACAGTCTGCATTTTGTTTCTGTTGAGCAGCATCTACAAATGACAGCAACAAGAGATTTGCAATATGTTTTGTCAACAGAAAACTTTGGTATTTGTTTGTACAGCTAAAGATCTTCTTCAGTAGAGATCTAATCCAAATGTTAATGCAACAGGATTCCATCCCTTGACTTCAGTTCTACCCAGATTACAGGAATTTTCCTAAACTGCATCTTTGCCAAGTCATTGACCAGGGTATGTAGTCAACAGACAAGAAGGTGCTCCATACCTTCTGGTAAGACTCCTCTGAAGCTTTGAAAAGCTGGAGCATGAAAATATTGTAAACCCTGAAGTAGTTGTGTAGCAGTATCAGTGACAGCTACACATGTGCAGCATTCCCTCACTGATAACAATATTTTGAGGAGATGGACAGCTGGTGACCCAAGTTAGAGCACAGCAGAGGAGTACAGAGCATTCATCACACAAGGCTGCTCAAAGGAGAAATTTCTGAATATAAAGGTCCTTCTTTGCTTTCCCAGACATTTTAGCATTAGACAGACAGTCATAGATTTGTCAGCGCAGGAATGCACTAACAAGTGAGGGCTGAAGCCCTGTGGTTCAGGCTCATCACTGCCAGCACACCCAGAGGAAGCACACAATGAGGACAGACTGAGCCCAGGCCTGGCTGGGCAGGCAGATCCTGACACGTGTGCTGGGACAACCTGTGTAGATTAATAACAATGCTGTGCAAAACAACTGCCCTTTTCTAGCCTATGACCTTGTTTGCTTGGGAACCATTACAAGAAGCAAGAGATTATGTTTAGCAAACAAAGGATAATGTTGACAACAATGGTAAGGAAAAGCGAGCTGCTTTCTGGACATTGGAAATGGCAAAGTACAATTTGCTGGGCCCATTACCAGGAGACAAGCAATGAGATAATAACAGTTCCTGTAAAGTCACTGGTGGATTTAAATTTCTGCCTTTATAAAAGAAATTCCAAGATAAAAGTTATCAACAGGTGGAAGCACAGTTGATTAGGGGAATGGGTGCAGCTGTAGTGGGGGAAGACTTTAGGATGTGCAACAGACATAAAGAAACACCAACACACACACCTTTGGCACTGAGAAGGATCTAGCCTGAAAGCAGATAGCAGAAACTGCTGATTCAATGACGATTTTTCCAAAAGGCCAGAAGTTTACAAATGTGTCACAAATTCTAGACAACAGTTGAGGCACAGATAACAACGAAGAAAATGAGAAAAACAGCCCACAGCGCAAATAATTGACAGGTCATGACTGAACCCAATACAAAATGTAGTAAATTAAGGCCTTTGTGATGGCGTGCAAGTCTGCTTATCCAATTACAAAGGCAGTCCCAGAGAATTTGTTATTCATTTAGCATCATGGAGTACCTTAGCACAGCATCTTGCCAAATGTTTAATTTAAAAGACATAACTCCAGAGTATGTTATGACTTGTTTTACAGATTAAAGAAACAGCTCTTAAAATGGAACTTGTTACAGAATCTGTGCTTTCTTCTGATTTCTTCAAAATTGTCAAGACTCTGCATGAAAGGTTGTTTTTGGGATAAACAGCACCAGCAGCAGCAAACAACAACTCATATTAGCATCCTGATTTTGATGGACTATTTACAGAGCATATGGTCCTGATTGCCAAAATGCTTTTTTGAAATTACATCAATTACATTCAGTTACATGGCACAGAAAGTAGAACGGTGAATACTCTTATTTTTTTTATTATTTTCTTTTTTTTTTTTTTTTTCAAAGAAAGCAACTCAGGAGCAGATTGTAAATTACACTGGAACCTACTTCATATCCAAAGACTTCTAGTTTGCTGCAAGACATACCATCACACATGTCACATTGACTCTTTGCCATTCTGCCACAGTGCAGATTACTGCCTGAACTGATGCAGAATCAGCAACCAGTGTCCTACCAGCCTAATAATCTGCAAATTCTAGCTACAACTGGCTGTGCTAGCTGTGAATCTCCCAGTGACACAAAGACTAATTCCACCTCTTCAAGTACTTATGGTGAACTGTGAACCATTCTTTTCATCCTTTTGCTCTAAAAATAGTAAGTTCTGAGGTCTTTTTCTTCTTCAAGTCCAAAGCAGTAATTTGTCAAGCTTTTCATGTAATGCCAGTAATGTGTACTCCCTTCACTTATTTGCTTAAAAGGAGTATAGCCTGTGTGCAAAATATTTTTTTTTTTTTTTGTGAGTGGAATCAAGCAGGCTTTTTTATTATCAATGGTGTTTTCAGGATATGTTTAATGATCTAGACATGTTTACCTTGAAGAGAAATCTACAAATGGACTTTTAAATGGAACAAGCCAAATGAGAAAACAGCTCCATCACTCATCCAGCATGGGGAGAAAAAATAAAAAAGGCTAACTTTCATTACAAAATGAATCATGTATTCCATGCCAGCTTGGCCTATTAAATACGTCACGTTCAGCCAACCCCTGTTTTAACTATGAATGACCTCTGGTTCCAGGAAGATATTGCCAATACAGCAAGAGGAGAAAGTTCCAGCACATTTCATCTCCTGTGTGAAGTCTTGGAGATATTTTCCAGAGACTGAAATGTTGACAGTGTTTATATGCCCTTTTACTGGGAAGAAAGGAAATAAACAAAGTAGAAAATTGGGTTATGTTTTTTTCAACAGTTTATAGTTGCCTTGGGTTCTGTCAGAGGTGACGATCTATCAAAGTAGTCCCTTTACATTTATCCTTAGCTAACACTCAGGGCTGTTTGAAACTCATACACAACCCGTTTTCTCATCATGTTCTTGATGTTAATCAGGGGAAAGAGCAATAAGATTGAAAAGGAGAAAATTTCACCATTTGAAATGAAGTTAATTACCAAAAAAAGGAAAGAAGAAAGTAAAAAATGGCATAAAATTACTCTTGTTTTCCCCTACTCTCATTCCTCTAAAACTAGAAAAAATTATCCTTGACTTCTTTTCAGCATTGTTCAACAGTTTAAGAATAATCCTGGAACTTCCTAGTAAGACTACTTTAACAACAGAACCAGGGACTGAGAGACACAGACTGAAAGCAAGTCCGTTAGATTCACTACCTATTTACACTCTGTAACTTAACAAACAAGAATCTAGGTGAAAATAAAACAGCATTAGAAACCTGCAACATCATTGCAAATGCAACAAAGAACACCCTGGCATAAAACATCTAGAAAGGAAAATAAGAGATCAATAAGTTTTTAGAAGGATGATAGAAGAGCCAATGAAATAATTTGAGCAGAATGATATAAGACACATTAAAATAGCCTTATTGATGCATGTCTAGGTGCCAATACTGTCATTTAAAGCGTACCTAACTTCAAGTATTCTGATTCTGATCAATATGGTCTCCTTTCTGCAAAAGAAATTAACCACCAGTGATAGATGACTACATTTTATCCATGTTCAGTATAATCTCTGAGTCACCATTTTCAATCAGCATTTCCAAGGACGTGATAGAGGTCCCTATCGAATCTTTTGTGAGACTCTGGAAGGCCCAGAGGACAGTCAATAAATACTTGTCAATAAATACTCTAGAGACTGGGCTAGAGTTACATTTAATTTCCCACTGGAAGAACTGCTTTTCCATGCCTTGTCGTGAAATGAGAGAGTGAAGTGTGTGGGCTTCCAGATATTTGTACATAAATCAAGCACTGGACACTGTATGCAGAAGATGTCTTCAGAGCACCTGCAGGTGGGTCTGGCTGAAAAACCCCATGGTTCAAACCCTCTCTGGAATGAAGGATGAACTCCAGGGACCTGTAAGATCTTTGTTGCAATCTACAAGATGTTTTGAATTATCTGTCTCTGATCTCGGCTCAAGAATATATCATAGGAGAACTAAATAAAACCATCTAGTTTTCCAAAAATGAAAGAGAGTTGCACACCAAACAATTGCTTGCTGTATTAACTTGTGCTTCTCATCATTCCTCCCAGCTGTTTCTAAGGTTCTTCACTCAATGCAAATCAAACACATTTGTAAACTCCTCAGGCTATTTAAGCACATGGAAGCAAACAAAACCCTGCTGCTATCACACAGAACAACAAGCACTCTTATAAGTTTCCCATCCCTGAAAATATCTGATGGAACAAGCGTGTCTCATATAAAATCAAAGCAGAACAGTGTGATAGGAAACTTCAAGGTACACGAGGTCCTTGCCACAGGGAATGTGTGCTGCCAGTACTTGTGCTGCTGTCTGACTGTGGACAGGAATTGTTTTGCTCAGTATTTCATTAGTGCTTTATATGGCATTCAGATGCTGAGTGCACTGAGCCTTCCACTGCTATCAGTGTTCAAGAAGTTCTAGAAAAATTCTTAGGGAACTGTTCTCCCATGAGGATTTTACTTGTGGAATGCTTTTTGTTGGCAAAATCCAGGGCTGGTATGAGACAGTGAATGAGTACAGCTGGCACGTGGAGCAGGCTGGAACACCCATGTTAGCATTTTGATGTGCTCAAGTGGCACCTTCTAGGTGTAAATTTGCCTCATGTTTATAGTAGGAGGCCCAAGGTATGGTGTGTGCCCAAGACAAAGCCATGGGCCAGTTGCCATCGGGAGTGTCCCACTCGTGAGGTGGGTGCACCATCACCTGCCAGGCAGAGACCTGGGGCTGGGGCTGGCACCTGCATGAGCCTCTTTCTGCCATGCAGACATGCAATTTGAGAGCTCTAATGGAGTGCAAAATCAACTCCCACCTCTTTCTTTCTTTCTTTTTTTTTTTTTTTTTTTTTTATTTTTAGGATTTTTTGTGGGGGTTTTTTATGGTTTGGGTGTTTTTGTTTGTTTGCTTTTGCACTGCACTGGTAGGTAATAAGAAAAACCTGGCAATCCTCCCTTTTATGTACAACTGATTGATGCAGTAATCACAGGCAAGGCTTATGGCCAAATGCCAGTGGATAATACACCTAACACGTGTGACCCTTCAATAAACAGCCTGAGTTTAACTGCTGCTTATCTCTGAGATTTCCCGGTGGCACCTTTGTACTGCAAGCAAGGTGTTATCAGCACTTGCTAGGGACCACACAAATGTGTCACTGCTTTGCAAGGATCAGAGGAGCCCAGAATGAGTTTGAAGGAAAGATGATACTGCCATCATTTCTGTTTTATCTAGAAACCATTGTGATTTTCAGTTCCCTTTTCCTTAGGATGCAGCACACAACTGGTTGTGGGATATTTTTGGGAGTGACACAGTGTGATTTAACACAAGAATAATTGCAAGAGTCTTCTGTGGAGAACTGTTTTACCCAGTAATTCTGTTTGGGTGACAGTTGAGGGTAGCTACTGGTACTGGTAGATATAATTACACAACAAGTTCACTCTGCAGAACAAATAATAATGCTGAAAACTGACATCAATACATCTCAGCTTCAGGCATTGGGAAAAAAAAAGAAGTGGCAGGATGTTTTAGAGCAAGTTTATAAAGAGACAAATCTTTCAAGGTCAGTCACAGCAGTGTTGTTCCTAAGAAAATTGATTTTAAAATTCACTTCTAAAATTAAGTTATATTTTACACTGGAATTTGGATTCCAGTAGAGTTGAAAGGATCATCCAGCAAGTTCAGTATTTCTGATTCCCATGCCTGGGGTCAATAAAGGACATAACTATGGTATTTAGAAATTCTCAAGTTATTACTTCACTTAAGTCACACATTTTATTTTCATTTGGTTGCTTAGTCTGTGATAAATCCCAAATACTCTCATGTAAAAAATGCTTTTCAAAGGATTTTTAAGTGACTTAGTGACAGGTCCCAGAGCACTATGGGTTGGGTAAAATTTATTATACTTAACACAAACAGCAATTTTGGCAGTATCTGTCAAAAGAGTACAAGAGATACCCTGTTATGAAAAAATACATGGAGTGAAGGAAGTATGAAGTTGCAGAGCACTGCTTCTCCAGGGAAATGACCTGCCTGACCACATTTTGGCTCATTTGTCTATGGTGGCTCTCAGCTGCTGAGTTGCCATGTTTAGGTAATCTGATACGAAAACATGTCACTGCAGGTCTGGATTCTTAGTAGGGGTAAATTAGATTTCAACCTCTGAAATATCATATCAGGAATCAGAACAATTTGATTTTTACTTATTTTTAGAGTACTAATTCCCATAAGCTATGAGCACATGTTTTCAACTAAATAAAACAAATAAATTAAAAAATTAATTTCTTATTTATTTATGATTCTAAAGCATCACCAGGATATGAAAAGGAAAATAAATTGATAGAAAGCTGTACTATATAAAAAAGGCTAACATAAAAGAATTCAAGACAATAGTCTGATAGTTAATGTTAATAAAGCTAAATTATGATTTAAAGTACCAATTCAGACACCACTTTTAAAGACTAAGGTACCCTCTATAAGAAAAATAATTTCCAACAAAAAGAGGAAGTATAAGATATGAGTTATGCTCCATACCTAGGTTTAATACTGCCATCAAGTTTACACATACAATAAACCACCAAAACAACAATAAAAAATTATCCAAAATGTAGGGATGCTTAATTTTAAATTCAATATTTATGTATCAGAATGGTCTTTTTCCCAAAAGCTCTTTTTCCCAGGGCTTAATAAACCTACTTAGAGAAGCTTTAAATAATATGTTTGAAAACTCATTGCCCACATTGATACTTAACTTTGAAAATTTGTCAAAAGTTAAGATGAAAATATTTAAAAACATGTTTGAAAGAACTTGTCATGAGGCTATAATTTCAGGTCAATGAAGACCAAAACTTAATTCACTACTGTTTTTCAATTTGTGTTTTGGAGGATCTGAGACAATTGTCTACATAAAGCATTAAAACATGAATTCAGATCAATTCATATACATGATGGATTTAAAATACTTAGCACTATGGAAGATAATGAAGAAAAAATTAATTTTGCTATCTTTCCACTGTGATAATTTGATGCATTAGGCACAGCCCATTCTTGTTAGAAAACATTAGATACTATTATAATTTTTGAGCTTGCATAATGCGAGAGGCAAGAGTTTGGGAAAAATACACATGTTGGCTGATAATAGATTCAAGTGCACATTTTTTCCTTTTTTTCCCCCACTCATTTTCTTAAAGAGGATTAATCTTACTTTGTCTGATGCTTAGCAGCCAAAGACAATAATGTGTATAAAATTAAATGGGAATTACTTTAGAATTTTAGATGAAAAGTTTTTTTGGGAATAAGTTGATAAAAATCAGGTCAACTGTCTGCACTGAACAGCAATACAAACAAATCCAGAACCAACAAGCAGTAACCTCAGCAAGGCAAAGATCATTTTACAAAATTACTACTTTTCCAAATTTGTAGGGTGAATACTTAATAAAAAGAAGATTTGAGATTTGTACATGGATTTTTAAAAAAATAGAAATCACTGATTTAATGAGGATTTGGATCACCAATACACAGGCAGAGAACTGAGTGTTGGAGATGAACATGATAATAACAAAAGAAATCACATTTAAAATTTGGGGTCTTGGCAGGTGGTAGGTAATTAGTGCTCCAAGGAGAACTATGTTGCAAGTGAACAGATATAACTAGTTTCATTTAGGAGATAAGACAGTTAACACAGGATAAAGACTGTCTGTACCCAGCTCTCCTGAAAGCCATTTTCTAACATTTTTGGACCCTGTGTGTTCCAACTCTGGCAATCCCTGGCTGCTTCCCAACTCCCACTACTAGAAATCTTTCTTCAGTGTCTCACCTGCATGCAGCTGAATTCAGTACATTATCCTCAGAAATAATTTTAGTATTTTTGTCTTTTCAGTGATATTTTTCACATTTAGGGAACACCACAGCAAATTCCTATGAATTTTCTGAAGTGAAAACCTCCAATTTCTCTCATCTTTACTTAATTTATTGCTTTTTACATCATTGTCCTCTTCTGGACTGTCCTCATTATGCACCTACTCTATATAGGGATAGCTTGAACAAGGAAAAAATGTATTATCCCTTTTCCTGTTTTAATGACATATTAAGTGCTTTGCTTCAGAGAGTGTTGAGGTGAGAACAAGCCAAATTTGAACATGAAGGAGATCTGGGCACTTTTACAAAGTAACACCTGTTCTAGGACTTACCCAAGCAAGTTTAAGTTTTTCAGAGAAATTGCCACTCTCCTTTCACTGCTCACTCCAAATTATTCAACATCTACAGAATGTATTAAAATCTTTCAATTGATTTTGAGGGGCTTTAGAATTCTTCCTTCATCCCTTCTCCCAGTAGCTGATGGTTGTTTTGAGTGATCAGGGAAGTACTAATAAAACTATGAAACTCTTCTATTTCTATTGTTCTTCCATTCCAAGTGAAGGCATTAGATATTTTTGTGCTTGCATAAGATGAAGACCATTTGAAATATATTGGTGATTTATACAAAGCCCTTTTCTCTTTGAAATCACCTAAGACTGAACTATTTTTTCACATCTACATTATCCTTTTATGTACTACACTCACTGCAAAACTGTGAGAAAACTCTTGACCTAAATATACATACAGAGTAATGTAGCTTTCCAAACAACATAGTGATATGTTACACAAGGCTCCAAAACTAGTACATATCTGGCTGTGCATGATAACTACAGGTAAGATACAGAGTGTGAAATAAGGAAATACAAAAGCTCCAAATATCACTATTTTACAGGGAGGAATTCTCCAGAGACATTTTAACTTGTAGGTATAACTAGAAATGTCCTATTTTCACTTAGAATTTTTTTAGCAGTCCTATCCAGTTTCTACTGACATTAGTGGCATTTTTTGTGCTTGCTTCTGTGGGACCTGGATATTCATTTTTCTGTTAATCCCTATGAACACATCCAGCATACATCCTACATATCTCAGGTAAGCCCTTCAGCTCTTTGAAATGTGACTCTAATCCAAATTTTGGGCCTGACAAGGGGCTCATAGAAGTCACAGTAAAAGTAATTACTGGGGGATCCAATTCTTTGTTCATGAAGGAAGTGTCAGGCAGCTGGTAACCTGTGTTTGACTTGTCTTGATGGAAGAAATTGCAACCTCACATAGCAGGTGGAATGAGCATCCTGTTGCTCATATATTCTGCCAGTAGACACACAGGCTCCCAGCCACAGACAATCACACCAGGATAAAAGCAAATGTTTCTTATGTCACCTCAAGCATCATGGTTTTGATACTCACTCTTGAATTTCTTTTCCCCCAAGTCACAACTAGTCATTCTCATGACACTGCTCATAAAAGGAGTAATTGATTATGGTAACTTATTAAAACTTTTTTGTCATTTTGTAAACCATGCCAATATAATAACCAAGAGACCTGCAAATTATCAATCTGCTGCAGAGAGAAGCCTCTTACCTCTCTGCTGCACAGTGAGACATCAGCTGAACATTCACCAAAGATGCACATGCACACTGAATATTGCAATTATCACAAGAACAAAAAGAAAACTGCAGATGAAGGGTAGACAATGTGATAGTCAAGGCAACCAGAAGAGATATTTCCTGATCTGAAACAAGTTCTTTAAAAACAATAAAAACTAATATTCCTCTCATTTCTGTATTTTATAGCCAAGAAGGACATATTATTCAGCTTTTGAAAGGTTCAAGTTCAAGTTCAATTTTTGCAAATGGATAGTTTACCAGATATTAAAAAAAACAAAAACAAAACAAAACAAAACAAAACAAAACTCCAAAGTGTAATGCAATCAAAATAATGGGAGAGAGGCCAGGAAAACAGTCACCAAAAATTTTTACTTCTCTTATAGCATTTTCCCTCTCTGAAGCCCAAACAAGACATATGTCTCTTCATTTTGCAGAGTCACAAATCAGATGAATGAAAAAGGATTAAAAAGCAACCATGTAGCTAGAAGCATATATATCTGCAGTCCAGCTATACTGGCTTGGGAACTACAGGAAACTGAGACTATTGTCAGAGCAAAGAAAAATATTCAGAGGCACTGGGATTAGTCCAACAATAAGTGAATGAGAAGTGGAAAGGGATAAGGGAAAGCTTTAAGTAAAATCAGTAACAAGCTAGGTTTGTGTCTGTGCTGTTTGTCTCTGGTTCCTGTGTTAAATGCTGGCTCCAGTCAAGTGTGAGAGCAGACTCTGGATAAGAAGGCACATGGACATTCACAGAGATTTCTATGGATAAATACATCAGGGCTGTGAAGGGTTTTGGAAGGGTCACAAAATTTTGTATGGCTCATAGGAAGAGGCAGGACTGATAAAACACATTGATAGCTTACTTAGTGGGTTTACAGTCTGCATAAGTTGACATATTGCTATTTTTCCTACTTGAAAGAGATTACATTAAAAGATTAGTATATTTGTTTATGCATACTCATACTATACAAAGTAATTCAAATTGCACCACATCACTGAAGCCCCATATTTGTTATTATGTTAGTGAGGCAGAGATGGTGCTGTAGAAGAGCATTTTTTTTGAGCATAACACTATAATGATTACACTGATTGGATATAACAGCCCACAAATCTGAGGTCTGAGAGCATCAAATTACCCAGCTCTGCTTTCTCTAATGCAGGTCTGGACTAGAGCAACTCTGCTGTTAGACTTTAAAGGGTACTCCATGCTTGTAGAGCACAGGTTCTTCTGAGACCTCTTGAAATTTACTCCAAATGTCAGATGTAAATCTGCTATACAATAAAGCCTTGAAGTTAGAAAGCTGAAAAAGTAAAAGGTTTAGAGACCCTGCAAGGGCTTTTTTCTTTTTCTACGTAAATCAATACTCTGAATTCAACCTCTTTTAGAGAGATATAAATGCAATGCATTTCCTAAAGGTGTTTCTTCTTGACAGCTCTTCAATTTTAAAAGTCACAAAGTTGAAAACACTTTCAGTAGTGGAAAATAAGATTTTGTTTTAAAATCCCCAATTTATATGAATGTGATCTATTTTTTGCTATTATTTAAGAAACACTGAAATTTCCTCTGCACTCACAGAACTTATTATTTTATTGGAGATTAACTTCTGAGTAAAAAATACTTTAAAATCACTTTCTGTTCTTAGCTATATTTTTATTAAAAATAAGATATAGGAAAACACTGAAAACTAAATATATTGGACAAACATGTTCTGTAAAAAAAAGCTATTCTGTCCACAGAGATGTTTTGACAGAAAAATATTTAATCACAGCTTTATGATCAATATCTTCAGTCTTTAGTATTTCATTCCCAGACTCCTTTTTTTCTTTATCTCTTTATATTTCTGATACATTTTGAGACTCATATGATTAAATAATTTTAATGAAAACAACTCTGCTCATCTGCAATTTGGATATCTTAAAATAAGCAGAATCCTCAAAAAGCTCACTTCTGCCTGGTATATGAAGTCATGTTTCCCACCTCACGCACACCCTCCAAACACTTCCAGATGAAAACATTCAGCCTCTTTCTCCTCTCCACTTTCCTCCCTGGAGGTTCCTGCTGTAACATGAGTCACCTAAACATCACTGCAAGCCAGAGAAAACTTGGATGAACATGGAATAGTTTACACTGGCTGGGAATGGCCAGCCAGCTCCCATCAGGTTTGTCAGAAGTTTAGATAAGAATTACAAAAAGCTTGGCTGGTTTCTGGCCATTTGTGCAGGTACCTGCCTGTGATAAATTTCTTCCTACCACATGAGCTTCACTGCCTCTCCAAAGAGCAGTTTGCTGCACCCAGCCAGCTTTTTTTAGCCTGAAAAGGTCTATGGTTGAGGAGGTCAATTATATGTACCTGACATGCTGGCAGGGAGCAAGCTGAAAACAAATCATTGTTTTGCCTTTCAGGGTGGAATTTTTCTTGGGACTTCTCTATGAGAAACACATATTTTTAAAGCTGTTGCTTAAATTTCAGGGGTTTTTTCCTCTGTTCTCACTGCCAACATATTATAACATTTTTGATGCATTTTTATTTCTAAGCTTTTATATAACTATGAAAATTCACTTGAACTTCGATCATGTGAGAAGAATAGCAATATAGTTACCCCTCTCAATTTAACTGTATTTGAAAAATGAGACAGAAATATGGTTCTTGTGAGCATATTTTGGGATATATTTCCCAAACAAATAACTGTAGATGTATATCCTTTTATATTGATTTTTCTTTTCTTATCAGATTATTCATTTTACTTAAAAAATGCATGGAAATACATATGATCTCAGTCATAAAATTATCCCTGCCACCTACCAGTACCATCCTATTTACTGTCAGGGCACCATGCAGCAGTCACATAGCTGTGCAGCCTGGGGAAGAGGGCAGAATCCAGCCTTTCTGTAAGAAACAGATCCCAAGAATGCAGCAGAACCACTGTGGCACAGAAAACAGAAAGTGCAAATCAAGCCTCAAAGCTAGTAGAGGCTATGGATTCTTCCAACATGCAAAGTCCTCCTTCTACTCAGAATCTTTTCAGTGCCTCACCTGCCAAATGAGTTTGCAAATAGCTTTAGATTTCAGTATTATTTCTGTTCGTTCACACTTGTAATAGTCTTAAGAAGGCTTTCAGGGGATTGATAAATAAAGTTTCCAGCTTGGAGTTAAAATTTCCATGCATATTCAATGTTTTTTCCTGCCTTTTAGTAGCTAAATGCAGAAGTCAAGATATGTGGCCTTTTATTACCATATTCAGCCTAAATTTTCTATGTTTATTTATATCCTGTAGTTCTGGAGAAGACTGATATAACAACCTGAACCTCACAAGCATTTTTGATCCAGTTGTATGAGCTATAAATCATAAAGCTTGTACTGAAAATTGACTGCTTGTCAAAGGCAGGGACAGAGAAACAAATCCAAAAGCAAACCAAAACAAACTTAAATGTTTGGAAATAATTTTGAAGTCTAAAATTATGTGCCATTTTGCTATACTGTTAGAAGAAAGATAGAAATGGATTCATCAGAACAAAAAACAGCTGCAACAAGGGTTTCTAGCAACTGAAGTCAGAAGTCCTAGTATAAAAAAGCATTATCACAGCCTAATTGTTCCCTGGTGCTTATTTGCTTATTTGACAAAGTGACTAATTTTTAAGGTTCTTTCAAATTAAACTCAATAATTTTATAAAAAGAGTATATATGAAAAAAAAAAAAAAAGAAATAACCACAGGCAAATGCAATAAGAATGGTTAATTGCTATTCACTATTTCTTTCCTGAGTGATTGTTTGTTTTAAATTAACAATCACTTTTATTTATTAAATGACTGAGTTATTTGTTGGTAAATAGGAAGTGTTTCTTTTTCCAAACAAAGGGAACAGCATAACATTTCTTTCTGGCTTTCAAAATATTTGATCTTTTAAGCTCAATAACATTAAACCAGTTAACACTTCTGCCTTGGCATTCCTTTTCTTGCTTTTTCACTGTTTTTCAAATAGATTTCATTCCGTGCGATTTTGGAGAAAAGACAGAATATATGACATAAATGCAAATTGAAGACTGAAGTGATAAAAAAAATCAATAAAAATCAAACTAGACTTTTATTGCTATTAAAAGAACCCTCACATTTCTCTGATTTCTCATAATCTCTTGGGGTCTGGAAACTTTTACAAAATTTTCAGGTAGACACCACAGCTGCTTCTTAACACATCTGTTTTAAGAACCCTTGATATATGTAGCGACACACAGCTGAAACCCTGCATAGTAGAATATCAATAGCTTGAATAGTAATTTCCTGAGATTTTAGTCAGTAGAAGACCTACAGTGCTGGGGAATGGGAAAGACCTTCTATTTCTGTATGTCTGGGCTAAATAAAGCTCCCTGTTCACCTAGCAGGCAGTCTGAGAGCCTGCTGCCAGTGGTAGGAGAGCATGCAGCAGGTTTCTGCTATGAAATAATGCTTGAATTGCACACCCTGGGGGCTGGGGGAAGCTGCCAGCCCACTGCTGCCACAGGGCGCTCGGGCAGTGTCTGTCTGTCTGTCCAGGAGGCACAGCACAAAGCAGAGGTGGAGTGTCAGCCTCAGCCTCTCTCTCCCAGGAGTGCTCTTGCAGGGCTCGTGTCCCCCCTGCTCCTGGCAGAGGCTGCAGGGGCTGCCCCTCCACCAGGACTTCTGCGCGCCTGCGAGGAGACCAACGCTCACTGCTGAGAGGGGCGAAAAACATCTCCCTTCTGGACCTCGCAGGAAGGGTCACTCCCGGCTCACACAGAGGCCACACACGGGTTTTAATAACATCTAACGCCAGAGATTCTTAGGTTTAGCCCTTCCAGTGGCCTCCTTTTGCCTACATGGTGAGAAATGGAGACATGTTGATGTCTTGTTCTCTAACCTCTTTTGAAAATGAATATTTTAATTCAGAATCTCCCTACTTAATCACAACCAATTTCTTTCTCGTTTTTTAATGTTTACTTTTAAAGTGCTGATTTTTTTATATTTTTTAAACATTATTTTCTACAATAGAGAGGAAATTACTTAATACATAAAATCCTACAGATTATTAAGATTCCAAAGCAGGATTAGAGAGCCCTGGAGTGATACACTGATACACACTTCCCTCTGATACCTGTCAGATATATAGAGATTACTTGGGATCTTCCCTCCCTCTCCCCTTAACGTCCTTAAGAACCTGGATTTATTGTGACATGCTTCTGTCATCTTTTCTTCTTAATGCTCTGTGATTCAACTCTTCTTGTTCTTCTGTGCAAAACCTTCAAGGGTTTAGCCCTTGAAGTCACTGAGCTCATTGTATACTGCCAGAGGAAGGTGAGATGTAAAGAGTTTCTACCTCAATACTATGTGGAATACCGGATGGCAAAATATTCTTTTAAAACCCATGCTTAATGTAATCACAAATTTACTCAAAATCACTTGAAACTAATTTGAGAGATGTCACAAGCTGAAATGTCATTTGTCACAAGTTAATGCTGTACTATTTCTGGAGAAAACAAATTTAGTAAATAGCCTGATTAAAAAGGATTTGTGAGAATGTAAATAAATGAAGTTCAAAGAAATCAGTGAAGTATTTTATATACAGGCAGTGAGATTTCTCTAGGGCAGGAAGAAAAAGTGTCAGCCACATGGAGAACAAAACCAGAACAGATATTCCGTGTTTGCAGCCCTGTTCCAAGCTGACACCCAGGACAAGAGATTGCAGAGAATCATCCTAACAACTTCAAGACAGATCACACTGTGTTTGGTGCCAGCTGACAGAAAAAAAACATTATTTTCATCCTTCAATGAAAATTTTCTTCAAGCAAAGAAAGAGTATGAGGTGCACCTCAAAAGACTAATTCATTCTCTAGATCTGCTCTTTCCAAAACAGGTCTACACTTCAGGTATCTGTAGAAATGGCCAGCAAATCTCATGGGAGCCATGTTAGCAACATCCCAAATTGAAAGAGCAAGCGAGGGAGTTCCAAAGGCTGCTTTTCCTCAAGCCAAATAAATCAAAATTAAGTTTTCTCAGGGGGATGAACTACATCTCAGAATCAGGTTGTTTGAGGATAAATAGTTTTTTGAATGTTTTTCTTCTACAGCACCTTTCTTCTCCATAGAGACACCCACTTTCACTAAACAATTTTTGTTTCCTAAAATGTTCATAAAGAGAAAGGATAAAAAAGAATCAAGGATATGTCAACAAAAACCTTATTCTTATTTTTCTATGCTCCTCTCAAGGGAAGAAAAAAAATCATCTAATTTTAACTGCAAGATGTAATGCTTTGATTCATGTTGTGAAGGACCCAAGTTGCTTGTGGCTGCAGAAAAAAACTCCACTCAAAGGGACTGGTCAAGTGCTTGCAATAGCAAACAGCAGAATTTCACCAAATCTAGCTTGTAAAAACTGGCAAAGTTCTTTTGGTAGCCATGGAATTGACAAGTTTAAATTATTTCTATGAAAGTTGCTTTATGGATCTGCAGGGGGAAGATATCTGCCCACAACACTTCCCACAGAACAGATTTTAATGAATTCCCAATAGTGTGTCTGATATATTTTACCTTTTATTTTTGCTTATCACTGGGGAGGATAGAGTTCCTCAAACATATCCATTATTCAGATTTCTACATTGATTTTTTTTGTTGTTTCAGATATTGAGCCTACGGATTATGATGAGCCATTTGAGCTGGCTATCATTTTGGTCCAAGGGTCAGGGAAATCACATAGCTCTGTTTCCACTCTCCTTCTTGAGGCATTAGCTTAAAATCCACCACCACTTGCATGGTTCTGAAATTCTCTTTTTTGATTGTTCATGCTAGCAAAACTTGAATGGTGTGCTGTTACTAGGTGAGGTGTTACTACAAGGTGAAGTTCCTGTAGATAGTAATAGGGTGAAGTCCTTAAATAATTGAGGCATATTTTGTCTCTAGAAGAGAAAGATACTGGTCCATGTCCTCAAGGATTTAGAATCATGGAACATATTTTGTCCTATCTGAGCTTTGGTCATGCCGAACCATAGCCTAGGCTTATACAACCACATCTGCAATGATTAGTAGAGAAATATTCAGATTTTGACTCAAATTATTAATGTGTATGGATTTTTCTTCACCCAGCTTTGTCCTACCTGACACAATCAGTAAGTTCCCAAGTATCCAATCAACACAATAAAATTCTCAGACCATAGCAACAGTGATGTTATTAATTGCTTCCATATAGCAGGCATGCAGCTCCACCTTGGAGCAGGAGATACTGCAACCCTCCTTATCCTGCCATTGGGTGAAATCTGGTTTTGTTGCTGCTTCTGTCATAGAAAGATGAAAGAAAGGCAGAGAATGACTAGAAGGGAATGACTGTTGGCCTGGCTTCCTTCACTGGAAAGGTACCAAGGGCTATTACATTAGGTGAGTGTTGGACAGAGTGTTGATCTTCTGAGCAGGCCTAAAGCTACACTGCATATAATAATAATAGCAATACCAAACAAAAAAACCCCAAATATTCCATTAAATTATAAAAGTCCACAAAAATTGCTGCCACAGGAAGCTGAAGGCAGAAAGCAATACCAACATCTTCAAAATAAATAAAATAAATCGTGGCAAACAGCTCTGCAGAGACACTGAAGGGAATAGGCAAGGATATGCAAGCTGACATTGCAGGGAAGCTCGAGGAGAAGCACCCACAGACGGTGCCCAGGCTCACACAGCCACACTGACCCCTTTGGTGGCAGTGCCAGGCAGGGCAGCCCCTTGGTTCAACCCAGCAGAACCCTTCCTATGCTCTCACCGGGGCTGGGCCCTTTCCCAATTCCTTGGCAGATTTCCATCTTCAGCTGGGAGGTTTCCAGGTCTGAAAGCAGCCTGCCAGGTGGACACAGGGATTTCCTTGTGAGGCTGTGAGCTCCTGAGGCAGCCCTGGGCGTGGGTGTGTGGCACAGCAGCGAACACAAGGAGTGGCTCTGCCGGGAGCAGCCGCGCTCCGCCACACTCCGGCGCGGGATTGCTCGCTCTGCATCCTCACCCTGCCTTCCTCAGATGCATCAGCTCCTGCAGCTCACATCCTTGGGCTGCTGCACGGAATAGCAAAGCTATTTGCTTTTTTTCTATTTCTTTGCAAAAAGCTCCATCAATGTGGTCTTGCCTAGGGTGCCTTCCTATAGCATAACTGATTCCTCCCTGCCTTGTGAATTACCCCTGCATGTTTATGCCACTAGCAAATTTTAGAAATTATGTATATGATGCTCATGTTCTTTCCTTTGGATGGAAGTTAGGTGAGATTTCCCAGCTCCTGCCATCCTGGTGGAGGCAGGAAAGTGACAGTTATGATTCCTTTCCCTCCTAGACACTCTGCCCCATGGGACAGGTGCAGCGTACTTCTAAATATCCCAGCATATACTGGGAAATATAAGGTGTCCTGATGGGACACAAGGAAACCTGAGCATCAGATAAATTAAAGTCACATCATGTTCCCCATCACACGAATCTGACCACTGTGAATTTAATGTAATATACTCTGATTTTAGCAACTAAAGGGATGCTGATTTGAAATATCTTTTGTCATTGGCACATTGATCCCAGCCTTGCGCACAGCTGCCTGCACTTCCTACCCTTATTCAAAAAAGGACCTGGATATGTCCATGAAAGATGGCTGGTGACCACAGCACACAGGATAGACATAACAGGATTGATATTCTAAGCTGCCCTGGCATCCGAACACCTCAAAATACAGGAAAAAAACCTTTTTAGTGTGTGGGGGACTGGAACTGGTTGCAAAGGGTGGTTATGGAGTCTCCATCCCTGGGAATGGTTAGAAAAAAATGGACATGGCTGGGGACAATCTGCCCTAGCTGTCCCTACTGTAATCATGGGGTTTGATCTCCAACCTCAGCAATGTTGTGATTCTACAAAAACATGTTTAAGGTCATTCCAGAACTATAGGATGTGCTCAGTGACATCCAGCTGCTCCTCTAGAGGGATTCTGGTACCCTGCAAGCCCTGTTTACCCTCAGCTCACAGCCCACAGACCCCTGGTACCCTAAAGGAGCCCTAATGACACCTCTGTGTGTGGAGGGGCACACCCTGCCCAGCCTCCCTCAGCTTTGAAAGCAGATTTCTAAAGAATCCCACAGGAACTTGATGGAGCTCTGGCTGTAAAAGCTCACTTGGGAAGGGATGTGAGGGTTATGGAGGCTCTTGTCAAACAGATTTGGCAAATCTAATTACTGATACTACTACTAATGGCAGACTGACTCTTGGTAGTTTTTGGATTTGTTTCCTCAGCAACTGAAAATTGCAGAAACATTTATTTAATGAAAAAAAAACCAGGGGATTAGCCTCAACAACAACAACAAAAAAAAAGTTCTGTACATTTTTCAGGAAAGATTTAAATAAGTTTCTTAAGATTTATTCATAAACCTTTTAAGTCACATCACCCAATTCTCACAAATTCATGTGGGCTTAAACTTTTACTCAAAATGTCATTGTAAGCAAATATTTTAGATTTAATGCAGAGAGCAATTATTTTCAAAAAAAAAAAAAGCTCCACTATGCTGATTCCTGATTCATTACAATTCAAACAAGAGAAACAAAGCCTTGAAGTTAGAGAATTGAATGCACAGAGCTTGGATGTTGAATCTCAGCACTCAGTAAATAGCATCCCTAAAGAAGTGATATACAGCCAGTGAATCAGCCTTCCTTTTCCATTTTCCCTCAAACTTCATGCTTCAATGTCCCTAATTATTCTCATACTGAACAACTTTGAGAAAATGTCGATCTGTTCACCAGAAGTCCACAAATAGAAGGGAGAATAAAGTCTCATTTTCAAAAAAATAGTGTTATATATTGTACCAAGCTCTGCAAGACAGCTAATACCAAATGCAGCAGAGAGAATTCAAGCTTTTGTGGAAAAATAGGGAAATAGGGGTAAAACTATATTTAACTATATTTATATTCACAGCCTCCTACAACAGGAGGCAAATAATTGCTTATGATCAGGAGAGTAGGCACTGATATCATGGCCTCTCGTTATCCTGCTCCAGGTAAGGTAAATAACAGGCACTGAACACAGCTTGGGTAGGCATAATTTTACTGCTGCAGACAATGAGCTACAACTTAATCTTAGACACGCTCCTGCAAACCCCAGCCCCACTGCTGGGCTTGGGAGCAGGTTCCCAATGGATTTGCAACAGCTTTCTGTTGGGAAAGCTGCACACACTCTTCCCACGCTGCTCCATTAGCCCATGGTTAAGTGTAAATGGCTATAAGTACCCCATAAGTTTACAATGTATCAAATTTTCTAAATTCTCTGTGGTTAGGCATGAGTGGGATTCTATTAATATTTTTAATCACGCAGGAAAGCATAAAACAGACTTATGCACACCCTCTTTAAAACGGAGGGCTCCTGGGGTAGAGGGATCATTCTTGCGAGGTGGAACAGTGACTGATTTTCTAGTATACAGCTGTTCTTGTATGAAAGGATCCTGAAGCTTAAAAACAGCAAGATATTTCCCATTATGTTCCCCTTTCTTTTTGCCCAGCATCTATTTGATGGAAAACATCACCAGTATGCAAGAAAATACAAATAGGGGAACATCTTCAATAGTTCAGACCAAAGCCTAGTAACCAGTCTCTGGTAATGGCCAAAAGGACATGGCTGGTGAAGATTATAAAACTAGATTATGCATGTTCCTTAACCTCCAGCCATTTTTGGCTCAGGGATGTTCTGGAAACAATTAATTTTGAACCTGACTGAAAGGAAACCTCTCTAACTCTAGAAACCAACAGAAATTATGGCTAGGATGAAAACTAACAAAGCTGATGTAGTTCAAAGCTTTGAAATACATATCTGTGACAATATATATATATGAATATTTAATTTTCAGTATATAACTGTGACATCAGGATGGCCTGTTACAGTGATGCCTATAAATAAGCATTCCGAGGGCTTCCTTGGAAAATCCACTGACCCAAAGGAAAACCCTAGAATGCAACAGCTGAAAAAATACCCCAAAACCAAAATCAAACCAAAGCCAAACAAACAAATTAGTCTTAAATTCTTAATATATGAGTTCAAATCGGTCAACATAAATATCTGTAAAGCTGTGCTCTACCTAGTGGAGACATGCATTAGCCAAAAAAACTTGCTCCTTCCCCTGTGAATATTCATTCATAAAATAAATGCCTTTGCTACCTGGGAGCAGTGCTCTGTCCCCATGGTCTTGCAAGATTAGCAATAAATCTAATTCTGTTAATTTCGGCAGCTGCTGCTCTGTCTTGGGGAAGGGGTTCTGCTTGCTGCCAAGGCTGCAGTTACAAAGTCTGTATCTCTAAGAGATACTTTTATTATTTTTATTTTTTCTTTAAATGTCAGCATACTTGCCAAAAGGCATTACTGTTGCAGAAAAGCTCATCTTTAATATCTGCATCTTATTCCTAAAACAGTTTAGCTTTTTATTGCCACTGTTTATAGAAAGCCTACAGTAATATAAATGGCATTCATAAAAGTTGCCAGGTTTTTAGCAGCATGCTGTGCCTTCACAGCAGTTACTACAATTCTGCTGCCACAAAATAGTATCCAATTGCAGTATCTACTGGCAGAAGCACAAATTGTTCTCTTAGGTTGGACATTGCTGGAATAAGATCACATTTGCTAACACCTTTTTTGTTGTTGTTTTCTGGTTTTTGGCAGGATGAAATGTTTCTCTTTCTTTTGCCACATAAAAAGGAAGGATCGGGGAGTTGTTTGGGTTTGTGCCCTGTTAAGAGAATTATTTTTTTTCTTCTTATGATATGAGGCTTAATTATATTTCCCTGTTTGATGCTTGTATTAGAAATTCAGCTTCCCACAGCAGTATTTCTCTATGGAAGGTATGCAATGTGTCTAGAGCAATCTGAACTTCTCTCATTACATGATGCCAAGACTTTGGACAAAAGTACTTGCTCTCAAGTGCTCTCTAAGAGGCTTCATCTAAATCAGGATTAAACCCTTTTTCTCTATAAGCCAAACCATATCCAAAGCAGCTACTGTTCTGCAAAAGTCAGGTGAGAGAGGAACACTAAATAAATCCCTGTCCCAGCAGCAAATGCACAGACTAGAAATGCACATCAGCTTTGACTTGGAGAATGCCCTTCACTATCTATGTTATGAAACCACAGCCAGACATCCAAAAATTGGAAAACTTCCCTTTGCCAGGGCTGAATAAAGACCATCTCCCTTCCCTGTCCCATGCCCAGTACTCCTTTGTTTCTAAGCAGTGCATTGTGTTCTCTCTCGTGTGTTCAGTGGATATCATAACTGAGTCCATGACACAAAGGTAATCCCCGGTCAGTTTTGTCTAGGTCTTACCACAAAGCTTTTGAAAACATTCTGTCAGTTTGAGCTTTTGTACATTTCTGACCTCTCTCTCTCTTTCAAGAAAAAAGCACCACCCCTAAAGCTTACCAAACCACAGCTGTGACCCAGGCAAGCAGCCAGAAATATCCCATTTGAGTACAGCACTGCAAGCTGAACTGAGCTTTCCTTTCAGGACTGAGATTAGAGTTTGCTGGGAAAAGACCTCAGTACCTTTAAAAGGACGAGAGTTTTTCCCCAGTTCACACTCTGTTTATGATGGCCTGCCTGGCATCTGGCTGCAGCACAGAATTTCAAATTTGTTTTTCCTCCAGGGAGTCAGAGTACTAATCTACACTAACACAGGCTGCAGGAATCTAATCATTTTACCATGACCCCAAATGATCTTGTTATGCATTCTGCTTCTGCCCAGTCTATCTTGTGGATTGACAAAAGTTTCTGCAGTCTGGAGATAAGGAATGTGGTCTCATCCATTTATTCTTACTTTACTAGCCTGGAGACAGCAATATATTCCAGTCATTCAGATGAGAGACTTGCTGATGAGCACATGGGAATAAATGGGAACCAGTGAATTATGTGCACAGCCACAATGTGGCTTTAGTGAAGAGTAAAGCACACCTCCAGAGACGTGCTGCTGACAGAATCAAAAAGGTGAAGATGGGAGCATCAAGCTTCTTGGGACATTTTGGAGTTAGATAACAAAAGGCAGTACCATCACTCTTAGGGAGATTTCCAATCAGATTGAAAAAAAATACCCTGAAAGCAGAAGATGGTTTACCCACCATTTCTGCCCTTTTGTTTCATGGTAGCTTCTTCCTGAAAACTTGGAGGAAACATGCAAGGAAACACGTGGGGAAAAGAGAAGGCTGCTTGTCTTGACATCATCAGCTTCCCTAAAATGATGGCTCTGCAGTGAATATCAACATGTTTAGACATGTTTCCTCTTCAGTGGCATCTCTGTCCCAGGCTGGGGAAGACAATTTTACCATAGCTTTTATGGACACTACACTATGAGAGGCCTAAAGAGGCAACATCTGCCTTCATCTCTTTCCTTACTTAGTGCTTCTTCATGTGTTTGGTTCAGCTGATTGCACACAAGTATCAAGATATATATAGACTTAATGCATAAAACTCAGCAAGGAATGAGGGAATGGTCAGAAATTAAACATGATGAATGCCTAGGAAATCATTTACCTCCCTTGTTTTGAGAGGAATTTACCTATTATTCTCTGTAGCCCCAACAGGCCAGGCATGAGAACCGGCCAACCGTGCAACAGAACCGCTCCGTGCTCAGCTCACCAAAGTGACAGAAAGTGGTATCACTTATTTAGTGGATGCATATCTTTCAAATACCATAATAAGTTCTTCCCTATCTGCACAGCAATGCTTATCACAGTAAGGTAATTTCCAAATTCTCAAATTTAAGTAATTTCTGAAGTCACAAAGGTGGGCAGTTTTCCCTTGGACTTCCCAGTACATTTTCATGTTGCTTCCCCAAGGACTCCTCTCTGCACTCTGCCTTTTCCACTCTGTAATGTTCTCAGGAAAGCAAATCATCTGCCTTGCCCCATATATCTTCCCATTCTTATCCTATTTGCCCACAGATCCACCAGGATAAAAAACAGGTAGGTGAAGCAGTCTTCAGCTTCACCGAGGTACTCCAGGTAATCTAACATATCTTCCAGATATAAGCCTAATACAGGATGAACTGAGTTACTTTGATTCTAGGTTGGTGCACTGCCAGTGAAATAATTATCATTTAAAGGTTAATTAAAGAATCTGCCTTTGCAGGTTCTGAGGAAGGCACTTAACAGCAGGAACTGAGCTCAGGAGCTGTCAGTTTGTGTGCATAATACATAACGTTACAGGCAGTAAAATGCATAGATCTTCCAGACTCACTTTGATCTCAGCCACAGCAGAGTAAATGCCATCCAGCCCTGGATTTGGTGCAGCTGTTCTGAATTCACATGTTATCCGGTGCAGTAGGCCCAGGAAATAAAAATGCTTTGAAGAAATCCATTTCATCCTGTCTTTTTATCTGCAGCGCCACACACAGCCTGCTCCTGACATACAAAGAGTTACACATTTAAGGCTTGCCTAATTTACCAAACACGTTGCACTGAGAAATGCATTTCTTGGTGATGTTCAGCTCTCAAGACTTGGTCAATGACTGGAGGAGTGAAATATGACATCTCAGAAAAATGGTGTTTACCCAGTTGCTGCTTCAAGGAGTGAACTGCTTCCCCAGACAGCCACAGCTGCTTCAGCCTTAAATGCCATGGTGAAGCTGTACTTCCTGCCCACAGAACTTCATTTTATTCCCTCACTGACATACATCTTTAGAATGCCTCTCTACACTACACCAAGAAGGACAGCATTATTCAAAGCATTTTTTTCTTGGTCTACAAAACCTCAGGTCCTAAGTCCTTGTGGGGCTCAAAGCTTCACTCCATCCTCATTACATGTTGTAATGTACTTACAGCTTAAGTATTTTGTCCCTTTTGTTTTGACATGTTCTACTGGAACAATCAAATATCCATGATGATCATGGTTATTTTAGCTCACCTAGTTTATGCACTACCAAGAGTAATTTATGTTGCTGCCTCTGTGTTTTGTTTTTCCTAAAAGCTATTGCTTTGAGGAAAGAGATATGACAGTGGCATACATCATTTCTTCCTTATTCACATCAAGATAAAAGTAACATCATTTTAGGATATGCATATATTTCACACTGAGAGCACAGAAGAAGTTACCGAAAATTAAGAATATGACAAACCAGCCAAGGATGGAGAGAGAGATTCAACAAATTGTTTGAGAGTTGGAAGAAGGGCTTGACTGAGCAGTTTGTACCCATCTCCCCACTGACAGTGCTTTTAACAAGCATGCTCCTGCATGCTTTCTGCCAGCTCTTCCCACTGTACTTCTTGTGCTGGCACACACACACACACTCAGAGTATCATTCAAGGCTATTAGCAACCATGTTCTGAACAGAGGATGGGAGCTGATGTGCAGGTGCAGAATTTTGCATCAGATGCCAGGGTCACCCCTCCCACTGATGGCAGCTTGCAAATAGGAAATAAGTAGCTGAAAATGCTGTGGAATAGGGCAATAGCAGCAATCTCAACATGCAGCCTGTGTGTGAAAAGGAGAAGGGGGAGCTGGCAAGAAAGCAGAGCTGTTAAGGGATAAGGGAAATAATGTCAATTAAGGTAAGAACAAATTAGATAAAGAGAATCCCAAGAGTCAATATGAAATAAGGAAGAAGGGAGAAAAAGGAGCAGGCAAGGACATGTCCCAAACAAAATGGAAATGCAGAGACGACTTCTACGAGGCCTGCATCCCTAGGGCAGCCACTCAGGGCTTTTCCCTGCTTAACTTCCACTCTGTGTCCTTCAGTTTGTGTTTGCTTTGCACACACTCCATTTGATCTCCAGCATGCTGAAGGCAAGAACTTTTAAAAGAAATGTTGTTGTCAATTTGGAAACAAAGAAGTGACTCTAATGAGTTACCAGAGATATATTTTACAAAGTCAAACCTCAAAAGGTTTTATTTGTGTGATGAAAAGCAGACAGAACAGATGTGAAACAGGAAAAATCATAAACAACAACAACAAAAAGAAAACAATTTAGGTGGAACCACATATTAAAAATATGTGTTATAATTAGATATATATTTTTAAAACCAGGACAGCCTATATCTTTCTGATGAATAGCTACTGTCTATTGGGAAAGACTTTCCTATAACAGCTACCTACTATTTCCTTATTCTTATTTTCCTACTGGGAAGCAGCATCAAGGATGTGATGCTCTTATATTTAGCAAACATTTAACCAATACATGTTTATTCATTTAAGAAAAAGCATCATAAATATAATGCTTTGTGTATGAGAATCATCAGGGAGTAATTAGAACTCTTAATGCCTACAGAATAAATATGACATCCTCCTGTTTCAGAGTCACTCTCTAACTCTCCCACAGAGCAGAAATACAGAAGAAGCAATTAAGCAGGCAAAAAAAAAGAAAATAATTGAAAAAGGTACGTTGAAGGGAAACACTTCTATAATTCAATCCACAAATTTCATTGTACTTTGGGACTCTGAGATCCCCTAGTGGGCAACAGAACTTTTAACATAATTGATCTTATTTCAGTTAAAGTATTCTACTTGGACATCTTTTGACAATAAACAGATTCAGTCTTTTTCTGTCAGAGTTATCTCAGCTGGTCTAAGAAAACTTAGTGCATGTTCATAAGGGTTTAGTTGTTTATTGCAATGAGAATCTTAGTGTGCAAACTGGGTGCTCACCAGAAGTCACTGGAGAAAACAAGTTACAAAGCAGAGATAAGGTGTGCCTGGGACTTAAATACAGAGAAAAAAGAGTTATTCCAGTTTCATTCACCATTACCAGTAATGTAATTTCTTGTCTCTTGCTGATCTTTAAAGAGAAATTTTACAAGATCAGTTGGAATTTTCAATAAAAAGAAAGGCAACCACATTTCATCTGGAAAGGGGCACAGAAGTGTCTGTGTAATTTCCCCAAACTGTTCTCTCTTATTTCATAAAATGTAACTAGAAAGCCAAAGCTTCATAGCACAGTTTTTAAAAGTCACTGTCAACATTCCCCCAGGATTTCTTAAAATCATTTTGGACAAAGAGAGACTATTCTTGCACAGATCACAGAACGAGATGGCCTTCTCAAACAGATCCAGTGCATTTCAGCTCTCCCTGCCAGTGTGACTAAGTTACATTACACACACATCCCATCCTGTGCATCCCTACAACAGACCATGGGCAACTTACGCAAATAGATTATAGGCTCTTACCATATATTTCTTTCTTTACAAAGAATTTCTTTCTTTACAAATAATTCAAGAAATGAATGCTTTGAAGTTGTAGACAGAACATCAAAATGTACCATAGAAAAGCGATAGCATTTTTCAGTCCCACACATTACATATTTGCAATATTTATGTTAAAATATAAACATAAAAGACTGAGTGCAAATAGATTCTTTTTATAGATGAAAGTGAATGGGCAACCTCATTATTTTTCTTTAAAAATGGATATTACCAGCTGCTTCTAAAGGAATCAACAATATAACCCTTTTCAACAATTAAGTACGAAATCCTGAAAATTACTGCATCTTAACTCAAGCTGTAAGAAACAAAGGTGACCCAAACCTATAAAGAGCCAAATGTTTCAGAAAGCAAATCAGTGTATTTCTCCTTTCATTAAAAAAATGGAATATATTTGATGTCCACAAATAGGTATGGGATTCGTTAATAAAAAAGGGAATTCAGAGAACCAGTGGTGAGGGGTCTTCTACCTGCTGTAATCACTCATCTCTTTGTGTCTTAGTTCCCCAAGGTTGCTGTGAGGTCAAAGCTTCAAAAAACCTGAACTCCTGCTTGTTTGCTAGAGCAGACATCCATATTCTTCCAGAATCTTTAGCTGACCCTTTATCATTGAGTAGGAGAAACTATGACATGGACAACTGGACATTTCATATAATTTCTCTTCTCTCCTTCAGCCTGGAAAGATTTATTTGATCCTCCCATTCCAGATCATTAATTTGATGTGTCTGCTTGTTCTTTGTATTGATGAAAGGAAGAGGAGTTTCAAAGGCAAAATGAGAAAACAAATAGAATAAAGTTGTGCCAATCATACTCCCTTGTTTGTAGGAATCTAATTTGTGGCTAAATCTGCTGAAATCCCCACTAAAGCAAATACAAATTGATACCTTCTTTTATCTGTGGTGAGATGGAGTGTGGTCTTTGAATCAGGGAGATTATTTTCTTCAAGTAATCCATTCACATGGATTCAGCAGACTCAGCGATCCAGTGTTTGCATTTTGCCCTCTCTGACTAAGCAGAGACTGAGCCAAGCTAATATATAGTGCTCTGTGCTGATGCTAATTTACAGATCTGGTCTAAGAATGAAAGGTTCATAAGAAGGGTTCATTAACTAATTACCACCATGCTTTAGTATAATGTGATGCAGAAAATTGAAAGGATCTGGCTGGATTGTTTAATGTAATAATTTACATTCCAGAAGTAACAAACTTCATGTTATTTAAATTCACAGATAATTTAAATTTAGGAGAAGTTTCAAACACCCCTCAAGAGAGAAGTAAGAAAGAATCCCGTGAAGGAGCAAAAGAAAGTACAAAGAGATTCAGCTCAAGAAATAATGTCACATGCTTGTATTACACAGAGGAAACTTATATACCATGCAAACAGATAGAAAGAAGGAATAAAGGAATGTTCAGCATTACAGGAGGGTGACCAACCAGCTGAATCCAAAACCCTACATTGTTACATTGTTTGGGTTCAGGGAAACCTCAGGGTGCAGAGCACTGTACAAATGCTTTCCACGAAAACCAGTGTCTTCCACTTAACCACCTGTCCCACTCCCCTCTGCCTTCTGCCTTTCTTCACTCCTCTGCTGGTTACTTCTTTTCACTATTTCATCCTTATAACCTCACGCCCAGCAGTGCTGTGTCCACTGAAAACAGCTTGGCAACAAGACAGCTTATAAAACTGCAGACCCAGCTGGTGACCCAGTAAAACATTTGGTACCTGGGAATCTTTGTAAACTTTTAGTCAGTAAATTGCAATCACAAGAGAAATCAGGTTATAATATGCACTCACACACAAAAATACTCTACAGTTTTGCATTTTCCTTTTCCAGGAAAGAAGTGTGATATGACAGCATTTGGAGGAGGAAAGTAAACATTTGCAATAATGTTTTCAGTGTGTTTGCCCTATTTTGAACTCCAAAGCTACTATTGTGAACAGTTTTGAACATCTCAATCCTGCATTCCTATCACACTACTCTCTTTTTTTGAAAGGAAATAAAATAAGGAAATTAATTTCACAGGCTGGCAATTTGACCCCGGCTCCATCCCTCTGCTCTGTTCTGCCATGCTGCATTAAGAACAAAAGCATTCTTGGGCATCTGGTGGTCAAGGGATCCAGGAACCAGAAGCACTTAATTCCTCAGAAAATGTTACCAATACTGTCTGTGCATGTGCTTCTCTAAAAATTGTTTTAGCTCTTTGGCCTCTATCAACCAGATTTGACAGCAGGAGTTTGACATGAAAATAAGCAGCAACCAGTTAAAGGAACAAGACTCTGTAATTATCTCACAAGAAAGAAAGAAAAAAAAAAATGAACAACATAAAAGAAAACCCAGTCCCTCAAAACTGCACTATGAATGCAAATGTTATTAGTTGATAGTTGGAAAAGAAAACAGATGTTGCAAATAGCCCACGAGCTGAAAAATATTTAATTAGCGCTCAAGACTTACTTGGGACTCCAAAAGTTGTACACCAGAACGAAACTCATGGACATCTGCTTTTATTATTTCTGCCCCTTGCTTGGCATACTTGGCAGTTTTGAGATCTGCACTGAGTTAGAGCTCGTTTGTGCTCGTCATCTCTGCTGGGGTAATGCAAAGTCACTGTTCCAGCTTCATCAGCTGAGAAGCTCATTACTTCCCATTTCAAATAGATACAGAGCATTTTGTCTCACATGTTTGCAAGGAAAAAAAAATACAAAAAACAACCCCTCCAGCAGTTGTTTTAAGAATATTTCTGCTGTGCTCTAAAATGTGGACAAGTATATAAATTAGATCCTGTAGATTCTACTTGCAAAGGTAGGAGTCTTAGCACTTAGTTAACTTAGAAGAGGTCTTTACATATTTCTGCTACAGCTATTTATTACACTGAAGCCCTCAGATCTTCTTCAGTTATTAATTTTTCAGTAATCCCTTACTGATCAAGTAGAATATTTTCCTAATCAACATGTGGAGTTCTCTGGGCTATACCTTTCTTTCTCATACTTGTGAGGCAAACTATACTCTGCTGAGGAAATTTCTCTCCTCTTCACCAGTGAGGGTATGTTCAATACCAAAGGAAAAAAGTTGACACAGGAGAGGATTCATCACATCTCCAGCTTCAGGGACCCGTGATTAGGACACTTACAATTTCACCAGCTGAGCTGATAATTCCTCTGCACTTTTCAACCACAGGGATTTTCTCAAAGCTAACTCAATATCTAAATATGTTTAGAGATATATTTCTTGGTCCAAAAATGACACAGAAAAGGTAATAATATCCCACTGTTACAAAAAAAAAAGGAAAAAAAGTAAAAGAAAAAAAAATACCAGGTACATTTTTTTGACATATGAGCTGTGATTTTCTTGTCCCTTTACAGCTTGAATTTTCGGTATCCTTCCAACAAATGATTTCCCAAATGGAAATTCTACGAATGGTGTAGTTCTGAAAATACAGCCATAAATACTTTTTTCGTTAGAAAGATATCAGAGTTCAGGCAAAATGTCACTTCCATTTATTTCATTTTGATAGGTAACTGATTACACCACCCTCTTTCCAAATTAAATATCTCAATATACTTTCAGAGGGAAGGCTCTTTCCAGTCACAAAAAGCTTTGCATGCCATCATTGACACTGTAGGTGGAAAGTATGAAAGATAATCACATCTTATTAATCAGCAGTACTTTGTCACTGCAAAGACTAGGGTTCAGCACAGGGTTATTTTGGCTCTTTGCTTTGTGCATGTTTGGGATGTGAGGTGATGTTTGTTCTTCTGTTTTTCTTTCTTTTTTTTTTCTTTTTTGTTAACGAGCAAGAAAATAAAAATCCTTGTTGCATTCTGAGTAGTGCTTAGTGAGAGACATAAAAAGAGAAAACATCTTTTAGCAAGAAGATTACACCGTAGCAAATCCTGCAAAGTATAATAATTCCTGAGATCCTTGGTTACACAGCACAATAAATTAGAGTTTGGAATCTCTGAAAGCTCTTTAACCCCAGCTAGGTTTGGGGAGGGGAGCTGCTATATATAATTTTTGAACAGAAGCATTTCTGACATAGCCAACCACAAGTCATTTGTTGAATGATTCCTTTGCTTGTTTAATTTGCTGTGTGAACATATAATTTGGGGAAAACGGCTTTCACTTGCTTTCCCCCCAAATAAAAATCAGAAAGGTTAAGAATAGCAAATAGTCATCTCTTGATTTGAAAACATAAAAGACTGTATAATTGTTAGATGACATATCCAGCACAATATTAATTTTCAGACAAATCATTTCCCTAGATGAAAACATAATTTCAAACTGTGTGTTCTGCCTGGGCATGAGTTATCCAAGCCCTCGTCTGAGGCCATGCCTTTGATTCTGCTGCTCTCCTCAACTCCATTTAATGTAACTCAGACTATGAAAAAAAGAGATGTGAGAGTTTTCAGTTACATCTGGTCTTTTGCACCTATAATATGTTGCTTTAGTACCTCATTAGACCCAATGACTTTTGCTTGAAGAGATTGCCCTTAAATAACTCAAAGTGGCAAGGCTACCTCCATTCCCTCCCAGAGGGTTCATCCAGTGGTGGCTCTGACAGGCTACAATGCAATGAAGAGCAATTGGAAGCACCAAAAGAAAGCCTGTCTTCCATTACCTGAAATATTATCCTCCTGGAATCCACTGCAAGCATTTTTTCTACTCATTCATCCAAAATAAAGACTGTATTAGAGTAAATACTCTAAGCTTTTCAGAGGGTCTGATCCACACGGAGAGGTTTAGCACAGTATTTCAATGGTTTGCCTCCAAATTCCATGGTGCAATAGGGAAATTTGGATACAGACAGATTCTGGACAAAAACCTGCATATTCAACTGTAAGACTGCATCAAAAGATTGGATAATGCTGCCAAAAATATACAAGCCATGTGGATTGTCTACTTTTGATCATTCTTTATGTACCTCAAAGAATTGGAACAAAGTCGAGTATGTAAAAGTCCGAGGTCATCACAATGAACAAAGGTCTTAAATTCAAAATAGTAGCCCAAGATGTGATTCCTAGAAATCCTGGACTTTGCTTCACCTGCATTATCACCAGCAAACTTGGAAACACAGTAATTTTTTATTCTACAGGAAATACTTGCCTTTCCAAGGCAAAAAATGCCTGTGAAAAGTAGGCAACACACTGCAGATATATGTCTTGAGCTTTATCTCCCTGTTTGTAGACCCATAGTAAAATGATACCAAGAAAACAAACCAAAAGAAAACATCAGATTCTGCAAAATTAAACCAACATCCTGGAACTTAACATCAAATCCCATTTTGGGTCCCCCTTTTTCACAGTAGAAAAGATTAAATTGTTCAATTTTAAAATGTCTGACTGCCATAAGGTTTAAAAACTCCTAAGATAAGTAGAGAGGGCATTAACTGCTCAATAAAAGCTTCAGAGTTTCTTCCTCCATCTCTTAAGGAAGCATCCTATTTCCATACATTATTTATCATGCTGCTGTTTTCCTGAGCAGCTTAAATTTGCTATCATTTCCTTCTTTATTCAAAGAGATTTTTTAGTGCTTCTAAACTATGTATTTTGGCAGTGTTGCCATGCCTATTTGTAGTGTATAGGGACCTCTGGATCCAGAGTTCTGCACTAGCAGAAGCAAGGAAGAGCTGCAGGTAGCATCACACCACACGCCCCCCAGGCCCCACACAGGCTGCATTGCTGCCTGGGAGAATGGCAATGACAACACAGGGAAGCTTCTGGGTCTTCCATTTCCTATCCTGGTGGCATTGAAGAAGAGAGAAGATGGCTGAGGAGCTGCAAAGTGGTTATTTTACCCAAGTTAGTTTTCAACAAGCTAATTCAGAAATTTTCCCCTCTACCCCACTTATTTCACTGTCAGAGCTGGTGACTGATTTAGAAAGCAGCCTGCAGCAGGCAGTTATACTCATCCATCAGCTTTAAGATCTTATGAACATGAATTAAAAAAATAAAGACAAAAGAGAAAAGCATTTTACTCTAAACCATAAAGAAAAAGCAAATAAGATCATTAATTTTTTACGGAATCAAATGCACTGTTATCTTGCTTTTCTACAGGAAGGAAGAATTTCAGTATGAATTGATTTGAGGTGACTCTTTTGACAGAAAAGGGAAGAGAAGGATTTCAAACTTGGTTGTTTCCTACCATTTCCCCCCTCCCCACACACCCCCTTTATGCACCTAATCCTCTGCTGCCAAGAGTTTTAATAGTGAAGGGTCTGCAGTGCTAATACTGATAACTGTATGGTGCTGTGCCTATTTGTCAGTTTAATGATTATGTACATGAGAAAAATTGTTGCCTTCCTTCAGCGGCTGATGAGCTTTTCAACACATTATTACCAGAATAAATGTGAAAAGTAAAGTAAGAATTTTCAGTGGAGGGAGTAATTAAGCAACCTCATCACTGAATTTTAATTAGTGATACAAGGACTGTTTCATTGCTCAGCTCTAAATGCACTTTCTGATGAGGGCATAATACCTAAATAGATCTTGTGTGGTGTTCCTTTTGGAAGACAAGGGAAGAGCTCAGGTTGGAAGTAAATAGGGCCATTCCCTCCCAAGTCTAAGGCCTGCCCAGCACTAGGGGTCTTGCAACAGTGGCATTATCAGGGTATATTGCCTTCTTCTTTCTTAATAAGAAGGAGCACAAAAGGCAGTGTTACGTTAGGATTTGGATCTGGCTGGATAGTTCAAATATTTTCTTAATTATTTTGCTGTCAACTGAAAACAAAGCAGAGAGTCAGACTGTTACTACCTAGTTACCAAAATTTTTGCCCCACAAATCATTGAGAACCTTCACAATTTCTCAAAAAGCACTTTGTCCCCATTTTTGAACCACTCTTTTATTAAAAAAACCTTGACGGTAATATTGCACATGTGACGTGTACTTTTACCAGGACCTCAAAGATCACCATCCCCATGTACACCATGTCTGGCAACAACTACTACTATTGTCTTGTGTGTTTTTGTACTGAAATCCTACTGATTTATCATCTGTTTACCTCTTTTGTTACGTGAAGAATGCTTTGAATGTGCAATAATCTTAAAGGAGTTGCTTGTGTGAATTCCAAATACTGTTTTGTAACCTGGCATTTGCCTGATTGAGAATTGTGTGTAACCATATGTTTCTATGTTTGAATATCTATACATGAGTGCAAACCCATCATATTACACAGTACTAATGGACACAAGACCACAGGCTGCAGCATTAATATGCAAAAGCCATTAAGTTCCTGAACACACTGCTATGATGAAACCCTTAATAGGATGTAGACTGCTGAATTAATAACATTCATCGTGATTATAGTGAGGTGCCAAGACTAATTGGAAAAGGTATTTGATCATAAAAATAACTACCAGTATTTTTTTTCCTATTTTTTCTTCCATAATGAATTTAAATGTGCAATGAATAGAGGGAGAGAGAGCAGGGGTGGTTAAAAAAATTATGCCTCATATTGTGTGTGTTAGAAACACAAGTTAAATTAATTGTACATATATTTCAACAATCTTTCATGCTTTGTCAAGTTTCTGTTTTTAAAGTCCCAGCCTAGATGAATCTTTTTATAAGAACAATGATCTTATTGGAGTCATGTACCTGAGCAAACCCTTTCAGAGGTGCTTCACCTCTACAGTTGATATTCATGTAAGTAAAATCAGGCAATTATATTTTATATAAGAGTAAATTCTCTGTTCTCCCAACTTCTCCCTAGCTTGCAGTTTACCTGGGTCTCAAATGCACACCCATGGAAATATACACCGATAAATTACCTTGCTGTTTAAAGAGGTAGCAATATGAAGCTGCAAATCGGATCAATAGTCTTCCTCAATGGGAAGCCAGACTGAAGTAATTCATAGACATTTTTATAAAAGGTACCTCCATAGAGCAAGGGAAACAAGCTTCCTAACCTGAGCTGACTAAAAGAGTAGTCCTGAAAACTAAGAAGTTGAACATTTTAAGAGAGATTTATCCACAATGTAACCAGTTCAAATGATTCGGATAAAAGCTTCCTTCCTCCCATCCCTCCCTTCAGGATAGCATTTCATAAATTTGTCATACAATGCTTAATATGATCATAAAAAAATAAATAAACAGAAGACAGACATTTCCTTTAGTCTGTTTAAGTATCTATCTGGAGACTTTAATTATTCCTTTATTAAGTAATAGAAGAAAATGGAAACACAAGCAACTGGGTAGCCTTCCTTTGGAAATCTATTACTGTCCCTTAGTTTTTCTTTTTTATTTACTCCTTCAAAACTTGCCATTTCCTTCTGCACTGAATCATTCTCAGACTCCATATCCTGCTTACTCCCCTATTCTTACCCAATACTGCTGCAATAGCCCTGAAGAGCAGCTGGAATGCTCAAGCATTACATCAGGCAGAGGCTTTTTCCAGGCCATTTTCTGCTGCTGGCCCATGTCAGCCTATGCTACAGGGGCTCCCTGTGCTGCAGAGATACAGCCACACATCCAGGAGGAGGCAAAGCAAAGCCTCCAGTCCCTCTGAACTCCACAACAGATGTTAAACCTGTTTCCTACTGTGGCTCGAGCAGTCCAGCTGAAATTGGGCAGGGACAGTTGTTCAGTAATATAGGTCAGGAGCAGAGGATCAAATGATGGGCCACCAATATTGGCTTTATTTTCCTTTTTTCTTTTTAGCTGATTTGTAATTCTTTAAATTCATACATATTTAAAGTTAAGTCACAGAGACCCTTCACCTCATGAAGTTAGGGGCAGAAAGCTGAAGAAGGAAAGAGAGTATTTCACGAGGAAATCACAGCT
The DNA here is from genome assembly GCF_031753505.1 of Anomalospiza imberbis. Classification (NCBI taxonomy): domain Eukaryota; kingdom Metazoa; phylum Chordata; class Aves; order Passeriformes; family Viduidae; genus Anomalospiza; species Anomalospiza imberbis. Next base: position 13,663,133 of record NC_089687.1, read on the forward strand.
CCTCATGATGATGAGGAGATGAGACTCCAAGAGGAATGAAACTATGGATTCAACTTCCTATTACATGATAGATACCATCATTCTTTGCTGTTGAAACGAAGTGGTTCTCTTTGGGTTTTTTTTTGGTGAAAGGATTGTTTCAAAGTACCAATTACCTTGATTATATATATTAAAATGTATGTAAAACTATATACACCTGCTTCTGAGGTTTTCTGGGAGCAACTTCTCTTCCACACTAAATCAAGTAGCATAATTGTTAACAGACGTAACCAGAACACAATCTGAGGTTGGAGAGTTCCAGAAAACACCGTCCAGCTGTGTTAAAGGGAAATTTGTTGTCTTTACTTGAAGCTTAGCAGAACTAGAAGTAATTTGAAAAATCTATTTTTTTTTTCCAAGTTGCTAAAAACTATGTTGTGTGAAATTCAAGAGACTCAGATAGTTCTGCTACTGTCTGTCGTACACAGGGACAAAGTAAAAATACATTACTTCTATGCATTTTGGATAATAAATAAAACCTAGCACTTAACAACTTGCAAACACATACTTCTTTAAAATGTATGGGGGGAAAAAGTGCTTTTCATCAGTAAATACTTCAGAAATAGTGTAATATTTCAACTGAAATAGAGGTCACTTTTTTCTATATTTGTACTAGAACTAATGGAACTTTTCAGTGACTGAAATTCATAATTTCATCTTTAAATTGACTGTTGAATTAAAACAATAAAATAAATATCAAAACAAAACACTGAAATAAAAATTTTGAACCTTATCAGGAAGGGACAGCTTATTCAGGTTGTTTAAAAATAAAATTTCTACCTTTCTTCATAACTTACATTATAATATAACTAACTTGCATTACAATGTAACATTTCTATTTATTCAATATCAAAGAGATTTGGAAATGCTGGAATCATCTATAGTGGAAATCCAAAGTTTAAGGCAAGAAGTCCAGACTCAACACTTTATGCACCATCTTACACTGAAGACCAGTACACTTTAAATAGGGAATTTCAGAGATAAAATTGGTTAAATTCCATTACTTTATCTTCTTATGCAAATACATGCAACATTGCTTTTCTGATCCATTTATAAACACTGCCTGTAAGGCAGAGCCTGAAGTCATCAGTCATTTTTCAATAGAAAGATGATATATCAAGACAAGAACTTCAAGAGTACAAGAAAAAAGATTGCTGCTCTTGAATCAGACACTTCAAAATAAAATACATGAGGTTGAGTTCAAGAATGATAGCCTCACTATTTCACTGGTTTTTCACAAAAAAAAAAAAAAAAAAGGATGCAAATAGGAAGCTCCCAGCTCCCAGAGGAAAGTGGCACTTGCTAGGCTTAAGGACTTTCTCAGGCTCTGTAGATGCTTCTTGCAGCTCCTAGAGAGGATCTCTTTACAGAGCTTTCAGTCTCATACACTCACCCTGCATTCCAGGTGTGGAAGCATCAAGGTACTCTTGGATGGAAAAGTCTGTGTAGATATTGAAAAATGATACCAAAATAAGGACACCAAACTTGAAACTAGAAGCACATGAGAATACACCTGATGGGGCAGCTGCAAACATGATGCTCTGGGGGATATTACTGCACCAGCAAACGCTGCTCACATCAATAGGGCACTGGACTAAGGACAAGCAAACTCCTAATGAAAACCTCTCAGTATAAAGCTTGCCACTGTAAGATGCATGTTTTAGCTGACTCCAGATTAAGAGGCAAGACATTGTGGAACTAACCATGGCAAAAAAAGCACAGGCAGTGGCAGGTGTTTAATTACGATGAACAGAAAAGAAGTCAGAACTGAGAGCCAGGAGAAGAGACATATTAAGGCAAGGGCTGAAACAGAATCCTCTTCCACACATGACTTGGAAAAAGCAACTCCTATTGAAAAATCAACGTGGAAAATTATTTTAAACACCTCTATATAACTGTAGCCCTAATCTATATACTTGCATCCTCTGCTTTTTTACCCTCCTCACACCTTTGGAAAAGGAAGATTTTTTATTCACTTTAGTAGTACTTGGAGCTTTCAGTGTAGAAGCATGTATTTTGTTCCCTGGAAGTCCTATTTACAAGTAAAGCCAATGTGGTGAGTGCATGGCTAAAACCTGCATAGGAAGAAGAACTGCACCTTTAGACAATGATATACCTCAGCCACCAGTGTACCCACCACCCTGAGGTGGGGACATGGGTCTCTATAACCCAGGAGCACTACAAACAAGCCTTGCTGCTCTAAATCCAGACGCATTTTCCAAATTGTGGTACATAGCAACAGATATTTTACTAACCAATGCAAAACTATTAAAGCTCTTAACGCACTAGAAGTTATTGAAAATTTAATCCATGGTTTCCTGCCTTTGGAGTACTGCTGCAATCATAAGTGCTGAAGGCAAAGTAGGTTTTGGGTTTTTTTTTTTATTTTTTTTAAAACAGAGGGAGAGAGACAGAGAGAGAAATGCTTTGGAAACTATTTTTATTCTGGCAGAGTTTTCAGTGCTTGCTTAATTTGGTTCCCGGACTCTGTCCTCTTTTAATTCCCTTGTCATCTAGAATCTATTACAGGGAGCTAATGCCTTAATGGCACCATCTGGCATTATTTAATATGTAACACCATCTTATAAATCAAATTATAATTTATAATTAATCAAACAATTTGTATTTTTAATAATCATAAACTCTATTAGAAAAAACTGTATTTATTAATGCACCATAGCATTGTGAATATATTTATCACCTGTGGTGGCTCTTTTTCTCTCTTTCACTGCTTGAAGACAAAGGTTTTTATTACAAAAGCAGGTATTAATTAAAATGCTTCTTAAAACAAAGTACGGGAATTTTTCCAAAGTTTCGTAGAAATATGCCATCCCAAATATGAGATATTTTAGAAAATTTTAGAAATTAGTTCAAATAGGCAGCTGAAAATTGGTTTTCTACTTTACTCACTGTCTGTATCAGTCATTATAGATGCTGGTCTGTGTTCTGCATCATTGGGATCACCAGCAGGAATTCTCTCCTTCATTTTAAGTATCCCAAACTTACCCTATAATGTATCCAGCTATACTCAAGGACAAATATTTTTTACTAATTAGATGCTGCCTATACCTATTCAATATTTTATCTTTCTTTCATCCCACCTCACAAAAAACAAATGCTGATTATCATTTCAGTAGGGGAAAAATAAAATAAGGAGGTTTTACTATAAAAAGAAGTTTAATCCTCTTTTTTTTTTTCAATGTAAATTATTTGATAGGTACTAAATTGATGGTTTTTCAAATTTTTTTTTAGTCTGGGATGATTCAGAGGAGTTTTAACAGAAGAGCTAGAAAGAAAAGGCCAAGGATGAAAAATTACTAATACTTGCGTCATCCTGCACCACATTACAGCCTGAACTCTGGGTTCCACAGCATCAAGGGCATGAGTAGTGCACCAATGCACACAAACAAAATAGCTAAAGATATCTATGGCCTGAACACTCCAATGCTGTAAAACTTCTATCTAAGACAGTAAGTTTCACCTGCTTCCACCCTCTGTGAACAGCTGCTATGGCTGCAAGAAAAACAGGGATTTTATGAAGTTCATAAGAACTGCAGAAGTGGGAAGAGGATCAGCATGCATCTTGCAGCAAACCCTGTTAATCTTCCCATGTCAAAAAGCACAGGAGAGGGGAGAGGAGGAGGAGGAGAAAGACTGATTGCAGCCATGCTTTAGCTCCCTCCTATGGCACTTGCTGGAGTGGACATCTCACCTGGCCCTTGTGCCAAAACCATGGATCTGACCCTGTGGGAAGCCTCTCCTGAGCTGAGCTGAGTGCTAAATGCCTAATTTGGAGGCAAAGTGGTGAAAAGGAAAGAAAAATGTGAGGAAGGGCTCTGAATCTGGCCAATGTCCCCAGCCACACCAGGTCATATGCCACTGGAGTCCAGTGACAGGAAAGGATGTACCCTGCCAGCAGACAGGGTGTCCATGTCACTCCAGCTGACCACTGACAAACAAGCACTGACAAATCCCAAAGAACTGGACATCCGCTTTCTCATTCTAGACTCAAACCTGTGCTTTTTATCTAAAACTTCCTTCAAAATTCAAAATCTGTTTCAATGAGATATTCCTAACCAGATTTTCAAATACGCAATATTCATTTACTTAAGGGTTTTGCATAGCAGAAAGAAGAATTTATGATGGATGTACTAGCTTATATGTTTAAAATGCATGTTGGATGTACTAGCTTATATTAATCTTAGAAATTCTTATTTTTCACCCTTGCATAGATATTGATTGCTAAGAAACACAGGAAACAGGAACTTCAAGGAGTGTTTAAAGTGCATGTTCTTCTGCTGTTTCTTCACTGCATGCAAGCATAATCCCCAGCTTGTAATGTCACGGTTAGTGCTTGCAAAGAAAAGAGATTAATTTGTCAGAAACAGAGGATTACACATTTAGCAGGGGCACAGACAGGTGAACAGAGCATACCCCTGGGAAGGCAGCTCTGTCGTCATGCAGATCTAACCCACCAGGTCATGGACTGGGATTATACAAGAGAACAGCTGAGAAAACCAGTGTAAAGAAAAAACCGTGAGATCACGTTAGGCATTCCAGTATCTTTGGGCTTTAAAAGCACACCTTGAGGTTACTATGATAAAAAGAGAAGTGATTTGGGAAAGCAGGATCTCTGAAAAAATGTGGACCTAAGGTACCTTGTCCACACTGAGTGGTACTACACAAATATGACCTTTAAATTCCCTGTTCCATTAACTTGGTTTCTGGGGCTCTCCCCCACGCTCAGAACCTTTGTGTTTGAAGGCTTCCTTGGGCAGCAAATGTAACACATTAAGCGGGAGATTGTGAAAATGGACTCATATATAGTGAGGTAAATCCCTGCCTGCATTGTTTTCTGGCCTGTATAATTCATTACATATCCCATTCAGGACATTAAAGTTTTTATGAGCTTTGAGTTCAGTCACACTGAAGACTTATTATAACCTTCCAGGGAGAAGAACTTGGAATGCTTAAGCCAAGGAACTACACCATTTTTTACCAGGTGGACACATGATTGAGACTCCAGAAAGATGTTTGAGAGGAAGTGGATGAGCTAGACCAGGAATTTGTGCACTGCAGAGCTGTGTAAAGTGAACTGCTAGCAACACGTGCCTCAGCCACGTGTGTGTGTTGGCTCTTTGATACTTGGGCAGTGAGTGGGGAACAAACCAGACTTCAGGCTTTGTAGTACAGCCAAAGGGAAGGACAACTCACAATTAGCTGAAAGTGGGCACTGAATTGCATTCAGCCCCTGGTGGAAAATCTATGGGTTGATGGAAAATTCTACCGAGGGGTTTGGGATATGTTTGAACTCTGAAAGAAAAATGCAGCCTGTCCTAAACTAAAAACCATGCTTACACTTATAACGAGTACTGTGTTCACATGTAATAAGTACTCACTTCAGTGTTTAACTGAAAGCTCTTTTAATTTGGGAACTCATAAAGAACATGGCCTTATGAACCCCCAGACTTCCCAGGGAAGCTTTACTCTGCAGTCCAAATACGTACTTAAACCCCATTTCAGTTTGGATAACTGGAGCCCTTGACTTTGTTTAAATCCTGTGCGTAGGTCTTTCATGAACTGGGATCTATAGAAGAGTGTGCATTGCTGCTAACAATGACAGAGTGTATATGATTGCAGGAAGAGAATGCCTGCAAACCTGCAGGTGAGCCAGCTGCTAATTTATTGCTGCTGGCCCCACATCCTGCCTTAAATACTACACAAATTTACTTTTCACATACTCTTCGAATAAATATATGTCTAAAGGGAAATATTTTATCTAATGGACATTTCAATAAAATATTTTATTTCTAAGGCAGAAAGAAAGGAAAGTAGCTAAGAAAATATGCTGATAATAAAAGATGCAGTCAAGGGAAGCACTTTCATAGCAGCTCCATGAATGACTTGCAGAAAAATATAAACTGTATTTATAAATAAGCACATGAGAATAATATTAATATATGTGTTTAATTGAAACCTGTAAAATCAGTGAGCTTTTTATCTCCTACATGTTAGCATCTTTTTTGTTCCTGTGAAACAATATTGGGAAGCAGGTGAGGGGGAATATGTGCAAAGCACATGGTATAGACTGAAAGAAATGAGACTGCCTTCTTTATGTTTACCTATTGGCTGTCAGAAGCATGGGTCCAGCTCTCCAGAAATGCACCCAACGCATGTATGCATGAGCAAGAGCAGGATCTTCTTGGTATTGCAGGATTTGAGCCTCATGGAAAGCAGCAGCTCGGGGCAGTGACATCGAGCTATTGTGTAAGAAACGCTGTGAGCTAGGGGCGGCTCTGAGGCCCACCAGAGGAAAGGTTCCTTAGGCCCTGTTCTATCATCATGCAAGGAAATTCACTCTGAAGTCACAATCACATGCTGTGTTTTCTCAATTTAGTTTGAAGTGGGAAAAAGCAGTTTCACAATATGGCTGGGGGAACAGCTGGCACCGTGACTGTTCACTGATCTGGGTCTGGTCCAGACTGGCTTTTATTAATTTCTCCCACTTACTCTAATCAGCAGTTTCTGTGCCAGAGCCAGGTGGTCTCAACCTCTCTGCACCTCCTGGGCCTCCATCAGCCCCTCTGGAGTGTGTGCCTCCTTCCTAGGCTGCACTCTGCACATCACCAGGAAGGGAACCCAGTTTTTCCCCTTCTGCACACAGCAGCAGCAGTGGGAAGCACAGATTACTCTGCTGGGAATCAAGACTGAGAATGAAGGGAGAGGCAAGACAGGAAAAGAAACCTAACTTCTACCCGTTTGCACCAGTCCCTGCAATGGTGTGAAAGAACTATGGTAAAAAACAGGCTAGCAGACCTTAAATAGCCTTTATGATTCAGTTTTGCACTTCTTTCTCTTGCGTCTTACTTACCTTGACATTTTGACTTTTCATTTTCTTTTTTATTGTACTTGCAATGGTTTCTCTAGGGGTAATTGCAAAATCCCAGTTTTTCATGCCTTTCTTTTTAACTTAAAATATTTGGTACATCCTAAACCTTAACTTGATCTAACATTTGTATACTAGGTGAAAATTAATACTAAAGCATTCATCTCCACCTGCCTTAAATTCTAAAGCAGCGTTGTATTTAATAAAGACACAATTTTCATGTTTCCAGTTTGTGCTGTAAATAAAATCTGCTTAATCACCCTAAGAAAGTGATCCCCTCCTTTCTCTTATATGTCCCATAAACCTCTATCACCCTTATGCTGTGGCACACTGTCTGAAATGTTATATGCCTTCACTCCTGCAAAGCTACTTCGTAAATATATTCTGAAGCTAGCAGAAAAAATGTTTCATCAGATGGTCAGCTTGATAAAATATTTTACTTCTAAGAGGGGATGAACATCAGGCTATGAAAGAAATACAGCTCTAATAAAAGACACAGGCAGTGAAAAGGCTGTGGTAAAATCAGCATAAATGTCACACCCCCCACCCCCCAACAGAATAAATTTTCTTTATAAATAAATACAGTGAGAATAACATTAATATCTTTAGCTGAGAGTGGGAAAGTGTAAGAATGGTAAAAAGTGCTCTTATATAAACATACTTTTCTAGTGCAGGAGATATGGGATGAGAATTACGGTACTTATTTAATTCCAGCTTGTTCCATGGTGGTTTTTCAAATGAGGCAGAGGATAGCCACTCTTAACTGAGGCAAGATGAGGCCAAATCTTGATTGCCATTTAGCAGGGTTCCTAATGACCTAGAGCATGCTACTATCTGGTTTTATGCAATCTTCACACCCTCATTTGCCTCCTGACTCTGTCTTGTTTGTTGAGAGTGTTTGCAATTTAGGGCCTTAATTAAACCTATGCAGAGCATCTCACCCACCAAGCACTTCCAGGAGCTGCTACATCACAAATCAAAATGAAGGGTATTTGCACTCCTCATTACATTTGGTGCTGAAACTGAATCTGAGACAAGTGGAGAATATTATCAATATTTTTTTAAAGTTTTGGGGTTTTCTTTAAATTTCTTTTTAAAGTTTTTACAACTAACAAACATGCCATTAACAGAATGGGCAGGATCTTGATTTAGTGGGAAAGAGAAAGAATATAAACAAGGTTGATAAGATGAAAAATACATCAGAAAACAAGCGTCAGACAATGCTTATACCTACTAGCAACCAAAATTAAACCCTCAGTTCTAATAAGACTGGTGATGGTCTCAGATGGGAAGATATTTGTATGACACTGCAGAAGTAAAAAGAATCTAGTCCTTGCTGCTACTAAAAGATAAGGAAAGGGAAGAAAGAAGAAAAGCTGGACAAAGAATCATTAAGAGAGTCTTGCTTAATATAGCCCGGTTGCTATATTAATTTCTTTGTTGGATAGGGAAGTTAGGATATTTTTTAAGACTGGGAAGACCTGCATTCTATTCCTTGATGAAATCTTAAACTCTCCTGCCACTCTGAAAAAATTAACTGGGTTCAGATCTTTAAATGTACCTCAGATTACCAACTAACACTGATTTTAAGAAAATATTGACTTGAAAAATCAGATAAAAATAAAATTAAATTAAAGTTGCTGAAGTAGAGTGGAATATCAATCAAATTAGAATGAACAACTACATACACAAAAAAAAAAAAAAAAAAACACCACAATCAATTTTTCTTGCATTTTTTAAAAGAGAGGGGAAAAAAAGTAGGGAAGTATTTTTCCTCTCTAAAAGAAGAAAACAAAGGTGGATGATTACAGGATTGTATACAGTTTTCACACTCTTTGCTGGCTTCTGATCTTCTGCATTTTAGATGGATTTACTGATTTTTTAAAATTTGCTTCCTCACCTGCACTGCAGACCACAGACAAAATCCAATACCAGGATCCCAAAGGATGTGGAAGGGCTGGTGCTATGGCAGAGATACAAATCTCAGGTTCAGAGAAGCTGTTTATTAGATCCTGCTTGTGGTCCAGGCACACTAACTCATAATTTCACACAGACAAACCCTCTTCTGCAGAGTCTTGTCTTTTCTTCTCAATCAACTTCTCAGCACAGATCAATGAGAATGGAAAGGAGGCAGAGGACGGAAGGCATTGCAGTAACAGAGGACACAGGAGAGAAGCTAAGATTAAAGAGAGATTTGGAAGCTTCTTTTCAGGAAATAATTCCTCTTATTGCATGATTGATCATCCTCCCCCAGTATCTTTTACTCACATAGTTTGTCTCACACAAACTATGACAAAATAATCCTTCACATGAGAAAACTTTTTAAAAACTTTATCCACCAAATCATGGCCTGCTAATTCCTCAGGTGCTTTGTAACTGCCCTTGCATTAGTGACTTCCCATTTGGATTTTAGTTTTGATCTACTTCTGTGTAAATCTGAGGATTTCAGCTAATGCTTAAGAAAAAAATACAAACAGTTCTTTTAAGGGCATTATAATTTGGCTGAGGCTTTAGTATTTTTCTCCCTAAAACCAGAATAGACTGGAACAAAACGTTATCATCCTGTAGAATTCTTAGAGGGTAAATTTATGCAGAAGATCCTGGTCTTGTTGCCTTCCTCAGCATGGGGAGCAGATTTCTGGTTTCTCATTGCTAGGAAGAAAAGCAACCATCTTTTTCCTCTTTACATATAAGATTTATATTCCCCCTGCTCATCCCCCCAAGAACTTTAACAATTCTGCCTAACACAGACCATTTGGCCTCAAAATGGTCATGTTTTATAGAGTAGATGGGAAGAGCAGAATCTTATATGAGAAAGTTTTCAGCAAACAGCACTATTGAGACATGTAGACAAGCTTCACCCAATGCAGACGAAAATGCAACCAGCACAAGTCAAAAGGAAAGAATTTATACTGAACACTGTGGTTCACTTGCCATTTTTTCTTCTTATTCCCTTTCTATCAGCTAACAAAATAAAGGTAAAAAATCAGAAATTAAAGGAAAAAACCAAAATAATCTAACTCCTGCTCTTGTTGCCAAATGTGTTTCCTTACATTCACAGCACAGAAACTGCGTGTTCTGGGTGAATCCTTTGCTGGCATCTGCCTATATGGGCCATGCTGGAGAGACAGCCAAAAATGCAAGCTAATATTTTAAGTTATGTTTTGATGGGATGCAGAACAAGGAGCAGCCAGATGCAGAACAGAACAGAGGAGTGATCTCAAATAGCTTCAGAGGTAAAACAGTGGAAGTTCACAGCGCGCTAATCACAGCATTACTTTTTATTCCAGTGCATGGTTTAATGATGGTAAATAGTCTCAACATATATTCTTCTCTACCTCCTCATATTAGGAACAATTATATTTACTTATCTATCCTTATATATCTGCTTTGTTGGTAAAGGAAGAAGCTTTAAGTTCCCTCTGCTCATATAAGCACACACTACAGCTTCACTTCTCCACATCATAAAATTTTGTCTTTGAAGAACAGTTCAGTCATCATTCTTGCCCTGGTTGATACACTCAAAGGCAAAGACAGAGTTACTAATCCAGGAACACATAGCCCTAAACCATAATCCTGTTTCTGCCTATGGCCACATGCCAGACACTAATTATTATAAAATATGGAAAGAGTCAATAACTTTAAAATATGACCTTTTCCTGAATATTTGTCTTAAGAATATTTTCATAACTAGTTTCTTTTACAAAAGGAGAACAGTATTTCCAAATGGTATTTTCCAAAGCAGTGCTGTTGCTTGCAAACAAATCAAATTCTGTGTAGAACAGCCAGGATATGTAACAGGCACATGGATCCTTTACCATAGAGAAAAGGCTGGGGTTTGTTTTTTCAAATTAATGATTGATATGAACTTCTGTTATTTTGTGCATACTCATTTTCAGGGATGCACAGTTTGCTCGTGCCTTCACAATGTCCTTGGTATGCTCAATTTTCATTACTTTGTGCTGGGACAGAACTGTTCCCGTAAACCTGCCCCCCCCTCCCAGGATGTCAAATGAGACCAAATAGCTCTGTTCTGGTAGCTCATTTCTAAACACCCCAGGGAAAACACAACAGTGCCAGTTTGTAACAGTTTTTCTTAGAGCAATGGATTTTCCCCACCATCTCTTCTCAAGCTGTTAACCTAAGGACACACCACTCTGATCTCTCTGCCAAACCCAGTGGGGTTGTCCCCCATAGATGGGGACAACATCCCCCCCGATGACCCCTGGAGAACTACCCCTTCTAACACTCTTCACAGGGGAATATGACATCGTCTGCCCACCCCTGATCAATGATTTTGTGGCTCAGTCATTCATTTCCTCTGCGTCTTTTGTTCACAGAGGTGTGCCGAGACAACACAAATATCGTACAGATTTGGGTGGCCACACCATCCAAGATTCTATTCACTTCTCTTCCTGTAACTCCCTGATAAGATTTAATTGGGAGGTGTCTGCTGTCAGCTGCCTACAAAGCCAGCATAAATCAGTTGCTAAGCCACATCATGCTTACAGCTATTGTGCCAAATTGAGCCCCCGTGTAAGCACACGCAGCTTGCAGCCGTGGCTGGCTGTGATCCATTGGGCCCAGAGAGAAACATTTGTTACACTCCCAGAGATCCTTTATACTGTTACCTTAGTCAAGACTACAGGAGGTGTAAACCAGCGCATTTTCATTGCTGTCAGTAGATCTATATTGACAGAATTCTTTCTTCCTTTTTATCTCTGATCATACTTGTGTTCCTGATCCTGTATTTCCTGCTTAGTTACATTGCTGCTGCCAGCTGTCAGCCTTTCTATAGCTAAACCAGACTATTTTTGTAAAGGTTTTACACATAAGGTGAACATAAACATTACACTGGGGTGGAGCTGAGCCCATAGAGTTCAGCCTCCCAGCTCCACTAGGAGTCTAGAGCTAATTGAGAAATGTAATAATGAGGACATATTGAGAACAATTTTTTTTTTTGTCAGTACAGTTTCCTGATTTATTGTAATTAGTGGTACAGAGACATCTGGAGTTGGAAGTAACAACTAGGCTACTATGAAGAGACATGAATTTATCTAACCTTTCAGTGAACCTGTTTGTATTTTTGACACTATTAAAAAAAAATTTCTTGTTTCTGCCAGTAAGAAACCTTGCATAGGGTGGGCATGGACACTGAGTTTCTTTGCTTCAGTCTGTTACAATGTAAAGCTTCAGGAGATTCAAAATAGCCCTGATACTTTGAAATGAGTTCCAGAAAGGGGAAATGAAAGAAGTTGAAATGAATGAGGGTTTTATTGGTTTTTTTTCCTCATGCTTTTGCATTTAATTTACAGGAAGTAAATGAAAGTTGTTGGTGCATAGGGCTATGTAGTACCAAACTGATGGGAATGTCGTTTCCCCTTCACCACACTGGAACTGTTCCCCTCAAGGTGCCCATCCATATGACAGCTGCTTAAGGCTTCTCTGTACCTTTGTCCACCTAAAAAGATGCTTCAAAAACCAAGCCCAGAATTCAACACAGCTTTAGATAGTTCTCTTTCGTCAGCAATAAGTAATAATGAATTATAAGCCAGAAGGGACTATCTGTGAGACAAAGGTTCATTAAACATGCTGAAAGGATTACTATATGCCAAGTGCCTATTGTTTTTCTAGTAGCAGCTGGCTCCAGGTGCATTCTCAAATGTTACACATTAATCCAGGTCCTTTCTGAACTTAGGCTTTTTTGTCTTGCCCTACCAGTCATATGACAAGGTTTAGATGAGAGTTTTCTTCTTGACCTGCACAGAAGAATCTTCAGAAAATGACAGACATCAAAATGGTATGACCTTACCAAGTATTCCAGTCCTGCAATTTATGTTTTTTCTGGTATGTGTTCATTAAATTGGCTCTCTGTGAAGTCAGGTTATGGTTTTAATGGCCTCCTTTGATATTCAAATTTTTACTGAACATTCCCTCCCTCTTGCTTGGTTGGAAAGCTGTGCTATTTCTTCATCTTCATCAGGGCCTTCTGGTGGCTCCCACACACATTTGCAAATCCCTGGGTGGTCAAACTTTATTTTGTTCCTTTTTTACATGCAGCTAACCTTTGAAAATAATTTCCGAGGGCTATTCTGAATAGCAGGATCCCAGCTGGAGCTTTTTAAGGTCGTGACATAAGATTTATCTTTAACACACATTCTGATTTTCTTTGCTTTTCCTTTTCTTTGATAAGAATTTGTTTTTCTCTGGTGCATTGCTTTGTATAACACTGTGTTTTTTGTGACCACACACCATTTGCAAAGGCTTACAAGTAAATTATTGTAAGCAGTGCCTTGCTATTGTATGCAGTTATTCTTTGGCGAGGGAGGATGTATGGCAGCTGATAAAAATGAAAAAAGATAAAAAAGAGTTCAGCATCTAACCTGCCCCATGGTAGAAATGGAAGCATGTTTTCCTGCAAAACACTAAACGTTCACAATCATTGGGTCCAAGTGAATGTGGTGAGCAGTCACTGTAAAAGACTCCAGGGCCAAAGGGCTTTTAGCTGGTGATATGAGGACTGGTAGGACCTTGTTGTTCTGGTCCTAGGGAATCCCTCTTTAAGCAGCCCTTGAAAACAAGGCTTGGGTGTTTTATTACAACACATGCAATTATTTGGGGTTTTATCTGATACCACTGATGTCAGTGAAGGTTTCACCAGTCAGGTCAATGTCAGGCCTTTAATTACTGCAATTTTTACTTATTCGGGGCATAGGCAGAGAAGTAGAAGATAAAATGGATATTACCAGCTAGGTGGGAATAGTATGATACCATGTCAGGTGTCGGAGTGAAAAGGCAAAAGGGCTGATCTTGCTTAGCAGCTCACATATCTAGAGGTGAGAAGGGCTGATCTATACATTTGTTCACAGCCTTTCATTAATATATCCTCTCAGGTTAATGTATTGTCCTGGAAGGGTTTTTCAACACTTATTTTCTTTTTCATTTTTTTCGATAGCCCTTTTTATGGAGAGAAGAACTTGCAGCCTCTCTCAAATCACCAAGGACACAATGAGAGCCTCCTTAGCACTGCACAAAACAGCACCCACAAACAAAAAAGCAGCTTTCAGCAATTGATGTAGAAGAAGAATCAGACTTATCTGTGATTTTTCCTCATAACTGACTAGCGAAGATCAGACAGATTGTCTTGAATTCATGTAATTTATCACGAAGCACAGAACACAATTTCTGGTGGGGTCCAGCTGGTGTTGACTGGTCTGTTACTTTGTGTTGACAGGCTGTTATTTAAATACTAGCCTATTTATCTAACATTTCAGCTCCTAACTTTTACCTCAAAAATAGAGACAAAAGTGTTTAATATCCATAAGCTTGGAATTCCCATGAACCCAGGTCCACGTAGATATCAGTGGTAACACAGTATGGTTTAGTCTACTATGAAAATATTAACTGCAAATGAGGTGAGACCAACAGAAATAGTCACCAGATTAAAAATCCATTTAACTCATTTTTGTAAAAGCACTCACTCCATCCTTAAATTTACTGACCACATCTCTATGTAAAAATTGGTTCCTTTCTGATAGCTTCAGCAGAACTCTTCTAATCTACATTAGCAAAACATGAACACACCTTTGACTACTGACCTACCCTGCCGCGTGAGGAATCCTGCCTTTAACAGCTATTGCATCAAAAAATATTCTGGTTCTACTCTGTGTCAAACACAAAAAACATCTTTTCAAAGAGACATACCAAGAAAAAAAGGATAGACAGGAAGCAATTAATCCAAGTAAAACATGAGATCAACAGACTTTGAACACAAAGAATATATCACTAGAGACCTGCAGATTATCTACCCACATCCTAATGAAACAGCAAACAGATTGTTTTTTAAATAGAATGTGTGTGTGTGTATGTTTGCATATGCACTGCCTTTGTGAGATCTCATGGGGAAAAGTAATTATCTGTAGAAGAAAAATGATCTTCTGAGACCAGTCTGCCCATGCAGAGCTAACAAATTTCACACTATTATAAAATTGCGACATATAAGCATCGTAAGTTAGCCCAGCATGAAGCTTATCTTCTATTGAGAGACATTCTAGACAACTAAGGCCAGCACAACCTGCTCACTGCTCTCAGTACCAGGAAAAAACCCAACACTAACCCCCCAACAAAATAAACAAAACAAAATAAACAAAACAAAAAACCCAAAAATAACTCAGAAAAACTGAAGAAAAAAAAAATCATAAGAAAAGTTCTTGCTGACACTGATGGAGAGAGGGTCTAAATATCTTTACTGCTATAGTTTAACACCTTATCAGATCCAGCTGCAATCTCCAGTTTGTGCGTGGAGGTTAACACAAGGGAATCAGTGCTGACGGTTCCATTGTTATATTTCAGTCTGGCATCATATGTCTAATGCCTGGGGAAGTCATGTTTGTGCTGTGACTATGAACTATGACAGCTAAAAGATCCTGTTTCTCTTTTTCCCATGCTAGTATGGATGGTAGCTCCCCAGGAAAACAGGCGAGGTGAGGGCATTGCTCTTTGTTTAGGAGACTGAACATGTTTTTCACTTGATGTGGTCCAATAACAGCAAAACAGAACCATTTTATTGCCAAAACATATATTTTCCATTCATAACTAGAGATACAGCATTTGAAGATTGTCACTTCTCATCACGCTGACACTAGATACTGCACAGCTCATACAAGGCACTTTATGCTTTGCGAGATCAGAACCTAAATGCCCATAGCTTAGTCTATCCAACACAGTTGACCAAAACTTCACTCACAAAACAGCTCACAGGCACAGGGTCAAAGTCTAAGATAGGAGAACATGACACTTCAAAACAGGAATGCTCTCTTTGGGGATGGATTGTACACTACAGCTCTCCTGTCTTCTGATTTTAGTAAGATGCTACATAATCATTTTAATATCTTACTTCACACATTTACTTCAGAACACTGACAAGATGCTTTACTTGCTAATAATCAGAGAACAATTTTTGTGCACCATGGCAGCTGGAAAATGAAAGCCCTATCAGGATATTAACAGTGTGTGTCTAGACTCATGTATAAATGTACATATTGAGAAAAAAATTTACCTTGCATTAGGAATTACTATACCTTCTCCCTCCCCACAGTGTTTTACAGTCAAATAGGAAAGAAAAGAAATTTAAGTCAGTCAAACTCAGGAACAGAATACAACACGGTTCCTAATTTCTCATTAACAGTGTGTCAGACAAACTGATTTATCAGGAAATCTGCCTTCCTGCAAGCAGCATTGCAGGAGCACCTGTGGTTTTCTTTCTAATTAATTTAGCCATGGAGCTTTGCATCTGGTTCATCTCCAACAAGGCAAAAAAACAGAAAGAATAATCTATGATTGCATTGCAATACCTATTAAAAGATTATTGCATTCTCAGAGGAAACGTGAGGAAGTAAGCAGACATGAGTTTGTTGGTGTCCTTTGCCAGATAGATGACTATGGCTCCTGTGATGTGCAAAACAATGGGATTCAGATCATTGCAAGCAAAAAATTTGATATTCCTGCAAAGGAAGGCTTACCAGGACCTGGCTGAATTTTTCTGTAAACTTCCAGGCTCATTTAGAAAGACCCCATCATCTTCTCTGCACAGACAGAGACACTCAGAAGTGTCACACACTTCCAAGCATTGGATGGAGTTTTGGAGATCTTCCATCATCACTGAGAGCTGACTGCTCATTTCTTGGGTTTCAATGTCTCAGAGTATACATTTAGCAATTGAGGCAGTATTTATGGGGTATTTTAGAGAAGCTCAGACCGGAAGTGGGATGTATGTACCACAAGTGCAAATGTGAAAAGCTAAGCAGAAAACTGGATTTGTGACCAATTCTTGACTGCCACCACTCTGTAGCAAAACCTAGAGCAATGCACTTTCTGTCCCTGCTTCAGTTCCCTCTCAGGGGAGTAAAGATCATGACTCTGTGTTTACCCATCCTCTTCTATCTCTAAGAGGGAAACTGAAATAAGCTGGAAAGAATTCAGACAGTCAGTTAAGCCAGTAGAGGTTTAACCTCCAAGTGGGTCACGACACCAATCGGTAGGTGACAGTAACATCTTCAGCTGCTGGGGCAGTCAAAAAGGAATGCATGACTACAGGCATCTAGGTCAAGAGATGTTCTGTCGCACTCAGGAAACTGCTGAAATGAAAATGTTCTTATTTCAGCCCATTTTTTCCCATTGCACTTCTACTAGGTTTTTGTTTTCACTTGAAAGTTTTGCTCCCCCTCTCTCAAGATGATATTATTTTGGAGGGAAGTACTGTGAAAGTAGGTTCCTGTTGAGCATACATAAAATAGAAATTAGTCATCAATCAACTGAATCCCCACAGAACCACTAACTTAATGCAGTAAAATGAATGATGGAAAGAAAAATAAATGCATCTGAATTTAAAAAAGCAAAAATACTATATGAACCAAAACACAACGCACAGAGGCTATTCTTGTAAGGGAGGGAGTTGAGGAGTCCTTTTTAGATTTATTACTTGGATTATTAATAATGATGAGATGGGGACAAGCAGGGAGAAAATCAGTCTTCCATCCTGTGGTGCAGAAAGCAAGTGTCACACAGTCTAGAATTAAATTATACAGATGCTGCTGTGTCTGGACTGAAGTTGTAACAAAGAGTAACTTTTTTTTTTCACTTTTCTTACCTAAATAGGAATCTCTGCAGAAGTCTACCATCACAAAAAGACATTGTGCACTTTTGAGATCGGCAAGATGGATCCTTTTAAAAGGAAACACATCCTGACAGTTTTCTGTACAAAACTAACCTGCTCAGTCAAGGTAGGAGAGGGATAGAAGGACATATGCTCCTCAGTGAAGAGGTGTTGTATCTCTCTCACTGAGAAAGCTTTTGCTTTAAAGAAATTGGTCACAAACAGGTCAAAAGGATCAGATGCAACCTACCAGCTCCCAAACTGAAAGCATCTCCAGACCTAGGGGTATGAAAAAGAAAACTGGTGTTCTTGAAAAATGAGAATCAGTACATGAAGCTTGGTATGTCCTGCCTCTGGGGTACAAAAGCACTGTTTGGAGCCCAAAACCCCAGTCCATCCCACCTGGTGCAGTAGCAGCAACTAAAAGCTGGCAAAAGCTCCCTGCTTCCCCACAGCACCATCCTACTGGGAATGTCACATGCTTGGTGCATTACAAAAAGAAATAACTTCTAGCAGCATGAGAGCAGAAGAGGGAATTGAGGACTGAACAACCTCAGGCCTTCAGTCAGGTCCCACTTACACTCTTTATGGCTTATAGGTTGGGCCCAGGAAAATTAGCCTCAAATTAAAGTGGGCTACTGTGAGCTTCATTAGCAGTAAACAATCCATGGTTCATTAAGGGGTGAGAGACCAGGCTCACTAAAAGCTCTCCTAGGAAGAAGTTACAATAAACTAACAACTGGATATTAAAGATATAAAACAGGTATTACCTTCCATGAGGGGAAAAAAATCAGAGCGGCAGAGATGCAAATTCTCCCAACTTTTATTAAAAATCTAGCTTGTAGCTCATAAAAATTACAGCCACTAATGAGAGAACAGAATAGGATTTCAAAAAGCACTGAAAAAGTTGGGATCAAATACAATTTCTGACTAGATTTGCACACAGCCTTTCAGATGTAACTGCTTGGTGAAGGCTGGAACATTCTGAGCATCCTTGCATGCACTTTATTTTCCTTTAGAACAGGTTTTTCTAAGTCCTTTAATTTTGGTTATGTCTGAGATTTCCCACATGCTCTCCTCATCATACAAACAATTCAGTTTACACTTTCCTGGCAGAGTTAAAGAGCTCTAAGAACGAGTCGACATGTAAGCAAATACAATTCAGACCAGAGAAACGCTGCTGTAAAGGGCAGCCCCTACCCTTGTGCCAAGCAACAGGGAAATTGGCTCTAAGCCCTTTCTGATGCTTTATTGAAATGTGTTATTTTCTCACACAGAAGTACCCTCTGGTTTGCACAATGCAGTGCAGACTCAGCTCTGCGCACACGAGTTTTGGCTAATCAAAAGCAGCAAGCATGCCAGAAATCCGTTTGCCCTGTGCAAACAGTGCTACCTTGTATTGATTTCCTCAGTGCATGTTAACATAAATCTGACATTAACACGAGCTTACCCACCAGTCCTCTCATGGAGAGCACACTGACTTACAGGCTGTGTTAATGCAGGTTGTGTTCAGGCAAACAACTCCTGGTCCTCTCTGCACAGTGATGAGGCATCATTTGCCATCATCCATCAGATTCCTTGACTGAGAGCATCTTTTGTTTGGTTTCTCTTTATTTTTGGAGGCTCCACCACTCTACTGGTCTGTTTTTCTGCATTCTGCTGTAACACATTACTGCTATGCCAGGCAGGAGAAAGACTCGATCTAATATTTTTTCCTCTTAGGATCCCAGCAGGGGTGACTGTAAGGAATCGTTCAGGAGACAAGTTGTCACGCCTTTAGTTTATTAGATGTCATATAACAACTCAACCCTCATTTAGGTACTTTAAAAACAACTTGTCTTTGGCTTCCCAAATGGAAAACTCAATGAGCGTTTTTACAATTCATTTGACATGTTTCCTCTTCAGTTAAAAACAGATCCCTCTCTTCTATTCTGTATGATTACTTCAAACATTTTTAAACAAAATAATTTAACTGCCTTGAATAGAGGTGTTTTTGCAATTTCTAACAAGACTTCTCTTTTTAACCTTTCCTTTCAGGCAGAAAAATATAAACTAGTCTTCCTAATGTTTTGTGCATGTTCCTATTTCTTTAGGTTCTGAAACCAGGCTGGTGCTAATCCCATTGTATGATTATAGGTGCTTTACACTTTTACTATAACAAGGAAAAAAAAAAAAAACACAGCAAATCATTATTTATCATTCTTTGTCCCATACACCATTTGCCTTCTCTGGCCTTGCTTTGTTCAAGGCAAACCCTGGCCACTAGTCACTCTCACACACCTGATGTGCCAGAACGATAATACAAGGAAATTACCACAGGAAAATAGAAGGTATGAGAAATACCCTCACCCCAAAACATGTGGGAGCACTGTACTCAAGTTTTCTGTGCACTCAATGTCCTGCCTCAATGCTGCGGCTTTGTCCCTAGGATAGGTACCTGTGTACCCTGGCAGGAGCTGTTTGTTCACAGAATCTGCCATTGACTACCCTTTTAATGTCATTTTGGTCCATAACAGCCATTCTTTGCTTATAGCTGCTTGTCCCTTCTTCCTTCTATAAAAACTGGGAAGTGGCTGTAACTATATAGTTTAAAAAAACAATTTTCTGAATATAATCCAACAGAAAACTAACAGCTATGAGAAAACTGGAAAAGAACAGACATAGAGGCAAGCAGTGTTAGAAAAACAAGTAACAAATTAGAAACCTGGAGAGTCATTGCCGATATTATGACAAGCTGTGTCTTTAAAACCTATTAGAAATAGACAGATTCACAGTAGTAATTAGGGAATTGGCAATTGGATACAAGAAAAAGGGAAGGAAAAGAAAAGGAGATATTCTTGAAAATATTGAAATTGCAAAGCTCTTTGCCTCCCTTAGGTTAAATGCTGCAATTTAAGCACTCTGTGTGTCATCTCATGAAACTGCAGTGACAGAAGTCTCAAAAATAGGGCTCCTATTTTCCCTGCCTAGTGAGTAATAGCTAATAATCAGCCAAAAAAAAAAAAAAAAAAAAAAAAAAAAAAAAAAAAAAAAACCAGAAAATTCCCCCTGGTTTGCAGAAAGGTACAGTTGTGCTATTGGCTTCCACAAGGTGGCCTCTGCCAATCATTTTACCCTGCAGTCACACCCCTGCACAAGCTGTGTGTCCTGTAGGTTCAGATTTATTCCTGCTTTTCACCCCAATCCCTCTTCCTCCCCTAAAGGACTGAAGATAAAAATACTTTAGAAGCGTGAAAAGGCATAAAGACCTAAAAAATATGTGTGGAAAAAGCATAGAAACAACCCTGTTTTTTCTTGACAATCTATCCCTAAGCTTTTCATGCTGAAAAGAGAAGATGCCACCTTTGTCTCAAGTGGCAGTACAAGCAACCACTATTCAGATCATAATCATCTGTTGAGGCTCTATCCTTACAGTAAGGTTTTACTCTGACTGTTTCTCATACAAATTCAGTGACAGTGAGTGAGCTCTCCTCACACTCCATGGAGGAGCCTGCACAACAAACTGTTCCCTACTTTTTTTTTTCCTTTTTTTTTTTAAACACTTTTCATCTTAAGTGAAGCTGGTGTGGCCTTATCAAAGCTGAAATGCTGAAGTCAAGTGTCAGGCATTAACACAAATGTCAAGTGACTGCAAACTTCTGGATGAAGAGCTATTTCAATGATTGTAAGGCTGGCCTCAGATTGGGAAAGCCTGGTTAAATCTCATCATTTGCGTTCAGTCCCTGAGTGACCTTGAATAAGCTCTGAACTTCAGGTCCCCAACAATTACAAAGTGAGTGATTTTTCTTGACTCCCCCTCTGTGTCCTCTCCTCTCTTTGGCCTGTTTGTTTCTTCAGCCCAGAAAGTATAGCATTACTTATAGCATTGCATACAGTGTGATTCAGTTTCTGCAGCAATATTTAGTTTGACTGTAATAGAATAAATTAAAAAAGAGAGGACCTATACAAAGAAAAATACTTCTAATTTAAGCCCAAGTTCTTTACTTGAAAGTAACAACAGAATATGGTCACAAATGGCTTTAAGTCCCAGGATGTAAAAACTGTCATATCTGCTAGAAAGAGGCCTCAAATTCTTTTATTTGCAAATACAAATTTTACAAGGAAAAGAGATAAATACTATGACCTACCCAGTCAGAGAGAAAAAGCCTGTCCTTAAAATCTGTAATCTTCATGTTTCTATTTCTGCAGTTTCCACAATGAACTTCATAAAAGGTTGATACCAGTTTAAAATAGAGAGTTCTTTGTGCAAAGTTGCATGCTTTATTCAAAGCACAAAATATCTTCCAGACAAAAACATGTTCTGCTAAAATAAACAAGCACCGATAGCAGAAAAGATAAACTTAAAAGAACCCTCTGGGTTTCAGCAGATTGCAGCTTACAAGTGACCATGTATTTTCTCCCCCATGCAGTCTCTTTCTGTCCATCAGTTGCTGTGCCTTCTTCTTTTAAACTCGCTCCTCAAAAGCTGCAATTCTACTGTAGTATTTTTATACACTGACACTGAGGACTCCTTATGAACTTGCTTTGTGTGCCTAAATTAATCCCTGGCATTCAAGTATGAATTTGGAGGCATCAATGCTCCCTGCAGGTGGCTGTTGTGGGGCAAATCAGAAGTGGGGAAACAGCTGGCATTAGATTATAAATTGGGGTGCCAGAGCTACAGTGAGGCTGAACGACTGTCTACATGCACAGAATCCTGCCCTGGCCTGTATGGAATGTGTACAAAAAGACAGAAGACAGAGATATCAGCTACTGCACAGGACTGGATAATTCTAGAAATGTGATTCTACATTTTTTGGATAGAAAAAACTATATCATATGCCTTCAGCATTCAGAAGTACAGCAAAAATGTGACAGAAGGCATGAGGACATAGCAGAGATCATGTGCTAGCTCCTGAAAAGACTGCTTGAAGAAAACATTGCAAAAATGTTATCAAAACAGAAAGCAAAGGTGTTAAGTCATAGTTTTCCTATCACAAAGTCGACTTGAGAGGAAGGTAAAGAGGTAGGTTAGGATCAATTTCACATGGCTTCTGGTTTTGTTAACACCTTTCTCAGAATAATGGGAGAAGTTGTTTGCTGGAGATCATTCTTTTCTATCAGGGAGACCTGGATAAATTGGCTAAATTCAGCCTGGCAAGGTGAATCCCTTGTCAAGCAAAGTCTGAAACGCTGTCCACTGACACCTTCCTTCAGTCTCAGTTCTAATTTTTAATGTTCCTTCTGGGTCTCTCCACAATTTCCCCACCAAACCTGAGCAACCTAACAGAGAACAGACATTCCCAAACAGACAAATATCCCAGAATAGTATGTATCCTCAATACCTGCTACAGGAAACTGATTTCTTGAAACTGCCTTTCAGAAGCAGTTTTTAGAGAATAGCTTATTACAAGATGGACTTGAGAAAATCAAGCAACTTCTGTTCTCTACTAGTTCATACTCTAAATATTTTATTAGTCAAATTCTTCAGTTTTGTGAGAAAAGAGGGGTTAAATCAATAATAACTACCCAAAACTTGTTCAATTCCAAATTATTAATAAAAGAAAATTCAGGGCTTTTCCAGTCCAGACTATCTTTTATTTCTTCTGTCACATTTTCAAAAGGAAGCAAAAACAAACATTAAGATATCAATTCCATTGTCTCAACATTGGCAGATTTAGTGCTGCTGCAGATCCTCAGGTGAGGGGCTCAAGTGAGACTACCAGGTATGGCACAGGATCTAGAGAGCAACTGTCCCCTTCTGCAGGGTTTGAGGAGCCTGGATATGCCCCTTTCTCTGTATTTTGCTCTGGCAACTGAATTGGAGCTGAATTATCATGGTTGCATGGAAAACAGCAAAGGCAAAAAGCGGTCTAACACATACAAAACCTGATATGAGGTCTTGAAACGAAAACCAAGGCAATTTAAGAATTTTAAACTGATTTCTAAAGCTGGCTGAAATGTGGTTCTGGAACAGTTAGGGATTTGTGTGACTGAAGATGTCACTAATCTGGTCTCCAATCTCTATTACATTCCTCATGAAAACCTGCACAGTTCTTAACACAAACCTACATCCTCATCAGTGGAAATAGGACTGGAGTCCTCCTTTATCAGCCATATTTACTCTTGTTATCTGAAACCAAAATTAGGAAAAGAAGAGACTGCTGGTAAAATAGGGAAAAAAATCAAAAAAGAGAAAACAGAAGAACATAACAAAAGAAAGATCTTCTAAACTTTATGCCTTGAAGAAAGATGAGTGCTTTTACATTATCACTTTACCTGATGGTTTTATTCATATGTCAGTAGAGACAGTGAAGAGTTAACCAGTGATTGAACCACTTTTTGGGCTAGATCATGGATGTCAAAACACTTCATAAAAGATACTTGAACAGAAAGCCAATTTTGTGGGCTGCTTCACTAAAACATAAAAGTGTATTCAGAAGTGTCTAGAACAAAAAGAAACATGAAGATATCTGGAACATATTTAAGTCACAGACCATACCATTTTGCAGACACTCATAGAAAATTCAAATCAAAATCACAGCTTATACTCCAGCAGAAATCACTACTTCAAGGAGACAGTAACCTTAACATGCACTAGGCTTAAAAGGAATTTCAAAGTCTTTGCTTTTTGAAAAGGAAAAAAAAGCATGACTAAAATTTCCATTATCTTAGCCTTAGAAAATAACTTGGAAAAGTTATTGAAGTATGAATTATAATAGCATAGGGATGCAATATTTATTACACAAATTTATTGACCATAAGCTTTGGAAATGTTTTATTATTATACAGAAGTGCCAGGCATCAATCACTTTCTTTTGAAACAGAAAAGAAAGATGATTGACCTCTCTGGCATTTATGAAACAGTTCAGGATATATTTCCACGTCCCCCACACTCCTACAGCCCCAAAATGACCCAGAAAGAAGGGAAGTTCATCTGTAGAGTGTGATCTGGGTGTCGGATCTTTGTGGCATTCCTAAAATGGAGCAAACTCAGGATACCCCTTCAAACAAGCTCTAACAGGTGAATTTGCTAATCAGTTCCTGTGGAATTTGTAATTGGCAGTGATCTGACCCCTCCAGAATGGGAACAGCCAATTGAGCTCGTTGACAGCCCAGAGTTGCCTTCTAGTCAGGATTTCAGGGTATCAGCACTTCTGGAGGACATCTGCCCCCTGACTGGATTTCAAGCTGTTTGTTAAGTCATCCAGACCTGCTCCTTGAAGGGATGTGTTTGCCAGGCACCCTGGCTGCTTTGAACACTCTGCCCAGGTGGCTTCTAAGGGAAAGGTGACCACACACTGTCCTTCTGAAAGTCCCTCTCTGGCAGTGTAGGACGGCCCTGGAGCTCTGCAGAGGCACTCAGAGCTCAGTTATTTCCCACAGCTGGGAATTGCTTCCTCCTATGCTTCTCAGATATTCAAAAGAAATCAGGTTCTTCCTAAGTATTCAAGGAGAGCATAAATTGCAACTCAGGAGGAAAGGTCTTCCACAGGAAATTGTTTCCAGTCTCAAAGCAGCCCAACACCAATTTATTTATTTTTCCCTACCAAGCAGTACAGCTCATAATCTTTATTTTTGTGCTCTGTTTTCACTTGAATGCAGGCCTCTGACTAGTCATAGATGAGTGACATTGTTTTTTTCAGGGTGGTGATTGGTAGGACGAATTGCCAGAATTGTGAAGCTATTTCAGTTTTGTCATATTTCTTTTTGTTCTAATACCTTAAAAAATAAAACACATATTCCAACTCCAAATTACCAAAGCACACTCTGTATTTTCATTCCTGATCAGGATAAAAAACTGGTGTTCATTTTCAGCCCTAGAAATGACTACCAACACCTCAATTTGAGTTCCTCACAGAGACAAATTTCCAAGTATTTTCAAACACCCATTCCCTGAAAAGTGAAGACATTTATGCAGACACAAGAAGGAGACACCCCATTTCAAAATTCAATGCATATAGGGAGACTCTATTAAAGTATGCAGGGAAGCAGCTATCCCTGTTGTCACAGTGTGTTTAACCAGCCAAGTGACAACAGAACTGCTTTTTCCTCTCCATCACCAGAAGAAATATTGTTTAAGTTTCTATATTCACACCTTTTTTGTCGTTCTTTTCTTAAGCTACACTTGTTTGCTCAGTGTGTTTAGCAGACATTTATCTCACTCTATCAGCAAAGATTAAAGACTCATACTACCTAGTAATCCAATTACCCTGCATGAGAAAAGCAAATGTATCTTTGGTCAGTGCCCACAGAGCTCCAGGAATCCATCACAATATAAAATGAAATCTAATTAATTGTGTGCTTTGGTTTAGCTTCATCCACATCATTATTTCATTTGTTTCTAATGGATATGTTAGCAGAGATTTAATTGTTTTAAATGCACAGAGCCAATGGGTCAGCTTACCCTAAGGTCAGTGTTCAGATAATTATATTTTTAAAGAATTGTATCTGAAAAAAGTTACTTGTGGTGGGAGGCACAAAGGAGAGAGAGTTACAGAGCCTTGGGATAACATAGCACTAATGCAGAAGTCTGAGTGTTTTACAATTCCACTAATGCTCATTTTACATTTCGAGAGAAGGGGACTCTCATCAAATATTTTTTGCTTCTTCAAACACATCTTTTCCCACAACCTATTGAAGCGTCTGGGGGAACCCTGAAGTAGCACAACGCTTATCCAAATCCCAGAGGCAACCATTCATCTGAGTAAGGTTTGGTGAAAAACAAAACAAGCCCACAGTATAATGCTATAGATACATGGGTTGGTGTGATATAATGAAAACACACTGGGGAGTAGAAAAAAGGTCTGAGGTCCTGCTTAGAGTTATTTGGGAATCACACTGCATCTCCAGGCTGGGATGGAGTCAGAGAAGGGCTGTGAGAGCCACAGGATAAACCAACACTTCTGTAAAACTGCAGTAAAACAGCAGAAACAAAGAAATCCTCTCAATATCATTTAAACAATATAGTATTGTAAAGCAACTTGCCCACAACTGACAAGTTGAGTTTTTTAGATAGTGAGAGACAATGGCTGGAAACATAAAGCAGACCAAAAAAAAAATATCACAGTAAAGTTACAAAACAATCTGTTAACACCAAGGTGATTAGCCATTAGGAGAAACTACTCATAGATGTGGTAAAGTCTTCATTATCTGTGACAGTTGAATAAAGGCTAAAAGCTGTCTAAACTATATGACATAATGACATAATGGAAATAGAAGTCATAGGGAAAAAGCCCACAGAATGCATTAAACCAGAGATCAAATTAGGCAGTGATAAAGTTTCTTCCCCAACCTTGAAAACAATTGAAAATAACATTATTTTCTTGAATGTATTAAAATGAGACAAGACATAAATATTTTGCTGAGTCTGAATAGCCTGTCTGTAGGAAAAGAAAATGTTTTATTCCTTAAGTGGTTAATACCTTGTTTAATCAGTGCTCCCACTTTGTGATATACCAGAGCTCTAGGAAAGGAACTGGGAACAAGATCTGTTTCACCAAAGAAACAATCTCTTATGAATATCAACATCCATATTTTCCAAAAGCATATATGAAATTTACTTCCATAACTCCACTCCTTTTTAAAAAGCAAAAATCACCATCCATGAAGCCAATAGGATTTTAAGAACTGAATGCACTCTGTTGTCGCCTGGTGCCCTTAGTCTTTTCCTTGCTATCCTGCAGTGTAAGCTGGTAGGATATAAAGCAAGCTTCCTCAGCCTCCCTGTGGTGAGCACACAGGTTTGCAGTAGTGTTTCCTTGGGCACAAACCTGAGATGTGTGCCCGACTGCTCCAGGGGAGTCAGCACATGGGCACAGGGAACTACAGCAGAGACACTGAGTTAAACAAATTTTACATGTCCACAGCCCTCCTCCAGAGAAATGCTACAAAAAACCCTGACATGACAAACCCCTTTGCTTTTACAGAGTTCCTGAGCTGCCAGACTGTTGCATCCACAGGCTCCAAATAGAGAAGCCACAGGAACCTGCTGTATCCCATGGCCATGATCAGAGCAGTGTGGCTGCCACACAGACATGCTGTGTTTGTGTGTGTGCACACACATTTGCTGTATTTTGAGCAAAAAGATGTGGCCAGCAGCTCCACCAGTGTCACACCTGTCCTCAGGACAAAGCAGCACTCAGACCACGTATCTTCTGCAGAATACAGTCAAGCCATAATGGGAAGGGTGTGTTAAACCAGACACAAAACATTGACTGTTTCACTTGCTTTGAGGGTGATGTTTCTAGCTCTTGGCACTCCTTAAAAAAAAAAAAAAAAGAGGAAACATACTTGTAACAAAATAAAAGCAACTTGCCCTCCAAACACACATGCACATACAGACTCGGGCAAATCTGGGGACTTGTACAGCAAAGTAGTGTTAATTTGACATTGAGCTTTGCTCCCTGTTGGCTAATTGTCAAATATAAATGAAATTGTGTTCGTGCTGCAAACTACACACAGGTAATTTTAACTTGAAGTTGAAGAATATGAAAGGCCCAAGACAGAAAAGAAAATCAAGGGGAAGGAAAACAAGAAAAGAAAACAAAATCAAAAAATCCAACATGAAAAAAAAGAAAAAACCCAAAGGAGGAAAGGACATGATGACAGTTCAAAGAAAATATTACACAAAGATTATTCTAGTTTTTTGAAGCTCATGCACAGCTACTGAAGTTGTCTACTTTATGAAGATGGTCTTAAAGGCAGGTACAAAGGGAAAGTTAGTCAAAAAATCAATTCTAGTCTCTAAGTTCCCGGCAGTTCCCCTGCATCCATCAATAAAATAACTGCAGTATTTTTTGTTGTGTGCCGTGTGGCCTTAAAAAAAGTAGAAGAAAGTATTAGAAGAAATCACACACAGAGTCATGCAAAGCCATTGTAAAATTGAAATTACTTGGAGAATTTCATGAATGAAGCTAGAAGATGACTCATGCAGTCCTCCTTTGTCCCACAGGGGAAGTTTAAAAGGGCATCTCAAACAGGTATTTCACAACCATGACTTTTTCTGTGAATGAAAGGCAGAAGCCCCACAGAGAGGCTTGCAAAATGTCCAGAAGCACAGCAATCTATATTTTCTTCAAAAAACACCACCTGCATCTTTCCAAAAGACAAAAATGGATATAACAACACGGGATTTACTTAAGAAGGTGTACATGAATTAGATTTGAAGTGAATGCAATCTACCAACTGGTCAACATAGCCAGTAAAGCAATTTCTGAAGAATCAAACAGCCTTTTCCTATTTAGGTAAAATATTTCTAAAGAAGTAGAACTTGAAGCCTTCTGAGCCATTTTCTTTACTTGGTTTTGGAGAAAGAGCATCTCACTGCACACAGACTGCAAATATTGCAAATCCCTACCTGTCTGCACTGCACTGAGGCAACTGGAGGTAGAGATCATTACTGACACCTTCAGAAGCCACACACAGCTTGACTTTCACTGGGCTCCCCAAGGCCCTCATGCCACTCCTTCTTGAGGAAAGGTGGTTTTTGCTTCTTTAATCATAAATTCATTATCTCAGTTTGATGACTGCTTGCTAATCTCCTGCTGATGCTGTGATCTAAATTTAGCACTCAGATTCTGAGAGTGCTACACTGGCTAAAGCCCTCTGTAGGTATAAGGTATGGCAGTCTGTTTGCAATACTGCTTTTTATTTAAAAGCTATGCACTATCCATTTGAACAATTTATATAAGGTACTTTTTAGAGTTTCTGTCAGGTTCTTCAAACTTGGTATAACTGCTATTGAGGCAAAACCACCAAAAGTTCCATGAAATAAAAAAAAATAGCAGAAAAAAATCCTAAACAGGCTCTGGATAACAACTGGAGTAGTCACTGGTGTACAACAGTTAATTTGTCTCTTTTTATTTCCAATACAGAAATGGAGTTTGACTTTCTGCAGTACATAACCAATCTCCCTAAAATAGACATTGCAAGGTAGTTGTGCCTCTTAATTGCTTTTGTTATTACTCACTAGTCAGTCCCTTCAAAGAGCTGAGCTACAGCTTGGCAGCTGCACCTTCTACAACTTCAGTGGGATTTGCAGGTGTTCAGCAACTGCCTGGATGTGGCTGTTTGCTGTTTTGACAGCTATGCTATGCACATCTTTCTCACATAATAGAATAACACCTTGGGAAGCAACAACCTAGGTAGGATGAAAAACATACTTGTTTGAGTCTGTTTCTCTCTTTCTTCTGGATGAAAATATGTTGGAAACCGGAGCAAATTTTCCCATTTGGCTTAGTGTAGGTACTTGTGTGGCATACCAACTCTCCCTGGTTTGCCCTTACATCATTCTAGGCATATGTTTCACTTTCAGTTCTTTCATTTCGTTTCATTTCAAATGCCATTTACATTTTTCATGCTTACATGCAGTGATTCAGTTGTGGATGCCACTGACAACCAGCAGGACTCAGATGGGTCTCACAAAGAGGTTTCTAAAGCAGCCAAGGAAATAATTGTAAAGAAATTGAGTCCAACAAGGCAATGCTGGGTGAGCCAACAGTACCTGTTGTAAACCAGAGCACACAGTGATCATTCAAAAGCCTGCAGGTGCCGTGCTGAAGCAGTTCTACCATTTCCTATGATTTTCTCACATGTCCTTGATGCTTAGAAATTTCAAAGGAACTCAAAAATAATGTTGCACTTGGGGGTCCCGAGGCTCTCTGTCTGCAAAGACACTGCCCTGAAACCAACAAGAAATCAGCACAAGAGAACCAGGTGTGGAATCCAGCTCCTTGCAGGCTTCATGCCAACGTCAGCTCAGGTAAAGCATAGCATCCCACATGTGCCCTTCTTAAGCAGTAGCACTGAGGGTGAGCTTTGAGCAATGGAGCCACCACTGGTTATGGAATCACTCTCCAGAGCTGAATTATGAGAGGCTGTCAGCACCTTTCATCAACATGCATCATATTCCTTAGTTAATGGACCCTGAAAAGGATCTACTATTTTTCAATATTTTTTCCCATTATTGTAAATAGATGAGATTCTGCTCCAGGCCACGTAAGAAAGATGAAAAATTAAGAGGAAGAGACATTAATAAATGCAGAGAATGTGAAGAAAGAATGTGATTGCTCTTATTTCTTTTCCCCTCAGCAAGGCATTTTCTTCCCCTTGAAAAAACTAGCAGCTGTCCTGAGAGGAAGCCAGCTGAAGTTACCAGGAATGCAATATGGGACAAGCATTCAAAAGAAGCAATACTTTCAGAAAAAAAGTATTTATTAGTTTCCGCATTGTATTAGCTTTTTTTTTTTTTTCCTAATTGGTGATTCTAAATCTCTTTTTAAAATAAGAAAACCCCCAAACTTGGTTAATGGCACAAATACAAAATCTAAGCATAAAAACCTGTTAAGTTTTTACACAGTGTTACACAGATTTTTATCAAAGCAGCTCATTTGGCTGTAAACAACAGTTCTTCCAAAATAAAAAAGGTCCACAAATATAACCTGGATTCCCTTCTCCCTGGGTTTTATTGGTGAGGGTGTCTTTCAGATTTTGTGGGTTTTTTTTGTTTGTTTGTTTGCTTTTTTGGTTTGTTTGTTGGTTTTTGCTGTTGAGTTGTTTGTTTGTTTACTGAACTAGTTAGATAGATGTATGAACACAAAAAGAGCACAGAGAAATTGTAATGTTGTAGCTACCATAGTCCTGACTGCTCGACTGAATCTTCAGGGCACCATTTAATATTCAGATGCACAAAAAACCATTTAAATAATGCCAGGGTTGGGCTGTGCCACAGACCAACAGATGCTGGGCAATTCCAAGTTAAGGATGACACTTCATTACCACTGTTCTTAACAAGAGAAAGCAAAAGCAAGTAAATTAAGAATATAATTTCAGCTTTCAAATGAATTCTTCAGGATTTATTGGTGTGTTAACAGTAATGTTATTTTAAGCACAGTTTTCTGTATGTTAAATGAAAGAGACCTTGTCTTTATTCAGGCAATAATAAGTACCAAAAACTGTAAGAAAAGTAAGTGATAAAACAGAAGAGTCAGGTTCCTAGTGAAGTGCTAAATAAATCCCTGTAAAAATCCTACCATATTGTTGGGAGGGGAGTGGGAAAAAGACTGTGATGGTGTGAACTTCCAACATCATACCAAATGCAAACACAGAAGGTAAAGCTTGGCAAAAACTGAAAAAGAATGTTGTTGAACTATTACTCACACATGGAATACAAAACATTGTGGAATTAATTCATCTGACATAGAAAGTTCTGTCTAAAGTTCATTTTATAATTATTTGTGATGTAAATACACAGCAGTCATGGCATCAGACTTCTATACACAGAGTTCTGAGACACGTCTTGGTGATATTTAAAACGTAAAATTAAAGGAACTGTTATTTTCTCACGCATAGTGACTAATTAAATGCCTGAAAACAATTAGATTTAATACAAGCAATATAATAAACAAGAAGCTAAATGGTACAAAGTGCTGAACTTCTCCAGTACAAGGCTACAACTGCAGACACTTCTGATGTGATCACTCCCATATTATTTGCAGTTTATTACAGGTATTTAATTTATTAACCTATGAGAACCCCACATAATGCTCTCAAATATTTTTTTATAGGAAAGAAAAGTGATATGGTTTCCTGGTAACACTTGATCTTTTTTAGAAGAGAAAAATGAATGAAAGAAAATCTATCTGAAATTTAGAACATTTGTTACAACAGATTCAAATTTCCAGGCTCCTCATTAGTTGAGTCCCACCCATGACACAGGATTACATACATAAGATTAAAAAATACAAAGAGAAAAAAAGAGATTTCAGCAATAAGAAGCATGAATTTCTGTGAATCTGAAATAAAGAAAGAGACAAGAAATGGAAAAGGGAAGAGAAATATCTAGTTGAGTAAAGACCAAAGGGACTGTACCACTAATATAGGACTGCATAGTATAAAGCACATCTTCAAAGCAACTGAAGCTTAAAAATTCAGAGGAAGTCTTTGAAAGCATATGCAACCACATAGTAAAATGTCTGAAGCCTACCTGTCAAGACAAACAATTCAACTGTATGTCTAAGGGAATATTTTACAGGTCCAACATACATTTTCCTGAATTCATGCCTTTTATTTCAATGCCTTGTTTCAAGAAACCATACTACACAAGATCTTTAAGTACTAGTCTCCTTTAATGCTAAAACCAAAAAGGTTGTCTCACTCACAGTGAAAGAGTCAAGCTTCTTATGCAATAAGAACACTGGTACACTTCAAGCAGTTACTTATTTCACCCCAGAACAAACTCAGTTGGATGTTTGCATACTCTGGAACAACATGCTCAGAACCACCAAAGTACCATGAATTAAAATATCCAGAAAAAAAAGCCCCAAACAAACACCAAAAAACACCAACAAAACCAGCACTAACAAAAACAAAACTGAAATAACCCCATAAAATGAAATAGAATACTCACTAGGTAGAAGGAGGCAAACAGAAACAGGTCACTGTGGCACAGCTGCTAAACCAAAAACCACACCTGTAAGCCTTTACCAATTTAAAGGCAGCTTCACTCAAGTGTGCAGCAGAGGGTAAGGGTTAAAAAAAAAACAAAAAACTTTCAGAAGAACACAAATGTATATGGATTATATTTCCAAAAAGGGCAGTGTTCCTACCTTGCTATATTGGTTCAGAAATAATATGTAACATAAAACATTTAAAGTTGTCAGCAGTGGCAAATTTGTTCAAGCCCTTATGAAGAAAAAAAATTTTTGCAGGAAGTGTGCCTTTTTTTAATTCCACTGAATTCTCCTAATGAAATAATTTGAATCAGCAAGTGAAAAGGATGAGTCAAGATAGCCTAAGCTTCTACACTGTCTAAAGTTAGCATATCAACCAGTTATGTGATAAGTCACAGTGAAAATTATTCTTAAAATATCCAGCTTCAATCCTTTCAAAATACCCTTAAAGGAAATATACTTACAACCTAGCAATATGGTATTATTTTTATTTCATGAAATTTAACATGTAATTTGCTTTTCCTCTTTTCTTTTTTTTTTTTTTTTTAATACTTGCAGCTCAATATTTTTCCTTCTACCACTTTCAGCTCCAAATTCTCCTGTAGGAATAAGTCTCAGACCTAGGGTTTTTTCCTCTCTTCTCTTGCATTTAATTTTCTTTACATTTACAACCTTTGAAATCAATAGCTGCACAGTCTGAGACAAAACTAATATAAAAATACATATTCCAAAAAATCAAGATGCATCTTAGACCACTTTGGCAACAAAAAATAAAATTACTTTCCTTATCTTTTAACAAGTCAAGGCAGCTGAATAGATACATAAGTGGGGAAAAGAGCTGAATCCCATAGTTACAACTTTTCCTCTTGTGCTCAATAGCAAAAACTGTTAAATTAGTTAACATTTGAAATTACAGTTAAAAATGAAAAGAAGAAAACTTATAGGGAAAAGTATATTTCATAATGGCACTTTTTTATGTGTATTTCTTAAGCCCTTCTCTCCAAAGTGATTGTAGAAGTATAAACAGCACTGAAACTTTTAATTGGAGATTGTTTTAATCTTTTGTGTCTCTTGCACCTAAAAGAACCCAAAATTTCCTCTCTCCCTAAGGGGCATCAGTCCCTGTAGCAGAATTTCGAACCTTGAAGTTAAAATGGAGGGGGACACTGGTCCTCAGAGTGAGCCCACATGTGGCAGAATTCACCAATTCCAAATACTTCCATCTGGAGTAATTCCACAGGATTGGTTTACAGGCCAAGGACCAAATCCTGGAGAGCTGCAGGTGCCAGAAATGCGCCAGCTGGACGGACCTGCCCTTTGGGCATGGGGAGAATTTCCACTTTCCACTCTGCAGCTTCCTCTGACTGGGGCAGCACACCAAGAGATGCTCCCAGCCCGGCAGCACATCCCAGGATATCCTAATGTTGATGCAGAGGGTGTTTTCTCACCCTGAAGCAATTTACTGACACATTCGTGGGGACTGCTGTGGATTTTGTTTTGTTTATCGTCTTGCTAATGAAGTGTTTGTTTGTGTGAGTGCAAGTGCTCTGGGAAGAAACCTCCAATTTATCATGCTTGTGTTGACATTGCTTCATCTGCAGCCTAAACACAAGCAGAGGCTGCACAGAAATCTTATGGGTGGTTAAGTGTTTAATACCATGTCTAGCACACCAAGAAGAGCTGGCAAGAAGCCCCATGGATTAGGTGACACGTGCCTCTCCAAAGCAGCAGCTGATGAGGACAGTTGTATGACAGCCAGAGCAATGCTCTGAGTCCTACAGCTTGGTGAAGAAAATGAAGAAAAAAGGAAAATGTTCTACTAACTTATACAACACAGAGCAGATCTTCATAAAAACTGAGTTCTATTTTAAAGAGGCAGGTTATTCAATATATATACACCTGCAGCAGGCTCAAGCCCATTGGAAGATTCTCATATTTGAGACGGAGGAAATGTACTGATGAACAGAACTGCTTCTGCCAAGCAGGAGAAATAAAGTGCAAAGGAATAGGAAAAAGAAATCAATTTCCCTTATCGCTCTCCAGCTGCACATTGTGTTTCTGTCTGTCATGCTTATATAGGCAAATCATTGCATTATCTTTCCTCCTGTGGACAGTTCCATTGAAGCATTTGTGAAATGGAGGATGTGTATGACTTGTCAAAGGCTGTGACCCTGATGATAAATCTGTACATCTCCCTGAACATGTCCCTGCTGTGCTCCTCTGGTATAGATCTGCTCCAGAACATATGGGTTCAGAGTCAACCCTATATTATCTGGAAGATTTTCTTCCATTAGAATTTAGCTGGGGACAAAGCAGACT
The DNA here is from genome assembly GCF_031753505.1 of Anomalospiza imberbis. Taxonomy (NCBI): domain Eukaryota; kingdom Metazoa; phylum Chordata; class Aves; order Passeriformes; family Viduidae; genus Anomalospiza; species Anomalospiza imberbis. Next base: position 13,698,462 of record NC_089687.1, read on the forward strand.
TTTAAAATAGTTGACATATCCCTGAGACCTAAGGTTCAAGGATTTCCATGGTACTTTTAGAAGAATCACAAAATTGACAGTGCTGAATAGGCTACTGAGAAAGGGATGACCAGTGCTACTCTGACCAGAAGTCACTGTGACACCTGCCAGCTTTAAACAGAATGTGTTTACTTGTGAAGGCTGCCAGCTGAGAGGGAAAAAACAAAAACAAAAACAAAAACAAAAAAAAAAAAAAAAAAAAAAAAACCAAAAAAAAAAAAACACAAAAAAAAACACAACCCACAGTGAACATCTTTTACATCAAGAAGTAGAACCCAGAGGTTCTGGTACCCTGAATTCTGGTGCACTCTCGTACTGCCCTGCAAATTCTTCCAAGTCCTTTTACATCTCTTTGCCCAGTAAGACATCACCAAAAAAAAAAAAATTAGGGAGTCATTTTCATAATAAATAGCATCCTATTTTTTAGCTAATAGTGAGGGTTTTGCCAACAAAAACAGACTGTGTGCATGGTAAAGAGGCCCAAGCAACATCAGAGGTTTGACAGCTTGCTGCAGCTCAGGATCTTTCTCCATCTTCTCCCCCAGCCCCCAAATCTCTAGTCATTCAATTAAGTGCCTTGGGATTTGGGATTGGAAGGTGCTAGGAGGATGTCAGTCATCATTACAATAATTATCAGACTTAGACATTATGCATTATTTATTCCAAATATTTATTCATTATTGTGCCCCAGATTAATGCAAGCTATTTGAGGCAAATCTATTTCTTATGGAAGCATTAGTGAGAGAAATTCTGAAGCAGAAAAAAGCAAGCTACCAGCCAAAAAAATAAACCTTGCCAAGCTCCTTCATGATAGAGAGAGAGGAAAAAGAGAGAGAAGAAAGTTTTAATAAGATGATTGATCCTAAAGCTGTCGGGTTGTATTATTGACAGTATGCAAGCCTCTTCTGGGAGCACAGATGTTGATCTAATATATTTGGTCCGTGATCTAATTTAATATGTTAGATGTCCTCTTGGTAGACTGTAAATTTTCTTCCAGTTCTTTGGGGGAAAAAATGAGGAAAAAACCTCATAGCTGTAAAAACTGTGTGCTTAAGATTTTTTCAGCATGGAAATTTACGTATTATGTCAGGTAAACTGGAACAGGTTTTTGGACCTAATAGCATTATTCTGTTTTTTGTCTGTCAAAATCCAGTTTAGTATAAGTAGCCCACAAAGTAGCATTGTGGTTAACAAAAATTTCACCTTAGCTTTGCTGACAGTTGTTCTTAATCTGGTTTATTATTTTTCTTAGCACTACAATGACAGCAAAGGACTGGGGCACAGCTCCCCGAGGGCTGCACAGACATGTAGCATAGTAGGAGGTAGATGAGATACACTTTGACCAAGAGGCAAATACTGGAATTATCAGCAACAGACCACTTCTGCAAGCTGAAATGAGGGCAAAAGAAGTTAAGAGATTTGCTCAGCCTTGTAGGTTCATCAGTAGTGGAATTAGCAGAGCCCTCTGAGGTTTTGTGAGCTGACAAGTGGCAATTTTATCATAAAAAAAAAGGATCTTGAAAAATAGTTTTTCTTCTGTGTGCATGTATTTTTAGAGAAAACTGCTTTACAAAAGAATAAATAACCAAAATATATGGGTGTGTGAATATGTTGAAATGCTAAGTTCTTTAACCTGCTACTCAGTTTTGACATGCTTTTCCTCTGCATTTTCCTATTACTGAATTTGTCCATATAGTCTCTTCTTATATTTACATGGGAGGACTTCAGAAAAAAAAAATAAAAAAGGCAACTTTTCTATGTTTGTGTTTGAATTCACCTGAACACAGGAAATAATGTTGTACAAAACCCTAATAATATAATCATAAATTAAAACATTTAATTTAAAATGTTTTTTACCTTTCTGGGTGTATTTCCTTTTTTAACTCTTTTGATTCTTTACACTTTTAAAAAATCAGAAGGGACCAGAAACAGAGGAATAAGGAAATGGATTCATATATCCATATGATTCCTCATTATACAGGCCAGCCTTGATGTGCTTTTGCTCTTCTGCTCCTTTTCTTCAGTCTCAACGTTAGATCTGAAAAGAGAACATGTGTCCATATTTGGCAGTCCTTCCACACCACTGGATAGGAAATACAGGATTTTGATCTCTCAGAACTACTTATTTAGCATCTAACTATAATGTGTCACTTGTATTAGAAATCAAAACTCTTACAGGTCCAGACCTGCAGCAAGCCACTGCCAGGAGATACAGACACCCATGTAAAACAAAATCACTGTGCTCCTGCCATTGCACTGAAAGCTTCTTTAGCCCATGGATACAGAGCAGCAGCTGGGCAGCATCAGCCCAGCTGTGTATTGACCACAGGATGCTGCCCCAAAAGCAAACAGCAAGGGCCAAATACAGAGTTAACACAATCCTACAGTGATAGTTCTGTGGAATACTCTCCTAGCTTACAGTGACCTTCAGAGAAAGGTCTTTTTTGAACTCAGCAGCTGAGTAGCACCAGAAATCTGTTTGGATCTTGACACATGACAAGGAAGAAAGAAGAAATGCTTATGTTGCCATGACATTAAACAGTGGAGTTTCCTTCTGACAGTCCATGGAGGACAGGGTGAGAAGCAGGTTAATTACACTCTGATGGGAGATTTCACTTTTAAGTTTCCTGTCTCTGTTTCTCTCTTTCCTTAATGCTGTCACAACATTTTGATGCTAGTTTGTTGCAAACAAGACTTAAACAATGAGTATTTATATTCTTGCTGGTATAAATCCATCACAGTGAAAGACAAGAAATCAGCAACCTACCAGCCAGCTAGAGGCAGAGAAGGGGCAGAGAAAGAAGGGAGTTTCTGTTTTACAGCAAATGAAACTTAGAAACTTCTCAGAAGAATTTTAAATGAGAACCAGATTGGCACTTGCATGTAAATGACCACCGTGTTTATCAGAGCAGGAGAGTGGTGGATTTGAGCACACCAATCCACCACAAATGGGTCCCTTGGACACTGCTTGAAGCCTTCTCCTGTCCTAAGGCAGTGTGAAGCAGAAATGTTCTGCCTGACCTCTTTTAACCCAGATCATTTAAAAAGCAAAAGCAAGGAGGAAAGAGGTTTTGAGTGAAGGAAATAAAGAAGAGTTGCTCACAAGCTTCTTACTGAATTTCATAGTTTCTGCAAACTGAGACACAGTGAGGATAATACTGTTCCAAGGATGTAAATCAGCTTTTCCATCACTTTTCTGTCCTTATCCCCTCTCATTGTGTGCAGAGGTTGACCCTCCCCAAATATAAAAAAATGCCATCTGCTTGAACTGAAGATTTAGCTTTGGGAAGCAGGAATAAACAACAGGTTTAAGTTCTCCTTTGTATACCCGAAGGAAGGGTGAGAGGGAACCAACCTTCTGTTAGTATTGATCAATTTGATTAAGAAAAATAACGTTGATATGGAAGAGAATGATCTAAGTGAAGCTCTAAAATAGCTGGGAAGATTAAATGAGTTCTCTGCATAATACACACCCCAAGAAATCACTACACATATGGAACAGGGAAGAAAGAGGGAAGTCAGGGGCTCAGAAATTGCAAAGTTAGGAGTTTACTTAACAATGAGCAATGATTTTAGCCAATACATACATTATGTTTTGAATGAAGACTTTTTTCTTTGAAAAGTGTAGGGTTTTTATGGAAAACCCAAGGAAGAAAAAAGTAGATTAAATACTTTTTTATTTTTGAAAATTATTTCAATATAAAACGTTTTGAGTTTTCATCTGATGCTGTGACCAGTAAATTGTTCTGTGAAAAAAGAGCCTTACCACATAACCTATATTATTAAACTACCTATACACAGTGATAGACCTAGGCCACAGTAACGTTCCTGGAGCACAGGACAGCATCATCACACAGATTAACAATGGTCAACTGAGGCTTCATTATAATAAACTACTTTCCCAGTCCTGCTAAAATTCCACAATGTAATCATAGATTGTAATCTTTTTATCTTGGAACTACAATCTTGCATTGTAGAACTTTTTATCTTGGATAATAATTATAAATTATCACATCCAACTGTTAAATCTACCGCCAAACTATGTCTCTACATTGTGACATTTACACTTCTAAATACCCTTGATGACAGCTCAACAACTTTGCTGGGCAGCTTGGGAATTGAAGCCACATCTCCCGAAACCTAATTCAGAAACACATCCTTAACTTCATCACCTATCCAATTTGTAAACTGGGAGCAGCTGATGGAGAACTACACCTCATTCTATCATCTTTGGATGGTGGGCATTCAGAACCATGAGGCTACATCCAAGTATCTGAGGCTTTCAGATCCTTTCAGATGTCATAGATCCTTGGATATATCCGATCAGAAAATGTATGTAACAGTCTTTACAACCATGCAATAGAAAACTCTGCTTTTTAAAATCTCCTGTAAGAGCTTGCAAAATGCAGACACAAAACTGTGAACATGACTAAGGAAAGAGAAAGAAAAGAGGGAGGAATTTGCCCAATGCATCATTTTACAAAGTAGTGATGAAAAAGGTTAAAGATCTCTTCTTATTATTTAGTGTTGATTATTCCCATTTGTTTTCAGTCTGTCTCCTCTAAGGCAATATTCCTGGCTGATCAGAAAATGCTCAATACAAGTCTTATCTTTTAACTTCTGTCCTTTCACTCATGCTTGAACACCTCAACTCTCTCACCTTTTCCTTTTCCCACGTTGGAAGGTGAAGAATAGAAATTGGGGGGGTGGGGAGAGGGACAGGGGGCACGGCCTGACACTCTCTAAGGCACTTGCATGGCTGTGTTCCTTTGAGACAGAAGTGCTGCTGTATGGCAGAAAGCAAAGCTTTCTGCAGGATAAACCCAACAATTTTTTGGCACTAAAGGCAGGAAAGCTTGGCAAAAGATGCAGGAAAGTTTGCCGGCAAAGCTGAGGAATACAGGCCGATTGCTGGTGGGAAGCTGGTGTAGAGCTGCGCTGAAGAACTTTATGACGTAACAGGAGCTCACTGTGCTACCAACAGTTCTACAGTCTGGAGTACCCATGTGTTGCCTCTCTATTTGCATATCTATAGGCAGGGCAGGGCACTGTCAGTTTAGCACAACATGTCAGAAGAAATCTGAATAGTACAGTATTTGATTCCTAAAAAAATATTATCGGAAACTAGAGATCAGACCATGACCACAAGAAAAAATGTGATGACCACTGAAATCCATGTAAAGTTATCAGCAGTAAGACCCAATAAAATGGTATAAAAAGGGCTATAAATATCAAAGCTACTTCAATGGTTATTCAGTGGTATAAAACACACCATTCCAATTAAAATAGACATGACAATGTAATACATCTTGATTCTTATGTCTCAGAAATTAGACTTGCCCCAAGACTTTCAGACAGACTTTGGATTTTTTCTATATCTAACTTTCTTGGTTTATTGGGGCTGCTAAGTCAGCAAAAACATTGTAATATGTCACTTGCTATGTTCTAATTCTTCTGAAAAATCTATTCATTTCTCCTTTAAGAATTTGAGAATCTCCTACAGGAGTCTGTCATCAGCGAAAAGCATTGTTATTCAAAAGAAAAAACCAGCATGTCTCTCTGATAAATATCAGAAAAGTCCCTTGGTGACATTGATGTACTTCATTCATTTATTTATTTATCACACAAATGCATTCAAAAAAGCTCATATCATAAAACAAAACATGGGAACAATCTATGGATATTCCCCTTGCTGGGCCATTCCTCCCACCACTTGGGTCTGATGCCCTGTAAAACTGTCATTTCTAAAGCAGTTCATACTTCAAAAATTCAAGCCCTTACAGCAGGTAAGGGCTGCCCATGTAACTCCATGCTCCTCATCTTCGTAAAATTTAGATTTCAGCTGTCAGCTCAATGGCAAATTTCTCATTGAAATGTCATTTCACACATCACTAAGTTTTCTCCTCTCCCCCGCCCTCTCCCTTTCCCTAGCAGAGCTGTTTTGAATCTGGCTAGTTCTGATCTGTATGACAAAAGGGTAACAAGACCTAACTAGAGTTACATTTCATCAGGTGCACCAGGGACTTTCAGGTAGACAAATGCTGGATCTTATCTGAAACCCAGATTGATTCTCTGAACAATGGGGGCACCTGCTTCTACTCTCACACATTTTCAAGAGCAGATGTAGCTGAAAGGCTGCAGGATAGTCACTTACAAGCTTGGACTAATCCAGAACTTCTACTTCAGGGAAATTGCTGTTGAAGAGCAAAAATGCATCACATGTGGATCAAAATAAGTATCCGTGAAGAAAGTACCTGGCCAAGAATTTGTAGCTGGGAAATCCCAGAATAATCCCATGTAGGATCTCCTAGACTTTAGATAAAATCTTAGATGTACCTCTCATTTGTCTGACCACAGAAGGGACACTGGTGCACAGGTTCTTAACCCTGTCTAAAAAGACTAAATTTACAGTGGATTAGTTTGGATTTAGTTACATAAACAGCTTAGCTTTGTGAAGCAGATGTTTTAATAGATCACTGAAGTTTGTAAACCACACTTCTTGATCAAGTTCAAGTAGATTTAATTTTTCTTCAGCTAGTGTTGTTGTTATTGAAAAACCCAAACCTTTGAGTCTAGAGCCCTTTCCAATTACCTTGGACATTTCCAAGCAGCATTTCCTGCTTGTTCTGCACAAAAAGAAACACTCACTAAAAACAGCAGTTGAGATATGGTGAGGTCCCCTAGATGCTTATGTTTAGGCACCTTAATCCTGCTCAAACTACATGGAGAATTAGTCTGTCACAATTCTTTTCATCTGATCGTGTTGCAGCATCCCTGATGTGAGTGTGCCTCTTCAAGGCCCTTTCTTGCACAGGCTAAATGACAGCTCAGCACTTAAAAGCTGGCCACATGCTGGACCTGGTTAGACTCAAGCCTGGCCTGAGTGTCAGTACTGTGTTATTATTCCCCAGGGCTTCCAGATGTCTGTAAGCAAAATTTGAGCTCTACACAAAAGCTTGTCCAAACAGGCCTGCCTTGTAAACCTGGCATACACCAACAGGAATTGTGAAGAGGTGTTATGGTACCTGGGGGAGAAGCCACAAGCTGGTCACTGCCACTGTTCAATGCAGCTCCACTCTGACTGACAGCTCAGGCTGCAGGAACTCATAATCAGCATATCCAATTAAACTGCTTTGGGATCTGGACTCGCATCCAACCAGCTTAGGTTTTGCTGTATTGCTGAGGTAGTGGCATTTGTGAGTCAGAAAATAAATCCTGTTTCCTCTATTGTATTCTTTATGTAATGATATTATAGAGGGCAAATAAATACGTAAACTCCAGGTTTTGTGCTTCCTCAAGAACACCAAGGTTTCTTTGACATGAATAGTAATTAACCAGGGGAATGAGAACCGAGAGCTGTAATGTTACAGGGCACGTTAAAGGTAAGACAGGTTTACATGAGTTTTACTCAAAGAGATAACAAAGTTTGAAGATAAATTCAATCAGGGAATTCCTACAGGAGCAGGAAGCACTTGCTGACAAGCACAGTCCCCCTGCAGATTTACAAACCTGTGAAACTCCCTGGCTTTGGAGCATTCTCAAATGACTTGCCCAAGGCCACAAAGGGGATGTGTGACAGGCAGCCAACATCCCCTAGAGACAGAAGTGCTGGTGCTTCCCAGGCCCTGGTCCCAGGTTGCTGCAGGAGCAGCTCATCTCTGTTTTGACAGAAAGACTCATTATGACACATGCCAAAAGTTTATGTTCAGGAATGCATCTCTAATAGTGAGATCAGTAAGACTCACACACATTGAAAATGTCCCCCAGGAACTCTTACAGCTAAGGACATCCATTAAAAAAAAAAATTAAAAACACTCTGCTTTCAAACACCAACACTTAGAACCAAGTATCTTGCTAAAGTGACAGAAATAGGAGAGATGAAAAAGGAAAAGGAAAAGAAGAAAAAAAAAAAAAAGATAAAAAAAAAGAAAAAGAAAAAGAAAAAGAAAAAGAAAAAGAAAAAGAAAAAGAAAAAGAAAAAGAAAAAGAAAAAGAAAAAGAAAAAGAAAAAGAAAAAAAAGAAAAAGAAAAAGAAAAAGAAAAAGAAAAAGAAAAAGAAAAAGAAAAAGAAAAAGAAAAGAAAAAGAAAAAGAAAAAGAAAAAGAAAAAGAAAAAGAAAAAGAAAAAGAAAAAGAAAAAGAAAAAGAAAAAGAAAAAGAAAAAGAAAAAGAAAAAGAAAAAGGAAAAGAAAAGAAAAAGAAAAAGTTCTACTATTTAAATGCATTTCCTTGACAAATGCTTTCTTATTTGCCCCAAAGAAGAAAAATTCAGGAATACCTTTTTCCTTGACATGTTGGCAAAACTACTGAACGTTACGTAAAGCAACACTGCAGGTTACAGATGGAGGTTATTTGTGTCAAAAAATACCCCAACTTTGTGCTGCTGCTGCATTGGAAACCAAAACAAGTTTTAAGGAGTACTTTTCCCTATGGAGATATGATATGTTTCTTGATATTTCAGGTAAGGTAGCAAAGGCATTAGGAGGTCAAAAAACCCAAACCAAAGAAAACACAGGGGAGGAGAAAAATGGAAAATAACACATGCAGTGTTGGAGTCTTGATGCCCTCTAACCTGTGTTTATCACACAGGCATTCAATAAACACAGCAAATACTTAGAATGAAACTGTTGTTTGTAAACAGACATAAGTTGCCCAAAAAACAGAATATGTAAATTCTAACTGCAGTTTCCCAAAAAATAAGCAGTTTCCTGTCCATAATATATATAATTAAATTGGAAAACACTCTATTTTTGGGATTTTTTTCATGCTGGTTTTCCATTGTCCTCCTGCTTGGTTTTATTCATAGGTGATGAAAATGCAGATGCTGCAACATTTCTTCATACCAGTGTCTTTAATTTAATCCTTAATCCTCATTAAAGTCTTTAAACAAGGCTTTAATTCTAAAAGTTGGAAAAAAATTATATATTGGTACTTTCCTCCAAGTGAAGTCAAATCCCTCCTTTAAATGCTGTGCTATGAAAATAAATTAGTCAGCAAATGGCTGCTCCTGGTTTGAGACCCTTACTCCTTGAATGGAGCACACAGAGAGAATCTGCTCTCCTGCTATGCTCTTGTATATTTGGAGGGAGCCTTTTGGGAAGGAGGAGCCACCCTGTGCTCTTTGGTGTAGTAGTGCAGCAGAGCCTGTGACAGGAATATTAAAATGTCCCAAAAGAGGTATGGGAGGTTTTACAGCAGCTGGTGTCTGAACAAACCATGAAGGAAAGGACTGGCTTAGAGACTGGCCAAGCACACAAGATTATGCCAGATTTTATGATCTTTTCATGTTTGCAGGCTTCAGTTTCAATTAAAAAAAATATTTACTGGTTATTTACTGGGCATGAATACATCACCTATACTGTGGCAGAACCTTTAATGCTAAGTACCAGGACCTTATAGCATGGAGGCATCCAAGCCAATACCAATACATCTTCCCAGCCAGAGCACAGAAATGACCCTTCCTAATTTCTCATTTCAATTTTGTCAATTTTGACAATGATAACTGCTCATAGAATCATAGAACACTTAGGATTCAAAGGACCCTTAAAGCCCATCTAGTTCAACCCCCTACAAGGTGCAGGGATATCCTCAACTACATCAGGTGCCTCACAGTCCTGCTCCATCTACTTTGAATGTTACCAGGGATGGGACATCTCCCACCTCTCTGAACAACCTTTTCTATTGTTTTAATGATAGTAAATGTAAATGATGAGACTGAAGAGGGGCTGTTAAGCCCCTGACAGTTACATGTGAGCTTGTAGTGGTACAAGGAGCAAGGCATGAAGAAAAGATGTTCCACTGGGACAACTTAATTTAGGACTGAAGAGTTTAGGTGCTTTCTTCTGGAAGTAAATGGCTCCAAGCTTGGAAACAGCATTGATTAACATTCTGAGCAGCTCCTGCTGCTGAGAATGACAGATAATCTCACCTTGAGCCCTGAGTGTTGTTGTTTTTATGATTATTCTTCCACAGGTTCAGAAGGAATCGGCAATATTACAGTGCTGTTAGATTTTCAGTCATTAAGAGGCAAATCAGTTGCTAAGTGTACCTTTAGCCTCAACAATTAAAAACAGACTTAATATGCTATGTAATATAAGAAAACCCCAACCAACAGAATCCATTCATTATCTTTTGCTATATAATGGATTTACTACATGTTTGTGAATATCCATTTTGTGCTCACTTATCAATCTGCTATTTGAAGAAATTACAGAAGAGCAATAATCACAATCCAATTTCCTATTCCTGTTCCCAAGCTGGGTGTACAAGAAATGAAGATGTGTGAGTACTTGACAGTCACACTATCTGGCACCATGCATCATGAAATGATGGCTTTGGCTGTTTCTTTTCCCTCTGTACAGAAGACTTCAGTTTACCAAACCTAATGACATAAGGAAATCAGTCATCTGAAACATAACTAATCCATGTTAGCCACATCAGCTTCCACTAGAGCCAACAGAGAATGATTATCATCTGAGATGATTAATCTCAGCCTGAGAGAGGTGTCTGAAACTGGAGGGGCTTATTAACCTCTCCACCAGGTAGAGAAGGAGCTTGGACAAGGCAGTCAGATCAGAACTGTATCTTGTAGATAGCCAAGGTCAGCAAGATGAATGTTTGCCTACTCACTCTTCATAGCCTTGGGCTCTCATTAGATGCACCTGCTGCACTTGGAGCAGTGTAGGTCTATCTCTGCTGCTGCACAGACAGCAAGTATTCATCAGAACATGGTAGTATTCATCAGAACATGGTAGTATTCATCAGAAACATTCCTAGTCCCTTATCTCAGACATGTATCTGGGCAACCTCAAAATACAAAGTGCAGTATAACCAGCACCATTTCACCTCTGAAGCACAATGACTTTTGCAGAGGAACACTGCAGCCATGTAATCATACATAGAAACTGCTGGTGAAAGAGCAAGTCACAAGACTTCACTTGCCTAGGGCTGAAATGGGAATAGATAGGGGACTGAAAAGATGCAAGAAGAGGGTGGCTCATACTATAATGTCACCTTGAAAGTCATCTGAGCAACCCCTTTTATTTAGTCAGAACTTGCTGGGAATGAGATTTGCCACTGGGATGAGAACAGGTAAAACAGGAAAGTAATTACATAAAGTTGTCATCTATAATACAGCTATTGGACCTTACACATATATCAAATGAAGGGTGACATTTTTATAAAATATTTTTGTTCCATTAATTTATAGGGTTCCTCCTGAGAAATACAGTGCTCCTATTTATGCAAGCTTTGTGTGTTTAAAAACTGAGGAGCTGCTGGTGAGGGTAAAAGAGGCAAGACAAAATTAGAAATACCAAGCTACTCCCCAGAGATCCTTGAGATCTGTAGCTCTATGCCTCTTTCCTCTTTCAGGAAGGAAAAAGCTGTTCACATAATGACACTGGAGCTGACATCATGCTTCTGAGCAGAGCCCAAGGATATGGCCAGGCTGCAAAGTGTATTGAGCTAAGAGGTCATATGGATAATCCCCTCTCTAGTCCTTAAGGATCTCCTTCCTTCATCTTCTCTTCCCTGGACACTGTCACATAGCATTCCATACAGCATCAGCTGGGGAATGTGAGCAGAAGCTGTTCAGTTTGGTTAAATCCTGCTTGTGCAAGGCTGGGATACTGGGACTCCAGCTGGGCCTGGCAGTGGGACTTCTAAGTGTCCAATATAAAAAAATTCCAACCCAAAACCAAAAAACAAGTGACTGAAAACATCAGTGCATTTATGCTCTGGGGCCTGCTGCAAGGACAGTCACAAGGTACTTTGTCCAGCCATGGCTACTTTAAGCTCTGTCTTTCAAAATCACTTCTACAATGTAGTAATATGTTTCAGGAGCTCCCAGACTGGCTGTGAATGTTTCCAAAAAAAGCAGAATGTTTCCAATAAATTATGCTGGTGGGAATCAAAAGCAGTTTCACGCAAATCATGCCCCAGGCTCTTCTGGGTCTCCCTCCAGTGTGGGTTTTAGTGTGAGACAGCCTGAAAGCCATATGGAAATGATAACCAGCTCCTGCATGCACAGTGAACTTGAAATTCCTGTCAGTTCTTTCCCTGGCTTAATGTTGAAGCAAGAATATCAATGTCTTTAATTGGTTTCCATGTCCTGGGGGCCCCTGGTATGCAAAAAATGCCTTGAGGATATCAGTACTGATCTATTTCAAAAAGTAAGCAACAAACAAAAATGAAATATTAAGAACTCAAGTGCACTGAGTGGTTTGCAGCAATTTTCACTGCTGATATCAGGTTATGGCTTTTAGTAGCATTCTGCATTTCAGAAGGCTTCTAATGCACATATCCATTGTCCTGCAACAAGCTGAGTTTCTTGCCTACCTGTTTATTACATCTGTCAATCATGTGTGAAAACTGATGCCAGAAAGTAATCTGAAAATGCTGTTATATCCAATAGCAGTGATAAGGATGAGTTCTAAGGCTCAAAGGACTTTGGTGGCAGTAAACTACCCACAGCTTGGATCACGGCATTTTCTGTCAGGCTACCTTTCATTAAGTTTTTACCAGCAAAAGAAAATGAGAGAACCCAAACAAACAGAAAGAAGTTAATATTAAAATGTGAACTTCTGACAAGAGCTAAAGCAAGTCTCTACTTGCACACAAAATTCTTTTATAACCTCAAAGGAAGAGAGGAAGAGGGAGAAATTTAAGCAGAGGACATAATTCTCCAGTATCTATGCTCTCTCCACTCATGTTCATATTCCTAGAAAAAAAAGATTGCTTTGTACCTACATGAAGAGTTTTGTGTGCAGAGGGTCGAGCCATACAGGTGCCTTTTAAAATCTCCTATCAAACTGGAAAAACTGCAGCTTGGTGGGAAGGGATTTTTAGAAAAAGCCTTTGATCAGGCGAGGGAAAGGAATGGCTTTAAAGAATGACAGAATCAATTACCTTAGAAAAGACGTCTGAGATCATCGAGTCCCACCTATGCCCAAACACCACCATGTCAACCACACCGTGGCACTGAGAGCCACCTCCAGTCTTTCCTTACACACCTCCAGGGACAGTGACTCCACCACCTCCCTGGGCAGCCCATTCCAATGTCTGATCGCCCTTTCTGTGAAGAAATTCTTCCTAACATCCAACCTAAACCTCCTCTGGTGCAGCTTGAGGCTGTATCCTCCTCATCCTGTCCCTGGCTGCCGGGGAGAAGAGCCCGACCTGCACTAGCTGCAATCTCCTTTCAGGTGGTTTCAGAGAGGGATAAGGTCTCCCCTGAGCCTCCTTTTCTCCAGGCTAAACACCCCCAGCTCCCTCAGCTGCTCCTCATAGTACTTGTGCTCCAGACCCCTCACAGTTCTTGTCTGGACTCACTCCAGAACCTCAATGTCCTTCCTGAGTTGAGTGGTTCAGAAATGGTCACAGCACTCAATATGTGGTGTCACCAGTGCTGAGTACAGGGAAATATCACTGCCCTGGTCCTGCTGGCCACACTATTCCTGATACAGGCCAGGATGCCACTGGCCTCCTTGGACAATTTTTGTAGGCTCTTACCTATGTTTAGTTATACCTGAACGACTGTGAACAACTTGATACCACAGAATAAGGAAAAAAGTGGAAAATGTTTGCATGTTCTAACTACTACTTCCCACTAACTACTATCATAATACCTTTATATATAACTACTATCATAATACTATCATATACCTTTAGCTATACCTAAGGTCTTCTGAAAAAATGGATGACAACTTCAGCTGGAAACAAACCAATCAAACTTCTCCTATTCAGGGACAATGATTGGACTTGGTGATCCTTGTAGGTCCCTTCTTACTCAGCATATTCTATGATTCTATGAACAGCATTAAAATCAGTGGAGTCATTTTTGAATTAAACCTGTGAAAAGAATTTCCCAATAAAATTCCTCCCTTACCTTGTGAGGAACGAAAACTATTCTTGCAGTAGCAGTATTAATACAGGTGGAGAATGGGGAGATGGGGAAGAGAGCCCAGGACCCTCTGAGATGCTGAGCACTGGGCTGACACGGTGCATGTTCGTGTTTCAGCCTGCTCCATGCCGGAGGCCAGGGCTGCAGTTGTGATCAGACAAGCAAGATGACAGTGATGTGCATATACATCCTGCTGACAGATGGGTTGGTCTCGTTGCTTTAGAGTCTCCAAATTCAGAGTAAGGCATCCTTCCAATCATCAGATTTCCTGTGCTATTAAAAGAAGAGAAGCATCTGAATCTCCCCCATGCTTCCAATAAACCTGCACATCCAGGCTCTGTGATGCCAGCTTGGAGGCTGGGAATACTCTGGTTAATGCAGTTACCTCCCTGCGGACTCATGCTGGCTCACTCAGAACCGACTGCAGCGCTTCTCTGCAGGGTGACATAGGCTTTATATTCACCTTTATTTTCCAATGTCTTCCCAGTTCCATGCAATTAGGAGTGACACATTTAAATTATTAGATTAAATTTATACCAAAATTTCTTTCCCCCCTCTACCCCAAGGAAGAAATATGCTTAAAAAGGTGGCCAGAAATTGTTTTAGCACAGATACACAGCAGATTCTGACAGCAGTTTCAGCACTAGCAACTGGTTTCAGGGTTTTTTTCCCTAATTAGATATCATATTGTCATCATGCATTGGTTTCCTGAACTTTCTATCTGGAGGGGGAAATGCAGGAGAAAAGCTTTAATTTGAAAAAAAGAAAATTAAAAATCCTAAATAATGGGTTTGTGGGCACTGACACGATACACTTAAATTTTAATTAATATTGGATATATGTCCCCAGAAATTCTGCATGAAATATTTTAAACACATACATTTTTTTTTTTTTTTTTTTTACCTAAGGGCAAAGCTCTCATTTACCTAAATCAATGCCTATTGATTTATGGATGATGTTTGTGTCTTTACGTATTACATCAGCTTGGACAGATCCCTTGGCTTTTCTTACTAGGTTCACTGCTTTGCCTTGGGAAGTAAATACTTTGTTCAAATACATGCCAAAGGCAACAGCAACACTGATCAAACATACACATCATTTGCTTTTCCCATTCAGTATTTAAAACAACATCCCTGCTTTAGATGCTTGTGCAATTTAAATCAGACACACAGGTTAAGTTCAGAAATACTGACCTGGATGGAAGGATGGATCACATGGAAAATCCAAGCATGTTTGCAATCCAGACAAAAGTTTGGCCTTGGATTTCAGGAGAACGTTAGCAGAATGTCAGCCTGTCACATCTAATTACCCATAACAATAACAACTCACACTTCTGAATGCAAATTCCTCCTGTACATCCTAAAGGTCTCAGCCAAGATTAACACACCAGCCCTAGAAAGACAAACCATGACACTTTCTTTAAGCATCGGAGAAACTGAGGCAGGAGGAACAGCAAGAATGGAGAAGGACACCCAGGGGAGGGAGCAGACAGGTGAGAAAAGAGAGATCTTACAAGGGCAGCCTTGGGGTAGCCAAGGCAGCATCAAGTGTGACTGGGGAAGTGTGATTGCTATTCTGATGGGGTTTATTTTTAAAGCAGAACCAGATCTTGTGTAAAGCAATAAAAAATTAAATGGTAGTTCCCTGATATGCACACTTTAGTCCAGTTGTCCACTAAATATCAGCAGAGATTGGCAGAGTTTGGTTTTGAACAGCTTCATTCTTTCCAAATGCTGAAGATGTCTTTTACTTTAAAGAAAAGGTGTGACCAAAAGCAAATCCAGCAATAACTTTCACTAACTTGACTCTAATTGAACTGTCGTGTGTGTAACCATTCTAGAGAAATGGTGATTCCTGCAATCAGCTGAAAAGAAAGAAGCTGCAGGAAAAATAAGCCAGAGACACAGATAAGAAGATTTTATTCAGCTTTATTTGACAAGTTTTATTACACTGAGAAAACATAACGTATCTAATCTCTTTGCAGCTGTTGCAGCCCTTCAGCCTTTATTACTTAAATCCTATTAGATATAAAATTGTTTCTATTTGTCAATGGCATGATATCTTCTTTTATTATTATTGTTATTATCATCAGAGTCTTGCAAGTATGGCCATGAACATAATTTCTGGCCTATCTTCTTACCAATAGTTAAGGTTACTCTGTGATATTTGCCTGTTTAAATGGCCTACTTTTTCAAAAGTCCTAGAGAGCTGTGTGTATTGTTAGGATACACACAGTGGCACTAAATAAAGTTCAGCAAATAATGAAAACCTGTGCAAATGAACCAGTATAGCTAATTATCTCTATTATGGATGCTGAAATTCCAGTCAGGCTGAGCTCAGCTTATGCTTACCCATATGAAGACCTTGAAGCAAAGCCTTTCATCACTTCATCATTGTCTACAGGTTTTTCAATTTGTCACTTGTAAAACTTTAGTTCTTCATTTTTCACAGAAGGATGAAGGACATTCTTTTTCTTATAGGAATTCCCATTATTTCAAATAAATATCACTCACAGTGCTTCTTTCTCTCCCTGTCCTTAAGATAAACCCTTCTATGCTTCACCATTTAGGAGAATGCAAGGGACATTCTCACCATGATGTCCCATGGAAGGCTGGTGGCTCATGGACAACCATGGCAGGACATCACCTGGCTGCTCTTCCCATGAGGAATGCATATGTCATTTCCACAGGGACAAGGCAAAAGGTTTTGCTTGCTGGAAAAGTGATTTTTTTAGCCTGACAATGAAAATTGTAACGTGTTGATATCAAAATTATTTTACAGCTGTTTTTAACAGGTGGGTTTTGACCATATGTTCTTGCAGCATCAGTAGGTTAGGGGGGAACAACAGTGGAAGGAAAAAAAAAAAAAGGCAAAGGTGTTTTGTCCAGAAACTTCCAGCAGAGTAGAATATACCATTAGCATCTCCCAGATGCCTGCTCTTGCTTGCACTGGAAGCATCATATTCATCCCATTAAAAAGGGCACTTTCATGCTGAACAAAATTAGTATTTGAGACTGCCAGTGCCATAAAAGTTTAACAAATGAGTAAGACACTGATTCTGAATGCATAACAATAAGGAGGGGGAGTTGTTTTCCCTTTTGCCAATTGTTTTTTATTGTTATTGTAATCTCTCTCTCTTTTTATTAGTTTAATTTTCTTTTGTGTAATTTTGTTTTTATGGAACAGATTCATCCCTGCTGTACCTCTGGTGGAATTTCAGGAGAGACAAAGACATTATTTTCTGTTGTCAAAAGATAAAGAAAATGTTAATTTCTTTCTCAAAGCTGCCATGTTTAGATACTATGGGCACTTTTTCTCTAGTTTTTCTCTATCTATCTAACTATAATAATAATGGCCAAAAAGTGTCTCACAAACAGCTCATGATCTGCTTGCTTATCAAATGTGCTGGTTTTCTAACTGCATATTTTAGCATGCTGAAATGTGAAAGGCATTAAATTTGGACAGCAATATGTATGGAAATGATCTGCAAAGCTCAAGAGCTGGGAGCTACTGCCTCAAGCAGGAACAAGACCCTGCATGGCAGCTGATCTTTGGGAGGTAAAAATTTTCTGTTCCTTGCAGTTTCTACTGCATAATGGGTAGCAACTTGCAAAGGACCTCTGCTGAGCTAGTCACCAACTGACTAGAAAGCTGGACAGCAGAGAATTGGGAGCTGGATGAGATCACAGACAGCAGATTGAAATACATCCAGAACAAATCATATCTTCCAAGAGGTTAAAGAAAGATAGAGAAAGATGTGGGTATACAGTGGTGTATTTAAAAGTTTGGGGTGCTGTTTTCTGGGGATGCAGGTTCTGTAAGTATAGTCTGAGGTAGGTCTTATCCAAGTGGGGATTTCCTTAAATGAAGTGTTGTGAAGTCTGTCCCTCCATAAGACTCTTTATCTCAGAGAATGTAAGTAAATACATGACAAATGTATCTCACACCTGAAGACTCTTATTTTAAGGATGTGTTTTAGTGACAAATTGGATCACTGTCTACAGGCTGAATTTCTGAAATTCATCTGTGATTCAGCTTTGGCAACAAGAAGTCATAGGACCAACAACAGAAAGCCATGAAAATGCAGATACAACCTGAACTGTTGAAGGAGGCAAATCTCTTCAAAACTCACAGATCAGGTCTAATGAAAAAAAAACTTGTACATCTAAAACCAGACTTGAAGGATGTCTTAATTTCTAAGTCTTACAGCATATTATAACACAAGTTAGCAATTGACTTTAGCAGCATCTGATGTCATCAGGCATTTGTATTTTTGATCCAAAAATTCCTAGGACAGGTTTTTTTATAAGCCATGACCATAGAGGCTGTTTGTTTGCTTTCCAGCCTGTGTGTAAGGAAAGCCTGGGGTATCCCTAAAGTACAGGGTAAGACTCACCACAAAGCCAACAAGAAGTCAGGCCCCTTTCCCTGAAGGGTGTCCCACCACTGTGAGGGAAGGAGAGAAAGTAATCCAACACCCAGGGACAAATTCAGCAATATGAGATCCTCCAATGTACCAAAGGAAGAACACGACACTCTAGTGCCATAGTCAGAGCACTACATGTAGGAGGGAGTGTCAAAGGCTACTGAGTCATACAGGCATTTTTTAAAATGTTTCTGTATATCTCTTTTATAAATCCAGCAAATATGAATGTGAAGTAGATTCACAATTTCTAGATCACTGAGACTTGCTCTTGCTTGCTTTGCTCTCCATCCACTTGCATCTGGGCTGTCTGGCGTTGGGCTTAGTGACCCCAGCAAGTGAAATCAAATAAATGTAACCCTCTCAAAATAACAGTGCTCATTACAAGTGGCTCCACAACCAGAGAGTGTGTGTTGTTGAGGTCTGAAGCCCTCGACCCATTACAAACAGCAGAGACTTTCTTCTACCAGCAATTTTAGTGACTCAGCCTCGCTATTTTTTGTGCTCAGCTGCACATACTGAAACTAGTTTTCAATTAATGAGTGATGAGCTTTTATTAGACTCCTCAACACTGCACTCGTGTTTTTGAGCACACCTGAAATTTGATCATATAAATAGCTCTATCCTCTAAAGGTGAGTGCTGCAATAAAACCATGTCACAATCTAGGCCATAGGAAGAAGAAAATATCTAAGAGCCTTCTTGAGATTAAAAACAAGTACAGCAAGAATTTTTGTCAGTTTTGTACAAATGATTGAAGCATACTGTGTATTAGGAGCAAACAGAAAAAATTATGCATTGGAGTATTATTCTTAGCATTATTAAAAAACACCACATTTGTTCTTTGATGTTTGAAACATTGCGCTCATTTATGTTTACAATTTAGCATTCAGACTTTCAGTCTTGAAAAATAAAATAAGTGAGCAATACTTCAAGGATACAACACAGTGTCAGCCATCTGTAACTGGGACATTAAAAAATTATATGGTATTTAGCGCAGATAAAATGCAGTCCAAGCATTAACCAACAAATCTTTGTAACACTTCTCTAGGACAAAAACTCTATCCCCACTTTGCAGATAGAACATTAAAAAGAAAGCAAAATCTTTATTGCTTTATAACAACTATGACCAAATGATTATGTTGTGAATCATTCATTCCAGTTTCCTTACACAAAGCAAAATACAAGAATTAGAAATGGTTTATGCTAAAGACAAAACTTAAAAAACTTCATTTCTGAACAAAAAAAATGCTTTTTGCCCAGTGCTGAATTTAGGCTATAAAAATCTGCATGAAAGGAACATATGTTGTCAAAGATTATGCACTCAGAATGGTGATGTGGTTTGCAGAAACTGGAGTGCTGCTTCTGAAATGAACCAAATGTAGCCCATCAAAATAACCTAATTAATTTAGTAAGATTTAATAGCAAATAATTTTGCTCATCTCTGGAGGATTTGCAAAGCTAGCAGGTGAGACATAATTATACTGAACCAAGACTTGTGGGAAAGGACCAGAGCCATCTCCATCTTGAACATCTTAAACTGCTCATGAAGTATTTCTGAACTCTGGTTCCCGTTAATGCTCCATCAACACTGAATATTTTTATACAGACATGACCAAAGTCGGTTATTTATGATTAATATGAGTTTTGGATAACTGAGGATTTTTCAAATCTATCTGCTGCTCTCTACAGCCGGATAGAGTTCACCTTTTCCATTTATGTTATGACAATGTTCTCAAGACTGGCATAAACCTCTCCAGATTTTTAGTTTAAGTTCATTTTCACCCAAAGCAGCTCTTTGGCCTGGCTCTTTAGTGATCTACACTTCCTTTGGTGTGGCAAAAGGCAAACAAGGAAACTGATAGCCTGGGACGGAAGGAGAAGCAGCAGCATCCTTCTCATGAATAGTTTGGATTTTAACTGTGTGAAATCCAATTCAAATCTCAGTTATTCTATCTGTCCACCAAATAAACAAAACAAACAACACAGAAAAAGGCTGCAGGAAAATAAAACTGGCCAACAGCAAAATATCAGTTCAGTGATAGCTAAGAAAAGAAAATTATATCTCTCGGCTCTATAATTCAGTCCTAATGAGTGGACTCTCTGAAGAAATTGGATATTAGATGATATTTGATTACTCATCAATTAGTCAAAAGCATGAGCAGTTTCACTAATTTTCCAGCCAAAAGGGGTTGTAGAGCTGTTACCATAAACACACATGGTAATGTTATGCTCTGATTCAGCAAAAGGGATCTCTGTGAACTCGGTGGGGAAAGGGTTTGGCTAAGACTCAAAATTATTATTTTACGGTTTAGAAATCTGACAAACAAAAGAGAAATTTCTGGAAAGCCACTGAGATATTTAATCTTTATCACTTTAGCAAAAGCCAAGGGATTTGTTTTCACTCAATTTGACAATCACACCAACCCAATTTTTTTTCTGTAACACATATAGCTATATATGTACTTACATATGCATGTATGTATATGCACCTATACATAATACATATCTAATATATATCTAACTGGTACTTTTATTTTTTTTTTAATTTTTTACAGAAAAAAAACCACAGGAAAAACCTGCTTTTTTATATTGGTCAGACTTGCTCTGCAGTGGATGGTCTCTGAATTCAGCCAGCTTTGTCAACTGCTGTGCTCTTAATTAGACTCTTCATCTGAGTACAGTTTCATCAACATATCAGCAAGGAATTTCAACACTGGCAATGGCAGAATAAATTATTGATCCTTTAAATAACTTGCATTTTGGTACACTAGCTATAGAAGGAAAACCAGGAAAAGTATAACAGACATAGATTATCCCGAAATTTTCAATGCTAAGAGTGACACCAGTCATCTATTCAGCCTGGCTTTGTTCACATTTGTGATCTTTGATATGGCACACTGTGGAAGCTCTGGGCATATACCTTCCTAACCCATTTTACAGGTAGAAGACAGGACCAAAGACACTACAGTCTTTTGCAATCCAACTCAGGAGTACAAGGTGGTTTTCCAGTGGTAATCACACCCAAAGACTGTAAAGGACTGTGTGCTTACAGGCTGGACACCAGAGTCAGGAGTAAACATATTACCTTATGCTGCTCTTGAAGCTGGACTTACATCAGCATGTAAAATGAAGCTTTCAAAACATGCTGGCCACACACTGCCTGCTCCAACAGAGATGCAGAGACAGGGCAGGGTGAGCTCTGAGCACAGGAAGGTCAGCACTGCACCAGTTTCCATGCTCCAAAACCAGAGCTGCAAGGACCGCATTCTTGATGACCAAGATGGTCCAGCCTTATGCAAAGTTATATTTGCATTTTTAAGTCTAGTTTGACTCTGGATCTATCATGACAGCGTATCTATGACAGCTCCCTTGGCCTGGTTTGGAAGCACACTGGGACTGCTTGAAAATTTGGTGTCTATTAGATCATGCATTGAGCAATGTTCACTGAGAATACCGTCCCCTGATTTTAATCATAGGAACACATTATTACTCATCCTACTGGATTTTTCACTAAAAATCAAGCAATAATTTCTTTATTATCCCCCCCAAATATCTTGTTCTTTTCTTATAGAAAAATCTGAATTTTTTGACAAAGCTTTGATTTCTGGCTGAAGGCAGCCTCTTTCTCAGCTGTGCAACACAGTAACAAAAATGAAACTTTTCCCAGATTATTCTTTCTGAGGGAATTTTTACAAGCATACTTTACTCATGCAACATAATGTGAAGTAGTAAATGCAAGTGACTGAAATATTTTGCCACTCAATAAATGGTCTCTAAAACTTGCAATACAAACCTAGTTAATTTGCTTTATTTCTTTAATATTGACCCAACTGTAGCTGAACTTATGGGGCCAGCAGGAAGAGAGGACTGTCAAACTGAAGACTGCATCCCTTCTATACATACACATATGGTTTAAGAAAACCTTTCCTTGAAAAAAGAATCAGAAGATGAACTAAAATTGGCCATGCCAGCAAGCTGGAAGAGAAAATAAATCCATGACATGAGCTATGCACGAACACACACTGGCAGAGAGGTTTAAAAAAATATTTCTTTCAATGTGAGAAGCAATTACAGAGGGAGAATGAAAACTGGTGGGGTACCAACTGACCTTCGTGCGTAGATAAAATAGGTAAATAGAAGGCTGCCAGCCACGTGTTTGCTGCTGAGATTCAGTGCAATAAAGCAGTGAGGTGGGGGAGGGAATTTTATTCCCCACTGCAGACACACCTGTCTGTACTTTGCAAATATTCAAGCTAGGAAGAGAACCTCCTGGATAGAACATATTAAAGAACCCATCACCTCTACAGAAATTTCACTGACAAAAGTGCACTACCCAGCAGAAAGCATCAGCTTCTTCCATTACACAATATAGCATTTTAACAGTAAGACTTATCAATTTAAGCTCCATAAGGAAAAAGCATTATATACACTTAACATTTCAGGAGGAACTGGTGTAATCAGATGATGACTGCTCAGATTTCAGCCTTTCCTCTTCTGAAATTTCAAAATAGCAACAATTCAGCAATCCCCAAATGACTGTCTCTCTCAGAAAGCATGAATCAGAATTATGATAAGGCCCTAAGTAAGACCTTCCCTTTGAAAGGGTTTGTCACTGACATAAGAAATACTTTGCTATTTTCTATCACAGTTATTTGCACTCTTGATATGTTTGGGTATAATTTCACTTCAGATCCTACAGCAGATGTCAAGCAAATAGAATGTATTTTCTGTGAAATTTCCTTCATGTTCACCTCTCCCCACATTAACATTTTAAAAATTTCATCCCCTTTCTGGGTTTGGTGGGAGCTTTCTGACTAAAAACCAACATGTGAAAGCTTTCCCACAAGGTGGAAGGAGTTCCAATTACAAATGCATCATTGAATATCCTTATATGTAGGTAAGTGGATTACCTAAGGGTGAGGTTCTGTAAAAATGCAGCCAGGTCAGTAACAGTGATCATCCAGTGACATTGGTTCAGCCCTGAAATTCTCATGTCACCTCCTGGGGGTAGCTGGATTTGTCTTAGAAGTTTCTCCAGTTAAATATGTCCCAGTCCTTACCCTGCCTGGTTTGCAGAGTTTGAGACCATCATTCAAGTAGCATGTCTTCAGACTTGTTCAGACTCCAAAAAGCCCTAAGGGAGGAGGTGAACTGAAACAAAGGTCATTTACTGAACATCTTTGCTAGGTTGTCCTCAAGAGAAATTTGCAAACAATTCTTATTTGAATGTTGATGTTAATATGCAACATAACTAATTAGCACTATGAGTTTTGGGTTACATGAAGATGAAAACTCAACTAGCTAGCAACATTTTGAGGCTTTTTGCCTATATAACAGAAGTCTTTCAAAGGCTGGTAAACGGAGACTGCTCAGAGCATCACTTTCCAAACTGTGTTTAGTTTCTACACTACATATTTTCAGAGTTGAAAGAGATACATTTTAAAGAATTTGTCCAGTTCTCCATTTCAGTGCAGGAGCTGGACACTTGGCAAGAGAAACTCAGACAGGAAAAAAGTAGCTGTTTTGGAAATCAAGTACAGAAGAGATAAATTGCAGGTACTTTCAGCATCCATTTTACAAACACAGGCTGATGTCCCAGTCTTTCAGCTTTCTGGGCATAAAACACCCTCTTTTCCAGCACTGAGAGCAAGACACGTCCTGTGGCTCCTGGGACACTTCAGATCACAGATACATCTTTCCTTGAGAGCCAAAGTGTATCTGTCATTCTCCCTTTATTACAGATGGAGGCCAGGGTGAGATGAGCATTTGTCATGTCCAGTGTGGATCACTGCAGTTCACTGTCTGGCTCCAGTTGGTTCAAACACATGTTTTGTCTCTTCCATCTTTTAGGAGCTCTGTCATCAGCTCAGTCCCTACCTCCTTCCACAATTTAAGACCTTGGTACCATGCTGCAAAGCAACAAAATGATCTGATCTCAACTGATTTAGTTACAACTGAGTATAGTCAAGGCTTCTGGGGTCCTTTGAGATGAAATGAAACAGGAAACCTGGCACACTGTTCAAGTGAATTACAAGTGATGGATACCCAGGCTGAGGGATCTGAGCACGGTGAAACTTCTGGAGAAAGGGGAAAGGAGACAGACTGTTCCCTTTCAGGAAACATTGAAAAGTTTCTCTCATATAATAAATTCTTTACTTGCTGGCACTATTATTAAATAAAAACTTAAGATGACCATCCATCCTTTTCTTACTCCCAGATCTCATTCAAATTAGAAAAAAAAATAATAAAACCAGAAGGCAATGCTGCTGTCACAATTTATCTTGACAATATCTCATGACTTCTATGATAGGGACTGACCAGATACATAAATAAAATTAATATAGATCTGGCAGAAGAATTTGTCCCTAATTAATTGAACCGATTACATGAGAAGAACAATCCACATCATTATTTCCACACCCGTCCCGGCTTTCCAGCAGCTGCTGAGAGCAGCACTGCCCTCTCCTGGATGCTCACTGCTCTTCAGGGCTTTCCTACAGCAGCTAAACCTGTAACGTCCGGGAAAAAGGGAAAATTCACACAAATATAAATTCACATTTCTCAGGAGATGGCCTAGCATGGTCTGTACAAACTCCTCCAGCACCTTCTCTATGCTCCTGCTTGACAGCATTCCCAGAGGTGCCTCAAAAGCTCAGGAAAGGACAACTTCTGTAGGCTCTGTGCTCCACGTAGGATAGCATGGCTGCCTTAGCACCTCCTGGCACTGGTGCTGGAACTTTCCTTTTCTGGGCTAAATTTCCTCGAGGTCCATGTATGCTCCTGGGAGAGCCTTGTTTCACCTTAATGTGACAGGGGCACAGGTGAACTGCCTGGCAACTCAAACAACATCATTCTGCAGACACCCACGTCACCCAGCCAGCCACCAGCACTACTGCTGGCGTTCAGGAAATTGGAGACCACCTCAAATCAAATCTAATCAAATCAAATCAAACCAAATCAACCTCCCCCAAGTGGGGCATTTCAGACAAGAGTGAGAGGTAGGGAATTTAAGATCCCCAAATGATTGCTGGTAAATGGCCTTCTTCTTGGAAGAGACCTTCTGTTGTTTTGAGTGTATCCTCTCATCCTTACTCCACTTCAACCTCGCTCCCCAGTTTTCTAGAATATAGTTTTAGGTAAGACATGACATTTTCAGAAACTTTTTACTGCCTTCTGTATTAGTCTGCTATCACATTTTTCTTTGTTTTAATATCTCTGAGTTCAGAGACAAGAAGTCCAAGAAAGAAGGATAAGAGATATCACTGATGGTCTGAAAAATAACTCAGCAGCTGTTCAGCCAATGTGCACTGTATACAAATGTTGGGGTTATTTCTATTTCCTTCCAAAGCCTTAGTTTTCATCTGTTTTTACTGTCGAATGACAAAAAGCAAAGAACAGCCACAACACCCTACCTCCAGCTGTGATAATTAATAACCTGTCAAGACATGGATCTCGCTGTCTTAGGAAATCTAATGTCTGGCTAGAGGTAGTGAAAAATACTGAGAAACCAGAAAGAGGGGAGAAATGCATGATTAAGACATTATGCTCGGTGGAGGTAAAGAAAAACCTTTTTAAATAAAATAATCTCTTCCTATATGCATGCATATTTAAACAGAGTCAAAACTTGTTCAAGGAGTCTATTTTCAAAGAACGGAATCCTTAGGGGGAGAGTTCTGTATAAATACAAACTGGTTCTGTCATTTTCTTTTCACTTGTAAAGGCTGCTCAGAAGTTTTTATTCTTGCAAAATTAATTCTTTTCACTTATAACTAAAGTTCTCTGAAGACTGTGGAAAATCTTCCACTGATTTTGGCAGGCTTTAGATTTTGAATGAAATAGATTCTGTTCACTTGAATATTCAATGTATAAGGTAAATAGAGTTTATTCTGAAGGGCCTCGTCTGTCTTACTTGAAGAGTAGATCCATCCCTTCAGGTTTGTGGGACATAAATCACACGGACAAGTCACACTGATGACTCTACCTGTGGGTAGCAATAGATGCTCAATAGCCTACTTTACAAATACCAAGACAACAAAATATCTGGGTTCACCTAGAGAAACAAAACTTTTCCTCTATCCATGTCTTCAGACCCGGTATCCCTGTTTTATCTCCTGTCATCACACGCCCATCAAAAGCTACTGAATCTAAAGCCTTCCTGCTGTAGAAGCTCAGTACCTGACCATCACTGGCAAAACACTCCGACTCAGCCCGGGTGATGAGCTGAATTGAATTAGCCTGTGGGGCTATCATGTGTACAACCAGAAAGCTGGAAAATGTACAACCAGAAAGCTGGAAAATATACAACCAGATTTTTGAGCAAAAACAATGTGCCAAATTTTCACCCAGGAATGTTCCAAGGGAAGATCAAAAGCACTATTTTACTCACAGAAAGGCTAAGTTTGTAGGTAGCCTTTAAAGAAAAACATACATAAGTGTGTTCATAGATATATCCGTATGCAGAGAGAGAGAGAGAGAAATTGAGAAGCCTTTCCTGCACAAAAATGAAGTTGAAATAGATCTGCTTTTAAAACTTGTGTCATTTGAGAGTTAAAGGCAGGCACACATGGGAAGAAGCAGCTTTTCAATTTTATACTGCAAAGCACCTAGCCCTCCAAGGAAATATGAGGACAATGCAACAACTAATTGAAAGTATCAGGCAGTTTTGATAAAGTAGGATGTGATTAGCAAGCTGGAACTTAGCCAGAGCATCCTGGTCCACATTTTCTCTCCTCTCAGCCTTCATTCTCTTAAAGTGCCTGACTGTAATCTACTCCTATATAGCTGTAATGTAACTCAGCTTTTCATTCCATGGAAAATAATTACATATGGAGAACACCTGTTAATTGACTGTGCTAATTTAAAAGGAGAAAAAAAAATCCAATTTAGCTCTGCAACGTGTTCCCATTAAGATGATATTACAAGTTTTAATTAATATCTTGATTAGATACTGTTATTCATAATTCTATTCCAGTCATTGAGATCAGACCGTCATTGTGATATTGCTATTTTGACACAGAGAAAATAACACTTGTTAGGTATGGTACTTCTAAGACTGACGTATTTCAGATTTCAAATAATTGAAAACATTGGCATGAATAAACTGGTGGGAAAGGCAGTCCTTGTTTGCAGTTCGCAGGGTGCAAATTTATCTTGAGGACAAGTGCAAATAACATGTCCAAGAGAGTTTACAAACAGAACTAAACGCAAACAATTAATAGCATTATTTATTGAAGCAGTGATACCTGCAGTAGGAACTTCACTCAACAGTGACTCATCTGCAGCACTTGGCTTATAAATATAAATATAAATTTTTATCAGAATAAGCCTTTTGACTGTAATTTATATTTTTATGACAGAGACATAATTTATTATTTCAGCACAGCTATAGACAAGCAGATTCCGAATCCTTCTCCTCCCAAACAGCTTCACTTACATAAACATCTTCCTTGATTTCCAGGGAAACCCCTCAAAAGTCAGAGATGGAAGAAAGGACTGAAGACTCTTGTTCTTAAAACCCTAACCTTACTGCCTTTCACCTGTGGGAATACCTCACTTCTCATCCCCTCGAGACCAGACAGAGCCTTGCTGGTGTTTCCCACATTGCCAGTGCTGGGCCAGAGAACAAATTCATACACAAGGCCAGAGGCTGTTGGAGAAGAGCTCACTTGTTCCTGGATCTCTATGAATAATTATCCACTCTGGAAAGCATCAAAAGAGACACATGGTAAGGGATGGAAAGAGCATTTAGGACACACTCTTCCAGGCAAAACCCAAGCAGATTGGAAGCCTCCCCCTGCCCCTGAGGTGAGTATTTAGAAGAGGGGATGGGTGCCCTGCACTGCTGCAGTGTCTGTTCCCTGCTGGAGCCTCTCCTCACTGTGCTCTTCCCAGGCACGCTGCATTTCCCGTGTGCCACTGTGCATGGCCCGCTGCCACAGGGGTATTAAACCAGCAGAAAAGACTCAATTTCCTTCTGTCAGGGCTTTCCATGTTGCTGACAAACAGCAGTTGACTGACATTTAAGTGGGAAAAACTTGGCTTTGAAGCCTCAGATGATCCGTGCCCTATTGCTTCTTGCTCACTGGCTTTGTTCACATAAACCAGCTTGAAATGTGCTGCCAATCATAACAGAGGGGGAAAAATCCTCTGCAGAATTAAGCCAGCTAGAGATGCTTATCCTGACCTGCTCTCAGAGGACACGGGCACTGAATCCATCCCTGCCAGAAAAGAGAGGATGTTGACTCGTGGTTTTGTTCCCGTGATTTCAAGAAGCTTAAATATAGTCTTCAGAACACAAGAAAAGGCTTCTTATTAAAAAAAAAAAAAAAAAAAAAAAAAATTAGTAAGTGTAGTGTCACCAGGCAAACTTAGCCCAAAACAAAACAACCCAATGAAAATCATGCATTAAAAAGTGTTCTCAGTCTGAGAACTCTACTGACGGTGCAATTAAGCACACAAAACTATTTTATTTGCCTGATTTGCCTGGTTTCATCATTCTATTCTTTGGAACCAAAAGGGACATAATCTGCACATGAAATTCTCCTACTGAAAATTAAAATCCAGTCCTGATCCCAGAGGACTTCAGTCCTTTCGTGTCTGAAGTTTTGTGACCTCCCTTGGTCACACGAATTATGTCCTTGGGTAAATCTCCCTTGGTACAGCCAAAGGCACTGGCAGCTTTTGCTGATCACAGCAGAGTAGTCTCAAACCACGGAAGGGATCCAGAAATTTCTCAGCCTTGGATTTCATCCATGTAACTGAGGCATGCTCTGGTCAGATCTCATCACAGCAAGTTTAATGCATACCAACAGAACCAGGCCCTTGTGAAATTTAACACAAGGGCTTGAAAAGCATCAGTTAGATCACAAAAGCTATAAAATACACTTGGTGTTCTTTTTATGTCCTCAGCATGATTTAGGCATCTTCAGGATTTGTGTTTTCTAGCACAATGCAGTGCTCACTAGCAATGTTTACTTAAATGACAGGGGAGGTTCAGGGCACCTGTATAATTTCACAACTAAAGCTGTGGAAAGCAGTCATGAATTTGAATGAGGATTTCTTTATGGATTTATAAGGTAGATCCAATAGACACAGGATGAATCTCCAGGGTTGGGGTTTTTTTCCCCTCAGAATGGCTGCTATTGTCATAGACACATCTAATAGAAAAATGGCTGTTTCCTGTTCATCACTTCCTCATCTAGGGGGAAAGACCCAAACAAACTCTGGCTTAGAGCAATTTCTATTCTGCAGCCCTCAAATGGGTACAAAGGACATAATAGAAGTACTTGTGCACAGGATACTGAACTCTTCCCAGCAATACCAAAAATTAGTTTGAGAATAAGCATTTACCACATCTGGGAAAAGAGATTTTGTTGGGTTTTGGGTTTTTCTTTCAAGAGTTAGGAGAACCTTTACCTGTCTTTATACTTTTCTTTTGCTTATTGTTTCATTCTGAGCCCCTTAAATTAACTCAGCCTGTCAACTTTACACAAACTGTTTCCATGCCACACAATAGCTGCATTCTGCTTTGGGAGCACCCTGGAAATATGAATGTTCAGTCATCATCAACTTCTATTTGCTTTTTTTTTTTAATTTATTCAAACTTCTGTGTATTGTCAAATTTTCTCTCTTTTTTCTACCTATCTTTACCTATATTCAGTCAATTGGCCTATGTTGTGTTTCATTTTATTTCCCCTTGGAGCAGACTTCAAGAGGTCCCAAGATTTTATTTCATTAATCCTGTATCTTAGAATGGAAAGCGCTTCATTTATATAATTAACCCTCTTGCAGAGGCAAATGCTTCTTTTTTTTCTGCAGAAAAAAAGAAAATATGATGAAGATGTGTGTTAGAACAGTCAGCTTTCCAAACATGAAAACTTTTCCTGTTTGTTTGATGTCTCAATTCCTTGCTGGACTTTCTCAGATGAAATACACGAGGTTCTCATTATCATGTTGAGATGTCAGGTCTGAGAAAAAGGCTCTTGGGCTTCATGAAAAAATTCCGAGTGTCTAAACAGAGAGGTTGGCCCACGAAAGTACCCCAGGGCCTGATTTGTGGTGATGTTCACAGATGCATGGGAGGAGTTAGGAATCAGGGAGAGGGACCTGGGTGATTTTCCCCAGGGCAAGTCCTCTAAATATTGAACTTCACCCACTGTTCAAAGCCTGCGTGACTCCCCCCATCTGTGATTAATAATCATGGATCTTTCTTGAGAGTACATAGCCCTTAATTAAAAATCAAACAGGGTCTGAGAACAAAATTATTCATTTCTTCCTAACCTGAACAAGCAGAGGAGGAAGAATAGTACTGGGAATAGCTTTGGAACTACCAGTGTCAATGCACCTGTGAAGACAATTGCCACATTTTATTCCCTCCCAGACCCTGATGAAATGTTAAGCTGTGCTGTGCAGCTGGTCAGACTGGGCAATATCCATCAGTTATGGCTCTCTCCTTGCTTCCAAAGCCTGATTTTTTTTTTTCATTATAGCTGAAGGAACCAAACTAAACCCATTAGTTTAGCCTTTCCACATTTAGAAAGGAAGTATTTGTGTCAAAATGTGAGGGTTAGAAAAATACTGAAAAAAGCTGAAACACCAATATTAACAACCTTCCATTTGTCAAGCAGCTCTAGAATGATGAAGGAAAAGAGGTTTTATTTTCAAAAAGTCAGGATGTTTTTTTCTTAAAATGCTTCCAATTTTACTTTATTCTCACTGTAATATTCTTTCAACTGCTATTACTTTCCATTAAGTATTTGCAGAAATATTTGAGGAGAAACCCATTTTGCTATTCTTACAACTATGCCCTTCCCTAGAGTATACTCTTTCATACATTTGAATTTTTCTATCTTCCCTTCTCCATTTTCATTTGTCCTGTCTCGATAGTATAACTTCTTTTCACATTTATGACTGCTGTATAATGAAGAAAGTGAGCACAGATTCATGACAGTGAATGATTCAAACCCTCATACCTAGGAATCAAAAGTGACTGCATAATACACAGAAATTTGTATTTACAAAAACATTTCATATAAACTGTGTATGGAGTCTGTCTATGTGCTTTCTTAGAGCCTCAAAGCAGCAAGAAAGCAAAGGAATAATGTAGGTGATATTTGAGGGATTATTTTGCTATTGCAGAGAGGAGTAGAAGACAACTTAGTTTGTGCAAAAATGAGCTAGTATGCAGAGCTAATAGAAAAATAAATAGAAAAATAAATAATAAATGAAAGGTTATTTTTCTCTTTCTAGCAAAAATATACTATGACTGAACAAACATATGGATCTGCTCTGTTAAATAATAAGATGCCATTATTTCCTGCAATAATTTTCAAGCTAATTATTTCAGCTCGAATACCCAACTCACAAACTTGTTAACCTAATTAGCATTTATGCTTCTTCAACAAAAGAAATATTTAGCTTTTGACCTTGAAATAATGTTCCTCCAATGCTATGCTTAGCAACCAATAGACATCAAAATTTAAAAAAAAAAGAAACAAAACAAAATAGAGTTTCATACCTTAACAAAGGAATAGAAATATTTTTATTACCATGAACCATCTCAAAATTCCTTTTTTTTTCCTGAGCTCTAAGCAAGCTCAGAAACAAATAAAGCAACCTCAAAATAATTTATTGGAAATACTTCTTATGATTCTATAAGTATATTGGCAAAAAGCAGAAATAATAAAAATTAATAACAATAATAATAATAATAGTACAAATGCTGTACTTTCTACTGTGGACCTTATATTCCTTGACATAATTTATAGATCCAAACAATCAATCAAAAAATGTGATTATTTTACATTTTAGAAAGAGTTTTTCCTATTTGATGTCTTACCTAGAACTAAAAATCTGCTAATACCACTACCTGGAGTGTTGAAGTATTATTAGTGTCACTGCTGACCATCAAAATATTTTGTTGCACAGAAAGTTATAAAATGTCTTTCCTTCTTTTATTGGAACACTGCAGATAAATGAAAATATTTTAGATTAGAGACATGGTATATGCACACTAGAGACTCCTGGAAGTATTTGTCTCACAAACTAATTTCTGTATTTGCAGAGAACCAGAAAGTAAATCCAAGGTTATTTCTTCACTATGGTCTGCTGACTGCAGAAAAATATAACAACACGGAAGTTGTAAGATCATTTATCATTTACATTTATTTTCAATACTAGTTTAATTTTCTGTTCGAAGCAGGTTGACCTTGCAATCTCCATTTTGGGGATGACTGGGAAGGTTTCTCAGCTATGTAAAGGAATATTGCTCACACAGCTCAATCAAGAACCTTTGTTAGAAAATGACATTAATATTCAGACTGTGCATTCTCTTCTGAGAGACAGCACATTGTCTCAGGGGAGGTATGGGGCAGACTTAGAGCACATCTCTCTGCAGGAGGGTGTCAGAAATGCTATGAAACCATTCCTCTCCTTTTCCCCGGTCCCAATACACAACCAAATTTTGGGCACTTTTGCTGAATGTACAGCTGGAGAGCTTGGTGTACATTTGGACCTTGGACCAGATGTGCTCCAGACATCACTTCCAGCCTCATGCATTCTGTGGTACTTTAGCCTTGCCCTAGCCCCAGAACAATGCCCTGTGTCTACTGATTTTCCTCCAAGCAACAATGATCTGTGTATGAAGAGTTCATAGCCATACAGATATCTTTTGTCTGCAGGAATGTGAAGGACAGCATCTGCCTGTGTCCTGTCCCAGGATGGCCTATTAGTCACCAAGAACCAAAATCATAATTACAAATGGAGGTAGATTTCCAGTGCTTCCTGGTAAGCGTATTTTTACAAGATTAGCCTGGAGTTTGCTTTTTCCATAATTGAATGAAAAGCTGAATGATCTATGTTTATGTGCTGGCAGAGAATGTTTATGCACCATCTTTTATCTGCCACAATTACGTATAGAGAAATGCACACTTCCCTCTGAGCTTTATGCTGGGGATTCAAACTTAACAATAATTTGCATTCCTATAGTGCCTAAGAGTTCAACTAGTTTTAGAAACATGATTAAATGCAGACTTGCAATCCCTTCTGAGCCTGAGACATTAACTGAAACAAGCACGTGAGAGCATTCAGTGTGGCTGAAATCCTCTTGTACCATATGGTTGCAGGAAATTATTACTGGTGAATGCAGGTCTGAATTTTATGCCTTCTTTTACTCAAACATAATTTAGTGATATTGGTGGAACCCTAAGTGTGGCAAA
This sequence comes from Anomalospiza imberbis, assembly GCF_031753505.1. NCBI lineage: Eukaryota > Metazoa > Chordata > Aves > Passeriformes > Viduidae > Anomalospiza > Anomalospiza imberbis. The sequence continues at coordinate 13,732,042 of NC_089687.1, forward strand.
TACTTGATTGCATTTGCACACTGGTAAATGGCCATGTATTTGAACAACTTGTTTTGTTCATTTTACTATTGGGGTTGGTGGGGGGAAGAAGACAAGAGAGAATTCTGCTCCATTTTTCATTGTAAATATTTTGGTAAAGGATGTAATGAACCCTTTCACAGGTAGGAGACAAGATACACATTCTCAGATTTTCACGCTGGAAATAGAGAAATGGAAAATAAGGAAGAGCTATAGGTCTGATTCTCCTCCTGTTGAACACCATGCTTCCTACCACTTAATCACCAATGGATATTTAAGAAAAGGTGCATGAATACCTAATTATTTGATTGTCCACACTGATCAAATACCAACTGATCTTCCCTGACAGGAGGGATTCATTAACTATCATCCAAGTCTCCTTTTTGCTACATGTTTTTGAATTTGTTTTCCTGCATCAAATGGGAATTTGCTTTTGCTCAGTTTGTGTAGTGTGCTCAGACACTTTCAGATAAATTCTCTAATAATTTGATTAACTAAATCAATAAACACATTGCAGGACCTGTAGGAATTTGCTTCAGGAGGTCATCATTTCTCCAGCTTAAGGCAGCACATAATAGCCAACCAGGAGCTGCAGCACAGTGCAGGGAGAGAGAGAGGGAGAGAGAGACTCTGAGCCCTCACACCTCTGAGATGAGCAGGGAGAAGAAAGTGTCTTTGTGGGAGGAGGTCTCAGAAGAGATCTACCGGGATTACCATGGGAAACTACTGTGGTGTAGGGGCATGGTAATAAGATTCCCGCCCTTCCCTATGTCCATCATTTGGTGTAGCCTCCCCAGTTAATGTCAGTTAAGCAATGGTACCATCCCAGGTTCTGGAAAGTTCTTTGTTCTGTTATTGGTTCCCTCCTTGTAACCACTCCTTCCCTTATCTCCCATTAGTTTGTACTATCCCTATCCCTCCCACAAGATCTTACCCTATTGGATGTATGTACCCCGACCCCACCTCCTCTCTCTCGGATATAACCCCTATCCCCTCCTTCGGGGGCCTCCGAGGGCTCTGGTCACTCAGACCTCGGAGTCCAGGCACTCAGGGTAGCTCCCCTCTCAAGAAGTTGTCTCCCTTTACTCCTTTTACCTTTTCCTGCCTTTTCCTGCCTTGAATAAACCTCTGAGAACCGCAGCGCTCCGTGTGCCGACCCGTCTATTTGGTGGATTCGAGCTTTAGTCATCTGGGGCTCCTGCAGACCTGCGACCGGCGGGCTCCCCCGCGGGACCTAGGTCCCGGACGCCACATGTCTTCAAGGTAATGTTTCCTTGTTTAGCCACCCCTCTCATGTCTGAAGATTCTGATTAACATTACAACCACTGGAGTTTTTCCACTGCAGCAGCATGAACCACGCTGGGCAGCACCTCTGGGAACAAGGATCTTAACACCACTGAGGAATTGAGGAGAATTCTTATGTCAGCCCAGCACATCTTTTCTGCAAAGGTATAAGTAAAAGTAGCACATACAGCTGCCATGGGCATGGCAGGAAAGGCTGCAGGGAATCAAATGAACGCTCTTGTATCTTACATGCTTCCTGTCAGGCAAGAGCCTTCCTGTCTCACAAACATTAAATTGACTGAATCCTGGCAACACTCCTATTCAATATAGAGTTGTTATTCTTGTATTACAAGCAAGTACTATGTAAGGCTCACAGAACATCAAATCTAGAGTTATATTTGAAATTAGACACCTAGTTGTTGTTTATTTAGGTTGAAATAAATGGAAACTTGTCGGAACCCATAATGCCCCTTGGACACTCTTGGATGTTCCAGGTCCAGGTCAGAAGCTTTTGAGACCCTGGCATGCAGCCACAGACCCCTGTGGCTCTGAATCTGACCCATGGAACAATTTACCAACCCTGCAGGAAGAACAAGAAATCACAAAAATTTAGATATTATAGTAGAAGTAGTCACAAAGTGAAAGAAAGAAATTCTGAGTGCTGTACAGGGGGGTTTTAGGCCTTGTACAGAGGGGTCTGAGTTTTGTACATGGGGGTCAGAAGTCCTAAGATGGAGGGACTTGGGCGGGAACTGTCCTTTTTCTTTCTTCTTCCTAACCTCCATGTTCTTGGTGATGTTGGCACTCACAGATTGGTTTAGAGTAGAAAGTCACTATTCAATATAGGTGATGGGCATTGGGGAAAAACCATAAACATTTAACACGTAATGCATGATATAAAAGAAGGCACCAGCCCCCTGAGTGTCAGAGTGTGCCTGTGCCTGACTGCTGAACGGACCGCAGCAGCTCAGGGAGAAACCTTTCAGATAACATACAATAAACTACCTTGAGACCGGACGACTGAAGACTACTGAGTCTTTCTTTGGAGACGTGGGTTGGAGGAGAGACTTTTCCACCTTTCAGGGCCACCCCAATCAGGGAGTGAGCCCTGACAGAAATTGACATTCAACTCAATTCTTTGGAGTCTAAATCCACTGCCTACCAGATCATCTTTTTCAACATTTATTTTACCTCAAACACACACAGCTCACATCTATGGCTTTCTCCAGGACTAAGTAACTGACACCAAAACAGAACACGCTGGTATACATTGTTGCAGACATGTCATTTCAGATATCCTGAATACAAATTACTATCATAGGGAGCTTTTCCCTTCACAAGGGAACAGTTTCATCTTCCATTTGGATATGAATCATGAAAGCAGCATAAGTGATGCAGGCCATATTTGGAGACTTGCACACCTTTATGTCACTTCTTTATCCCCGCTGTCTCTATGATGCAATTGCAAATTATTCTCTCTCTCTCCTTTCCCTATTTGTAATTAGAGGGCAGAACAGATGGTAGCAGCTTACTTTAAAGTGATGTCTTCATTAAAACACTTCTCAGTATGCTGCCTAAAAATCATGAACAACAGCAAAGAAATTACCCTTGTTATGGGCAAATCTCACAAGGATTTGAGGTTCATAGCAGAGACATGAACTCTGAAACTGTGAGACCAGCAGAAAATTCCAGAAATGACAAACTGGGCTATATAGTGTCTGAGGAACATCACCTCCCTATGAAGACTTTGGACACACTGTTGCCAGCTGTGTGCCTATAAAAATCAGGAATCAGAATCTCCTCCTTACAAGCTTCTTGCTTCCAAACTAGGTCATGGTTTAAGGCTTACACCTCTGAGCAGAGGCAAAAAGGGATCCATATTCACTGTTTTGTGCTTTTAGCTAGTGACAGCTGGTTACACAGGTCAGTGAGAACCCACAAATACCCAAATACTTCTCCCCTTCCATATCATTATGTTTGCAATGATGTTTCTAAGAAAAGCCAGGGATTGTCTGGGTTATGTACAGTGCAACATTCATTATCGTTATGAACAAATACAAGACTGAGGTCTTTTCATGAAAAGGGAGAAGAATGAATTCTCCAGGGATTCTCATCTCTGAAATGTGCTTTTCTTCATAGGTCTGTCTGTGCATGGATTGTTTTTAGCTTTCTGCACTTAATACAGCCTCTCCTACTTAATTCAGATCTGTGAAGGAGACAGAATTTCAAGGAGAATGGAGTACAGTGGAATTATATTTTGTGCCACAATCTGATAGTAATTGGGGGAAGAGTAGACACTGGTGTCCTAATTTCAGTTATCACTGAGTATTTTTCATTTTTCAGCATACCTGGATTCTACGCTGGATGAATTTTCTGGTATAATTTTCAGAATTCAGATTGACCACCTAAATCAGCTAATGACAGTCAGTGCCATAAACAGAAGCTGTATATTCTCAGACCTGTTAAACATATTAACTAATTTAAAAAACCCCAAACAAACAAAACCAAAAAACCCTCAAAAAACAACAAATAATAAAATTGTTAGTATTTATGTACGGAGATTTATTATTCCTTTTTTCTATTCTTCCCACTGTGTTTTTTTAGCTAGAAAATTGTATTATCAGGCTACAATTACAAGGGTTAAAATACGAGTATAAGGTTCAAGAATTTCAGTAAGATAAATCCTAAGGGCTTGCTTAAACTTCAATTTTTCATTCAAAAACTCCCAGGGTTATCTTTATCACCTTCCAGGTAAGCATTATTTTAATAAAGGGAAAAGGCAAAAGGGATATTCTGAAGACACATTTTCAGGACTTTACAAAAAAGCTTGCCTCATTATTTCAATTTGCTGCTTTTCCTCAATTGATCAAACAGCCTTTTGTTCCCTTTTCTCTTGCTATTTTTTAAAATTTATTTTTAAGCAGCCCTCTTTTCCTTGCTGTCACCTACTATTAGCTCATGAGTGAGGATTCACGTTACCGTCATGCAGTTTGCAAATGAGTTCAAGCTGGTGTAGCACAGGAGAACAAAGTGAGCAGTTGCATTGTTTCTAGAGTTTCAGTGCTGCCTGTGCTTGGCTCTCAGTTCTTTGGGATACTAAACCCCATAGCATTTTACTGTAAAAAAACTGAAGGAATGGTTTGTCCCAGCACAATAGAGCACACCCGTAGATGCATTAGCCCTGTGCTGTGATAAGGAGGTGGCCTAATCACCCAAACAGAATTGGGTGTCAAAAAAAAAGCAGCAACCAGAAATGCTCACTAAATATTTAAGTGCTTTCTTGAATAAGAGTCAAAGAACTCTACAGGTGGAACTCTATAATGGAAATCTGTATGAGTAACCATGGAGAAAGTAAAAAAGAGCATTTTCAAAGTCTCTGTCATAAGATCATGTGGAAGCGTTGCCTGGGTTTTGTTTTTTTCAGTATTCAGTGAGCAAGAAGGAACTTCTTTATTGTCCTTTTTTTAACTTCACAGTAGAGACAATTCATAAGTAGACTAATTATATCATCATAGTGTGATTTTAGTAAATCAATACAACCTCCTCTATTTATCATTGTGGATATAATCCATTTTAAGATGCTATCTAGCTGGACTGCAATGCAAAAGAATGAGTAGGGATAAGAAAATAACAAACCTCCCTACTCCTCAAAAAGGTTTAAACAAGAAATGTCTTTTATTGATCAGGTTGTCTTTTTCTTCCTCCACTGCTTTGCTTTCTTGCATAATGCAGTATGAGAAACCTGAATTGCACACATTAACTGAAAGACATTTCTACCTATTCAACTCTGTGAAAGAAATCATGTCCACATTTCCAACTAGGAAATCATAAGAATTTCCTTTACCCAAACACTAACTGGCAATAAGCTATGATAGTGAGAATTATTGCTTTGCATTCTCAAGCCATTTAGGATAAATATGAAATAACGATTAAAGAGGATTAGATTTTCAGATTAGATTGGTAATATTGTTCAAATAAAGAATTTCACTACATCTGTTTATTATGGCAAGATCCTTTCGCACAGAAGCCTAGGAGAGTACTCCTTTGTATTGGAAACTGAAGTTTAATCAGTGTGTGACAAGAATCTAGTCATCTCCTGTATTTAATAGGACAGGTTTCCACCTAAGTGACAGAAGAGGGATGGAGAGGCTTGCAGGAGGCAGGTGCCAGGAAGGACAGATGGATAAATTGTTCTCTCAGCCTGGGGGTTTCCTGCATACATACTAGAAACAGAAATCACTCAAGAAGAACTGGCAAAGCAAGACACCCTCATGTAGCCAAGAGGAATACGGCTCACTCTGCAATTTATTACAAAATAGTATAGCTTCAAGACACAAAATTTAGGCTGTGACCAAGGAGGCAGCAAAAGAGTTAATTGCCATCCTCTCTGGGCCTTGCCATAGTCCATCAGATAGAGAATTTCATTTGGTGATGGGTTCAGGTGGGAGCCTAAGAAGAAATTCTTTGTAAAGTTGGAAAGTGAACCCCACTGTCCTGAGCTTCAGCATTCCAGCACAGAAGCATTTATCTTCAATGAAACAGATTTGTAGCCTAGACTAAGTTTTGAAGAAGAAACAAGATTCTAATATAGTCCCATGGCTCCAGTCACAAGACCACTGAGCTTTACATTAATGCTTTATGATGTCTTTATTCATTGTGCATGTTTTATCTCTAATTGCATTTGTGAACTGCTTTCTGTATCCCAAAGTGATTAAAAGACTGGAGATACCAATAAAATATAAGAGAACAAACCAGGAGAAATAATTACTGAAATATAGGATATAAAAACTTAAAAAATCAATGTAGAGAAACTGTTGAAATAGAAGATGCAATGATGCATTCCTTGTACTTTTTTAGGCTGAATCATCAGAGACTGGGTAAATTGGGGAAACTGCAAAAAATTTTTGGCTTGATTCATCATATTAGAAATAATATCCCAGAATTTATCAATTCATTGCTGCAATACAGACACAGGTTTAAGCACAATAAAGCTGAATAGTGACTCATACATTTGGCCTGCTAAACTACATAAAATGACAGGAATATCACTGCACTAAACATGCTGGAAGCTGCTGAGAACTAGGAGATGAGAAATATAGAACAACGAGGGCTGGGAGAAAATGCCACTAAGGAAGGCAAGAAAGGATGCATTTAGTCCTGTATATAATGAAGACTGACATGACATTTGAGGTACTAAAAAATGACAGCATGAAGTACTGCACCTATTCATTCTATTTTCAGCCTGCAACATTATCCCCATGACTTTTGCTATATTATGTTTACAAAGTAAGGTCAAGCACATCTGAGTTCATGGGAGACAAGCTGGTAACATTAGGTTATGCTGACAGGGGGAGCAGACTGTAGTGCTCTGCCCTCCAGGACTACATTGAGCCAAACTCTTACAGCAGTGGTGTTATTGGAGGGGCTGGACTTCTAGGTACAGACAAAAGAGGAAGCCTGGATCTTAAATCCTCTATGGCTTTCCCAGAAGGACATATCCATACCATGGCAAATTTTCCTTCTTGCTTGGATCCATGTAATTGACTGAAACAAATGTAAACTACCCAATAAATATTTTCTCCCTCTGCCTCAAAACTGGGACTCCCATTCCATCTTCAGTTGCTCCAAAATGCACATTCCACTTCTTTGACATTTTTCTGAGGATCAGCACTGCAGGTGAAATTGCGAAATATTGATTTATAGCAAAGCTACAAAAACCTATGCCATCCCTAAATATAAACAAACTAGTTTTGAGAAGGGACATGGAGGGGCAGACAGGAGCAGTAGGAGGGAAGTGACTGCCAGGAGCAGGCTGCAAGATTCCCCAGTCCTCACAATCCACGGCTTTAGCCCACATGCTATATATGGACCAGCGCCAAGAGTCATGCAAATATCTGACAGGAGAAATTGTGATGCTGCTGAACCATATCTCCAGATATAACATGTGAAATGTTAATTTTATTTCAAAAAAGGAAACATGAGTAAAATATTTTTCATTCAAAATGTGAGACTAGATTCTCCCAATGTGTCTTTTTTAGATGATGACTTTTACTTTAATATAATAAAGGGTGACTCATTACAAGAGTAAATTAAGAGTTAATTTTCTAAAGACTTCCTCCTGGAAGGTGCTTAGCACCTTTAATTCTTACAAGCATCAAAGAGAAAACTAACATTTTCCCAATGGATTAACTGTCTTGCAGCATGGCTCTAAAACCAGCAAAATTGCTTTCTGATAAGCCTGAACCATAGTGGAATATACCCTGTTTTAGTGTGATCACTATTTCATCTTGCCTCTCCTTACCACAAATCTCTACAATTTGAGACTTTCAGAGGGCATTTGCATTGACATCACCAGGACAATTACAAACCTTCAGGACAGAGCAGCAGTGTAATGAAATAAATGGTAGATCCTTTATCAGAGAAAGCAGATGCCTTACAGCTAGGCTACTTAGAAGAAAGATTATAGGTCTTAAAATGGAAGTGGAAGATATATTCAGGTCAAGAGGCCACTACCAACTCCTCAAAGAAGAATTTTTGAAAGAAAAAAGAGAAGCATTTTTCAAGATGAACAGGAACTCCACAGTTCCTGCCTCCACTGAGGAGCTTACAGTGGTCAAATGCCACAGATGTGTCTAAACTTTGAGATTGAGGGAAGATTTGAGATTTAACTGCAGATTTTAAGGCCTCTACAAAGTGCTTGTACAAAATGACTTCCAGTCCTGAAGTATTCCATAGTCACTTTTGCTCAGGCACTGAGAATTGCAGGAGGCAAAATGCAAAGGAGAATCAAACCAAATGTCTGCCATTAAATAGAAGACCCTATTCCTTGAAATATTCAAAACTTACATGGACAGAACCCTGACTTGGCCTAGTTAGTTGGGTCTGTTTGAGCTGAAGCACGGTGAACAACATAACCTCCACTGGCACATCTCCACCTAAATTAATCCATTGTAATTTAATTACCATTAAATTACCATTACCATGGTAATTTAATTAAGCATCTGCATTTTAGCATGTATGTTATTAATGTAGAGTCAAAGCATCTGCATTTCCAGCAATCTGCTTTTTCAAAAGACTTATATCAGAAGTATAATGGATAAAATAAAGTATTTTACTTTTTTTCCCCATTAGATGCATACTACATGTTCTGATTTCCTCACAAAAACAGGCTTCCAAGGCTTTGCCTCAGAGCAAAAGCAACAGTTAGAGACAAAGCATTTCTGGTGAGAGCCAGAAGTTGTGGAAAAGTAGAATTAATTTCAGTCATTTTTCTGTGAGTTAAATTCATGTCTGATAAGTATCCTCAAACCCAATTAAAGGAAGGAAAGCAGAGTGTCAGGACATCAGAGACACCCAAGTGGTTGATTGGGTTGATTTTAAAAAAAAGGAGTTTGTTTGGTTGGAAACAATACCACTGACAAAAATAATGCAGCTGTTGCCACACATATACAAAATCCTCTGCTAAGGCCATTTTAAGCACTTAGTTTAGGAAGGAGGAAAAGAAAACCTCTGTATAAACTACATTAATAGTTTCTTCTGTTTCATTCATTAAGTGACAGTGTCTTCAGTGCTAAGCTATCTGCAAAAGTTTGCACCAGCCTCAGCTATCATACAGCTGAGAAATACAGGCAGCTTTATGAATCTGCCTGTATTAAACTGAGAAAGCTTATTCAATTTTCACTGATATGTCAGAAATACTTCTCACTAAAATAAAAGGTCAAATTAGCACTTTTTCCATGTCAATGACATTATATTAAAGGTGCTGTAGATACGCCCAAATAGACTCACAGTCAGAAGAGAAACGGGTCCCTGAGAATATTGCAAATCATCAGCAAATTAATTGTGGTCTTTTAAGATCAGCTGTGTCTAGATTTTTTCAGAAATTACAGTCTTAAATAAAGACAGTTAATCTTGCTTTACAGGAAATCTTGCAGCTTTGTCAGACACTGATACTTATTTTGGGCTGAATTTGAAACCAGCATTTTTCAATTCCTTTAAATAACAGCTGACTGATTACAAGCCTAGAACTTTACCTCTGTTATTTATAGAGACTACACTCTCTCAAAGAGCAAAACAAAATTGCAAAGGTTAGTAACATAAATATCAGGGAAACTTCCTCTTGGAAGATCTATACATTTCAAGTCTGAATTGTTTTGCTGCAAACACCTAATGCATAAAATTTGTGCTAATGTGTTGGTTGGCAAAGGACCAACAACGTTGAATTTGAAACAGCTAAAACCATAATTTAAAGATTGCAGTGATGGCTGGTCTTATCTCTCTGGAAGGCTGTAAATTCTGCTTGGTGAAGTTTTCAGAGGTAGGCACTAGCACCAGGGTGTACAGCAACCTTGCAGACATCACCTGATATCACTTGAAAAGAGAAAAAGACAGGTTAGGCTGGAGAGATCCTTTCAACTGAGTAACTTGGTAGGACAGATAGTACCTTTCACTTCTGCCTGCTAGTCTGACCAGAATAATATTGCTCTCTTTGTTATATATTATACAGTACTAGCTTGTGAATAGATCTAATGAGAAAGATGAGTAAAATGGAGACAAATATGCAGGTAGGCTTCAAAGGATATTGCTAAGTGTTTTGGATCTCATTTAATGAGATTTTTGGCTAATTTTTTGGCATTATTCTTGGTTAGATAAAAATTAACTGCTAGATTGGTGAGGTGGCTGTTTTACAAAATAAACAAACAAAACCAAACAGCAACAAAAACCACCCCAAACCAAAGAAAATAAACCTTGGTATCATTCCCAAGCCTGAGAGACAGGCTTGGGAAAGAAAACAGTCTAAACAAGTACAAAACATTCTCAAAAGCTTTAGCACAAAACCTGCTGATGAAATGGCTACTAATGACCTGAGCTGGAATAGAGTATATAGATTACCCCAGACTTTAAGACAGGCAAAGAGCCTCTATTAGCAAAAGGCTGAAGGTTCTGACATACTTTATGGTCTGTACTTCAAATAACTGGTGCCTTAAGATTTAAATTTTTTTATGAAATAATCTCCAATGTCTCATTTAAATACTTATTTGATATGTAGGTTGGAGGAGCTCTATAAAATCACCCATTAGGAGAAGCTCAGAGTCAGATCAAAGAAAACCTTCCCATCAGAAGCACAATTCAGTGTAGATACCTACAGAAAATAGAAAATCCTTTCTGATGGCAGATCATGTAAGGCTCTTTCCATCAGAAGCTAGTGGTCTCATTGCATTTGTGATTTATGGCAGACTATAATCATGAATTGCTGGGTTTCTTTGTGCAGGATGTTTGTGAGAGTTTGGATGCTCTTAAGAAACTAAAGACAACATGAGCTATGAAATAGTTCTTTGGACGTGGTGCCTGCACTGAATTTCCTGGATAGAAATACAAGCTACGCACTTAAATAAACACAGTGATCCTCAGAAAGATCAGATTGTTAACACCTACATTAATCAACAGAAGAGTTCACATGAAGGCAAATCTCCCACACTTTCAGGAATTGTCACTCTTACACACAACTGCTTTGCATATGCTTGGAGAACTGGCAAGATCCAACAGAAGTACTGGAGGCAGACAATGATGCATTGATAGGTGTGCAGGTGCTTTGGACAAATACCTAAAGCTTGGATGAATTTTCAAAGCAGAAAATAAAGAATTATAATAATGAATCTCAGATATGCCTTCTTCAAACCTATGCTGTAAAATTCAAATCCTGATCTTGCCTCCTTCTTCCTCTGCACAAAAATCCTCCTGGCCTGTTTCGTCACCCTCTGAAATTTGCACTACAGAGTGCTGGAGAGACTGTGTTCTTCATCCAGTGTGCCTAAGCCCATGTGCACCATGGTCTCAGCATCCCTGGGGGCTGCAGCTCTTGCACTCCTTAGACTGGAACACATTTTCTTTGTGGAATTTATTTGCTAAAGATCTAAGGAATTACGAAACATATGTAAACCAATATTATAAAGAGCTCTAAAAGCACATCCCTGGTTTTGCTTCAAAGCACAGGCACATCAATACATTTTCCACAGCAGACTGCAACTACTTCTTTTAACATGGGCCAATGGATTTCTTCAACTTCTCTGCATCAGTTGAATACACATAATTTAATACTGAAAATTATACTGCTCTCACCATTCTCTCCTGCCATACCTCCTTTTCTTGATCCTCAAAAGAAAGCAGCTGTAGGTGTGTACCAACTATAATTTTTGATCTATCACTTAAAGCAAGTAAACTCTTTCATACCTGTTGCTCTTCTCCCAGCCTTTAGCCCATTTAATCATGCCTTCACTGAAGATGGTACCGAGGCTCTGTGAAATGGAAAAAGTGTATGTATTGGTAAATGTACACCTGGTTTTGTATCCAAAAAATGGTCCAACACCATCCTTGAGATGTAATCTCCTGGATTTGACCTTAGGGCTGCCACTGCTTTTACAATTATGTTTGGTTTTTGGTTGTTTTTTTTTTTTTTTCATCTCTAAAGACCTATGTTATTAAAACAACAGTGTAAGTTTTACTAGTTAACTATTTCTGTGTGTATGAGTGAAAGGCATCTGGAAATGCAAAATAAATTCTTAGGTCATATGAAAAACCAAATAACCCTTATTCAAACACTAGAGGTTACAAACAGATATTAAGCATGCACACATTCAGCAGGAGATGACCTGAGATCATACTATGATCTAATATATCAAACTACTAAGGCACAGCAAAGTAATAACTACCCCACAGAACGAGTGGTAATAGCTTAAAAAAAGAGAAAGTAAAAAAAAAAAAAAAAAAAGAAAATCAAAAGCCATGCTCAGTCTGAATTCCAGAAAACCTTTTAGCAATACTGATCTTTGTTTTCCAACTAAATGGATTTCCAGTGATTTCAAGATTCCTACAGAAAAATGGAATTGTTTTACAAATTTTACAAAACAGAATCTCCCGTTGACATAGAGAGCTTTGTTACCACTGTTAAGGGTTGAAGGCACAAGCAGAAATCACTATCACTGTCTTGGCTTTTATCTTCTGTCATTACCACAAAGCATGTCTGGCACATGGTCGATAATTTATCTTTGCTAAAATCAGATCTAGAGAAGGCAAAGGACTCCTGAGGTGTTCAAGTTTCACCCCTTGAAAATCCTACAGTAAAGACTGTAGGATAATTGACAAGGTTGTCCCTGACACATTGCTTTCCTAGCAAAGCTGTCACGGCCTTGTGTCATAGCTCTTGCACTGAAATGCACAAGCTACTTTTTCAAGGATGAATGGAGCTTACCAATGACCTATCCTAAATTCATAGCAAAAATAAAGAGTGCCATAAACAACCTGGAGTCAGAGCAGGAGCTACACACCTTTTTTTTATAGGCATATATTTCCAGTTAGATGTAATGGAAATAATGAACACAATTAGGCTAAAAAAGTTGTTATTCATGATGGATCAGAAACTCCTCAGAAGAGGGAAGTTCTTGAAACACTTTAGAGAAGCATAAGCTTTTATGGAAATGAAGAAAAAACTTAACCATTCTTGAATGAGCAACAAGCAGAAGGGAGTTTAATTGCTTAGAATAGGTGCTAAGCAAATATGGTGAATATCGCAGTCATTGATAATAAAATCACAAAGTAGGTAAAAGTTGTGGTGCTGATGTTAATAATGCTTCTACAGCTCCTTCAGAGACCAGCTTACCTTACTTAGTGGATGCTGATTTCAGGTGGAGGGTAAGAAAACACCATGTCATTGCTAAAGGAATCTTAAGCCCCTAACAGATTCTTCAATGCCATGAGCAAACATTATCCCACTGAACTGTGGGATTTCCAGCATGTGAACATTTGATTCCTATAGGATGCCAGCTTGATTTTCAGAAAGTACAATTTCTTAAATAAGATATATTTATTTGTGTTACCTTAATTGATCTTTCATTAGGTCATAGTTGAGACACAAATCATTCATAACACAAAAAAATCTAATTCTATACAATTTTGCTATCACACATATTCACTCACATATTTTTTGGTTTACAAAAATCATCTCCTCTCCTGAAACTATCTGTCTTCCATCAGCACAGGCTGACTGCCTTGCCAACTTTAATCTCTGGTCTTTCTTTACACTTGCAAGTCATTAATCAGGTACTTCCATCATTGTAACCAATGGCGACCCTATCTATAATCATCTTCTACTGCTCTTTGAGAGCTTGCTATCCACCAGTGTCAGTGCTTCCTAGACAGGTTATAAAAATGTGCCATCCTAAATTCCACATATGCATTAATCACTTGACAAGCTTTTGCTGTTACAGTTTCCTGAATTCTAGTTGCTGCTATGCATTTTTTACCTCAGAACACTATTAATTGTAATTAGAGTAAGACACTATTCCAAAAAAATCTGGGATAAAGCAAATTAAAAGATAAGTAAGATTGTAATTCTGTAACACTTTTTCCTCAGCAGTCCAAACACAATGAATATTCTCCTTGCTGTTCTTGTTGTACAAGAGAAAAGGAGGGCAAACAAACATTTAATCTTGATAAGTCAAGCCGGTAATAGATTCATAGATTTGAGGCTAGAAGGGATCATTAGTTCATCAAGTTTTTCTTCCCATCTAGCATGCCAAACTGTGGGAGGAGGCCTCGGAAGAGATCTGCTGGGATTACCATGGGAAACTACTGTGGTGTAGGGGCATGGTAATAGGATTCCCGCGTTCCCCCATGTCCATCATTTGGTGTAGCCTCCTCAGTTAATGTCAGTTAAGCAATGGTACCATCCCAGGTTCTGGAAGGTTCTTTGTTCTAAGTTCTGTAATTGATTCCCTCCTTATAACCACTCCTTCCCTTGTCTCCCATTGGTTTGTGCTGTCCTTATCCCTCCCACAAGATCTTACCATATTGGAGGTATGTATCCCAACCCTGCCTCCTCTCTCCCTGATATAACCCCTGTCCCCTCCTTCGGGGGGGGCTCTGAGGGCTCTGGTTACCCAGACCTCGGAGTTCAGGCGCTCAGGGTAGCTTTCCTCTCAAGAGGTTGTCTCCCTTTGCTCCTTTTACCTTTTCCTGCCTTTTCCTGCTTCTGAATAAACCTCTGAGAACCGCAGCGCTCCGTGTGCTGACCCGTCTGTTGGTGGATTCGAGCTTTAGTCATCTGGGGCTCCTGCAGACCTGCGACCGGCGGGTTTCCCTGCAGGACCTAGGTCCAGGACGCCTCACCAAACATTACCTTTTACTGTGTTACCTTCAGTGAGCTGAAAAAGAAAAAGAAGGACCCTGATGTTTCACTGAAACTCATTTTTTCCCAACAGACACCCAGTCTTGCAGGAAACTTGCTGGTTTTGTTAAGAAACAAAAAAGCAACACAGATAGTGAAAAATTTAATTTCAGCATGTGCTACACAGTACTGCAGCCTCCTGCATGACTTCCAGGCTGTTTTCTTGCCCAGTTTCTAAAGGCACATCCCTGATCATCTGCTCTGCAGCTACCCAGCCTGCCATTCCTACCCCCCACCCCTCTCAATTTCTGTCCTACTCTGCCGCCACCCAAGTAATTTTCTGCCCAAGAAATTTGTGGATAGAGGCAGGGGCATTGACTTGACTGGTAAAAAATTCAGAAAGTGCATTCCTGTTTGCTGCCTGATCACTTGCTTGCTACTGCCAAGGTGGTTTTGATTGCACCTGACAGGTTCCTTTCCAAAACTTTCTACCTTAAGAACAATGTGAAATTCAATTATTTCAAAGCAATAAGGGCTTATAGAACAGATCATCAAAAACTTTGCTAACAAACCTTGTCTGCAGACTCAAAATCTACAAAACCTGCAATTTCCTCTGGTAGTTTCGTCCAATAGCTAAAACTCTGATATTGTGGCTTATTTATTTATTCATATCTATTTGAATTTGAATGGAATTAACTCCCTGCTGTTCTTATTATTTGGAGGCTTTTCTCTCCTAGAATAAATATCAACACTATTAACTTCAACACTATTAACATTTTTATTTTTTGTAGCTTTTAAAAAATTGCTTTGGGAAAAGGAGCCCCTTCACCACTCATAATCTTAGTATCTTCCTGCTCCTTTTTTTTTTTTCCTCTGAGGACAGGAAAGCTGAGGGGAAATTAAAAAAAAAAAAAAATTAGTTGTGGTATTACCATTTGAAACCAACTTCAAAGTTCCAGAAGAATATATAGGGGATTCTACTTTTATATATATATATATATATACACATATACATACACATATATATATATATATATATATATATATATATATATATATCAATATACACACACACTTAAAAAGTATTCTTTCTACAAAAAAAAAATTCAAAAATCTTGTGGCTTTAGCTTGAAATTTTGTGAAATTTCTACTGCCATTTCAGAGGGGTAGGTGGTGCATCTACTGTTCACTCACTCCTCCTATCACTATATCTACTCTGGCTGCCCTCAATACACAACTCCCAAGCTATTTATCCTGGCCAGGAAGAACATTCACAGCTCTGCTGCTTATCATCCATCTCTGTCTGTTATCCATCGCCCTTAGAGCAGGCTGGGACCCCACTTGCCATCCTCTCCCATCACATACATTTTGTTTGCATCTCCCCTTTCACACGGACCATCCACATTTAACTACTTTGCCAGCGTTCAACCTGTTGTTAGAGCAAGAAGCACGCATCTTGGAAAGCTGCTTTCACTGATTTATTGGGTGAATTTGAGGGAGTACCTAAATCCACTGATCTCACAATTTATGGGATGAGTTATGTATCCAGTTGTCATCCAAGCACACAGCTAAAGGAAAGCTTTACAGTCTTGCTGGGAAGGTCACCTCCCTCCATGTGTTTTCCATAGCTGGAGCCACAGGTGAAGGTAATAGCACACCAGTGTGGGCAGAGAGTTCCTTCCTTGGAAGATCAGGCAGGGAGGACAAAGAGGACCCTGGCCTTCAGCACCCACAGGGCAGGTTGCCCCAGCTCTGCATTTTGCTTTGCCCATTTAAATCACAGCATATCTAACAGCCATTGTCACTGGAGACCTGCTCTGGACAGGCCTGTCCACGTTAAATAAATAAAGAAGTCTGAATTCAACAAAATTTAATTCTGTTGTCTCCCAAAGTGAATTATGTTAAAGCAATTTAAAATGGCTTTAATTCTTTTTGATAGTATTATTTCACAATCTTAATTCAGGTTAGTAATACACTTTGAAATGAACAGGCTTACTTGTTCTCAAAGACCTATCCTCAGTATTGATTCACAGACAAGCCCTTATTACTTTACAGATAATACTAGTCCAGTGAAACATTAATAACAACACAAGTGATACCAGTTGTTGAATCCAATTTTTTCAGGAAATGTTATTTTCTCTGAAGAGCTCAGATTTAGGCAAAATCAGTTTTTCTGATTAAATTAGCACAAGAGAAGATACTATATAAGAGTATTTCTAAATAATTCATCTTAAATTGGATGGCACATTCATAAAACATATAAACAACTAATTTTGACAAGTAAGGGAAAAATATGATATCATTATTACAAAAATTTCACGTTAAAATATTGAAGTAATATTGATTATTAAAACATATTTCAAAACTATGAGAAGGGTGTATATTAACTACCACTGTTGCTGTCTTCCTACTGCTATGAAGGCATGCAGCATAAAAATAATGTCTAGTCTTCAGCATTCAGGTTTAAATCCAGTTGTTGCCTTGGTCCTTGCTTTCCAGACTGAATGCCTGAGGGGTTTGAACCCAGAAAGCAATCAGCTGACACTAATAAGCTGGCAAGAGCTAACGTGCTTTCATTAACTAAATAGCTGGACCAACATTTAACACCAGACAATAGTGTTGTGCCGCGTGTTTATTAATTTATGTTTCAGTAATTTATTAAAGACTTTTACCATTTAATTGTGAGACAGATGCTCAGCTCAGACTCAGGAGAAATCAGACAAGTACTTGTAACCATCCAGGAAAGAGAAGAAGCTGAGGAAACCTGAGCTCAGGAGGTTCTGGAAAGGCCCACTCATTCATTGCTGCTGTGGGCTCGCTAAGGCTCTGGGCTAAACAAGAGCTGGTCTTTGAGAGAAGAATGAATAAGGATCATTGTCACAAGAAACAGCAGCTACCCACTACCTGAGCACAAGATTTAAACAGTGTTAAACACTTAATTTAACTTTTATGTGATTATTTGCACACTGACAACCAAACTGGATTTGTGAGATTACAAAGCTTTGCAGAAAGATCAGAGGATTAAAAAAACAAAACATAACCAAACCCTGCCTTCTCCTGAAAATCTCAATGATTCAAACTTTTATTTTCATGTCAAATTGCCAAGAACAAAAACAACAACTCAGGAAGTTGTGGAAAATCCTAGTTTCTTAAAAGTTGGCTGCTAATATGTGACATTTCAAAAATGAACTAATTTAAAAATACCTCCTATATAGAATTATTTTTACATTTATTTCATAACATATACTACTGATATACAATTTTGAGACATGATACAGCAATAATGTTTGATGACTGCAGTAGTTGAAGTCCTCTATTATTGTATATAAAACTCTTAGATGAAGCTGCTCTGTAGAACAGAATGAAATAATCTTTTTCTAATTTAGAGATCAAAATAAGTCATTTATGCAGAAACAAAATAAATTCTTTTGTTTTAAATCATGATAAAGGAGATTTTTGAAAATACATATTATGAAAATCTCATTTTTAACAGAAAATAATTTGAGAAAATGTATCTAACCAAGGTACCCTACAATGTCCTTTTCTGTCAAAACAAAAGTCCTGAATGAAAACTTTTAAACTAATTTTAGGAAGGTTTGTGGAACTAATCATTTTTCAGTGTGGTTTTAGAAAGATTAAAAAAAGTTAATTCCCTGTAGACTCCATTTATATCATCATAGGATTTAATACTATGAAATATCCTAAAAAGACTATACACCATATCATATCAGTTGACTTTCTGGTCCTCAAGGTCAAACTTAATTGATGTAGAGATATACTTCCTATTAACTCTATTACTGTTTGTGTTTATGCCAAAGTGAAGCTGCCTGTGTAGAATTTATTGAAGTCATTGATATCAGAATGTTCATCTTAGAGGAATTGAAAGATATTAGATTTAGAGTAGACTTTATGGCAATTTATTATGTGAATAACTTGCATGTCTACTTATTTTGAATAACTGCATAAAATTTCACTCTAATTAATGGAATAAATTAGTCCCATGTCATCTAAACAACCTTTATTTTTCTATTAACATTTTGTCTCATAATAATATATGCCTAATCATATTGCTGAGAAGTAGAATTCAAAGTGTTTTAAATGAGAGGAGCAAGACAAGTCTGAATGACGATAAAAGGAAGCCCTGTGCATAGATGTAGTGCAGCACATTTTTCCAATAAAACACAGTGTACTCCAAAGCTGCCACTTCCTAGGTGCTATGTGGGTCTAGGAAAAGAAAAGAAGGAGATTTCTTTTAGATAGAAGCAACCTCAGCCATAAAGATCTTCAAATCGTGTCTCAGAATATTTATTCCTCAAATTTTAGAGTATCAGTGTGAAGGTTAGATCACCAGGAAAGCTGAAAATACTTATTTTTCAGGGAAATAAATCCCATCCCTGTGAAAGGTGGGAGATGCCATAATATGGCAAGATCCAAGGCTGGATTATAAATTACAGCTACAAAAGATGGCATAATGCATGGAAATCTGAAAACAAAATAGCAAGGTTTGGCCATGTTGAGAGTAAAAGGCAATCTTGGACCTAATCAGGGACCATATGAGGTTGAATATCACAAAACATGATAATCAAAAGACAATTTTATTCCAATTAGGATGGGGGTTTTATTTATTTTGGGGGGTTTTCTTGATCTTGAGATTAAAAAATATATCTTGGTGAGTTCAGATTTGCAATGGTTCCCAAAGGGATTGCCTGTTCTGCTATAATTCTGACATTTAGAAAAAATTCCAAGTTGAGATTAGAATTATTTTTATTCATCAATTTTTAAAATCATTTAGATCTTCTATGATTTAACTACAGAAATACTAGGGCATTGTAGTGTAAGAAAAAAAATTATTTCTCTTGAAAGTTTTCTCCACTAATCTCCTATTGATGACCATGTCATGTCATTCAACCCTGAGCAAACAGCTTAATGCCATTCCACACATCCCACTTTATCATTTTCTTCTTATGAAAAATGCATTCATTTTACAACAAAAAAAAAACCCAAAAAAACTACTCCAAAACCACCAGTGGTCAGGCTCACGTTTAATGTGTTAAACATGTTACCAGTATTGCTACTGCTGCTGTTCAAAAAAAAGTTGCACATTCCTGTAAGAGAAAGACACACAAGCTCATTTTTAGTGAGAATGAGAAAGGACCATTTAATATGAAACACCAGGTTTTTGTCTGAACACCTATTTCATTCGCAAATCAGAATAATTATCTTGTTCCTTTGCCCCATGTTAAGGGCTTTGAACAGTCTCAATATCTTGCTTGTCAACTTACCTGAGATCAGAACTAAAAGGTGTAGAAATGTGCATTAAAATGCTCTGCATAAAGACAATTGCTTTTCTCTTCTCTTCGAACTAGTTCTGCAGTGAGCAGCACTGTCCTTGGCTCTGTAGATTTAAAGAATTTTTAAATAAACATATTAAAATTCCTATCTTTCATGTAGAATTTCTTTATGCCCTGGATTTGTGAGGTTTTCCTGATCAACTTCTTTTGCAATTTCTGCTTTTTGCAATTGTTTATTACTTTCTTTTTAATGATTAAAAATAATTACATTTAACATCTGAGCTTAATTTTTCCTCATTTTCAATGACAAAAATAGAAAACTAATTTCATTTCATTCTCAAGTTATTTATATATTTATAATAATTTCCATTTCAAACTCAAAGAATGAATCAAACTCAGAACACCTATTTTTTATTTCTAAGCAAGCTGTATTTTAAAGTCATAATAATTGTCTACCACACACTCTTCAATCCATAAATATGATGCAGCATTTCCCTTCTGAATTTCAATTAAACATTGTGATTGAAAATAAAGAAAAAAGAACCCATTTTCAGGAGGACACTAATTACTGGAAAATTAGAATGTGAATATATCTGCCTAGGAACTGGTATTTTGGCATGACAGCAAGAACAGCAGCTAAGAATCAGAATGAATTACTGGCTTGAGATTAACCTGAAATGCAGAAACCTGCCATTTCCCCGAGCTGATCAGGCTTGTTGTATTATTTATTCCAGTGAAACCACAATGTTTGCTTTTGATTGTGAGCCAAAAAAGATCATAGAAATTGTCAAGCAGAAAACTTGCATAAAGTGCCCCTAGCAATAACTTCCCACTTACACTTGATTTACATAGGCAGTAGAATTGGACCCAAAAATGCTGACTTTACATCAAGCACACTCAATGTAAAAAAGAAATGCTGTCTTGAAACATCCAAACATACTAGGTTACACTGGTAGTTTACTTGAGTAGTTTCCAATTTGCTACCATATTGGTTAAGATTTCAATGCCTAAATAGACACAGAAGAGAAAATTCCCTTCCCCTGGATTGCTCTTTCATAAGTGCTGCACACAAGAAATCTCAGCTGCTCATACAGTAGGTGAACACTGGACTTACTCAAAGTGCCAAAAATCTTCCTTTTTGGCAAGATAAAAGTATTAAACATTCTGTCTTCAGTCACTACTAGTGCTGCTTCAGTAGCTGGGTTTCTGAAGATCTTCCCTGGCCTTCTATCAACAAAATGTTTAAGGAAAAATCAACCTAATTTTTAGATAGAATGTAAGGAGCTGTATTAGAAATTAGCGAGATCTCCTGAACTAATTTCAAATTGTTATTTTGCATCTTCAAAGCTATGCCTGTTGCTGGTACTTTGACCCCTGCTTCTTTGACTTATGTTGCTCTTCAAAATGACTGACACTCATTACAAAAGGAGGTGTAACCTAAGTAACTGGTACAGGAAAATACAGAAGCCTCACCATCTGACAGAAGCCAAGAGACCAGAAGTTTCTGGGTTGCTAACAATAGAGTTGCTATTGATTAGTATTTACAGTAAAGAACTGCAGAGCACTGAGGTCCTTTTGTGATTGATAATCACCTTCTGTCTCAGGAGAAGTAGATCATCCATAGTGGGATGAAGCTGCATTCAGCACAGGCCTCCAGATGGGGATTCTCAGAAAGCCAAAATTGATTTTGCCCCACTGACCCCAAAGGGCAGCTGACTTGGGACTGTGCCCAAACAAAACAGCTTGGGATCTGGCTCTGTGAACTCCACATTTCTGGGGACTTTGGCTTCTCTCTAAACACACATCCAGTGTCTCCAGCATTAGGTCATAACCAGTCCCCTTGAGAGTTCAGATTTATCATTCAGAAGCATAGATTTCATTAGATAGTATACAGATATTCCACGTGGTCTTAGTTAGAAGGCCATGCAATTAATGATGAGTTAGTTAATTAATGGTGGATGTCGCAGCAGGTGGCAGTTCTACTCCAGCTGGTTCAGCCACCTGCTATTAGCTCCATGTTAGCCTGGCTGGCCTGTACCTAACACTTGAAAAGTGTTATCTGAAGCTGCAATTAAAGAAATGTCCTTTATCTGCAGTCCCTTTCTGGGAGAGAGGGGCATGACTCACCACTCCAAATTCCAAAATGTTTCTTTTTACAGAAACACATAAATTTTGCAGTAGCACTTCAGTAAGGGAAAAAATATCAGCCTGTTGCATTTATATCAATAAATGTGTCATTTTGACATTGGAGTTTCCTTTTATAAAAGTACATATACATATTAATGGTGATACTATGTATATCTGGGACAAAGAAAACTGAAAAAAAAATTTCTGCCCAGCATATGGAGCCATTAAGTAAAAAAAAAAAAAAAAAAGTGTAGGTGGCCTATGTCATCAGCAATAGTCTCTCTTATTTGCTCGATGGATGAGTTTACCTATCAAAAATTAAAGATCACAGGTTCATTCATACATAGATACACCTCTTATAGGAAGCAATCTCTAAATTTACCATGAAAAGTGATGGCCTGAAAATTCTTCACTAGACCCATGGCACTCCCTTCCATCATGGACTATGGATCACAATCAATGGGAAATTTCTATAAGGGAGAAAGGCTTGACCAGATCTCTTGACACAAAAGAAGGGTAGGTAAACTCAGATAACTCATTTTGTACATATAAAGCAATCCTTCAAACAGTCACAGTCAACTGGAGGAATGACATGTGAAATGATGGGAAAAAAAAGCAGCTAAATACCACTGATAAAACCCATCCTGTCTCCTTATTAACCTTCCATCCAAAAATGCTATTCCAGCAAAAATCCTGAACTAGTGGTAGGAAAGGCCATCTTCATGCCTCATCAAATGGTGTGTGAATATTTAGTGAGCACCTTTTTTTCTGACATGCTTCAGATATAATTGAACATATATTACTTCTCTTTGAAGTTGCTGGACTAGGTGCTTAAGATGTGCCAGTCAGCCACCTACCACATGTTTAGGATTAGTTTGTGCTGGTTCATTCTGAAAATAATATAACAGAAGACTAGTTAAAACAGTTACAGATTGGGTGTTCTATTTTGTTTTCCTTGCTCACCTCTAAATGAAAATTTATTTTAAATGTCATCACCTTTTTGTTTTTTTCTTCCCAATATAATAATTTTTTTCTGGGTGAAGAAGTGTTCTCTATCTCCTTCTCAGCAGGCAAAAAGTATCAAAAAGAGACAGGATTAAAACAAGATTAAAAATATAAAGACATATACTGCAGCTACAGTTTCCCCCCCACTCCCTCTTCATTTTATTCAAAACTGAAAGTTTTGAGAAGCAGTAGAACATATATTTATCAGCTGGGAAATGAGAAAATAGTTATTGTTATCACTTATTTTTTTCATCTACTGAACAGAACAGAGGATATCACTTAAAAAAAATTGACAAGAGGCTCATATTTTCTCCTGAAGTAAAAATGTATATTTTAAAAAGTCATCAATTTTTATACATCAAGATTCCAGGTAGCATAGATCTCGCTGCATTTTTAGATATGCTTTTCCAATAGACAGCTATCCTTCATTGCACACCCTATTTCTAATAAGTCTGTCTCTGCCTTCTCTTCCAGCTATTGGATTTCATTATGCCTTTTCTCTGATAAATTGAAAATCCTTCTGACACCATTATTTCATTTTTCATTGCTGAGGAATCCCTCTCGATCTCACATGCTCTTTAGCTGGAAAGTATTGCATAGATGGGAGGGAGAAAACTGCAATATCCACTTACTGCACTGCGTGACAGCTCATCCTGGCCACATTTAAATGGCCAGCTACCAGAAAAGCACATTAATAAAAAGACAGACCTTGAAAGGGCAGCCATTTCAGTAATGATATGGTAATTATTAAGCTAAGCACTTGTAGGGAGGAAGTAGTATCCAAATTTTATGAAAGCATGAGACCTTGTCATATTCCCCTAAATTTACAAGTTAGAGCATGCTACTCAAAATGACTGCGGACTGATTAGACTATTTCTCTAGATATCTGTGAGTATATGTATTTATTGAAATTTCTTACTTTTTATCATCACTCATTAGCATAGAGGCCATGTACTATTAAGTCTCTATCACATGTTTTAATGTTTATTTTACAATGTGATCATATATATTATGAGAGAATTCACAGAGATTTGAAGAAAAATTATTAAAAGATTGAGAAAAAAATTTTCTTAGATTAACTCTTCACTGTATCATTGCAGTTCACCATCATCAACATTCTTCTCCCTCAACAAAGATCAAAAAAAGACTGTATTAAATTTTAATTGCAATGTTACATATTGTGATGCTATAACTGCCTCAGTAACTGCAAAATGCTATGATATGCATTTGACAGAAATTAAATGTATTATAAATGGAAAATAAATGGATTATATTGATAGTAACGTTAAAACTGGATGGCTAGATTTCATCACTGTTCTTTGCTGACAGGCTGAAGGTGGAAGAAAATAGTAGAATAATGTCAAATATTATTCAGCATGACAAGTTAAAAGCTGTTTTCTTATTTGACATCACTGGGCAGTGTTAGAATTTGAAGCTTAAATCAGTTATTAAGAGACTTATACACATTAAGCCCTACATCTGTCAAATATGGCTGCCTGTCAGAGATTCTTCTGAAGATGGGACAGCCACTGCACACAGAATTTCAGTGGCAAATCACCCTTAATAAGCCCCAAAAGTTTGACTGTATATTTTCCAAGGATGTGAAAGGAGTTTTGGAGAATTAATGAAACCGTGGCACAGGACATTAAAAGTTGAAGTTGTCACATATGAATTGCACTGAATGACAGAAGAGTGAGAGGGTTAGTAATCAGCAATATCAATTGTTTAATGCAGTCACAGCATGATGGCCAAGAAGAGACTACAAATACCATGGGGATGCTGTAACTGTGAGATAGAGCAGAAAGAGTTCAAGACTTGCTGATGTCGTCAGGTCCAAAAACATTGACACTTCTGGACCAAATCATTCTTTCCTAGTCCTCTCCTCTCTACAATAGGAAGTTGCACCCTTATTCATGCAAGACATCAGTCCCTTTGGTCTTTGCCCTCATTTCCCAGTCCTCAAACCCTCACCATGTGATATCTTCTAGACTTTCTCCATACACTTCTTAACAGGTCCTGGGGACAGGATTCCACCTCTTTGCACAAACCCAGATCAGCACAGTTTGTGCTGCTGTCCTAGCTATCCACTTATCTGGCTTTAGTAATTTTTCTTTCCATAGGCATCTTCAAGAGAGGCTCCTGCCTTCCTTAGCAGACACCTTTCTTTTCAAACCAAGAGAGCTTTCTGCCAATAAAAATTATCCTGTGGTAAAAAAAAATGGCAGACTCCATGGAAGTGCTGAAGAACCTTGTGATTGCTTCACCAAAAACACAACAGGGTCTGAGATGACTGCTCATTTCCACTAAGGAGTGAGATTTCTGGAATAACTGCTCAGGTCCCTGTTAAGTGCTGCCCTACAGCTGTGTTCCTACCTAGCACTGGTTAAAGTTGCCCCCTAGCAATGGCTACTCAGACACTCAGTTCAAGTGAGAAGCTCCCTGCCCTTTCCAGCCAAAGTTTGTCTCTTGTAATTGCAGGTACCCAAATTCCTAATTCTCATATACACCACAGACATGTTAAAAACGTTTAAGACTTATTATTATTATTCCAACATAAGCCTCTCTAAATCTATGACCTGTTAACTGGGTAATTCACATCACTCTTCAAAATGTCTTTTCCTCCTTTTTTTCTTGCTACCCTGTTAGTCATAGTGCTGTCCTTTGCAATTTCACAAAGGATAAAAAGCAAGATGAAAGAGGAAAGAAAATAGAAATACTGTATCTGAAAAGAAAAGTGAAAGGAGTCAGGTTGCTATTCTCAAGTATCTCAGGGGAAAGGTAAGTATATCCTGTAATTTTGGAGAAAACACTAAAAAGAAAGCTGAACAGATTTAATTGAAGGAAAGGAAACTTCTAATATTGCATAGAACTAATCAAAAGCCCCAACTCCTATGATCCACAGCCCCTGTGGTTTGTCATAAACTGATAAAAACCAGCTATCTGACAACTGCAAGAGAAGCAACTCACCTGGGAAACAGAGAGTTGACTGAGGAGCATTTTGTGTCAGAGACATCAGCTGAGATTCACCAGTTGCTATGCATAAGAAATGTGGCCACTACACTCATTAATTCTTGAACACTCTTTATTTTAGTGCTAAAAGTGGTGCGACATTTAGGTCACCTTTAGTCTGAAGTTGGCATTTGCCTCACAATTAGATTAATGAATACTCAGGGAAAGCTCAACAAATGCTAAAATCCAGTGAAATTGAAAACACTTTGGCGCCCATTAGAAGCCTACAGTTCATCAGGAAAATGTGACTAGTTCATTTGGACCATAAGACATTGCATAGATTTGTTGAATTTTCCTAAGCTTTTCCCCAAATATATAGCAGTCTTTCCACAGCCCTCTCCTATAATTAAGGAATCACATCTTGGAGGGTGTCTCCCATCTGAAGGGATTCAAGGGAACAGTCTTACTCCAAGGTCTATGATCCTGATTGTAACATAGGAGAGCAACTGAAATAATAATAATAATAAAAAAAAAAAAAAAAAAAAAAAAAAAAAAAAAAACATGTAATCTTGAAGATAGGAGAGCTGTAGCTCATCCTTGCAAGTAAGAATGCAAGTGCTAACACAATCACAGTCTGTGCAGAATGATTGTGCAGCCTCATGGCCGATGATGTGAAAGCACACCCAGCATGAGATGGTGCTAGTGAAGATGGGAGCAGAGATGCTTTTCCTCCCTCTTCCCCAGCAAACCCAGGCCTGCATATGCTAATTAATAGTCCTTATGGTCTGAAACTGAGGCATTAATAAGCTCTATGTAGCCTGTGCTATCATAAAGTACAAGGTCATACTCATAGGGACCAATATCAAGACTATCTGATCTATGCTGATGTCTCATCAGTTAGAAAAAATAGAGGGGAAAGACCTGATGTGCATTTTTGAATGAGAGGATGATGAGAAGCAATTAATTTGGTGTGATCATGAAAAAGCCAAATCACTGCTAGGATCTTTAGATCACTGCTAGGATCTAAAAGATGAGGTAATTCCAGTAGTGATACAAGTTACTAACGATGTCTAAAAGCCTCTATCCAGAATATTGAACATAATTCTGGCCACCTATATTGGAGAAAAATTTGTTCAAATGGTAACAGATGAAGAGACCGGCCATTAGGATACCCATGGGAACTTAGAAACCATTGTAGAGACTAAAAGATCTCACCTTGATTAGCCAGGAAAGTGGCGATAATAGAGCTCTCTTCAGATACTACACAGGACTGAAAGGTAAAAGAATTTTGAAACCTCAAGGTCACTGCTAGTGAGGAAATAAAGCAGCACAGCTTAGACCTAATGAAAAGTATAGAGAAAATGAAAAAGCTCATTCTAAGGCAGAAAACAGTCACTTAGTGGTAAGAATCCCACAAAAAAAAAAGTAAAATCAGGATAATGTATGTCCTGCCCAATCCTACGTTACCACAGACTGCTGACATCTACCTAATCCTAAATCTAGTGGTAGCTGATCAATAGATTCAAAAATATTTGGAGAGTGGGCAGACCCACAGTAAGCCTTGTTTGTTTAGCCCCCCATAATAAAAACGATTCATGTGACTGAAAACCTCCTACAGAACTCAATACAAGACATTGAGCAAAGCAGACAGAAAGGAAGCAGCTTGCCCAAAAGACAGGGACACAACTGCTTATGGGGATGGCTGGTTCCAGTGAGGTATCTTATCACCTTGTTTGGTACAATTAGAGAAATTACTTTCCTTTTAGATATTTAATGTCTTTTTGCAAAATAACATCAGTAATATCATTCAGTCCTAGTAAAACTGATAACAAACAGTGATACGTTGGAACTAGGACATATTTTATAAATTAGCTTAGAACAAAGGATGATTTCTTATCATTCGCACCATATAATCACACTTTTTCCCTTCAGCTGGAAGAACTAAATAAAAAAAGATAATTAAGTGTTCAAAATCAGATAAACAAATTTCTTCAGAGTAATGATAATTAAACCGTGTCTCACTTTGGTGATTTTATATTTAAATAAAAATGAATACAATATATTATTATAGGTTTTTTAAACATATTGTGCTGGGTGAGTAAACAAATTTTTTTTTTTTTTTCTTTTTGATAATCACTTGAAAAATAAACAGATATATAAATGGTATAGTTGCCTAAAAAAGTTAATATACTGGACTTAGTGGCCCAGGAGGTCTCTTTCAGATTCATGTTCCAAGAACAACATGTTTGTGTGCAGACATGGCTTTTGTGCTAGGATGTGAAAGCCCTCAAAATGAAAAGTGTTATCTACTATAAAGTAAGTTGCAATGAGTGCAATGAACACGTTTTTATTGGATCATTTCTAAAATGGATATAGGAAATATTTGATATATGTTTACTCAAGTTTTCCCAAGGACTTTTCTATTTCACATTTCCCTGGTTTCCTTTGTATCTATCTAAAGATTAAGTGACAATCTTTTCTTCAACCCACCAAATCCTGTTTCAGGATTACTATATTGAGCTTGAATAGTTAAATGGCATCTGAAGGTTCTTTAAAAATATAAAAAAGAAAAAAAAACATGTTTTGCTAAAAGGTTATATATCTGCTGTACACTATATTATCTTAGCATAAGTAAAAGTATACTTCTTTTAATCACAATATGACAAAGAGGGCACATCTACATTGATATATGGACAGTGTAATCCTACAAGCTGTCAGAATCACAAACAGAGAAGATGAATTTTAAAGGCAGGGAAGCAAACATACTCAATGTGAGAAAGGTTACTGCTGAAAGGACTGATCTGACTTTTTAGAAGAGCATGGAAAAGGTATTACATGTTGACCTTAGAGTGTGTCACCAGTTGTTTTTCAGAAAAAAATATAACAAGCCCTAACACTCTTCATGCTTTTCAGCAGCAAAACTCATCTCAAAACACCCAGCTTGTCAACTGTGCAACTTTGCCCTTTGCATACAGAGCTTCTAGGTGAACATACTTATCACTACAGATTTCCGTGCTGCTTTTGGCTAAGTCAACAACAAATTCATGTTACCTTAGTGTTTTTTCTTCTTTGTGAGGGGCAGTGAGACATTTTATTTTACACAAGATTCCACCTAGTTTCACATTCAGCAAGCCAACTTTGCACCTGCAAATTCAGATGCACAGTGGATTTGATTTATGATTAGAACCTAGGCTGAAAACACCACCAAAATGGGTCTGCTTTATTAGTAACAGGTGTAACCACAAGTTGTTCTTAAATTTCAGTATCTGTGGGTTTACAGGTAGTCTTGAAATAGCAAGTCTACTAAAGAAAGAGCATTACAGTAAATAGCATTCCAGACAGCTCATGTTCCAGCTGCGTTGTCTTCATTTACCAGACCCCATACCTGGTTTTCAGCTTGTATAACACCCTGACAGCCCACAGACAGAATAAAGAAAAGCGTGTGTTTATCTTGGTGGCTAGTCTGTAAAACACAGATATCATTCCACAGTTAAAAACAATTTCTGCCTGAAGTTAGTTTCTAAATTGCAGTTTTCTGATTTTAGAGAAAAGAGACTGGGTGACTGCAATTTAGTTCTAGTTTGCCTAAGCACTGTATCTAATGTTAATTGAAAGAGTAGATATTATTTGACAACAATTATTTTCTGCTGGAAATCTGGCTGGATTCCAGGAAAAGAGGGAAAAGATGATAGAGCTGTTTATTTTGCATTAGCTACTCTGAATAAAATATCTAAATTAATCCAGATTGTTTTTTCACCCCGAAGGATTGATAATCCAAAAATGGCAAGAAAACTATAAGGGAAAATACATTTTTCTATTTCAGAGTTAGCACCTGTACTTTCCTCTAATGAAAAGTAGCTGAGAGACATTTTGTATTTCCAAAGAAATACAAAAGAATTTTACAAGTGAGAGACAACAGCCAATTAGGAAATTATATTCTATTTGTAATCACTCATGAACATCCCCAGCCTACTCCTGTAATAAAGACCCCAAATAAATAATGCAAAAGGAGAGTTTTACAGATAAAATGAGATTAGAATGGCAAAGTTCCCTCTCAAGGAAGTGATTCTGATCAGTTCTGTACAAGAGAAGGAGGGGGGCAGGGGTGCTGAGTGGAAATCCTGCCTTTGGTTCTTCTCTTCTGCACTTGTGATCAGGATGTTCCCTCATTACAGGAGCATAGTCACCATCAGGAGGTAATGGGTCTTACACAGCTTCTACTGGCTGAGTACTCCACAAAACATAAACCCTCCAGTTTCGTCAAAGTCATTGAACTATCCAGAATAAAGGCCCCAGGCCACATTTTCACCATATGATGCATCTAGAATGACAAATGAATCCCCTAGTCAGCAGCAGACAATGGGGGAAGAAATCTTTTCCTTCTCCTGAATGGAACGGATGAGAGGAACAGCTTTATTTCAACAGCTGGACTGTAGCTTCAGTAATGATTTTTCCTGATTATTAATTGGCTGTTATTGTTGATAAGGGACCCACAGATGCATATTATCTCAAAGTGTTACTTTTCATCAAAAGAAAGCCTTCACACCAGCAAGATTCCCCAATAAAAGAAAAGAAAAGGAAAAAAAAGAGACAGCCATGAAACTCTTCAGCTAGGACCAGAGGCTGTGTCAAAGACAGCAGCAGGTCCAAATGAGCATGTAGGGAATCTGACATGCTGCTTGCAATTCAGAACAGAAACACCCTAAGAGAAAAGCCTACAAAGCACCAAACCAACATGATTGGAAGCTACAATTCTTAAGAGTTGCACTTTTCTGGGTCTTTTTATCTTTGAAATTATTGTTACACACAATAGGATATGCAGAGAAGGATGATGGAGAAACATGAACTTACTAAGACTACTTGGTAAAATAATTTTTGCTTTTTACACTTTTATAAAAGTACTGTAGTACGGTGCTGAAAAAAGCATGCATGTAACTGATTTCTATTGCTCTTCTTAGATACTTCATCAGCCCTCAGTAATCTGCTATCCAAGCTCCTTTGATGTTTTACGAAATTTATTACCGCAATATCCTTGCAGGTTAAGGAACTGCTATCAGCCCACTAGGAACAAATAAAGCAGGTGGAGAAACAAATTTCATATCAAATAATGAAACTGTTTTAAAGTTAGGAATGAAACCTAAATTTCTTTAGCCACAGGTCAGCATTTTAACCTCTGATTAAATGTCAAGTTCAAAAGAATTTTTTTCTCTTTAGCAGTGCTCCCACATAAAAAACAGGCTCAAATCACACCAGAGACAGTAGTTTGGAATACATCACAAATCATTAAATTTAGAAAGAAACTGGCAAGCAGCAAATTTTGCCACACTAATATTTCTGAGATGATCAGGATAAGACTTTTAGTATTCTGTTCAGAAAGAGCCCTTGGGCAGAACCAGCCACACACAAAATGATAAAAAATATGGCTCTGTAACCAGGTATTGTAATGGCTAAAAAGATGAATCAGGTGGGGGTGGGAAATCTCCAACATATTTATTTATTAGTACAAAACCAACAAAAGAATTAAGGTGACATGCATTTAGGAGAATAATTCTGAAATTTTTCAAAACTTATATTGTCTCAAACCTAATTTAATAAAATCATGGGATAAAAATACCATGATCAAGTTCTACTAGATATTGAGCTCTAAAAATTTATGGAAGATTAGATGGGAGAGAATGTAAGAATCATTATTTGTTTGCCTTATTCATATGCTAAGATGATGTGAAGGTATTTTCTACTGTCTACTTTTCAAAAGTTGAATCAGAGGCATCTTAGGTGTTCCCAGCAACAAAACTCTTTGTACAAACTGTTTGCCAGACTCTCAGCATTGCTTACTTCTGCTTTGAAAAAGAAAGAATGAATTTCAGGGCCACACAACCACGTGTTAAATATGACTAGTATTAGCAGAGCTGAGGCACTGAGTTATTGAATAGCTCATTAGAAGGACACACACTGAACTGTAAAGGTTATAAAAAGGCACATCCAAACTTGCTAACAGTTGCTTTCATGAGGAATTTCTAGTGAAAAGGTCACTAAAGAGCCTGACTTCCCCCCTGCTCCAAATTGCCATGCAATTGGGTAGCACTGTGCCTGAATGACAGGAGATATTAACAATAAGAAAATTAAAACAGCTAGAAAAAGTTTAAAAAAATCACAGAAGCAGCAAGGTTAATACTATATTTATTGTCTTCTAGACTAGGTCACACAAGGGATATGGGAAGAATAACACTACATAGATATTAACAGAAATTATATTGTACAAATACACATACTTCTACACAGACACACACATATACCTGCATGCATGAATGCTTTACTCTTATCAATAACATGCCTCCCTGAATACTGGGGGGAAAGAAGTCAATAATCCATTCTCCTACAAAAGCATGAATAGCCCATTATCCCAATCCCACTGACATGAAGCAACTCACTGGGGGTCAAATGAGGAACACAGTGGTGGACAAAGCCCTGGGTTCACTCTTCTCTTTTTTCATAAATGACCACAGCTTATCTACTTTCTGCCAGCTAGGCAGCTGGAAGATCTAGCCCTTTGAAGCCCAGGTATCTCATTCCCTTTAATTCACCTCCTTGTAAAAGGAAACAACACGTTTGACCTTTTATTCTTTTAACAGTTTATTTCAGATCTTTAATAGACCAAGAAAAAAAATACCAAAAAAAAAAAAAAAAAAAAAAAAAAAGCCACGAAAAACCAACCAATCAAAAAAAAAACAAAACTGAACTGTCTTTAGACTGACATAAAAGAACTGTCCGGCTCTTCACTAAGGATGAGACTCTAATGGTCTGAGGTCAGGTAAATATCACATGAAAATAAAAGCCTTTTCAAAGAAGCTTTCACCCCATGTCCAAACTGGTAAAACAGGGTGGGGATTTTGTTCAGCATTTATGGAGCCTAAACAGGTATTTGAAATTATTTCAGCAGGTTATAGATTAGTAACATTTTTTTTAAAAGAATCCTTTTTTTCAATAAATAAAGTAAAGGGAAAAGGAAGCCTTGTGTTTGGGGACCACATCGTGTGGTATGGAAACAAATATCATATGGTTGGGAATAATAGCAGTAAAAACCCCTAAACAAAGCTTTTCTTTTCCTTTCTTGCTTTTGCTGCGCTAAAGAAAACTAAG
Source organism: Anomalospiza imberbis (assembly GCF_031753505.1). Classification (NCBI taxonomy): domain Eukaryota; kingdom Metazoa; phylum Chordata; class Aves; order Passeriformes; family Viduidae; genus Anomalospiza; species Anomalospiza imberbis. Next base: position 13,765,018 of record NC_089687.1, read on the forward strand.
CAACCTCAAGTCATGTGAAATGAAATAATGGATCTTATCTAGGTCACAAATTTTCCCTTTATAGTAAATGGATAATGACTCATCTTCACCATCCTTAAATTTATTTCTTCACATTATTGTATAAATACACCAAAGTCACAGGTTGAAACAATGTAAGAGAGGTGAGCATATCTCAGCCCAGACAATTGTAGGTTAAAGGATCTTTATTAAAGTTATAGATCAGAATGGAAGTGGAGGTGAGCAGATCTGTATCCTCTGCTTATTTATTGCATCACTTGAACAATTTAACAATACTCTACATTGGCCATCCTGTACTCTCTCTGGTCCCAGGACTCCTGGTCCTCCAGGCATTCCCAGTAACTTGACTCAGTACTCTAAGCTGAGAGAACACCTTCTGGATCTAGCAACCATTTCAAACATTTGCCTTATACTTCACTCCCAGTACCAACATTCACTCAACATAATGGGATGCTGGATTTATGCACAACTTTGTCTATTCAGGCCAGCAGGCAGGAAGCTCAGCATTGCAAAGGTATGGCTGAAAAGCCCACAGTGGGCATTCAGTGCCCAGCATCCTGAATTCAAACCTCAGCTCCTTTCCTATGCACAATGAATCAGGCCCTTTTCTGCAGTGTTAGTCATTCTCCTGCCAGCCATTATCTGCCATTGTTCCACTAGACATTCTTTAAAATAGGTCAGTGATTTTCTGCATAATTTTCATACTTTCAAGTCCATCTTTTAAATAATTTTGGGTTCAGTTTATGTTGTGTACATCTCTTTGCCATATTTGTACATTGTCCTGTCAGCATTATCCTCCTGTGCACAGCTTTCCAGTCCTTTCGGAGCACGAACATTCTGCCTTTGAGTCTATTATCTTGCTGCTTATCAGTCACAATCTCACTGGTCCCATACAGCTGGGCTTTTCATGGGGTTCATCTAAAGAAACTTTTCTGTCACCTACAGCATATAGAACTTCAGGAATGGAACACACCAATCCTACATGTAGTCACAGTAGTTGGCTATAATTATGAAACATGAAGTCATGAATATTCAAACCACCTATGCAGACAGCCATTGATCATCCACAAGGCTCTTCTCTGAGGTCATTAGGCATTTCTCACTCCAAAAACCATCCTTAGCATCATATGTGCTAATGTACTCCCTAAGATCACACATTCATCTTGTATAACCAAGGTACCCAAAAATAAGGGCTTTTTAGATGTTAAAACTGAAGCCTACTAAAAATACTTAATATCAAAATTTGCAATAACCACAAGGAAAAAAGCCACTAATTACTTACTTCCAGTTGGTTGAATTAATTACTATTCCAAAAATGCATATGCTTAGGGGAAAAAAAAAAAGTCAGCTTTTTGACAGTTTGATCTAATACCCTAATACAATATGCACCAGTGCCACATGATGAATGGAAAGCTAAACCAAAATGGAAAATATACATGAGAGTAAGATTGAAAAGATAAATTATTTTCTTATTTGGACATGTCCTGTTAGAAAAAAAACGATACCAAAATGCTGCTTCCTAAAGTTAGCTGAATTCTGTGTACACAGGCAGTGATGAAGTGTTACATAAAGTATCCAGCAAGTTTTTCTCTATAGAAAGCCCGAAGTATCTTTTTCTCTGCCTGTTGGAAGCATTGTCCAGTGCAAGAAAAGAGAAGAGAAAGAGTACTAAAAGTACTTTAAGTATCTCCCTGGATAAAGCAGATTCTCTTTCCAAGTTTACCAAACATGGATTTGAAATAAATCTGGTAAGTGAAAAGAGGAAAGTGAAAATGGAAAGCATTTCCATTTATGTGGAAACAACCACATAAATACCTTCTTTAGAGACACATACAAGTTTTGACACAGAAGAAATGGAAAAGGAAGGAAAAAAACTTTCCTCTGATTCTGACCTAGGGCAAGTGTGACCCAGTCACAACAAGTCAGATGCAGTTTGGTAACTTGCCATTAAAGAATTTCCCTCCAAATAAGGTGACAAAAGGCTTTGATAAAAGGCTAAGATATTTATATATATACTGCCTAAAGGAGTGACATCTCTCTTCTCTCAGAAACCAGGCTTGACTTTCCACACAGACCCAAGTATTTGCTACATTTGATCTTTGGCCCTTGGTGCTCATCTCCAGGAACTATTTTGCCACTGCTTTCTCCATTGTCTTCACATTTATCTTGCTATCAGGGAGGAGGAGGGGTAGGGTTTCCAGCATACTTTCATCACCTCCCATGGTTTGTGTCCTGCCTGTCCTCTTTTGTTTTTATCTTGGTGTGGCATGTCACATGCAGCAGACACTGAACCAACCAACAGTAGAACAGTTTCACTCCTGTGTTTGTCAATAGCTGGGCTTTTTTCTGCACATCAATACTCATTGCTATCACTGTCTTCTCAGCCCTGGAGATCTCCGGTCATCTTCTCCCGCTGTTTCTAATAACTCTTGAACTCCTAAACTAACAGCATTTTATAAGAAAGGATAAAATATGTTTTAGAGTTGAAAAATTCACCACGTCCTACCTACATATTTCAAGCTGACAAGAGTGAGACTAATCTCACACAGCTGTAGTTGTCTACTTCTGAGCTAGTTTTACAGGTTGCTTTTGCAATCAGCAGAAAGAAGTGGACTTATCTAAGATACAGCTCACTGAATGTCTCTCCTAGGCACAAGACAGATCTCTTGGATGTCTGCCATATAGCAAGATAAACTGCATCCTACAAGAGCCCATCTTTCTCTATCAACCAGCAAGAGAGCCCATAGAACAAGCTTAGAAGGCAGCGTCTAAATGTCTTCATTTATGTTGGGATTTCCAGAGCTCCTCTGCTTGTGGAGGACACCTTCAAGTGAAGAACACAGCTGAATATATAATTAGGGGCAGCCTCAGTGATCTGCAGCTTGGGATAACCTTGTCATAAAACAGGGAGCAAAACTCCCATGACAGCTTCCTACAGATTTCTTTTGCCTTATTCTGAAGTCGATGTCAGTGGTCAATGATGAAGACAAAATATTGGCCAGTGCAGAGCTTGGGTCTGATCCAGTCTAACACTAAATCCAAACAAACATAACAAAAAAAGAATAAACACTTTGCTCTCAGATACTTTCCAAGGAGAAAAACACAGATAAATCTCAGAAAGGCTGATTCAGTCTCATTGAATTTCATTTGGAATTTATAATTTATTCCAATATTACCACCATGCAAATTCCTACAAAAACTGAACGTCTGTTTGATTCATTAGCTCATAGTTTTGCATTCACCTTTCAGGGGCTGGGTTGGGCTGAGTATGCAGAAATCAAATGCTGGCAGACTGCAGACTAGAAGGATTTATTGTATGCCTTACAGGAAGAATCTAGACATAACTATCCCCAGGAAAATATTCACAAAGGATGTACTCCTCTTAAAAATAGAAGTCAGTGGGTGGTAACAGGCTGCTCGAGTTAACTATTTGTCAGTACACAATAGCTGATTAAAAAGCTTTTTATTGATTTCCTGGGTGAAAATCTGTGATTACCTTCATAGCTACCAGTATTCTATGTAACAGCAAGATAGCCCTGTGGGGTAAAAAAAGATTTTGCTTTTGAGTTAAAGCAATACCTAGTTCAAGTTAGGTTTACTTGGAAACCAATTGCACCTTATTAGGAAGTTCTAATGTTTTGACAGTTAATTGCAACAGATTTTTAAAAACCTGATTTTTTTTTTTTTTTAGAGTTAATGAAGGAAAAAAGAAATCTATACAAATGACAAGAGCTCAGCCATGTGCTTACCTGTGACTATACACAGAATCACCTCCCTGCTCAAAGCAGGTAAGTAGACAAACAATTCCCACAGCACATGCATTTGCTCTTATTTTTGAATATGTTCTATCCTGCACTTCCAAAATCTTAAAAAAATTCATAGAATTCAGTATGCTGGAACAAAACATAGTCAAACCAACAACTTTTTCCGACCTATTTCTTTGCTTTTTTTGGGTTAGCTTTAAGTTAGATTTTTTTAAATTTGCTGAATATAGTATTTATCAGATGGAAGAAGCAAAAAAAAAAAAAAAAAAAATCAGATGAAACCTTGAAACCTAAGGAAGGTATGAACTAGATAGAAATTGTCACACAGGCAGAAAAACATGAGACTGTTGGGAGAAGCAAATAAAACAAATGGGTGGTAGGGGAAGTAGTTGAAGAACAGAGACCATTCCAGAGAGGGCTGTTTATCATTTTGTGTATGGATTGATCATTGGCTAAGTTACATTAACAATTATCCTATGCTTGTTTTGGGTGGTGCTGAAATCTGAAGTCACATTTCTCCTTTCTTCCAGATATACTGTAACAATCTGAAATTATAGCTCTTTAAAATGTATTAAGGGAAAGAAAAAAAATCTTGACATCAATTGTTTTCACTTTCAGTAAATTTCTAGCAGATTCAGAAATGTCACAGGATTTCATAAGTTGCCTCTCATTATTTTAGTCCTAGAAATGGTGGTTGCACCACTTTACAATACGGTTTCTGAAATTCAATAACAAACGGAAGCTGCAATCTAAGGGAGTTTACAGTGAAAATATTATAGCTAGAAATCTTAATTAAAAACTTGCCCCATTGTAAGCCACTGAATATCAGAAAATGTTTAAAACAACAGAAAATATTTTAAAGAAATGAATGATTGTCCTAGAAACATATCCACATGAATTATATACCTAATCCTCCAGATTCTTCTGTGCCTGCAGTTTTCTGTATTTTTTATTACTGTTTCTTTATACTCTCTCTAATTGCCTGCTGTAAAACCATCTGGAAATAAAAGCAGTGTGATTCATCTTTACCCATAAGAGTTGAACATCGTGGTTTGAAGTGAAAATGATACACAACAATCAATGATTAGCCACAAATACAACTTATTACACTGGTCACAGAAAAGCTGGAGTTTTTTTCCTAAAATTGTGTTGTTTATATCCATTAACCTGTTAGCAAGTTCTGCAGACTGCAGTCTCCTCCTCAGACTGCTGCCACTAAAGCACCCCTGACAATACCCAAGATTCTGTTAAGATCTCTGGACCTCACCCCCTCCCTGTCATCTCCTCCCCACAACCATAGCTGAAAAATAAGCCCAGTTTGCTCTGGCTTGCCTTGAGTTTTTGCATTTTGACTCGTGCATTGGCCATTCTTACTAAGCAAACTAGAATCACTGAGAGTTGACCTGCCTGTACACTTCTCTCTGTAGGTGTCCCTTGTCTTTCTAGCACCTGATTGTCAGAAAACTTGTAGGAAGTTACTCTCTTGTGGATCTGCTGTATCTTATTGAAATTGACTGATAAATTTAAAAGTTAGAGGGCTCAGGGAACTTCCAGCCCTAAAGTTTGGTCATGAAGAGCTCGTTCCCCATTCCCATCACACTCTGAAACACACAAAAGGACTTCAACTATTTCAATACATTCAGCTTGTGGAATTTCCAAAGAGAGAAAGGAAAGATGTTACATTAACAGAGTTAAATCCTAACTTGCTCTCAGCTTAAACCAGTACCTCTAGCACAGTAATAGCTATGGTGGTGGTTTTGAACAGGAAGAGCAGAGTACTCTCTGTGCTGCTCTGTGCCCTTACACAGAGCAGTAATTGATAGAGGGGACACAAATTGATAAAGCATTCAGGCACTTGGAGTCCTTCCAGCCAACATTATGGAGACTAAGGAAGAAGTCAAAGCATCTGCGAGATGTTTGGACACAAAAGCAAACTATGAAGTTAAACTGAAAAGAGTGAAATGCTGTCTACCATCAAATACTGTGCATTACCAGCCTGCACGTTTATTTGTGATTCCCAGCATCACCTACAATCCCCCTTTCCAGCCCACTGCTGGTTGATGGGGATGCTATTTTCCTTCTAGTTCCGTCCTGTGTGGCTTGGTAAGAGTCCAGGCTGATTTCTGCTGTGTCTTTAATCTTGCAATACACCCTTAGATAAATGAAAGTGTTAAATATCTTACAGACAAAAAGTCCCAACCATTCTTTTCATGGCAGTATTACTAATAAGAGGAGGACACAGGATTATTCAGGACACAGCTAATAAGTCTGAAAATGTGAAGTGTTAACCAGAAAGAAAAGTGAAATGTGAGGAAATGTGAACTTTAAAATGAAACTTAATTGATCTCAAGAAGAATGTCTGAAGAAGTTAGACAGGAAAGGCATATTAACAATCCAAGAGATGGAGACAGTCCCTTTTTGTTCCCACTCAGGCTATTTTCTTTTCAACTTTTTCAGTTTATCTACTCTATTAAAGCCTCTTACTCCCAGACTGTTGTTCAGAAATCTCATTAATCGAGATGTAGGAACATAACAATGAAGAGAGCAAATAGATTTTGATTCATAGATGTTTAAAGCTGCAAGAGATTGTTCACACTATTTATTTTGATGTCTCATATAACAGAATCATTTGTCTGGATTTCATGCAGTAACTCTAGCAGCGGAAGAAAAAGAAAAATCTTATGCATAAATAAAGTGTTCAAGATTTCATATTCACACATACACACACAGATACACAAACTCAGAAATTAGCTATCCAGAATATTTAAAATAATTCAAATATCCAGAAAGAAAAAAAAAAACAAAATCAGTGAAGAATTGCCAGAAAATGCTGCCAGTTTCCCTTCATGCATCATATGCCTCCAGCCCTCCAGCTAGGGGAGGGGTGCTTCAGAGAAAATGATCTTATTACCTAGAGATAGGAATGTTTGTCACACTCATGTTTTCTGGGAGCTCAGCCTGTTCACTGTGAATGTTAATTTAAACAACACAACACCAAACAACAACAAAACTAGAGAAGATTGTCCTATTCCAATTTCTGAAACTTCCTTCTCTCTTTTCCTTCTCATAATTCTAGCTCCAATATGGATTCCTGCCCATGCAAATCTAGGATATTTTTTGTTTGTTTTCATTAGGGGCTGGAAAATTATCCCACAGTCAGAAAGAAAGAATACAAGAAGAAAAATAATCAAGTGGATCTCTAAACATACATCAAACAAACATGGACACTGGGTGTCTTTTAGGCACCTCAGCAATGAAAGTAATGATAGCTACAACAACACTAATACCTGCCTTCAAGGCAGACCTAAGGCAGGACTACTCACACCCAGACCTCTTCACAAGTTTTTGTCAAAGTATATTGTTGAAACAGGAGTGGGAGAAACAACACAGTGGTAAAGGGATGGAAGAACTTGTTTAGAAGAACATGAGAGAGCAGGAAGGCCTCATGCATTAGAACCCTTCAGCCACTGAAACCCCTCACTCTGCTGAAACCTGTCCTGCTCTCCCTGTGAGACTCCCAGAGGGCCGTTCCTCCTGGGAAGAGTTTAAATTGGGTTGACACATCTTTCTACATCTCAGAAGGAAGGAGGGTTAATTCCAGACGTCTTCCCCTGGGAGATAACTAGGTAATACTCCCCACATCACAGTGAAATCTGGCCTGAGGGCCTGATTTACCAGTAAGAAATTTGGTCTTCTTCCTTCATTTCAGTAAACTATTTTTACATGGCTTGTCTTGCACAGAGAAGGAGGGAATGTTTTCTGTGAACTCTGCTGCTGAAGCTGAGTTCATAAATATCAAAGAAGAAAGAAATGCAGATGAATGGCAGCAGCAGTGAAAACGCTGAAACAAGGAAGAGAAACGGGCTAAGGAGAAATGCTAGGGAGGATCATTTAAAAGCTGCAAAACAAAGTATTTGTTTTGCAGCAATGGAAACATCTGAAATGAGAAAGCAATTTGCAGGCTATTTGGCCTCAAAGCTCCAGCATGATCAAACAAATACGCCTGGAGAAAAAAATAGATCAGGATCTTTTCATGTTAAGATGCTGTTTTCCTAGTTTCCCTCCTCACTGCAGAATTAGCTGAGGAACTCACAATTTTAAATTTTCCTTCAAGGGTTTAAATGGTAACCCCAGAACAAGAGACTGCTCAGTCTCAAACTCATGGGTCACTTTTCTCCCACTTACCCAGCCGTCCTGCAGATTGAAAATTGCCAGTATGAAACAAAATAGCTCTCTGCACCCTTGTCAACCTTTTACCTTGGGTATGCATCTGAGGGGCTCCCCCTCCCTCATTGCTTTCCTTTCTCCACTTTGCAACATCCTCTATTGCTTACAGCACAGGAACAAACTGGAGTCACCTCTGCAATGGGGAAGGTCACTGCTCTCCAAGCAGGCAGTGGAATTCATTGCAGCCAGGAGTTGCATCTCTTTCACAAGTGGAGGATACAGGCAGCAGGTAAGAGCCCAAAGTTAAGTTTCCTGAGGGTACTCTGATGGAAATAACCACAACCCCACAGGAATTGCTACAGATTGTTGTTGAACATCAGAGTGTCGCCAGAACTAAGCAATATTTGATTAGTTTAAGTGTCCTAAGACTTAAAACAATTCCCCTTTTTGTGTTTCCAGCCATACAACAGCGAAGGTGTCTCAGATATTACTGCATCCTTTCCATCAAGGTAATTGCAGTTTCACCAGCAGTTGCCACTGTTTTCCCTGCTGACAACTATTCTGAGTCAACAGTGATTCCACGGTCTATTTATAGGACCTTAGGGATCGCTTGGATTTTTGGAGACTTTTGTACCGTTAGAAATATTTCTGGAAACTGATCCTGATAATTATTCTTCATTATCTTACACTGAGTAAAAGGCTTTGAGCATCCACGTCTTGTTTCACAACCTTACTGACATTCAGTTTCCACACAGCATTCCCATTCCTAGGACCTTCTTTGACCCAGCTCTAGCAGCCATACATACAGTGAAACAATCTGGATTTTAGTGAACCTGGGAAGACATCAGAGGTGATGTGCTCCAGGCAAAACAGGCTATTTCCAATTCCTTCAGCTTCATATATTTTCTGAACTTCATATAATTTCTGAACTTCAGTTGCATTATGGTATTACCTTAATGACACAAAGTATCTTTGAATAAAATGTTCTGTAGACCTACAGACACAGTATGATCACATATTGCAAGAGGATAAGATGACAAAGCTGGTTTTCAAAGGGATAGTACTTTTAGAAGAATTGAAGGTTTCAGAGTTTCTTAAAACAGGAAATACTTTAAAGCATTCTATATTAATGTGACAAAATAGTGTTATGCTGATGATCTATTAAACCTGAAGAAGTACACCCTAATAAAATCTGAAATAATAGCATGAAAAAAGATGGAAAACAAACAGAAGTATTAGCTTAAAACTGTATGTTAAGGTAGAGCAAGACACATGTGGATATAATTTTATCAGGACAAGAGATGAATGTGACATCTCAAATAAAAAACATCATGTCACTTCAATATACTCTGAGAACAGTTTGAAGTCAAATCAATTCAAATTGCCCTGGCTACATGCATCATTCTTTTAGCAATACATAACTCTTTTGGTCTGTATTGTTACTACAAAGCATTGCTAAAAAATAAAGGCAAATTTAATTTTTTTCAGTTGGTGTTTGGTTTTTTGTTGGTTTTTTTTTTTTTTTTTTTTTTGACTGTGCCAAAAGACCATGCTTTGCATAGGGAAAAGAAAAATATTTTTTAATAATTTTGTAATCAGCTAATGCTCTGAACCATGAACTCAGACTAACCTGGTCTATCAGGTAAGCCAGAAGTTTTATGGATGATCATAAAGTTTGCTGGTGTTTTTTAAAAGAGCAGCCCCACTCTTTGATTCTGACCTCCAGCATAATCTAAGTGCTTTGTGAGGAAATATTTCATTTCATTTGCTTGAAATTTATCTATGATTATCTTCATGTGAGCTCATGTCCTTTAATTATGAAAGACTGTAAAAGTCTGAGACTGGTTGGATTTCTTTATATACCCTTTATATCTTCAGTGTTTCAATTAAAGCTAGGTTAGACTGTTTCTAATGCTAAGAAAACCTAAACTTTGCAAAAAGTCAGGATGAAATTTATTTTTCATACATCAACATGCCTAATTTCCCCAAATCCTGCTTGTTTACATGATAAGAATAAATGCTAGACTGCAATGATAAGAATGCATGATAAGAATGATAAGAATGACAAGAATAAATGCTAGACTGCAATGTCATGTAAACTTGATTACTTACTTGATTTTAAGACTTTCTTCCTTGGAAGCATCATTTGAATTAGGCTCACACTGATTTCAGCAAGATTGATCTTACTTTATGTGATGGAATGAAGTAAGGGTTTACAAATACCTCCTTTTGGGAGAAGGACTTACTGAATGAGACATTGGAAAGTGAAAAATCAGAGAGCTCCCCAGTCCCAGAAGGTTCATAGGAAATTGCACATCTGTGTTAAATATGTCTGGATGGGATTTGCTGAAATCTTTGGGAAATGAATGCACTGCAGGTTCTTGCTGGCATGTCAACTCTCAATCTCAGGTCAGCCACTCTTAGAAACACCTGCTACAGTCTTGATAAAACTTATCCCTACCAAAAACAGACTAAATTGAGTACCCACCTTTTGAAGGTTTTTTTTTAGGAAAAATCTAAGCAAGAGGGTATTGCCTTCAAGGCAAAGGTGAATTTGGACCTTATTTAGGGTTGGCATAGTCCCAAAAGAACAATTTAGCCAGTAACTTTTACTAGTCACGATTTCACTCTCGCATTGGATGTACCTAAAATCAAACTGGCAACATATCAAAGCACAACAAAGTTTCTGGAGATTAAAAAAAAAAAAAAAAACAAAACACTAAAAACACCCCATAAACAAACAACTCCGTTCTATACCTATCAAAAACAAACAAAAAAGGCACTCAGTGTAGAGTCTGATAAGTAAAATTTAGCACAAAAAATACCAACATAGCACTCAATCCCTTCCAGTTGCCATATTATAATTGCCTGTTCTGTTCTACATAACTGTTCTTATGATTATATTCAAGTTTTCAGGTAAGAGGTGTGTAACTGAAGAAATATACTTCAGAAATAACATCTGCTTGACTCTCCTAAAGTTTCTCAAATAATCATTTTCAGCATTTCTGTAATAGAATGACTGAAGGAGATGGGAAAAAAGAATAAGGCAAAGAACAACACTGAGGCAGGGAAAACTATCCAATTATATGGTCATTTCCTCATGGCAAGGTACATTATGTACCAAGATTTATCTGATTTTATATTGTTATCCCAGACAAGCTGCAGCCACTGTGGGGCCTACCACTATGTTCCTTTTGCTGTTTTCTGCTCTTAGGCAAATTTTCTGAAGCTTACTCAGATGGAACATTCTTATGCCTTCCACCTTCCTTCTGTGACACCCAATTAAAGTGCAGTTGAGTGGAAAGAGCCCAAGACAATTCCATTATGCAGCAGGATGAGAGGGAAACATCAGTTCCTGTGCAAAATGGGTTGCTACTTAATGACACATTGAAAGATTTTTACAGAAATATAGTTATTAGAATAAAAGTGTGCTGCTTATTCAAGGTTAAAAATGCTCAAGGATTTTTGAGTCCATTGACAAAAATTTGCTCTAGACATGCAGAAACATTTATTAAGGATTTTACCCAGTTATGGAAGCTGAGGTTGTTGCCTTCCAATCAAAAGTTCAATATTAGTTAGGTTTTTTCCCATCCGAACACCAACATTTTTAAAGCAGCCTAGAGATGGCTTCAAGCTATGCTGGTTGACAAGAAAAACATAACCCCAGGTGGGAGAGAAAGGCATCAGAAAACTTGACATTGTAGTCAGTCTCAATTTCCTAATACCCATTTAGAGGGCCTCTAAGATTGTCAGAGATATCACATGTACGTGAAGGAAAATGGCTCAGACTGAAATCACACCCTGAGACACACAACCATGTTACAAAATTCGTCCTCTTGGAAAGAAGGGATTTGAGGCAGAGAGCAGTGTCTTTTGCCTTGTAGAATTTCATTTGGTATATTAAACAGGATCTGGCTGTATCTGTACTGAACTGTGGATAGAAAAAGGAGCTGGGCTAAAGACAGATGATATTTATTTATCTACAATCTTGAAGCCTTAAAGATGATAGTTTTAGGGGATTTTTGTTTCTTTAAGAAAACCACTAGCAATTAAAACTTTTATGGTTTGACAATTTCTGGAAGTATATTAAAAATATTTATCAATAGTGTCTAGTGAAAAGTAAACTTAATAATTTGATTATATGCCAAGAGAGGGATACATTTAGGGACAAAAACATTTTGGAGACAAAATTATCAGATCAGCCTAATATTAATATTCTAAACTATTAAACAAATATCTTTATCATTCAATAGCCCAAATTCTGTCATTTCAGAGTAAAACACACTTCTAGAGCATTTATTTTAATGGAGGTTTAAAGGTTGCTGATGAGCAGCTTGGCTTGCCAGGGGAAAGCAAGAAGCCGACTGAACTCCCTTTAATTCCATGGCTACAGCATCCATGGGGCAGGGCTCTGCAGGGAGCATGAAAGCATGGGTTTTCATGGGTGGGAAGTGGTGGCCTTAAGGGGTTGCAAACACAGATGTCTTTTCACCTGCTCTCAGTTCAATAACCACCCTACTTAGTCTGTGATGTTCCTCATGTATTTCAGATATAGGCTGCCTTACTTTCTCAAAGTTTCTGATGACTATGACCTGCAGAGTCAGATCCAAGTCAAGCTTGTGCATTTGTGTCCATCACTCCAAGTATCTACAATCACGTAGTTGTAAAAGCACAGAAAAAAGCCATGTCTTAAACTGAGGGGAAAAAAACCAAGATGGTAAAAAAAAACAAACAAAACAAAACAAAAAAAAACCACACAAAACCACCCCAAAAGATCCTAAAACCAAAAACCAAACCAAAACAAACAAAAAAAAAACCTACACCAAAACCAACGAGAAACCATGTTTTTGACTCCTATGAAGGCTCAACTCTGATTTTGAAGGCCTGCTAAGAAATAATTTTGAGCACATTTCTCAAGGACCAGCCAAGAGAGGAGACGTTTTAACAAAATCTATTAGTGAACAATAATTCATGCTATCTATCATATTGTGCCATTCATTCATGCATGATCTAACAAGAAGACATTTAATACAAAATAAGAATGATGAAGGTCACAGGAATTTGCACAATTTATTATTGGTGTCAAGCCAGATTAGTTTAGCCAGTGCTTGACTAAAATTTGCCTAGGATGACTCTCCGAGTAAAAGGTTATTATTTGGTGGATATTTCCCTCTGATATTTGGTTTTACACTGTAAGAGCAGAACTGGCTGTGGGGAGCTCTCTGAATCTCACTGGAAGATGTTTATTCACATCTCATGTCATGATCCTGTCCTTGCTTTCACTTACTTTTCCAGATCCCTACAGTCACTCTTCTCAATAACCCACCTAAGGACTCTGAGAAAATGCAGGAGCAATGTGATTCTGTTGAGAACCTGACAGAGAAACACCCTTGGGAGACAAGGGGGGATAAAAGAACACATGGTGTGTATGAGCAATGCCTTTTTTAAGTATACCTTTGAGAGCTGACCTAAATAATCATCTGCAAGAATGAATGGCCCCTTTGAGCACAAGTCAAAAACGATCCTACTTAATTGACCCATCTGATAGTTTTGGGATTTACTCTTGAAGACACCAAACCATTTTAGTTCTTTGGTCAAGCCAAATACAAATTTATAACAAATCCTAATCTTTGTTGAAATATAACCCAGTAGTGCGTGTATAAATGCAGAGGTTGTCCAGTACTTTTTTGGAAATCCAGTCAAAGTTTATTCTCTCAAAGATTCTTGCCACAGATTTGTTTGTTTTTTTTTTTTAATCTCTTTTTAAAATACCACATTTGTGCTCCTGTGAATAATTCACACACTGCTTTTGTCCATCTTTAAAGAAGTCGAGTTACATCAGGGTTAATTAAACCCAAGAGGCACCAAATTTCATTGTGGATTAAACAGGATGTCTCATAAGCCTTGGATATGAGAATGAATAATATTCAAATCTAACAAGCACCTATCATTCCCATTCTATTCCTGGATGCATTGGTTATTCTAGTTCCCTCGTTACATGACAAAATTTGTCCACAAGACTTGATATCAATTTCTACTTCATTTGGAATCATATAATCATCATTTATATCACCCAGTGTGTAGTGTAGGGTTAAGCTACACCTCTGGGTAACAAACAGACTGAGTTTCCATGGATTTATCATGAACAAAGTAATGTCTTTGAAGAGGGAAATCTAAAAAACAACACCACAAAAAGCCCTTTGGTCTGAGCAATTTTAAGTCCTAATGCAACATTCCTGCCTATGAAAATTAATGCTGTAAAAGCCCTAGAGAGAAACCTGTGGAAAATTAATCCATCACTACAGCTAGAGATGGGAAAGGCTTTTCCACATAAACCTTTTTTTTTTTTCTTTGAAACAACACTTTCTTCCAGCTGAAATTATTCAAATAGTCAAGGAAGAATTTTTTTACCTTCTTTTTTAAGTTTTCAGCTGAATCAATCCCTCAATTTAGCTTAGAATATAATCACATCAATATAGACTCAGTACAGGAAGTGTGAGAGGAGCAAGTGACCAGGACATCTTTTGGTGACACTTTGCTTGTTCAGGGTTGTGAGCTTCAGCCACACAAGGTGTGTGTTGCTGTGCAGGGAACAATTGCTCTCATAAAGCTTCTTGTGACTGGTAGACTTCAAAATTACTTAGCTTTTTAAATGCGTTGTTTCAATGTGGTCAAAATTCCTCAAAAAAAAAAAAGTTTCAATAAAATTTTAAAATCAGTGCCAGCCCCTTTCACCAGCACTTTAAAAGTAATTATATGTTAAAAACATTTGAAAGCCTCCTCTGAATGATTCTACATAATAAAACAAAAAAATTGTACATTGAATGCAATAATCAGTTGCAATGTGAAAGGTTCTGCTTTGTGAGCAGAGAGGAGCGAGACCCATGTAAGTTTTAGACTTGTGATTATTTTGGATTTTTAACACTTTGCCTGTTCTCATGGGTGACAGCAGTGTCCAATACCAGGCTTTGCCCGATAGATCACAGGAAACTTTGATTTCTTCTAAGTTTGCTAAATGTAAACACTTGGGCTCTATTTTCTCAACTTTTGTCTCTACCTCAGGCAAAACATATTGAGAAAGTATCAGTGAACATATTTCTGTAATTTTGGAGAACAAACATACAATTTAAAAAGAGATAAGGTTTTATTGAAGTGATACAAAACTACCTAGCATTGATCCTTCAAGAAACTTAAGCCTTTGTGCTTCTCTTTCCTCAGCTTTGCTACATGGGCAATAGCTGAGAGCAGAACAGTACTAATGTACTGAGGGGAGAAGAGGGAGGAAGAAATAAAGTCTTACACCATCACAGTTGCTTCTGCAGAAATGGTCTGGCAATAGCTCATGGCACTGTTCACATAGACCACAGCCTCAGTGTAGCATCAGAACTTTAAGAAGTGATGTGCCTTTCCTATCTGTAAGGCAAAATGGATCATTCCAGCATTGTCCAAACTCCCCCCACCCCAGCTTGAGATGTTTCTATCTCCATGGATGTGATTTAATAGAGCTCCTTCCCCCTGCTCAATTTCACAACCTCCAGGCAATCTATGTGGCTCTTCAAGAATGAATTACCTGGTTGGCTATTCCTGATCTCCTAAATTTCAGCTGAAATCACACCCTATCAGGCAAATAATCAGAACAGTGGGAGGATTTGGGAGCTTAAAACAAGACAGGTAAGACAGAGTGCTAATGAACAAAACACTGAGTTTTCAAATGCAGTTGTTTTTCCTCAGTGTATTGAAAATAAATGAAGCTCATTTTCAAGGATAAGAGCATTCTTTGAGCCATATACCTGTAACTGGGCTTGAATTTGTACTTCCACTGCCTTTGGAGAGTTTCATTATTTTTTATAATATTCTAGCTGCCATTCAAATCTCAAACAAATAATGAATAATGTAAAATCAATTGCCTGGGAATAGGTTTCCATATAAAAAAACAGTGAGTTGGGGTAATGTGGCTGAATTTTTTTTTTTTTTGCTCATTCCAGTTGTTCAGGAGCTGCTTTTAATCTTCAGACTCCCAGGTAATTTATATCCAGCAACCAACTTACAGATTTCATTTCATCAAACAGACTGATGAGAATGATAAATTTTTAGACTGCTGAAACATACAATCCTGACAGGTTTGAGATGCTGTGAATGGTTTCAGGAGTACCTCTTGGGGCAATATTACTTTTTATAGATTCTTAGCTATGAAAAATCCATACTCAAAGCATGTTGAAAGATAAAACACAGTTCATAGATAAGTTTGGATAATGACCTCTGATAGACATTTTACCAGCTCTCTTGAATGATGGTTGTTGATTTTCATACTTAAATGATTTTCATATCATAGGAATGATTTTCATATTTCATATTTTCATTTAAAGATGCAGTAATACATCTTTAATTACAATTCCAATCACCTCTAGTGAAGTAGCAGCTACACCGTATACTCCAACGAGCTTCAAGTACATTCACATAATTGCTCGCATACAATATATTTGAAAATTTGACAGTCATGTTAAATTAAATAATTTTTTATTTTTGTATCTTGGCATTACTATCACTCATTTCTAAACAGTGTCTGTATGTCTTTGGTACTTTCAGCCCACAAACAGACCAAAGTCACATTTAAGATGATGGTCTCAGTAGTTGCACAAGCCTGCAGTGCAGATCTTTCCTAAGATAATGAGCAAATAATTAAAATGATAGGTTGATGTTGTTTTTGGTTTTTTTTTTAATACATAAAATGTAGTTATTTACCAACATTTCAAGTCTTTTAAAGACTAACAAATTATTCATAGCGAAGATAAAAACCAAGGACCTTTGCAAATTCCTCTTGTGCCTTTTTCACCACTGCAGAAATCGGACTGCATGAAACCTTCATCTATATGCATTGTGAAAACACTTTCGAGCCTGAAAACTGGTAGAGAGGAAAAAAAGTGCAGTGCTTCTAACTTCAAAGCAGCAAGACCTTGAAAGCCATCAAACAAAGAAAAAAAATGTAAGGTTTTTTTTATCAAGAACTGTTGACATGTCGGCAAGGTACCTCAGAAATATCCCCAGAATCATGTGTCTAACAATTAGTTTCTACACCAATGAACAGCCAGGCAAGACCAGAAATTTGATGGAAATGTCTGGGACTTTTTTTCATTTGTTTCTTTTAATCAGTAGTCTTCCCATGGAAATCAGATCCATTTAATACAAAAGAAAAAAATCAAACACCTCCCATTTTCTTCCAGAGAAAGAAAAATTAATAAACTAGAGATTTGGGGTGTTTCTGACCAGCATTAAGAGTCACTAACTTTGCAAGTTATTTCAGGTTATAGAGATAAACACATTATTTAGGACAGGTGTCTAAAAATTCTTTGCTAGATGTATCCTCCTGAACTCATCTGGGATTCTAAGTTTCAATTAAACCTTTGAATTACTGGATCATTGGAACATACATCCCCACAAAAATTCCTTTAAGTACTGTTAAAGTAGTCATACATTTTAATCAATAAATTACATGGGTTTTTTCAGTGGCATGTTCACATCAAGCGTCAAAAGATTATCTTACTTGGTTAAATTTATATGAGAAGTTTCTTCTGTCTGTAGAACAAATGAAAACTAATATCATTAATCTTTGATACCATGGATTAAGAGTATTTATAGCCTACCAAATTTGTGCACTCTGAAGTCTGAGAGCTCGCACTGTAGATTAGCTTTTCTTCATATCAAAAGTCAGGAACAAGTCATTTGCACACCAATAAAAAAACATACATAGCTCAGGACACCTCTAATAACTTTCCGGGATCAATAATAGAAAAGCACACTTTCTCCTTTGGTACCAAAAAAAGACAGACCATCAGAAATGCCTTCACCACATGAATGAAAGAATACTTTGCTGTTAAAATTGAAGTTTAACTGAGTTGACTTAAACTTCTCTCTCAGGACTGTCCTGATCATCCTATTTGATGAGCTACACAAATATCATAGCAAAGTTTCTCCTCATAGGTTGCTAGCTCATCTGTATATTAGAAATCAATGAAAATTTAAAAAGAAAAAAGTTACAGTATCAGTAAAGTATTTCCATGAAAAAGATCTGGAAAAGTCTCTTGACATCTGAACTGAAATATACACCCCAAAGAATCTGATACTCGGTAGGGAAGAACCCTGCCAGAAGGTAGAAGGATTTTGTTGGTTTGTAGTGCTGTGTTTAAGGCTTAATCAAGTAACACCCCTAAACCCCCACCCTAACACACTGGTACCATACTCACTAATGACTTGTCTGCTTTCCCACCTCCATGTAACACAGCACTGGCACTAATTGAAAAATTAAGTGGTAATTCCCACAGATTAAGTCAAGAACTGTATAGCCAAAGAGGAGCTGCTTACATGAGCCTGCTGGAACTCTCCAGGAGGGGCTGAAGCCAAAGTAAGAAGAGGTTTGCTCTGTTGTTAATTAAGCTGAACATCCTCCTTCTGTCCAGGCAGAGTATTTGCTATCCATTGTCCAGTATTCAAAAGAAAAAAAAAAAAAAAATTCCTATAACCTGGTTGCTCAGAACCACAGAGAAATCTCCCATTTCTTTAAATAATCTAAGTCGGCTTGGAAGCTTCAAAGCATTTGAAGTCACAGTTCCCATTCTTGAGATACTAAATAATGCAGCATAAGAGTAGATTCTGCCACATAGTGAGGCAAAAGGAGGAAAGACACTTTGAGCTGAAGGGGGCAATTAAGGTAGGACTGCAAGGGGACCCTCAGGACGAGTGTTGAATGTTCTCTGCAAAGTCACCTTTCTGACTTTTCAAGGACTAAAGGCATCAGAGGAATAGATGTAACAGCCAGGCTTTCTGCTTATCATTGACAGCTCCTGGCAAGTAGCAAGTGGGCACAGACTAAGCCTAAGGAAAGCATTCTTCAAAGGTGCCTGACTGCCACTGAGGCAGCCAGACACAACTTCACTGTTTGCAGTCCCTAAGGTGAGCATAAATTGCTTTTCAAGGGGGACTAGTTGGCCATTGCATGCTATGTTTCCCTCAGTGCTGGGGTGCTGGCAAATGCAAGGCTGTGGGGCAAGAGCAGCAGGAGCATGACTGGTAGGAAAGGGCCAATACTTGAAATAGTCTTGATCTGATTCTTTCCTTTCCCAAGTCATAATACTGACAGCCCTAGCACAGTGATGTTTTCAGCATTGGGAAAGTCAAAAGTACAGGGTTTCCTAGCTTCCCCCCAGTATGCTTTATTCATCTGACTGTGCTGTCTTTGAGTATCTCCCATGAACTAATTATGTAAGAACAATCCTCACATGCCCGGATTTGTTAAAACTTCCTGTTACAAATACCTAGTAGATATGCCACCATATCAGAAAACATGACAAACTCCAAATCAGTTTGTATTTTTAGTGCAAGAAATGTTTTTTTTAGCGTTGCCTGAAATTCTTAATTAAGCAGAAATACAGTAATGAGACCAAGCCAAACTCTACTCTCAGAGAATTAGAATAAACCTATTACCTTCTTGATTTTTCACAAGAGAGCAGGACTTTGGTTTAATATCATTATTTCTGTCAGAGTCATTGTTCACATACAGGTGAGCTGAGATTACTAGACCATAGGACCCGATTTGCATCCTGATTACCTTGAATCACAAGTATGAGTCCATTTCCCAAATGCATGACAGGAGTTCAGATTACATTTCCACACCGGAGAGGAAAAAGGAGGGAGCATGCAGTTTGCAGGCCAGAATGCCAAGGCTTAAAAATCCATTATGCAAATAATCTAGGAAAACTATTCAGCCTGCTCATCTTGTTTGTTTGTCAGCTTGAACAAGGATCAGGAGAAATTCTTCAAGCTGTACAACTCAAGCTATCCTCTTGTTGCACAGTAACAATTTACACTGATGATACATTACACAAAGGAGGTGGAGGAGCAGAGGGTGCTGAAAGCAGCCACCTTTTTTTCTCCTAGGCACAGCAAATGATTCCCAAGAAATTCTACAGCTCTGATTAAAGTATAAGTTTCCAAGATGCACAAGAGCATACTGTGAAATTTCTATTATCTGGTACTTTTGTAAGAAATGCAGCTTTTGCCTGAGAAGTAAACAGCTCAAGTCCAGCTTGACTTCACCCCGTTGTTTGAGCCCTGGGAATAAACACAGCCTTACATTTGCTTTGTAGTGATGGATTTCAGCCTATGTTTTTATGAGGTAAGAAACAGAATTATTTGCAATACCTTTGAAATAATTCAGAATTAAAACAAAGCTACTTTCCATGGAAAGGATATTCACAATATGTGGTCTGTGTCACTAACATTATTTAGGGATTCTACATTGGGAAAAAACCCAAAGAAACCCACAAAAAAAAAAGAGAAATCACCAAAAAAGCATCCTCCCAAAAAAACCAGCCAAACAAGACTAAAATAAAAACTAATTGCTCACTGCTGAAGGGTGAGTAAAGATGAATGTGATTTTCCTTAGAAAACTCAGAACACAGGTGTTTTCTGATTCTCATTCTTGCAGCAGTCCTGTTTTTTCACCGGCTGCAATTACACCTGTGCAAAAACATTTCTCCTTATCCTTCAATATGTTATCACAGAGGCATTACCATCTCTGACTGGATCAGCCTTAACCAGTAGCACGTCTTTCTTGGAGCTGCCTGGCATTGGCTCTGCTGGACAGGCAGGGAGCTTCCAGAAGCTTCTCAGAGAAACCAACCCTGTAGCTGCCCCAGTACCAAAATGTGGCCATACAAACCCAATACAATGTGATATCAAATGCAGGACAGTTCATACTTTGTGAAGTGTCTTGATTTTTAAGTCTTTGTTTATCATCTAGTGCCAATATGTGTACCCCAAATGCTTATGGATGGAATTAAAACGTGAAACTTCCCACTGGGGAGCCTGCTGAAGAGTTGGCACTTTCATTCTTGTAAAAGTGGCTTCCTACCAATGGTAAGAGCATTCCTATCTGTAAGTCACTAACTAAAGCACTGCCAAGACAATATTAGAAAACCTGAAGCATAATAACACCCTGACCAGCCACAGGAGAGCTGCCAGTATCCCTCAGGCTTGTTTAACTGATCACATTCCCTCTATGTGTCTTGTGACACTTGTGGGAATTGATCCTTAAAGATTTCATCCATCATTTCTAACATATTTTCTAACTTCCACTCTGTTTGGCTGAGGTTTGATATTTAATAACCTGAAAAACAAACACAGGTGGGCTGCCAGCCTGCCTCTCAACAGCTTCTGCTGACAAAGGGGAAACAGAAGACAGCAGGCTGGAGCTGACTTTGCAAAGCTTGGCTTTTTTATAACTATTTCCTCTTTTTAATTTGAAAGACAGGCTTGAGATTCCTCCGGGGAGTAAGGATTTTGGGACAGTCTCAGAACTGTGGGCAGCCTGTGAACAGGGAGCTCTGTTTTGCTCAATGCTCTGTTTTTTCCCCAGTGTGTTCATTGATCACTATCTTTTTGATGATCACATTGCAGTCACCTATAAGGAATTTTTTCCTCGTTATTGTCCAAAAAACCTTCAGTTTCTGCTCCCAGACAGCTCCCCAAAAGTTAGAGTCTACTCCCAAATTTGTTTATTCTTTTGTATACATGTTTTTCAGATTTCACACTGCATCAATGAAGTTGTTACTGCTCATTAGATTCAAGTTCCAAGACTTTTTCTCTATATTGTCCTGATTTCTGATCTTGATTCATTTATTTACAAATATTTTTCTTGGTATTTACTTTTATTCTGTATTTTTCCATGCTGAGTCAGAATTAATATTACCATCCCATCTGGTGATTTCCAGATGTATTTTGAACCCTAATTTCCTGGTATAAATAAATCCCCCAAAGCAATCTTTCTTAAAAATCTAACACTTCTAGGAGAGAAAAATGATCTGAGTAAAAAATGGTGAAGTGAATAAAGTGATGTTTTTCCTGTTTTTTTTTAATTTTTTTTTCCCTAGAATTTCTCAAAAGTTGAAAGCATTGTTTCTACCCTAAGATGGTGCTTCATGAAAACCAACAGAGTTATGTCCTGTTCAAACTTCTCAGCAGTATTATTGTTTAGTTTCAAAACAAGAAAAGGACCAGGATTGTGCTATGGACACATACAAAAAGGTCAAATAATTAATTTGGGAAACACTAGAAAAAACTTAACATTGAAGCACTTTAGCAAAGCTTGGGTAGTTTAAAAAAAAATCTTAATTCGTCCAAAGTCTGTGTTTTATTTCCAGGGAAAAGAGTGAAAGGAAATTTTAAGAGTCTTTACTCAGCTATATTAATCCCATCCATAAAGCCTGTTGACAACTAGTTTGTGAGTAATTAGGAGAATTGAATATAAATTCTCATAGAGCTGAAAACACCATTGATCTCATATTCTTTCCAAAGTGAACAGCAAGTGCCTTAGTGACAGCTGGGTTTTTTTCATTAATGCACATACAATGCAGGAAATGGTGGTTTTTGATTGTTAGGACTCTGCAGAGTTTCTGGTAACCAAGATGAGATCCCTGCCTAAGCTGTACTCTCCTAATTTAATTTGGCTACTCGACATGCAACTGGAGAGGTCACATCATGTCAAGACACCTTCCCAGAGTGCTTGCAGTCAAAATTAAGAATGCCCCATTAAGAACCATCATTAATATACATAAAAAGTGAACACAAATAACTTCCAGTCTAGGTCTTCACAACTACAGTAAGGTTTAGAATTAGTCTACTTCAAATAGCTGCAATCAAGCATATATGAAAAAAAAAGTGCCTGTAGTCAATTGTACCAACAGAATTAAGCAAAAATACCAAGCAGGTCGAGTAGAAAATTGGCTAGGAATTGGAAATCAAGTTGTCATAGGCAATTGTTTACGACGGAAGCAAACAGGTTAGAAGGGACATTTCTTGTTTTCCATCTCTATCATTTATGTAGATGAAGGAATAAGAAATCCTTCAAGAAATTAAAGAAATCTAATAAATACTATTCACATATTTGCCTAAACATTACAATAAGAAGAGATACTGGGTTCTAAATGCTCTCCCAACAGCACTTTGACACAGAAGTCTAGCAAATAGAATTTAATACAGCTACGTGGACTTTGCATAATGAAAGTTAAATATTAATTCTAAACACAAAGTAAAGAGCAAATAATGCAGACAACAGTTATTAAAAGGATTAATGAAGCACAATAGATTGTTTCTCCCCAGCTGCATTGTAAGAGCAAGAAAATAGGAGAGCAAGATGCTAGGCTAGAAATCCTAAGTTATATTACACAATAAACAAAATAACCTATACTTGCCATACTAAATTCAGTTTTGGCTCATTATTTATAGGAAAGTATTTAGGGGAAAACAAACAAACACAAAAAAGGAGTATGCAGGGTATATGTTATCCTAGTCACTGTCAAATAAGAATTACCATGAAGTTGTTTCCTCAGACTGTTTCAAAAGACACATGAGTAAATGTTTTAATAGTCTTCAGTAAAAAATACATATGCTTATCAGCAGGTTCATTATTTCCCTCACAGGTACTTATTTATGAAGTTTCCTTTAGGTTGAAGTAAAGCATATTCATTCCCCATAAACATGCCTGTGATTATTATTGATGGGAAGAATTATGTGACAGCAATGCAGAGCAGGGATCATAAACTAACAGACTCACCAAGCTGTGCACAGGCACAAATACAAGCGATGGTGTTGCTAACAGCTGGAAAACATACAAATTTGGTGTTCCTGTTGTCTTGTGTGACATAAGGGTCAAGCATGTGAAACAGAGAATTGTATAGCTTATTTGGAACCCCCATACCTTCCTGTTAAGGCATTGTTAAAAGGCTTCTAGCTAAGCCTGGAATACAATAAGGATGTGGTGAGCCATTCTATTCATTATGGTGCATTGTCATTTTTAATACCAACAAAACTAAATCCTAGAAAACATATTTTCACATTAACCTATTTTTTCCTCTCAATCTACTTGCCCATGCATGGGCTATTCCTATCCCCTTTTTCCTAGTTTTAGAACTGATGGTTAGAAAACTTCCTCCAGCAGAATATGCCTTCATTAAGACTATGATTTTGGACTGAAAACCTGTGAAATTTAACAAAAAGGAAAAGTCCACCTCTTACTTCCCTGCCGCCCCAAACTTAATCTCCTTTGTAAAAGTTCAAATTTACATACTGAAAAGTATTTTTTAAAAAAGACAGAGACCTGTGATACAGTTCTTAAAATACTAATTTATGCTCTTAGGCAATTTTTAAAAACGGTATGTTTTTCTATTCAGTCTCTCTAACTTTAAAGAAGTTGTAATTATGAATCTCTAACCATAAAACATTAACCTGGTACAGATGCACATCTAGAAAAATAGCATGTTATGCATTTTAATTTTCTGCTATCTGGCATATTTGCTTTCTTTTCCATCTTTCTTCATTATGACTGGGTGCATCATTCTCCCTTCATGCTTTTTAAGGAGCAGTGTTTCCATCTATTTATTAATTTGGGTGCTAACCAGCCTTTGTTGACAAAGGTCTTGATTAAGTTTTCCTCAAATTATGATGATTTAGTTAATCTACTACAATGATAATAGTAATTTATAACATAATTTACAAAGGCGATAGACCTGTATAGAAACAAGGTCCAACCATACAGAAAAGAATATCCATAGTATCCTAATGCACTCTGGTCTGCCAAAAATAGCCACAGATAGGAACTGAGAATAAAACTGAAGTTTCAGTTCTCTGACAGACAGAAGAACTCTTCCATCAAAGATTTCCTGCCTTTGGAGAGAATACAAAAGTCTTAACATTTGTCTCAAGAGGTGTTAATTCAGGAGCCGAGATTAAGAAAGAAAATTTTAAAGTTCTGGATTCCGTACAGCTTTACTTCTTTATAAATGAGTAATTCCATGTCCTGCGTCAGGGACATACCCTGGAAGATGAGCTAGGATGTTTGTTTCCACTTAAAAAGAATAAAAATAGCCTTGTGAAAAGAAGAGAAAAAAATCGGCTGTCCAGTTCAAAATGAATGCCAGTACTTCTTTGCAAGACTAGCATAATTGATGCTCCTGTACAGAACTCAGAACATGTGCTTTGTATTTTTGCTAATGAATGACTGAGCTAGTAATAGAAATTTTGATAGACAACAGTGAAAAAAAAGTCTTATTCAACTGCAGATTGTATTTTTATCCAACACAATGAGGTTTTCATGATGCATTGAAACCCCAGGCGTAGTATATCATCTGAACAACACGAATATGATTACAACTCAGAGTCAAAGAATGACTCTAAGGACCACCCTTCAAATAGAAATGTATATTAAAAAATCAATTTCTTTGCATTAGTTGAACTTCTGGATTTTATCAATAGTTTGGTTACAGCCACTGGGCCAGACTTGCAGCTGATATAAGTCAACACAGTCAGTGGAGCTCCAGAGGACACTGGAAGACTATTTGTGTCAGTAACAGAGAGCTGAGAAAAGTCTCTAGTAACGCTCCAGCTGGTAGCCAGAATTTCATTCCAAGGGGAAAGGAAAGAGAATCAGGTGTAATGGAGCATGAAAGTTGAACCAACACAGACTGTAGAAAACCACTGACCGCAGAATTTGGACTAGATAACTGGGGGAGCAAATCTAATTAAGAAATTTGCTTATGAGAACTTACTTAACAGTCTAAAATTTAGATATTTACTTAAATTAAGCATCTGGAGATGATTTGCTGTTAGAGACTAGTAGCAGACATACAGTTCAACTCACAAGGGGATTAATTCCTCTTCAAAGACTATAGGCAAAGTTATGCACTTATTTTGGTCAGATGCCTAACTTTTAAAGGGATAAGCTCTGTGTGATTTTTTTGCAAGTAATAGACTTGATTACCTTTCACCACCCCTTATATATTATCAATAGGAAAAAACTCACATACTTGGACGATTTTTTTAACGTACATTGAGAAAATCTGGGTATGGACAGAAATATGAAAGCCTCATTCTTTGTATATGATTAAGAATTGAAAAAATGGAGGCACACTGTACATTGAAATCGTCACAAATATGTCAAAAAGACAGTAAGAATTTATATAATTCATAGAAATGTGCAGCATAGATAGAACAACATTTCTATACCAACAAATGGCAGAGTAAAAACACTAACAGCTATAAAACTAAGCTGCTGCTGACTGATCCTATTTCTGTAACTTAAGCCAATTAAATATTTTGGGCATGAGACTGTAAAACAAATTTATCCAAGATATAATTAAATAGGTGATTGGGTCACAGAGTAAGCTCCTGCAAAATCAAGATTCTGCACTCAGAAAAGGAGCAAGTCTCCCATGCAATCTTTTGCAAACTCATTCTGATCTCTGTACACATCTCCTTTATCCACAACTTTTCTCTACATGAATAATAATCACCCTTTGTTTTTGTAGGCAGGTACATTGCAATGATTTTCTGTCTATCAAAGATGCAGCAGGTCACAGTTTCTGCTTAGATTCTTTTATTACTCAGGGTGGGCAGCAACTTAATCAAGAAAGGACACCAGTGACAAAGTTTCTATTCTGATATTAGCAGCTGCACATCTGTATTTTGGAGACACTCTGGAAAGCAACAAGAGAAAACCCTGTCTGAATATTAGCAAACAAAATTCAGTTTACCTGCATGCCCTATGCAGGGCGGGTGAGAAGCCATAAATGTCTGACTAAATAAACAAGCCATGTCAGATGCAAACAAATCTTCACAAATATGTTATTAACTCCTTCCCCACAGTCTGCCTGAATACAAAGGTTTTGTTGCAAGTGCAACCTTATGAAATCTTGTATTCATAGAAAAGCTTGATTTAATAACTGTGGCCCATGCCCTCAAAGGCTTCATTTACCCATATGAATTCTCCATCTCTCATGTCAAGGTGAATTATGACCAAATGACAATTTTCCTATACATTTCCAACACTTTAGGCTGATGGTTTTTTAGATCCCACATGAATCAACCAGGCATAAAAATTAATCCTGCGTTCAGAGACTGGCAAATGTACCCATTTATTTAAAATTTGCTCACATTGATAGATTTATTTTTGCACAGCTCTCCTACAGGACAGGATTAATCCAACCCTTCCCTGGAAAACTTCATTACACTCTAACATCACAAAGCACCCATTAAAACTCAGAGACTATGCTGAGCTGATGGGTTTGGCTCTTTCTGTATGCTGAGTAGATAAGGGATTATCTTAGAAAGCTTCTTAAATCTAAAAATATCTCTTAAAAACTTTTTGCAATTAAAAAAAGTCTAACATACCCTTAAAGAAACAGTAAATAAATAATTGTATGTTTGAAAAGCTGTAAGTGTTCAATGAATTCCTGTGCGTAGTACCAGAGATACCTGTATTTTGTTAATATCTTAATTCAAGAGAGGATGTAAACAGCTCATAAGCCTATTTTAAATCTTCAAAGTAAAGCAAGTTTTCTTGCCAGTGTTTTATCCATTCAACTTCTCTTTCATCTACCACATTCCAGCAACAAAAACCTAACAAAAAAGACCAACCTGTCCTTGTGAGGGAGGAAGGAAAAAAAACATTTATGTAGTCTACTTTTGTTTTTCTTTCACCAGACTGCAAAGGCTGACCATGCCCTAAAGGTCAATTTCTCTCTCTTCCAAAGGAGAATCAGGCATTAGAGTATCCCATCTGGAGAATATCTTGTTCCCTTTC
This sequence comes from Anomalospiza imberbis, assembly GCF_031753505.1. NCBI lineage: Eukaryota > Metazoa > Chordata > Aves > Passeriformes > Viduidae > Anomalospiza > Anomalospiza imberbis. The sequence continues at coordinate 13,792,597 of NC_089687.1, forward strand.
ATTAGATGGCTGAATTCATTGCATGTTCCTCAAGAGAGCTTTACTTCAGATTTATGTATCTAATGGTGAATGCTCACAGATCATGCAGAAAATATCTCCTAGCAGAGTCCTTCCAGAAGCAGAGATTGTTGCTACTGAAAGACAGTCTTTACGTCTCTTCAATCACCAAAAATACATGAAGTTAGAAACACGAAGCTCCTATAAACTTTTCTTTAGGGGCACAAATGCCCTGAATTGATCATCTCTGAGAAGACTGACCAGAGTCTGACAGGGGGTGCAGATTTTAGAACCACAGGCTTCCTGAACAACTGCATTCTTTTATCTTCCTTCATTCAATATACTGTTTGCAGAAGACGTTGATCTCTTTTATACACATACTGAGGTCTAAATTTAAGATCTCCAATAGAAAAAAAATCTCTTTTAGATGTCTGGCAGTTATGTTTAATAGCTCAGGATTTATTATTTCTTAAAAAAAACAAACCACTTGATGTTGTCTTTTGAACTTGAATTTTAAACAAAAGATAGTTTCTGCTAAAGGTAAACATAAAGCATATTGGTGGATCACCTTTTTGTTTTTTTGGTAAGATTCAAATTTTACCTTAGTTCTAGGGGCTCAGGTACCTAAAATTACAAATCTGAATGCATCTTAAAGACTAATCTAATCCCCATTTTTTCATACTGATCTTAAAATAATATTTTAAAGTTAAAATTTATTTTTATCATGAAATCAAGTCTGGGCATTCTCTAATTACATGGGCATCATTGACTCTCATCATTAGTCTTTTTGCATCCATTAAACTGTTTTGCCACCAAAATAACTCTACTGCCTTAAGAGGTGTTAACTTACCTAAGCAACTCCCTGATGAATATTTAGTAGAACTCATCTGAGACATATGAATCAAAGGTCCTCATTTCAAGATGTTCAAACCCTAGCATACAGCTTTTTAACCTTCACTTATTTACCCTGTACTATGTGTTGATGGCAGTTCATCAAAATTGTGCTATGAGTAGGGCACACAGATCAAGACTTTTGTGAAGTTGAGTCCATGGGAACAAATCCTTGCATTTCAAATTGAGTCTGCACTAAAATAGCTGGAATCTCTGGGTGCCTATGCAGAATTCAAGCACAAGGGTTTTAGCAGCTGTGTCTGCCTCAGGCACAGCTGACTTCATTGGCTGGCATACTGCAGCAATAATTTTGGATTCCCTCTTCCTGTGTCAACTCCTAGCAGCTTTTAAAGCCCTGAAGATTATGACTCCAGGACCCCAGTGTAAGCCCTAAACTGTTCTAAATTTTAAAGGGAGCTAATTTGCAGAGACAGTCTATCCTTCAATAATTAACTGGTGTTTCACTCCTTACTGCACAGACTGAAACCAAATGTGATGATCTAACAAGATAAAGGGCATCACCTGGGTTTTTACATGTGTGTATTTATATAACCAAACCTAGGCATCCTCATTAAATAGTCTTGCAAGTATTATTATTGAAGAACTGCCTTGCAAACAGTACAGTCAGATTTCAGGTACTTCCTCTCCTAGTGAAATTTCTGGGTTTCATGGATTGTATAAAGTCACCGTAAATGATGAATTCCTACCATGCCTGCTGGGCATGGTGAGAAAACAGCAGAGAGATAAGCAACTGTAGCTATGCAAATCTTCCCTGGTTTATCTTTTGCTAAGGTGAACAACAATGCAGCTGCACCAGGGATTATAGTAAGAAGTATAAAAAGGGAAATGCCTGTGGTAAGCAACCATGATGAAAGGAGAAAAAAGGAAAAAAGCATCATAACCTTATATGTTATGTGCATGAAAGCATTTTAAAGACATTTCATCTCTCTTCCAAAAAGAGCCTGTGCAATTGTAATCTAAAGTTTTCAAACTAAGTTCTAAGAAACTGCAATATCTGCCTTCTCCACAGTTTTCTCCAATTCAAAGCTAATATTTAAAAGCCCATTTCTGACCTTTGTTGTTATTTCCACTTGCTCCCAATACACCCATTGATAGGCATGAGCTATGTGGGATGAAATTCCAGGTCAGTTGAGCTATTGTAAAGAGTCTATTGGTTTAAATAAAGTTTAATTTCTGGGATTAACTTCTTGGTATCATCTCTAAACTTGACTCATAGCTTCACTTTCATAGTGTGAAAGAAATCTTGTTCTTTTCTTTGAAGGTGTACATTCCCACAACCTGATTCCAGACAGAGCCTTACCTCATATCCTTGTTCATCTAAATGCCACTCCAAGAGGAACCACTGAGTCCTGATGTCTTCCATGGGTACCCCAACAGGTTTTCATGGCTGACCAGTTTCTCAGGAAAGATAACCCCCATTCTGGATGACTGCCTTACAAACACCTTCTCATATGCTTTGAGCATGTTGTCTTCCTTTACCAAGAAATTTGAGGTGGGCTGTTTGAGTTCTACCACCCAGCCCCTTGAGAAGCATCTTTTAGGGCTTCCAGGTATTTCATAAACTCCAGGCCTAACACCCTTTCACATGTATTAGATCAGACAAGGAGTGCAAGGAGGCACAGGCTTCAGCTATCAATGCAAGAAACCTCTGTGTATTGACAGTCTAAGCAACAGACTCACTTTGAAATCCTACATGAGGCTTACCACAAGTTTCAAAGCAGAAAAGGCTTATGCCTTCATCCAGTGCCCCTACAAATGTAGGGATAGGCATTGAAATATTGCATTATCCTCACTGGTAAACAGCAAAGAAACTTCTTTATTTGGCATCACAGGACACATGAAAACATTACTCTCCAAATGTTGCGATACTACTTTGCCCTTAGTCCGCTCATGCAGAGAGCAACCATTCAGCAGCTTCCAAAAGCTCACAGGCTCCAGGCTCATGCACATAGTAAATCTCATTTCAGAGCAAAAGCACTTATGGCATCTTGAAGCTGCTGCCACCAACTGAGAGAACTAAAACAATTTATTGAGAAGAATGCAGCAACACCCCCAGCACACAGCAGAAAGACCTCACTCCTTTACCTAAGCACAATCTCCTCCCTTCTGCCCTCCCTATTCCTTTAGTTCAGGGACTTACAGGGACTTAAGCTGCAGCCTCAAAATGGTGTTTTCTTTCCATCACCAACAGCAGCAAAATCAGAACACTAGATGGTATAAATCACTGGTATTGTCGTGCCTTTGAAACTGCCCTGAATTGCAGCAGTGGAGGATCTAGAAACACACACACCATATTTTCAAGTCTTCCTACAATCTAGCAAAGAAAGAAAATTTAATTTTCACAGCACACCTGAGAACAACATCATAAGTAAGCAATCTGCTTAAATTAAAGCTACACACTGTATGCAATATTGTTTACTGATTCAAAGATTAACAAAGTTATACTAAATTTGATCTCTGCAGATAGCAAGGCACATTAAAGGGAGCTCTTTTATTCCACCAGTATTCTCTAAGGTACTTTTGTGCCTATAAATCAGGTTTGGATTCACACAGAACATTTAGCAGACTTATGCATGATGCACTGAAACAGAAGTAAGATATAATTAAGCACTGACATGACAGCTAACAAATGTGTTTCTGAGCTGTTTCCACATGCCTCATGTGGCATTATGAGGCACCTAAGCCAAAAGCTCAGGGTACATTAACTACCAGAGAGGGGCTATAATTCTCTCGAACTATACAACCTGCCACATTTCCTTGCTATTTTGAAATACAATTTGCAAATTAAAAGAAGGAAATAAAAAAAAATAAAAAGGAAAGATAATCAAACTTGTGTAGTGCAAATAAAAGCATGATAATCACAGTAGCCTGTAGGAAAGTTTCCCAAATTCCACAGCTATCCAAGAATAAACCATACAGTAAACAACAAGGATAGATAATGGAGTCTGAGATCACAGAATAATGAGGTTGGAAGAGACCTCTAAGGTCATCAAGTCCAACCTATGCCCTAACACCTCAGCTAGACTATAGCACCAAGTGCTATGTCCAGTCTTTTTTTAAACACATCCAGAGAAGGTGATTCTACCACGTCCCTGGGAAGACAATTCCAGTACTTTATTATTGTTTTGGTGAAAATTTTTTTCCTAATATACAACCTGTACCTTCCCTGATGTAGCTTGAGACTGTGTCCTTTGTTCTGTCAGTTACTGCCTGGTGAAAGAGACTGACCCCCACCTGTCTACAACCTCCCTTCAGGAGGTTGTAGAGAGCAATAAGGTCACCTCTAAGCCTCCTCTTCTCCAGGTTAAACAACCCCAGATCCAGTGTTAGTTTTCCTTTCAGCCAAAGTGCTGAGTTCAAATGCTAAACTGCAGGTAGCAGAGGGCTGTAACATAACCTATGATGGAGTTATGAAAAAAACCCTCAAAAATAATCAGCAGTACAGCACTCTGTGTTTATTTGGAAGGAGTTTTTCCACTAAGTTTGCTCATGTGCTGAGGCAGATGAACACTTCTTAGCCTGAATCACAGTCGTGCTGAGAAAAATGCACAGTGATGCCATAGCTCTGGAATATTTCATTTCTTGGCAGTGTATGACAGTAGCACTAGTCACTTAAATTCAACACCACCAGCTACTTAAATTCAACAGCAACTGTTAATGATTTAGCATCTACTGGCAGTTTATCCCCCCTAGCCAGTAAGCAGGGCTGCAAAGGTCTACAGGCACCATCATGCTGATTAGCAGTGATTAACAGTGATTAGCCTGTTTGATCCAGGATTTACACACAGCACAGGCTGTGCTGGAAATCAATCTCCGTATCTGGGATTTAGATCTGAGCTGCTGGGGAGGATGTCCCTGCCTTGCTGGTTGCAAAAGCAGGCAGCAAGCCAGCAGAGAGAGCAGGCAGAAAAACCTTCCCATTGCAGCACCAGAGCTCCTCAGTTATTGTGCCAGCAAGGACACCCCAACGTGCCCCAGCGCAGACCTAAACAGGGCAGTGTAAGGCAGCAAAGCAAGTCCTATTTAGGGCCTTTTCAGAGCCTGCTCTCTGCAGAATGAGTGCTCACACCGTGAATCAGCTGTCACACTTTGTATACTGAGTGCAGTGCACGTACATCTCAGCTATAAGCCATTACACCGACCAGGCAGGTTAACCCCTTAATCTCTCTGGATACACTCTGGAATCAGTGGAGGCAGAACACCTGCTGCATTCCTTCCACAGAAATCAGCCCTGTAAATTCCATGCACAAAGTCTGCTGTCTCGAACATTCCCGGTTCCCAAACCTCACTGCTTGCCAATCCTTAAATAGTGTTTCAAGAAACCTGGAGCTCTTTCATGTCAGGGCATGAATGGAGAAAGAACTCTGACTTAGAAACTAAGTCAAGTTTAGATGACTGCTGAGGAGCGAGACTGACGTTTTCCTACGGGCTGCCAAAAGCAAAGCAATTATATATGGTGAGTTGAAGAGTATAAATAAATCAGAAGTGGTTTTACTTTTGTTAAACTGACCTCAAAAACTGGCACCACTGCTTCCATTGGGAACAGGCAATTCTTTTCATATAGCAACATTTTTATCTGAAGATATCATTTTAATGCTTTTTTGAGAATTCTCAGAACACTCTAGTTTATTTTTCATTTGCAAGTTTATGCTTCGTTATTTGATAAGAAACATTTTAAGGGTGAGGGGGTTAAAAAATATATTTATATTGTTTTTAACCTTAATTTACCTCATGTCCTAGAATTTAGACAATTTGCTCTTAAATTGCCAATTAACTGAGAAAACAGCCATTTGCACAGGTCTGTTCCACAACAACCCAAGAGGGAAACAAGGTGGGTCCACTATCCCAGCATTTCAATGCTGCTGGGACAGAGAATAGTCTGAATTTGAAAAGCAGGGATTCCTTGGTATGTAAGCCTAGAGATGAGTTTACCCCTCTAGCTTTTCTCTCCTGGGAAACACTCATTCCTCTTCCCGACAGTTTTATTCAGTGATTGATTCCATTAGAAAAACAAACAGAAACCACAAAATAAAATATCTAAATCCAAAAACATACAAAGAACCCTGCCCCTCAAAAAGCTCAATGCTCCCAGCCACAAACCCCAAACAGATAAATAACCCCATACAAATGGTCAAATCGCATTTTTACCAATGTCAAATTTGTTTGAAATTGGGCAACAAGTTCAAAAGTTATTAGGCAAAACTGACATGTGCGTGCACACACATGAACTTAAACTTTCTCAATTAGACTTGCTATCAATAACAATAATAAGAAAAAAAACCCTGACGATCAGGCACTAGAATTTCACTTTCCTACTCTCAGCCAAAAAACACTTATCATTAAACTACAACATTATAGCAATTTTTCATCTGTTCATGACTTCCATCTGACACACTTTTTAGGAGCTTTCCCCCTGCTTTGCCCATATTATTTTTATTTCTGGTTCTATACAAGTTCTGGAAGATAGAATCAAGTAGAAGGGAGTACATTGAAGGAACTAGAAAGGGAGGACAAAAAGAGAAATATCCTTTATTTAGCACACCCCTATGGAAATTTTGAACATATGATAAATTTTGACTAGACCATAGGCTCCAAAACCCAGACTGTGGAGTACCTGGCCACACCAAGCATGGCAGAAACTCAGCTCTTCTGCAACAAGGCTCATTACAGAAAGAGATGCAGAATTCAGCATTGCTATTCTTTTTCAGCTTAGCAAAGTTGCAGATAAAAGGCAGTAGGGAGCTATTACCCTCAAATATTAGTATAAGTATATGTGTATACCGAGGGAGCTAATATACACCTGTATATAAAGGGTTGAGACGCATGAGGAAGTAACCTGACTGTATGAAAAAGCACCCAGCAACACACCACCACAAACCTGGTGAAAGAGAATGCAACAACACAGAAAACACACAAATGAAAGACCTCATTGCCCTGTTTTTCTAGGATTAGCCTTTTAGCACAGGGTCAAGGAGCATGTCTGCACAAATGTGTGATTGCTCTCCAGAGACCAGGAGTCCGGACGTGTTCAGTCATGCTCTTTCTGCTGCAGTTGAGAAAAATAAAGCAATCTGCTGGATTGTCTTAATAAAAAAGGAAAATAAATTAAAAAGCACAGACAATTTTAACTAAGCCCATCATTTATATCACTAGGTGTAGGAGATGTGACCAACCAACCAAAAATAATCCATCTGGTTGGAAGCAAGCAGAAAAATGTTCATCCCATTTCTTTTGCTACCTGCTACATAATAAAGGGGGGAAGAAATAAAAAGGGGGGAAAAAAAGCACACATCTAGTTCTGAGGAATTTCACTCATATCCTAGTATCCCACTGAAGCTACAATGGTTCATTCATTTTGGTCTGAAATTAAAGCAAAGATAATCCCTGCCATTAGGGGTGCGGGGTGGTGGCAGCAAAACAAACAATAAAACCAAAATAGACTGAAGTTTCAAAACCTTTTCCCCCTCGTGCATATCATGCTTTGTTCTGACTCCCAACTCTGGCACCAGGCTTGCTGAATTCCCACCACACAGATTGTCACATCAGGTCAGATCACCAAAGCAGCTGGTCAGTCCAACGTGTCCAGGCCATGCACTTTTCCTGATGCGCTGAAGTCCCTGGCTTGTCATTAACACTCACCTTGTCACCCCAAGAAATCCTCAGCCATAGTCAGGATCCAAAAACATCCTACATTATAGCACAGTCCATGTTTCAAAAGTGCAAAGAATTCTATCTCTACTGCTTATCTTCCAAAATAGTTGTTTTCCCATGGTGCTTTGTATGTTTCTACACCAGGTGGAGGCACTTTGACAAAAAAGCAATTATTGATTTTCTTAGCTTCCTGCTGATTCTTGTTTACTAATAACAACCAGTCTTCCCTCTCTAGTTATCAATTAGATATCACTTCCAATCTAAAAGAGAAAAAAACATTTACCAGGTCTGTTGTGATTTTGGTCAGGGATTTTAAAATATTTCTTAGGGTCATATGGAGCCTATTGTACATGGAGTTAAAATTAACTGCTATTCACCATGATTCTGGGAATCTGAACATCTTGATTAGAGAACCAATTTTCTTGAAAGGTAGTAGGAAACAATATTTTCCACCTATTTTTCACTTGTGTCTCCTTTCTGATGAAAGTAGAAAACGCAATTACGTTTTGTAACATCATGCTGTTTTCAACACTTTTATATTAATAAAATTATACAATTGAAATACTTAATTTCATTTTGTTGAAATGAAACATGTTGAAAAATAATTAATGTATCTTAATCCACAATTAGTATCTTCCACTTATACTTTTTAAGGCTAAAAGTGTTTAAAATAAAAACATTTTATTTGAGGTAAAGATTAATCCCTTTTTAAATTAGACTTTAGAAATGCCACAAGTAAAAATAATGAACAAATAAACCACACAAATATCTTGAGCTGAAACTTCACTGAAATCAATAATACTTGACATAAATCGATTTGGCACCAGTACATTTAATATATTTCTCATAATTGATATGATTCAGAGTATTCTTAAGCACAAACATTAAAACCTATATAAATATATAGAACTACTATCTATCTCTCAAAAATGCTATTTTAGAGGGGAAAGAGTAAAACTTCAGAGAAATGGCTTCTGTTTCTATATCAGCCATTCGAATGTCACACACTTTTAATATTCCCTCTCCAGTTACTTAGACTCCATATACCCAGCCTGGATACACGTGAAACAATCACCATGTAACATTTCTAAAGCTCAACAAAAAAATTATAAGTTTTAATAGCTTGCATTTGCTGATGTATTTCCTTCCAGAGTCCATGCAGAGGAAATCTGTGACATTTTTTTATTGGGAAAACAGTTTCAGAGATGTAAAAACTCATAGAACTCAATGAGGAAAGAGAATATGCAATTCAGGCTTTATTTTTCTATTTTCCCCTTCTTTTACCATGAGGAAACTTTCCCTTTTGAGGTCTATGTTAGATGTGTCAGCATACTCACAGAAATATCAGTCAACTCTTTGCAATACCTTTTTTTTTCCTTTTTCTTCTTAGTCTAAATTAGTACCTTAGTCTGCTTTCAAAGATCATAGGTGAAAGTGGTATGGTTAGAGAAGCTTTACAAATAACAGAAGACACCTCTGTGGACTTTCATCTGATATCTTTACAGACTGGAGGACATGGGAGTAAGCATGGTGTAATCCAAATAAATGTTTTTCAGGGTGAAAAAGAGGAAGAGGGGCATTGGCATTATCTGACATCATCTCTCTCCACAAAGCAACACAGAAACTCTGAGCAGTAATCTCTGCTCAGATTCAGTTTGGCTATGGGCTCACCATTGTGGCTTCTCTGACTTTGCTAGGGCTTTTAAGTTCTTCAGATCAAACTAGTTGCTTGACAGTGATAAAGCTCCCTGATGAATTATTTGCATATGAGTTGGTAAAGCACTTAATGTGAAAAATAATTTTAAAAATGCAAATTAAAAAAAAAAAACCAGCTCTGGCCATTATGTCTTCATGTAACTTAGTAAAATTTTGCAGACATCTCTGCTTTCTCTCAGTAGAACAGTAATGAAGAGAAAGTTCTCTTCGTTAATATCAGATCCTTTGTACTCTGATCAGTGACTAAAAATTCTCCTCTTTTCCCCCATCCTGCCATATTTATCATGTGTCCCATAACCAGGGCTGATGAAGTCACACCAATGACCTTCCCCTCCACACAGGCAGACACTGCTCTCTCATCACCTCTGTTTCTGAAATGAATGCTTTTTGACTTGCAGCTTTGCTTTCCCAAATATTTTTCAACTTCATTAATATCCTGTCTATTGAAATGTTGTTCAGGTTATCCTAAGGATTAGAATTTTTATCTTGCTATACAAAATGTTTTTGCAGGATCTGTTAAACTAATGTGGGAGGTGAGGAACACTTTGGAATAGCATGTTACTCTTTTTCAGGATATCAGCTTCAGAAACAACAAAGAGGAGACAAACAAACAAACAAAAATCCACCCCGACCCATCATTCCCCACAAAAAATATATGAAAAATCAAGGACATCCATCTAGCTTCTCACAGGTTTGCAGTGTGTAGATCTCAGCATCCCTTTGTCCACATTGTTAACTGAGCTGTGGCTATGACTCAGCTCTCTCTCATTCTTACAGTGAGGAGCTAACAGGGAGATGTGGCACAGACTGTCCAAGTCCACACTGCACCAACCAGAGGGACAAAGTAGTCTGAGAAATGTGGACTTTTTCCTTCATTCTCAAAGTGGTTAGGTAAAGAAAAGTGGAAACTCAACAGTTTCTAGTTTGAATACTACTTTAGAAAAGTTAAAACATCTCATTTGCGGCCAAGAATGATTTATGTCTTCTTAACACTACATATTACTCTGTGCAGGTCTGCTAGTTTAGGTATCTCAGTATAAGCCAAGGCCAGAACATTCTTCACAGAGAGCTGCTGTAACTGCTTTGTGTAGAAAACTGGCTCACAGGACTAAACACTGGCAAAAAGCCTAAAACAATACTTGTCCATGGATAAAATCTATTAAGCGTAAAAGAATTATAGGTGAGAGCAAAGCAAGGATCACTGGTGCAGTGTGAGCTTCTTTAAGATGAATATATATGAAGCTTTCATGAGAGAGCTGAAAAACTCATACTGCAGAGGACGTGAGGAATGATGGCAATGAAACACTTAAAGGAAAATGTTTACTCAAGGGCACCACAGGATTGATGAAATTATCAAAATAAACAGGTGAAGTCAGATTCTTCTCACGTTTTTCTCAAAATTGTTCTCATATCCCATGGAAAAGATTCTTCACCCTCAAGAATTAAAAAAAAAAAAAATAAAAGGAAAACAACAGCATACCACTGAAAAAAGAGGAAGGTTTAGAACAAAAGAGTTTTTAAAAAAATTTATTCAATGCCTTGGTAGTATTGTGCTATATCAGGTGTCTCTGTACAAATAGAGAAAAATTGCCCCTTCAAATTACTCCAGTATAACATTAATAAACACTTAAAAGCATCAAAGACAAAGAGGTATGAGAGAGAATGATAGGAGTCAAGAGAACTCTCCAACCAATTTCTTCTGTGCTTTTAAGAGTTTGGGAAATGAAATTACTGAAGTCATTCCTTGCAACTGTGGGACACTCCTGTCAGTGAGTGAAACTGTTTACGTGCACTCTCTGCGAGGGACACCTCTACCTGCCCTCTTGGGCATTTCAAGCAAAGAGCTGTGCACTTGCAGCTCAGAATGGAATTCTGTTTTCTAATTCTAGCCATTTGGAATTGGGGTGGGAGGTGGTGGGAGGAATTAATTGAAAACCTGAACAAGCTGGTGACACCTATGTAAATTAATCAGAAAGACTGGTGTTTAATTTACACTCAGTGAAGACGTGACACTTGTGAGATATTCCCAGTGCAATCAGGAGACAGCTTTGCCCCTTCTTTCAAACTAAACTTACAGATCATCCTACCTACAATTGTTTGGCTACAGCAAGGCTGATGAACTCTTTCCTAAGACTGAAGACATAATTCAAGGATTAAAAGAACCCATAAGATATCAAATGGTCTTGGAAATTGTCAAAATTAATATGGTGATTGTTAGGGCAGAGGACTCAAGAATAAGCCCACCAGTGGCAATATAAACTGCCAATATAAACCAGACTCGGGTATAATGACAACTGATTACAAGAACTCAAACCAGGGAAAAGATCTTTAAGTGCTGCTTTATTTGCCCTATTTAAATTACTGAGTAATATCAGTAACTAATTTGTAATCCAGATACTGTGATGTCCAGGGAAATGAAACTGCCAGAAATGCAGTAAAAATTATTAATCTACAGGTACTGGGGTCTGTCTGCTGAGGAAAACGAATGAAGACTCACTTTGTGTAAAAGGCTACTATTGAAATCAAGATTTCCTTGTGACTCAGCAGGTGGCAAAATATCTGGTTGGTATCAAATCAGACAGGATAATTCATCCAACTGGTCTTACCCACGTGCAGATTGGCATGTCTTGGATAACTTCCTGCAAACATGTCTTCCCAAATATGGGGAAACCACTTTTTTTTTCAATATTATATATATTTGTTGAATGAATAAAATGCCCTTTGCATAATGACATTAGTGCCAGCTACCTGATCCTTCTACCAACATGATGAGTGTTAACAGAAAAACAGCTAAATAAATCAAGCTGACATGTTGCCCTGCTTCTGTACTGATTTCAAAGTGATGCTGTCACACATCACTGAGTAAAAAAAATCCAAACAAAGAACAATACACTCCTACATCAGTCAAATATTGTGACACAAACTGGAACAAGTCATAGAACTGAAAGCTAACATCAATCATGAGGACTTTCATTCTGGCCATTGCAAATACAAAGAAAAAAAACCCCACAAGATTTCTCTCAAAATCCAATTGTCATAATATGAATTTATATTCCTAGATTTTAAAATTGTTTTTAATCTCAATCATTTTTATGGGTATCTTATATATATTCCCAATACCATATGTGTTGATTACTTGCTTCCCTAAAATAATAATGATAAAATATAAAATTTATCATATAATACACTATACTTAAATATAATCTATACACACATATATATCTACATAGTGTTTATATATAAATATATATAAATATATATATATAAAGATACATATACACAACTGAAACCCTGGTTTTTTTTTGGTTGTCTTTAATTAAATTGTTCTTCCAAATACTTTTGCCTACTCCTAGTCAGTTTTATGACATAACTGCTATTGTACAACAAAAAATAAATAAGATGTAAAATGAGAAGGATTAAGTGGCAATGCTCATACTTTGCATGAAGGCTCAGGAGTTTGAAAATATACAAGCAGATTTTTTGCCTGAGGATGTATAACACATCTATGAAAAGAATTAGTCAAGTTTTACCTTAAAATTTTCATAGGGACATAATAGTTAATTGAATCCAAACATTAAGTCATCAACCAGTCTTATTATTTAGTAAATTGAGAATAAAGAAGAATAAATGTTATGTAATGAAGAAATTGGGTTTTAACCCAAGAATGGGACAAATCACATATAGTCATTATATCTAATAATTTTTCATACCGACAACTTGTAAATTGTGGGATGTGATTAGAAACACATACAAAAAGGAAGCATGAAAATCCAGAGAGATGAGCATTTGTTCACATCATGGGGGCACAAGTACACAACAGAGAATGTAACAGAGGGCAACCGTGCTAGGAGGGCTTAAATGACAAAAGCAATAAGCATGAAAATTTCCAAAAATATGAACACATTTGTCATGGAAAAAAAGCTGGGGAGATTATTAAATAGCAGGGTGAAAAGAGAGACTTACAGAAAGTGCTGGTGTTTACAGCAGGCTGAACATAACAGGGGAAAATGACTCAGTCACTTGAAATGAGAGCAGTAGGGATTAAGTTAGCAGCAAGTTTGATAGATGTATCAGTGGGGCTTTGATCAAACATGAATTGAGAGTCAGCAATAAGCAGACAGATTTTGTCATCCCTGCTGGTTAAACAGTACTCACACACGAGAGTAACTGACTGCATTCAGTGACACTCTCCGTATAATATGTATGTACATATGACCAATGCTAAGGGTCTTTGTTCTTAAGGATGCTACATCCCTGTGTGCAGCCAGAATTCCTGGTTCATTCCCAGATTAGGAGATAAATTAAGGTGTAATTTTGTGTGTTTATGTAGCGAAAACACTTTTTATTTTGTTCCTTCAATTAGAGGCATCATAGGGATTCTGTGGTGTTCTCAATGCTCAGTAACCACAGTGAGTGTTGGCCCCTTTCCATTGTAAATCCATATTAGTTTATCTTCTGGATTCTCACAGCTTTACCCACAGCTGCTGGCAGTTAACTCCTTAAGGCACAGAAAGCCCCCATATGAGTATTCACCCCTGTTCTTGTGTGCAGTGAAATCATGGCAGGTGATTCCGAGGCCTATAGGACAAGCTCTGATGTGTTAATGTTGCAATATGTATGGGAGTGAGATCAGAAACATATACCATGCAAAATCCCTGTTAAATATCCATGCTGGCACAAACAGGCCCAGAGTATTAGCACTTTGCTTGTGCAGCAAGTTCCCCTAACCTCTTCTCAATATTTTTGCATCCAAATTTCATCATTTTTTATCCCCACAACTTTTGAGATTTTTTTCAATCATAACAAAAATGTTCCCTCTCTGCCTGTCAGGAAAATGTATTTTCATCCTTCTTTGGGCAAAATACTATTTTTCTTCAAGAACACCAGCAATGAAAAAACACCTGTCCTACAAATCATCTGAGCTTTACAGGCTCATCTCATGGACTGACTGCACTGAAATCATTGAAGGTCACCACAGGATTAATATGGATGAATTAAAATTGGTAATAGCAATGCAAAAATGGATTGAGATATCATAGAGCTGGGCAGGGAGACGGAGGGAAAGGATGAAGCTCTTAATTATTTTCATGTTTGAGGGAAAAAGAAGTGCTGGCCATGATGTATAACAATGTTATTTTTAGACAGGAGAGAAAATTGGTTTGTTTTAGGAGTTTAAACTGCGTGTTTGAAATAAATTTATGAGCATGGACAGCGTACAGACCTTTTACCTGGGTTAAGGAAGAGGAGTGACTGTATTAGCAAGTGTTTGGAGTGGTCTGTGGTAGGGGTGGGGTACAAATCTTTCCCCATCTCTTCTGATATGTTGGGAGTTTTCTACAAACATGGCAGAAGCTAAAGATCTCAGCTTTCTGAAAGGACCATAAAAACAGCCAGGACCACACAGATATCCTTGGTGGGCTTACAGAAGAGACTGTCATCATGTAAACACAGCCTTCATATGGCATCAAAGAATTCATACTAAGGCTGTGCTTTGAGACCCAAATTCCAACATAACCAGAATACTCTGGGGCCATTTGCTAGAGCCAGGAGTCTTCTGGTGAAATAAATTAATTGAATTGGACTAAATCTTAGCAGACCTACTGCTGTTCAGTCAGAAAAGAGAACTCTTAAGTACCAGCTCATGTGATGTTACCTGAAAATTGCATCTGATGCCTCTCATTCAGAGGAATTAATAGATGATGAAGTGAAAAATCCAGATTACTGGATTTTTATCCAGTCTGGTTATTCTGCCTGGTTTTTCATATTAATATTAGGAATTGACTGTGAAATTTTGTATTAATCACATTTTGCTAAAAAGGTATGACAAGTCTTTGACTTCTAAAATAAAACCAAGACTCCTTTAATCCAAGCACTTAATTTTAAAGTACCCCATAATCTGTGAAAATAGCTATTCTTCAAACCTCTTATTTGCAGACTACATTTTAATTCCTAAAACTCTTAAGATCAGCCACACTTATGTCACTGCAGTCACAGAGCAGGCTAGCAGTGTAACTGCTATCCCAATGAGGTGCCCCAGCCTGGATGAGGGTCTGCTGAACCACAGTGAGAATCAATCTCTGCTGTATAAGAGGAAGATGGAAAAAACTGGGAACATTAGCTGTGATCCCATAACAAGAGTAGCTGAATCAGAAACTGAGGCAGTTTCTGTCTTGTCTCCGGACAAGACAGTCCCTCAGCTGGACCTAATTGTCCATGACAAATTCCACTTTTCTGTCTGCTGTTGTATTAGGGGCCAGGCAGGGTCCAGAGGAAAACCAACCCATTTGGTCATCTAGGAAAGGCACATCAGGGCATGAGCTACAGCAAGAGGTGAATAATGTTTCTTTCTGTAGGAAAGATAAGTTCTGTGATGGAAAGGATTGGTCTATTATCAGTATGGCTATTGCTGGATTTGTTCTTGTTTTGCCAAAACATAAATATCTTGAATTTAAGACATCTTTGCCAACCTCTCAGCCTCAGACCTCCCAACCATATCACAGACAAGGTCACCCAAAAAAAATAATTCCTCTGCTGTAACAGCATCATATCTGAATTTTTCACCTTTTTTTTTTTAATCCCCTGCTCCAGGTCTCTTAGGAGGGAAAATACTACATTTAGTGCTGGACACCCCTGAGGGCAGACATATAATGTATCAGGATGGTCATCCCTGGTGCTCCCTCAACTTAATCATATACTGGGGAGTTCAGTGCATAATTTGAGCAATTCGTATATGATTCTTACTTAAAATCCTTTTTATTCTTACCGGTTCCTGAAATGTCATCTGCTTTCCAAGCTGTGGGTTTGTTTTGATTAGTTAATCTTTTTTCCTTGACAGCGAGACACCAATCTATATTTGTGTGACTTCTTGGTTGGATTATTGACATTTTCCTTTGTTTGTCTAGTTTTAATTATGTAACCAAGCCACATTCAAGGTTTCAGTCATTCCAAATTTGCCTGTTGCCACATTTCTCCAATTTTGCATGCATTGTACAGAATTCTATTAAACACTCCATTGATTTTAAAATCCCTATGTTAGCACTTAAAATTTTATGTGCTCTAGCTTGCTGGGACTCAACAGAATTATAAGATCATAAATTTATCTTTTTATATTTTTCCCTGTTTTCAATTCAATCCAGAGTCTCTTACTGTCAATCTAAATCCTTTGGATAGTTATACCTAATCCTCAGAAATCACCCTCAAAAGCTGTTGAGAAAATTGAGTCCAGATTAAGGGTGAATTTAGTTTTTTTTTCCAAATACAGATTCTTATACATCAAGCTTGAAGGAATAGAAGTTGTCCCAATAAAAGCAATGGAGGTGGTTGAGTTCTCTACCAAAACAGATGCCTAAATACCTTCCCCACCACACAGTGGAAACAAGTGCTGCTGAATGAGATCTCAATAGGCGTAAACCACCATGTTCATTACATTAAAACTGACACCCAGGTACTTTTTGCACCATTTCCACAAAGCAGCAGACTTCAGGTGTGTAAAGCATGGGACATCACAAGCTTTGTGTCCTAGGACATTCAGTCCCTCTGCACAATGTCTCAGTTTTCCATTTCTCTTCCCTTCTCACTACCTAAAATTAATGCTTGGGGTTCTACAGGTTGGTAGAAAAGAAATTTCAGCTTTATTCTTACTGTATTCAGCATGTACTCTCTGTTGGCCAACACAGTGCCCCAGGTCTTCAGGAATAAAACTGCATTGGTGATGTGTCCAAACCAAAGACAAGAAACAGGAGAGTGATTAGGAGAATCTATGATTGTTTTTCTGTCCCTTTCTAGTGTCAGTGCCCAGTGTCACACTGATGTTACCGGTGTGATTCAAGAAGCAAAATTAGTTTAAAGATTTCAAGATAAGTAAGGAAGTATGTACAAATTGGAAATGTATATGAAAAGAGAACAATTTGTCATGCAGAAAAAAATATCCTAAAGAGTTCAGCTAAGAAGCAACACTTAGAAAAAGACCAGTTGTCTCAGAAGTCAGTGTGTGAAGTGAAAAACAGGATAAGGAAAAAAATAAGTGTATTGAGAGATAGTTTCCAGCTTATAAATAAAAATATGGACATTTGCTTAAAGTTTATAGCAGGTGTACAGAGGTTGGAGGCAAAGCATTAGAAAGATCATAAATAATGTGACAAAATGCTTATTCTGATTTATGTAAAGCATATATAGGAGCAATTCTATAAACTCTCAGGTCCAAGTCAGAGGAGATTTCAGTGAAACTCAAAACTCCAAACCCAGTCAAATTAGGAGCACCATGGAAAAAAGACACTCAAGAGATGTTGCTCTTTCAAAGGTAAGTATATCACATAATTCTGTGCAGATACCATGGGCAAGGATGAATAAGAGGATAATATTAAGATAATTTTAGGCATGCATTAGAGTCATAGGACTCTCAGCCAACTTGGGAATGGATATATTGCAGCATCAAACATGTAAGCACACAGTTCTGAAGAGTTCCAGGCCAAAAGGCAAAACAACAGGTGATAGGATTCAGGCTAACAAAAAGTACTGGTAGTTTTAGCACAAAGCAGATCTGAAAAATCCATCATCTAACAGCTACCACATACAATCCATTACCTACCATATCTGGATGACTAAAAAAAATTCTCCTGTTAAACAAGAAAAACAAAAATAAAAATTAAAATTTAAAAGAACAAAAAAAACTAAAAACAAAACAGAAAAAACCCAAGTAAAAAAAGCCCACCAAAAACAGATGAGGAAGGGACGAGATGGGAGTAAGAGAGGGAGTTAAAATTTTAGTCTAATAAAAAAATGAAAATTATTATTTTCTTTCTAGATCTCTAAAATGAAAAACAAATCAAAAGAGTGCAATAATTACCTTCATTTAAAGAAATAATCATCAAATTTATTTTAGTACTTAAAAAAAAATGCAATGTTACATTTGGAAGGCAGTCAATACAAAAATTTCAACCACTATATATCCAAATTATTTTTCATAGAAAACATTTTGGCCAAAGATTATATGAATAAATCATTATTGTTCTAAAAAGAAAGTTTTGAAAATTGGTATATTAGACCCTCAGGTTTTGGCAATTATAAAGGACAGCCTGATGTCTATATACAAACACTGGCTTCAGGCAGTCTACTGGGCAATCTCTTATTGAAAAAAGGCATTTTTGATGCATTTCAAAGGAGAGAAGGAAGTGATATGCCACGGACTGAGACCCAGGCCAGAAGTTGCACACTCTAAAGGTTTAGGTAGCATGCAGGTTTGCTGAGCTTTGGCATCTAACTTGCAGGCTATACATTCGGTAAAACATGAATGAAATATTTTATAGAAGGTAGTGATTATATGTTTAGAAGTTAATTTTATTTCATTAAATGGAAATTTGAATTTAAAAATAATTTTACCTTCAAAACCAATGCTGACAAGCGAGTCCTAAAGGATAAAACCTGTCTCCCTCATCTATAAGGAGAAAAATGGTTCCGGTTTACAAAGACTGGACTGAAAACAGAAAAAATGGAACAAGAAAATCAAAAGTACATGACTCTCACAGGAAAAGAAGGGTTTTCTATTCAACTCTTGAAAACATCTCAGTATTAAAGGAACTATGAAATTAACATGTTGTTTCATTTATCATCAGTGACTGTAAAATTCAGTAAAAGACTTTGTTCCTACAGACTTCATTTTCAAGGCAAAAAAAAAAAAACCACTGCAAATCTTATTTCTAGTGTTACCATGAACCAGTTTTAAGGATCTGATTGTGTTAGTATTACAGTAAATAATTATTAGGCCATCTCTGAAGATCTGGATGATTTTTTCAATGGGTTTTCTTCTGCTCTATTTTTATTAGAAAAATACTGTATTCCAGTTAATAAATCAGTATTTCAGAAAAAGAGATAGCTTCTTCCATGAATTTCTCCAAAACACCCCTTCAGGTGGTGTTTAAAGGCAGGAGAATCCTTGCCTTTAACACATATTCTCTGGGTTCCCACCAGAGCTACCTGCCAAACCATGACATCCTGCAGCTGTAAACTAAGCATTATTTCATAATTTTGGACACCAAGTAAGGTAAACAAAGGGGGAGAGGTCACTGCTCTCCTAAACCAGTGCCTCATCTGGACAGCCAACCAGTAAATCCTACAGGACATGTCATCCTGCAAAAACCCACTAATAGTACCAAAACCCGGATAATGCCTTACATAATTGCAAGAAGCTCACCAGCACCACAGCAGCTCAGCCACCAGCCATACACATTCATCCGAACAGAAATTACCCCGAATTTGGAAAGTGCAATAGTACTTCACCATCCAAAAGCCCACACAGATATTCTTGCCATCTTGTCCCAGAACTATTTCAGAATACTTCAAGATCCCACAAAGCAGATAAACACATCTCTAAATTAAAGCACCAAAACAGTTCCTTGCAGTGAGTCAGGTGGTGAAGAGACTTCTGAGCTTTTCTGCTTAAGTCACCACTACTAGAAGATTTGGGTAGGTATCATACCTAGTTTGTTGAAAAGGCAATGTATCTCTTAATGTCATTAACTTCTGTCTCTTCTGCCTCTGATGGTGAAGTTATGGGATGGACATGTTCCTCTTCAAAATTTCATAAGCTGATAATATGCTCAGCAGAAGACTATAAAGAGTTTGCCACAATCCTCATGTTCATGGCTCCCAAAGTTCCAAGAACCATAAGATAGATTTATTACGGACAGCTTCATTGTCTAATTACTACACCCAATAATCGTACATCTTCAATAGTCAGGAAAAATTGAATTTTTTTTCAGGTTCCCCCCCACACTCGGTATCTCCAGCACTGCCAAAACCTACAGTGTGCATTCAAAAGCTTATTTATTTATGCATATGGCTTGCATATCTCAAGGCTAGATGCATAATTTTTTAGGAGTTGACATGCTCTTCAGGGAAAAAAGTTTCCCTTCTGAATTATTCTATTCACTCTGCAGCTATCCACTGCTACCCCTAGTTTATCTGCTCATTACTGTGACTGAAAATGAGTTTGTCAGAAGAAATATAATTTAAAGAATGAGAACATGAACATAGAGGGCATCTTGATAACTCAGCAAATATGCAAGGGTTTTTTTTTAACCCAGAGATAAACCTTTTTCTCCTAACATTCTTTTAAAAAGGAGCATTCTTAAAAGATTTTGTGGAAAAAAATCAGAATAAATTTTACACAAATGCTCTGTAAGCTGCTTTGCCTTGCTGTACACAACAGCTCTGTAAGCTCTTCTTTGCCTTCTCAGTAAAGAAAAAAGAAGATCGTCAGGATGATCACTGTGAAAAGGCTGAGTACTTCACAATTTTAACCTGAAGTGGGAGTCAAATAATTCATTACTTGGGAAAATGTCTAAGTCCCATCACAAATTGTAGCAAATCAAAACCTTTGCAAATCTCTATTGGTCTTAGTGTGCATGTGTGTGGTGGGGAAGGAATGACACAGAAGATCATTCTCTGCCTTAAATTATGCTGAACTGCATCCAGAAACAGATGGAAGTGTGTTTAATCTGTTCATGGCACCCAGCTCCAATAAGCAGCCAGAGCCACCATCTCCTTCCTCAGCTGAAATTTGCAGGTGATCTTCAGACAGAATCAAAAAAAAAAAAATCACCTTTCCTCAATTTTCTGACCAACATATTAGGAAAGAAGACACTTTTTCTTGCTCCTGGATTGCATTATGTTTCTGCAGCTCTTATCCCTGTCTAGACCAGCTTGTCCCTTTGGTAAAACCAGGAGGTTCCCATGTAAGGATCAGTGCAAATACAGTGTTTGTTTCCATTCCATCTATTTTACAGCAGCCCCTGGATGCCTGCATTTATTCCAGTGACTCATTCATTTGCAAAAATTTTGTTACTCTCACTTTAAGTGGATTACAGGTGCCAGCAGCATGTCTGCTGACACTATCCTGCGCCTATCAGCCAAGAAAATGATAGCCTAAGTGGTTTAATTCCCTTTCCTATAGCCATTTGTTTCACAAGAGAGAATGGATGGTTGGTACCTTCAAAAAATACGTGTTTTGCAATTTAAAAGTTTGCAGTGACCTCTGTGTCTGAAGCTGTTAGAGACCAGACCTATTTTTAGGACAGATAACCACAAATTTATTAACTAAAGAGGTCTGTGGTAATGCCTGAGATGGGCTCACTTCCACACCGGACTGGTAATTTCTGAGTTCCTAAATTTACAAATCCAAAGAATACCTTCAAAAAAAGTGCTGGTGGCCCTGACTTCATGCACTTACATTCAACTCAGGCTGAATGAGTTGAATGTAAGTGCATGAAGTCTGTCTGGGGGTTTCTTGGCTTTTGTGTTTGTTTATCTTTATACATTTCTGCTACCAATTTCACGCCTGACCAGACAAACTCACAAAAGTTTTTTGTTGCAAGGTAAGGCAAGTCAATAAACACACAAGTTAAGAGGAAAACACACTCTAAATGATACTTTCTTTTCCTCTGGCTTCATTATCCCAGTGCTCCCCTCAGCTCCCAGACTCTGCTGACTGTGATGCTGATTGTCTCACAAATAGACTGTAAAATCCTTTAGGCTAGGACTTTCCTTTCCCTTGTTTTCTAAAACTATTAACCAGACCCACAGCACTACATAAATGCATAGAAATAATTATGATTATGGATGATAATAATGACTAAAAATTCATATCCTCTGAAGACACGAGACCAGGAGACATTCACAGCTTCCCAATTTGTCTCAGCAGAGATGAGAAGATGCAGCAATACAGAAAAGCCAAGCAGAGAGTCAAGAATGGGGAAAGAGCAACACCAATAACAAAAGGAAAAACAAAGACAAGTTCAAGGAATCCCTGGAGAACTCCAGCTTTTGAAGTCCCCTGCAGGCACTGGCAGCGAAGAGCCCGTGGCAGCAGCTGCTGCCGTGTGTTTGATTCCCTCCCGGCTCCAGCTCTGTCATTCACCAGCTCTGCTGTCATCAGCCAGCACAGAGATGGAGCGTGTGTTACCCCAGGTCCCATCTCCGCTGCTCACAAAGTCAGAGCCTACTCGTAGATCAGAGCTGTTCCAAATACAAAATGAAGAAACAGACACGCTGTCAAAGTAGGATTTTCTTTTCCCTGTGCTTTGCTGATGTTGTAGAAATTGGGCTTCAGATGAAAAACAGTTTAAGTTACGAAAATGAAAAAAAATCAACTTAAAGTGCAGATTCTGCAACTTGGAGATATTAAGTGAATTTTTTTTTTTTTTTTTTTTTTTTTTTGCTAAGTTGCTCAGGTTTTAAAAAGGAAAAAAAATCAGTAGAAATGAAAAATTGCACTTCAAGATTTTCAAAATGTCTTTATGTCTTGTCTGTGTTGTTGGACTGTTAACAGATAAAAGATTATATTTTCACTGTAATTATTCTTCTCATCTTCTCCCATCTCACTGCTTGGCTTCTATTTTATACAGGAATGTGGTAAGAGATTTTGGACTCTTTACTGTTATTGCCTGTCCAGATGTGCTCCTCTTCCTTCCTCTTTCATTCCACCTTTAAAGCTCGAACAGTGATCCAAAAAAAAAAAAAAAAAAAAAGGAAGAGATTTCTAATTGTTTGGAATTTAGAATGGGTTTTTCTTTCTTTTCTTTTCTGTTTTCCCCCAAAACCAGGAATTGTCCTCTAAGTCAGAAATGCCTCCTGGAAGGCAAATGTTAGGTTTGCATACCTTGAAGGACAAAATGTGTTTACTCCTTTCCATCTGTCAATGAATTTCTGAGCCACCAACCACTAACACCAACATTCTTCTGTAAATGTTTTATTGGTACCTAAATGCTCATCATAGTTGAGATTTTCTTTTTATTATTTTCATATAAAATCCATTTCACATTTAGCAGTCACACATGTCCAGAAATTCTCAATTTAAGGGAACAACTGTCTTTCCAGTACATTTAATATACCAAAATTAGAGATTTGGGAGTTACAAAAAAAAAAAATCCAAACAGTCTAATTCCTGTTACAAGTTCTGAAAAATATCCTCTCTAAAACCAGTACGTTTTTATTGCATTAAAATATTAGCAAAGCTCTAGTGTTTTAAGACTTTGGTTTGTAGGTTTTTCAGAAATATGCCTACCTATATAAGCAAACCCAGTAGTATAAATCAAGCAAGTGCAACATTAACAAAAATGGGAACTTATACTGAGCATTGAACACATAGGAAAGGACAATTTCCAGGCAAAACAAATAATTCTTTTAAATATTTTTCTGTGTATAACCAAAGAATCATGAGATTAATAAAAAACCAACAAAGTACCTACAGGGCTTATGTCCCCATTAAAATACGTCTCAGAGAGTCTAATTTCTTTTGTTATTACAAAAGCAGTTGTTATTAAACAATTGCAATCTGATTTTATGCTTTCAAGAGGAGTACTTATGTATAAAGATAGTGTGCTGCAGAACTCTTGTTAGCTTTGCTGAATTGTGCATGCATAATATATAATTGCTGGAAGTGAAACAGAACTGCTAAACCAAACAGGTGGGAAAGAGATGGAAAGAGAGGAGGGAGAAGAAGATAAAATGTCCTTAAAGCTATTTCAAAATCCTGTATACACACATACAAAATAAATATGTATATAAACATGTAATGCTCTTCGCTGTTACAAAGTTTTGGATTGCTAAAGGCGGATTTAGGAAAAAAAAAGACTTCTCAGTAAAACATCCACCTTCTCCTCTTAGCAGGAAACAAATTCTCATATTCCACATTATGCTGCTATTTTTTTCATCAGGTATTCACAAAGATATTCTAGAAAAATTGCCAGAGTGAAGATCTTTTGATTTGTTGGATTTCTGTTTCTCTTCTTCCCTAGTTCTTTATCCGTCTTTGTTTTCTGCCCATGATTCTAATTTCTAACTCCCAATCAGGGCAGAGACGCCTACAAAGGAAAAGTTCATGAGAGACAGGATAATACTCTTCCCATCCAAAACCTTACTTACTTTCTTTTTTTCCCCCTACTTTTCTTCTATCCAGAGTTTTAAAAATTCTTGAACAGCACACAGTTCTCTAACATTCTTACTGGTAATCAGTCTGTACTGCCCTAGAGCTACCAATCTCCCA
Source organism: Anomalospiza imberbis (assembly GCF_031753505.1). Lineage (NCBI taxonomy): Eukaryota > Metazoa > Chordata > Aves > Passeriformes > Viduidae > Anomalospiza > Anomalospiza imberbis. The sequence continues at coordinate 13,816,913 of NC_089687.1, forward strand.
GTCTTGTCCTCCTCTGTACTGCTCTTTCCACCTTTTTCTGAATTGGGAAGGAAACACTGGTGGATCAAATAACCTTGAGGAGGACAGGCTGCGCCCCATAAAGAGAGAAACAGACACATGATATCATGGACAGTCATTAAGAGACATTGGAAAAATATATTTCACCCTGTCACGTTGACTAGGGAGCTCACCAGAGAAAGACAAACATGAGACCCTGGTTATTCTGGAATGGATTCCCATTTCTCCTTTTTTTTTTTTTTTTTTTAAAAGACTATGACATCATTTTTAAATAGAAAGGGGGAAAAATTAGTCTTCCCCTTCTAATATGACTGATTTTGGTAGTTTGAGAACTTTGTTTACCATTGTCTCCCTTTACAGACTCCTAGGGAGGATGAGAGATTTTACCTTATAGCCTCTGGCTGGAAAAGTTTGGTCACTAAACGACCTCTTACATTTATTTAGAACTTCAAACATTTACAGCTCATTAGATTTCTAGATACCAGGCGTTGCAAAATACCTCTACTTTTTTTTTTTTTTCTTTTTTTTTAGGATGCTGAAGACCAAGGATAAATCAGTAGAGAAGCATTATACCAGAAAGATATAAAGTGACTCTCAGAAATTTCTTCTAAGACTGGGGGAAAAAATGCTTGACTTTGGGATTCAGAGAGCTCAATCTGCTTAATTGATTAGAAAAGAAGAGTGAAAGACCACTTGGTTGAAATAGGTATGTTCAAAGAGAGGAAGTATGGTGCACACAGAACCCTTTAATCTTTTGGTGAAAGGCGTAACCAGAGTCTGGAAACTGAATCACATATACAAGACTGAGAAATTTGCTTGACAAAGAGATTGACTGAGAAACTCTTGAGGAAAGTGTAGAGCCTTTATCACCTCTTCAAAGCCAGAATGTGATGCCTTTCCTCAACCAATTCTTACTTTATGCTCTGAAATTGTCTGTTACAAGGGTGAAATTTAATATCCTGTTATAGAAGAGCCCAGATATATACATCTCAGTCCCTTCTAGCCTGGATAAATTGGGGACTCATTTCAAAGAGGAGTAAACTAAGTATTGGAAAATACAATTTCATCCTCCATTATCAATCCTGTAGATCAGGATATCTGACAGTGAAAGATCACTTCCATGGCTCAAAGCCTTGGCATTGCAAGAAAATGGCTGAAAACACAGCAATTTTGCATGTTTTTATCTCTTTCCTTTTCTTGAAACCCAGGATATAATCAGCCAAGATGTCTTTTATTGATTATTTTAAAATTATTGATGATGTTAATGTTTTATAACTATAGTACCCTCTCATGGTTTTAGAAACAAAGAAATAAAGCTACATTGAAAATTAGAAGGTAAAATTTGCAAGCTGTAAATATAAGGTTCTACTGATTTCCACAAAGGAAAAAAATCACTAAGAAGCAATGTACTTGTGTATATCATTTGACTACCTATGGGATGGAGAGGAGCAACTGCTTGAAAACACACATTGAAAAAAAATATAGACCATTCAGTTCATGAAAAGATGAGAATAATTTGTGCAGCTGAAAATGGGGTGGGAATATAGCTAGAGAGAATGGAGACACAAATTGGAGAAATCTGTTATTAAGAAATAAGTTGAGAATTTCCAGGCTTCTTTTTTTTTTCCCACAGAATACAGAGATGAAGAAGGATCTAAATTATTTAGACTGCCTTCAGGCTATGTTTGGGGACCACTATTTTAAAAAGCTTGGGTTTGTGCTCTGGGATTTTATTGAAAGGACAAAATAAAACCCAGCTCTCTAGATGGTAGCTTATTAGCTGCAGTCCAGGATCTGGGTCTGATGATTTATTAGGGAGCAATGTGAAAATGCTGGAGACCTGCCATGGGTTTACAATGCAATGTGGAGTAAGGGAAGCTACCTACTGCACCCACATCCCTCCCTCTGGGTTCTATCTACCAAAAAGTGATATAAAGCTTGGTGGTAAAAAAAATGCTGGGACTGCAGGGAAAGTGACATGGAGGAGGGCAGCATTCCAGAGGGCCAAATTAATTTCCCTAGGGAGCCCCTGCTTGTAAAATCCCATAAACAAAATGTCACTTTTCATTGCTAAACCTCTTTGATTGCTAACAGCAAACACATGCCTTATTTTGGCATAAAGCTCTGCACCATCAAATTAAATAATGTTGAGTTGTTGTTTTGTTTTTGGTTTGCTTTTTTCCCCCTAACAATCTGTCTCACACATTCCTTGGCTGCCTTTAAAAGTCACTTGTAAAGTTTCACACTTGCATGCTGCGAACAGCGAACAGCGGGGCTGAAAAGCTCAGCGTCTCCAAGGATCAATAAGCTTTGAGTCGTTGTGGTTCAAATGGAGTGAAACAAGTCCAGCAAGTGACAACTGCCATCTCATGGTGACTGCAGGGAATGAAAGGGAAGATCTCCAGATGATCCCTGATGGCTGAGTGGGAGCATCACCTGAAGGCCTGATAAAATTACACAATGCTTGAACTTGAAGATACCAGGGCTTCTGTAAAAGAAATTACAGGTGAAATGCCATGAGGTCACTACTGTTGTAACAACAAAACAGCTCTAATATCAGAGTGTTCCTCAGTGTCAGCACCTGGCTATCTCTAAAGGTGCATTATAATGCCAGCTGAAAAAGTGGATTGGGGTTGGGTTGACAAAGCCCAAACCTGTACTGAAAACCAGACTTTTAAAAGAAAAAGCACAAAATAGGCACCTTGCCAGGGTAGGTTTCTACAGCTGACAACTGATAGGCTAAAATTATTCTAAAAGAAAAAGATATTAGCGTGCAAGGTGCTGTTGGGAGTTGGCAGTTTCCAGGAAGAGAACAGGATTTGAGGAATTTCCTCAAACTAAAAGAAAAATGTAAGAAAGCCTAATAATTTCAGAAGACAACTTAGAATAAGGTATTTACACTTAGGACAACTTTAATCTCATATCCTTCGGTGGATGTTATGAGAAATATATTCCTGATATGGAGCCTGTACTTCACTAGGCTCCCTGTGGAAAGGTTACCAGCCTGGAAACACAGTGGTTTCATTGGGAGCAGAACTTTGATTTTTAATGTGTATTAGGAATAATTCTTAACTGATCAGAACTAAGATACAGCTTTAGATCAACATGGGAAACCAAGCACCTCTCCATCAGCCCAAACTGCATCTCCTTCCCAGTTTGCCTTGAAGAGCAGTGGGTGGGTCAGCCTTCTCTCTCTTCTATCCAAGCTCTCAGTGCCACTGAGTTCAGTTCAAACACCCCCTCTACACAGTGATCCAACTGCCAGTGGGGTCTGCCACACAATTCCATTCATGTTATAAACCTCATTGCCTGATACAGATCTGCAGTGTTCAAAAAGATCCATGTACAGTTAACTTCATGTATTTTTAGTAAGCTTTCATGTACCATCTCAATTTAAAAGTAAAAAAGAAAAATGATAATAGAAGTTGAACAGAAGTAGATGTTGGTATTATTATGTGGACACAAATTATATTGAATGCTCGTTCCAATATCTAGCACTGATTATTCCCACCACCTTATCTAGAAATAATTAGTAAGCATCCTCCTGAGAATAGCAACCCTAATGCTTCTCTTTGCTACATTAAAATTACTCAGGCTTTACACCAGTGTAACTACACAAAGGATTACCATCACTGCCTACAGTTTTAAAACTCCTCTAGCCTGCAGAGTGAGCACAGTTTTTCAGTACAAGATATCTGGAGCTGATTTCCTTGGGAATTACAGAGCATAAAAACTGAAGACAGATACGCACTTAGCAGTAAGCCCAAGATTACATGTTTGTACTGATAACAGAGAAGTAATAAAAAGAAGCAAATACTTAGTTTAAACTTCGAGCATATGGAACAAGCATGCATGTGGAGAGGGAACTCAATTATTTAGTGAAATGGTGTTTTCAAAGTAGCAAGAATTTCCTTTTCATGCCCTGATGTTTTTCCCCTGCTACTTGTTTCTTTGGTTCATTTTCAGCCCCCACCTGCTCCTGGAGCAGCAGACAGATCTTGTCATCAAAGGCTTCAGGATCAGCCTAGCAAGCCAGGAAAGCTTGGTCCCTTCCCTGCTGCATCTGGCTGCCTCTGCAGGCAATTGGTCTTTCCTAGTGTTGAACATGAGGAGCTGAATTTGCCAGCCTTATTCAGCTTTATCTTAGAAAAGTGCACTTAGCAAGAAAATACACTCAAATACATGAAAAAAGAGCAAAACAACACAATCTTAAAGGGAGACCGATGAAAATTCTGCCACTTCTGATCATTAAGGCACTTATCTTCATAAATTTTAAATATCTCTGATGATTTCTGTGCCCATTTTTAGTATTGCCAGAGTATTTAAGATGAGGAACCACAGAGTTAAACCTATATCTAAAACAGAAGCTGCTGTCTTCACTTTTATTCAGCTAACAGGCCTTTGGGAACCAACATAGTTTTTAGGTAACCACTTGGGTGTGGAAGAGAAAGAAGACAGTGGTGGTGCCTTTCTTGGGCACCATTATCTTGGGGCTACAGCTGCTGTGTGCAGCAGGGGAGCCCTACACTCTAACTTGCCCTTCCCCTGCATGGGTTTGAACCCTTCTTCCTGAATGCATGCTCTAACTACCAGCCTAAAATGAATTTCAGTTGAGAGTTTTCTTGCTCACACATATCAAAGTAATCTTGATTTGCTTGAAAATATGAAAATGCTAAGAATAGAAGAAGGTGTTTGTTTTTTTTTTTTTACATTAAATTGAAGATAAAACAATATCTCATCTTTGAGTTCCTCTTGACTGTTCTGGAAAGGTTGGAACCAGCAATTTACTAGTCTCAACAGACAAACTATTTCTGGATTTTCATTCAAGCAGTGTGACAACCTTGCCACAATTATACTCATTCACACTTGCATTTGAACATAAAAAATTAATACTATATCCTTCCACAACACATATCACAAATCCACGAATTTCTACTTTCTCTAGCGAGTCATACATCTACCTGTCTCAGAGCATCCTTCTCCAGGGCATGTCAAGACCTCTCCTCTCTCCCTTTTTTAGTAGGATGTGGTTTGCAGACACTAATCAAGTCGATTTACTGTGTCTAGGTCCAAACCTCCCCAATTATTAACCATTCTTATGTAGCCTTACTGCTAAACTCTGTCTTATCTTTCATTACAGCAAGAATATAAATTTAGCAAATGTAAAATAGGGTCTATGACAGCTAGATTGCCTCAGTCTTAGCAAAGGAAATTAACAGATCTGGTTAGGTCATGAGAACAGGACTGGTCTCGTCCCTTCCTAATTTTCCCCTCCTGTCCAAACTGCTAAGCACTACCTCATATCAATCTCAAAGGACACGGTGGCAGGAGAGGTCAAATAACTTCTCTTAATCAGAAAGTAAGAAACAAAAGCACAGAAAAAGGTGCATGGAATGGACTGTTTTTGGCTGATCTTCTGCAGCTGGATAAATACCAGGGTACAAAACACAACCATCTCCTTGGTGGAGAGGGAGATGGAAAACATAGGCACCCTGCCATTTCTGGGGTATACACTTTACCCCAGGACATCTTTCTGAAGTATGAGGGAGCAAACTACAGTTTGTACAACATTGCCAATAAATGATTGTCAGTAAATCTAGGTCTAATTCATGGAACTAGAGCCAGCTGGAAGCTTTTTGAAGATGTGTTGCATTATCAGCCCAATTTGTAGAACTGGGTAATTTAGGCAGATTTCTGAATCCAGATTTTGTGATTTCCTTCCTTCACTCATTATTCATACAACATTCTTGACATTTCAAAATAAATAGAAGAAAACCTATTGTCTCAGTTTTGTTTTCAAATAGTAGAGCCAAAGAAAAACATAAAGTGGTAGAAACAGGATGTTTTTAGACACACTGAAACAAACATTTTTTGTGTTTGTTGCAAACTGAACATTTTAAAAATATTTAGTCATGACAAGAAAATTGAGATCCCAGAGATTTTGATATGAGAAGGCATTTCCTCTCCTAGTCCCAGTGAGTCAACTGCTCAGAATACAACAGCTATTTTATAATTTTCCATTGCATTCCTCCCACACCCAAACTCACATACATAGAACCAGCTTCAAATCTTTCCTAAACATCCATTTTGTATTACATATCTAATGTAAAAAGTATCTGGGAAGACAGTGCGTTTTCTTTAGTTACCAAGTTAAATGAAGAACCTCACAAATTTCTTTCACTGGTTCCTCCAGTTGTCATCATACTCCCAGCTCAAATCCCAGCATACTTTGCAGCCACGCAAGCTCTAGAAACATTGACAGTCCAGACCTTTTCTTCTTTCCAGTCCCATCACATTTTTCGATGCTGTTTCCCCTTTCTTCCTCTGCCAGCTCCATGACAAGGGAAGGAAAGGCACAAAATATCCCCAAGAATGTAAACGAAAAAGTGAAAACTCAGGACCTCATCCCAGCAGACACTAGAACATGAGATTTACTGCTGAACCGGCAGAAGTTTTCAGTCCTAAAAGCTCCAGTTAAACTGAAGAGAGGAATTTTTAACTGGCCTTTCTCCCCTTCAACTTTCATTTCTCAGGAAACTTCACCTGCACTTTGAGAACTAAACCAGAGCAATTAGCTTTTAGCCCTATCTTTTATAGCTAATTGCCCTTAAGGCAACTGCAAGGATTCCCAGGTGTCAGCTTTCTGTGGTGTTTATGCAAGTCCCAGAAGAGAGCAAGCAAAGACACTAAAATAGAAAAGTTCTTCAGCAGACATACAGAGAAAAAGGGAGCTTAAAAAGGCAACAAGGCATGATCATTAATTTTCTATGTATATCACGTTTACTCACTGAATTATACAATGTGATAGCATATTACAAGCAGAAAAAGCTTCTTAAATGTATAGATTAAAAAAAAACATCTCCGATTTCTTCAGCCCTACAATGACCCCTAATTGGCACTTGAAATCCTTTAGCCACCAATTTAATTATATTTCTAACACCCTTGAGAGTGTTTTCTTTTTTTTATTTATTTTAACTGGCTTTTTTTTCTCTCTTGACATTAATCTAAGAAGACTATGTGGGTGTTTGTTGTCTGAAACAGCAGTCACCACACTCAACAGGAAACAATTTTCTACTGCCTGGAGGTGAAAATTTCCCGTCAAATAATTGTAGGTGAACTCACCTTCATATGCCAGCAGGAGATGGCCACAGATGAGCTTTTCTACTGACATTTCCATCTGTTGGTTTGGTTTTTAGGTCCCTCCAGTCGTGTCTCAGTGGAGGGTGGTGCTAGGGACTCCATGACTTCCCAAAGGAAGAATAGCTGAACTTGCTGAACCCACACTCTGCTGCTGCTGCCACTCAGTAACTTCCTGTGCATGCAAGAACATGTTCCAGTCAAGTTTTCACCAAGAACAAAAGTCATAATTCCCAGTCTGAGGAACTTCAGAATTCTGCAGGACTACAGATACTGACTGAAACAGCATTTGTTTTTAGAAGCTAAGCTCATTGGGAAGTCCAGCAAGAGATGAATTGGAAACCTCTGTTATTACAGAAGTAGTCAAAGGTGTTAGACTTGTAGACGTCCCAAAATTTGGGGCTTAATACCATCATCCCAACAACTGCCTTGAGGTTTTCCTCACAGACTGTGATTACCAGGGCACATCTCTCTCATTCTGCTATCAGTTTCTAAATCAGACTTTTCATCTTAAATCTGGATGGTATCTGACCTACAGTAAGGTGTCTTTCTGGAGGCAATCATGTTTGTCATTAGCTTTCATGGCTATATGCAGAGCAAACAGCACTTTATATACAACTTCTATTTCCATGGAGGAAAACATAAGGAACAGAAATGGGACAAATGTAAGAAAAAAAAACAAAAATAACAACAGTAACAAAAATATTTGAGCATTTGTGCCATTGTAGGTCTTTTTTTGTGCTCAGTAACTTGTTTCAGATTAATTAGCAATCTTTGAGTGGTCCTGCTAAGCAGGTGGCAAACTAGAATGCATTGTTTTGCTTTGGTGCCCATATTTCACAGTGCACTGTTAATGCCTTTTTATTTGTATTTATTTTTTTTTTTTTGCTCCCTTGTTTTGTTTTATAAGTGTTCAGAGTGCTGCACAGCATTATGGTACACTATCATTTTTCAAGCCATTAAATGTTAACTTCATTTTCTTGTGTGAATTATGCTTTGCTCTTTTAGTTTTGTAATGAAAAGTAAGTACAGGTTATGCAAGCAATAACCCCTGTGTAAGCAGCAGCTATCTTTTTAAACGGTTTATTATGCCACAGTCTGGTACTCCATTAAATATAGATTACAGACTGTTGAATAAATGAATATCAACTAAGCAGCCCCATCCTTCTGTACATATCAACGCAAATAATGAATCATGGCACCTCATGAAAATGTATAACCCAGAAGAGTGGGTCAAGAAGTAATTACACATTTGTCTTATCTCATGCTTCTTGCTCTCAAACCAGGAAAATACATTTGTGATGTTTAGGGGACACTAAGAAAGCTCTTGCAACCTGTTTTTCCTGGAAGGTGAAAAAGTATTCTTTCTCATACTTTTATGTAGATGTGCTTAGATTTCCAAGTATGTTTCTTACACTATCCTTTTAAAAAGATGCTTTCATAGTTACGAACCTAGTACATTGAAAAATGTGGGTTCAAATTCATATCTCATCTCTTCCTCAGACCTCCTGTTTTACAAATAAGAGTAACTGAATGACTCAGCTTGGAAAATGTAAGTAATTACCAAAATAAATGGGCCAGTATATGCACTTGAGGTTATATTATATATTGTGTACAAATTGTAATTATTTAGATACTTATAAACATAGAAAGTGGACATCAAATCGGGACAGAAAACATGATTATGATACTCTTTAGAAACAGGAGTTATTAAAACTGATACTGATTAGTGATAACTGAAACTAAAATTTGGAGACTGAAATTCAAATTATGTTGCTTAAAGTCAAAGTAGACTAACCTGTTGCATATGGAACAGATTAAGAGTGGAATTAACTAATCATTAGGTTATTAAAATAATACCACTAACGTGAGTTGTATAACATAAAGTTATCTTTAGCAGCTCAGGAGGAATTATCTGCTGATCCCAGCTTGAATAAATGGACTCTGAGAAGAGACTATGTCAGTGGAGGGAAAAAATAAGCCAAAAAATTAACTTGCTTAAATACCATGTGCTCATATTTTCCAAGGCAAATTTTTGGCTACTGACAACCATCACAGTTCCTCTGATTTTAATGGGGATTATGCTTATTTACCCTGCTTGTGAAAACGTATTTAGAATCAGAGAATCTCCTCAGCTGGCAGGGACCCACAGGGATCATTGAATCCAACTCCTGGCCCTGCAAAGGACACCCCAAGAGCCACACCATGTGCCAGACAGTGTTGTCCAAATGCTTCTTGAGCTCTGTCAGGCTTGGTGCTGTGACCACTTCCCTGGGGAGCCTGTTCTACTGCCCAGCCACCTTCTGGGTGAAGAACCTTTTCCTAATATCCAGCCCAAACTTCCTCTAACACAATTTCAGGCTGTTCCCTTGTGTCCTATAGGTGATCACCAGAGAGCAGAGATCTGTGCCTGGCCCTCCACTTCTCCTCATGAAGAAGATATTAATAATAATTAGATCTGCTTGTTAAAAGCATTTAATATTAAAAATCTAGGAGTAGCCATATTTTCCCAGGAATTTATAACGTTTCTGCCAGAAACCGGGGGGAAAATAAGTTCAGCTTTCTGGTATGGGAACTGAAAGATACTTGATGGTTTTTGGCTTGCAAGTAATTTGTTAATATTTTGTTAAAGGAAAAGACACCAAATTGTGTTTTTGTTTAAAAAGACACTATTCATGCAAATAAGCTATATAATTACTGCATATGATTTTCCTCCCCTCCTCCTCCCAGCCTGCTAAGGCAGTAAATGCCAGAAGCCATGGAAGCCATTAAAAGGTAACATCTGTGCAGTCACAGGGTGACCCAGTTAATTTAGCACTGAGCACTTTTCAGATGCCAATATCCTCTGGAGTACCACAATGAAGATAGGGAGAAAGGGAGGAAAATGCTTATTGTTAAATGATATTTTTATGTTTCTATGAAGCACTTGGACCCTGTCTTGGAGACTAGTGGGAAAAAAGGCCAATTATTTTTTTCTGCCTGTGTCAAATCAGAGGTCCCAAAAATTGCTCAAAACCAAACACAAAAGCAAAGAGTAAAAGAGCAAACTGGGAGAAAATAAAACATTGGAACAATTCTATTGTCTGCCTATCAACTATTTCGTGTTATACAAGATATATACTATATTAGATGTAGTATTTTGCGGAGTCACAAATATGGACTGGCAAAACACATGAGTTTTATGACAATTTATGGCTCCAAAAATGAACCAGTGTTCTTATTATTAAAAGAACATGAAGAAAGCTGACTTTAAATGTCCTCAAGATTAGCTCCAAACTATCCCTTTTACCCAGTGTAAAGTTTTTCTAGCACTCCTTTCATCCAAGACCTCAAAATTCACTTAAAGTTTGAGGAAAATGCCAATATTCCTTGTGAAAGGCAGAGGAATTAAAGAAGAAAAAAACAAGGTCACACAGCGCTCCAATTCCATAATTTGTTTTTTCACTCTACATCCTTGCCATGTGTGAGCACAGACTAGTGTTCAAAACACTGAACATTGTTCTTGGTCATGTGCAACCGAGAAGCACAAATGAGTATCCACGTGCCTCATGTCCTGTCCTATTTATGTTACTTCCAGCTGATTTTGTACTGACTACCTGTATCTCCAACACCATATGCTGGTAAATGCTAGTATTCCCGTTTTATAGAAATAAAACATTGGATCAGTGTGAAGATAAACCGTTTTAGTATAATAAAATGGATCTGTAGACCACAATGAAAAAGTAGCAATTTAACATTTACTCTTTCTTCATCTTTGCAGTAAGCACATCTATATTGTATGTGCATTGAGAAACCCATACATAGTTACACTGCACCGGTGAAAATACACACCTGCTTTACCTGCTTGTCTCTTAAGAAGTGAAGAACTCCTTCCTGTTCTTCATAAACACTACTGAAAGCTTGTTACTTTCAATGATTGAAGTTGCTGTTTATATAAAGTGCTTGCAATTTCACTTTCTTGGACACTCAGTGGTGTGGTATGTGTAACTGCAGGTAGGGCACATTCCCTGGTAGAGACAATACTGAATTCAATGTGGGACAATGGCAGGAGAAAGGTGGTGATTTATTTTATGGTAGCTGATGCTACATTATTTCTTTGCAGCTTCTCAGGTCAGTGTTGTAAAATAAAACCTAGCACAAGGTTCTGGTCAAGATGGGATCTTCGTCCCTAGAGACTTATGGCCAGTGAGATTGTATCTATGTATAATGATTCACTTTGTTGTACATCCAGATATGAAAAAAGTGAGACATAAACCTGAGGTTATAAACAAAAGCAAATATCCTATCTAATGCACCAGTCTGTTGTTTTATTAGCTGAAAGGCAGAGGAGTTTCTGGGAGCATTTAAAATTCTGGAGTGCAATAATTATAAAATGCAGTGAACAGCAAATCTTCTAAGGGTGAAGAAGAAATGTGAAAAGTAATAGCTAAATCAATAACACCTAAGTCCTGGAGTATAGTTAGTGTGTCTTATGTGAAATATCAATAATTATTTATAGCCTGCAAGGATGTCTTCAGCATTCAAAAGATATGCAGAAGACCCACGTGATGAATGATGTACTTAGGTTTATAGAGGCAGTTCAGTCCCGTGTTTAAACTAGGCTATTGAAAATGTCTCCAACAAGCACCAGTGTCCTGCTACAGCCTACTTTCCAGCCTTGCCTGTACTCGGGGCATGTATAACTAACCCAGCTGCCAGGTTTAGATCCAGCATTCCCCTTTACCCACCCCCATCCTGTTCTATCCACTCAAGAACATGCATAGCTCTTATATTAAGATCTAAATCTTAAGATTTCAGTTGAATTAAGAAGAGTGTCAATGGTTTCTCAATGCTTAAGTGTGCAATCAATGTCCAAGTACAGATTTCAATAGGCCAAAAGAGTCAGTTTGGCATCTGTTTGTGATTAGAGCTATCTCTGTTTCCCTGCTCATTGTCACAGTGTTTGTCACCTGTCTAAGACTGATCAAGATTTGTGCAACCTATCTGCTCCAAAGCATCCCCTCAGTAAAAGGAATAAATGGTGGTGGCCACTAGAGTCTAGTCAATCTATTCCCATTGCCTTTGGAAATCAGTGTGAGGGAAGTGCCTGAATAACATTGTAAATCTGAGCCAAAGCTGCTTTGGGTTCGTCCAGATATTACCTAATGTCCCTCTGAAGACAAACCACTTCAGTACTGACAAATTAGGCTGATCATAACACATGCAACATAATGAGCATTTCCCATTTAATTTTCAGTTCCCTATTCCAGAATATATTTCAGATGTTCCGTACTTACACGGCTGCAGTGCCCAAAGGCACAAATCATCCTTTAAGGTCTATTGTGCTAAGAGTTATTCAAACACTCAGAGGGCCTTTTCCCACACACCTTATGAGCCTAGAATACAAGCACTGTGCACAGGCTGGAAAAATATGGTTACAGTCACATACATAAAGATTGATATATTGATACTTCATGTTTTATATAAAGATAGAAAAATAAATGTAACTGCCAATAAACTGAATCTGCTATTCATCAAGTTCTCTCATTTGTTTCCCAATTTTATAGCAGAGGGGACACTGGAGGAGAGATTTGCAATAAAAACAGCTGTCACAGTCACTTTCTGCATCAGATGAGGAAGCTCTCTGATGTGATATGCCAAACAGTACATTACACGTTGATAAAACAAGGGCACATAATGCAAAATATGATATACCCTGTTTAGCTAAGACTGCTAACCAGGCCCTAATTTCTAGCTGTCTTCTACACTGTTGGAGCATTCTTAAGAAATCATTTCTGTACATATGGTTCCACTAATAACACATGCCCTGTTCCATTCACAGTCTCATTCATATGCCTGAATATTCACAAACTGTTTGATAAAAATACCCTCATGTTGCAAAAGCTGAAAAGATTGTTGTCTTTTAACAAAGACCTCTAATGCCAGAACCGGAATGAAGTTAGGCGATGTGATTTGATATCCTGGCACTAAGCAAGCTGTGGTAGCTAACATGTGCATATAATATGCTTAGTTTAGAAGTAATTTCATCCATCTTAATTTGCCCTCCCTGAAATCTGAAAGAAGTTTCCTTATAGTTTATTTGCCACATGTAACAAAACTTCCAGGAATGGCTATTTGAAAGGACTTAAAGAACACAGTTGCCTTTCTCAAACAGTGTCAAGACCACAAGAGGAGCTTGCCAGAAATTATAAGCAACCACAGGGCTAATTCAGATAAGCACAGAAGGGAGGAATTTGCAACAGGAAAGCATTAATTCCAGGCCTAGCAGAGGTAAGATCGGGTTAGCACATTCAGGTTCACACATCCAGACGAACATTTCCACTCTGGCAAACTGCGGGAAAGGAAGCGACTCCCAGCACATCACCCCAGCTTATGGGAATGGCACCTGTGACCACCCTGTGGATACCCAGAATTTGGACCGCGTAAAGGTGGCAGCCCAGAAGACTCTGGGACCTCCACCAGCAAGAAGTCCAGGGTGAAGAAGGACAAATGAGATGCCACTGGATCCACAGGTGGTGACTATGTCCTGCTTCATCTCTCCCTCTCCATTTTCACTGCAAGTCCAAGAGGAGGCAAGATTCCTATCATGGCTCTACTCAGGCACACATGGATACCAAATTGCTTTCCTATGTCTGTCCAGCAGCAGCTCCAGGGGTCCTTTAAAAAACATATGACAGAGTTTGGATGACTATAAAAACAAAATATGAAACCCAGATTATTGCAGCAGTTCTACTGCACAGCTAGTAAAAATAAAGAACACAAACAAAATCTCTCAAGAAAGTTTGATAAAGATAGGCTAAAGTTGCTGGAATAATCTGGCATGAGGGGATTGGAGGAGAAAAATCTAATTATAAACTGGTGGGTATTTGAACCAGTGATCCCAAGAAATATTTTGTTTTTCATGAAAGAGAGAGCTGGGAACAATGAAAAAATCTGATCTTTGTTCTGACATTACATGATTAATTAGAGATAAGATAGATTCTGAAATGCTTCTTCATTTATTTGTAATTCCCATGAGTTTGTTATTTTAACTTGGTTCTATGAGCAAATTTTATACTGGTGAGAAAGAACCAAACCCTTTGTATACATAATTTTGGTTTTTTGGAGCCCTTATTTGTGCAGTTTGCTCTGGAGGTTTTTTCAACAGGGTAAAAAGAGTAAAGATGAAATATATTTTTCTGATTTATCTGATTTATCCATAAGTGACATATAGGCAGGCTCACCTAAAAGGTACAAACAGAGTGATTTTTTTAATCTATAACATGTATTTCTCTCCTGCATTTTCTTATTATGACGCTGAAGTGTTTCTAAAATCCTTCCAACTTTCTAAGATTTCATTTAGATACTACAACATCAGCAAACTTCTGCTGCTATTCTAGGATTTGCAGACAATAGGAATTTTTGTATCTAAGGTGTCAAGAGCTTAATAAATGTCTTTGCTTACAATTCATAACTTCTGAGCATTCTTCTAACTAATCTTTTTAAATATTGGACTATTAAAAAATATTCCAGGAAGGGTTTATGAAATACTCTGCTGCACTGTGTGTCTAGCCATGTTATTTTCTTATAGTGCATGACAGCTCATTGCTTTAATATTCCATGCAAACTGAATCAATTTAAAGGAAAAAATCTCACACAAACTGCATACATAATTTTAACCTAATTACACCACAAGTATCATCTAATACTTCCTGCATTATATAACCCCCCTAAAATGTAATTCTGTTGTTCAGCTCTAATTTTGTTATCATAAAATACATTTCTCAGTAGATCTCATTTAAATCTTTAAGAAGACACTGTGAAAATGAATATCACCAATTTGTAGTTAAAAGGTAAGATTAGGAAATTTAGACCAATATTTAATGTTGAGTGTGTATTTATTGCAAGACAAGATTCCTAGATGCCTAAAGATGATTGAGCTGAGTTTTAAAGATCTTAATAATAGAAATAAGGAACGATGAACACTGCAGCTTGACCTGCTCATGTACTCTAAGCCAACATTGGAAGACCATGGGCTGACCACAGAGATGTTCTAGAGCCTGCTGAGACCCTTCATTATAAAGTTTTAAATGAGAACAGTATTACTGAACAGACCACTGCTGGATATCTTATGGATGACTCCTCAAAACTGAACAAAAATCATTACTTTCATTTGAAAAGCCTAGTTTTGGAAAGACAGTGATCTCTAAAGCTGCTAAAAGTATATCAGAAAGAACTTTCACAGTCATAGCAAACCGCAAAAGTTATTAAAGCTGGCATTTTGTATTGATAAAAAAAGTTTCATCTAGTCAAGAAAACAGCTATGATGGTGATTAGGAAAGTATCTTATTGCAGGTACCTAAATTGCCTAGAGAGATCTAGGATTGACAACAGATTTTTTTATCTTTTTAATTTTTTTTCTTTTTTTCTTAGGGCATTCAGCCATTCTCCTTAAGAAACCTCTCCTATTTCCTGGTTCCCGGTGGAAAATATACAAGAAATGAGAGATATTTAAACAGTCCATAATTTCCCCTGTTTATCTGGGATAGTTTTTAGTGTCTCCCAAATTTTTTTTTCTGTAACTGAGAGCCGAAGCCTAGGTCTCCAGCAATGAGCTACAGGGAAATGCTATCTTAAATTGTCTTTGACCCATAAATCTCCACCTCCAGTTTGCTGCAGATTTCCCCTTTCTGGCTGGTCCTTCCTGAGACATGCTGAGGGAGAGGCATAGAGAAGAAGTTTTGGCCAGCACACATCCTGATCATGCAACGGATGTGAAGTTTTCACCTTCTCATCCAACATAATTTCTGCGCTCCTCTTTGCCATCCACCTTTTTCTGTGTCCTTAGTCGCACATTTTGTGAACCTCCTAGTTTATTACCCATGTTTAAGGTAAGAAAAAGGACTCTGCTGCCATCATTTTAGACAAAATTATTCCCCATACTTTGCAAGTTCCAAAGCCTTGACTTTGTTCTTTTGAAAAAACACAGCTCCCCTCGGGGTAGCAGAGGCATTGGGGGTGCAGGGCACAAACCCTCATGATGGAAATTGAGAATTTTACTTTGAAGCCACAGCTATCCCCTCCCTGTTACCCTCTCCCATCAGATATGGGACAGCATACAGGAAAGACAACCCTGCTGCTGCATCTGGCCTTTGAGTTTTCACTTGGTTTTTGATGGAAGTTAAAGAAGCAATGGAAAATGTATCAGTGTGTGTGGGAATCCAGACAGAAAGTGCATCTGTACCCCACGGAGCCCGAGGTTTAAGTTCATTTTAATTCTTAAAGCTCTTGGTATCTCCTTACATAAGTGTCATTTCTTGTGTGAAGGCAGAGACCAATATTAAGATCCTCAGCTGAAATAATCCTTACAGCTCTGCAGCTTTAGATAAAACTGACAGCTTCTATCAGGTTTTATTCTTCGGGACATAAACTTGGGGTCAAGAAGGCATTCCTTCCCATAGGATAACATTGCAAATTCAGTTCCCATTGGGTTTTTTTCCTTCTTTTCTCTGATCAATCCTAGCATTATAGAGCTGGATTTGGCACAACAGATTTGTACAAAAGTATTGCTGGGCTTGATTCTATGAAAACAAACAGAAACCTTTTCTTGACCTTCTTGCCTACACATTAGTAAACACTCATCCTTCACCCTGGACACTATTCTTTAAAAGCAAATGAATGAGGGCAAAATCCTTCTCTTGTTCAATCTACTGTAGCTGCTTTCTGCAAACAGCATTAAGTCACCTGACACAGTCCCCCAGGGTGTGGAAAGCTAAGGGACAAACAGCAGCTATGCTGCATTTAAGTTTGTATTCAAAATGAAATGCAACTACGTGCAAAAAGCCATAAAAAGACATATTAATTCCTTCTTCTCTAGCATTTTACTTACCCAAAGTGAAGAAACTTTATTGGTTGAAAACAGATGCTTTCATTCTCTATAAATGTATTAGACGTAGACAGGCATTTTGTGCCTTTGAACAGAATTAGAGAGTGTTAATTTTAGGGAAATATTTTAGACCAAAACAAAAGAATTCTGATGCTCTTAGTGAAACACTTAATTATATATGTAAACAAATGTGTTTTAAACTTTATTTCTACTTCAACTACTTTTTGTTTTAAAAAGTTTGAAATCAAAACAGAGTAAAGAAACCTTCCCACCAAGATAAAATTACAACAAATGTTTTGGAGAATGTCAAAGTAAAAACAACTGTGGGTCACGCAACTCTTGTCAAGTCTGACCTGGGAATGGAAGGACAGATTCCCTGCAGGCAGCTAACAGCAGGGTTCAACTGGCTTCAGCAGAGCTGTTATTTACATCAATTAAAAATGGATCTGAAGTCTCTTGAAGGGATAATAATCTCAACAAATACATTTTTTGTAATTCTCATCTTTGTGAGAAAACCTAATTATTACACTCTGCCAGATGTAGCAAGGCAGACAGATGTGACCCCAAATTTTAGATGCATTCAGTTATTAGGTATGATTTTTGCTCCTCTTATCAGTAGCTTCATCGAGGTGTCTATCTATGCATAAATTGAAAAATGGTAGGACTTGGCTCAAAGTGCACTTTGAATACCAAAGCATATTTTCCTCATGGATTCTCCTTGGTTTTGTTTAAGGTATACTGTCTGAACTTTCCCTTTTAGTTTCAATGGGAAACACAAGAAATGTGGTTTCAGTCCTTCATAATTCTGAGAAACTTCTCTTATTGCAAGTCAAGTATCTTAATTTGAATTTTAAAAAGTTAAATATTAATTGGATACAATTAAGAAAATAATTTAATTATGCATGAAAGTAATGAATGAACATTTGTCACAGCTGTCAACCAGGATATATCTTTTTCTTTTCTTAAATAGTCATGACTATGCATATGGGAGGTAGTAAAAATGAGGGAAAATAGGGTTGCTGGGGGATTAGAGATAGGAAGGACTGAATGACCTTCATGTGCTGTGAAAGAAAAGATAATACTTAAAAACCTGAAGTTTATGGTGGCCAAAACTGAAGAGAAATAGAAAAACTATCTGCAATAGAATGAGATTTTCCTATCTATATACAGCACTACCACACATTAAAAAAAGAAATAACTGCAGTCTACCATCCAATTCAAGTTTCAATTAATAGACCATGCCTGAAATTAAGATAAAACACAGATGGCATGGTAGCTACATGATACACTGTGAGGAAAGGCACAGAGTAAATGTAGGATGCCAAAACAATAGTACCAGAATTCCAAAATTATACCCTTAGAAAAATACAGGAACTTTGAAGGCAATTTAGCAGAATGTTCATAGTACATTATAAGTCTGGAGTCTTTACTGAAATACAGAAAAATAAAAGTGATACTTTCTATCTTTCTATCCATCTTTCTAAGTTATTCCTGTAATACTACCAACTCTTTTTTTTTTTTTTTTTTTTTTTTTTTAATGCAGTAGGGAGAAAACAGTGAATTTCTAAAAAAAGGCAATTCAGACAAGGGGAAACTAAACTTAGTCGGAGGCTAAAGTTAATTAATGGTGTTAGGAATTTCCAAATTAGGGCTTGGCAGCCAAACATCTTTGAAAGCCTAGCCTAAGAGACCAACCCTGGATCAGAGAGCTGTGACAGGACAGAAACTTCAGCCAGGTTTCAGTCACCTGTTTTGTCTTCAGCGCATTTTCCACCTGACTTATCCCTTTAAGCTTTTAGCTTAGTAGAAGCATTTTTTAAAAGGATTAGTAACACCAAATTTTCATGTAAATATCCAAAATCAGAAATCTGCATTGCTAAAGCATAGAAATTGTTGTAATGCACCACAGGCTTTCTCTTCTTTTTCCTCTTTTTGAACTGAGGGTGTTTCTGTCTTATAGAGGAAAAGAGGTGAATAGGGGTCTGCAATGAGTAAGGAGTTTTCAGAGGGCTGCTCTGACCCACTGCCACGTTTTAAGCTGCTGTGTTGTGCTGCCAAGTGTGGGGTTGTGTCAGCTCGTGTCAGCCAAGCTGCAATGCGACGCGTGAAGCGCCGTGATGGATTGCCAGCCCCTGTCCCTAAAGCGTGACTGGCTGGGAGCTGGCAAGCTCCAGCAACGTTACAGCAAGCTTTAGAGGACAACCACAGGCATTAGTGTGAAGACTCGAGGCAAATAAATAACTATTTACTAATGAGGGATGAAGCATGACAAACTCTTATCCTGGTTGCCTGGCAGAGTCAGGGAAAATAGATAAATCCCAGGCTGGGTTAGCAAGGAGCATCCAAATCTCAGCTGCGGGGCTGAGGAGAGCACAAGAGGCTGAGGAATTGATGGTTTTCTAGCAGGACCCCCCCAGCCAAAACAGGGACTGCTGGAGCAAGAGCACAGAGGGTAGAAAAGGCAGTACTTGGCACATTGCTCCTTCTATTAATGGCAAAATTACAAGGTGCCTAACTGAGGAACAAATATCTACTTGCTAAACACAGACTTAATTAGATACCTCACTCAGAAGGAAAGAGCACATGAGAAATAAAAAAACTCCTGGAAACCTACTCTTAGCTAGTCTGAAAATAATAAATTATGCTCTGTTTATTTGTTTAATTAACTAGTGTTACTGAATCCATTTTTTTTCATTATGGCTTTTGTAAAAATTTGCTTTCCTTAAAACACCTCACAGAATGTTGTGACAAGTCTGTAAACTTCTGGTCTTTCCTTTTCGTGATTCACTCATGCAGCAACATAGATTCTTGGAAACCTCTAGTGTTTCCATATTTTAAGAGAGTTTAAATATTTTTAATGCATGTTGTCTTTTCAGCTTCAGATGTCTTTGTGAAAGTCTGGATGTTAGACTGTTAAAGGAAAGCCAGAAGTCTTAATTAAATAAGAAATGTTTCAGAATGAGAAGACAATTTAGACATACATGTCAGTTTTAAAATATGGGTCTAACAGTTTTCAGAACCTGTTGTTGAACATGTTTATTCTATAAGCATTGCATGCTTTGAAACTACCAAAGAGAGGGAAAAAATGGAAAGATAAGGCTGGCATTGTGAGGAAAAACTTCTTTTCGTACAATATTTCCACGCTTTCTAGTGGAACTGTTAATAAGTGCAGTGAAGACTGATGTGTGCTAAAGAAAACAGCTGTGCCCAGATGGACTGTCACCGGTTTAGCATTTCTTTGAAATAAAGAACCATATTTACACAGAGTGTTGTAGAACAAGAGGACAGATTGCTCTGATGGGACAGACTGATCTGACCACTCCACACATTCTCCTGCTGCCCAGACATGATCCAGCTTCTTTGCAGAGTCTCTGGATGTGTCAGGTGCCTCTGAGAAGGCTTCTGGCTGTCTACACCCAAGAGATGCCAAATAAGTTATTTAATATCTGTCAGTAAGGACATACTCAGAAAAATGTTTCTGAGCTGCTTGCAATCCAAACAGACCAGTAGCTCCAAAATGGATATGAGAAGAAAAATGTTGCATGAGAAAGTGTCTGGATTTACACAAAAATTGTGGAGGGAAAGAATGGCATAGAAGACAGGTCCTCAGTATGCTTGTTTTCTTCAGGATAACCTTCTAAACCTATTACCATCCCTGAAAAATGCTTTTGCTTCAAGGAGATATATACCAGACAAGTCATGAACTCCTGCATGAGCCCAATAAAATACACTCAAGCCACAGCAGAAACTTACCCTGTTTTGTCAAAAACCTGATATAAAAATCCACCAATTCACAATCAAATAAGGCCACAGTTTTTTAGAAAGGCTTGTGATAGCTTGCATTCTTTGATACTCCCCCAGGACTTACCTCTGCTCTGATGGTACTTGGACTGTCACAAGATAAAAAGAAGTGGTACATTTTATTTGATCTTACTTGATTTTTATTTTTTTTCTCCTGTTTTCAGTTACTTCATCGCTATTTGCTATATCAAAGGACCCTCCAGTGTCAGAATAGATTTCCCTCAGTTATGAATAAAGCTTATGGAATATGGACACTTTTCATACTCTTCAGTACGAGTGAGTTCTAGTGAATCATAGTTTAATTTTCTCAGGAAAATTGTTAAGTCATTACTCACCCCATTAAAAAAAAAAAGCCCTACTTTGCCCTTCCAAACAGGACACTGACAAGAAACGAAGACATTCAAGTAGTTAATAAATAATAGTTCTTCACCATCTGCACAGTTCCCTTACTTATGCTGTGTTATATATTTCATCCCTTCTCAGAATTAGCCCTCAGAAAAAGCTCTGATTCACCCTTCTCTGAACCTAAGCTAACTCTGACTGGAACAGCTTTCCTGCCTGAATTCATTATGCATGGCCTAGTCTCCTAATTGAAATAATGAAGGCTTTTTCCTGTCTTCTACTTTGTGTAAAACCTTTCAGTATCAGCCATGCAATTACCAGACCCTCAGTCACATATCTCTCAGACACTTTTACTGGAGAGGAATGGGAACGCTGATTCACCCATCACCACTGGCAGTCAAAGCTCTGACTCCCATTAGTGTCAGGGCAAGCCCTGAGAGGGAGCTTAGGAGACATGTTTTGTATTGTAGCCATATTCCTCCTGTGTGACCTTTGTCAGGCACCTTTCCCTTTTCATGTTTCAATTTTTCTTGCTGAAAAGAGTGATAATGACGGGTCACTTTCCAAAGTGACTTGAAATGTACTCATCATTATGTTCTCAAAGAGCAAGAGGCTTCTCTGAATATTAGCAATATTACTTGCTGGTTTTAACTGAGTTTCTCTAGATGACTGATTGGCTGCCTT
Organism: Anomalospiza imberbis; assembly: GCF_031753505.1. NCBI lineage: Eukaryota > Metazoa > Chordata > Aves > Passeriformes > Viduidae > Anomalospiza > Anomalospiza imberbis. The sequence goes on from NC_089687.1 coordinate 13,838,760, forward strand.
TTGAGCATCTACCAGTTCTCCAGGTCTAATGAGTACTCTCTACTTCACCTCTTCTACATTCCTCTCAACAATGTAGGAGTTTTGAATAACTTCTTTATCACTTTTGATATGTTAATCCACATCTCTAACAATTTTCTTATTTGCTACAGTAAACAACACTTAATGCAGAATTAGAGTCACATTTACTTGTTGGTAATTTCCTGGAGCCATTTTTAAATATAGACACCACTTTCCATTCCCCATTACTTTTAGGTCATTTTAGGCAGTCCTTACAAATCATAGTTAAGCTCAGAAATCTCAAAAGAGAAAAGAACCTTATTTTTGCAATTGTTAGTGTACAACTGCTGTGTAACCTCTTTAGATGACAAATTAGTTATAATAAAAGTCCTCCAGATTTTTACTTTAAATAATAACTCCTTTAACCAACAATTTTACAAAAACAGCAATGCAAAGAAATTGTTCAGCTACTCAGATGTAGCCTCAGACTTTTTGATACTCTGTTGACCTTTGAAAATGTACTGTATTCTCTTGGCTTGTGGTAAATCTGGTCCTTATGTGTTTGGGAAGTTATTTTGCATCCCTTCTATGGTTTTAAAATTACACAGTACTTGAATTTTTTGAACATTTTTGTCAATCTCTTATTAATTTCATCTTTACCTCAATACAGCTGATGAACTTTTCAGGCTGAATGTCTGCAGGTAGAAATAAATGAACATTCTCTGGCCAATTTTTGTAACCTAAGTTAATGTTTATCATTTAAAAAGAGATTGAGTCACACTTAAACATCCTTTACTCTATTGTCACTAAATTTATAATTTGTAATTTATAGAAGTATGAGAATCCATTCAAAATACCTTAGTTAGAACACAGTCCCTGTCACAGAATAGAATAATTTCCTATTTCCTGAATGTGCTTAAGAGTCAGGAAGCTCTGCATCTACCACTGCAGATAATTATCTGCTGGTCACTTGAATATCATTTTATCAACTTGAAATATGCCTGACAATCTTGGAGATAATACCATAAAAAACAGAAAATGGCTCCTGTGGAAGTGGTCACATATCTTTACACTATGAGTCTGTTTTTAAATCCATAAAAGTGCACATAGAACAAAAAAAAAAAATTGCATACACGACTCTTTGAAGTTTTCTTATTAAAACAAAAGAAAAAAAAAAGAAAAAAAAAAAGGAGAAAACAGAAGGGGAGAGATGAGAGTAAAAACCAAACCCACAAAGCTCAATTTTTGTGGACTTTGTACTATCACTCCTTTTACATTTCCCCATATGAATAATTTTCACTTTTCATTCCAATGTATTGAAGCCATGTCAAGAATTGGGAAACAAGTACAAACACAGGGCCCTGAAAATGATCTGAGAATATTAACAGCATGCAACAACATGCATTAAGACCACTATTCTTCCAGTGAAAAATTGAATTTGATGAAGATGTATCAGGGTATTTCATGCAGTCTCTAGAATTTATGGAATCCATCCATTCAAGTTAGTCTTCAGAACAATAAGTTCAAGTAATATTTGTTTGCAGCTAAAATATCCTCACTCAGCACCAAAGTAGGATGAATCACAACAGTCTTCTGCATGCAGAAGGAAGAGAATATCTGTGAAAATATCCACCTCATAAAAGATGAAAAATATATGATGTACTATCACCTAATATCATATGAAGTCTATGGGATTACACTGAGGTAAAAGTAGCTGTAAATAAAGACACAACACTATTGTCTGGGAATTATTTTGAAGAACTTATTTGACTCTGCATATTTGTCTTTACTTCCAGTAGCATTTAAGAAAATAAAGTTAGTACAATTACAGATGGTCTGCATTCTGTATGCATTTGGAGTTATTTCAAGTAGCTAATTTCCAGCTTTTAAACACAATTACATTTCCCTTATTTGCTTTTTTTAACTTAAGTTTTACATCTGTCATAGGTAGGTGGGCTGATTAAGTTCCCTTAAGTAAATTGTACTTTATTATGTCATAGACAAAGTAAAGAAAATTATAGAAAAGCAATGGAGAAAAGCTGAATTTGCTGGAAACATTCTGATCAGCATTAAGCCCTAAAAGTATTTCTTGAGACATTACACATTTAAAAGCAGGACAAAAACTCTCTTACTTTCCTACTGTCTCACATTGTCCTGGGAAAATCTCATAGCCTTCACATACCTTTGTGGGAAACCAGTCTCTAGTGTTCAGCTAACCCAAATAAGGAGGCAGAATAAACAACATTAAGCTAAAACTACTCCTATGAGAAATTTCTTGACACAGAGAGTTAGAAAGCTATGGAAATTTGTCCAAGGAATAAAAATCATGCTGAATATAAGAAAAGGTACATGAATATCCAAGGAAGATACAGAATCTTAATTCAAAGTTGTTGGGTTGACTTTTAGCTTTGGCCCTTTGTATATTGACATTCAGCAATAAGGTTCTTACTGATTTCAATATTGAGCTCCATTAGCTGTGTGTGTTTCCCGTTATTTCCTCCTCTATAAGGAAATAATAGGAAACAAACACTTTAGAAATTATACAATCCGTTTGATCATCTAATATGATACACTTGATCAGTTTAAAACTTCAAAATACATTTAAGATTTCTAAATGTTTTTCTCCCAACATATTTGAATGATCTTCCAGTTAGACATAGTCTGAAAATATAATTCCAAAGAATCCTATATCCAGAAGTCACCCCTGCAGATCCCACAAAGCTGTTGAGATTTAGCAACTCTTATCTACTCTTTCCATATGGTATCCCAACTGCGTAATATCCACCACATAAGAGTAATTTTATTCAGTCAATACATCTTTGTTTTGAATATCAGAATATCATGTAAGACTCAGAAACCTTATTGCTGTAAAAACATATTTGTCACTCTATCCACAAGGCACGCCATAGAATACAATTATGTTTATCACATTGTGTTTACATCTTATCATGTGTGCATGATTTCTTCATGATACATCCATGCCGACTACTACTCATCTCCTTGGTAAGTTTTATGTGGTTAAAAATGGTTTGTTTCTGACTCATTGTCTGTTCTAATTGAACTGTAGGATCTTAAGTCATAGACTCACTAACATTACTCACTACATTAAGGATATTAACTTCCCTGGCTATAATATACTTTATTAAGCATACATACCCAAGCCTGTATGACATTTAAAGCAAAATGAGATAGCCCTGGACTATGTATATTATGAAAATTGTCCTCTAATGACTGTCCAATAGAAGAGTGCAGAGTCCATTAAATAGGCATAATTCTTTGTTTCTTTTGACACTCCATCAGATTACCATTGGCCTACCCTTAATAAAGCAGATGAGAATCTTTCTACTCATTTGACTAACCATGGTCACCAACATGACCACAGGAACAGACCAAATATTGTCACTTTTCCATCTGGTTTTCTGGGCTGTCATATTCAGAGAGCAAAGCCAGAATTAAATCACTGAGATAGGCCCATATATACATAGATATATATGTACATACACACATGCACTCACACACACTCTTAACATGGGCAAAAGTGTTCCTTCCTATCTCTCCCAGTGTTCAAGCCAAAGTTGAAGAGGATAAAAATGCTGTTCAGGGGTAGAACAGTTCATGTTTCCATATTCTTGTTCTGGCTAGGTATCAGACGAAGACCCTCAGAAGTCTTGAATAACTAGAAGACAGCTTCTACTTACAAAAATGCTTAAAAGAATAGGGAGGTATTCTCCTATTTCAGTGTAATCACTTCCCCTTTTGATAACTAGAAGCCCTTCCTGTGAGCTCCACTTTCCATGATTACCAATTTCTTGGCTGAACTATCAAGGTTCTCCATAAATCCACTCACCAAATAAATAAGAGGGCTCTCCAGCTAACATTTTAATAGCCTTTCATCAAAGAGGCTGCAGACATATGCAGATATACAAGACACCAACTGATGAACTGGATATTTATTGGTCATCACTTATTTCTCCATCTTTCTATTATTTGTATTGTCCCTTCAAACTACTGGTAGAGCAGTGAATTCTAAACTGTTGCCATTGCTCGCTTCTCTCATCTTCAGCCTGTGCAGAACTTTGGAGAGGGTTATGTGAGCCACACCAAACACCTGAAGAATTTTACAATATCTCAAGTCCTTACATCTAAAAGATTTCTGGGAAATATTCACCTTTCCATCAACATGATTCTAAGGACTTTCTAAAACTCAAGTCTCCTCTCAAATTGCATAACTGAAAGATAAAGTATTCAAAATTTCCTGTCAATTTGAAGGATCTTGTGCACAAAGTCTTCCAAAGGCTGAATTTTCCTATGGCTGCTGACAGAGCAGTATCTCCCTTTTATAGGTTCCACATGGCAGGTAACAGAGTACCAAACAGCAAGCAAGCCATCACTTCCCAATCAGTTCTGATTAAAGGGTCAAAGATGTTGTGATTCCACATAGACCTTTAGGCCTTAATCACAGCTGGAAGCCAGCCAGGGTCTCTCACCATGCTCCAAGACACAGGGCTTTAATCATGAAATTGCAATGATGCTTCATTTTAAAAGAGAATAAAAGACAAAGGAAAGAAAGGAGTCCTTACAACACTGCTAACTGACTTCAATCTAATGTGATGTGCAACACTCTCAGCATGTGACTGTGGCAGGGACACAGCTTAAGTACAGCAAAACCTCTTTTAAAACTAAATTAAATTTGAAAGAGTAGATTAGATTATTCCCAACATCCTCAAACAAACTTCTGTGTGCTGAAATTTATCTTGAGATTTGAAAGTGGCATTAGTGACTTCCTATATGACTACTGCACCACCCTCTGTGTACACCTCAGAAAAGCCACTTAGTTTCAAGATCACATCTTCATAATTACTCAAAAAACCTCACCTGCTTGAAAAAGATGAGTATAATTCTATCAGATTGGAAAAAATGCCCTTGTGATGGTTCTGATATCTCCTGTTACTTAATGACCTGCACCTTTTTTTTTTTTCTTCTTTTTTCTTTAAACAACAACCTTTCATTCTATAAAAAGCCCTCTAAAAAAGCATTTTGGCTAAAAGTACTTTAAAAAGGCAGCATCTGGACACATAACTGGACACAGAGCTAAAATAACAGAAAGTTCAAAACCTGAGAATAATGCAATTACACTAATGTAATTTAATGGACAGCACTTTAGAGGGAGCAGTCAGGAATTTTGGCTTCTGTTCTTGTCTCACAAAGTCCTTTTTGTCCCCATGGCTCTGAATTCCCTCTCACCTTATATTTCCTGACCATATTCCAGATGTAGCTCCTCCTGGCAAAGTTTTTGCATTTATAAAAATTCAAAGGATATTTCACCAGGTCAATCCCTGATGGAATCTTCTAATCTGTTGTGTAAAATATCAAGCAGATTGCTAATAAATTATTAGCCTGCCTGTAAGTTTATGAACCTTATAGATATATATTATGGCTTTTATTCTGTAAGTAATGTAATATTTTAATTACATAGATAAGTGTGGGTAAGTATTCTTTTAATACTTCCTGTAGTAAATAGCATGAAAATAACAAGGATTTATATCTAAAGAGGAAGCTTAGAAATGGTGAATTTATTGTGCTGATTACTGCCTTCCAGGTAATGTATTTTATGTATATTAATTTTTTCAACAGAAAGCTTCCCCTTGAAACATAGACACATAAACCAGTATTTAATCTAAAATTATTTTAATGATACCAAGGAATGCATGATCAGCCCAATCTATTATTTTGCAAACAAATTTATTTTGAGCACTTTTATGTCAAGGTTCAATATCTTTTATATAATATTTAACATGTAGGGAAATATGAATATATATTTCTATGATTTTCCTTTGTGATCATTTTGTTAACTCCTCCTGCATTTGTCCTCTGCTTTTCATGATCAGATGTAGCAAAATAACCAAATAGTTCTGTATTCCAGTTATACTTTTAAAATTTAGTTGAAAGATCTTTATTTTTGTTTAGTTTTGGATATATAATTGAATTTAGTGTCTCTGCAAAGCCTTTATAATGAATGCACTTAAAATGACCAATAAAGCTTTTATTCTTAGTACCACGTTATTACTCATAGCCAAATACTCAATATTCCTAAGTTGAAGTCACTGTGAAATAAACAGGTGATTAAAAAAACAAAAAAAAAAACCAACAAAAAAAAAACCCTAAAAAAAAAACAAACCACAGACCCAAAGTGAGGAGAGGAACTTCCTTTGTATCTTTACAAAGTTGGATGTTGGATGCTGGTGGCCCCGAAAGACAAACAAAATAAGATTCAGGGAATTATGAAGATACTAATGGAAAAACATGGGCCAAAGTGGGCAAAGTGGGTTAAATTCTAAAATCCTCATGGACAATGAATGAGGACAGGATCCCTCCTCCTCAGGATTTTGGCTCAGGAAAATAATAAAACCGCCAGATACAAATGTTTGGCTTATCTAGAATACAAGTGGCAAAGCATATTGAGGTGTTTTTTGTGGGAGCTAATAAGATTAGACCTAGAGCCAAACAAAAATAACAGGAAGATGCACCTGTGCCTTCAGTGAAACTTGGTCTGAGCTCTCCATCACTGTATGTTAACCTCTCTAAAAGAACTGGCTTTATTTGTCCTGTCCATTTTAGTCATTTATACACTGTCTAGAGCTCCAAGAGAACAATCTAAAAAGTTCTTATATTCATTTCCTAGGGCCTCCTCTTTGCCTCTCTCATCTCTGCCATCTTATCTTCTGCCATATAATTTACTGAGAGATGGACCTTCCAACAGCATAAAAGAGGGAACATCTAATAATACATGATTCATTACAACATTTTGTATTACTCCTGCTTTGGGTCTGGACTCCTGCTAGGTGATGTGAAAATGCAGAATACAAAGGTGATCTTTAACCCACATAGTTTACAGTGTAAATGTAAGATGGAGATGAAGAAGCAGCAAGTAAACAGCAAAAGAGATCAAGGTGTAGTAGTTGAAAATAGTTTCAGCCCACCTATAACCCTGATGATAATATTTTTGCAACCTTTACTAGAGGAGAGCTATGAAAATTCATCTGGAGACAAAATGCAGGCTTGCTCTTTCCATCTCAGTGGGTGAAGCTATGTGGCACAAAGCCATTGTGTTTTCCAGGAAGATAACAGAGCACAACTGAGACCAATTTTGTGAACTAATCAAAAGAACTGACATCTCAGTAATGCACCAAGTATGATGTGCTAGGCACTGACTGCATAAAAACTACACTGTTCTTGATGCATTCACTTTTCCACACATTTTATGAACAGATTTCTTTCAGCAGTAGACAAAAGAAGGACAGATCTTAGTTTGGCAGCACCATTCACTGGAGACCCCACTGTGGGATCTAGTTCACTCTTAAGGTTATTTTCTGCAATAGCAATGCACATTAGTAGAGTCATTAATCTAGAAGAGGAATATTTTTAGAAGTAAATGTTGCTCCTTCATCAAATTCAACTGGTGGGTTCATAAGACTCATCTTTTATGTCCTTTTCAATTAATTTACAGATGGATTTTTCCAGGCAACATCCATGCTACCTCCTCCTGCAGGTTCACAGAAGAGAGTTTGTGTTTTCTTCTCCCTGATGGAGTGACAGTTGCTACCCCCAAACCAATTACCTTTACAATTAGCAAGTAAAATTAATTTTCACACTTCATATGCTAACATGAGAATGACAGAAATGCTTAACATTTGTTAAATGTGTCACTAGAAAAGAAATAGACAAATGTGACACTACATTTTCAAGAGAGTTCAGTGTCTCTAAACTCTGTATTTGGAAAATTATGGAGCTCACAAAGAAAGCATTTGCTGGTTTGTTTTTGAAAGAAATCTTATCAGAGATGAAAGAGAAAACTCTTGTCCAACATCTGATTCTTTGTGTTTGCTTTCTTACAGTGAGGGAGGAAAAAACCTAAATTATATTTTTTGCCCAGAACACAGTAGGGATTGAAAAAAAACCACAACATTTTGCAGTTTTATAGAGACTGGAATCTTCCTAAGACTTTCTAATAGAAAACAAAGCCAAAATTTTGGTGGCCTTTTATATGAACTTGCCGATGTGGATTCCTCAGTACCAGTAAACAAAGCTGAGGTCATGTCTCTGTGTCCTCCAGACAGTACTAATAAATATTATCCTTTATTCTCCTTTCTTATTTCCTTAAAATAAGAAGGAATTTAGTATCTTTGAGGGCAAATGTATCAATACAAATTGGTTAACAGCTTTCAAAACATTTTGTGGTAGTAAACTGAAACCAGAAAGATGGAAGACTGAAAGTGACACTACCTAAATGACATATTTTTAGCAGACAAAGATCAAATTTATCCCTTGCTTCCTATGCAGCATTAGCAACTTTATGCCATTTCAAAGCATAAACATTAATATTATGGTTTGTTGAAAAGAACATTTATTACTGGGAGAAAAATTCAGCCATTCTTCTCTTTTCTTTTTAAGAGCTACAAAAAGCCACCTAATACTTGACATAATCTTGTCAGAAACTGCTGAAAATCTTTAAATGAATAGTGGGAAATGAAGCACAGTAACAAAGAGGCAAAATGAAAATAAGTAAATGAAATTAAATAAAATAAATTATAAAAATAACAAAATAAAGAAAAACAAAGACATTAAATAACATTTAAAAAATAAAAAAAAAAAAAAACAAAATAAAAATATATAAATAATAAAAAATAAACTGAATAAAAATAAAATAAATTTAAAAACTAAATAAAATAAATCACAAAACATAATATTTAAATAAATAGAAAATAAAAAAGAAAAAGAAAAAGATAATACATATAAATAAAAAATAAAAAGTAAAAAAATAAACTAAACTAAATAAATATAAAACAAAAATCTAATAAATGAAATAAAATTAAAAACTAAGAGCAAAATAAATAAAAAATTATAAAGTATGAAGCCAATAAAGTAGATTAAAAAACTTAAAAAGCAAAAATGTCAATAATAAATACATAATAAATGAATAATAAAAAAATAAATAAATAAAATTTTAAAAAAACTGAAAATATAATATATTAAATGTTAAATTTTTTTAAAAAAATTAAATTAATAAAATTAAGAAACTTCATTCCAGAAACAAAGCATTAATTCTTCAATTCTTAGCACAGTTCTGACATGAATTCTTATTTACAGTGGTGTAAGTGAACCAAGTAGAAAAAAGTATCTCCTTTCATATTTTAGAACTATTCCTAAAAGATGTTTAAGGTAAAAGAAATCAGGCTTCCAATCATCTTTGATCTCTTTGGCTCCCAGTGTTTGTAAAAGGAACTACAACATTTCTAGTGTCAGTGCAACATTTTAAAAATTCTTCCTTAATTTCTGTGTGAGGTGAAAATTCAACCCTGCTATTGCTGAGGGCTCCATCCAAGTAGAAAATCATGTCACGCTTACATTGTGTAACAGAAAATGAATATTCTGGTTTTACTCTGATGTTAATTGCTGCCTTTTCCCTAACTAGATAGCAAGTGACCTTTACATATCGTTACTGCTTAGTGGAAAGCTAGAATAATAATGTTATTTTAATTGATTTGTGAATTATTGAATAGGGTTATGAATTCTGAACCCTCTCTGACTGGGAGAATTGATTGCATATTCCGTTTACAATTTAGTATTTTCTATTTTTTTTTATCTCGTGCTCCTGTTTTATATACATTCCAAGGATGCCTAAAAACAAAATGTAACATTAGCATTTAGAGCAATTTATATTGTGAATGTGTGAAAATGCTCTCAAGTACAAAACCCCAAATTTTACGTTTGGGAACCATGGGAAAGTCACCTAACAGACTATTGCATGTCCCTGAAAAATCAGTGGATCATGCAACCATAGGCTTGGAAAACCTCTCAAGTGCTCTTTCTCTCCCTTCTGGTTAACCACAGTGACATGACACTTACCCAAATAATTTCTGCTATGTTTCTCTACACAATTCTTAGGGTGTTTTAACAGTAAACAACAGTCCATCTCTTCTCTATGTAAGTTCTTCTAGTGCTTCACAATCCTTACTGTCACTTACTTTTCCGGACTGAAATTTCAGCCTCCTTTCCTGCAATTTAATTCCTGTACTTTTTTAAGAACAGCAGAGTCCTTGATAGCTTTCCAAAGAGAAAGCAAGTTTTTAGCAATCACCTCTGCATCCACCTTGTGGTAGTTTCATCAGAAAACCCTTCCTTATCTTGTTTTTGAGAAAACAGTGTGAGAATCAATCAGAAGGTTTCCTATCGTCAGAATAAATTACAACACGTATTTTTTTGGCGTAGTAGCTGCTGGGGAAGCCTTACCTACTGAGGATAATAGAGCTGGGCCTTGCTATTCCTTGTCCTATTTCCTCTATGGTGAACCCTGTGCATTCTCTGTGCTTACTATCAGTCAAATTATCTTCTCCACTGATATCCTCCGTGGGTTATTACCACTTGATTAGAATGAAACCAACAGAGCCTTCCTCTAAGAGTTTGTCTGCCTTCTGTAACAAAATTAGCTGAGTGTTGATGTGCTCCATTCCCTGCAGAGACCGAGGTGTCAAAAACCCCTGTTAGCAGCAAGTCCTGGACTGTGCTTTACTTTTCAGCTGCTTTTAAAAATACCTTTCACCTGATCTTGTTTGGATGGTTTAAATTAAATGCCCTCCACAATATTGCTGAGAGGATTTCTGCAGTTCCTTAGCACCCAGTTTTTCACCAGGGCCACCTTGCACTAGGAAGATCATCTCTAAGTATCTTCATATCATTGCTTGACACACACAGGTGCACACTCTCCTTCTTTCTTCTCATTCCCCCAGTAAGCTCTACCCACAGGTGTGAATTATGCCAGTGACTTCAATCATTCCTATAAGTCTCAGTTTAATTAATTTAAATTAATTAATTCAAATACTTTTGGCATTGTATAAAGAATTGCAGGCACTTGATTTTTTGCTCATATAATTACCGACAACCCATTTCCCCTCTGCATTTTCTCTGTATTTGTGCCACTCCTATCCATTTAAAATAACCTAACTTCACTTAAGGCTATGGTAAAGTTTCTTCATAAGAATGTATCTGTTGCTGATCTCAAAATGTGATGGAACTGAAAGTCTCCTGTGACAAAGCTGCAAAAGCAGGACCTTGGCTCACTTACATGATGCAGTCTGCTTACCCTGTCGCCCCTTGATGCTCATCATCTCCCTGCAGTTCCATTTGAAAGTTCAGGTTATTAAATGCTTTTGGATAATTATGTGAGTCCATGCTGCCATTTCCTTAGATCTTTCCAGCAAAATTTTAGCATTCAATGGAAGTGGCACATCTGTTTTTGAAAACAATTAAATTATTAGACACAGAGTAATTCTGTTAGCCCTACAGATGACTTGAGAATTTTGACATATAATCCATAAACCTGGAATGTGAGAAATGGAAATTGGATTTGGAAGATTAACAAAGCCTGCCATTGAAAGATTGATTTTTGCATAAGAGTTTGCCTTAATCAGAGTTCCTAAGGGGCCCAAGTAATAGCTAGTTAATATTGGTCAGAAAGAAATAATAAGTAAAAAAAATATTGGGGAACAGAGTTCACAGCTTCCCTTCCAAGGGCACTAAAAATTTTCTTATTTCACAGGTTTCATTAAAATAAAAAGCAACTGTTTCCTTGTAACTATGTTGCAGGGTACTGTCCATTTTTTAAGTTTCTTTTAGCCAGAGTTCAAAATAAGAGCTGAAAACACAGATTTGTAGGAGAAAAAACATTTCTACTGTACTAAAGTCTTAGTATACTAAAGTAAAACAAGACATAAGATTTCTGTGGCAGGGAGCATGGGACATCAGCACTTGCCCAGCATATCTTCATATTTTGCAATATTACTGCCTTTTTACAGGGATTCTTCCCAGTTTTAGAACAGGACCAGCCTGTAGATGATTTTGATTACGGCCTCTTGCTCAAATTTGATGATCATCCAAATCATAGACATTTTAGAACTATTTGTGGTGTTAATTCAGAAAACTTAATGAGTCTCTAATGAAACATTTCAAACTGCAGTATGTTTCTGTTACCATACCTTCCTCTGTGTCAAATCATAATCTGTTTCTTTAACAAATGGCAACTGCAGGCATGATCTGGAAATGTCCTGGCTGCTGGAACCTGACTGCCCACGCTCCTGAAGGCTGAGAATGCCCTTGTGAGTTTGGGTTGTTGTAATTAGCATGTACTACATGCAATTTCTCAGAGCAGTCTGGCAGCTCGGGGTTTTTGGGGTTCTTAACAGGCAATTTATATGGAGATTCAATTTTGGGACTAATATTTTCTGGACATAGAGGCCTTCAGTGTCCAACTGAACCAGTTTAATTAGCAGTAGAGATGCAGCTGAAAGAGGACCAAATTACTCAATGATTTAGAGCAGAATCATTTCGTTATTTGATTTACAACATGGAAGAATTGCTCTAGTCAATGTACAGGTTCTGAGGTTTTTTCTTTCATTTTTTTGAAAGAGAATTTTTTTTCAGGGTTTTGTCACTCATAATAGCTATTTGAAGAAGGAATGCCCTCATCAGTCAAATCTCCATTAAAAAGTATAGATTATTTTGTTCTTTTTGTGCTAGACTGATGAATATGAAGGATCTTTCCTCAAGTCAAAAAAATATTTTAACAGATTGTTAATCATCTTCAAGAAAGGATGTGGGAAACAACAGAAAAGACTATGATGTAAGTGTGATATTTTAAGCAGATAAACTGTTTTAAAATAATCTTCCCTTTATTTTTTCTTAATCTAAGACAAACAGTATGGGAGTTTTATCCACCAACTCTATAAATAAGGTCCCTGAATTTCTTCTAAAAGCAATCAAATTGCCTTTATTTAGCTGCCTTCTGTGTCAACAAATGCTGAATTATGCATGGAGGCTATGATATTGTGATACTCACTTTTAGTGACCTTATAAAAGCCAGAGAGAAATCAATACAGATTGCAGTACTAAAAATGCTGGAAAGCTTGGTGATCTGAGTAAGCAGCCAAAGTCATGTTAAAAAAAGTCAGTGTCAAATTTCATTTTTAAGATTAAGTGAGCTGATGCTTTAAAAACTTGGTTGCTTCTTGGTGGGCTTTTTTGTTGGTTTTTTAGGGGTTGGGGGGGTGTTTTGGTTTGTTTTTTGTTTATTTGTTTTTTGTTTTTTTTTTAAGAAAGATTGATCTGCATTAAAAAAATTTAATAAAGACATCGTTGAAAAAACTTTTTTACTCTTAGTCTCTGTCATCACTGCAACCTTAAAATTATCACTTTATCTTTGCCATTGACCTTAACCGATTTCCATGTTTGCCTTTGTTTCGTTCCAGCACTAAGGAAAAACTCCAGATACTGCAGGAAGTGTTTCCCTACCAGAGACAAAGCACCTCTTGGGAGTCAAACTTTTCACAACAGTCAAATGAAAATGCATTCTGAAGAGTTTTGTTCCATTAGTTTCTTTTCTCTCCTTTCAAATCCATTTTTTTATTTGTCCTCCAGATCTGCTACACCAACGGGTTCCACAATTGAATCAGTCTCTGCGGTGAAAAGTTAATCTTTGTTTGCTTAATCTGGTTACCTTTTGATTGCTGTGGTTCCTAGTTATTGTGTTGTAAGATAGTGAATACACATTCTGTGTACATTTTTCCTATTACAGTTCATGCATTCCTACAATATACTCTAAAATTCTTTTCTATTTTGTACTCAGCATTTGGTCTATGTAAGCCATTCAATTTTTTTGATCTGCCTTTTTGCCCTTCTCTGTACTTTTACTCATGCTGTTAAATCCTTTGGGATGAGATGGCCAGAAGTGTCTTCAATATTCAAGACATAACACAGCCTTAGACAATGGCACAGTGATGTTCTGTGCTTTGTTATCTAATCCTTCAATAATAACTTACAATATTTAATCTGACAACTCGTTAGCTTTTGAGATCTGAACGGAGGTTTATAATGAATTATAGACAAAAAATCAAATATATCTAAAAAAAGCTTTGTCCATATTATAATGCAATAATACTCATAGATCAGAGCTAAAATTTCACAACCACCTGCTCAGAATAGCTAATCTATCTCAACAGAGCTTAATATCCATGGAATAATTTTCAAAACTCCAGCATTGAAATAAAATCTCAATTGATCCAGAGAAGAAAGAGGTGATTTAGAGATAGAGCTGGAAAGAAGGAAAAAATAAAATAAAACAGATGATGTTAGTTGTAAATTAAAGGAAAAAATATCTGATTTACCAAAGAAAGTGGAACATAGATGTTGTTATGGTAAATTATCAATTAAAATGCAAAAGATGAGTCTGACTTCAAGATATGAGGTGAGATGATTATGATGCTTGGCCATTTGAAACCTTTGTGATTTATTTAACAAAATTTCTAGCTTCCAGAGCACAGATGAACTCAAATTGCTATCCTTAGACTTCTTTCCCTCCAAATGCTTCTCTTGCTAGTTGGCTTAAAAATAGATGTTGCTATTCTATCTTTTTTTAAATGCACCCTGCACAGTGGTAACTGCACCCAGAGAGAAGTGAAAATATGTGAGACATTCCCCTGAAGCCTGTGGTGCAAACAATGGTGACTCAGGCTGTTCCCCTGTAGCTCACAGAGGTCCACCAGCAAATTCTGTGAAACTTAGTAGCATTCATAAAAGGCCTAAAATATTAAGCATAATTTAAAACTATCCCCTTTTTCTTATTGAATTTTTCTCTCATTTTCTGGCATTTTCTGGTTTTTAGGAAAAAAAAAGTGGGGAGTAGTTCAGCATTTAGGAAGTTTACATCTATCCAACTTTGATTTATGAATCAATCAGGCTTTTCTTCCTTTTTTTTTTTCCCTCCCAGAAAACAATAATCATGCAATGAGTCAGAGACCTCATTCCTTCACTCACTTTTTATGATAGTAACTGCTTTGACTTTGGCAAATCAAAACTGTCATAAGAGCATGATTGGTAGTTGTTATGTAAGCAAAAGCTTTGTGAGAACAGTTCTGATAATTCTTCCAAGTAATGGTGATATAAAGTGAGATAAAAATAAATATGCCATCGGTAGCTCAGTTGACTACTAGAAGAATGATGCAAAAGTCCCAATTAATGGCATACAAATAGTTTATTTCAAGAAAAATTCCTGCAGAAGTCTTCAAAACTTGATACCAGGTTATTTATGAGGATTACTAAACAAAGCAAATCTTTATGCACTTTAAATGACATAAAAAGCTTTGCATAAACAAATAAAATTTATTATTTTCTTGGGAAACCTGAGATAGTTTATTTTATATTTTCTGCCAAAATACATTTTTTTCTAGCCAAATTGAGACCTAACTGAAAAAAAAAATGGGTGTGGACTTTTTAACTTGTAAAGAGAATATCAAACAGTGATTTATCCTATGAAGGACCTGATCTTCATTCAACTATTAAAGAAAATGAAAATGATGAAGAGGGTTTGGCATACAGCTACCAGGGTCTGAGTGTAACATTTTGAAAAGACAGATGAAGTAAACTAAGAAGTGCTTGGGTATCTTGTATTTCCCACTGTAATTATTGCTCTATTAAGGGTTTGTCTCATGAGCAATCACTGACTGCTCAGATCTTCTAATGAATATTTAAAATATATGGCAAAATAGATGCTTTGGTTATCACCAGATCTCTTTGAAGCTATAGGCAAGATAATTTGTCTGTCAGAATAGAAAATAATGGAGAAGATTGTTTTCTCCTTGCACATCATGAAAGCATTGATCAAAAAAAATGCTTTCATGAACAAGAATAACACTTACCTTGACATTTGCTAGCATATTAAAGATTACATGAATAAATAGTGGGAAATAAACATACCTTTAAGCACTCCAATTGAACTGAAGCATGACATTTTAATTTCTTTAAGCCTTGGATCTTCTAGTCATTTGCATCAATGACACATCAGAGCCTCTAGGACTCTGTTCTTGGGTTTGACTTTTCATTGGTATTTTGTTTCTATGAACTACACTTTACAGTGTTTTTTAGAAGTCAGTCAATTTGCAAAATTGATCCCATCAAGATTCTTACTTCTCATGCCAAACACAACATGTTATAGCAGTGCTGCAGAGTGCACCAATTCCTGCAGGAAAGAGGTTGGGAAAGCTGATTGATAGAGTCAGAAAGCCTAAAGATTGGGTGCATTCAAAATTCCTGTAGATTAATTTATTTATATAGTGTACTGTATTCCTACATGTTTTTTCAAGCATAGATCCCAGATCAGAGCCAGTCTTGCAGAGTCTGGGAACAGAGAAACACTCTTTTCCTTTCCTTACTTCCAAGTGTCTGGCTCTCCACCCAACATGACTCTTTGGGCCACTACACTTTCCTTTACCCTTTATTTGTCTCATTTTAGATTCCTTGTCCTTTCCTGGCAGAAAACACAGTTACATCTTAGAATGGCTGCATATGATGGTTTCTTTGGGCTGATGAAAGAGTGAGGCAATAGATAGGTTCCACATATTTATCTTAACATTGCACAGAGCCATCAGCCTTTGGCAATAGGAGCAACAGTCTGGCCAGTCATTTAGCAGGCATGCACTGCATCAGAAGTCATACACTGCTCCAGGCAATTGAGGAAGACATCGACCACAAGAGTCCATCTCCAAATCTCTGATCAAATGCCCTCATTGCAAATCTTGTAGAAATTACATACGTCCTAACATATGACATCATCTTCAATACCTGATAAAAAGACATAATGGAAGCTTATTTTTTAACTACTGAGAGATCTGATCAGAATATTTGTAGTCTGTGGGTTTTATGGAAAATATGTCCCAATTTTCACTACATTTCTGATAGCTCAAAATTAATTTGTTACTTTGGAGGGCTTTTTTTCTGAACAGCTTTTATAATTACATTTCAGGTTCAGCATCATTCCTCCTCCTCCAAATCAGACAGGCCTCAAATTCAAATTGTTTTTAGGTGGTTTTCCCCATTCTACTTGGACCTTTTACATCTTCTCTCATTGTTCAGCCCCTAATTCTAGAAATATGAGGTTCCTCCCAGGGATTTACAGAGTGTGCATTAATGATGCTCAGCAGACATGATGAAGTTTCATGCAACTTGCACTGGGAAACTGGCTTGAATATTGGGGAACTTGAATGCTGATTTTTTTTTTTTTTGGTCAGCTGCAAGGGGTTTTTTTTGAAAGACCTGTTTCATGCTGTCCCAGTTATAAAATGCTTCAAGACAAACATCACCTTAAACTGCACATTTTTGTATTAAAACATAGGATTTTTCAGTTCTTTACGGATTGTGATCTTTCTTCAGAGCAAATAATGCCATTCTTTCACTCTTTGTTCTCAAATTTGTTTTCAAGGCTACATCCAAAGTGCTTGGCTTGTTTATCCTGTTCTTAAGGCTCCTTTTTTTCTTCTCAGGAGATCAGAACCACTCAACTGAAATTCCTTTAGTGGTGGAAACTAGGCAGAATTTGTTGCTTTAAAACAAACAAACAAACACCAAAACAAAAAACCCCAACAAACAGAAAAGCAATCAACTCTTACAAAAAGAAGCTGTATTCCTCAAGGCACTTATTAAATTTAATTAGTTTACCCTTTTACTCAATATTAAAGATGGCAAAAAATTTCCTCCCTCTCCAATAATTTTCTTAGGGCCACAGAAGAAAATCTTCTTAATATTACCTAAAATATTTTTCAGAAGCTTATGTCCTCGCTTATGAATGCTACTAAAGACCATATTCAAAATTACAAAAATTACAAGTCTACTCATCTCCAGTTGCATCTGCCATAGCATCCTCCAGCCCATATTTGTACTGATCTATCATCAAATTCTAGAGGCAATGTTAAAGCAAATTGATCAAGTCCTCTAAAATTGCATTGAAATTCAGATCCTCTTCTGGTGAGTATTACCAGACACAAAACAACACTTGATAGAACACATTTCAGCACCTCAAGGTATTTTCAGTAGAAAAAGTCACATTCATTTGCAGTCTCAGAATGAGGAAAACATCAAACTATACTTCTTTTATTAAAGTTTGAAAAGGAATGTTCTTTTGACCTCTGAGAGTAAAGCCAAGTGGCTAAGTAATCCTTCACTGAGAAGGCTAAGTTCCCTGTCTTCTGCTCCATCCTCTCCCCTATTATCTTACTTTGCCCCCAAAAATTACTTTTACCCTCATAAGCAATCTGCTATGGACGTAAAAAAATCAACTTTCACGCATGCAAATGTGTGTCATTATCCTTAGTGCAGCACCAGTCAGGGATTTGCTGTATAAGCCATTGCAGAGTGCCTAGCATTCTGCTAAAATTTATTGTATGTTCTCCTCAGAACTATTTAGGAGCTGCAAATTATAGCTATGCACACACACACACATATATATATATATATATGCACACATACTTTTACAGCTGGAAAGAGAACCTGCTCTCACCCTTTTTGCCTAAAATATGTTGGGCTTTTTTTCTCTTCCCTCTCCTTTCAAAAGCAACATTTTGCAGAGACTCAGACTGAAATGTGAACTTTTTTTCCAGCTAGCAGTCTTCTGGCAGCTCTTGTAACTTTCTCAAGGACAAAGTTAAGGGCATAAGTAATTAGGCACACACTGATAACGCACATACAAATCAAGATGCCCTACTGAGCAGCCTCTCTCTCCATTACTGTTTTTATCTTTGTTGAATTTAATTTGGTTAGCATTTTATTTTGTTGGTTTTAAATCATCTTCAGGAGCACACAACTCCTTTAAGATCCTCAGGTAATCCAAACTGTAGCAATTAGTAGCTTTCAGGTACCCATGAGTCGGCTGGGATTGATACAGAGCTGGATTAGGGCTGCTAGCAAATAGGCAGTGAAACATGGAACTCACCAGCTTTACAAAGAAATCACAACAAGGTCATGATCCATGAGGACAGCTCCAAATCTACTGACATTCTCACTATCTCTACTACTCATCACAATGTTGTCCCAGTGTTGTACTGAGTACAACTGTTGAAATTTATGCCACTATGCTCTTTGCCAGGCTTTCCTTCAGTATTTTATTTGAGCTACCCAAGGCAGGATTCCTCTCCTGCCTGCTCTGCTTGCAGTACAGTGCCCAGCACAGCATGGTCCCAACAGTCTGGACAACGCAAATGCTGCCACAGTACTGGAAGAGAAGAAATAACAGCAGAAAACAGTCAAGAGAAAATCCTGGAGCTCCTGCTGGAAAACACCATCTAAAAACACTGGAAGGGAGGGAGTCAAGCTACAAACAGCATGGTTTGGAGCTGGCAAACAAAACGTACACAAGCCTATCTACCACTGAAAGGAAGAAGAGTAAGTAGAGAGAAGAGTAGGAAAATGTGGCCAAAACAAGCAATATCTCTCTAATACAGGTTCACCTCAAACCTGAAAGCACTGGTTGAATACATTCAAACTTAAATATTGATGATTCCTAAAGCATGTCCTCAATAGATTCACATTCACTAATCAGAGCTTTATTGCAACAGATTTAGCTCATCATTCCTACCTTCAACCAGATTTGCTTGTTCGTCACAGCCCTCTCAAATGTATCTGGCTATTTGTATAGCTGGAGCTCAAAATTAATTTTCAAAAGACTAAATATTTTAAAAATAAAGAACAATAGAATATGTTAGAAAACCAGTACTTATACACAAAAGGTAAAACAATTTTCTGAAAAGCAATCTCAGCTCTTACATCAGATTTCAGACCTGCCTCCATGAAAAATGCCAGACTGTGAGGTTAATACAAAGATGTTGATTTGTTGTCTTTGATACTCCCCAGTAGTAAACAATCCCTGTCTTAACATCTCTTTTAAAGAAGGGTCAACATCTATCCTTGTCCCAAGTCTTTGATGACTGTAGCATTTAATTAGATTTTTAAAGCTTAGGTACCTTAGCAAAACAATTTACCACACACATAGATCAGAAGATAAAATCCTACCCTAACAGTCTCCAATTTAATCCTTTAGAGGGCATTTCTAGAGGTTGGCAGCTCTGATCTTGGAGCGTTGGTTCCCTGAACAATGACTGCTTCATAAAGGATTCTTTCTTTTAAAGAGTATTGTGGGGTCATTTGTAGACAGACTTGTGTTTCAAGTAAGAATATCTTTGTTCTTCTTTGACTCAGTTAATATATCAAGTCCTTGTCAGTAATGCCAATGTGCTCTATCCACTCTTCTGCCGCCTACACAGGATTTCAAGAGTTCACTACAGATCCTACTCTCTCATTTGTGCTTAAACAGCTTGAAAGGGAAACAGACCTCATAAGATCATTCCTACAGACAAAAATGTTACTTATTTTCTACTGCTAGATTCTGGGAAGCAATCACCAGCTGTTAATTACTATGGCAGTCCTCTTCCCTTTTCAGGGACACAGCAAAGCAAATCTGGATTCCATCCATCCCATACCCAGTCCAGGGGTGCTTCCTCTTGCCTTAAAACTGCACCATCCTGTCATGTACCAACGTGTAAAGGAAGCAGGCCCACAGTACTCATGTCATTTTCTTACAAGAAAAACAAAGAAAAAAAATTTCAAGCAAACACTGAAAAGCTGCAATCTTCCATGATGAATTCCGAGTCTGACTGAAAGAGTCTGAGATAAGAAGCAGTAAGCTCATACTGCAGCATGGAGGAATCAACACAGTCAAAAATACAAACTTCCTGAATTACAGTAGCACAGCACTGGAATAAATTCCCAGGGAAAGGTGTAGGCAGCCCTGCCACTGGAAGCCTTTACAAAGACAGACACAAGTGGAGTTGATTCTGCACTGAAACAAGGGAATAGATGTCCCTGTAGTCCTGTTCTCTGTGATTTGGTGGGAAAGGGCTAGAAGACAATACTAATCAAAATGATCAGCAGTCTTCTGTGAGAGAAAAACATTTTAGCAGACCTTCACCTGGCATTAAAGTGTAACACAAGTGCCTGGTCTCTTTAACAGCCTTGGTCATGATTTGGTATTAAGGAAATATGATGGAATGTTCTTGGTTAAAAAAGCATAACTATTTCCTACACACTGTGTTTAAGAGCATTTTCAGAAACTGCAAGTTTTCTTTCCCCACAGGGAAGGCATGCTGTGATTTATGAACTGTAATAGTGAGTTTAATTGGGAAGGAGATATCATTGTTGACAACTTTGTCTTCACCTAGTAACTAATGGAATAAATCTGCAGGGAGCATTTATTCAGTTCCCATCAGGGTTTTGGACAGTGGCTTTTGGAGGCCACATAATTTCTAATGTCTTTGCAATACAGCTTGCATGCTGAGGCCATTGCCACTGCATCCATGAACAGCTGTCCCCAGAGCCCCAGCCTCACCAGCAGGGCTGCTCGACTGGATAACAGAGGGTGAAAGGAATGGACCACAGTGCAGATATCCATCTACATCATGCAATGATGTGTCACACAGACACCTCCAACCCTATGAACCTTGAGTCCACTACAAGGTCCAGATCAATCAGCAGATTAATCAGATGGGTCTAGGGTGATTTTGCCCAGGGATAAATAGCTTGAGGCAAGCACTACATGAAGAGGACATGCCAGAAACTGAATATGAACAGCACCAGAGACAATTAGCTTGGCTGTCTGTCAACCATATGCCTTTACTGATTCTAGCTGGGGAGGGATGCTCTTAAATGGGTCCAGCTGGTTTGGCATTTGTTGTTTATTTAGTGACAAAACATTAATTTAGAAGGCAGACATTTAAGCTTTCTCTTGAGCATATTTTCATTGCCCTTATAATTCTTGCTGGTGTACTTCCCCTCTACTATGACCAACTTCAGTCATTCAGGACTGAGTTCAGAGCCAAGGGACCCACATCAGATACATCTGTGTTATAAGAATGGGGCTCAAATGAGTGGTGTATCATTTTCCCTGTCCAGAGGGACATAATCTCACCACGTGTCGAGAGTCAATCAGGTTGTGTAAGGTGATACAGAGGACATCCTAAATCAGAATTCACTGTTCATAGGCTAGACCCTGCAGATTCTTAAGTAAACAGAGTATTCATTGAACTAATGGACCACTCAAGCATGTAAACTCACATAATTGTTTGCACGACATCAGTCACAGGCATCTCAGAACAAACTCTGCACTGCTTGTATTGACAAGTGCCTCATACATAGCACAGACTGAATGTCACTGTCATTCTGGGCAATACATTCCTGCCAGTATGAGGACAGAGATCACTCTCATGAGCTGGAGTCCCAATTCAGACTGGGGATATTTGGTTTCCGTCAGATGATTCAAGATGCTTCAGATGCCTTGTAAAAGGAGGCTTTTACAGGACAAGTGAACTTTTACAGAAGAAGAGAAGAAGAACTTTTAAGTGGAGAAAAGAAGACACAGTTTATAGAAAGGGTTGTAGAGAAGTTCTACACTCTATGGAGTACTCCTATAGCTGCTCCAATTCCCACCCCACTGAAGATAGGAATGCCAACCTTTCTTCATATTGGAGTGACCAGACAAAGAATTTTCTTTCTTAGCAGAAGAGAGCAGAATGATTCTGTTTTATCTTATTGCATTCTGATTCCTAAAACTATCTTATTGCTCTCTAAACATTACTCAGGTACCTACTTCTGGATATTACAAAGAGCTCCCTTTCATTATGCAATTTTTACCCTAAGACTAGGGCCATTTTTGGTCATTCACATTTAGTTAAGGTACAAATCTTTCCTCTTCAGAAGAACAAAAATTTTTCCTTCTGATGAGGGAAAGCCTAAAAGTCAGTTTTCACTGTTATTGCCTTTTGTACTATCCTGTCAACCCTCTGAAAAATGGAAAGATTCCCTTCCATACAATTCAAGGCTCAAGGCTGATATTCTTTGCTCTCTATTAACATCCTAATGTATGTGAAATGGCAACCCAAATTCACTGATTACTCATTTTGGCCTTGAGTTTAATGATCTACTGATATTTTTTTTTTTTTTCAGCAGAGACTGCCTACTTTTTTAAGACATGAGAGTACAGCACAGAAGTAAAGGCACTTCATTATCTTTTGATATTCCCCTTCAGTTTCTCAAGGTTGTTTCACTGTACAGTTATAAAAAGACAACAAAAGAAAGCCTCCTTACACTGTTCAGGAAAACTAGGAGTAATTTCTGTGTGATCACAAAAGCCAGGTATGGATCTCACCAATAGTTGTTTACTAGATTGAAGTAGTTTTGAACATTTTTCAATTTACAGGTTCTGTGCAGACTATTACATTGCTAATTTAACTTCAATAGCAACAGGTTTAACTTGGTTTGTTACATATAGAAACACCTAAAACAAGCTATTGGGTCCCAGGTAGAAAACAGTGCCAAGTATTCATATTTCTTAGCACTCTTCATACATCACATGTCCCTCTTCACTATTTAGCAAAGCACCTCTCACTCCCAGGGAATTTCAGAGAAAAATAGGAGAATATAGGCATGTAGGTTAGCTACATGGAAAATGGTGTAGTGCAACCTTTTTCTCCCTTAGAAGCGATAAATAACTATAGGAAAAACCTCTAATAAAGTGCAGAGAGACCATAGGCATTCTATTGCACTTCCACATCCAAGCAAGAAATCAAAGGATTTCCTGGTAAAATTACATCCGTGAATTGTTCAGCAGAATTATCAGAAGTTTCTTCTCCTTTCCACATACTTTTGCAACAAGTTGCAGCTAGAAAATGTACATCTATTGAAAGGTAAGCAGGCAGGGGTATTAGCATTTCTTGCTTTTATACCAATAATGGGAAAGACCATCAGTGAGGATTCAGATCCTACAGCATCCCTTCTAAGAGATTTACCAGCTTGCACACCTAATTATATACAGACACTAATGTTACAAATGGGACAATAATCACTTTTTTGATTAGCATCTCCCCTGGATTCTCAGATAATCTTTCTAGACAGAGGGCTGTCATCTTTCCCAGTTAGCTTTTCCTCTACCCCATTACCCTCTTCTCCCCCTGTCCTTAATCTTTATTTCAAAAACCTTAACTCCTAAGAAAGTTGACAGAAGCCCGTGGCAATATTTCTTTCTCCAGCTTCACAATAGATAATCTCTTGCAATATCATTTTAATAACAGAAGGACAATAAAACATCATCTGAGAAAAAGCACAAAGAGAAGGGGAGAAAGATGAACAAACATGAATGATAAAAAAGCAGAGTGGGAATACGTCCTCAAGTGGTTCTTAGGGCATTTTCTCCTTTTTTTTTTTTTTTTTTTTTTTTTTTTTTTGCGTCCATCAACCCGGTAGGTCAAGTGCCATACGGAATTCTCTCTTAGGTACTGAAGTTCTAGGTTCAGTAATGAGCTTGTATTTCAACAGCAACACCCAAGATGTCTCTAACTCAGTGTGATATAGGGAAAATGAGCATCTCTCATTTTATTTCACTGAGACAGTCTGTCTGGTGTAAAGCAAAGCACACCTGAACTTTAGAGGTAGCATATCCAGTGCTAAGCTCTTCAATGAAAATTACTTATACTTTGATCTTCTTGATTTGACTTCATTTATTTGTTATTGCTCTTATTTACAAGGTGGACTGACATCCTAATTACCCCACAATACCTCAGAAGGCAATCAGTTAATTCCTCTTAATTGCTCCCTAATTCTTAAATGATTACTTAAGTTTTTATAGCTGTTACCCCAGTTTAGAGTGCAATGTTGAGTGCCTCCATTTAATCAATATTTAGTCTAGATTTTTAGGGGCAAATATTAAGTGCCATTCAAAGGCCAACTTGACTTTGAAAGATCACTCTGAGTCAGAGATCTCAGTGGACTGACTCCAAAGAGCAAAGGAAACATGTGATTACAATCTAAAGAATATTTTAACATTTAAGATAAGTATTCACATCATCTCACTGACATTAAGACCAAATAGCTATAACTGTGCATACAGATTCCAAATTAATCAATACGCCCTCATTAAATTGGGATCCGTGCAGCTCCTGCATCTCCCCTGATGGTGACAGACACCTGCCATTCCCACCCACCCTGCACTGCTGCCACTGTGGTCAGAATGAGCCCTACCCAGGTCAGAACTCTCCCTGTAAATGTGTTTTGTCCCTGCCTGTCTGCCCGACACCCCAAGGTCCTCAGCATGTTTCTCACCTGCATTACACACAACCATCATGCCTTTTTTCTGTTTCCTTGTCCCTGCATGATTCTGTTTGTCTCATCTCCTGCAGCATCTAAACAGCAACTTCTGCCATCCCTATTCATCCCTTTTCCACACTCAACAGGAATGACTCAGGCTTACCCAACAGTAACACACCTCAACCTTTACTCACGTTATTTCCTCACATTTACAAACTTGTCTGATGCACAGCTCATGTTTACATCTGGTGCAAAGTGTTTACTTGCCTTGTATACACAATCCTAAAACAGAGAAGCTGAACAACATGCAGACAGTTGTCTTAAGACAGTAGGACCAGATATAGCAGTTTACTCCCCAAGGACTAGGAGAAAAGATTCTAAACAGAGAGCATAAGAAAGGATAATAACATCCGCTGTGATTTATGATGCACCCTAAAGTCAGAAATTAATTCACAAAATGAAAACTGATGTAACCATGTCTTTAACAATGCTTATGTAGTCAGAAAACTAATCTCTCAAATGTGTGCAATAACTCCACCTGGTGATTCTCAACATGGTATTGCCAAGTTTAAAGCTGCTTCTTATGAGAAAGAGAGGAGCAGAGGTGTTATACAAACTAAAGGCCTAATCTGTAACATTAGCAGCACAGTTCTCATACAGTACATCCTACACTCTGTTAGCCTTTATTTGCTTTAACCTGTAGATTGCATTTCAAACTAAAACATGTATAAATAGAAATGTAGTGCCCACCCTGCCCACAGAATTTATTTTGCTTTATAGTGGGAACCGCATACATCCCACAGGGGATTGTTGAACACTTACCTAAATAAATTCTAACTTTAAATTACTATATTCATTAAAAAAGCATCACTCCTTTCAAAACTCATTCTTCCTTTTCTAGGAAGGGAGCATAAAAATGCAGATGACATTCAAAATGCAAAGCTGAGAAGCAAATATATGAAACCTCCCCCCCTGCTTAAAGCATTGCTTCCAGGACTGCCCAAGTTGGTCCTCCAGAGGAAATTGATTTTTGATACTGGCACCAGAGACTATTGATGATTGAAAAGTAGAGCACTGTTATCCTACAGATGTAATAAAAGCATTTCTCATGCCTTTCAGACTAAGAGAGGAACCATGCTAGATGTCTTGCCTCTCACACCATATTTTAAATTAAAAGTTTTCCAGAGCCTTCACAGATCTTTTCAAAGAGACAGACCTAATTCTCTACAGTATATTGTAAAATTCTAGGTTTTTGGCAAAAAATTTTTGATGTGCTCACATTGACATATATATGTGTATATATATATTTGAGACTCCATTTCCTAGAGGTTCTGCTAGTGAGAGTCCTCATCCTGCTGATAAGTAATGATGTCATATTCTTATCAACAATTATAAAAAGCCTTGCTAAAGCAAACCAAAAAATCTTACTTATAAGCATTTCCTAAAATAAGTATAATAAAAGTAAAATGCACTTGAATAAAAGCTAGGTTTATAAAATATTTTCTTCAATTCAAACAAAATTTTTTCCCAGTTTATAATAGGAAAGAAAAATACCTTCAAGTGCTATCAAAACTCTTAGAGATTTGCAGAAAACATTAGTATAAAGGTTTTTGACTACAAAAATCATCTGAGATAAGAAAAAAAATAGAATCTCAAACACCTTTTACCAATTAGATCATTTTTCAGAGAACACTGGTATGAAAATGGTAAATCATTGCCGTAAAAGATCACTGCATAAATACCTATACTGAGATGAGCTAAACAACGTCTGGTTTTGCCTGCTTAGTGGGGTCTCTCACTTTTTCTCTGCTGGCTTTTTATGATGTAGTCAGTGTGCCTACGAGGGTAACCCCTTTAAAAGGAAGAGATCTATTCCTACTGACTGCTAGAAGATATTTCATTTGGTGCAAATATTACAGAGCTGTGACTTAAGAAAGAAAGGGGCAGGAATTCTGGTAAGTGTGTTTCCCATGAAATTAATAAAGTTGCAGAAGGAAGTCCTGCTCAGCTCTGTGACTATGTGAGTGGAAAAATCCAGTTGTGTAGCTCTGATTTTCCTTAAGAAGTGAAAGGCCTCACTCTGGAAGAAGGTGTAATGCCTCAAAGGGCTGGTTTTTCATATTGTGTCAGGTTCAGAAACAAATATATAACAGTCAGTGTGAAAGCCTACCCTGCCCTCTGAAGCAGAACATATGGCAAAACAGTCTTAAAAATGAGAGCTGTGCTAAATCACTGTTTATTTATGACAGAGAAGCAAAAGGATACTCTGGGGTATCTGAACTTTATATGGTACAAGCAGGAGCTTAGCATAAAGCTAAGGGAGCTTGCACACCGACTGGCTAGGGAAGTGTAAAGCTGGCTGGATGGGGAGGAAGAAATATACTTAAGGAGCAGAAAGATGTTCTACTTCATCAAATTCAGGTTTCTCCTCTCTTTTTCACTCAAGGTTGTTGGTTGAATCTGCACACGTAGTTGAGCTGAATGATGAGGGGAGCAAGTTATGTAGAAAAACTCTCAATTAAGAAAAAGAAACACCACTAAAAAAAGCACCCAAAAAACTCTTCAACAACCAATCCAAATTTAATTCAGCTTGCCGTAGGATCCCCAGAAATAATTCTAATCTCATGTACTTGTTAGGGAGGGTGGAGGAGGTGGGCAAGAGCCAGTTAATTCTTAGTGGCACACTAAGCAGCTCCATGTCATCCCATCATTTTATATATGCTTGTCACGTTCCTCAGGTGGTAAAGCCATTTATACATCTACCTGAACTGTATTTTTCTTTTACGGCAAGGACAAATGCCTGTATTTGTTGAGCATCCTAGTTTTTCCTTCAGTGTCATTAATGCTGCCACAAGTCACTAGTGCCTCCAAAGAGAATAGAAGTGTTTCTTGGAGCCTTGTCTACACTGCTGTGACGAAGCCAGAGGAACAAAGAGCTAGTTGAAACAGTTCTACCAGAAAATTATTTACTTTCCTTAATATCTTACTTGAATTAGAAAGGAAAAGTCAGAATATGCTCCATCCCAAATCACCCAGAAGTGTAGACAGAATATGCTCCATCCCAAATCACCCAGAAGTGTAGACAGAAGAGCTCTTTGCAGCACAGACCTGTGCAGAGACACTGAATCATTAATATTTATACAGCAGAACTGCCTTGGCTCCCTTGCTAATGTGGTTATGCTCTTTCCAAGCTACATGCAGCATTTCCCTGTTATTGCACAAGTCATGACCAGACAGTAACTCAGAGTGACAATGCACACAGTAATCACTCTGCAGGGCTCTCAGTGGGCACAGCCATGGGTATACATTGTGTATGAACTGACTTTGGGGTACGTGGCATCCTGGGTTCAGTAACTCCTCATTCAAAAGTGCTTCCCACCTTAGTCTGATGCACTATTTTCATGCAACTGGCTCTTTGTAACCAAGTCACTTTGCTTTTGAATAATAATAATTAATAGAGATGCTCATTTTTTCCCACCCTACCAATGGCACTAATTAGTACTTCTGCTCCTTCACCAGCAGATGTGTCTCAGTTGAGTTCAGCTGTTCAGAGAAAGTGCAGCAGTTTAGTAATTCACAATCAGTGACAAAGAGTGGCATCTCTGGAGACTGATTCATGACAAAGACATACCTTAGGATGGACTCACTCTGTTTCCTTCTGTCCACCAATGGCAGATGAAGACTGGTATGACAATTTAGACTGAATAACTGTTTGTTGGCTTAAGATAGTTCTTGTTCAGATGATCCATGCATTTAAAACAACTGTATTTTTAAAAAATCATTATTAGCAAATATCAGAACTTCAGCATAACTGTTTTATGAACTTATCTTCTCAAAGTGAACATATTTTCACTAAAAAATTGGTGTTTGCCTAGATACTGTCCAATGATCAATATGACCCCACTCTATTAACAGTAAATGTATCTCCTTCATTCACAAAAGTATTTCTGAATCATTCCACAGGTTACACCCATTAATAATCACCATACAGGAAGGAATTCAGTAATAGCAATCCTGAGCATGGTGGCACTTTTCAAGGCTGTAACTCCTGAACACTTTACTGTGTAAATACCATATACATATATTAAGTCAGATATAAGCATATCTGTTTTTATTCCTTGCAACAAGTCCATAATGATTCCACAAAAAGATGAAAATTGCATGCAAGGTCATTATATCAAGCATGAAAATTTGACATTTTCTGTAGTTAAAAATTGTTTTTAACATTTGTTTATTTTTAAAAGTCATCTAGAAAAACCAAACTCGTGATGTCCTTCAGTCATATGAGTTATAACAGCCCATGGAAAGCACTGAGTGGGAAAGCATGTACTGAAAAAAATAGCATTCCTGGATGGGGGTGTTATATTGTTAGAGACTGAAAAACCTACACACATCACACACATATTACCATCACTTTTACACTCATCCTTGTTTTGCCCTTTTCTCACACATTCAGTGAGTCCAACAGGAGCAAACAGGGAACTCTGAGTTCCAAGTGTGTAGTGTCACTCACTACCACTCCCAGCTGCATTGAGTCTGATATTGGTAGCAATTAGTCCCTGGTAACCCTGCTAAACGCTGTGATTTCCGAGGAACTGCCACCTCCCACCCCAGACTGACCCAAGGCCATCACAGCCCTGCCGCTTTTCACAATGCCCAGCACCAGCGGCTGCATAGGAACTGTCAAGAGGCCCTTGGAAATAATGTTAAAAGACAGCTTAAGGTCTCATCTCCTACCAGGAAATACCTTTCTTCTCACAAAAATACAGAAAGTCTGGAAACTGAGAGTCACAATTTGGAGTAAGAGAGAATCTGCAAAAGCTTGAGTGTCCATGTTCCTGCTCCAACTGAGCTAGGAAATTAGAAGTGTCTGGGATCTTTGTCATCCCTAAGAACCACTGTCTTCCTCTGTCTAACAGGTTTATACTACCTCACTTAGCTCCTACTTGGAAAAGAAAAAAATAGTCTGACAGATCAGTGTAAAAGCTTACCTGTAATTGCTGTCCTATTTCCTAGCTGAGCTTAAATTCACACTCTCCTTTTTATTTATATATCATCATAGATACACTTAGCCAGGGAAGAAATCAAAACACAAGGACATTTTCTTTCATCTGGTGCATTCAGTTATTATTTAATCAAACAGGATTGAATCCCAGGTGGTTTCACTATCAGGGTGTGGGATGCTAACTTATATTAGTACTTTAATTCTCACGCCTCTTTTGGGTTTGATTGTTTATAGACAGGTGTAATGCAGAGCTTATGAAGTTTCATGGAAAAATTAAGAGCTAAAAAGTCAAATTCAGATGGGTTTTGCACTTCGTGAAACTCCTGGCAAAAATGCCTCTAGTTCAGTAGAGAAGCCCAAGCTCACCCCAGTGTGTTGAGATTATGCCTCAATATACCCTTATGTTCTAGAAAGACGTTGTTGATTATCTGTATCCTTGAAGAATTACTGTCACATACAGGTTTTTGTAATCCATTTATGTACTTTCCTAGTCTAAAACATATAATCCAGATCCTGTAATCTGCCTCATGCGAGTCAAAATTAATGTCAGCAGAAACTGCTACTTTCAGTTGAGTCAAATTCCAGGGCTGATATGACTGAAGGAACAGAAGTGGGAGAGCACAAGTCTCCTTTCTTTCCACAGCCCTCTTGAAGTGTTTGAATTTCTAAACTGAACTATATATTCTTATATATTCACTTCAGGATTTTCTAAAAGACCCAGTAGTGGAATGGCGCAAGATCTTCCAGATATGATTTGAGGACACATTGCACAATAAAAAGAAGATTTTACCCCACAGCCCATGGGAGCTCAAAGCATTTTTTATGTTTTCCACGTTATATTGCTGAATCACCGGTAAATCTACCAAAATAATTGCAAAGACTCTAACAAAGGCAAGTGCTTTGCAGTATTTTTCCAGATAGCTTAAAATGTGACTGACCCCAAATATCATCCCCACAGCAGAGTTTGCAGAGGGAGCCATGTCCCCCACTGGCTTCAGTGTCCTGTGTATCACACACAGGATTCAGAGCCTCAGGTGGAGCAGCCCTGCACCCTCTCTACTTTTGCTCAGGTAAGGGCAGTCAGAGTCACAACTTGTTGAAAGCAATGGAAGCCTCAGAGCCAGACAACCAAAGACTGAAATGGAGCAGGAGGAGATAACACCAATTTGGCATTCACTGTTATTTAATTGGGGCAAGTGTCTTGACCAATGACTCTTTGGAAGGAGGATGAAAAGGAGGCTAAGCTGGCTGCTGTCATCCCCAGCTGTAATTTGTACTGAGAAATAGAAAAATATCAACTGCACTGTTAATTTCTATATTGTGGAAATTAATCCTCTCATTTGCACAGCAGGAAGCCAAATTATACCATCACATGCAGAAATAAATCTGACATTTTGAGAATTTGACATTGCACCACTGAGATCTGGTTTCAGCAACACCTCCCACCTCACAGAGACAGCATAAGGGTGTCTTTTCTCAACAAAGGTACTGATAGAATATCAGCCAGATCCTCAGCTGATGAAATTTGGCAAAGACCTCCCAGTTTAAAGAGAACAGCTGTGATCTGCCTCCCAGAAAGGCAGATACTAAAGAAAAGTGCATTTTTGAGTGCGACAAAGAACCATTTTTCTAAACTAGCAAGCGAAGTTGCCACAGGACCTACTAAACCTTTACATTCCAGTTTCAGTTTATTTCCTCTATAGGGGTTCTTCCTGTACCTATCATAGTAATTTTTGTACTAAAAACATAACATCTCAACAGGCAGCACAAAATGAAAATAGTAGAGGTGGAAAAAAAAAGAAAACTAACTAAAAAATTCCAAACCAACTATCTGCAGTGATACAGCCTGAGAGTTAAATACTCAGTAAAAGCCACATTGTCTGTCACTTGATTTGAATGACAACTGCAAAATGCCTGAGGAGCATTAAATTTTATGAAAGAGAGAATTTCAATCATTCTTAGTTAGCTTGGGTTTATTTACTGAAATGTAATTGTTACTCTGTATTTGAGAGTCAAAGACTTTAATATAGATCACATATTCCCTGGAGGTGGGGAATAATCCTCTGCTGACTGATTTTCACTCATCCATTTATCTCTCCTTTGTTGATCCTGCCCTCTCAATCTTTTTATTCCTAAATGTCAACTCTAGAAAGTTACTGAAAAACACACATCAATTATTAAAAAACAAATAACCATTAAAATGGTTGCACTTTTGCCTAAGTCACTGATTAGTGAGAGGAGCTGAAGAATTCATATTTCATCAGCTGGTATAAATTGTTGACAATAAAGAGCCTGATTATAATTATTCAACACATTCTACTCATATCCAAAGAGCTCCTATATATTTTATCAAACTCCTAGAAACCAATTAAGTTTAAACTTTCACTTCGGAAATGTAATAAAAAGAAGACCAATCTTTCCCAGCAAACAGGAACCACACCTGCCAACTCAAGTCTAGCATGATCCCCATTCTACACTTAGAAATGGAAATAGTGAATACTCCCACCTGACTCCAGGATCTTGAGCCTTAGGAAAACACGCACATGTTCTGAAAACAGTAACAAAAAGAGTTAGCAACATCACCTGAAATTCCATTGAGAAAGGCTGCAGAATGCCACTCCCACCCCCCATTTTTGTCCTCCACAGAAGCTATTTAAGCATAACCTTGTTTGTAGTTTTTTCTTTCATACAGAAACATAATTAAGATCTGATCTGCAACCACATGCCTTAAATAAAAGGCAGCTGCTCATATGATCTGCTCATTAAGTGCTGTATTCCAAATGCATACAAAGATGCCAAGGTAATTAACAAGGCACAAAAGCTTTGGGGAGTTTGCAATAGGAACTCAGCTGAGACTCATCTTTACATTTACAGGATAATAGTTAGGAGTTTATGAATGTAGATTTCATTTTAATTTTTTTTTGCTCTCAGGGTAATATTTCCTAGATGTTCTTTTTGAAAAGTTAAAATTTATTTTCTACTCTTATGGCTCCTCAGGATGACTTTTTGTGCTTCTAGGATCTGTTCCTTCTCCTTTCCTTTAAGCTTCAAGGCTTCATGATAATGTTGCATAGAAGGATTTAAAGATTTTGAAAGTATGAAGTTTTCACATGTCACAAGCCATTTTTATATCAACTACCACATCCAAAAGTCTATTTACCACCTTCTTCCTCACTATTCAGCTTCTTTACTTTTCCACCCATTTTCACTTGATAAGTCTTAACTTTTCCAAAACCCTATACCATTACCTTGCATGGAACAAAACTCTTTCCCATTCTTATTTCACCTGAATGCTCTATTTCTTCTTGGGACAGTTAAGCAAGTAGCTAAACCAGCTGTGATAACATAGCTTTTTCTGTAAATAGCACTTAGAGGAAAGAAGAAGCTGTTGTTTCTTGATTTTTTTTTGCCCTTATTTTTAAGTAATAGGAGTCACAAAGTTTTCTTCAGAAGCATTACCCAAAGTTAAGGGAAATAAATCATGGGAGGAGAATTTAAAAGCCACACCCACATTAAGGGGAAATTTTCTTGCTTCAGAAGCAATTACTTCACCTGTAAAAGGCAAGAGAAAAGGCTTTCTTACATATCAGTTAATTGGGTACATTTCACAGCTTTCCCACTATCTAGCTTTTATTGTGCCTGAAGCCAAATCCCTGGTGTCCTCCCATCTTTTCAGCAGCAGTGTCATCCCTCCCTAATTTCTTTTTCTTAAGAAATTCTGAGTTTTCATAACACAGTTGAAGACTGAGTTACTGAATTAAATGTGCTAGAAGCCAAAACTTGCAAAGTAATCTTAGTGCTGGCTGGAAAATGTCCTTTCTTTGTCTAATAATGCAAATCCCTAAATTAACTCAAAATTCAGCTAAAGTTTGAAGTAAGAGTTTTTAGGGGTTTTTTTCTTACTTTGTGCAGGCAGAAAATTTTGGCTTTCCTCTACCTGCAAGGTTTGCAGCAGAGTAACCCACCAAAGCATTTACAGGTGTGTGGGATAGTAGACTTGTGTTTTCCCAGGTTCAGAGAAAGACCTTCAATCAAGTCTTTTCTGCATGTGATTGCCCAGGCTTTACAAGGGAGAAACTCTGTCCCAAGCTACAGAAAATATCTCTAGAATCTGCTCAGAATCAAAGACCATACTTAAACACAACTCCTCCACAGTATAGCAGAGCTCCTTAACTCTGTGATGCACCATGGGTTCTCCTACACACCCCATCCCAAACTCTGTGGAACCTATGATTTTATCAGAGTGTGGCTGGGTCAGAGGGGGCTGTGAGCTGATGAGGTGCTCAAGCTCAATACTGACCAGGATCTCCCTCTCCTCCTCAGGACTGCAAAAGGAGTCCAGCTGAATTTCACCTCTGACATAATTGTTGCAGTCATCTCCAGAAAATTATGAAAGACAAAAGTGGGCCTTAAATCCTTTCCAAGTATATTTGTATTCCTATTAGCAAGGTGTAGTAATAAATAGATTCCTTTCTCTGGACTCAGGAAGGGAGTATCACATGGAGATGAAGGCATTTTAAAACAGACCTAAACTGCAGGATTTCTTCTATTTCCTAGGGGTACCTGGTCCTAAAGGCCTTTCAAAGACTGAAACACAGTTCACAGATGCTGACTTTGCTAAGTTTTCATCTCAGGAAAAAAAGTGAGAAGAAAAATAAAATACTCTACAGTTGTATCTGCTATGTAGAGAAATAATAAATATCAGGTATAGATTTTTTTCCTTCAAGCAAAACAAAGGGGACTGGAAAAGCATGAGCCTTGTTGTTATTTCTTACCAAAAATGGTCAAAATTATCTGACCTACAGCAGTAATAATAGCAATAATAATGATCCTGATGACAAATCCATAAGGATATGCATTATTTTAAGAAAGCCTGACAGCTAAATTCATAGGTGAACCTGAGAAATGGGAAACTTGGGGAAAAAGAAAACAAATAGCCATTTAATGAAGAATAAGGAACATAGGAGATAAGTCAGCTGGGTGAACAGTGAAGTAAGGAAAAACAGTTAATTTTAAAAATAGATGGATTTCCAAGGGTAGAGAAGCATGAACGAATCAGCAGATGGAAGCAACAGTGTTGGGGAGATGACCATTAAAATGTGTAGTGACCTCTCTGGAACGAGGACAAGCTCAGCCATTTGTGGCAGTGTTTCCTCAAAGCCTCGGTCCGGCGCTCAGGCTTTCGCTGCCGCAGGGGCTTCCCAGCAGAGCCCCCGCAGAGCCCGAGGAGCTGCCAGCAGCTCACAATGGCTGGAGGCAGCTCAGGGCAGAGGGCACAGGTTTGTGCTGTCAAACAGCAGGATGCAATGGGATCAGACATATCCAGCAGCAGTCTCACAGGCCATACATATTTATGCATTAATGTGCGATGGTGGAGGTGAAGATGCAAACCCCACAGAATGAAAATTCCTTGTCCAGAATTACTTCAGTCAAAAAGCACTTTTCTACTTGTCTAATGCTCTGAAATGGCTGGTAGAAATATCCTATTTCAGCCACACAGAATAAGTGTTCATATTCATCACTTTGGTCTTTACTTCAAGAACTCATACCCTGCATTATATATGAGGAATTTTCTCTGTCACGGTATGTGCTCCCCTGTGTCAACCACCTTTTGTCCCAAGTGGTCTCATTAAAAAAAAAATGTTATCCTTAAGCAAGCACATTAAGAAACAGAAATGTGTGAAGAATAAAGCTGAATAATTCAAACCACCCCTTAGATCTTCATGATGATTTTAAGCAAATAATGATAATTTGTTTTACATCATCTTTAAAGATGCATTTGATTTTTACTTTTCTTATGACAGTTCCCAGATAAAGCATAGAATTGGACTGTCCATTTTAACAGAATAGATGCCCCACAGCTTTTTTAGTCTTGTTTACCCCATCTCATCAAAGCCTTACCTCCAAGGATGGGAATCCAGTTCTGATCCATCAGAGTTTCTGCAGATGGTGCAAGCTGAAATGTTGGTTTTGACAAAGGAGCATCTCATTTCTGATATATGGAAATAGACTGAAAATGCTCAAGGTATCTTGTCAATGCAACTAAGTGTTCAGTAACAATTTTTATCTCTTCCAAGTTACAACAAAATCAATGATCTAGAAGAAAAAAACTCACAAGGCCATTACTATTTTTCAGCCCTCCTTCACTGCTTTGTGCTCTCATCACTTTGGTCATTCAGTTTCCTGCATCCTCCAGAGTCTGACAGATATTTAAGAGCAAAGTAGTCAGGAAAAATCTTATAATAAAAACTGCTGATTGCTAAAGAAATACAATGTTCTGGGTGATGGGAGTCTAAGACATTTCTGTAGCAATGGGTCACTTACTTTAAACTATTTTCTCTTTTACAGTGGGTAAAATATAACTAGGCTTTTTTGAGGTTACTACCCCTACAGTAACAGCAGTCCCGTTTCCTCTTATGCTCTCATGCCTCATCTTTGCATCAGCAGAAAATCACATTTCTCACTTCTGTATGTCATTCTTTTTCATGAACACACATATCCCGCAATCTAAATGTGACAGATTTTTTACCTATTCTCTCAGAATATCCAGTGCTGGAGATTTAGTGCTTCGAAACAACTCTGGGAACCTCAGTGCATGCCTTCTTGGTAGGCTGGAAAAATATGTGAGAAGAGACTTGCAAAGATAAATCAAAGTGTGAGATACTTTACTAAACTAGAGCAATTTTTATAGCATTTAGATGATACTGAAGCACTGTTAACCAGAGTGTAAATGATTGAACAGGTGATGAATCCCTTAGAGGAAAAAGCCATTAGAAGGTTTTAAATCCATAAAAATACCCAGTATTATGTGCTATAAAGAGCATCAAGATGTCCTTTCCTTCCCTTTTTAATACAATCCTCATCAGAATACTCCTGTACAGGCTTCCCAAGGCATTTTATCAACACACTCCAAACAACACCTGTGTTGAATTTCAATATGATTTACAAACGGGCACAGGAAGGGAAGCACTGCTGATAGTCTCCATTTACATCCACGTGAAGATCTCAGCCTGCCAAAAGGATGCATTTGGCAACTGCATGGGACACACTTCTCATTTCCCAACAAGCTTTACAACTAGATTTGATTTTACAAATCCAGTGAAATCTGCTTCTCCCAAGTTGTGTCTCCATAAGTAACAGTGATTTAGGATATCCATTTGCAAAGAATCCATTCTCTGTCCTCAGGCTGCTCAATATGGACAGGAGATTTCAACACAAGCTTTCTGGGTCTTCTGTAGAATATCTGAGTCAACAAGCTTATTAGATCTCCTCAGCTGTGTCCTTTAAAACTGTCCAACTTTGTTTTAACTAATTAAAAAACCACTGGAGCAATAATCTGACTTTCTTCTCACATACTTGACTCCCCTAACCTCTTTCTTGTCCAATGAATGTTTAATTACTGAGGTAAACTAAAACATATGCAAGATGCAAGATGAGGAGAGCTTGCCCACATCCGTGATAGCCAAATAATTCAGGCTGTCTGCTGAGCAGCATAAGTTTAGGCATCTACTTCAAATCTTCTTTACTCAAACCTCATGAATATTACAAACTCATTCTTGAGAGTGGTGTGTGGGTAATTGAGAGGTACAGTCCTCTTAGTTTGTACTTTTTAAACTTTCTTAAGGTTCTAAGAGAGTAATTATTACTTTCAACTCCACCTTCAATACACTGGGATGACCCCATGCAGTCCTTTAGGTGGTCATGCTCTGTATTTGACTCTGAGCTCCACAGATTAACTTTTAGAGTTTAGAAGACTAGATCTACCTCCGTGAGAATCTTTTTTGTAGCCTACCTGGTATACAAACACTAGTGCAAAAACTTCCGTCATCTGCACTGTCAGTAAATAAAAAAAAATATACTCAGTAGAGTAGGTACAGAATGAAAACATAACCTGTGTAGGCCTTTTGGAAAAGACAGTGCTCTTTTGAAAGAAATACAAATTTTAGATGGGAAAATGGCCTTTGGTTTCTCCTCACTGATTCTACAGGTGTTAAGGGTAATAGTCTTCCACTACAGAGACTCTTAAGTCAGAAAAATTAGAGCCATAAACTAAAACTCCATGCAGAAGAATGAAATCAAGCCCCACTCTTTGTTCTTAAATCTGAGACAAATAAACTGTAAGGAACATTGTGAAACTCTGGGTCATTTATACTGGCTACTTTGTGTTAGCAGCTCCCCATGAAAAATGAACTCATGCTAGGACTCAAAGCACAAGAGGCCAGGGCCCAGCAGAGTGCACTCTGAAGCAAGAGATACCTTTAGTTGTACCTGTTGTCCCTTGGCTCCAAACAAGTGCAATTGTACACGTGGAGTCTGTGCAGCCCTTTCCATCACAGAGGAGGGATGTGCTGACCTTGAGCAGCCAAAACAAAGAGTAGATTTTGTTAAAGTGGAATTAGGAACGCGTAACGCTACAACCTCTTTAACAATCCCTTCCAGGAATATTTTCTCCCATACCCATTAAATATTCAGAAACATCATTGTTGGACCACCCTTGTCAAAATAGAATAAATCTTTTGTGGAAGTTTTCCTGTGTCTTCTGCCCACCATGCAGGTGATCCCTGAATGAGCACACTGCCACTTTTGTGCTTCAAATTCTGCTTCTCTGCTGCTTTTACAGCAACTGCCTCCTCTCACTTCTCAGGGATGTAACCAGCTGTCTGCAGATTAATTGGGACAGTGAGAACTGCTCTAGGACTTGACTACTTCAAGCAAGCAAAACATCCCCTCTTAGTGACCTGCTGAGGCTGCTTCTTCTTTGACTTGAGGTTTTGTTTGTTTGTTTTTTTGCTTCTCTGCCTGCTGCTTCTCAGTAGTTTCTGTCCTGTATGAACTCTGCTTGTGTGTCCTTTATAGTCTGGAAGGTGAGCTGAGTTTTTATTTTCTCCTAAGTCTTACAAGTGTTCTCTAAAATAATGCAGGTCAAGAAAATAGAACCATTCCTATTCTGAGGCTGAACTTGAGAAGCAAAGGCTGCTTTAACCCAACCTGCCTGTCACAAGTGGAAGCTGTCACAGATGATTCTAAAGGAAAGGAAAACTGTATATAACCAGATGGATAGTCTCCTTGTCTGTTATCTCCGTTGTCAACTAGATGGAAAAGGACCTAGCAAAAATGTGACAGCAAAATAATGATATTTTTAATCCCTTGCTGGATTAGGAACAATCTTTGCAATGGAAAGAGAAATCTGTTGTTAATGCTAATTATTGCAAGGTTTAGAGCCACTGTTATCTTCCAAAATATCATAAACCAAGCTTTGTTGCCTGCTATCCTTTTGGATCCCATTGAACAAAACAGTGAGATGAGGAGCAGGATTGACTTCACTGATATCAACAGGACTGTTCACATGCTTACAGTGATGTGCACAATTAAGAATTTTGTTGAAAAAGGACTAGACTACTATTCCTTATTTAATGTTGCTTATAATGTGTCCCACTATTTTCTGCTGTTCATTTTCTGATGATAACAGTTCCTCATCTCTGAGTTACAAGTGCATCAGTTGTAGTGAAATAGGATTAATTGAATTCATCTGCCAGGCTGGCAGATGAAATCCCATCACATTCACTTCTCTTGTTACCGTGAGATGCCAAATTCACTATAGAAGAGGACATGCTGCCACCCCGTAATAATAGCAAACCTACTGTAAACTACCATTTCCAGGAACCTGTGAGCATTGCACCCAGGCCAGACTAAGATGCAATTACTTCAGGAGGTACTTTGTCCCAACACTACAAGAAAAGAAAGATAAAATATATCCCTGACAAAAGGTACGCCAGGAACGGGCTGAGGGAGTGAACCCACACCCTGAGACTCACCCATGAGAACCTGCACAGAGCACAGACACACCCAAGTACCTCCGACTGAATGGCCCTGCCTCTGAAGGGAAGTCATTGTTCAGAAGTGATGCCTCCATTCTGCATCTGAGTTTGGCTTCCTCCAGTGTCCTTGAGGCCCATGGCACACAACAGGCATGGCCATTGGGAAATTATCCACTTCGTGTTTCCCCTGAACAATCCAAATACAGCTCTGATGCCTGATTTCATCACCAACAGTGGCTGAATAATCAACATCCCTCTCTGCTAGGCCGAGGTAGACATGAGGGACTGAATGCAAAGGCACTGAGAGGTCCTTTACTCCATTTCCCTCTGGACCCACCCCAGCAATTTCCCCCAGCAGCTGCAGGGATCTCCCCTTGTCTATCACAGGTCTTGTGGCTCTCATCTTTCTAGAACTTAGAGAATTGGGAACTAGGACATCTCTGATTTGTTTTCCTCACACCTCCAATATTGAACATGAAATTCCACCCTTCCAGAAAGCAGATTTCTATTTGTGTTCTTGCAAAAACAGGAACCTTCCCTTACGTAAGGAAATCCTTTCCTTCCCTTCACTGAGATTCTCTTTTGCTTTCTTATCTTGAAGAAGGTTTTTCTTGAAATCCAGAGCACCACAGGAATATTCCTAAAGTCTAAAAATATGCAAGTATTGTGTTCCAAATCAGTGGGTATGCCATTCATGATTGTTGTTCATCCATGGCGTAGAGTAATTGCTTTGAAGAGGAACAAGCCAGGTTCTGAAGAATGATTTGTGGGAGAGTACTGAACATTTTTATTCAAGCATTCTGTGATCCTGAGAAGGGACAGAGAGATGAGAGCACTGCTATCTCCTCTGACACCCACTCTCCAGCAAGAATGAAGAAACAGGAAATGTCCTCAGGGAGCATTGGAAAGGGGCAATGACCTGGGTCAATATCTGACACCCAGAAACTTCTCATATTTTGAGTGAATATTGGCATCCTTCTCAGACCTTTCTAGGTATGCGTGTGTCTGTGTTATGATCTCTGTAGTGCACAGTGCAGGATCAGCATGGGTGAAAGGCAGCACTATAATAAGGAAAAATAGCCCTGCTCATTCAAACACCTGTGTGAACACCCTGTTGTGTGTTATATACAAGGTCACATGAGGAGTATAGTGTATTCTGGGCTTAAAATCTTCAGAAGTGTGTGTTGGATGCTAATTCTTTCTGTACTTTGATCAGATAAAGTGCATACAGATAATGCATTGTATCCCATGTAGGGCTGCAGAGAAAAAAAAAGCAAAAAAAAAAAAAGGCTCAGCCAGTTCTTCTAGTCACTAAGTTAATGCCAGTTGTGTCTTTAATGTGAAATTATTCTCAGTGTATATGATCATTATGTTCTTCAAGTGTGAGTCCAAGAAGCAACATTTTTGCTAGGAAGGAGACATTATATTTTCCCTC
Organism: Anomalospiza imberbis; assembly: GCF_031753505.1. NCBI lineage: Eukaryota > Metazoa > Chordata > Aves > Passeriformes > Viduidae > Anomalospiza > Anomalospiza imberbis. The sequence continues at coordinate 13,880,023 of NC_089687.1, forward strand.
ATCTTGTAAAAATTCCAATCTTTATTTCAGCTTTGTCCAGAGCTTCTGATTATAATTTTTAATCTTTTTTATGTTAGTTTCTCTGCAACTTCAACAGTAGATTTTTAAAATATGCTTATCATTCATTTACATGTCACTCTGCTTTTTCTCTGCTGTTTCCCAGTTTAAAATCTTAACTAAAATGAATGTGTTTAATAACCTTGCTGCAATCTAATTGTCAATGAGAATAAATCATCATCAGCTTTTTTTAAACATTTTAAAGTCTCATCATGAAATAACACACACACACACACACACACACAAATTAAACTAAAACCAAAGGAAATGAGAAAATCAGAATAAGTTTCTAGTTGCTGTACTTTGGTTATTTACTTTGGAATTTTGGTGTGGGGGGTGATTTCCAGGTCTTAATCTTTGCTCTGTAGGCAATAGCTTTATGAAAGTATTAAAAGTGGCCTTTTGACAGCTAAATGGGATAGAAGCAAAATTTCCATTTTATTGAAAACTGCCTTCACAAACTCTGCAATTTTCCTTATCCAGACAGTTTAAATTCAAGGCTTCTCTAGCAATATCACACTCAGTCAAATCCTACAGGTTATTTCTATTAAAGTTTGGGGTTGAATGGAGACTAACTAGAATGTTGATAATATTGTTAATATTTCATTCCAGTGGTGGAATTTGGATGAATTTAGGATAATAAAATTTATAGCATTTCTGGAATTACAAACTGTTTGTTTATATAGTCAATTTGTTTAAAGAAATAAGTAATGTTTCACTTGACACCCTTAAATTACTTTTTTTCTGTAATTGCTTATAATTATTTTTAACAACATGAACTTAATGATTGGGCACTATTATAATTTGTTCTTTAAAAGATTTTTTTATATCTTTATATCCTTAGTAACATTTTAAATGATCAATGCTGTTAGTTTACCATTTCTGTTACCTTACTGAGGGAAAATACACTTTACTGTTTAAACTCATCAGGAAATACTGTGTATTTAACATCTCCCTAGCATCAGTTGCACTTTTTTAACCTAATATAGAGTAATTTCATTCACTGTTCTTCTGCTTCTTTCCCTTTAACTGATATTCTCTGACAGGATCAGCTTATTACTAGAGGAGAGATGATTGCTCTTCCCCTATTAATCTGCATCTGAGGAAAGACAATAACATAACTGCTAACTGGTTGTTTCTGTGACTCAAAGGATATCTAAAAGGAAGAAGTGGGCTTATTCTCTGACAGGACATATTTTCTACAGTGAGTATGTAGCATTAAAGTATCAAAATTTAACATTATAGAAAGAGATGGGATAGACAGGAAATTTTTGTCAAAATACTATTAAAATTTTCATGTATTTTTAACATTACCATCCTGGTGGTTAACTAATCAAACATTATTTGATATATTTTATTTTATATACAACATTTTTTGACAACTGGAATGAAGTTTGCTACCATGAAGAAGACAACTCTCATGAGACTGATGTTACATGTGAAGCTTTTCAGAGACTTTCTTGAGAGGACAGACCTCATGTTTAAGATGAGATTGAAGCTTGAACAGTTAAATCAGACTTCTTAACTGTTTCTGCATTGATCTCTGCATATAGATCAATAATTTCCATCAATTTCTGCCCCATAAGATCCTTAATGAGGTACATTTTATCCAACCACATGTTTTGTGATCAGTTATTTGTGGATATTCTCAGTTCAGTCAGAGAGAAAAAGAGAAGGTTTTCTAACCAGGCGAGAGCCTGGGAGACAGTTGGGAAGGAATGTAAATAATCCTCTAATCTCTCTTATTGATCACATTGTTTGTAGATATGTTCTGCTACCCTGCGTCATTCACGGCACACCAATGGTGTGAGATGTTTTTACTCTAAGACCAATGAAATTATTCTGCACGGTGTTCTCTATAAATAGAGCGGTACATTTGAAATAAATCAGAGTTCATTTTCTTGCCTTCGACTTGGAGTCATTTTTGTTCCTGTCCTGCTCTACAGTGACAGTCATTTGCATGAGTCTTTTGTCTCAGGAAATCTAAAAACCACATTTGCAATGCAGAATATGAAAGATGTATTTGCAAAATTAGAGTGGGGGTGTGTACACATGAATTGGAACAGCCAAAGAAGCATGTGCAGACTCACTGCTCAGGTGAGGATGCACCTGCTGAAATGGTGGGAGCTAAATGCCCTTTGGGAAGGATATGGAGTTTGGACACCACGCAGGGTGATTTTTGACAATCCACTGCTGACTGTTCAAGTAGTACTAATATTTAATTTTGTCATCTTTCCACAGAAGTGATAAAATGGACACTAACATTTTGATCACAGACAAATGGTTATAAAAAAGTAAAAACAGCCCTTTGTTTCGTCATTTATAAACCATATTTGTAAATGAGTTTCTTCTTTCCTGTATATTTTCACTCCAGACTCTATTCTTGTATTTTTATCATTTAGTGAATGATGTGCTGCAGTGTGAATTTTGGTGTAGGCCTATTTCAATTTTCTTACTGCTGACTCCGTTGCTTTTGGCTGATTTATACTGTGTACAGCTAGAGAAGGAGCTGCAAATGACAAAATGGAATAGACAACCTGGAACCCATCTTCAGGGAATATTCAAGCATTCGAGCTTAATATTTGCTATTCATGAGCATTTTTCTCCAGCTACGCTCTGCTGCCCAAGTGTTTCCTGAAAGTAAATGTGGTACCATTTTAACATGAACATTAAAGATTAATCATCAACCTATCTTTTCAGAAGACTTGATTGTATTAAAATTTCAAACCTGTATAAGTGAATTTATCTTGTTAATTAGTTATTAAGTTACCAACAATTAAATCAGATCTGAGTAGTTATCAAGCTTTAAATGTGGTAGTTACCCCAGAACTGCTCGCCAGGAGATGGAGAGCAGGATAAAACACAGAGACCACATAACCAGGAAAGAATCCATACTGTCAGGCTTGTACTAGTTTTTCCCTAAGCATCCAAAATTGCCCCTTTTGGGGGCTCTGTGTTAGGCTACCAGTACTCCTGGTCTGACAACAATCAGCTCTCTGTTCTCATTTTCTTATAGCTATTCAAGTAAGCTAATCAATATTTTTCCTGAAGGGGAACCACATATATATCTTTTTCAAGGCAATATATGTTTCTCGGTGGTGACTTGAGATATTGGGTGCTGTTTCAAGTGGTGTTCTGCCAAAACTCATGTAATCTCATAGTACAGCCATAAATGCCTTCAGACATCATGCCTGGCACCCATCTGCAAGTTCAGTAAGACAGAGATTTTCCTAGGCTTGTGTCTGTATTCTGTTTTAATGAAACTCTGAGCAACCACATGAAGATAAAGCCCAGGGTACTGGGAATAATACACAGTTAAGATTTTTAATAACTTTCAGCAGGCAGCTACATCCATTCGTGTTTAGGTGAGATGGATCCAAGCATCACAGTGAGTGATCCAAGCATCACAGTGAGTGATCCAAGCATCACTCAGTGATTCCTGATAGACAAACTGCAGCTATGGCCAGTTTCAGGCAGGCAGTCCCCTCAATTTCTCTTGTCCTGGAATTTTCTAACCTAATTTCATAGCCCTGGAAACAGCAATCTATCTAGGTGTATTGACTGGACTGAATTTACACAGGTCATTTGAAAGATAAAGGTCAAATACATACCAGGCCTCTGGACCACATTTATTAACAGCATCTTGCTGACTTTCAACATCATTAGTGTCATCTGGACCAATGCTGGAGTAAATGAAATGTGACAGAACAAAAGACTGTTGCCAAAAGTGTAGATGTACCTAAGTGATACACAGGGAGGTTCAGCCTTATTAACCTCTGGAGAAACCACGCTGTTCACCAAAGTCAGCAGCCAGAACAGCCTTTGCACCAGACACTCTCAGCCTGGTGATGTTACAGCACTTTTAATTGAAGAGACAATTGAAGAGCAAATTGCTGACCTGAGGTTTATACAATAATATTTTTATAGAAGGCAGAAGTTCTAAACAGGGGCAAGCCATCTAATACTCACATTTTGAGAGCATGCAAAACCGAAAATGACAGAGAGTCCCAGGTGAGAGCTATTGTGCATGTATTTATTTTGCTTATTTTTGGAAATAGTTCTGGATAGCTAGCGATTTTCTTACAGTTGCCTGAAATCTGCATGTCTGATTCAATTGTCAGAGACTGAGGGGCTGCCTGCAGGAAATATGTGGCCAAGTGCAAATGTTTTCTGATTACAAAATTATTAAACTGTCTGAGAGACCTGTATGAAATAGCTCTGAGCACAGCCAATGCTGGCCTGGTATTATAGCAAAGGTTTCCTTGTAGTTCTTGTCAGGATTTGATGACAGTCAATAAGTCTGGCAAAATTTTGCCTCATGAGAAAACAATTTGGAAGTAATTTTTGTCAACATTCTCTGTTAAACAAACACGATATTTAGCTTCCATCATTTCACTCACAAAATGTTATTTCAAAACTTGAGGGTTTTGTCTATTTTTTACCATGATGTTAAGGGCAGTTCTGGAGGTTAGACAGCACCCCCAGGCAAACACCAACTCAATTTGTTGTTAAAACTGCACTGAAAAATTCCTTGCTAACTTGGTCTTTGTGCACCAAGAAGCATTAGCCAGGTCTTAAATTGTTCAGGAGTGTTGCACTGATCCAGACCCAGCACTTCCAAACACACATGGACATCTCCTTCTCCCCATGACATCTCCTTCAGCCCAGAGCACACAGAGTGCAGCAATAGCTCCTTGCTTTGTTCTCTCATCCTCACAGCCTTCCATGGGGTTTATGCTTGCCATGATTCACCCTCAATGTCTCAGTCACAAGTTTCCCATATGTGCTGTGGAAATCCTGGCAACACAAACACCGAGAAATGATCTGAGTGGGAAGCCGTGGCAACAGTCATGAAAGGGAAATACAGGATACTCAAACTTCCACAAAGGACTGTCACAATTCTTTAAGACTGAGGTTTTCAAGAAAGCAGATACTTCTAAGAAGAGGGAAAAAAAAACCCGAACAACAAAATCGACCAACCAAAAAAAAACCCACCAACAAACAAAAACAAACAAACAAACAAACAAAAAACCCAAAAACTTTTAAGGACTTAAAAAAGATATTTCAGATAAAATTTTCCAGGAAAACTTCATTCACTTTAGAAAAGGAAATTCTTTCTCCTTTTACCTTCCAGACACAGAATTCTAAAGAGAAGACCTCCCAGAGAGAATAAACACATGCCAGTGCAGAAAACCATGCCAGAAAGGATTTGATTTTTTATTGAGGCTTCTTCAGATTGCAGGTTTCACAGTGCCCATTCAGACACACATTCTTGCTGAGAGCTTTGTTTAATGCATGCTTCAAATAGGAGCTTTTAGTGCTCTTGTTAAAAGCAAGATTCTTTTAGAACTTTGTAAAGCTTATCATTTGAGCAACATGCCACTGAAAGGTAAGTGGAAGGTTCAGTTCTCTTGGACAGCTGGGACTGGGAGACTCTCACTCCACCACAGCACCCATGTGTTTGCTGTAAGTGCAAATCACCCGTGGGAACTGAGGCTCATCTCAAATTGGTACATGCAATGCTAGAAAATATTATTCTCCCAGAGGTGAGCTGAGGGGAAAATACGTGTTCTGCTTTCATTGCACATTTTCTGTAATTTCAGTAATATCCTGCTGGAATGAGGAGATGGAGACTAAAAGGGAAGTGCAATATGTTGTACCAGAGAAAATTTAGAAGAGAAAATTACATTGGCAGAGTCCTTCAGGAGTTGTATGGACCTTCATCTTGTCCCAGGGCAGGATGGGCTACTCTTGAACCATTTCTGACAAGGACTGGTTATACAGATGAAGACTCCAGAGGTGCACAGACTCAACAAGACCCTTAAGCCAGTCTCCTTTCTCTGACAAAGTTGTTTCCCAGATATCTAAAGCAAATCTCCCTTGCTGAAATTTAAACTCAGTATGTCTTTTTCTAAGTGGGAACAGAAGGGAACAAATTATTCCTTCCTTTCTGGCAGCTGTTTCTTACATATTTTAAGATTTCTCTCATGTCTTCCCTCTTCTTCTCCTGTCCTAGATTAGATAACCTATAAATACATTTGCCCTTTCACAGCATATTGCATGGGCTAATGAAATCCAGGAATCAATTACATAGATTACAAGGGTCTTGAATGACAGCATAGCAAAATATAATACCCAGCCTCGTGTCTGAAGGAACAGTATGTGAATACTTATTCAACACCAGTATTTGTCTGTGGTGCATTATGGCTTTATCTAATTAATTACATTATGAAGTGCTTGATTATGATAGCAGTGAATATCTTTCCTGCTCACTCTTATCACTTGTTAAAACTATTCTGTTCAGCTGAGATATACATGCATCTGAGAGCTCATTTAGATATTAGGTACCGAACACTGGATTCCCATTCCTGAGTAGGTTTATTATATTCAGAACCTGTTATCTGATGATCACAGTTACTAAATAAAGCCTCCTAATAACTTCAACAGATCAGATTGTTCACAAGTTAAATGGGGGAGGGATGCAGGGAGGGCAGAGGGGGGGGAGGAGGAAGAGCAGCCTGAATTATTTATTCATTTCCCCATTTTCAAGACCTTTCTCATCCCTCTTTGAGCCAAGCCTTCAAGATGTAATTGGAAATGTTAGATACACTCCTTCAAAAATGTTCTCTGAACAAATTACCAAGTACCATTCTGTGAAATGAATGGATCACAAAGAGCAGCACTTCTTCAAAGGAAAGCGGGCAAGCTGATATTCAAGTATTTGGTCTTTTATTGGTCATCATTCACTTACTCAGAACATTCTTGGAAAATGAACTATTTTATTTCTTGATTATTTCCAAAGCAAGACTCTTTATGCAGTTCCTATAGTATCAATTTTAATTGAATACTTTCATTCCTGTGTAAAGTTTCATTTTAAAGATATTCACATCTAGGAGATGCCTTGGTCTTTGCCAAATGTACTCCAATTTTCCAGTTTTGTGAACTATCATTACATTAGGATTCTTGTTCCTCAATCATACACATGTACCAGAATATATTTTTAACATCTAAAGGCCAAAATTAGAACAAAGAAATAAAGTTTTAAACTCCCATCAGATCTAAAAGAGAAATAATTTGGTTGTCCAAAGTGAGTTCATCATTCACATGTTATTTTCCAGTATCCTTAGTCACTTAGCAACAACTTGCTCATGTGTGAGCTGAGTTACAAAGTATTTATCCATAAACACAGACGTTGGCTTCAGCAGAGGTCTGAGAAAGTTTTCATCCCTAAGCAATGAGCCTGTGACCTCTATCTTGTGGCACATCAGCATGATCAGAACTGCTGGGATCATTTATTGGTACATATAAGCTTAGTGACTTGAGTTGCTATCATTGTCCTGTCAGAGTAGTGAAATAGGCCTTATGAAGCATCCTGGATCTTTCTATCAATGATGAGATTTATATTTATATATTTAATATTTTATATCCCTGTATCAGTACTGAGCCAAAATCAAAGAAAGGAAGCCTTCAACCCACATGCATCAGAAAATTTGGGTGTTCCATAGCAGCAGATTATGGGGCATCCACTCACACCCAGAGACCACAACTGGGAACTCCTGATATATACTCCTGGTTGCTGGATATGAATGAAACAGAGGGATTTCAGGAGAATGATGATTGTGTGTAAAAGGTCTGTTACAGAGCCAAGGTGGTGATTGGACTGTGTAATGCCTTCACTTGAAAACAGTTTAGCACTGTTGTCATTTCCCATCTGTATGGAGCACTGTGGGGAGATGAGATTCATCCTCTCATGCCAGATGTCACTAAAACAGAAACTATGAGATAGATTCTGAGAGCTGAAGGTAGTTCCTGAAGGATCCAGCTCTGGAGAGTCTGGACAGCATTATTTTTTGCAGACTGTGAATCACTCACAGAGGCACCAGTTCATAACCTTGAGGTCACACTGATGTTTGCTCCTGAAGGCAGCAGTCCCTGGGTTGTAAATGAGTAGGATTGCTCCAGATGTCTGTCTACCTCAAATGCCAGAATATTGACTGGCTGATTTAAGCAGAATAAACAGTAGTATATAAACCCAAAATAATCTGTGCAAGGGTCATCTTCCTTCTACTGCTGATAGTAAAGCTCAAAACCTGCAGGGAAAAGTCTCTTAGACCTCTTAGATAATCCAGGTACTATGATGGGATTTCTCTAGAAAGGTTATCCTCAGTTAGCAGGGAAAAAAAAAAAAAAGAAAGAAAGAAAAAATATTGCCACATATTAAATGCCATGCTATTATTTTCCATTTTTAAAAGAATGATGAGGCTGAGAATGGAAGAATAATTAAATGTTGCAGTAATTATATTGATTAATACTGGGATTATGTCTGACATTTGTAATATAAATTGAAGGACAAGCCACAACATGGATATGTGTGGTTATGACATTTCTTAAAGTGCCTTGAGAGATTAAAATCACTAAATGAATGTGAGTCATTACATGGTTATCTTTGTGCTTTCCCCATTTAATTTTTTTTTTTTTTTAGTGATTTGAGAAATAAGAGAAAGAGATGGTGTTTCGAATCTTTTATGAAAAGTCCTTGTTTTTTTCCTGGCACTTCAAAGCAAAGAGGATCTGAAGAGACAAACAAAAACATTCTTGTCTTCTGAGTTCAGAGCAATGCACACAGCCGTGGAACATATTCCTTTGCTCATGTGCAAATGTGGATGCACTGTCACCTTGAAATGCTCAGCCCTGGGGACCAGCTGTCTGCAACCCAAAGCCTAGTTTGATTCAGCACAGCTCTGTGACCTTGCCTAAGTTTCCTAAAGAAATTGTTGCTAAGGTGTGAGGGAGTCCATGATGTGCAATTATGCAAGATAAAAAAAAGCAATCACAGACAACATTGTAAGTGTCAAGACAATTGTGATAATCAGGAGCTCAAGGGTTAAAGAGGAAAAATCCTGGCTGGAAAAGCTGAAATTCCTAAAGGAAAAAAAAAAAAAAAAAAAAGCAAAGAAAGGTAAGAATCAGAAAATGACAAAGATGCCACTGCTGGGAGTGATGGCTATCTGCCTTTCCTCACCATTCTCATGTGTGCCTGCCCAGAAAAGACAGCCCAGGTGACTCAGCGGGGGTGGTGAGCTGGTTAATTGTGAGACCCACAGCACTTGAGTCTTACCCACCTCCTGGGCCCTAGCACATAACTTTCAACTGAAAATACTATGTGTGTAGCCACAGTCACACTGTAGCTGTGAAAATCCAAGGATACAAGCAAGGAAAATTTTGAAGGAAGAGGAATATATATAACTAGAACACAAAAATCACAGTAATAATACTTTATTTTCCCTTGACCAATTCTGTTTCAGATCTGAAGAAACACTTGTGTGCTTGAAATCTTGTCTGTTTTGGTTTTTCCCTCAGTTACATCAACTGATCTAATAATATATTTCACTTTTGTCAGCAAGTCTTCTTGTAATAATATAAATGCTTCCAATCTGTTTCCTATCTGTTTATATTCTATACTCAGGAGTGAAAGAGGAAACCATACAGATGAGGTTTCTGAAAAACAGGTGATACCAATATTTCTTATTAATTTATCCTAATTTTTCAAGGTAAAAGCAATAGCAGAGGAAGTTCTGGAATGTCAAAAAATTCTGGGTTAAATTTTTCTAGTAAGGAAACTTAGAGATTGTTCAGTATTTAGCTTCATGTTGTCATCAGTGGTTCTATTTTACAAAATTAAGTGTCTAAAATTAAAGCAGAGTTTACTAGTCTGTTTTTTTCCACTTTTCTGTTCATCCAAGATTTTCCTACACACAAAGAAAATTTAGATTAGCCTAAATGCAGTGTATTTCTGCATTTATTTATCAGAATTGCAGAAACAATAAATTATTGATTACTCCAACAGCTCAAAAACTCCTCCATATGGGCAGGATTATATTTGTGTCTGAAACATTTCAACTGTGTACAGGCCAGATCAGATGATCCCCTCCTGCGAACACATCATGAGATATGCACATTTACTTATGAAAGCCCTTCATTGTTCTCAAGCTGTCAGACAGCAGTTTTGTTACACCACACTTTTTCTCCCAGCAATTTATTTCCTTCTGGATTGATGTGCAAATTCTCTTACTGAAGCTGAAAAATGCTGGACTCTTATCAAAATGTGAAGCATGCTGGTATAATGGTCTACAGGATAAGGGGATAAGTCCATGCATATTTGGCTTGGTGTGTATCTGTTCAGGTTTGTGGAAACACTGGACAGAAATATCTGTTAAATAATCATCTACTTCAAAAGGAATATTTCATCATTTTCTTGGTAAGATAAAGAGGAGAGCTAGAGCTCATGAAAAATATTACACTTAGTAATTAAATTTTCATATTTACATGGTCTACATAGTAAAACTTCTAAACTAAATAGTCTTCATTTACATACATTTCAATCTAAAGGGCATTGCTAGAGGACAGTATCTCCAAGACAACAATGAGCTGTTTTCATTAACCATGCCCTAATGATTACAGCAGGCTTGTACTTCAAGACTTGAGAGACAGTTACCCCAGTGAGACCAAAGAAATAATTGTGTGTCTTCAGTTATCTCCCCTTCCATGTAAACCACTAAGTTAGGAGATTATTTCCTGCTCCTGTGTTGATGTACTCACAAACCTCTTGAAAAAGATTTAATTTAACTTGGAAGTGGTGTTGGTAAAGGATCAGGAAATGAAGTCTGATCTCAGTTATAGCTCTGGAAATCTGGAATAATGCAAATGAAGTATTGTAGGAAGAAACAGACTTGAATTCTTCTGCTTCTACAATCCCCAACATAAAGAGATCTCTAATCTGCTTAATTCCCCTTACTGTTGTCAATATGTTTAAAATTACATTTTAAAGTACCCTAGGAATTGTCCAGTTATTTTTGTATATAATCTTCCAATATGTATGTAATCACAGTATAAGAACTTTGAAAATTACATTGGGCAAATTTGTTATTCAAATGTGACAGATCTTCCATACCATGTGATTTATTTTCCTGATTTTCTATCAAAAAACAATATGTGACACTTTTTGCATCTGTCAAGTCTGTCTGATTTGAGTTTAATTAGTACATATTATCCTCTATACTGCCTAGCAATTATCACCAAATAGTAGAAAATAGACCTACAAGGGCCTTCAGTCAAACATATTGTTCACCTCCTGCCCTCCATAGATCAACTAGATCTTTGTTATTCCAGATTACCATTTGTCCAGCTTTCTCTTTAAATATTTTAATGATGATGGAGTTTCCACAGCCTCTCCAGGCAGTCTCGTCCAGTATCTAATTATCCTTACAGTTAAAAAGTTTTTTTTTTTTAATGTCTAAGTTAAATTTTCCTTGCCACTATTAAAAAGGCCATTACTTTCTGTACTATCTACAGTGGACATGAAAGAAAGATTATTCACTTGTCTTTTGCAACAATGTTTTATATATTTGAAGATCACTATCATGTTCCTTATCCATGTCTCTCTCTCAATCAAGTAATTAAAAAGTTTTCATATGGTGTTCAAAACTATGTTCTCAGAGTTGTCTTACAGCTTCTAGGTTCTTACATCATTCTTGATGAAGTCTGGGTATTCTTCAAATGGTCTGTACATTTGCCAAAACGCTGAGCTTAAAACAGAGCACAGTGTTACAGCTGGTGCCTCAACATTCGTACAACCACACCAATAACTTCGGCGGTCTTTGGGCAGCTGAGACATTCTGAGTTGCACCTTTCTATCTCTATTTGTGATTCATGTGTCTTTATAGCATATTCACACTCTGCCAGAGTTTTGAAGCTGTAGAAAACAGGGACACTTTTCAGCTCTGGTTTGTACCAGCTCGGGATCTCTTTACCATCTTCCTGTAAGCTAACCAGACATTCCTCCACTTTCTGGCCTTGCCGATTTAAGCAAGGATGGTTTTTGTTACAAATCCATGGTCCTGTGCTGGAATTGATTATCAAACTTCCAGACATGAGAGGTAATGTAAACCCTACTTTTGCTCAGTCACATAACCATACCTTAGCATCTCCCAAATCTATCCAAAATGAGTAATGTAGCCATGTACAGGTGTTAAGTTTATTTAAATAATATACATTAATTTACTATTTATACCATCTCAACCCAGAGGGGCTATGACATACCAAGAATGAATGTGGTTTCCAGATTCAGCTGTATGAATCACAAGTTCCATCCAAAATTCTGTGTGCATATTCTCACCTACTACTTCACAGGACCATGGAGTTAGCTGGGGATGACCTTGGGAGCATCTCTGGTCTAACCTCTGCCTTGAAGGAGAACTCTAGTCATATGGATCTGGTGATTGTATGTAGATAATCTACGATTCTGTGTAGATATTACTTTCTTCAGTGCTGATGAAGCAAGAGCCCAGATTCAATAATCCAATGGAACATATGGTTAATGTCATTCTGCAAACTTTATTGAAATTGCTCATGTACTTAAATTCAAACTCATGAATAAAACCCTAGGCACTGTAACCTATAAAAAACAGAGTTTATGCTGAGATTGAGATGATGTTGGGAGAATCATCTGGAGAGAAAAGGAGAAACAACCCACCAAATTGTTGCTTTGAGAATACTGCAAAAATTTAAATCACCTAGTTAACATGTTCTGTGATTAACAGCATTGTTTTGCACACATGAGTCTTTCCTGTGGTTTTCTGGCTTATTTAAAGGCTTGCACAGAGACAAATATCCTCCCAAAGTTCCTGGATGATCAGTTTAGAGGGGAAAGTGCCTGCTCCAAGCATGAGACATCACAGTTCTGCTCTGAATATCAGTTATTAGCTTCTGAGCCCAAGTCCAGTTGCCAACCTGCCAGAACCTCAGTCCTCATCAGCCACCTGTGAAATGTGTTGTGACAGGTATTAATTGATGATTAGAGGAAAGACCAGCTAAGGACTGAGAAAATCACTGCCTGAGCTAGTTATGACTAACATTCCTTCCTGGTGGAGGAATGTAGCAGGAACATTGGAGCAGTCTGGTCCTCACTACACTCTGGTCTCCTGGATCCCAGCAGATCCCATACCTATTCCCTGAGAACAAAGCCCATAATCATGCCATTAATTCTGGCTCAAAATCCCTTACAGTGAACAACTGGGTAAAAATAACCGCCTAGTTTTAAGTGTATGTGCTCTCCCTCACCATGTCCCACTCTTCCTCGCCACATGGTCCATCTCCAGCAACCATCCATGGAGATGAACCTGTGCCCAAACACCAGCCCTTCCCACCTGTCTGAGCAGCTTTTGGCCTTTTCAATGTCCTGGTGCTTGATGCACCCCACTTCTCACCCTCCTGCTTGCCCCAAGGCTAAATCCCAGACTCCAGTGACTTCCCAGGAATCTGCTGCTCTCCTGTGATCACTGGGAAGGTTATGGGCCAAAGGAATGCAGGCAATGAAAACAGGACTTTCTTTTACCAAAGTAGAGTTTTCAGATGCCAGTTTGGGGATTTGTGCAGAACTGGACAGTCTCAGAGGTTTATATTAGCAAATCAGATATTAAAAAAAAATCTGTCTGGTACATTTTATTTTCAATTACTAAGATCATGGTCAAAGCAGAGCAAGAAAAACCCAAATGAACTGAACCAGATTAGGCCACAGGTAACCATAGGCCTAAAACAATAAAGGGCTTCATTATCAATAAATTCTGTCAATAACTCAGAAATTTGTGTACTCCCTCTGAAATATAAATTTACACCCCAAGTTTCAGCTAAGGGAATAATTAAAACACCTGTCTAGCACCAAAGATATGATGGTAAAAAAGCCAATTACTTATTTTTAAAATGCAAAATAACCTCCGAGTATTGAGTTTTCAAATTCTATTTAGAAAAATAACAGAAAGTAAATGTGGGGAATATAAAATAGTTCATTTTGCCTTACTTTTTTTTACTGATGCCCCTAATTTTGTACCAATAAATATATTTGTATAGTGAATTTATATTTTCCTGAAATATGAGCCTACTTCAAAAACAGTGTTTGAATCAATTGTAAATAGATATATCTGTTTTGAAAACACCAAATACTTATTTCCATAATTTCCATAAAATTTCAGCTAAAATATGAAGAAAAAAGAAAAGCCTGGGGGGTGGAGAGGGTGGGGGTGGGGGTGTGGCAAGGGGGGAAGAAAGATTCTTAAAATTCAGAACTATGGTTAAGGGGTTTTTATGTCTTGCCAGCCCTAATTATCTGCATTGTTGGCTGAGATCTATGTAAGTATCTTTTTTTTAAATAAATATGCATCCATATCTAGCTGATTCATTATGCTCTTTCAGAACAGCCTTATTCTTTATTCTTCCCCATCTGTTTCAGGGATGAAAGGAACAAGGACACAAAGTCCATACAATGGCTTGAAAACCATGGCTTTTACTTTCTTTCACCTTAGTCTGGTTCTGCCTCTGATGTCAATTCTTTATATTAAAGACTAAGATAAAAATCCTAAAAACTCTGAAGTATTTTCCTACAGTTCTTGCCATTCTAAATGGTGCTACAGCCTTCTGTTGAAGATTTTATATTAATAAATTACTCTTTTCATTATTGAAATGGCTTTAATTATTTTTCTTCTCTGGGGGTAACTATGTAAAATAAAACAAAAGAATTATAATTGATCAGGAGATACGATCCAGCCTGAGATTTAAGATTGTCTCTAATGTATCCAAATGAAAATCTATTTCCATTCCACTGTGACCTGATGCCAAAGAAGCATATAATTTGAATTAGAGTGAATATAAGATTCACAGAAGTATCAGAGCTGTGATATTTATTACATTGATTATCATGGTATTTGTCTTGATGAACTATAAAAGAATATGAACGCGTCCATCAGACACATTACAGAAACACAACAGGCAGTTTCTTTTCATGGATTTATTCCTACATGGCCCAGTGTCCATGACAGAATGGGCTGGAGTCTTGCCTATAATCCTTGGGTGCTTTTTTTGAATCTAGAAATGAGAACTAGAAATAAAAAACTAAGATCTTGTAGCAGGTCCACTGTGAATATAAATCACTAGAGCTCTGCCAAAGTACAGTAAGCTGTTTTGATTTACAGCTCGGAAAACTGTATCAAAAAATTATATGTATGGCAGAATATGGGAAAAGAAAATCAGAGAAAATAAGATAATTTGCTTTTAAATACGAAAATATGTTAATTAGAAATATTCAAGTCTGTCAGTTAAAATTTGCAGAAATTCTTTTGGGAGGAGGATGGCAAGCTGTGATGCAGGAAATAGCTGTTTTCCATCACTTACTTGCTTCTTAACTGCCCAGAAATCTGGGAATTATCCTTATCATCACCTCATGAAGGGACAGATAAAACGCTCCATCATTCACTGATCACGAGTAGTACATGGGCTGTAAAGACACCACCTAGAACACATATTCAGTTATGAGGATAAACCTGATGTGGCTCATAAGGCAAAAATATAATAAAGTAAAATAACTGCTGCATAAAAGCTAAATAAACAAATGTTGTTTCACACGCTTGATGTAGTTCCAAGATAATAACACAGAGGAATCAGCTGGTAAAAAGGTATTTATTCTTTATATTCACTTCAATGGTATAAAGTGAAGTCTTTTATTTGTCACATTTTCATTTCTTTTCAGCAGGTTTTACAGGAGTAATAAACCCTTGACATACTTACAGTTCAATAGCACTTTGTAAATTAGAACCAATCAAGTTTTATCTAAATTATAAGAATGGGTGTACAAAACACACAATGAGTGAAAGAGTGCAAAAACCCAGAAATAGACTAGTGCTTTTCATGCCACTGTTAATCAGTTTTGTGAGGTAATTTTGGTATTTTCTTAAAATGTAAAGAGATTTTTTTTCTGTGTTCTCTTATTTCCAAAATTGGTGAAGCTGGATAAAGAAATGATAATTTAAAATTGTTTTCCAGTTCAGTGTGACTTTACTCTGTCTGATCATCCAATTCTAAAATAGCTAAGCAGAGCTTTTTGCCACTAACTAGCTTTGATTAATTTGTCAGTTGATCAATTTTTTCCATACATGCAAAAGCACTATATTATACTACACACATATTCAAGATTTTAAAATTATTTATCTTAAAGCTGGTCCCAGGAATCTGCCTCTCTGCAGCAGAGAGTCTGTCACAAAACTGGACCTGGTTATGCCTGTGCCATCTCCTCACAGCTCCTGGGAGCTAAAGTGATTCCTCAGTGAAAAGGGGGATGTTGTTGAATCTGTCAAAGCCGCTTTAGATTATAGCTACACTATCTCAAAATATTAAAATTTTAAAAAGACCCACTTGCATGTTTACAGTTCTTTTTTTCTATTACTTTAAGTAATTTACTAACCTCTCACTGTTGGTGTAAAATAAAATTACTGTTTTGAAAATTAATGACTCTTGAAAAGTGTGTAGCACAGACTTAAAGATATTCTTTCAGAGATAAAATCCTCTAGAGTGTCTGTCAAAAGTGAGGAGACACAATGGATTAGAGAATTAAGCATTAATGAAGCATTTAATTAATTATGCACAAAATCAGTTCCAAAATTTTTAAAACCATTAAAAATGAAAATGCTCCATAAAACAATTTAAAAATGCACACCTTCAGCATATCTTCCGGCATGGTTTAGACATATTTTTACTTCTGAGGCCATTGTCTAAGCTTCTAACACAGATTTCTATTATGAGTGAAAGATCTAAAAGAAACTTCACTTTTTCTGGTCTGAGATCAATTTTCTCTTAAGTACTACTTTATTTGGGAAAAAAAAGAAAGCAAACAAAAAAAAAAACCCACAAACATTTTTCTGAAAAATTTTAGCAATTACTGGAAATCCAAAATTTGCTGAACTCTCAACTGCATTATTCAAGGACCAAGAGCAGAGATAATTTTTACAGTCCATATATATCTGTTTGAATCCCTTAGAATTCAATCAGGTTGCTGTTGAGGATGAAAACCAAATTGCCTCTGTCTTGCACAAAATGTGGCTTATAGGAGCAAACAACTAAAGAAAAATGTGCAGAGACTGCTTTCAGTCACTTCATTGTTTTGGGAGGTGAGTTGTAATCACCATCATATTGCAATTATTCCATGGTGAGGAGCACTTGGTTCAATCACAGCTGCTTGAAAGAACATCTTGGATATTGAAAAAAAGTAGACAGGGAAGAGAAAAATGTTGACAACTCTCATGGGTTTATATTGGCTTCCAATTTTTGCCTTTCCATGGTGGATATCTTTCTTGAGCATCTAGTGTGTGTTGGGGGAAGTGGGTGTGTCTAGAATAAGTCTTACCAACTTGTTTAAGTGGGATTGCAAATTAAATGGAAATGTAAATGTTGCAATAATACAAATAATATCAATAGCAAGTCCTGATAGAAGCACAACAGCTGTTCTTTAACAGAGCTGCAGAAAAAGGGCTGCTGAGAAGAGCAACTCCGCCTGGAACGTGTAGGGGATCAAGCTGCTGGGAAATTCAATGCAACCTGGTTAGGAAACCATTCTATCCAGTTTAATGCAGGGCAGCAGTGCCAATGAGGAGGGCTTCAACAAGCTATGGTAATTCTTTGCTTCTGCTGCTCTCCTTCTCCATCATCTTTCAAAACAATAAACATGATTTCTGGTGTGTTTTTACATCATAACACACCACACACTATGGAAATCTGTCTTTATTTAGTCCTCTAAATTCTAGTGTGCAACATTTGATTCTTTACAATGAGAACAAATCTATGTAGAACAACACAGGTTCAGTCCTGCACAGGCAGGAGTATCAGAGAGGCAATGCAGTCAGTTGGTTACAAGTGTGAAGCCTGAAGGGGACAGATGAGATTGTGGGGTGTAAAAGGGAATTGTTCTGCTCCTTATGGTACAGCCCAGCCTAGCGATGGCCAAACAACACAAAGGATGGTCTGAGTGCTTACGATGAAGTCTGTTCCAAGCAAAAAGGACATCTACTTATTCATTTCCCACTAGTCTACTCCTGCCAAAGGAGATGAAACTTGCCTTTAACAGGAGATGAAATTTGCCTGCTGGTTGGTAGGTTATTGAATTGACCTCTGATTTGCAGGGATACATTTGGAAATTTTGTTTCTTTAATGGGATTTCTCCTAAAAGAGATAAGAAACCCCTCCAAGGATATTTACAGTGACTGGTTATCTGGTGTTGACATTAATTGTGCTGGCATATTTTACTGAACAGCCTCAAGTGTAACGTTTGTTGAACTGTAAGACCCTTCCATATATAACAGTCCAACTTAATATACTTCATAGATGTAACCCCTGTCTTGTGCCTATCTCTCAACTGAAAGAATCTGGGCAATTTTATGCAGATGTCTGGTGGGCTGAGGCCTGAAGGTGCATTCATAATGATTAACGATGTTCTTTTATTTGCTGCATATCTGTACACAACATCAGTTTTTGTTTTTTTTTTTTTTTTTTAATCTGGTCTCCAAAGAGAATAAATAGCTTTTAAGCAAATATATCATAGAAGCAAAATATCTAACATCCTATAGCAAAGCTCAGAACTTTTCCTGTTACAGAGTACAGTCTAATCATGAAGACAGCCCTTTCCAAATCATGTTTATATAGCATTTTTGTGATATTTTCATCAATTACCAATATTTAGTTAATCACTTAGAGTGCTATCTATCAAGTGTTTGGCATGAATTCTGATGTAAAATGAAATAATACTTTGGCTGCAATTTTCAGTTTTGACCAGTTTAATATCTTCTTTTTCCTGTGGTATGGGACTGTACTCTTTCAGCTCCAACTTGCACCTCCAGAGAGCTCAGGGTGCTGCCACTGTAAAGAGTAATGTCAATTTACTTGTGAGGAGGTGAATATGGATCAGCACAGTTGAGTGTGACCACAATGGCATCATGTCACACCCATTTCTGTCATGGGTGCTATGATGGGGGGGTGAAGTAACAGTGCAAGATGACAACCTGCAAGTTGTAAGTGCTGGAGCTTTCGTGTTAGCACTCACTACCAGATGGATTGCCCCTTCTGCAGCTTGTACAGGTTTATTGAGCTCTATTAACCTGGTAACATGACAGTTTTATAATTTACTGGTGAAAACATATTATAAATTTATTGGGTTACTGGTATTGGCATGTTAACTGAATAAACGGAATATTTGTAATTAACAGGTTGAGCAGCAACCACTATCAGCTAAAAGAGATGCTCCAGTTTAATAGGAGGACACTGTGGTTTCCTGATCTTTTATGATTTTTCTCTGAGCATTCAGTAACTGGCCCTGTGAGATGAGCTCCGCTAGTGCTGGTGATGTGTGGGTTTGACAGCTAATAAAGTTATTTTCCTCATTTCTTATTAACAACAACTAGATAATAGGACACAACTGACACCAAACATTCTCTGTTGTAATCTGTCACTCAAAAAAAATAATAGCCACATATCACACAAGGAGACATGAGCATGGCAGGTCATTAATATCATCTACCATGCAGCAAATTGCTTGTCATGCTTCCTTTCTACTCATTTATGACTAAAGAGGACTGTTTGAAATGAGAAACAATAAATATTTTTCACACAGCATCATTGGTTAATAAAGATGAATTCCCTAAGTTTCTTACAGCACTGACTGGTTGAATCAAAGGGAAAAAAATGAAGGAAACAAAAAGGTCATATACAAATTTATGATCAAGGAGGTTTCATAGACTTTAGCAATTAAATATTTGTTTTAAAATTTTGTATGCATCTTATATTTTTTATTTCCATATAGGAAAAGAAGGTAGGAGGATGTAATAACAAAAATTATTAATCATAATCATCAGTATCTATGTTGGAAAGTAGCATATGTCTAATTGAAGGTAGGCATTACAAAAAGAAAACTGAACTGTAGAACTCCATATCTTACATATTATCTTGGGATATTCCCACCTCCAAGTTGAGAACTCAGGAATGGCATTATGATAATTCACATTTCTTTTTCTTCTCCTTCTTTTTATTTTTTTCTTTTTGTTACTGGTGGTCCTAAAGAAGCTTGAACATATCACCTGCTTTTCGCAGAAAGAAATTCATGTGTGGCAAAACTACAGAGTCAAATTTGGATGTTCTCCTACTGAAAATGGATAGGTAATATTGTAGCAATCATTATATTGTAAACTTTTAAAGAAGTGCAGAGCAAAATAATATAATAAGAGACCAAATAATATACTGAAGTTCAAACAGATTATTGCACTTACTAAAGTAAAAATACAAGAAAAATATGTCATGAGAATGTGCTGAGTGGGTGAAACCTTTTTTGTCTTTACAACCTGATGTGTTTCTTTCTCACCAGTCTTGCATCCTCTGTGCCACTAAGACATTTTGATGTTTCCATCACTGAAGTACCAGAACATACTATGGGTTGTGTTGGATGGGTTTCGGCCAACCTCTCCAAGAATGATTATCACTAGGAAGAAGGCTGGAATTTAGTTTAAACTTTCTTCATGGTCAAGATACTCACCTTGTCAAAGAATGCTCTCTATCTGCCAGTACCGTTTGACTCATATATTGTTAGAGACATTTTAAAGCACTTTCATGATGAAAGGAAGTATATTGACCAGCTCTATCCATCTAAGATTACCAGATCATTTTGTTGGATATAATTGCATGCAATATTCTGTGATATAAATAAATATACAATGAGTTCAATGCAGGAGCAATTTCAGAGAAGTAATTACAACTATTGTCTAATTTTCAGTGTTGCTGAATTTTACTCCTCTCTTGCTTCTTCTTTTCCCATGATTTAGTCCTTTCAATTCTGTTGTGTTTAAATTCTTTTTTCCCCTTTCTACAACAATATTATTCCCACTTTTTTTCTCCTGGGAGCTTTAATTTTTTTACACATGAATCTCATATGGTACCTGGCAGCTTGTTGTGGTCTGTTGTAATGTCAGAATGCTTTTGAAGGCATCTTGAGTGGAAAGTCTTAATGCTCAGATCTGTGGAGGAATAATTTATTTCCTCTTATCCTTTCTGGGCTTGCTACTCATCACTATAAGAATAAAAGGGTCCAAAAAAAAAAAAAAAAGAGACATGTAGTGATCCATTCTCCAAAAGTTTAAACTGCTTCCAAGTTACACAAACCTGAAATTCAAGGACTGATTCATATCCCTATGAAACTGGAATTTTCTTTGCATTCAAAGGGAGTAATGTGAGTGCAACAGGTTGCCAAGCATCCTAAAATTATGTACCAGACACTCTGCTGTTGCAATTGATTCTGTTCCATTGATTTCACTAACAATATTCCAGTTCAATGATGAAAAAAACAGGCATAAGGCACCTTACTTATGTTGTATTCTCTGATGGATTGATTGGCTTCTATCAATGTTATTGGAATTGATGAGGAGGAACATCAATAACCTAACTCACAGAGCTGAGATTAATTATATCTTGTAGTCTTGGCTCTACCTTAATGAGCTTCAATAAATAACAATTCCCTCCTTTGATTTTTTTTTTAGAAACGCCGCTCAGAATGTTGTTGGAAAAAAGTATGCATGATACTGGTGTTTCAGTTTCTAAGAGAGATGATAATGAAGAAGTATGGATGCAAGATTAAGTTATAAAATTATGTCAAGAAAGTTTTCCTATATAAAGCCCTTTTTTCAGAAAAAAAATCTCCCATTACCTTAGTTAACTATAGATCAAAAGAAAATCCTTGTTTCAAGAACTGTTTTAATACATTATATAGATTCTTTGACTGAGTCATCATTCTCACAGACCTAAAGTAGCATTTTATTATTATTATTATTTATCCTCATTTGCCTTGGGTCTAGAAGTGTGGTGCTGACACACTTCTGTCAAAACCATCCTCTGGAAATTAAGTCAAAACCCAACAGGAATTCTATTTAGCAGCAGTTCAGCTCAGCTCACCTCACCACAGTACACTGGTCTGACTTGCTTGGTAGCTACCTTTTTCTACTCACAGTGAAGATATGGAGAATTCTGCATTTATTTCTATAAGGACAACTAAGTATTGTGTTTTGGAGAAGGTGGAGAAGGGTGGTAGGACATACTGATAAGTGTGAAGTTTGAAAAGAAGGGCTGGTGAGGTTTTATTGATTCTCTTTTTCTTTTTTTTTTTAATTAGAATCTTATGCAATTCAAGAGCGTAGCAAAAGAGAGCTTACACTGAGCATTTCAATTTAAAGCTTCTAGAGATCACGTTTCTTCTAAAGCATCATGACCTGTCACTACCAAAATATCATTTGGCATGTTGATGTTTTCCATTTACCAGAGAATACTTTCATACAAAATATCTTTCCAAGAAAATCTTGATGTAGATGATTATATCTTGAGGTATCAGCTTTCTAAATTCATTAACAAGTCAAACATCCTACCACTCCCTAAAATGTACAGCACTGTACAGAAGACTGAGAAACAAAGAAAACATACAGCCAAAACAATACAAACAGAATGTATTGGTCATGTGCCCAAGCTAAGTCAAGATGACTTTGCTATCAATAAAATGTGACCATCTCCTCCATATCTTTGCTCTAAATCAGGATAACAACGTTTTACACTCAATACCGTTTCTTTTGGTGTTTATTCTTTGGGTCATTATTCTTCATACTGGGGGCTATTAAAGCAACACATCAAAGAAGGAGACATGTGCCTAGCACCAAGCAGAGAAATCTCACCTTAAGAAGTATTGCATCAAAAGGGCTGAATTTTGAAATGGAAGGAGAAGCAAAATAAACCCGAACCCCGACAATCTAGATTTACTGAGATCATGAGCCAGAGTTCTGATTTTCTCCCTTCCTTATTAATTTAATCTACTATTCACTGCTCTACTCTTTCCCCAGCAGACAATTTCATACTTCAAAGTTAAACCCTTAGATCATAATGCTGACAACTGCTTTCTATCAATGACTGTGATCCAGTAAAGAAGTCAGGTTTCTGACCAGGGAATATTTCCTAAACACTTAAAAAAAAAAAGGATAATTAAATGTTGTAAGTCTGGCAGTCAAGCCCCAGTTCTAGCTTTAAAAAAACTCCACAGTAAGATTTCAGAAATCTTCAGACATGAAAATTAAAGGTAATGAAAGTGAGAATAGTTTACAGTTGGCAGGTGCTGATTTTGGGATGAGACATGTTGCACAGCAGGATAATAGATTTTGACTCAATGAAGACGATAATTATAGAATAGTAGAAAACAGATTGAGGATACCACTACATAGAGATCTTAAAAGGACAGGTAAAATATATGTTTGGTTTAATTTTTTTCTTCCACTTATTACTAGTTCTACTATTTTATCCACCCCCTCAAAGGCATACTTACAGCTTAATTAGCCTTTCATTTCTTGTTGCTGAAAAGCCAAATACCTTGTCTCAGTTGATAATTGTATATGGTTTAAGCCAGTGGTTAAGCCACCCTAGAGAAAGAGAGATTGGATACCAGAAAAGCCAAATGGATCACCCTTTAGATTTACTTTTCTTTCCCCTTTGACAAAACAGAGAACCTTCAGACCGGATGTCTCACACAGAGTTAAGGTGAGATCTATCCTATTCACAGAAGTTATTCATGAACATTTTCTTTCTCTCAATAAAGGTAACATAATCGATCCCTCAGGTGAAAAGTATAAAAATCAGGAGTGCAAACCTTTCCAGATTTGGATTAGTGTCACTGTTAAATATAGTTTTCACTATCAAGTGTAATTCTCATATGAAGAGCAGCCATATTATACCCTGCTTTGGAAGAAGTATTGCCCTTGAATATGAAACTAGTATTTAATGAGTCATCATTATAAATCACTTTACAGAAGGTAGTGAAAAGACATTCATGAAACTGATAAAATACATGTATATGTCTCTGAACATGCACAGCAGACAAATTTCCTATTTGGTATTCACACAGACACCTAAAAGTAGCAGCTTACCTTTCCCTTCCCCATAAGCAGCAGACACAAAACTTTCTCCAATTCAACGCTGGCTTTAACCATTTTTTTGAAAGGGACAAAGACTCCATCTCACATATAATCCTGAGACTGGAAGTAATTTACACAATCTGTTAGATGTACACTGAGAAAGTCTAGATGTCTCTTTGGATGATAGACAGAAAGGGAGAATAAATTTCATTAAATAGATTAATGAGTTAAGATTTCTAGCATACAAAAGAAACTTGATCACATTCCTGTCTGCTGCAAGCTATTACCCATTATGAGGCATGTTGCTATGGAGATTTTGAGGGTTTATTTATTTGCTAGTTTTTTGAGGCAATTAAAACTGAATTTCAGGACTAACTTACTGCCCTGGCCTCTGCACATGTGAGCAGCTCTAAGAGTACAGCATCATTTCTGCTCCCTTTAGCAGATGGATGACAAAGAGCAGCACAAACACTTTCCAACTCCTGATTAACCAAACTCATGTGACCAGAATCTGTGGTTTAGAAATGAAGAAAAATCTGCACCCAGCCCCAACAGCAGAGGGGTCTCTTCAGCAGAGCCCCCATGTCACCTTATGTCACTCTTCATCAAACTGCACTGTGTCACGTCAGCTACCCCACACAGGCTTCCACATCCTACACTCTTCCATTTTTCTGTCACTCTCCATGAGTGCTGGCCTTGTGAGGGTGGCATCTCTGGCTCTGTGTTAAATCACACAGGGTTTTTTCCTGCCCAAAGATAACACTACAAACACTCCAGGTCGATCATTCAAAAGTGCACCAACTCACTTGGAATTGAAGATGAGGCTTTTGGAAAACTGTGACCACACATTTTTAAAGGTTTATTTGCCACATGAAGCACTTCATAGTGTACTGGAATTGCTCCTTACCTTTTTTTTTTTTCCCCAGAAAACTCAAAGTACATTCTAAGCCAAGGTATTTGTGTTAGTTTTTCATACATATTTACTTCATCCTATCACTAGTAGCTATCAGCATAAATAAGGAGCTAAGAAAAGATCTAGGGATCAAAAGGATTTTAAATAATGGGATTACTATTATGTAAGCTGTAGAAATGTTTTTTTAAATAAAAAAACAGCAAACAAACAACCCCCCAAAGCTTTGTAAAACTGAACCCTTAATGGAACTTTGTATTTCTACTTCAGTTAAATCTTGCAAATATAATAGACTCATGGACTCTGAAGAAGTTGTTCTGAAAAACAGAAATTAAATCTGAGGTTTCAGCAATAGTTTTGCAAATTAGTCCAGGTTGCTTTGTCTTTGTATGGAAGAGAGAAAAGAAATAAACAGTCTTAGACCAGGGCAGGTTCAGTCTGCCACTGGCAGGATAAATATAAAAGATTTCATAGTGAAGATTGTGACTGCCAAGGACTCTTGATGGCTGATGGAAACAGGGCAAGTGGCACTGACTCCTTCTGAATGAGATGGACACAAGCAATCATTTATCCTGTCCTAAGGTGTTTGGGAGGCATCTTTGGAGGGGGATATCCATTCCCTCTGATGGCCATCTTAAATTACCTATTTTTAGGAAGACTAAAACTAGCTGAAATTAAATCAGTGTCCATGAAAGCATCCCTAGGACAGAATAGGTTACTGTTGATAGTGATGAGATCAGACGAGGAGGAAAAGGGCATGGTACTTAATAAAAAATGTTTTTGTGTATATTTCAGCTCACAGAAGTCTAGTTCATTACACTTTTTTTAAAAACTTGAGCTTTATGATAGTGCTGCCCCACAATGTCTATGGCATTTAAGCTCTCCTCTTGCATTGATCTGTCCAACAGTACCCTTCAAGCACACACAAAAAATGACTGAATCATTATCTTGCCATCAAAAGAAGTATTTCAATGACTTTCTTTCAGACATGAGCTACCCTTTGTGAAAGAAGTTGTCAAAAGGCCAAGGCCAAATGGCACAATTTGTAAATAAAGCTGTCAATCAGTCCACAGGGTCACAAGAGAATTGGTGCAAACAAATTGTTTGCTTTCCACTCAGTTGTGGCAAAAATTGTTATCTTAAAGGCTACTAAAGACTTGGGACAGGGACATGTGCCACCTGTGACCCCGAGAGATCCAATTCTGTCCTGTCCCACTCTGTCATTTTTCCTTTCACAAACCCAGCGACATTTCCCAGACAAGCATCTTTTCTGGCTATGAAAAATGCT
Organism: Anomalospiza imberbis; assembly: GCF_031753505.1. Lineage (NCBI taxonomy): Eukaryota > Metazoa > Chordata > Aves > Passeriformes > Viduidae > Anomalospiza > Anomalospiza imberbis. Next base: position 13,906,079 of record NC_089687.1, read on the forward strand.
GCTGGACATCTGTGTCTGTGACCCAGCGACTGAGAAAATAGCAACTGCCTTATCAAGAGCAGTACCATCAGGGGCAACAGATTTCCCAAAGTTTCCTCTCTTTTCTTCGTCTTTCCCTAACTAAATATGGAGGAAGGTTGTCCAAGACCAGAAAGAAAGCTGGATATTTAAATGCTATAAACAAGAAAACGCTAATTGTTCCTTGCCATCCAAATCATCAGTGAGAAGAAATGCTGGGTTTCTTTTTTTTCCTCTGCTTAGATCCATCTTTTGTAATTCTGTTTATATTTATTTTGTGATTTTTTTTTTAAGGCTCATCAGAACTAGAATGAAGGAATTAATAAGTGAAGCTGGGAACTGTAGAACATGAGAAACATACCATCAATGAGTACAGAGCAAGTACACACTGGTTCATTGTAGGGGGGGAAGAGGTAATGGTTTCATTCTTCCCTAGCAGGTGCCTCCAGCCTTTTGCTATCGGACTAAATCATCTTCCTGCTTTTTACGCTTGTATATATTTGTCAAATTGCTGTTCCATGACCAGTGAGGTGTCCAGAATTCCTATGAGCATCCTGAAAAGTTCGTGACTATTAACATTAGAAAGAAAACATAACACCAAGGTTTCATTTTCCTATAGTGCTGGGTCATAGCTCCTGATCTGGCCACAGTATCATGGCGATTGCTATTTTTTAATAGTTAGGTACTCCTGAAGGGTTTGGAATATCCTACTGGAAAGAAATGCTAGAAACAGAAATTAGCCCGGACTTCAGCAGTTTCCCAAAGCACAAATTTAGTTTCAAAGTGCAGCCTGCATGACCATCCTCAGCATGTTCCACCTCATGGTGGAGCTGCTATCAGAGCATACTCCAGTTGAAATCTCCTTCTTCGTGAAGAGTAAATCCTGCACTTCTCAGATTCTAGGAATCACATCATTTGAAGAGTGTGATTTTATTTACCCAACAACTACCTGTTTGAAAAAGTCAAAGGCCTACAGTAATTAAAATGAAAAATGGGTTTGAAACCTGATAACTTTTGAAAACCTGAAATTTTTTATCTGTTTTGCTTTCTTAATAAGAAAAACAATATTATTGGTTGTTTAAAACTAGTATTGAGTTCTTGATTCATGTTAATTTTGAATGGATTTGACAACCTTATATAATTCAGCACTGCAAGTTTATAAAGACTAAAGTTGCATCCTGTTGATTTGATAATTTTCAAGTCTATTTTCATCTGCTGCCTTATTCTGAAAGTTAACTCTGTTACCTAAGGGAAAGGTGAATAATCCAATAGAAATCCCATTTAGTGTGGGTGCACTCTAAGTGTGGAAGAAAAAGTAGAATTATCAAAAGTCACTATAGATAATAAATGGAAATTATTCCTACAGGCAAATCGGTATACAGCTAAGAGCACAGTACACATAATCCAGTTATAAATATGACTTTCTGCTTTACGGTTAAAAAAGCAATGTTGATATTAATTCTGAAGACACCCTTTTTATACTCATAAAAATATAGCAAGTCTTCAGTAGGATTTAATAAATAATAAACAGACAGCAGTCTAGTGGATGGAGGTGATTAATAACCAAAAGGAAGAAACTAAATACAATATTTGTGTATAATTAAAACACTGAGCTACTGCTGGCTGATTTGATTAATGGCACCTTCTTAATTATAAAGTGTCTCTACTTATAATTTAAGACTACAACGGAACATCTCTTGCTCATCCAGAAGCATGAGACAGTGGAAAGATGAAGTATTTTATTATCTTTCTTGCATAAAGATGAGTTCTAATATAAGGCAAGCACAGCAATGCCAAAGTGCAGGAGAGGTTAAGGAATCGACAGGATAGAACTCACAACCAGTAGATGGCACTCATTTTATTTAATTCTATTCTACAAAACTAGAGCAAACTCTTTTCTCTTCTGCAATTATTTTATTTTTAAAGATAGTGAGCAAGTTTACTGAAGAAAAATAGAGTTTCAGATAAAATATTTAAAGATCTGAACTCACACTGGATATTAAAAAGAGGCAAGAAGGGAGGTTCAAAGTACTTCCCAACTTCCAAAACAAAATTTTTAATTGCAAAACCATACAAGGAAACAAACAAGAGGACAAGGCTAGAAATAAGCCAAAAAGTGGTACAGAACCTCATCTCAATTTAAATGTTTCTGGTAGACTCACAACGACATATCTTTTTCTTATGATAAAAACCCCTCTAAAAATATTTTTAAGCTAATGATAATCAGATTCCCTCCTCACTACTTTTTTGACCAGCAGAGCTATTGCAAACCAATATGGTTTGAACTGCAGAAATGTCACATCCCAGTTTGAACTGGAAGTTCTCCTTATCTGTTCTCCATATCAAATTGTGCAGACAGACCCGGTCACAGGAAGGGTAGCTGCCTTTCATGGTAACAAAAATCTCAGTTATTCTATGCCTCAGCCAGAGCAGCAACTAGAGCAGCCCTCACCACTATACCTGTAGAGGGACAATTGCAATTCTAATTTCTACTCCAGAACCCAACAACTAGACAAGGAAACTCTTAAGTTCATCAATAAGCAGCTACTTTCATGCCACATCCTGTTGACATCTCTTGAATTATTGACAGTTCTGTATCACTATATATTCACAGCTTCTATAGAGTCCATACACTGGACCAGTCTGTCTTTTGTGCTTCGCTGTGTCTTTTTTGGTTTGTACTCACAAGTGCCTTAACACGTGGTTGGTACCACTGGAGCAGTGATGTGATGGTTATTTGCAGGATATCTGCTACCATAACCAGTATTCTCAAAGGGAGAACAGGGCATAACCTAGGCTTAGGTTTCATGGCCCCAGGCTTCCCTGGAAAGGTGACGCTGGCAGCATGGCAGCTCCGGACACTGCACAGGAGCAATGAGAAGAACCAATGCAGATGACCAAGCTGACACATTTTCTACAGCATGGTGGGCTTTCAGTGGGCTTTCTATAAATTTAAGTATTAAACAGATAATAGTCTATTTACTAAACTTCTTGGTTAGGGGAAAAATAAAAGATAAACAGAATGAAACAATCTTGAAATAAGATCTGCCTTCAGGTTTCCATAAGCTAACTCTCATCTGGGGAGAAGAGAGGGAGGGGAGAGAGACACAAATTAGTCCAATGTTATAACAAAATATTTTGGGAGCTAGCTGTATGAATGAAATAACTTGTTCTACAGCTAAGATATTGGCCAGTCTTAATCTCTGCTGCCTGAATGAACTGATCAATGTCTGTTTGGTGGAGTTCTTATAGCAAATACCATTTCTTGAAAGGAGATTGGGAAACAAGAGTCTTCTTGAAATGCTGCCAAAAAGATCTCTGTTTTTATGGTGCAATCAAATTTAGCCTGTCTACCTCTGGTACAAAAGTGACCTCTCATAAAGCTGAGTTTATGTCCCTGCTCTCTAGGTGTTTAGGAGGATGCTATCATATTGCTTTTTTCCCCTCCACTTCTAGCAGAGTATGGATTGTTTGGAGAATTGAGGACAGCCCAAAGATTTAACTTTGCTGTACTTGACAGCATTTCCAGTGAATATGTGTGCAGGGTTTAGAAGAAGCAAGCCTACCTGAAATCTAGATTCAAAGACACAAACTTTGAGTCTTGGAGATTGGAACTTTTACCTCCCTCTGTTACAATGTGTAAAAGCAGAAACCAACATTCCTTTTTGTTCAGAATTACCTCCCAGTTCAGGGTGGAAATGTAATGTTGAGCAAACAAATACAGCTGAAGTGACTGTAAAGGAGCAAGGCTGGGTTGGACAATGCAGGGATTAGGAACCCAAAGCCTCCATCATTCACCATTTCCATCTTGACCAAACCTGGAGATGACAATGAGTCTTCTGGTCAGGTTTCCCAGACATTTGTAGGTGAACTTAATTTCATTATCATCAGCCATGTATGCTACTGCTTCTCTCTCTTCCACTTGAAATCCACTAAAATGACAATGGCACCTAGAATGTCAGAGGAGCAACAAGCTAAAAGCCTGTGTTCCCTAGAGATGTGCAAAGGTCTTGAATGCACTGAAGGAGGTTCTGAGTTTGCTGCTGATCCACACTGTGCATGCACCTGGCGGAGCAGTCCAGTGCCTCCCAGCCTGGAAATCATTGTGGATTTAAAGTTAGTGATGGTGTGATAGTCAGGACTCAGCCTCATTAGAGGTGACCCATTTGACTGATAATATTAATATTGAAGTAGTTCAGTAAATTAATATTTTGTTCTCTGATCTTTTGAGCCTTAAAACAAGATTAAATATGCCACCTAACACAGAATTAACTATCTGATCACAAAACCAGTCTACGTTTTAAGCCATGTGTGAAAAACATTTGCACTGCTATTTCTTTCCCATCCTTTCCTGTATTTCACAGAGGACTGTACATCTATTTTGATAAAAGTGAGTAAGAATTTTGCTGCCTCTCTTAGGGAACTTCATTGGGTGCGTCTGTCTTACACAATATGAAATACTGCTGAGATGCCCAAACTATGCCTAAAATCTTATTTCCCAGATGATTTTCCCAATGGCACTTTGTGCTACCACCAGTGAATTGCTCCAAGCAAGTTAGCTTGGCTATCTTGAAGCAAGTTTCCTCAATATAGAGCAGAAACCACCACAACTACTCAACCTTCATATTCCAGGACTTTGGGCTGATACGTGTCAAAAGCCAGTCAGGGCTGTGCTGTGAGAGCATTAGAAAAGAGTTCTCATAGCAATAACTGGAATTATTTCTTCTTATCGTCACATGGGAAACAATTATTGATTACTGAAGGTTTTATAAACAAGCCCACATATTGTCACTGTGGGTGGCATATTAATTATTAAGTAAACAAGAGAAAATAAATGTGTGCACAGTATTGTTATTACAAGCAGTAGGAGCTATTTATCATGGTGCCATATGAAATCAAACTGAACAGAAGTGATAATTGAATCCCCTGGTGAATACCATTCCTCTGGCAGAGGATCCCTGGGAAGCAAGACCTCTAATTGATTGCCTTGTATGATTAAAAATGCAGAAATAAACCTCAGCATTATTTCACATATTTCAGTGAAATGTAGCAATTAATTTATATCAGCAATGTTATTTGGTCTACATTAATAAAATAGATATATTGGGATTTCAATATTATATGTGGGTTTTTTGTCGCAAAACCTTTTCTTTGTTGTAGACAACATCAGTTCAAGACCAGAAAGAAGCCCAACTTCTTTGCCACAAGACCAGCCTCCTTTTTAGATCAGCATTACCCACTACTGAGTAATGGGAACAGAGAATGTCAAGGAGGCTGGGAATCCAGCACCCAAAAACTCAGACCAGAGCTGCTCAGAGAGGATTGCCAGTAGCTGAAGACAAATACAGAGGTAACAGTTGCTGTTCAATTATTTAATCTCAAACTGTTTTGCCATTTCAGAAGTAACATTTCATCACTGCATTTTTAAGAAGTAAAAAATACTACTCAATAATTGAAAACCACATGAAAACTTTTCAAACAAAACTTGTATTTACAGACATTAGAATGAGATTATCTTAACAGCTCAATGGCCCTCCATCAGCCTAGATGATCATTGAAATAGAAATCTTAATGAGTCAGCTAACATGCAATGACAAGCTATCTCCTTCACAACATTTAAAAAGGGTTTATTTATTCTTCAGGCTCTGTCAGAGGATGGTATGTGTTCTATAGGAAAGAAAAGGCCCTGCACCCCAATTTTAGCTTAGTTTCCCAGTGCTATTGTAACCACATTTTCAGGGTGCATAACTGCAATTGAGACTATTTTCTGAGCATGAAGAAAGTGGGTTTTTTTCTTCAAATTTTCAGGAAAGACTGCTAAGAGAAAATTGATTCCAGAAATCTTGCAAAGCTCATCAGGTCAGGAAACAGAAATGATGCATTGTGACTTTTCAGAGCAATTTCCTATAATCAATAAAGAAAAGTTAAATTTTTTTCACTGTCTTAATACTTTTTTCTTGTTGAACCAAGGTCTGAGCCACACTATTTGTGCTCTCTAAGGAACTACATCTTCCCTGTCTCTCAGTCCCTGGTGAGAGTTTTTCACAAGACTGTGGCCTTTTTCTTCAGATTCCTGTCTAATTTTTGGCTGTAACTGTATTTTGACCAATGTCATATTATCTTCTTTATCTGCTTCTGGGAAATTTTGGTCCTCACCAACCCCAGAGGAATCCCACTTCATAAAACAGATAAAGCCCAATCAGGCAAACAGACAATAGTCAGTGAGCATGTGCTCCCTCCACTGCTATTCCCAACTCCTTCTGTTGGATAACTTCTCTTTCTGCCCCAGAACAAGGAATTGTCCATTTAAAGCGCTAGCACAGTTTATCTCCGAGATTTTTCTTCTGAAAGTCAGCAGAGTTAACTGTTCCCTCATGTCTCCTCTGTGTATTGTTATTGCTTGAGGATTTCTTCTCATTCGCCCACAGAAAAAGTTGTCCTTGCCATCTCTTTGGGCTCCTAGACTTTTGTTCTGCTCTAAGATCCTCCATTTATTAAACATTCTTCCTGACATCATTTATCCTGAATTGCTTTGACTCGAGAAACCAGATCTATTAATTATTTACTAGTCCCAGTTATCTTTGTTTCTGTTGAAGAAATACATATATTTCAGGATTACATCATACTCCTGAAATGCTTAGAAATTAAAGGAATTCCACAGACTGAAAAATAAGATCATTCTCTAGATCAAAGTTATTTTTAAAAAAATGTTCATTGTATGTGTCTGATAAATTTCTGTAATTTGGATTCTGTAAAAGTATTTATGTACATAAGCATTTAAGTGGCTTACTGGACTGCAGGCATATCATAGCAGATGAGCTCTTGCGGAAATTAGTCCTACAGCTCTAGTTACCACCTTAAAAAACTCTCAGACTCAGGTTTCTAGAAGAGTTCTACTCGGAAATTTTGTTTTCAGCAGAGCTCTACTTGCAGATAAAACATTGGTAAAAAAATACAGGCGAGTAAGTTATATATATTTGTGTGAAAGACAAGAAATTCTAGGCTATCACTTCTTTTTGTCTCAGAATGGAAATCATGTAGACATAGATTATTGCTTAAAAGGACCTCAAATTTTGAGGACAACAAGAAGGAGGTGCATTGAACAATTGGAATGGCTTCCATAAAACCAGTGTTACATTTCAAAAGAAAGACTGTCCTGAGTATATAGACTGCAATCCCACCCCAAAGATATTTGTGGAGTGAAAGGGGTCCATTCTAAAAACATGCCTTTTACTTAGCCCTCTAAAAAAATCTGGACCCGAATCTTTGGCACAAACTCACTGCAAGATGAACTAAGTCATTTTAAGAGGCCCAAAGTAGTCATCATTGCCCACATTACAAAAGGTCAGCCAAGTTTTACTAACTCCTATGTCAAATTTACCCTGTAGCAAACTTAGCACCTTTATTAAGTTGATCCAAAGAAAGTTAATTGCTGGCAATTAGCCAAAATTAAGTGAGAGCTACTCAGTTCCTCCATCATTTTAATACTTGTATTTTATTGCTGGTGTAAGTAGGTTTATAACCTTCCACTGTGCAGCGCAGACATCTGTTCAGCTTAGCACTAAACATCTGGTTATTCCAACAAAGCATATAATTATATTTAATGGATGAGAAGTGTTTGATGGATTGCATCCAAGTATCTGAATAAGACAGTTATGCATAAAGACTATTTGCATGGATTAACTTGACAGGCTAACAAGACACAGTAGAATATTATTTTCTGATAGTTACATTGATTGCTACTGATTTTTTTGCATTGCAGAGGCTGCCAATATTTATTTTCAATCACAATTCTTTTACTTTTCTTTAGATTGCCGCAAAACGTAGAAATTTTTATTTGCTTGGTCCAACCCCCTAACACTGCAAGACCCCTCTGTGTTGTACTTTGACTGCAGATTTTGTTTTTCAAACTTAGCATTAAATATTGGAACAAAAAAAAAAAAAAAACACTCCACTTCTTGCCCTCACATAAGAAAATGGATGTTTTTTAGCTAGTTGATGTGAGCAAGTAGCTCACCAAAAGTGGTACAATAGATTGTCTTAAAATGAGAACTATTGTTCTCAGAAACATTAGTAGTGGAATTCCTCCAGGATTACTTATTTTCATCATGAATCATGGCACAAAAGCAGTAGTGCTCTAGTTAAATTGAAATGCATCATTAATAGAAGATTATCAGAACACTAAACAGGAAGAGCTGGATGACCCTGAAAATGCTAGGAGAACTGAAATAAAAAGTAATTAGAACACAAGCTCACTGTCTAGGAGACTGATAATTGGCTATAGGCCATGAGGTCAGGAATGGGAAATCACAAAACAAGAATGACACTGGGAGTCCTGGACAACATTTCAAACTACATCAAAAATACAGACACAATCTGGCTGGCAATCAGGCAAAATTCTTCTGTTATGAACTGACAAATCTGAACTGGATGATATGGGCAGTTTGTCTGGAAGGTTGGGTACAGTTCTGGCCACCTGCATTCAAGGAGTACAGTATCCACCAGGAGACATATGAGAGCACCAATAGGTCAGCTGGGGGCATGGAAGGCTTATCTTATCACACACAGATAGAAGATTATGTCCTTTTTGCACTAGTAGAGGACAATTTGGGAGATTACACAATTGATCCATATAAATACATCATGGGGAGAAAATAAATCTCCAAAGAGAAAGAAGAGCCAAAGGAACCCTTCAAACTGAGTGATTATTTGGGACCATGAGTACATTGATAGACGCTTGCCTTGAATGCATTAAACTTGTAAATTAGCAGAGTTTTCCCACCTACTCACTAGGTCAGCAAGATTGTACAATTGGCTTTCAGCAAAATCAGTGGGTAAACAATTTTAAGACAGATGCTAATATTTTTTAAAGCGAATTACATGGCATTGCTCTCTATAATAACACAGGCTGGGTTCCGTGGCAGAAGATGTCTTTGTAAGCCACATGTCTTGTGCCCCAGTGAAGGCAATAATGAATGGAAATGCATTACTCCTGAATCACCACAGCACTATTACCTCCAACCACTGCTCGGTTATTGACAATGAAGAGATAAATTGAGTAATTCAATGAGAGTGCTTGGCAAATATCTTTTGAAAACTGCATGTCACTGTTTAATAATAGAGTGCTTTATATGTTAGATATTTGTGCCAGAAGTAAAGAAAGACACTGCGGACACTTTTCTAAAGGGAAGGATTATAAATGTGATTTACCTTGTGAGATCAATTGAATGACTGACTTATCCCATGACACTGTGGACTGTATGTCTGGAAATAACTTCAGCAAATGGTGTCAGTCTCCACCAGGTACAGGGACTTGCTGAGATTAATTCTTTCCCATTTCTTCCTCTGAGATGGGGTAGCTACTTGCTGCCCTTTATTCAACACACATGCTCAGGCTACATGAGTTCATCTTTTACAGATGAAGGAAGAAACAAAACAAGCTTCAAAACCACAAACATTCAAGAAATAAATCTTGCATAATATGTTTTCCTTCAGGAGTGTTAGTTCATCCAGACAGATAAAAACATTAGGTGGGGATGTATTCATGTTGACTGAAATATCTTTCAAAAAACAAGCACCAAACCAAACAAAATTAAAACCAAGTGAAACCTCTCCCAAAACCCACCATACTTAAAGTGTTGTGTTAAGTTAAAAACAGATTTGCAAAAATTTAATTGATCCTGAACTAACACTTTCCTCCATAAGAAACTTCAACATCATTCGCTATAATTTTCCTCCCTAAAACTTCAATACCTTCAAATAAGGTTCAAACTGAACCTTATTTGGAGCAAAATATAACTTCTGAATTGCAAAATGTAATTGCATATTAAAATTCTAGTTCCCTTATAGCACCAATTAAAACATAAAACAGAGTGCACATAAGTTCAGATCTTCATGGAAAATTCCTGATCTACTACAAAGACACAAAGTCCTGGATTTCCCATTCCAATTTAGAAAACTGCTTTATTCTCATCAAGATTTGCATGCAATAAATGAAGAAGTGATCACTTTATTTTTGGTGACTCACAATTACTTTCCATAATAGCTGATGTAATATAGACAGCCTTTTAAAGTTTTTTTTGTCAGTTTATTAAGAAACCTGTGTCTTTTCTTGAAAATTACAGGCCCATCTCATTTTTATGGAGTCATGAATTTCATAGGTCTTTCCTATTTTCTCAGGCAAATTACTTTTTTTTTAAGATAATGTTAACAACACGTGCACCTGACTACTGGTTTTTGGCAATTAGTCTTTTGAGGAAGAAATACAGCTTGAAGAGTTATAATGTGTAATAAAAACTGATATTTAACAAAAGTGTAATGTTGGCCAAAATTTCTTGTCAAAGTACATCTGCATAGAATCAGATAGTTGAGTCATTAGTTGATATGTTTCTATAGACAAACCTCTGATGATTAAAATTTTTTGGCCAATTGTCTTGGCAATGGTTTGTGTCAAAGCTTGAGCCATAAGCCATGTTTCCAACAAAGGAGTCATTTTCCCTCTAGTTGTAAAGACTAGTTAAACAGGTTACCAAAGGAATCCAGAAACAACATAGACACAGAGTTGCATAGGAGACCAGCTGCTATATTTTAACCGAGGTAACTCAAGTTCTATGACACTTTAAAAATTAAAGGTTCAATCCTGGCTTTGTTTGCATGCTCAAGACCTTCATGAACTGGAGGGGAGGCAGAGTGAGGCAATCTGAACAGTTTGGATTTCTATCCTCACTCTGTCACAGTTCCCTTCTGTCATCCAGCAAATAATGTGGTTTCTTTATGCTACTGCTCCTACCCATGTGAAAAGAGAACAATGAAAATTCATTTTCCATCGCTGTAACAATCCAGGGCATACCTATCTTGAGCACAGGGCTGGTTTTCACTGTCTTTTTGATAAGACACACAGGACAAAACCATTTCCATGGGTTGGGTGCTTCTTGGTACTGAAATGATGCAGATTATATGCTAACAATTTTCCTGAAGTTCCTTCATAAGGTTCTGAAATGGGCACTTCTTAGAAGACAAGTTTTTTCAAAAAGTGCTTTAAGATTCCTGCCCACTGCAGGGTTGTTGGAACTAGAGGACCTTTAAGGTTCCTTTCAATGTAAACTATTCTATAATTCTATGAAATATTTTTCATCATTTACCACAGGAAATGAATTCTAGAGAACTGTTATTGCCACTCTACGCTTCTTTAGAATAGGAAAGCAAAATTACTGTTTGTCTACTTTTTTCTTTTGATCTGACAGCGCTGTGAAATATATTTAATGCATGACATTTAAATGTTTCTGTGCTCATCTGTATTATGTGTGTTTATTAAAAAGAAAGATTTTTGCATAAATTCAAGCTTCCAGTCAAGTCTGCAATCTTCCCAGTGCTCAGTATTTGTACTTGGTTATGCCTCCAAAGGCACAGGACTGCCAATGCTCATTGTTTTCTCAACTCAATCCAAGTCATTTCCTAACAGAGATGTTAGCTTCAAATGACCAATACTCAATGCATTTTTGTTTATAACAGTCCTTTTTGCCATATACTGATAAAAGTGACCTACCTGCACCCTACACGCAATCATATGTACTTTTATTTGTATTCCATCTACCCAGCTAGCTACACAGACTTTATATCAGCTTTTAACCACCCACCTCACATTGCACTATCTTTCTAATAACTTTGTATGCCAGGACAGCACTTAAGATAATGGTAGAAAATAATGCAAGAATCCAAGAGGAACAGACAGCTCTGCTACAGCCCTGTTGGAAATGAAAGCAAAATAATTTGCATGGATGGCATTATAGAGGCTGTTTAATACAGTAGTCACTCTAAGAGAAACCTTTGTTAGAGGGATTCAGTCTTTTAAGTGTCTAATGCAAGTCAGGTGAAGTAAAAACACTCAACTGTTAAGTGACTTACAGAAGTCATCATACAAGAAGCTAGAACTGTGCTTGTCCAGAGACATTAGACTGAAATTAGGTAAAAATCTGAATTCTGTCCTAATTGTGGAATGTTTTTTGGCAAGTGATTTCAGTTCAGGTAACATAGTAAGTGTATTTCTATCATTGTCTTCCCAGTTCCACTTACTTTACTATTTTCACACAAGTTTACTAAAAGCTCATGTTCGGCAGGTGCTGAATCACAGATGAAAGCAGAAGGTTTAACATGCTAGATGCAAAAGAAAATGGGCATCCTAGTGAGTGAAGACAGTAGTATATCCTCAAAAAAAAAAAAAAAGCCTATCAAGAGATTCACCATCCCTAGGATCAGCATCCACCACAAGAAAAGATATAAGAACAGTCTTACTGATTTAGCATAAGCATGTCTCTAACAAGAATCCAGCAATGAACTCATGATAAGAGAGAAAAAAAGGCAAGAAAATGCAATACTTCCTTCCTAATACTTTCCCCATCACAAATTATTTTATTTTGGGATTTCTCTGACTCCATGTCATATATCTACTTCCCCAAAGAACACCTTTTCCAAACTCTCATTCAGTCCCAAACTCATGCATTTTTTTTTTGCATCTGCAGCACTCCTTAACAAGATTGTTGAAGGAAATGAAGAGTCATCAAGCATGATATTAGAAAGAAACATTAAAAAAACACAATTTTTTTTATTTTTATGATGTCATAGCATATATCACAGTTGAGACAGCCACAATACACAGAGTTTCACCATTCAGTATCAGAAGGCTTCAACCCATACAGAGTTCAACCCATTCAAGGCTTCAACCCTAACCTCATCAGATGGCTTCAGGTGTCACCCCAGAAGGCTTCAAGCAGCTGCCCTTCTTGTTCTTCAGCCCAATCATTTATACCCCTCATGTTCATGCACTGTACCTGTGTGCCCTCTGTTCCTTTGGTGGTTGGTCAGTGCCCCTGGGCACTCCATGGCTCATTGCTGTCAGTGCTGCTCACCTGCTTCTCACAGCTGTGCCCACTGGGGATGAGGCTGGGCCACAGCCCCACTCCCAGTCACCACAAACTGTGTGCCTACATAATGATATCTGTGCAAGATTTTGAAAAGCTATCTCAAAATAGGACCATTTCCAGAACAGTTTCATCAGAGACACCTCTTTTATTTCAACAGTGTTCCAGCCCTTCAGAAGCCAACCAGTCTAATCATTAAATTCTAAAATTAAGGTCACATAGATACTGATACCAGTCCAGGACACTGTGACATGTATTTTAGTAATAATAACAAGAATGGGCTGGGAACTACAATGTGCTTTTTTTGGTAAATTGGAGACCTTCCTGAGAGTAACTGACCCTTGCAACACCCCATCAATGACTAGGGCAGATCTGCAGTAACTCACCTTTCTAAAATGTTGTTCATCTAAACAATTACTTAATCCCAGGCAATTCAATGATCTGTGTTATTGCAGAGGTCATACTACACAATAATCTCTTCTACAGGCCTGTGACTTTTTCATATGCAGACCTTCCATACTCATTGAGAATATGGGGACACTTTTTTAAAAAACAAAACAGGATATTGTGCTGTGGCACTGACCTGGCTTAGCAGATGTAAAAGATCCATTGTTATAAAAGCTACAATAATTGAAACCAGCTTCTTTTAAATAACCATTTCTCTGGTTCTGGATAAAATAAATACATGTAAGAGTAGAGAAAAGTGTATCTCTGCCTATAGGTCTATACCTGTTAAAGAGTTTCCTTTCAGAATAATTAAGATATGAACATTGTTTCCTGGAATGGAATTGTATTCTTTTCTGTAACTTCAGTAAAAGCTAGCCACAAGCTTGCCCATGATACTCTGTAGCCATATATAAGGTCATGAAACTTCCGAGAACTTCGCAGAGAGATTCATGTAGCACACATGGCAGAGTATGACAAGGCAAACCAAAGGATCACATGAGGTGCAGGTCTGGGTGTGGGTAGTGGTGATAACAAGCCTCACTTCCCCTCAGACACAGAGGGAGCTCCCAGAAGACTTCAGTTAAATGAGAGACCTGAACCCTAACTCCTGAGGTGAATACCTCGAGCACATGGGAAAGAGAAATCTGTACTGGAAAGAGTATTCATACTTGGCAAACTGATTTATCCTTCCCATGCAACAAAATCAGTGCCCAGGCACAGATCATGCCTTGGGTGACATTCTTGTGTAACCTCCTCTGCACACAATGCACAAGGCATCCTGTCTCTATGCAAAGCAGTTTAAATTTCAGGTGCCCATTGATGCCCTTATGGCATATTCTAAGGAGTTCTGTCTGGAAAGTATCCCACCTGACACTGTCATTATTCACACATTGCAAAAGCAAATGGGCTATATGGTGGTAGGCACAGAGCAAAAAGAAAACAGAGGTTTTACTTCTGTGTTCACATTTACCTCAATGATGGCTCACCCTAAGATATGCTTAAGCTTGTGTCTGAATAGAGATTTGCAGCTATACAGAGTAGGTGTGAGATAATCTGGGGGAGAATGGAAGCAGTCAAACCATGTCTACCACATCATGCAATAAAAAGAGTATGAGAAAGTGTAACTAAGGATTCACAAGCAAAGCCATATGTCCTGTGAAACAGCTCTTCTTACACATAATTCAGACAAAGTTTGATACAGTCCCTTTGCACTCTCTAGGGGAAAAAAAAATCCTTATTGTCAGGGCCTGAACCACTTTTTATGTGAGACACAGCTGTCTCATTCCAATAGTTCACACAGCTGCCCCTGTGGTATCTGTGGGAATAATCCTGCAGAAGTGACCTCTGTTCCATACCAGTAACTGCACAGCTCCTTTCAATCCCTCCACTGGCTTTGAGTTTTGTTTTTTGAAGGCAGTAGCTCCTAAAATTATTAGAGCAGCACAAGAAGAACACATAGAAGCTGTGAAACCCTGAAATCAAATGCAGGGGAAAGTAAGGAAGAAAACTGGGTGGGGGTAAGGGGTGTGTGCGCGCATGCATGGAATGGGTGACAGAACTCATCGTAAATAAAAGGATTTAAAAATGCAACACCCTAACTGTACTGCCACCTGTCTGCCTGAGGTGCCACTCCTCTCAGGGCCACAGCTTCAGGGAGCAGCTGTTTTCCCGTTACAGAAGGAGACCACACTGAGGAGAAGCATTCCCTGCAGAAGCAGCATGAGTTGAAGGTTGCTTCCCACCAATGTGCGTGATAGACCAAACATCCAGCCATGTTGCAAAGGCTTTTTGCAGTGAGCAAATATGTATGTGTTGGCATGTGTGAAGAATAATTAATGAAGGTTCATTTTCTGACTTCCTTGATTTTCTACATGAATATAAATATTTTATGCTACCAGATGGATTTTACCAGTTGACCATAAGCTGAAAACAGTTTGGGGGTCCCTTTGCCCTCTCAGGTGCCATTTATCTTGAATTTCTTTAAATAAGTAGAAAACCAAACTACTTCAGATTAAGCTAAAGCCTTAGCCATAACTATATTAGATGGAAGATCTGCTTTTACTGGTCCCAAGGTCTCTATTCCCAACATCTAAAGAGTAAAATGGAATAAATTTGTCATCATCACTGAGTTAATTTAATATTTTTCCCCAAACAGCTTTGTCAGGACAATGAAATACATTTTCTGGAAATCAGAATAAGCAGTTTCCATCTTGAAAAGCTTAGATAACAAGGACCAAAGCACATGCAAGGGGGACACAGATGCCTCAGGCCCAAATTCTCTGTAAGGGTATGGTATGCTCTGGGAGATGCCTCATAAAAAATTGAGTGTGAAGCACGAAACTTGCTCAGGAGATAATCATGGCTAGAAGGAAAGTGTCTGGGGAAGATACAGGTGGGGATCAAAGAGATAGGCAGGGGCTGAAGTGTAAGGATCTTTGCTATGGGGGACATCCACTATCCTAGTGTAAAAACAAGAGAGGCCTTTTCATTTTGAACTAGAACTTACCTGCATTTGACAGGGCCATCTTAAGGATTGTTTCATCCTAAGAGAACACACACCCATGAGGAAAAACCCTTGGAGGAGGTGACAAAGCAGCTAGTAAGAACAGAAGGATCTAAGAATCAGACGTGATAAAGAAGTAGAAAAGAGTCATTCTTCTTCTAGCTCCCTGGATAACTGAAGTTGGGAAATTCATATTTGAAACCCATTTTATTCACTGATGACTGTCATAATTGCAAAAGCTGCTAAGCATGACAATAAGTACACTACATTGTTGAATGAACAGAAAAATTTGCAGTTTAGTAAGAGAGTTATTGAACTCCAACATTAATTACTCAACTGGTAAGACTAGGTTCCATAACTTATTAAAAGAACACAGCTATTGGGCTGTCCATGCAAGACAAACAGGAGAGAAGTATTACATCAAATAGGAGAGAAATAGTACATTTAATACAATTTTACATTAGTAATTCTTTCAATAAATTGTCACTAAAATTTTACAAAAATTTGTATTTTGAAATAAATTGGCATGTGATAAAACTATACCACAAAGTAAGTACCAGTATTTTCTTTTTGAAGAGAAGAATATACTGTGTGATGCTCCCCAGGAGTCTCACAGACTGAATTATGAAGAATCTGGATGATGGAAGGAAGAATAGATCAGCAAATAATGTCGTGCTGGAGGCAGGTTTAGTTTAGATGTAAGGAAGTTATTCTTTACTGTGAGATGAGGCCCTGGCACAGGGTGCCCAGAGAAGCTCTGGCTGCCCCATCCCTGTCAGTGTTCAAGGCCAGGTTGGATGGAGCTCTGAGGAACCTGGTCTAGTGGAAAGTGTCCCTGCCCATGGCAGGGAGGCTCGAATGAGATGAACTTTAAGGTCTCTTCCAACCCAAGCCATTTTATGATTATATGGTTCAAAGGGTTATATGTCAATAGCTGGAAATTGCTAGTGGCTTCTTCATGTCTCACTGTGCTAACTTTGAGACTCAGTGTATGAAGGGATTTTCCCTTGTTCTGTTTTGCTTTGAAAATTATTTACTTTAATATGTATATTTCATTGAAGGGAAAAAATATTTGTTTTGTTTTATTTTGCTTTCATGGGAGAATACAATTTTAACTGTATTAGCAAAAATTCAGAATCTTGATTCTTGAGTAAGCAAGGGCAATTATTGAAAAAATTGAAGAATTTTCATGCCAGTGGAGAAATAAACTATCAGCTTATTTACAAAACAATATTTTTATGAGAGTACAGTTTCTGTCTCCCTTTGTTTAATTTTATATTAAAAAGAGCTTTCTGTGAGTTGCACTTAATGGTGATTTCTTTCAAATCAGTGAGATTATGGGCAGCACATTTCATTGATTCCTTCTATTCATTAGGTTTAGGTCTGACGAATGAAGAGGAAACTTTAACTTGCCTACATAGATTTTGGTTCTTTTCATCCATCTGCTGAACACAAAAGGTTTTTATCTGGTTTTTTTTTGGGTTTTTTTTGTTTGTTTGTTTGTTTGGTTTTTTTTTTGTTGTTTTTTTTTTTTAACTTAGTACCACAATTGAGACCCTTGGATAAGGGAACTGAGCACCATTGGCTGTGGCAGTTCTGAAGTCCTGGCTTCTGGATGCACCACTTGGCTCTCTCCCAGCTGCACCCAGTGACAAAATTCTACGTTTAATTCCTTGGATTCCTCTAGAAGGACATCCCAACACGCACACAGACAGAACCAGGAGACAAAGACTCCTGTCCACTGTAGACATAGTTGTGGTCTCCCCATTACTGCCCTGAGTCCCAGCACCACTGAAGCATCACCCACATCACTCAGACAGGAAGGTGATGTTTACCTTTGGTACCCTGAAGCACCACCAGGGAACACCTGTCAGCATAAACATGCCCAAAATATCCTTGTGAGGAAGCTCCTGTGGGCACAAGCCTCTCCCTGTGACTTTATACTTCATAAAGGCCACAGGATGAGGTTTCAAACCTTTGTTTATGTTGCTCAATGTGGTGTCCAAAAGTTTGTTACTTGCCAGAAATTCTCTCTACAAACAGCTCTTGAGCCTTCACATTGTGACTTTATAAAATTTTTCTCTATTTCTTTACAGTTTTCTTTGAAGTGCAATTTACATCACAGACAGCAGTGGGAAGCTATGAACTCACAGATCCCACAGATTTAATGTTAGTTTGCTTAGGAAAAGGATGGAGGAAAAATTGCCTAAAAACTAAATAAGCACTTTGAGAATAATAAATATTAATAGCAGAGCTTTCTGCTTATAGAGCAGCTTCCATCTGGAGGTCTTGCCTGGCTTCATAAATATTAACAATCCAGTTCTATCAAAATCTATCACAATATTTCCACTAGGAGTCCATGAAAATGGGTCTTGGTGATAGGTTTTTATGGTGATTATAATTTTTTACCACTTCTGATTTAGTGATCCTGTTCCTCCTTGGATTTTGTCAGGCACTGGGGCACGTTCTCCGTACAGGCCTCAGTCAGAACATGTATCTTTGATTTGGGAACCTAATTATCCCTGGAGTGATATTTTTTCAAGAGGTGGTAGCTTTTCAAGAGGTATGTATCTGTTTCTCCCTTCCTCTACAAGCATGAGGTAAAACTGGTCAGAAAAGTCTTATTCAGGAACAAGCATATCTGCCTCAGATGGAAGTACAGGCTACTCCTGAAAAAAGGATTCAAAGTCCTTCTCTTATTTCTTGAAGTCCCTATCTCTTTAGTATTTTTCTGTTGCCAGTGGTTCCTGTGCTACAGAAGGGCTCTGGTCAGTAGCAGCAGTAACATGAATAGGGGGCGGATCTTCGTTAAAAAGTGCTCAGAATGAGAAGGTAGAAGGTGTTGCAATACTTTAAAAGGAATCATATTTGTCAGAATTGGGGTTTCGCTTCTGAAGGACATTTTGCCTTCACTTTTCCCAACAGCAGCTCTTCTGTGAAGAGTCAAAGCCCTGCAGTGTGAGTTGGCTGGATGTGCACCTCTGGGACAGCCACAAGATCCTGGATAGTTCCAGAGGCAGAACACCTGCTTCCCATGACACAAGGTACAATCTGAGTTGTGAAGTCACTAAGAGCCCAGAGTTGCCACCACACACAGAAGACAAATCTAGTCATTCAAATAAAATTTGTTTTCCGATTGAGGCACGTTTTGTTTGCTTGTGCAGGTTATTATCTTGTTTTATTCTCTCTTGCCTTTCTTCTTGCTTCCTCAAATATTAATTCATTGAATAATTTCTCTCAGGGTATCCACAGTGCCAAAAGAAAGACTAACATAACTTTGTGGAGCAGGAATTTTCTGCAGTCTGGCTTGCTGCTGATGAAGGGTTTGCTTTGTTTTCATTTCATGGACGCAGCGACTACTCTGGAGTGTGACACACTGCTGGACACTTTCCTGTTTTTGCAGTTTCCAGTGGAAAGTATCTGGGTTTTAAATATTTTTTTTAATACTTTTGAGGGTTTTGCTACTAATTTTAAACAATTTGGTCCTTTCATGCTTGATTTACTTTACAGCAAAACAAATATTTGAGACTGGATCTTAGCAGGGAAGACTGTGAGACTGCTGTTTTAGCTTTTCCCACTTCCTTCATCTCTAAATGAACAAACACATGGTCAACTAACAAGTCCACAGGATGACTTGGCAGTTATTTTGGAAAAGAGGGCAATAATGAACAAAGTAGCATATTGGTTAAAAAGGTCAAACAAATCATGAGTTGTGCATTCAAACAGGAATCTAAGAGTCAACATTGATTTAAACAAACATGCTAAAAAAATGTTCTGAAGTAGTCTGATTCATCATGCTTTTAAAACAGAAAAACTCAGAGAAAATTTAATAAAAATCTTTAAATCACTTCTGGACCACAAAAGCCAGAATGTTTGCACTGTCTGCTAAGTATTCAAGTCTGGAATGGGTTTCAGAAGCCAATATACTTGCCAGTAGGGAGGTAATGTGACAATAATTTCAGTTGCCTTTTACTCAGTGCTTTCTGTTATTGTTTTGCCCTGAATAAATGGTTCCACACGTGAGCTGGTGAAATAAATTACCTTTAATTGACACGAAAAATGAATTGAGAACAAAAGGACCTTCGCAGTTTAAAGGAGAAACATTAAGTTCTGGTCTTTCCTTCTTTCTGAAAGTCCTGAATATCTTGTAGAAAAACACATATACAATATAAATGCTGCAGCAGCTCTGTTTGCTCAGAGAATTTGCAGACTGATTCAGTATAAAGTGAATCCATTCTTAGCTAATACTCCAGCTGAGCTCAGGGGGTGAAATTATGCGATAACTTCGTAAAGTGCCTTCCATGGATGAGGCTTGCCTTCAAAATCTAAGCATTTTACTATCATGTATCAGAAAGTATATTTTATGAAGAAGTAGCTAAAACCAAGCCACCTGTGGCTCCCAGAACAGTGACCTGAAGCACAGAATATTCCAAGAGGGGTTAAAGGATTTATGCTTGTTTAGTGAAGCAAAAATGAGGCTAAGATTCTTGCTGGCAGTGGCTGCTGTCTGCTCTTAGGACGCCTGTGCTGTGTCTTTTGAACAGGGGAACAGCGGCACATACTGGGACCAGGGGCCAATTGCTCAGGTAAGTGTCAGAGATTCAGAGTCACAGACAACACAACTCAGCTAACCTGACCTCTTTGTTCCTTCTGCTGACTGAAACTGCCAACTTTAATTCACCCTCAGAGCAGACAGAGCAAGGAGGTCATTGCACAGAGACTGGCCATCAGCTGCCAGGCATTAGCAGTGCTTGATTCCTACCCAACCCAACTCATTTCCTAGATGTGAAAGAGCCTGCACTTCACTGACTCTTCCGTGGGCAAGCCAGTCCTGCCTTAAAAGCCTGCCTAGAAATATAAAAGGCTTTAAAATAACATACTTTTAACTCAGGATTTGACCTCTGACAGTAATAAGAGAGGCAACCTTACATGAAAGTAAACAGCCTGAACCTTATGAAGTGGGAATTTAATGCTGAAATTTCATTGTCAAGTTTCATATCACAAAAAACAAGCAAACAAACAAACAAACAAAAAACCCACCCAAAAAACCAGTTTATGTACCTCCTTCTGTTCTCAAAAGAACATTTTCCTCATCCTTCCCAGGTGTCCTGATCATTTGGTAGGGTTTCCTCCACAAGAATCACTTTTTTCCTTTTTTTTTTCTTTCTCCTCTTTCTTAATTTTTTTTATTTCAGAAGAAATCAAAGAAAACACAAATAAATCAGCTGAATGGCATTCAGACTCCAGGACCCCTCCTTTAGTCCCCCAGTGGGACATTTATACCAACATTCCTCCCTGGACTTCCTTTTTCTGCACCTTTGAAGGTTCTTTTAGCCCCAATAAACACATTGTCTCCCAAAGCATGGATTTGCAGCGCTTTGGTGAAGCAGCACGAACATCCGCCCCTGGCACTCGGGATATCCTTCCCTCCCAGTCCGGGCTACTGAGAGCAGAGTGCTGTGGCATTCAATAGTTGTGACAGAAGATTAGCCCAAGCAAGGCAAAGAGAAAAAGGAGAGTGTCAGAACCAGGTTTTTGTTTGATTGTATTTTCCTTCCTGTAACACAGCTCCTCTTGACCAGAGCTTGTGGTGATAGATGTCTCTCATCCTCCTCCTCCTCTGTTGTGTTTATGTGGGGCTGGCTCAGCTCTGTGGACATAAGAACTGAAATCTCCTCTCACAAGACTTTGTGGTGAGTCACCCACCTACTCAGATGTGCATCCCAGGCTGCCTGGAAGTCTCCCATGTAGTAGAGAGACAAGTTTATCTTCTGTTCCTGGCCCTTGGGCTGTGAAGGGTATCTTATGCTACCACACAGCATCAAAGGAACATGCTTCTCCCAGCACACCTCTGACCCACGAGACATCTTTGCCACAGAAGCTGAGGGCCTGAGCAACCTCTCTTCCCTTGCTGGTGACCAGAGCTCTTGTTTTACAGCTGCTTACAGATAGCGTCTTATCTTTAATCCATAAAGCAGACTGTTTGAGCTGCATCTGGGAGTTGTGGAGATGAATAGATGTTTATCTGAGTCTTCCTCTTTCAGGATGCCTTAGCTCAGAGATAGGGGAAAGATGCTAAACCTTTTGTTTGTTTTCTAATGTGAAAAAAAAGGCTCTGGGGGGTTGAGAGACTTTAAACAAGAAGTAAAGAGGCTTGAGTGAATGAAACGAGTTCTTACATTTTTCGTGAAAATAAAAAATCAGAAACTGAAAGAAGTAGAGCAGGGTGAAAAGAGTAAACAAGTATGATGGGCAATGGAGAGAAGTAATGAACAAGGCCAAAGCTAGACATAAAAAAAAAAGGAAAAAGTAATAAAAGTAATAGTTTTCCAAATTGGAAACAAAGTTCTTCAAGCCATTATCTCTTTCTGAAGGGAAATATTTAAACAGCAAAAAAAAAAAACAAAGATACCGGGATAGCTCCTTTAGGATGTCTTCCAGCAGATGACTATGGGGCTCCATGAGTGGGCTGTAGCCCTATATGGACAGGGATTCAGTTGTGCAGGATGCCCAGGGCATCCCTAGGAAGGAAGGATGACTGCCCATCTTCTCACCCTGGGGTTTTGGCTCTCATACAGGCAGGGGTTCCAGAACTGCATAGGGAAGAAATTGGGATGACAAAATGGTAAGGACATTTTTGGCTGCCTGTCTTGCTGGTTATCCAGGCTTTGGTCTATCCTTCCTCTTGCTCTTCCTGGAAATCAGGAGCAAAGCAGCGGCTGTAAAACTCTCCTTCCTGCCTCAGTGACTGCAAAGCTCCTCTCAGTGGAATCTAAGAGGAGACCAAGAAGCCAGTGCAAGTGTTAGGGATCCCAGGACATCATCATGACCCCTTCCTTTCCTTTCCCATGGAAATGATTCCAGCTGCTGGCTTTGTGCTTTGGCATCAGGGTCTTTGTGTTTGGACCACACCATGATAAAAATTAGGTCTTCAAGTACAAAGAGAAGGGGAAGATAACAATACTAGAAGTAATAGCAACAACAACAACAACAACAACAACAACAATAATAATAATAATAATAATAATAATAATAATAATAATAATTTGGAATATTTTATATTGCAGAATTATTCAGAGATAAGACAGCTGGTGATGGGAAAAAGGTCAGGAAAATATTCTAGTGTGCTTTTAAATACCAAGGACTAAGATAACCACAGTTTTTCCCAGGGAAAAAAACTTTCTATTTCAGTTGTATTGTGTTTTCTTCTCAATGCAAATAGAAAACCCCAGAGCTCCTGCTGACATCAAGAGATTCTTCAAAACAAATGCTAATATGATGTTCCTCACCTCCCAGAAACAGGCTTTGATTTTGAACACCGTATGTGAGTGTTCTCAGTTTCACCTCCTCAAACTCCAGAAGAAACTAATCCCAGCTACAGTCTGGAAAGACAAACACCCACTTTAAATTAAGGCTTTAAAATTACTCTCTATAAGTACTCAAAAAGAAACAGAGGATTTGTGTTATTGTGATTATATGACTTGAAACATAGCTGGAGAATCTATCCTAATATGCCACACTGCCTTGCAATGCTGAAGTCCATTAAGCCAAATTAATTAACTAAGGGGAATTAATTAATTCCTTTTGATACTACTAAGTTTGAGAGTAAGTGTTTGGAGTTGTTTTTAAGCCCTCAAATGGGCAGCTGAGAGAAATTATTTCTTTTAAACAAACATGCAATTTAAAAAATATGCATGCTGAAAATAATGTTTTCTCTGGATTGATCTACTACTTAAGTTTCCTCCTCACCTTGTAATTTTTCCAGTTAACATCTTTTTCCTTCTCTACCATTCCAGATGTTGGGGTAGAATATAAGCATTATTTTAATTGCCTTGGCCCAAAGTAAGCCAAGGCAATAAAATGTTTAGAACAGAACCTGGGTGTGAAAGTCCGTATGGAAGCAGTGAACTAAGGAGCTCTTTTCTTCTCCATTAACATTGACTGATGTAAGATTGCCTTTACAGCATTTTGCTTCTGTTACTTCTTGTCTTGGCTCTGCAATCATGAAAAACAGCTTCCTTCTATAAATGCGTATATTTGTGATCATTTCTGCACTCTGTCTTTGCTTTAGGCCAAGGGCCTAAGCCACCAATTTTTCTACCAACATTCTATTACAAGTCTAGTTTATTAATGATCATTCACCCAATCTCCCGTGCAGTTTTCAGTTGCTTCACATCTTTTCTATAATGTAATGTAGAAAGCTCTGCATTGCAGTTCATGTGAAGCCTTGTCAATGCTCAGATAACTCTCTGTATTTTATGGGTGATACTTCTGCTTATATGTTTACTTTTCCCATGACATCATGAATACAGCATGAGTTGTTCAATTGTTATAACTCTTCATCTGTCTGAAGAACTATTACTTATTCTTCACCTTGTCTTTGTGCTCTTAATTTTTGCTTTCTCATTCTGGCATCTCATTCTTTCTCTTTTTATGTTAAGTCATTAGAGATTTTTCCCAACCATGTCACCAACTTCCCAGAATTAGTTTGAATTCTTATTTTCTCTGGTATCTTTGCAAGTGCCTCTACAGTTTTAATATACATAGATTCTATTGCACTAGGAAGATTATTCATGAAAATGCTAAAAGATTTGGGTGATACGCCTGCAGAATTACAGGCAAAATGTTATTCTTTCTGAAGATGGAATCACTGAATCACTACTTTTTCTCTCAGCTGCTATCCACTGGATATCAGTTTCATCATATAAGCCTCCCTCTCTCCCTTCATTTTCTTCTGCTGTCTCACAAAGTCCCTGTGCATCCCTTTCTCTCTCCCACGTTTTGGTTTGGTTTTTTTTTTTCACAACTGAGGACAGAGGACAGGAACAGGAAAATGCCCTGTGAGGTTTGACTGTTCAGTATTTCTCACTGCCTGCCTGCAAGTCTGCTGGACCCCATTTCTCCTGCTTCTTTGCTTTGCTACTAAGCTCATACAAAGTGCACAAAGCAGCATCTCATTTTTTCCTGGGGCCTGGTAAAGTGCATTTTCTTATTAAAGAACATAAATAGTTTCCTAGTATTGTCCCACCAATCCACCAATGATGAACCCAGTCATTTCCTTCTTCCTGGATGTACAAAATAATTTGTCCAGCCATGCCAGACTCCCTTTGTCTCATTATTCAGAAATTAGGGGGACATACTACCTGAGGGAGGGAACCAACCAAAAATCTAGTCCAGATATATTAGCAAAATTGAGCAGAATAAAGAACTGAAGTCTAGGCTGTTCAAAGGCACCCAATGCAGTAAAATCCCCTTTTTATTATTGTGTGCCATTCACTGTGGTTTTGTCGTGATTGATATATTTTGTGTATATATACTTGCAAATCCTAGCTAACATTTCCAGACCACAATTAGACCATGTACTGCAGCACCTAATGCAGATTCAGTCTACATTATTACATCTAGTGCCAAAAGCAACCATCAATATAAACACAGATGATAAGAGTCTCATCACCGATGAGATGTACATCACCTAGCTTGTAAAGTCTTCAGGGTTAGCATCCATATCTGAGGTTTACTAGACTCCCCTTGGAGACAGTAGGCAGAAACAAGAATTTCTCAGTGGTGTTTTGTCACAGCCTGAATTACATGTTTCAAAAGGATTAGATGAGTCATGGCTTGGAAACACCTCTTGCTTTCCCTTAGTCATAAAATGAATCAACATGATTGGTATATACAACAATATCTAGACTCTTCCTCAGCTTCACTGCCCTTCTTTGGACCGGCTCCAGCACCTGAGGATCCACCTTGTAATGGGGGGCCCAAAGATGAACTCAGTGTCCGAGTCACATCTTGTCCTGCTTTTCTTTGCTGACCTGATGGGAATAAACACAGCCCTGGAAGTGTCACCATTCCCTGGAGGCTGTATTAAGTGCTCAAGCCCCTTCCCTTTGTGCTAAATGTCAGCAGAAGGGTAAGACCCAGCTGGATAATGTCAGATAACTCTGACTTTCAAAACTGGCTCACAGAGGACAAAACATTAATTATAAGTTCATTTGACTAACTTTACTGTAAGAGGCAGCCTTCTGAGTTGCTCACTTAAGTTGGAGTAATGTTTTACCAGGAAAGTGAAGACATTTATCAGGCAAGGAAGAGTAAATCACTTGAAAATAACATAAAGCATGTCTCTGAAGACATAATACAGCATCCTTGGAAATTCAGGGGAGTGGATGTGACTTACACCAATTTCAGCAGGATTTAATACATCATTGTGCATGGGCAGGTGGAGAATGAGATCAGTGAAGGCAGAGAAAAGAACTAGGAACTTGGTATGAAGAAGTCCAAAGATGTAACATTTAGGCATTGCAATTACACAGAAATCATTGCTGGTAAACACAGCATGAGAATCTAAAGAAAGGAATGGTCTATTGCTATTTATCCATGCTTTTCTTTGGCTTGGTTCTGGATTGGTTCAATAAATGGTGGCTCTGAAAAAATGAGATTTGGTCAGGATACACACAGGGTCAGTTTGGAGCAGTCAAACCTTAATTGTACTTGTTGAAACAAAATGTAAAATTGTAAATCATATTCGCTAGCT